>NC_045766.1:39410129-42123462 GCF_008692025.1 Phocoena sinus
GCCCTGCACAGGGCAAGTGCTCAGTAATTACTGAGTGGAGGAATTAATCAGGATCTCTTTTAAATGTGCTATCCTACATTCCAACTTACACTTAACCTGTTGCCCCATCCCACCCTCAGACCAGGTTCTTTCTGCTCTAAGGTTTTTCTTTCCAGTCTAATAGTTATTTCATACCTTACTTCCTTGATGCTTTAGTTTACACATTTTTAAATTCAATTTTCTTTTGTTTCATGCTCATCTATTTAACCTCATTAGTTTAATTCATGTCGTAGGATTTTGCAAGTAACTTTGTTTACCAGATTAGCATTATTTCTAAATTATTGTTTTACCCATTTCTCTAAATAACTGAAAATCACGTTCATATTGTCTTATTAATTCCTCTTTATTAGAAAGTAGACTCTGCTTACATATTTATGACTTTTCAGTGTTTTTCTAATTGGCCACAGCACAAATTCATCATATCCTGTGATTCTGACACAGGTTTGGGTTAAGAGTAAAGATCATTGTCTTAAAATGATATGGTGTCTGGGATTTACTTCAAAATAATCTAGTAGAAGGATTACAGGTAAAACAAGATTACCGTGGGTTGATAGTTGGCCGAGCTGGGTGATGGATACATGGGGTTCATTGTACTATTCAATTATGTAAATGTTTGAAGTGTTCCCACAATAAAAAGTTTTTTAAAAAAGACAAATATAGATATATAAATAAAAGTTGATCCAATGGATTATCTTAAGATACAGAGAGAGGGAATGCCTCCATCATTCTCCAACCTTCCCTGTCATTGTTACCTACTGGAAGTTCAGCCAGTCCTCTACGTTCATTGTGAAGTTTAGCACTTGCTCCTCCCCTTCCTTTCTTTCCAAACTCTTGTTCTCACCTGGGAGATTTCCTTGTGCTGGTGTGTGGCTCTTCCAACACCTCGCGTCTGCAATGCTAATCATCTGCGCCTTCACACCCTTTCAGCAGCCCACTATCCTATCCCTTGATTGAAATGGTTTTTTACATGATGCAAATCTCTATCTGCTGACTGTCTAGCACCTTGGCTAAGGCATTCAGGTTATGTTTTGATACAGAATTTACTTTTTCTCAACATCAGTCAACACATAAAACACATGTACAATCCAGCCATTTCTGGCTTAAAATCTTTCAGGTCTCTCTCTGAACTTCAAATTCAAGTCCAGTAATGTTCACATCCAGTTCATGCTTTCCTACCATTTCCAGCCTCTTTCTCTACCATCCTCCAATATTCACTCTCTTTTCCAGTTATATTAATGTGTCTCATTCGTGGGTAACAGATCATGCTTTCTTAGCCTCTCTAAACTTTGACCATACTGTTCTCTGAGATTCAGATGTCCTCCTGTCATTTGGCCTCTGGAGGACTTCAGCAACTTTTGTTTATACCTCAAGACTCAATTCAAGCATCACTCCTTTTGGAAGACTTCCCTGAGCTGTCCACGTTGAGTTAAATACCCCCTCCAATACTTTTTTCCATTACACTCTTTGACTACGCCCACCCTAATACTCTGAAACCCAACTGTAATCACTGATGTTCTTCTTTTCCTCTCTAGATTGTGAGTTCTTTGACCTCTTCCAACTCTTTCTTTCCAAAGCCCAATCCAGTGCCTGGTACAGGTATTTCAATGAATGAGTAACTGAATGAACAGAGGAATGGAAAAATGAATGCTGTTGTCTTCTTGAGGTAGCACCTCCCTACCCAAGGGCCTTCTCTAGAGGTCTGGGTCAATGCTCTGGGTCCTGGGAAGCCCCTTCAGGCTTTGTTTCCTAACTGCCTTCTTCAACCTACCTGACCCACCTGGTTCTAGCTGTAACCCAACTGTCCCTTTCTCTATGGAGTCCTTCATACTTGGTGCTCCATCTAGACAAGTGTTGCCCAAAGTGTGATACACAATAATTTTTAGGTGATACTCAGACAAATGTATTTTGACAGGCTTGTATTTACATTCATATATTTGGCAGCAGGAAATGAGCACATAAACCCTGTAATTTCATAGAGAATATTGCTCAGGATGAGACAAATGTAGTAAGTGCCATGGTAATCAACCTTACCTGGACCTCATAAATCAGGGGTGGGATGCTCAGGTATAATCATAAGTGTTCCAAGCCCTCAATAACTGAACCATTAGAAGCACAGACAGCCAGGACTCACACCAATAGGGAAGAACTCCCATTCACTGAATTCTACAGGCACCTCTGTGTTTTATTCAGTGAAGTGTTGAAATATCACTTCCTGAAGTTGCTGAGTATGTATATATACATTTAAATAATACAGATAAAACAGTAAATATCTTTTGAGCTGTCTAACTATATCCTCATGGGAGTTCAGCTTTTTAGTGGGTTAATATTGAAACTGACAGATTTGTCTCATTGATATAGATCCTCATCTTTGTCTGAAATTACCAATTAGGATTTCTAGCTATTTTGATCCAAAAGTTCCATTGTCATCAACCAGAAACTTATATTCAGCCATACATTTTATACATTTTGATTTATTTCATTTGTCCTTTTTAAAAGTTTAATAACTTTGTTTTTTATAGAATTTACTATATTTCATCTAATATACCACTGATAAGTAAACCACATCCTTATGTTATGTGCTACTAAAATATGATGATGCCAATTACAATTGCAAGATGCCATTGATTCTAAGATACATGCAAACTTCAGAGGTGTTAAATTATTTTTAAAATTGATAAAATGTAGTTTGTGTATACTTCACTTCTATTTTAGCAGATAATACTTATATTCCATTTATCATAGTGATATAAAGCTTCCCCTTCAAATGAATTTAATTTAAAAACAATTGATTTAAAGAAAAATATTATGTAAATAGGAGTAGAGGTGGTATACAGTATGGCAAAATCCTGGAGGTGGTAGCCAAGTGACTGTGACTTGGACAGAAAGCCTAGACCCAGATACTGCCCCTTGCCCTACCTGCCAGTTCAGGCCAACCCGACCACCCTCCAGCACTGTGCCCAGATCCACCTGAGGGAGAGCCTGGGTCCTCCACTGAGAATGGAAGAGGAGTTTGAGGTGATCCCTATGCTCAGGTTGAGGAATATGGCTATCATTCATTGAAGGTATTTTATGAGAGTGAAAAGAAATTCCTAGGAAGTAGACTCCTTATAGGTACTGGAATAATGTGGACTTGCCTCTATTTAAATAACAGCATACTCGGAGGTTTCTGTTTTGTTTTCTTTTGAACCCAAGAAATAAGTAAGGAGGGGAAAAGGGCACTTTAGTCTCTGTTGCTGGGCAATTTATCCACTGATAATGGCTACCTAAACCCTAAACACTCAGTTTCAGTGATTATCAAACGAAAGAATGGTCAACTTAGTTCTTCATAATAGGTTTATCAGCTAAGAATAACTATGAATAACTTGAAGCAAAATGAATTTCATTAAGAGAGTAGAGAAGTAGCTGATTTCCTTATTTCAGAATAGGAAAAGTGAAGAGAAATCACTTTAGAGGGAGGAGGGGAAAATGGTTACGTTTCCATTGGGGAAACTCTGTGCTTTGTACAGCATCTACCTGGCTATTGCAGGGGATTCGTGTTCATCATGCTTCCAGCTCTCACTCTGTGCTAGATCCAGCCCTTGGACTGCTGTGCACATTTCTCTGAGAGCTATGCCCAGAAAGAACCCTATGATTTACTCAGTGCTTGTTTTTGAAGGTTATTATGAATCATTAACCAGATGCAATAGTGCACGAGGTCACAAACCATATAGGTGCTACTGCTTGCCTGTTTTTACAAACTTGATTTTGAAGTTTTTAATGTAGGTGTAATTGAGAAGATAAATTGAATACATATGCATATTCTAATAAAGGTATTCTTCCGAGTCAGCAAATAATCACATCATAGTAAGCATCAATGAACCCATTACAGTATAATAAAATGGGAAAGTCTTATAATAAAAGATTATTTATAGCCTATTGGTTATTAGTATAATTTTTTTTTTTTAATTTATTTATTTATTTATGGTGGTGTTGGGTCTTCGTTTCTGTGCGAGGGCTTTCTCTCTCTAGTTGCGGCGAGCGGGGGCCACCCTTCATCGCGGTGCGCGGGCCTCTCACTATTGCGGCCTCTCTTGTTGCAGAGCACAGGCTCCAGACGCGCAGGCTCAGTAGTTGTGGCACACGGGCCTAGTTTCTCCGCGGCATGTGGGATCCTCCCAGACCGGGGCTCGAACCCGTGTCCCCTGCGTTGGCAGGCAGATTCTCAACCACTGCGCCACCAGGGAAGCCCAGTATAATTTTTTAAATGTAATCAGAAACAATTAGTAAAATTGATAATATTGGAGATGCAGCTGTTTCTACTCACTAGCACAAATAATACTAGCAATAATTCTATATAGTAATGTCAATTGAAAGTTAGATCTCTTCCAAGTTCTTTGTTTATCCTTATGGGTGTTTTTGTTTATCAGATAATTGCTGCACATTTTATAAGAACTACTTCCTGGTATTCATAAAAGTTACTGACATCATACAGTAAATTTTGAAATTTATTCTAATTTTTGAAATTAGAATTAAATTTTAAGAATAACCCAGTCCTGTATCCTTTCTCCAAGCAGATGTAGTGGTCAGAAAGCCAAATATACTTAGAAAGTAGAATCACTGGGATTTGGTGTCTTAGGTCTGGTTCCCTAGAAGCAGAGCCTGAGACAGGGATTTGGGTGCAGGTGGTTTATTAAGGGATAGACCTGTAAGGAAGTGAGAGCAGCAGGATGGGACAGGAGAAATGTCAAGTAGGATGTAAATCAGATGGTCTATCCATGGCCTGATGAAGGTGGAGGGATAAATTGCACTGTAGAGGATAGCTGTGAGCCTTCATAAGCAAATATTCACAGCAGCTGGGGGGTGGGTGTAGTGGCCAGGAACAGGGATCTGCTTGGAGTACTAACAGCAGTAAATATATCATCTGTTGACTGGAGGCAAGGCCCAGGTGGGGAGGGACAAAGATGGCTCACAGGTTTGTGGCTTGAACAAGTGAATAGATTCTTGTATATAACAGCAACACTCCCCTCATAGTACCAAAAATCTAAGATTATAGAATTGTGAAAAGATTCTTCATTTTACAAGTAAATACATTTTCCTTTAGCTTTTACTTTCTAGGTAAAAATAACAACTTCTTGACATATTTGCATAAGATCAGTTTTCCATTAAAAAATATATAAACTTTTAAAAAATGTTTGCTCTTCTAGACCTTTTCCATTTATTCTGCTTCCTGTTGAAAATAGATCCCAACCGGTTCTAGGACTCTAATAATTGAAGATTCACCTAGGTTCAATCCCAGTATTATGTTAGCTTTTAATGAAAAAGTAGTTATGTGTTGTTCTTATGTATTCATCCTTTACCCCAGAGGTCATCAAACTATGGTCTGTGGGCCACATCCAGCCTGCAATCTCATTTTGTATGGCCAGAGAACTAAAAGCTTTTACATTTTTAAAGGGTTACTTAGGAAAAAAAAAAAAAAGTATATTCAACATGACTGTATGACTCACAAAGTCAAAAACATTTACTACTTAGCCATTCACAAAAAAAGTTTGCCGGCACCTACTTCCCATTCATTAGGACCTCATCAAACGTTTTTCAGAAGTTTGCTGACTCAATCTATATTTTAAAGGAAAATTTGATATTCAGAAACTTTAAATTAATAAGTGATTTATGGAACCATAAAATTATTTGTTTTATAAAAGGATTCATCACAGAATATATATACATTCTAGCCCAGCTGAAAAAACTATCTTAATGGACTTCTTTAACAAATTAGAATCATTCATTTTAAGTAAAATAAATATGCATAATTTGTTCTCTGTTTTATAAAATATTCCCACCTGTTTTGTGATGATCGTAAAGAAATTGAAAAAACACAAATAGATACAAAGGTTAAAAAATCACCTGTAATTTTGCCATCCAGAGTTAATCACTGTTAACATTTGGCTACATCTTTTTCTAGGCATATAAACCATTTAATTTTTAAAATGTGGATCACAATGTATGTCTAATAATATACCCTCTTTAATTCATTTAATGTTATAATTTTCAGAAGTATCTTATTTGACTGCATTTATTCCACAGACTGAATATGTCACAATTTATTTAAATGCCTTCCCATTTTTTGACATTTAGGTTGAAGCTAATTTTTCACTATTGTAAATTCCACAATGAGCATCTTTATGCATAAATCTAGATCCTCATTTCTGTGTCCTTACACTACATTTTTAAGAGTAACTATTGTCTCTCTTCCCATTCTGTTCCTTGTCTTCCTTATAAACACATTCTTCTTCCTCCTAGATCTATACATGATAGGGCTCCTCAGGGCTAGAGATTTGGCCTTCTCTTCTCACTCTATTTGTCTCCAGAGGATGTCACCTATACCCAAGCTTTCAAATACCAATCTATGTGCTGAGACTTCCATGTTTACATCACCAGCCCCAGATCATTCTTCTAAGCTCCAGACCTATATATCCAAATACCTTCATGTCATCTCCACTTGTATGTCTTATACCACCTCAAACAGAAATGTCCAAAAAGGAGTCGATATTTCCCTTCCTTCTGCTCCCCTGCCCAAACTCCCTCCTCCTAATTGCCCAATTCAGTAGAGAGACATCACCTTTCCACTAAGTTCCCTACAATAACAACCTGGAAACCATCAGTGACATCTCTCTCTCCCTCACCACCCCAATCTATTCAGTCACCAGGCCCTGTTGAGTCTACAATCTAAATATATCTTTAATATTTCTATTTCACTCCATCTCCCCAACTCTCACCTAAGCCACAGCCATCTCTTTCCTGGACCACTATATTTGCTTCCTAATCAGTCTCTCTGCATCCACTCTTATCCTGCTCTAGCCTTTCCCCACGCAATTCTCCACCATGGAGAAAGTTTCTAAAATGTCAGTCTGCTTTTACAACCCCTAAGTAGCTGGTAGGATGAAGATCTTCATGGCAACCTCTCCTCACCTTCCCACCTTCATTTTGCCACTTTCCCTGAACTCTCTTGCTCCGACCTAGTGGTTTCCTTTCAGTTACTCAATTGTGCTAAGCTTTTTTCAGCCTCAAAACCTTTGTCCAAGATGTTCCTTCTGCCTGTAAGACCCTTCCCTCCCTCTTCAGCTGACCAGTCCATCTCCTGACCCTCCCGCAACACACAACACTACCTCCATGTGCCTCTCGGTGTCATATCTGTCTACTTTTTGGTACTTATTATAAATTGTAATCTAACTTGTTCTATATTTTTTTCCTATGTAATGTCTTTTCTCCCCTACAATGAAGTTCCATTTTGGGGCAAATAGTATTTGTCTCTTTCACCTCTATATCTCCCAGTGCCTGGCACGTAATAGGTGCTCAATAAACATTTGTTGAATTAACAGATCATGGAGTATGAACTTCGTAAAGACATTTAAAAAGATATTATCACATAGTATTTCAGAAAGTTTGTATGAACCAATTTATAAGCCACCAACAGTAGATGAGTGTTCCTGCGATCACACCCATCCTGACACCGAGTGTTGTAGTTCTAAATAATTTTTACAGGCAAAATTTTACCTCATTATGATTGAAATTGCCTTTCTTTGATTACTAGTGAAGTTGAAACATGTTACACAAATTGATAGCCTCTCATATATTTTCTGTATTTTAAAATTCATGACATAATGCTTTTATTGAATCATTTTTGTTACAATAAACAGTGCCACCAAACCTGCTTACCTTCATCTGAAGGTCTGGACAGATCTAGGAAATACTCCTCCACAAGGTTTATGTTTAGTCATTGATGATTTCCCCTTACCTGGGATGCTCATGTAATTTATCATGGAAACTGGGACGCTTTTGAGAGTGAGGGAGGGTGCCATTAATAATTATGCCAAGACAACAGGTATAAAGCAGGACTGTCCTGTACAAGCCAAGATGTTTGGTCTCCCTAACTCATTTTCATATAGACTTAGAACTCTAAGGATGTAGGGCTCAGAGCAGAGGTCCAACTGGTGATCCAGGGGTAAACTGAGGATAAACCTGCTTTTTGTTCTGGATTTTAACCCAGATGGCCCTGTGCTGTGCTGTTCAGTGATTCAGTGGCTCACCCTGTGACTTCCTGTTGTCCCTGCTGCCAACTTCACTCATTTACCTCACCTACCTGACCTGTGGAGGCATCTGATAATTTCATACAACTCTCCTTTCATGATGAGGCCAGTGGCCCAAAGAGCTACAGGGGCCACCTTGCCCATAAATGCAGAGCTGGTCGGAGGCAAAGCCAAGTCTCTTGGAAGAGTTCTCTCCTATCCCACCTCACCGCCTCCTTCTTCGCTTAGAGTGCTTCCAAAGTTATGTCAAGAAGTGACCAGAACAGAGTTTTCACTTCCTAGAGCATCCTGCGAGGATGTTCCTCTTGTACATCAAAGTACAAGGCACGCAGTTTCTGAGCACTTCGTCCCGTATCAGGTAATGTGCACGTGCGCTTCAGTTCCCATCACTTGTAACGCTTCCCTGAGCTCATGCAGTGCGTCTACAAACTTTCCCAGCTTTTCCTAAATGTCTTTTTTGTGGAATTTATACCCTTCCATAAAGCTCAAAAAATAAATTCAGAGTTGCTTGCAGACTTGCATTTTCAAGAATTGCGAGGAACTTACAGAAAGTAAAACCTGATGACAGAAAACTTCTGGAAAAAGATGGAGAGTTTAGACAAGTTGAATTTGTGTCAGTGCCATCCAGTCTGAGGTATGACTTGATTACGAAAAGAACAGCAGCCTTCCACTTCCAATCTTGTCAACAGAGAACAAATTTCCTATTGGTGGAGTTCCTAATAGAGCCTACGTGTACTGCTGGGCACTGAACAACTCCAGGGGGCGTCATTTACATTGCCATCTATGCGAATGGTGCCAAGTGGCCCCTCCTGGCAAGGACCTGTGGTGCAGTTCACAATCCTCCTGGCACTGTACAGGGCACATTCTGTGTGGCCATATGCTAAGGTCCTGACTGACATCCTCTGTGTGACTTTTCTCTGATAAAGATGCTGTCCCTTTGTCACAGTTACAGTTGCTTTCTTCACCAATGCCTACAGATTTTTCAGGGTAATCTTCATTTCAAACATGCATTCACCTAGTTTCTGTAAGTGCTGTAGTATTTGTCAAGCCAAGTGTCCTGGTTTCAGGTTTAGAAAATAGGTCATTGGAGCTCTCTTTTAAGGGCTGAGTTTTGCCCACATTTTGCTATTTCATTTTTATTGAGGAAAATGTAGGAAATAAATGCAATCTCATGGTTTGCTAGAGAATCAAAACATTTCAGATGTTAATGTTTTTTAAACTTTGTTTTCACTAAAATATAGCTCTATAAAAGGAAGAAAGAAAAAAATTATTTTAGGTGTGTATAGGATCCATCTCCAAAATATCTACACATACAGACTAATAAGTTAAGATCAACCCATTTGCTCTACAGAAATAAAGGAGAAACACGATGTACTCAACCTACCTAAGGGAGATAGACCTTGGTTTTGAACTAGTAGAGGAACCAACTTTGTATCTCCCAAGAAAGAAAGTGATAAAATGACACAGAGACATTTCCAAAGGGTTTTAAGCTAGAAGAAGCCTTTCAGTGCATTCACTTATTCATTCATTCAATTAATTCGTACTATTTGCTTAACACCCTGATTATGAAATCCAGCCCCTTCATGCGGAAACTGAGGTCACAAAGGTGGTTAGAGACAGGGCTGGAAAGAAAGCCCAGATGTTCTATATCAAGGACACTTCACCCCATAGTGCTATTAAATATTCCCATGTAGTTACACTCAGGTGATGAAATAGGAGAGCATCTGTGTATTGCGTGTGACTTGCATGTAATTCATGTAATAAAGATAAAATACAAACCCCTCTGCGAGCCATTTCTTTATTACTCTAAATGCCACAAAAAAAAGGTTCAGCGTTAGGGCTAATATCTTCAGAATTCATTTGGGAATTTTGCAAATATAGTAAATCTTTTTTTTTTTTTAACATCTTTATTGGAGTATAATTGCTTTACAATGGTGTGTTAGTTTCTGCTGTATAACAAAGTGAATCAGCTATACATATACATATATTCCCATATCTCCTCCCTCTTGCATCTCCCTTCCACCCTCCCTATCCCAGCCTTCTAGGTGGTCACAAAGCACCGAGCTGATCTCCCTGTGCTATGTGGCTGCTTCCCACTAGTTATCTATTTTACATTTGATAGTGTATATATGTCCATGCCACTCTCTCACTTCGTCCCAGCTTGCCCGTCCCCCTCCCCATGTCCTCAAGTCCATTCTCTACATCTGCGTCTTTATTCCTGTCCTGCCCCTAGGTACTTCAGAACCTTTCTTAGTTTTTTTTTAGAATCCATATATGTGTGTTAGCATATGGTATTTGTTTTTCTCTTTTGACTTACTTCACTCTGTATGACAGACTCTAGGTCCATCCACCACACTACAAATAAATAAATTTCATTTCTTTTTATGGCTGAGTAATATTCCATTGTATATATGTGCCACATCTTCCTTATCCATTCATCTGTTGATGGACACTTAGGTTGCTTCCATGTCCTGGCTATTGTAAATAGAGCTGCACTGAACATTGTGGTACATGACTCTGTTTGAATTATGGTTTTCTCAGGGTATATGCCTAGTAGAGGGATTGCTCGGTCGTATGGTAGTTCTATTTTTAGTTCTTTAAGGAAGCTCCATACTGTTCTCCATAGTGGCTGTATCAATTTACATTCCCACCAACAGTGCGAGTGGGTTCCCTTTTCTCCACACCCTCTCTAGCATTTACTGTTTGTAGATTTTTTGATGATGGCCATTCTGACTGGTGTGAGGTGATACCTCATTGTAGTTTTGATTGACATTTCTCTAATAATTAGTGATGTTGAGCATCCTTTCATGTGTTTGTTGGCAGTCTGTATATCTTCTTTGGAGAAATGTCTATTTAGGTCTTCTGCCCATTTTTGGATTGGGTTGTTTGGTTTTTTGATATTGAGCTGCATGAGCTGCTTGTAAATTTTGGAGATTAATCCTTTGTCAGTTGCTTCATTTGCAAATATTTTCTCCCATTCTGAGGGTTGTCTTTTCGTCTTGTTTATGGTTTCCTTCGCTGTGCAAAAGTTTTAAGTTTCATTAGGTCCCATTTGTTTATTTTTGTTTTATTTCCATTTCTCTAGGAGGTGGGTCAAAAAGGATCTTGCTGTGATTTATGTCATAGAGTGTTCTGCCTGTGTTTTCCTCTAAGAGTTTGATAGTGTCTGGCCTTACATTTAGGTCTTTAATCCATTTGGAGTTTATTTTTGTGTATGGTGTTAGGGAGTGTTGTTATTTCATTCTTTTACATGTAGCTGTCCAGTTTTCCCAGCACCACTTATTGAAGAGGCTGTCTTTTCTCCATTGTATATTCTTGCCTCCTTTATCAAAAATAAGGTGACCATATGTGCGTCAGTTTATCTCTAGGCTTTCTATCCTGTTCCAATGATCTATATTTCTGTTTTTGTTTGATTCCAGTACCATACTGTCTTGATTACTGTAGCCTTGTAGTATAGTCTGAAGTCAGGGAGCCCGATTCCTCCAGCTCCATTTTTCTTTCTCAAGATTGCTTTGGCTATTCGGGGTCTTTTGTGTTTCCATACAAATTGTGAAATTTTTTGTTCTAGTGCTGTGAAAAATGCCATTGGTAGTTTGATAGGGATTGCATTGAATCTGTAGATTGCTTTGGGTAGTAGAGTCATTTTCACAATGTTGATTCTTCCAATCCAAAAACATGGTATATCTCTCCATCTGTTGGTATCATCTTTAATTTCTTTCATCAGTGTCTTATAGTTTTCTGCCTACTGGTCTTTTGTCTCCTTTGGTAGGTTTATTCCTAGGTATTTTATTCTTTTTGTTGCAATG
Source organism: Phocoena sinus (assembly GCF_008692025.1). Lineage (NCBI taxonomy): Eukaryota > Metazoa > Chordata > Mammalia > Artiodactyla > Phocoenidae > Phocoena > Phocoena sinus. The sequence goes on from NC_045766.1 coordinate 39,422,038, forward strand.
GTAAATGGGAGTGTTTCCTTAATTTCTCTTTCAGATTTTTCATCATTGGTGTATAGGAATGCAAGAGATTTCTCTTAATTTTGTATCCTGCTACTTTACCACTTTAGCTACTTTACTACTTTAGCTCTAGTAGTTTTCTGGTAGCATCTTTAGGATTCTCTATGTATAGTATCATGTCATCTGCAAACAGTGACAGCTTTACTTCTTTTCAGATTTGTATTCCTTTCATTTCTTTTTCTTCTCTGATTGCTGTGACTAAAACTTCCAAAACTATGTTGAATAATAGTGGTGAGAGTGGACAACCTTGTCTTGTTCCTGATCTTAGTGGAAATGGTTTCAGTTTCTCTCCATTGAGAAGGATGTTGGCTGTGGCTTTGTCATATATGGCCTTTATTATGTTGAGGTAAGTTCCTTCTATGCCTACTTCTGGAGGGTTTTTATCATAAATGGGTGTTGAATTTTGTCAAAAGCTTTTTCTGCATCTATTGAGATGATCACATGATTTTTCTCCTTCAATTTGTTAATATGGTTTATCACACTGATTGATTTGCATATATTGAAGAATCCTTGCATTCCTGGGATAAACTTCACTTAATCATGGTGTATGATCTTTTAATGTGCTGTTGGATTCTGTTTGCTAGTATTTTGTTGAGGATTTTTGCATCTATGTTCATCACTGACATTGGCCTATAGTTTTCTTTCTTTGTGACATCTTTGTCTGGTTTTGGTATCAGGGTGATGGTGGCCTTGTAGAATGAGTTTGGGAGTGCTCCTCCCTCTGCTATATTTTGGAAGAGTTTGAGAAGGATAGGTGTTAGCTCTTCGCTAAATGTATGATAGAATTCGCCTGTGAAGCCATCTGGTCCTGGGCTTTTGTTTGTTGGAAGATTTTTAATCACAGTCTCAATTTCAGTGCTTGTGATTGGTCTGTTCATATTTTCTGTTTCTTCCAGGTTCAGTCTCAGAAGGTTGTGCTTTTCTAAGAATTTGTCCATTTCTTCCAGGTTGTCCATTTTATTGGCCTAGAGTTGCTTGTAGTGATCTCTCATGATCCTTTGTATTTCTGCAGTGTCAATTGTTACTTCTCCTTTTTCATTTCTAATTCTATTGGTTTGAGTCTTCTCCCTTTATTTCTTGATGAGTCTGGCTAATGGTTTATCAATTTTGTTTATCTTCTCAAAGAACCAGCTTTTAGTTTTATTGATCTTTGCTATTGTTTCCTTCAGCAAATATAATAAATCTTTTCCCCCCTTCTTCTTACTCTTTATGATATAAATATTTCATTCACGCCTTTTCTCAAATGTTGCCTTTACAGATTAAAATCCTATAAATAGCACTGACCCCTAAGGAAGATGATCTCATCCATACCTTTAGGCTGTTATTCCAGACAGTTTCCTTTCCATGTCAAAATGAATACCCCAATCTCAGGGTGGCTACCTTCTTAAAGGATTTGTTTTGCGGGGAACTTAAGGCATCTAATTCATAACAATGTGAAATTCATTTTCTGAGGTGTCTGTACTCTTCCTTTAGACAATGAAATCCCTCAACTTGCTGATTATTGCTGAACTTGTTGACAGTTGAGGAGGCTGACTGGAGAACCTATGAGCAGAGGGGAACAGCTGCTCTTTCCAGCTGCCTTTTCCTCTGCATAGACATAAATACTGCCCAAGGAGGCTCTGCAGGGCAGGAGACAGAGAACTCATTGAGGTTGCTGCAAGGAGACTCTGTCTGATATTTTTGCTTAGTCAGTACATCTGTATGCATCTGGACCAAGGGATGCTGAGCTCTTAGCTCAATGACTGAGAGCAAGGATACTGAAGCCCATCTACCTGGTTCAAATCCTGGCTCTGCCACCCGGCTTTGACATTAGTTACTTAACCTTACTGTCTTCAGCTTCCTTACCTATTGATGGAGATACTATTTTTTTTATATATAGGTATTTTTGAGGATTAAATGTTACTATTAATAATTCCAGCAACAAATATCAAGTTCCTATTCCATTCCAATTACCATGAACAAGATAGAAATGGCCCCTTCCTTCATGGAATTTAGAGTACTTTTTCATACTAGGAACCCTGACCCATTTAAGGCTTGTGAAGTCAGTGGTGAAGTGTGACCACATTTTGTTTTCAATGACTTAGGATAGAATTTTACAAAATAAGAGTTTTAGGAAACTTTTAAAATATTTTTATATGTATGTGTGACCTGGGTCTTGATATAAAATGGATTTCTTGAGTCTAGTAAAGAAGATAAGAAATTAAACAGCAACCTGGATTCAGCATATGTGATAAGTTCAGTGAGTGTCATGGGAACACAGGAAAGTCACATGATCCTCTTTGTGTGGGTACAAAGAATCAGGGAAGCCTTCCAGGAGGAAGTGGCATTGAAGCTGAGACTTAAAGGATGAGTAGAAATTAACCAAAAGAAGTTGGGGGAGGTTGGGCAGGAAGCAGTTCCTTTAAGGGCAGTGAGGAGCCCTGGTGTGGGAGGAGGCGTGGGGTGGCGGTTGGTTAATGAAGGAAGGAGAGACTTGCAGAATGGGCAGAGAGAGTAGGGAGACTGTTTAGTAATTTCAGGACACAGTGGTGGTCTAGACTAGGGTGGGGCCAGTGGGTATTGAGAGGGACAGGACCCTGGTGATTGCTGGGGAAAGGTGCTAGTCTGGGATGACACCCATCTGACTCACATGTCTGACATCTAATTTACAGAGTTTGCAGGGGACAAATCTAAGTCTGTAAGCCCCAAGCCCCTGACTTGAGGAACTGTTCCTGTAAACAGGAAGACAGGGCCTTTCAATCACTTTGCAAATCATCTCTCCATCCCGCTGCACATATCTGTAGACTGTTGCTGGCCTAGCAGTTGGCAGGGCTTCCTGTTCCAAAGTGGGACGGTTCTTGGCAGGAGATGGAAAGCTGGAAACAGAACGTGAACTGGGCTAGCCAGGCACCTTGCATAAAGAGAAAAGAAAAGAAAGGAAACCTGGCACTTTCCCATCTGATCCAGAATATCTGGTCAGAAAATAATTTAAAAGGACAGATAATTCAAAGATGTTTCTATTTGGCTTTGAAATGCCATGCATTTTTGGCAGTGGATTTACCTTGCCAAATGTTTTTCTAAGGCGTCATTTTGCATTCCCTGAACACAGACCATCTGGGCAGCAAAGGGCTGAACCAGAGCCCAGGAGGGAGTCTGGGTGGCTGGCTGAGGAGGTACTGATACTTGAAAATTGGACCGAGACCACAACTCTCCATTATCACCCCAGCTGATCAATACTTGTCTGTCTACCTCTGTCCTGCCACAGAGCAGGGAGCTTTTTCTGACCTAAGCCTTGCCAAGTCACATGGTGACTTGAAAAGCAGCTATCTAGTTCCCAGGACGCACCCAATGCTTTCTTCCCATATCTCTGAACACTCACAGGGCCACCTCTACTCCACAGGGGGGCAGCCAGCTGACCCAGGGCTCCACAGCAACCTCAAAATCAAACCATATTTGGAGCACGGGGCAGGCTGTTTACAGATGTCACCATAAAAGATATTTTAAGTTATAATCAGTCCTGTTTTATAGAAGGGCTGTAAAGGGGCCAGACCAGAAGGCCTCCTTTCCTGTTACTCATAAGATAGCTGCTTCCAGACAACTTAAGATTAGTTTATCTTCCCTGGCTCAAGCCTACCTAAGAGAGGAAAGGGTCGCACTTCACAGAAATCACTTAAACAAAGGGTCTCTCCCATTTAGGACCTAGAAGAAATGTCAGGGTGGCAGCCACTCCCTACTAAACAATTCCAAGCATTCCCCCATTCCTCCATCTGGAGGGTGCCAAGCCAGGGTGGTGGCCTGGTCCAGACTAGAATTCACTGGGAATAATCAGTAACAGTCCCAAATCTGGAAGTTCAAGGAAACTGGTTTTCCCCAATCTGTAGTAAAATTAAGCAGATTTTTTTTTCTTCTTTTTCTTAAAAAAAATTTTTTTGGCTTTATTGAAATATAACTGACATATAAAATTGTAAGATATTTAAAGTGTCCACTATGGTTAAAAAATATATATACATACACACACACACACACACACACACACACACACACACACATGTTGTGGAAGGATTCCCCCCATCTAGTTACATCCATCACCACACATATTTATCTTTTTTTGCCTGTGGGAGGACATTTAACTTCTAAGTGCTGTTTTTCATAATCAGAGTTGGGTAACAGTTTCTTCACAGTAAAGTCTTAATCCTTAAAAGGTGCTCTGTGACCCATATCCGTTTTCCAAGTGTTGGTTATCTTTCCCTTCATGGAACCTTGTTCCTAAAGAGGACGAGCTGCCAAACTAAGGCCGGCGCTGTGTTTTGAAAAATCCAGCAGAGGTTTTTTTCGACTCGGTTACCTGAAAAATTTAGGAAGCCAAGCCAGCGTCTGTGCCAGGAACTTGTGACCTGACACCCACCTCTTCCCCTCCTTTAATGTCCCCTTGATTGGAGGTGGCCAAAGGGGACTTTGGAGGCTCGCCCAAACCTTTAGCTCAGATTCCCCACCTCCATGCCAGACAGGAATCCCATCTCACACTCCTCCATTCCTCATACACACACCTCTCATAGGTCATCCTCGGCGTGCAGCCGGGAGGGGAAAGAAAACGTGAGCTAACGCAACAGGTTCCACCCACAACCTGAACTTACAAGGGAGACGGCCAGGCGACTGGAGCTGGGCGGTGGAGGGAGAGGAAGCGGCGAGGAGGAAGGTGGAAGGGAAATGATGGTGCATGACCACGAAGCACACGTCACTCGGACTCCCACATGGGCTTGTGTATGTGCGCATGTAGCGGGAGGGAGGTCCTGAAAGGGGTCACTTGGGGACTTCCGCGCGGGTTTGGGAGGCACCGAGCCTGCGCTTTGGGATGCGCGGGGGTTTAGGCGGGGTAATGAGCCCCGCAGAGAGGGCTTGAGGCTCTCCCAGGAAATATGAGTGTGTCTGGGGGTTAAAATTCACCACCCTCCCCAGGGCGCCGCCCCTACTAAGTGGTCCTGTCTGCGCCCCTAAAGCCCCGAGTCCCCTTCCCTCGGGCCTTTTCCCGGCCCCTCCAACGCGATCCCCGCCCGGCCTCCCACCCCAGCCTGCTTCCGAGAAAGCCGGGAGAGCGGACTGCGCCGCGCCCGGCAGCCTCTGGGCATGCTCGGTGGCGGGACCGGCTCCATGCCGGCAGGGCGCGTCCTCCCTCCCCCAGGGCGGCGGCGGCGCCTGCAGCTACGGCCGTCGCGCCCCGGCCCCGCACACCTTTGGGGGCCGCGGGGGCCACCCTGCCCGGCGGGAGCCGAGAGCGGCCCCCACCCCGAGCCTTCCGGCGAGCTGAGGAGGGGCGGGCCGGGGAGGCGCGGAGGCGGGAGTGAGCCCTCCGAGCTGCCTGCGGTTCCTTAGAAAGTAAAGCTCGGCTCGCCAGCGGAGCCGGGCTCCCGGCCGCCGGCGGGGGCGGGGCGGGGCCGGGTAGGGGGTGGTCTCGGCGCCCTGAGCGAGGTGCGAATTTAGTAGCCGCCCACCCTCTTCTCGGTCCCCGCCCCCAGGGAATTATAATTCTCTGGGAAAGTGTCTGGTTCTCGGAGAATCCCTGGGGCGGGGTGCGGGGGCGCGCCCGGCGCAAAATGGTTAAAACAAAGTCCATGCGCGCCCCGGGGTCCCTCTTATGGAAAGTCTACGTGCCGGTGGCTGGGCACCCCCTTTGCTGATTTGAGGGTTAGTTACCCGGAGGAAGTCTGCCTGTCGCAGGGGAGGGGATGGGATGAGGAAAGCCTCAGGCTGGTGCCGGCTCCCCCGCCGCAGGCCTCTTTGGGGGGCGCACCTCCAGCCAGGCGGGCACGGGGCTCTGGGCCGGGGCGTTCGCGGCGGGCGGCGGGCGGCGGCCGGAGCAGGCTCGGCCCGGCGGCTCACTCTTTCTGCCTCCTCCCCCCAGGATTACCGAGAGGATGGGATGGATCTAGGCAGTGACGCCGGCAGCAGCAGCAGCAGTAGCCGCGCCAGTTCGCAGTCCAACTCCACCAAAGTGACCCCTTGCTCCGAGTGCAAATCCTCGCCGTCGCCGGGGGGCAGCCTGGACTTGGTGTCTGCCCTGGAGGGCTATGAGGAGCCCTTCCCGGTCTACCAGAAGAAGGTGATTGATGAGTGGGCGCCGGAGGAGGACGCGGAGAAGGAAGACGAGGAGGAGCGCAGCGAGCGAGGGTACCGGGATGACCGCTGTCCTGCCCAGGAGCCGGGGGACGTGAGCGCCAGGACCCGCAGCGGCGGCGGCAGGGGCGCCACCACCGCCATGCCGCCCCCCGTGCCCAACGGCAACCTCCACCCGCACGACCCCCAGGACCTCAGGCACAATGGCAACGTGGTGGCCAGCCGGCCGAGCGGCTCCCGGGGCCCCCGCCGGGCGGTCCAGAAGCCTCAGCCGGCTGGGGGCCGGCGCGGTGGCCGGGGCCCGGCGGCCGGGAGCCTCTGTCTTCAGCCCACGGACAGCGGGACGTGCGTCCCGGAGGAGCCCCCGGTGCCCCCTATGGACTGGGAGGCTCTGGAGAAGCATCTGGCTGGGCTGCAGTTCCGGGAGCAGGAGGTGCGGAACCAGGGCCAGGCGAGGACCAACTCCACCTCGGTAAGTTGCCCGGGGTGCGTGCCCACGCGCGCACACACGTACACACCCCGCGCACAGCCCGCACGCGCCCTACCCGCGCTCCCGCCCAGCGGCGGCCCCATTCATCCTACCCCGAGGGTGGGTGCCGGGCAGGAGAGCCTGACTTATGCTCCCCTGGGGTACCGTTGCTCAGTCTCTGAGCTGTCTGGGTTTGCAGGATGGGCGGAGAGGAGGGAGGGGTAGCCAGAGGGCAGCGGAAAGTCGGGTTAGTGGAACCAGAGACTCATTTTAATGGAATTACTTATGGAGACGAGGTTGTGAGTCACTTGCCTGAAAATAAATCCGGGGAGATTTTGGCACCGAAGTCGGTGGCCTGTGTGTGGGTGATATTTCAGGTCGTAATAGTTGTGGCTTTGTCAGCCGTGGTGGGTGTCCCTTCGTTGCCACTAATGTCTCGTCCATATACGGGCTGTCCCTGCGCACAAGCACGCATTCGCCTGCCCACACCTCCGGTGAGGCAGCAGGGATTGTTCCCTCTTGGCGTTTGAGCGGATGCTCCTGAATTGTAATGGGTTGACCGCCCTCCTCTGAGATTTTTTCCTTTCTGAAACCCGATCTATTGTTGACCTGAGGGAACGGGTGAATTGACCTGCTAGGATGAGGGAGTGGTTCTTTCCTCTGTGGGCTGACTCACCCCCTCTCCGCTGAATCCCTCCTAGTTTTGATAAGCAGTTCCTTACCGGAGGCTTGTGCCTCAGTTCAGGAAACCGAGAGAGGGAAGGGTGCTGGAGTGGAAAAGAGAGAGAGAGAGGGAAGGAGGGATACATCTATAATAAGAAGCTCTGGCAGGTCCACACTTGTCTCATCTTTTTTGCCCCTGAGAGGAGAGCAGATAAATGACTTAAAAGAAAAGCATCATGAATGTAGCTCCCCTATTTATCACTGTTTTGAGATAAAGCAACAGTTGTAATTTGAAATCATTAATGAACGGATCCTAAATGGGGCTGAAGGGCATACAGTTTAAATGAGCTGCTTTCTGTGTGTGGCAGTGTGGGAGAATGCTTGCTTGCAGGTGTAAGTTTTCGGCTCCAGGGCCCTGGGGCTACTGGAAATTGGGTGCATGCACTTCTGACTTAAAGGGTAAGGACAGTTAATTGGCACGGTTTCTATCAGAGAGAGCCCTTGCCTGACAGAGCCCACTGGTTAGTGTCCCTTGAGAAACTACCTATTAAATTAACACACTCATTTTAATACCAGCTGTTTACCACGGCCACTCGCAGACACGGAATCTTTCCATTACAGCCAGTACTCTGTCTTGTACCTTGCAATTCAAAACATGCTTTTCCCACCTAGTGCTGAGAAAAATACCTGATTAAGCTCCCTGGACTTAAACAATGACTTGAAGATACATAAGATTCCTTTACAATGGCCTGACATTTTTACATTCCAGGAAAATGTAATAATTGGGTATACATGCAAAGTTAGGGTTTGATGATGACAATGAGTTGCGTTATTCAAAAAGTTCTTGAGCACCCATGTGTTCTGTGCTAAATTCAAGGTGTGATTCTCAGCGCTGCAGTTACACATCTGACCACGTGGGCCTGAAATTACGGTGAGCGAGGTAGGGATGCAGATTGACTCCCCGCCCCACCCCCCAGGAACTTATAATTTAATGGCTAACCTAACAGACCAGCCTACCCCAAAACACACACACACACATCTTCTTCCTTATTGTTGTAGAGTCTGAATCTTTCCTTCTTGGGCCATCTTTGAAACCTGAGGGTGTCTTGTCTTCTCACCTAGCGAACAGTTTGCATTGTGGGTTCCTCCCCTCTCCTTCCCTCACCCTCCTGAAAATCTCCCCCCGGGCATTTCTTCCACAAGTCACACCGAAATTTGGGTTCCATTGATTCAAAGTAAGTATATGTACAAAAAAAAAAAACAGCAGAAGGAAGTAGCCTGTGAGGTTGTTTAATATTGAAATTTTCCGTATTTTGGTTTGTATTGGAACAAAATTACTAGCTGCTGTTAGTTTAGAATAGTGTTTTTCAAACTGCAAGTTCCCCATGAAATCACCTTATCACTTTTTAAAAAATAAGATAGAATGCACTGCAGTGTGTTGCAGGTAGTCACAGTAAGATTGTTTTTTTTTAGAAAGTTTTGTCTCAGTTTTATGTAGACATTGGGTTACAGTGTAAGATTTCTTTCCCACTGTGGGTCGCTGTCATAAAAGTTTGGAAAACACTGGTTAAAATCTTGTTTACTCCTGCCTGGAATAAGTGCAAGAATTTATAACCCAGAGGACAGAAGTTTGAGAGTAACAAAGGAGTTGGTGCGAAAGAAGAAGTCTGTCCTGAAGGAGTTGCTCGAATCGAGTGATATTTTTGCTCCTCCTTAAAAAGTTGTGTGTAAATACATTTAAGTGAAATTAATACATAGTACTGGGAGGAGGGGTATAAAATGAAAAAGGCAGGTACAGCTCCTTCCTTCACCTGTGAAGAGACCCAAATAAGTTATTCCCACCACATGACTTTTTTTTTTATTTTGCGGTACGCGGGCTTCTCCCCGCTGTGGCCTCTCCCGTTGCGGAGCACAGGCTCCGGACGCGCAGGCTCAGCGGCCATGGCTCACGGGCCCAGCCGCTCCGCGGCATGTGGGATCCTCCCGGACGGGGGGCACGAACCCACGTCCCCTACCTTGGCAGGCGGACTCCCAACCACTGCGCCACCAGGGAAGCCCACCACCACATGACTTTTGCTTGTGCTGTTACCTCTGCTTGGAATCCAGTGGCTGGTTCCTCCTCATCATCCCAGACTGTGCTCAACTCACCTGAGAGAGGCTGTCCCTGGCCCCCCTCCCCAATACAGAGTAAGGCACTCCACCACCTACCAAGGCACTCCTCGTGTATTTTCTTAGTGCTTCTCACTGCCTGATATTATCATGTTCAGTTCTTCATTTTTGGTTCTCTAGAATCGCATTGGAGTGCAGGGGTCTTGACTGCGTCGTTTAATTGCTGGAACCTAGTGCCTGCGATAGTGTCTGAGAAGTAGTAGGTTCTCAAATACTGAATAAATGAAGTGTTTATAAGACTCACACAGCCCAGACCTAAGCCAGCCCCCTTATTGTACAGTTGAGAAAATTGAGGCCTAGAGAGGTTAAGAGATTTGCCGAAGATCCCAGTAAGAAAACTACGAAAGGGCTTTTGTCCTTCCTTCTGATGCCACACTAGGTTTTTTCCTTTTGATGCTCAAAATTAGTTGAAACAAAAGGAAAGGAAAGAGCTTCCACCTTCCTGAAATAACTTAAAGGGTTTCCTAATGACAGGTCCTCTCTTGGATTTCCTTAATGTTAAGGACAGAAGTAAACTAGGAAATAAAACCCCATGACTTTACGAATCTCTTCTCACAGACAGGGTTTGGTTTGGTTTGGTTTGAATGGAAACACGTTGAGCTCTGCCTAGCAAAGCAGCGACAGCCCCCCCATCCCTGTCCAACGCCCCTGTCTTCCTCTTGGCTACAGTGATACACTCTAAACGAAAGCCTGAGATTGCAAGGATGTGTTGACAATCAGCTGTCTCTAGTCCAGGGAAGATTTAGAGGCACATCTAAAAACACACGACGTTTGGGTAGGACTTAAAACCTAGGGCTGACCTTTACCTTGTGAAGTTGTGAGCAGCTCATCTCTCCCTTGGTGCCAGTGGAGGGGGATGAGCTTGGAGGCTCCTGGGAACCACCTTTGGTGTCAGAGCAGGAGGTGCCTGGGGAGTCTTGAAGGAAGCTCTGGTGGCCTGACTTCCTGCTGTCTTCTCAGGGCTGCTTCATCACAAACCTGCCTCGCCTCACGCAGCCCACCCGCTCCTCAACGTCCCAAGCCCTCACCTTGACGTCAGAGCCCTGAGGGCGGCGAGGTCACTTTATTCCACTGCCTTATCCCCAGTAGCTCCCTTGTGCCTGAAGCAGTCTTTGGGGGGAGGGGTGGGGGCAGAGGGGGAGGGGAGAGGTTTGACCCAACAACCAGAACTACTCCTGGAAGTGCCCCCTCCAGTTGGCCAGACCCCTCCCCGCCCCCATCCTGTGTCCCTGTGTTTCTCATGGTCCTGCCCTGGGCCTGCAGGTGTGTGAACGCCCCCGGTAAACTCAAGGGCCACACACGACCCAGGAGTGAGATTTAGAAACAGGGTGCCAAGTCACGTGAGTCCTGCCCCCATCTGTTCATGTTCATCCTCAATTCCCTTCTCCCTGCCTGCTCTGTGGGAACTGGCGTGGACAGTCCTGAGCGGCAGTCCTGAGGGAAACCTGGAGCTTCTCTTCCCATTTCCCCTCTTCTGAGCACAGCCCCAAGCCTCTGTCTTTCTCCTGCTTCTCCAGGACCTTAGTGTGTCACAGTACCATTCTTCTGCCTCCCCATCACCAAGTGGAAGGGGTTGCCCACTGCCTCAACCTCCTCCTCTTCCTGAGTGGAGTATAACTTCACCCTTTTTTCTCCATAGTCCTTCTGTGAGGTTTTCTTTCCCTCAGAGTCTGTGATCCTCCATGCTGAGCCTGTTCTGCTTCTGGAAACTCACCCCTTTTTTCTCCCTCCTACTTCTCCCTCCTTTTGATTCTTTAGTTTTTAAAAAATAGCTCCATTGAGGTAGAATTGACATACAATTAACTGCACACTTAAAGTCAAGGTGATGCATCTATCTCTCACCCGCAAAAGTATCCTCTTGCTGCTTTGCAATCCTTCCCATTCTGTTCCTTGGCGACCACTGATCTTATTTCTATCACTATAAGTTAGCTTGCATTTACTAAAACTAATGTAAAAGGAATCATATAATATGTACTCAATTTTGTCTGGCATCTTTCAGTCAGCATATAATTATTTTGTGATTCATCTGTGTTATCGTGTATGTCAATAGCTCATTCCTTTTTATGGCTGAGTAGCGTTCCATTTTATGGATATACCCTGCTCCCTGGTTGATGGACCTTTGGGTGGTTTCTAGTTTTTGTCTATGACAAATAAAAAGTGCTGTGAACATTCACGTACAAGTCTTTGTACGGACATATCCTTTCATTTCTCTTGGGGAAATACCAAAGAGTGGAATGGCTGGATCCTATGGGAGCTGTGTGTTTAACTGTTTGAGAAGTTGCCTGTTTTCCAAAGAATTTGTACCATTTGATGTTGGTTTCCTCTCCCACCTGTTGGTGTATTCCATCTGTGTCCTTGGGGATTTGCAGGACATCTCTCTTCAGGTGACTGGGGTGACTGATCCCCTATCTCTTAAGAGAAAACAACAGCAAAGTTGTTTTCAGGATCACATTTTATAGCCAACCAAATTCATTACACCCATTGTTCAAAAAAAGGAAAGGACTCTTTTTTAAATTAAAGAGGAGTTCTAGTTGTAGACCTGACACATTTTCATTGCAGTTTTATTATTTTTTACTGCCTGTGACAGATGCATTTTCCTCCATTAATGAGAAGATAAGAATAATTTTAATTAACATGTTAATTGAAAGCAAATTCTGATGAAGTTATTTCCAAAGTACTTGAAAGCAATTTGTCTGTTTAGTTGTTTGTACTATTAACTAGTAGCAAACTTTAAATAACCTACATTTCTTCCGAGAATGGTACTAATTACAGGTTATTTTCAGTGTATTATTCTGAAAGAATTACAGCCTAGTTATTCCTTCTCAGTCAATGACACTACTAAAGTAGCTTGAATGACGGAGTAGTTTGTTTCCTTAGTTACTCAGGCTATGTTTAAATTGCATGAATTCCCATTTTTACAGACTGAATTAAGAGGTCTTTATTATTCCTGAAAAATATAGTAAAGTTTATAAGTTTAATAAGTTATGTGATTCATCAGCCTGGGATACCACAGTGAAAGCATTCTGAGTGGTTTGTAGTTATCACTTATCCCTCTTAGAGAGCACGACATGACAGTGTTAAAATCACTTTTTTTTTTATCATAACCGGAAATTACCGGGCTAGCTATATTCTTTGCTTCAACCTTTACCTTGAAATGTTTAGTGTCATCATTGTCTGCTTTTCTAATTTATGTTGATTTCTGTTTAAGAGCTGCAAAGGCTGCTCTATGCATTAGCATGTACTCAAGACTTTAAAGAAATATGGTTGGGTTTTCCAAAAACTTAGGTTGCAGGTAAACCACAGGTTCTGAGGCTCTGTTTGTGTATTTCAGCTACCATCAGATAGTTCATCCTACTGCAGAAGAGCCTTTTGAAAATATTGTAGTTGGATTAAAGGAAATCTTTGCCCACCAACTGGTTTGCACATAGTGGTCCTTTAGAACGTTCTAAGGATCACTGTCGTGGCGCAGATCTGAAAAACAGATACAGATATTCTTATCACACATTCATTGAGCTGTTTGAACATCTCACCACCGACATCACGTCACCTTCCTCCATCCCTTTCTAGCTCAGAATGCACTTTCAACTCTAGAACCTTTGCCTGGCATTCCTGTGACTTCACTCCCAGGAATGCCCAGCACGAGCCCTTTGCTCTGTAGCTGGTCCACCAAACCACCCAGCACTGTCTTCCCCAAGGCGTGCTCTGATTCAGCTTCTTTGGGAAGCTGTACCTGATCATCTCGGCTCCTAAGCAACCTCTCTTCCGAACTTCTTACTCCACTTGTGCTCCACTTCCTCATTCTTAGGTTTTAAAAGGCTCGTCCCTGACAAAACTCAAACCAGACCTGTCAATCTCTGGTTCCAGGCTCTTTCAGTGACATTGTTTGCATTCTCTTTTTTTTTTTTTTTTTTTTTTTGCGGTACTCGGCCCTCTCAATGGTGTGGCCTCTCCTGTTGCGGAGCACAGGCTCCAGACGCGCAGGCTCAGCGGCCATGGCTCACGGGCCCAGCCGCTCCGCAGCATGTGGGATCTTCCTGAAGCGTGGCACGAACCCGTGTCCCCTGCATCGTCAGGCGGACTCTCAACCGCTGCGCCACCAGGGAAGCCCTGCATTCTCTTTTTGTGGGTATGTCTCTTATCTGCCCAACTATTTTGAATCCCTCCTCCCCTTCAAACACATACATGCACAGGCTCGGGCATTTCCTGAGGACTGGACATTTGATGAATGCTTGTTACCTGGTTAATGTATTTTGTACCACCTTTCTGTTTAGTTTTTAAATTTGCTCAAAGCCGGTATACTACGAACTTTATTAATGCTAATAATAGTAATTACAGATCCTTCCTTAAAAGTTTATCTGGGGGGGGGACCTTGAAGATGGCGGAAGAGTAAGACGCGGAGATCGCCTTCCTCCCCACGGATACACCAGAAATACATCCACACGTGGAACAACTCCTACAGAACTCCTACTGAAGGCTGGCAGAAGACCTCAGACCTCCCAAAAGGCAAGAAACTCCCCACGTAACTGGGTAGGGCAAAAGAAAAAACAGAGACAAAAGAATAAGGACGGCACCTGCACCAGTGGGAGGGAGCTGTGAAGGAGGAAAAGTTTCCACACACTAGGAAGCCCCTCCGCGGGCGGAGACTGCGGGAGGCGGAGGGGGGAGTTTCGGGACCGCGGAGTAGTGCACAGCGACGGGTGCGGAGGGCAAAGCGGGGAGATTCCTGCACAGACGATCGGTGCCGACCGGCACTCACCAGCCCGAGTGGCTTGTCTGCTCACCCGCCGGGGCGGGCGGGGCTGCGAGCTGAGGCTCGGGTTTTGGTTTTGGACGGAGCTCAGGGAGAGGACTGGGGTTGGCGGCTTGAACATAGCCTGAAGGGGTTAGTGCACCACGACTAGCCGGGAGGGAGTTCGGGGAAAAGCCTGCACCAGCCGAAGAGGCAAGAGACTTTTTCTTCCCTCTTTGTCTCCTGGTGCGCGAGGAGAGGGGTTTAAGAGCGCTGCTTAAAGGAACTCCAGAGACGGGCGCGAGCCGCGGCTGAAAGCGCAAACCCCAGAGACGGGCGCGAGCCGCGGCTAAAACCGCGGACCCCAGAGACGGGCGGGAGACGCTAAGGCTGCTGCTGCCGCCACCAAGGGGCCTGTGTGCGAGCACAGGTCACTCTCCACACCCCTCTTCCGCGGAGCCTGTGCAGCCCGCCACTGCCAGGTTCCCGGGATCCAGGGACAACTTCCCCGGGAGTACGCACGGCGGGTCTCAGGCTGGTGCAACGTCACGCCGGCCTCTGCCGCAACGTCACGCTGCCTCTGCAGCTGCAGGCCCGCCCCGCACGTAGTGCCCCTCCTACCCCCATCCCCCAACCCCCGGCCTGAGTGAGCCGGAGGCCCCGAATCAGCGGCTCCTTTAACCCCGTCCTGGCTGAGCGAAAAAACAGACGCCCTCCAGCGACCTACACGCAGAGGCAGGGCCAAATCCAAAGCTGAGCTCCTGTGAGCTGTGAAAACAAAGAAGAGAAAGGGAAATCTCTCCCAGCAGCCACAGAAGCAGCGGATTAAAGCTCCACAATCAACTTGATATACCCTGCATCTGTGGAATACCTGAATAGACAAGGAATGATCCCAAATTGAAGAGGTGGAATTTAGGAGCGAAATCTATGATTTTTTTCCCTTTTCCTCTTTTTGTGAAGGTGTACGTGTATGCTCCTGTGTGACATCTAGTCTGTATACTCTAGCTTCCACCATTTGTCCTAGGGCTCTATCCGTCCATGACTTTTTTTAAAAAATTCTTTTTCTTAATAATTAAGTTTAATTGTAATAACTTTATTATACTTTACCTTCGTTCTTTCTTTCTTTCCTTCCTTCCCTCCCTCCTTTAGACAACGAATCACCCCAAATTGAGGAGGTGGTCTCAGGGAGCAGGATTTATGATTTTTCCCCCTTTACCTCTTTTTGTGAAGGTGTATGTGTATGCTTCTGTGTAAGATTTTCTCTGTATAGCTTTGCTTCCAACATTTGTCCTAAGGTTCTATCCGTCCCTTTTTTTTTTCTAAATATTTTTTAATTCAATAACTATATAATACTTTATTTTATTTTTACTGTATCATCTTTCTTTCTGTCTTTTTTTCCTGCTTTCCCTCCTTCCTTCCTTCCTCCCTCCCTCCCTCCCTCCCTCCTTTCTTTCCTTCTTTGCTTCTTTCTTCCTTCCTTCCTTTCCTCCTTTCCTTCTTTCTTTCCTCATACTTCTACTAATTCTCTCTACTTTTTCTCCCTTTTATTCTGAGCCGTGTGGATGAAAGGCTCTTGGTGCTCCAGCCAGGAGTCAGGGCTCTGCCTCTGAGGTAGGAGAGCCAACTTCAGGTCACTGGTCAACAAGAGACCTCCCAGCTCCACATAATATTAAACAGCGGAAATCTCCCAGAGACCTCCATCTTAACACCAGCACCCAGCTTCACTCAACGACCAGCAAGCCACAGTGCTGGACAACCTATGCCAAACAACTAGCAAAACAGGAACACAACCCCACCCATTAGCAGAGAGGCTGCCTAAAATCACAATAAGGCCACAGACACCCCAAAACACACCACCAGACGTGAACCTGCCCACTAGAGAGACAAGATCCAGCCTCATCCAGCACAACACAGGCACTAGTCCCCTCCACCAGGAAGCCTACACAACCCACTGAAACAACCTTAGCCACTGGAGACAGACATCAAAAACAACGGGAACTACGAAAGTGCAGCCTGCAAAAAGGAGACCCCAAACACAGTAAGATAAGCAAAATGAGAAGACAGAAAAACACACAGCAGATGAAGGAGCAAGATAAAAACCCACCAGACCTAACAAATGAAGAGGAAATAGGCAATCTACCTGAAAAAGAATTCAGAATAATGATAGTAAGGATGATCCGAAATCTTGGAAGTAGAATGGACAAAATGCAAGAAACAGTTAACAAGGACCTACAAGAACTAAAGATGAAACAAGCAACGATGAACAATGCAATAAATGAAATTAAAATCACTCTAGATAGGATCAATAGCAGAATAACTGAGGCAGAAGAACGGATAAGTGACCTGGAAGATAAAGTAGTGGAAATAACTACTGCAGAGCAGAATAAAGAAAAAAGAATGAAAAGAACTGAGGACAGTCTCAGAGACCTCTGGGACAACATGAAACGCACCAACATTCGAATTATAGGGGTTCCAGAAGAAGAAGAAAGAAAGAAAGGGACTGAGAAAATATTTGAAGAGATTATAGTTGAAAACTTCCCTAATATGGGAAAGGAAATAGTTAATCAAGTCCAGGAAGCACAGAGGGTCCCATACAGGATAAATACAAGGAGAAACACGCCAAGACACATATTAATCAAACTGTCAAAAATTAAATACAAAGAAAGC
This sequence comes from Phocoena sinus, assembly GCF_008692025.1. Lineage (NCBI taxonomy): Eukaryota > Metazoa > Chordata > Mammalia > Artiodactyla > Phocoenidae > Phocoena > Phocoena sinus. The sequence continues at coordinate 39,438,882 of NC_045766.1, forward strand.
ATATTAAAAGCAGCAAGGGAAAAACAACAAATAACACACAAGGGAATCCCCATAAGGTTAACAGCGGACCTCTCAGCAGAAACCCTACAAGCCAGAAGGGAGTGGCAGGACATACTGAAAGTGATGAAGGAGAATAGCCTGCAACCAAGACTACTCTACCCAGCAAGGATCTCATTCACATTTGATGGAGAAATTAAAACCTTTACAGACAAGCAAAAGCTGAGAGAGTTCAGCACCACCAAACCAGCTTTACAACAAATGCTAAAGGAACTTCTCTAGACACGAAACACAAGAGAAGGAAATGACCTATAGTAGCGAACCCAAAACAATATATAAAATGGAAATAGGAACATACATATCGATAATTACCTTAAATGTAAATGGACTAAATGCTCCCACCAAAAGACACAGATTGGCTGAATGGATACAAAAACAAGACCCTTATATATGCTGTCTACAAGAGACCCACTTCAGAACTAGAGACACATACAGACTGAAAGTAAGGGGATGGAAAAAGATATTCCATGCAAATGGAAACCAAAAGAAAGCTGGAGTAGCAATTCTCATATCAGACAAAATAGACTTTAAAATAAGGACTATTAAAAGGGACAAAGAAGGACACTACATAATGATCAAGGGATCGATCCAAGAAGAAGATATAACAATTGTAAATATTTATGCACCCAACATAGGAGCACCTCAATACATAAGGCAAATACTAACAACCATAAAAGGGGAGATCAACAGTAACACATTCATAGTAGGGGACTTTAACACCCCACTTTCACCCATGGACAGATCATCCAAAATGAAAATAAATAAGGAAACACAAGCTTTAAATGATACATTAAACAAGATGGACTTAATTGATATTTATAGGACACTCCATCCAAAAACAACAGAATACACATTTTTCTCAAGTGCTCATGGAACATTCTCCAGGATAGATCATATCTTGGGTCACAAATCAAGCCTTGGTAAATTTAAGAAAACTGAAATTGTATCAAGTATCTTTTCCGACCACAACGCCATGAGACTAGATATCAATTACAGGAAAAGATCTGTAAAATATACAAACACATGGAGGCTAAACAATACACTACTTAATAATGAAGTGATCACTGAAGAAATCAAAGAGGAAATAAAAAAATACCTAGAAACAAATGACAATGGAGACACAACGACCCAAAACCTATGGGATGCAGCAAAAGCAGTTCTAAGGGGGAAGTTTATAGCAATACAAGCCCACCTTAAGAAGCAGGAAACATCTCGAATAAACAACCTAACCTTGCACCTCAAGCAATTAGAGAAAGAAGAACAAAAAAACCCCAAAGCTAGCAGAAGGAAAGAAATCATAAAAATCAGATCAGAAATAAATGAAAAAGAAATGAAGGAAACAATAGCAAAGATCAATAAAACAAAAAGCTGGTTCTTTGAGAAGATAAACAAAATAGATAAACCACTAGCCAGACTCATCAAGAAAAAAAGGGAGAAGACTCAAATCAATAGAATTAGAAATGAAAAAGGAGAAGTAACAACTGACACTGCAGAAATAAAAAAAATCATGAGCGATTACTACAAGCAACTCTATGCCAATAAAATGGACAATCTGGAAGAAATGGACAAATTCTTAGAAATGCACAACCTGCCAAGACTGAATCAGGAAGAAATAGAAAATATGAACAGACCAATCACAAGCACTGAAATTGAAACTGTGATTAAAAACCTTCCAACAAACAAAAGCCCAGGACCAGATGGCTTCACAGGTGAATTCTATCAAACGTTTAGAGAAGAGCTAACACCTATCCTTCTCAAACTCTTCCAAAATATAGCAGAGGGAGGAACACTCCCAAATTCCTTCTACGAAGCCACCATCACCTTGATACCAAAACCAGACAAGGATGTCACAAAGAAAGAAAACTACAGGCCAATATCACTGATGAACATAGATGCAAAAATCCTCAACAAAATACTAGCAAACAGAATCCAACAGCACATTAAAAGGTTCATACACCATGATCAAGTGGGGTTTATTCCAGGAATGCAAGGATTCTTCAATATACGCAAATCTATCAATGTGATAAACCATATTAACAAATTGAAGGAGAAAAACCATATGATCATCTCAATAGATGCAGAGAAAGCTTTCGACAAAATCCAACACCCATTTATGATAAAAACCCTCCAGAAAGTAGGCATAGAGGGAACTTTCCTAAACATAATAAAAGCCATATATGACAAGCCCACAGCAAACATCATCCTCAATGGTGAAAAACTGAAAGCATTTCCACTAAGATCAGGAACAAGACAAGGTTGCCCACTCTCACCACTCTTATTCAACATAGTTTTGGAAGTTTTAGCCACAGCAATCAGAGAAGAAAAGGAAATAAAAGGAATCCAAATCGGAAAAGAAGAAGTAAAGCTGTCACTGTTTGCAGATGACATGATACTATACATAGAGAATCCTAAAGATGCTACCAGAAAACTACTAGAGCTAATCAATGAATTTGGTAAAGTAGCAGGATACAAAATTAATGCACAGAAATCTCTGGCATTCCTATATACTAATGATGAAAAATCTGAAAGTGAAATCAAGAAAACACTCCCATTTACCATTGCAACAAAAAGAATAAAATATCTAGGAATAAACCTACCTAAGGATACGAAAGACCTGTATGCAGAAAATTATAAGACACTGATGAAAGAAATTAAAGATGATACAAATAGATGGAGAGATATACCATGTTCTTGGATGGGAAGAATCAACATTGTGAAAATGACTCTACTACCCAAAGCAATCTACAGATTCAATGCAATCCCTATCAAACTACCACTGGCATTTTTCACAGAACTAGAACAAAAAATTTCGCAATTTGTATGGAAACACAAAAGACCCCGAATAGCCAAAGCAATCTTGAGAACGAAAAAAGGAGCTGGAGGAATAAGGCTCCCTGACTTCAGACTATATTACAAAGCAACAGTAATCAAGACAGTATGGTACTGGCACAAAAACAGAAAGATAGATCAGTGGAACAGGATAGAAAGCCCAGAGATAAACCCACGCACATATGGACACCTTATCTTTGATAAAGGAGGCAGGAATGTACAGTGGAGAAAGGACAGCCTCTTCAATAAATGGTGCTGGGAAAACTGGACAGGTACATGTAAAAGTATGAGATTAGATCACTCCCTAACACCATACACAAAAATAAGCTCAAAATGGATTAAAGACCTAAATGTAAGGCCAGAAACTATCAAACTCTTAGAAGAAAACATAGGAAGAACACTCTATGACATAAATCACATCAAGATCCTTTCTGACCCACCTCCTAGAGTAATGGAAATAAAAACAAAAATAAACAAATGGGACCTAATGAAACTTCAAAGCTTTTGCACAGCAAAGGAAACCATAACCAAGACCAAAAGACAACCCTCAGAATGGGAGAAAACATTTGCAAATGAAGCAACTGACAAAGGATTAATCTCCAAAATTTACAAGCAGCTCATGCAGCTCAATAACAAAAAAACAAACAACCCCATCCAAAAATGGGCAGAAGACCTAAATAGACATTTCTCCAAAGAAGATATACAGAATGCCAACAAACACATGAAAGAATGCTCAACATCATTAATCATTAGAGAAATGCAAATCAAAACTACAATGAGATATCATCTCACACCAGTCAGAATGGCCATCATCAAAAAATCAAGAAACAATAAATGCTGGAGAGGGTGTGGAGAAAAGGGGACACTCTTGCACTGCTGGTGGGAATGTGAATTGGTTCAGCCACTGTGGAGAACTGTATGGAGGTTCCTTAAAAAACTACAAATAGAATTACCATATGACCCAGCAATCCCACTACTTGGCATATACCCTGAGAAAACCAAAATTCAAAGAGAGTCATGTACCAAAATGTTCATTGCAGCTCTATTTACAATAGCCAGGACATGGAAACAACCTAAGCGCCCATCATCGGATGAATGGATAAAGAAGATGTGGCACATATACACAACGGAATATTACTCAGCCTTAAAAAGAAATGAAATTGAGCTATTTGTAATGAGATGGATAGACCTAGAATCTGTCATACAGAGTGAAGTAAGTCAGAAAGAAAAAGACAAATACCGTATGCTAACACATATATATGGAATTTAAGGGAAAAAAATGTCATGAAGAACCTAGGGGTAAGATAGGAATAAAGACGCAGACCTACTGGAGAACGGACTTAAGGATATGGGGAGGGGGAAGGGTGAGTTTTGACAGGGCGAGAGAGAGTCATGGACATATACACACTAACAAACGTAGTAAGGTAGATAGCTGGGGGGAAGCAGCCGCAAGGCACAGGGATATTAGCTCGGTGCTTTGTGACAGCCTGGAAGGGTGGGATGGGGAGAGTGGGAGGGAGGGAGACGCAAGAGGGAAGACATATGGGAACATATGTATATGTATAGCTGATTCACTTTGTTGTAAATCAGAAACTAACACACCATTGTAAAGCAATTATACCCCAATAAAGATGTTTAAAAAAAAAAAAAAGTTTATCTGGACTCTGTGACATTACATTTGCATTTTAAAATAGAAATTTGTTTTTACTCCTGGACCTTTGCCTCTGAAAACATGAATGGTTTTGTTTTCTTACCTCTGAAACTCAGTCCTAAGTTGTTATTTTTTTTTAACAACAAGGACCTTTGCAAATGCTTCTCTTTAGCTGCTTTATGTCCCCTGAGCTGTTGGGACAGATGACACTTCGTACTGTTGCTGCTTTATACTGTCAGTGACTGGGAGATTATTTTGCACACAGCTTTTGTAGAAATTCAAGTGCCAGTTATGAAACTGAGCATTTTTCATAGAAAAGTAATAGGATTTTAAAGACAGAAAGGATCTGAGAGGTCATCTCATCAAACCCTCGCCACTTTCAAAGGAGGAAGCAGGCTTATGAAGATTAAATGTCCTTGCCCACCTTCCTTAGCCCAGGCCTGACCCAGCCTCAAGTCACCTGACTCACAATTCCCACTTTTAATGAACTCGGCCCCCTTCAGCCACCTTCAGCAGCGAGGGTGAGGGCTGACCGTTGTGCATGTCACTTCCATTTACAATCTGTCCATTGACTGACTGTCAGGCTATGAGGCGATGCCCAGGTTCAGAAAGACAGGACGAAGAAGATTTCCATGTGGCTCACCGCACAAGTGGAAACATTTTGTTCTAACTAGACAGAGTTTTAAGTGAATCGTTTATTATAAGCCCAAAAAGGAGCAAAATACAAACCAAGAAGAGACTAGAAAGAAAGGCATTTGTGGAGTTCAGGAGAGGCCCAAAAAGTAGTCTCTATTAGGACACTGGCTTTGTTAGAATATGGATGAAAACTAGGAATAGAGAAATGGACGTCAGGGAAGGGAGATGTGTTTGGGTTTTTACGTTATGACGTTTCTGAGTTTCCCAGTTAAATCTGTAGAAGTGAATCATCACTCTTTCTTCTTGTCATGTCCAGGAGAGTTGTAATAATCACTCTCCTTCACTTACCAAGTCTTATGAAATCCATGAGAGCACTCATTGTTTCAGATGTTCTTGGTGTGTTTGCTTTGTTTTGTTTTGGTTTGGTTATTACTGTTCACTTTTGTGAGTGATTCCGTTATTTTCCTTATATATTTGTTAAATAATTATGTCAAGCATGTTCTATCACCAGTTTTCATCACTTGTTTTTCTCTGTTTTCATTCGTACATATATTTAACCTAATTTTATTCTCTCCACCTGACCTGTTTTTCAATATTTGTGTTATTATAGGTTACTCCCATTTTTGCCTACTTTTGTGGCATTTTCTCTATAAAGTATCAATATATGTGATTCAAAGGTGACGGTTGAGAATTCCCTGGCCGTCCACTGGTTAGGACTCTGCGTTTTCACTGCCAGGGCCCAGGTTTGATCCCTGGTCAGGGAACTAAGATCCTGAGAACTGTGTGGCAGAACAAAAAAAAAAAAAAGATGGTTTAGGCTAGGAAACACCCAGGTGATAGGAATGAACTCGACCACTGCTTGTTCGCTACGAGGTTGATGGTTTTTAAAGTACTTGTAAAATCTTTTTTGGTTATGTTTTACTGACATGAGGTTATACTTAAAGCAAAGCTTACTGGAAGTGAAAAAGTTACCAGTTTTCTTCAGTCTAGCTTTGTATATCAGATTTCCTAATAATTGCCTCTTGTATCTGTACATTTTACTGATACCTCTGTATCTCCATCCAAATATTTTATATTTACTCGTAATCGAGTGAACTTTTTGGTGCGTCCATCATCAGCAATATCATGTCACCTTTCTCTCTCTTTTTTTCCTTCCATTTCTCAAAGTCTCTCCTTAATATTTGTGGCTCATGAAAGTGATTGTGAATCTTCCTTGGGATATTAGCATAGTATACCAAAAAAGAGATTTCCATTTTTATGGATTACAAGGAGCATTGCATTAGTCAGCAGCTGATTTCTGCAGATTCATCGATTCAAGAGTTTTATTACCCATGTCCTAATAGAGATGATTGATTCTTCAAAACTCTTCCTTGTAGAAATAAATGTCTTAGTTATTCATGAATTTTCTGTTTTGTTTTGTTTTGTTTTTTTTAAATGTTACAAAAAGCTTCTATCGAGAAAGTGGTGGTGGCGTGGGGTTGGGGGCTTTTCCAGGTGATGCTCCATTTGCCCAGGTGGATGGGGTTGTTTTCACGGTGCTTGAGGAAGAGCAGAGAACAAAGCAGCATCTCTACAGCCTCACCGTCAGGCCTCCAACAGGCAGATTTTCTACTGGCGCCTTCTGGGCACACACCAGCCAGGCTGGTAGGTCGATGTCCCCGTGGCAGCACATACCCGTTGCTTCCTCCTCTTGGATCCCCCCACTGTGATCCACAGCCTGCCTCTGTTTCCCATCTCACTCCTGTGTGGGTGACCTGTCTGTGCAGAGAACCAATACAAAGTCCGTAAGAAAGTGGCTCCTCTAGTACTGGGCACCTCTGGTGGCCAGAGACCCTGGCCAGGCTCCCTCATGGACCTCTTAGTGATGGAGAGCTGAGGACGGGCACTCTCCGAGGCCAGCTAGCTGTGGCCAGGGACCGTCTTGCTCACTAATAGGCTGTAGACATGCCCCAAACAAAACAACAGGTAAGTCTAGACAGCTACTTGGTTCTGGAACTTGATTCTGTTTCCTTCTTGGTTTGCCATATATGGAAAGAACTTCGCTGTCTAAAAAAGTTTAAAGGGAATGAGGTAATTTCCTCGTAATTCCTGAGATCTCCAGCCGTGTTTTAAATTTAGATTTGAGGTTAGAGCATTAAAAAAATAAAAACAGAAAAGTTGCCGTGTTATGAAATGCTAGGGCATTTTAAATGTCAAGTCCGTCAGCATGATAGCTTGTACCCCCATTTTCTCCATCCAAAGAAAGAGTAGTGTTAAACTTCTTTCTAAAATAAGAAGGGTCTGGACCTCTGGGAACCTGGCACAGTATCTTCTTAGCAAAGAACGTGAAGCCTAATCTCCACTCCTATAAAAATAACATGTTTTCAAATAGTTTCAAAACTGACTTAGCCTTCTGTTTTTCTCCTCATGGCACCAGTGGCTAAAAATTATGCCACTTTCGAAAATTACAATTTTTTTCTTTGTGCAGTCTTACATAATTTTGGTCCATTTTGACCAGGTCTGACATTTTATTATAAGCACCAACATCTTAAGTGCTCTGTCCTTTTTTTTCCACTCTAAAATTGCTTCTGTGAGGAGTAAGACAAGACCATTGGGATTTTATTTTTGAATACTTAAATTATGTAAATTATGTAATCAATGATCTCCTGTTAAGGGTTGTTATCCGGCCAACAGTGATCCCACCGTCTGACCCAAATAGCCCTTAAAGTAAGATCTTGTTCTAGAAGAACAACTTTAGGCAATAGTAATTTTAAATTTTTCTGAATACTGGCTCTACTATGGTATGGTGATTTCAGTATTAGATGTATTTTTCTTTTGTTTCATATGGGAACTTTCAACAAAGCAAACGTACAATGGTTGTGCTTAAACTAACATGTAAGACCTCTGCAGGAAGTCCAGTGCACTGGAAGCAAATTAAAATTCTCTTTTACTAGTAAACAATCACACTGAGAATGTGAATATTAGAGCTGGAAGGCACTCCATAGCAAGGGTGGCAAACTCAGATGCTTCCAGAGGCCACGGAGGAAACTAATGAGAGGATTGGAGGACAGGTCCCAGGGACAGAAGACAGCTATTCTTTCATACTGCTGACTTGTTGCTGTGCCAGAGTCTCAGAGTTATGATATGTCAGGAGAAGCCCAAGACCCAGGTTTTTATGAGAAGTATCTTGAATACTAAATGCACCGCAAATAACTTTAAATAAATACAATTTTATGGAGCTAAGAAACAGGTCTGTGGTTCAGAAGATGGCCTTGGGCTACCAGTTTTCCATCCCACACTTAACCCAACCCCTTCATTTTACGGGTAAGAAAACTGAGACCCAAAGATGTTAGATGACTTACCTGAAGTGAGGATGAGGTGGGGATGACTTGCTAAGAAAGAGTCTAGAAATGAGAGATCTCAGGGAGAAAAACTCCTGAAGGAGTGTCGGTCTTATTTACTGACACCAGCGTAACATTTTTCCCCCTTTCAATGCTTAAAATAATTTGAAACAATAACATCCAGAGGAAAAAAATAAGAGATGCCTTAGTTACACACCTTCCTCTATTTCACTTTATTTTTATATACATTCCATTACTTAGAATTTAGTTTTCTCTTTCATCTTCAAAGCAGTTCAAAAATTGATTTGTTATTTGGATTTGGGGTATTTCGTTATTTATGAAGGATGAAAAGGGAAGGGCTCTTTAAGAACAGATCGTCTTAAACATAAACATGCGTGTGCACACAGACACACACACACACACACACACACACACACACACACACATACAATGCAGGATATGTGGCCTCAGTTCTCTTATCTGCTGGAAACTCATCTGAGACCATTTAATTCCAAGAGGTGGTGGTAGGGGTGAGTTCTAATAAAATTTATTGTTATATAGGATATAATGAAACTTTAATGTTGATGAATTGTATTGTTTTTATTTAACTAAATATATAGTATTTAGGAGGACTTATTGAAAGTATAGAGATCGGGAAGTTTTTTTTTTCTTCTTTAGAACGATTGGCTCTAAGTTCAAAGTCAACAGATTTCAAACGAATGAGACAAGTTTGGGATGTTAATTCACTTTCCTTTGGAAAAATGGGAAATGTTCACTTAGCTTTTTAAAAAAAAACTTTTTATCTGGGAATAACTTAAGATTTACAGAGGTGTTACAAAGATAGTACAGAAAGTTTCTGAATATCCTTTACCAACCTCCCCTGATGTTAACATTGTATATAATATGTATATTATATATAATATACACATATATAATCATTAAGAGAAATATACTTGTTTTCTGATATTTCTTCAAATATAATAAACAGTTTGAGTATAGGTCAGTGTGTGTGTGGTATATATAACTGTGGTACACTTGTCAAAACTAAGAAATGACAGTTGGCTCAGTATTATTACCTAAACTGGAGGCTTTAATTGGATTTATAGTAGCTTTTAAAATTAAGAAGGTTGTATTAAAACTACCCAACAAAGGTAATAAATAACATACAGGCTGTGGCTTGAGGAGAGAGGGGAGAGTTGGATCCTTTGTATTGTCTCTCGGCTCCCACAAAGTCACCCCAAGCGAACTTGAAACCGGAACAGAGATTCTGCTAGTGTGTTTGCTTTGTAAATGCATTTTGAAGACTCCTACCTCCTCTTCCCATGAGGCTGGCTTCTCTCAGTCTCTCCGCTGCAGGAGGAAGCATGTGTTGTGAAGAATCAGGAGAGGCAGGTGAAGAGAGAAACTCCACAGGCCTGTGGAGGGCAGGCTCCTTCAAGTAGCAAGGCAGGAGTCAGGGGGCTGTGTTGTGAGCCATCGTTTGCTTTCACGGGCTGCGGCCAGCCACAGATTGTCACTGTCCTTTGGAAGGGTATTTGGCTCGCCAACATCTGAATCGTTTGTTTATTTGTTTTTTAATGATTTTTTTTTTTTTTTTTTTTTTTTTTTTTTGCGGTACGCGGGCCTCTCACTGCTGTGGCCTCTCCGGTTGCGGAGCACAGGCTCCAGACGCGCAGGCTCAGCGGCCATGGCTCATGGGCCCAGCTGCTCCGCGGCATGTGGGATCTTCCCAGACCAGGGCACGAACCCGCGTCCCCTGCATTGGCAGGCAGACTCTCAACCACTGCGCCACCAGGGAAGCCCTGTTTTTTAATGATTTTTTAACATCTCTATTGGAGTATCATTGCTTTACAACGGTGTGTTCGTTTCTGCTTTATAACAAAGTAAATCAGTTATACGTATACATATATCCCCATATCCCCTCCCTCTTGCGTCTCCCTCCCACCCTCCCTATCCCACCCCTCTAGGTGGTCACTAAGCACCGAGCTGGTCTCCCTGTGCTATGTGGCTGCTTCCCACTAGCTATCTATTTTACATTTGGGAGTAAATATATGTCCATGCCACTCTCTCACTTCGTCCCAGCTTACCCTCCCTCCTCCCCGTGTCCTCAAGTCCATTATCTACATCTGCGTCTTTATTCCTGCCCTGCCCCTAGTTTCTTCAGAACCATCAGAAAGAGAAAAATAAATACCATATGTTTATTTGTTTTTTAATGAGGAAGAAGTATTTTGGCCTGGGAGTCTCCTTTAAAATTAAGGGTCTGGTGGAATTGCGAAGGCTCTGTGAGCCTGTGGCGTGAAAATTCCCGCGGAAGGGAGTAAGTTACAGTTGACTAGAAAGAGGTGTAAGTGGCCTGGGGGACAAAGCCCACTCAGGCTGTGAAATGAGGGCTAAGTCACGAGGAACACATTTGGGAAACTTCGCAGCCTAGAAATGGTGAGGAAAGAGGTTTGAGACTCGTGAAAATGGAAAAGGAAAGGAACTTGGCATGAATGTTCAGTATTTGCTGACTGATTGAATAATCCGAATTTTCAAAACTAAACTGGCTGTGGGCTCCAGGCATAGTTTTATCAGCAATAGGAGGATGTCCCCGTGACTCAGTGACTTCTCATAAGGAACGTTCCGGTTACTCATTCCCTGCCTTTGGGTGGCCTGGTTTGGCTGGTGGGATCAGTGATTTCCTCTTAGGACTTCTTCAAATTTCCCAGAATTCTTTTACTAATTACATGTTCAATGTATTGTGGATTATGATACTACTAAGTAAACGTTTCTTTCAGTAAAACCCATATAATCAGGTTGAAAAGTGTGTGTTCTCCAGACCAAAATGTTTTTTTTCTTCTTTTTGTATTGAAGCGTAGTTGGTTGACAATGCTGTTCCCATCTCTGCTGTGCAGCAAAGTGACTCAGTTATACACATGTAGACATTCTTTCATACTCTTTTCCATTATGGTTTATCACAGGATATTGCAGACCAAATGTTTTGACTAGCTGCTTCAATGTATATACTCCTTTGAAATTCACTAGAGGCTGTGCTCGAGGATGGGACGTATGCACATCACTGACATCTATATTCTTAGGTTCTTCCTCCTGCAGTGGATGTGCATGGGGTTTCTGCCCAGCATGGGTTTACCTTTCCTAAGAGCACCCAGGTTCTTTCTAGGGAATTACCTCTTTTCTGCTGTGTGCGATTTTGGTGGGAGGGCAATTGCAAGTGGCTGACTTCTGTTTGGACAACCTTAGCCTAGGTTCTCCCTCCCCTGATTCTCCCACAGGTGGAAGAGCTCCCTTGGGACTTTGGGTCTAGAGTGTTCCCTGCGAGGCCCTCAGTAGCAATGGGAGGCCTCATCGCGGTGGTGACTAATGCTGAACCCTTCCCACGAGGGGACCACGGCCGTGGCTTCTGCTTCCCAACCTTCCCTGCCTCCCCTGGTTTCTCAGTGCCCACCTCCTGTTGATTCTCTGAGCTTCAATCAGCCAGGGTTGGTTTTATTGCTTTCAAATCAGGAACCCTAACTAACAGCAGGCAGTCTCTCGACTTATGGCTCAGATTCAAACATGACAGTTGTAGGCCCAATAGCACTAAGTAGAGGCCTTTAAGATTTTTCGAGTCTTTCACAGAATCATTGAATATCAGAGGTGGAATGGGGACTTCCCTGGTGGCGCAGTGGTTAAGAATCCGCCTGCCAATGCAGGGGACACGGGTTTGATCCCTGGTCCTGGAAGATCCCACCTGGCGCGGAGCAACTAAGCCCGTGAGTCACAACTACTGAGCCTGCGCTCTAGAGCCCGTGCTCCACAACAAGAGAAGCCACCTCAATGAGAAGCCCGCACACCACAACAAAGAGTAGCCCCTGCTCGCCACAACTAGAGAAAGCCCACACGCAGCAACGAAGACCCAACGCAGCCATAAATAAATAAATTTATTAAAAAAAAAAAAAGGTGGAATGGACCTTAGAGCTAGAAGGGTAACTCATGCTGGGTGCGGTCCCCTTCTTTTTTATAGGTGAGGAAATAACCACACAAAGTGAAAGTGACTTTCAAGGTGTCATGAACAGAACATGCCACATTGACATCCTATGCTGAGATCTCATCAGCCCAGGGCATCTTGACCTCACCCCCTCCTTCTACTTCCCTGACCCTGTGAGCCATGGTACCCATTTATAGGGTGACTGGCCAGAAGTAAAGACAGCTATCTGTGGCCTTGGAGACGATCAGTGGCCTTGGAAAGGAGCAAAGGTAACTGGGCCACATAGGACTTCAACCTATGGCTGGTGGTGTTATAACCAATATTCAAACACTGAGCTGAAAGGTGCCCTCTGATGCCAGTCCAGACGTGTCCTCTTGATGCAGCTCAGACTTTGTATAAGGAAGTGATTATCAGCAGGCTCCGGAATCGGGTAGACCTGGCCCCAAATAGCAGTAGTAGCATCCTTATGATTAGGGGCCTAAAAACAACCAATATTATGGTATAAATCTCATGGATTTTTAATGTGGATTAAAGATTGTCTTCTAGACATCCCTTATTTTATAGAAATTGTGCTTTTATGTTGTAAATGTAGCAAGTCTCCGAGCTTCGAGAGGGTAAATTTTCTGAATTCATTTTGGAGCAAAAGCTATATTTTTAAAATTGCTTATGTGAAACTTTTCAGCAAAGTGAAAAGTCTGCAATATGATGTCTGCATGATGTCTGCCAAGACTTTCCTTAATATATGTCATTATTTTTTCTTCTTAGCTTTATTCAGTCAGTGACTATATATTTGCATATCTGCTATGTGTTAGGTATGGCGGATAAGGATGAGCAGAAGCTCACGTGCGGCTGTCGTGTCGTGGGGCTCCTTGCCCTCATGGAGCTTGCAGTCAAGCAGGGGAGACTCACATGAATCATACGAGGACACAAACGTGGCAGGTGCTGCCGAAGAAGGCCGTGATGCTGTGAGAACTGCAGAGACATGCCCTAAACCTGTTTTAATGAGAGAAACAAGCTGTTGCTTATTGAGCGCCTCCTGGGCACACACTGATCCTGCGGCTTTTCATTTATTTACCTAATGCACGATGGGGCAAGTTGAATGCTGTTACCCCCATTGTATAGACAAAAAAACTGAAGTGTGTGGTGGGATCACAGAGCTAGTGCGGGTCCCTCTGGCTCCACAGGCCACGTGCTTTCTACTTCTACTAGAAACCACTACACCAACTATTTGGAATTTAGCCCCTCTGACTTTTCATCACACAATGACTGCTTCTTTGTGCTGGTGGCCGTGGCCACATCTGAATATCTGTGATCTCTTGATATGTAATATCCACTTATACCCACGTGCTTCTATTTGAGAATTTTTCATAAACAGAAACATTAGTTAATAATTAGAAATTCATTTGACCATAAATGCGTGACTTTCTGTTTGTTTTCTCTGTTCTGGAGGTCCCCATCACCACCCCTGTGCTTACTTTTAATCATCAAATCTATCCAGTTGTTAAGGCTCAGTCAATACAGTCAATACACAGTCAGGCCCCTGTGTATTGGCCTGAAGGGTACATAATGATCCTCTGGTTGGGTGGAGGCACGTGGAGATAAAACTGTGTGTTCTCACTCCCTTGACGCCCAATCCGGAGCTGGCTGCACCTCGTAAACTGTTTTGTGCATAGAATGGGACCACGGGTCCCTGAGGTTCCAGGCAGCCCTGAATGGCTGGAGCATGCCTCGGGAGCCAGGCAGCAGGGGGAGGACAGCGGAATGGAGATCTGGAGAGGAGGGGGCCCGGCGTGAGATGGGATGGCAAGAGTCTCCTGGCGCGGAAGGGCCGTGGGGCAGGAGGGAGTTTGGAAAAGTTTGTGGAAATCAGCCACGGGATCCCTGACCAAAATCACTCTCTTTCTCAGCACACACATCCCAGGCATTTGAGTCTGTACTTCACTTTTGGAACTTTCTACCACCACTCTTAAGCCATCTTTTTCACAATAAAATCACCTTGCAATTTTCCTATAGTAAATTTTAAAAATGTTCATGCTGCAGGGAGTTTAATAATAGAGGCAATGCTTGAAATGCCATTTCCTTGTACCCAGAGAATTGGGGTACAGTGGGGGAATAGAGCCTTTTAGGAAAATAAGAGGGAGGAAGCTATTAGAATTCAGAAGTGAATTCATGTTAAACTTCTCAGCCTCCAGGAAGTTCTTGAGTGTTTTGGTTCAAAGGAGTTGGCGTATTCGTGGGGTTTTCTGCTCAGGTCTCCTGGATGCTGTGGGCTGGGAATATGTTAAAAACAGAAGGCCCAGCCTTTTTCCTAATGAGCTGTTTGTGCTTTAGACACACTAACCTAGGATGGGGCAGAGATGTCGAAATGCCAGATGCTGACAGGATTGGGGACAGAACATCAGGCATTCTGATGCCGGCCATGTGAGCATTCCGTCCCGGGACTTCCTTTCAGAAACACCCACAATGCTCTGTGGGCAGGTCCAGGGAGGTTAGAGAAACCCCTCACCTCCCGCATCCATCCAATTCGAGATGATTGGATCTGAAGTCTTGGTTAGGAGCTAAAGGGTAATTTCTGGGTCAGAGCAGGACCAGTGAATTGTATGAGCTGAGGTAAAGCTTAATCCTGTCTTCTACCCACCCACGATGAAAAGCTGTTGAACGTCAAAGAGGGTTTGTAACTTTGAAGTGAAGACGTTTCCTGCCACATAGCATCGAGTTGAACAAGTCCACACCTGTTGGTCTGGTCGTTGGTTAGTAGAAGGAATGAAAGAGAAGAACTGCGTGCCTTTGAGCTAAGGCATTTTAAATACTTATTACTCTGATTCACTTTCTACCATTCACCTTCACTGCAGTTTTCCTTTCATCTTAACATTATAAGTAATGCATCGGCCTTCCCTGTGGAACAGTGCAGATCTCATTTAAATGGTAAAAACGTCTCCAGCTCAGGCCCATTTGCTACACAAGAAATGGGAAATATTTTTCTCAGGTTGGAGCCTAAGGATTCCCTGTAACGTGGGTACCTCCCATTGGTTTCCATGACTATATTCGTTTAACCAATGGTTTCCGTTCTTTCAGTTATCCTATAGACTAAATGGAAAAATAAAGGGCTTCATAGCATCGTGCAGGGTCTGAGAAAATTGTTTATACATCTCTATCAAAAACAAGACTGCAAAATACTAAGTAAAAGTCAAAAAACCAATTGGAATTTTCTCCTTAGTATGGCTCCTTGGCTTTATAACCTAGAGACTGAACTAGGGCCTCGAGGTTATGAACTAGACAAGTATTGCATGTTTTGGTTTTTTTTTTCCAAACACCCTTACCCGTTAAAAAAGAAGAAAGGCTTTAGGGTGAACTCTAAGGTCTGTATTACTTTTTTAAAAAATCACAACTGTGTATCATTCGGGTCATCTACCTACCAAAGGCAATACACTTAAAATGCCATATCAGAGCGGCTGTGCAACTTCTCAATTTGATAGCTTTTCTGAAAAGCGTAACCGTGCATCCATAAATGTAATGAGAACTTTTTCATATGAAAGGCATGTTATTTGGAGATGGAATGTTTCCTTCTCCCTACATAACTGCACAGTGATTAAATATTGACTAAGAGCCAGGAGCTGACAGCCCTCGGCCTCACACCGGTAGATGCTGATGTGTGAGGCTGAATGTAAATACAGAGCCATCCCCAGCAGGGCCACAGTCTTCTGTTGGGAAGTGGGGAGCAGCAGGTTGTGAGTTATGCGCGCCATGCGGTGTCAGAATTCGAGTGCTCAACAGAAAGATGCAATTTGAAACAAGTAATTCCTTAAAAAGCAACCCAACTCTGTCGAAAGAAAAAGATATTTTCCCAATCAATCTGAACAATAAAGAGGATGTTAGTCAGAAATTTTAACAAAACATCCAGGGTATCCACTGAACACTGCTGTTCGCAGAAACAAAAGAGCTGTCCGTCACTGGAACGGCTTATTCTTTCACAGACAGTGATTACTTGGTTTCTATGAAACAGACTGGTTGAAATCATCAGATTTATTTCTGTGATACTCACTTGATTAGGAAATTTCAATACATCGTCTGTAGTTTTCTTGTGTGTATGTTTTCTTATTTATTGTTGTTTTAAGCAGTCTGACCATTTAACACACACAATTAGCTGTTTCTCTCCTGTGGGGGGAGGGGAGGGGAAATGCAATGTTCTGCTTGGTTTCTGAAAGAAAATAGTTTTCATTCCATCCTTCTGTTAATAAGGTTCATTGTATATCCAATTATTTTTAGTCTAAGACTTTTAAACGCTGCAGCAAATACCTGGAATTTGTTTCAAAATAGCTCCTGTCCAGGCTGAAGGTAGAATATGAGCTTCAGCCTAACCTCCAACCCGTTTTGTTTGTTTTGGTTTGGGTTTGGGTTGTCTTTTAAGCACTAGAAGTTGCTGAGGCACCTTCCTCTAATTTTGCAATCCCCGTTCATCCCTCACACATTCACACCCCCTTGGCTGAGGCCTGTAGTTCCGACTCCGGAAGCTGAATGACAGTGCCTGCCAGGGCCTTGCCCCAGAGTCTGCCCCTCGCTGAGTACTAGTGTGCTGAAATGGATTCATGGCCAAATGATGAATCCCCTTCCTCAAATTCTGTTTTTAAGGTGAGTGGAGAGCAAATCCAACAGACTAATTCTTAGTGTTTTTCCCCTCCGAAAAAACACCTTTGTGGTTGAACTGGGCTTTTCAGAGATCCAACCCAAGGATTGACTACTGTGTTGGAGAGGTCAGCTGTCAGCTTTGAGTCCTCCTTTCTGCCGGCCTCTGCCCCTCCGCTGCACTGGGACCAGCTCCCCTCAGCCCTGCCTGAGCCGGTCAGCCAGCACAGAAGATCGGCTCTGGTTTCCATGAAACTTGACGTGGGCTTCAGTAGGTGGAATGGAGAAGGTTAGCCGAGGAATGTTTACTTTTTCCGATTTTGTGCGGCAGATAGAATGACCATCCCTGAGGTTTCAAAATAGCTGAATGAAGATGACTTGAGCCATGCTCCGAGCAGTCCCCTCCACCTGGAGACCAAGCCCTGCCTTTGTTCTTCGTTAGCTGCCCCACTGAGTGGCTAACACGGAAGGGAAGGGGAGCGTCCTTGCCCCTGAGTTCTGTTTGTGTCACCCAGGAAAGCACATTATTTTAGATTTTTTTACCGTATTGGGGCAGACATTAAAATAGACCATGTTTGAGACTAAGTTTTCAATTTCCCTCTTTCCAGAAAAGCGATGTACTGATAACAGAAGTGACAAGATGCAGTCACCGTGCTCGTGACACTTAAACCAGTGGGTCCTGTGGATAGCACAGAATCTTAAGAATGGCCTGCTGAGTGCTGAGCACGCTTTCACTTGTAAGAAATTAAATTCAGAAACGCTAAACACAATTCCTCGATGTGATTTCCTGTTGGTTCATCTATATACTCTAGAAGATTCCTGAGGAGAGGTTTATTGCTCACAGGAATTCAGTGCAAGTGTCCTCCAACAGTGTTGACTGTTTTCCAAGAGCCCCCTCTCGGGGCCAAATTATCCACTTCCCTTTCTCAGTGAGTTTACTGCAGATCATACATTTATCAAAAATATAGAGAGAGCCTGTTGTATCCTGGGCACTGAGCACACAGTACCGGAAGAAACCGGTAGAATCCTCCTCCTTACGTAGGCATATACATTAAACCTGTGAACCCACCTGTGTTAGTGAGGGTTCTCCAGAGAATCAAAACCAAGAGGATGTGTTTGTGTTTGCCTGTCTGGTCTGTCTGCCTATCTATCTATCGAGACAGATTTCTTTTAAGGAAATAACTCTTGTCCAGGATGGCAAGTCTGAAATCTACAGGGCAGGCCACGAGGAGTTGATGCTTCAACTTTAAGTCCAAAGGCAGTCTGGAGACAGAGTTCCTTCCAAGTCAGGGGACCTCAGTTTTTTGTTTTCCGGGTTTTTTTTGTTTTGTTTTGTTTTGTTTTTGCGGTACGCGGGCCTCTCACGGCTGTGGCCTCTCCCGTTGCGGAGCACAGGCTCCAGACGCGCAGGCTCAGCGGCCATGGCTCACGGGCCCAGCCGCTCCGTGGCATGTGGGATCCTCCCAGACCGGGGCATGAACCCGTGTCCCCTGCACCGGCAGGCGGACTCTCAACCACTGCACCACCAGGGAAGCCCAGGACCTCAGTTTTTTTTCTCTTAAGGCCTTCAGCTGATTAGATGAGACTGACCCACACTGTGGAGGGTAATCTGCTTTACATAAAGCCTATGTAAAATCTTAGTGACATCTAAAAAAAATATCTTCACAGCAACATCTAGACTGGCATTTGACCAAGCAACTGGGCATCATGGCCTTGCCAAGTTGACACATAAAATTAACCATCAGTCCCCTACCACCACCCCCAAATAACTAGGTCATTTCAATTTAATGGCTCTCAAACTTAAGCAGGTATCAGAAACCCCTGGAGTGCTTGTTAAAACAGAATGCTGGCTCCTGTTCCCTTGACTCAGGAGGCCTGGGATTGGGCCCAAGAATTTGCAATTCTAACACGTCCCAGGTGATGCTGATGCTGCCGATGCAGGGACCACACCTTGAGAACCACTGGTCTGTGTAATCCAGGAGCTGTCCCTTAGCCTCATGGCTCAGAAACTGATTTTGTCATCATAAGAAAGGTTGTTTTATTTCTCAGGGATGGACGCAAACAAACCAAGATTACAAAGCTGCTGTGTAAAACATCAATGCAAATTTATAGATTTATATTAAGAACTAAAACTACCACAGTGAGCAGAATAATCGTATCAGCTCGGGAGGGATCGTCTCCCCTAGGGCCGCTCCATGGAATGCTGAGCAACGATCAGAAGCAGCTGGAGATTCAGAGCCAGGGAATGGGGATGATTGACTGTCTTCTGCAACTACCACACCACAAGGTCGGTCCTGTTCTCAGGGGCCCTTGGCCAAGGCCCTCTCTCCTTGGACTTTGTACATGGATTAAGACAGGGCTGTTGTTTGGGGAGTGGATGCTCTAAGTGGACAACTTGTTTGTACTGGTCTGAAGGAATGCTTCTCTCTGCACTGCAAACTCTACTCAGCAGTGGGGCTCAAAGTCCACAGAGATTGGAAATACTTTCAGTGAATCATTAAAAATTTAGTTTTTATAGTAACTTTTCATTAGGTGTAACACATACTGTTTTTATGAAAGCGGAGATTGGGCAGCATTAGAATTTGTCAGTGTGTGCCCTTTATATGCTGGGTATCCTTTCTTGGTTGTAATTTGAGTGAATTTATAATCTCCCCTTCAAAGGCTGTTTTCATCTTTCTTTGCACATTAAGGGGATTTGGCTTTGAAAAAAAGTTATACGTTTCATATTTTCAAAATGTTCCATGTCCGTTTAGAAGCCATTTTTCTCTGAGTTTTGGCTTTCTGCCTCCATTGTGCTATTTTTAGATTTTTACATTAAGAATGGGATTCTTAATACAGACCTTTGAACCAAATTGTGTTGCAAAAAAGTTATATTATTTGTTTCAGTGTTGTTTTTTTAAGAATCCTGCAGTTGCCTTCCTCAGTGTGAAAAGTTTGGCCTTTTGAGTAAAGATAGACCCTTAAAACTGGTTCTGAGAAATCTGTGGGCTGTCTCCGTCACCCCTCCCACCTGGCCTGCCTTGAAATTCTTGTGAAAGACAATTGAATAAATAGCCTTCGGACAGAGGGATAGGTGGCCGTGGAGCTGCCCCTGGGTTACTGTACCCGGACCTCAGGACCGATAAGAAGTAGATCTAGGGCTTCCCTGGTGGCGCAGTGGTTGAGAGTCCGCCTGCCGATGCAGGGGACACGAGTTCGTGCCCCGGTCCGGGAAGATCCCACATGCCGCAGAGCGGCTGGGCCCGTGAGCCATGGCCGCTGAGCCTGCGCGTCCGGAGCCTGTGCTCTGCAACGGGAGAGGCCACAACAGTGAGAGGCCCGCGTACCGAAAAAAAGAAAAAAAAAAAAAAAAGAAGTAGATCTACAGCAGTCGCAGTGACACGGCAAAGCCAGGTGCATTCTCACACTTAACCTTCCAGTCTCATTGTCCTACCAGCCCAGGGTCCAGTCAGCAAACAGAAGCCATTCTAGGAATTTCAGGGAGCTGATTTAATATAGGGAACTTGTTAAACGAGTGAAGGGAGGCTGAACGAGCAAAAAAGTGGACACGGAGGTAACTTAGAGACATGTAACTGCAAAAAGCAGCCACCACCCCTAGAACTGAGGCAACAAATGGGAAGAGATGATATGACCAGAATCTTCCTGAGAGGTGCCTCGTGTGGTTAGGGCACAGCCCCTGGAGGACATGGCAAAGCTTGGGGAGCATCCTGGGGGTTGGGCATCTGGCAGCCACAGTCAGGTCACAGAAGGGTCACCCCAGGGCTGGCACGCTCTGCAGCTGCTGAAGGAATGGACCTCACAGAGCACATGCCTCTCCCCTCCACCGGCCAGTCTCCCACTGGTGCTTCCCATGGACAGGATCTAGCGAGGAGCCAGGTGGCAAAGAAACCTGAGTGCTCTTTGCAGAGTCCCAGCCTTGGCATCGTAGAGCAGAGACTTCCTTGGCTTTCTTCACTTTCCTTCCTTCCTATGTTGGTTTTTGCTCTCAGTTTTATTCACTTATTTCTATAAAAAACTTAGTATCTCAAGTGAGGGTAATGTCAGTGATAAAGGGATCTCTAAGAACAAAAGAGGAGATCTATTAATCCATTCAGGGAATCCTACAGATGCTTCCCCGGTCGTTATTAGGAAATACTTCTATGTTAATGAGGGAAAGAAAAATTTCAGCTTATTTTTAACATTACATTTAAGTTTCCCAGAGACTTGAATGACTGTGTAATATTATCATTTCACTTTGGAGATTTTAAGTCTCGTTTTTATTTGGGGATAAAAGTACGTCCTCATAATAACCATTCTTATGTGCATGCCTATCTTGCATCTAGAAAAATTGATTCATTTTTCTCCTAAAGATTAGACTTTCATGGGCATCACTTTTTGCTACAATTCCTTCGTTTGTTCATATCAGAGGTGATGGAGTTGGCAATGATAATGCCCTCCTTGTACTGGATTCAGCTCAGTTCAAGGAGCCTTTTGAAGGGCTTGTCCAATGCCCGGCTGTGCCCCGAAGGCAAGGGGGAGAGCATGGCTTTGGGCTTAGGACAGACTTGGCTTTGAGTTCCAGCTCAACCACCGAAGTTTCTTACCCTGTCAAGCTCAGTTTCCTCATCTATGATATGAGGATAAACACTAGTGTTGCAGGGCTGTTAAAGGATTATATATGACAAAGCACTTGACATCATGTCTGGGACATAGTAAGTGTTTTATAAATGGTAACATGTTTTTACTGTTATTATTATTATTGGCAATAATTCATAGTTTGGGTAGGCTTTGTAGACATTATTAAATTTAATAGTAAATTTTTCATTGCTTAGATATTTGTGTTTCATCTGTACAGTTAATCAGCATTTTAGCTGTTATTGGCCTAGAAGGGAATTTTTCTTTTAAAATTTTAAAACCTTTAAACTCATAAATTTGTTTAGGATTTATACAACTCACTTGCCTACCTCCAGAAAGGATTTTAGGTGGCTGGCTTGTCATTTATAAGGTTTTAATAAGAGAATTAAAAATAAATAACTCACATGCTTAAATCATTTTTTAGGTCTTTGGCTTTCATACTTACTTACAGGTTGACAGTTTGTTAATCAGAATGGAGATCTGATGTGGACTTGGGTGGGGAGATGTATTCTATTCCAGTGACTAGAGCACTGAATTGAAATTTTAGAAAGAACTTGGATTCTATTTTTAACCATGTCAGAGATTTGCCCATAACTGCAGGCAAACTATTTTATTCTCTCTGCTTGTTTTCATTTTGTATTTGCCATCTTCTTGATTCACAATGGTCTTATAAGAATTAACGAGAGCGCTTCCCTGGTGGCGCAGTGGTTGAGAGTCCGCCTGCCGATGCAGGGGACATGGGTTCGTGCCCCGGTCCGGGAAGATCCCACATGCCGCGGAGCGGCTGGCCTGTGAGCCATGGCCGCTGAGCCTGCGCGTCCGGAGCCTGTGCTCCGCAACAGGAGAGACCACAACAGTGAGAGACCCGTGTACCGCAAAAAAACAAACAAACAAAAAAGAATTAATGAGAATGTTTGTAAATAGCTTATAGCATATATTTACCTTAGATGAAAAGGGCTGTGTACAAACTATATCTTACCCTTCTTTTGTTGGTATGGGGCAAGGTTCTTAGCTCTCCCTGAGTATCAACTCCCTTAGAGCCTTCAATATATTCAGATCCAAGGCATCACCCACCCTACCCTAAGATTCTGATTCAGTTGGGACCCTAGCATTAGCATGTGTTTGTGTGTGGTCTACCTATCTATTATCTATTTATCTATCACCTATCTATTTATCTGTCTATCTGAGGAGGTTCTGACATGCCACCAGGCTTGAGAAACACTGGTATAAAGGATCAAGCCAACCTATGTGCTTGGTTCTTTCTCTTATGTTGTATCTATTGGCCATTTCATTGCTTATTGCATATGGGCAGATGCATTAATTTCCTCCTGCTGCTGTGATAAATTACCAAAAACTTGGTGGCTTAAAACAACACATATTTATGATCTTACAGTTCTGGAGGCCAGAGTCAGAAATGGCCTTACAGGGCTAAAATCAACTTGTAGGCAAGGCTAATTCCTTCCAGAGGCTCTAGAGGAAAATCTATTTCCTTGCCTTTTCCAGCTTCTCGAGGCTGCCTGCACTCCTTGGACAT
This sequence comes from Phocoena sinus, assembly GCF_008692025.1. Taxonomy (NCBI): domain Eukaryota; kingdom Metazoa; phylum Chordata; class Mammalia; order Artiodactyla; family Phocoenidae; genus Phocoena; species Phocoena sinus. The sequence continues at coordinate 39,462,113 of NC_045766.1, forward strand.
CATTCCTCCCTCTGCTTCTGTCATTACATCTCATTCTCCGACTCTACCTGCCTCTCTCTTATAAGGGACCTTGTAATTACATTGGGACCACCTGGATAATCCAGGGTACTCTCCCTATCCCAAGGCCTTAACTTAATCACATCTACGAAGTCTTTTTGGCATGTAAGGGAATTTCTATTAGGACATGGATGTATCGGGAGAGACCATTATTCTGCCTACCACAGCAGGAAAAAAATTCAAATCCCCCCATTTTCCTTGAGTACAGAAATCTCTGAGTTAGCCACAGCTTGCCTTCTCTACAGTTTTGATAGGCAGGAAAAGAACACTTTGCAGAGGCTGGAAGAGATGACACCACGTTCAAAAATTCGATTTCATTGATTTTTTAGAAGGCTACCAATTTTTAAATTTTCAGTTGCCTTAGGAATTGTTTCAGAAATAGATTGCATAACATTTGAATTTCATCAGCTCTGAAATGGTGCATTGCTAATGTATCCCTCAGGTGGGGTACTTTTCTGATACTAAAACAGTGATTCTCAACTTATTCTTGAATTTATTCCTCCAACGAGCAATTGTTGAGCCCCAAGTGTGTGTGTGATCTCTAGACACAAGAAGACTGCATTCCTGACCTCAAAGTCAGGGTCAAAGAAGTCACCCCAAGTGGTTAATATTTTTGTATTTTAATATAATTGATTTCTTTGTAATCCTGTGGGTTTTTTTTTGTTTTTTTTTACTATACGCATGCGAAAAACATTGTTCTGAGAGGGGGTCCACAGGCTTCGCCAGAGTGCCAAAGGGATCCTCTTGACATAAAAATGATTAGCTCCTATGAGAGGCCAACAAATGGGATTCTACTGGAATGGTAGTTCTCACCAAAAAGATGATCATGAGATACAGGAAGCTGCCCAAGGGAGGGGGGAGCTCCTGGAAGTGGGTTTCAACTCCAGCTGCTTATTGGGATGACGGTCAGAAGGTGGGTGGGTGGTGCTACTTAAAAATACCAGTGCCTGGGACCCACCAACAGAGATTCTGACTTCCAGAGAAGGCTCCAACATCTGACACAGACGTGATGTTGAGTTCGGTCTTGTAGAATTGAAGCAGAACGGGGAGACCTGGAGAGTGTGGTAGAAGTCAAGGGTAAAGGCTCTGTAAACTGTTCCATAGAACTGAGACGTGGACACGGCCAGTAAGTCCATTAGCTCATCCCGCCACCCACCCGCCACCCCCCTGCCTGGCCCAATTCTTCTGCCAAACACTGTCTGCTGAAGACTCTTGTGACCTTGGAGCAAGACAGAACCAAACTTAGACACTTGGCAGCTCAACAATCCTCTGTTCCCCACGCTTAGCCAGCTCATTTCCTTGTAGGGAAGACAGGTTTCCAGGAGTTAAGAATGTGGGCATGAGCCAGACTGCTTGGAGGCTAATCCCAACTCCTCCACTTAAATAGCTCTGCAATCTTTGGACATTTACTTAATCTCCTTACCTCAGTTTCCTCACTAATAATAACTTCCTAGGAGAGTTACCAACAGCTGAGTGGGGTAGGTACTTTTATTGGCTCTATTTAACAGATGAAACTTCGAGATATTAAGTAACTCGTCCAAGATATCATGGCTGCTGTTATGGCCTGAATGTTTGTGTCTCCTAAAAATTCATATGTTCAAGCCCTAACTCCCAATGTGATGATATTAGGAAGTGGGGCTTTGTGGAGCTAATTAGGTTTAAATAAGGATGAAGCCCCAGTGATGGGATTAGTGCCCTTATAAGAGGAGTAATAGAGACCAGAGCTCCTTTCTCTGCCATATGAGGACACGGCAAAAAGCCAGGAAGAGGGCCCTTCAAAGAATCAAATCTGCTGGCACCTTGATCTTGGCCTTCCCAGCCTCCAGGATTATGAGAAATAAATGTCTGTTGTTTAAGTCACCCATTCTTATGGTAGTTGTAACAGCCCGAATGGGCTAAGATAGCTAGCAAAGGGGCAGAGCTGGAATTGGAGACCATATCTTTGATTCCCAAATAGAGATGCCTCACAAGTAGGGTAGTCAATGTGATAAAAGTATGCACTAGGCACAGTGGTGGCCCAGAGGAAGGATTCACTTCATTTGAGTACGTTAGAGGAAAAGAATCCTTAGCTGGGTCTCGAAACAAATGAATCCTCCTGGATTTACCAGAGGATGTGGGAGAAGGCATTCCAGGAAAGGGAACAGCACATGGAAAATTATGGAAGCGAGGCTGTGTTGGGGGGCATTTGGCCATAGAGTAGGATATATGGAGGGAAGCCAGCAGCAATAGGGGGCGCTGTGGAGCAGGGTTTCTCCAGGGTTGTGCTGCATCAGGTATATATATTAGAAGCACTGGATATGCAGAATCTGGGCCTCTCCCAGGAATAATGAATCAAAATCACTGAGGTTAGAGCCTGGCCATCTGCATTTTAAATGAAGCATGTCCTTTGCATCTAAGAAGACTAAAGTTTGGTGAACCACACACAAGGATGTAGGGGAAAGATAAGTCGTAGAGGGTCTTCTGTGTCATCTGAGGTGTTTGGACTCGGGCAGAGCCACTGCAGGTCAAATTTGGATCTTTAGGAAGATCAATCTGAACACAGCGTAGAAGAGGAAGGTAAGCGCTTTGCAGGGGGGTGGCATCTGGTGTGGCGGGAGTGCATTCTAGCAGGGGGATAGTGGTCCTAAGTGAAAACACTCCTGAACTAAGATAGCGGATGGCAGCGGAAGAGAAAAGGGCAGAAATAGGATCCATATAAAGCGTGGAGCATCATCAGAACGTAGTGAGAGGTGGTCTCTGTGTGGAGGCGGACGGGAGAGGTGGTGGGGGTATCAGAGAGGAGTCTGGATTGTTGGTGGGCACGAAGTGACTGCTTGGAATGCACTGAGTCTTTGATGTACTACTTCTTGCAAAAGAGACCTGCCAGGGTTGAGTGTCATGCACCCATCCTCCCCAGATTCCCCAGAGGAAAGCAGAGATGGAAACAGAGCAAGACCAGGTGACAGCATCTGGAGGTAACAGGGAGAAAGTCATTTGTGTAACCACCGTCCTCCCTCTGTGTGACACTTGTAGGTAATGGTAATCGTAGTAAAGGAGATTTGCAGTTTTGATTCGGGATAGAAGTTGTGATGCAAAGAGTTGAGAGTCATTGTGCTAAAGCAAAGTGCTGATCTAGAGAAATACTTTGGTGACAAAGAAGCCTTAACGTTGACCATGGAAAAGAATCACTCTGAGAGCATACCAAGGCCATGAAATCACGAAAGGGAGATTAAAAACCAAAACTATGCAGTCTCTGTGTCAGGGAAGGAGAATGACTGAAAGTTTCTGGACAAGCACCACTGTGTTTTTCTTCCAGATGATGTCATTCAGTTAGAACAAGGACTTAAACGACCAGTGACTGGATTATCTATTTTTCCATGACTAACTGGCTTCTCCTGTTGTGTTTGGTGTTTGTATTTCTGCTCCTCGGGAGATCCACATATACTAGTCCAAACTTATATCCTTCGAAATTATTGACATGAATGGCTATTGTTTAATTCCTCTAAATTGGTGGGAAGCAATGCTACCACCCATTTCTGCAGCATGGAATTGACAAGTGGTAAGGTCATTGCATGCTTTTGACCCTGGATATTTATTTTGCCCCTGTTGGTAACAATTTCCAGCAGGTCATTATAAAACTTGATTTTATAAGATGTCCTTAAATTTCTCTCAGGTTAAAATGTGGAGTCCTACAGCCCCTTATTTCTTTATTTGTTTGTTTGTTTTTTGAATTTTTCAAGTATTTTATTTTCCCCTTATTTCTTAAGACCTTCCTTCAGACTTTTCCTCCAAGGGATTTTTCTCTTTCTTCCCTTCCATTGTTACCTTAAAAAAAATTAAGCATTATATCAACTTTGCGAAGTTTCTTATTGTAGACAACACATTTATAAGATACAAATTAGTATTGAAGTGTTTTAAAAGTAATTCTGTACTACATCGTTCTTAAAAAGGTAAAACTAAGTATTAGAAAGTGTAATTTATATTAGTATTACACAAACTAGAAAGTTGGTATTGCCTAGAGCAAGTTTTGGAGGCAGCTGTGCTGGGTCTAATCCTTTCTGTCCCATCTAGCTGTGTGACCTTGAGCAAATCACTTGACCTCTCTGTGCTTTGACTTCTGTATCTGTAAAATGGGGGTATTGATAGTACCTAACTGCAGGGCTGTTAGAGGATTAATTTGTGAAGTGTATACCTGACCCATAATTAAGATTAGTTATTTTTCTTTATCACCATCATTTACTCCACTTTCATAATAGCTAAACAGGACATATTTTTCCAGGGACCTACTGCAGTTTTCTGTGCCTGGTTGGCACTTAACAAATGAACGAATCTGAACTTTTGAATTAAAATGATCATGAGATGAAACAGAAAGTGATTTTAAAATCTTTCCTTGATTTCATGAGCCTTTGTTTTTAATGATAGTCACAAAGCTCCTGGAATTTTCCATTTAGCTATCTTCCACTTGTGGCTTCACATATGCAATGAGAAAAGTTGGGTAATAGAGGGAGACGCTGGGCAGGGCAATTATTTGACCTACATTCCTTTGCTCTGGTGTTCAAGAGGCTTTATTCACAGTCTTGAGTAACAGCAAACATTCCATCTTCTGCGGGCAGCATTCTTTCTTGCTGAGGTAATAGATGCAAGCACAGTGGTGGGGTACTCAGACACAGGTGAGCTGCCTGGGCTGCTCTCCAGGAAAAGGAGGTGCCAGGCGCCACCACATGGCACAGTGCAAAGGAAGCAGGCTCGGGGCCACAGACTTGCACTTGAACCCTAACTCTGGGCAATGGCTTAGCCTCTCTGAGCCTCAGCTTTCTCATCCATGAGATCATGAAATGAAGGATTACCAAGAGCATGGCACCGAACCTGGCACAAATAAAGCATATTTATCCAGTGAAAGTCTCCTCACTGCCTCCTTTGTGCCAGGCTCTCCTTGAGCCAGGTGCCAGGGACACGGGTGACCCAGGTCACAAGACAGACAGCCTGACAGTGTTAACTGGCCAGCAGACAGACTGTCCAACAGAGGGCCATAGTAAGCACCGTGAGGGAATAAAGGATGGTGGTGAGAACACATGGAAGACAGAAACTGAGACCTGATGGATGAGTTGGGAGTGTGCCACCCAACCTGGTGGGAGATGGAAGGAAGGGTGTGCAGGAAAGTGCTGGGCACACAGAGAAGTTCAATAAGGCTAGCCAGGGCCAGAGGGGTGGGACGGGTGGGGTCTCATTTAAAAATTTGGACTTTATCCTAAGAATAATGAGAAACCTACTGCAGGGTTTTAAGTGGTGAAGTGATACCAGAGATTTGGATTCTAGAAAGATAACTCAAGGTCGAGATTGGATTTGAGGGGGAGCTGTGCTGAGGTCTGGAGTCCAGTTCAGTTGAGAGGCATTCGAGGTCTTTCAGGTGAGAAACGATGGAGGCCTGGTCTTGGAAAGAGGAGGCTTCCAGGGAGAAAAAAGTGGTGCTTTCTTTCAATCACTTACCCCACACGTATTAATCGAGCATCTATTATGTACCATGCACTGTTCTAACTGCCTAGGATACTGTAGTGAACAAAGTCCCTTGCTCATGGAGCTGCATTCAGCACATAACACAAGTGAATATAAACGAAACGCATATAACACTCTGATTTTATGACCAAGTTGATACCCACCTCCCCGATCCCACTTTAAGAAGGAGAGGTCAAGTAGAGCTGAGCATGTTTCAGGCCAGCCTCCCGGGGTACAGGATTAGTGCGCATGTCTGACCAAGAGAATGGCACACCTGAGTCCCAAGAGCCAGAGTTTTCTGATCTCCTCCGGGAGCCCCCCCTTGCAGCTGCCCCTCCCCCAGTAACAGATACAGAAAAGGGACCAATTCAAAGCTACTCACTGCCAGGGTCACAAACTCAAATGCCTTCAGGAGCAGAATATCATTATTGGCTTTATGTTACACAGATGGTGTCTGGTGCTAGAAGGTGAACTTTGCAACGAGTCCATTGGGTCTAAGGAGCACAGACCACCATAGTTATTGCTGCTGTGAGGCTGTAAGGCAGTGGTTCCCCACGTGTGGTCTTCAACGACTGGTGCGCCAAGAGGGTCCCAGTGACAGACGGAGAACTGAACATGCCAGATCTTTCTTTTGTTGCTCTTGGCCCGTGACCTACAGCCGCATGACGTTCCATTTTCACACAGGGCAGAGGTGCATGTGCAGACCCAGACACCTTAAGTCATATGTGCAAATTCATACGTCTTCAATACAGGCCAGGCAGGTCTCTGACTAAGGAAAGCGCCCCACAGGTGCCGAGAGAGTAGACTCCATCTAAGGGGGCCCAGATAGCGCTGTACACGGCCAACTGTGTGTGGCTGTGTAGAAATGCCGGTCATGGGATTTTTATGTGAAAATCCTCATTTTTATTTTTATTTTTTTCAGAATATAAAATAAGTGTCTTGAAGAAAATCCTCATTTTTAAAATGTTGGTAACTGAGTCCATTTTTTAAGCATGCAATTTGTAATCATCTGTGGGCTGGATACTCCCTTGATCTTTTCCAAGGCTGCCGTGCAAAACCCTTCACTTCTGGCAGCTACTTTTCTACCCTTTTCACTCCCCACTGAGTCCTTTAGTCCCTCATTATGTCCAATAGGAGTGACCCAAAATTGGCCAAAACGTTCTTGCATTTATACAGAAGCTATATACAAAAAGAAGTTTGTGTATACAAACTTTTATATTTTATATAAGATTTTATATAAGAAGGAATTTTCAGTTGGGGGAAGGAATTTTCAGTTGGGGGAAGTTAGGTTGCAATGTTGTAAATGTTGTTTCTCTAAGGGGAGAAATTTCTAAATTCTAGTCAACTTACAAACACATGTTATGGAACACAAACATTTATTTATAAATAAAAGAGAGAAAGTGCGTGCATATGTATTAAATATATATTAACACACACTACATGTAAGTACATAATACATTTTTCTTAGGAATTGTCAGATACTTTTTCCTGAATCAAAAAGGCCTACTTAAAGTAAAAAAAGAAAGAAAATCAATATATTCTTTATGGGGCTTCCCTGGTGGCGCAGTGGTTGAGAGTCACGGGTTCGTGCCCCGGTCCGGGAAGATCCCACATGCCGCGGAGCGGCTGGGCCCGTGAGCCATGGCCGCTGAGCCTGCGCATCCGGAGCCTGTGCTCCACGACGGGAGAGGCCACGGCAGTGAGAGGCCCGCGTACCGCAAAAAAAAAAAAAAAAAAAAATGTGTATATATATATATATATATATATTCTGTATGGATATTTTATCACTTTTATGGTGAACAGTTAGGTAAATAGGTGCCTCTATTCTGGCCTTACGTAGCTTTAGATTATTTTTAAAATTAAATTCAAGTTTCAGGAAGGACCAGATGTATTGCGCCTCCTTTTATGATTGAAATTTTTTTCTTTCTAAAATTAAGGTATTTTCTTCTAAAAGAAATAATCCATTTGATCACTACTACTACTGTATTTGTGTGCACCTTACAATTTTATAAATTTCTTTCATACACAATATCTTTATAGTCACCTTCTCACTTTTATTCACATCCTTAAAAACACCTCTAGGAGGAAGAAAAAACAGGTTTCACTGAAATAATAAAAATAAAAGGTTTAGTGCAGTGCCTAACACTCGATAATCATGCAACATGCCAACCATTGTTATTGCTACGATTAATATTATCCCTCTTGTTATAAGCCTGATTGACAGTTGAAGAAACTGAGTCTTAAGTAACAAGTCCACTAGGGTTATAAAACTCGTGAGTTTTAGAGACTAAACTTATTAATATATGGTTCTACTGATCTAAACTTTATAGACTTTCATTTATAACAAATAAAGACTAAAGAACAAACGAAAAGAAGCTTTTGTTACTAGAGCACCTATTTATGTCCTGGGTGCATTGCACATATTCGTTTGTTTGATTTTTTTTTTTGCAGGTACTGTTTGAGATTTCATTTTATAGATAAAGACACTGGAGCTAGTAAGGGGTTAAATTACTTACCAAGGTCACATTGCAAGTAAGTGACAAAGCCGAAAAGTGCTCCTAGGTCTGAAGCCAAGGCCCCTGACCACCTTCCAGAGCACACTGTCTCTTACTACATTGTATCTAATTGATGCTTGCAAGTAACAAGTATTTTCTTTTTAACTGATAGTAAGCATTTGTGTCACTAGGAGAATAGTCTTCATTTCATAAAATTGCTAGCTAAAGCAGGAGAAAGCAGTCATCTTGAATAGACAGGGTTTTCTGTAAAATAAACGAAAAGGTTTTGTTCTTGTTTTCTTTTTCTTTTTTTTAAAGAAATCTTTATTTTTTTCCCTGTCTGGGAGATGACCTTTCCGATGTTATACTGTGGATAGAATTCATTCTGTAGGACGTGAGTGGGATTTGGGGAGTAGGACGGAAATAACTGATGAATCCATATCCCATTTGTAAGTGGCGTGTCACGTTAAAAACAGTGCCATTCTGATATCACAGATGCATGGAGAAAACATAGACAATGGGTATAGGGAAGTATCCATTCAGATTAGGTTTTGCAATGAGTAACAAAACAAAACAAAAAAATGCCAGTGCCTTAAATAAGAATTTTATTTCTCACGCATGTAAAAGAAGTGTGGAGGTCAGGAATCTCAGGCAGTTTCAAGATGACTGAAGATTGTTTTCTGTTTTGCTGCTCCATCCAATCCTTAATCCTCAGTACAAGGCTTTCTGCCTTGTGGTCCAGGCTGGCTGCTTAAACACCTACTACCATGTCATAATCTGGCCAGTGGGAATGAAGAAGGGCACGTCTCCCTACCTTTAAGGACACTTTCCTGAAGTCATACATGACATCTTTGCTTCGATCCATTTAGCCAGAATGTAGTCCCATGGTTGTGAACGCACACAAGGGAGGTTGCAAGGGAGGCTGGAAAATGTGGTCTTTTGGAGGGGGGCAGGGGGGTGCGGGGGCATATGTTATCAATCAGGAATAGGGAGAGAACAGATATTGGGGGACTAGTAAAGTCTGCCACAGAAAGAATGGAAACGAGATATAGAGAAAGATTGACTCTGATCCAGCCTCTGTTCTAGAATACCTTATGTGCACTTGCCTTAGGACAGGAATCCTAGAACAGATGTGCAGATGTGGGTCCTAAACTTGTACTCTTTGAATGAATGATAGAAATCTTTAGGAGCCCGTGTCTTAAAAAAAAGAATCAAAGATGACAACAGTCTTTATTTTTTTTAGTAGCTCCTTCGCACACTGCTTCACCACAAAGAAGATCTGCCTGGGGAATTACATCATTGATGAATCACTAGCTCCAAACCTACAATGACTATCCGAAGCTTTCGACTTCCATTTCAAAGTCTCTGCTGCCTGACACAGATACAGACTGTGTACAAGGGATTTCAAAAGTTCTTGGCCAACTGCTCTCATCAGTAAACATTCACCCAGGGAATCTCATCATGGGTGGGAAGTAAACACAGTTGTTCCTTCTTATCTGTGGGGGCTTGGTACCCAGGACCTGCCACGAATACCAAACTCTGCAGATGCTCAAGTGCCATAGCCATTTACAGTGAATCATAAACATAATACAAGATACGAGGATGTGGACCCCATGGATGTGGAGGGCTGACTGTAAACACACTGGGAAGAATGTTAAGGGAGCTGGCTGCTTTTCTGCCAGAGTTCTCCGTTCCTCTAAAGGAATATTGAAATAATAATGCTAGCAACTATTCTTTGAATGCCAAACCCATTACATGGTACTACACTTAAACTTCAAAGCAACTCTGAAAGGTGGGGTTTTTTTCATTCTCACTTTACAGACGTAGAGGCTCAGAGTCACATAACTAGTATGGGGAGTTACTGAGATTTGAATTTGGGTCTGATGGACTCCAAAATCTATACCCTTTATCACCAAGAAGGAACAAGGACCCCTTCAATGGTTTTTGTGTGTGTGTGTGTAACAGCCTAAGGGAAGTAGGGACGTGTGGTCAACTTTTCCTGGTCCCTGGAGTTGTGTTAAGGCTCCCTCGACCCTCTCATTGGTTCTTTACTGAACCAATGGACTATAGGTAAAACCTCAATACAGTCAACTGTAGGAAATGCCACTGTTTTAGAGCTGTGAGGGTATAGATTGCTTAGGGCTGAGCAGGTGAGAAGGTCAGTATCAAAGAGCTGGGGCTCTGTCTGTCCCCATTTTTTTGCTTTTCAAATGTATGCTTTCACCACTGTACTCTTTGTTTTTTTTTCCAGTCACCTTCGTCTTATAGCTGTTCCTCCACACCTGGTGGTTGCCAGATGACTGTCTATATCTCTAGAGCTCTGGGTTTTTTTCATCCTAATCCTTGGAGAGAGAGGGAGAGGGAGAGAGAGCGAGATTTACAGAAGCTCTCCCAAAAGAGCAAGGAAACTACTTGCTGCCATCCTCAGAAAATTTCTTCTCAATCTCTATTGGCCCACATAGGGTCACCTGTTTATCTCTGAGCCAATACTGTGGAGTGGGGGGGTAGGATAATGCAAATTAACTTAGGCGGAGCCACAAATCCCACTCCCAGATCAACTTCCCCCAAGAACCTGGAGTTTTGCAAGAGCAGCTGAGAGTAGCCAAATAAAAGTTAAGGCTGTTATTAAAAGACTGGGAGTAGGGTTTGGGAAGGTATCCACGGTGTCTTTTAGACTCTCCCTGTTGTGAGAATCATCCCCCACCCACCCCTAGCAGCACCCCAGGAACTGGGGCTCTTAGCTGACTCTCGACTTTTGGAAGGCTGCTGACCCCTAGTGTTTGGAGTAGAGCATTGGAGAGGGAGAAACCAGAGATTGAGTTAAGCTGCAAAATGAGAATCACAGTAGCTGTGCCACCCGCTCCCCTTCACGCACAGTGAGGGTGTTAGCAAAGTGAAACTTCTAGAAGTAATTTAATGAATGTGTGATTTTAGTTAGAACCTTTCCAAAGACCTTCGAGACCCAGTACACAGGCCTTCCCTGACCTTGCAGACCTGCGCCTTTCAGAGCACACTCTGGAACCCTTGTCACACCTGTGAATAGTCATCCAAGTATTTCTTCCTCCCTAAATGGAGGCTGTGCTCTCTGAGGTCAGACCTGGCTGCGAAGCCCCCAGCCTTGAGCACCCAAGCCTCAAGACTTAGTGAAAACTTGTATAAGTAAATGAAGAGCCCAGATGTTGCTCAGCTCTCCTATCCCCTTTCCCAGCCACTACTTTCACTTATAAAGATCAAATAGATCAACCTAATTGTACTCACACTAATAAAAAGTAAATAAATAAATAAGCAACCAATTGTGTTTGGAATATGTACGTATAAATATGAAAATATGCCAGCAACCCAAGATACACGTGCTTTGTGATGGTAGGATAGCAGACAAGACTGATTTGACTTCTGTGCAAATCAGCAAGCACCACTGCTGTCAGCTCTCCTTTTATCTGTAGACAAGCCATGTTTGATGGGGTCCTTCTTTGGTCTGTGCATTTGGGGTAACAGGACTTTTCCGGCGTTCCATGCTTTGGGATAAAGGGTGGAAAGGAAAAGCAAGAACATGGTAATGATAATATAAGATGGCTTTCAAGAAGATAGAATAAGGTTTTGTTTTGTTTTGCTTTTAATTGACTTCTAATTCAAGCGTAAATGTGACAGCTCTCAAGGCAAGAGAAATTTTGCACAAACCTGTGAGTAGAATGAACTGCCACTAAGCCGTGGAGGGCACCGAAGGGCAGGTGGGATTTCTCAGTCAGAGTTCAGGGAGAGAGTTCTGGGAAATGGTGGCAGCCACAGCTGTAGAAGCCCTAACTGCTGTTCGGTTCTGTTTGTCAGGGCTAGCTGCTGTGCAGGGAAGGAGCTGTGCTGGCCCAGTCCAGGGCCCTCTCCTGACACACAGCCTGTGAGGTCCCCTCCGGGAGAGGAGTCCCACACTGTCCTTCTCTTCCTTCCCCCTTTCACATGGAGAAACAAAATGGGAAAATGCGTTATGGGATGGGGAAAATTAAATCACTGATACAAAGTGACTGGGAAAACTGACCTATATCATTGTGTCCTAAAGTATTATATCCGTTTTGCTAGCCTGCTCTTATCTCTTAATTAAGTAAAGGAAATGCTGTTCATTGTCAAGACTGTTACCATTAACACAATTTGGTATTTTGGAGAGAATGAAGATAGGTACTAAATATTTATTCTGGTGTTCAGTTGACAAATTTCACCATTCCGCTTTGGATTCATTCTTCTCCTTTGAGATAGATACTTGGTGTTCTTACAGAAATATGGGTGTTATTCAGTCAGTGTTTAACTGACTTCTAAAAAGCCACTAAAGTTGCAAACTGATCCCAATCAGCTAGTTTGAACAGTCTCCTATTTTACACTGTATTTGTGCTTCAGGGAGAAAGCAACGGAAAAGGGTCCATGTTGGCTTTGTCAAACCGATGTATGAATAGTGGACAACAATGGACGACCGGGGTTCATGCCTGCAGAGCCACTTGTACACCTGCTTTCCAAAGCACTTCACATGGTCCCACACTTTTTAATGAGCCAAGTACATAAATTTAGGTGGTGTGTTCTTCTAAGTGCTGGCTCTGATTCTGTATGAATTACATTCCTAATTCTGTTAGGAAGGTTGCAACACTTTGGGTAGGAAAAGAGAAGTATTTTTAGAAATTTGTTCTCTACAGGTTAACTTTTGTCTCCAGGGTGTTTTCTTTGGTTTTGTTTTCATTTGTTTTATGTGTGTGGTTTTTTGTTTTTGTTTTTTTGCTCTTCCCCTCCCTTTCCCACCCCCCCCCCACGCCCTGCAGTTACAATTATATGTGTGTGTGTGGTGTGTGTGTGTGTGTGTGTTTGAATAGATGATATCTAATTAGGAAATCTCTTGAGAAAACTTTTCAGCCTGAGAAATATGGGGAAACCATGGCTGAAGAACTCTAAGGCAGCTGTTTAGTTTTGGCAAGAAAAAAATTAGGTCTTAATCTTCTTTATTGGGTGTGTGAGGCACCTTTGTGCCACTCTGCAGTGTGATCTGTGAGGAGAGAGGCTAGTGCACAGGCAAGTGCTTTACACCTGCAGTCACCTTACATCCTCCCAGTAGCCCTTTGAAGCAGGTATTATCATTCTACTTGTACAGGTGAGGAAATTGAGGCTTAGATAAATTATGGGATTTGCCCAAGGCGTAGGCGCTAAAGGGTGTGGCGAAGCGAATCCTCGCATTTGCAAACTCAAGAGCTCTGTTCTTTCTACTATTCCAAGTGGCTCAGCTCTCAAATTTTTGTCTTAGAAATAAAAATACAAATAACAACAAACATTTGTTCAGCTTTAGTGTTTCTCAACAGAGTAACAGACAGTTTCTCTGGAGCCCTTATGTTTTCACTGAGAATTTGATTGTTTTTGATTGTTTGAATAGATGATATCTAATTAGGAATTCTCTTGAGAAAAATTTTCAGCCTGAGAAATATGGGGAAACCATGCTGAAGAACTCTAAGGCAGCTGTTTAGTTTTGGCAAGAAAAAAATTGCCAAATTTTTTAAAGCATACTCTGGAACATCTGGATCATCCCTTTATAGCAGAGTAATCCTCTATTATGTAAGCAGTGCTGGTTTTATTTGTGTTTCCACTGACCCCAAGAAGTGTTTCTCCACCCTAGAGATTGCTAGCTGCTTTACCCAATATCCACTCTTTCTTTCTTCCTTACTAACAGGACCCTGATTTGACAATACATTTCCCAGCTTTCCTTGAAATTAAGAATGGTCACATGACACTGTTCTAGCCAATAATATGCAGGAGAGTTATTGGGTGGGGCTTCCCAGAAAATTCCTTAAAGGGGGCCGATTTAGCAGGCTAATGCCTTTTATACTCTGTTCTTTCTCCTTTTGTAGCTTGGACGAAAGTCAAGCTATGACCAAGAGGGCGAGAACACATGCTAGGGATGGCTGCAGACGGAAAAGGCTGGGTCTCTAATGACTACAAGAAACATCATAGCAGCCCTGGACTTGGCTATCTACAGACACCTCATTATATGGGAACACTAGCTCCCTAATTTTTAAAGTAGCTTTATTGAGATATAATTTACATACCATAAGATTTACCTCTTTTAAATGTACAATTCAATGATTTTTAGTAAATTTTCAGAGTAGTGCAAATATCACCACAATCCAAATTTAGAACATTTCCATCACCCTCAAAAGATCCTGCCTGCCCATTGACGGTCAATTCCCAGTCCCACTCCCAACGCCTGGCAACTACTGATCTGCTTCCTGTCCCTATAAGTTGGACATTTCATATAAATGGGACCGTACAATATGCAATCTTTTGCATCTGGTTTCTTTCACTTAGCTTATTGTTTTTGAGATTCGTCCATGTATCAGTAGTTCATCCCTTCTTATTGCTGAATAAGATTCCATTGTATGGCCATCCCATGTTTCGTTTATTTATTCACCAGTTGATGGATATGTGCTTGTTTCCATTCTTCTGATATAATGAATAATGCTGCTATGAGCACCTACAGGTCTTTTGTGAGATATGTGTTTTTATGGCTCCTGGGTAGGTACTTAGGAATGGGATTGCAGGGTCATAGGGTAAATTGACGTTTAATTTTCTTTTAAGAAACTGCCAAACTTTTTCATAGTGTTTGCACCATCTTACATTCCCATCAGCAAAGTATGGGGGTTCTAGTTTTTCCATATCCTCACCAATAATTATTTTATCTTTTTGATTCTACCCATTCTATTGGGCATGAATCGGTATCTCATTGTTGTTTTAATTTTCATTTCCTTAATGACTAATGATGCTGAACCTCTTTTCATGTTCTTATTAGCCCATTTTTAAATTGGTTTGTTTGTCTTCTTGTTGACTTGTAAGAGATCTTTATATATTCTGGATATCAGAAATAATATTTGAACATATTTTCTCTCAGACCGTGGCTTATCTTTTTTATTATTGGTAATTTTTTAAGCACAACAATTTAAAAATATATTTATTTATTTGCTTGTTTGTTTATTTTGGCTGCTCTGGGTCTTAGTTGTGGCACACGGGATCTTCGTTGTGGCATGCGGGCTCTTAGTTGCAGCATGCATGTGTTCCATCCCCCAATGAGGGATGGAACACCTGCATTGGGAGCACAAAGTCCTACCCACTGGACCACCAGGGAAGTCCCTAAGCACAACAATTTTAATCTTGGAGAAGTCTATTTTTTCTTTTTCTTTTTTTCTTTTACGGATCATGCTTTTGGTGTTGTGTTTAGGAACTCTGCCTAACCCAAGCCACAAAAGATCTTCTATATTTTCTCCTAGGAGTTTTATAGTTTTAGCCCCTACATTGGTCTGTGATCCATTTTGAGTTCATTTTTGTATATGAGTGAGGTAAGTGTGTAAGTTCATCTTTTTGCATGCAGATATCCAGTTGTCCCAGCACCATTTGTTGAAAGACTGCAGTTTCCCCTATTGGGTTACCTTGGTACCTTTGTCAAAAATTGGTGGGCCATAAATGTAAGGGTTTAAGACAAATATCATATGATATCACTTACATGTGGAATCTAAAAAATGCTACAAATGAACTTATAAACAAAACAGAAGCAGACTCACAGACATAGAAAACAAACTTATGGTTACCAAAGGGGAACTGGGGGGAGGGATAAATTAGGAGTTTGGGATTAGCAGATACACACTGCTGTATATAAAATAGATAGACAACAAGATCCTACTATATAGCTCAGGGAATTATATTCAATATCTTGTAATAAAGTATAATAGAAACCAATCTGAAAAAGAATATATATATATGTATAACTGAATATATGTATGTATGTGTATAACTGATCACTTCTCTGTACACCAGAAACTAACAGAACATTGTAAATCAACTATACTTCAAAATAAATAAATTAATTAATTAAAGAGTTTATTTCTAGATTCTCAATTCTTTTTTTTTTTAAACATCTTTATTGGGGTATAATTGCTTTACAATGGTGTGTTAGTTTCTGCTTTATAACAAAGTGAATCAGTTATACATATACATATGTTCCCATATCTCTTCCCTCTTGCGTCTCCCTCGCTCCCACCCTCCCTATCCCACCCCTCCAGGCGGTCACAAAGCACCAAGCTGATCTCCCTGTGCTATGCAGTTGCTTCCCACTAGCTATCTACCTTACGTTTGTTAGTGTATATATGTCCATGACTCTCTCTCGCCCTGTCACAGCTCACCCTTCCCCCTCCCCATATCCTCAAGTCCGTTCTCCAGTAGGTCTGTGTCTTTATTCCTGTCTTACCCCTAGGTTCTTCATGACATTTTTTTTTCTTAAATTCCATATATATGTGTTAGCATACGGTATTTGTCTTTCTCTTTCTGACTTACTTCACTCTGTATGACAGACTCTAGGTCTATCCACCTCATTACAGATAGCTCAATTTCGTTTCTTTTTATGGCTGAGTAATATTCCATTGTATATATGTGCCACATCTTCTTTATCCATTCGTCCGATGATGGGCACTTAGGTTGTTTCCATCTCCGGGCTATTGTAAATAGAGCTGCAATGAACATTTTGGTACATGACTCTTTTTGAATTTTGGTTTTCTCAGGGTATATGCCCAGTAGTGGGATTGCTGGGTCATATGGTAGTTCTATTTGTAGCTTTTTAAGGAACCTCCATACTGTTCTCCATAGTGGCTGTACCAATTCACATTCGCACCAGCAGTGCAAGTGTTCCCTTTTCTCCACACCCTCTCCAGCATTTATTGTTTCTAGATTTTTTGATGATGGCCATTCTGACTGGTGTGAGATGATTAGATTCTCAATTCTGTTCCATTTATCTACATGTCCATCCTTATGGCAGTGCCACACTATCTTGATTAATGTACCTCTGTAGTTAAGCTTTGAAATTGGGAAGTGTAAGTTTTCCAACTTTGCTCTTTGTCCAGATCACTTTGGTGTTTCTGGATCCTTTGCTTTCCCATATAAGTTTTTGGAGCAGCTTGTCAATTTCTGCCAAAATCCTATTGAAATTTTAATAGGAATTGTGTTGAATCTATAGATCAATTTGAGGAGAATTGCCATTCCAACCCATGAATATAGAATGTCTCTCCATTTATTTAGGGTTCTTTAATTTCTCTCAACAATATTTTGTGGTTTTCAGTGGATAAATCTCATACTTCCTTTGTCCCTTAAATCTTAAGGTCATTGTTTTATGGACTTTCTTCTGCTAAATTGAAATCCTGCTGTATGTTCTAATGGCCGAATAAAATAGAAAATTAAAGGAATAGAAGTGGACTTAACATACATAAATGATATTTTTATGTGAAGGTCAAATGATGTCGTGGTTCATTGTATAAATGACAGGTTTCACAGTGGATAAAACGGAGACAAGTGTTGAGAAAATGGAATTACTGCATGGCACCTCCAATTATTGCATGGCATCTCCAATCCAAATGAACCTTTGCCTTAAAGTTAGTATTGTATGTATAAAAGCCAATAAAGCAACATCACCTGTCACAACTCCGTATTTGTTCATTGAAATTGATTGTGTATCATTTTAATTTATATTTGTTTATAAATCTGTTTGTATTTTATGTGTTAGCAGCATAAAAAATTTATACCTAGTTTTACATTTATTGGCCCAATATTTTTTTCCCTTCAATAAGTATCTAGTATTCCACACTGGAAAGCACTGGTTTTAGTTTATTCGTGTACAAAGCATTTTCAGTTCACCATCTTACTGTTCTCACAGCAACCCTGGAGCTTGGGTAAAATAAGGATTCTTAGTATCCCACATTATAAATGACTAAACTAAGATTCACAGAAATTAAGTGATATGTATAATTTTATACATCTATACGTGGCAATTCCGGGATTTAAAATTAGCATGTCAGGCTCCAAATCCCTTACTCTTTTCGCTACATACATCATTGATGATTGATCACTTTCTTAAACCCTGCCAAGGATACAAGAGAAATATAAAATTTAGGTAGGGAGGGAGATAAAACCCATGAAACATGCTAAAAGTAAAGTTAGTATAACAGAGCCCACAGCGCAGACACAAAGTTCTTTTGGCAGCTACAGAATGCAGACAGGTGCATGGACCTGAATAATTGAGTAGGAACAACGCAGAAGATACCTTCAGGCAACCCAGATCCATGACACCACCCACCCCCTTCAAAAGTGAAGCAGTGGGCTTCCCTGGTGGCACAGTGGTTGAGAGTCCGCCTGCCGATGCAGGGGACACGGATTTGTGCCCCGGTCCGGGAGGATCCCACATGCCGCGAGCGGCTGGGCCCGTGAGCCATGGCCACCGAGCCTGCGCATCCGGAGCCTGTGCTCCACAACGGGAGAGGCCACAACAGTGAGAGGCTCGCGTACCGCAAAAAAAAAAAAAAAAAAAAAAAAAGTGAAGCTGTCATTCCCTGCCCACCCCCGACACTGCTGGGAATGTTGGCAGCTGACAGATCTCATCAGAGACCCTCTTTGAGGACTGCCCTAGGTGCCTTTGGCCAAAGAGAGCTGCCTTGCCCAAGGTCATACCTTCCTTAGGGCAGCCCATATCCAGTGTCTGGTTGAAGCTGAGACCTGATTCTCCCAGCTTGGGTCAACTGTCAAGGGCCAGCCTAGCTCCGAGCTCCCTTATAGGATCAGTGAGGCCTTTGCTGCAGCTGTGTCAGAATTCAGCCTCTCCTTCTGCCCTGTGTTGCTGCCTTTATTCCTTCACAGGGGTTGATCCCCAGGGTGTTCCTCAGTAAAGGTCCTTCCTGCTGGTGATCACCTCAGAGTCCGCTTCCTGGGGAACCGACCTGCATCAAATGATCTCTTGAGGTTTCCAGGCAGCAGAAACAACATGAACAGAGGCCTAGAGGCCGCAATTTCTCTCGAGGAGAAAATGGAATAGTGTTTTTAAAAGCCTAGAAAAAAAATGACCAGATGGTGGAGGACTTTGAAAAACACGGTGAAGTATCAGCCTTGATAGAGAACGCTCCAGAGAGCCTGGCTGACCCACCCTGCTATACGTGATGCTCCGTGAGAATATTGGAGCTCACCCTGACATTCCTTTTTTTTTTTTTTTACATCTTTATTAGAGGATAATTGCTTTACAACGGTGTGTTAGTTTCTGCTTTATAACAAAGTGGATATCATCTCACACCAGTCAGAATGGCCATCATCAAAAAATCTAGAAACAGTCAATGCTGGAGAGGGTGTGGAGAAAAGAGGACCCTCTTGCACTGCTGGTGGGAACGTGAATTGTTACAGGCACTATGGAAAACAGTATGGAGGTTCCTTAAAAAACTACAAACAGAACTACCATATGACCCAGCAATCCCACTACTGACATTCCTTTTGAAAAGTGAATGCGTAACCCAGATACATCAGCCCTGGCCTTGGGGCAATAAGTGCTCATCCATCAGTGATCCTGTGAATCCGACCCTGAAGCTGGAGAGGGAAGATCTGAATTTAAGATCTCCCTTGCCAGCTTTCTACCTGTGTGATTTTAGAGCTTCTGTTCCACATTTGGAAAATGGATATGCTGTGAGGATTGAAATATTCCTAATTTCACTGGCATTTCATTGGTGTCATGTGACAGGAGGCTTCCCTGGCCAAAATAACTGGATGATGCTAGGCTAAACTTCGTTCGATGGATTTCTTTACTGTAGGATTTCTCAGTCTTGAATGTGGTGCTGTGCCTTGTGATCTCAGAGAGGGGGATGAAATTCAAATCATCTTACCTTAACTTAACAGAAAAGATCTTTCCAGGGAGCATGTAATAGGCTTGTGTCCTACTGAAGTCATATTGAGAAACTGGCCGGTCACAGAGTAGGCAGTTAATAAAGGATAAACTGGATCCTACTGATCACCAGTCTGCCCTGCCTTGGCCTTAAACTAAGTTAGGAATCTCTCAGGACTATGTTAAGACTTTCTCAGTGACTCTGGTACTCAGATCAATGTGGTCTTGCTTATTTAGATTTGGTAAGGTATAATTCACTTCAAGGGTACCTCCAAATCATGACATGTATCTTTTAAAGAATGATACTCTCTCAGGCCTTTAGATTAGGGGGATTCATGGGTTTCCAATGCACGCACTCTCCATTGGACTGGCAGTGGCCACCATGCTGTGCTGAAACATATGGCGGCTGCCTCGTGGGGACAGAGCAGTTGTTGAGAAGGATGCTGAAGCTGTGTCTGGCTGTGTGAGCAAGGATGCTCTGACGGATTAGTGATGTCATCTGTTGTCACAGCCTTAGTTACCTTTATTTCAGACCATAGTTAAATTTAACTTACACATTCCTTTACTTTTTGAAGACAATGGGAGAATAAAGTATACAAACTATCTCAAGTGTGGCATGTTCAAAACCAACTCATCATCATCTTCTCCTCTTACTTGAGTCAGTGCCAGTACCTTTCATCTCAGCTAACAGCAATGGCCACCACCAAGGTACACGTGATTCCTCCCTGCTATTCCTTTCCTATAATCAGTCAGTCACCAGGTCTTGTCAATTTTACCTTCTAGATGTGTCTCAAATCATTCCCCTCCCCATTGTAGCTACTGCCCTAATCCTACAAATGCTGTTATCTCTCACCCCAGCTGCTACAGCTTCTTCCATCCGGTCTCCCTGCCTCCAGCCCTGTACCCTTTAAATCCTCCCCCAGTCTACCTGTCTACCTGTTCAGGTGGGTCTCCTTCTCAAATCCTTTAATGACTTCCTCAGGGTAAAGCCTAACCTAAATGTGGCAGTAGAGGCCTCCCATATCTGGGTCCTTCCCTGGTCTCATTTCATGCTTCTGTCTGATGCTCTAAGAGAGCAATCTCTCTGACCTGCCTGATTCACCTTGTTTCTAGCTTCCATGCCTTTGCTTCTGCTGTACCCTCTGCCTGAAATGCTTCCTCCACCCTGTTCACTCTGCCCTTTACTTGCCCAGTTAATTCCTACTCATCGCTGAAACTCAGCTCAGCCATCGCTAACTACAGAAAACCTTTCCTGACCTCTCCTTCCTCCAGACTTGGTTAGGTGCCCTAACCTGTGACGTCTATTATGTATAAATAGCATAAATCTGTAATGTATAGTATGATTGTCTGCTTATGTGTCTGTCTGCACTTTGAAAATGGGGTTTGTGTTATTTCATCTCTGTTCCTTGCACCTGTTAACATGACTGCTTTATCTGAAACATTCAATAGAAAATGTGTGGACCAAGTGAAGGAATTAAATATCTATGATGAATAAAACTAAGCTAACAGCAGCCCATGCACATCAAAAATATAACCCATACTCAGGTAAAAAATTTTCTTTGTGGATTAAGAACCATTGTCATGCCTGGGTGGTGAGGTTTGAGAGAGGAAAGCAAGCGATGGGTTTCACGAGTGAGAGTAGCAGAGTCTAATACCTTAAGCGGCACATAAAGCATCGTGGACACTGAATTGCATCTGGTTTCCAGGGAAAGAAAGTCAGTCTGAGAAGTGCTTAGCCGGGTTTAAAGTAATTTTCCCACTTTCGTATGGCCATTTTGGTGTTGGAGCCTATCTGTACTTCGTGGCTGACTTTTTGAAAATGCCTACAATTTGGCTCGTTTTTCTCATGGATTACTATAAAAAGAACACCTTCTTACTACTGATTAGATCAGATTTAAGTTAACTCGTGTGACCCTATGGTGAATGACAGAGTGGATTAAAACGTGTTTTCAACTAAAGCCTTTTTTATGACAACAGAGGAGGAATTGAGTGTAGCCTGTCACCTTCTGGTTAAATTCCTTATTGTACTTCTGTCACTGTTATCTTTACTATGGCCAGGACTTCTGCCAGTGACAGCCTCTAAGCCTTGATTTTTGAATGGCCCCGGGAATATGGACTTCCAGACTCTCTCTAGCGCCCTCATTTGTTTTGATTTTCCTTTTCATACGCACACACTCACAATATGCCACAGTCCAGGAACTCGAATTTAAAATAAACATGCAGTCCCCTCACACTCGTCTGATGGTGAGACCCTCAGCAACTGTGGTCGACTGAAGCCTAGACACACATCCTAAACTCAGAAAACCCACTGAATGGTCAGCAGCAAAAGAGGGTTTACAAAGTCGTATATGTCACACTCAAGTAGGACAGGAGTGTGTAAAGAGGTAAGCTACAATTGTGTGGCAATTTCACTCATCCTCAAATGATGCTGAATGAAAAAAACACTTTACACCAAGGGAATAGTTTCAGTGCTCTTATCACGTGGCCCCCAGGCAGAGCACTGTGTCTCATGCTAAAGTTCTAGGGATAAAAAGCAATTGAAAAGCTGTAAACAATAGCTGGGGATACTTTCAACTGGGAACAATAACACTCTGAGATTCAAAATCAAAGTGGACAGGGGCTTCCCCGGTGGCGCAGCGGTTGAGAGTCCGCCTGCCGATGCAGGGGACGCGGGTTCGTGCCCCGGTCCGGGAAGATCCCACATGCCGCGGAGCGGCTGGGCCCGTGAGCCATGGCCGCTGAGGCCGCGTGTCCGGAGCCTGTGCTCCACAACAGGAGAGGCCACAACAGTGAGAGGCCCGCATACCGAAAAAAAAAAAAAAAAGTGGACAGAGTGTGCAAATAGCGCAGCAAGTCTGAACTGTTATGCCTCCTGAACATTTTGTCATCAGCATCTCTCCCTGCTCCCCTCTTGTTCCTAATCACCTCAGGTTTGTGTCCTCTTCCCCAGGAAGGGGCAGCATGGCGCCGTGGGCAGAGCACTATCTGGGAGTCTGCTGGGCCTTTGTGTGTCCCTAGGGCAGCCTGCGGTGGGGAAATCACTGCCACCACCATCAGCCTCCTCAGCGCCAGGAGCTGTGCCAGGTGCTTGGCACTTGTGATCTTGTGCAGCCCTCATAACCGCACTGCAAGGAGGCACTGAGGCTTGGAGGGGCCACGCTACCTGCCCAAGGACACAGAGAGAGGATCAGGCGTGGCTGGCCCAGAGGCCTGCTCCGGTCTGTGCTAACATCATAGATCCTTTTCCTTCCTGGCAACTGAAGACTTTTTTTACGTTAACAAAATTATGTGTTATAGGCTCATAATTTAAACATGAAAAAGTTTAATTGTGTGGTCCTTACATGTCCTTACCTGTCTTAGTTATCTATTGCTTTGTAACCGTTTACTATAAAATTTAATAGTTTAAAACAACAAACATTTATTATCTCACAGTTTCTGATGGTCGGAAATTTGGGAGCTGCTTAGCTGGGAGGTTCTGGCTCAGGGTCTCTTGTGAGGTTCAGTCAGAATGTCCGTGGGGCTGTAGTCATCCAAAGGCTTGACTGAGGCTGGAGAGTCCTCTTCCCAGATGGCTCACTCACATGGCTGGAGGCTGGAGGCCTCAGTTCCTCACCATGTGGCCCTCCCCATAGGCTGCCTGGGTGTTCTTGCAACTTGGCTGCTAAGTTCCCCCAGTGCAAGTGAATGGGGAGAGAGAGAGAGAGAAAGCAAATGTATCTTTTTTAACCTAGTCTCTGAAGTAACTGGTGTGTCACTTCTGCTTTTTTCTTTTTTTTTTTTCTATTCTATACTAGAAAGTCACTAAGTTCAGCCCACACTCAAGGAAAAGAGAATGAGACTCCACCTCTTCAAAGGGAGAGTATCAGACAATTTGTGGACATATTTTAAACCACCCCACTCTCTCTAACCCATATCCATACATCTTTTAAGGCAAGCAAAACAGAAGAAACCCCCATCACTAAAAAAGCAAGTTGCTTTGCTCTTTATCTGTTTAACTTTGTCTTGCATGTTCTGACCACCAAGTGCCTCCAGTTTCCTATCCCTAAACTGCTATCTAAGGAAATGGTTGTTTCCATAGCAGAGAAATCTTTACTCTTCCAAGGAATTTATAAGCACTGGGAAATACAGAGATACAGCTTATCCTCTTGATTAAGCCCTGACTTTGGGGGCTATCTCGAATCTGTCTCCCACTCTTTGTCCTGCAGGCCAGTGGAGTAAGGGGGGCTGAGCTGGTGCCTGGGGCACCCCACAGATTATTCCCCACATGACTTTCTCTTCCTGTCTCCTAGGTGAGGCCTGGGGCTCAGGGTGGGGCTTAGCCACGCCCCCCCCATGACCTGGTACCCCCCCACCCTCAGGATAAATGGCTCAGGTAATCAGGTCCTGGGAACCATCTCTCTCTGGGCCAGTTGGTCTTAGTTGGGATTGGTCAGTTATTTCCAGGTTTGAATGAAGGCTGTGTTGGTTATCAGGGTCACACGCCAGACAACCTGGACAGCTCTGCCGATGGCCATTCCCAGCTCTCTGCCCAGAGTCCAGGTGGACATTCCATAAAAAGGCTTCAGTGGTTCTAGGAGGGAAACCCCAAGGTTAATTCTGTATTTTAAAGTGATTTTCTCAGAGTAAGAGAGCAGAACCAGTTCTAGAATCAAGTTGTGTTTACCTTTCCCCTCTGCACCTACCTTAATCAGAATAAGTATTAGGAACTTCTGCCACTTAAAGGTAAATCAGACACCAAGACTAAACACTTGAAATTATGATTTCTTCCTGTGAGAGGAAATGATTAAAATTTCTTAAAATTATAATTACAGACAAGTTATTCTTAAAGAAACATGTATATGTATATATATTTTCAAATGAACTTATCAGTAGAGTATAGCCTATTTTAAAATCTTTAGCTTTCATTCTGTCTGAAATTAAATGAATCTTACCCTAAAGCGGTACAGGCAGTTACTAGAGCAAGGTAACTAAAACCTGAGGAAAAGTAAGAAAAGAAGAAAAGTGTGCACCTCTGTTGGATCATTCATTCAAGAAATGTTTATTGAGGTGACTGCTATACGTGAGGCAGTTTTCTAGATGCTGGAGACAGCTGTAGACAAAACAGTCCCTGCAGCCCTAAAGCTGAAATGATACCAGGAGTTCAACAATAAACAAATAAGCACATATATAGTATTTTCAATGTGGTAAAATTTCCTATGGAGGAAAATAAAGCAGAGCTGGGGGGTGGGGAGTGCGGGGCGGCGGGGGCAAGGAGAGGCATCGAGGTGGGATTACCACGACTTCAGACAGGGTGGTCAGGAAAGGCCTCACTGCTAAGGCAGCATTTGAGGGGAGATCTGGAGAAAGAGTGGGAGCAGGTCACAGGCTGTGTGGGGCAAGAGAGTTCCAAACATGAGAAGCAGAGTGCTTAACTTGATCAAGGGCTAATGAAGAGGGCTTTGTGGCAGGAACTGAGTGAGTAAAGGAAAGAACAGGTCCACGAGTGCTGGGAGGCCGATGAGAGGTCTTTGTGGGCTCCAAGCAGGGATTTGGTTTCTACTCTGACTGAGATGGAGGCTATGAGAGGGTTTTGAGCAGACCTGAAAAGTGATGCAATCAAATTATCTGTTAGAAGAATTAACTCTGTCTATTTTGTGGAGGGTAGACCAAGGTGGAAGAAATTGGAAGGACAGAAGCAGAACATCTGAGTAGAAGACCTTTGTAACGATCCAGGTGGGAGATGGGGATGGTTCACAGAAGAATGGTAGGAATGGAGGTGGTGAGAAGTGGGCAGATTGTGGATATATTTGAAGGTCCAGCCAAAGAGGATTTGCTGGTGGGTGGTGGGATGTGAGGGGCAGGGAAGAATCAAGGATGATCCCCAGAGTTTAGGCCTGATGAACTAGAAGCGTGGAGCTGTCAGTTACTAAAATGGGAAGGAACAGGTGGAAGAGTTGCAGGAGTTCAGGGCTGGCAGAGATTCAGGAGTTCGTTTTAGGATTGATAAACGTAAGATACTTATGAAACGTGCAAGTGGAAATGGCGAGTGGGCAGTCAGATAAAGGGGTCTGGAGTTCGGGACATGGTCAGGCCAGAGGTGTAAGTTTTGGAGTCAACCAGCCAAGAGACTGGTTGACCTTTCCAGGAGAGTGAGTTCAGATAGAGGAGAAACCCAAGGACTGAGCCTTGGGTATTCTAGTGCAGCACTGCCCAATAGAACATTCCGTGATGATGGAGATGGTCTCTATCTACTCTGTCCAGTACAGTAGCCACTAGATGTGGCTATCGAGCACTTAGGAACTAAGGAAACTGTAATTTAATTTAATTCAAGTTTAAATTGCCACACATAGCTAGTGGCTACCATATTGGACAGTGCAGCTCCAGTAGGTTAAAGTGGAAGAAATGAGGAGGGAGCCGCAGAGGACCGGCCTTTAATGTAGGAAAAGAACCAGGAGAGAATGTTGTCTAGGCAGCTGACAGTGTTGACTATTATTCATAGATCTAGTATGAGAAAGACTGGGACTTGTTCTTGGGATTTAGGAAGGTGTAGCCATTTCAATGGCACGGGGGAGACAAAAGCCTCCTCACTGGAGGGTGTTCAATAGAGAATAAAGGGCAGAGAGAAATTGTAGATAGTGAGTCTCGACAGCTCTCTGAAGGAGTGTTGTGGTTGTCTAGGGGAGTGTGGGAGTGAATGGATGGAGAGTTATAGAGACCAGGCAGCGCTGAGGGCGCCCTTGGGGTTAGTGGTCATGAATTTAAAGTGAGATCAGTTAGTATGGTTGTGTATTTTTCTCCAGCTGAGCATATCAGCCTGGGAACAGGCATGGAGTAGCAAAGAGCTGAATTATCCACAGTTGGACCTTAACCAGAGGAGTGTGAAGTGAGAGGGGCAAGTGAGAAGCAGAGAGAGAGTTGGTGGCTGCAGCGATGGGCCATGGAGTCTTCGATGTTGTAGAGAGAGAAGGGAGGACATGATGGGAGAGAGGGGTGGTAGAAAGGTGGGCAGGAAATGGGGTATAGAGCCCGGTGCAGTTGAAGAATTGTTGGAATTAGGATACTAGGGAGAGTTAGCCGGAGTGATAAAGCGAGATTGATGGAGAATAGGAGGCTTGGTCAGTGATGGCAAGGTCAGGATGAGAGCATGGGAGCAGGTGTAACTGAGATAGAATGGAAGAAGGAGTCAAGGAATTTACAGGCCAAGATATCCCAAGAGGGATTGTCTAGCAAACATGGAAACTCCTTGGAATTATAACAGGTCTCACATCGGAGAGGGACTCCTCAAGGCACGAGGCAGAGTAACCTGGGGAGGAATAGGTGACTGTAGCTAGGAGGGCTAGCTAGGGGTGACTGCGGACTCTGATGGTGGGAGAGTCAGAGCAGGGTGTTAGGGAGAGCAACAGTGGTCTGGAAGCAGGAGATGAGCAGGGAGACACCTCCCATCCAACAGGCTCTTTAGCAAGAGGGAGGTGGGAAGGAAAAGAGCCGCCACTTGAAAGAGCTGTAGGGGAGACAGTGCCTTCAGGGACTGTTAGAGCAAGACAGTGAAGCGGGGCCCCCTGGAAACGCTTGTGGAGGACTTTGGAAGCCGGAGGGGGGTTTACAGAGCCATTGAGGGAGCGTAGCTAGGAGTGAAAAGACCTTGCGGCAAGGTTGATGATGTGTCTCCAAGACAGACAGTGAGGGGAACGCTGCTAGTGTTGGAAGCAAGGGGAGGGTTCTTGCCCAGAGCACACAGACCTCTGGAGTTTTTGGGCTGATAGCAGTGGAGGATGAGTGGTCTTAAGCGGAGGATGTGGGTCAGGAGAGAAATCCCCTCCAGAATTACAGTACAGCCCCAGCTGTCCTGTGGTGTCTGCATCCCTTACCCCACTCTTTCTAAACTTAATGCGGTTAAGCTTAAACTCATCATTGACCTCAGTTAGCTTCTGCTTCTGCAGTGTGGACTTAATCCCATGCTGGAGCAGAAAGAATAGCACCAGTGTCAGGGCCAGCTCGGGGGCCAGCAGCTGGCATGTGGTGGGTGCTTGGTAAAGGTCATTTTCCTCTTCTCCTCAGCAGCCTCTGAAATTCCATTTCCTCTCCTACTGAGGCAAGTTACATCTTTCCATTGATATTCGCATGCCAAAATCAAAGATACTTTTTCTTTGTATCTGAGAACCCATGTAATTCTCAAAGGAAATGTCTGTATGTCTGGTTCTCTCTCCTCCCCCACCTGCCACCCAGGGTGTCGTGGGCATGTAACCTCTGCAGTTAGCAAAGGACCCTGGACTTCAAGGGGACCAGCTCTTGGCTTCACGCCCTGCTGCTGCCATCCTGAAATTCTTAATAATTTTTGAGCAAAGGTCCCCATTTTTTTCACCAGGACCCTGCAGAGTATGTCGCTGGCCCTGTACTTATTCCAACCCCTAAAAGAACAAATAACAGGTAAAAATGACCATGGAGGGGTCAGGCCATTGGATTTTATCATCCCGTCACATGTCAACATTTCAGTGATGAAGGGTCATTTGCAAATAATGAAAACACCCTAACCATATCATTTGAAATAAGAAAATAATTGAGTGCATCTGAAATCTTATGAACGCCCAATTTTTAATCATCTGTTTTTTTCAACGTTAAGAACAGCATCACTTTCAGAAGGATTCTTCATTTATTGTCATTACCCCCATGTATTAATACATTAAAAATCTGAAAGTTATTCTTAACTCCAAGTGAAGCATGACTGAATTATTATCACGCCAAACAGAGCGTTGAATCCTTCCCTTGGAGCCTTTCATACCTGCTTGTAGGAACTCTCTTGTCTTTACAGGAGACATCCATTTCCTGTAGTGTGTACAGTCAAGAGCAGTAGCCTTCGGGGAAGGAAGGAGACACGGTGCAGGGCAGGTATGCATACCAGTTATTTATCTGGGGATAGACGCCATACCTGCCACATCCTCTCACTGTCTGGGAAAAGCAGAGTCCCTACATAGATTAAGGCATTAATCCTGGATTATGGTGACTTGTGCTAAATGAAGAGACCTCTCAAGTTTCCCAGATTCAGCAGCGCCAGACCTGTGCTCTTTGCATCCTTTGACCAGATTCATGATTAATTTATCACCGAGACAAGGCAAGCGAGTGCCGGGAGTCCTAAACTTAGGTAGCTCCTTTACTGTGGAGATCACCATCAGTGATGGGGCTGTGCTGTAGAACAGTAAGTATTTTCTATGGAGATCACACATTAGGATTAGAGAGACTCAAGCCACATCCAGCATTTCTTCTTCAAACAGTAGAATACTTTCTGGAAAACCACAGCCTAAATTGTAGCTTATTGCTTGTTTCTAAGCTGTCATTTTTGTTTGTTTTCCTCTAAGAAAATACATGTGCTAATTTTTTTCTTTTTAATGCCTTTTTTTTTTCCAGCCTAAATCTCCATGGAAGACAGGCAGATTTTTAAATGTCAGTCTTTCACAAACCCAGTTCATCTTCCTACTGGTCATTTTGCATCTTATTCTTTTGGTTAGAAAGCTAGTTGGGACTCTTTATCATCCTTATATATAAGAATTCTGGGGCTTCCCTGGTGGCGCAGTGGTTGAGAGTCCGCCTGCCGATGCAGGGGACACGGGTTCGTGCCCCGGTCCGGGAAGATCCCACGTGCCACGGAGCGGCTGGGCCCGTGAGCCATGGCCGCTGAGCCTGCGCGTCCGGAGCCTGTGCTCCCCAATGGGAGAGGCCACAACAGTGAGAGGCCCACGTACTGCAAAAAAAAAAATTAAAAAAAAAAAAAGAATTCTGACTTCGTACTCTTATCAGTATCTTTTTTTGGGGGGTGTACAAGTTGCCGGTGGTAAATTGAGAAGGGAGGAAAAAACCCCACTAGGCTGTTTCCTTCTTTTTCTTAATAATTTTGGATTCGATTGGAGGCGCCAGTCTAGTGAATGCACTTTAGTATGCGTTAACCTTACATGGGGAGCTATAAATGATTATTTTTGCCCTCAGGTCCAGCTGACAGTCAGTCCTGTCCCTGAGGCAAATCTACAAGGTGAGGGGCCCCTCTGGGCCTGTCAGAGCCACAGTTCATAGTGAGGAGGGAAGTGCAGCCAGAAGGGCTCACCCAGCTGACAGACTGGCCGTCACCCACTTAGCTGTCCAGGTGAGGCTTCCCCTGCTCTCTTGAGATGAGGAAGTGCCTACTTGACCAGCTTTGCCACAGTGATGAACTAAGAGCCGCTGATTGCAGGCACTGTCCTGCCCTGGGTCCCAAGGCCTGATATGAAAGAACTTCAAAGATTTCATTCATTCATTTCTTCAAATACTTGTTGGACACCATCTATATGCCTGACACTGTGCTAGATGCTGGATGGACAACAGTAGACATGATGGATGAAGCATACTGTCTAGTGGAGCAAATCAACATTATACATCCCACAAATTAACAGATACACATTGTGGTAAGCGCTAAGAACAAAAACATAGCTAGCTAAGTGAACCTGAAGCAGGTCCTTATTTAGCCTGGGGGCTAAGGAAAGGCCTCCAACTTGAAGCCAGAGATGTTACTCCCGCGAGGGGCGTCCAGGTTGAGAAACACCTCGTAAGAAGTCCCTGAGGCAGCAGCGATCTTGGCTTTTCTAGGAAACTGAGAGACAGCTAGTGTGCCCAGAGCTAGGTAAGCAAGAATGTGAGAGGCACAAAGGAAGCCTAGAGGGTAGAGCAGAAGCAACGTTAGGGACTTAGGATTTCAGCCTAAATGTTGTGGGAAACCACTGAGGAGTTTTAAGCCAAGATGTGACATAATCTGACTTATGTTTCTAGAAGTATTTTTCATTCACAAAAGGGAAGCCTGCCAGCGCTTAATTTTATATAACAACTTGGGGACTAGATCGAGAAAGCACGCAGCTACGAAGACTATCAAATCAGGGGCAGCTGCGTGAGTGAACGAGGCTAAATTTCTTTTAAAGTGACGTTTTATAAATTTATGCCATCTAACATTAGGGTCATAGGTCTGATCGCCTCAGTTGTAGTGACAGCTCTGCTGAAGAAATCACTTCGTCCTTTGGAAAACGAATTTGATTTTAAAGCCCTCAAAACAAGACCTAAGTAGCTTAAACCATCCGTATAAATGTCCACCACTGTCTGCAAAGCAGACGTGAGCCTTTTCAGCGGGCTGCTATTCCTCAAGTTACACTGGGGGTCAGAGGCCATGAGAGGAGGAGAGGAAGCATGGGCGTCAAGGCAAAAATGGATCGTGTTTATTTTCCTTTCCTTCCCGCTCTTTGACTGAATGGCAGGAATGAGAGCAAGTGAACTCTACCTTCCTCTAGCTTCATCTCTGATGAGGGGAGAGAGGGGAGAGGAGTGAGGTAAACAGGTATTCTAGGAAGCACCAGACAGCAGAAGGACTGCTAATTTCTCTCTTGGCTTTCTTAGTAAATAATGAAAAAGCCCAAGCACTTACAAGCAGCGGATGTTTTGCTGACCCAGCTTATGTGTCTGAAAGAGGCTCTCTTTGCCATTCCCAAAGGAAAACTGGTTAAATGAGGGAGTTTTAGAACACTTGGGATTAATGTGCAGATTGACTTTACTGCTTATGAATAACCCACGACTGATCTTTTTAAAAAAACCATTTATTAAAGCATAATTGATTGGGCTTCCCTGGTGGCGCAGTGGTTGAGAATCTGCCTGCTAAGGCAGGGGACACCGGTTCGAGCCCTGGTCTGGGAAGATCCCACATGCCGCGGAGCAACTAGGCCCGTGAGCCACAACTACTGAGCCTCCGCAACGAGAGGCCACGACAGTGAGAGGCCCGCGCACCGCGGTGAAGTGTGGCCCCCACTTGCCGCAACTAGAGAAAGCCCTCGCACAGAAATGAAGACCCAACACACCCAAAAAGTAAATAAATAAAATATAGTTGATTTACAATGTTGTGTTAATATTAAGTGTACAGTAAAGTGATTCAGTTATACATATATATATATTTTTTACATTCTCTTCCATTATAGGTTATTTTAAGATATTGAGAAGAGTTCCCTGTGCTATACAGTAGGACCTTGCTGTTTATCTATTTTATACATAGTAGTGTGTATCCGTTAATCCCAAACTCTTAATTTATCCCTCTCCCACCCCTTTGGTAATCATAAGTTTGTTTTCTATGTCTGTGATCTGTTTTGGAAATAAGTTCATTTATATCTTTTTTTTTAGATTCCACATATAAGTGATATCATATGATATTTGTCTTTCTCTGAGCCCATAACTGATCTTAACCCTTGACGAGTTCGCGCCTTGTCCACTGTTTGGAGTAGCACAATTTCCTAACCCTAACCTTTATATTGTGATAGAATTTATTTCTAGAAGATGAGAAACTTTCTTAATTCAGTAGCTTTAAGATAAAGCAAGTTAATGATATCATTCTGACATTTTTATCATACTTCAAAATACTTTTTAGACTAGTGTTTTGTATCCTGCCTTTTAGCAACTAAAATCACCTGTTTTGAGGTGCGAGAATGAGAAAGATTATAAAACCATTCCAGATTGCTGTTTAACTGGCCCTGGGAAAGCTGGTTAGAGAATTTACCTGAGGAAGCTCTTAAGTACTAAATCCCATTATAACTACTTGCATTTCAACACTACTCTTGTATTGAGGGGGAAAAAAAGATTTAAAGAGCACTAAAGAATTTTAATAGTTCCTTAGAGATTATGTTGCGTTTAATCCTTAATTATTATGCCTCTGACCTGTGTTCAATGATAAAGTAGGAATATATGTCAGTTGGTGAACAGGTAGTTTTCAGAAGAGATATATACTCATGAATTATTATGTTTCCCTTCTTTTCATTATTTTTGTTTTCTATGAAATAAATTTTTGAAAATAGTAGCTCTAACTTTCATAATAAACTAAAATTTCATAATAAACTCATAATCTATGTGTTTAAGTTTTGAAATACTTTTTCCCACAGTCAATGTAAAAAGAAAAGTTGAAAATCATTGCCTTTCATTACATTTATATTAGGAAAGACCTTAAGTTGAAAGCAGATAGTTTTTGTGGACCTACCCAGTGCTAATATATAATGTGGTATTAATTTTGTTTTGTGGTTGATGTTGTTGCTGATTTGGAAGCCTCATCATGTACAATAAACTTGATTTTAAAGGACAACCATATGGTAGCCTGAAAGAGGGGGGCAGAGTGGGGGTTACAAGGAGATGATAGCTTGTGAATAAACCCATTTTATAGATTAGGAAATAGAGGCTCTTACATATGAAGTTGCCCAAGAGAATACATCTAGTCAGAGGCACAGTCGAGCCCAGAACCCAGGCCTATGAATCCTGGTTCAAGGCTCCATCCATTTCGGAACCATCAAAGATGGCCTAGATTGTAATTTTGGATATATTAGCATTAGTGTGACTTTTATACTCTTTTATTAATGAAGACTTATGTATTTATATTTATAACTGGTATTAAAAATATCATTGAAATGTCAGTAGGACGATGGAGCATATTTTTAACATTATCTTTGTTCTCTAATCCTATTCATAGTTTGAACTGATTGCAAAACACACTTGTCCACTAGAGGTCACCTTTCTTCAAGATGAGGGTCGGTTCCCTTCCCTAATACTCTTGAGTCTGGTTTTAAATCAACCACCACCCTGAGAGAGACAAACAGCCTTTTTTGTGGTCAGGGATTTCATGTGTTGCTTTAGCTAAATGCACTTATATTGGTAGGTAAAGCTCTCAGTGGGGATGAAGGGGAGGTGTGCTCCCTTCTTCTGCTACACACACACACACACACACACACACACACACACACACACACACACTGTGTGTGAGGTCTGGCTTGGCCCCTCTTGACAGACCAACTTATGTTTCTTTGGAAACTCTTGTGTTAGCCCTGGCAGGTTTATACTACCTTTCACTTTTTCTGCCATTGCTTTCTCTGGCTTTGTAGACTAAATGGAGACTAAAAGAAATGGTCCTTAAACATTGGCACAATTGGGGATGAAACCATGTGGACTTCACCCAAATTTATCTGTGAGTCAGTTACTATTTTTCTGCAGTGTGTGAATTTCAGTCAGGGCTGGCCAGAGAGTACTATGGGGAGAGGACTAAGACTGTGTCCAATAAACAAGCACTTTGGCAGATTCTATTGAAATAGAAACCATCTCAATATTCTAGAGGGAGAGGGAGGTCACGGCTACAGCACTGCCTGATGCGTCAGGTTTCAAACTATGTGTAGAAACCCAGAGCTGCTGGAGGTATTTTTAGAGGTTCATTTGCATCTATTATGTGAACTGCTAAACACCTCAGCCCCTAGAAAATCAAATTGGAAATTAAAGAGTTCTGAGATGTGAAAGCAATTCAGAATAGAGATGCAAATAAGATTGTGAGGCCCCCGGGCATTTGGAGAAGAGTTGTCCTGTAAAGCTGTGGGGAGAAGCATATAACAACATTTCAGCCCAAATGGTAGGGGTTCATTCCCTCATATCTATGCAAAGAACTCTCTCTGCCCCCTTTTCCGACATCAGCGTATTAATTTGTCCTGCCAGGTTAAGTCGTCTTTTACAGTTCTCAAAACTGAACTTGTAAATGTGTCATGGACCGTGGAGGTGGTGGCTCTGTACTGGTCTTGCTGGAAGTTCATGCCTGTGCATGTCCAGGTGGGAAAAATGATCTGGGCTGTCCAAGAGGCCCAGCTGGGTTCAGTGCCAGGTTAGGGGCGGCACATCTGTTTGACACATGCCACATCAAGCCTAACAGGTGGATTGTGCAAATCACAAGCGAACACCCAATGTATCAAATGAGGAGGTCTGGTTCCTGGTTGATGACGTATTGTCAGTTTGGGTAGTCTGTCTTTTCTTATCTTGTTTTTAATAAGAAATGTGAGCAGTTGCTGTATGTTATTAGTAAACCAATTTTGAAATAAATTTCTTGCGACTTTGCTTTCAAGCTCCCGGACATGTTTAATGAAGAGTATCCGGAGATTGCAGCGTAAGCTCTTATAAAGGACTGTTACCGTTTGCGACCACTTATCTGTGCGAGACGGGATTCTCTCGGTGTGGCACAAACAAAATAAAGACACAAATGTAAAAATACAGTCGGAATAAGACTGTAACTGACTTCTATAAATTCTGTTTTCAAGCGTTTGTGTATAACAAAACAGCCTCATGTTCCCTGTGAGGGATTTAATAAGTAAATAGTATCAATTGGAATGAAAAATCATTTTATTTTGATGAAAAACAATTTTGATTGTTTCGAACATTAGTTTTCACTTGAAAAGCAGAGTCTAATACTTAAAAAGTGACAGCCATTGACTCACAGTTGACTCAGGCAACTGTTTTTTAATATCTGAGAGGACACACACAGGTTTAACCGTCCGCAAGATGGTCAAAACTTCTGAGTAAATTAGTTGACACGTACACTTGTAAGATTCTCAGGTATTTTTACCCTTCTCTCTCTTCCCATTTCTGGGGCTCAGATTATGTGGGAAGAAGCTGTGGGACAATACAAATACCAAGCATCCTTTTCTGTGGGAAATGACCTCGGTGCAACAGTAGCCTCCAAGTCCACTACCAGGCACTCCTCCAAGAAGTCTCAGAACAAATTAAGGTACTCAGATCACAGCTGATTAAATCAATTTAAAATGTGTATCAAGATGCAAGGGAAAGAGATGGGATGAGCTGCCATACTTAGTGTGAGACTGTGATGTGGTCTTCATCCCTGCTTCTGGCGCAGAGCTCCTAAAACCCTTGGAATTTCCTAAGTGATAGGAGCCATAAAGGTGTCTCTTGCTATGTTAGTCAGGTGACTTTTGAACATACCTCAGGATGGGGACCAATTGCCTGACGGGCCAACCAAGGGATTAGAGAGTTGGAATTTTCAGTCTCACCGCCCTGACCTCAGAAAGGGGCTAGAGGTTGAATCAGTCGCCAGTGGCCTGTGATTTAATCAGTCACGCCTATGAAATGAAGCCTTCATAAAAATCCAAAAAGGACAGGGTTCAGAGAGCTTCCAGGTTGGTGAGCACTTAGGGGTTTAGGGAGAGTGGGATGCTCAGGGAGAGGGCATGAAAGTTCTTTGCCTTTCCCCATACTTTGCACTGTGCATCTCTCCCATCTGGCTGTTCCTGAGTTATGTCCTTTTAAAATAAACCAGTAATCTAATAAACAAAGTGTTTCTTTGAGTTCTGTGAGCTACTCTAGCAAATTAATTGAACCCAAGGAGGGGTTCGTTGGAACCTCCCATCTATAGCCTGTTGGTCAGGAGCACAGGTAACAACCTGGACTCGCAGTTGGCGTGTGAAGCGGGGAGTCCTCAACCTGTGGAATCTGATGCTATCTCCAGGTAGAGAGTGTCAGAACTGAGCTGAATTGTAGGACACCCAGTTGGTATCCAAGAACCTGTGTTTTTATGTAGGGAAAACCCCACCTCCACATGAATTGGAATTGGTGCCAGAATCCTACTTGGGATATGGTCCAGGAATGTGAAGGACCGCACTTACCTGAGTCTTGGGTTATGCAGTATTTACATGTCCAGCCTTTCTGCCACAGCCACCCTCCCTGTTGATGATATGGTTACAAGTCAGCCTTGAGGGTATAGAAAGGAAGCCCAATTAGACAGAAGGTGTCTGCCAATGACACACAACCTGCTTTATCAGAGACACAGGGGCAAGTCCCTCAGGCTCCCTCTGTAGCTTACCCCCTCACCTGATGAGCAGCTATGGAATTGTATTTCTTGGGCAGAGAACACATAGGGCCAGAATGGGTGTCACCAGTGGGCAGTCAGTGTACCATCTAATGAATATTGAGTGCCTAGGGGTTATGTAGTGTGTCATGAATATTAGAAGCTTCTTTAGTCTTTCCATCCCTTTCTATGCTCAGCTTGATCTAGGTCTAACACATCCATTTAACTAACTTCTTTTTTTTTTTAATTTTATTTATTTATTTTTGGCTACATTGGGTCTTCATTGCTGCACGCGGGCTTTCTCTAGTTGCAGCGAGCGGAGGCTACTGTTCATTGCAGCGCGCAGGCTTCTCATTGCAGTGGCTTCTCTTGTCGCGGAGCATGGGCTCTAGGCACGCAGGCTTCGGTAGTTGTGGCACATGGGCTCAGTAGTTGTGGCTCGCAGGCTCAGTAGTTGTGGCGCACAGGCTCAGTAGTTGTGGCTTGTGGGCTCTAGCGCACAGGCTCAGCAGTTGTGGCCCACAGGGCTTAGTTGCTCCACAGCACGTGGGATCTTCCCGGACCAGGGATGGAACCTGTGTCCCCTGCATTGTCAGGCAGATTCTTATCCACTGCGCCACCAGAGAAGCCCCTAACTTACTTTTTAATACTTCACATCTCATGAACTCTGCCTCATCGTCTAAATCTTGCGCAATTCACTTGTGTCTGAAAAGCCAGTACGTATTCATTATCTGTGCTTAACACAGCTTATAAGTTTCATCTAGCCCATTTGTTTTTCTTCTGTAGCATTAATCAGCATTACTCGAATATTCTCAAGTAATACAGCAACATCTTCTACAAAATATCTTAGAAGAGCTTCCCCCACACTGGTCCGCCTCTCTGATTCCATTCTAGCCAGCCTCCCAGTCCTTGAGGTCTTTGCCATCCTTCCTCCTTCAAGGACCCAATCAAGATACTCACCCGGGCTTCCCTGGTGGTGCAGTGGTTGAGAGTCCACCTGCCGATGCAGGGGACGCAGGTTCGTGCCCCAGTCTGGGAAGATCCCACATGCCGCGGAGCGGCTGGGCCCGTGAGCCATGGCCGCTGAGCCTGTGCATCTGGAGCCTGTGCTCCGCAACAGGAGAGGCCACAACGGTGAGAGGCCCACGTACAGCAAAAAAAAAAATAAAATAAAAATAAAAGATACTCACCCATGTGTGCTCCTGCATCTTTCCCCGTCTCCACTACAATCTCCTCTTTACTCAACATTCCTTTGTAATTTCACTGCCCATATCTTCATTTCCAAGGCTGAATGAAGCCCTGTTACGTGATCATGATCTAACTTGTCCAGGACCTGGCCTTTCCAGTTATTTCCCACCCACCATAGTCAATTTCTGCCTTCTTGCTGGCTCCTTCCCTGATGCCCACACAGACGTTTGGATCTCCTTATCTTAAAGACCAACCACCTCTCTGCTTCCATTATACACTCAAGCTACCACCCCAGTGCTCTAATTCATCCACAACCTTCTTTACAGACTGCTCTCTACACAGTCCCTCAACTTCTTAACCACTTGTAACTCAGCTTCCACCCCTAACACACTAGTATTCTCTCAAGGGAAACTGATGACTTCCTCATTGTCAAAACTTACGGCTTTTGGTTGTGTTTCCCTTTCCACCTGTTAGTCTTTTCTGCTTCCCTGAGGTATTTGAAGCCGTGGAGCACCCTCCCTTTGACCCCTCACTCTGTTGGTTTTCCTTCTCCTCTCACCTTGTTGGCCACACCCCCTTTGCTTCCTCTTGCCTTCTGAATGCTGGCTTTCACCCAAGGGGATTGTCGTTTTCTATTGCAGCTATAAAAGATCACCCCAAAGTTAGTGACTTAAGTCAATATACATTTATCATCCTACAGTTCTGGAGGTCAGAAGTCCCTAATGAATCTCACAAACTAAAATCAGGGTGTCAGCAGGGCTGCAATCCTTCTGGAGGCTCTAAGGGAAAATCCACTTTCTTGCCTTTTCCCTTTTCTAGAGGCCTCCCACATTCCTGAGCTTGTGATCCTTCCTGTGTCTTCAAAGCCAACAACGCTGGGCAGAGTCTTGCTCTCGCTGCCATCTCTCTGGTTCTTCCTCTGCTGCTCGTGATAACATTGGGCCCACCTGGATAACCCAGGATAATCTCCTCATCTCAAGGTCAGCTGATTAGCAAGCCTAATTCCCCTCCCACACCCCCAGCCCCCGTGGGGATCAATGTACCCACCACAATGATGTCTTTGTTTCTGATCAGTCCTTTCTCTACAACCTCTCCCTTCATCTCATCCATTTCTGCAACTATCCTCTCCCCGCAAAAGACCCCCACGTTCTATCTGTTGATCTGACTTCTCTTTTGAGCCCCAGTTGCCTCCTGCACCTTCACCTCAAAACTTTATGGTGAAAAATAAAAGACCTCATTACTGCAACCCAATCCCTCAGAATCAGTCCCTCCTTCTAACCTCCTGTTTCTTTTTACAGCACCAAGTTTACTCTGGCAGTGGTCTCGAAACCTCATGACCCCGTGTCCTGTTCACTCTACCAGGTCAGATCACTGGCTAGGTACTGTCAGTTTATTTTTCACAGTCTCATGGAATACATTCCTCTGTCTTTAACTTTCCATTCCCGCTATCATCTCCATCCTTCAGCCCTCTCTTTATTCCTCGGACTGTTGATATTGCTTTTAACTAGGAGAAGGGGGGAAAAATCCATTTCTGTTCCTTTCCAGGGCACCTAAGAGCTGTTTTACGTGTTATTCTCATTTTATCCTATCATCAACCCAATAAACCAGGAATTAACATCCTTAGTTTATAGATGAGGAAACTGAGGCTAAGCACAATGAAATAACTTTCTGAAAGTCATAATCATGTATTCGTTCATTTAAAAATATTGAGAGCCTATTATATGCCAGGTATTATTTCAAATGTTGGGGATAATAGCAGTGAGTTAACCAACCACGATCCAAGTTCTAAGGAAATTTACATTAATCTAGAAATAGAAAAGACAGACATTCAAGAAGTAAACAACCAAATGAACAAGATTATTGCCGACTCCTGGCTAACCTAGCTAAGAGTTCTCTTGCTCTCCTGAATTCCTAGTGAGCAAACAACAAAATCTCTTTGGTAGGGCTTCCCTGGTGGCGCAGTGATTGAGGGTCCGCCTGCCGATGCAGGGGACACGGGTTCGTGCCCCGGTCCGGGAAGATCCCACATGCCGCAGAGTAGCTGGGCCCGTGAGCCATGGCCACTGAGCCTACGCGTCTGGAGCCTGTGCTCCGCAACGGGAGACCACAACAGTGAGAGGCCCGCGTACCGCAAAAAAAAAAAGGAAAAAAAATCTCTTTGGTAGCACTTTACTCATTCGTCATTTGTATACAGCCTTATTTCCCTTACCAAACTCCTTGGGGGCAGAAACACTTCCTCACGTACATAATAGGAATTTCTTTCAACCACAAGGTTGTAAGAGTAAAAGGAGATGTTGGGGAAAGTACTTTGTTAACTGTAAAGCCATTTTCTAAGGTTTGTCGTCATTGGTGACGCAGACTGTGATCTTCTTTGGGCAGGTTATTCAAGGACCCGATTCCCTTTGATGTGAGTAGGATTAATTTTCCTCATAATTCCTTTTCCTCCCTTGCCTGGTAAAGAAGCACAACATAACACTATATAAAATGTCTACCTGCTTTCCACAAATTCCTAAGGAAAAGCTTAAAAGTTATTGCTTAAAACAATGACTTTCTTGCTCATCTTACCCCCAATAACTTCATTTTTCCCCAATATTTCATTACAAACTGTTTCAAACTGAAAAGTTTTTAGGTGAATCTCCATTTATGCACCATACAGATTCTGCAATTACTGTTTTACTAAGCTCCCTTTGTCAACAGCTTTCCATCTATCCATCCATCAATTCATCTCATTTATTTGATGCATTTAAAGTGAGTTGCAGACATCCCTAAGACATCCCCTAAATACTTCAGCTGCATATCATTAACTGGATCTTTTTTTTATTCTTTTGAGGTAAATTTTACATACAATGAAATGCACAAATCTTAAATGTATTATTCAATGAGTTTTGACAAATGTATACTCCTCTGTAAACCAGGCCCTTTCAAGTCATACAGCTTGTGCCAGAAAGTTCCCTATGCCCTTCCCAAGTCAGTCCCTGACCCCAGTAATTTTTTTTTTTGTGGTACACAGGCCTCTCACTGCTGTGGTCTCGCCCGTTGCGGAGCACAGGCTCCGGACGCGCAGGCTCAGCGGCCATGGCCCACGGGCCCAGCCACTCCGCGGCACGTGGGATCCTCCCGGACCGGGGCACGAACCCGTGTCCCCTGCATCGGCAGGCGGACCCTCAACCACTGCGCCACCAGGGAAGCCCCCAGTAATTCATTTTTGAAACTGTATTCTCAGATGACCTGCAGATATGACTTTTTAACCACTGTATTTACTACCCCCCGCAAAAAAAAAACCTTCATTCTGTTGCTATTTCAAAATTTCATTTATTTTAATCTTTTTTTCAGCATTTTTGAGGTATAACTGG
Organism: Phocoena sinus; assembly: GCF_008692025.1. Taxonomy (NCBI): domain Eukaryota; kingdom Metazoa; phylum Chordata; class Mammalia; order Artiodactyla; family Phocoenidae; genus Phocoena; species Phocoena sinus. The sequence continues at coordinate 39,503,000 of NC_045766.1, forward strand.
CAAAATTTGTATATGTTTAAGGTGTACAATGTGATGGTTTCACATTAATATACATTGTGAAGTGATCACCACAGTAAAGCTAATTAGCATTCATTACCTCACATAGTTACCTTTTTTTTCTTTTTACCCCTCGCTCCCTCTCCCTGGCAACCACCTGTTTGTTCTCTGTATCGATGAGTCTGTTTCTGTTTCGTTATGTTTGTTCATTTGTTTTTTAAATTCCACATGTAAGTGGAATTTATGCAGTATCCCACGGTGGAATACTGCAGTGGAAATCATGCAGTATTTGTCTTTCTCTGTCTGACTTATTTCACTTAACATAATACCCTCTAGGTCTAAACATGTTGTCGCAAATGGCGAGAGTGCTGTCTTTTTTTTAGGCTGTGCCGTCTTTTTTTTAGGCATATATATATGCCACATTTCCTTTATCCATTCATCTGTTGGGGTGGACACTTAGGTTGCTTCTGTATCTTGGCTATTATAAATAATACTGCAATGAACATAGGGGTGCATATATCTTTTCGAATTAGTGTTTTTGTTTTCTTGGGGAAAATACCCAGAAGTGGAATTGCTGGATCATATGGTAGTTCTATTTTTAATTATTTTGAGGAATCTCCATACTGTTTTCCATAGTGGCTGCACCAATCTACATTCCCACCAACAGTGCACAAGGATTCTCTTTTCTCTACATCCTCTCCAGCACTTGTTATGTGTTGTCTTTTTGATGGCAGCCATTCTGATGGATGTGAGCTGATATCTCATTATGGTTTTGATTTGCATTTCCCTGATGATTAGTGATGTTGCATCTTTTCAGGTGTCTGTTGGCCATCTTCATTCTGTTGCTATTAATTGCCACAAATGCAAAAATGTTTTTCTGGATTTAAAGACATAATAGTTTGCTTGGTGGCAGAAACAGGATCATTAGCTTAATGAGGAAATGCTCTAATATTTCTTCTTTGAAAACATACCTTGGATTCGGATTTAGGTAGAACCACACTGCAACCTCCCTCTTACCTTATGATGGATTTTGATTTCAAGGCCAGCCTACATTGTCTCAGTCAAAGGGGGTTTATTTCTCCAAGTCTAGTGGCCCTCAATTTAGCATTTTTTATATCAACACACTCACAAAGAAAATGTGGAGGGTTTTTTTTTTTTTTTCCTCTTACTTTGAGGCCTTTTTGCTGCTGTTGGTGGATTTATGTTCTTGGGCATGTCACAAGTCTCTTAGCCCTCAGTTTCCATATCTGGAAAATAACAGTTTATCTCTTGAGGTCCCGTGTAAATCTGAAATCCAATACTTTTTATGGGAAGAGAAGCTGTGAAGACCTGAGAAGAAAAAATAATCTCTATGCTACATAGATCACACTTAAACAGTTCATCAATATTTTTTAGTCCAAAAATAACAAATGTCACTGTAGCTTGGTAAGTAATTCTAGCTTAAATGTTCTTGGAACAGCTGGTTTCTGTTTAAAGTTTTTTGTACTAGCAAATCATAGTTTGAATTATAACACAAAGTCCTTTCCAATGAATGACTATAAAGGGAAGCTTGCTTGACATATTCCTTTTTTTTTTTTCTTTATCTTGTTTATACCTCTTGAGAGGTTTTTTGACAGGATTTAGGATACAATTGTCAGAAATCTGTTCTCCCCAGAGCCACCTCTGAGTCACTTCCACTATTTATGGAACAGCAACTGTGAAGAGTGGGATCATGTTTAGGCTTTTTTTTTTTTTTTAAAACAACACATGATAAATGTCTTAAGGAGTTTATGTAATATATCCCAGAGCCTTCAGTTTTCAGAAGAGAACAGAGTCCAGGAAGCAACTTCTTAGACCTTTGTATAGCTTGAAATCATGTTCCCAAGCCTTAAGGTCATAGATTGTCAAAGTAGTAACTTAGATACAGTTTTAACAGCCTTTCAAGTAAAGCTGTTCTGTCTTGGAAAGTTGGGATTGTGTTTTATGTTCGGCATAAAATTTCCATCTGATCTTATTTGCTACCTTGCAAAAGGAACTTTTACTTCGGCTTACTTTTCCTCGCACATACTTCGGATTCCAGAGCCTTCATCTGGGCAGTTGTATAGCAAGGCACTCCACAGAGAAGTCTGTCTCTGTCTCTGTCCTGTATGGATTACTCAATAAGGAGGGATGAAATTTTGGATGGGGATATGTTGCATGTTATTTCCTTTCACTGAAGAGTTTCTGTCCTCCTCTCTTCATCATCTTTTTAAGAAGACTCATAATCTGGCTCAGGCTTCTGCTTTGTTCATCAAGCTCTCATTGTGCCACCCTCCAACGAACAGGCCTCAAAAGTCTTGCACGTGTTAGGTGGCCTAGCTCTCTCCTAGATTCCAGGGAGAAGGCCCGTGAACTTTGCAGGGTGCACGTCCAGAGTGCTTTTTCCTTTGAACCCATTGGACCAGTGCTGAAATGCCAGCCTGTGAGATCATCAGCTGGGCCTTTCCTGCCACCTTTCCACTGTCCTAAACAGGAAGCTGAAGCCAGGCTTGTGAGTGTGTCTCGGGTTGAACTCAGAGGGCCAACTTTTCTCGTGTCAGAATCTCAAATCACGAAAATTAAGAATATTTAGGAAAATAGGTTTGTTTCTTTCCGAGAAGCAGAGATGTTATAAAATTAAAAATATATCACCAAATATTCCTAACACAAACTCTCAGCATTCCTTAAGATCGAGCTTGATACGAAAACTTGTCAAACATGTTGATTCCATTCGTCGGGCAAAAAGTACTTGTTTTTCTCGATTAATAGCATAATGAAGACTTTGCAGTTATTAGTAAGATTATTTAAGAAGGTAGATAGATATAGCTGTACCAAAATAGCTTAAGAATAATATCTCTATTGATTTTTTTTATTTGATGGTTTAAATTCAGTCAAGATTTTATTGAATATCATTGATTTGCTCAGAGCCATTTTATGAAGGAATAGCAAGATGAGTTGCCCTATGGCGACTAAGGAATAGAGATAAGAAAATTTTATTGTGTTTAGTTTTTAAATTATCTATCATTAAATGAGCTTCACGAATTTATAAGCCTAGTTGTTCCTCTTTATATATCCTAAAATCCTAGAACCACCCTGAAGTATTTTGGAAATCGGCTACTCTTTTTACCAGAGACATGTATGGTCCAACTTGTATGTCCTTTGATTACTCTCTGAAAGCCCAGAATCCTTTCCATTACTGTCTCTTAGGTGAAATGGTCAGTCTCTACAATCATATTGTGATATATTGGGGGTGTCTATATATTCAGGTCACAGCATTGGGCCATATACATATATGGCCTTACTGTCAAAAAAAACCTTGCAGTTTAGTTTCATTTTCATGAAATGAATTAATTATACTGACTTTAATACTTTAATAAGCTCCCTCCCTAAAAAATTATAGGAAAATTATTTCATCTTATTTCTGTTTGACTTAAAAAGCATGCTGATAAGAGCCAAAAAGAAGTGGGAGATCAAAAGAATTACAAAATAATATATTTTTTTTAAAGAGCGAAGGCCCTCCTTTCAGTTATAAAGTTGACAAACATTTCAGACACTCAACACAGAGAACATCCCTTCAGTGTCAGTATTCAGAATGGATTGTTTTCCCTTTCGCCTGTTAAAAGTTATGAAATGATCCTTAAGGCCTCTCGTTTCATAAGCACCATGCAGGCAGCATCTGTGGGCAGGAAGGATGATGCCGGAGGTTAGAAATGTTCAACTGCAACATTGATTTGTGTCTGTCTCTCTCTTTCTCCCTCGCCGGCCTTTTTCCCTTTAATGAGGACTAGAATGTTTCCACATCAGTTAACTGCCTTCATAAAGCACCAGAAGGTCACACCAGCCCCAGGCTGATCCTTTCCTTTGTGCCTATAATATAATTGGCTGATTGTGCCAGTGATGAGCGCGCCCCCTCCCCCAGCCCGGTCCTAGCTCCATGTTTGTAAGCCTCACTGCTGCTTTCCGAGGAGAGCAGCTCGGCTCGCTGCGCGCTTCCCGGCACAGGCAGTGCCACTGCGCAGGTTGATCAGCGAAACAGCATCCATTTTAATCTGCGGGGAGCCCCTGCCTTCCCAGGGCTTGCTCTCCGCCAGTGGATGCTCCGCGCTTTCCCTCCGCAGCTTCGCTGAGCAGTCCTGTTTGGGGTCTGCGCCCTAGGATGCACTGAGATGGTACATCAGGAGAACTGTTCGTATCAGGTAAGATTTAAAGCGTGATTGTGAGGCCGGCATCCTTTGGGAGAGGAGGCCTTCCTCTTCCAAAGCAGCAGGTTGCCTCTTTCCGGATTTTCAAGGGATTTTGCTATCCTCCACTGCTGGCCTTCATCGCATACAGTATCTGAATTGTAATTAGATTTTCTGGGGAGTAATGGGGCAGAAAACACTGCTTCTTTGACCTTTAAAGCATATGTGAAATCCACTGAGGTGATCTGTGCTTTGCACATTCTGTATGTCTGTGCAAATGAGACGAACTGCTTTGAACTGTAATTGAATTTCAGGGGCTTTGGAGAAGGAAAATCTATCTGGAATTTCACGTAGATAACAATGAAAAATACGAGTTTTGCTCATTGCATAGGGTTGTGACTTGCTTCACATACAGTTTTTAGGATTGTCTTGAAGGAAATTATATAAATAGGAAGTAATAATTGATGATCTAAGAATTTTCGGAAATTAGCTGGCATGCACTTGACGTTTAAAGTTGCTCTCGTATGTCTCTCCAAACTTATTTTTACTAGTGTGTTGTTTTAAATGACTAGTAAATAAGAATTAAGGTACCAACATGTATAAAAAACTCCAAATAGAAAATTTCTAGTAATACATACTCATCTGTGTGCTAACTTGCTCTCTGGAGTGTCGAAGTAAACACAGATGATTTCAGAAGACCAGTTCTAGAGCGTGACTGGACTGTGGAGGCAACATTGAAAGTATCCTCATTGTCAACAGACAACGAGAATGTTCTCAGAGAAATTGCTCTTTGCAGCAGCAAGCACGGCTAGTCCAAGTCCTGGATAGTTAATATCAGGGTATCACTCAACTGACCGAGTTTAGAAGCTCTAAGGGACCGTTTCTCTAGTCTAACAATGCCTCTTCCTTGTGTGAGGTAGGTTACCTGAGACCAGCAGGTGTTTCTCATAAGGTCGGGTTTCACAGTGGTGACTATATGCAGGCAGGATAGTACATCTCACAAGACTCAAGGCAGTCGTTTCTCAGCTAAGTAATGTGTGCCTAGAAAGTGTATTTATCCACTTTTGCTCTGCTTAATAATTGGAATTTTGTAACTGTAGACTTGTCTTAGAGTATTTTTATTTTCTAGTACATTTAGGGCCATAGATCCTAAATATCAAGATGGTACTTCATAGGAATTCTTTCCAAGAGAAAAGGGTCATGATCTGAGGAAACAACCAAAACTTACACAGAATACAGTTTGGGAGCGTAGTGTCAACATCCAGGGAGAGCCTAACCTACTTATGGCATGGCTACAGGTGATTAAATTACTATAATAATTAAAATCATTTTTCTGCTCAGTTTTCAGAGGTGCTATGTAATTTAATTTTTGAAAGGCAAGATACTATAAGATCGTTCCCTATATCTTTTCATTAGGTTGAACATGGAATCACTGGTTTTACAAGTCAAAAATTGGTCAGATATCAGCAGTTTCATCCGGAGAGGAGAGATTTTTTAGCCTACTGCTTCCAGAGGAAGACAAATTGATTTTATTTTATATGAACTACAACATAGAACAGTCATTATGTGTTCGAGAGTTTTGAAGTATTTATTGCTTATTTTCACAATAAGATCCCATGCATTAGGCAAATAATAGTAGGCAACAGATTCTGCGTCTCCATGGAGTTTTATAGGACTATCTTCATGTGTATGTTCTTTTGAAATGCTCTCCCTCTATTCATAACTCAGCATAAACAAAAACATTAACCTTGAAGCCACGTCTTGATCCTACTTAGAAACCTTAGTTTTAGAACCCACTGGGCACACCATGTGCGTTTGGATTCAGCAAGGGCGGTTTCTCTAAGTTCTTGGCTTGACGTTGTCATGGTCACTGGTGATATCGACAGTTTGATGTTTTTCAGAAACTTCCCCTTTTCTGATGAAGCCTTTATTTATTTATTTACTTATTCTTAAGGATGATAATGCAGTGGTTAAAGCAAATTCCTCAAGGTTAGCATCTTAGTGAGTAGAAGGAATTTATCTGTAGGGCCGATTTCTTTCCTCCATCAATGTGTACCAAGGTTTCTTAATGGAGAGCCCATGAAGGGGGCTTCGGAGGCCGTTGCCCTCAAACTTACTTGGGCATTTTGGTGCACGTGTCTAGATATATGTTGTTATTACTCTCGTTGCCAGCAGCAGCAGCGCGGTAACGGCCTCCTAACTGGGGCTGCTTCTGCCCTTGCCCCCATTCCATAGTCTGTTTTCAACAAGTATCCAAAATGATTTTTCAAGACCTAAGTCAGAGCCTGTCACCCATCTCAAAATTCTCCTCCTCGACATAAAAGCCCATGTCCTCCCAGGGCCCCACATCACCTCACCCCTGATGCCTTTCAGAGTCCTCTCCCACGTCCCCCTCCCTCCGTCCCTTCCTCCCCTCCCCCCATGCTGGCCTGGCCCTGCACTTGCTGCCCCTCCTGCCTGACATGTGCTTCCTCTGGGTACCCTGTATAGGGTTGCAGATTTAGCAAACGATCTGCAGTGTTTGGGGCATGTTTATATTAAAAAATTGTTCACTGTTTACGTGAAATTCAGATTCACGCGGGCATCCTATATTTGTCCTGTGGGTAACCCCCGTGGCTTTCTCTCTCACTTTCTTCAGATCTTTGCTCAAATGTCACCTTCTTGTGAAGGCCTTCTCTGGACTTACTATGTCAACTTCCAACTCCCCAGTTCTATCCCAATATTTCTATTACACTTTATTTTTATGTTTGGCATTCATCACCAGCCATCAGACTTTTACTCATTTGTCTATTTTCTGTCTCCCTCTCTCCATGGAAGCTCCATGAGGGCAGGGATTTTTAGGTTTGTGTCAATCTGCTCTCCCAGTGCTAAGAACAAGCTCCCAAATAAAATGGATGGATGTGCCTACTGTATATAAAATTGACTAAGAAGAAAGACACTGTAAACATCCTATAGCATTGTGGTTTGTTACATTCTGATGGCCATTGGGGTGACTTTCAATCCTATTCCTATTCTAGCCTCCTACCATTAATCTGCCCCGGTTTCAGTGTTTGTGGGTCCGATTATCCCCTTAATTCTTGTTACTTTTCTCATCTGTGAAATGGGATTTTTCCTAGTTAACATCCTGGCATGAGAGTTGGCAGGTCCCTGCCAGAGGCCACCTTTCTGCATAAGCAAGTCAGTTACCATGAATTAAGAGCTACCTTCTCCCAATGCACATAAAGGGCTCAGTGAAGATTATAAGCAGCCCAGGAAAACCATGCATCACTTCACTTCCCAATTATGTATTACTAATATGTAGAAGTATAGCTGATTCTCACGTATTGCTTTTCCAAATAGATATGACTGTTTTGAAAAAACAGAGTTTCACTGCTTCCAAGAGCTGGAAAACCACTGCTTGAGGTGGGTGGATGCACTGTGCTTTGAACGACTTCATCCAAGGAGGGAGGATCAGAGAGAAATTCTCAGGCAGAATTTTTCGTGCTTGTTTTGTTTTTAAAGGTTCTCACATTGTCATCATCTTCGTGTACTTTCCTCCCTCCAAGGGTTTACATTAGCACAGAGGTTACTGAGGCATGTGTTGTCATTTTCAGTCGTAGCCGTGTTAAAAGATAGAGCCGGGCTTCCCTGGTGGCGCAGTGGTTGAGGGTCCGCCTGCCGATGCAGGGGACACGGGTTCGTGCCCCGGTCCGGGAGGATCCCACATGCCGCGGAGCGGCTGGGTCCGTGAGCCATGGCCGCTGGGCCTGCGCGTCCGGAGCCTGTTGCTCCGCAGCGGGAGAGGCCGCACCGGTGAGAGGCCCGCGTACCGCAAAAAAAAAAAAAAAAAAAAAAAAAAAAAGATAGAGCCATCAACCTCCATTTTCCAGTCTTGGGAGGAAGCCAGTCTCTTCAGGAAAGAGCCTTGCCCACAGCTTCAGGCCTGGCAGCCTTCGAGAGGCCAGACTCTTCTAAACGATCTCTGATAGAAAGCTTTGAAATATCATTAACTTGAAAGTACACGCTTAGGTCAAAGGGTCCATTTTGCTTAAAAACTCCCAAATATTTTCTCCTCTCTCCCTGCAGTTAATTTTGGAGATTGATGTGAATGGAAAGCCAATGACATGCTTTTATCCCTTTCTTTCCATTGCTTAAGTTCCCTTATCACCACCCCAGATATAAACCACACCCTCACGTTCTTAGCTACCATAGGAATGGAGGAGAAAGAAAGTGAAATGGTATGTGAATGACTCTTGTCCTTTTCCTCGCTTGGGAGCATAAAGAAACTCTTCTTCAAATACACACCTGGTCTTGAAAAAGCAGAGGAGAAATCTTTGATGCTTCCACATTTTCTTTAGGATAAATTTCCAACCCCTTTGTATGGCAGTCAAGGCCGAACCATGATCAGAACCCTGGGCAGAAACACTCCTCCCTCCAAGCCCTGTACTCCTGCCCCCAAATTGCCATCAGTCCTTTTTCTTTGCTCTGATGCCTCAGCCTACAAAGTCTGCCACACACACACCTGCTTCTACCTGTTGCAAGCTGATGTGCTCTGAGGCTCAAATGTCACCTTCTTCAGGAAGCTTTCTCCTTCTCAGTGCATTTTGCTTTTACTTCTGTTAGAACCCATTTACAGCTAGTGACATATAAGTCTGTCTCCCCCATTAGACAACAGGCTTCTTGAGAACAAAGGCCTGATTTTCATTTCCTGCCCTGCAAACAGAGTACGTGTTCAATAAATGTGTGTTGGACTGAATCGCATCTTCTGCAGTTGGTGCTGTTCCGAGGCCCCAGGACGAGGATTTTGCATCATAATACCAGAGAGAAGCTCAGATCTGTGCACTGCAACGGGGAGTTGGTGAAGCTGATCCTGGTATTCCTTATACCTGGCTTACGAGCCTCTTGCCCAGTTGCCAGCATCCCATCTGCCGAGATGGGAGACACAGTGCAAAGAAGAAAATGAAAGAGACAGACACCCCCCCTTCCCAGAGACAATGCATTAAGAACACACCTCCATACCTACCTTTCCTTCACCAAGAGAATTTTTCCAAGGTGAACCTCATGGTCCATCCCCAAGTACTTTTTCAAAATACCTGTGGTCAGCTGAGGCAAATACTCATCCTCAAGCCACCTTTCTTAATATATTGAATTTTGCAAAGTTTTCAGAAATCTTTTTGCCATATAGAGGGATATTTTTACTGGCTCCTGAAACACCAAATACCTCTTGGACAAAATGTTTCAGCCCAATTGAAGTGTCATACCCAGCACATAAAATAAAAGATGTCCTATATTGGTCTCAAATGATAAAACTAAGGGTTATATCAGTTGAAATAGTACATTAAAAATTCTTGCTGGAGAAAGTAGTAAACAGCCCTTCATGCCCAGATTCTAGTGGGTTATTTCATAAGAAAGGAAATATAGTCTGTCCCTGTTGACACCAGGGCAAGGGAGGGCTCATTTCCCAAGTTCCTCTTCCTGTGAATGAGAAAACAAGGTATCAAATTTGACTCCATTTAAGATTCCACTCAATTTAAGCCTGGTTTCATCCATAGCAGGGAAAAAATATATTGACCTAATGGAGAGGGGAATTTCAAAGCATTTAGTGCGCCGTTTGATACAGGCTTTTAAATATAAGTTCAATGAAAACTAAATAAATAAAGTTCAATGAAGTTATTTTTCCATCTTGTTCTATAGATTTTTATTTGATTGGGAAATTTTTTTCCCCATAGTTAAGTGCTGAAGAATTCTTTGTTTTCATTGTTTTGCCTGGTTGGGGTATAATTGTGTTTTGCCTTGTTGAGATACAGTGTGTTTGTCTGAGGAGAGAGTAACAAACATATCCATCACCTTAAAAATTAAGAAAATAGTTCTGGATGTAAACTCGTCTGCACTTGTTTTTAGGCTGTATATCTGAAAATCTAATGTTGTATATTTTTTACCACAAAAGGAGCACAGTGGTAGGTGCCCAAATGGCGGGGGTGGGGGGAAGCGTCTTAACAGGATTTCAGTATGGGCCTGATCTGAAATAGAAATTTAGTACAAGCACATCATTCCTATTTAAAGTAGCACTGGGGGCCTCAAACATCACGTTTTAGACATCAAGCGATTTTAAGAAATAAATGTGCATATGGATATCTTAAGCCAAAAGCCTAGTATTTTCTCTTGGAAAGGGGCTGGGGATAGAGGAGGGGAAGGAAATGGAAACATCACTATGATACATATCAGCGCATGCATGATTTTTGGAGAGTAGAGACCCCACCTTCGCACACACACGCGCGCACACACACACGATCTTAAACTAAGATTTCACACGCAGAAGCTCGACATCCATAGCGCCGTATTCTATTACTTATTTATATTCTCTATACCAAGGGAAAATTGGAAATCTTGGTGTACTTAGTATTCCCCTGGGCACTATCTAGAAGCATCAGAAATTACCAAGCTTCCTGAAATAGAAAGTACTTTGACAAAATTGCTTGAATTCAGAAGAAAACAACCATCCGAAGGCCTAGTGACAATCAGCGTAGGAGAGCCATTAAGGGGCTAAGAACACAGAAAAACATAATGAGGGCATTAATCCTGGTCTCCCTCGGAAGCTGTGCCGTCGTCGTCATCCAAGCGACTGCAGTTGAGTTTCTTGTACTCAGGTCTCCAGCTGGGCAGAAAGCTTCATGTCTGTGGTCCTCAGTTTTTCTGATGTGGGTCAACGACCGGCACTCTGTCTCCTCCCAACACTTTCACCTCCTCCACTCCATGCTCCCAATGCCATTAGTTTAACTTTTGAAACCTACACTGAAAAGTCCATTGTAAAATTGCACGCATATGTTCGTGGTTTATCTAGCTATCGGTATACCTTAATTGAAAAGCAAAGCAAATTTAGACAAACATTCACAGAAGAAAATAGTTTATTTGAAAAGAGGTTATAAAGCAGGTGTCGGTTTGTATAGCGCATGGAATTTGGATATTAAGGTGGAAGGAAAGGCTGTAGGAGGCTAAAGGGTTAATCAGGATGAAATAGTTTCCATCAATAGGAATAGGAAAATCTTTTGACAATGCATAAGTGATTTCCCAGTAATGCGGTCGGTGTTCTCAGTCAATAATTTCCACCAGTGACCGATAATGATCATTTAAAAGCATTAGCTCACGTGAGCAATGCACCTTGCAGTTCAGATCATGGCTTGACAGGAAACTGAAGCTCTCCATTCTAGTCCTTGAATTTCAGGGCAGGGGGGTGAGCAGAGGCCCTTTCAACCTCAGGGACTGTAAGTGGCTCTGTGTACATTTTCTAAGGGGAAGCATTAGTATCTGGGCCCATGTTTTGCCAGCACAGTTCAGTTTAGAGAGGGCAGCAGTAGAGGAAGGAATCAGGAAGAATTCTCTGTAGGAAAGACATGAGTGACTGTTATCCCCTTGTTTGTGCGTAGCTGCTACAAAACCACCAAACGTTATGTTCAGCTCAAGCCTTTTGAGGTCGTGTTTTGTTTTGTTTTTTCCTCTCCTGCATTCATTTGGACCTCTTGGAAGTGAAATTAATTACAGCGTTGATCCCAGGCGTCTAAAGTCAAGACCTTGCCACCATGCCTAGAAATATGATCTAAAGTAATATAATCTCTTATAATGAATTTTTTCAAGGTCTAGAGCTGTGCTTCTAAAATTTAAAGCACACTCAAAAAATCCTAGTGCTCTTTTAAAAGTGCATTTTTTGATTCAGTAGGTCTGGGGTGAGAGCTGAGCATTTGCACTTGCAGTCCGCTCCCAGGTGATGTGGATGCTCTGGTTGGAGGACACACTTTGAGTAGCAAAGCTCTAGAAAACATCGAAGATCAGTTCACATGTTAGGAAAACAGCAGGTATTTTAAGCCGGCACAAGCCATCCAGATAGCGGTGGTACAGCTCCTTCTGGAAAGGGTCTGGACTACAAGGCTATGGGCTGAGCACTTCTTTAGGGAGGGTGCAAAATAAAATCATCACCACTGGGGACCAAGCTTCAAGAGGACATGATTTATCACTTGTCTCTATATAGTACTTATGAGAGAATCACTTATGCCAAGAAAAGATATAGGGGCTGGAGGAGGGGAATGATCTTTAGTACTTTCTTAGTACTAACCCTTGCTGCTGTTATATGGCTGGAGAATTTCCATCTTTTTGAGGTTTTGAGGTGCCCTTCTCCAAAAGGTAATATATTATTAATGTATATGCATATGCATATATATGTATGTATGTGGCCAATGTATTATTGGTGTATGTAAATTAATTTGAATATGTTTATACATATACATAGTTAATAGTGAGGGTTCAGTCATTTTAACTATATATTTAAGGCCACCCTGTTAAAATTAAAGTCAGAAGGTGTTAGTAATTAGGCTTATAGTTTTATGTACTTTACTAAGTCTTGTACTCTCTAAGTTTTCATTGGAAATTCCCTGGAGGTCCAGTGGTTAGGACTCAGCGCTTTCACTGCGGTGGCCTGGGTTCAATCCCTGGTCGGGGAACTAAGATCCTGCAAGCTGCATGGCACAGCCAAATAAATTAATAAATTTTTATAGCTGCATCCATGTTAGCTCTTGATTATAGACTGCTAAGTGGGCTAGGATGCTAACCTAGGTAAGAGACTGAAATCACTGAAATTGATGGTAGGCCCCCTTCTTCAACCTGAGCAGACCCATGTTTGCCTTCTAACTGTAGGTGGTTTCCACAGAAGATTTCGGTTGAAAAGCACTCATATGAACTATTAATGTTTCCTTCTATGGACAACGTTCCAAGGACAAGGGAGATCTCTGCTAGAGAGAAGCCCTTCCCAAAAGCAAGTGTGGCTCAGGAGATACAACTTCTGTCAAACTGTCTGACAAAGGTACAAGACATTCTCTTGGGAACTGAGGTGGAGGATGAGGGTGGATGGAGTTAAAGGGGTGTTTGGATATGGGTCATGGGTTGCAGGGAAAATATTTGCTTTAAGGAAGCAGGGCTACTACAGTGAGACACCTTGATGCTACAAGTCTACCACGAATTGAATTTTTTTTAATTTGTGGAGAGGGAGGGTAGACAAGTGAATGTGAGCATGTCGGCAAAGGTTCAGGTGCCAAAGCTGTCTTGAACAGCACTTTTGCTTTAGAACTCTGTTCTTAACAGCATTGAGGTTGGTCAGGAGTTCACACTGGAGGAAGTATTGACTGGTACATTTGCTGCTTCCTGTCCAAGCATGTCAGACTAAAAGACTGTGCTGCTGAACAGAGCCTTGGCCTTTGAATTCTTCTTTGGCCCATTTCTCCTGCACACAGTAACTTTTAAAAAATACTGGATATAAGTTTTAGTTTGTGGCAGTAGTAATTCGATAACGAGGAGTGTGTGTTTGTGTGTGCACTTCTGTTTATCTGCTTCTTGCATCAAAACATCCTCCAGCTGTGGGCCTTTTCCTTCTCTGTATGTAAAGCCAGTAAACAAAACCAAAAGCCATGGGAAAAGGGTAAAGAGAGCAGCAGGAAGGAACGTCCTCTTTTGTGAAAAAGCCTGCCACCGGCTTTTAAAGAAAAGTTGATGGATCTTCTTCTCTTGCCTATATTAATAGAACAAAGCAGCGATCCTGGAGCAGAAATGAATTTGGAAATGTGTTGGAAATGAATTTCATTCTTGTGTTGGGGTTTCTCCCTGAAGATGAGACTTTTACATCTGATTTTAAGGAACGATTGGTTATGGGGAAAAGGAAAAAAAGGCAAGCATCTGTCTTACAGGTTAACTTTTAAATTATACTGTTCGGTTTTGGCACGGAAGACCCGGCTTTTAACTCACCAGTGAAGTCTGCGAGGCTGGGCTTTACATCTATTTTTATCCCATACACTCTACCGCTGGTTCAGTAAAAGGTTGCTGGATTCCTTACAGAACTCCTATCCACATTCAGTCCTGAAGCGGGGAGTTGGGGAGTTGAATCAGCTTTTGCTCGACTTGGGGTAGAAAAGGTGCTGGGGAGAGGAATCCAGGCAGGATCATTCAGGGTAAGGTGACGGCAGACGTGGTAAGACTGGACTCAACCAGCTGAGTGTCAGGGCAGAGTTAGTCTCGCAGAACAGCAGCTGCCCCCGTGCTGGAGTGCAGGACAGACCAGGGAGGCCAGGTGGGGCGGTGTCTCTGAGATAGAGGGGGGCAAGGTTACGTACAGCCGGACACAAACTCTTAGCTGGCTCTCCATGTCAGCATGAGCGGTAACCAGGGTCCTGGGCAACTGCACGTCAGCCTATCAGAATTCATGGGAGGTTATTTCTTAAGTGAAATTCTAAAGAGTTAAAGGATGAATTTGGACAGTGATGGAATGGATGACATCATCAGTCAAGAATCCCCATTGGATATGGAGGGGGATTATAAAAAGGTAAGGGGGGAGAGCTCTTTTGTTTGTAAACAATCGGACCATTTTTCTAACTGGGAGAAAGATCACCCTTGAGGAGTGGCCAAATTCCACACTCAGTGGCCATTGCTATAATCTATTCAGGAAGGCTAAATGCTCAGAATCGAATGCATTAAGCTGGGAGAGTTCTTCTTTCTGTGTTTCCCAGTTTGTATTCATTAATATATTATAGCAGTAACTGGAATACACATGTTGTTTTTCTGAAATTGAAAAACATTCTATTATGCATATAGTTTCTAGGCAGGCTTTTTATGTGAAGGAATAATTTTTTAAATTACTGGCATGTTGACAGTTCACCTGCAAGAAATAATTACTAGCATGTGTAATCTATCTTTCTGAGTTTGGCTTTTTTAAACAATGAAAAATATAAAGGTTTACTAAGAGAAGTGTGAGGTTTAAAAAAAAAAAACTGATACAGTATCTGCTAATTCTTTGCTTGCCTTTTCTTTTGAAAGTCAGTAAATATATTTTTGGTATGTTTTTTATGCTAATTGTCTGGTAATAACAGCCCCAAGTAAAAATAGCTTTAGTTATATGGTTGAGGTAATGAAATTAAACTACAAGCATATGCTTGTCTGTCCACAGAAGGCTAAACACTGTGTCCTTCCCCCTTATTATTTCCCATAAGTCAAGTGTAGGTCACAACACAGCCCAGTATGAAGAATCAGGGACCTTCCATCATGGACCTGGAAGGAAAGACCTGTTTTCCCTCAAAGGCAAATATCCTAAAACAGTAAAACTTGCTCCTAAATTTTTAATTTGATCAAATACGTCACTAACTTTTTTCCCCTAGATTGAGATAGAAGCTTCTGTCTTGATAGATCTTTACGTATAATAATGTAAAATATGGCAATTTAAATCTTACATACATAACTGTGTGTGAGTATGAGGCCTGTTTTAAGGACATACTTTATTTCTTAGAGCAGTTCACAATAGTTTATGTTATTTCTCCAGGAGCTGAAACTTAAATAGGTTTAAATGACCTGCCCTGTTGATCTGTGTGTTTTTTGTCCTTTTTGTCCTGTGTGTTTTGTGATCCCCAAGAAGGAAGTGAGGGCCCAAGGGGATAAGTGCTCATAGAGTCTTGAAACCCAGACACCTCTCCGATGTCCCCTCCTGCCGGAAGTGGGTGTGCAAAAGATACTTGGGACACTCAGCAATCAGAGTCGGGCACTTACCCAACCCAGTAGAACAAGTGCACAGTTCTCATATTGCCTCTATTTTCAGTGCCAAAGGACTAGTCACGGTTTTCTTTGTCACAGCGTTTCTCAGCTAGGAAAGTGTAGGTCAGTTTGCACTTAGGAAAATGAAAGACATACCACTGCTAATGCAATAACAATAAAGTAATGACCACTGTAGTTTCATCCTACTTAGAAACAGAGAGCCCAGATGCCTGGAATGACCGAGCCATGGTATGCAGGCAACCTGATACAGCGTTGACTAAAGTGACAAACATGTAAGGCTCAAGTAGCTTTAAAACATCAACAACAACAAAACAGAGTTGAATTGTATAACCCTTAATCTCACTCAGGCAGTAGAACACCACATGTGACTTCAAGAGTAATACTATCTGAGAGGTTAGTACAAAAGACCACTGGATGAAACTTTTAGATGTGGAGGATGCCCAGAGATCAGTATATATTGTTGTGGACCCTAAACATGGAAGTCGTTCTGTTGTCATTTCAGCTTTTAACTATTTTTCTCAGGCAAAGTGCTTTCAAATGTATGCATATCATGATAACTACAAAGGCTTCCTTTTTAAAAAACAACTATTGATCATTTCATTAAGAACTTCTAGTGAAACAGGGCAACATGTGCTTTCTTTAAAATACAAAGGATAGAAAATAATTAGCTAATATAAAAATCACTCTTCCTAATTAGAATCTTTCTTTTCTAAGTTTTTTTTCTCTGTTTGGTTTTTGCTGTTTGGCTGACTACCTAGAAAATTAAATTAGATGCCATAAAGCAGTGGTCTGTAGGGTTTTTTCACCTTGTATTCATCAGTAAGATGTTTTTGAGCCCAAGTCTTTAATATACATATATTCTATTCATATATTACACATATATACCACTGTAAAAGTACATCTTTTATGTATAAAACATATACAGTCGTCCCTTGGTATCCACAGGGGATTGGTTCCAGGATCTCCATAGATACCAGAATCCCAGGATACTCAAGTCCCTTTTATGAAATGGCACGGTATTTGCATATAACCCACACACATCCTCCTGTACACTTTAAATCATCTTTAGATTACTTATAGTACCTAAAACAGTGTAAATGCTATGCTACGTAAATAGTTGCTGGGTACATGGCAAATTCATGTCTTGCTTTTTGGAACTTTCTGGCATTTTCCCAAATATTTTTGATCTCTGGTTGGTTAAATCTGCAGATGCAGAACCCAGAGACATGGAGGGCTGACTGTATACAAATAGATATTTTTAAGAATAAGATGTTTAAAACGTAAATAAAAATACAAGTTTTAATAATTTCTTCTTTCATCTCCTGTCACTCTGAGGTCAGTTGTCCAAAACACTTGGAAAATCGGTATATCCCTGCCTGGGTACAGTAGAATTTTTTATACCAGTTGCACTGATAAATACCGCATGTATATAGGGATTATTTTACAAGGTTGTTTCAAAGTCAGGCAAACAGCCTTCAGGGGAAAGGTCACTTTATGATGACTAAAATTAGATTCCACCCAGGCAAAGGAAGGAAAAGAGTACACATCTGTTTCAGTTCCTTGGGGAAGGTCCTGATATTTCATTAAGGACCTCTGGTTTGTTCAGTAATAGTAGTAAGACTGTACTCAACAGAAAGCACATCTTAGTGTCTAGGAAGGAAAGCCTGCACCTTGGCAGAATCCTAGGTGTGAAAGTCCGGTCTATCACGGCCCTGCCTTTCTCTGAGCAGCCTCTGACCCACTGGGTCCCACAGCCCATTGTCTTGAGGACACAGAGGCACATAGCCTGCCAGTCGATGTCCTGACCCCGTCAGCCGTTACTCACCAAGAGCCTTCCTGTGTCCCTGGCATTGTGTGCGGGGCCAGGATCCCGAAAGGGAGGCTGGGCTTTCCCTCAAGGAGCTCACAGTCCAAATGGGGAGGCGTACAAACAAATAAGCTGCCGTGGACTTGATGCCACCTGGAAGGATGTGGACCTTCAGATGGTCAGTGTGGACCTAGAAAACACACAGCCTGCACCATCTCAGGGCTGGGGATAGATCCAAATTATACCCGTGGAGAGAGAGAGGAAATCAAGAAAATGTAACATGAAGCACGGGAGAGGACTGGCTCCCACTTTGTCCCAGAGCAGAGCAAACACCAGCAGGCTGGCCTTACCTTCTGTCCCCAGGCCACTCCTGGCAGAAGGAGCTGCGGGCAGGGCCGTGTGTGGTCGGAGGATGGGCAAGCCGACTTTGCCTGGCTTTGTTTCTCCGGGGTGCTGTCTCTAGTGTGGTGCATCCAATTATGGTGAAAGATTAGGGAGGAGCCCGTGAACAAATTAAAAAGCTGGAAGGAACAATATTTAAAGTGAAGCCACAGCTGCGCCTCATGTTTTTTTAAAAAGGTGAATGGAAATGACTGCTTGAGATAAACTGTAATAAACAGGAACGCAGAATGCCAGCTGCCATTCCAGACAAGAGCTCTGCCCTCCCCACACAATTACTGAGGAAAAGCAGCCGTCGACCTCCATGAACCCTCCCGTCTTCCTGTCTGGAAGGGCTGAATATGCTTGAGGAACCCTGTTAAGTTACTGAACCCCGGAGCCCAGCCCTACCTCAGCCCCCCGGGACAGTCTCTTCCACTTTCTGGGCCAGGATCTCCTTTTCTTTCAAGGGAGGAACGGGCGCGGTTGGTTTTAGGTCTTGTAAATATGAAGGCTCGTAACTCCTAGTTCAGGTTTCTTTGCATCGTATCACCCTGTTGGCGCACCTCGGTAAGCCAGCGTGGTAGGGAGTGGGTTCTTTCAGATAACGAGATTTTCCAGATACATAGTATGTGAATTATACCTCAATTTTAAAAATAAACACACACACATTTTGGGTGGAGGGTACGGTTTATTTTTTAATTGAGGTATAATTCACATACCATAAGATTCACATGTCCAAGTATATAGTTTGATGGTTTTTAGTGTTTCATACGGTTCTACAAACCACTAGTATCTAATTCCAGAATATTTGCATCAGCACCCCCCAGGAAAAGCCTGTCCCCATTAGCAATTACTCCTAATTCCCACCTCCCCACCACAATCATCAGTGTACTCTCTGTCTTTTCTGGATTTGTCTGTTCCGGACATTTCTGGATCTCTTTTATCCTTTTCTCCACTCTTCTCAGGAGGTTACCCCGCCCCTACCTTTAATATTAGCAGTAAGACCATTTAATGAATTTCTCTCTGGATCAGACACTGTGCCAAGTACTTTCTATATAGTATTTCATTTAATCCTTTTTATTATTATTATTATTTTAATTTATTTATTTTTTATGGTACGCGGGCCTCTCACTGTTGTGGCCTCTCCCATTGCAGAGCACAGGCTCCGGACGCGCAGGCTCGGCGGCCATGGCTCACGGGCCTAGCCGCTCCGCGGCATGTGGGATCTTCCTGGACCGGGGCACGAACCCGTGTCCCCTGCATCGGCAGGCGGACTCTCAACCACTGTGCCACCAGGGAAGACCCTCATTTAATCCTTAATACAACCTAAAAAATAAGGTATCTTTATCCCTTTTTTCAGAAAAAGACACTGGGGCTTAAAGTGTCTCCATAACTTGCAGTAGTAAGTGTCAGAGTGAAGAGGTTAACTTGGGTCTTCTTGGTCCCGATTGCCCTGTGCCGGGCTCCTGCTCTCCCTCCCTCCTGGTCACACACCTGTGTTCGGCTACCCCAGATCCTCAGCCCACCTTGATATGGGAGGCAGGGGACACCAGCTTCCTGGTGGTTGATTGTGGTTTGGCTGTTGCATAACCTTGCAGTAGGTGTTTTAGACTGTTGTGTTCTGACAGTGATACTGAAGGAGTGAGGTGGTTTTACAGACTTGTAAAATGGCACCTGTTAAAAATAGAGTCCCCAGATAACACTGTCCTGTGTTAAAAGTAGTCTCTGAAGGCAATCATTTGAGAACCCGGGAGAGCTCAAGATGCACCCAGCAGTTCATGTTTTGGATATGCTGCTCAGAGGTGAGGAAAATTTTCAACTGTGTCCCTTTAGGATTTGACATTTAAATACTCCCACTACATAAGTCATCCTTGTCGATTGCACCCTGGGCTCCTGTACTTCCACCAGAGTTCCCATGCAGCCGGAAATGGCTACTGAACTTCAGCCCTAGGGGTTTGTTAAATACTTTTGCTCCAGTACTTAAAAATTAGATGTTCAAGTGTTAGGGACTGCAGGACAGCACTTCTTTTTTTGTTTTAAAGAAGATGTTGGGGGTAGGAGTTTATTAATTTATTTATTTTTGGCTGTGTTGGGTCTTCATTTCTGTGCGAGTACTTTCTCTAGTTGCGGTGAGCGGGGGCCACTCGTCATCGCGGGGCGCGGGCCTCTCACTATCGCGGCCTCTCTTGTTTCGGAGCACAGGCTCCAGATGCCCAGGCTCAGTAGTTGTGGCTCACGGGCCTAGTTGCTCCGCGGCACGTGGGATCCTCCCAGACCAGGGCTCGAACCTGTGTCCCCTGCATCGGCAGGCGGACTCTCAACCACTGCGCCACCAGGGAAGCCCAGGACGGCACTTCTGTCTGCCTGCTCATGTTTATCTCCTCTCCCTATAGTGTGAGGAGAAGGAATGCAGTCGATAGGCCAAACCATCCTCAGGGTTAACTAATTGTAAACAAACATCTCCATCCTCTGAACTGGCATCCCAACCCTTTATCAAAAGGCAAATCCTTAAGTAAAACAGATGTCAGAAGGCCCCTGGACCCTCCATGGATGCCCGTCCTGGACTTCAGGTATCTAAAGGCAGCTCTCCCGTTGAGTCTGATGCTGAGCAAGCCGAACCCAGGTCTCAACATTGCCCAACAGCCCGGCCTGACATCTAGTCCAGAGGACTTGTTTAGGTAGATGGGTGCGAGGATGCACAGATAAGAGATTTCAACAGCATTTCAGGAGACCTTTCTGGATTGTTTAGTGTAAGTATCTGAAATAGAAAATGTCAGAAAAGCAAACTGAAAACAGAACAACCAGACTTACTATCCATTCAGTGATACAATGGAAAGATACTAGGTTATTTAACTTTCACTTCCACTAATAATTGAAAAGCTCTTCCCAGGAAGCTTGCGTCTTGAAGTAAGATGCAAGAACTTGAAATAACCTGCACAGAGCAAGTATTTACGCCCTTGACATTCAAAAGCATACAATCCATATTTTTACAGAATGCTGTTTTCGTATTTTGATCTTGCGATAAACCCATAGTGAGAAAATAACT
The DNA here is from genome assembly GCF_008692025.1 of Phocoena sinus. Classification (NCBI taxonomy): domain Eukaryota; kingdom Metazoa; phylum Chordata; class Mammalia; order Artiodactyla; family Phocoenidae; genus Phocoena; species Phocoena sinus. The sequence goes on from NC_045766.1 coordinate 39,523,968, forward strand.
AGAAAGTACTATCAGTATATTTGGGTTTTCTTTTATTTTTTGTTTTAAAGAAAATTAATAAAATTTGCCTAATTAACGAATAAGTTCTGTCCTTCTGATTCCTAATGTTTAAAAGCCTCAGACTCCTCCGCACTAGAATGCCGCCTATAAATTTAGACTAAAACTTTCTTTCTTAAGCCGAGGAGAGAACTAAGAGTGACTATTATTTTACTAAAGGAAGAGTTCTTTTCCACTGGGAGCTCCAGAATGCCAGTTGCATTCCCTGGTGGATGCCGCTCATGGCAATGATGCCAGATATCACTAGGCAATAGATTGCACTGAAGCAACGGGATCACTAATTGCTTCAAAACAGGCATCCTGGCAAGGCCTTTGGCAGAGGCCAGACGGCTGCAAATGCAATGCACCTGGATCCAGAGTCTGGACATTCCCCGGGCAACAGATCCGTGCTCAATTAAAGAAGAAGCAACTCTGTGTTGCATGTAGCTCCTCGATCTGTTCAGGTGTTTAAAGCCATGGTTCTCAGGATGTTTGAGCCAGCAGCATCTGGGAACTTGTTAGAAATGCACTTTCTCAGCCCCACCTCAGAGCTTCTGAATCAGAAAAATAGTCTCTGGTTTTGCAAGCCTTCCACGTGATTCTCATGCATAATCAAGTTTGAGCGCTACTGGCTTAAAGAAATTTGTGACCAGAGAGAGAGAGTGTCACGTTGTGCGTGTACCCACCCATGCGATTCTCCACTTGGCACGATGGCACAGCAACCTCCCTGCATCCAGAGTTTCTTCCTGGGCCTTGGGGGACCAGGGTATTCATCAGCTTCTAGAATAATGCAGCCCCCAGCCCTTAGGAAGTTTTTTCTCAATGGCACATTGCTTTCCTTTTTCCCATTGGTTATCATTGCTTTAACAGACGTGAGGCCTGTGTGGGACACCCAGGTAGAAGATGGAGAAAGAAAATTCAAGGCCTGGAGGCTTCTTCAACTTAGAGAAACTTCTTGTGAAATAGCTAACCCCTCGCAACTTCTGAGGCTTGTTAGAGATGCAGGGTCTCAGGCCCAGCCCCTGAGTCAGAGTCTGCATTTTAATAAGATCCCCAGGGGATTTGTAGGCACCCTGAAGCATAAGAAGCACTGACAGAGGTAACAGCTTTAGCAAGGCAGAAAGGAGGCTGCTAGAAGTGGTATCTTCCTGGATTTGTAGTGAATTGTACTGAGGCAGCCTTATAAAATAAGCACATCCAATAATATAACAAGCTATTTCAGTTCCCATGGTGCCCAGGTAAAAGTAAGAAACCTTGGAGCTGGGAAGGAGGGGAAGATCAATCCAGGGAAGAGATGGAAGACAGGAAACCTGGGGGGAAACATTTTCCTTTCTCCCACTTCCCTTCCCCACGACTGAATCCCATCCAGGCCCCGGTTGCCCCTGCTTCCACGCTTAACATCTGCTTTTGTTCCTAGAGCATTGCTGTGCCATTCGCATCAACTGCGCCCCCGGACTCTCTAAGCCAAGCTTCCTCAAATAGTCTTCCTCCTTTGGGGAGTTTATGGAACCCCTTCCTCTGGGTCAGACAGGCCCTCTCCTTGCCAGCTATCTGGAATCAGCATCTGTGCAGGACTCAGAAGGAAGCAGCTGCTGGCAGTGTCCTGAGCACCAGCTGGCTTTCGGTTTAGGCTCGGGATGTTATGTTCCAAAGTGTGTTTCTGAGAACCTCAGTGGGCCCGCAGCTGCCCCCGGGAACATGCAGTTTGCCAATTAAATTTCAGAAATGCACAAGACACACAGCCTTCTGCTTATACATTTGTAAGGCCGGCATGTGAAAGACTAGGTGGCCCCTGCTTCAGAGACACAAGGATGCTTCGAGCAAGGTGAACGGGGTGCCAGAGGGACGAAGGCGGGACCCAAGGAGGGGCTCGGGTAACCGATGTGTAAGGGCCGGGTGCAGCCGTGTCCTGAAGAAAGTATGGAAAGGACTTGGGGACGGACCAGATTTGGAGATAGCCGATATTTAACCAAGCAGAACATTAGCTTGGGCCGTTTGCTTTTTATTTCTTTTACCAAATCCCCCCTCTTTCTTCTCGTCGACTTTGGGGAATTGCAGCAGAATGGTGGCACAATGGGAAAGGCTGAGCACCGGCGTTCGGGGTCTGAAACGGCTCAGTGGTCTGTGTTCTGAGATCTTGGCTCACAGGATTCCCTCAAAAGCCATCGTGAGCCTTATCTGCCCAGGCACAGGGGGTGGCAGCAGGGAATTCGTCGACAGGCAAGGACAAAACACTGCCTGTGGCTGGTCAATGGTGAGTTTGTGAGCACATTTTTCACTCTTGATAATGGTCTCGATAGTCTTTCTGTCTCATAGGGATGAGCCGTTCCTCCTCAGGTGCCGTCTTGCTTTTTGCCTGCAATATCCATTTTAGACGTTTCACTTTTGTTTTATGACAGTATTTCCCAAGGCCATTTTAGGAGGGGACATGGCTCCGCTTGCCATAAACACACTTGGCGAGTGTAGTTTTGAGTCCGCTTCTCCCTTTTCCTGTGCACTTCACTGTTTCTCGCCCTGGGGCATGTTTGTGCTTTGGGGGTTTGGAGGACATAATTGCCCTGCAGGTGTAATTCCTTAGAGAACAAAAGAAGTTTGAAATTACACATACATACATACACACACACACACACACACACACACTCATACTTTACACATGTGGGCAACAAGAAGGAAATCAGGTTCCAATTGTTGAATTTTAAGAGAAAAACTGTTTTACTAGTCAGTTGAATCATAGTTACTTGAAAGGTTAGGGCGGTTTGTTCCGAAAGGAAGATTGAGCAGTGGTGTCCAAAGAGTGGCTCTGATAAGAAGATATTTGTATTGTAAGTATTTGCGGTTATGATTAGGTATGTGGTGTGTATGTTTTGCAGTCAGGTGTGTTCTCCTTTTCTGGGAAAGCATCACATCCGTCTCAGGAAAGAAGTCGATCTGGATCGAATGAGTCCTGCCTCTTATCTTCAACATGGTGTCCACGTGGACACCTTAGTGATCGATGTGGAGAAGAGAGGTGGAAGATCTGGCACCAGAAAGATGGACGTTCAGAACTCTCAGACCTTTATAGAGAAATAAGCAAAGCTAGGAGTAAGTAGTTTAGAGAAAAGCAAGTACATTAACTGAAAAAATTTAAATATTTAATCTCACTGGTAATCAAAGAAATTAAAATAAAAAGAATAACACTTTTTGCCTATCAAATTAAAAACACTGGCATTTTTTTTTAAGTGAAAATACTCAGTGTTAGCCAGGATATAGTGAAAGCTGCACCCTTTTTCATTGCTGGTGGGCATGTACATTGGAACAGATTTTCTCTCGAGCGGTGTGACAGAATGTGTCAGGAGCCTCAACAAGTGTTCACACTCAGCTGATCTGGTAATTCCACTTCCAGGAACTTATCCTGAGGAAATAATCAGACATGTGGGCAGGAATTCATGTAAAATGCTAACTTCTCTGTAATTTTTAATTGGATACAACCCAAATGGGTGACAATAGAAGATAACGCCAGAGGAGAGAATGATATGTGGCCATTTACAATTGTATTTTTTAAGAATTTTGAATGAAGGAGGGAAATTCTCATAATATAAACATTATGATCTCAATTTTATAAAAAAGAGAAAAATACACATATAAGGTAAAAAAAACTAGAAGAAAATATACCAAAATGTTAGCAGTGATCTGTGTCTAAGTGGTGGGATTATGGTGGCTTTTATATGCTTTATACTTTTCTTGATTTGTTCAGTGGGATCCAGAGAGAGAAGAGGAGAAGGGGAGAAAGTTTGTGTATTACAAAACAGTTGTCTTTAAACTGTTAATGAAGTATTCTGTATAAAAATAGTAATTAGTGTAAACAGAAATATTTTTAAGACCTTCTCCACTATCTATAGCTTTAGCATACAAAGTAAATCAGGAAAGATAGACATGAAATCAAGTGTGTGTTCGCGCCTCAGACCTGGGAAAGGTGTTTTCTTTAAATAAAACCTCTTCCAGACTCCAGGCTGATGTTGGACAACATTAGTCATTAACACACATGTTGTGATCTACCGATTTTATATTTGAATATTTCATTCCACTCAACGGTTTTCTGACTGTAGAGGACATTGAGTGAGATTCTCTTTTGGCTGTTATATGGATTGAGAAATAGGTTCACTGACTACATTGAATCTGTGTGGCAGATTTGGGGATTTTGAAATGAATTTGTTTTAAATAAAGATGTCAAGTGTTGTGGTTCTGTTTTGGCAGGACCATCACCAGTACCAGCCTTACATATTTGGAAGGGTGGGTTGCTTTAATTAACGTTCCCAGCAGTACAGTTGCAAGTAGTTAGTGAAATTAAAAGCATTCTTACTTCCCTTTACGACTTCATGGTTACTTTCTCAGGGCTCAGTGCTGTGCTAGCCCAGTAACAATATGAGATCAGCATCACATCTGTAACTGTATAAAAGTAGTCTTGGGACTTCCCTGGTGGCGCAGTGGTTAAGAATCCGCCTGCCAGTGCAGGGGACACGGGTTTGAGCCCTGGTCTGGGAAGATCCCACATGCTGTGGAGCAACTAAGCCTGCGAGCCACAACTACTGAGCCTGAGTGCCACAACTACTGAAGCCTGTGTGCCTAGAGCCCGTGCTCCGCAACAAGAGAAGCCACTGCAATGAGAAGCCCACGCACACCAACGAAGAGTAGCCCCTGGTCACTGCAACTAGAGAAAGCCCGCATGCAGCAAGGAAGACCCAATGCAGCCAAAAATAAATTAATTAATTTAAAAAAAAAAGTAGTCTTTCACCTTGTGGCTGTATTAACAGATACACACAAATACAGGAGCTCCTAGTATGACACAGTTCCACTGGTACATGACAAAATGGCGGGGGAGGGATATCTATATAGACAGATAGATTTAAATATAATTGCTAAGTATGAAAGTTGAAAGAATGCTTGTAGTGTCCAAGAATTTTTAAATGTTAGAGAAAAGGAGAATGAAGATGAGCTTTCCTTCGCCCAGAAGTTCTCAAACCCATTGAAACTAAATACCCAGTGCTAGAGTCTAGGGATGTGTATTTTACACTTGATCTTAGCCCAAAGGTACAGAAGCAATGGGAATGTGCATTTTAAAGTCTCTACAGGAAATTCTGATGCAGACCGTTGAAGCTGATGCTGTCTTAGCGGTGCTGCGCTGTTGTATATTTTATTCTGTGCTTCCCATATGATATCTACTAGCCACCTGTGGCTCTGGAGCTCTTGAAATGCAGCTCGTATGACTGAGGGACTGAATTTTTTATTTTAATTAATTAATTTTTAATTTGAATGTAAATAGTTACATGTGACTAGTAGCTATCATAGTAAACAGCAGCCTTAACCTGTAGTATATTGCCCTTCACTTGGGGATGAAATGAAGCCATTTTTCAGCCTGTCCTTCCCATAGGTTGTACATTTCATTACTGTGACACAGTGATGCTCAGATGATGGCTCAGAGCTTTCACTGTAACTTGTGGGTACTGGCAGCAGCAAACGTGGCTCCAGAACCTCCTACTGAGAGAATCAAGGCGGTCGTGCGTTCCATAACCACACCCACTCACGTGAGCTGGGTTTCGTTATATAATTTGTTCCGCAGAGTCTTCAGCCCCCTGCTCAGAACATAAAATGGTGCTTCTCACAGCCTCCCTCATCCCACCAAACAGAAAACCAAAATCTCATTCTCACCCCAGGATGTCTAACTCATTGTTTGTTTTTTGTAGTTGTTTTATTTTTAGCTAAGGAAATCATGTCTCATCTTCTGTCGTTTAAAGGGTTTAAAAGTTCAGCATGGTGAGTTTTTATGGGACTTTTATGCGAAGCCAAGTGTTGTAAACGTATCCAAGTTATCTCAGAAGTGTAGTTTACCAAATCCTTTTCCTATGCACACCGACCTGACTTCCCTTCAAAATATGAAACAGATGGGTCCAGTGAGAATCCTCCAGCTATTCCAGGCACTAGGTTAGGATTTCTCACAATCTAAACCTGGTGAGATGAGCTTGAATGGAAACAAGAGTCCCCATCAAGACTGTAATGGGTGGAGGCAGGGGCTGTGTCTATCCGTCCTGGGCCGTCTTCTAGCGTCACAGCGTAGCTCCTGCCTCTCAGAGAGGCTTGGTGCCTGTTGGTTGAACGAATTAATGTTCTTGCCATAGAGAAAGTGGACTGAAGGGACCATGTAAAGAAGGGAAACGATCCAGGGAAGGGCCACATTTGAGATAAAAGTGATTTGATTTAGGACAAAGTGCTTGCCCTCCATGACTTTACTCTGTTATATTTAGCAGGTAAGAAGAAGAAAGATTATAGTGCCCAATAACCTACAGGTGACCCTTTAACAACCCCTGGGGATAGGAGCGCCGACCCTCCACGCAGTCAAAAATCTGCCTAGGGCTTCCCTGGTGGCGCAGTGGTTGGGAGTCCGCCTGCCGATGCAGAGGACGTGGGTTCGTGCCCCGGTCTGGGAAGATCCCACATGCCTCGGAGCGGCTGGGCCCGTGAGCCATGGCCGCTGGGCCTGCGCGTCGGGAGCCTGTGCTCCGCAACGGGAGAGGCCACGGCAGTGAGAGGCCCGCGTAACACACACACAAAAAAAAATCTGCCTATAATTTATAGTTAGCCCTCTGTCTGTGTGGTTCCACATACGCAGATTCAACCAACTGTGGGTGGTGTGGCACTGTAGTATTTACTGTGGAGAAAGATCTGCTGTAAGTGCACCTGGGCAGTTCAAACCCGTGTCGTTCAGGGGTCGACTGTGGTTCTGTCTTGATGATGATCATTTACTACCGTGATGGTGATTTCCGAGGCTAGCGATCATAAAGGACTCCAAAGCACTGAAAATGCTCACAGACGTGGAATCAGGAAAGACTGGTTGAATTTCAGTCTTAATAATTCACATGCTCTTGTGTTTTGGCCTGTTTACTTTTTGGCTAATATTATAGTTCTAAGAGACTTAGCAGTTAGATCGCCTCTGGTTGTGACGTATCTGCCTGCTTATCGGCATGTCTTATTTTCCTGAAATTTTAGGCACAGAAAAATGAAAGAGAATCTATCCGACAGAAGTTGGCACTTGGAAGCTTCTTTGATGATGGCCCGGGAATTTATACCAGCTGTAGCAAAAGTGGGAAGCCAAGCCTTTCCTCCCGGTGAGTGTTTTGAGTTGATTTTCTGATATGTGCCTAATGGATTTTGTCATCTGACTATGTATGTCTAATAAGAGATATCCTTTAAATCCTTGAGGATTTTTTCCCCATAATACTGCCGCCTTTATTTGCGTGCTAGACAGATCCCTCTCCACCTGTTTGTTGGGTTTGTTTTTTGGGTTTTAGTTTTGGGGATTTTTGGCCCATTTGCCCAGCCATTTGAGGTCAGATTTCTATATTTCATCTTTTTTCTAGACACAATTCTGATTTTGCATTGTGAAGGGGGAGTCAAGCTACACTCTTAAGCAAGCTGACTGATTCTTGGAGAAGTGTGGCAGACCACCAGATTTCCCATTAAGCAGTCCCAAAGCATCCAGCCTGACCCCCCGATGCATTTGATTGCAATGAATACTGGTAACTGAGAAATACAATTCCCACTTTGATCATTGAATGTTTATTACAGAGCTTAAACTGTCCTGCAGGTGGTTTGTTTTTTTTTTTACCTTAATTGATTTCAGGGTATCACTGATCATTTGCATAACTTCTAATTCCAATTAAAATATATTAAAATTATGATTCTATCTAGAAAATAGGATTGTAGACCAGAGCTTCTCAAACTTTAATGTGCATATGTATCACCTGGGAATTGTGTTAAAATGCTGATTCTGATTTAGTAGGTTGGGGTGGGATGTAAGGTTCTGTATTTTTTTTTCTTTTTAATTAATTAATTATTTTTGGCAGTGTTGGGTCTTCGTTGCTACACTCAGGCTTTCTCTAGTTGCGGCGAGCAGGGCCTACTCTTCATTGCGGTGCGTGGGCTTCTCATTGCAGTGGCTTCTCTTGTTGCAGAGCGTGGGCTCTAGGTACACAGGCTTCAGTAGTTGCAGCACACAGCCTCGGTAGTTGTGGCTCACAGGCTCTAGAGCACAGGCTCAGTGGCTCTGCGGCATGTGGGATCTTCCCGGACCAGGGCTCGAACCCGTGTCCCCTGCACTGGCAGGCGGATTCTTAACCACTTCACCACCAGGGAAGTCCCAAGATTCTGTATTTATAACAAGCTCCCAGCTGATGTTCATGCTGCCAGTCCATAGGTCACACTTTAATTAGGGAGGGTATAGACAATCTGCAAAATTAACTATTACGAGTACAGGTATTCCAAGTGATTAAAGCACATAAAAGATTGTTCTAATAAAGATGGTAGTAACTGAAGACCCATCAGCATTCTCTTGATCCCTCCCCAAATATCCATTTCTCGTCAGAATGTCTGGCTCTTCCTTTGGGCTCTCTAAGAGCAAATATCCCCTGTATAAATACTAGGTATACTTACCATGTTAAACCAGGTGTGGGAGACAAATGATAGCATTCATGCATTCATTCAGCCAACAGATTTCCACTCTTTCCTTCATAAGAGGCCCAGAATTAGACACTTTAGTATCTATTTTATCAAGCTTTCAGCAAGCCTCATACTTCTGTCTGATCCTTACAGATTCGTCTAAATCAGCAAAAATCAGAAAGCACACACACACTCATATATGTGCGTATTTAGGAGTCACTCCTGGTGAGCTAGTGCCTGGAGACAGGAGCTGTGGCCTGGCCATGCAGTGTTTAGGCGTGTCCTCCTCAGCTGGGTGTGGGCCAGCTCAGGCTCAGAGGATTCCCTCGCTCTCGGCATATGTCATTCCAGAGCTGGAGGGTCAGCCTTCCCCTTTGCTATGGAAGCACCTCTTTCTCCTCCTAGTGGGATGTGGCAGGAGGACCTCGGGCCTAGGGACCTGGACACCTGAGGGTTAGTCCCAGTCAGCTTCTAATTCTGAGACTTGAGCAATTTACTTAGTTTTTACCATGCCTCAGTTTCCTCACTTCTGTAAAATGAGTAGATTGGACCCCATAGTCTTATAGATCTCTGCTACTGCCCTCTAGTAGTCCCCAAAGCACCAAAAAGTTTTCTTCTAGAAACCCCATCTCTTTGCTCAGCCCTGTCATGTCCATCTGGTCCAAACGGGAGCTGTGGTTTTTAAAATCGAAGTTGTGTGTGTGTGTATGTGTATTATATGACTTTGAAAGTAAAGTAGAATTAACTACAGAGTATATAATAACAACATAAAAGTAACAGTCCCTGGTCCCATCCCTCTCTATCCTCATCTCACTCTCCAGAAACAACAACTTTTAACTCCTTAGTTGTTTAAGCTGGTATTTATGTCTCTGAGTAAAATGCTTATCTTCTTACCTTTTACTTTTAAACCATTTACTGACTGCTAAATACGGAAGGTTGGGATTTAACTCTCTTTTACAGCCCTCCCACAGACATATCTATATATTCCTCCCCATCCTCCTAATATAATTACTTTATAATTTGGGGTCAAATAACCATTCAATTTTACATTATTAAGGTCATATATTATTCACCTTGAACCATGTAGTAAACTATGATTACTTGAGAAATTTTATTGTTTGTTCTGAAATTTAAATTGCCCCATTTTCCCCTTTGCCCGTCCCTGATTTGACTGCTGTATTATATTCCACCATGTGAATGTATCTCTTCTGATGATAGGCATTGGGTGTTTCAGAGGTTCTGCTCTTATAAACAGTGCTGCTTATAAACATCCTTGTATGTGTCTTCTGCTGTCTGTGTGCAAGAGTTTCTCTCTGGTGTGTACCTTGGACTGGTATTCCTAGGAAAATACATGAATGTTCCTATTTAGAAGATAATGCCAAACTGTTCAAAATAGTTGCACAAGTTACACTCCTACCAGCAATGCTTCAGAGATCCTGTGGATCTATATAGCCTTTCTAACACTCAATATTGTCAACTTCTTTCACACTTTTGTTAACTGAATGTGGGTATTAAATGATATTTCATTATGTTTATTAGCCATCTCTGTTTCCCCTTCTGTGAAATGTCTTTTTGGGCCTCATGTCCAAATTTCTATTGGATTCTTTATGTTTTTTTCATTGATTTATGGAAGTTCTTTAGTTATGATTCTAATCCTTAATATGCTGTATGTATGGCAAATATCTTCTCCCAGGTTGTAACTTGTCTTTTCACTTCCTCAATGTGTCTTTATGACCAGAAGTTCTTAATTTTAATGGTAATTTTTATCTAACTTTTCTTTTAGAGTCAGTGCTTTCTGAGGCTTCTATAAAAAATCTTCTTCTATCCTAAGGTCCAAAAGGCGTTAACCTAGATTTCCTGTTAAGAGTTAAAAGTGTTTTTTTTTTTTAAGTCTGTAAGCAGTCAGGGGTTGGTTTCCTGATTTGGAATGGAGAAGTCTAATTTCATCTTTTTCCATATACATGACCATCTTTTCCATCATATTTATTAGTAACAATTCTCTTTTACTGACTGATCTAACAGACCACTTATGTATGACTACATTAATGGGAATACATTCTATTTCATTGGTTAGTGTTTCTATCCCTGCACCAGTACCATACAGTTTTAATTACTATAGCTTCAAAATAAGTCCTGATATCTGGACTCTTTACTCTTTTACTGCCTATTCTTGGTTTTTTATTCTTCCATATAAATTTTAAATCATCAAATCAAGTTCAGCAAAATACTGTCTTGGGATTTTTGACTAGAATTGCACTGAATCTGGAAATATTGGGTTGGCCCAAAAGTCCGTTCTGGTTTTTCCATAAGATGTTATGGAAAAACCCGAACGAACTTATGGAAAACGAACTTACGGAAAAACCCAAACGAACTTTTTGGCCAACCCAATAATTTAGGGGAGAATTACATTTTCACAGTATTAAATTTTCCTATCCCTGTTTTCCATTTAGAGATACTGCATATCTTTTGTTATATTTATTTCTAGATATTTGATATTCTGATATTATCTTAAATTCTCTTAGATAATGCTTTCTTGTTGTTTGCTGCAGCTTACTTTGTACACTAGTCGTGTATCCAGCCATTTCGTTATTATTATACCTAGTATTTCTCTACTCTCCTATTATTTCCAGTAAAGTTGTCTGTACATTCTTTGGACGTTTAAAACAATATCATCTACAAAAAATAGCAGCTTTTAAAATTCCTTTCTGTCCTCCTACTTCTGGTTTCTTTCTTTGTTTTACCGCACTGGATAGGTACCCTAGTACACTGAGGATTAAAAATGGTAGTAGTTGGAATCCTTAGCTCATTTCTCATATTAAATGGAATGCTTCTAATGTTTCCATTTAGGATGATGTTAATTTTATGTTTTCTTTAATTTTACTCTTTATGAGATTAACATTGTTCCCTTATATTCATAATTTTAAAAACATTTTTATCATGAATGGGTATTTGATGTTATCATGTGCTTTTTCTGCATCTGTTGAGATGATTGTATGATTTTCTCTATTAATCTATTAATGAATTACATTTATAGATTTTCAAAATATTGAACAATCTTTGCATACCTATTATAAACCAAAATTGGTTGGGGGTATTATCTTTTTTTGAACAGTATTGGATTTTATACATAATATTTTATTTGGGGTTGTTATACTTACATTCATGAGTCACATGGGTCTGTTGTATTCTTTTCTTGTAACTTTTTTTTCTGGTTTTAGTATAAGTTTATGCTGGTGTAAATGAATTAGCTACTATTCCCCCTTTCGTATTGTCTAAGAAAAGTCTACATAATATTGGAATGAGCTGTTTCTTACCAGTATAACCATCTGGGCCCAGTGTCTACTTTGTATGTTTGATTTTAACAGCTTCTGTTTTTTAAGTGGTTTTAAGATTGTACACACTTTTGATTTCTTCTTGAGTCAGTTCTGATGAGTTGTATTTTCTAAGAATTTGTCCATTTTGTTTATGTTTTCAAATTTTTTCCCATCATGCTTTCTCATTTCACTGAGGGCATTAATTTTAGTTAAATTGTTCAAAATGTTTCCTTCTGATTTCTACGTTGTCCATGATTTTTTCTGAGTTTGTTTTTTTGTTCATTTTGATTTCTATTAATAAGTAAGTGTAAAACACTAAAAGCTGTTGTAAAGTTTCTGGTTGGGGCTTGGAGACATATATTGTCTTCTCAGAGAGACCTTCCCTGACTACCCAATTAAAAGGTAAACTCCCAACCTACCTACCACTTTCTCTTCTCTTACCCTGCTTATCCTCTTACCCTGATTTGTTTTTCTTTGTGGTCCTTATCATTACCTGATGTTGTATTATATATATTTTTAATCTGTTCCTTGTCTTTCTCTAGTACGAAAATAATTAACCCCAAGAGAGCAGGCCTTTGTCTGTTTTGTTCACCACCATAACTATTGCTTCGACAGTGTCTAATACATAGTCACTGAATAGTTGTTGCATTAATGAATGGTGAACTTCACTTCAGAATGGTCAAATAAAAACACAACTGTTTGTAAGGGTGCATCCAATTAAAAGTGCTCAAAGCTCTTTTCTCTTGGGCTGTAAGTTGTCACAGGGAAGAACTCTTCAACTTCATCCTAAGGAATTTTAAGCCTGGCTGCCAGTGTAAGACTCTAGCAGGGGAATGGTTGACAATTCAGCACGTAGAATTTCACTTAATTCCTTTGATTTCAGTAAGGCGCTTCACTGCCACCTCAGCTGTGCCTAAGGGAGCCCTAGCCCAGAGCTCCCCTAATGCAGCCTCTCTAGATAGTAAACTTTCTCATCCTGCCAGACCACACATAGTCAGGACAAGTTAGAAGATCTAGGTTTTCCTTTCAGTTGTTTAATCAGTTTGGTTTGTACGCAGCCTTACCCCACTCCCCTGCCTTTGGATGCACCTGAGTATTTCCAGGATCCTGAAGTGAAAATGCATGTGCCTTCTCCACCAGCCACCCCTGCAGACACCTAGCAAATTGAAGTAATTAAGTCAAATACCCCTCATCCATCTGCCTTTTGTCTTTCAAAATATTTTCAAACTCTCTTGTGGGGGCTTCCCTGGTGGCGCAGTGGTTGGGGGTCCGCCTGCCGATGCAGGGGACGCGGGTTCGTGCCCTGGTCCGGGAGGATCCCGCAGGCCAGGCCGCGGAGTGGCTGGGCCCGTGAGCCATGGCCGCCGGGCCTGCGTGGGCGGAGCCTGTGCTCCACAACGGGAGGGGCCACAGCGGTGAGAGGCCCGCGTACCGCAAAAAAAACTCTCTTGTGTGCCACTGTCTCCTTTTCCATTTCCTTTGTCCATGTAAGTTCATACCTTATTTCTTCCTTTAATATTATTTTAGTAGGATTTCAGAAGAGAGAGAAGATAAATTCCTGTGTTCGATATGCCATGTGTAACTAGAAGTCTCATGAAGGTTTTTGTTATTTTTAATAGCAGAAATATAAAATCCTGTGCAGAAACCATGTATGTAAAACAAAGCAGACCTCTGGTCCAGGAGGACTGAAGGAGAGGGGTTGGGATACCCCCGCCCAGAACATGCCATCCCCCACCATTTCCCTTCAATGCCACTCTACTTCGCGCTCAGTGCCCCTCACCATCCCTCCCCTATAAACCCTCAAAGCCCACCTGAAACTCTTCTGGCAGAGCAGAATTTGAGAATCACTTAGTCATCTACCCTCTTTGGAGACACAGCTATCTAAACACATACGTATTTCACAGTAGCTCATAACAAGCTACACTTGTTGACTCGCCATAAGGAAGATTATTTATATCCTGTTCGTTCATATGTTTTCCTCTCCACATTCTGGGATGAGATCATCCTCTCTGAGAACACGATGACTTTTTGGATCCCCTTAGGGTGATGGTTAATAATGAGACTTAACGTTCCTAAGAAATGTCACTTTTTCCCTGTAAATTTAAAGTCTGCAAAGACTGACTGCCATTCTCCTTCCTCAGTAATAATGTAGGAGAAAAGCCTTAGGAAAGGTTCAGTTGCAATTGTGTAACCCATATTCTCCATCCCTATTAGAATTAGTGTTTCTCTAATGTATTACAATTCCTGAAATTCTTCATTGAGCTAGAAGTACCTTACCTCTTTCTTACAAAAGTACTTGAGGGATGTTAGAACTTTGAGGTCACTGATGTGGCACTCCAGAATGCTCCAAAGCACACATGTTGAACTAGTTAAATAATCAAAACCAGGTAAATATTAGCTGAATTTACTGCTTTAAGGAGCTCAGGACTCAATTTTAAATGAGGCTGAGGACTTACAATTAATTGCCCAAGCAATGGATTCTGAAGTGTTAAGCTTACTTTTAAGGCAGGGCCTACCCAGGTAAGTAGGATCCTTTGGCAAAATAGTGGACTTCTATTTATGCATTTTAAAGGGTGTTTACCTGTAAAAATTCACTTCATATTATGTGAGAAATTGTGAAGTAGCGGGAGGGTCCTTTGGGAAGACAAGTTTAAGCTGCTCCTGTGAGAGTAAGTCCTTCTCTGTTGGCCTTTGGGTTTCAGCCCCACTGAATTTTTCTAATTAGTGCTATCTCCTAAAGTACTTTTTAAAAGAATGACAAGCTATTAAATGTAAGCTAGACTTACGATAATCCCATAAAGACATTTCATGCCCAATACTGCAGCAAAAGAATTTTTGATATTGCTTCATAACTCAACTAATTAAATTTGACTTATACTGAAATGTGGCCAGTATAAGAAGTGCCGTATTTTTCTTCAAAATGTGCTAATCCACACATAATCAGCTTTTTCAAACTGAGATCGTATGACCTTTGTCCATTTTCTCTGTTTAAAAATGTTCCAGCTAAAAGCTTAAAAGGAAATGAGAGAAATGAATGACCTATTTTTGAAAGAAGTTTCTAAGAAATGTTAGATTTACTCATGTTCTTAGAAAAATTAAATATTCCTTTTCTCTTATGACTAGTATAATACTTTGCTATAAAATATTTTTTCATTGACCAAATTAATCTTGAATCAGCATTATATTTCGGATTCTGAGTTTATATAGCTTAGTGTTACTAAAGGAATGGAAACTGGCTTGGCTGCTTGAAAACACAGGACAGAGTGGTCATTAGTAACAGACATCTAGGAAGTCTTTCATTTTTCAAACATTACAAGCTGATTTGACATCATGGAGAAAACTTTTTCTGCCATCTCCATTCTCCTTTTCTCAGAGTAACACAAAATGAACCTGACCCCCCCACTTCTCTTCTTCCCTTACCCCAAGATAGATTTTATTTACATGCACATAAATATAAATACAACATAATACAGTCTATTCACAAAGTATGCAATGTAATATTGTAACCTGGAAAAGGCTATATACCCTTCTCTCCATGCGTTGTGAAGATTATGAAAAGCAGAAATGCCCCAGAGAGCTTTTGAGACGCTCGTTTGAATAATGATTACTGTTTACTTATCTCAGCCGTTCCAACATCCCCAGATCAAAACTCATTTCTTTCTTGTTCTTATAGGTTTATTGGCGAATGGCTGAGATAAGACCAGTAATAGTTACCCACCACCTCCTCTTGTGTTTGGGCTGCGTGGAGGGGAGGGGGCGGGGAGGCACCATAGCCCAGGGAGTTGTCTCGATAGGACAGATAGCAGTGATCTAGAGAAGCTTTAAAGAAATTGGATTCATAGGAGCTTCGAATGTGAGGAACTGAGAATCTGAATATATAATCTGCCACAGATCACAGGTCAAACCAGCCTCATTTTGCCAGGAAAGTAAATCATCCTTTTGTCTCTGATAGTAATAATTTTTGCATAATTTCCTGGAAGAAGTAAGCACAGTGGTCATATATACCCAGCATGAGTGAGAAGAGGTTGTCCTGTTTCAACACAATGAAATTTGCTTTCCTGAAGTAATAGGTACATACTACAACAACTTCTTTGTAACATGCAACATACCTTTTGAACTTCATATTAATCTCATACATGTATACTATTAATTTGCTTAGAAAATCCTTCATATGAGTAATTCCAAAATACCTGTCATTGCAAATGGTAGTTTGCAAATTCTTTTTTTATACTATTTGAAAATTCATCGGGTAATCTACAGAAAACCTATCATTTTTATGCCCTCCTCCAAGAATTATCTGCAGTATTCTAAAATATTACACAATTTTTAAAGTGAAGCAAAATTTGAAGTGGATCTTCTGAAGAGTAATAGGATTAAAATGGCAAAACAAATTTAATCATGTAAGCAATTCTTCTCTTTTACAAACCTGAAAGAAAAGCAAATTGGCATTTGTGAAATTTTCTTTGTCTAATAAATAGCCTCACTTTACAATAATGCCAATGACCCCAGTTTAATTAGGTGCAATTAATTTTGTGCAAGCGATATTTGACATCTTGCTAGAGGCATATCCAGCTGTACTCTGTCTTATGAATTTTATTATTATCGCCAGTGAGAATTCAGTTGTCAGAGCTACTGCAAAAGGGTGGGAGACAGGGAGAAAAAGGCCACAGGGCTGCATTTTATATTTAAAAATGGCTCCAGTGGGCAGCCAAATGTTTAATTAAAAGAACTTCTAGAAATGATTTTTCATTGGTGCATCATCTTTGACAAGTTATCATGACTTTATTACTGAAATTTGCACTCCCTTTAGACAGTGGTCCCTCACATGTGTCTGGACACACACAGCTCATATGAAGACTGGCTCCTTTGAGAGTTTACATAAGCACTCACTGCTATGAGAAAACAGCCTCACTGACTGCATGTGAGCTCTGTCATCTGGAGTTTTAACACAATCGTTTTGTTCAGTATTTTTGTAAAATTTTCTGTGCCCCTCAGATTATTCTCATTCAGATTATCACATGCATTAAAAACCCATGGAAGATATTTCAGAAAACCACTGCCAATAAAATGGTGACACATGCCTCCTTAACACTTAGAATTTTTTTATTTTTTGTTTTTTGTTTTTTCTTTTGGTGATGTGCCTTGCGGCATGCAGGAATCTTAGTTCCCCACCCAGGAATCAAACTTGCTTCCCCTGCTCTCATACTTTTACATGTACCTGTCCAGTTTTCCAAGCACCACTTATTGAAGAGGCTGTCCTTTCTCCACTGTACATTCCTGCCTCAAAGATAAGGTGACCATATGTGCGTGGGTTTATCTCTGGGCTTTCTATCCTGTTCCATTGATCTATCTTTCTGTTTTTGTGCCAGTACCATACTGTCTTGATTACTGTAGCTTTGTAGTGTAGTCTGAAGTCAGGGAGCCTGATTCCTCCAGCTCCGTTTTTAGTTCTCAAGATTGCTTTGGCTATTCGGGGTCTACAGTGGAAGCGTGGAGCCCTAACCACTGGACCACCAGGGAATTCCAGAATTTTTGTTTTAGTTATTGAAAAGTCCTTTCAGGTTTATTTGGGTATATATTTTTATCACATGTGTCTTTTGTGCATACAACAAAATAAGAAAAAGTGATATTGGTTAAGGTAGTCCTACACCCTTTTCACATTCACAATTCAGTTCTCCATTTAACCACTTTCCCTTAGAGTTGTCCATCTTTGCTTTTCCCCACAGTGTCACCCTTTGTGCCATCAGGAGGTGCTGTGCCTCACCTTCCAAGCCACTGTCCCCCATTCTGCAGGTTTCAATGCTGGCACTTTTTTATTATCGGAAGGCATGAATGGTCAACTACCAGAGCCCACCTCTTCTTCAGTGGTCCTTATATGGTTTGTTGGCTGACAGAGTTACAGCTCAGTAGAGCAGTCATGACACCAGCTGCATGGGTGGCTGAGATTGTGAGACATACCCCGACGTTGAAGATGGCCAAAGATGAATAACCATGCATCACAGAATTGATGCAATTCAGTAAATCTACTGCATTCTTTTTAATGACTGAATAGAATCAAATGACCACAAATTGAGTCATGAAACAGAAGGTCTTTGAGATGAAGCTTACTATGGGACCAAGCCTAAATGGCAGCCCCAACATTATTTTAAACATGAACATAAGAAGTGGTGAAAGCAGTGATTCAGTGTTCAAGACAGTAAAAGAATTTGCAATTAAGATTTTCACCAAATCTAACCATACCCCTCAAAAACATCCACAGGCACTGGACTCTTCAACTGCCGTATCTTTACCCCAGCCTCACAGAGGTAAACACCGGTCCGGAAGGGGATGAGCCTAACTTCAGCTCCAGCAGCTGAAACTCATCAGCAGGTCCGGCAGATACAAGTTTAAACTCCGTCTGGGCTGAGCAGAGTAAATAGGCAGGCTGGCTTTACAAATACAAAGAGTGAAATGTATATCCTTTACTTGAGAGTCTATCATCTATGCAGATCCAAAAAGGAGAATGGGATTGAGACTGGGTTGGGGAGGGATGGCAACAGTTGAGTCAAAGAGTCCATCCACAGAAATGTTCACTTATAAGAAAATTTGTTTCTTACTGCCCTCCCCCCTGCTGGGGGCAGGATCTCCTACCCCCAGCACCCCACCAAAAACAAAAGCCCAGCCTGACTCATACGTGAGTCATGGTCCCTGCATAGACACCATCTGAGTCAGACACGCAGCCATCCTCTTCCAGCTGTCAAATATTTAATCCTACTCACCTTTCTCCAACACACAGTGCTAATCAACTCACCCATTTTCTCTCCTTTTCCTTTTTTAAATTCCTGCTAAAGGCCCACACATAGCAGCTCAGAGGCACTCAAAAGAGAAAAATTTGAAGTCAACTGAATTTCTTCCACAAAAAAATATCTAGGTATATTTCCTGCCACTTTTTCTGTACAGAGAGCTCCACATTTTTGTTTACAAACTTGGAATCATAGTATACCTGTTGTTTTAGAGCTTGTTTTTTGTTTCTGTTTTTGACTTAACAATACATCAGGGATATTTGCCCATATTCATAACTGTTCCATTATATATATTTTTACTAGCTGCATAATGGCCCGTCATATATTTCACCATAATATACTTTTTTTTGTAGTTCTATCAATCTTTTTTTAAATTGGGGTATAGTTGTTTTACAATGTTGTGTTAGTTTCTACTGTACAGCGAAGTGAATCAGCCATATGTATCATATATCCCCTCTTTTTTGTTGTTGTTTGTTTGTTTTTGCAGTATGAGGGCCTTTTACTGTTGTGGCCTCTCCCGTTGCGGAGCACAGGCTCTGGTACGCGCAGGCTCAGCGGCCATGGCTCACGGGCCCAGCCACTCCGTGGCATGTGGGATCCTCCCGGACTGGGGCATGAACCCGCGCCCCCTGCATCAGCAGGCGGACTCTCAACCACTGCGCCACCAGGGAAGCCCTATCCCCTCTTTTTTGGATTTCCTTCCCATTTAGGTCACCACAGAGCACTAAGCAGAGTTCCCTGTGCTATACAGCAGGTTCTCATTAGTTATCTGTGTTATACATATCAGTGTATATTTCTCAATCCATAATATACTTAATCTCTTATTGTTCGACACTGAAGTTGTTTCCAATTTTTTGTTTTGCTTTTTTTTCATCTTCTCTTTTATTCTTCCGTTCATGAATTTATTCTAGCCTTCTTATAGTGCCCTGGCTTCTCACCACACTCTCCTAGGATAAAATGCCAGCTTTGTGACCTTGTATAATTTAACCTCTGAGCCTTAGTTTTCTCATATGCAAAATGGAGATCATAATACTTGTTTTAGGTGTATCTGAGGATTAGAGGTAATATATATGAAGTGCCTACAATATAGTAGATGCTCAAAAGTGGTAATTCTTTTTATTTCAGAAAGTAGATTGCTGAGAAATCATTTGGCTTTAATTAAGAGAAAGTAGACCACATTTGGCACCTAGGAGAGATGGCTGTTTTATTCCATTATTATTGCAGTATCAGAAGAGTACCCTTTCTGGTCTTCAATTCGTGCAGAAAATATTTCTGGTGAAAATGCATTTTTTAACATTAAGATCCTATAATTCCAAATTGAATTACATATAAGTGGTCATTATTGAAGGAACTAGACACTGATGTGGAATTAGAATCAGCAGCTGTCTGAGGAATGCAAGTATTTATAGCTCCCTAGAGAATCGGGTTAGGCCACAGGGGCTGCTGCTTCACCATAGAAAAGCTGGTGAACGCTAGTCCACTTCTCTATCCGTTACTTAAGTAGTGAGAAGATTCTGTGGCCACGTGGAGTCGGATGCCTACCAGCCCTCACGCAAACACATACAGATGGAAGGTCCAGAACTAACGAGCCTTAGAAAAGGGAGCAGACAAAAAGTATGTGCAGGATTGGGAGAAGAAAATCCAGAGGGCCATTCACACTCCAGCCGCCTTCGGAGCTACCTTCCGTGGCTTTCGCTGAGGAAGCCAAAAGCCTGAGTCCTGTAAGACGTGGGGTGAGGACAGGACATGAAGAGACATGGTGCCCCCCTTTCCCCCAGCCTTCTCTCTAGCACAGAGTTTGAAACTGCCCTTAACTGCTCTGGGCACATAATGGCGGGAGAGCCAGCTTTCCATCCCTCTTCTGCATTTGCTTCCCCCATCCCGCAGACCACTCTTCTACTGCAGTTAGTTCCCCGCTCATTCACTCTTCTTGGTTAACACTTTACTCACTAATTAATGTCCAGGTAAGTGAAAGTGTTTCCTTTCTCATCTATAAGATAGGGAGTGTCTAATAAGTATTTTTTTGAGTTCCCTTCCAATGCTCTATAGAGTCCACATTTCTATTTGTATATTGTGATTTAATGATCCAAGCATTTGGTACCTGTTAGAAGACCTGATTTCTGTCCCTGGATCAACTACTACTATGCATCCACTTAATATAGGGGTCGTGAACTGTAACATGCCTTCAGGGGCCAGCAAGAAACATAAAGGAATGAAGTAGCCCAGATAAAAGGCAATAGGTGGGACTGTAGTGAACTAGAAAGCGTGTGCCCTGGCCAAAGGGGAGGCATCAGCTCAGCACTGGCCAGTCGGTGCCGTGGGGTTTGCAGAGATGTTATTGCCTGATCATCAAATGAACAAACAAATGAACAGTTAAACATCCCCTTTCTTTCTAATATAGTTGTAAAAATCATTTATAGTACTTCTGTGTGTATGATCATATATGTTAGACCAGCAGTGTTTGCACCTATGTGAATATCACTCTTTTTTAAAAAGTCAGCTCAGCCATAAAAAGGAATGAAATTTTGCCATTTGCAGCAACATGGATGGACTTGGAGGACATTATGCTACGTGAAATAAGTCAGACAGAGAAAGACAAATACTGTATGATATGACTTATATGTGGAATCTTAAAAAATACGGCAAACTAGTGAATATAACAAAAAAGAAGCAGACTCACAGATATAGAGAACAAACTAGTGGTTACCACCTTTGGCACCTAGGAGAGATGGCTGTGGGGAAACGGAAGCAGGAGGGGCAACATAGGGGTAGTGGAGTAAGAGGTACAAACTATTAGGTATAAAATAAGCTACAAGGATATATTGTACAACACAGGGAATAGAGCCAATATTTTATAATAACTATAAATGGAGTATAATCTTTAAAAATTGAGAATTACCATATTGTACACCTGTAACTTATACAACATTGTACAGCAACTATACTTCAATTTTAAAATTTTTAAAAAGTCAAATTATCATCCCATGCGTTGCACACTCTTTAGCAAAAGAAAGTTAACACAATCCCACTAAAGTAAAATAAGAAATAGCAGTATATTTTCACAATAACAAATATTGGGAAGTAGAAACTTTGCCTTTCCTTTTTTTTTTTCAATAGTAATTCTGTAACTTTCATGGTAAATGTCAATACAAAACAGTCAGTAGGGAAAAGAAGAGTAAGGAGCAAGGTTTGGGAAATGGGAAAGGTATTTCACAATTTATTAAGGAATAGTAGCACCTCATTTTAACCCACCTCAGCACATTCTGTAGACACACCGTCACACACACAGTACATCTAGAACTTACCCAAACCTCAATTGTTCCCACGTTCTTTCTTCACGACAAATCCTCAGAAAAATGAAATGTGTTTACAGCTACCCTTGGGTAATTACAATCCACATTTTATATTCCGTCCCCTTTGAAATTCTCATGAAACAGGAAAAGATAATGGGTGGTAATATTCATTATGTAGAAAGCCTTTGAATAATGCATTGGAGATTCATTAAAATAAATAGAAATAATATATTTTAACAGCCCAGCCACAAACTAGTTGGGAATACTGGGTAATGAATGGCATGGCAGGGCCAGAGGCTCTCACAGCCACACTGGTTTTGGACAGAAGATGAGCAATGCATGTTTGAAATCCATAGGCATTTCAGAGTTTCCTCTCTGTTTCTTAAGGAAACCATACGATTGCCTTGAAGTTATAAGCAACTACAGGAGGCATTGTGTGCTTAAAATTATATTGTCATCACAAGCAAGACCTAATAAATCCAAACCTAAGGTTAAGTGCAGTGCAGTATGGGGGAAAGGCCACTGGATTCAAAAACCAGAGGCCCAGCCTATAGTCTCTTGCTTTGTGATCTTGTACCATTTATCTGTTGCCATGGTGGTGATGTGTAAAAAAACCCACCCACATCAGTGGCATCCGATGATAAGCACTGATTTCTGCCGCTGATCAGAGCTGGGTTCCCATGGGGCTTACTCGTGTGTCTATGATTGATTGGCTATGGATTGGCGAGGTACCGCTACTGCTTGCTCTTGGCTGAGCTCCGTCAGGTGCCTGGGGCTTCAGTTGGGACAACGGCCGATTGAGTTCTGTGCTACGAAGTCCCTCCTCTGCCAGCAGGCTGAGCTGGACTTGTTCTGCGGGCAGCGGCACGGTTCCCTGGGGCAGCGGGGAGTGGGGGGGTGGGCGGATGGAGGCGCTCGGAACCGGAATACTGTCACTTCCTCTGCATTCTGTTGGCCAAGGCAAGTCAGGAGGCCAGCCCAGGGGTCCGGAAATAGACTCCACCTCTTGATGGAGAACCCGCAGTCTTACTATAGGGGGACCAGATAGAGAGAGGGGAAGAATTGGGACCATTTTAATAATCAGGCTGTCACAGATCTGGGGCAAGTTATCTGACTTCTTTGAGTAACCGCTGCCTTGCCTGGAATCCACAGGTGGTTGTACAGCCCAAGGAGAGAATGAAGTGAACACACTTTTAAACTCAAATTCACTGTAACCGTTCAAGTGAAATTAACTAAGGCGTGGTGCAGGGGATAGAACCAAAGAATCTTCAGCATTCCTCTGTGGATGCTGGCGGTCTAAGCTAGTGCTGGGAGATTCCTGTTTTAAAAATCAGAAAACACCAAATGGTTCTGGGATTCGGAGCTGGCCGTCAGACCAGGCCACTCCCAGTCACCGCAACCCAAGGCCAAGGACAAAGGCCAGATATCCAATGCCGCTGCCCCACTACAGGTCACAGCAAACTTTAAGACCATCCCATCACTTCTCCCACGGAGTAAACTGGTCTTGTCCCTGTATTTTGAAAAAGGTATTGTCTTTATACCAAATCATATCACCAGGTAGCTAGGTCTTTGAGATATCCTCTTAGTAGTTAAGATCTTTCCATCTCCATCATTCTCTCACTTCCGAGCATATTTTCATAATATCCCTGCTGACAGTAGTTGGAGGTCAGCACATGTGTTTTCTAAGTAACTTTTCCTCACTGTAAATGCCAAGTGGACACTGGTGCTGAACAGCCTATCAACTAAATGCTTTCCCGATCCTGGCCAACAGGAACTGTCGCTCAGAAAGCCACGTTCACTCACACTGAGATGTCCAGGAAGCACACTTAGTCTCTTATCTCTTCACGTTTCTGAGCCTTCTCCATCCATGACAGCCCCCTCCCCATACCCTCGGCTCCCTGTCAGTAACTCTGGGCTGCAGTGTGGTTTTTCATGGCGTAAGGAGAAGAGGTTTCCGGGGTGACCAGGACGCAGACCTTCCAGTAATCAAATCCACAGGCAAGGAAGACATCAAGCAGCCTTTTGCTCATAGCCCTCTGCCGAACGCCATTCCAAACATCAAGTAACCCTGAATTGGATACCTTAAATTATATCACTAATTAACAAGAAGAGGTTAGTGTTTTGTTTTCACCTCAGACGGTGCTTGAGAGCTCCAAGCAAATTAGCCCCCGGCTGCTGGGATTTCGCCAGACTGCATAGCCTGGTTATAGGCGAGACACCGCAGTGTG
The DNA here is from genome assembly GCF_008692025.1 of Phocoena sinus. Classification (NCBI taxonomy): domain Eukaryota; kingdom Metazoa; phylum Chordata; class Mammalia; order Artiodactyla; family Phocoenidae; genus Phocoena; species Phocoena sinus. The sequence goes on from NC_045766.1 coordinate 39,548,090, forward strand.
AGGGACCGGGGCTCCGAGTGGCTGGAGGGAGAGCCTCAGAACAGCCATGCCTCCCCGGGATGGGAAGGGGCCAGGAACAGGGGTTATCGTTCCTGGACCCAGTGGCACAGAGGCCCCTCAGCACTGGCCGCTGCTTGGGAGCTGTGGTCGAGTTTCCCCAAGGCCGCCTTCATCTTAAACCCTCTTAAAGGCTAAAGGCAAACAAATCCTTCTTGAAACCTGAGTCCGTTTTAAGATGTCTGTACTAAAATCCCCGCTGAACTATTAGCTGTAATATCATATAATTTCCTTTTCCTGAGAGTAACACTCTTGGTGATTACCGCTATAAGGAATTATAAGGCTCACCCTGTAAGAAGCTCTGCTCAGTTTCCCACGGTGATAATGTGTTACTAAGGCGATTTTCTGAATTTCTACCTGAGGTGTTTTTTCATTTCACTCCGACTACTGAATCCTTCCCTTTTCTTTTTTCTTGGCCTTTCCTGAGTTAGAAACACTGCATGGGGTAGTTGATTTAGGTCTGAGTTGATCCTTAGCACAAAGGTCAATTTGGGGGCAGAACAACAGAATTTACGATCAGACTTTCTTCATAAGGAAAATATATATCTTTGGATGTTTTAAACCTTATTTTGCAGTGGTATCATGTGTTATTTTATATTTTTATAATCTGTGTATATAGTGTCTTCTTTTCAAGACTTTAGTTATTCAATAAACAGGAAATACTACATAATCCTTGATTCGAATTAGGTTTAATTTAAAATGTCTTTTTTATTTTAAAATATGACTTTAAAATGTCTGTTTTTAATTTGCACTTTTTAAATTTCCACTGTTGTCCGATCCATGTATCTTGAGTTTTATTGTTAAAAATGGGTTGATTTGGGTTTTTTTTTTTACCAACTACAGACAATAAATTTTAAAACTTAATTTATATGGGATCAAAGGGTAACCTGAACGTATTATATTTCTCCAGGAAAAAAAAAACATATATATTCTAATGATAGAAAGTTAAAAGGAGACAAATTCCAGCTCAATAAATATTCAAGCTGCCTAACAGTGAAAGTCAGCTCGGGACCCCCCAGTGAGTCAGTTGTTCATCAGGAATTGCTGTGACCAGGCCAGGTATTCAAGTAGGTGACTGCAGGGGTCCCTTTACAAAGTCACATCACCTTTAAAATTCTGTGGGTGTTTTTGTCTAGGCTTTCAGGAAGTAGAGAAAGGAGGATAATGAACAGGTACAGAGCACCTGCCCTCTGCCCATCTCTGAGGTCTTTTCATCCTTTCTACAAACCACTGAATTATTCACCCTATTTTACAGATGAGGAAACTGAGGTTCATAAAGTAATGTGCCTTGGGAAAGAAGTAAGGATTCAAACCTAAGTCCTACTGATTCCAAGCACCCTGAGCTGATCACAGCAGAACCTGTGGCTTTCTGCGGCCAGCCCTAGGCCTGGGTCTGCTTGCCTGCACCGGGAGGGTAGTGGGGGAATGGAACTGGACCTACAGAGGGAAAGGCTGCGTTTCTCTCCTGGGGAAAATAAGCTGGGACTTTCAGTAATTAGAAGTTAACAATAGGTGGCGGTACATACCCATAACAACGATGGTGCCTGTGTTAACAATCAGTACATTTTCTTTTTCTGAGTTCTGTATTGTTTTCAATCAAAGTGCTTTAAATGAGGCATTTGAGCAATTTATGCAGAGAATCCCTACCCATTTGAATAATAAAAAAAAGCAAATGGGAATGTCAGCTATCAGACGAGTTGCTCTTTGCATTTCTCACTGTGACAATAAAGACGCCAGAGCAGATTTGGTGTCCCCTGTCCTAAACCTGGCTTACAGGAGCCTCCTTATGACCCCTTGCTGCTTAGCAGTTTCCTTCTGCCTTTTCTTTCTCTAAACCTACAGACTGGGGCTACTAGGGATGCTAAGAAAGTGCTTCTTGAAAAAACACTTTGTTGTCAAACAACAATGAAATGTGTTCGACTTCAGAGGAAGGTTAGGACACAGAGTTGGATCCACAGCCTTGTTGCGTGTATAGCAGATACACAGCCGGCTGGCCCTTTGTGACCACATTCCCGGCAACATCCCTCTGGAGCTTCCCAGATTCGCCACAAACATAATGAGCTCCCAAGACATCTCTGCCTCTGAGGCTCTGTACGCAAGGCAGTCTGTAGAGCCTTGTGTTCCAACATTCTGCTTTTCTGACTAAGCTGGACGCTTCCTTAAGTTTCTCGAGGGTGAACCTCTGGTGTGTTTTTTTCTTAATGACATAAATGGGCTCCCTTGGCTGGCTTTTGACAACCGCCTCAAATAAAATTTTCCTTCAGACGACCTTATTTGGGAATAAAAAGGAGTCTTTCTTCGGAGAGCTCTGGCCCCGGGATGCTGTATCTAATGAGCATCATTGGATTGTCCCCGTGGGGCAGGACACTAGATGATACCAAGCAGCCTTATTTGGCTGAGGACCCATTCCTCTTCATCGACAAAAAATGTAAACTCAGTGTCTCAATGCGTTTTTATTGTGTACCAACTATGTGTTTGATGTTGTGCTGGGTGCTATCATGTAGCCTGAAATTACTTTTCTCCCAGCGTGAATTTGTGTGTGGGAAAAAAAGCGAATACAGTATGAGTTAAAAGTTATCATCTTATCATTTATCAGCTTATCAAGTTATCTTTCTTATCTTCTAGTAAAAGTTATCATTTATGAGTTGGGAGTAATATTTGCTCACTCATTGCTCCCTGTGAAGAACACATTAAACTACTTTCTTTAGCAAAATCAGGCAGTTCTTTCGGTTGCTACCAGATAACAAATAGCTGAAAGGAATTAGTGTCCTGTTTCCTTCTGCCCAGCCTGCAGAGTGGGATGAACCTGCAGATATGCTTTGTCAACGACAGCGGCAGCGATAAGGACAGCGATGCCGATGACAGCAAGACCGAAACGAGCTTGGACACCCCCTTGTCTCCCATGGTGAGTCCCAAAGCTGCCGCTGAGGCTCAGAGTGTGCTTTCCTGGTCATTTAGCTTCTTTTCTGTTGTTAGTCAGAAACAAACATGTCAGAGGTTAAAAAAGCAGTGTCTCATGACATTTCTTGACATGGCATGCTCCTAAAATTTGACAGTGATTGAAAAAGTAAAATTGTGATCCAAGAAGGATACATAAGCTCTGTTAAAGTTAGCGACAACTTTCATACTAAATCATAAGAGAAATCACATAGGCCCTAAAAATTATAAAAGAAAATACACTATATACCAATCCTTCCCCACTGGGCTTAGAAATATGAGCACAGACTAACAATGGGACACATTTTAAAAGGCAGGGGATGGGGTCCAGGCAGGGGTGGGAATGGTAGCACATAGCTGTTGCTCAGAGAAGCCAGCAAGGTAATGTGGGTTAAACACTGGTTACTCTTCCTTGCACACGTATTACAAAAGATGGCTTGATGATCCTGGGTGCTTGTTGCTGGATTTCTTTCCTCTCTGGGAGGTCTATCGCCTTTCTTACCAAAGACTAACTAATAGGAAACCGTGTTGGTTGTTGAGTGCAATGCCGCGTCAGAACTTCGTAGGATATCTGAGATCCTGTCCGCTCCAGGGAGCAACGCACCGCCTTAGCTCTGGGTTAAATATTTTGCTGTGTTTGTTCACTTCAAGAAAGGTTTGAGAGTAAGAATCAAAGAAATGTCTCAAGTTTGTTGCAAATATATATTCTCCCTGTTATTAATTATGTTACTTTTTATGCTAAAATCAGAGTCTATCACTGACTGAGGAAATAAAGTAGCTTTTAAAATGTTACTTGCAATGGGTACAAATCAAATCAAGAGTTGAGTCCCCTGATGGAGGGGACTCTTGGCTGCTTTGAGAGAGGGCTCAGGGAAGACTGTAGCTCATCTCCAAAGATGGTACCCGGCACGCAAAGCTCAGGGCTGCTCTTTTTCCCTTCACAGAGCAAACAGAGTTCTTCCTATTCCGATAGAGACACTACTGAAGAAGAATCCGAATCCCTGGATGACATGGATTTCCTCACAAGGCAAAAGAAATTACAAGCCGAAGCCAAAATGGCCCTTGCCATGGCCAAACCAATGGCCAAAATGCAAGTAGAAGTGGAAAAACAGAACAGGAAGAAGTCTCCCGTCGCTGATCTTGTAAGCAGCGAACGCTGAAATGCAAACGAGTGTTTGGTGGCTGCAAATGGTTGAGGCTGTCCCAGTCCTTTCCCAGAGTTATGCAAACTTGGGTTTTTACAAGGCAGTGTGTAAAACGTACTGTCATTGAGAAACATTTAAGTCTGTTTCTTTTTCCTTCCTACTGTATCACTGAAGGATACACACGCAACAGATTTCACTCACAAAAGTGAACTTTGCTCTTGATTCATATCTACTGTGTTTCTTAGGGGCAGTATAAGCTGTCATGGGAATATTTTAATTCCTTTAAAGCAATCTCAGTTTAATCATATCTACTGTGTTTCTTAGGGGCAGTATTAGCTGTCATGGGAATATTTTAATTCCTTTAAAGCAGTCTCAGTTTAAGAACCCATTGCTATGGCAAACTCACTATTGCTTTAGCTCATGTTCCCCCCTTTTCAATGAAGACAGTATGGCAGAGTGGATGAGAGCCCTGGGCTTTGGAGCTTAAGACTAGCTCTGCCATTGACCTACTGTGGGGCTCTGGACACGTCTCAGTTTTCTCATCTATACAATGGGTATAATAATAATAGCTGTGTCAGAGCACGATTGTGGAAAAAGTAGTCAAAGCACTTAGCACAGTGCTTGTAGCATGCTATAAGTTAATAAGTAGCTGATATTATTAATTTTATCCATGTCATTGACATTACTTGAGCTCCCTGGTAATTCATTTGTGGATGTAATAATTGACTCTCAGCTGTAGACCAGTCCAAAAGCTTTTGATTTGAGTAGTGTCCCATTCTGATGCCAATAGCGTTTCAGATGATGTGCATATATGGAGGGCCTCACGTTGGGAAAGTCAGATGGGGAGAGCTTTTAAGCAAGGAACCTGAAGTGGGTGAATGAAGGTGGGTCTTTTAGGAGAAAACTGGGTCGTACATTCAGTGTGCTTGCAGCTCACCCCTCCATTTCTTCCCTTTCTGTCTTCAGCTGCCACACATGCCTCATATAAGTGAATGCTTGATGAAAAGAAGTTTAAAGCCCACTGACCTGAGAGACATGACTATTGGGCAGCTACAAGTGATAGTCAATGATCTCCATTCCCAGATAGAAAGTAAGTGTAAGATGCTCTGGAAAACGGGATATTAAGTGTAAAATATCATGGGATGGATAGTACTATTTCCTGGGTTCAGCTCCTTGGTACGTTTCATTGGGGTCCTCCTGTGTACTTAGAAGGAAAAGAAGAGAATCACAGCGCTCTCTTTTTTTGTTTTTTTTTAACTGTAAAATGTTGAGAAACTTTAAGACTTTTTCAAGGTTCACAGAGGTTAGGGATCCCTTTTATTCATCTGAAATCCCCAGCTCCCAGCACAGTGCCTGGCATATAGTTGGCTCCCAACGCCTGTTTGTAGAATATAATTTAGTAGTTACAAGTCATTTATTATACAGTCATACGCTCAGCTTTACTTGCACATACATTCATTTTAGGTCATCAAATTCTATTCGACTTATGCTGTGGGACTCCAGGTGGTGAAAGTATATGTGACCGATATGTGAAAATTGTAGGGTGAGAAAGCGTGGGCCTTTTCCCCCCAGAATGAAGAAGGGCCTCCACAGGAAGTGTGCAGGGCGGGTGGTCAGTGAGTGGCATTCACTCGAAGTGATTGGTTACGCAGGGAAGGGCAGGTGCTGGACCAATGAGAGAGCTCGCTCACTGGGACAGCATGCTTAGCCCAGGTGAACTCACGAGCCCTCCAGCCTCTGGAACATACAAGTCCATAAAGTCTGTAGGCTGATAGATTAAAACCACCTAAGAGACATGCCAACCAAATGCAAACCAACTAGATGTATTTACTTATTCAGGTACAATAAAGGTATTGTGGTTATGTTCAATTTTTTTAAAAAAGAGACCTGTCTTTAGAGACACATACTGAAGCATTTACTGATGAAATAATATGATGTCTGAAATTCCCTTTCAAATGATCTAGTGGGAGAAGAGGAGATAGATGAGTTCAAGACTGGCTATGAGTTGATAACTGTTGAAGCTGGCTGGATGCATGGGGCAGGGGGATTCCTTAAACAATTCTCTTTACTCTTGTATCCCTTTGAAAATGTCCATAACAAAAAATTTAAAACTTCATACAGAAAAGACATTCCCACGCACTATGCAGGCACCCTACTGAGTACTAGTATAAAAAGCTACCCTAAGAACCCACTAGAAAAAATAAAATTGGATGTATTCAGTGACAAGTTAATACCTTCAGCATTTTAAAATCAAGAGAAAGGATTTAACATTTTAATTAGGGAACCACAGATTCACAGGCTTTTAAAAAATTCTACTACATTTTAATTTTAGTTGAGCGTAAATTACTAGGAATTAAGGACTTAAAAGGCTTTCTGATCTTTTACCACTGAAACATCCTTCTTAGACTTTTACATAATAACATTGCCAGCTAGTCCTTTTCTGGAGGAGATGGAGTTTTAGACCTCTTTGTATGACTTTTTTTGGTCCTTTTTTAAATTGAAAACTAATCTGAACTAAAGGCAGACAAATGCATCATTTGAGGTCAGGATCTCTGAAAACATTTCCAAGGAGGACCTCGCTGAATACCCCCTTCCTTTCTTTGATTTCTGGGCCCAGAGCTCTTGCTAAATGAATGCTATCCCTTATATGTCCACATGTCCAGACCTAGAAGCTTTCACTCTTAGCTGATGTGAGGGGGGAAAAAGCAAGAGAGAGCCCCCTGCTTGTTTATATTTTTCAATAGCAGAAGCCAAATTAAACCCAGTACACTGATTTCAGGAAGACTAGTTATGTTTCCATCTATTTTATGCCCAGTAGAAATCCTAAAGAATACTTTCCTCAGCACCCATTGTCCAGAGAACTCAGGGGTTGTTTCTTCAGGTCTTACACATCTGGTTCTCCCACAGCTTTAGATATTACTGTTTCCTAGAACAACCTGCACGTAGGCTCCTCGCCTCGACCCCGAGGAGCCTTTGAGCATCCTCAAGGCGCCTTCCTCCCCAGCAGGGGGTCTGATGGGGCTCTTGTCGGGTGCAGTGGCCCCCCCAGCTCTCCGTGTGGCAGGAGCACCCTGAAGATGAACGGTGGAAAACTGAACGTGCCCCAGACTTCCGCGTTCACATTTCTTGAAAACAAAATTCCGCTTCTTCTAACAAGCTGTTTTCCTAACAGCTAACAATTTCTTTTCCCACTCTAATGTGAATGTAATTGGATATACTTTGTACTCCTTTTCTGTCAACACTTCTATAAGTATGCAAGCTAGTCGTGCTCTCAGATTGGTGACCTCTCCTGGGCTTATGAGAAGCTAATGTAAGAACTCTACATTTTAGCAAAAATAGTCTCCTGCTATGTTTAGCTGTTTGTATATATGTATGTATCTATCGTACGTACATAATGGTGCATAAGTGGTTTCACATCCTGACTTAGATGCAATTTTATCTGTTTCTAAATGCTTTCGTTTCTTTGCCCCAGGCTTGAATGAAGAGTTGGTCCAGCTGCTCCTCATACGAGATGAGCTGCACACAGAGCAAGACGCCATGCTGGTGGACATCGAGGACCTGACCAGGTCAGTGGTGCCTCATCTTTGCAAAGAAGGAAGGAAGCCTGGGATGGTTGGAAGTCTAAGAATTAAGGCAAGAGCGAGCTCTAGAGAACTTCTTTCCTTACTTCCATCAGTAACTCGCCTAATCTCTGCTGGTGTCAGCTGTTTAGATGGAGGGGAAGCGGCCAAAACTGCTCCCATCCTAATGCATGGCTTCTTCACAACCATCCTCCCCTAGTGATGGATTGTAAGTGCATTAGAACTTCATCCACCCCCACTTAAATCAGGTCAGCAATTCTGGCCTAAGGACATTATCCTGAAGGACTGTCCCCTTGAGAGTCATCCCTAAGCCATTCCATGCTGGCACGATTCCAGCACGTGGTGGGTGCCACCAAGTGGCACTTGCTGTTATATGACCTGACTCTTGATCGCATCTGCCATGCCCGGAAGGCAAGGACACTGGCATCTTTCCACAGCACCAGCGCCACCAGATTGCTCTCACCATGGGGAGACTCCAAGACTTGAGTTTCTAGCTGGGCCTGGTTCCGAGCGCCTGTCTGTAAAGAGGTAAAGAATGCTTCCTTCCCTGGGGCATAGGGAAACTAGGCTAATGCTGGTCAAGATCTTGCATTTCTTCATAGTTTTCCTTGTGGAAAAGCCTCTCACCATAAATATATAAAGTATGTGAAATACCGTGAGCATTCCTATGATCCTATACTGTATTTACGATGCCGCCTTTTCCGAGACAGTTTATAGGAAGTCTTTAAACCACAAGGCAACAGTTATTATTAATCCCAGAAATGGTATTCAGAGAGTAGAAGCTCCCAAGGAGAGAAAGAAAACTGCTTGTCACGGTAACATAAGGAATTAACCACATGATCCAGAGCCATCCAGGAGAAGTTGGAAAACATATGTAGTGAAAATGCTCTCAGCACTCACCACAGGGACCACTTCTCAATGTGTAACACTGGGTAAAATATTTTTCTAAATGCAGTGTTATAAAAATAGCTTGGGTAGCAAAGTAAATGCTGCGGAACTATGTTTAAGTTCGTTTTTAAAGCCCTGTGGGCAGCACTCTGTTTTGTACGCTTTGGATGTTATATTGCCTCACCCCTAACAAAAAAACGAAAACAAAAAAACCCAGAAGGTCTTCTCATACCTTCTTAGCATATTTGCCTTCATGTGAAGTATAGTAACACTCAAATACTATTATTGCCCCCTACAGCTGTATTCGGGCACTGCACCAACAATTGTAAGACACCTGCCTTTTTGCTACGCTAACAACTTTGCATATAGGGATTACGATTATGGGAAATCAGTAGTGAAATATACAACCAGGACATGCATCTTCTGAAAAATATATAGACTCTTTCGTCAATTCTGTGGCTTGCCTATGATAACAGAGACCGTTTCTCTGCCCCTCAGAGCAGCGTTGGCACCCCTCGTTGCTAAGACGACATTCAGAGGCTCCTCCCTTCTCTCAGAATGTTAGGCTGTTACTTAGGTTTGCAGTGAATTTTGCTTATCCCTTCAGATGGTGTGATCATGGGAGACAGGGTGGGCAGAACCATGGGGTTCAAAGGAGAGGAGTCACTAATTTAAAGGTACTGGAGGAACCCTTTAAATTAGAGCAGGTGGGGAGAAGTTTCTATGCCCATTCCTGGCTGCAGAAATATAATTTTGCTCATGGAGGGATCTAAGGATATTTACACTTCCTTAAAGGTAGAAGTGCCAGAGTTTTGCAGCCAGATCCCAGAAGGCCAAGCGCTTGGCCGCTGGGAAGCCCTGTTCACCTATTCCCTTTACCTGTGCAGCTCCTACCATTCAGGTGCCAGTTCAGATCGGTGGTTCTCAATTTTGGTCGCCCATTGGAACCATCTGGGGAGCTTTTAAAATACTGATGTCTGGGTCTCACTCCCAGAGCTTCTGATTTAATTATTCTGTGAAGTAACCTGTGCATGAGGAGTTTTTAAATCTTTCCAGATGATTCCAATGCACAGCCTAATTTGAAAACCCTGGGTTTAGATACCTCTTTGGAGAAGTGCTCCCTGATCCCCCAAGACTGATGTAGGGCCCTCTGTGCTCCTGGCAGCATGGCATCCCTCCCAGGTAGAGGCTAATCCTATTGTGTTATATGGTTTACAACCAACCTGGCTATAAGCCCCCTGAAAGCAGAGACAACACTATTTTCATTCATTGCTGTGTCCTCAGAACCTAATACAGGGCCTGCCAAGTACGTAGTAGGTCCTCAATAGGGATTGTTGATAAAAAGAAGTCCTTGTGGGGCTTGAGTGAAATAAATCCTAGTAAAGACTTTATAAATAGTTGACAAGAACCTTTTGGTTTTATGGACGGAAACCCTTTCCCTCCTTTGTTTACAATTTTAATGAAATTCACCCTTGTATGTATGTCTCAAAATAACACCCAGCTTTCAGTATTTTCTGAAGCTCTTGCCTTCCTGTTCTTTCCTTCTGTCTCAGAAAACCCCTTGTTGTTTGTATGCACACACACACACACACAGATACATATTTTAAAACTGCTATAAGAACTACACTTTAATTAGCTACCATGGAATCTTAGTCCCTGGGCATCAAAATATTTCTTGAGCTGAATTTGTTCAAGTGAGGCCCATGAGCTACTTTATGAAAATGTTAAAAAAAAAAAAGATGGTCTGCTAGAAGGCATAATTTCTTTTTTAGGAATAGGATGCTATTGATGTCTTTTTCCTGAGTCCCTTTGTTGGTAAATAAATATCAGAATATTCTTTGTGGGCTGCTGCGTGTGGCAGGGACGCTGCTGTCACTTCTCTGTTTCTGAATGTATTTGCCCTGTAACACAGATGGGAGACATTCTGCATACCAGTGAGTTTAAACTTGATGTCACTGACTACCGAAGGCTAGGCAGCACCCAGAAACTGCCCCTGGACCTTTGATGACAGCTGAAAACCACACCCTTAGATGCTTTTCTCTTGCCAGATTTATAATTTCCTAAGATCCTCCTTCAAAACATTTGTTTCTTGCAGCCTTCAGACCCTGCCACTCCCTGAGAAGACATTTACTTAGTGCCCGATCGAGTGATGTAACCAGCTTAGCCATTCCTCCCACCTCGTCTCCACTGGCCAGCTGCTGGTTAGCCCAACTTTGGGCTCACAGGCCGTAATAGGCCTTGATGAGTAAGACTCACCCCGCCCTGTCGCCCCCTCACTGCCGTGATCATGCCCTTGGGACTGCCCTTGGGACTAACGGAGGGGGAAAAAATATGCAAATGGGGGAAATCTTGACAACCACAAAGGCCTACCGTTTGTTTGGAAGACATTAGCCTTTGTAAGAATAAAATTGAACTATTGTATTATTAACAAGAGCCTTGTTAATACCTAGATTTGCATCTATGTGCATATTGTTTGGATAAAGTAGTCATGCAGTTACTTTCTATCACAACACCTTGTTTTGACTTTTTGCTTAGCACTTAATCTTCTATCTGCTATCTCCTTGCTTGCTGTCTGTTCCTTTCTTGTCTCTTTCCATTACAATATATACTCCATGAGAACAAAGATCATTGTCTGCTCACCACCGAATCCCCAGCACCAGGAGCACAGAGAAGGCACATATTAAACATTTGTTGAATAAATTATCCTAGTTACTTTTCCCTTTTCATTTTTAAACACGGCACTTTTCTTCTCAAAGGAATATGACATCTACATGTCTCAGGTTAATCCAGTGGCTTACTAAATAAAAGGAATCGTACATAGAATATAAAACTTGGAAGAGGGCAAATCCATTTGAATGAAGTACCGTTTCTTGAGTCTCTTGATTTCACTATGAGTAACTCCGAGCCTCCGTTTGGAGGATGTCTTAGCTGTTGATGGGAAAGCAGTTTGGCTTTCTCCTTAGCACTAAATAATTGTATTATTCATTTTACAGACATGCTGAGAGTCAGCAGAAGCACATGGCCGAGAAAATGCCTGCAAAGTGAAAAGAAGCCATCCAACCAGAGGACAAGCTAGAATTTATTTTGCTTCTGTGGTTGTAAAAATGCTGTTGCTAAAGGTGGCATAGAAACAAACAAATATCAGTGTTAGTCATCGATAATGTCTGAAGCTTAACGTCCAGTGATTGGCCTTTGCTTCTTAATTTATTTTCATTTTTTTACTGTGCCACTAAATATCAGGCATTTTAATAAAATATTGTTACAAAAAATGTACAGTACTTACACCATCCCAAATCATGGTTAATCAAAGAGGGTAGTTTTAACTTTATTTTTATTTGTTTAGAGATTCTGAGTTGGAGCAGTATTTTACCATTTGACTGCTTTCATTCTTCACTGTAGTTTTAAAGAAGAACTGTAAATGACGGTGCTATCCAAGTCAAAAAATACATGCCTGCCTCGTAGTGAAGTTGTAGGTCTCTGTAATATGTATATTTTAATCAGTTTTCAACATTTTGTGAATGTTGACTACCTGAAGTTCATTTTTAGATGTGCTATTAACATTCTGTTGGATTCAGAGGGTTCCTTAAAAGTTTTATGTATAAATATGTAAAATAAAAATTAAAACTTTGTTTCATAGGATATGTCTTTTTGCTCACTAGCAAGCCCTACACTGGCTGTACTTCTTCCGTCTTCACTCTTCCTCAACTGAAATCCCCACCGGGAAGCTTCTATCGGTGAAGAAACAAAGGGCTCCGGAGAACAAGAAATGCAGGGAATCGCCAAGAAGATCGTGGAGAGTATGGGAGAGTGTGTGTGTGTGTGTGTGTGTGTGTGTGTGTGTGTGTGATCCAAAGATGACAACATCAGGCACATCAGAGCCAGCACTGTTACTGCTGAAAGTTATCAGTCTGGAATTTCAATACTTTATTATTTAATAGCTGCTGGTTTTGTCAGAGCCAATGACTGCATCCAAACTGCATTGCCCAAATTTGCCACGTGAACGGATGATACCTGCATTTACACTTTTCCCAAGGCCAGTTGGTGCCATTTTTCACATTTTAACCACCTCTACTGGTCTCATGAAGAAAAATGCCAAGTCTAAAGCAGGTTACAGACTGTGCCTCAATAGGAAGAGAGTTTCAGAAAATCGATGTAATTAGCGAATGTCCACGCAGGTATTAGAGAACCTTAAACTAAAGCTGAGGTGAGCAATCAACATTCCAGAACCACCCACAGACCACCTGGTTTCACTATAAGGTCCATGATGTAATCTGAAGATAGAAGGTTAGTCAGTTTCCTTTTTAAAAAATACCCAGATAGATATTTTAAGTAATTCAGTTGCCAATTTTCATAGCCTTCTTCTTTTAGTAAAATAGTCCATCTTACATTGAAACACTCGTCATTTCTTTATGGGCTTCAATCAAGTTATTTTCATTTGGAATAGAAAAATAATGCAGCCCATAAATGTATTTTGGTTTTCGACAGTTGGCTACGGAACAGGACAGGTTGCTCGCCACTGGGCTGAAGGGTGGAGCCCGAAGTCCTCTTTGCACCAAGGTCTCTAACGGAACCCCGAAGTCCTGCACCAGCTGTCAGTACTCCCCTGGGGTGACTCCAGCCCTGAAAATCTAGGCACAGCTAGTGGAGCTTTGTTGCTTCAGCTGGGTGAGAATATTGGTCACTAAGCCAGCGGTTCTCATCTTCAGCGACACAGTGGAATCACTTGGGGAACTTTAGAAACCACGGGGGCCTGGGTCCCACCCCCATAGACACTGATTTAATTGGTCCAGGATTTTTTAAAGGTCCCTTGGTGACACTAATATAAAGAACCACTAACTTGGACTTCCTTCTTTTTTAGCTTTTCTTAAATCATTTTTTAGTATCTTTTTTTTTTTTCTAATTGAAATATATTCCCATTAATTTGGAACTTTGGGGGAAAGCCAACCTAGGAAGAGTGCCACGAAAATGCCTGAGCCCGAGTGAGAGTGGTAACGTGACCAAAACCTCCTACAGCGACATCTGTAACCTGAAATCCTGACGCTAAAACTCAGCCCACCAAGAAAGACGATCTTCATTCTTTAAATCCTTGCCAGAACTGCCAACTCCAATAAGAATTTAGAAATGAGTTTTCTCTTTGTCTTAAGCAATGCTGCCTCTCTGGCTTGAAGTATGTTCTGAAGAAATCCATGGCCTCGAAATGCTTCAGTTGTCTGAAACCCATAATTATAAGTGAAGAGCCCTAACTCGAGAAGGAAGGAAGTGAGATTACACCCACAAGGGCCCCTCAAAACACTTCCGGGGGCAAAGCCAGCTGAAAGAAGAGCAGTTCTTCCCACCACCCCAAGACCATCAAAGGAGATTATACCAGTGTACCCATGTTCCTTTCACACTTCCCTGCCTCTGGTAGAGATGTCACCAAGTGACTCATCTCCGAGGGGATTCTTTCAAAATCTGGTCTTTCCAGCCCCTTTGATTAGCTTTTTCAGTAAGGACTGGGATTATTCCCAACGGGATTCTTATCTGCTGTAGCTCACCCTTCCATACATTAATTAGCACCCTCACTAGTTTACCTGGCTGAGTTAGATGCTAGAATTCCTGAGTTAAAAAATAGGGCCACCTATCCTCCCATTTTTAAGAGAGAGGTCTAAGCAAGAATGCACAGGCTCTAGAGCCAGAAGGGACTGGGCGCAATGCTGACTCCACCATCTTCCTAGTGATTTGACCTTAAGCAAGTTACTAAAGCTCTACGTTATTTTACCTTCTGCAAATAAGATCTCTTGGGATTATTCTAAAGATTGAATAAAACAGTGTCTGTGAAAGCACTGGCACCCAGTAGATACCCAATGATTGTTGACAGGAGAAGTAAATGATCACAGTTTGGGTAGAGGAGGCATTCTGTATTTTACCAGTTTCTGAGGTTTAACACATCCTTGTAGGCATTTTCTTGTTTATTAATCATTAACTTACAAAACAGATGCTTAAGGGAAAAGTTCACTTCAATCTTCAAGCCCCCCTCCCTCCTCCAAATACTGATGTTGAAACTTAGAGTGTATTCTCACACACCTTTCTCCACACTTATACAAACAGATACACACATACAGGTTTTGTGTTTCAATTTGTTTATGCAAAGGTGGGAGCACATAAAACTCAGTGCTTTGCAACCTGCTTTATCCATGGACACCCTTCCAGGTCAGTACATACAGACCTAAGCCATTCTTTTTAACAGCTGTATAGTAATGCCCAGTATGCTGGAACATGCTTTTATTAGTCATTCCCTTTACTGATGGACGTGAAGGATCTTCCCAGATCTCTGCCACTAAAAACAGCGATGCAATAAACATGCTTGTACTTACATCTCCATGGGCTTTAATTCTGTGATGACCCCATTTTTTTCTTTAAACATTACTTGGTATTTGTTTAGATACTTCAAACTACAGAGAGCTAATTAAGGTAGGGAAGACCAAGTGAGTCTACTGAAGAGAAGTTTAGTTTCTTAAAAGAAAATTAGACCAACTCCCCTTATCTGACTAATACCAACTCATTTCTAGAGCATAGCTGTTACTTCCTTGATGCAACTGTTTCTTTCTCTCTATTACACACACACACACACACACACACACACACACACACACACACGTGCAACTTAGCCTCCAAGGATTGTCATCTGCTTCCTGAATACAGATTTTTCTCTATTTCCTGTTTGAGGGTAGAGGCAAACCTCAGCCATCTTTGTAATGATAACCCTCAGCACAGAATGCAGAGTTTTCTCTCGAAGAGAAACCCTGATCATTGGGACCCACCCTTTTTCTTTGCGGTACGCGGGCCTCTCACTGTTGTGGCCTCTCCCGCTTTGGAGCACAGGCTCCGGACGCGCAGGCTCAGCGGCCATGGCTAACGGGCCCAGCCACTCCGCGGCATGTGGGCTCTTCCTGGACCGGGGCACGAACCCGTGCCCCCCGCATCGGCAGGCGGACTCTCAACCACTGTGCGACCAGGGAAGCCTGGGACCCACCCTTTTGACACTTCCACTAGCTGGTGGACCCTACTCTTCCTGATGCCTGACACCTCTTCTCTCAGCTGCCGGAGGAGCTCCTCAGCCTGATTTTCACTCAGGTTTAATCTCATCGTTTTCAAGCTTGAAACCCCGTGACTGGCTGACGCTTAAGTCCCTCCCCTCTCAAAATTTTTGATCTATGATCCTGGAGACTTTCCTTCCACAGAATGTCATCTCTGCTGTCTCTGATAGACAGCCCTATGGCGGGTATAGCTAGCCATCTACTGAAATTCATCCCTCTCCACCGTGTTCTTAGTTACATAGCTGTCCCTGGGAAGTGGCTAAACAAACAGGGACTACATTTCCCACCCACCATCCGTTTGCATTTAGATGTGACCCATGACCGATTTTCACCAACAGAGTGAGTGTGATGTGTCTTAATTCTAGCCAAGGCTTTGAAGAAGGGGTTTGCCTTCTCCATGGTTTCTTTTTCTCCTTGCACCAGCTGCTATCACAAGGACCTAGCGGAAGGCAGAGCCACAATATGGAAGGAGTTTGGGTCCCTGAGTCAACTGCATGAAGAGAGCTGCCTGCTGTCCAGTAGGGTTTGCCCCATACGGTTGCAGAAGTGAGAAAAACTCTGATTATGTTTGAGCCATTATACTGCATTGAATCTCTTTGTTACCATGGCTAGCATTACCATAACTAATGCAAGTCCTTAACAAGGACAGCCATAGTCCTTTAAGAAAGAGCTGGAATACAAACCCAGGTCTCTGAAGACAAACCCTGTGTTCTTAACCACCAACCCACACTGCTAGAGGCTGTGCCTCTTCCCTCTAGAAAATCTTCTTTAGGTCAGTGACTCACCCTTTTTTACTTCATGGACCTCTTCAGTTTAGTTTAAATCCTAACCCCCAGTCTATATCTTCCTTTAGCCACTGGGGCAGAAACTGGATAAGGTCAAAATAAGATTTGTCATGAGCAAACAATCAATTCATTCCAGAAACAAGAACTTGGATTTTACTATAATGTCAGAAACACAAATATTTATCAAGTGACTACAGGAGACCACTTTGGTGTCCAACTGGAAGAGCCTTGGGTATCTGCAATCCTTAGCACCAGGCTTTGACTGTTACCACCCCAGCTGGATTCTGATGCTTAGAAATGCAATTACCTTTTGCACTGACGTTCATTTATTTTTTCTAAATAGGATATGACACATTCTTATGAAGTAGGTTGACGGGTAATGAGTTTTTCAGGATATTTTAATTGAGGCTTATAGTCAGTTGTTGGTATAAATTAGTATAACATTAAATAATTTATGAATTTTGGTCTAGCTGTGCAGAATGAAAAGAACATCTCACTCCTAATTTCTGAGAGTCCAAAAGGTCTTTCATTTAGTAGCCTTGGTAGGAAATGATTTACCAGGACTAATTAATTGGCCATAAGAAATGCTTTGCCTGAGCATCCTTCTCTCCGTCCATCCCCCTATTCTATAACAATGCTCTGCCTATGTTTGTAACACGGCCCTTGTTTTTAAAACTACTGAATCCACTTCCTCACACACTGTACAAGAGCACAAGGTAGAAAAGTGATACTTAGTGAAAGGCAGTTTTATTTTCACCCTCCAGACTAGCCATTCAAACTTCCTTCGTGATTATTTACTACCACAGTCTCTCTTCTTTTATATTCAATCAATACCTTATTTGCTTTCTGGCTTTGCAGAAAATACGGCGTGTACCCTGACTCTGGTAATGCACAGACAAGGCTGGAAGTGAGTTCTTTAATTTTCTGCCTCATAAAGTTACTTCTTTCCAGATGTCTGTTAGTTCTCAGTAGAAATTACAGTCTGTAATGACGTGTTCTCTCACCTTATGAGGGGGCTTTTTAGGTCACAGAGCACCCCCATGTATTAGAAATGGCATTTGAAAGACAACCAGGGGTTCACCTTGGGAGCAATTCAGATGTGAGGATTCAAGGTGAAAACGGTGTGGACTCTTACATGCAACAGCGAGGGAGGACTTTCCTGTTTATCACAAAGCATCCGCTTCCTCTTTCCAGTGATGTGAAGGACTCCCGTCCCTGCTGCTTAAGAAGGCTGATTTTAAGATGTGTCATTGTCTCCAATGCAAATCAGGTTGAAAATGGAACTCCAGGCGACTCTGTCAGGCTAAGTAATTTTTTTAAGGGAAGTAATAAATGCCTCAGGAGCAATAATTCGGTGTGGGGATATTTCGTACGGGAGGAATAAATCCATCTCCCTGCAGTTCTGGCTAAACTAAGAGTGGGAGGAAAACAGAACACGGGCCTTTTCGGAGTTCCCAAACAGTCTGACCGCACTGCAAGTCGGGGTGCTGGGTCTTTAGGGAGACAGCAGTTTTCACTTCCCGGACCCGAGGCCAAGAGCCGGAGAGGCGAACGTGCGGACTGGGGACGTGGACGTTTCAATGAACGGCCCAGGAAACCAGGCAGCATCTGCAGACCAGGGCGCCTCTGCTGCAGGCCTTCCCACAATGGCCACGTCCTCCACGATGGCATTTTGGTGCCTGGAACCCGTTTGCCAAGCAGCTCCTGGTGCTATTGCCTCTGTGAGAGTCAGAGGTAGAGAACCTCCGGTGTGCCTTTCAGGGACTTGCAGTTTCCCATGAGGATGTTACGTCCTGCAGTCCCCAGTGGGACCCGGTGAAGCTCTGAGGCAGGCCCGCCCCCAGGAGGTCTGAGGCCTAGAAGGGGTTTGGCAAAGGCAGCCTTGAAAGGGCTGAACAACCGAGGTTTTATGAGTTTTGCAAGCAATATGTAAACAATTAAAAACCTCATTTGAGTTTCCTCTACTTCCCAAGCTGATCTGAAGGCTAACTCCTCCAAACACTCAGGAAATGCAAATTAATGGGCTTTAGAGAGAAGGGGTAAGTCCAATAATAAAAAATAAAACATAAAAGTTTAGAATTATGCCCCTTTTGGCCACACTTGAAATTTGTTGTCCATTTGCCCCTTACAAGAAATAGTCCTAGATAAATCGTTGTCTTGAAATCTAAGCTGTATCTCAAGTCTTATTTTCTTGGTCTCTTGTTTCTACTATAATCAGCCCAGTCCCCCGATTTGCATAACTGCTGTGCCAATGTAGTACCAACAGTGCCCTTCCCAATCCACTAAACTAAAAAGTCTCAATGCCCACTTCCTCTTTTCAAAAGTACACACATGTGTATCACTTCCTAAATTACACTCATTGTCAAGAATTTTGGACTATAAAATCATCCAAGAGTTGTTTTTATCTGAGACAGTTAACCGCTCCTTTAAAACATCGCAGTTGCCTTCATATCTTAAGAGCCTCTGTACATACAAGTTGGGACCAAATATACTCATTCATCCTCAGAATTTTGAATTTCAAAGAAAGCAGGAAGTTCACATACAAATGACTTTCATTTCAGGTGTTTGCATGGATTTTCCTCTACCACCAATTAATTGGGCAAGCAGCATTGCTTTCACATCATACCAGAAAGTGAAAACCAAATCTTAGGGCTACTTCAGATTTCTGAGACAAGTACTTATGGTCATTCCCAACTCAAAGTTACTCAGGCTTCTTGGCTCAAGATGAAAGCATTTTCATTGGGAATTCCTTTGGCTTCACTTTCCAGGCCAGTCATGTAAACCATCCAAAACATAGACCAGTCTCACAACAATTGCAAGGGGGGGTGGGCGGCCAGGTCTTTATGAAAATGGTAGCTTTACCTTCCAAGTCCTGAAGCCAAGAGCACAAGAGGGCTGACCACGAGGATTTGTCCAAAGAATGGAAGAGGTATTTGATAAAACCAGTATTAGAGGCAGCTGGGAAGGGGGAAAGAAGACACTGAGGTACACTAACATGTAGGTTGAGCTGTATAGAGGGGCAAGGAGTTGGACCACTGGTTATGTACATCTCCTCCAGAGGTCACACGTGCAGACGTATTTAGGAGCCAGATTGGTAATGGAAGTAACTGAAACAAGTTGAGTATAAAACAAAAAGGAATGATGGAGAGCACATACCCTGGCTAAAGGGATTCACAGCTAAATAAATGCTAACTACACACATAACTGTTGAGCTGACCCGGCTTCTGCAAAACTTTTCTAGGATTTAAAAATATCCTGGATTCATTGCAGAGTACATCACCTCTACTAACTAATGTTTTAGCTATACGACATTATTAGCCACCATTGAAAGTCATTCTAAGAAAGAGACCCACAAAACGTACTATTATGTTTACTGACAGAAAAATATTATTACAACATTACACCATGACAACTTTATGAGGGCCTGGGGAGAGATTCCTTTCAGGTGTCAACAGCAATATTAGTCAAGTTTATCTGATGATCACTGTAAATTTTTTGACTGATAATGTTGCCCTCTTTGCTTTGGTTTCCAGGAAGCAAAGAACTAAATTTGCAGCGCACCTATGACAAATTAGTTAAGAGCTTGGGATGATGTAACTGTTAGGTGACTGTATTATCCCTGTAAGTTGCCTCAAATTCTTTTGAGGAACTGAGAAAGGTGTCATAAGCAAATAAATATCTCTCTATATTTATTTATTTACATTTTAGCTATACATTTATCTCTATATGTTTATTTAGCCCTCTCTGGCTACCAACACCTGGAAACTTCTCACAGTGGCAGAATCTCCAGGTAGCTGCCAAAGACAGAAATCTCTTTTGTTTTAGAAGATCAAGAAAATAAAAACAAGTCCTGATGTCAACAATACCCCATCCCAAATCTCTTTTGTCTGTCCTCTCTTCCATATTTCCACTATCATGCTGTAATCAGATTCTGCTCTTGTGATCAGTGATTGCTATTGTCTTTGTATTCTCAGCGCATGTTACCATTCTTCTGGCTTCTTTGGGGAGCTCTTTCCAACTCTGTGTGGTTCTGCTGGGGCTGGGAGACTTGCTGCCTACCCTCTTTATCACAGGAGTGACCCAGGCAGTCACCCCAGATGGAATACCCATTCCCCCCACCCTCCATTAATAATTGGTTCATTAATGTGCATGTGACCCCAGCAGCACCAATCAGAAGCTTCCCTGGAATGGGTATACAGATACTGGACTTGCTCAACTGAGAAAATAAGAGCCTGGCAGCCCTCTTGTATACTATGTGGAGAGAGAGTTTGCATCAGAAGCTAAGGGATGGTGGGGGAGAAAGAGAAAACCTTGATGACATCCTAGAATTTGGATTTAGTCTGAAGCCACATCCTCCCCTGGACATTTTGTTATAGCAGCCAATAATATCCCATTTTGTTCACACTAGTTCAGCCAAGTTTCTGTCAAGACTGAAAGAGTCCTGATTGTACTCTGTCTCTGATGTTATGGCCTTGTCCGTATCACCTCAACCCACCCTCCACACAGCTAAGTGATCTTGTAACATTTCTAAGAAACATCTGATCTTGACATGTCCCTGCTCAATGTACTAAAACCTGTCACCCACAGGGTAAAATAGAAACTCTCTGCATGATGTTCAAGGCTTATTATGTGGACTGACCACCCTCAGTTACCTGAATAGGTGTTAGTAATGACAATACTCTGTTCTCTGGCTGAGTCAATGTTCTCTGGGCTAAGATACATTTGGGAAGAAAGTTTAGTCTTGTTGGCTTTCCTGTTGTGTGGTCTGTGATTTCTCTTGTAGAACCTTGGACTGAGCCCTGAAATAGAGTTAGGTCCCTTCTTGCTAACCCTGTGATGCAGTGACACAGAAACTAACCCTATGATATTAGATCTCTCCCGTGAAGTTCCCAACACTGAATCAAAACTGGGGGAAAGGGGAGACCATAGTAAAGTAGAGGTAGTAATAAGAATACCTTTCATTTATACTTTCTGGAGAAATAACCTGTTAACCTGAAAAAGTTATTGAAACTTCCCAGAGGTGTCCAACTTGCCCCCAGGAAATAATCTAGACTTTTCACATTAGTTCATTATCTCGTATGATCTCAGAACATTCCTGAGAATAAGGGAAAGCAAGCAGGTGTGTTTTTTATTTTGCAGAAAGAGAAATGGACACACAGGGATTAAGAAGGGCATTTCCCAAGGCTTGACAGTAACTGTGCAGCCAGGATTAGAATGCCACACTTGTAGTTGGTCTTCAGACTTTTTATTGGTATAGCCCCCAGAAAAATGTTCAAAACTCTGCACTCCTCATACATTTCTAAGGTGACTTCAAAATTTGTCCATCCTATATTTAAAGAACTGCAAAAAATATCATTTCCAGAACTTTCTAAATATAAACATTTAAAAATATATCTGATGTGTCCCATGGAATGCATCTTTTTTTTTTTTTTTTTTTTTTTTTTTTTTTTATGCGTTACGCGGGCCTCTCACTGTTGTGGCCTCTCCCGTTGCGGAGCACAGGCTCCGGACGCGCAGGCTCAGCGGCCATGGCTCACGGGCCCAGCCGCTCCGCGGCATGTGGGATCTTCCCAGACCGGGGCACGAACCCGTGTCCCCTGCATCGGCAGGCGGACTCTCAACCACTGCGCCACCAGGGAAGCCCGGAATGCATCTTTTAAATGTCCGATAGAGGACTTCCCTGGTAACGCAGTGGTTAAGAATCCACCTACCAATGTAGGGGACACCGGTTCGATCCCTGGTCCGGGAAGATCCCACATGCCATGGAGCAACTAAGCCCATGTGCCACAGTTACTGAGCTCACGTGGCACAACTACTGAAGCCTGCGCACCTAGAGCCCGTGCTGTGCAACAAGAGAAGCCACCGCAATGAGAAGCCTGTGCACTGCAACGAAGAGAAACTAAAGAAACCACTCACTGCAACTAGAGAAAGCCCACGTGCAGCAACGAAGACCCAACACAGCCAAAACAATAATTAATTAATTTTTAAAAAATAAATTTAAAAAATGTCCAATGGAACTTAAATACCAAACCAATTTGAGCATCATATCTTTTTTTTTTTTTTTTTTTTTTTTTTTTTGGCCGCCACCACACGGCTTGTGGGATTTTAGTTCCCCAGCCAGGGATCGAACCCAGGCCCTTAGCAGTGAGAGTGCGGAGTCCTAACCACTGGACTGCCAGGGAATTCCCTATCATATCCTGTTTAAAAAAAAATAAATGAGTGAGCTCTTCTTTAATTTATTTATTCTTATTCTATTCTACTTCCCCCTCAAAATTTAGTACTAATGTAATTTTATTTAGTTTTTCAAAATGGTTTATTGATCACCCTATCAAACTTCTTTACACATAAGTATATATATATATATATATATATATATCAATTTAAATTTTTAAGTTTCCTGTGACCATAAGGTTCTAAGTAAAAAAGTCTTCTATATTTGTTACAGTTACTATAATTAATCATTTGACTAAAACAACATACATATATTATAAACTTTGATGGACAATTATAGAATAAAAAGGGAAATTGTACTGGAAATGCACCTTTTATTGAGAGGAGGGGTTTTTTTTCCCCAATTCATTCATGTATCTGTCAATGAATATTACTTATTGACAGAATGAGACAGAGTTCTCCATCATTTCTATTCCGATTATTGTATTTATAGATGTAAATCTTGGGAAAATCTTGTTCATAATTAAGTAGGTGGGAATGGAAAGACCCTTGTACAATGACATCAATCAATTCTTTGAGTTCCCTTTGAATTACATGCCAAAAACATGTTGTGATCTACCATCAAAAATTATTTTTAGTCATCTTTCAGATGACAACTCCATTAGTTCTTGAATTTTGTGACAGCAAAGTATTGGAAACCACTTGACTTGCAAAAATATATTAACCAGTCATTAGAGCCATTTACTGTCTCATACCTGTCCCTAGACCTCCCAGAGTTTCTTCACAGGTGTTTTTTTTACCACCTGGGGGAATGCATCTCAGTAAGACTGGAGAGAAAAGCCGTTCATTTGTGAAGTAAGAGAAGAAGGATTGTAAAACGGAAGATGGAAAAGAAACCAGCAGGACAGGTTTCTCAGGCAGGTCAGCTTTGAGAAATAACTCATACAGAAGTTGAGGATCTGGAAATTGATTCCCCTAAAGCTATCCATCCCACCCATCTCTTGGAAAGTCTTTGTAACCTCTTTTTGGATAGGCATACTGCAGTTTGAAGACCACTGTGGTAGCGTCTATCATCTTTTAAAATATCCTTCAAACTTGTGACCCATCCTTACACCTTGTATTTCAATCACCAATAATATGTTGGGCATTCTTCCAGTTACTGGACATACAACAATCAATAAAAGAGACAAAATTCCTGCCTTCCATGCTAGTGGAGGAGATAGACAATAAATTATGAGTTTGACTCCGTTTTACACTGAGTGTGACAATGGCATGGACATGCATGGCAGAGCCAGAAATAGAAAGCTCAGGCAGCTGCTGGTCTTGGAACACAGCTGTCTTGTCTCCTCTGTAGCCTGCAAGGGCAGAGGATACTGTGACCTTTGTCCTAAGTTTCCCCAGCACCAAGCAAAATGCCAGGCACATAATAGGCTCCTTCATACAAATTTGTCTAATTAATTGAGTGAAGTTGCAAGTCAAAGAAATTGTATTTATCTTTCCAAAGTGTCTGACACAATTGTCCTTTAAAGGAGGAATACTGTAGAACCATTCCTAAAATCAAAGCATTTTTAGATCCAAAAGGAAACTCAGTAACCACCTGATCCCATTTCTCCTTTTCTATTTTTTTTTTTAAGAAATTGTTTATTTTCCATCGACCTTATTTCCATCTTCTGTTTAAGAGCAGCTTTGAGACCACTCTGGCTGTTGCTCCCCATTTAGTGGTCTGAGCGGCGGCGGCAGACCGGCCTTCAGAGGCTGGCTGCGCACCGTGATCCTTCCGGAGGAGCTGCTGGAAGGTGCTGAGGCCACCTGCGCCTTCAGACCCGTCTGCAACTTCGGGTTGAGTAGCAATAAGTTCGAGACCTGGAGCGGCTCATTCACCCCGAAATTCCTCCGGGGTCTCAGCCTTTTCAGCAGCCGCCTGCTCTTCCTTTTCAGTCTCTTCACGATCCCTGTAGAAGCAGAGACACGACCTGACTTCCCACGAGCGCGCACCAGAGATGGAGCCGCGCAGGCGCACAATCCCCAGGCCAGCACCACCACATCAGACCTGCCGGGAGCTCCCCTCGTGCTGAAGGGATGGCAGCGTCCACACAGCGCAGGGGGAGAGTCTGTGTGTTGTGGAGCAACGGTAGGCGGGTTACCATAAGACGCCTCTGTGAGGCTGGTGGTCACCCCTGATAACCGCACAACGCACAGCGGAAGGCTGCCTGGATCCGGTTAGTGAAGCTGCCAGGAGTGGATGGAGCACCTACAATAGAGAGGCTCCCGTGGCAGCAGCAAACTTCAGCACAGATCGCTGGCCTGCGTTCCTGGAGGGTATGACACTGGCGTCTGCTGGGTTTTCAATGTCGACAATGGCACGAGCTGCTGGCAGAAGCTTCTCCCGGGTTCTCTTCAGATTTATGAGGTAACGCCATCACTTTTCCTTTTGTAGATGTGCTGTTCCATTTGGAAGCCAGGTTGGTGCCACTTAAGTGGGCTCTGCTGTGAGGACATCCTCCTCCTTCATTTGCAGGACATCAAGGGCTCCGGTTATTGTGAAATTTTCCCTGTAAGTTACAAGGGGGAGCCCAGAACAATGCCGCCATATGGACCCCTCTCTGACTAGTGTGGAAAGACTATTTTGCCTTTCCTTGAAGAAGAAAATGTAAGCCTGGAAAGGGGAAGCAACTTGTCAAGGTCATGAATCTAGTCAGTGACAGATGCTGTATTTGTGGCCAGTGGAAATTTTCTGGATACCTTCAATCCAGGCAAATTCTGCATCCAGTTTCCTTTAACGTTGCCCCAGTTTGATAGATGCCACTGAGAAATGTCCCTGCCCCATATGCATGTAACCTCCCAACGAAACCTTAGTGTCTATATAAAAAGTGAAATAAGAAAATGTTTCTCCCTTTATTTCATGAATTCCCTTGGAATTCACAAAAAAATATATATATATCATAACAGAAACAATTGGTCAATTGGGTCATTTAGAGTGGCTACTTCTACAACCCAAAATGTGGTTTCTGGTTTTTAGCTTGGAGAGTATGAATGGGACTTCTAATGAATGGGAGTCTTGTACAGTTTCACTGTGAATTTAATATCTGTAAATGGAGCCCCAAGGCCAAATTTCCCATAAAGGGTTAGCAGGATTATTGGTCAGGAAGATTCCTTAGACAGAGAAATAACAGTTCAAGTGGAAATGTAGTTGCTTCTGTTCTGAGGCCTCTGGGGTAAGTCCTTGGGGTGGGTGCTGCCCCTCCTAGAGGGAAGTCCCTGGTAGCTGAATAAAGAGGTTCCACGTAAAAGAAAGAAAGAGTTGTTTTATTACCCTGGCACAAAATGGAAACCAAGCAAGTAAATAAAGGAAGAGTTTCTGAGAGAAGAATTTGTGGGTTTGGTTTCTGGGTGTGTCCCCAGTGGTTTCACTTTGTATTTCTGTGGCATTTGATTGAAGTGATATACTGTGAGAAGTTTCTGCCCCTGGCTTTCCAATAAGAAACCCTGGAAACCATACTCAAGGGTAGGGACCAATGAAACCCAAAGAAGAGATCACTTCATAGCTATCCTTCAACCTCCACTGATGACTCTCAGGTAATGAGCTCCATCCCCATGCTCTCTTCCGTGTCCTAAGCTGGATTTCTCACTCCCCTCTGGAAGTCTTTATTTGAAGGTTCCCAAAACATCTCATATGGACCCCTCTCTGACTAGCGCAGAAAGACCATTTTGCCTTTTCTTGAAGAAGAAAGTTTAAGCCTGGAAAAGTGAAGCAACTCCTCAAGGTCACGAATCTAGTCAGTGACAGACGCTGTATTTGTGGCCAGTGAGAAAATCTCTAGAAACCTTCAATCCAGGCAAATTATCTTCATTATCTTTGCCCCTGAAACTGCTCCTTCTCCTATTTTCTCTTGTTCAGAAAACAGCCCTACCATCTATCCAGGTACCCCAGTCTGAAACTTGGAACTTCTTCTTGACTCTTTCTCTGAAACCACTTCAAATTCAAATTCATCATCAGGTCCTGTCATGGCTGCCTTCTAAATAAATTTCACACCTTGCTCATCCTCAGCAGGCCTAGGGCCTATGCCTCACTGGAGTGAGTCACCAGTTCTTACCAGGGCTGATATGAAAACCTCCTCCCCAGAGTCCCAGCCTCCACGAAGTTCCCTCCAATCCATCCACCACATCATTCCTCATGCTTTTTCAGAAGAGCAAATCCAATTACCTACCTTTCCACTCTGCAAAGTCCTTCAGTGGCTCTGGCCACAGAGGCATCTATGAAATATGAAACAAGGAGGAAACCTATAAGTCTGGATGCGTGAGCAGGAATTCTAGCCCTGCTACTCATCTTGGGCAAGTCACTTGTCCTGTATGAGCCTCCATTTCCTTACCCATAATATAAGGTATTTTGAACTAGGACAATAGATTTAAATTTTTTAGTCCAGAGTCAACAGTAAGAAATACATTTAAACCATCACACACACACACACAGACACTTATGCATAAACACAACAGCACACACAAAAATGCACACACACAAAACACATATATGCACATGCAGACCACACGTATACACACACGAACTCACCTGCTACACACAAATACACATATGTACACACAAATCATATTGTAAAACACAAAGTTCCCCAATATGAAATGTAGCCTTTCTAGGTACAATGTACTCTGATACTTTTTATCCATATTATTTAATTTTTAAATTTTTAATGATTGAAGTAATGCTAGTTATGACCCACAAAACTGATGACAGGACTCGCTAGGAGGCTGAAGCCTGCTGTTAAATACTGAGCTACATGATTTCTAAGTTTCCTTCTAACTCTGAAGATGTAGGTGGGCCAAGTCAGAAAAAAGAAGAGCTTCCAGAATATAAGAAGAAAGGTTAGGAAGAATTCCTTCGAACTAATAAAACCCTGGGCACAATAGCCTTTCCATGTCCCCTGTTTATTGTTTGTAGGAAAAAGGCTTCAGCCTCTTAGATCTTCCCTGATTTCCAAAGGACAGATTCAAACAGGTACTCATTAGGGGAGTGAAGGAAGGCAGAAAGAAACAATAGTACCGCAATGGGACAGGGTCCTGGTTCCTCCCGGGGTGAGGTGGGGGATTGCGGGAGAACAATCTGATATATATCTCTGAATTCTTCTATGGAAACTAAGGCCTCCACCCAGGTCGAGGATGGTAGCTTCAGGCTGAGCACAGGTATGTGGAGCCCAGACAGATTGGAACCAGAAGGTTGATTACTGAGATTCCTGGAACACCACCTGGCTACCTCACCACTAACCAATCAGAAGAAGGTTACACATTCTGCAGCCCTCCCCCCAAATTTTGCCCATAAAAACTTCTTCCCTGAAACACAGGCAGGAGTTCAGGTCTTTGGAGCACAAGCCACCTGTTCTCCCTGCTCGGACCTTCAACTGACCTTTCTCTGCTCCAAACTCCGACATTTCAATTTGTTTGCCCTCACTGTGCTGGGCACACGAACTTGAATTCAACAACACTAATACCATGAAAACACTCACTTCATCACAAGGCAGCCCCATATCCTAGTCAACAGCTCACTATTTTGCTAATTGCAAATATGGAAACCACAGACACCAGTTAAAAATTAACCACAGACACCAGTTAAAAATTAACCACAGACCTCAGTTAAAAATTGTGTTATTGGCTTCATGATAGTATCCACAATTCCCCATTTCTTTAGGCAGCCAGTCCCTTTTCAAACAACACACAGAAAGTGTGGGGAACAGCTTAATTTTGGCTTAATAATTATCTTGTAGACCATTCTACTCATATATCTATAGTCAGATGCATCTCTTTCTTAATGGCTACATAGGATTCCATTTTATGAATTGAACCTAATGTAACTAATTCCTTATTGATGGCCATTTCTACTACAAACATCCTAGAAGTGAAATTCCAAAAACAAAGAATATATGCAGCTGTCATGTGATAGGTATGGCCAAGTTATCTTCCACAGAGACTTTACCAGCTTACACCCTACTTACCAAGTATGAGTGCCAGTTACCCCAGATCCTTGCCAACATTTGTTTGAGAATCAGCCACATGGATTCAAATATCAGCTTCTGCTTGATGTATGTGACCTTGAACAAGTTGCTGAACAACTCTGAGCCTCGGTTTCCCTCCTTTTGGCAAAACCCACAAGGTTGTTATGAGGATTAAATGCAATAGTGAATGCAGTAGATCTTTTATAAATTATCAGGTGTGGTTGGCTGCATCTCTTTTTCCCAGCCCCATCCCAGTAATACTAATATAATATCTAACTTTAACATACTATTTTATGTTAACTTACAACCGTAACAGTGTGCATTCCTTGAGGGTAGTCAAATTTAAACAGCGTGCCTCCTAGCTTCTGTGGCAAACTTCTGTGCTCAATAAACGTTGACACATCATGAACTCTCATCTTTTTTTTAAATATATGGTTTTCAAGTGAGTCTTGCTTATTGATGATCTTGGGTATTTAAAGTCTTCTAAGTTCTTTTGCAGGACAGAAAGTGCTGAAGGACTCATTGTAGATGATCAATATCTATCACCAAAAATAGTTAATTATTGTTCTGACAGAAGTTGGTTTTGGAGTGCCATAATATAACAAAAGAAAAATTAAAACAACATTTCTTAGAGCTATTTATTAGAACTTGAATGTTTTTAACAGAGTTGTTGATATATAATTTACATACCTTAAAATCTATCTGTTTTGAGTATAAAATTAGTGATTTGGGATAAATTTACAGAGTTGGGCAAACATCACCAGAATCCAGTTTTAGAACATTTCTATCAACCCAGTAAGATTCCCGAACGCCCATTCACATCTCTGCAAGTTCATGGCATCGGTTAGCCAGGGATGAGTGAAGAGCTTGGATCATCTCTGGTCCCCACCCCTCCCAGCACGTGTTCAGAAGGCAGCAAGTGGGTGCGTGGTAGTTGTTCAAGCTGCTCCATAGTTGTCTCATTTCTAGGATCTCGTAATTAAATTCCTAGCTTGTCAACCATAATACTGCTTTCCCCAACCTGGACTGCAGCCTCAGGGGAACAAAGTGCTGGCTTTCCCCATTCGCTTGCCACCAGGATCATTCCTTTAACTGACCACACGACCGGGGGTAGGTTTTCTGCCTTCTGCTAAAACTCAGTTGCACTCCCTCCAGCACTGAAGCTGCGGGCTTTATCGGTTTGTCCCATCCTTCTAGAACCTTCTCACTGACTGAGCTGGCACCGGGCTGGGAGCAGTCCAGCCAAGAATGCCACAGATTCCCACTATTCTTAATGAAATACAGCAGTTCTTTATGAAAAAAAACCCAAAAAACACTTCTTAGTTTGTTGTTTGCCTTTGGTCAATTTCCAGAGCCCTGAAATGGATGTGGCTGACAATGTTGTCTCGTTTTATCATTATTTTCTAAGGAGATGATTTGCTGACTTGCTTACTCTGACCTATGGGAAGTCTGGAACTTGGGTTTTAAGACGAGTAGTTTTCTTCTATTTGGCTTCTCAGTGCTCCAGCAGCTTTGATCCTTCGCCTCAGTGGACATTCTCCTATAAGTGATGATGCCTTCAGAAGGCGAGTCAAGACTCAACGTCACCATGCCAGACCTGTCAGTCAGGAGGTGGCTGGACATCACTCAGCATACACAGATTGTCTTGGTTCTTCAGGAGCAACTTGATGGGCAAAATGAGCACAATAGGACAAAAAAGCAGCAGTAAAAAGATGTACTAACTATTCAGAGAGTAATAAAACCTCCTCTGTGGTTTAAAAGCTGAGAACTGAACACTTCCCCAGCCTAGAAAATCCAGAGGTGAAGACCTTTGGACAAATGACAACCCTGTACAGGACTGTGCACAATTAGAATTCTAGGAGAGGTGTAGGGCTGAAAGAAGTTGTTGTTTTGGGACTGACATATTTTATTCTATGCAGTGTAGCAAATTCAGGGCTCCTCTTATATCCAGAGAGAGGAATCCCTTTACTAATATACCAAGAAGGCATATAGCATAATAGTTGATATGCAGAGTCTGGAGCCAAACTCCCTCAGCTTGAACCCATTCCCCGTTTCTGCCTGCCTCTTTTATTGCAGTGTGACCTTGGACAATTTTCATAAGCTCCCTTGACCTCACCTGCCACATCTATAAAATGGGAAGAAGATGATATAAACAATACCAGCCTCAGAGGCCTGGTACATGTGGAAGTTCTTAGAATCATTCCTGACCCATCACTTGAGCTCAGTAGACGTTAGTTCTTATCAATATTTTTAAACATCATCATTTCTAGGGTTCCCTAGTATATGTCACATGAAAGGCTATTGGCCGTGAAATCTCCTTACCAGCCCTGGGATAGAGCCCGGGAATGAGAGCAGGTGCTTAAGAATAGTGCTGCTTTCAAATGAAGAATTGTGCCCAACAAAACGGCACTGAATCCAGTCAGAATGACCCACTGGCCACCACATTCCTCATACTCGTGTTCTGAGGCTCCTTGGGACCATGTCCACCTCCACCCCCTGGACCACCATGCCTCCACTGTGCCTGGGCCACACCCCTACTGCCCAGCACCGCTTTCCCCAAGCTGTGCATCTAAGAGGCAAAGGTCCCTTCACCTGGATTCCTTGCTCTTCCCTTTGGCTCCTGTGGCCAGGGCCCTGGCAGCCTGAACTGCCCAGATCAGCCTGCTAGCTCAGCCTGGCTCCAGGCAATGGCTAACATACCCTAAGGTGACACTTGGGAGCCCCATAACCCTGCCAAGACAGCAGGTATCTGTCTTTCTGATCATCTGAAATAACAAGCCACCAGACTGATAAAGACAAACTAAGTGAAATATATATATATGAAATATATATATATACACACATATGTGTGTGTATATATGAAGCATATACACATATGTATGTGTATATATATGAAACATATATATATATACACATGCATATGTGTATATATATATATACACACATACGTATGTGTATATATATATATACACATACGTATGTGTGTATATATATATATATGCCATATTCTGCATATGGGTCAAAATTACAAATATTCCAAAAACTTACTTCAGTTCTTCCTTAGGGCTACATGAAACACCATAGAATATTTTCAGTGATTCTTAATCTCTTAGAAATATAGGCCAGTGCTATTTGGAGAGCTCAGTATTAAACACGCTAAGAGTCTTTACATTGAATTCCCACTTTCATGCCATATTAACATAAAACTCAGATCTACACCATATGGGTTTAAGTGAAAAAAATAAAGGTGAAGACAACCAAATCAAAACAAAATAAAACAAAACAAAGCACTGAGTAGGCAGCCTGTGTAGTGGATTCAAGTGTAGCCAGTGAGCACAGCCTGCCTGCGTTCATACACTCTTCCCCAAGTAGCCATGTGAGCTTGGCCAAGCTGATTGACCTTCCTGCACCTGCTCCTTCATCTGGAGGACAGGGATAATCATAGTACCTGCCCCACGGGGTTGTTTTAAGAAATAAAGTATGTAATGTGTGTAGCACACTTAGGACAGTGCCTGACACATTGTTGATGCTTATAAATGTTAGATGTTCATTATTTATTCTAATTCTTATCCTATTATTTACTGGCCAGATAAATCAGCATTTCCTAATTGCTGGTCCAGGGAACTCAAAGAGGCCACAAAAACCTACCACTAAATGGACTTAGTTTTTAAGACCAAAAACTCACATGACTCATAATCAATAAGGTAAATAACATATAGGCAATGTGTTCAATGCAATTTGTACTTTCAGTGATAAAATAAAGGAAAAATTATTATTCAAATGTTTTAGTCTTTTTATTGAAAATGTTAAGAAGAATATAGTCTATGCTTTCAAAGATTTAACAGTCTGCGGAGGAGAATTTTTATATTTTACCAACCCACACTAAGCCAGTGCAGGGACACACTGCTAGAATAAGCACTTAGAAAGAGCCTGCTACACTCTTTCATTAGGGTGTAAATTATAGATGAGGTAGATTAGTGACTGTCCCAGGACACACTCAGCATCAATAACAGCACGAAAATAATTAGAAAATAGTTATTTTAAGGAGAATGTTTCATTGTGCCTAAAATGTGCAAGCAGTATGGCTTATGCTGAGTACTTGCCTTCCTTTTAAGAGTCTGGAATTCTGATATGTACTAGGCAGAGTGTGCCTACATGACCAGCTCCCAGTAAGAACCCTGGTCACTGAGCCAATTTTTTTTTTTGGCTGTGTTGGGTTTTTGTTGCTGCACACGGGCATTCTCTAGTTGTGGCGAGCGGGGGCTACTCTTCATTGCAGTGCGTGGGCTTCTCATTGCAGTGACTTGTTGCAGAGAATGGGCTCTAGGTGCATGGGCTTCGGTAGTTGCAGCACACGGGCTCAGTAGTTGTGGCGCACGGGCTTAGTTGCTCTGTGGCATGTGGGATCTTCCCGGACCAGAGAGTGAACCCGGGTCCCCTGAATTGGCATGTGGATTCTTAAACACTGCGCCACCAGGGAAGTCCCTGGTCACTGAGTCTTAATGAGCGTCCCTGTTAGACAGCATTTCACACATGTTGTCCCAGTCTGTGGTTGGAAGAATTCAGTGCATTCTGCATGACTCTAAACATAACTAAGATTTTAAAAGTTTTTTGAATATGCAGAGATCGATACTTTTTAAAAACAGTAAACTGGGACTTCCCTGGTGACGCAGTCATTGAGAATCCGCCTGCCAATGCAGGGGACACGGGTTTGATCCCTGGTCCGGGAAGATCCCACATGCCACGGAGCAACTAAGTCAGTGCACCACAACTACTGAACCCCGCATGCCTAGAGCCCGTGCTCTACAACAAGAGAAGCCACCACAATGAGAAGCTCGCACACCACAATGAAGAGTAGCCCCCTCTCTCCGCAACTAGAGAAAGCCCGCACACCACAATGAAGACCCAACACAGCCAAAAAATAAATAAATAAATACAAATTAAAAAAACAAAAACAGTAAAATGATTTTTAATTTTTTAATGTTCACTGGAGAAATTATTGAAAATTCAACAAACAAAACTAATTAAAAAAAATAATAAAACGTCCACAGTCCTTTCACTTTGGTTATAACTATCTGGCAGATAACTATTTGGGCTTACATCCCCTTCATCTTTTCTCCCTGCAGGCATGCAGACACTTGCTCTCCCCAGTGCAATCATTGTTAACATGATGTTTTCTCTCAACAATATGTCATAAGCATCTTTCCAAATCAATAAAAGAAGTATCAACTGATCTCAAAGAATAGATTTAATATCCTTTGTCCACAGAGCAATAAGATCAATCAGTGTAAGACCAATGTGAGAAGAAAGAGAAAAATACATTTGGAATTTTAAAGACATCATTCTAATAATGTATGGGTACAAGAAGAAATTGCAAGAAAATTTCAAAATATTGGTAACTAAAAGATAAAGCTCTAAAAAATCAAGATGCAATGAACGTTGTATTTGTATGGAAATGTGCAGTCTTAACTGCTTTTATTAAGAAATACAAGAAATATTTAGTAAATAAGACTTTTAAAATCTGGGTATGATATTGTGATTTATAGGAAGAAATATATATTTGGTCTTTCAGATTTCTGGCACGGAGCTCCCAAAACCCTCAGAATTTCCTAAGTGTTGAGAGCTATAAAGGTGTCTTTGTTATGTTAATGAGGTGGCTTTTGGAAAGCCCCTAGGTCATCTGAGGATGGGGATTGGTCACCAGAGGAAACAACCAAGGGATTAAAGGGTTGGAACTTTCAGTCCCCACCCCCCATCTCCAAGACGGAGAGGGGGCTGAAGGTTGAATAAATCTTCAATGGCCAATGACTTAATCACTCATAACTACTTAATGAACCCTCTGTAAAGACTCGAAGGACAGGGTTCAGAGAGCTTCAAGGTTAGTGAGCCCATGGAGACTGGGGGACAGTGGTGTGCCTGGAGAGGGTAAGGAAGCTCCAAACCCTTTCCCATACCTTGCCCTATGCATCTTCTCCGTCTGGCTTTTCCTGAGTTATATCCTTTGATGATAAATTGGTGAGCTAGTAAGTGAAATGTTTCTCTGACTTCTGTGATCTTCTCTAGCAAATTAATCAAACCCAAAGAGGGGGTTTTTGGAACCTTCCACCAGAATCACAGGTGGCATCTGAAGTGAAGGGGGAGGTACTCTTGTGAGACTGAGCCCTTAACCTGTGGAATCTGATGCCATTTCCAGGTAGACAGTGTCGGAATTGTATTGAATTGCTAGACACCCAGTTGGTGTCAGAGAATTGCCTGGTGCCATGGGAAACCCTCCTCCCAGTTTCCCACACATTCGAATTGGGTGGAAAATTGTTCCTGGGTTTTAGTTACATTGGTGTCTATTACATACATATTAACTGGGGGGTGGGGAGTTTGGTTTTTGGTTTTCTGGGTGTTCAAGGTATCTCATATATTAAAACTTTTGAAGAAAAATAAAGGAGTTAACTCAGGAAGCGTTTGACTCAAAGTAAACTCATAGAAAGCAGGAAAAAAGAAATAAATACAAAAGCAGAAATTAATGATGATCAATAAAAATAAAAGCCAGTTCTTTGAAGAGACAATAAATAAATTCCTGACTACAGTGACCAAGAAAAATGAGAGAAGCCATGAATTCAACATGGCATTAGAAAGGAAGGGGAAGACATAAATACAGATGCAGTAGAAATTGTTAAAACTATAAGAGAACAACATTATAAATTTGAAAAATATAATCATATAAATAAATTTAAAACGAAACAGAAGAGTTGAATAAGCCAACAACTATTTAAGAACTTAAGTAAGTTCCAGGGGAGAAAAGTTCCCCTCGTCCTCTCACAAATGGCACAATGTGGCTTCATAGGCAGGTTTTAACACCATTCAACAGATTATTGCTATCCAATGCAACAATCTCAGCAAACAAATTTTAAAGAGAAAGCAAGCTACCAACTTATTTTCTAAGACAAAACTGTCTTCACATGGGTTTCTCTGAAAACAGAGCCTGAGATACAGGCTTGCATGTACGTGGTTTATTTGGAATGGGATCTCAGGAAGCAAAAGTGAGAGATAGAAGGTTGAAGCAAGGAAGGAAAAAGGTTTATGTAAGGATGCATCTTTTTTTTTGTTTTTTTTTTTTTAAAGAAGATGTTGTGGGTAGGAGTTTAATTAATTAATTAATTTTTGGCTGTGTTGGGTCTTCGTTTCTGTGCGAGGGCTTTCTCTAGTTGTGGCAAGCGGGGGCCACTCTTCATCACGGTGCGCGGGCCTCTCACTATCGCGGCCTCTCTTGTTGCGGAGCACAGGCTCCAGATGCGCAGGCTCAGCAGCTGTGGCTCACGGGCCCAGCTGCTCCGCGGCATATGGGATCCTCCCAGACCAGGGCTCGAACCCGTGTCCCCTGCATCGGCAGGCAGACTCTCAACCACTGCACCACCAGGGAAGCCCAGGATGCATCTTTGAGTCAGCTTCAGGGGAGGGATGGATTGAGGATTGATGGCTCAAGGATAAGCAGGGTATTTTGGTTTTTTTAGTTTTTTTTTTCTTTAGAGACAGTATTTTATTTTATTTATTTTCCTTTTTTTTTTTTTTGGCTGCGTCAGGTCTTAGTTGTGGCACACAGGCTCTTCGTTGAGGCCTGCAGGATCTTTCGTTACAGCGCGTGGTCTCTTCATTGCAGTATGCGGGTTTTCTCTCTCTGGTTGTGGCTTGTGGGCTCCAGGGCACATGGGCTCTGTAGTTTTCGGCATGCGGGCTCTCTCATTGAGGCGCACCAGCTCAGTAGTTGTGGTGCGCTGGCTTGGTTGCCTCGCAGTATATAGAATCTTAGTCCCCCGACCAGGGATCGAACTCATGTCCCCTGCATTGGAAGGTGGATTCTTTACCACTGGACCACCAGGGAAGTCCTAAGGATAAGAAGTTTTTTACAAGGGGTGAGGAAAAATGTCCTAAAATTGATTGTAATGATAGTTACATAACTGTAAATGTACTAAAAGCCATTGAATTTTACAATTGAAATTGGTAAATTGTATGTGAATTATGTCTCAATAAAGCTGTTACAAAAACAAAAGGGGACTGACCTTCTAGATAGCGGAGGAGTAAGACATGTAGCTCACCTTCCTCCCCACAAATCCATCAAAGAATACATCTACATGTGGAACAACTCCTACAGAACACCTACTGAACACTGGCAGAAAACTTCAGACTTCCCAAAAGGCAAGAAACTCCCCACATACATGGGTAGGGCAAAAGAAAAAAGAAAAAACAGAGACAAAAGAATAGGGATGGGACCTGCACCTCTGGGAAGGAGCTGTGAAGGAGGAAAAGTTTCCACACACTAGGAAGCACCTTCACTGGTGGACACAGTGGGTGGGTGTGGGGGAAGCTTCAGAGCCATGGAGGAGAACCAGCAACAGGGGTGCAGAGGACGAAGCAGAGAGATTCCCACACAGAGGATCAGTGCTGACCAGCACTTACCAGCCTGAGAAGCTTGTCTGCTCACCCGCTGGGGCGAGTTGGGGCTGGGAGCTGAGGCTCGGGCTTCGGAGGTTAAATCCTAGGGAGAGGACTGGGGTTGGCTGCATGAACACAGCCTGAAGGGGGCTAGTGCACCACAGCTAGCTGGGAGGGAGCCTGGGCAAAACACTGGACCTGCCTAAGAGGCAAGAGAGCATTGTTTTGGGGTGCATGAGGAGAAGGAATTCAGAGCACTGCCTAAACGAGTTCCAGAGACGGGCACGAGCTGCGGCTATCAGTGTGGACACCAGAGATGGGCATGAAATTCTAAGGCTGCTGCTGCAGCCACCAAGGAGCCTGTGTGCAAGCACATGTCACTGCCCACACCTCCCCTTCTGGGAGCCTGTGCAGCCCGCCACTGCCAGGGTCCCATGATCCAGGGACAACTTCCCCGGGAGAACACATGGTGCACATCAGGCTGTTGCAACGTCACACCTGCCTTGGCTACTGCAGGCTCACCCCACATTCCAATTATAACTACCATACCCCTCCCTCCCCCAGGCCTAAGTGAGCCAGAGCCCCCTAATCAGCCGCTCCTTTAACCCCCTCCTGTCTGGGTGAAGAACAGTTGCCCTCAGGCGACCTACACGCAGAGGCGGGGCCAAATCCAAAGCTGAGCCCCTGGGAACTGTGAGAAGAGAGAAGAGAAAGGGAAATTTCTCCCAGCAGCCTCAGGAGCAGCGGATTAAATCTTCACAATCAACTTGATGTACCCTGCATCTCTGGAATACCTGAATAGACAACAAATCATCCCAAAACTGAGCCGGTGAACTTTGGGAGCAACTGTAGACTTGGGGTTTTCTTTCTACATCTACTTTACTTCTGGTTTTATGTTTATC
This sequence comes from Phocoena sinus, assembly GCF_008692025.1. NCBI lineage: Eukaryota > Metazoa > Chordata > Mammalia > Artiodactyla > Phocoenidae > Phocoena > Phocoena sinus. Next base: position 39,586,055 of record NC_045766.1, read on the forward strand.
TTAGTTTAGTATTTAGAGCTTATTATCACTGGTAGATTTCTTTATTGATTTGGCTGCTCTCTTCCTTTTTTTTTTTAATATATATATATTTTTCCTTTTTCTCTTTTTGTGAGTGTGTATGTGTATGCTTCTTTGTGTGATTTTGTCTGTATAGGTTTGCTATTACCATTTGTCCTAGGGATCTGTCTGTCCAGTTTTTTTTAATATAGTTTTTAGCACTTGTTATCATTGGTGAATTTGTTTATTGGTTTGGTTTCTCTCTCTCTTTTTTAAATTATTTTTTAATTTTATTTAAATATTTTTTTATTTTTTATTTTAATAACATTTTTTCCTTTCCTTTTTTTCTCTTTTCTCCCTTTTATTCTGAGGCGTGTGGCTCAGAATGATCTTGGTGCTCCAGCTGGGTGTCAGGCCTGAGCCTCTGAGGTGGGAGAGCCAAGTTGGTGGACCAAGGACATTGGTCCACCAGAGACCTCCCAGCCCCTCATAATATCAATCAGAGAGAGCTCTCCCAGAGATCTCTGTCTCGAAGTTAAGACCCAGCTCCACTCAATGACCAGAAAGCTCCAGTGCTGGTCACCCCATGCCAAATAACTAGCAGGACAGGAACAGAACTCCACCCGTTAGCAGAGAGGCTGCCTAAAATCATAATAAGTTCACAGACACACAAAAACACACCACCAGACCTGGTCCTGCCCACCAGAAAGACAAGATCCAGCCTCATACACCAGAACACAGGCACCAGTCCTCCCCACCAGGAAGCCTACACAACCCACTGAACCAACCTTACCCACTGGGGGCAAACACCAAAAACAACAGGAATTATGAACTAGCAGCCTGTGCTAGTGAGTTAAGCAAAATGGGAAGACAGAGAAATACATGGCAGATGAAGGAGCAAGGTAAAAACCCACCAGACCAAACAAATGAAGAGGAAATAGGCAGTCTACCTGAAAAAGAATTCAGAGTAATGATACTAAAGATGATCCAAAATCTTGGAAATAGAATGGAGAAAATACAAGAAACATTTAACAAGGACCTAGAAGAACTAAAGAGCAAACAAACAATGATGAACAACACAATAAATGAAATCAAAAATTCTCTAGAAGGAATCAATAGCAGAATAACAGAGGCAGAAGAATAGATAAGTGCCCTAGAAGATAAAATAGTGGAAATAACTATCACAGAGAAAAATAAAGAAAAAGAATGAAAACAATTGAGGACAGTCTCAGAGACATCTTGGACAACATTAAACACACCAACATTCGAATTATAGGGGTTCCAGAAGAAGAAGGTAAAAAGAAAGAGACTGAGAAAATATTTGAAGAGATTATAGTTGAAAACTTCCCTAATACAGGAAAGGAAATAGTCAATAAAGTCCAGGAAGCACAGAGAGTCCCATACAGAATAAATCCAAGGAGAAATACTGCAAGACACATATTAATCAAACTATCAAAAATTAAATACAAAGAAAAAATGTTGAAAACAGCAAGGGAAAAGCAACAAATAACATACAAGGGAATCCCCATAAGGTTAACAGCTGATCTTTCAGCAGAAACTCTGCAAGCCAGAGGGTATGGCAGGACATATTTAAAGTGATGAAGGGGAAAAACCTACAACAAAGATTACTCTACCCAGCAGGGATCTCATTCAGATTCAACAGAGAAATTAAAACCTTTACAGAGAAGCAAAAGCTAAGAGAATTCAGCACCACCAAACAAGCTTTACAACAAATGCTAAAGGAACATCTCTAGGCAGGAAACACAAGAGAAGGAAAAGACCTACAATAACAAACTGAAAACAATTAAGAAAATGGTGATAGGAACATACATTTTGATAATTACTTTAAATGTAAATGGTTTAAATGCTCCAACCAAAAGACATAGACTGGCTGAATGAATACAAAAACAAGACCTGTATATATGCTGTCTAAAAGAGATCCACTTCAGACCTAGGGACACATACAGACTGAAAGTGAGGGGATGGAAAAAGATATTCCATGTAAATGGAAATCAAAAGAAAGATGAAGTAGCATTTCTCATATATATCACACAAAATAGACTTCAAAATAAAGACTGTTACAAGAGACAAAGAAGGACACTACATAATGATCAAGGGATCAATCCAAGAATAAGATATAAGAACTGTAAATATTTATACACCCAACAGAGGAACACCTCAATATGTAAGGAAAACACTAACAGCCATGAAAGGGGAAATCGACAGTAACAAAATAATAGTAGGGGACTTTAACATCCCACTTTCACCAATGGACAGATCATCCAAAATGAAAATAAATAAGGAAACACAAGCTTTAAATGACAAATTTAAAAAGATGGACTTAATTGATATTTATAGGACATTCCATCCAAAAGCAACAGAATACACTTTCTTCTCAAGTGCTCATGGAACATTATCCAGGATAGATCATATCTTGGGTCACAAATCAAACCTTGGTAAATTTAAGAAAACAGAAATCATATCAAGAATCATTTCCAAACACAATGCTATAAGACTAGACATCAATTACACGGAAAAAAAGTAAAAAATACAAACATATGGAGGCTAACCAATACACTACTAAATAACCAAGAGATCACTGAAGAAATCAAAGAGGAAATCAAAAACTACCTAGAAACAAATGACAATGAAAACATGACAACCCAAACCTATGGGATACAGCAAAAGCAGTTCTAAGAGGGAAGTTTATAGCAATATAATCCTACCTCCAGAAACAAGAAAAATCTCAAATAAACAACCTAACCTTACACCTAAAGCAATTAGAGAAAGAAGAACAAAAAAACCCCAAAGTTAGCAGAAGGAAAGTAATCATAAAAATCAGATCAGAAATAAATGAAAAAGAAATGAAGGAAACGATAGCAAAGATCAATAAAACTAAAAGCTGGTTCTTTGAGAAGATAAACAAAATTGATAAACCATTAGCCAGACTCATCAAAAAAGAAAGGGGGAGGGCTTCCCTGGTGGCGCAGTTGTTGAGAGTGTGCCGGCCAATGCAGGGGACACGGGTTCGTGCCCCAGTCTGGGAAGATCCCACATGCTGCGGAGCGGCTGGGCCCGTGAGCCATGGCTACTGAGCCTGCGTGTCTGGAGCCTGTGCTCTGCAACGGGAGAGACCACAACAGTGAGAGGCCTGCGTACCGCAAAAAATAATAATAATAAAATAAAATAAAGAGAAAACAATTTTTAAAAAAAGAATGAAAAGAAAGGGAGAAGACTCAAATCAATAGAATTAGAAATGAAAAAGAAGTAACAACTGACACTGCAGAAATACAAAGGATCATGAGAGATTACTACAAGCAACTCTAAGCCAATAAAATGTACAACCTGGAACAAATGGACAAATTCTTAGAAAAGCACAACGTTCCGAGACTGAACCAGGAAGAAACAGAAAATATAAACAGAAAAATCACAAGCACTGAAATTGAAAATGTGATTTAAAATCTTCCAACAAACAAAAGCCCAGGACCAGATGGCTTCACAGGTGAATTCTATCAAACATTTAGAGACGAGCTAACACCTATCCTTCTCAAATTCTTCCAAAATATAGCAGAGGGAGGAACACTCCCAAACACATTCTACAAGGCCACCATCACCCTGATATCAAAACCAGAAAAAGATGTCACAAAAAAAGAAAACTAAAGGCCAATACAACTGATGAACATAGATGCAAAAATCCTCAACAAAATACAGCAAACAGAATCCAACAGCACATGAAAAGGATCATACACCATGATCAAGTGGAGTTTATCCCAGGAATGCAAGGATTCGTCAATATATGCAAATCAATCAATATGTTAAACCATAGTAACAAATTGAAGGAGAAAAACCAAATAATCATCTCAAAAGATGCAGAAAAAGCTTTTGAAAAAATTCAACACCGATGTATGATAAAAACCCTCCAGAAAGTAGGCATAGACGGAACTTACCTCAACATAATAAAGGCCATATATGACAAACCCACAGCCATCATTCCCAATGGTGAAAAACAAAAACCATTTCCACTATGATCAGGAACAAGACAACGTTGCCAAACTTCACCACTATTATTCAACATAGTTTTGGAAATTTTGCCACAGCAATCAGAGACAAAAAAGAAATAAAAGAAATCCAAATCTGAAAAGAAGAACTAAAGCTGTCACTGTTTGTAGATGACATGATACTATACACAGAGAATCCTAAACATGCTACCAGGAAACTACTAGAGCTAATCAATGAATCTGGTAAAGTAGCAGGATACAAAATTAATGCACAGAAATCTCTTGCATTCCTATACACTAATGATGAAAAATCTGAAAGAGAAATGAAGGAAACACTCCCATTTACCCATGCAACAAAAAGAATAAAATACCTAGGAATACACCTACCTAAGGAGACATAAAACCCATATGCAGAAAACCATAAGACACTAATGAAAGGAATTAAAAATGATACAAACAGTTGGAGAGATATACCATGGTCTTGGATTGGACGAAGCAACATTGTGAAAATGACTATACTACCCAAAACAATCTACAGATTCAATGCAATCCTTATCAAACTACCAATGGCATTTTTAACAGAATTAGAACAAAAAATTTCACAATGTGTATGTAAACACAAAAGACCCCAAATAGCCACAGCAATCTTGAGAAAGAAAAACAGAGCTGGTGAAATCAGGCTCCCCGACTTCAGACTATACTATAAAGCTACGGTAATCAAGACAGTATGGTACTGGCACAAAAACAGAAATATAGATCAATGGAACAGGATAGAAAGCCTAGAGATAAACCCAAGCACTTATGGTCACCTTATCCTTGATAAAAGAGGTAAGAATATACAGTGGAGAAAAGACAGCCTCTTCAATAAGTGGTGCTGGGAAAACTGGACAGCTACATGTAAAAGAATGAAATTAGAACACCATACACAAAAATAAGCTCAAAATGGATTAAAGACCTAACTGCAATCCCAGACACTATAAAACTCTTAGAGAAAAACATAAGCAGAACACTGTATGACATAAATCACAGCAAGATCCTTTTTGACCCACCTCCTAGAGAAAGGGAAATAAAAACAAAAATAAACAAATGGGACCTAATGAAACTTAAAAACTTTTGCACAGCAAAAGAAACCATAAAAAAGATGAAAAGACAACCCTAAGAATGGGAGAAAATATTTGCAAATGAAGCAACTGACAAAGGATTAATCTCCAATATTTATAAGCAGTTCATGCAGCTTAATAACAAAAAAACAAACAGCCCAATCCAAAAATGGGCAGAAGACCTAAATAGACATTTCTCCAAAGAAGATATACAGACTGCCAACAAACACATGAAAGAATGCTCAACATCACTAATCATTAGAGAAATGCAAATCAAAACTTCAATGAGATATCATCTCACACCAGTCAGAATGGCCATCATCAAAAAATCTAGAAACAATAAATGCTGGAGAGGGTGTAGAGAAAAAGGAACCCTCTTACACTGTTGGTGGGAATGTAAGTTGATACAGCCACTGTGGAGAACAGTATGGAGGTTCCTTAAAAAACTACAAATAGAACTACCATATGACCCAGCAATCCCACTACTGGGCATATACCCTGAGAAAACCATAATTCAAAAAGAGTCATCTACCAAAATGTTCATTGCAGCTCTATTTACAATAGCCCGGAGATGGAAACAACCTAAGTGCCCATCATCGGATGAATGGATAAAGAATCTGTGGCACATATATACAATGGAATATTACTCAGCCATAAAAAGAAACGAAATTGAGCTATTTGTAATGAGGTGGATAGACCTAGAGTCTGTCATACAGAGTGAACTAAGTCAGAAAGAGAGAGACAAATACCGTATGCTAACACATATATGGAATTTAAGGGGAAAAAATGTCATGAAGAACCTAGGGGTAAAACAGGAATAAAGACACAGACTTACTAGAGAATGGACCTGAGGATATGGGGAGGAGGAAGGGTAAGCTGTGACAAAGCGAGAGAGATGCACGGACATATACACACTACCAAACGTAAGGTAGATAGCTAGTGGGAAGCAGCCACATAGCACAGGGAGATCAGCTCGGTGCTTTGTGACCGCCTGGAGGGGTGGGATAGGGAGGGAGGGAGGGAGATGCAAGCGGGAAGAGATATGGGAACATATGTATATATATATAACTGATTCATTTTGTTGTGAAGCAGAAACTAACACACCATTGTAAAGCAATTATACTCCAATAAAATAAAAACAAAGAAACAAAAAAAACAAAGAACCCAATTAGAAAATGGGAGAAGACCTAAATAGACATTTCTCCAAAGAAGATATACAGATTGCCAACAAACACATGAAAGGATGCTCAACATTACTAATCGTTAGAGAAGTGCAAATCAACAATGAAGTATCACCTCACACCAGTCAGAATGGCCATCATCAAAAAGTCTACACACAATAAATGCTGGAGAGGGGTGGAGAAAAGGGAATCCTCTTACACTGTTGGTGGGAATGTAAATAGATACAGGCACTGTGGAGAACAGTATGGAGGTTCCTTAAAACTCTAAAAATAGAACCACCGTATGACCCAGCAATCTGACTACTGGGCATATACCCCGAGAAAACCATAATTCAAAAAGAGTCATGTACCGCAGTGTTCACTGCAGCACTATTTACAATAGCCAGGACATGGAAGCAACCTAAGTGTCCAATGACAGATGAATGGATAAAGAAGATGTGGCACATATATACAGTGGAATATTACTCAGCCATAAAAAGAAACAAAAATGAGTTATTTGTAGTGAGGTGGATGGACCTAGAGTCTGTTGTACAGAGTGAAGTAAATCAGAAAGAGAAAAACAAATACTGTATGCTAACACATATATATGGAATCTAAAAAAAAAAAGAAAAAAATGGTTCTGAATAACCTAGGGGCTGGACAGGAATAAAGACGCAGACATAGAGAATGGACTTGAGGACATGGGGAGGGGTAAGCTGGGACGAAGTGAGAGAGTAGCACTGACATATATACACTATCAAATGTAAAATAGATAGCTAGTGGGAAGCAGCAGCACAACACAGGGAGGTCAGCTTGGTGCTTTATGTCCACCTAGAGGGGTGGGATTGGGAGGGTGGGAGGGAGACGCAAAAGGGAGGGCATATTGGATATATGTATATGTATAGGTGATTCACTTTGTTATACAGCAGAAGCTAACACACCATTGTAAAGCAATTATACTCCAATAAAGATATTAAAAATAAATAAACAAATTTTTTAAAAAACACAAAAGGAAAAGAATTATTTGAAAATTATTCACAATATTTAAAAATAAGTAAATAAGACCAAAGTAATAAAGAGAAGAAAGAGAAAAAGAAGAAGAATGCAAAGAAGGTGGTGCACAGGGAGAGGGAGAGGTAGTGAAAAGAAGAATAAAACTTCTTTGAAGCAGTAGGTAAATAAAAAGTTGTTAATTTCTTGTGATATAATTGTATATATAGAAAAGTTGACTCTTCAGACAAACCCTTTAAATGTTGCTGAATCCAAGGTTAACACACCAAAATCAATAGCAGTCTGTAGCAGGCTTATTAATGGCCCCCAGTTATATCAGGTCCTAATCCCTGGAATCTAATACATGTTGCCTTATTTGAAAAAAGGATCTTTGCAGATGTGATTAAGTTAAGCATCTTGTGATGAGACGATCCTGAATTATCCAGGTGGATCTTTTTTATGTTTATTTTTTATTTGTTTTTTCTTATTAGTCATCCATTTTGTACACATCAGTGTATACATGCCAATCCCAATCACCCAATTCATCATACCACAACCCCCACTTTCTGCCACTTTCCCCCCTTGGTGTCCATACGTTTTTTCTCTACTTTTGTGTCTCAATTTCTGGTCTCCAAACAGGTTCATCTCCATCATTTTCTAGGTTCCACATATATGCGTTAACATACGATATTTGTTTTGCTCTTTCTGACTTACTTCACTGTGTATGACAGTCTCTAGGTACATCCACATCTCTACAAATGACCCAGTTTCGTTCCTTTTTATGGCTGAGTAATATTCCATTATATATATATATATATATATACCACATCTTCTTTATCCATTCGTCTGTCGATGGGCATATAGGTTGCTTCCATGTCCTGGCTATTGTAAATACAGCTGCAATGAACATTTTCATACATGACTCTTTTTGAATTACAGTTTTCTCAGGGTATATGCCCAGTAGTGGGATTGCTGGGTCATATGGTAATTCTGTTTTTAGTTCTTTAAAGAACCCCCATACTGTTCTCCATAGTAGCTGTATCAATTTACATTCCCACCAAGAGTGCAAGAGGATTCTCTTTTCTCCGCACCCTCTCCAGCATTTATTGTTTGTAGCTTTTCTGATGATGCCCATTCTAACTGGTGTGAGGTGATACCTCATTGTAGTTTTGATTTGCATTTCTCTAATAATTAGTGAGTTGAGCAGCTTTTCATGTGCTTCTTAGCCATCTGTATGTCTTCTTTGGAGGAATGTCTATTTAGGTCTTCTGCCCATTTTTGGATTGGGTTGTTTGTTTTTTTAATATTGAGCTGTTTATATATTTTGGAGATTGATCCTTTTTCCAATGATTCATTTGCAAATATTTTCTCCCATTCTGAGCGTTGTCTTTTTGTCTTGTTTATGGTTTCCTTTGCTGTGCAAAAGCTTTTAAGTTTCATTAGGTCCCATTTGTTTATTTTTGTTTTTATTTCCATTACCCTAGGAGGTGGATCAAAAAATATTTTGCTGTGATATGTCAGAATGCTCTTCCTATGTTTTCCTCCAAGAGTTTTATAGTGCCCAATCTTACATTTAGGTCTCAAATCCATTTTGAGTTTATTTTTTGTATATGCTGTTAGGGAGTGTTCTAATTTCATTCTTTTACATGTAGCTGTCCAGTTTTCCCAGCACCACTTATTGAAGAGACTGTCTTTTCTCCATTGTATATCCTTGCCTCCTTTGTCATAGATTAGTTGACCATAGGTGCGTTAGTTTATCTCTGGACTTTCTATTCTGTTCCACTGATCTATATTTCTGTTTTTCTACCAGTACCATATTGTCTTGATTACTGTAGCTTTGTAGTCAGGGAGTCTGAATTCAGGGAGTCTGACTGCTCCAGCTCCGTTTTTTTCCCTCAAGACTGCTTTGGCTATTCGGGATCTTTTGTGTCTCTATACAAATTTTAAGATGATTTGTTCTAGTTCCTTAAAAAAATGCCATTGGTAATTTAATAGGGATTGCAATGAATCTGTAGATTGCTTTGTGTAGTATAGTCATTTTCACAATACTGATTCCTCCAATCCAAGAACATGGTATATCTCTCCATCTGTTTGTATCATCATTAATTTCTTGCATCAGTGTCTTATAGTCTTCTGCTTACAGGTCTTTTATCTAGGTAGGTTTATTCCCAGGTATTTTATTCTTTTTGTTGCAATGGTAAATGGGAGTGTTTCCTTAATTTCTCTTTCATATTTTTCATCATTAGTGTATAGGAATGCAAGAGATTTCTGTGCATTAATTTTGTATCCTGCTACTTTACCAGATTCATTGATTAGCTCTAGTAGTTTTCTGGTGGCATCTTTCGGGTTCTCTATGTATAGTATCATGTTATCTGCAAACAGTGACAGTTTTACTTCTTCTTTTCCAATTTGTATTTCTTTTTCTTCTCTGATTGCCATGGATAGGGCATCCAAAACTATGTTGGATAATAGTGGTGAGAGTGGACATCCTTGCCTTGTTCCTGATCTTAGAGGAAATGCTTTCAGTTTTTCACCATTGAGAATGAAATTTGCTGTGGGTTTGTTGTATATGGCCTTTATTATGTTGAAGTAGTTTCCCTCTATGCCCACTTTCTGGAGAGTGTTTATCATACATCAGTGTCGAATTTTGTCAAAAGCTTTTTCTGCATCTATTGAGATGATCATATGGCTTTTATTCTTCAATTCGTTAATAAGGTGTATCACATTGATTGATTTGTGTATATTGAAGGATCCTTGCATCTCTCGGATAAATCCCACTTGATCATGGGGTATGATCCTTTTAATGTGATGTTGGATTCTGTTTGCTAGTATTTTGTTGAGGATTTTTGCATCTATATTCATCAGTGATAGTGGTCTGTAGTTTTCTTTTTTTGTAGTATCTTTGTCTGGTTTTAGTATCAGGGTGATGGTGGCCTCATAGAATGAGTTTGGGAGTGTTCCTTCGTCTGCAATTTTTTGGAAGAGTTTGGGAAGCATGCGTGTTAGCGCTTCTCTAAATGTTTGATAGAATTCACCTGTGAAGCCATCTGGTCCTGGACTTTGGTTTTTTGGAAGATTTTTAAATCACAGTTTCAATTTCACTACTTGTGATTGGTCTGTTCATATTTTCTATTTCTTCCTGGTTCAGTCTTGGAAGGTTATACCTTTCTAAGAATTTGTCCATTTCTTCCAGGTTGTCCATTTTATTGGCATAGAGTTGCTTGTAGTAGTCTCTTAGGATGCTTTGTATTTCTGGTGTCTGCTGTGACTTCTCCTTTTTCATTTCTAATTTTATTGATTTGAGTCCTCTCCCTCTTTTTCTTGATGAGTCTGACTAATGGTTTATCAATTTTGTTTATCTTCTCAAACAACCAGCTTTTAGTTTTATTGATCTTTGCTATTGTTTTCTTTGTTTCTATTTTATTTATTTCTGCTTTGATCTTTATGATTTCTTTCCTTCTGCTTACTTTGGGTTTTGTTTGTTCTTTTTTCTCTAGTTCCTTTTGGTGTAAGGTTAGAATGTTTGAGACTTTTCTTGTTTCTTGAGGTAGGCTTGTATTGCTATAAACTTCCCTCTTAGAACTGCTTTTGCTGCATCCCATAGGTTTTGGATTGTTGTGTTTTCATTGCTATTTGTCTCTAGGTATTTTTTGATTTCCTCTTTGATTTCTTCAGTGATCTCTTGGTTATTTAGTAACGTATTGTTTAGCCTCCATGTGTTTGTGTTTTTAAGTTTTTTTCCCTGTAATTCATTTCTAATCTCATAGCGTTGTGGTCAGAAAGATGCTTCATATGATTTCAGTTCTCTTAAATTTACTGAGGCTTGATTTGTGATCCAAGATGTGATTTATCCTGGAGAATGTTCCATGTGCACTTGAGAAGAAACTGTAATCTGCTGTTTTTGGATGGAATGTCCTGTAAATATCAATTAAATATATCTGGTCTATCATGTCATTTAAAGCTTGTGTTTCCTTATTAATTTTCTGTTTGGATGATCTGTCCATTGGTGTAATTGAGGTGTTAAAATCCTTCACTATTATTGTGTTACTGTCGATTTCCTCTTTTAGAGCTGTTTGCAGATGCCTTATGCATTGAGGTGCTCCTATGTTGGGTGCATATATATTTATAATTGTTATATCTTCTTCTTGGATTGATCCCTTGATCCTTACATAGTGTCCTTCCTTGTATCTCATATCATTCTTTATTTTAAAGTCTATTTTTTCTGATATGAGTATTGCTACTCCATCTTTCTTTTGATTTCCATTTACATTAAATATCTTTTTTCATCCCACACTTTCAGTCTGTATGTGCCCCTAGGTCTGAAGTGGGTCTCTTGTAGACAGCATATATATGGGTCTTGTTTTTGTATCCATTCAGCAAGCCTGTGTCTTTTGGTTGGAGCATTTAATCCATTCACGTTTAGGGTAATTATCGATATGTATGTTCCTATTACCATTTTCTTAATTGTTTTGGGTTTGTTTTTTTAGATGCTTTTCTTCTCTTGTGTTTGCCACTTAGAGACGTTCCTTTAGCATTTGTTGTAGAGCTGGTTTGGTGGTGCTGAATTCTCTTAGCTTTTACTTGTCTGTAAAGCTTTTGATTTCTCCATTGAATCTGAATGAGATCCTTGCCGGGTAGAGTAATCTTTGTTGTAGGTTCTTCCCTTTCATCACTTTAAGTATATCGTCCACTCCCAACTGGCTTGTAGAATTTCTCCTGAGAAATCAGCTGTTAACCTTATCGGAGTTCCCTTGTATGTTATTTGTCGTTTTTCCCTTGCTGCTTTCAATAATTTTTCTTTGTCTTTAATTTTTGCCAATTTGATTACTATGTGTCTCGGTGTGTTTTTCCTAGGGTTTATCCTGTATGGGACTCTCTGTTCTTCCTGGACTTGGGTGGCTATTTCCTTTCCCATGTTAGGGAAATTTTCGACTATAATCTCTTCAAATATTTTCTCTGGTCCTTTCTCTCTCTCTTCTCCTTCTGGGACCCCTATAATGCGAATGTTGTTGCATTTAATGTTGTTCCAGAGGTCTCTTAGGCTGTCTTCTTTCTTTTCATTCTTTTTTCTTCATTCTGTTCCACAGCAGTGAATTCCACCATTCTGTCTTCCAGGTCACTTATCTGTTCTTCTGCCTCAGTTATTCTGCTATTGATTCCTTCTAGTGTATTTTTCATTTCAGTTACTGTATTGTTCATCTCTGTTTGTTTGTTCTTTTATTCTTCTTGATCTTTGTTAAACATTTCTTGCATCTTCTCAATCTTTGCCTCCAATCTTTTTCTGAGGTCCTGGATCATCTTCACTATCATTATTCTGAATTCTTTTTCTGGAAGGTTGCCTATCTCCATTTCATTTAGTTGTTTTTCTGTGGTTTTAACTTGTTCCTTTTTCTGGTACATAGCCCTCTGCCTTTTCATCTCGTCTGTCTTTCTGTGAATGTGGTTTTTGCTCCACAGGCTGCAAGATTGTAGTTCTTCTTGCTTCTGCTGTCTGCCCTCTGGTGGATTTGGCTATCTAAGAGGCTTGTGGAAGTTTCCTGATGGGAGAGACTGGTGGTGGGTAGAGCTGGCTGTTGCTGTGGTAGGCAGAGCTCAGTGAAACTTTAATCTGCTTGTCTACTGATGTGTGGGGCTGGGTTCCCTCCCTGTTGGTGGTTTGACCTGAGGCAACCCAACACTGGAGCCTACTGGGCTCTTTTGTGGGGCTAATGGTGGACTCTGGGAGGGCTCACACCAAGGAGTACTTCCCAGAACTTCTGCTGCCAGTGTCCTTGTCCCTTGGTGAGCCACAGCTGCCCCCACCTCTGCAGGAGACCCTCCAAGACTAACAGGTAGGTCAGGTTCAGTCTCCTAAGGGATCACTGCTCCTTCCCCATGGGTCCTGATGTGCACACTACTTTGTGTGTGCCCTCCAAGAGTGGAGTCTCTGTTTCCCCCAGTCCTGCCAGAGTCCTGCAATCAAATCCCGCTAGCCTTCAAAGTCTGATTCTCTATTAATTCCTCCTCCCTTTGCCAGGCCCCCAGGTTGGGAAGCCTGACGTGGGGCTCAGAACCTTCACTCCAGTGGGTGGACTTCTGTGGTGTAAGTGTTCTCCAGTTTGTGAGTCACCCACCCAGTGGTTATGGGATTTGATTTTATTGTGATAGTGCCCCTCCTACCATCTCCTTGCAGCTTCTCATTTGTCTCTGCATGTGCGGTATCTCTTTTGGTGAGTTCCAGTGTCTTCCTGTCGATGATTGTTCAGCAGTTATTTGTGATTCCAGTGTTTTTGAAGGAGGGAGTGAGACCATGTCCTTCTACTCTGCCATCTTGAACCAATCTCTCCAGGTAGATCTTAAATGCAATCATATGTATCATAAGAGGGAGATTTCACACACACACACACACACACACACACACACACACACACACACACTGGAGAAGGCAATGTGAAGACAGAGCAGAGAAGGATTTTAAGACTGACCTTGAAGATTGGAATGATGCGGCCACAAACCAAGGAACACCGGCAACCACCAGAAGATGGAAAAGGTGAGTAATGGATTCTTTCCTGGAACCTCTAGAGGGAGAGCAGCCCTGCCAACAGCTTGATCTTGGCCCAGTGGTATTTCTTTGTGCTTCTGGCCTCCTGAACTGTGAAAGAATAGATTTCTGTCGTTTTTAGTCATCAAGCTTTTAGAAACTTTTACGGCAGCCATGGGAAACTAATGCACAGTCCTATAGCACCCACCAGAAGAAACGAATTAAAAGGTATAATGAACAAAAGTTCCTAATCACAAAGCAATAAACACTTCAAGATACTTAGGAACAGATCTCACACTATACAGCACTCATCATGGGCTTTCTGTATGCACCCAGGTCTGGCTTCCCTATCAGAGCAAAAGTTTTCTGAGATTGGAGAACACATCTTTAGGAATGATGTGTCAAGTACAGGTGCTAGAGATTTTAAAATAAATAGACATAGACATACACACTGTCTTCAAAGCAGACAGACAGGTAATAACAGTAGAATTCAGTAAGTATCTCAATGGTAATGAGTCCCGTGGGAATTTGGTAGGGAAGAGGGTAGGAGCAACTAGCCTTGAAAACTACCTTGAAAAATTGAGAAAGTTTCAGAAAGGAGATAGCACCAGAACTGGCTCTACAAACTTCAGACCCAGAAGAGGTGGGGAGGTCAGTGCAGGTCGAGGGAACAGTGAGTGCAAAGATAAGGAAGTATCAGGAAAGAACCTGACATATTTGGGGAAGGGTACAAAGTGCACTCGGATTATTTACACTGCGGGCGCTATTCCGAACGTATTATATACTTCATAGGTAAAAAGCTAGAGAGTCAGAAGAAGCCAGATCAAAAAGGAAAATTTGCCTTAAACCAAACAAAAGTGTTCCTTGGTGAAAAGGGAGATAGAGAAAGTCTTCAGCTGTGGAGCAGATTTGATTTTTTCTAGTCCACTCTGGTGGTGGTGGGAGCGGACTGGTATCAGGCCAGTTAGGAAACCATGAAGCCGTCTAGGTAAGAGTTGATGAGAGCATGAGGAAAGCAGTGGGGATGGGGGACAGGGGACATATTGGAGAGGTTTTAAGCATTGAGGACATGGAGACCAACTAGACATGGAGGCGAAGGGGAAGGAACAGTCCTCCAGTATGGCAGCCCCACAAGGACAGGGAATTTTTATACCCTGCTGTATCCTTGGCATTTACACAAATTCCTGGCACATGGTAAATGCTCAAAAAACAACCATCTAATGAATAAGTCACGTATGATTCCCAGTTTCTAGGTTGGAAGATAGATTCAATGGTGACACGAATAAGCAAAAACATGGGAGGGGGAATAAATTTATGGGCAGAAGTGCAGTGGCTTATTTGAGTCCTATTGGTTTACATGCCTGTAAGTGAGATGTGGGTTTGGAGCTCAGGAAAAAGTTTGAAACCACTGGAAAAAGATGAAATTTCCCAGGAAAAAAGCACCAGAGCAAGAAGGGATAAGATCAAGAATGGACCTGTCCCCTTACTCAGTCTGCTTGGGCTGCCATAACCGTAGATTGAGTGGTTTAGGCAACAGAACCATAACCATAGATTGAGTGGTTTAGGCAACAGAACTTTATCTTCTCTCAATTTTGAAGGCTTGAAGTCCAAGGTCAGAGTGCCAGCATGGTGGGGTTCTGGTGAGAACTCTCTTCCTGGCTTGCAGATGGCTACATCCTCCCTGTGTCCTCACATGGCAGAGAGAGAGAGAAAGAGAGGGCTCCCTAGCATCTCTTCTAATAAACTCACCAAGCTCATCATGATGGCCCACCCACAGGACCCCATCTAAACGTAATTACCTCCCAAAGACTTCATCTCTAAATACCATCACATTGGAGGTTAAGGCTTCAAAATGTGAATTTGGGGGGTTGGGAGGGGACACAATTGAGTCTGTGGCAGAGATTGTTAATGCCCTTTGCAAGAGTTGCTTCAGAATTGTGGGAGGAGCAGAAGCAGATGACAATGGTAGACAGTGGATGGAAATAACTTACATTTTTAGCCCTTTGTGCCTGGAGTATAGTAGGACGTCAACAGACATTCCTTAAGTGAATGTTTGGGGGGATTCTCTGAACCTGAATCTGCCCCCTTCCTCACCTGAAATATTCAATAGTTACACCTTATCTTGAGTTTCTCCTGCATCCTTCCACCAAATCCCTCTGCACTAATTTTTGCTGTAGATTTCACAGTTGTTCTGGTGAAAGCGCCCGATAACCATGCCCCAGTGAAGGGCACCAGCCCAAGACCCAGAAGCTGGCTTCATACGGGGAAGACCAAGGCTGAGACATGCTGTGCTGAATGTCTACAAGATCATGGCTGTGATCGTAGACCTCAGGGTCCAGAATGCTTTGGGAAGGCTATTCCTGGGCTTACAAACAAACAAACAAACAAAAAATTAACAGCTGAGCAGGTAAAATAAATGAGTAGAGCCAGCTGCATGTAAGGCAGCTGAGAGGGGACGACTGGGGAGTGTCCACAGGTCTGCATAAGGCGACCTTGACTCAGTTCCAGCCAACTAGCCCACGAAGAACTGTGGTTCAGAACTGATGGATATTGGTATCTTCCAAGAGAGGCCATCATCTCAGATTATTCTATAAAACTGCCCAATTTTTAATCTTGGCAACTAATTCAAGTTAGTCATGGGGGTTCAACAGGGCACACCTGCAGGGCCATGAGACACTCAAGTCACAGGAGACTCTCAAGTTACCTGTGGTGGCCCTGCCTTAGATCTTGCAAGTAAATGAAAGATTCATGAAGAAACGTTTTACTCCTACATTATAAGTCATCAAGTTAGAAACCTCATTAACCCCCAGGGTATGATTTGGGTTGAGAATAAAAGTCAAGTCTCATTAAATTCATGGAAACAGAACCAAATTTGAAATTATGGAGGACACCCCGAGATGTCAGGCACATCCCTAACTGCTCAAGAAAGTTTTCTGACCGGCAGGAAGAAGCTGTGCCTCCTAGACTTGATGAAAAGCTGTCACCACAGGCCTCAACAGTCAGCACACTGAACGAACGTCTTGGGGAAAAAAAAAGAAAAACAGTGTCAGAAATTCATTTTCATAACCAGTAAGTGAAGACTGGCCAAGGAGAAAGACAAGACCAGCAGGAATAATCTGGGATTTTTTGGTTTTCCACTCAGCAACCCTTCCCTTATTAGAAGGAAAGAGACAACTTAAGAAAAAGTCTTTCTCTGGGAGAGTAAATTACACTCATTTATCCATTCAGTCACTCACTCAACAAGTATTTATTGAGTCCTCCAGGCTCCAGGCCCTGTGTGAGGCTGCAGGGCACCACGGTGAAGGACAGGTGTGCTCCTGCCCTCAGGAAGCTCACGTGCTCCCAGGATGGGACAGACGTCAAATACGTAAGCATAATAAACCAAATTTAGGTAATACAGATTTTTTTTTTTTAGAGATTTTTTGATGTGGACCATTTTTAAAGTCTTTATTGAATTTGTTACAATATTGCTTCTGTTTTATGTTTTTGGGTTTTTGGCCACAAAGCACGTGGGATCTTAACTCCCCAGCCAAGGATCTAACCCACACCCGCTGCACTGGAAGGTGAAATCTCAACCACTGGCCTGCCAGTGAAGTCCCAAGATTATATATTTTTAAAATTTATTATTATTTTTTATGAGCTATGAAAGAAGGCGCCATGTGCTGTGACAAAGTAACTCTAGGAGTTGTGCAGAGGCCCCTTTAAAAATGATATAATGATATAAAATGATAAGCTGGAAGTTGGAGGAGGAGTAGGTGGCAGGAACGGCTCAGGGAAGGGTGTTATAGCAAGAGGACACAGAAGTCCAAAGAACTGAACCAGAAAGAGCTTAGCAAGTCCTAGAAACCATCAGAGGGCCAGTTGGCCAGAGTCTGCTAACAAGAGGGTGAGTAAACCGAGTCTGAGATTACTGGAGAGGTGCTGGGACTCCGAAAGCCACCATGAGGTGTTTGGATTTTGTTTCAAGGGCAGTGGGGAGCTGTTTTGAAGGGGATATAAGGAGGGGCTTGACATTATCTGAATTTTTTCAAAGATCCCTCTGGCTGCCCCATGGAGATTAGATTGCAGGAAGGCAGGAACCTCATTACAAAGCAGATAACGATCATCCAGGCCAGAGAGACGGCTACGGAGAGCAATGAATGGACTTGGGATACGTCTCAGAGGCAGAACGGAGAGAACTGTTGATGGGTTGGATGTAAGTGACGCAGGAAAGAGAGGAATAAAGGATAACCAATAGATATTTGACCTGAGACACAGACATTTGTGAGTACCATTTACCACAGTGGGGAAGGCTAGAGAAAAAGTGGGTTCAAAGAAGAAAAAATGGTTACATTAGTAAGTAAGTGACTGGGCTTGGGAAACACTGTCCTGGAAGATCCCACAATGTCCAACATCGCAGTGTTGATCATATCACGGCCTTGCCTGAAACATACCAACAACTTCTCAATGCCATTGAGACACATTGCAAAGTAGCAAGGAGTCGAAAACACTTTATGGTTTGGGCTCAACTTTATTTCATCTACTTTATTTGCCAGCTTCCTCTGCTTCCACTTGCTACACACATTCTACCCTCTTTTCTTTCTTTCTTTTTTTTAACATCATTATTGGAGTAAAATTGCTTTACAATGGTGTGTTAGTTTCTGCTCTATCACAAAGTGAATCAGCTATACATATACATATATCCCCATATCCCCTCCCTCTTGCGTCTCCCTCCCACCCTCCCTATCCCGCCCCTCTAGGTGGTCACAAAGCACCAAGTTGATCTCCCTGTGCTATGCGGCTGCTTCCCACTAGCTATCGGTTTTACATTTTCTACCCTCTTTTCTTCATTATTATTATTTTTGCCATTCCACATAATTTGCAGTTGCTTGAATATGCCTTTCTCTCCTCACACCTTTTAGCCTTTGGACTTATTGTTTGGTTTCCCTAGAATAGGCTTCCTTCTTCATTCACTTGCTGAACTCAACTCAGCTCAAAAGTGATACCTCTTCTAAGAAGCCTTCCTTGATTGCTCCAGGCGGACTTGCCTGTTTTCTAACTGGGCAACATAGTATTAATTTAGAACATAAGAACAGGGAGTCAGAGGGCCTGGGTTCAAATCTACCCAGCAGCTGGGAGTTCCTCAACGTCAGGGAATACACCTGGATCAACTCCGTACCCCCGAAGCGCCTGGGACAATCCTTGGCACAGAGTACGGAGTTGCCTGGTGAAGATCTGGTGAAGAGGTGTAATAGACCTCACTGTTCACGCTAGGCTTTGAATCCTCAAACCAATTTCTTAAATCTTCCTTCTAAACTGAGAGGATACACTCCAGAGACATCTATGTCTGCACTACTAAAGGGCCCCAAATGAGAAGTGGTTGCACTCATTTTCCTCCAGTGCTTTCTCTCCCCTGTGACTTTTTTTCTCATCCCAGCCCTCCAGGCTCACCTCTGTAGAGCCAATCCTTACCCCAACTGCCAATACCCCAGCCCTCATCGGGAGTGGAGGCGGTCAAGCGGTGGTCTGCAAGATTTCCAGATACACTTCAAGGATCATTTAAATTTCCCAGAACCTATTGACCAAAAATTAATTATTGAAAGCCTACTATGTGCCCACTACCAAGCTAAATGTCTTGATGGATCAAAGTTTTATATTATGGGGTGTGAAACATGTACAAATGCTGGGATCTTTTAAGAGAAATAATATAAAGTAACAAACACAAGTTTAGGAACAGAGTCCGGAAAAGTAAAGTGAGGGACCTTGAAGCTGAAACTCTATTAGCTTCACATAAATCTGCTTCTAGCTTAAGAGCTCTTAACCTGTTTTGTGCCATTTGATAGCCTGGTAAAAGTACAGGCCTCTTCTACATTTTTAAATGCATAAAATAAAACACAGAGCATTACGAAAGAAATTATTTATATTGAAATACATCTGGGAAATACATTCGAAAAACAAATTTTTGATATAGTCATCTGTTTTTCTTTATTAGGATATTAAACATCAAGATCTTGCAACAGGTCAAAGAACCAGTGCTTTCCTTTCTTTAGAAGAATTTCCCTACTGTGAGTTCAGTATCTACTTTGTCTCAGTAACCAGCACCCTCTTGGGTGCCTCGCACATGGGTGAGCTGAACACCCCCCAGTGTTCACAGCTGTGCCAGCCAGCTTATGGGTCCTCGTGCTCTGTCTCTAGTAACCAGGAGTGGTGGCACCAGCTTGAAAGTTGGAGCCATCATCACACGCACCCCACATATATGCTCTCCATTTCTTCCTTATTCAACCATCCAAAAGATCTCATGTTAGTCTGGAGATTTGCACCACTGGCTGGGAGGCACAGGAAGAAAGAAAAGCAGCAAGATTCACAGTCTGCAAATCTGGGTTCAACTACTTAGGTGGTCTTAGCAACCACTCTGAATCACATCTCCAAAATGGGCAGAAGGAAGGTTTCTGCCCTGCAGGGGTGTTCTGCATACCGGAAGGTATGTTAAAAGCACTTTGATAACTAAACCTTTCCAGGAAGAGGTTATATAATTTGACATCCTGAAAGAGGAAGAGAGAATATTGAATTTAGTGATGCTTCCAGCCAACCATTCTCTCAGTGTGGTGAGAAGTGCTTTAACATTCATTGCCAAGTTTATTAAAATTGATTGTCTGACATAGTATGTGCTCTGCCCCAAGGCACATGATAGAATAAAGCAGGGCTGGGTTCAAACTCAGGTCCCTGGGCTCTGAGTCCACTAGTTTTTCCATTCGGCTGGGTAGCTGGGTTCCAGGTCAGCTGGGAGCCAGCCTCCGTGCTCAGGGGGCCAGACCATAGTGTACAGTGAGTTTCCTCACATATTTCTCTACTTAGGTCACCCAAATTCTGGTTGTCCCCCTTTTCTTCATGGCTTCAGTACTCCTCAAGACCACAAATCCATCTGTTAAGACAGAGCAGACCTCTTCCTCTTCCTGAAGGCCTTGGTCCCTGGGGTGAGGTCCAGCGGTTAGTACAGCTGTTAGAACAGCACTTATTGCTTCATAACAAGTCTTCACTCCCCTTCATAGGACCCTCACCAAGCAATTCACGCACACATTTAAAACGTCTTGTGTACCTACAATGTGTTAGGCACTGTCCCAGGCCCTTTGTGGGGGGACAGATTTGACCCAGGTAGAGTCAGTCCCTGACCTTGAGAACCCCCAGATGATGGAGTTAGGATTTGAACCCAGGCAGGTTATGAGTTTTATTTTTTTTTAATTTTTATTTTATATTGAGTATAGTTGATTTACAACATTAGTGGTTATGAATTTTATATGGAAAGCGTTCTCAGAGTTCACTGGATCCAATCCTCCCATTTTACAGATGAAAACGCTACTTCCATAGTTACTAGGTGCCAGGCAGTATTCTGAGGACTTTAAAAATGTGAAATAGGTACAAAAGAAAAAATGAAGGCAAAGAACTTTTAAGTAACTTGCCTAAGGTCACATAGCCAGGAATAAATGGCAGAGCTGGGCTTCAAACCCAGAGAATCAAGCTTCGGCATTCACACTCTCAACCTGCTTTACTGAGGGAGGAGTAGATGCCGGCCCCTCTGCCGGGTTGCCAGCCCTTCCCTGCCACACGTGTCCGGAGGCTCCCCCAAGCATCTGGCAGGCCAGACCTGATCCAGTCTTGAGTCAGAGAGCAGAGATGCCATCAGTGACAACCCTGAGAACAAACAGGAGACGAGCTTGTTCTCTGCTATTTTTTTCCAGCCTTTAGTCAGCCTGGAGTGGTTAGTTTCCCAGCATTTCTAGTCACAGAGAAAAGCCCCCAAGACACAGTGGAGACGGAGCAAACAGCGGCCCCCATCCACCCTTCCAGCTAAGCCTTCTCCACTCTTCTCTCCCAAATCCTGCAGCCTCCTTTGCCCTTGACCTGACTTTGAAAGGACAAATCGTCAGCCTCCCATTAGGGCTGACATTTGAGTGGAGGAACATTGATAGATATGTTGAGAGAGATCTGCTGATTGGATCCAGGCAGCTCATGAAATGTGGCATCAAAAGCCCCTCCGGGGGCTCCCAGGCAAAGTGCTCCAGCTGGCCCTGGGCAGAGCAGACCCGCATAATCTAGACAGAGACCTCAATCCTGCCAGCCCTGAGTCTTGGCTGCAGAGACACTCTCTTCCCTGCCCAGTACATTTTTGCAGCTCCTTCCTGCTGCCAGAGAAGAACAGACTGGTCTCTGCGCTGTTGTTTCCAGGTCCCAGCTGTTGTCAGCATCAACCCCTCTCATACTCCTGCAATACAAGGAACCTGGTCTGAAAACACCCCAGACTCTGGCTGGTTTCAGGGTCTCACAATTGCTTTCAAGCCATCATTTGTCCCATACTTATTGAGCATCTACTGTGTGCCAGGCATTGTGCTCCATTCCAGAGATCAAGTAGTAAATAAGGCAAATATGATCCCTGCCTTTAAGGAACTTACAGTCCAGTGGGGACAAAGGCAATCACGACAAGGACTAACAAGCACAGGACAAGAGGAATGTAACCATTGTCTGGGTGGTCAGGGAAGGCTTCCTGGAAGAAGAGATATCTAATCTAAGATCTGAAGAATAAGGCTTAACTAAGCAGAAGTAAGAGGAAGGAGAACTGGGTGAAAAAGTATTTGAGGTAGAGAAAGGAACATATGCAGAGGTCTTCATGAGAGGAAACACTTGGCTTTCAAGAAATGAATGTTGTGAAGAACGTGAAGGGCAGAAAGGTCATGGAATGTGGAGAAAGCCTGGAGTGGTTACAAAAGGGCTATAGACCAAGGTAGAAGTTAGATTTATGAAGATAATCAAGGCCATTATTGGGTTTTATGTAAGCAAGAGTGTGTCTGGCTGACCACTCATCATTCTTCTTGCCATAATTTAAGTGACCTGGCCCTTCAGCTCATGTCAGTTCCACAAAAGGGCTGTCCTTGAGCATCTAGCTTGCAAAAGGAGGAGGGTCAGAGCTCTGGCTTGAGTGAAGGTTGGACATTTTGACTGAGCTCGTCTGTGACTGAGAAGCTATGAGACCTGGCTGGGCTGAATCCTAAAGAGGGATTCAAAGATCTCAGTCAGCCACAGCTCTTGGAAAACTAAAGCCTCCCAACTTATAGACAAAGGGTAGAAGCTCTTCCCTGAAACCAGTTCCACAAGGTCAGGGAATCTCTCGTGACAGTGAACGCCAGAGGGAACCAGAGGGAACCAAAGCCGGGCCTTTGAGGAAGAGGTGTGAGGAGAATTTGGGTGTTTCTCATAAAAGGGTAAACAGGAACTTTCATTTTCTCTTGGCCTCAGGTAGGTATGAATTGCAAAACCAAAATATTGAGCCTTTTCTCTCACAACAAACCACCCTGACAGGAGTCTCATTACTCAGCTCTAAGAGTTTTAAAACCCCACAGGGCTTAGCAGCAACTTTGAGAGAAGTGAGAGAAGGGGAGACCTGTGAGCTCATGGGGTGAGAGTGGGACCCTCTGCAAAGGCAGGACCCGCACCCACCTGAGAAACCAAAATAAAGAAGAGGCACCAACACGGAGTGCGTTGGAAGACAGCTGGTCACCTCCAAAAGAGGGAAATGAAACCACAAATGTGAGTGGAACCAGGGTGAGCGGAATTTCCTCCTGCTGTTCAGGAAGGAGGGTTTCATGAGGCAGGTCTCCAAGACAGAAAGCACAGCGCTCTGTGTCTGCCTGGGCTCCATCCTCGGAAGACCCTCAGGAAGAAATGAGGTCCTAGTACTCAAAAGTTCCCATCAGTCTTTTCTCTTGAAAGGCCATTGTGAAAAGCCTGACGAAAACTCGACAAATGTAAATATTAACGCTGTGCTGAGTGAAGAGAACTTCTCAAGCAAGAAACTAGCCGCTATTTTTACAGATGTGTATAAAATAAATATCGCCCCCTGGAAACACGTCTTCCTATCTCTAACACCACATCTCAAGTGGTGCTTGAGGTCCACCCAGGCTCTGGGCTCTGAGAGGAGAGTGTTTCTTTTTTTTTTTTTTTTTTTAACATCTTTATTGGAGTATAATTGCTTTACAATGGTGTGTTAGTTTCTGCTTCACAACAAAATGAATTAGTTATACATATACATATGTTCCCATATCCCTTCCCGCTTGCGTCTCCCTCCCTCCCACCCTCCCGAGAGTGTTTCTTGATTCAGGTGAGACTCTCATGGACCAGTTTTGAGTCAGTCTGGCTTCTAAATAAGTTCGGAAACCGGGGGACTCCTTGGTGATCAATGAAAATGACAAATGGGCTGGAAAAGTGACCATTATGTGGGAAGGCTACAGAAATTGAGGTCTTTTTTTTTAGCCTGAAGAAATAGGTTGAAGAAGAAAAGCCTGGGGAACCAGCGGGGCTTGGGGAGCAGAGCACTTGATAACAGTCATTAGTTATATTAAAAGCTATGTGTAAGATGTGAGTAAGGTCTTTTCAAGTGCAGTGGGGAAAAATGAGAAAATGCACTTAACTAGCCTCTCAGTCCTCTAACCCAGTTTGCACACTCCCTTCCCCCAAGTACTATCCTCTGCTCCAAAATCTATTTAGAGAACCTGGGAGTTTGTTTGTGTTTCAAGACCACATATACTCTTCACTCATCCTACGGCTTTATCTCTGCAGCTATCATTTTTCAAAATAGCTGCCAAACAACTGTGGACCACTGTTTGACAGAATATGAGATCATTAGTAATATACAAGATTTCATATGAGTAAGCACACTATCTCAGCTATCACTTCTGTCCTTAAAAGTCCCCTCCTTACCCACGGCCAAAGTCATAGGCGCCTTATAAAAATAATGATAAAGAGGCTTTAACAATTTCGAGAACTCTTGGCTTCTCTCACATTTGGATTCAAGCCCTCTCACTTTAATCTGGTTTCCTAAGATACCATTCTGTTGCCGCAAACCTGGAGTCTCCACAGGGCCTCTGGATGGATAACTCAGTTGTCCTGAAACATTGGTTTTGTTTTTTGTTTCAGCCCAACTTCATTTACGGTCTCATCTTCGGTTTTGTAGTTTACAGTCTATGGGCAAATCCCACCCAACGTTATTGGTCAGCTCCACAGTTCAGCTCCCTGAGGAAGGCTCCTATTCTCTAGAGGGAGGAGCCTACAAGTCCTGTCGGCTGGAAGGTTAACATAAGCTCAGGAAGACCCATCCAACATCTCACAAATGGCATTCTTTGGAACAAGCCATGCTAACATCAGGATTGCGGAGTCAGATAAGGGGGGAGAATGCTGGGCTTAAGTTTATCACTCTATCCCAGTGCCTAGAACAGTACCTGACACACAATAAATATGCAAGAGTTGTTGATTGAATATGTGACTTAAATACCTATCAACAGGACTTCTCAAAAGCTTTAAAGTGCTGGTGTGCATCATAAGCCTCCAGGAGGGTGACAATTTGCTCAAAACTTCCTCAAGGGATCCCTCTCTTATTTTTCACCATATACCAATTAACATCTCATGGGACATGATTATACTGAGGAACTCAGTTTGGGAAATGCTGACCTAGTTTCTTTTTCCCCTCCAATGTGATTTATCTACTGTTTTAGATAGTCATATCTTTGAAGCCAAAGCTACCTAAAAATAAATAACTATTTTTTATAATGCATATTTTCCTCCAAACCGCAAAGGAGAGTTTCCTAGCTGTGAAATCAGTTTTTTATGTAGTTCCCCAAAGGAGCAGCACAGGAGAGAATGACTGGCCCTTTAGAGGAGCCATATGCGTTAAAGATCTTGAGTGACTGGTTGAATCCCAAGAAATAGAGGCTATTTGGTGATGTGCTATTGTTATCTTCTGGCCAAAAATACCTGATTCAAATAAACTTAGGTAAAGTTTTAATATCAGTACGGTTTTCATGTAGTAGCTTTAAATTAAAGGCCATTTTTCCTAGAAGTTTGAGTGCCAGATAGCATTTAATGTAGCTGTGCCTCAGTTTCTCCTGATTCATGAGACATCCTCCTCCTCCTGCCTTCTATGGATGCTAAGAAAAATGCCTGAGTCACCCATAAACTCAACAACAAAAAACCCAAACAATCCAATTAAAAACTAGGCAGTGAAAAAAAAAAACAACTAGGCAGTGGATCTGAATAGATTTTTTTTTTCAAAGAAGACATACTGATGGCCAACGGGCACATGAAAAGATGTTCAACATCACTAATTATTAGGGAAATGCAAACCAAGACCACAATGAGATATCACATCACACCTGTTAGAATGGCTATTACTGAAAAGACAAGAAATAACAAATGTTAGAGAGGATGTGGAGAAAAGGGAAGCCTCATCTATGGTTGGTAGGACTGAAAATCGGTGCAGCCACTATAGAAAACAGATCCCTCAAAAAATTAAAACAGAACTATCATATGGCCTGGCTATTCCACTTCTGGGTATTTATCCGGAGAACAAGAAAACATTAATTTTAAAAGATATATACACTCCTATGTTCACTGCAGCATCATTTACAGTAGCCAAATATGGAAACAACTTAAGTGTCCATCAATGGATGAATGAATAAAGAAGATGTGGAATACTACTTAGCCATAAAAAAGAATGAAACCCTGCTGTTTGCAACAACATGGATGGACCTTGAAGGTACACTAAGTGAAATAAGTCAGAGAAAGACAAATACCGTATAATTTCACTCATATGTGGAACCTAAAAACAAAGAACAAACAAGACAAAAACTCATAGATCAGAGATCAGATTAGTGGTTTACCAGAGGGGAAGGGGATTGGGAGTAGGTGAAATGGATGAAGGGGGTCAACTGTTTGATGACAGATGGTAACTAGACTTGTGGTCTAGTGTGGAGATCACTTTTTAGTGTATACAGATGTCAAAGTATAACGCTGTACACCTGAAAAGATATATATATATAAATGCCTGGTCTTCCCTGGTGGCGCAGTGGTTGAGAGTCCGCCTGCCGATGCAGGGGGCGCGGGTTCGTGTCCCGGTCCGGGAGGATCCCACCTGCCGCGGAGCGGCTGGGCCCGTGAGCCATGGCCGCTGGGCCTGCACGTCCGGAGCCTGTGCTCTGCAATGGGAGAGGCCACAGCGGTGAGAGGCCCGTGTAATGCAAAAAAAATTAAATTAAATTAAAAACAAAATAATAATAAATAAATGCCTGAGCCAATAGATGTAAAGAATCTACAACTTTTCATACATCTGTGCTTTGTATGTATTCACAATTAATTTTAATATTTTATCTACCATGCAATTATTTTTCAGGAGCAGACAGAAAACATGAAGTTGGAATGGTCTCAGAGTGGCCAAAAGAAACATCTATTTCATGGTTTTGCCCTGAAGTTTATACACCTTCCTCCCTGTAGTGATTCTCATATTTTCACTCAGAGCCAACTTTTGTTTTTTTTAATCACTTGGACAACTTCTCAATTTTTAAAAATTAAAAGAAATTTTAAACATTTTAATACAATTTTTAAAGGATACATTTCATTTACAGTTATTATAAAATATTGGCTATATTCCCCATGTTGTACAATAATATATCCTTGAGCCTATCTTACACCCAATAGTTTGTACCTCCCACTTCCCCACCCCTATATGCCCCCACCCCACTGGCTACCACTTAGTTTGTTCTCTATGTCTGTGAGTCTGCTTCTTTTTTGGTTATCTTCACTAATTTGCTGTATTTTTCAGATTCCACATATAAGTGATAGCATACAGTGTCTTTCTCTGTCTGACTGATTTCACTTAGCATAATGCCCTCTAAGTCCATCCGTGTTGCTGCAAATAGCAAAATTTCATTCTTTTTTATGAGAGCTAACTTTTTTTTTTTTTTGCGGTACGCAGGCCTCTCACTGTTGTGGCCTCTCCCGTTGCGGAGCACAGGCTCCGGACGCGCAGGCTCCGGACGCGCAGGCTCAGCAGCCATGTCTCACGGGCGCAGCCGCTCCGCAGCATGTGGGATCTTTCCGGACCGGGACACGAACCGGTGTCTCCTGCATCGGCAGGTGGACTCTCAACCACTGCGCCACCAGGGAAGCCCGAGAGCTAACTTATTTTTATCTCACACATAATGCTAACAAGTTTAAGAACTAGTTTAAAACTTTAAGAACAAACAAGTTTCTGAGAAGTAAAAAAAAACCAAGCCTGGGGCTCTTCAGCGTGATGGACAAATGACCTTACTGCAGTGATCTGTTTAACCCCTTGTCCTGGCATCCCTTTCATTTTGATGGCTGTAGGCTCTATCTCTTTACATCTGTAAGTCTGGCTGATGTCTCACATCCGGAAGCAATCCTCCTTGGGAGGCCCAGGAAGAATAAGGAGCCACCAGTTCTTTGGTGGCTCAGCATCACACTGGTTTTAGAGCCCTGCTCTGACAGTAGTACCCCAGCTGTCCATCACTGAGTTCTGCCATGTTCTGAAGATATATCCCTGCCTTATACCAGTCTGGTTCCCGATGAAGTCAGTTTTGGGCCAGTCTAATTTAGGACACTCTAATTTGAAGGCTGATATTTTTTTCCTTTGAAAATGATGACTCCATTTTTCAAAAACAAAAATTAGGACAAAATCTGATGACAAATAATTTTCTGACTTGTGTCTCACATTTAGTGGCACATTTAATTCATTATTGAAGCAAAATCCAAAGACAGAAATAAATTCAGCTATTTACATCTATATGTAATCAGCTATACAATTATTAAACATTAGAAGTTGGAGTTTTCTTTGAGATCTGGGTTACATGGCCACCTTTGTTTCAGATACCAGTAGGTAGACATATTTGCTTCTTGAATTAACTTTATTTCTCTCTGCTATGGGAATATTTCTACATATAAAAACAGGCTCAAGCATTTTAGTTTCTATGGCACTAGGAAAAAATGAAAACTGTTTTCTTTATGAAAAAAGAAAAAGAAAAAGGAGCCCATTTCTATGCATGTAGGCATATGTGTCTCCCTCTGGCTTCCTGGCCAAGTCAAACAGGTTGGTTCAGCGCAGAGGCCTTTTATAGTGTGGCGATCTGGGCTGCACGTGTCTCATCTGTAAAAAGAAAGCGCAGAATGAGGGTTTCTGTCAGTTTCAAATGGATGATATGCATGCTAGTGCTTTGAGAGGGGCTATAAAAATACAAGGCATATTATTACCAGTGGGGTGGGGATTCCAGCCAGGTACCATGGTAAACGTGGTCAGGAGATGGGGGAAAAGACTCTCAGGAAGCCCCTGAAGGCCTTGCCCACCTACTCCTTAAGCTGCAGAAAAGCCTCCACCCTGAC
Organism: Phocoena sinus; assembly: GCF_008692025.1. NCBI lineage: Eukaryota > Metazoa > Chordata > Mammalia > Artiodactyla > Phocoenidae > Phocoena > Phocoena sinus. The sequence continues at coordinate 39,615,015 of NC_045766.1, forward strand.
CCTGGCAGGATGAGAGAGAGAGACTCAACCTCTCCTTTTCTGCTTCTGTGGTCCTAGAACTCTGTTCCCTTCTGACCACCCTCTGCGGAGAGAAAGTAAAGTAAAATAGATGGCAATAGAAGAAAGCAATGTGTATGCATTCTTATGAGCCTGGCCATGTTAATACCAATCCTTTCCTGGGACAACTGCTTCATCCCTGAAAGTCTGGCTGACCTCTCAACTCTGAAACAATCCACCTTGGGAAGGATGGGGCAGGATAAGGAGCTTTTCTATTGCTGCATATATTGCTCCTAAAAAAAAGTATATCTACATAAGATATATACATATATAATATATATATGACATGTGTATAAGATGTAGATATAAACATATAAAGTCTGGAGTTTGTATCGGTATCCAGCCAGTCCTTTCACTGGAATCATGGACTTTCATTAGAATCACTGTCCTTCTATCAGAGGTCCCCAACCCTGGGCCACAGCCCGGGATCAGCCCTCCTATGATACAGGGCAGAGCTGTAAATGTTGAAGAATGGATCAAAAAGTAAAAACGCCCAAGACTGGCCCAGGTATTAAGAGTTAAAATATGAAAATTGGTCTTCCAGTAGCTGGAGCTAATGGGCTTCAGGAGGCAAAACACTGGGTAAATAAAGGCTTGTTCTCTAAATCTCTGGTCACTCTAACAAGGGGGAAATCCTCTTTTTTGGTTGAAAGAATTTGTAAGTAAAATACTTCATTCTACAGGTAGCAAAACCATGGTATTGTTACTCAAGAGAGGTTGAAAATATAAACAGAGTTATACGCTTAGGTAAATTAATTCCATAAAAATGCATTTAGCACCTATGATGTTCAAGTTGCAAAGGCAGAGGTTCCTAAATGATGTGGCCATGGCATTCTGGAGTGCTATAAGCCTGGGGTCCCCAACCCCCCAGGCCGCGGACTGGTACCAGTCCTCGACTTGTTAGGAACTGGGCCGCACAGCAGGAGGTGAGCAGCAGGCAAGCCCACAAAGCTTCATCTGCTGCTCCCCACCGCTCCCCACCACTCCCCACCGCTCCCCATCGCTCCCCACCGCTCCCCACCACTCCCCACCGCTCCCCATCGCTCCCCACCGCTCCCCACCGCTCCCCACCACTCCCCACCTCTCGCCATTGCTCTCCATCACTCGCCATCGCTCTCCATCACTCCCCACCGCTCCCCATCCCTCCCCACCACTCCCCATCACTCCCCATCGCTCCCCACTGCTCCCCATCGCTCGCATTACTGTGTGAACCACCCCCCCACCACCACCGGCCATAGAAAAATTGTCTTCCACGAAACTGGTCCCTGGTGCCAAAAAGGTTGGGGACCACCACTTCTACAGCTCCTTTGATGTCTTTCTATTGATGGGCCAACCAAAGTATCTAACTAGTTATCTACCAGGACAGTGTACACGGAAACAACATAGCCCGCTTGCAGCAACTTCTCCAGCCATAGAGCATCTTAGGTCAAGACTGGCTTTCTTAGTGTTTCCCTGTGGACAAAACTTACTGCAAATGATAAACTCTCTCTGTCTGGATTGTATGTCTGTTCCCCTGTGTTCGTGCACTGCTCTATACCTGGGTATATGTTCTTTAATCACTCATTCATTCATCAAGGATGTATTGATCTTCTTCAATGAGTCAGATTTGACTAAAATGCTTTTTTTAAAAACAAAGACCCTTGCCTTCTCTCCTCCAGAGCCAAGCCACATACCACCTCCTTGGGGCCACCTTATTTGTGAAGAATTGCTCATTGCATTTATCACACTATATTTCACCTGCTCACTGCCTGCCTCCATCACCAGGCTATGAGTACCTTCAAGGCAGGGCCCAATCTTGATCATTTTTTAATTCCTAGTTCCAAATACTGGCACACAGGAGACAGTCAATAAACGTTTGTTCACTTGAATTCTATGTGACAGATCCACGGTCAGGCATGGCAATAAAAAGATGATCAAGACAAGGACCTGGGGACTTCCCTGGTGGTACAGTGGTTAAGAATCCACCTGCCAATGCAGGGGACACGGGTTCAATCCCTGGTCCAGGAAGATCCCACATGCCACAGAGCAACTAAGCCCCTGCGCCACGACTACTGAGCCTGCGCTCTAGAGCCCGTGTGTCGCAACTACTGAGCCTGCATGCTGGCTGCAACTACTGAAGCCCATGCGCCTAGAGTCCGCGCTCCACAAGAGAAGCCACAGCAATGAGAAGCCCGCACACCGCAACGAAGACCCAACACAGCCAAAAAAAAAAAAAATACAAGGACCTTTCCTCAAGGAGCTCACAGCCAACCCCTCTGTTCACCTTACATAAGCCTGGGAAGTATCCATGCCCTTTCTTCTTTTCCTTGTTCTTTCTAGTCCTGCATTAAATATTAAGCAAAATAAGCACGTGCTTACTTGTTCAAGGGGAAGGGGCACCTTAGCATTTTCCCCTACCTCAGGCCCTTAACTTTCGCTGCTACTCTAGATAGACCTGAGTGGAATTGTTTTGTAATTGTCATTATCCGCTTATGTTCGATTCTAGTCAGCATTGTTAAAAACAATTTTCTTTAACACACTGACTAAATTTCAAGTGTGACTTGAAGGTGTCGTCAGATATCTCATTTGTTTCCACCTCATGGTGTAAGAGTTTCACTTCCATTCAGTGTAAACACAAGGGCTGGGTCTGACTAGCATTTAACGCATCAGCTGATTTGTGTAACAGACCTGTATTTGAGGTGATGGACCAGCAAAGGAGGCAGCATTGTTGGCCTGTGTTCAGGGCATCAATTGACCTTAATCTAGCCCTGCTCCTTCCATTACTTGTTAGCAACTGTGGTGAAAGGCTTGTTGTGGGAACATGAAACATCTGGATAAAAAGAGGCACCTTGGGTATCAAGTCCAATCTGGCCCTGGTCTAACTGCTTAGTCTTTTTTCTTACATGTACCCACCCCTGTGCTCCATTCCACTTCCACTGGGACCCTCAGTTTCTCCCCAAATCACTCCCCTCCACAATATGGACTTCTTCTCCATCCTATTCACTCATCTAGAGTTTATCCCTAGGAGGACTCAGTTTCAGTCTGGCCTCCTCCATGGGGCCTGTTTGGAAAATGCCTGGAACTCATAACACATCATGGCAAGTAATAGGCATGGAGCATCCTTATCCAATGTCCCATGAGCTCTTGTGTGTCATTTTTGACTGTTCACTTATAAATATTTTTTAACTCTCAATTAGCAAGTTCCTGGAGGTCTGAGTTTGTGTTTTTTGGTACAGGGTAATGTGAACAGTAGGTGCACAAAAAATGTCTTGTATTAAATACTTCCCAGATTTCAGTTGTTCATGGGACTCCCATTTCTCCCCATTCTCCCCTTTCCCAAATCACAGATCATGGTTGTCACTCTTTAATCCAAATTCGGGCCCATTTAAGAGTCTTGTCTGCATCTCTCCCTTAAGGGAGGACAACCCCACGAAAATTCAAATAAACATAGTTATGGGAAGTTTGAACCTGACACCCTCATTTATGTGTCCTCCTGAAGAGCAGTGGAGAGTTTCACTTCCTTATTGTAGTAAAGTTCTCTCCTGTCTTTCAACAAGTGAAGGAGGTCTCCTGGGAGGGATTAAGCAGGATCTAAACAAGGAAATCTCAATATGTCAAGTACCTACCGTCAGCAGAACTGTCTCCTGGAGCCATGGGCAGGGACTGCTGACCTGAGCAAGGTGGGCAAGGTGACAAGTTTGGAATTGAGCAGGACGGCAGCACCAGTAAGCTCAGCTGCCGCTCTGCATCTGCCATAAGCCGGGTGTTCTGCAAAGAACGTGACAGGCACGCTATCCTTCAATCCTCACAACACTCCCATGAAAGCAGGACTATTATCGCCCCCATTTAACAGATGAACAAACTGGGGCTCTATCTAACAGCATGCCTGAATTCCAGCATCAGCCCAGCCACTACACCACACTGAGTGGGGTTTTCTAATAACTACTTAGGCTCGAGTCCAAGAAATAAAAATGTTAAACATGAGCTGAGTATTCTTTATGAGCATGAACTGATTCTGAAGTTGAGGCTTCTAAAATGGCTCCAAACATAATTTGAAGTAATTTCCAAGTGTTTAGATTTATTGGGTCCAGAAAGCTCTGAGGATTATAGAAAAAACGTTGTTACATGACACAGCAAGACCAGCTGCCCGCTCTGGCCAGTCCTGAAAGCTTCACTAAACACAGACAAAAATATAAACTCACCCGCCTGCACAAGAGCAGAATGGTGCTGCGGGTGACCCTTCCTGACCCAGCTAGGGATCCCACCTTGACCTCTAATTGCCTTTACTGTAGACGTGATGGGCAGGGCCAAAGATATGACAATAGCCGTTGATTACAAGTCATTCAGCTGCTGGGAGGGGATGATTCAAGGGTTTTAGTGCAGTGTTCTGGAGCTCAGCTTTTAAAATGCATTGGCTGTGGTACATGTCTCTTTTTGAATTATGGTTTTCTCAGGGTATATGCCCAGTAGTGGCATTGCTGGGTCATATGGTAGTCCTATTTTTAGTTTTTTGAAGATCAGCTCAGTGCTTTGTGACCACCTAGAGGGGTGGGATAGGGAGGGTGGGAGGGAGGCTTAAGAGGGAGGGGATATGGGGATATATGAATACATATAGCTGATTCACTTTGTTATACAGCAGAAACTAACTCTACATTGTAAAGCAATTATACTCCAATAAAGATGTAAAATGCATTGGTTATCTGTTAAATCATTGTAGTGGGTAGTTACCAGCATGAGAGAGAGAGAAATGGGGGTGGGGGAGGAAGAAGGAAAGAAAGAAAGAAAGAAAGAAAGAAAGAAAGAAAGAAAGAGAAAGAAAAGAAAAGAAAGAAGGAAAGAAAGAAAGAATGAAAAAAGGAAAGAAAGAAAGAAAAAGAAATAAAGAAAAAAGAAAGAAGGAAAGGTGGAGGGAGGGAGAGAGGAGAGAGGGAGAGGAGAAGAAGGATGGGGAAGGGGGAAAAAAGAGAGAAAATGGAGTGCATTTCACACAGTTTAAGTATTGTTTTGTTGGAAATCATTTTTTAAATATATAGGTTTACTGGAACATGATGTAGAAATCATAGTCTAAAAACACATGAGAAACAGTGGCTTTGATCCTTGAAGTAAAAAGTTTCTTCAAAATACAGACTATTGAACTTCCACAATGACTGGACTAAATGGAAACTCTTCCAAAATTTTCCTCCCTTCCCACCTAGCTTAGCTCGCTGGAGACGTTTGAGAACATTTCACATTTGTTTAACATGTCCACAAGATTCCCTCCCTATCCTCCATCCTTGGGAGCTAAGAAAACACATGAGTGACTATTTCCCGAACGCTTTTTCTTAGCCACCTAAAAAGGTTTCAAACTGTCTTAAGTCTCTGAGCATTTCTTGGGCTGGGCACTGAGTGTAGGATGCAGACCCCCAATGAGCCCAGGCTGAGTGAGTGACCCCACTGTGCTCCCATCTCATCTTTTCCTTTGTCTCTCACCAAATTGGGATGCCTCGTGCTTAGAACTATTTACTCTCTCTGCATCCCCACAATTCAGTGTGCTGTATGCAATAGGCACTCCGTAAATATTTGGTGAATAAAAAAAAAAAGGAGTGAATCTGCTATCAGTAAAGATCAGCTAGGTGAAGTACATTTAGCTTTGTTAAGGCCTTTCATTGACCAAGAGGTTAATGAAATTTGCTTGCATGGTCAGTGTCTGGCTTTGAACCCAATTAAAATTCATCTTCCTTTCATTAACAGGGTTAAGTGAAGGTCTCCAAATTACAGTAAAGGATCTAGGAGATGCGTGTTCCCATCTCATAAATGGTGGCCCTGGCGAGCATTGCCAGGAGACCAGTTATTTGCCTAAGGAAGCAAATAAATAATACCTGAAAGAGGAAAAATGCTTCTGCGTTTGGGAGACAGACAGGTGAACAAAGGTGAGAGGGGAAAAGGCAGACTCAGCCTCACAGGGAGAACCCTGGTGGATCAGGAATTCACCCAGAGGCCAGAGAAGATGCTGGGTGTCACACTGGAAACCAGTGAGGACAGGTGGGAAGAGACATTTCTGGGTGCCACACACGTGATGCCTCTCAGATGTCCCCCAACTTTGCCCCAAGGGAGTTTAGTGTCAGTCCTTGAGAGAGAGGGCTATTAAACATTAGACCATACGGCACCTTTTCCGGGCTAGTTCAGGAGCTGTGTCACTAGGGCGGAGCGACTGTCTCCCACCTCAGTCCACCCAGGGTGAAATCCCAACAGTAATGGCATCACAGAAATTGCCTCAGGGTGAGAGACCATGGCTGCAGAGGCTCCTGGTCAGACTCCCAGCATGACAGTGTGAAGCCTACGCCCATAGCAGAAATACTCTGAAAGGCATCGCGGAGAACTATGGAGTCGCTCAGAGACTGAGGAGAGGAGAATCCTGTGTGCTCTGGCCCAGGCTGTTGGGTAGCTGCTCAGCGCTAAAGCCAGCTTCCCTTCCTGTCACCATTATTAGCCAACCCTTCCTCTGACCCTTCTCAGCTGATGTGGCTTGGCAGAAAATAGGGCTACACAGCACTGTGGAAAATCCTTCAGCATCAATCAGCCTTTTTCCAAAGAATTCAGATATCTGTCAACCCAACTCTGGGGAGTTCGTTCATGTCCAGGAAATGTGCTAGTGAGTCAGGCCCTGGGAGCCTAATTTCATTATTAAAGAAGGTTCCTATCCTATGAGGAACCACAGATCTGGACTCTGTCTCTCTCAGAGTATTCTAAATTTAGGATACGGGGTTCCACTGTGCAAAGCACACTTCTCTACGAAGTCACAGAAATCCCTTCTGAAATTACAGCCAGGCAATACTCTTTTGTTTCTATTCCATTATCACATCAATTCACAGGACAACATGTACCAAAACATCTAGGAAATTTTCAAGCTTTGTACAACTGCTGAAGAGACTTATACAGAGGAATACTGTCATTGACTCACGGTTTCCAGTAAGAGGGAAAAAAAACAGGTTCCTTATTTCTTAAGAAAAATCTATCCATTGAAACGTCATCCACTTGTTTTGTTAAAGACCTTGGGGGCTCACGTGCCCCATAAGCTCTTGAGGTGGAGACAGTGTGTCCTCACGTTAAAGGAGGGAGAAAACATTGGTGGGCTGAGGGGTGTCTCATGTTTTTAAGATGTAAATTTCCACATTGCACGTTCGATTGGAAAGCTTCCAAAACCAGCTGCAACAGTAATAGCTGTTGTTTATTCTGTATTTACCATATGCCAAACACTGTCTATGCAGTGTGTTATTTAATCCTCAAAACAACCCAAGGAGCAGAGCTGACATTCAGCCTGTGTGCAACAGTAGGTTTATAAGCTACTGAAATATCTCCTTACTGGTTGGTAAAATATTCACTGCCCTGGGACCCCTGTATGGCAGCTCCCACCCTCCCCACGTACACAGCGTGCTGTCTATCCTTACTCTCCTCTGGGGACCTCCAGGACTGTTGTCCTCTAGACTAAAGTGTTAATGCTGGTGACTGTTGTGATTGGGCAGTGTCTAGGCTGCACTCCTGATTAAATATTTTCAGTGTCTCCCCTGCCTTATAAGGTACATATCGTTATCCTCATTAGCAGATGAAGATCGGGAAGCTTTAGACAGTATGGCAGACTCTCTTTTCCAAAATTAGCTCCAATGATATTTCCAAGCACACATGCTCTTCAAGAACCTTGTCACTTCCCCATCAAGAGTTGGTATCTATCTCCCCTTCCCTAGAAACTGGGTGGGCCTGTGTGGCTGTCTCAATGAAGAGAATGTGACAGAAGCAATGCTGTGTGACTTCTAGGGCTGGGTCAGCAAAGGTGATCCAGTTTCCATTTGGCTTTCTCCGGACACTCGTTGGAGGAATACAACCACCATGGAGAAGAAGCCCTGGCCACATGAAGAGGCTGTGTTCAGGCGCTCTGGCTGGCAGTCTCGGCTGAGGTCCCAGCTGACAGCCAGCCTCAATAGCTAGACGTGTGAATGAAGGAGGCTTCAGGTGATTTCAGCCCCCAGCCTGTGAGCTTCCAGCTAAAGCCCCAGACATCAAAGACCAACTGTCCCGCTGTGCCCTGTCTAAATTTCTGACCTAAAATGTATGAGTATGCCAGATGGGAGGAATTTGTTACATGGCACTACATGATCCTAACAGAAAGATTAAACAATTTGCCCAAGGTCACACAGCTAGTAAGTGATGAAGCCAGGATTTCTACCGCAAATCACCTGACTTTGAAAGCTGACATTCTTAACCACCAGGTGACACTGGTCCTGTGGTCACAACACCAACAGGCAAGATGGTAGGGCAAAGATGCCAGCTGGACAATCTTTCGGTGGATGCATGGAGTTGAAGGGTGGGCCAAGCTCTTTTTATCCTGTGGCTCTGTGGTTCCCATTTCCAGCATCATCTCCCCATCCAAGATGGCAGCTCCAATTCTCACCATCACATCTGCATTCCAGGCATTAGGAAGAAGGAAAGAAGAGAGAAGCATGTACTGCTCCCTTCAAGAAAACTTCCTGGGAGGTGCAGACCCTATTTCTGTTTAACGCACCACCATCCAGAACTTAGGTACATGGTGTACTCAGCAGCAAGTGATGTTGGGTGACCTTGTGTCCAGTTAAAAACTAGAGCCATATTTCTGTATATTCTAGGGAGTAAAAGGAAAGATCTGACATTGGGACAACTCTCAATCTCTGCCATAGAAAATAAAGGGGATTGGGTAGGAAAAGTGATTTCGAATTTGGAGCTATACTAATCCCTGTCTTCCCCTACTCTCCCCAATCTTTTGGCTTAAAAAAATTATTTATCATCTGTTAGTAAATGTTTTGTAGAGGATTCAAGCTGACTTTACTGTAAGAGTTTTGAACACCTTGAGACAACAGGAATCCCCTGGCTGTGTTGCAAGGGGAGATCTGCCCCGAAGGTAATCTGGGCTCAATCTACTATGGTCCATCGTGCTCTGAAAGAGTGGAAATGCTGGCTGAACCAAGAACCTAAAAAAATGGTGTCCTTTTCAGGCATCACACCAGAGAAAGCCTCACATGGTTGGCTGGTGGTTCTGGCGTGACTGAGAAATAAATGTTACAGCGAACTTTGAAGGAGCCCATTTCCAGCTTTCAAGGGGTATTTCCTTCCCTCTTAAGTGTACATCTAGAGAATATTTCACATGATGGCTGCTCGGATAACTACACTGCTGAAACTGATTTCACTGATTACTCTCGAAACTCTGAGTGTCTCCTGTCTTCCACGTTTCCAAAAATCCTTCCCAACATGGAAAGCTTTTAGGTAGGTGAAGGTGGAAATCACAGGGTCCCTTGGAACAAATACATCGTTTGATCTCATTACAAGCCTCTAAGGTTTACATTTTCAGTGCTTGATGACTCACACACAAAGAATTCTTTAAAGAAGGGACCTGGAATGCCATAAACAACAGAAGTGAGTTTAAAAGAAAGAAAATCATAGCATCCCCAATACACAGATCTGTCTTTACATCATTCTGATGAAAATTTGCCACCATGTAACGAAATAAAACAGAAAATCAAGTATGGCTTAGCAATAGGGAGAAAGGGCTGCAAATAAAATGTTCTGTTGGCACAAAAACGCAACATCTGTTTCTGAAGTGGAGTCTCTCTGATCTTAGTTAGACATGTCTTCAACTTGTTTCTACAAGAAATAGGACTACAGCCTGTATAGAATGTTCCACCCAGGCCTCCAGAGGAACTCGGGAAAGGGTACATAACAAGAAGGCCTAACCCCATGAACTCCCTGAAATCTAAAAGCCTGATCCTGAAATAAAACTGGGTAGAAACTCTGCGACCAGCAGGTGAAAAAGGAGCAGAGGTTTGTGTTCTGCCCACAGAGGAACAGGGTAAATATTGCTATGGATGTTTCCCTCAACCACATGTAAAGCCAGCCTGAATATAAAAGCAGTGTAAGTCTGCATAGCATTTTGTGATATACAAATAGGTTTTCACACACATCACCCTTAGCCCTCTATAAGACTTTCTGCAGCTTGTAGGGAAGGCATACTGTCCATTTAATTCTGAAAATGGAAACTAAGTTTCAGAGCACTTGTGATTTTCTAGGAGTCACCAGCTGGTGAATGGAAAAGCCAGAACCCAAGCCAGGTCTTCGATCCCAAATAGATTATTCTTTCCACGACACCACATTTCTCTCTCTCTCTCCACTTTTCCAGTAGTCCAGACTGTGTAAATACATACAGCACAGATATAGTGGTTTTAAAATATGTCCACAGAATTCTTCAAAACTCCTTCTTAAAACAGTAGAGCAGGGCTTCCCTGGTGGCGCAGCGGTTGAGAGTCCACCTGCCGATGCAGGGGACACGGGTTTGTGCCCCGGTCCAGGAAGATCCCACGTGCTGTGGAGCGGCTAGGTCCGTGAGCCATGGCCGCTGTGCCTGCGCGTCCGGAGCCTGTGCTCCGCAACGGGAGAGGCCACAACAGTGAGAGGCCTGCATACCGCAAAAAAAAAAAACAAAACAAAAAACCAGTAGACATACTCATTCATCTCCCTTTCAGCATGGACTGGACTTAGTGACTGTCATCTAGCAAATAGAATATGGTAGAAATGACCGTGTCATGGCAAGTTCATAAAAAGCATTGTGGCCTTCTCCCTGCTCTCTCTTGGATAACTCATCTGGAAGAAGCCAGTGGCCATGTTGTAAGGGCGCTCAAGCAGCCCGATGGAGAGAACTAAGGCCCCCTTCCAACAGCCAGCAAAGAACTGAGGCTCCTGCCAACAGCCTTGTGAGTGAGCCACCTTGGAAAAGGATGTGGTCCCAGTCAGGTGTTCACAAGATGTAGTCAAGCTGACATCTTGACTACAGGCTCGTGAAAGACTGTGAGGTAGAATCACCCAGCTAAGCCACTTTCAAGTTCAAGGTACATAGAAATTGTGAGAGAACACATATTTATGGCTTCATACCACTAAGTTTTGGGGGTAATTTGCTACACAGAAATAGATAACTAAGATATTAGGGAATACTTTATTCTGTTCCTTGAGTCCCGAGAATGTGTTCTTTCCACTATGCATTTTCCTATCTGACTCCACTTTTCCAGGTTTCCAGACTGTGAAGTACCTACAACCCAAGAAACTCCTCATTCAGTTCCTTGGCTCCCAGAAGCCCTACCTTTTGGGCACATTCACCCAGATTCTTAATATCCTTTAGCTATTCTATTCATCTGAGTCAGTACGTTAATATTTAATAATTTACTAATAATCATCCCTTCCAGAAACTATGTCTGTATTTTAACAGGGAACTTCAACATCTTAAGCTAAAGGGCAGTCTCAGCAGAAGGTAGAGTGGGAGGGGAATTTCTGGCCCTTGAAGATCCCTAGAGCTGTACTCGCATAGTGCTCTTAGTCTTTCTCTTTACGTGGATACCCTACAGGCTATGCTCACTGTGTGACTACCCACGGCATCCAGGGACCCAAACCCTGAATGTGAAAAGGGTCCTACAAAGGAAGTAATTGAAGGATGAAAAGTAGAAGGTGGAATCTCAAAAGGCTACACACCGAATCATTCTAAATGCTATGACATTCTGGAAAAGGCAAAACTATGGAGACCATAAAAAGATCAGTGGTTGCCAAAGGGCAAGGGAGGGATACATAGGCAGGGCACAGAGGATGTTTGGGGCAGTGGAACTACTCTGTACAATACCGTACTGACGGATACGTGTCATCATATACTTGTCCAAACCTGTAAGCTGTACAACACCAAGAGTGAACCCTAATGTAAACTATGGTGTCTGGGTGATCATGATGTGTTGATCTAGGTTCACTGATTGTAACACATGTACCACACTGGTGCAGGATGTTGATAGTAGAGGAAACAAGGGCATTTGTGGGGACACAGGGTAGACGGGAAACCTCTGTACTTTCTACTTGATTCTGCTGTGAATCTAAGATTGCTCTTTGAAAAAGTCTATGAAGACCTAAAAAATAACGTCTAAATAACAAGTAGGAGGTTAGTCTAGATTCATAGATTGTATAGAAGAGAGGTAGACAGCAATGGAGAAGGCCACAGGTTTAAGGAAGGCCTCCATCCAACAGCAGAATTCTTGATGCCCGTGTAATGAGGAGTCAGTATGGCACCTCATCAACAGCAGAGGCTATTTCTGAGCTATTTGTTTCCTGCCCAGCCTTGGGCTAGATCCTGGGAGTACAGTAGATGACTTCCCAGATCTACATTCTACTTAAGGAAACAGTATAACACACAGAAAGGAGAGCAAGCAAGAGCAACGAATACAACCCAGGATGGTATTGGTTGCTGAAATGCAAGGCAGTGAGGTCAGGTGTGGATTGGCTAGTAAGGTGGGGGATGAGAAGTGGCTAAAGTGGGGTTTAAATGATGCAATGCACAGAAGATAAGATCAAAGGTAAAGAATTGGGTGGGAAGAGTGGCTATTTGGTGGGGATTCGAGTGAAGGTATCTTAGAGGAACTGGATTCTGGGTGATGTTTTGGGATTTTCAAAGAAGTAACTCTAAGTCTATGGACTTGATGTTTCTCTCCTAAGTCTCGGAAGATGGAGAGCGCTCCCGATGGTGAAAATGGAACTTGGATGGGCTCCCTCTGCCTCCACAGGGAGCCCTGCCTGCTGCTGAGTGGGGATTGCGCATGGGGTTGCTAAATCTGCTTTCACAAGGACCTGGTGTTCCCGCCCCACCCTGTGCTTTACTCCCAGAGCCCGGCAGCCTGTGGAACTACCCACTCTCACCCCAGGCAAGGGTTCCAGAGGCCGGCTGGGTGCTGGCGTAAGGCAGGGCTGGCTTGTGGGCTGTGGGTCAAGCCCAGGGCACTCAGACAGACAGAGGTCAGAACTGACTGCCAGACACACAGTGGAAATGAAGGATTAGGGTGAGGGGCCCCCAAGAGGGCGGCCGATTGGGAGGCAGAACCAGCAAGACAGAGCTTCTCTGAGATGGGAAACCGAAAGCCCAGACCTTGTTACAAAACTTCGCTCTCAAATGGGAAGAGGACCCCTAAGGTGCAGCCCTGAAACTGTGCCTGTCTTTATCTGGTTCCTATCTGTGAAATGGGGATGCTAAATTGTCCTTGCCTCACAGGGATGCTCTGAGGATTAGGTGAATTCGTACATGCACGATCACTTAGAACTATGCCTCGCACAAAATAAGTGGTTGATAAGGATTAGTTGTTGCCGTTGTCATGAAACTTGGACGGAAGCGTCAACAGCTCCTAGAAAGAAAGTGTCAGAGGAATACACACACCACTTGGTGACAAATACACATCTTGACAGCATGCTAGAAACTCTTTCTGAAAGCATTCCGCTGAGCTGACTGCCCTCTGCTCTAGGGAATGGTACATCCGGTCAAGCCCCCAGGATCCTGCCTCACTCTGTGTGGAAAGCCGCAGGGGGGCTGGGCAGTATCGGGCCCGCCAGTCTATCACCGCCCGTCCATCACCGTTTGCGCAGCGCGGACCGTCCCGCAGCCGTGCAGCCACACCAAAGCCTCAGCCCCCAGCCTGTGGTCAGCAGAGCAACGCTGCTTTCTCCTTTCAGGGGGAGATGTGACCTCAGAAAATCAAGTTGCCATTATCTCGGGCACAGCCCACCCTGAAGCCCGCAGTAACTCCCTCGGTTTCGTGAAGGAGCAGTTCCCAGGGTTATCTTTAGAATTCACACTCCAAATGCTGTAACAAGGGAAGAATTTTACGGATGAGTGAGGAGATGAAATGGCTTCGCTCAGTCGTCACAGTCACAGAAGGAGGGGCCTTGGCTTGTCAGTAGGACAGAGAAAGTGTTTCAAAAATGTGCATGGCATCTCCCGAGAGCTTTCACTTTCTCCCCACTGAAGCAGCTTTCCTTGTCACCATGTGTTCGGTGTCACCAAGGGTGAAGGATTCAGAAGTCTTGGGATCCTCTTCCCTTTCTTTGTGGAGACCCCCCTCCCCACTACTCTTGGGCCAGCATCTGTGTTTTATTCCTCGGCTCAGCTGTCTTCTAGACTTGGAAGCATCTAGCAATGTCGGTCATTCATTCAGAAATATTTCTTAACGACCCATCATAACCCTGCAGGTGAAAAGATGGATATGATAAATTGTCTGCTCTCTAGGGTCCCTGTCTACTTGGTGGGGTGACAATCAAGAAAAAAGCAATGTGGTAAACTCTACACTATAGGATCGTTACATTATTATAACAAGGTTACATGTATTGTAACAGTGTATTATAGCAGTGTACCTGAGGGTCCATACCCATAACCCACCCCCTGATGAATGTCTTAGAGTCCATCTCTGTCAGGGAGAGTTATGTTTTAATAAAAGTACTGAAAAGCAGAAAAGCTTTCAACACAAAAGAATTGATTTGTGGGGAAGAAGAAACTCCTTGCCAGTGAGAGAGAATTGGGGGCAGGAATTTTCCTTGCACTTTTCAGTCATTTGAATGTACCTTCCTCAGTCCCAGGACCTAAGATTGTAACTCCGATGCCCCACCCTCATGCCAAGTGTCTTAGCAAAATAATCACCTAGGAGTAACAGTTTTTCTATGGAGAGGGGAAGGGTTTGTCTGCTGTGAAGAAAAGCAAGATTTTTTTCACCATGTCTTTACACTAAGGACATGATTTCTTCCAAGAGTCAAACCCCTTTCCAGGGGAAGATGTCTGGAGTCGGTTGCTAATGCATCATCATTTATCTGCAAAGGATGCTAATGGGTCCCTGGCCATGGAGGGGGGACTGTCATGGTCTAGGATGCCCAGCTGATGCCCAGCAGCATCAACTAAAATTAGGCTTTATCTCAGCTGGAAAGATCTCCCTCTTCTGGGAAAAGCTATTATGGGAGATAAAGGGATCTAGTTGTTGCCTTTTTATAACCCATTTCTGGCTAAGAATGACTTCACGGGATCTCAACCACAAGGAAAAGGGGAAACACTCTACTATTTCAGGCATCTTGGAAAGAGCCCCTGCTTTGAACTCTGCCCTGCCCACTGCCACTGATCATGGCCAAAATTAGGGGCACACTGTCCTGGGACCCCACCACTGCTAAGAGTTGACACTCATTTTAAAATAAACAAAACTGGAGAAAAAGCCACAGGAGTTGGGTCTGCAGGTCAACAGAATATCCACAGGACAAACACAGCGTGAAAGGGTCCAAGACAGAAGCCCAGGAGAAATAAAGGGACACAGATCCTCATGCTGCCTTCAAAGAGTTAACAACCCACATGCAAATTCCCCCCAGTAGAGCAGAGATTATCTAATAGCCACCTCTCCCCAGGGGCTGCTGAGTGGAATACTCAGTGCTATAAAAGGAGGGGGGAGCTAAGGAGGAGAGCAATTCTGTTGGTCAAAGAAACTTAAAGAAAACATAGGACTTGTGTTGGGTCCTTGAAGCCCAGAAAAAAGGCAAAGTAAGGCAGTCTCAGGACTAGTGGTTGTAACTCAAATGACGTTTTCAGGTATCTGAGTCACAGATCTGAATTGTATATATGAGGGGTATAGCTCACTAACTTACAGAAACTTGAGCTGGCTCACATAGCAAATTTTTATTAAACTATGAATTGATTTTAACTGGGAAAGATTTGTTTTTACAAAATGACTGAATCAATTCAGATGGAAAGAAACCAACATATTTTTCTAAAATGACTGATCCCAATGAAAGCAAAGGCATTTATTCATTCATTTCCTCATTCAACAAACATTGAGTGCCTGTTAGTACCAGCCAGTGTTCTACGTATAAGGTTCCTGCCTTTGGAGCTTACAGTTTGGTAGGGGAAAGCCAGACAGTAAAACAGATTGAATAAACAAGGAACTATCAGGAAGTAATAAGATGAAAGTAAAACCAAGTTATGTGCTCGAGCTTCTAATTCAGATTGGGTAGTCAGGGAAGGATTTTTGCGAGAAGTGATTTTTAATAAGAAATGGAAATGACAAGAAGGAGTTGGAAAGGCAATGAGAGGGCGTTGGGGTCATTCCAGGCAAAAAAGAACAAGACTGAAGGTAGAAGTAAGCTTAATATGTTCAAAAAACCGAAAGGAAACGAGGGCTGGAAAGTGATGGGCAAGGTGAGGGTGGTACAAAATTAGTTAGGAAAGCCAGGCAGGGCCACATCATGGAGGCCTCGTAGGCCGGGGTTAGGGGCTTGGACTTTATTCTACGTGTGATGAGAAGCCATCAGTGATTTCAGGTGCTGTGTGGAGTGAGCAGCGGTGGCAGGGAGACCACATCAGTGGCCAGAAGCCTGGCGGGGATGGCCATGGCTTGGACTAGGCATGCATGCCCGCTGACCCAAATCTTGACTTTTCCATTGCCCATTGGAAAGCATCAACAAGCTGTACTTGTGTGTGGTTGAAAAACAAAAACAAATTCTCCCAAATAAGATTCAATCAAACCATATAGGGATGCTTTTTTCCAACAGGCCATACTAGAGTTCAGTTAGAGTCTCAGACAAAAGGACAGACCAGACACCGCTGTTGAGGTGTCCATGAATCTTTAGGAGCCTAGGAATTTGGTGAGAAGATGGGTTTGAACTAACTGGACTGGGTCTTGGACAGCTGATGTGGAAAGGAGGTTGGCTGCCATGATAAAGAGCAGGGGATACCCCTGCCTCGCCATCTTCCTACAGTAGCAATGGTCTGTCCCTCTGGTGTAAGATGATTTCACGGAGACTCAGTTTGATCTCGAAAGGCATCATCGAGAATAAGTTTGGAGAACACGAGATGGGACTTGAATATGAATCTCCTCTGGTACCCTCTGAGCTTCTCAGCATATCATTCACTGGTTCTTCTTGGCTGGGCAGAAGAAAGGATCAGACTTCATCACTCACTGTGTGCACAGAGTATTATATAATGTTCTACAAGGCACACAGAAACTTTAAAAAGCATATTATTATCACTTGCCAGATGCCCACTGTGTTTATATAACTTGATTTTCTTGGTTACTGGTCTCCATTTTGTAAATTAGTTCAAACCAATAAATCAAACTCCATTTCATTCTACGAGAGAGCTTCAGACCAGGCCAGCAAGCCCTGTGTGGGAACCCTTTATAAAAGAATAAGAGAGTCAAGGTTGTGTTCTTAATGCCCATTTTATATGCATGACTTGAGTCGAGCCCTTATGCATAATTCATGCGGTCATTTACAGGCTTTTACACGACTCCTTCCTTTAAGAGTTAACTAACAGAGGACAATATCAGCCATGGCAACCAGGATATTATGGAAATCTATCTCTGCACCAACAGAAGAGGGGGTGGGTTGAGAGGAGGAAAGGGGGGTACACATGCCTCTTGATGTTACTCATCATTTATTAATGTATTTAACTGAAAAGAATTTTGCAGGGTAAATATGTGTTTGTACATTGCCTCTGGGTGTGAGGGCGCTGTTTAACCCTGTGAGCAAACTATTTGAATAAATGGAAAATAACTGATTTCACTCATTTCATTTCCTCTCCTTCCAAGGAACAGCAATCATGAGAAGGTGAACAAAGTCTTGGATTTGATATCAGGTGACATAAAATTCTTGTCCCTATAGCCCATTATACTAATCAAGTTACTTAACTCCTTTGAATCTCAGTTTCTTGTATATACAATATAAATAAAAATACTTGTTCCCATTTATTTACCTCATACAGGGTGAGAGGGGACTACACATGGATATAAATAGGAAGAGGAAGGAATTATTGGGGGTCATCTGGAAGGCAAGTGACCAGATGTCAGTAGTAGATTTCCCCAGAGTCATTGGGATGGTACAGAGCCAAGTCAAAGCAAAGGTCTAAAAGTCTTTCTACAACAAAGGTCCTGACATAACTGCTGTTCACTGAATTGCTGGAGGGAACCAAAGTGGGATCCTCTATCTTGCCGAATGGGACTTTGAAATTTTCACTTCCAAAAGCTGATCCAAAAGCAGTGATAGGGTCTGACCCACGAGTATTTAAAATATTTACCCTTTACCTGATGAACAGATGTTTCCTTCAAGTGCAGCTATAAAGCAAGACTGAGTCAAGAAGCAAGTTAGGCGCTCTTTCTCTTTCTCTCTCTCTCTCTCTCTTTCTCTGTGTGTGTGTGTGTGTGTGTGTGTGTGTGTGTGTGTGTGTGTCTCCTAGGCTTTCAGTATGGAGACCAGGCCAGGGCTCCTGTCCAGGAGAATCTTCCAGATGGACTGAGTGAAGCCATCACTGTTCTTTCTGGATTTCATACACAGTCCTGGGGTAGCTTCAAACTAATGGGTGATGACTCCTAGACTAACAGAATTCCTGTAGAAAGACAGCAGCCACATTTCCCTGTGAATAACTGGCTTTTGACCTTATTTCCAACACCTGAGAACTGAAGACACCTTCTCGTATATGCCCAGTACTTACTCTTCAGTATTTCCTATTTTTAAATTACGGTGTAACTGCGTTCTTATCCCCCATCACAGAGGATTTGGGGATTGCTCTGATTCAGCTGTGGAGTAGACAGTACTGTGTTTCTGTTCCAAAATAACCTGTTATTTTTTATTGTAAAATAATATACGCTTATTATATACATTTCAGAAATCAAAGAAACATCTGAACGAAGAATTAAAAATTCACTGTCAATATTTGATGTCTTAGGATTTTTTTTTCTGTACATATGTGAATATACCTGTAATTATAACATTAAGAAACATGGTCTATTTTCCCATAGGAAAGTTCATAATTGGGGTTGTCTTCTGTCTGGATTTCATCATTTCATACATCACAGGGGCCACAAATGATGTGCCATAAAACATAGCAACAACTCTAAACTTCTATAACTACTTAAAATTATAAAATGAACAATGGATAATGAATAAATGGGTAATGCTCATAATTCCTACCATAGACAGCATCCCAAATTACAACGAATGCACAGAGGATTCCAAGCCACTGAGCACCACTGCTAATTTTTCAAGAGGTGAGCATTCTTGGAACCAAAGAGTACCCTTCCCAACCTTCCAGGAAGAGGAGTCTCCAGGATCACCAGAACAATGGATTCTTCACAGCTTTGCTGTATTCCCAGCAAAGGTGATGCCCATAGCCCCAGTCTCTAAGTACGACCAGTTATTGGACTGATGTCACTGGGATCTTTGCCTTTACTCTCTGGAAACTAGAGGCCAGTTCATCCCATAATTCTTTATATCCCTAAACCATAGTCCACAAGGCAAGCCTCTCTCAGTTTCTGGTATCTCGCATATTCTTAATTCTGTATTCCTTAGAATATCTTTCTCCATCTCCTGCCATTATGATGTTTTTTTCCGAAGAAAACTTCTGATCATCTGCACACTCTCAACACCTCCATTTCCATTTCCAAAGGATACTGAAACAGCTCGCTTCACTTCAAATGCCAGTGTTTATTAACACCAGGGCAGGGAAGATGCACTTCTGAACTGTCAGAGATTGAATAGTTGAGACAGACATAAAAGCTTTTTTATTTTTTCATAAAAGCTTTTTATGTTGATGTTCTTACATATCATTTATTGACAATCCAACCCTGTTTAACACTTTCCCATCTCATTTCAGGGTTTGTCAAGAGCCTGCTGGGACATTTTTCACGAGCCATTTTGGACCAATTCCTTGGCAAGCAAATGAAATCTCTTTGGAGGGTGGCAGGCCAATGGTGGCCAGATCAGGAGAATCAGACTGTGATTCTCTGTTTGGTGTCAAGAGGGCCCATGCTCCCCTTTACACTTGGTTCAGATGGCTCCCCTCTTTGTGTGTGTGTGGTTTGATCATTGCCTCCCCCTCTGAGCCCCTCCTGCCCACTCATTTTTCCTACTTGCAGTTTGCGTGAATGATGGGCAGAACCTAGGACTGGGATGGAGCTCTGTAACAAGCAGGCGAGACAGACATGCTCCTTGGTCGATGGGGGCATGCAATCAAAACCAGACATCACCATATGCTAAGTGGAAGACCTACAGACAGAATACTAAAACCCCACACAAATATGAAAGCAGTATTTACATGGTACAGCCAGTCCAGGGTCAAGTACGTCTGAGCATAAAGAGAGATTGGATCTGGGAGAAATACCAGGTGTGTGTACCTGCATTCAGAGAGCACTTGGGCCCCATTAACATACCTACACTGAATGTCTAGTATAGAAATGGTTGAGACATCATCCTCATATCTGATACCAGATTTCTTCACCTTTAATGAGAGTGCCCACAGCACAGCAGCTAAAGCCCAGGCTCTGGACCCAAACATATCCAGGCTCAGATCCTACTTCCCTGAACTATACTTTTCTCAAGCCAAATGGGAATAACAATACCTCCCTTCCTAAGATAACTGTAAAAATTAAATGAAAACATGCACGTAAAGTACTGAATATAATGCCTAGCACATCCAGAGAACTTAAAAATTATAAGCAATTGTCATCATATATTAGCTTATAGGTGAATTTCTTTTTTTGGCTACTTGAGATAAATGGTTAGAGATTGAATCCGTTTCCTTGAATCTCCAGCAATACCAGCAAACATATTGATAACATTAATTCCAACACTGTGATTATAATATGTTTAATTTTTATTTATTTATTTATTTTGCGGTACGCAGGCCTCTCACTGTTGTGGCTTCTCCCGTTGCGGAGCACAGGCTCCGGACGCGCAGGCTCAGCGGCCATGGCTCACGGGCCCAGCCGCTCCGCGGCATGTGGGATCTTCCCGGACCGGGGCACGAACCCGTGTCCCCTGCATCGGCAGGCAGACTCTCAACCACTGCACCACCTAGGAAGCCCTATAATATGTTTATTTTAAAAGTGAGTTTCATGAGTTTTTAAAAATTCCACCTATCATTGTCTTTATTTTTATTTATTTATTTTTGTCCTGTTAAGGATACTTTTTTTTTTTGTAATTCTATATATTTGAAAGTCCTTGTAGAAATTATCATAATCTTACTCATTTCTTTAGTAACATTTCTGAAGTAGCTAGCACATAATAGTGTTTCTTTAGAACAGTAACTTGTCATGTGTTGAAATTATACCTTAAAAGCATAAACTTCTATAAAATATTAGAGCTCATTTTAGGTAAAGTCATTTTCTTCTTTCAATAATTCTGTGTGTGCAAAGATTTAAGACCAGAGGCAGTAAAATTCATAGTCTGAAAGGGCTATCAATCTTCAGGTAGCCTGAAGGACATAACACATTGTTAATGTTTAATAATAATGTATCTTATCATTAACACTGACTTCTTTGCTTTTAGAGTGTTTTAGAGAATCTTCAATGGATGTGCCACCTTGTGGGGTTAGTTGTACCAAGAACTTGAATATGGAAGCCACCGATGTTCACAGCGTCATCACTGAGGTCTTTGCACACCAAGTTGATCTCAGTAGATTCCAGGATTGGTTAATTCAGTGCTAGATCTCCAAGGACCCAGATTCTATCTTTCCATTCTGCTATTTCCAGTGTGTCACCTTTATCCTCAGGCGGTCTGCCTTTCTCATAACTTCCCAACCAGGCCTAAGAGTGTCCGAAGGGAGAAGAGGTGTCTGGCTTACGCATCCTTTTTTTTTTTTTTTTTTTTTGCGGTACTTGGGCCTCTCATTGCTGTGGCCCCTCCCGCTGCGGAGCACAGGCTCCGGACGCGCAGGCCCAGCGGCCACGGCCCACAGGCCCAGCTGTTCCGCGGCACGCGGGATCCTCCCGGACCGGGGCACGAACCCGCGTCCGCTGCATCGGCAGGCGGACTCCCAACCACTGAGCCACCAGGGAAGCCCTATGCATCCTTTTTTAAACTTTTTTCTATGAAAGAAAAGGATTTAGCTTTCTTCTCCGCACCATATAATGCCCCTTCCTAGTCCCCCATCCTCCCATCAGAGTCACATCACAACTTTGATTAGAGAGATAGTCAGTGTTTACATTCTGATGACTATTAGGACTTTATTCAAACTGAGTCAGAAGTTGTCCTATGATTTATATTCCCTTTCCTCTACAACTCTGTGTATCCCCTAGAATTAACAATTACCTATTTTTATTTGCTTATTTTTCAATGTACTTCCTAGCAATTTGACTGCAAATTCTCCATTAATCCTCTAAATTCCTCTCAAGATGTTTGGAGACATTGGGTATCTATCAAATCATATTCCTGAGGAATTTTCTTTTGGAAACTTCTGACTTGTTCTGATCTGGGCTGGCTGCCATTTGGGGATATTTCTTTAACATCAACCTAGATGTTCTCGTTCCCTGTCTCTTCTTTCAGCAGTTTTCTTTCTTGGTTTACTCCTTAGTTTTTGTGGTGCACACCCTCCAGTCACCTCCCTAAAAAGGAGCGGATCAGAGGTAAATTTATGAGATCTTGACAATGTCTCTGTCTTATCTTCATTTGATTGATAGTTTGGTGGGTATAAAATTACAGGCTGGAAATCATTTTGCTTCTGATATTTTTGAGGACATTTCTCTACTTTCTTTTAGTTCCCAGTTTTGCTGTTGAAAAATCCAGAACTATTCTGATTTATGACTCTCTTTTGCACAGGCTGTTTTCTTTCCCCTCTAGAAACTTGTAAGATCTTACCCGTGTCCTCTGTGCTGTGAAATGTCTTGAGACTATGTGTTGACTTGAGTCTATTTTCATCTATGTTGATGGTCACTCAGTCAGCTTTATTTCCTTTAGTTCTAGGAAATTTTGTTGAACCATTTCCTCGATGATTTCTTTGCCTCTGTTTTTTTCCAGTTCCACCTGATGAATCTTTTTTTTAATTGCCAATGTAATGAGCAAAAAAAAAAAAATATATTAAAAGGCTCAATTTTCATTTCTGTGGTTCCTAGTGATGTAGCCTATTTTTTCATACTACCTTTACTATCTTTATTTCCTAGGTTAATTATCTCTTGTATCCTTTGTCCATTGCATTCTCTTCCTTTCTGGCAGGTCTATATTTAAAACTGAGGGGAAAAAACCTAGCCTATGTTTAAGTAAAAGATTCTTCAACCATTATAAAAGTAAAACAAGAAGAAACAAAGGAAGAAAAGAGCTTAGGTAGTCCCACCCCGAAAACAGCCAGCCACAGTGGATATTTTGGTGTTTTCTTCCATCCTCCTTTTCTTTTCTTTCTATGCATATGATTTTGGACTCTGCTGTTATCTGACAAAGTTGTGATCAGCTTGTTTGTACAATTGTGTGCCCTACAATCCTACCTTTATTTTGAAACCTCTAAAGAAGGCACTTTGGAAGGTGTGAGTCACTCAGTCCTTTTAAAAATTTTTTTATCAAGGCGTTTTCTCCTATAAAATCCTAATTTTCACCCTGCCCACACAGCACTTGCTCTGAAATCAAGGCAGGGAAAAGGCTGCACCTCTGGGGACATGTGTAACTGGAAAATCTTAAAATAGTTCTGTGAGGAAAGGGAGTGAGTTTAAGATAAAAGTTGTGAATCTCTAAGTTTCCAAGCTCAGGAATTCCCCACTCTTGGGACAGCTTCCTGATTGCTCTTTCTTTCCCGCACGAACTGTGCCCAGACCCTCTCACTCTCCCCATCTAAGACCCAGGTCCTTGCGTCACCTCTCCTCCTTCACTGCCCGTTCTAGATCCCGGTGGTCCAGGTATCTTCCTGACTCACTTCCTTGAAGTCTCACTGCCCAGCCACACATCCTCACCCACTCCTGGTCCACACTCCCAATTCCCTCCGCCCTGCACAATCATTTCTTTTGTTCCTCATTACACACATTATTGTGATTATTCCTTATGCTGTGTCCCCTCCCCACCCCACTCTCACATTTAGGGATCTTAGTTATTGTTCACTGATGTATCCAAGAATAACTAGGACAGTGCCTGGTACACAGTATGTGTCAAAAAGTATAAGTCTTGCTGAGAGAATAAATGATTGCTCAAACCAGCACCCTAGATACTTTTACCACCCTGGTTTTCTCCCACCTTCATTGTGTCGATTTCCAAACTTGAATTTACCCAACACCCATTTTCTCAGCCTCTGATGCTGTGGCTTCTGCTATTTTCAGGCTGCTGAGAGCTGCTGGAGAAAATCACAGATGTCTGCCAAGTGGATCCACCACAAAAATCATATTGCTGAACCTCATATGTGCCTTTAATCGCGCCTAACAATCTTTGTATGTATCTCACGTTGCTTCCCTAGCAAATTCCACACTGTGATGTTCTAAGACATCTTTCCTTTTCGAATTTGCAAAGAGTCAGACTTGTGGCCCAACCACAGCCAATGTTCAGACTTGAGCAATTTTCATTTTTGTAATAGGTTCTTTCCAGCTCTTATTTTTTCTCTATTCTTGTTGGCCTCTTTCCCTCACCTACTTCTAACCTAGGCAATCTTGCTGAACTTTAAATCTACTCACAAGCTGCCTTAGATCATTTTGTTTTAACAGAGAGGGTTAGAAGTTTGTTGCTGTTGATTTTTTTAATGTTCTTAGATGATTTTCAAGTTTTTTGTAGCTTAATTTTGATGGCCATGTCATATTCTAATATATGATCATGTACTTGCCTTTACTAGTGTTGGACATACACATATTATTCCATTTATTTTATCATTAAAAACCTAGGCACATAAATCTTTATTTTGCATTTCTGCAAATTCCTTATGGTAGATTCCTAGATTTATTGGAGTCAAAAGGTATAAGCATTTTAAGACTCATGATAAATGTTGCCAAATTTCTTTTCAGAAAAATGGTACTGATTTATGTTCCTACCAGTCACGGTGATCATTTCATTATACCCTCACCAGTACTAGCATTCTTGTTTTATCATTTTTTTCCAACTGGATAGACAAAGAATGTTTCATTTTAACTGCATCTCTTTGGACATTTGTGAATATGACATTTTTCACATATTCATTAACTATATGTACTTTTCTTTTTGTGAATTGTCTATTAAATATTTTTCCCCATTCATCTGTTGAGGTATTCATGTTCTTGGTCATTTTATCTGTTTACTTGAGAAATTTATGGCAGTAATTTTGTGTAATGTTTACTAGAAATAATTTTCCAGCTTGATAATTGTCATTTTATTCTTTTTGTTTTCTTTTGCTTCTTTATATGTACACACTGTTTTTAAATCTTGTTAGAGCTATGTATCTTTGCCTTTGGGATCTTTGCATTTGTTTTTAACCTTGGAGAGTCTTCCCTGATCCAGAAATCTGATATTGTCTTCCAGTTTTTATTTTTAATAGTTTGACATTTATAAAAGTTATTCTTCATATACTGGCATGCATTATGATATAAATTTTTTCCCCAACTAGCCAATCACTTGGTCCAGTTTTGGAGTTTTAACTGGACCAACAAATAATATCCTTTCCCCTTCATGAATTAGAAACCAACTAAGAGATAACGGCAATGCAGGCCGATGTTGTCTCCTTTATTTCTGGGTAGAGCTGATTAGAATATGTAATTTAAGATTAAACAGCCAAAAGAGTCGTTAAAACACCTCACCCCTGGATTAAGCTGCCTGGGCCACCCGAACCCAGGCCCTGCTAGACCACAGTGAATCCCCAAAGGGCAGAAACAGGAACTTCCTCAATAAGGGGCCACAGAGCAGAGGGCAGAACAGCACTCATCTTCTTTGCAGCCCAGCAGATCCAAGAGAGGACGGGTCTGAGCCACTCACACTCTATTTCTTCTAAACTCATCAGTGAGGTGTTTCCCTCCTCCTACCCTAGGGAATAGAAAGTGAGGGCTTGGGAGAGAAGTGGAATGTGGGACTCTAGTTGAAGACCCGTGCACAGAAACACACACTTAGCAACACTTTCCCTCCAATCCTTCCTCCTACCCCCACCAATAAATATCTAGGACCATTCATTGGAGAATCCCCCACTTCCGTCCTGTGCTGTGTACCATCTTTATCATCATCATATATATTCTATGGGCTATTTCTGGCCTATCTATTCTGTTTCCCTAAACTATACTAGCAATAGAAATAAACTGAAAACATTGTTGTTCCTTTCTGTTGTCTTTTACTTTCTGGGAAAACTAATCCCTCTCCACCATCCACATTATTTTTTCCTCAAAATGTATTAGTTGCCCACGCGCCACAACTACTGAGCCCGCGCACCTAGAGCCCGTGCTCCCCAACAAGAGAAGCCACCGCAATGAGAAGCACGCTCATTGCAACGAAGAGTAGTCCCTGCTTGCTGCAACTAGAGAAAAGCCCACACACAGCAACACAGCCAAACACAGCCAAACATAAATAAATAAAATAAATAAATTTATTTTAAAAAATGTATTAGTTACTTTTGCTGGTTGTCCTCTAGCTGCACTTTAGAATGATTTTGTCATATTCCAGAAACAACTCTATTGGGATTCTGACTGGAGTTATAACTATAAATTAATTTGGTAGGAAATTGACATCTTTATAATATTCAGTTCTCCCATCCAAGAACACGGTATGGTTCTATTTACTGAAGTCTTCTTTTATACTTTGTAGTAAAATCTTGTCATTTATTCATATAAATCTCTCATATTTCTTGTTAAGGTATTCCTAGGTATTTCATCTCTTTTGTTGCTATTGGGAGTGCAATCTTTTTTTCTGTTATGTTTCCTCACTCATTATAGTTAGTGAATAGAAAATCCGGTAATTTTCAGATATTTATCTTAATATATATGCATGTATCTTTCATATATTAAGTCATTCTTCTCACTCTTTTATTCATGTCAATACTTTCTTCCTTTGGCTTTCCAGACGGGAGCTTTCCAGTTGGTATGCTGCATGTGGTCCACTGCTGTGCCGAGAGGGGGACTCGGGTGCCCAGCAGTCAGGGAGGGTCTGGTGCGGCCACTTGTAACTAGTCACCTACATTCAAGAAGCTCCTTGGAGGCTCGAGAGAGAGCCCTAAGCAGAGGAGCTCTGATTGTGTGAGATCACCATTAGCAATGAGCAGAACCGGCCACATCCCGCACACCTCGCTTTGCGGCAACCTGTTAAACAAGCTCAAGGGTGCCCTCCAGCCAGGATGCCCCCTCTGTGCCAGCTGCAGAGCACATCTCTGCCTTGTGGCCCTAGGACCATGGAACTGCTGGAGGGGTTTGGGTACCAGGTGCCCATGGTGCCCAGATCACAGCCCAAGGGGGCTCAGGGCAGGCACTTCACAGGCGGCAGCTTGGAATCTTGGTCGTGACACAGGAGATGCTGCCACATATTTGCGCTGATGGATTCTTTTAGTGACATTCAAGCTACTTGCAAGGTGACTGCTCTAATAACACCTGTCTTTTCCTCACATTAGAGCTTCGTCACTACTTTGAAGTACATGATATGAAAAAGCTATATTGTTTTGAAAAATCTATTTGCATCATCACAACAAATTGCAATATCACATCTGTCTATACAGCGGAAACGAACACACCCTTGTAAAGCAGTTAGACTCCAATAAAGATGTTAAAGAAAAGAAAAAAGAATGAAAAAACGGCTAGATTTTCCTGGCAACTATTATAAATTTTTAAAATTAAATTAAATATTTTAAATTAGCAATTTATATGAACAAAGTTTCTCATTCGTGTTGACTAGCAAGAGATGATCATTAAAAAGTCAACACCAAGAAATGCTGATGACCCCTTATATAATCTTATATTAATCTCATATTAAAGATTTAGGCATATAATCTTATATTAAATTTACATCCAGAGAAGTAAGCCTAAGTATCTAGGTAAATAATCTGAGAATATTTTACATGGAAGTTTTATATAAATTCAATATTGAATATCTCTTGTAATACATTATGTTTTATTTTTATTATCATAATTATGTAATATAAAAACACACTAAAATTTTTTCACCAAGCCACAGAAAATTGCCTCCAAATCCCCTATGGCTTACTCCAATATATCTTATAGATACTGTCATTTTCTTCAAGGGCCATGTGTGGAAAAGGGCTGAGACTCTCTGCTTTAGAACAGTAAACATATCATCTGCAAACCATGATAGTCATGCACTTTCTTTTGTAATAGACTTGTTATCTCTGCTTTAAGCCATTGCAAGAACAAACACGTCCACACAAAAAAAGAAAAAACACACAAAAAAACCAACTGTGGGTTTGATTCAATCACTTCCTGTGCCATCAGGCATCCCATTTTTCTCCTGAACCATTAATCTCTTCCTCTCCTGGGCACCATCCCTTCAGCTTAAAAAAACAGGATCAAATTCTCCATCTGAAAAAGGAAGGAATATTCCATCAGCTTTGCATTCTCAAGTAAGTATTTTAGCTCTCACCTTCTGTTCATCACCAAACTTTGTCAAATAATGTTTATGCTGACTTCTCCTCCTCCCTCTGCCCTAATTTACTCCTCAGTTTACAATAGTCTGGCTCCTGCTCTGGCCATGCTACCAAAATCATCTCAGATGATCATCTCCTTTGTGCAAAACACTATGGTCTCTTTTCAGTCCTCATCATCCTTGGCTTCTTTGCTGACCACCCTCTTTCCCCTTTTTAAAAGCTATTATTTATTCAGCACTTCTTGAGATTCAGGAATTGTGCTAAGTGCTTTATTTAGATTACTGAATTCAATCTTCACAATAGCCTTATTTTAGATAAGCCTTACTCTACCCATTTTACAGATGAGGAAACTGAGACTCAGAAACATAAGCAAAATTCCCCTAGGTCTCACAGTAAGTAAGGGGTAGTATTGGGCATTCATATGTCCAAAATCTTTTCAATACCTTGTTGTCTTCTATGAAATTTTGTTTGCCTTGTTCTTTATTCTTATCCTGTATCTCTGTGGCTTGTTTCCAAAGTTAGGGAAATTTTCGGGAATTCCCTGGTGGCCCAGTGGTTCGGACTCCAAGCTCCCACTGCCGAGGGCCCGGCTTCAATCCCTGGTCAGGGAGCTAAAATCCCACAAGCCACGTGGTGCGGCCAAAAAAAAAAAAAAAAATTAGGGAAATTTTCACTCATTATTCTTTCAAATAGTTTTTCTGAAGTTTCCTCCTTCTACTCTCTTTCTGGGACTCTAATGGCATGAATGTTAGATCTTTTGGTATGGTCCCACAGGAGAGAGAGGGGCTATGCTCTTCCTACCGTCACCAAAGCTTTTGTTTTCTTCTCTGTTGTTCAGATTGGATAATTTTCATTGATTTGTCTTCGCATGTACTGACTTTTTCTTCTGTTATATCCATTCTGCTATTCAGCCCATCTGGGGAACTTTTTATTTTGGTTATTGTATCTTTTTAGTTCAATATTGTATCTGGTTCTTTTTATATCTTCTATTTCTTTGCTGAGACTTTCTATCTTTCCATACATTTCAAGACTGCTTACCTTTACTTCTTGGAGCATTTCTATAATAGCTACTTAAAAGTGATAATTCCAAAATCTGTTGGCTGCTGTCACTTATCTTGTCCCCTTTGAGTTGCCATTTCCCTGGTTCTTTGTGTGATGAGTAAATTTGGATTGTACCTTTGATACTCTGATTGTTGTGTAATGAGGCTCAGGTTCTTGTTTATATCCTATGGAGAATTTTGATATTTCTGTCTTAGCAGGCAATTGATCTGGTTGGGTTCAGGTCACAAGTTCTGACCCGCCTTTTATGGGTTGCAGTTCTAATGACAGTTCAGTTTTCCGAGTCTTTGCAGGCTATTGGGATCTGTGCCCTGTATGTGCCATCCAGTGACCAGTGTGGGGCCAGCGTGGTGGCCTGTCCCATACTTCAGTTCTCATAGTCTTTGGAAATCTATTTAGGGCCATGTCTATACATGTACAGGCCAAGGGTGAGCACAGGGATTCATAAACAACTTGATGAGGTTGATTTCCTGAACTCTTCTCTCCCCATGATCATCTTATCTTTTCAGTTCCGTGGGGCTTCCCTTTTCAGTCTGGGTGTTTAGCTACCTGATTCTGCTGTCCACTTCCTACAACATGGAGCGTACATTCCCAGACATGGACTATGCACTCGATATGGTAGGGTCAATTAAGTGCCATGTCCACCCCTGGACGAGTAACAGTCAGCAGGGGCGTCTCCTTGAGCTGATGGCTTACACGAATTAGGACACTCCTAAGGGACTGAGGATGATTGACATTTGACAAAACTGGGCTCTGTGAAGAACAGAGATATGGCCGTTGGGTAGACAACCAGTAGTGTTTAGCCAGTGCTTCTTTCCTCCTTTTCTTCCCTAAACCACTGAGTGTCAGCACCACTCTCCCAATCACTCAAGCTTAAAACCTCAGAGTTTTCTTCCCCTCTGTGCTTCTCCTCCCCATCCTGTAAACATCCAGGCAGATGCTCAGCCTAAACATGCCTCCTCATCAAGGCCTCTCTCTTTGATCCTCTCTGTCTAGCCACATTTTAATTTTAATTAAAAAAATATTTTTGGCCGTACCCCGTGGCATGTGGGATTTTAGTTCCCCAACCAGGGATCAAACCCACACCTCCTTCATTGGAAGCACAGAGTCTTAACCGCTGGACCACCAGAGAAGTCCCCTAGCCACGTTTTAAAGCCCTCCTTTCCTGCTTCAGATTTCCCTTCTCTGTGGTTAGCTTCTAAAAGCAGAGAGGAACTGATCATCAAACTCCCCTGGCCTACAGAAGAAAGTCCTCAGCGCTGTAACCAAGGCCTCCCCGCATCTGCCCTAACTTCTATGCCTAGGGTCACACGACACCCCTCTACCCCCCAACACTCCACCAGCTACATTGGACTAAAAGTCAGTCCTTAAACATACCCTTCATTTTGTGCCTTTTGTTCCAGCTGTGTCCTCCTAAAAGACCCTTCAACGCAATCACAGGATTCAAGGCTCAGCTAAGACACCATGAAGACTGAGACCACACAGAGTTAGCATTCATCTCCCTTTCCCCCGAGGCCTTGTGGACATTTCTACTGTAGCTCTTGATCGCGATGCCTTGAGTTGCACTGTTGTCTCCTTCACTAGAGCATGAGCTTCTTAAGACGTGAGAGCCATTCTCGTTCTCTTTTGTAGCCTCTGCAGTTCCTGGCCCAGTACCTCAGACACAGCAGATACTGAAGACATCGTTGTTTCATTAGATTCAGTTAAATGAGCTTAACTCTATAGCCTCTGGTATAACATTCTTGGGGTCAAAGCAATCTAGAAAAATAATTTTCTCCTTTTACTAGGCTTCTGTGGGTGTTTTATTCAGAAAGGCATTTAATAGAAATTATTCTCTCCCCAGCGTAGGTGAGCTGGGTGCTCACCTCTATGCCATTATAGCTCCCTGTACCCCTCATTTTATATCATTCATCATTTTTCAATTACTTGATTAGTATCTGTTCCCCCACCTCACACTTTCATATCATTCTTTGAAGGCAGGGACTTATCTTTCTTTTTCTCCACTGTATGTCTGACACCTACCACAGTTTCAGGTTTGCAGAAAGCATGCACAAGTATTTATTCTTTGAATGGAGTTGAATAAATAAGAGCTACTGAGAAGAGATAAACGGAGGTTTATTGCATTGCAAACTGCAGTGATAAGAAGTAAATTCAGACATCTAGAGTCAACTGACCAACAGAAAAAAGAAAATACCATATATAGTCTACATTTACCAAGACAACCTTTGCCTTTTCCTTCTTCCCTTCTCTTTCTCCCTCTTTCTTAACTTCTCCAATTCTTTATTCTCCCTCCTTGTTTGTACATGGGGATGGGGCTGCCAGTTGTCCCCTCATTTCCATTCTCATCTTCTTACACGTGAATAGAGTTTCTAGCTTGTCATAAGGCCACCTAAGTAAAGTTGACATTTCTTAGCCCCCTTTGTGGCTTGGTGTAGCCGTTTGACTAAGTTCTGGCCAGTGGGATGTAAGTAGAATGAGGTATGCAACTTTGGGACCATACCCTTGAGAGAAAGCAGTGTGCTCTCCCCTTCCATCTCTCCCCTGCCCAACAGCTGAAATGCAGATGTGCTGGCTGGAGCCAGAGCAGTCACGTTGGCCCACAAAGTAGAAGCTGCATGTTAAGTGTAGTAAGAAGATCAAAGAAGCCGGATCCCTAACTCCACGTAGCCACCAGACCCACCCTGGCTGCTTCTACCCACATTGTTAGGAAAGTGATCTAGAGAAATGTCTATTTTATTAAACTTTGTCTCTAAGATAACACCAATACTTACCTCCTCAATAATATAATGCATGGCCATCTTTATGGCCATTTTTCCCAATAGAAAGTAAAAAAAAAGATAAAGGTACCTTTGAAAAATCCTACTCCCATAGACCAAAACTCTTGGCTATACACCATGTGACAATACTTCTATCATCTGGAACCCACCTCCAGAAGAGAATGATATGGGCTGTCGGTGCACAATATCTCATTTCCAAAGGATAATATGTTACCACAAAGGAATTAATGCAAGCAAAAGACATTTTGCAAAAATTTTATGTCTTGCTCTGTGTCTTGAAAAATTATGGATACCTGCTACTTTGGGATTTTTTTTATTAAAAAATAAAGTTGACCTTTCAGTGTCTAAATGAGAAAGGAAATGTTATAATTGGATGTCTACTGAGAATCATCTTGGTTATAAGAAAGGGGTTAGACTATACGCATTGGACTTTTGGGACAAAAGAAAGACATTACTGATTATTATTTAATGTTACCTTGAGTAGATAGCAAATGGGATTCTACTGAAAAAGCCCTTTGAATTATGTTTGTCTCTCAGAGTTCTGGATCTTTCATTCACTTCTCAATAAAAATAAGTAACTACTTAATTTATCATCTGGCAAAGCGAGGGGAATTATTGGCCCAGAATCCCCCTAAAACACCTAGAGTAAGTACTGAAATGTGTGCATTTCGTTAATTTAGCCACTGAGAGCTTTGATTACTTATTCATATTTATGCAACTTTTCAAACTTATTGATGACAATAACTTCATATTTTGTATTTTTTTTAAAAAGTAGTCTCTTAGCATTCTTAGATTTAACCTCATGGTTTCTAATATCCATGAAAAACTTGGGAAGTATATGGTATGATATTACATAATTGGGGCAGTTCACAATGGAAATTGTATCCTAGAACGATCTAGTTGACAGTTCACAACGGTCTGGGAACGTTCGTTCAGGATCTCACCTCTCAGCATTATGACTGTCCTGTCTCTTCAGCAGGAAGCTTGCCTGGTTCAATAGACTTTGTTCATCAAGAAATCTGATGAAGGTTTCCTTCTATAGAGTCTAGGGTTTGTGGTTCCTGAAGGACAAAGAGAAGAGACTATTTCCTTTCAAAGCCCTTTTGTTAGTCCTTATTGACAATAGAGCGAATCGAGTGTTAGTTACTGGTCCCTCTTCCTTACAAATCATTCCCTTGTTGAAGGGACAGAGCAAATATTACTGGTAGGTGCGCAGTTTGGAAGGAGACTATCACTCAAGAGGTCTCAAATGAGTAAAGGCCCCTCACAGTGGCTTCCGAGCGTTCATTGCTCTGTTCAAGAACCTAGCACACGCAAAAAAAAAAAAAAAAAAAAAAAAAAAAAAAAAAAGGGCTTCCCTGGTGGCGCAGTGGTTAAGAGTCTGCCTGCCGATGCAGGGGACACGGGTTCGTGCCCCGGTCTGGGAAGATCCCACGGAGCAGCTGGGCCCGTGAGCCATGGCCACTGAGCCTGCGCATCCGGAGCCTGTGCTCCGCAATGGGAGGGGCCACAACAGTGAGAGGCCCGCGTACCGCAAAAAACAAAGAACCGAGCACAGGGTCATGTACACAGCAGGTGCTCAACAAATATCTGCTGAATGAATAAACAAATAGATTCAGTGCATAATGCAAGAAAACGTAAGAAATGCTTCCTGCCTTCAAAGAGTTTACCAGTCATACACACACATTACTTAAATTAAAAGAAACCGATTTCCTAAGAAGCGAAGGATTAGTACAGATTTTAAGTACTGTAGCTTTCCTGGAAGGTCATTCTCTAGGGCACAGAATGAAAAAGTTGATAGGGCAAGAACTGGGGCTGTGTGTGGAAGGCTCGAGATGGCTGGCTGAGAGCTTGGAGTCTGCTGTGGGTCACAGGGAGCTACTGTGGTTTGCTCCATTGGAGGGGGCAGGAAGACCACTTAGGGGGCAACCGCTATCTGGTCCACGTGACCAGGAAAGAATCTAAATTAGGGCAGTGGCAGGGCAATGGAGAAGAGGAATGACAACTTCGAGACGGACAGCGAACGTCCCCTGTGGGAGCCAGGAGGTAAACCGGACCCGCAATACCTCTTCCTGGAATTTCAGCTGGTGAGTCAGTCAACCGTGGGCTGCTTTGACACAGGGAGGACTAAAATCAGCTCTAGAGTAGAAAAAACCTTTTTAAAACAGCTCTATTAGCTTTGTTTACATGTTTTCCGGAAATACACAAGGTCATTTATTTTTAAAAATACACAAAGTATACAGAAACAATAAAATGTACCCCAAATCCCACTCCCACCCACCAAGATTACTGCTATTATTTTAGTGAATACCTTTCCTCACATTCTTCTATGCACAGATACATACAAAGTACGAAAGAATCTTATTAAGATGCAATCATTCCATATATGCTGTTCCTGAATCAATTTTCCTTACCCCCCTAACATGTTGTAAACATTTTTCCATGTTGATCAATATTGATTGACATATAGCAATGTCAATTTGTTTGCCTATATCACAATGTTCCACTAATGGATATATAGATTCTCACTCTGTGTGTTACTGTAAACAATCCTGCGATTAACCTTATTATGTATATTATTTTTCAACTGTATGATTATCTCCTTAATGCAAATCTAAGAAGTTGGATTGGCTAGGTCAAAGGTATGTATCATTTTATGTTTTGATACATATGGGATACAAAACCCTCCAGAAAAGTACATTCATTTATTTATTTACTCAATAACTACTTTTTGTTGTTTGTTTGTTTGTTTTTTGCGGTACGTGGGCCTCTCACTGTTGTGGCCTCTCCCGTTGCGGAGCACAGGCTCCGGACGCGCAGGCTCAGCGGCCATGGCTCACGGGCCCAGCCGCTCCGCGGCATGTGGGATCTTCCCAGACCGGGGCACAAACCCGTGTCCCCTGCATTGGCAGGCGGACTCTCAACCACTGTGCCACCAGGGAAGCCCCAATAACTATTTTTTGAGCACCTACTATGTACCAAACATTGTTCTATATGCTGGGAATACAATAGTGAATAAAATGGACAAAGTCCCTGCCCTCATGGAGTATACATTCTAATGCAAGACAATAAGCAATAAACAAACAATTAAACATATAATATATTGTCCAATAGTGGTAAGTGCTAGGAAAGCAAAATAAAACTGAGTAGGGGGCTGGAGAGTCCCAGGGGGCAGGGGGAGGGAAGAGAGTGTTTTACATAAGATGGCAGGGAAGGGACTATGAGAAAGAGACATGTGATCCGACGTGTGAATGACCATGGGGACAGTGGTGCAGAGAAGGAACAAAAAGGGCAAAACATCTGACGTGGGAACATGCCTGGCATGTTTCATGGCCCAAAAGCCAGTGTCTCTGGAGCAACTCGAACAAGAGGGAGAGTTGTGGGAGATGCCGGTGGAGAGGTGGCCAGGTCAGAGCAGAGAATTAGGGATGAGCACTTGTAGAGGTGTTCTAACTCATTATGAATTTGGCCAAAGGAATCTGAGATTCTAGTCTGAGACTTTTAAAAGGAGAAGGAGAAAGAAGGAACTGGGTCTGCTTTAGTTGTGTCTTACCACTTCTCAGTCTTCTATTCATTAGACCCTGCTTAGTGGATGCCTGCACTCTTTCTCCCTCACCACTGCGCACCCAACCCCGCTTTCCCACTTATAAACGGCATCTTTCCCACTTGTAAACAGTTCCGGCAAGGAGGGAACACAGGTAGGACTTCATACCTGAGAGGTGATTTAAGCTTCCCTTATGTTCAGTATGCAGGTCTTACCTCACAATACCTCCCAACTTCAATCAGATTTGAAAACTCCTTTTGCCAGCCTCTTAACTACGCTGAGAGATTTTCTGCTCCCCTGATTGGAGACCCTCTGTCACCCTAACAAAAACTCAGGCAGCCTCGTGAGCTTATCATGGCTGACTTATACTAACTTTCCCAAGCCCTCCTAACACAGAATTTTTAACATGGAAGGTGGTCTATAAATATTTGCTGGATACACAAAAGAATGTATTCACAATTTTTCTCTGAAGGCGTCTTTACTTTGTAGGAGCTCTATTCTACTACTTTGATTAGCGTCAGTTTCAGAGGATACATTCTGACCATGTTCTCCATGTTTCAATGCCCTTTGATTACAGCTCCCTGAGCCCTGCCTTTGGGTGTCTCCTTACCATCTGCTGGGAAGGTCCAGGGGATTTAAATGTGCCCGAGGAGAGCACTTATAGACAACGCTTAGGGCAAGCCTCGAGTAAACTCAGGGCTTCACTCTGCTCCAAGATATCTGCCTGTGATGATGATTTCTTCTACAGTGATATTCTAGAAATTACACAGCAAAAAAGGGCTAAGTTAGAGCAAAACAAATTTTTTTAATTAAAAGCAAAAGGTGATTTGCTGACAATGGAAATTGCCATGTTGCTTAATTTACTGTTCTTCAGTTTAAACAAAATTAATAATAGCGTTTTCTTCTGGTTATAAAAGTACTTTGTACTCATTGTAGACAAAATTTAAAATATCAAAAAGCATAAAGGAGAAAATAAAAATTACTCATAATCCATTATCCGCAGATAGGCATCGCTGACATTCTGCTGGATTTCCTTCCATTTTAAACCCCATTACGATCATACTATACATCTATGGTTTTATATCTCTCTTTTTCACCTGACAACAAATTCTGAACATTTTCCCCAAAATACGTTCTTTAATATTATTACTAAAAGATGCACAATGTTCCAACTATGCCTTTGTCATAATTTATATTATGTGCCTATTATAATTAGTAGAGACCATTAGTTTTCAACCTATATTATAAACTCTTATAAATAATGTTGCAGTGAACATTCTTGTACATAATCATTGTCTAAATCTCTGAACAATGCCCTAAACTAGACCCTCAGAAGTGTAATTATTTGGTCAAAATATATGGGGTTTTTTTTGTTTGTTTTTTCTTTTTTTTTGCGGTACACGGGCCTCTCACTGTTGTGGCTTCTCCCGCTGCAGAGCACAGGCTCCGGACGCGCAGGCTCAGCGGCCATGGCTCACGGGCTCAGCCGCTCCGCGGCATGTGGGATCTTCCCGGACCGGGGCACGAACCCGTGTCCCCTGCATCGGCAGGCGGACTCTCAACAACTGCACCACCAGGGAAGCCCTATATGGTATTTTTTAAAGGCTTTTGATAAGTATTTCAAAACTGCTTTCCAAAAAGTTTATATTAACTTACACTCCCCTCCCACTACTCTAAACCATCCCCCTCATGCCACTGTATTTTAAGAGAGTAGCAAAGTTATGCTGGGTTCAAATCCCAGCTCTACTGTCTTAGGAAAGTTATTTAACCTCACTAAAGCTCAGTTTCCCTGTAAATCGGGGATAGTAACAGTATCTAACTCATAGGGTTGTTGTGAGGATTAAATTAAATAATATAAAATTGCTTAGTACGGTCCCTAGAACATATCATGTAGTCAATGTTAGCAACTATTACCAGTAACCAGTAAAATCACCCTTCCCCTGATCATTCCAGAGTAATATTTGGGTACAAAATCCCCTAAACACAGTCAGAAAAAGTACCAAGCTTCCCTGTTTAACAAGACTGTTTAAGTAGCTGAAGTCACTCAATTATTGTATCCATACACAAAGCCTCAGCATTCTAAAAATACTAGCCTATTTGGTTTCCATGCGGAAGCAAAGACAGTCTTCTGAAAGGTGTTTTCTGCCCTTTATACATTATTTTAACAATGGTATGTTTTTCTTTATTATTTCAAGGGAAACATTTATTTAAGGGCCAATGGCTCAAATTTGGATATTTTTTTTCCAGCAAGAGAAGGAATCAACATAAACAGACTTGTAATTCATCATCATAAACAGATCTAATAAGCATCAATCTACTACATGTTGGCCAGAGCCTCTCAAAAGAGATCAATGTTTTTTTTAAAAGAAGTCCCTGAGCAACTTAACAAAGAAAAAGTTATTCCAATTAATGTGAAAGGTCTGGTGGAATTTTGCTTAGAATTCAGTGAGTTGTTTGCCTATTCCCAGAATTTTTGGTTGAGATGATCCCAAGATAAATAAAATCACTTGTAGAAAGTTGTTTATTAGATAGATGCCCTAAAATTGTCGCATGAAATTGGTTTAGCTCTATTTAAATACAAAATAGATCAATTTCACATGCTTTATGAGAATATATTTGCTTAACCTTTTTATAGAGTTAAATATTTACTGGGTGTGGGAACATTAGTTCTCAGCTTCTGGAGAAACCACTCAACACTGTTCTGTGTCCATTGTCTAAAAGGATATTACTACCAGTGGAATAAATATACAGAATGTGCTCTAAGGTCTCTGGAGTTCCTTGACATTGGGTAAACTTATGCCACCGGTTAGGAGAGAAACACTGGGGCATTTCACGCTGTGAAAACAACAGAGGAAATGAAATTGTAGGATATCAGAAAAGGCCCTGGCTGCTACTTTCACTTGGAGTTTCTTCTCTGGAAATTTACTAAACAAAAAGCTTTGGTCTGACACCAAAGATAGCATCTGAGAACAGAAAACTGATTCAACTCTTCCCTTTCTGAAGTACAAATATGCCCAATGCTTTCCTGTCCTATTTTCCTTCTCCCTACTCTGAGATCAGTGTTATCAGACCCTGTAAATTTCCCATGCAGTGGGTCCCAAATAAACAGAGGTATAGGATAACAAACAGTTGGGTTTAGACATCTTCCTGTTCAACTGCTTTGGCCAAAAAAGATGGGTAATTCTTCCTGTGAGATAGATTAGAGAAAAATTCTAACTTAGAATTGTCCAGAACCTGAATGAGAAAAAGGTACCCTTTCCTCCCTGCTGCAGTGGGTATCCCTTAGCTTGACAAGCAAAGCACAGGATAGATTTTGCCCTAAACTATCTCTTTGGGCTGCACAATCGTACCGTGTATCCCTAAATTTCATTTTCATAAATGCAATATGTTTTGCTGAATTCTTAACGGTAACACAAGAAAAGCAACAGGACAAATGATGAAATATAACTTCAGACCTCAGCTTTACACTGGAAATCAAAATGTTTTATTGTGGATCTGCATGTGCCCAGCTCTGTGAAAGGCCTGCAGGGGATACAAATGGAAAAGAAAAATCCAGTAAGTTCCTGAAGGATGCTATGGTATAAAGGTCTCTCTGTATATTTGTTATTGCTTGTTATAGATCTGGGGGAAGGGAGAGAGAAGAGTATCATACTACATTCTCAATAAGAACTTGTTTAATGTCCTAGGCTTCTGTTAAGCGTGACCTCAAGAATCAGACCACATGGATTCAAATCCCAGCACTGCTACTTGCTAGCTATATGACTTTCAGTGACTGACTAAGATGCCCTGTTCCTCACTTTTCTCATCTATAAAAATGGGGATGATAATAGTAATGACTTATGTTATAGGTCATTACTATTATTCTGTGTCCATCACAGTTCTTCTAGTACCAAGGACAGTATATTATTTTTAAAAAGGAGAACACCATCAGTTGTCATAATCACTCTGAATTTAAACTTCAACTTTGGAACTCTGAGCAGACCCTGTATTTAAAATGGTTATTTGGTTTCTATTTCTAGCCATGGCAGGCAGCTTGTAGAAAGAAAATCCTCCCATGAGAACACCTAGAAGAGTTAAATTTTAAAAAAATTTTAATGTCTGCAAACATTGAAGAGCCACCAAGGCAGCCCGGGCTTGAAGAGTCAAGATGCTTGAAAGAAGGCAAACTCACTGACATAAGCCTGACATTCTACAATCCCCACTGAGTCATCTGCTGACTCATCTTTACAATGGATAGAGGGCAGAGAAGCTGAGCAGAAGTTTTGGCAGATTCACTGGAGAGACAAATATGGGAGCTCAGGGCCACCAAAGGAACCAGGACTTGAGATGCCAAGATTTTGGAGGGAAAAAAAGTGCAGAGAACTGATTTAAATAGAATTATCTACTTTGGGACTTCCCTGGTGGCACAGTGGTTAAGAATCTGCCTGCCAATGCAGGGGACACAGGTTTGAGCCCTGGTCTAAGAAGATCCCACATGCGTGGAGCAACTAAGCCTGTGCGTCACAACTACTGAGCCTGCGCTCTAGAGCCCACGAGCCACAACTATTGAGCCCACATGCCTAGAGCCCATGCTCCACAAGAGAAGCCACCGCAATGAGAAGCCCATGCACTGCAACGAAGAGTAGCCCCTGCTCACCACAACTAGAGAAAGCCTGTGCACAGCGAAGACCCAATGCAGCCAAAAATAAATAAATTAATCAAAAAAAAACATTAAAAAATAATAAGTAAATAGAATTATCTGTTTTTTGCCTCTACATATTTGCCAGTTAGTAAGCAGAACAGGCTAAGAGTTAGAGAGGCAGAACAAAAAGTGGTAGTTAAGAGACTGAGAAACTAAACACAGCTAATGACAGTGCTGGATAAATAAACATTAGCATTCAGAGCCTACCAAAGCAGAGTGGCCATGGTAAACACCTTCTGCTTTCAGTTGGAACTGATGGGACTACATCCTAGAAATAAGGGTAAATAGATATAGACCAACCTTTGTAAAGGCTTAAAACCCAGCCTCAAGTAAGCTTATTCCCTGATTGGTTTAAGGCATTCTGCTTTTAATCTGTCTGCCAGAGTTAACATCATTGAGAGTCTTTACAGTTTTTCATATGCAATGTCTGGCATTCAATCAAAAATTACCAGGCATATAAAGAGACAGGGACAAGAGAAAAAATACACAATAGAAACAGACACAGAGATGATCCAGATACTGGAATTATCAGACACAGAATGTAAAATAACCGTGATTGACACGTTCAAGAAAATAGATGACAAGATGGAGAATTTCATCAGAGAACTGAAATCTATGTATTACAAAAAAGCCAAATATAAATCCTAAAACTGAAAAAGTCAGCAAATGAGTTCAAAAACAGTTTAGACAGATGAAGAATGCGTTAGCAACCTGGAAGATTGGTTGGCAGACAATATCCAGATGGAAGCATCCAAACCAAAATAGAAGAAAAAAAGGTGGAAAATCACAAAGAAAAGCATGTAAGACATTGTGAAAAGGTCGAACATATATGTAATTGGAGTTCCAGAGCGAAACTGAGTTGAGAGCAATAGGAGCAATACTTGAAAAGGTAATGACTAAGAATTTTTCAAAACTGATTTAAAGGGATCAAGGTATAGATTCAAGAAGTATTACAGGGCTTCCCTGGTGGCACAGTGGTTGAGAGTCCGCCTGCCAATGCAGGGGACACGGGTTCGTGCCCCGGTCCGGGAAGATCCCACATGCCGTGGAGCAGCTGGGCCTGTGAGCCATGGCCGCCGAGCCTGTGCGTCCGGAGCCTGTGCTCCGCAACGGGAGAGGCCACAACAGTGAGGCCCGCGTACCGCAAAAAAAAAAAAAAAAAAAAAAAAGAAGTACTACAAACCTCAAGCAGGATAAATACAAACACACACACACACACACACACACACACACACACACACACACATCTAGGAATGTTCATAACCAAGTTTCTGGGAAAACAAAACAAAACAAAAAAGAAAATCCTAAAAGCAGCCAGACTATCTTCCCAAATTACCTTCAAAGAAGCAACAATTAAACAGCAACATAGAAACAGAAACAGTGGCAGCCGGAAGACACTGCAGTAACATCTTCAAAATGCTGAAAGAAAATAACTGCCAAACAACAATGTATTCCAAATACTGAGCCAAAATAAAGACATTTAAGACAAACGAAAGTTGAGAGAATTTGTTGCCAGCAGACCTGTGCTTTTTTAAAAAAAAGAAGTCTAAAAAGAGCTCTTCAGGCAGAAGGAATATTATCTCTGATAGAAGACCATACAAATGTGGAGGAATGAAAAATGCTAGAAACTAAACAAATAAATAATGATTATATGAAACTATAAAAATGGCTGTTTGGGGACTGTAAAAAGCTAGTAGTAACCAGCCTACTTTTCAGGTCTTGTATGTTGAGAAAGGTTCATTATTTTTTAAGAAGCAAAAAAGGATCATCTTAACTAGGAATATTCCATTTCCTTCCACATTAGGAGCCTTACAGCATCACATGCTAACCCCGACCGACCCTTCTACTCACTGAAGAATAAGGCATGTGATGGGCCCTTGAGGGATTATTTAAAGCCTCATTAGTCACGGTTTAGAAACCAATGTCACAAAAGGAAATAGCAACATGCTAAGGGCAATGCTGCTGTGTTACAGGGCTCCACCCATTGTCTCACTGTGTGTACATTATCCCAATAAGTTGCCCCAACAACCCCACCAGGTAGGTGTTTTTCTCCCTATTGTATAGAAGTTCAGAAAAGTTCATGAAATTGCCCCAAATTGCACAGTTAGAAAGTGACGGGGGCTGGATTTTAACCCAGTACTGCAAACAAAGCCCATGGTCTTTCCACCCTACCAGGCCAGAGGCTAGAAAGGCTCCAGCCAGTAAACTAATGTGAGTGCACGTAATAGTTAAAAGAGAAGATCTAAATGTGCGTAGCACACATGTAGAATATTCTTCAAAATAAGAGTGAGAAGATGGAAGGATGGATCGATGGATGGACGGATGGAGTCAGACACAAAAGCCCCTGCCTCAGCAGTAGATGGTAAGTCCACTGACAGATTCAACATTTATATTATAAATCAAGCAAAAATGCTGAAACTTAGAGGAAATTCTCTGTTCAAAAGCTGCAGCAACATGGGTGGACCTAGGGATTATCATGCTAAGTGAAGTAAGTCAAACGGAGAAAGACAAATATCATTTGATATCACTGATATGTGGAATCTAAAAAAAAGTGAAACAAATGAACTTATGTACAAAACAGAAATCGACTCACTGACATAGAAAACAAACTTATGGTTACCAAGGGGGAAAGGGGGGGCAGGAATCAATTAGGAGTTTGGGATTAAAATGTACATACTACTATATACAAAATAGATAACCAGGGACTTCCCTGGTGGTGCAGTGGATAAGAATCCTCCTGCCAATGCAGGGGACACGGGTTCGATCCCTGGTCCGGGAAGATTCCACATGTCGCAGAGCAACTAAGCCTGTGCACCACAACTACTGAATCTGCGCTCTAGAGCCCAGGAGCCACAACTACTGAGCCCACGAGCCACAACTACTGAAGCCCCCGCACTTAGAGCCTGTGCTCCGCAACAAGAGAAGCCACCGCAATGAGAAGCATGCGCACCACAAAGAAGAGTAGCCCCCGCTCGCCACAACTAGAGAAAGCCCGTGCACAGCAATGAAGACCCAACGCAGCCAAAAGTAAATAAATTAATTAATTAAAAAAAAAATAGATAACGAACAGGACCTACTGTATAGCACAGGGAACTATACCCAGTATCTTATAATAACATATACTGGAAAAGAAACTAAAAAAGAATATATATATATATATATATATATATATATATATATATATATATGTCTCTGAATCACCTTGCTGTACACCTGAAACTAACACAATGTTGTAAATCAACTATTTTTCAATAAAAATTAAAAAAAAAAAAAGCTGTCAGAATGTGCCCAGCAGCTCTCTTAGCAGTTCACTTCACCTGCCATTAGGTGATCTTTCAGAATACAAATAAAACAAAGCAAAAAATAAATAAATA
Source organism: Phocoena sinus (assembly GCF_008692025.1). Lineage (NCBI taxonomy): Eukaryota > Metazoa > Chordata > Mammalia > Artiodactyla > Phocoenidae > Phocoena > Phocoena sinus. Next base: position 39,658,588 of record NC_045766.1, read on the forward strand.
AAGCTGCAATATATTTGCATGTTAAATAATTCAAACAGTACAGAGGATATTAAATAAAAAGCAGGTTTTCCCACTACTTCAAAGATTCAATCTCCTTCTCCAGAGGAAATGGTCATTGATTTTCTATGCTCTTAGGAGTGTAGATCTATGTTGATACTGTACCTATATCTATGTGTATGTATATATATATATATATATATATATATATATATACTTTTTTCCTTGCACAAATAGAAGCATATTACACACTGTTGTGAACCTTGATTTTTCACATGACTTTTCACATAATGAAGATTGTTTCTAACACACGTATAAATCTAATTCAATCTTTTTAATAGCTACATTGAAAAATTCATTGAAAAGATGAATTAGGCTTTATTGAAACAATTCTCTATTAATGGACATTTAGAATGTTTCGAGTCTTTTGATATTAAAAATAATACTTTTAATGGAAATCAGTCTTTATGTATACGGGCAAATAGTTTACAGGATAAATACTTGGAAGTGGAATTGCTGAGCAAAAGTATACATATATTTTTTATTTTAATAGCTATTGCCAACTAACCCTCCAAGTATATTGCACTGGATTATACTCCCTCCAACAGAATATTGAAACCTGTTTCCACATACCCATAAGTCATCAAACTTTCTAGTTTTGCAAATGATAGGTTAAAAATCATATCTAGTCATTTTAATTTGCATTTCTTTAATTTTGAGTGCAGCCGAGTATTTGTCATATGTTTCTAAGTAATTTGTATTTTTCTTTCTTTAAACTGTCTATTCATAACAGTTGCCCATTTTTTATTGGATTGTTGGCTTTTTTTTTTTTTTTTTTTGCGGTACGTGGGCCTCTCATTGTGTGGCCTCTCCCATTGCGGAGCACAGGCTCCAGACGCGCAGGCTCAGCGGCCATGGCTCACGGGCCCAGCCGCTCCACGGCACGTGGAATCTTCCCGGACCGGGGCACGAACCCGTGTCCCCTGCATCGGCAGGCGGACTCTCAACCACTGTGCCACCAGGAAAGCCCACTTTTTTCTTTTTAATATTCATATTCATATACTAAGGAGATCAGCCCTTGATCTGTCATACGCCATTGCAAATTTTATTTTTGAGGTTATCATTTGTCTTTAAATGTTATCTATGGTATCTTTTTCTCGTAGAAATGTTTGTTCTTTATATAGTCAAATTCATCATTTCTTTTCTTTTTAATGTCTAAGCATCAGGTGATATCATAATGCATGACGCTGCAATGCCCAGGAGCTGTATCATTTTTGTTTGTTTAACTGTCTCAAGATGCAGAAAAGTTTGCAACAATATTCATAAAAATCTTTATTCTGGAGCATCAGTAAGCAACAACAACACCTTTCCTGGAATATTTTCTTGAAGACCACTGTTAATACTTTTGAGGTTCTTCAAGACAGCATGATAACATATGGATGTTGCCTGTAGAAACAGTGCTATGAATATTTAGGACTCTCCTTCCCCCCCCCCCCCATTGGGAAGTTGCCACTTAACATTTAAAAGAGTGCAAAGAGTCAATTGTGGAAGAAACTGGTGAGTGTGTGCCTTAATCCAAAAATAATAACTGCACCTCTCCTTGTATAGTGATATCTCATAGCGATGACACTCTACCACTGTACAAATGTCTTACCTGGTCATTATATAATCTGATTCATATGACAAGGCTAGACAATCAGGGATTGCCATCTCCATTTTGCAGATATGAAAATTAGGAAAGTCAGTGGCTTGTCTAAGCTTACATGGTTACCAAGTTGCAGAAGGGGCCTAGAACCTAAGTCTTTTGATCATAGATGCAAAGTTACTTTAGACTCTACCGTAGCCTCTCTGGCTCAGCTCACTACTATTCTCCCTGCTGCTGAAACACCTCACCACCAAAGAAGAAACTGCTCCATGGAACCAGCCTCATCAACATGTCATGTTTGAGGTTGCATTATGCAGCGAGGAACATAAGGCTCTGCCTCTTAGCCAACAGGTCACCTTTTTTTTTTTTTTTTTTTTGCGGTACGCGGTTCTCTCACTGTTGTGGCCTCTCCCGTTGCGGAGCACAGGCTCCGGACACGCAGGCTCAGCGGCCATGGCTCACGGGCCCACCCGCTCCGCGGCATGTGGGATCCTCCCGGACCAGGGCACGAACCCGCATCCCCTGTAACGGCAGGCGGACTCTCAACCACTGCGCCACCAGGGAAGCCCAGGTCACCTTTTAAGAGCAGAGCTGTACTGGACTCCACACTGTCAGATGGCTTGCGAACACCAGCTGATTTATGCTCAAATTCAATAGCTGCTATAGAATAGAACTGCAGGAAATCTGACAGTAGAGTCCTTGCTATATTGTGAAGGACGCTAGTGTTTACAATACCTACCTACAGATTCACATTTACAGTTTCAACTGATCACAAGTCTCTTTGGAATCTCACTTCTTCCAAGAATGGGCTGCCACTCTAAATTATGGCACCAGAGATACAGTCCCAAGTCTATTGTTCAGAGCCTATGACTATGAACATGTCTACTCATGGAGAAGAATAATGGTGAAAGCAGGTAGCCTGAGCTACTACTGATATTTAGCACTATTGCAGGTATCCAGCACGACTGCTAATTTGGATGGTATAACTTCTTTTAGTTTGGGGAAGCGAGGAGCCATCCTGTGTACCGTAGGATGTTTAGCAACATGTTGCATCAATTCTCTACCCACTAGATGCCAGTAACAACCCCCTTACCCCATTATGATAACCAAAAATTTCTCCAGACATTACCAAATGTCCCCTGGGGAACAAGATTGCCTCCAGTTGAGAAACTCTGATACAGAGCCTTAATACATTCTGCCAAATTCCTGAAAAGATCTTTGATTCCCAGTGATGGATCTATTAGGTGAGATCTCAGATTGGCCCACTGCTCAAACTGAAAGGGAAAGGAATGACTAATAGAAAAACTATCTGAATATACTAAACTACAATTAAAGTTTGCAAACAACTATCGAGTTATCTGCTTAGAAAGGGTGTCTTTACTTATCAACATTTTGGGCAGAATAAGGACTTCAGATGAAGAGGATTAAGTTGATCATATTCTTCAATTCATGACATCACAGGTCCCTTCTTTCATATGTGTGCATACTTATACTTATATATTTTATTTATCTCCATTCCTTATTCTCATTCCCATCACTCCTCAATGGGATCTATCCTAATATGTTTAACACGTATCTTTTTGTTTGCAGGTGTCCTTGTGTAATGTGTACAATTTTGAATACATTCTTCTCATTAAAGTATATGGAAGTCCACAATCACTTACAATTCTGAAACCTCCCAGCTTTGGACACCAAAGGTTTATTTTTCTTAAGCTCACTAAGCAGCAAAATATGACTCATGGGATGTGAGGTTATTTGTAGCCTTTATCCACTTAATGTAACCATTCCTACATTTTGCTGCAGAAATATTGTGTTCAATCATGAGATGTTACCTTTTCACTTTCTAAAATCCAACTTTTTTGTATTCCCCAAACAAATTTGACTCCAAGAGGTTTAATTGTCTACCTCTAGTGTTATATACAGATCTTACTCTGTTTTTATCTTTATGTTTTTACCCAGTATTATGTTTTAAAGACCTACCCATATTGATGCATGTACATATAGTCCATTATTTCTAACTGCTGCAGAGTACTCCATGAAGTGGATCCCTCACATTTCACCTACTCATTTACCCACTGGTGGGCAACTAGATTGCCTTCAACTCCCACCACTACGAACAGTGACTTAAAGAACATCTTCATATACAGGCTTTATGGACCTGTATAAGAATCTCTTTGGGATGTACATGCCAAGATAGAATGCTGGGTCATCAGGTATACATATACTTAATCTGACCAAAGCTAGATGCCAGAAGAATGCCCTCTAGTATAGCTGCATCAGTCTACTTGCATTATAGAAAAGATCCTAGAATCCTACATTTCACCAACATTTGTCAATATCCAATGTACTCATTTTTGCCAGTCTAAAAAGTACAAAGTGATACCTTATTCTTATTTTCTTTGGCATTTTATACCTTATTCTTATTTTCTTTGACATATTTCAGATTATAATATATCTGAGCATCCCATGATGCTGGTTAGCCTTTGGGGTTTCCTCTTTGTATACTGCCTGTTCATAAGTTCTGCCCATTTTCATTGGGGTTTCTTTTTCTTGCTGACTTGTAGGAGTTCCTTGTATACTCTCCTATTGGTTTTAGACATTGCAAAATATCTTCTCCCAGTCTGTCAGCTATCTGTTAACTTTGTCGATGGTTAACAGGAAATTATACTACAGAAATTCTTAATTTTTATATAATCAAATTTACGAATATTTCACTTATGGCTTGGGGCTTTGATGTTTTTAAGAAGTCCTTCCCACTCTTGAGTGACAAAGATAGCCTCCTACATTTTCTTCTACTATTGTAATAACTTTACTTTTCACATTTAGTCTTTAACCTACTTCCAAGTGGCTTCACTTCTGTATGTTGTTTTAGGTTGGAGTCCAGTTTTATTTTTCACCTTACAGTGAGAATTTTCTAGTAAACAATCCATGCTTCCCTGATTGTCCTGGGTGCTATTGTATCTTTATACTAAATATGCATATATATGAGTCTGTCTGTAATTTTCTATTTTGTTTCAAAGGTCCATTTGGCTGTCCTTTTGCCAAACACTATTTTTATTATTATTGCTCTGAACTATGTCTTTATATCTGGTAGGGTTACTCCCCCATCTTTATTATTCCTTTGCAAGATTAACTTAGATATTCATGGGCTTTTATTCTCATATATTTTAGAGTAGGCTTATTATTAAGTTCTTCAGAAAAGTTATTTGTAATTTGTATTGCAATTGCATTGAATGTGTGAATTAACTAGAAGAGACTTGAGCTATTTACATCTCAAGATCTTCCACCCAAGGGTATGTGTTTCCCATTTAAATTAAATCACTCTAATGTTCTCGATTAAATTTTCTCCAAAGACTATTTTATGTTTCTACTAACCCATGTAATAATCACAACAAAACTATGGTACTTTTATTATCATCATTTTCCAGATGAGGAAACTGAGCCCAGAGAGATAAGTAACTTGCCCAAGAACACACAGCAAGTAACTAACAGAACCTGGATTCAAATAGTTTAGAGTCCATATTCTTAACCACTGTACTGCCTCTCCATCTACAGGCAGTTGCTTTATAGTTTGGCTGCTACTGTGAATGGTATTTTCTTTTTATTACTGTCTATTTATTATCTGGTATATTATTTTTTATTATATTTTCTAATTGGTTGTTGCAGATGTACATAAATTTGGTTGATTTTTGAAAGTAGGTATTTGTATCCAGTGAAGATGCTGAATTCTCTTATTAGTTCTAGTATTTGATCTGTTGTTTCTGTTGCTAATAGTGACACTTTTGTCTTTTATGTTCCAGTTTTTAAATCTCTCATTTCTTTTTCCTTCCTTATAGCATTGGCCAAGACTGCCAGTACAATGCTAGATATCATGTAGTAGTAATCATGGGCAAAGAATGTCTCTTATAGAAAAGTAATGTTTTCCCAGAAGAAGGCTGTTGTTCTATCTTGGCTAAAGGATGTGCAGCACATCAGAGAACTTTCACAAAAGTATAGGCAAAAACTGTGTCTGGTGGCCAAGAATCCATTCTGAGCAGAGGCCCTATGCTCATTTATGCTGCAGAAATTACTTTTCCATAGGAGATGGCCCTTCCAAGGGAGAAATAGCTCAGTTGTGATAAACTTGACTTCATCTGACTTAAGTACATTTAACTCCATCCTAAACCCCTATGGCAACAACACAGCTCAGCATCTGTCATTTGCTTCACACAATCTGCTAGATGCAATTGTTTCTGACAATGCATTGCTCTCTATTCCCAAGGGGTAATTCACAGACCACAGCATTGGAAGGAGCTTTGGAGATCAACTATTGCTCCCATTTTACACAGATCTACAAGTCCTATGGTGGGTACCTCATCACCCTTGAGCAGATGATCTGCTAGGGGGACTGATGCCAACAACAGAGAGAGTTTGAATCAGACAAGGGGTTAACACAGCTTTCTCCTTTCTCCTACTTGGCTTCATCACTCCATCTTCAGTAAAGTTTGGCCCTGCTGAGTGTTCATGGTAACATCTCAAGGTTTACCTCATCCTTCCCGACTTCAACAGGGATCCAGGGGAAGCACCCTCTCTTCTCTCCTGTATTCCAAAAGGCTTATCCCTATCCAAGTTTAGTGCATCTGCACAAAGGTGGGCACTGGCAGCTCCATTGTGAAGTCCTGGGGCTTTAGTGCAGTCAGATCCATCAGAGATGCTGAGTGGGTGACCAAACACACCCCTCCCTTTCACACATACCCAGGGTGACTAATGCTCGTGGTACAAATGAGTGAACTGAAAAGTCCCACAGGAACCTCAAACCCAACACATCCAAAGTGGAACTTCTCAGTGTCTCCTCCAAACTCACTCCCCTCTTACAGTAACCCCTGTGCAGGAACTGGAACAACCTCCATTCAGCCATTCTCAGCACCTTCCTATCACTCTCACCTGAGGAGTTACCAAGTCTTGGTCCCTCCCCACCCTAAGTATCCCTCTTGCCCACCCTCCATTCTGAATAGGGCCTTGGTCACGCCCTCCCACTCCTGACCCCTGGGATCCATCCTCCATACTACTGCTGGAAGATCTTCCCATCATGCAAATCCAACCATGTCTCCTGCCTAAAACCCTAGAAGGCTCCCCACCACCCTCACCAGAATGTACACTCCTTAGCACGGCATCTACTACCCTCACGGCACAGCCCCATCACCCTCACCAACCTCACACCCTGTATAGGACCGCTAGATCGCCACCTCCCTCCACCTTCCTTGACTGTACTTCTGATCCCTGTTCCTTCAACCTAGAACCTGCATCCCATCCCACTGGAAGCGGTCTAATGCCTACTCACCCATCAACATTCAGGTCGCAGCCCCCTGCTTCTGGGAGCTTTTGCTGCCCCCTCACCCCCGTTGCTCCTGCTGACGTGCCCTCTCTCTGGCCTCTCCTGCCAAGACCCTGCACATCCATCCCACTAAATTGTAACGATTCTCTCCTGGACACTGTAAAAAAACTGGATTCTCTAGGAGAGTAGTTACTGCATAGCCAGTCTGATTTTCATCCCTTTCCGTGTTTAAGAGGGTACCCAGGAACAAAACACATTGAGTCAGATTTCGTGTGGGAGTGCCCCCAAAGTGACCTGTTCACTGCTGGGTGCCCCGCACCTGGCACACCGTGGACTATCTGGATAAAGGAATGATAAATGAATGATTTGCCCACCCCACTCCAGAACCAGGCCAGAGGTCAGGGCTCATCCTGGATATAGATGGAGAGCCGGTGGCCCTACTTGGCGCTCCGTCGGGAGGGGGCGCTGCAGGGAGGCGGGACCAGGGGTGAGTACCTGGGGGCGGGGGCCGTCCGAGGGTGGCGGGCCAGGGGTCGGGCTTGCCCGGGGACCCCGCGCCGCGACTCTGCGCGAATTTCTCTTTCGTTTTGGGCCAGGCCGGAGGCGGCGGGGCCGTCCCGGAACGACTGCGGCCGGGTGCACTGGGAGTTAATCCGAAAGCGCCGCAAGCCCCGCGGGCCAGACTCCACGTGTCACAGAGAAGCTGATGTAGAGAGGAGACAGAGAGAGAAAGAAAGCAAGAGACCAGAGTCCCGGGAAAGTCCTGCCGCGCCTCGGGCAATTATAAAAATGTGACCCCCCGGGTCGGCCTCCCAACCACCACCCTCACCTGCCGCGTGCACCCGTCTGCGTCCAGCTGCCCGCTCGGTTCGGTGCCCCCGCAGCGCCGCTCAGCATGTGCCCGCCTCGCAGTAAGTAACCAGCCGGAGAGACTAGCGCTCGGCGCTTGGGTGGGGAGGGGCGGCGGCCGGGAAGAGGAGGCAGAAACTTGGGACAGGCTCCGCGGAGCCTGGAAGGCAGTCAGCAATCTTCGGGCAGAGGAGAAGGAAAGGAGGAAAGACATTGCGGACTTACCCTGCGCTCGATAGGATATCGTCTCTTTTAACCTTGAAAGAGCCCTGTGAGCTAAGTATTATGCCCACTTCACAAATGAGAAGCTGAGGCCCCACGGGATGGTTTCTTGCCCAGGGTCCTAGGCTACAGCTCTAAGAGGGCAGATCCCAGCCGGCTTCAAAGCGAGGCTTTGTCACCCCACTGCTTACAAAACACTGGGTCGCTTCACCACCTGGCCTCACTTTCCCTCCTCCTGAAATGGAGACTTTCTCTAGGTGAACTCTGTCCACACCCCTATCTGAACTCACAGGTGGCCGTGACAGCGAGTAGGCTTCTAACGCTAGCACAGAGCGCTTGTCCTACAAGAACCCGATTCATCTTTCAGTTGTTGTAGGAAGACTGGAAACGGGTGGCGGGAGGCAGGTGCCCAGAAGAAATGGATGGGTGGAGATGGCCAGAAGAGGTGGAAGATGGAGGTAGGCCAGCTCATCCCCTCCATTCCCTTTCAGGCCTCCTCTTTGTGGCCACCCTGGTCCTCCTCCACCACCTGGACCACTTTAGTTTGGCCAGGAGCCTCCCCGCCACCACAGCGGGCCCCGGAATGTTCCAGTGCCTCAACCACTCCCAAAACCTGCTGAGAGCCGTCAGCAACACCCTTGAGAAGGTGAGCTTTTCAATGTCCTGGTTCCCACTCTGCAGCCTTTGTAGTGAAGGGGCATCTCCGAACCCCTGGTCACCTGAAGGAACTGCAGGGAAATTGTGGAAGTTAATCAGGAGCTGTCAAGAGAAGAAGAGGGGGCTTCCCTGGTGGCGCAGTGGTTGAGAGTCCGCCTGCCGATGCAGGGGTCGCGGGTTCGTGCCCCGGTCCGGGAAGATCCCACATGCCGCGGAGCGGCTGGGCCCATGATCCATGGCCGCTGAGCCTGTGCATCCGGAGTCTGTGCTCCGCAACGGGAGAGGCCCCAACAGTGAGAGGCCCACGTACCGCAAAAAAAAAAAAAAAAAAAAAACAAAAAAGAGAAGAAGAGGGAACTTTACACATGGCCCAACTATTAGCTAAAGAGTTGCAATGAAACTGTGTTTCCAGAGAAAGCAGGAGGGGTGATAAATTATAATGGCATTCGTGTGGGCTGTGTCTACACAGAGGAAAGTGGATACTTACAGTGTTCCTTGTAGCCTGCCAACAGAGATGGAATTGTGTCAGGCCCACACTGTTCCTCTGACATACTTATCAATCCAGGAAACCGCTATTAGGGGCGGCCTGTGTGCTCCAGGGCTTGCGAAGATGAATTAGCCTTGTGTCTAATGCTCCTCTCCAGCTTCCAGTCTGGTGACTCAGCTTGTTGCTGGAGCATCACATTTCAGGGAGCTCGTGACAGTGCACATCCAGCCTTCATTTTCTAGGGAGAGAGTTATCTAATTTTATTTACAGCTTCAGTCATCTTTTTAGCTTTCATATTTTAATGTAAAAAAATTTTTTTTTCTTCCTTTAAAAGCACTCCAACATCTATTGCTTTTGCTGCAACGGCCTAAGACTGATGTTTTAAAAGATGTCCTTTCGCCTTCCTGCTCTCTAGTAAATCTTCCTTGAAGATTTCTAGCTTGTTGCTTTATGAATATCTTAAAGTAAGCTCAATGCCACGAGTCCTTCTTAAAGAACTCTTTTTTTCCCCTTCTAATCTTTCATAACTTGCTGCCAGTTTTTCCTTACAGTTCAATCCATCTTAATTAAAAAGGCAGCTCACCAAGTGAAAACTGCAGAGATAGGTGCTTTGATTCCTAAAGAAAGGTTCGATATGGGTAAAATTTAGGAGCTCCTATTTAAATAGATGCTTTATGTGAAAAAGCTGACTCTTCTACTCCCAGATGCAGCACCAAAGGTGAAAGATTGCAGAACTCAATTTGATTTTTTAATATGATTCCTGCATCAATTTTGCCAGAACAAATCAGCTGGCTACTTGCAGAGAAAATAGAGGTGGCAAATGCATGTGACTCACAGGCCATATCTAGTCCACAGATCTGTAGAGTTTAGCCATGTCTTTTTTATTTCATTCTGATTTTTGAGTTTCATGCCATTGAAAAAGTAGACCTCCCATATAAGGATCCAAATTTCCAGCTTCTCCTGAAAAGATCTGAAAAACTATAGCAGTGGGCCCACATTTTCAAGTCTAATTTTTTTGGCTTTATTTATTCATTTTTTTCATTCAACAAGTACTTATTGAGTGCCTACTGTATGCCAGGCACTATTTTATAGATTCCTGAAGGTCATCTTTTTTAACCATGCAATAGTAATAGAGAGGTAGTCGCCATTTTCATTTTGGAATAAAGGTAAGCAATTATCACAGAAATAAAACTATTGTGTTATTTGGAGATTTTTTTTTCTTATTGAAGTATAATTGCAAATCTAACTTTTTAGAACCTGCTCAGGATAGCAGCTGCCTCGATCTGCTTGACCACCTCCAGGAACAGTGTATTCATTTTCTATTGCTGCTGTAACAGATTACCACAAATTTAGTGGCTTTAAACAACACAAATTTATTATCTTACAGCCCTGGAGTTCAGAAATCCAAAATGGGTCTCACTGGAGTAAAATTAAGGTGTCAACAGAGCTGTAACCCTTTCTGGAGACTCTAGGGGAGAATCCAATTTTCTTGCCTTTTCCAGCTTCTAAAAGCAGCCCACATTCCTTGGTGGTCCCCTTCCATCCTCAAAGCCAACAAATGAGACTTAATCATGCTGCATCACTCTGAGCTTGACTCTCTTGCCTCTCTCTTCTGCTTATAAGGACCCAGTGATTACACGGGACCCACCCAGACACTCCAGGATAACCTCTCTATTTTCGAGTCAGCTGACTAGCAACCTTAATTTCATCTGCGACCTTAATTCGCCTTTGCCACGTAACATAACCTAGTCTGTGGTTCCAGGGATTGGGAGGTGGCTATCTTTGGCAGGGGCATTATTCTGCTTACCACAGACAGGAATTTTAGTACTTGTACCCCAGCATGTTCTGTACTCTCAAGCTTTGATTCATGGCTCACGCTGTTCCCTCTGCCCTCCTCTGTAGATGCCCCATCTCTGGGGAAGACTTTGCTTCCCTTTCCACCCCCTTCCCAGAGCCTTCTGACCCTTCTCAGCCCTTCTCACTTGCCAGCATGTCTCCTGGTCATTTGGGCACTTGCCTGACTCCACAGCTGAACTTGGAATTCTGGGGGACATAACATAGTCCCCTTGTTTGTCACTTTCCTTTGTACCTAGCACAGTGCCTGGCACACATCAGGCTTGTTAAATGGAACAATGATCTCGCTCTTTAATCAAAAAGTCATCGACTTCTTAATATCATAATTATAGTCAGCATGCCTGTAAGATGACATCTGTGTGTGTGTGTGTGTGTGTGTGTGTGTGCGCGTGCGCGCACGCGCGCGTGTGTACACCACATATTAAATCTCCACTTGTCTTTAAGGTTGCATGTTTGTTATGTTCATCATGTAGTGACCTAACAGGCCCCCTTTCGAAGCTATTCTTGAAAAAGATATTCATAAAACACAGCCATGCTGACAAAAGGAAAAAAACGTTTTTGAAAGCAAGTGTCACAGCGTGGTGTAGAGGCTGATTAGCACAGCCTGTTGAAATGATTTATAGTGTTTACGTAATGGAAAAACATATCATCCAGAGAAACGTGTCCTAAGCAAAAGGGGAGGAGGGATGGAGAGAGAGTGTAAATGATCTGTTTCCTTTTGTCTTATGAAGACCCTAAAATTCCTACAGATCAGAGGTGGAGGTCAAGGGCAGCCGGCTCTAGCTTTGGTGCCAGTGCCATGGGGAGCTGGGTGCCTTGTTAATCTTGTAAACTGGGTTTCTCTTTATGTTTTACAGGCCAGACAAACCCTAGAATTTTACTCCTGCACTTCTGAAGAGATTGATCATGAAGATATCACCAAAGATAGAACCAGCACAGTGGAGGCCTGCTTACCACTGGAATTAGCCACGGTATAGAGGGTTTTCCTCCCAAAGCTTGTAATACAGTTAAGAGCTGTGCATCAGACCTCGTCTTCTTCCAAAAATGTGCATGTTTCTGGGGTCCATCACCATGGGACTTCAACAGGTCCCATTGTAGAAGTTCAATTTGGAAAAAAAATTTATAAAAACGTGGTTTTTCACAGCAGTGTGAGATATACTTAACAGTACTGAACCGTACACTTAAAAATAGTTAAAATGGTAAATTTTACATGTATTTTTTACCACAGTAAAAAAAAAAAAAAAAGATATGTTTGAGAAGAAAAGTCAGAAAAATTTACATTAAGAATTAACGATTAATGTCTTTGATGTGTGTTTTTTTTTTTTTTTTTTTTTTGACTCTAGAATGAGAGTTGCCTGGCTTCCAGAGAGACCTCTTTAATAACTGTAAGTCAGAAAATTGAAGGTTTTAGCTCATGTTATGAATTCATGTCATTGATGTCTGATTATTTTTTCTTCTAGAATGGGAGTTGCCTGGCTTCCAGAAGGAGCTCTCTTATGACGGTAAGACACAAAATTCTTTCCTCAAATGCAACGGCAGGGGAAGGGGGGGTACGTTTTTAGCCCATCTCAGTAGTTCCTTCCCCTCTTCGTCGTATTATGCAGACCCTGTGCCTTAGCAGTATCTATGAGGACTTGAGGATGTACCACATGGAGTTCCAGGCCATGAACGCAAAGCTCCTGATGGATCATAAGAGGCAGATCTTTGTGGATCAGAACATGCTGGCGGCTGTTGCTGAGCTGATGCAGGTAAGGCCTTCTTCATGCTGAGACCGCCAGCCAGGGTCCCTGATGAAGGGGTATACCATCAGCCCTTCCTGGGTTGGGGGAGGCCTGAAATGCCCCCTTCTGAAGCCAGCTACATATTGGGGGAGACAGCCTTGGGGGCACCCTCTAGAGAGAGGGCAACGTAAGCAGGTCACATTAAGGAAAGCAGCCTCCTGCTTGTTGACCATGCGGTACGCACCAGGCTCTGGGCAAAGGTGCATACATTTCCTTATGCTGTCCCCTTGGCAACCACCTGGGGTCTGTGCAGATGAGGAGACCAATGCTTAGAGGGTTAGCCACTGGTCTGAGGTCACACAGCTTGGAAGTGGCAGAGGCAGGATTTAAACCCCCGTCAAAGGGATTCCACTGCACTCATCTTCTCATGCATCTCTAAAGCCTCTGGGATGTACATGCAAGGGGCTGGCATGCATATCTGCAAATACTGCTAGAGAAGAGAAGCGGGGCTGGTGCCTGGATATGATGCGTGCTGAACCAAAATGTGAATGAAAGAAAAGAATGACCTATCACCTGGGGACAGCCACAGTGTTACTCATAGACAAGAACGTGCTTTGTAACTTTCTGAATCACCATAGCACATGATGCTAACATAAAACACACAATTATCCACTTAAGAAAGAGCAGGGTGAGTGCCGTGTTGGCCAGGGCATGGGATAAAAATACGGCATCAGAAATGATTGTCTGAAAAGAAATTTATTTCATTCACCCTTTTTAAATTTTTTTTTTGGGGGGGTACCAGATTACTGGTTTGAAAGGCAGTGAACACTGTGCAAGTATCAAAGAATGTTACCATCTAGAGAGTTGTAGATGATATTTCATTTTCAGGACCAAGAGTCGAATCAGTTCTACCAGTAATCAGACAACTATGCCCAGACCTTTTGTCCCTCTGTGCCTCAGTTTCTTCCTCTGTAAAATGGGATGACTTTACCCACCCTACCTTTCTTTTAGGCTTTTTGTGAGGAAGTACAAGCAAAACTGCTGATCACTGTGCAAATATGTGGTCTTGCATTGTGTTATCAAATTAAAGGGCTCAAACTGTCAGGTTTATTTATCTCACATGAGTAAGTGTCTTTAGTCAACAGGTCTGATACTGACTGAGAGTTTCCAATCAATAGCAACCCATCACCTCCCCGTTCTGAAAAGGATGCCGCTTCTTAATGTAACATATAAAAATTAATTACATATCACAGCAGATGTCGTCTTAACAGAATTGTTCCTTGCTAAAATACAACTCCCACTGATGATTTTCTAAATAGCTTTCAGGGTCTTTTCAGAGCTCCCTGAAGATCCATGTGCCTGGATAATGAGCATTTCTTCTCTCAGGTTCTGCCTGCCCATCTGGCTGGGAGTAGATTTGATTTGGTTTAGGAGATGCAGTGAGGGAGTGGGTTGCAGGCTCTGAGACATGTATTGGCTTCACTCATCTTTACGGATGAACGTTTTAATTTTGAAATACTGTCTATGTCATGCTCAATATTTATTCTCCTAGGCCCTGAATTCCCACAGCAAGATTGTGTCACAGAAACCCTCCCTGGAAGAACTGGATTTTTATAAGACTAAAGTTAAGCTCTGCATACTTCTTCATGCCTTCAGAATTCGTGTGGTGACCATCGACAGAATGATGAGCTATCTGAGTTCTTCCTAAAAAGCTGAGGTCTCTCCTAAACTTAAAGTCATTTTTACAAATATTGGAACCAAAGAAATTGTAATAGGGCATGGGTTAAGAACTGGGGCGGGGGTGGCTTGACCTGTTCCTACTTAAGCTGGTACCGGAATTCTCATGCTTGTTTACATTAGTCATTACTCCAGATTTGCAGGATGTGACTGTTCTATCCACATGATTCCTTTGATCAAGTCTGTTTCATATTTACTATGGATAAGTTATTTTTAAGTTTTCATGAGCAAACTGATGAGGGGAAATGTCCTCCCAGAACGTGTTTTTCTTTTTTCCCCTTTAATAGAAGAGCAAGAATTTATAAGCTATTTCAGTACCAAAGAGTTTGTAGGAACAAACACTCAAGCATAATTTATTTTAAAATATTTATTTATATAATTTTGTGTTCATGAAAGCATGTGAACTTATATTTATTTATATTTATTAAGATATTTATTGTCAAGTGAATTTGAGATATACCTTATGTTGTTTTAAAATAAAATGACTGAATTAAAGTAATTCTCATATTTTTCTAATGTGATTGGAATATTTGAGTGTTAAAATACACATCATGGGAAAACTGAAAACTCTGATGAAATTTGAACAAAATCACCTTAGAAAGAATGCCATGATATTCTTACTCATTTCCTAGTTCCTTTAGTCTCACATTTTAAAGGGAGCCTCATAAGGCTAGATCTGACTTAATACTGAGGCCGTTGAGTGAGTTAGTTTTTGAGAATATACTTTATTACTTTTGTTCAACATCTGAATCTAAATATAAAATACATAAAAATGTTTTTCCCTATTAACCACAGCCCCATAACATACTGTGCATTAAACAAATACATAATAATATCCACCAACTGGGAAAAGCATCATTAAGAGGTCTTCTAGTCAAATTATTCTAATTTTTGTGACCCTTTGGGCTCTCAGGGGGAAGTTGCTTCTAAATTACAACTAGAAAAACTCTCCCTTTGCTTTAAATTATATAGAACTTCTGCCTGAACCACATGGATAACTGCCTTCCTTTGGCTTAAGAGATGTGCTTTTTAATTCTTTAAACCATGAGAATTTTAGAAGATTTACCTGATGGAATAATACCATGTAATTTTCAAACTCTGATAATCACATTCCTCCTTAATATGAAAAGGTCATAAGAAATGAACGATTCAGAGTCCGTCCTGTCCCCCCTACCTTTCCTCATGTGAATCCTCCCCTCCAGAGCTCAATTCTTATCCCTGTAGACAGGGAGGGGAATGTGTGTATGGCCACCCCAGGTCCTCACTTGTGGGGAACTTACGCGTTTTTCAGAGTCTCACCCTACTTGATGTACAATTAGATAGAAATCATCAAGCTGGATCCCATCACATACCTTCTTTTCTTTAGGAATTCCTCCCCAAGCTTGGATGACGGGCAGGTGATTCACAGGTAGGAGCTTCTTGCCTTTAAGTATCGGTTTTGGGGTCGGCAGCTTCGATTGTGGCGAGAACTCATGGCTTTGATGAAGCTGGCACTGTAGAGTTACTGCCATCCCCGCCCCGACCCTGCTTTCCTCTCCTTCCTCCTCACGCCCACCCATTGAATGGCGACTTGTCTGTTGTCTGGCCGGTTGTCTGTGCCCAGAAACAAGGAGAGGAAAGCCTGTTGACTGTGCTACAGACTGGGTTTATACAAAGGGACAAAGTGGCACACAAAGGGTCGCTTTCGTTCTAGAAATTGCCATGACATACGCTTCAGAAACATGACTGGCCCAAGAAACAACTTCACAACTAATTCCATTCTTCACTACACGGTCAGTTTTCTGGGTTTTTTTGTTTTAAGCCTGGGTCTGCCATTTATAACTTGTATGATGTGGCCATGTTGTTTTGCCCTCACCCTACCCGTTTCCTCTTCTAAGTGAAGATAGGGACTTCCCTGGCAGTCCAGTGGTTAGGACTCCGCACTGCCACTGCAGGGGGCACGGGTTCGATCCCTGGTCAGGGAACTAAGATCCCGCAAGCCACGCGGCCGGGCCAAAAACAACAAAAAAAGTGAAGATACTACTAGAAACTTGATCTGATTGATCAGGGGTTAAATGGAGCAACTCCTACAAAGCACTAGCGTTGCACCTGGCAAATAATCTGTACACAATAAATGTGAGCCATCTTTGACAATGTTTATTAGCCTCGGGGTTTGGTGACTGGGCCAAATTGGTTAAAGCCTCTTTGCTACTATTTTCTTACCTGTGAAATTCAGAAAACTGTAGCCCCTATTTCACAGCGCTGTTGTGAGGACTGAATCACTCAGTCCAGTGCTGGCATCTAGTCAGTGCCGAACACCAATTTTTTTAAATTGTTAGACTGTTTGCTTGAAGACCTCAGTGACGCCCTGTCCCTCCAGGGCACTCAGCTATCCGGGGCGTTCAGCAGAGGAGGCCATCTGGTGCAAGACACGACAGCAAAAAAAGCAGGGTCCTGCCTTTCCAGAACAGAGGGTGGGAGCAAAGTGACTTGGTGAGACCGAGGTCCCCCCTAAAAACAGGCCCCAGACCTAGACTACTAGAGACATTTGATAACAAATTACTTTTTAAAAAAGAAAATAAACAGTTTAAGTGTTTCTCACACGTAAAAATGACTGAATCAGAGAATTAACATAAAAAACAGCTGACAGCTGCCCTACTGAGAGCCAAGAGCTTTGGGGAAAGGGGTCAGTTCTGGGGAGTGGTCTGGCCAGACATCCAAAGGTGGGTTTGGGAAAACTCAAGAGATGCACAAGGGCCTTAGACACCTTAAGGAGGAAAGAAAACATGGGAGGGGAGAAACCCAGCTTTGTCTGAAGCCAGCACAGACAGAGACCGTGAGTCCCCCTGGCCATGTCACCCTGGGCCATGCAGTTGTTGTCCTTGTTTAAGGACAAAACATTTGGTTTTAGCTAGCGTAACTGTGGCTTCCTGTTTAAGGCAAAGTGCACCTACAATATCGCTGTGGACTGAACAATTTGTGTTCCCTTAAAATTCATATGTTGAAGCCCTGATCCCCACTGTGACTGTATTAGGAGATGGGGCCTTTAGGAGGTTAGGTCATAAGCATGGAGCTCTCATAGTGGGATTAGTGCCCTTATAAGAGACTTGGAGAGATCTCCCCCCAACCTCCATGTGAGGACACAGTGACAGGTGGCCTGCTGCAAACCAGGGATAGCTCTCACCAGACACCAAATCCACCAGCACCCGCATCTTGGACCTCCCAACTTCAAGAACTGTGAGAAACACACGTCTGTTGTTTAAGCCGCCCAGTCTGCAGTTTTTTGTTGTAGTAGCCTGAGCTGAGAAAACTTTTAAGTACGTCAGAAAGAGAAAAACAAATACCGTATGCTAACACATATATCTGGAATCTAAGAAAAAAAAAAAAAAGGTCCTGAAGAACCTAGGGGCAAGATGGGAATAAAGACACAGACCTACTAGAGAATGGACTTGAGGATATGGGAAGGGGGAAGGGTAAGCTGTGACAAAGTGAGAGAGAGGCATGGACATATATACACTAACAAACGTAAAATAGCTAGTGGGAAGCAGCCGCATAGCACAGGGAGATCAGCTCGGTGCTTCGTGACCACCTAGAGGGGTGGGATATGGAGGGTGGGACGGGGGGAGACGCAAGAGGTAGGAGATATGGGGATATATGTATACGTAGAGCTGATTCACTTTGTTATAAAGCAGAAACTAACACACCATTGTAAAGCAATTTTACTCCAATAAAGATGTTAAAAAAGAAAAAGAAAAAACCCAATGACAATTTTCCAAAAACTGAATTGTATCAACTTTTCGGTTGAAATGTATTTGGTCAGAACAAGTCAAAAACTTTAGTTGCATGTATGTATCTTTGAGTATGATATTAAAATTATGAGTATAAATTATGACATCAATGTAACATCAGAGACAATACACTCACGTAACCTTTTTCAGAAGCAATAGGAACTAATGCTTACTCCGTGCTTACTAAGTGCCAGGCATGTTTCTACAAGTGTTTACCACAAATGCACAGAATCCTCCCAAAAACCCTAGGAGGAGGTGCTATTACCTTCCCCTTTTTATAGATGAGGAAACTAAACCAAGAGGCCATAGACACTTACAGGGTAAGTGGCAGATGCTGGGATCTGAACCCAGGCGGCCTGGCTCTGGCCTATGCACACAACCCCAGTATCCTTTGCTTCTCATATTAAGGTCACACAGTAACTCATCATAACCATGCGAACAGCCTCATAGTTACTTATGCTTCTCCTCTCTCCCTCACTACACTGTGAGAGCTTCAAGTACAGGAAATGTCATGTTATTCAAGTATTTGTGTACTCAGGCCCCAGCACTCAAAGATGGTAGAGAAAGGCAAATCTTCATGGGTTTCCACACGTTTCTCATTTCTTTTCCTAATCTAGGAATACATAAGAAAGTCTTTAGTCTTTAAAAATCAAATTATTCCCAATTACAAAAAAAAAGTTAAAAATTGTAAAATGCACGTGCTTGCTCGGCTCAAAACCATTATACATGCTTAGAATGGGGGAAAACCCAAAATTCATTAACAATTCATTCGTTGTTTTTGGTTTTTTGGCCTAAAACAAAGGTTTATTTCTTGCTTGAGGTACATGCTCATTGCTTATCAGCTGGGGGCTCTGCTCTCACGGTTCTCTTCTGGAACACAGGCTGATGGAGCATCAGCTGTCATCTGCTGTCATCATTGCAGAGGGAAAGGAAGGCTGGAAGGTCTCCACAAGCCTGTTGACTTAAATAATTGACGTGTCTATGGTTTGGCATTATGTGATCCCTTCAGGAGCAAGGTGCCGCCCAAACATCCATCGCTGGTGAACTGGAAAGGGGTTTACCTCCCGTTGCAGAAATCGTAGATACAAACTCCTGGACGACAGCTTCCAGAGACCCAAGCAGTCATCTTATCAGCTGGTTCCCACGCTGCCCCCGACAGGAGTGGGTCAGGGGTCCAGCAGGGTGCCTCGATGACCCCTCATCAGCCCCCAGAAACCCCCCAGCAGAGCGGCTCCACTTCTGAACGCTTTACCAATGCAGGTTCCAGGTGAGATTTCCTTTCACAAAGGGCTCCTACAGCTAAAGAAAGAACAGAGCTCAGCCAAGCCCCTCCCCGCAGTTAAGTTTTTATAAGGCACAAAACCACCTTTTAGATTTCTCAACTTGCTTGAAAATAAAACACTGCTATAAATGCATAGATCAGACCCCCTTCTAAAAATGAAACTCGTGCCAAAGGTTACAGCAGACAGCAAGAATGTACTTCTGCAGAATAAAGATAGCAGCCTAACTACAGGCTGTTTAACCGGAAATTTACATCACGATTGGAATAAATTGGATCTTAAATCCTCTGGAGGCTCAAGGCTGGAAGTCCCAGTTAAAAAAGCAGGAAGAACTTCAGAACTCTGCACTCAGAATTCAACCCCAGGGCCTCTGTTTTAGTATCAGCAGCCACAGAGCCATTTACAGAAATGCTCAAGCCCTGGAATGTGGGCTGGAAAAGATGCATTCCCAAGCAGTCTGGAATCCCCACCTTCAGCAAACAGTGTGCTGCTTCAACCCAAGAAGGACTTCCAGCAACGGCAACAGGCTGGGCCAACCGCTGAAAACCACTGTCCTCGTGAGAGCACTCTTAAATATCGGCAAATACACTGGCCTCTTTAGAAAATGGAGTGGAAACACTCTTCCACATGATGAAGCAGGGAAGAAAGGTTGTTCCCTAAAGCAATCCAAAAAAATAACAATACGTGCCCCCAATATGCAGAAAAATCCTGTTAACAGAGATGCACAAGTAAGGAACTAATTATGAATCTGCCTGGTTTTACATAAAAACATACCTCCCCATCCACGGGGCGGCGGGGAGACACACTCTAAATCATTCCTGGAGTGAGAAGGGTTAGGGGATGTGCAGGTTCTCCTGAATCTGTGCAAACTCCTGGGTTAGTTTACCCTGGTTTACACTCACTCGGCCTCAGCCCAAGAACTGGGGCTGGGAGCAAAACCAACTAACGCCCAAACAGCCAAGATAATAGTAACCAAGGAATATGATGCTTTAAAAAGTAATGTGTCGGGCTTCCCTGGTGGCGCAGTGGTTGAGAGTCCGCCTGCCGATGCAGGGGACACAGGTTCGTGCCCTGGTCCGGGAGGATTCCACATGCCGCGGAGCGGTTGGCCCGTGAGCCATGGCTGCTGGGCCTGCGCGTCTGGAGTCTGTGCTCCGCAACGGGAGAGGCCACAACAGTGAGACGCCCGCGAACCGCCAAAAAAAAAAGTAATGTGTCAGTAAATAATAATACAAAGACGACATATTAGCACTGTACAAATGCAGATTTATTGTTCTTCCCTTTATCCACAGTAGGAAAAAGGTTGGAAATTGTTAGGAAAGCAGCTTATATACAAAGCACTTCTGAAATTATGCTTTTCTTTGGAAAACAACTTATAAAAAATAATAAACGTTTAAAACATTCAAGTCCTTTAAGTATTTTACACTTCTGAAGGTTAAAACTCCATGTGTTTCCTATAATATATAGACCAATTTTTAAAAAAACTCATAAAGTGACATTGATTTGAATTCCACAGAATCCCTGACCATTAGAAATACGTTCTTCCCTATAAAGTCAATTTGTTCTTCACAGGCAAAGCTATAGTTAAAGTGTGTTTCTCTAATTCATTGAGATTGAATTTTACTCTCCAGCTAATGTCTTCAGGAGACTAAAAGTAATTTATAGTTTCTTCAAATAAGTTAACATATCCAAAATGTTAATCACCACATGCATAATTCTGGGAGAGTGACAGTATCTATACATACCAAAAAAAAAAAAAAAAAAAAGATTTCACCCATTAACAAGAGCCAATATGGCCCATTATTCCCTGGGGCAAGTCCTCTTTGAGAAGAGATGACAGTTCTCCCTTGGTCCTGGCTAAGGCTATTTCTGAGTGGCATTCCTGTGCTCCCCACCCGCCAACCCTCCCCAAAGTAAATGACCCAGGGGCCAAAGTCAAGAAATGTAGTGTTTGGCCTGGTGATTTCAGAAGGTTGATGAACCTGCAGGGACTCTGAAGATGGACCCAGCTGAACTTGCCCAGTGAGATGACGCAATCACCTCTGAGGGTTTGCACCAACACTGATGGGGAGAGGATTACATTCCTTTCTAATCACCCTAGGACCAGGTAACATGATTGGTTTAAAGCTTTAGCAGACCACTAGCCAGACTGGTTAGTAATGTGAGACGTGGAAATCACACCCCACATAAAAAGACATATTGTACCTGGAGGCACATAAGTGTCTGACTGCGTGGGAGCTAAAAGAACAGGAACCTCTCTTTATTGTTAATGTCATTAGGAAAAAAGCTAAACGAAATTGGTGCCATTTAAGTACTCCAACACTTAACTGCTAAAAATGTTTCAAACACTTGATATATATTTCATAGTTCACAGACTCCAAAAGGAAAACTATCACACTTCTCACCTGACTGCGTTGGGTCATTTTAAGCACCCTTTGCAAGTGTATTTGTTTGGGTGGGGAAGCGGGTGGGAAGGTGTGAGTGGGAGGTACAAAAAAAAAAAAAAATCTTGATATTGCAGAGGATTTTTTCTTCCTCAAGGTTTCCAAATCTTTCATTCGCTTTGCCCCTGAATAATGTGAGCTGTGGGCAGCCTGTGAAAGGAGCTGCTTCCACAGGCTGTGCAGCTCTAGGTTCCAGAGTCCACACCCAATTACCACGGCGAGGGTCTTTGCAGGTAAAAGTTCCTGAAGCTTCCTTTTTCAGCTCATCTTCCAAACTTCACGTTTCCTGTAAGAAACCTAACAAAATAGAGAAATGAATTCAGAGATTCATTGTTGGGGGGGAAAGGGCACATGCTTTTAAAGAAAGTCACTTGTCCATTTCAAAAAAGAATTCCTGGGAGTGGCTGGGTTTTCCTGAGCTGAAGATAAACCAGTACAATTTTTTAAGGTTGTAGTTACAAGATACTAAAACGTCCTGATAAAAAAACAAAATTCAGCCAATTAGCCAGACATTGTGGCTACATGAGGGCATAAAACACTGGTAAATCTCTGGCTTTTTGTTTGTTTGTTTTTAACTCACAGAAGAGTTTTCTCCTATTTAATGAGGGGAATGGACTAAGAAGCTTTTATGATCCCCTTCACTGCTAAAAAATGTCACAAACCCTTGTCAGCAAGTCAAGCGTCTAGTGAGGTCAACAGCAGAGAAAAAGAAAACAAAAAATAACAACCCATTCTACAGGATTTGTGAGATAGTCAGAGTTCCAAGCCTTCCTTTGATGGAAGAGGCTGTGATTATTTCCTTATCATGGCACAGAGGCCAGACCGTCAAGAGGCAGAAGTGCCTAAATGCAAATAAGTAGATTTCTACATGTGGGCCTCAGTGACTTACATAATTTCAACATACCCAAGAAAAAGAATGAAAAATTTGATACTGAAAAATTGGCTCTTCTATCTGCTTGCAGCTTTTGCATCCAAACAATGGTGGGGGAGTTCAGAAAGCCTGCCCACCACACCTAACAGCATCCTGAGAGTTGGCCGCCCCAGACTTTTACTTTTCATATAAGCTTCTGGGGAGCTGACACACTCTTATATTCTTTAAGGAATAAAAAGTCCAAATAGAATTCCAAATAAAAACCTCTCTCTGATTTTCTGAGAAGTAACACCACATTTGTTAATCATGATAACAATATATAATAATCAAAGCTGTGAATTGGTTTGACCTTGATTCTAACAATGTGCTAATAAGTAAGTCAAGCCACAAAAAAAGAAGTGCTTAAAACAAAGGAAGGAACCCTGTGGTTTTCTGGATTGAGACCAGAAACAACTCCCTTTAGCTCTCTCTCGGGTTCTGCTCTTTCCCTTCCCTTCTTCGCTGCTGGAGGTTGACTAGTGCCACGCAGTGGCCTCCTGGAGCACTGCTTCAGCACCACAGAAAGCCTAGAAGGACCAATGAATGCTACCAGTCAGGTCCCTGCCTGAGCCTCACTACCTGCCTGGAGCTTTACAAGCAGTACCTCTTTTCGTTATCACACCAGACCCAGGACACTGGGGTTTTGCATCCATTTGACAGATGGGAACATAGAGGTTTAAAGTCAGGTAAGGAATTTGCTTAGTCATGGATATATCGTACAACACAGGGAATACAGCCAGTAGTTTATAACTACAAATGGAGTATAACCTGTAAAATCTGTGAATCACTATGTTGCACACCTGTGACATATAATATTATATACCAACTATACTTCAATAAAAAAAATTTTTTTTTGCCTAGTCACAAACCTAGCCAGCACTTGAGATGGGATTTGAACACTTCCTCTGACTGCATACACAAGTCACCTTTACTTAGATTATGGCAGCCCACATGCTTACTGCTACAGCATTTGCACAGTTCTCTAAACCCGAGCTTATAAATACACAAGCAACACATTCTATAATAGAAATTTGCTATTTGCAAAGACAGCTTGATTTCAAGTAAATGACTAAGATAACTTCCTGCTTACCTTTCAGCACATCTTGGACTTCAACTGAATTGATGTTTTTCAAGCAGTTCCATAAATTCTGAGCTGTGGCGTTACTCTGCTCCTTTTCTTGCCACTTCTTCAGCATCCTAAACTTATTGATCGTGACATCTTCTTTCTTCTCCAGGATAGCATCAATGTCGCTAATCTTCAACTTCAGGTTGGCAATGGCAATCTTTACCCACTCCTTCCCCAACTTCTCAGCAAGGTTAATCAACTGAGTGTCTGTTAACAAGGCTTTAGTCTTCACTCCATCTAAAAGCACATGAAGAATTCAGTTGTTCCTCTAAACACTTCATTTATAGCCATTTACAATGAAAACGTATTCTCTTTATATAAAAAAAGAAACCATGATTCAAAACTTTAATAACTGCTTTTAAAATATATTTAAGCATCGGGCTTCCCTGGTGGCGCAGTGGTTGAGAGTCCGCCTGCCGATGCAGGGGACACGGGTTCGTGCCCCGTTCCGGGAAGATCCCATATTCCGCAAAGCGGCTGGGCACATGAGCCATGGCTGCTGAGCCTGAGCTTCCGGAGCCTGTGCTCCGCAACGGGAGAGGCCACAACAGTGAGAGGCCCGCATACAGAAAAAAAAAAAAAAAAAAATATATATATATATATATATATATATATATATATATATATATATTTAAGTGTCAAAAAAATCCCTGCTTTCCCAACTATTTTAAGGACCAAAGGAAACAATTTCATACAACATTAAACTGGGGTATAATGCTCACATGATAATTCAATAATTCAGGGAATTAAATTGTTTTATAAAGCAGCACAAATTAGGTTGGAGTAAAAAAAAAAAAATCAGGCACCAAAAATAATTTATGTGGCTCAAAAAGAAAAATATACAGCTTTTGCCCTTGCCCAGCTCTGCAACTTCATCTAAGTGTTAATACCACATACAAAATGCTACCTTTAGTGGTCAATAAAGAGAACAGCAAGAGATATGAATTGCAGTCTCCATTCCACCATCTCCTGGCATTAGGGGAAAGAGCACATTCCACGGAAAAGCCAGGGGACGGTATCTGTAATATCTGTTGCTCACTAAGAAACAGTGTCATAATCTTGGAAGGGTATATGTTTGCCAATGGAAACCACTGGCCCCATAAAGAATATCAGCCCTAGCAGTAAGGTGGATTCTCTATATTCCCACAGTGCAGCAAAGCTCACGGGGTACAAGGTCTCGGTTAAGGATCTTCAAGGCCTTACAAACACTGGAGGTGACATTAGAAAGGAATAAGAGGGAGGAAGAATCCTTCCTGCCCCTCCTCCAGGACCATGACGCTTTCACTCATCTACAGCCAACAATCTGTTAAAGTGAACCTAACGTTTGTATTGGACCCTAACGCACTTCAGTTTCCTCTCTAACGTTCTAGACAAGAATGGGTTCTCAAGGGTGGCCCCTGCCCCCTAGTGGTCTCCTGATACACGGGATCTGTCAAAAATGTAAGTTCTCAGGACCATCCCCAAAGCCCCCAAAATGTTATGTGGCAGCCTGAATGGGAGGGGAGTTTGTGGGAGAACGGATACATGTATATGCATGGCTGAGCCCCTTTGCTGTGCACCTGAAACTATCACAACATTGTTCGTTGGCTGTACTCCAATATAAAATAAAAAGTTTTTTTGAAAAAAGTAAATCTTATTTATTCGCTACTACATTGTCATCTCTAAAAAGGTTGGAAATCTTAATTTCTAGGTAGTATTTGATCATTTTAATTCTATTTCTAGTTACTTGCTGTTGGAGCTAATTTTAAATAGCCAAATAATTGCAAGAAAAAAACTTTCCCTAAATATCAATTTAATATAAAATTGGTTCCCATTCAGTTATAAATGAGTAAGTTCTGAGGATCTAATACACAGCATGGTGACTATAGTTAATAATACTGTGTTGTACACTTGAAATTTGCTAAGAGATGGGTCTTATGCATTCTCACTACCACCAAAAAAAAAAAAAAAAAAAAAAGGCTATGTGAGATGACAGATGTGCTAATTAACTTGACTGGTAAATATTTCACAATATATGCATACATCAGAACGTCACATGGTGCACTTTAAGTATACACAATCTTGTCAATTATATCTCGATAAAACTGGAAAAATATTGTATCCCAATTTGGTTAGCTTTTAAAGTAACTCCAGAGCCTCATTTTGATGTTCATTAAATAGAAACAATAAACTTTTCTCTAGTGACGTACAGTAAAATCAGACATATGTCATCCTCACAACCTCCTGCTCTAGCATGTGAAGAATAGCTTATTTTAGCCTACAGAGAGTTTATCTGCTTTTAGAGATTCGCACCTTCTTACAATGGTAGAATAAAAGGTATTTTGATGAAAGGGTTAATCTGGGGAGTTACATGAGGCCCCCAAAGCCTTGAGGTCTTGTCTCATATAATTTGAGTCTGGGTTTTTTAACTTAAATTTGTGAATTCTGGCTGGACTTGAATTTTGAGGTACATACTCCATCTTCTGGCTCCTTGGAGTATTGTTTTTAAATGCTTAAATCTCTACTGTATTTTCACAACTATCAAGCCTTGGTCTCTGCCATTTAATTGGAAGAAATTAAGTTGACCTTTGTCTCCAATAACTGAGCTGGCGGCTCCTTCCCCCAAAAGTAGCTAATAACTTTGAGGCCAGTGAATGCACACATGGACATTCACCATTTACCCCTTCGATGAATATTCACTGTCTTCTACATAAAAGGCTGCAGGCTCAGTGTTATGGGAAAATGCACAGATGGACAGGCCACGGGCCCTGTCCCTACGGGCTGCAGGAGCTTCCCCTGGCCCTCCATTCTACTTTCACCGAGGGAAGGGGAGGAGTGCGCAGTCAAGCTGGCAAAGTAAGCTGGGGCAGACCAAGAAGGACCCTTGTCCAGCCCTAAGGAGCTGGGACACAGGGGGAAAGTATCTGGGAGGGCACGCCCACCTAGGATGTGGCTCCAGGAGGACTGACCCAAAAAGCACGTGTGTTGCATGAAAGTCAATGGGGGAGACGAGGGAAAACGACTCATAGCCACGGATGACGTTTTTACAAACCTGAAGTGCCAATCTGCTTCATTCTTTTATCATAGACCACCTCATCAGGTAAGCTGCTACTCATCTTTCGCCGCCTATTACCTTTAAAAAACAACAACAACAACCACAAATTGGCTTTCCCTTAGGGTTCTTATTATCTACCCATCTTCAAACTAGAGTTCTTTTTAAAAAAATCATCATTGAGATAGAAACAAATTGAAAATGGATTCAAAGGTCATTCCGATGATTAAGAGTTATGGAACACTCCTTAACGTTACCGTATTTGCACAGCAGAATTAAAATTCTAGTGGATGGAAGGTATAGACGAGTTTAACATCCAGTCCCGAGCACTTACCACTTGTGCTGCTTTTCGAAATGTTCGGGTTCTGATCATGCTGAACCCAGTCACCTGTTAAATTACAACAAGCAGCAATTGGAAAAAATCGTTTTGAAACTGGAAGTAAAGCAATCGATTTATGAAAGCACCTGAAACCCCAGGGTCTCGGCAACCTCTCTAAAGTTCAAATACGAGTTTGGGGTTTTAACTTAGTATGTATGCAAATGCACTGGGCTTGAACTCTTGAGATAAATAACAAGTACTCCTTCCAACACGTCTTGCGGGACAAGTGTTTCCCAAACTTCGGTCATCCGCCCACCACTGTCATGATATCTGCCATTACCCATCTGCCAGGTGATATGTCATTCGCTCCATATTTCTTTAAATCTAGAACTACCGTAAATAGAACAGTGGCATGATGTGCCATATGGAGACGGAAGCCATAAAAATAAACATCGTTAAACTTTAAGTGTATTTGTATGTACTCCACGTAAAAGAATCTCACGTATGTATTATCATTCTGTACTTGAGGGGTTCTTTCTGGACACTTCACCTGTGATTCGACACCACCTGCCCCACGTGAAATTCAGCCCCTGCTCTAACCGATGCCCACGTGTCAGGCAGGCCTTCCGCAGGTTCCTTTAGTGAAGATGCCTAATAGTGATGGGCAATTTCAGTTCATTGTTAGCTTAGGCTGCCAAAATAATGGAGACCAGAACCATCTTACAATGCAGAATATTATTAAGTAAGTTTAAAAAAAGAAGTCTTAAAAAGTGGTCT
This sequence comes from Phocoena sinus, assembly GCF_008692025.1. Classification (NCBI taxonomy): domain Eukaryota; kingdom Metazoa; phylum Chordata; class Mammalia; order Artiodactyla; family Phocoenidae; genus Phocoena; species Phocoena sinus. Next base: position 39,686,725 of record NC_045766.1, read on the forward strand.
TTAAAATTGCCAAGAGGCTTAGTCTAGAAGAACATCTGTCATTCAGGCTGCTACACGTTAAATACCTTTATTCCTGTGGCATTTGCTGTGATTAAAAAGTAACATCTTTCAGGTTCACTTATTTGAGCATATTAATGAATACCGAGCAAAAATACTACAATCCCCAATACACAGTCCCAACTAGGACTCTTCCCAGCTAAGTAACTGTAGTTTGGATAAAAGGGCCTGTTTCAAAACTGGCTAACTTAAGGGTATAATATTGAGAACAGGAGTCACACCTATAGAAAAGCTTCCTGCTTAAACTAGCACAGAATTCCAAACTGATTAGACTGGGTTTCGTTTCTGGAGTATAAAGACATGAGAGCAAATATGGACTCTGTGCACCCACTGACTCTGGGGATTTGGACGGTGGGTGCCTGAGAAGGAGAGCCGGCACTTCTGCCCAGGAGCTGGGGCCTCTGTTTCTCTTAATCGAATGTTTTAATATTACAGTGATGGGACAGACAACTACTCTATTTGCTTTTCCACCCAGGCCACCTGCGCCCCCTCAACCCCCAAACAGAGTTTTAATTGAAGATACAAAACACTCACACTCTCTCAGTTTTGCTTTCCATACAATTTCCTCGGAATCCATTTCAACCAAAAGTAATTTAAACTCCACTGGTTGCTCCAAATACACTTCACTATAACTTTTCAATTTTAAAAGTGAACCATCCACAAACTCAATTTCCTTTAAAAAAACAAACAAACGTGATTTTTCTGAAATTTAAAAGTTGCGTTAATTAACAACATAAAATGTCAGATAAGGAATAACGGCAATGAGAAGGGTTAGTGCTTGAATGCTGAAATTTTGACCTTGGAAATCCCACTCCTTAATCATACATCCTCTCACTCTCCTGCTTCTAATCCCTCCTTACTCTTACTCCAAACTGCTTTTCTACCTCATTGAAGCTTCTAGTCCCGTGGCCCTAGTTTTCTAAAGTGTAACTTTTCAAGCCTTTCCCGATTTCAACGTTTCATCTTTCCCAAATGGCACCTGTGCTCACCCATCAGCCACCCTATCCTAGGTGCTTTTAAACTCCTCACCATCTTTTTCCTAGATCGTTCTCCAATCTGCAGTTGATTCCGCATTTACAGAACTACGTGCAGTGTTCTGTCCACGTGTCCTCATTGAACACCGCCGTCCCCCAACAAATCCTCGTATCGCTATTTTACGGATAAAGAATCCCAGAGAAGCGTATGAACTTGCCCAGGTCCACACCTAGGAAGTGGCGGAACTGGAATTTGAATCCACACCTCGTGACTCCAGAGTGTGAGCTCTTAACCACTACACAGACTGCCTCCTGCCTTCCACCTCCTCTGCTGCTCTCCAGGCTGGCTAGCAAGGCTGGCGGGAGAAATACATCTTTTAAAAACTATCAGTGACCTGCACTGGGCATCACCATCACAAACCAATGGTCTTAACCTGTCCCCCACCCTTTCCGTTCCAAGTCACTAGTATTATCTTCACAACCTTCTAAGGGTCAGTCACCAGGGCCTACAAAGCTGAGACAGCGCCCTCTCCTGGCCCTACTCCTCCTAAATCCCTCCACGTTCAGCTTCTCCAGAACCATCCTGGGGCCTCCAGCCCAACTGTACATCCCCGCCCCCTCACTTAGACACCAGCGGCCCCTTTTCCGGGAGAGCTTCGGAAAGCTCATCTCTTCCGGGGAATCCCTCACCCTTCAAACCCAGAACAAACATCACCCATGTGAAAAGCATTCCTGGAGACCCACTGCACTTCATACCCATCTCTATAGTAACACATTATGCTAAAATTATTTCTTTTCATGAATGGAGTATTTCTCTCACTTTGAGGGAAAAGACTGTGACTTATTTGTTTTTTAATTCTTATCTCAAGCTGACTGGTAATAGGCACTTCTGATCAATGTCAGTTAAGCAAATCATTAACGGTCTAAAACTAATAAGAACACCTTATATTTACACAGTTTGATAACTTTCAGAGTGCTCCCAAACCATTACTTGGTATGATCCTTACAGCAATCCTGGGAGATTATCCCCATTTTATCGGCCAGAAATGTGGTTAACAGAACGTAGACTATTTAAAGCCCTCCAGCTATCCACATCTTTTGTAAGAATGAACTCCTGGGACCCCCTCGGTGTCTTGCTGGGCACGTCCATCCATTCAATATGTATTATTCCCTCTCCCAGTGGTTCTTAAACGTGGCAACACATTATAGTCACCTTGGGAGCTTTAATAAGCCCAATGCCCAGGCCATTGCCAGACCAATTAAGTCAGCATCTCTGGAGGTGGGACCCAGGCCACGGGATGTTTTTAAAGCTCCTCAGGGAATTTCACTATGCAGCAAAGGCCAAGAATCACTGCTCTAAGCACACCCTTCTCATTTAATTCCACTTCCCAGACAAGGCTGCAGTTTGCTTCTCGTGATTGTTTTGGTGTACCATCTGCCAGGGCTTGATCAGCTTAGAAGGGCTGAGAGTCAGCCTCTCAGATCCCAGTGTGGGGACAGTGGCTTGAGAGGCCAAGGGCAGTCGGGGCCCTGGGTGAGCCCTCCAATGCCCAGGTGTGTGCAGATCGCCCACCTGCTTTGCACATTAGTTTCCTCAGCCATGTTGTTGTAAGGCTCAAATGGTTCAAAGGGTGTGGAGAGACGCTTTGAAACTGGAAAGGAAGGAAGGTTACAGAAGACTGTCTGACCAACCTGACTGCTTCTACAGGGCACGAGGCCCCTAATAATATAATAAAACAGTACAACATGGACCACTGCCATTAGCTCTCTTGGCTCACATTTTAATTTAATGGAATCAAAACATGTTTTCAACTTTTCATAAACTGTAAAACAAACAAACAAACAAAAGGAGGTGTACAAAAGGAATTTCCATGCAGACGTCCAGACTAGAGAAGCTGTGGCATATGCTCAGAGCACATAATGAAAATAAGTTTTAAAAATAAACTAAGTCATTTCCGAGAAACCAAGATCACTTACAAATGTCATGGTGTGTACAGTGAATAGTTCAAATCTAACAACAATTTGTCCTCATAACTATTTTTCAAATGCCTTCCAGTAAGAAAAGCCCAATATCCCTTGCTAACATTGTTTGAAGAATTTAATTTAAAATGCAAGAACATTTAAAACCTTTCTAAAGGGAAAGAGATTGGATAGTCTATTTTTCCAATGACTTCAGATAAATCCTGAAATTCAACTGCATTTTTGGAATAAACAACAAGTTTAGCAAAACAACCGCCTTCTTAGAAACTGGGAAATAAAAAAGGAAAACAAAATGCATTATTTTGAATATCTTCAAAACACCGTATCTAAGAAATATACACCCTTGCTACTACTCCAAGGTGGTTTTTAAAATACCTACCTCGGGGGTGATTTCAGCTTCTGGATCACTGATCAGCCTGTACTTCTTCCCATTCTGCAACAACTTCTGGCAAACGGGAGGCTTGTCGATTTTCATGAATTTCTTAGAGGAGTGCTTTACAGACTTGGAAATATCCTAAAGGAGGAAATGGGTTTTAGTTTCGAAATCCATCAGCAACAACTGTCAGAGACCTAAGAGCCAGGCTGTGCATATGCCAGCTGCATTATCTTCACTTCCTCCTACAGAACGACAGCGGGAGAGTAGCTTTCACAGTGCTCACAAGGGAAAAAAGCCACAGAGGCTGAGTCGCCTTTGATCTGCACTTCCGGCACCCAGATCGCCAAACATCTTCCTGCGAAAGCACTACAGCCAAAAGCAACACTTATACCCTGTGTGGCACCAAAAAATCTGCTTCTGAAGAATCTGAGAAAATTAAATTAGCACTCGCACTACACATTTGTATTACTAACTACATGCCCATCGTGTGAACAGAAAGCAACTCTTTTACTGTACATGGTTCCAGCCTACTCAGAGTTTGTTTCCATCCTTATTTTCACAACTATCCCTTCGACATGGCCCTAGAGCGGACACTGACTTTACATGTAATGTTCGAATGCCCCCAAGAGGTTAATGTAACCTTTGGCCCAAGCTCCCTTGGTAAAGCAGCTGTACAGCCGAACATGAAATTTAGGTTTCCTGAGGCAGAGTTCAAGGAAATCTTTTCCTACGTAGGAAAAAAATCAACCCAAGAAGAAAGGTGTAAAAATAAAACACCAGCCAGGAAGGACATCCTGCCTTATGCATGCCACACTCCCCATTGTTCTGGGGGCATCCTTCTCTACATTTGCTGATACAATCAGCTCCCTACCCCAGCTTCCCAGGAAGTGTGGGATAACACTCTTTTAATTAATTGATTTTACTTTAAAAAAATATAAAGCTCATCAAATAATAGTACTTATTCCAAATCTAATGCTAACTATACATTTTTTAACTTTTTATTTTACATTGGAGTATAGCTGATGAACAATGTGGTGAACGTTTCAGGTGCACAGCAAAGTGACTCAGCCATACATGCACATGTAGCCATTCTCCCCCAGACTCCCTCCCGTCCAGGCTGCCATATAACACTGAGCAGAGTGCCCTGTGCTATACTAATTATACTTTAGATGTGATTATTTTTATACCGTTTTAAAGACTATTTTCCCAACGGAAAGTATTATCTTTAAGGGGACCACAGGAAGCATATTCTACTTGCTTAGGAGGAAACTAAGAACCTATTACTTAATCAAGTTTTTATACTTTAATACGTATTGCTAATTAAAATCAGTATAATATTTTAAAGCTTGGAAATATTACAACCTAAAACCACTGGGACTAGGTAGTTTGATATAAATTCTATAACTCAAATTATAACTCATAAATGAGTACACTTTATTATAGCTCTAATGCTTATTTTTTTCCAATTCTGTTAAACCCTAATTTTGAATCTGGAAGTATAATTTTGAGTCACTGCTTTATCTACTATATTTCAGTGCTCCGTCCGCCTCTAAGTCATTATAACTGTATTGACAGTGAGTCAGCCTACGAAAGGAGATTCAATTCTCTGTTATAGCTACAGTGCAGAAAATGGGCTAAACATCATGGCCTTATTCTGTGTTCTGGAAAACCGGTTCCATTATGAATATCCACACCCCTCCCCTCAGGCCATGCTACCTTAAACACATTGGGTGCTTCATGAACATGTGCTGCTACAAAACCCAGAATGTTGAACCCAAGGTCAATTTTTATCCAAAAAATTGCTCTGGAATGAGTTACCCTAAGAGATCCATCTTACTGACAGAGCTTTAGGCCAAGGAGAAACCTTCAGTCACCCTACACTTGACCCAAAGACCTGAAACGGCTCCCCAGTGTATCCAGAGCGGGTGCTTCTCCAACTCTAACGTCCCAATCACCTGGGAATGTTGACCAGTGCAGGCTCTGAGTCTGCAGGCCTGGGTGGGGCTGAGACTTTGCATTTTAACGAACTCCCTGCTAATGTCAGCCAGCCACTGCTGGTCTCCATGTCCCCTGGCCCCCTGGTCCCCAGACCACATGTTTAGCAGCAAGGAGTAGAGAACAGATGGCCTAGGCTGCCCACCAGGCAACCCTCTCCAAGGCCAGGCCGGCCTGTCTGTGCCATCCCCACCTCTGGAGCGCTATTTTCCTATCTCTTATCTTCACGACACTGTTTACATGTATAAACACCTGTACTCCGTGGATCTGAGGACTTGGCGTGCACCTAGGCACTGACCTGATGACCTCTGTGGGCGAGCACCAAATCAGACCCGCTGTGGGTGACGCTTAAATCAACAGGGACGGGACCCACCCAGATGTCATGTGAAGTCTGAACACAAAGTATTCAACACTTAGTATTCACTTTCATTGATTTACCTTGATGAAGGACTCATTATTGGTTGCTATGTACACTCGAAAAGACAAGGATGGGTTATGGTCGATGGCTTTGTACAGGATCACAGCCCCGTGGTGGAATACTGTTTCTTCGCTTTGAATAACGGGTCCCACAGGAGAAAGAGAGCTCACGTGCCATTTGACGTGGGTTGCAGAATGGTCCACAGTATATTCTAACGAGGCCCCAGTACTTTTAACATGTAAGACTTTGAACATCATGTTGGCATCGCAGTCTGTTAACACATGAAGGTGAATCAGTATTCCAGGTACTGTATGGGCTACACACATACTCTCACACATGTGCACTGCACACATCAACTAAACTTTTAGCAAACGAGTACTTACGACCCAAGCAGAGGGAATGTGGAAAATGAATGGAGGTAAGGCAGGTTGGGTCACATTTAACATCAAACAAGGGTCCACCGACAACCCAGGGCTTCACAACCAGGTCCGCGTATTTGCTCCAGGACAGGACGCAATACTTGATGTCAACTTTTCTGTTAACCTCAAATATCAGACCAGTCTCCGTGCACTGGTAAGTTCCCTCTGTGTCCACCTTCAGTCTGCATTGGATAGATAAGAACATCTGTTTAGTCCTGATGTTTGGTTAGGAGAAGACCTCTGAAAATTATTTTTTTTCAATTCATTTTTTGTTTTTAATTTCACTCAAAAGCACTAAGGGAACGAACGCTATAACATTCTGAAGCAGCACCATTATCAAAGAAAACAATCCAAGTAATTACATAAAATGTGTAAAGTTAGTTATGCTTTTTGTGTTTCCCCTACTTGGGGTTATAATTATGTAGAAAGTTAAATTACTGAAGCTATGTCTTCTGCATTCACAATTACTTACAAAAACTGTCCCCGGGAAAGGAGCCTGGGGGTCACTAGTTCATTGTGTTTCTGGAGGAAAAGCACATATATAACCTATAAGTAAATGCTGTTTTCTTAAATAAAGCAAATTAAAGAATCATCCCTTCATAATTAAAAGTTACTTACATTTTCGGCATTACAGTGTTCACAGTGAGATTGGATTTCATTAAATTCTAAATGACAGAGAAAAAGTTTTGCTTATAGGAATGTGACTGGCATTTTCAGACAAAAATTGTTTTAATAAATATATAAGATATGACCAGATTACAAAATTCAAAGGTACAGGTCCCTCAGCAATAATGCGAATATTTTGGAAAACATCAATTCATACCTGAATTAAAATGGTCTGTGGGCAACTCTTTACCCTCCCATTCTTCAACTGTAAAAGATATGGTCACACATGTATTGGCGTAAGTCAGTCACAGCGTAAATCACTCAAACCCCCATCTCCAGCTTCACAACCAACGGGAACTTTATTTATTTATTTTTTAAACATCTTTATTGGGGTATAATTGCTTTACAATGGTGTGTTAGTTTCTGCTTTGTAACAAAGTGAATCAGCTATACATATACATATGTTCCCAACGGGAACTTTAAACATACATTCAACATCTCCGCGAGTGGATTCAGCGCCACATGACGCATCATGCTTGTGAGTCCCGCTGTAGGTCTAAAGGCATGAAAACGAGCTTGAAAGCGACTCTTAAGTCTCCATGCACCCCGTTTTGGCACATTAAGTCTTTAGCTGATCTTCTGGAACAGAAGCAACAGCTCTCAGAATCCTCCTCTCACACCACAGGCACAGGGAGAACGGGATGAATTAGAGAAAACGAGAGGGCAAGGGCACTGCCTCGCTCTTACCCTGATTAGACGCTTCCTCGGTGGAAGATTCTCTTAGCTCCCCATCTGTGGAGACAAGAAAGGACCGAGGCACAGGTGGTCATGGACGAGCTCTTCACTCGTTACTCCTCACCTAGGCCAGCGTCTCAGCTGGACAGCCGCAGCCCCCAGTGAAGAGCCCTTCACGGTGGCCAGGAGTCGGGAACTAAGCTGGAGTCATTATCCCCAAGGTAGGGCTTGACTGGCATCAGCCCTTCAGGCTGGTACAGAGTTCAAGATAAGCTTGGAAGTAAGAGAGGAGTTGACGTCTGATTTTAGGCATATTTAAACTGGAACTGTCTTGTAAGCGTCTCTGATTTAGCATGTAGACTCCTTCCATCGGCTCCCCACTACTTTCAGCTTCTATCAGCCTCCCCACGCTTACTGCCCTCCGGTCACTCTGAGCTACTCTCCACACCAAAGCACGCTCCTGCCTCAGGGCCTTTGCACACTTACTATCTCCTAGAACAGATATTCATGCTGCTCGCCCCCTTACATCCTTGCAGTCTCTGTTCAAATGTCGCCTTATCAGAGAGGCTTTCTTGATGCCCCCACCCCGACCAAAGCAGGGCCTCCCTGACACCTTGCACACTATACAGTTCAGTGTTTCTGCTTCCTGTCTCTCTCCCCACTAGAATGTAAGCCTCATGAGGATTGTAACCCCAGGGCCTGGTAAGTGCTCACTTTCTGATTGACTAGAACTCCAGAATACAAAAATGTATTACGAAAGGGAACAGTGGTGAATTTTCCTATTATCTACACCGGCCGCTAGTTGCGTGAGCTTTTTGGGCACTCTAGTTATGCACTAAATCTCTCTGTCCATTACTTTCCTCATCTGTTAAATGAGGATTAACATAATACCGCCCCCAGAAAGACAGAAAATAAAATTACAGGTAGGTATTACACCTGGCACTCGGCAAGCACTCAGTGAGTGCTAGCTAACTGTTATTAACTATTATTTTGCTAGGGCAATGGGTGGAACTCATTAAAAAATTAAAGAATTCTAAAGTAGACAATAACTCTTCACTTGGGGTAAGACCCAATATGTTGAATGCTTGGTTTTATATTTTAAAGATCTGAACAAGCTTTGGAAGGGTGAGCCCATGGGTAAGACAGGCATCTTCACCACATGTGGAAGGTCCTAGGCCACCACCAATGCCCAGAAGGTGTGGACTCTCCCCAGGACGCTGCTCCAGCCCTGGCCACACAAGCTGCTTGCTATCAGGGCATTCATTATACAGGAACCAGGAGTTGCAAGACAGAACCAGCTTTAAAAAAACAGCATTAAGATGAACTAGAAACTAGAGACTAAAAGTATTCAGAATTCTGGACTCAGAATACTATAGATCCAAAGGTTCTTAAATACTGACCTAAGTCCTGCACCACAAAATTCTTCAATCGTATTTCCACAGCCACTATCCTAAAAACCATCACAAAATTCTAAATTATTTAGCGGCTATCATCTATACCCGGGGTCCGCAACCCCTGGTTCCCGTTAGGAACCAGGCCTCACAGCAGGAGGTGAGTGGCGGGCGGGCGAGCGAGTGAAGCTTCCTCTGGGGCTCCCCATCACTTGCATTACCGCCTGAGCCATATCCACACCCCCCTGACCCGGGTCCATGGAAAAACCATCTTCCATGAAACTGGTCCCTGGTGCCAAAAAGGTTGGAGACTGCTGATCTACACTGCATTTCATCCACATCTCATGTTTTTGTTTCTACCTATCTGCCTTGGGAGCAGAGAAAAGAAAAGAGGTTAGAGAATCCTAACCACCCAGCAAACTGAGTCTTCCACCAGGCAAAGCAGAGAAATTGATGCAATTCTCTCCAACACATAAACCACAGCTTCTCTTTAATCCAGACGACACAGGTGACCTCAGAGCTCATGCCTATGAGTGGAAGACATATCCAATCACGAGGATGATGGGTGGGCCTGCATCACCAGCCAGCCCACAGAAAAGTAAGCATCCCAGGGCAGCCTGCCGGGTCCTTCCACTTGACCTGAGAATGGAGGTGAATGGGGTGGGGGGGGGGTCTCTTTGATTTCTCCCCAGGGTGGAGGATAAAAGGTCTTTTAACAAAGAGAATAAACTTGGGGGGAAGGCAGGGCCCCGTGGATAGCCTCGGGGCTCCAGAGACAAGCATCCTTAGCCCACCCACTTTCAGTGCCAAAGACATCCAGGAGTCTAATTTGGCCAAGGGCCAGGTCCAGCAGCTCCCTGACCCACACATGCCCTGTCTGACCGCACTGACCGTGCCCTCCCACCCAAACATGAGCCTATCTCGAGCCTCTCTGACTCAAATGTCTTCCACCTGGTTGCCACCCTGGTGAGGCCCTGGTCCAGGCCTGGCTTCCAGGACTCTGAGGGCCCTGCCTCTGGACTCTGTGTCCCTATGGCCATTTACTCAATTATTAACCAGGGACAACAAAGACCGGATCCCAATACACAGCTTTCTGACTTCATTTCTATCCTAATCCAATCTACTGGAGGCTAGACTTCTGACCGCATTTTGCAGGATGAAATAGTCCTTATAATGTATAAAGGGGATTGGAAGTAGGAGGGCTGGTACACATTCTTTCCTTATGGGTATCAGAATGTGACATCTACTCCACGAGTGTGATACAGAAATAATTACAGGTTCTTATCAATACATAATGTGATCGTAAGGAGCTTACAATTACCTTCACGGGTTTTCCACTGGGAAACCGCAGAGAGAATTAGATTAAAGACAGAAGGACTTCTGAGTGAAGAGACTTCATTAATTTAAAAATATTACAAAGGAGCCCTCTGACTGCCTTGCTATAGTATTTGTGTTCATAGCAGATTATATTCTAAGAACTGGGGGAAAAAAATCCTGCAGTAAAACAAAATCAGTTAGAATATAAGCTTAGTCATGCAACATTTTTTTCCTAAGTCTTTCACAAAACTTTAGATCGAAACCAAATTTTATATTTAGAATCTACGTCTTTACAGTGGTTTCATACCCAAGTTGTTCACAAACAGCCAGAAGACCAAGCCAGAAACTTTAAACCACAAATGTACAACATTTTCAGCAGCAAACAGTTTACCCTGTGATAAACTGTGGGCGGCGACCACCTCGGAAGGAAGCCAAGGCCGCTGCGGCGACAATGCAGATTTCAGCCAGTCCCTCAATCTCTTCTTCTCTGGGAACCGTGAGGGCAGAACCACACATGCAGAGTCTTGGCATCAATGCAGACCAGGAATACATCCCTTGTATTCCAAGTCTACTGAGCTCAAATTTTCAAAATGCTTATTCGTTTCCCAATGTTGAACCCAATTTTACACAGGAAAAGATCACGAACAAGCAACTTGCAACTTAAACATCTCAAAGCCTATCCGTCTTTCTTCCTTTCAACAACAAAAAAGAAAGTCAGAGGAAGGAAGGATATACTCACTTGTTTTTTCTGGTTTTGGCGTCTCGTTATCTACAAAAAAAAAAAAAAAAATGTCTAAATCAGATTCATACGACAACTAAGAAAAAACACAGGCTAATGGGAGAATAGGTAAAATGTTTGCCTCTCACCAATAGCAACCATTTCCTGTCTTTCTTTTTCAGCTCATCCTGTTTTGCCACTTTGCTTGCCAACTAGCAATTATTTACCATGTGAGTACTTTTTCAGTACTTCACAAAAAAGACACTAGTAATTATTATGTCCTCAAGCAATGTAAGTGATCTGGGCAGTACTTTAAAATAAAAATAAAGGTGTCTATGTTTAACTAGAATTCTGTAATTAAAGAAACACATACACAGATAACTCACCAGATTCACTTTCAGAACTGCTCTCAGAACTGCTGTCCTCACCTAAAAAAAAGCATATGCCAGGAGAAGCACACAATGAATAAAAGTAGGAACTATTTTTTTTTAATTATACATATAATAAAACAGATCCAAACTCACCTAATTTCTTCTTTTCATCCATTCTCACTAAGTCCCAAACTAGTGTGGTTTACATAAAAGAAGGCTTATCTTTCTTTGGAGCTGGATAAAACATACTTTAATGGCTTAAATATGAGCTCAAATCACACTCTGGCTGCAATAATCACTTTATTTGGGTGTCACCCAAGTCCCACCCAGCCTGACCTGCTCTCGCTGCTCCCGTCTTGGACCCGCACTCGTACGTCTAGAAGGCTCCATGCAAAAAGTTCAATGACACAACAGTGCAGAATACTGTAGTGTAAATGCCATTTCCCTGAAGCATAGGACAAACAGTCTATACTGTTCAACTACTTCTGGAAAGAGCGGTCCCCAAGAATACTCCCTCCCCTTTCTCACGCCGAACTCGGCGCCTCCGTCCAAGGCAGTCAGGCTTCTGTTCCTACAACTAGTTTGGAATCCTTTCCCTGATGTCCCCAAAGGCCCACTAAGCCCCAGACCCATGACTCCCACGGGTAGACGTGACCCCTACCACCCCGTCCTGCCCGCACAGCCCTCCCGTCTGTCCTGGTTCTCCACCTGCCTCTCCGTGTGTCCTCCATTTGCCTTCTGCTCCGCTCCACACTCCACCCACACTCCCCACTTCCAGCCTTCTTTCCACCTCAAGAGCCCCAAGAGGGCTGGCCACCTACTCCCAAATCTGGATCTGACCTCAACCTCCAGGCGCACGCTGGGCCTCCCCTGGCTGACCAGATGAGCGCCCAGGCAGAATCTGCTTGGCCAAGTGCACCCCCTCCATTCCCTCCCCTCGACTGCCGTCCTGCTTCGCCCCCCACGCAGGCCCAGGATCCCCTGAGCAAATACACGGAAAGCTATTAATATTATTCTCAAATCTTCCCTCCCTACACACAACTACTGACAACCAAAACCGAGGACGGACAATAGTTCCATGGAGAAATGGAAAGATTTGAGAATAAAGATGAGAACGATAATACAGCAGCTAAGAGCAGCTTTTTGGAGTGTTCACTACGTGCCAGGCACTGTGCATATACTTACTCATTTACATGTATTCACTCATTTACATTTATTTACTCACTTTGCATATATTTACATATATTTACGTAAGGGCTTTACGTATATTTACACATTAACTCTCACCTCCAAATGAGGTAAGCTGAGGTCAGTTAACTGACTTATGCAACACCACGGAGCACCAGGGCATTCCCCCTTATCCCCCGCCCACGAAGCCTGGAGCTAAGATTTCAACTTGAGCGGTCTGGCCTGAACTTGCCCTCTTAACCATGTTGTTACACTTGCAAACATGCTTCTCGTTACTTCAGCAGTTCAACACCCAGGAGCTGGAGACTGATTGGATGGGGCTGGGTGGGGGGAGTAGGAGGCAGACTCCTGCACGAGAGGATGCCTGAGGGGAGGGTGAGGTGTTGAAACAGGTGCTGGGAAATCAAAGTGATAGGACATGGCCTTTGTCTTCCAGGGCTGAAAGAACAGAGCAGTGCGTTCTCAACCTTGGCTGCATGCTGATATCACCTAGGGAGCTTTCTAAACACACCCATGTCTGGGACTCTGGGATGGGGCTCGAACAGCAGTATTATTTTTAAAGGTTCCCCAAATAACTGCAGTGTGCAGCCAGGGTTGAGAACCACTGGCCTAGAATCAACCCATTTTAATCACTTCCTCGTTCCCCAGGCTGTACCCCAGGATGATTACCACTCCTTCCTCCAAGCCCTTACAGATGCCATCCCATTGCCTGGAAATCCCTTCCCCGGACCCCACTTCCAGAGCTCCTAGGTATCCACTAAGAGCCAGTGCAGTGTCACTTCTGCTGACAGTCTCCCTCTGCCCCACCAAGGTAGGTGAGCCCTGCCTCTTTCCTGATCCATCCTGTCACATTTACCCCATTGCCAAGCAGTGCCTGCTTGCTTAGCTGTCGGTCTGTGGGCCCTGGAGGACTGAGGCTGTGTCTCACCACCTTGATTCCCCAGCACGCATTCCTATACAGATGCTCAATGAATGAATGAATGAATGTGTGAACGAACGAATGCTTTGCCCAGCTTTAAAGAAGCAAGCAGCCCCTACCATGGCCCCTCTTTATTCTGTCGGTTCCCTCTGGCAGTCTGGGACCTCTGCAGGGCTGTAATTCTGCCTGGACCAGTCCCAGGTGAGGCCCACCTTCTGCCCCAGGTCCCTGGGAGAGGGAGTCTGGGGCCAGCTCTTCAGCTCACCTTCCCTCTGGTTCTGGACCTAGGACTCCTGATTCTATTTCTGCCTCCCTGCCCTGTGAGCCTGCCCAAGCCCCCAGGACCATTTTTCTGCCTCACGGCACAAATTTGAGAACTAAATAAGATGTCTGCGAAGAGGGACCAGCCCAGGGCCTCGCACACAGTAGGCACTTAATAAGTGTTACTAATAGGTCACATTTACTCCTAAACTCCAGTGACAGGCCAGTCCAAGCCTGCTACTACAAGCACTAAACCCTTCCCATATTTGTGCAGGTGAAAGCTCTGGCAGCAGGCTCCCTGTTCAGGGAAGCTGGTGCGCAAACAACCCCCAGCTCTGAGCTTCTCTTCTCCCAGCTTCTCATTCTGATGGGTGCCACCTTCACCACGCCCGGCTGTCCTTCAGAATGCCAGCCTAGATGCGGACAAAATCCATACTCCTTCCTTTGATCCACTGCATTCAACTAAAAAAACGCTAAGCTTTTAAAAATAAAAGGAGGGAAAGGTGAGAAAGGGAACAGAGGGAATGTGACAGCAGGCAAACTGAAAGAGCAGGTCCCATGCCTTATCTGGTCCAGAGGCCGGTGCATTTTCTCCCCTCTGAGGGTTGGACACTTCAGGGCAGACAGCAGGGGAATGCAGGCCACAGCCCCCTCCACATGCTCTCAGCCTAGAGAGAAACAGCGGCTGCACAGCCCGCTTCCTCTCCACTCCCAAGGCCAAGTCAGGGGTCACTCCCGTCTCCCCTCTGGGGCTCGTTGCCCTGCCCTGTACCCCGTATCAGCTCTGCTCTCAGTTTACGAAAATCACCCTCTGCTTCTTAACAAGGCCAGCCTCCCTTCATCCAGATGAGAAGGGTCCACCCCTTCTCACCACTCTGGCCTGAGATGTCTGTCCCTTCACTCACCTGACAATCTGTGCTACCCACTGGCTGGACTATACTCTGCGGGTACACACTTTTAACTCTCATCTTTTGATTCGGACACTATCACCAGCAGCGGACTTTCTCCTCCTTTCTCAGACAGCTGGGGGAGAGCTGTCCTTGCACAATCCCATTTTAATCTCCATTTTGGTTACATCTTACAAATCCATAGTTCTCCTCTTTTATTTAACGTTAAAACCAAAGGGTACTTCACATAACTTTAGGTACTGTTCCCCTTTTGTCACTAGGAAAATGGAAACCTCATAAAAATAGCCGATGTCATCATCAAACCCGTGCAATGTTACCTTGAGGAAAAAGAGAAAATATACTTAATTTTCCAGATATAACAATAAAAACTCTACCGTCTGGCAACAAGATTGCCAGTTGGCTCTGTTCTCAGAAATGACAAGGGTAAGGAAACAAATCAGAGGGACAACTTTTGCTACTTGTCTGTCCTGAAGGATATTCTATTCCACATAAACCTAATCACAGGAATAAATCAAGTGTGCAAAAACCACAGTCCCAGCAAACTGTTCGGGAAGCAGGGCCCTGGGCACGGACATGACTGAGCTTAAGTTTTTCAAGAAAACATGTGGATTTTTTTCTGGACAACAAGCTTTGGATATTTTTCTTCTGATATAACCTGGTTTTTTTCCTATAACGACCTTATTGAGATCTAATTTGCATACTATACAATTCACTCAAAGTGTACAATTCAATGGCCTTTCGCATATTCACAGAGTTGTACATCTATCATGACAATCAATTTTACATTTTCATCACCCAAAAAAAAACCCCTGCACCTTTTAACTATCCAACCTCCCCATTCCTCCCAGACCTAGACAACCAATACTCTATTTTCTGCCTGAATAGATTTGCCTCTTCTGGACATTTCATATAAATGGAATTACATAACACACAGGCTTTTGTACCTGGCTTTTCTCACTGAGCACGTTTCCAAGGTCCAACCATGTTGTAGTATGTATCAGCACTTTATTCTTTTTTATGGCTGAATAATATTCCATTATATGGTGTTGTGTATTGAATTGTGTCCCCCCACCCCAAAAGAAAATTCATGTTTGAAGTCCTTAGACTATGACCTTATTTGGAGATAGTCTTTATAGAGGTATTTACGTCAGGTAAAATGAGATCATTAGGGTAGGCCCTAATCCAGGATGACTGGTGTCCTTACAAAAAAGGGAAACTCAGACACAGAGACACATCATAGGAAGAACATCAAATGACCATGATGATGGCTATCTACAAACCAACAAGAGAGATCTGGAACAGATCTTCCCTCCAAGTCCTCAGAAGGAACCAACCCTGCCAACACCTTGATGTCAAGACTTCTAGCCCCCAGAACTGTGAGACAATACATTTCTGTTGGTTAAGCCCCCCAGTCTGTGGCACTTCGTTACAGCAGTCCTAGCAAAGTAGTACAAACGGGTATACCACGTTTTGTTTATGCATTTAAAACCTGATGGACTTTTGGGTTGTTTCCAACTTTTGACTATCATGAATGATGCCGCTGTGAACATTCATGCACAAGTTTCTCTTGGGTATACACAGAGGAGAGAAACTGCTGGATCAAATGGTAATTTGTTTAGCTATTTGAGAATGACCTGTTTTCCCAGATGGCTGTGACAATTTACATTCCCATCAGCGGTACATGAGGGTTTTAATTTCTCCACATCCTTGACAACACTTGCTACTATCTTTTTCATTATAGCCATCCTAGTGGGTGTGAAGTGGTATCTTGCTGTGGTTTTGATTTGTATCTTCCTGAAATGATATTGAGCATCTTTTATGTCTTATTGGCCATTTGTACATCTTCTCCGGAGAACAGATTTTTTAATCCAAAGGGCCTATGTAATCTAGCCCCCACCTGCCTCTGCAGACACACTATGGCCCTGCCACCTTTCTCCTCGCTCTCTGATTCCAGTCATCTGACCTTCTTCAGCCTCTGCAAACAAGCACTGTGCACTTTCCCACATCAGGGCCTTTACACCTGCAAGTCTTTTGAACTAAGACAACTCTACTGAGCCAACCTTTGCCCTGTTACCTCAATTCATCCTTCAGAGTTCAAGTCGACCATCACCTCCTCAGGGAAGCCTCCCAGGATTACCCTAGCCAAGTATCCACCACCTGGCTGGGCTCACAGAGGACCCGCTATTATGTTAGTGGAGCCAATCTAGAAAATGGCCTGACTGCCCCATCAGATAAATTCTCAGTTTCACTAAGTACATCTTTATCACCAAACTTTAAAGTCACTGATTTCACTAGGCTAGGTAATCACGGAAGTTTAAAATTCATTCAACTCTTTCAAGTAGAAAGATGAAAGTCCCTACCTTTCATTCAGATTGTTTGAAGTAAAACAGAAAAATAAATGGTAATTTATCTTGCTATGAATTTGTTATTTTGTAAAAATTTCATTTGGGCATTTACCAATATTAACCACATCCCTTACCTGATTTAGAGTCCTTTGAAGTATCTAGGTTGGGACTGGGGCAATCTAAATTTTGAGAAAGAAACAAAGTTTAATAGTATAAATACAAGGATAAAATAGAAGATTACGTCCATTTTTGTAAAAGCTGCTAAACCAAAAATAACAGAAGCGCCCTATTCCATAAACTGAATCACCTCTTTAGAGCCAAAGCAGCCTTGCCTGTCAAATGAATGCCCAGTTACCAATGGTAAACAATGCCATATCCTCAAAGGAAAAAAGATTTAGCTCAAGAAACCATAAGCCTTTTCCAATAGAGGGCAAACAGAAAGCCAACAAACTTTATAATTACATTTGGTTGGATCCCTGGCAATCTCTCAATTTTGTGCCAAAGGGCATTGTTTCTTTGTTTGATTAACTCAGCAGCTCCCTACAAACATCCCTGGCGATTAAGTAACTTGACACCAGAAAGGAAAAAAAAGCACCTGGTTTTAGATTTTGTAACTGAAGGGCAGACGATGGTGTTACTATACCAAAGAATCAGTGTCCTTCCCCAGTTAACAATCAATTCAGGCAAACAACTGTCAACAATTTAGTAAAATGACACAAATGAGGATGTGAAGTTGGCCAGATAAGTTGTGACCAGACTAGGGAGGACCTGGAATGCAGTTAGGAAGAACTGGCCTTGGGGGATTGCTCTCCTACAGGGAATGACATGGAGACGCGGAATAACATGGAGACGCAGAATTACATGACAGCTTCAAGCTGGAATGGGCCATGGGCCATCCCCAAGATGTTGGTGGACACTGGGGGGTACTGACGCTCAGGATGCATTAGACTCCAGAGAGCCTGACACAGAGGCCACTGCAGAGATCCAGATATGAAGTGATGAGAGCCTAAGCCAGTGTGGATGCATGGGAATGGAGATATTATAGTATAGGAGAAGAAGGGGTAACTGCTGCAGAAGTTACCAACAATGTTAAACAGAGCAAGAGCATTTCTGTGTAGGGAAGGATTGCCCCTTAGCTACCATGTCCCTAGTCTGTATTTACGCCATGCTCAATTAGCCTGCTCATGGAACAGACAACTCTTCCATTTCGTTTGTCTGGAACATTCACCCACGCCAGGCTGGTGAACAACAGGGGCTTAATTACCAGTTGACTAATTCCCCTGGATGTGGGCAGAGACTACTGTCCCTTCAATTTAATAAGCATTGACTTAGTGTCCACCGTGTGATGGGCACCCTGCAGCATTAGGAGAAAATCCATGTCCCAGCAAACAGCCTGTGTGAGGGCAAGCAGTAGCCACGCACAGACAAATGAAGAAATCAGGACAGTACAAAACGAAGGAAGGCCCGTATTCTGCTGGTCCAAGAGAGAAACTGAGACCACTCACTGCAGGTGCGGGATTCAGCACAAGTCCTTGAATTTGGTAGCGCTGAAACAAGCCTGGGAGGTTAAGTGTGCAGGAAGGGAGAGGCATCTCAAGCAGACAAAAACAGGCAAAAGCAAAGAGAGGGACGGGTGAGGTTGAGGTCAGCACCAGGAAGCAGAAAAGCTGGCCAGATCCAACCCTACACTTGACAGATTCACGACAGCCCCATACACTACACACTGCAGCCAGATGTTGCAGAAACTGTTATTAGATTTTAATCAGAATACTTTTATCAGGCAGGTTATTATTCTGTACTGGAAAAATGAAACACAGGAGGGATATGGAACTTGCAAAAGTAAGACAGTGGCCCAGCGATGAGCTGAGGAGTTTCTAAGCCACTCTGCAGCCAAGTGACACAGGTCAACAACTAAAGTGGCCTCGGAACCACCCTCCAGAAGGACTCGGAGCCATGCAGCACACGATAAAGAGAAGGAGCCAAAGCAAGAAATACATCCCCACACACTAGTTACAGCCTTTAATAACAAGCAGCACAGGTCCAAGAGAGGACTCGACCCTCAGCAACCCCCAAACCTAGACCAAGACCTTCCTTTAATAAAGGAGTATTGGGCTTCCCTGGTGGCGCAGTGGTTAAGAATCCGCCTGCCAACGCAGGGGACACGGGTTCGAGCCCTGATCCGGGAAGATCCCACATGCCACGGAGCAACTAAGCCCGTGCGCCACAACTACTGAGCCTGCGCTCTAGAGCCTGCGAGCCACAACTACTGAAGCGCACACGCCTAGAGCCCGGTCTCCGCAACAAGAGAAGCCACTGCAATGAGAAGCCTGTGCACCGCAACGAAGAGTAGCCCCCGCTCGCGCAACTGGACAAAGCCGCACGCAGCAAAAAAGACCCAACACAGCCAAAAATAAATAATAAATTTTTTTAAGTAAATAAATAAGTGTTTATTTGACCCACTTTCAGGGATAGAATTGTGTGTTGTCATTTTCATTAAGTATCTAAAATTGACAACAACACTCAAGTATTAAAGAAAATATCTAGTCATTGTGTATGGAACATTTATAGAATTCAATTGACAATACTTCTCTAATCTTACTTTATTGAATTTAAAATAAGGTTAAAAAGAACATTAGAGCCAGAGTTTTAAAGGAGAGAGATGTAAGAGCACTTATTTTCTATTCTTAAGTTATAAACACTACAAAGGCCCAAGTTCTTTACACTCCTTTTTTCTTTTGGAATATCTGTTGAAAAACAATCTTAAAGAAAATTCTGAAAAATTGTCATTATCGCATCATCCTAACCTGTTGATTATTTTAACACATTTCTATAAGTTGGTGAATGCATGAATGTAAACTGCAGCCAACAGATAAAATTAATAAAAAAATCATTTTCTAAAAACGCAAATTTCCACAGTATAGGTTAAGTTTTCGATAACTCGACATTGACATAAGAGTTCCATACCTTTTTCTTCTGAAGAGGCACTGTGATCATCACTAGAACAAGAAAAGAAAACCAGTTTTATAAACGGATACTAATTTTATACAAAATAATTATGAAAGTCTTCAGAATGATCATACTATGTTTCTGCAGAAACGTTGCAAATGAAAGAACTCTCTCCCTCCTCAAGGCTCTTCCTGCCCCTCTCACTCCCCACCTACCATTACGGCCTGACTCCAAACCATAGGATATAGACGGGGCTTATGGAGCGTGCCCTTGAAGCCCAGCCTGTCCGCTCACACCCCGGCACCCCGGCACAGGGTCCCCGCACGGCATCCCCGTGCCCGCCACGCCCCCTGCTCTGCCGCGTTTCCAGCGATCCATCCTCCTTGCCCTGCCCAGCCCGCGCTGGCCCCCAGCCCCTCCTCCTGGTTCCCAGAGCTGCTCCCTGAGTCGCCCTCCCTTGCCCAGGTCTTCTCACCTGCTTCTTTGGCCTCCTCCCTCAGTCACAGCACGCCTGAGAATTAAGGGCTCGGACAGCTCCCATTCAATTAACCGGTGCTTCCCCCGCCTGACCTGACGTTCCGTCCTCACCACCGCCTGGACTCCCTCTGCCCTTGCTAGTGCCGGTCTCACGCGAGAACTCACGGTCTCCGCTTCCCACTCCCTACCCTCTCCCGGAATCAAAGCCGCCTGCCTTCTGCTCTCCCACGTTACCGAAACCACCCAAGCTAGAGCCACCGAGGTCTCCTGTCTGACAGACCCAGTGGGCCCTCTCCATCCTTAGTGACTGCTCTCTCTTTAGATGAAGCACGTGACAGGCTCCCTCCTCCCCCTTCCCGTGCCTCAGTGGCCTCTCCCCTCTCCATGTGCTCCATCTCCTGGTTCCAGGCCCCAGCCTCCTGGGGATTAGATCGCGGTGTCCCAGGATCACATCAGTGCACCCTCCTCACACTGCCTCCTGCTCACCTTCACGCCAAGGTTTCAGATCCTAAATCTTTGCCCCCTTCCAGGCCCCTTCCCAGAGTTCCAGGTGCCTAGGGCCCAAGGGTCAATTCAGCACCTTCAATGGACTACAGTCAGCACTTAACTAATCACTGTCTTCCCCTCTCCAGGAAAACCCGCTCCTCCTGACCTCACCAGGTCACCTAACTGGAACCTCCAGGTCATCACTAGCGCCTTTTTCTCAGCAAGCAGCACAATCCGTGTCCTCCTAACCTCCTCCGCCTCCTCCAACACATCTCTCAAATCTGTCCCCTCCTCAATGCAAACTGTTTCCGCCTCCATTCAAGCTCTCTCCCCACCCAGCTGGTTGATTATATTCTCTCATAATTACTGGCTCATTCTCTTGGTTTGTCCCTCGTGTGACCGTCAGCATGACCTAATCATGTCTTTGCCTAGACTCTTTTGGCCAAAGCCTGAGCTACTGGCATGGCACACAAGGACCCCCACCCTGCTTCCTCGTCTCCCACCCTGCGTGCTCCCTCAGAGGGAAAGCTCTTCAGTGTCCCAAGCATACCCTGCATAACACACACACACACACACACACGCGCGCGCACACACACACACACGCACACACACACACCACTCTCTCTGCACCCTCCCCCCAAAAGGGTCACTGCCTGTGGCCTTGCAGGTCAGGTACCCCAACTATGTATGCTCCATGGACATGTACTACAATGTTGGGGTATCCCCTCGGGTTGTGTGTGCTTGTACGTGACAGCCCTGCCCTCCCCCTTGATGCCCAAACTGTTCCTCATCCCTTAAGGACAGCATTTCTCAAGGTGTGGACTGAGGACATTAGAACTCTACAGGGTGCCTTCTAAAAACCATTTTTTCGGGGCCCACTGAATCAGAATCTTTGATGAATAAATGAAAAAGCAGGCAGAAAACAACAATGATGCTATTTGCACTTATGGGGATGTGAAATCTTTCTGCATTTTCTCACTGGATCATCCCAATAAGCCTATGAAGGCCATTTTACAAATGCAGGGACTGAGGCTCAGAGAGGTTCATTAACTTCCTTGAGGTCACACAGCTAACAAACAGAAAAGAAGCACTTGACCCTAGGTAGGCCATTATGACTTCAAAGCCCCATAGGTGCCTGGTACCATGTCTCCCTTCACTCCCCACCACTTTACCCCAAACCCCAATCCTGGCAGTGAAAGTAGACTGAGGAAGAAAACAGCAAAAGCAGCAGACCAACTGCTTGCCCTTTCCTTTCTCTTCTTCAGTCAAGTTAGTCAGGAGCCTCCAGATTTTGAAAACCTCCTTGAATCAAGATTTTTTCTGGTGAACATTCCCAAGTATTTGGTATTTTCTAGGAAAAACATGTATTTTCATTTTCCGACCTAAGTCCTCTTATTTTTTAATCCTAAACTCCAGCTCAAAAGGTCAGAGAGTGGTGGTAAACCTGAAATTAGGAAATGCTTCAAGACACTAAGAAAGGCTAAAATATGGTTCCCAATGAAATACACAGAAGAAAAAGCTAACCACTGCATCTTTTTTCTCCAGACTCACACCTCTTATAATGCAGTCGTTGTGCCTTTTAATTTAAAAATAATTATGAGAACTTGTATTGAATAAGAACTAGCCGTTCTTATTGTACAAAATATGTCTGCTTAAAACCCACTCTGCGTCCCCAATGACAAATTGCGTTTTTCTCTTAATTGTCCCTTTCATATTCCCCTTTCTACAGCTGTTTATCTTTATTTCCAGATGTGTGTACATGTGTCTAGATACCAGAACTTCTGCTAAAAACCAGAAAACCTTTATGGAAAACCTTTATTTTCTCCATGTAGTGAGGCTGCAGGGTACAGGGCCAGCTCTCTGTACTAAAACACCCGACAGTTATGGGGGAGGAGACTTAGCCCGGAGGTGGAGGAGCCCGCCCGCAGGGCAGCTCCAGGAGTCACAGCCGGGTGGAGGGAGCAACCCCAGGGGACCCACAGGGGCCCAGCCACTTTACAGAGCAGCGGAATTTGCTACCCTAAAATATGTCTCTTTGGTATATTAATTATTTTAAGTTGGTTATTCTCTAGGAAACAGCAGGCAAAGGGAAAAAACATTGAAAACCAAGCAGGAGTTACCCTCTGTAAGAAACATTTACATTTGTAAGGGAAATCGCTGTCTGCAAGGGTGTCCAAATCTGCATCTTATCAGTGGAGAAGGCAGTGAGTTAAATGTGCATCACAAACCTTACCTGTGTTTACCGTGCTCTTCCTGGTGACCTCCCAGAACTCACTCTTCTCACCCTTAACATCCTCTTTCGTCTTTAGCTGAGGATGGTATTTAAGGTGAGGGCTTTGGCCTTTTTCAAGTTTTCCTCGGTATCTCCCGTGTGTCCCTGTTATTGTATTTTTGTGTGACTTTCTCCTGTTAATCTGTGTCATGTCACAGTTTAAATCCTTACACCAGAAGAACCCTTCTCCCTAACACACTACATGGATGCTAGCTAGTTCCCCACATCCTCTTCCTTTCTGCTTTTTCCATGTGGTTTTTAAAAGGAAAACCACGGCAACCACGGACAGAGAGTACCCATTCCAAATGTTCCCAGTATAATTTAGGGGCTGAAGATCAGCAGGGAAGGGACTTGGACATTTACTTAACATCACTTAAAATTCCTTACATTTTGATCGGGACTCCACCATGATGACTAGGTATAATTTCGATGCCGCCCCATGTCTATCAGCTCCCAGGCCCAGTCTAATACAGGCCCCTTTCCCTCAGCGGGAGGAGAAAAAACCCTGCATCTCAGCATAGTAAAATCCCACCTGAGGGAGCCTTTCTCCCACCTCCACTCCCAGCCTGACAGGTGGATAGTAGGTGCCAGAAGGATTTCACTCAAATCTGGCTCGATAAGTAATAATTCTCCAGTTAAAGATCTTCAGCAATTCTTAGAGTGAAAATAAAAATGTAATATAATAACTAACTATTTTCTTTAACTAATATTTAAAAACTATTTACTGTGTGCCTGAACCCAAGCCAAGGACCCCAAGCCCATCGATGGGCTCACTGCAACAACCTTTTTAGTGCTTGATACTGAACTAGTGTCACCTCCGTTTCACAGATGAGGAAATAAGGCTCAGAGACCTTAGTTATTAGGTATAATTAAACCCATAATGAGCCCCAAATCCTCCTCTTAACTTTTCACCAGAATTAAACCAACTAGTGTTTTACTTCTTTTAGCCCCTATCAACCTCCTGGGAAATAGGCCAGAAGAAGTTAAATGGGTTAAGGAAAGTGGAAAAGAGTTTATGTTAGTCACAAACTGGAGTTAATCTGCATAATCATGAAATAGCTATACTTTCCAGAGAATAATCTCAATGAAAGTAATATTCTCTACAATACAGATCTCTTTTCATCAACTGAAATTAGCTCACAGGTGCTGTGCTAAGCGAAGGGGGTATAAAAGTAACACGTGACACATGAACCTTGTCCCCAAGGGGCACACTAATGGAAGAGAAGACAGATCAGGAAATAAATAAATGTATATCATGTGGGAAGAGCAACATAAAAGCAAATATAAGCTATAGTCTTAGCCCAGAGCAGGCTATGATGAACTGGGAAGGACAGAGCTCTTATGCTGAGAACACAGGCGTGTAACTAAGGCCACTTAAACCATGATGTTAAGGCCAGCCTGCATTTTCAAAGAATGCTACGCCTCAGGTAGGATCTTCTCACTGTTAGACTCAGAAAAAAACTGAAGCGGAAAGGTGCCTACAAGATCTTCCAGCCTGATGCATTATTTTACAGAGGGGGAGATAGACTCTAGGAGAAGTGAAGTTAACGAACACCCAAGATCACACAGCAAATTATAAGCAGAGACAATCTCACAACTTGTCTCAGGCCTCTTGGTTTGCCCATCAATTCATCCATTTAACAAACATGGATGGATTATGTGCCAGGCATAAGCGAACAAAGCAACTGGGTCTGTGCCTTCAAGAACACATCAGCCTGATGGGGAAGACTGTCTTCTTGTATCTGAGACAGGAAGTGCTTCAAGAGCACGTGTCTAAGATTGAAAAACTGGAGAGGGCTTCCTGGGGAAGTGACATTTAAACAGCCACAAAGGACAAGCAAGAATGGACAAGAGAATGTTGCACAGCTTCTGTCTGAGGCAGGAAGGAATTAATCAATGTCCGGGAACAGGAGGAAAGCAAGTGTGTTCAGGGGGAGAGAGGTAGGAGACGAGGAAAGACAGGGAGGTGGAGAAACTAACTGTAACCAAACTGATGGCAACCCCAGATGCTGAGTGGCGACCATTCAGTCCACTGAGCAGTCTTCGTATTTCCCCCTTGGGAAGATTTGAAACTTGAGAGCAAAGGAGGAAGTCAACAATGCAGGGTCCCAATGCAGGGTCTGCTGTCATCAGCATCTTTCATGGAGAATGTCTGATCCTGTGAGACCCCCCTGACATTCTACAGGCTCAGACACTGCCTGTGTTGAGTCCAAAAGGCCCAAGCATTTCCCCAAAGAAAATCTCAGTCCCCCAGACCACAAAAGCCAGACCACCCTGAAAAGAAGTTGTAGTACCAGATGACAAAAACCACTCAAGAGGCTAGGCAACTTTAAAACATACTCCAAGGAAACTGCCTTCACTCAGAATCAGGCTCTAGAAGCCAACTACACAGCCTCTTCCACACTGGCCAGGACAGAGGGGCTTCCTGAGTACCAAGCCCTCTGGGACCAGGCCCTGAGGGAAGGTCAGGGTCCAGCCGCCAGCTGTCAGTGCCCCCAGGGGACACTTCCCAAGCCAGGCTGGTTTCCCATTATCACCCAAAGACCACCAACTGCAATCAGCTCGCCCGCCCATGACGGAAGCCATCCCATAGCTTGTTTCTTCTGTGTTCAGGTTTCTGAATGAGAGCACAGGCTTCAACGCTTCGGAAAACACTTAGTATCAGCAAAGATAAAAATTCCACAGGCCTGGTTCTCCAGGCTGGCTCCTTCATCTACCCCTCTCCCTTCCTTTTTTCAGTTACACCAGTTACACCATGCAAAAATAACAGTGAAATGGGTAGGTCTTTGGGCATCCAAGGGGTAAAGGACAAAACCTGGAAACTACCGCGTTCATCAAGAGGAGAATGGATGAATAAAATGTGATATCATCATATAATGGAAAACTGTAAGCCATGAGAATGAAAAACTGCTTACACACAACCGAGAGAATTAATCTCACAAACATAATGTCGCAAAAGAAGCCAGACACAAAAGGGTATATACTGTATGATTCTATTTTTATAAGGCTTACGAACTAGCAAAACCAATCTCTGGTCCCTCTGGGGAGGAGGGACAGGAAAGTAAGAGGAAAATAAGGGGGGCTTTTAGGGTGTTATATTCTATTTCTTGACCTGGGTGGTGGTTACACAGATGTGTTCACTTTGTGGTAATTCATCAAGCTGTGCACTTAAGATGCTGTGTTTTCTGTATGACTGTATATACATACACACAAAGGAAGGGTTTTCAGCAACTTGGGAAAGGAAAAATATTATATAGGACTTTAGCTTTACTGGCCACGTTCGTGAATGGAGAATGACCCTAGGTGGAAGGAAGAGGTGACCGCATTGGGGATATAGCCCAAACGGCTGCTGTGGGGTGGCAGGAATTAGGAGGAACAGTTTCGGGGTTTACTCCTTTCTTTCTCCTTGCAACTAACTGCCAATGAAATCTCTGCATAATGTACTCCAAAGGGAAGTGGGGCCAAGAGGGAAAAGGGCTGGAACTAAGCTGGCTTAAGGGAGACGGGAGGCAGCTGGAACACTTCAGGCAGTGAGGGGACAAGGAGGGACGGAGGAAGAGGAAGAAGAAGGAAGAGAAAGAAATCCTAAGTGCCCAGGGTGGGCAAGAAGGACAGCTCACCTGACTGGGGATGGATGGGGTGGGGTGACTCCCATGACTCAGCCCCGTAGAAGGGATCCCTTCTCTACTCCCCTCCCTGAGCCCAGGTCTGATGTACACCTAGATGAATGGTTTTATTGCACTGCTTTGCTGTGCTTTGTTTATAAGCCGTTTATAACCTCTGGGAACTGAAGGAACAAGGAGTGTGTATGAGTGTCTGTTTGTGCGTGCGTGTGTGCAGCCAAGGATTCCACATCCCCAGCATCTAACACACTGTTTGGCATATAGTTTGCACTATTAAAAAAAAAAAAATGTTCATTGGACAAATAAATGACAGAAAGAATGTGGTAATTAGATATAAAACAGAGACTTCCTTAATATTGAAAAATCAGTAATAACAGCTTAAATGGCCAAAAATGTGGGAATGGCTAAGTATCAGAGGGACATACTGTGCAGCTACTACAAATTGCAACTAACTGTAGCAAACATCTGTAGGGTGCTTTACAGTTTACTGAGAATTGCACCTCCCCCTTGTTTGACACACAATTATATGGACTTTGTTACCACACTGAAGCGTTTAAACGACACATTAGCAACGATCTCCCTGAAGAGGGCAGAAAGATCACAGGTGGTGGACTAACAAGTTTTCAGGGAAAGTGGTGGGGAAGGCCCACATTTCAGAGTAATACTGGGAAGGCTGGTAGAGGTTTCCTTAGCTCTGTGTAAGTAACTGTGCTAATTTCACACACTGTATTTCAATTCACTTCCTCTTTTTTTTTTGAGGAACAAAACTTTACTTTTAGCCATAATTTGATTCAAAGTTCTCTTTAACAATCATTTACAAGTCTTGCTGTTAACTGACCACCTCTAAAGAAGTGTTTTTGATATTCCAAGCGGACACAGTTTATGTCCTAGTGTAGTTTTATTCATGCTAACTTCAAGAAATTCAACAGCAAAACCCATCCACAACAGACTTTTCTAAGATTGTCTTCCTGATTGCAACAATGTTTTAAAGAATAGATGAGGAAACACACACACACACACACACACACACACACAAAAAACAAAACCAAAAAATCCCTCCCTCCTTCCTGAGAGAAGCTGGGCCTAATGTTCCATGAATGATCCACGAAAAACTGAAGTCGTGAACACTTTAAACCTCTGCATTCTCTTCTTCCTCTAGCTGATCCTGTAGAAACTCTTTTTGTGTCAGGGACTGTCCCATAAGTAAATTCTCTGCAGAGTCTCAATCTTTGCCGAGCGTTTCTGCACTGTTTTGGGTTGGACTACCTGCAAGTATTTACTGGAATGAGAGGATTACCTAAAGGATATATTTCACAAACAAGCCATCACGTGTCTTCTGCTGAAACACTACATCCAAACACTACAACTAAAAGCCTGCTTTTGCAGATGACAGTGAGTCCTGGAGAACTCGACCACAACATCCCAAACCAGCTCTTAATAGACATTTCCACGTAAAAAGCCGCTGCTTTTAAAGGGCTGTGGGACGCTGATAACACACAGAGGCATTGGCTGCCTTTACAGTAATAGCAGAAATCCTTCAAGCAATGTTGACCTCGCGCCTACTGTGCTCAAGACATTGTTAGGGCCCCATGGGGGCACTGAGGGGATGATGGGCACGGGGGTGTCCCACGCATGGGCAAAAAGGGATTAAGGAAATAATCCTGCTCTCAACTCAACTTGAAAGCCGGGTGGCCAAAGCACCGATGGTGTTCAGTAAAACCTCCCCAGTCCTCCTCCAGGTGCAGAGGGCGCAGGAACTCCAGAGAGCTGAAGCTCGAGGGCTGGAGACACACGAGGACAGCAGAACCGGGCCTCGGGGGCGGGGAGTCGCCACGGAGGCGGGAAGGGAGCCGGTCCACACACGCTGAGAGCAAAGGGGATGCCGCAGGGAGACTTGCCCTCCTCCTCACCCGCCCGCCGCCAGGTGTATGTGAACAAATCGGGCCCACCTGCCGCTGCCGCCGCCGCCGCCGCCCCCGCCTGGGGACGGGTAGCGGGCGTGGGGAAGCCGCGGCGACAGGGGGCAGCAGCGCTGCCCGTAGCCCCGCCTCTGGGCCGGGAGCCCTGGGCCTCCGAGCTGCGCGCCACCGCCTTCCGCGCGAGCACCTGCGCGCGACCCCGCCGCCGCCCGCCCGACCCAGGTGCGACCGCCCGGGCTCCCCGCCGGGGATAGGGGGTTGGAATCCGGGAAGCACGGCGCGTCGCCTCCCCCATGCTCCGTGCCCGCGCGGGGCAGGCGCCGCCGCCGAAGGGCGCTTTGTTTGTGCGGCCCGAGCGGGGATGTCGGGGCGGGAGTGGAGCCCTCGCCCCACCCGGGAAAGGGCAAAAACAGAGCCTGCGGTGAAGGGTGCTAAAGACCGCAAAGCCCCTTCTCCACGCGGCGATGTTGGGTCCAGCCGCACCCCACCCCCGCTCTCCCTTTCTCCTTCCGAACCCCCCCCCCCAAGCCCCGCGGCTGCGCTCACCTGCTCTCCGCGACCCCCGCGCCTCGGCTCATCGTCGCTCGGCGACTGGGGGGCGGGGGGGACGACACGCGCGCCCGGGGCTCGACGCTCGAGTGACGCCGGGGCGCCCGCAGGAGGGGTTCGCGTGCCGACCGCTGCCCTGCGCACCCGGAGGCGGCCGACGCTGCCGGGGGAGTGAAGAGGGCGAGCGAGAGCCACAGGGGGAGGGGACTGGGCGGGAGGGGGCGCCGGGCGAGCTGCTGCAGCCGCAGCCGGAGGCCGCCCGGGCTCCCTAACGGAAACGCACGCTCGCCGGCGGCCCTGCGCGTGCACGCCGGCGTGCACACTCTCACACGTGTGCACACTCTCACACGTGCGCACACCGGCCGCTCGGTAGCTGCTTACCGCCATGCCCGAACTAGGTTTGGTGACACTAAGCCGAGGCTTCTGTGAAAGAGAAGGGGCAGCGCCATTCTGGAGGGGACGGAGAGCTCATGTCATTCTGATTGGGATTGGATACTCCTGTGTCTGGGGGGGTTTTCACGAGACAGCCCGCCCCCTACAAGGAATTCCCAGATTCTCTTCTTAGGATCTGTAAGCCCCCTGAAATTCTCTTTCAGATTTTGTACCTAAATACAAGTGTCTGGGATGAGGGACCACAGCTTCCTAAGATAAAACAGCTGTGTGACCCCCAACCCCACCCCAGACTGTAAGGATGGATGGACTAAACCAATGGCTCCCAAACTTTGCTGCACGTTGAATCACCCAGGCAGTTTTTCAAATCGCGACGCTCCGAGTAGTATCCCAGATCAATTACGTTAGTGCAGTGGGATCCAGTCATCCGTATTTTTCAAAGATCCAGGTGATTGCAATATTCAGGAAAGTGTGGGAACCACTGCTTAGACTGTCTGTGATCCTCACTGTACACTGTTTTCTTTTACCCCTTTTTTCAGCGTGATTGTTTGCTTGTCTGTCTTTTCCATGAGGTGGTGGGTGTCACACAGCATCTAGCCCAGGTCTGACTCCCTGTAAGTGCTCAGAATGCCTTTACTGCAGGAAGGAAGCAAGGCAGAGTCAGGGATAGGCCCTCTACCTTGTAGACCCCTCTTTGCTCTTTCTGAAATTCTCCACAGGCTGACGTACCCTTGACCTCATGGAAATGGCTTCATTGTAAGGCCTGAAGCTGGGGAAGAAAATGGGTCATTGCAGCTTGAAGGGATATCTGTCTTTTAGATTCTTCCAAATGTCTCCACCCCAGAACACCCCTTACCTGCCTCACTGTGACTCAAAGGTCCAGCGCTGGCAGTGTGGGTGTGTGCAGTAAAGTCATAACCCCGATGGATGGAACACCTGTGAGTCCAGCACTATGATAAGATATTTTATACTCTGGGAAAAAGCTGGCCTGGTGCTATCACTGGGCCTTGGTGTTCTTCTCTTAAACATAAACATGGACAATTTCTCAGACCATCAACCTGAGACAAGGCCCCTCTGTGACCACGACGGATGAAGACAAGAACAAGACTCCTTAATCGTGTCTAAACACAGACAAAGTATGAACATTGTCCAAGCCACAGTGGACACACAGCTATCCTGACCAGTTAGAGTGACCGCTGCTTCTTTGCCAGTTAAAAGCCTTAGCCTCTCTCTGGTCTGCCCTTCTATGGATAAGATTTATGAGGTTACACACTCATAGAATGACCCCTGCTTTCCTAAGCCTTCCCCCAATCAGCTAACAAAATCCCAAATCCTTTAATATTTCCTAATACCCTCTCACTGACACACCTCCAGGATGGTGTGCATTTCCCTCACTGCAATGAGTAATAAATTCAACTTTGTAAACTATAGGTATATTCCTAGGGGTCTTTGGCAAGGGAGCATTAAAAATAACTCCGTCGACACAATAACAGCACAAGGTAAATATTATACCCTCTTCACGTATAAGCTAACCAGGATTTGTACAGATCCTATGACTCAAACTCACACAAGGCTACCTGGCGGTCAACGGAGAGCCAGGGTGCATGTTCACCTGCGTTTGTGGGGAGCCAGGCTTGTGTGTTGCTTCCTCACAGGAACTGTGTCTTCCACATGAGCCTGAATTCCAGTCTTTTGCAGTTCAGTCTTTTTCTAGCTATGGGAACTTGAGGAAGTCATTTAACTTTCTTGACTTCAGCTTCCTTGCAAAAGAAAAACAATCAATAAAAGTGGGTCTAGGAACTGGTATTTTTTTATCGAGATAGACAACATTTTATTAGTCACAGGTGAACACAATGATTCGATATGTGTATATATGTGAAATGATCACCATAATAAGTCTAGTTAACATCCATCACCACACATAATTATAAAAGTTTTTTTTCTTTTTTTCTTTTTCTTTTTTTGCGGTACGTGGGCCTCTCACTGTTGTGGCCTCTCGCATTGCGGAGCACAGGCTCCGGATGCGCAGGCTCAGCGGCCATGGCTCACGGGCCCAGCCGCTCCACGGCATGTGGGATCTTCCCGGACCGGGGCACGAACCCGTGTCCCCTGCATCGGCAGGCGGACTCTCAACCACTGTGCCACCAGGGAAGCCCTAAAAGTTTTTTTTCTTGTGCCAAGAACTTTTAAAATATAATGTCTTAGCAACTTTCAAATATACAGTACAGTATTATTAACTCTAAGGGCATATATACTATTGGTATATTTTTCGTAAGTTCCCCAGGTAGCCTGACACAGCGCCTGTTGGCAGACCCTGGTTTGGGAAGTTACCTTGCAGCTGCCGGATCTGAGTTACCCTTTTCCACATGCCATTGTCTCACTTGACTCTTACCTCACTCTTCTCTCCTTCCAGAAATTCTCCTTTGGCTTCCAGGAGGCCCCTGTGATATGACAAGCAAATGAACTAAAGCCTGAAAAACCGTGTGAGTGGACTTGGAATAGCATCCTGCAGCCTCACCTGAGTCCTGGGACGACTGCAGCCCTTGTGGACAGCTTGCCTGCAATCTCATCACAGACCCTGGACCACAACCGCTCAGCTAAGCTACTTACATATCCCTGACCCACACAAACTATGAAATAATAAATATTTGTTGTTTTAAGCTGTTATATTTGGGGGTAATTTGTTATGCAGCCAAATAATAACTCATACAAAAGGAAATAAGATCCTAGAGTTAGTGCGGTGGAATCACATCATTTGCGCTTTTAGGTAAATTCAACCATACTCACTCTGCAAAAGAGGGAGAGAGAACAAGTTACTGTGTTAACGATTCTGCCTGCTACTCCAGTGAAATAAGGGGATGTGATGAAAGAGGTAGATCTGGCTTCATCAGTCAGTCTCTGACCCAGTCCTGGGCATCTCTCATGGAGAAGAAAGTCTTAATGCACATTTTTAAATATCTATGTTTTGTACAAAGTGGGAAGAATAAGTTAATTCACTGACTTGGGATCTATATATAACATAGTCAAAATGACCCTTGAAATCCCTTAACTCATCAGGACCTGAGCCCAGGACAGCCCCAAACCAAGAATAGTACTGACTTTAGACCAGTGTAAGAGGGAGTCCAACCCTGGGACCCTGGCTTCAGAAGACCCTTCCGTGGCCCTCCTCCAATCACACCTCCCACGGGCTAAGGAGTCCCTAAGGGATATGCCCTTCCAGAGCCTGTGCTCTGCCTCCCACTTCTAGACCAATCTCAGGGGATGAGAGACCCCCACATCCCTGTCCAAATGGCCCTGAGCTCACTTCCAGGGCCAGCATAGGCCTTTCCCCAGGTCCAGCTTTCTAAGGGTGGGGCATAGCACTAAAGAGCCCGTGCCAGGGCACAGGGAGACCAGGTGCAGCTGTTTAAAGGGATGTGGATAGATTGTGTGTGCAAGCCGAGTGGCCTACCCACGCGCACAGAGCCCCTTGCCACACAGACGGACCAGCAGCAGAAGACCAAGAGGGAAGCCCACGGACCCCAAGCTGGCTCTCCAAATGCTGCCTCGTGCTGGTGTATGACTCTGAGAAGTCTCACTTGACCTGTCCTTCCTGTCAAATGAATCAAATGAATATTTGACGGGAATATTTGTCAAGGCAGGAAGACAAAATATATTTCATTAAACAGTGCATTCACTCGATTTATAACTTTTACATGTTTAGACATATTACATATGGATGTCCATTTGTACTCTAGCCCAGGGTCCCACAAATGATTGGGATGCCCTGGCCCAGAGCTAACTTCTTCATCTTTATTTTGTTTCACTTTTTAGTTTTCGACTCTTTTTGCCTGAGAGAGTAGAGTCCAAGGCATTATTTGAGTGGGAGAGGAGAGCAATGGGATAAGGTGATTATTTTTCCATCTCTTTCTCCTTTTATTTAAATATATTGGTGTATGATTTTGCCTAGCACATTTGGTTAAATGCACAAAGATGGTGTGTCTTCTTTCTCGGAGGCCCAAATGGGGCTTGTTCTTGGGGATCTCTCTAGGTAAGGTCAATGACTAGATTTGTGTGTGTGGTGGTTATTGCTTAATCCTTTGCTGGGATAATTACTCATCTCAGTTGAGAGTGTCTCTTCCAGACCATTTTCCCTGCACCTTCATATATATTACAAAAAAACATCGTGTGTGTATGTTTGCTTCAAAAATTGTATGATATATGCACTATTTTTCAATTTGTTTGTTCTTTTGCTACAGTATATCTCAAAGGTCTGTGCATCTTAGTAACAAATTTTGCTATTTATTTATTATTAACACTATTATTTATTTATTAGCACTATTCTGTTAAAAATACTTTATCTGATTTTGATGTTAAATGTACTATATGAAATTTGTATGTGTCATGCACGTTTTTAGATTAAAAATGTAAGTTTATTTATTTTAACTTTTGAGAAGGGGTGTTAGTGGAGAGAGATTTGAAGAGAGGATTTCCTGAAGACATCTAGGAGAATTCCTTAAATACTGCAATACCAGGGTGAGAATTGCTTATGTAAGCTGTGATTAAGGGAAGACCAGCCATTTTCTGACTTAATTATGGCAAAAACTACTCAGTTTTCTCTCCATGTCTGTTTTCTCTGTGTCCTAGACTCTTGTTTTCTGTTTCCGTCTTGGAAAGGCAGGTGCAGACAAGAAACCAACAGTAAGATGTTCTTTGGGTGCTGACATTAGCCAGGGGAAATCTTTATTTATGTGTTCTAGCAACTCTTGGTTTTCTTCCGAAAGGCCATTTGATATATTCTCTTGAGTTCTGAGCTACCTTGGAGCTTACATTGTTTGTTTTCTAGAACAAGGGCATCCAACTTTTTTGTTTAAGGTACTTTACATGGCATCCTAGGGCTTGCTATGCATCTGCTTCTCCAACTGACAAAACGTGCCATCCTCCAGGCTGCACAGGGAAAGAGGGTGTTGCCCACTGTTCTGCTGTCAGTCAGAGCTCACCACAGTGCATGTTCATTACAGCAAAACACACCACCACTGACAACAGGGAACTTTGCCCAGAACTGACAGACCCCCAGCACTGAAGCTAAATCATTTATCTAGAAGAATCTAGAAGAATCTTGTATCTAATTGTAATGGCCTGAATATTCCCCCCTCTCCCGGCCCCCAAATTTATATGTTGAAGCCCTAACCCCCCAATGTGATGGCATTAGGAAGTGAGGCCTTTAGGAGGTAATTAGGTTTAGACGAGGTCATGAAGGTGAGCCCTCCAAAATGAGATTCATATCCTTATAAGAAGAGAAAAAGACACCAGAGCTCCCTTTCTCCACCATGTGAGGAAATAGCAAGAAGGCAGCCTAGTTGTGAGCCAGGAGGCAGGCCCTCACGGAAGACCAAATCTGCTGGCCTCCAGAACTGTGGGAAAGAAATGTCTGCTTAAGCCACCCAGGCTATGGTATTTTGTTATAGCAGATCGAGATGACTTAGACACTAGTCTTTAGGCTTCTATGTCTGACACCTGTTACCATAATTTTAGGGAGGGCCACTCTGCTTCTGCCTTTATCTAAGTGAACTTTCTCTTTGTCTCAGTTACTTAAAGAGACAGGGAGTGTATGAGGAAGAGATTCCAAGAAAGTGAATTTAGTCAGGAAGTTGGCATTCCTGCCCTCCTACACCCGTTATGCTCCCACTGTAATCACGCCTCTGAAGACGTAACTACCTCAAAGAATCATTTCCACATCTAGTTTTACAGTACATCACTGTGTCTTCAATTAACTCTAGGGGTGTTACAGAACAATAAAATGTCATAACACTTTTTTTTTTTTTTTTTTTTGGCTGCGTTGGGTCGTCGTTGCTGCACGTGGGCTTTCTCTAGTTGCAGCGAGCGGGGTCTACTCTTCATTGCCGTGAGCAGGGTCTACTCTTCTTTGCAGTGCGCGGGCTTCTCCTTGCGGTGGCTTCTCTTGTTGCCGAGCACGAGTTCTAGGCGCAGAGGCTTCGGTAGTTGTAGCACGTGGGCTCAGTAGTTGTGGCGCACGGGCTTAATTGCTCCACAGCCTGTGGGATCTTCCCGGACCAGGGTGCGAACCCGTGTCCCCTGCATTGGCAGGCGGATTCTTAATCACTGCGCCACCAGGGAAGTCCCTCAACACAATTTTGGTTCACCTTAATTTTGAAAGTTGAACATCATCCAGGCTTTTTTCTAGAAGACAATAGAATAATTGTCATCCTAGAAAAATTGCAAGTTTTCCTTTTCATGTGTTTCAGTACTGTTTTATGTATAAACCCTGTTCCCCCCATTTTGATGACAGAATCTGTAATATTAGTCAGGGTATTAGTTAAACTGAGAACAATTTAGAAAAGGCTTGCTGCACAAAGTGGGGTCCACAAGCCAGCAGCGGGGGCATCACCTGGAAGCTTGTTAGAAACGCAGAAATCTCAGGCCCACCCAGACCTGCTGAGTCCCACTCTACCTTTTAACAGAATCTCCTGTGATTTGTAGGCACCTTACAGTTTGGAGAGCACTGATTTTAAGGATACTGGGTAGTTCACAGACGCTTCTTCAGGAGGACCAGATTTGGGATGTTAACATCTGGAACAAAATCCAAGTCACTCCTCAGAGGAGCTCAGTGAGGACAGCAACCTGGGGGCCCAGGTCACAGCCCAACCCCCAGCTTAGGTGAGGCCAGGAAAAGGAACAGAAAGGAGGCATGTGCCTCTGAGGCGGAGGGATTCTTCAGAACAAAGGCAAGGGGGTTCAGCTGCTGGGTGGCCAAAAAGAATGACAGACCTCCTCTCCCTATGTATTTCTTTTTGGAGGAATTGGTGGAGTCCAGCTCTGCATTACCTGCCCAGACAACTTTAGCAAGTGCAAGGACATGTCATAGCCTGATTTCCTCATCTCTAATATTACTTTAAAGTGATAGTTTCTGTTGACACAGAACTTTACAGTTTGCAAAGCATTCCCACGCATCTATTTTCATTTGAGCCAACAGGACAACTCCGTATGACGGATAAAGTAGCATTACCTCCATTTCACATATTGGAAAAGAGAGGCACAGAGCGACCCGAGAGTGCTAAGACCCCAGATCTTCAAGCCCTCGTACTGTGACCCTGGAACCACAGCCACATGAGTTCATGTGTGTGAAAGTAAATTGAAAACTGTAATGTGTTATTCCAATAAAAGGTGTTCCTTAGCACTCTAGTAACATTCCACAAATACACGTCTAACGGAATCGACTCGTCCACCGAGATGCTGGTCCCAGGATCGGCTTGTGTTGTGTTTCTCTCCTTGTGTTGTGGTAAAACTATTGCCAGGAAAAGCTACTAATTAATATTAGTGATTATGTGCATATGAATGAGCAATAAGGGAAACCCTAGCAGCCCAGATGGAAGGAAACGATCACACTAACGTCGTCGCATTGTTTAGAGTCTCCTGCAGAAAGTAACTGAGAAAATCTTAAATGTGTCTTTTGAACTACTTTAAAGAACTAAAATGACCATTTCAATTATTTGTTATTTATCCTCATCCTTTCCACATTCTTCTACAAGGTCCTCTGACCAATTCTAGGAGGTTCAAAGGCAGCTAAAGGACCAGGATAACGATAAGACCAGAATTCAAGTCTTCTGTTCTTAAAATCAATGTTTATTTTGGGTTTTTCAAATAATGAGTCTGTTTTTTTTTTTCTCTAGAAAGACACAATAGTTTCCTTTCATCTGTCTGTTAACAGTAGGTCACACCCTACAGTTCTTTTATCCTCTGTTATGAATTTCACTCACTCTAGTTCTTTCTTTGTCGTTGATGTTACATTTAAGGGAAAGGATTTTCAGCAGGGTTTTAAATTGGGTGAGGTCTCAAGGTCAGATGTCTTTGGCGAAGCCTGCCCTAGGAAATAGCTTTTCAGTTAAAGCAGTAGAGAAAGGAATATTAGGTTTTTTTTTTTTTTATTGTTATAATCCCTGCTCTGCAAATAGATGATGAAAAATACATATTAACACCATCCTGTCTAAACTGAAATGTCTTTATTCACATTCATTTCCTTGCCTTTTTGTGGGGAGAGGGCTCCTTTTCTATTTTGAATATGTATGTATTCATAAAAACTACCATTTGTGGTGTGCCTACTATGTGTTAAAGATTATACCAAGCATTTAAAATATATTATCTTGGAAATTCCCTGGCGGTTCAGTGATCAGGACTCCATGCTTTCACTGCCGAGGGCACGGGTTCAATCCCCGGTTGGGGACCTAATATCCCACAAACCGCTTGGCGTGGCAAAAAAATAAATAAATAAATAAAAGATATCATCTTAAATCCCCTTTGGTACTATCAACAATATTATCAACACTCTGCAGTTGATTATACAGTGGAATAATTACAATAATAGTAATCACTAATTTTCACTGCTCTTTACAATATGATTGGCAACAGCGCTGAGCTCTTTCATGTGTATTGTCTTGCTTAGTCCTCACATCTGCCTTATGAGGTAGCTACTATTATCATTCCCATTTTACAGATAAGGAGACTGAGAGGTTAAGAAACTTGCCCATGGTCACTCAGTTAATAAGTTTTGGAGTGGACATCCATCCCAATGCGGGTTTATTGCCAACGCCTTTTTGTTTCCAGGAGCAGGTTACTGCTGAGTTCCGCTAATTTCTTCATAGACACAGTTGCCTTTGAAAGGCCTTTGAAGGCCTTGCTCAGCATAGACTCTAGCATTAGACAGATCTGGCTTCAAATCCCAGTGAATTTAGTCTGGCCATAACCATCAGGACAGTTTCTCCCAATTCTGTCACCAAGTCTACTTTCCAGCCAGTGGAGAAGGAAGAAAGAACAAAAGTCCACATCCCTTCCTTTTACAAGCAAGCACGAATTCTGCCCCCTTCCCACGGGTCTGGACTTCATCTCATGGCTAGATCCGAGGAAGGCTGGGGAATACAGACATTATACTGGCAGCCATGCGCTCATCTAGAATTTATAGATTTTACTAAGAAAGAAAGAAGGGTAGAATGAATATTAGGACAACCAGGAGTCTTTTCCTCCTCAAGCTTCACCACTCTGTGACCTTGGACAAGTTACTTATCCTCTCTGAGCCTCAGTTTTGTCCTTTGTAAAATGGGGATAGTAGTATCATAAGAACATTGTTAGGATTTAGCTAGTGTGTGTAAGGTAACTAGCTCAGTGCCTGGCACAAAGCAAGTATTCAATAAATGTTAACTACTGATAATA
Organism: Phocoena sinus; assembly: GCF_008692025.1. Classification (NCBI taxonomy): domain Eukaryota; kingdom Metazoa; phylum Chordata; class Mammalia; order Artiodactyla; family Phocoenidae; genus Phocoena; species Phocoena sinus. The sequence goes on from NC_045766.1 coordinate 39,725,569, forward strand.
TTGAGAAGGATTGTATAATTGAAGCACCAGATTGAAGCTACAATGATGTATGATGACTCTCAAACTTGAACTCTATTGTCAGCATCCCACAAGGACTGTTTGCTGGGTATTGTGTAATTGCTGAGTTTTCTCCTATCTATATTTCAAGGAATTCTGGAGGTAAATGGAGTATTAAAAATGAGATAGGGCTTCCCTGGTGGCGCAGTGGTTGAGAGTCCGCCTGCTGATGCAGGGGACTCGTGTTCGTGCCCCGGTCCGGGAAGATCCCACATGCCGCGGAGCGGCTGGGCCTGTGAGCCATGGCCGCTGAGCCTGCGCGTCCGGAGCCTGTGCTCCGCAATGGGAGACGCCACAACAGTGAGAGGTCCGCGTACCAAAAAAAAAAAAAAAAGAGATATTTTCAGATTCTCAGACAACTGGGGTTTAATTTCCCCAGGTAGAAATGGTGATCCCACTAGAGTGTATATGTGTCACCCTATATTATCTAGATATATTTAGATACAATATCTAGATATTAACCTAGAGCAGTGACACTCAGCCCTAATTCTGCAGAATTTCTGGTGGTCTCCAATTATTTCTAAGGGTACAACAAATTCTTCAAAATAAACTTAACTAAAATAAGTTTTATGCACACAATATACACAATATTCTGACATTATTTTATGGAACATTTATTGAGCTCTGACCATGTACCAAGCACCCTGATAGGCACTGGAGATCCAAGTGAAGGTAGACATGGGCTCTGCCTTCCTGAAGTGAACAGTCTCTCAGGGGAGATAGATTTTAATCACATAATTGCACATGTCAATGTTAAAATTGCAGCTCTGGTTATGAATGGGAGGTACATGGTGCTCTGAAAATGTACAATAGGGGGAAATGGCTATACAGAGAGATGGGGAAGGTTTTGCAGAGGAAAGTCATGCCCTTTCGCCATCTGAAGCATGAGGAGGAGTTGAAGAGCTTAGAGGACATGTTCTGATGCTCTGGAGTCAATCAGGTTTTGTGGGGTCTGAAGAATATAACACTTCTTTCAGGAAAAGAATATACATGTAACCTACTTTTGCAAATTTTACAAAAACACATGACCATGGAGAGACATTAAGTGCCCTGGGCAATTAAGGAACGCTAAGGCTTACGCTTCATCAGCTGCAGGTAACCCCCTTGGGATGGGATAGACTCACGTCATAGACTGAAATGGGCCCAGTAAGGCCTTTGAGTTGGGGATTTAAGAGGCAGTCTTATTACCCTTTCCCTGCTACTTTCCACTCTGTGAACTTGTGCAAGTAACTCTCCAGTCTGGTTATCCTTGATTGTCATACTGGGATTTAAAAAACTTTTAATAAAACAGTATGTGTAAGCACTCGGACAGAGGTGTGATCACTGGTAGTATTGTTACTAAAGCATTTGAAAGACCTCGTTGTCCTTCTGTGAAATGCAGGTTTACTCCAAGGCGAGAGGCTGTCTCTGAATGGTGGTTCAAGGACAACCCCCCCTAACCCATTCACAGTATGAGGTGGCTGTCCTGAAGCCAGAGATGGGCTCTCACCAACCAAAGCCTCAGGCATGTGGTGAAAGCTAACACTGATGGCTTTTGAATGAGCAAGGGAAGTTTCTAGGCCCTGACAGGGGAGACAGTACTCTAGTTCCCTCTTAGAGTTAGAGCCAGTGAGAACTCTGTAGTAACCTCAGTTTTTAGATTTTTTTTAAAAAAATAAATTTATTTGTTTATTTTTGGCTGTGTTGGGTCTTTGTTGCTGAACACGGGCTTTCTCTAGTTGCGGCGAGCAGGGGATACTCTTTGTTGCGGTGCTTGGGCTTCCCATTGCGGTGGCTTCTCTTGTTGCAGAGCACGGGCTCTAGGCACGCGGCCTTCAGTAGTTGTGGCTCGAGGGCTCTAGAGCGCAGGCTCAGTAGTTATGGTGCATGGGCTTAGTTGCTCCGTGGCATGTGGGATCTTCCCAGACCAGGGCTCGAACCCGCGTCCCCTGCATTGGCAGGTGGATTCTTAACCACTGCATCACTAGGGAAGTCCCTGGAGCTGACTTTCTGAAAGGTGTATTCATGGGCAGAGAGATGCCTCCATCTGCCACCCTCAGGATGTGCAAGCCAAGGCAGAACATAGCATGGGTGACCCACCGTCTCAATTGGCCTGAAACTCCCAGTTTTAACACAAAAAGTGCCGTGTCCTGAGGAAACTCCTCAGGCAAAATGAGGCAGTTGGTCGCCCTCCCCCAGCAGAGGGCACCTTGTAAGCCCTTACCATTCTGCTGCCTTCTAGTGAGAGTAGGTATGACAGGCATTATTATTGTCCACCCACTTCGGGTTCCTCTCTATTTCCTCACAGGAGGGAGGATTACACTTCTCTGTTCCTTTGAAGTTAGGTGATGTCATGTGACTTGCTCAGTCCAATAAAACATGAATGTGACCTCTGGGTAGAAGCATTTAAGAACCAGTATGGGGGAGGCAGGGGAGAGAGAAATTAGGAATTTGTGATTAACTGATACACACTACTATATATAAAGTAGGTAACCAACAAGGACCTACTGTATAGCACAGGGAGCTATACTCAATAATTTGTAATAACCTATAAGGAAAAAGAATCTGAAAAAGAATATATCTATACATATATATGTATGTATGTATAACTGAATCATTTTGCTGTACACTTGAAGCTAACATGACGTTGTATATTAATTATACTTCAACTGGGCTTCCCTGGTGGCGCAGTGGTTGGGAGTCCGCCTGCCGATGCAGGGGACGCGGGTTCGTGCCCCGGTCCGGGAGGATCCCGCATGGTGCGGGGCGGCTGGGCCCGTGAGCCATGGCCGCTGAGCCTGCGCGTCCGGAGCCTGTGCTCCGCAGCAGGAGAGGCCACAACAGTGAGAGGCCCGCGTACAGGAAAAAAAAAAAAAAAAAAAAAAAATTATACTTCAACTAAAAAAAAATAATAATAATGAAGTTAAAATTTTAAAAAAACAGTATATAATCCTTCATATTTCCTTCCTCCTGCCGTGGTACTGGCAACATCTAGATGGTGGAGGCTCTGTCAGCCTGAATCCCTGAGTAAGGACCACACAGAGCAAAGCCCCCCACCAACCCTCAACATTAGGTAGCAACAGTGTATAATAAACTATTGTTCTTTTAAGTCACTGAGATTTGGGTATCTTTTGCTACTGCAGCATAACCCAGTCCACCCTGACTGATACAGGAAGTCAAACCAAGACCCTATGTAGAGTTTATAGTAGTAATATGGTTTTAATGATTTTCCTGTGGAAGATGATAATAAAACCTTTGTACATATCCCAGTATGAGGCTGACAGGAGGAAAAAACAGTGTCATTTTTCCAAACTATCCAGCAGGAGAAAGGCCCTGGACTAACCTGAAGGCCTGGCGAGTAAAAGTCCTTGGGTGTCAGATTACACTCACAGGTGTTGGCCTCTTGACTTCCCAGGACTGGACAGGTGCATGGTGCCCAGGCCCTTCAAAGCGAAGGAGGCTCTGCCACTAAAGATGAAAAATTTTAATGTGCGACTCTGATAGTAATAGGGTTAAATTAGATATTACATATATATATATATTTACACACATACATACATATACATATATTTAAACAAGTTTATGGAGGTATCATTTACATGCCACAAAATAATTTTAAGTTTATGATTCCATGATTTTTAGTAAATTTACCAGGTTGTGCAACCATCACATTTTCATCCATGAGAACATTTCCATCACCCCAGAAAGATCCTTCCTACCTATTCATAGTTCATCCTTATTCCCACCTCCAGCCTCAGGCAACCACTAATCTACTCTCTGACTCTATAAGTTTGCCCTTTCTTGACACTCTATATAAATGGAATCATACAATATGTAGCCTTTGTTCCTGGATTCTTTCACTTTGCATAATGTTTTTGAGGGTAATCCACATTGTAGAATATATCGGTGTATATATCAGTATCAATATATATGTTTTTACATATATATCAATATGAGTGTGCATATATATATATATAGATACAGATATAGCGTGTGTGTGTGTGTGTGTGTGTGTGTGTGTGTGTGTGTGTGTGTGGAGAGACAGGGTATGATGGAGAAATCTTAGGCCTCAGAGACTATCAAATTTGTGTTGAAAGTACAAATAAAAACAAAAATATGTGTTGAATCCCAGTCCCTGGAAACTCTCAGAATATCAGTTCAGTTACTCCCCACTCCCTTAAGAGAGTAACAAAGTCTCTTTATCTGAGTACAGACACTGCCCAACATATTCCAGCATTTTCATCCTCAAGGTTTATACTGAAAAGTGACTATACATTAGAAACAGTATCTCCCTGTCTAGTGATACAGAGACCGGGCAGAACACCAGAAACCTCACAAAGGCTATCTCCTCCTTGTCACTCAACTTCTCCTCAGCCCTGCAGACAGAGCAACTGCAGGTGTGCAGCTGGCATCGTCCCTTTTCCTTCCTCAGGCTAGTCTTTCCAGCAGTGCTAATGAGCCCTGGAATAAACTGCTCAAGAACAGGCAGCAGGAAGGCAGGAGAAAAAAGGGACAGGGTAGTTCATAAATCAGACAAAGAAATAGCAGATACAGCCCAAGCAGGCTTAAAGGGAAAAATCCTGGGTGTAGGGATTTGTACTCAAGGTACAGATACCTATATACCTGTACATAAAGCTTTTTATACCTTATATACGTATGCAGTGTATGTATTTTTAAGCACCATAAACTTTGTATACCCTGGCTGCTTCCATAGTGCACCAAATATTTGCTCTGTTCAAGATAATAAAAACGTAAATAAGAAGACATCACAATTTTTTATTTTTTTTTTTGGTGGCGCCGCATGGCATGTGGGTTATGAGGTCCCCAGCCAGGGATCGAACCCACACCCCCTGCAGTAGAAGCACAGAGTCCTAACCACTGGACCGCCAGGGAAGTCCCAAGACATCACAATATTGCAAAAAGCATTTACGCCCGGACCTGAGGAAAACTGCTAGGGGAGATGTTTCCAAGACGCCCTATTCCATGGCCTATACAGGAAAAGAAACTTAAAAAAGAGTGGGTATATGTATACGTATAACTGATTCACTTTGCTGTACACCTGAAATTAACGCAACATTGTAAATCAACTATACTCCAATAAAATTTTTTTTTAAATGCCCTATTCCAGGGGTTCCCACCCTAGCTGTGCATTAGAATCACCCAGGGATTAAAACATACAATGCCCAGGCCATGCCCCAACTGTATTAGTTTTCTGTGACTGTGCAACAAATCACCACAAACACGGTGGCTTAAAACAACAGAAATTTATTCTCTCACTGTTCTAGAGTCTACAAGTTTGAAATCAAGGTGTCAGCAGGGCCGCTCTTCCTTTGAAGGCTCAGGGGTGGGGGGGATGGTGGATTTTCCTGTCTCTTCCAGCTTCTGGTAGCTCCAGATGTTCCTGGGCTTGTGGTTGCATAGCTGCCCCCATCTTCACCTGTCCTTTTCCTCTTCTGCATGTGTCTCTCCTCTGGGTGTCTCTTATAAGGATACTTGTTGGAAACATGGCCCACTGGGATAATCCAGGATGATATCATCTCAATATGCTTAATTACATCTGCAAAGAACCTTTTTCCAAATAAAGTTACATTCACAGTTTCTAGGAAGTGAACATACCTTTTTGGGAGTAACCATTCAACCCACTAATAATTGCTACAGACTGGATGTTTATGTCCCCCCCAGAATGCACTTGCTGAAACCTAATCCCCAGTGAGATGGTATGTGGAGGCGGGGCCTTTGGGAGGTGGTAAGGTCGTAAGGGTGGAGTCCTCATGAATGCGATTGATGCCCTTATAAAAGCGGCTCCAGAGAGCTTCCTCACCCTTTCCACCATGTAAGGACTCACCAAGAAGACAAGCTGTCTATAAACCAAAAAGTGGGTTTTTACCAGATGCCAAATTTTCTGCACCTTGATCTTGGAATTTCTGGCCTCCAGAAGTGTTAGAAATAAGTTTCCATTCTTTATAAGTAACCCAGTCTATGGTATTCTGTTATAGCAGCCCAAAAAGACTAAGACAGAAATCAACCAAATAAATCAGGCTCTTTAGGAAGTGACCCTGGGCATTAGTATTTTTTAAAGCTCCCTGGGTAATTCCAACATACAACCAATTTTAAGAATCACTAATCTATTTGAACTGCCATCTCCTCCTGCCCAGCAAAGGTCCTGGGGTAGAAACAGATAAGAAGCCCAAAGAGGAGCCCAGAGGATGTTCCTGGCCCCCAATACACATCTGAAGCTAAGCAAGATTGAGTGGACTGTCCAATCTCAAAGGGAGAAGAGGTTGAAGAGAGGGAATTTCCATGGAATAATATAAAAAATGCCCAATGGGATGGGAGAAGCTTCTAGATTTTAAGGTTTAGAATCTGTTTATAGAAGGAAGTGTTGCTAATGGTTAAGGGCAGGGCCATGAAGTCAGATAGGCCTGGTTTCAAATATTGGTTCTGTCATTCTCTTGCTGTGTGACCTTGGGCATGCTACATAACCTCTCTGCACTTTAGTTCTCTCATCTCTCAAAATAGGGATGAGACGTCAGCTACACTCCTGTCGGTTACAGAGATAAAGGTTACCAATTGGAATTAGAAATGATGGCACCAGCTCCCAGAGAGCTGGCCAACTGGATACAGAAAAGAATGCAAAACTATGAGAAACAAGTTAAATATATAACCCCTTGTTTATTTTTATCTGTAATTACTAAAACGAAAGTAAAAGGAGCATTGAGGCAGATCCTGGCACTGTGCCATGCTTGGATTTGGTGGGTCTGAGCTATGGTTGCTACCCTCAGGGCTACTACCAAAGGGACAAATGATGCTGGCACAACAGATAATACCTCTACAACCTCTGGTCACCAAGGAAGTAGTCCAGGTGGTGAAGGGAAGCAGGTATTAAAGGTGTGAAAAACCAAGAAACTATTAAACCAAAGGATACAGTGTAAAGGCGCGATCTCATTTTGTAGATCGATATCATCAGCTTCCTGAACTTTTACTAAAATGGGTAATGAGTGTGACTTAACTTAGGACTGGTCTACTTGGCTTTGCATGTTTGATTGATCCAGGACCTACAGCTTACTATTGAACAATCAGAAATCAGAGATGGCTATATATGATCCAAACACACAGTAGGTTGTTCCTGAAGGGACAGCTAGCCTGAGGGACTAGATAAAAGCCACTGTAAGGTTTCTTTTCCCTGAGAATGTTAGCTGATGGCTCCCCTCCTTAAATGCTGAGTGGAACTCCCCAGATGAGGCAGCCCATATGCTGCATATGCAGTCCATGCTGGATTGGCTTTATGATGACCAGGATGTGCACCTATGTAATATGCTCCTTAACTTAGATCATAGCAAATGCTGTGATTAAGAGAGCCCCTTTTGCACAGACACCCCATGTAAACCTACTGCTGCGAAATCAAGCAACAGTTCAAGAGACCATAACAGAATTGTTATCTCAGTTTACCCTTAGTCTAAGAAAATTGGATCCATTCACGAAAGCATAGGGGGAAAGAGGGATAGTCAAGATGATAGGGACAGAATAAAGGGACAAAGTAGATAATTAAATAGTTAATCCCACTAGGGGATTGTAAGTAAAAAAAAAAAGAAGTATGCGAGACCCATGTAAGTTAATGATCACTCAAGAAAGCAGGTTTGCTTAACCACAAAACCATGCAACAGAAGCATGAGAGATGCCCCAAAACAATAAAAAATAAAACATCCTGCCCAGTGAGCTCAGTAAGTTAATGATTCCTAGGACATGCTCTTCTGGGCACATTAAAAAACAAAAATATAAGGAAAAGGTGACATTATACTAAAACCTGAGGATGACTTACTATTTTTAGCGTATGTTACTGCCTTTTGCTCATTTCCATCGTGCCACGACAGTCCTGGCTTGATCTTGTAGGGACAAGAAAACTCCCCTGCCCAACCTGGAGTGGGAGCTGATGATGGAAGCGTGACGTCTATTCAAGAATGAGAAAAGAAGGTGGTCTTTTCTCCCTCCTTTTTTTCCTTTAATTATAAAACTGTAGCCCACTAAGTTCTCAGGGTGCAGCACCCTCTTGCCTACCTGCTTATAAGCCTCACAGGCATCCTATTCTAATCAATCACTTCTTATCTACCACTTTGCCTCTTGCTAAATTCTTTCTGCTCTAAAAACATAAAAGGGCAAAGCTCCTCAAAGTCCCGCAGAACATCACCTAGTGGTTTCAAAGGGGCTAGTCCTACCAGGATGGAAATATTCATATAGTTATTAAGAAATGGGCAGAGGGGCTTCCTTGGTGGCGCAGTGGTTGGGAGTCTGCCTGCCGATGCAGGGGACGCGGGTTCATGTCCTGGTCCGGGAAGATCCCACATGCTGCGGAGCGGCTGGGCCCGTGAGCCATGGCCGCTGAGCGTGCACGTCCACAGCCTGTGCTCCGCAACGGGAGAGGCCACAACAGTGAGAGGCCCGCGTACCACCAAAAAAAGAAAAAAGAAGAAACAAATTGGCAGAATATGGAGGACATTGATGGGGTCAAAACATCTAATGAGGCTCTATTGGAGGTTGAGTGGACTGATGGAGCTCCTGCTGGTACCCCACATTAAAGGGCCTTAAACAAATCACTCTATTTACTATAGTCTGGAGGAATTTTTAAAGCTAGAAGGCAAAAGATGGCAATGAAAAACCTGATCTTTTATCACAGGGGACGATGGTCAGCAAATTAATCGGGATGAAGATTGACAAAAGGGCCAAGGTCCCTTGGCCTGATCCCTAGCTGGGGACCAAAGGCCATGTGCATATGTGTGGGTAAGTGACCAGAGGGTGAACAAAAACCTATTCTGGTGATTTCAAAACCTAAGTTAGCTTGGGAGCATGTGGAGCTGCAACCGTGATGGGATTAAGATGAAAGTTTGGATGAAAATTGGAACATTTGAACAGACTTAATGTGAAGTGGTTGTGTTTCCTCCACCTGAATGTATTACTGAGATGGATATTATGTCTGATTGGGGAACACTTCCTATATCTTGTATTGTGAACGGAAGGCATGTAAGTTTGCCTTTTGGCTCTCGTTGATTGGACATACTCAACGAGAACCTATAGATTTGCTTGCCCCTACACGTGTTGTTAATTTGACGCAGTGTTGGATGCCTTGTGGACAAAAAGAGATTTGCACTTTAATTAATGACATATTAGAAGTTGGAGTGCTGGTGCCAACATATTCTCTGTGTATTAGCCCTGTGTGGCCCATGAAAAAGGTGGATGGCTCGTGGAGACTACCAGTAGATTATCAAGGCTTGAATAAAGTAGTATCGCCTACAACATTAGCAGTCCCTGCTATGGTTGCAACAGTATAAAAATACAAGGGAGAGGAGATTGGTACTCAGTGATTGATCTTGCAAATGCTTTTTTCTTCGACACAATCTAAGAAAAGAGCCAACCACAGTTTGCTTTCACTTGGGAAGGATCCCAATTTACATTTATTGTAAAGCCCCAGGGTTATTTGAATTCACCAGCTGACTGCCATAATTTGGTTTGATAATATGCTACATTGATGATATCATGATAATATCAGGAACTGAGGAACAAGCAAGCACATTTTAAATGCAGTGGCAACACACGTGACCAACAGAGGATAGTTGACAAATCCAGCAAAGATCCCAGAGCCCACCCAAACAGTAAAATTCTTAGGAATAACCTGGGCAGAAGCCACCCCTGACATTCCACAGGCAACTAAAAATAAACAGGTGTCATACCTACCCCTGGCACTAAGTAAGGAGCACAGCATCTTTAGGGTCTGGATTTGGAGAATGCATATGCCACATCTGGGAGTATTGCTAACTCCTATCGTAAAACTACCTGAAAGAAAGCAGTATTTGAAATGGAGCCGTAACAACAGCCAAAAACAATGGCTCAATCAAAATTGGGCCGTTATGATTCATACTCCGATAAGATTTTGGAAGTATCTTCGACTCGTGTGTAACACAGACTGGAGTTTATGGCAACAGTCCATGAACACTGCCCAGTGGTGACCTCTGGGATTTAGGGCCAGAAAATTTTCAGATGCAGCAGTATGGTACAAGTCATTTGAGAGGCAATTATTGGCTTGCTATTATTGGGCGTTAATTGAACGCTGCCTCTATGACTGAAGGACATAAAATAATCTTGAAACTGAACACGCATTCTGTCTTGGGTGATGTTGGAGAAACTCTCCAATAAGGAAGCCAGTGCTCAGAAGAGCTCCATAATAAAATGGAAGTGGTTTATTCAGGGACATGTTTCTGGAGAAAGGCAAGGAGGTTTTCATTATATTCACAAGCACGTAGCCTCATTTCCTCTGGGGCCGACTTTGGAACTATCTGAGGAGCTACTGTATCCTATTGACACAATGGGTGGTATTTTATGAATAGCTCTCAGTAATCTACAAAAAGCTGATTGGCTTATGGATGGCAGTTCTAAAGCGGATGGGCTGCATCCTGTTTAGAAGGCTGCACACTGTGACCAACTAATGGAAAAACTATAATTGAAAAAGTTGAGAACAGGGCTTCCCTGGTGGCGCAGTGGTGGAGAGTCCGCCTGCCGATGCAGGGGACACGGGTTCGTGCCCGGTCCGGGAAGATCCCACATGCCGCGGAGCGGCTGGGCACGGTGAGCCATGGCCGCTGAGCCTGCGCGTCCGGAGCCTGTGCTCCGCAACAGGAGAGGCCACAGCAGTTGACAGGCCCGCGTACCGCAAAATAAATAAATAAATAAATAAATAAATAAATAAATAAATAAAGCCATGCCTCCTTAAAAAAAAAAAAAGTTGAGAACAAATCAGCTTAGTGGGCTGGATTACATGTATTTTCCCTGCAGTGAATAACAATTAGAGATGCAAAATCTGGGTGTATTCCTCCTCTTGGACAGTGGCCGGTGGCTTGGCCACAGGGTCAGACAGATGAGCAGTGGAAAACTGGATTATTAAGTGGATGTCCATATGGGGTATGGTCCTATGGAAATCACTATGGGAATTTAAGGGAAGCATTAAATAGGACATGTCAATGCCCAGGAGGACAACCTCTTTCCTGGATCGGACCATGATTGGAACAAGCAAGTGGGTATCTTGGTGCACTCACTCAAGGTGTTCAACTGGGTCCACGAAATAAGAGGCTCTGGGAGGAGCTGCAGCAATGCTGAGATAGGCTGATTGTCGACATAATCCTCCTTCACCCACAGAGGCACAAAATGCCAACCAGAACTGTCCTGTCTGCCAACACGACAGGGACTACAGTTGGCTGTGCGGCAGGTTCCCAGGGAGAAGACCCCCGAGCATAGCTGGGCAAGTAGATTATAGTGGGCCACTGCCGGTAGCCCCGGGAGGCTATGAAGGAGTCCTGACAGAAATAGACACTTATTTCACTTTGGGCTTTGCATCCCCAGTGGTAGATGCAAATGCTCAAAACACTATAAAAGGAGTAGAGCAGAAGATACTGTACCGGTCTGGACCAAGAAATGAGTTACATTTCTTCAGACCAAGGAACACACTTTACAACCCATAGTGTCCAAGAGTGGGCCAAAGAGATACCACATCAAATGGACAAATCATGTTTTTTATCATCCTCAGGGTAGAGATTTGATAGAGAATTGACATGGGCAATTGAAACATTTACTGCAAAAATTGGGGGAGATAAAGGCATGTAGGGCTGGTTTACATACCTTCCTGAGTGTGTGCTCACACTCACCATGAAGGGGGCCAAGGAGGGCTCCTCACTCAATAGATTTCCTCTGCTTTTCTAGGGGAGTTGAGGGAGGGTGTGCAGAGGATGCTAGTACTACTATACAATTATTCTCCACATCACCTTAACTTTCTATTTTCCTAACTGATGCGGTGGTTCTGGGACCAAGGCTGCAACTATGGGTCCTAGAAGCAGGATGAAGCAGGGATGATCTCTAAGCAAGAAATTGTAACTACACCCTTTAAACCTTTATGCCTAGGGGCCTCATGGGTTGCATTGTGTCTTTATTCTATTTTCTTTTTTTTTTTTAACATTTAAAAATTTTTTCATTTTATGTTGGAGTATAGTTGATTTACAATGTTATGTTAGTTTCAGGTATACAGCAATATATACATACACACACTACTATATATAAAATAGATAATCAACAAGGACCTACTGTATAGCATGGGGAACTCTACTTAATACTCTATAATAACCTATACAGGAAAAAGAATCTGAAAAAGAATAGATGTATGGATATGTATAACTGAATCACTTTGCTATAAGCCAATTTGCTTCTAATAAAGAGCGGCATTCAGAGGATGACAATAGAGTTTTCTTATTACTAGCAGGAAAGGTAACCTAGGCCCATTGTGTAGTACAGAGGGACAAAGGCCATCCAAATCACTGAAAATTAAAATACACTTCTATTGAATGTCAGAGGCAACTTCAAAATAAGTATTCCACTTTTTATTGGGCGAGTAGCTGAAAAAAGGTCCCTATAAATTTAGAAAACCAATTAATCTCACTTATTGTTTTTAGTCTGTGCCAAGAACATGCTTATAAATTCTTAAATGTATTTGTGTGCAGTTTGATTTTCTGAGGGTTGCAGTTTTATGTCAGCAACACTGAAGTTCCACGTGAATCAGAGAAGATTCCTTTCAGAAAATATAAAATGCCCAGTCTCCTATAGTTCAACTCCAACTCTGAAAACTCTCTTTTGTGGGCCTAAAGGTTCATCTTAAAGTAGGTTTAGATGCCTTTTCCTGTCCCCCTGCTTCAGAAGACCCCAGCCAACCTCGCCCCCCTCATTCCCTGAAGCTACTGCTTAAACTACAGAATTTTATTGGGTTGGGAGGAGGACAGAAGTGTTCCAAGCCATGCAGCAAATGGTAAACAATGAAATATTGATAGTGCCAAAAAGAATCTGAGGGAATCACAGAGGCTTACATTACTCAAAAGCCTTGTGGGTTTTATAAAGTTGCTTAGCCCTATGTCCAAGGATAATAAAACATAAATACACTGCACAGACTCCAATTATGAAAGATACTGTCTTTCAAACAATAAAGAAAAAATTAAATTCTGGGTCTTAAAAATATTTATTGTCATTTTCATCTGTTGGGAACTATAGGCAGATAAAACATGCAGATATGAAAATAAATGCCCCAAAATACCCCAAATCGCACACTCTAAGACAAAGCCTCCAACACCTTATCGTTATTTAAAAATTTTTTTTTTGGCGGTACACGGGCCTCTCTCTGCTGTGGCCTCTCCCGTTGCGGAGCACAGGCTCCGGACGCGCAGGCTCAGCGGCCATGGCTCACAGGCCCAGCCGCTTTGCTGCATGTAGGATCTTCCTAGACCAGGGCACGAACCTGTGTCCCCTGCATCGGCAGGCGGACTCTCAACCACTGCGCCACCGGGGAAGCCCCATTATCGTTATTTAGACACTTACCAGCTTCTCATAAAAGAAAAATGTAGATTTGAAACTTTTGGAAAATATGTTATTTTGAAAGAACTTTAAAATACATTCTTGGGGGATTTTAAGTAGCTAGTTGAGAATAAAATGCTGTCAGGTTTAGCTTCTGGTAGAGGATGTTTGAGAAGTATTTTTATTTCTTTTTTTGTGTGTGTGTGTGGCTGTGTTGGGTCTTCGTTGCTGCGCGCGGGCTTTCTCTAGTTGCAGTGAGCGGGGGGCTACTCTTCGTTGCAGTGCTGAGGCTTCTCATTGCAGTGGCTTCTCTTGTTGCGGATCACGGACTCTAGGTGCACGGGCTTCAGTAGTTGTGGCTCAAGGGCTCTAGAGCGCAGGTTCAGTAGCTGTGGCGCACGGGTATAGTTGCTCCACCTCATGTGGGATCTTCCCGGACCAGGTATCGAACCCACATCCCCTGCACTGGTAGGCGGATTCTTAACCACTGCGCCGCCAGGGAAGTCCCTTTATTTCTTTAGAAGGTTCAAAGCCAGATAATTTGGGGTAATTGCTTAAGCATCTGGAAATACCAACTCATTCTTTTGGTTGGATCTCAGGGAGATACCAATGTAGATTGGAGATGCACATCAAATTTTCCATTGTTTACGTATCCATGCTTACAAGGATAGAAAAAGTCACAGGCAAAAATGAAAGTAGTTTGATTTACGGGGAGTGATGAAGGGTTTATGGATAATTTTTTTCTTTTCCTCTGATTTATGTTACTGTTGCTACTATAACCATGATTTCACAACCACATTTTCACAAATGTTTCCTGCACAAATGCTTCTTCTAGAGACAAAAAGATTCAGTGTTGTACAGAAACAATTGTGGGGCAAGCAGGTACTTGCTCAGATTTGTGTAGATTCCCCCTAGAGACCAAGATGAGAGGTCAGAATTTTGAGGGATCATAGGTTAAAAATAAAGACTCCCAGCAAAAGTACCTGATATCCTTATACATAAGTAATAATTTAAAGGAGCATATAAACCGTAGGCTCACAAATCTAGCTATAGGTCAGCATCACCTACAGAGTTTTTAAAATATAGCTGCTCCTATTCCTAGGCCTTCTGACTCAGTAATTCTAAGAAAGGGGCCAGACATCTGTATTTCTTCAGATCTCCATAGACAGCAGTCAGAAAGGAGAACCTCTGTCCTGTACAGAATAGACAAGCTCCTAAAAGTAGGGTGGTGAATTACTTTTCATTTTATACCTAAACCCAGGTTTTGACTTTTTTTTTAACATGTGGATGTATTATTATTATTGTTGTTGTTATAAATCAGTTTAATTTGCAATCATATATCATAGAAATTTGTGTCTGCTAAATGTCCCACGAACATCTCCCTTCTCTGCTCCTGCCAGAACAGCTGGTAGATGCCTTCTCAGCTTTATCCCTTTTTTAAAAATTAGTTAATTAATTAATTTTATTTTGGGGGGGCTGTGTTGGGTCTACGTTGCTGCCCGTGGACTTTCTCTAGTTGCGGCAAGTGGGGGCTACTCTTCCTTGCGGTGCGCGGGCTTCTCATTGCGGTGCTTCTCTTGTTGCGGAGACCGGGCTCTAGGAGCGTGGGCTTCAGTAGTTGTGGTTCACGGGCTCTAGAGCGCAGGCTCAGTAGTTGTGGCGCACGGGCTTAGTTGCTCCGCAGCGTGTGGGATCTTCCCGGACCAGGGATCGAACCCATGTCCCCTGCATTGGCAGGCAGCTTCTTAACCGCTGCACCACCAGGGAAGTCCCAGCTTGATGCCTTTGATACTTAAATGCAATATTCCTTGAACACTGGTCCTCAAACCAGGCTAATCATCTGAGAAGCTTTTCAATATATAGATTTCCAGGCCACTATCCCAGGGAGATCTAATTCAGAACATCTAGGGTAGCATCAGGAATCTATATTTTTAAAAGGCTACCCAGGGAGTTCTATCAGGTGTAGGATCTGCTGCCTCAGGAGGGCTGGCAAATGAAGCAGTTCCCAGTCCAGGGCTGACACCTTGGAGCCTGGGAACTCAGGACAGGCTTGGCCATAGTTGGTCAGGGGAAGGAGAGGGAATGCTGGAGGACGCTACATGTCTTGTGGGAGGCAAAAAGGGGAAAGGATAGCCACAGACCAGCTCCCCTCCCGCCTGTTTTGCCAGGCTCCAGCCAAAACCTTGAGCTGAAAGGATTTTGACTACATCTTTTATCCATTCACAGACACTCAAGTTATAAAATACAGTAAACTCAGTTGCCTTTCAACCTTTTTGATCTTTGGGACTTTTTTTTGTTTTTTTTGTTTTTGAAGTATCAGTGATTTACAATGGTGTGTTAGTTTCTGGTGTATAGAAAAGTGACTCAGATATATAGAGAGATGTACCTATCTAGATAGATAGATAGATATGTTTTTTCAGGTCATTGGGACTTTTTTTGAATAAAGAGTGTATGACGGTGGATGGTGGTGGGATGAATTGGGAGATTGGGATTGACATGTATACTCTGATGTGTATAAAATGGATGACTAATAAGAACCTGTGGTATAAAAAAGTAAATAAAATAAAATTCAAAACTTGAAAAAAAAAAAAGAGTGTATATGACAAAAGCCATGACCTTAAAATGAGAAGCAGAGCATACTAAGTGGTAAGTTCTCAAGGACAAGGGGCAGGGTTCATCCTCCAGTTTCCCAGTCCCAGTGGCGTCTCCTGAGGGCCTAGCAGATGCCCAGTGGGGATCATTTGTTCACTTAAAGTCCAGCAAGTCTCCTGTTTTTTATCTCTAGCTTTTCTTCTGAGTGTGCTGGGACACATCATCCCTTCAGGGCCTCAGGGTTTTTTCTGGTTTATCAACAAGAATGTTTTTTGAAAAACTTTGAGGATAGGGCTTGTTGCTAAAAACTGGAAAGCTTTCTTAAATATGACAGAATCAGTTGTAGACATTATCAAGGTAGAGTCTAGAATAAAAATAAAGCAGGATAGTTTTTCAAAATCCTAGAGAGCTTGTCGAAATGGGGCATGGATGATATTTATTTAAAGAGCTAGTGAATCTGTTCACAATTGTAATGTGATATAAACATAAGGCAGTATCAAAACTTAGGAGCATTTCTTTAAGCCAATATTTTAAAGACATGTTTACTAATTCAGACATATTTACATCTGTATGGATGCACTGAAGATTCACAGAATAACATGTAATATGAAGGTAACACTTAAATGACATTTACTTTTTCTTTTGAAATAGAGCCCTCTCCTGCCTTTTTAAGCCATATATTTTGGTTCCCAGTAACATTTTTTCTTTCAAATCCACTCAGTTGGTCTAATTTTTTTAAGTGCCTTTCTCCACCAGCTTTCAAATAAATTATTTACCCTTTCTAAAAATGTTTTAAACATCAACCCAGCCAAAGCTGATGTAAGTGAACCCAAGGGGACTGACAACACATAAAATGAAAGGTTTTTTCTTAAATGGGGCTACAGAAAGACATGGGAAAATTGATAGAAGAATAGCCTTATTTCTCCATTTTCAAGGAGGGGAAATGAGTGCAAGACAAATTGAAGCATGATGATACCTTCCTATATTTTTCCTTTTCCACCTGGAGGCAATAATTAATATATTACAGATGCCTACTGTGAATGGGCAAGTAGCTATCTTGCAAAAATTAACTGTTAAATAGAAGAAAGTTAGGGTACTTTGTCAAAACAAAAAAGAAGAAATATTGCAACAAGCTACAGTAAATATTTAGTGTGAGTGAGTTAACATATAGGATTTAATTTAAAAACCTTAAAAAGAACAAAAGTATTAGCAGGCATAAATTTCACAAAAAAGTTTTGTTTTGTGTCAAATGACCAAAGGTACAAATAATGAACTGTGACTTTTCTCAGGTTCACAAAGCAAGAATAAAATTTTCCAAACTCTGACTTTCACCCTAAGATAAATGCAGAAATGGGTACTGCTTTGGCCAAAAAGGGGATTGTGTACTGAGTGAGTTCTCACCTGTATTTACTAAAATGCTCCAGGAGAATCAAGAAAAAACCTTTTACTTTTGTTTATCTCACCACAACTGGATGCAAAGGAGCCAGAAAAACAGTAGAAAACACAGTGGAGAAGAGAAGAAACAGGACAGAACTTCTTCATAGAAGCAAGTGTGGACAAAGCAGTGAGCTGGGATCTGTTCCCACAAGAAATGTTTATATCTTCATTAAATCAGTGACTCTGGCCAAAGAAATGCCTCCAGGGAGTAGGAATCAGGATTCTGTTTAAGGCTTTAGCTTGAAATGAGCAATTAAAGAAATAAAGTTGATACAGGAGGAAAGCCTGTCTTAGTTTTCTACCTGCAGATGCCAGACCCCTGGTTTCAACGTGAGAAGGGACCTCAGAATACACGGAATCCAACTCCTCTTCCTCCTCTTGATCTTCAGTTTCTAAACTTCCTCTCTCCTCTCAGTGCCTCAGTCTAGTCACTTGCTAAGAACCCTCTTTGTAACAAATGTCCCATGCTGATGTAAGACATTCATAATAGGGATACAGAATATTTAAGAACTCGCTGTACCATCTTTGCAGTTTTTCTGTGAATCTAAAACTGTTCTAAAAGTTTATTTTAAAAAATTCTATTTATATGGTACATATACTAGTGGGTTCTTTTTTTTTTTTTTTTTTTTTTTGCAGTACGCGGGCCTCTCACTGCTGTGGCCTCTCCCGTTGCGGAGCACAGGCTCCGGACGCGCAGGCTCAGCGGCCATGGCTCACGGGCCCAGCCGCTCCGCGGCATGTGGGATCTTCACAGACCGGGGCACAAACCCGTGTCCCCTGCATCGGCATGCGGACTCTCAACCACTGCGCCACCAGGGAAGCCCACTAGTGGTTTTGAAGTCAGAGAGATCAGCTTATTATCTAGTTTCTGCTTCTTAACCTTGTAACCCTGGACAATTCCTGCCTTCATTTCCCTCAACTCTAAGTGTTGTAGAATCTGAAGGGGATCCATATACATCATCCCCAAATACGCCACTTTGGCATAGTATTATTTTGATTATTTTAAGTTAAAGGCAATTGAGAAACAGCAGACACAGGAAGAGCTAGCTCTCCGCCCTTTCCCTTTCTGCCAAAACCAGGGCGTATATTGCCTTTCATAAAGGTGACATAAATTTCCATTTGTAAAAGTGTTCCTCTCTCCCAAAGCAGGAAGAGAACTAACTTAATCTCTGTAGAGGGCACCAGGAGTCACAGAGTCAGCATAACAAATCTTACTTAACAACCCTATCTACCATCCAGTTCCTAGTCAACTTCCCACAGTTTACCCCCTGCCCCAGGAGCTCCAACCCTCATTTCCTTTATCTAATCACTTCTTCACAATTCATCACCCTTTGTTAAAATGATATATAAGGCCCCAAATCTAACCATGTCTTTGGGTTTTCACTTCTTTTCCGTGAATCCCCCATGCACGTAAATATATTAATAAAATCTGTCTGCCTTTTCTCCTGCTATTTTGTCTTTTTTCGGGTTTTCTTGTTTGTTCATTTGTTTTTAGGCAGCACCGTGTGGCATGCAGGATCTTAGTTCCCCAACCAGGGCTCTAACCTATGCTCCCTGCATTGGGAGCGTGGAGTCTTAACCACTGGACTGCCTGGGAATTCCTCTTTTTTCAGTTTAAATCACAGGCCCTAGCTACAGTACCTAAGAGGGTAGAAAAACAGTTTCTGCTCCTTTACAAAATCGAGTGAGAGCATACAAACTGCATGTGAGATGATAGCTAAGAGCATAGGATTATTCCCTACTTGTTTGATTATTCCCTTCAAATTATTCCCTATTTGTCTGTAATAAATACCTTCTTTAGAATTCCATATCCTCATCTACAATCTAGATGGAATAATAGTACCTTTATCTCAAAGAGATGTTATAAGCAATAGATGAGATGATACTGATGTGTAATGCCCAACACTGTTCAGAACACGTGAGCCGTTATTATACAGAGCCACTCTCCATAGGTGACCTCCTATCAGAGATCATTCCTTTCCCTCTGCTCCCTTGGTAGAGGCACCACAAGGGCAATATCTCATCCCTAGCTTTGTTAGTTTAAAAACCACATTTTATCCATCCAATTAGGTGTGATCAGGGCCAGGGAAACTGAGTCACCTCAGCCAAACTTTCAAGAGATTAGTTCACAAACCATCAAGCTGATGCATATTAAGCTTCTTGGGAAGTATAATGGTCAAAGAGACTGTGTCTGGCTGTGAGTCTGGTTCCTCCCAGTTGGAACATCCTCGGGGAAACCATCTCAGGTTCAGAAGGCTGCTCAAGAAGGATTGGGGTATACTCAATACTCTGTTATAACCTATATGGGAAAAGAATCCTGGAAAAGACAGGATATATGTATATGTATAACTGATTCACTTTGCTGTACACCTGAAACTAACACAACAATGTAAATCAACTATACTCCAATAAAAATTTTTAAAAAAAGGATTGGGTTGGAGTGCAAAGAATGTTATAATCTCTACAGACTGTGTAGTGAGCTCTTGGTAATTTATGTTTCCAGTCCAGTATTAGGAGCTGAATTGTGCCTTCTCAAAATTCATGTGTTGAAGTCCTAACCCTCGGTAGGTGACTGTATTTGAAGGTGAAGCCTTTAAAGAGGTAATTAAGGTAAAATGAAGTCATTACAGCTGCTCATTCCAGTACGACTCGTGTCCTTATGAGAAGAGAGGTTAGGATACAAACAAGCACAGAGAGAAGACCATGTGAAGACACAGAGAGAATGAAGACATTTGCAAGCCAAGGAGAGAGGCCTCAGAAGTAACCCACCCTGCTGATACCTTGACCTTGGACTTGTAGCTTCCAGAACAAGAGAAAATAAATTTCTGTTGTTTAAGCCACCCAGTCTACAATACATTGTTATGGCTGCCGTAGCAAATAACACCCCCAGCTACAAAGGCATGCTTGGTGAGCCTGAGACAAATTCTTCCTACTACCCAGTTCTCTTTTTCAGTTCTCCTTCTCTGTAATCACAGCACATACTGAGGTATGTTACAATTCATTTGTGTAAATAAATTTTTTGTATAAACTTATTTGTATAAATAAGTTTATTTGTAGAAATATATACTAGCAGACAATCAGAATCCCTTGTTGAAATTAAAAAAAAACATTCTAGTATGGAGTTTGCCAAAGTAGGTTTCTTTACCAAAACTAAAGATTCTGTGATAAGACATATTTGGCAAATACCTACCACTATAGCTTCTCTTCACCGTGTACGTTAACATATTAACAGTTCTGAGAAGTGCTACAATAAAGAATGTGTTCCAACAAGATTTAAATTAGTATTTGCAGAAATTATTTGGCCATAGAACTCTTTCTTTCTAGTAGGTTTCTATTTACAATTCACTTTGAGGAATCTTGCTCTGGTCTAATGCTTCTCACTTACCCATCATCACTTAAATGTGTTATTTCCTCAGAAGTTAGTTAATGTCATCGTTTTTATTCCTATGGTTTTTGTTTTTTCATGGGGTGACATTTCTTGGCTGTCTTCCCAGATGCCCAAACTTCTGGTTTTTTACTCACACACTATGGAAGAATAAAATTCTCCTGGTAAAACAAGGCAAAAGGAAAAACGGAAGCCATTTGAGTTAATATCTTTATCTTGTCATGTCAGTTAATTATAAAAGTTTCAACAGGAGCCCAGAGACTACAAGATGCTCCCACTTGATAAAATGAACTTTTAAAAAGGCCGTTTTTTGAGGCTTTCGGAGGATCTCTAATTGCAACTAATATCATCAAAAGCCAGATAGATAACTAGCTGGGAACCCATCTGTTACCTGTGCGATGGGTGAAGGGTCCTTTCTGGAAATTAAAATTTACCTTCTTTCTAGCCATCTTCAATTTGAGTTTTACCTTGATTATAAGAGAAAAGTCAACTCAATGAGTTAAAAGTTATTTATAATTGATTTTTGTCTTACTCCTTGGCCAAACGACCAACAGAACAATTATTCCTTTTTTAGTCTATTCTTCACCTTCATCTCTCTTAATATCCTGATTGTCATTTCAGATTCTGCACCTTGGGAGACAGCAGCTTCTGAAAAAAACAGATGACCAGCTTGAGAGTGAATATAAAAATTCATTTTCTAAAATGAGTGAGCTAGGATGCAACTTACAAACCTGCTAAATGTCTCTGTGGAATTGCAAATAAAACTAGAAAAGCTGCCCGGAATTTTAGAATTGAGAGAGAAAATGATGACTATCCCATGTAATATCCACCCGCTCCCATTTTTCTATGAATAGAAGAGGAGACTTGGGGCCAGAACGTAAGGGAGGCTGTGTGGTACCCAGCAAGAGCAGGCACAGTTCCAGGGACCTGGCTTCCAACTCGGGCCAGACAACTTACCAGCTGGGTGACCCTAGGCCATTCAGTCAAGCCCTCCACAAGGCTGATTTTCCTCCATAAAATGCAATCGTTGCTGCTGTGCCCTCCTTATGGGTGGTTCCAAGGTGTTAAGCAGTGCAGATATGAGTGAGTCGATGTTGGACAAAGGTTGGTGGCTGAATGTTCTCCTAGCTTAGCAGCTATTGGAGAAAGAAAGCCCCAAGGAGCCAGGAAGTGATAGCGGGACAGTCTGGAGACATTTTAAGGAGAAGAGGGAAAGGTGTCTCTTTGTGATGGGCAGAAAATTCTCTAAAAGTCATTTATTCAAGACAATTCCACAAGATGAGACATGCCATCTCTGCATTTCACCTCCCCCCTCCTATCTCCTGACACATCTTCAGTTTCCTTGCTGTGGTGAATGCATATATACAACCACAGTCTTTTGAATAGGTCAGTGAAGTGACCAGGGCTGGATTGCCCTTATATAACTGGAGGGAGTATGAAAGACACACCACAGTAAGGAAACTGAAGATGTGTCAGGAGATAGGAGGGGGGAGGTGAAATGCAGGGATGGCATGTCTCATCTTGTGGAATTATACTCCAGTAAAGATCTACTGAAAAATAATAATAATTTAAAAATGGCTGTGGTTGTTCTCCGTTGCCTTTGAGGTCAAGATTGATATCCTTAGCACAGCACAGAAGGCACTTCACAACTTGATCCTATCCTGTCTTCCCTGCAACTTCCCCGTACCAATCTTCGAGCTTCAATCTCCCCTCCCCCACCCCTGCCCCTTACAGCAATACAAATGAAGCATTTGTCGTTATGACAAGGGGAGGGTCCTAGAGGAGGCCTGACTTCTCCACCCCATACTGGAACCCTGGCAGGCCGTGCAGGCCTCCAGGAGCCCTGTTTACATAAGGACCAAATAACCCTGAGAGAAACAAGGAAAAAGAAGCGTTGGAGCTAATATTAATCCCGGAAACCCTGCCATTTAAGCTAACCCCACATAAGTGGTGCCTAAGGAAAAGAGATGCTGTGGAGGTGCTTTACTGGAGAGCTAGGCATTGTCTAGAGGACAGCCCTCAGGTTATGTGATTCTAATCTTTCATTGCCTTTGAGCTATTTTACAACTTTTTCAGTTGTAAGTAATTGATAGCAATGCAAGATGATTCACATAGATGTGAGAATTCTGTCCTGTCTGGTAGAGGTCCAGTTGATTTCCCTAGCCCCTGTGGAAAAATCAGTTTGCTTCCATTTACACATTCATTTCAGTATTTCTGATTTATAAATATGTCTCTTCTTCAAAATACAATGTTTATCTGGTTCCTTCATTGATTAATTAGTCAAATAAAATCTTTAGGGCTTCCCTGGTGGCGCAGTGGCTAAAAACCCACCTGCCAATGCAGGGGCCATGGGTTTGAGCCCTGGTCCGGGAAGATCCCACATGCTGTGGAGCAACTAAGCCTGTGCGCCACAACTACTGAGCCCACGAGCCACAGCTACTGAAGCTTGCGTGCCTAGAGCCTGTGCTCCGCAACAAGAGAAGCCACTGCAATGAGAAGCCACTGCAATGAGAAGCCCGTGCACTGCAACGAAGACCCAATGCAGCCAAAAATAAATAAATAAATAATTTTAAAAAATAAATAAAATCTTTAACATATATATGTACATTAACAATGTATATATACATTTGTATAAATATTACATATTATATTTATGTTTAAATATAATATAAAATATATATACATAGATAAATGATAGTTAAAATCACGCCACACACACACATATAAGACTTATGTGTGTGTACATGGTGTGTGTGGCGTGATTTTAATTTTAATTATCTTTTAGTAGAGGGTGAGATGCTGTCTGACCCCACCCACATTTCATCCAAGTCAACCCAGAGAGAAATTGTCTCGGAATCTTCAGGGAGTTGCAGGAGGGCCGAGGGATTAGTGTCACTATTTCAGGATTTAAGAAAAGAGTTGTGAAACATTTAGTAGAGGAGGCCTTCTTCACTAGAGAGACAGCGCCAGCAGCTGGACAGACACCTTTTGTCAACATCAACAGCTGAGGCTCCCCAGGTAAGTCAGAAGTGGGGCTGCGACAGCGCTCAGGTTCTGTGATGCAGCAGCAGTGGGTTAGAAAGAGCCATATCTACGCTGACACTGAAGGACTTTGATGGATATCAGCCCCAGCCATGGACAGAGGGGAAACAGAACACAGAGGAAAGCACGAGCCCGGGAGCTCAGTGGGCCTCAGACCTACAGGTTTTTCTTCTCGTCATATTGTTAATGTTACCCATATTCTTTGCACAGCCTCCTTAAGGCAGTTGAGGAGGGAATCAAGGGTTAGGTCACACTGTGCTATGTTCAAGGGGTTCTCGTGGTCCTAGTACTCATTATACAAGAACATGGGATAGCAGGTTAGGTAGGAAAGCAAATATCTTACAATATAAAAAATACCCTCTTGAGCCGCCCATTTCTTTAAATCACCCCTCACTCAAACATCCCTCCTGAAACAGTCTAGTATCCGTACCAGCCATCAATCAAAGATTGAGGTCAGTCTGTCATCAGCTGTCAGAAACCGTAAAGGTATCTGCCATTTTCAGGTGACACCCGCGACTAGAAAGACTACAATGAAATCAGCTGCAAAATAAAATCGCAAGCCTTCTCACAGATGAAGGTTCGTGAAGCAATGAGTCTGACATTGGAGAACTGTTTGAATCATGCACAAAGAAACATAACAGAGAAAGAGAGAAAGAGAAAACTGACCAGAGAGATTTGGCAGACATCGTAGGTGACTCATTCAACATCTCCCAACCCCTTCTTTTCTTGCCTGCTATTACTTTACAGGCTGGAAAAGCTGAAATAACCTCTCTCTCTCTCTCTCTCTCTCTCTCTCTCTCCCCCCACCCCCCTTTCGCCTGCAGCCAACAAGAACCAGACTACACAGGTTCAAATCCAACTTTGCCTCTTCCTAGCTGCGTGCCCCTCAGCAAGTCACTGAACTCTCTTTCCCTCCATTTGTTCATCTGTAAGATGTACCTGCTTCATGGAGTTGTTCTGAGGATTAAATGAATTAATATATGTGAAGTCCTAAAAATAGTTCCTGGCAAGCAGCAAGTGTCCAGGAAGTGTGACCAGGAGTTTAACTGATCTAGAAGTAGGGTCACACGGATGCACTCTGCTTGAGGTGTACATGAGGAGACGTGATTAGCAGCCCCAGAGACTGCATGCACATTTCGGAGGAGGGGTGCCTCACTGAAGGAAGCTCTGGATGCTGGGCTGCCCAAAACATTAGAGGTCCACTAGCCCTGCTAAGTCACCAGGGACAGCCCAGGGCGAATGTCATAAACTATCCACTTGCCAGCGGCCCAAGGAGAAGGTGTGTAACTCCTGGACGATTGAATTCCAGAGCCATCGCCACTGCGCCCTTGGAAGTTTAGCCCAGAGCCAACCCAGCATGGAAAGTTCTTTTCTTCCTCTCCTGATAATCCTCTTACATTTTCTTACACTTAATTTTCTTGAGTTCCTCAGGGACAGAGACCTTAGCTCTTTCACCTTTGTCTCCCCACTGCCAGGTATAACTTAATAAATGGATGCTGACTGTATGAAGTAAGGCATACCATGTTACTGGCACACTGAAGAAATGGGACTTGTGGAACGCTGTCCTAAAGCAACTTAATTTTGCCTACCATGTCTCTATAGATTTCTCTGGTGGCACTAGTTCTCCCTGTGCCGTTGTATAAAAAGTCAGGCAGGTCCTATGACTTCTCTGTCCACTTCTTTAAGTCACAAACCCAGGCTCAGGTTCAGTATTTAACATGTGTAGGCCAGGATACAATGCAAGACTTCAAATGTGATTTAAAGTCAAATTGTTCCCCTTGGGCATGTGGCCGCCCAGGATCAGCTGCTGACAGGAAGCCTCAATTTGAGGGAAAAGCTGTGCTTGTCTTTTCTCTTGCTCCTGCCTTGCTGATATCCCTCCTCCAGGTTGCCTGCTGTGGTTTCTGATCTCTCCAGGGTCTGAGGGTCACAAGAAAGTTCTGAGCTGACTGGCTGTGTTATCTGCTGGCTCCAAGCTTTCTGAGTCTGGCAGGGCTTTAAAGTCAATGCTTCCTTTCTTGAGTATTTTGTGGGTTCTTCGGAGAGCTCTGCCCCCCACCCCCTCCACCAAAAGAAAACAGATTAGCCACCTTGCAGTTACCTTGCCCTGGGTGACTTCAACTCTATTCCACTGGTGCTTGACCTAAGGTATTTATTAGCCCCTAGGCATCCAGCCCCACCTTCGCCTCCTCTCAGCTCTGTTTGCCCCTCGGTGGATCTCTGGGATAGGACCAAAGATGACCCCGTGCCAGCTCTCCCTCATGTTGTGACCTACATTTGGTGCACAGGAAACACATGTGCCTAGTCTGCTAAAGTCTGTAAGTGACATCCGACTGCAACCTAACCGCCCCTCCTTTGCGTACCACCAAAGCTGTTGGTCAGCCCACCCCTCAGCATTGAGGCACACTTCTCAGGCCAGAGTTGTCCCCAGATCACTGTGACCCAACTGTGGAGACCCCCATCTAGCTCTCCTGAGACCCCTTGCATTGGGTTTGAGATAGGAGCAATTCTTGCCCCTTGGCTGGGATCAGACACTCAGCAAACCAACAAGACGTTTCCAAAAATCCACTCCCCACCTCTCTCTTGTCTTCACTCCCTTCAATATTTTATGTGTCTTTGACGCCAGGGAAGAAGTCAAGAGTCTGAAAGCACTTTTCTGCTAAAGCCTTTGGAAGCTTGCACATTGGAAAGCGGTATCTATTATATCTGTGTTGGCTCAATAGTTGCACATACATCTAAAGGACTGAAGCATAAATGCTATTAAAATTAAAGTAAAAGTAATTTGCCTGCTCGGTGAAGTGAAAACTGCTTGAGGGGCTGTCATGACTGAATGCCCCCAGATGACCCACATGTGTGCCCTGACAACTTCAGGGGTGCGGAAGGGGCCTCACAAACATGAGTTCAAGCTTTCTGTAGATGGAAGATCAGAAGACTTTCCTCCTGGGGGAGTCTGTAATGGCCAAGGCTCAGTGAGAACAGCTGGAGTGAGGTGACAGGCTCCACCCCGCAGCCTTCCTTGGCCCTACTGGCAGACAACTCGGGGAGCTGCTGACAGAGTGTTTCCCAGCAGCCCTGTGGCCCATATGACCCATACTGAATGGAAGTGAAAAGTCCAAAGTCAACTGCCCTCCCGAGATCAGGAATTGAGGGAGTTGTAGACAGCTGGGCTGGCTTTAGGACCATCACACCAGAGGTCAACTTGCCCTCTGCCTGTGGCAAAAGAGACAGAAATGGCTCTTATGAAGTTCTAGAATCACAGGGTAGGGGGCATGCCAGATGGGTAACCAATAGACTTGTTGACATTGTAGGGAAGGCCAGTGGTTTGGGACAATGCTGACAGTGATGCCTGATAGAACTTCATTTAGAAAATCACTCCATTGAGAGTTGGGAAAAGCCAAGGGGATTTAGAGACAGAATTTGATAATTCTGCAGACCGTTGGGCAGTGGAAGTCAATACTGCTGTTAGGGTTCAGAGCGTGCTACCCCCAAATATGGCACCTTGGCATACTGAATATTTTGATCTGAAGGGGTCTGAGAAAGTGGCAGAAGCAAGAAGGTTACCCTGACCTTTTTCCCCACCCTTCCCCAGCCCCTGTCGCCCTTCTTCCCTGAAACAGGTCATAAAACCCTCACGTGAGAGGTGTCTTCCTTATGTCTGGAAAAAAAGGGGCAACCTAATTTCCAAAGACAAAGGGATGCCAAGAAGGATCCTAGCAAACAGACCTTGCTAAGTTTCCCCCAGTTTACTACTATTACCTCATACTCTTTAACCAGTCATATTCTACAGGACTGCCCACTCCATCAAACCTACCATAAAATACAGATCTAACTGTTTTGTGGGTCCTTATTTCCTTATGAAGGATCCCATGTCCTGTAAAACTTTTTGTTTTCCTTTTGGCCGTGTGGCATGCGGGGTCCTAGTTCCCTGACCAGGGGTCGAACCTGCATCCCCTGAATTGGAAGTATGGAGCCTTAACTGGTGGACCACCAGGGAAGTCCCCTGTAAAACTTGTATTAATAAATTTGTATGCTTTTCTCCTACTAATCTGCCTTTCTCAGTTTAATTTTCAGTCCCAGCCAACGCCACCATGGGGCTGAGGAAAATGTTCTTCCCCTATACTGCTTAGGATTTCTTTCTCCCTAGCACTACATGTAGTAGCTCAAGATCCTGAAAAATAAAACCCATAGGAAGATCCAGGGCCAGGCTTTTCCCAGGATCCTTGCCCCTCTTCCAGGCTCGGTAAGTGAATGAAACCACTGGGAAGGAAACCAAGAGGCTCTCTTTATTTCTGAAGCCCAGGACCTAATAGGAACCTGATCTTGGCTTCTTCCCACCTAAGCCACCAACCAAAAATGCCACCCCAAACTCCCCATCCAACAGCGGTCTCCCATGATCCTCTGCCAGGAAGTCTCCAAAGAGTTCACCCAAAAAAGCCTCACTAGCTTTTGTAATATTTTCACTTGTCCAAATAAAATTCCAAACACTCCCTCTTCCTCTTCTGGGGAGGAGTGAGGAAGGAAGGATACATCTATCAGTACCACAGAGCCCAAAGCAGCTATTCTCTCATCTCCCCATCCTAACAGATAGCATGGTTCCCAAGATCTTACTTGTGAAGGCTGAGACAAAGGGGAGCAGGGAGGCAGCGACTTCAGAGGACTAGACCAAGAAGGCCAAGAACTGATGGGAGTGAAGGTTCAGGCTGGAGAAACCCTGAAGACCCAGGAGTTTCCAGACCTACCGAGTATTGGCAAATGGCGTGGGGGTCAGGAGGCTGCAGAGGAACACTGTGGACTTGGACCAGAAGTTGTCACTCAGCCTTCAGGTTAAGGCCCAGCTTGCCCATGGATTAGGGCCAGGACAGTGGGTGAAACAGTCCAGACTAATGTATTATCCTGCCAAGCTAAATTCTGCCACGCTACGAAGTTGCCGTATATGATACCAAGAGATTCTTCACCCCAAGTGAAGAACCACATCCTGGTTTGGATGACTCACCCAGAAGCAAAGCAAAGAACAGGACTATGGGGTTGCATGAGGTCCCAGCAAGCAATGTAGAGTAGAAACTCTTTCATCTGTTTGAATGGAGAGGAAACAGGAGGGCTTTATATGGAAAGAGCCTTAGATAATTGCATGTCCAACTCAGACATTTTTGTGACAAATGTTTCAAAAGAGACGTACCTTTAGCTTTTATGGGCGAATGAAGGAACCATATCTATTTTTTTCTTTTGTTATAACATAAATCTTACAAAAAAAAGAAAATTAAATGACGTGAGGGTAGTAAGTGATAATGTAACCCCTAAGCGTTTGATTTCAGATTAAACTTCAAGTTTACCAATATTTATACTAGGATTTTACCTCTTCAAATATATTTCCAATGAAAATCCCAAACTTTTGGCTTCTATGTTAGGATATGGGGGGGGGGTTTAATACAATTTTTAAAAGTTACACTCCATTTACAGTTACTACAAAATATTGGCTATATTCCCCGTGTTGTACAACACATCCTTGTAGCCTACTTTACACCCAATATTTGCTAACTCCCACTCCCCTATCCCTGCTAATAACCACTAGTTTGTTCTCTATGTCTGTAAGTCTGCTTCTTTTTTGTTATATTCACTAGTTTGTTCTATTTTTTAGATTCCACATATAAGTGATATCATATAGTGTTTGTCTTTCTCTGTCTGACTTAGTTCACTTAGCATAGTGTCCTATCATTTAGATAATATTAGGGTGTCTCTTAATCCCCCCTTTCTTGGGGGGCCAAAATTATCCAGCTGTTTGAAATCTCACAATCATGCCTTAGACTGTTTATTTCCTTAGCACGCCCTTCATGAGCTTGAGCCACTTGCTAGGAAGAAAGAGGGAAGCTCTGAAATTAGACTTTCCTGTTCAGAGGGTTTGTAATTCACAGTAAGAAAACAGCAAGGGCCTAACAACTAAGTTATTTCATAATCAAAATACTTAAAATTTTAACTCATTGTGTGTGAGTGTGTCTGTGTGTGTGCACACACATGTGTGTGCATGTACACACGTGCACCTATCACCTAAGACTTGGTATCCCCTGGGATTTCAATTGCAAATTTTGAGCACGTTGGGCGGTGTATTAGCTATTCTCTGTAGCCAGTTCTGGTAGGAAATTGAGCTCCTTTCACTCAAACGAAAACTGAATCCAGTGCTCTTTAATGGGATTTATATTCAATTAGTCAACAAATGGAAGGAAGCGAACCAGTGAACACAGTCTGGATAACAGAATTAAGCTAATTTTCTCAACCTGATACATTTTTTCCCTCTTAGAACATAGTACATAGTGTAGAAAATTCTAAAGTTTCCTTTAATCTTCACAGTTCTTTCCAGTTTTGTGACTGAAAACAGATACCCTTGTATGATTGCATTACCAAATATGATTCTTCTTTCTTAAATGAGAAGAGACCTTAATGTAAGTAACTCATTAGTTATCATTAACCTCTAGCCACAAGTGTATACCTTTCTTCATCTGCATAGAGCTCTGTCCCCAAAAGACCATTTTATTGTTCAAGGTGACCTATGGCAGTCTCCATGGGCTCACATAGATATTTCTTCTTCCAGTATATGAGGCTTCACAGTTTAAATGAACTTCTACAAAACATACAAGGTCACATAAGTAATAAAATTTAGATAAATCGTCACAAAAACCCTTACGTAAAAACAAAACAACTTTATCCTACCCCTGCACAGTTGAGCCATATGACAATGAAACAGGGACTTCCGTGGACAGTCCACTTCTGCAGATGGACGCTTATTGAAGTTTCAGAAGTTGGAGATTTAAAATGAATTCAGGAAGGCTGGCTTTTGAAAATAACAACAAGTACTGAGTAAAGATATTTCCCACCAAATACGATGGTGACAAAATATGTTCGTTCAAATAATCGTCCTTCCCAGGTTTCCCTTGTGAAATGTCATAGCCTTGATCATTTGGTTTTACGGAAACAATGGCAACATCAGTGGCAGCTAAAATTACAGAGGTGCTTTGGGACTTCCCTGGTGGCACAGTGGTTAAGAATCCACCTGCCAATGCAGGGGACACGGGTTCAATCCCCGGTCCAGGAAGATCCCACATGCCGCAGAGCAAAAAAGCCCGTGCGCCACAACTATTGAGCCTGCGTGCCACAACTACTGAAGCCCACGCGCCTAGAGCCCATGTTCCGCAACAAGAGAAGCCACCGCAATGAGAAGCCCGCGCACCGCAACAAAGAGCAGACCCTGCTCGCCGCAACTAGAGAAAGCCCGTGCGCAGCAACAAAGACCCAATGCAGCCAAAAATAAATAAAAGAAAATAAATAAATTTTTTTAAAGATAAAAAATAAATAAAATTACAGAGGTGCTTAAGCCTCTGGCAGGCAAGGGTAAAGCCTGATTTTTCCCCAAGTCTTCCTGCTAGGATAGTTCATCAACCAACCAGCATTTGCTGTTAGGTTTAAGGGTTTGGAGGAAGTGGGTGTGTCACTCAGCCCCATAGGGTGCCATTTTCCTTGGTGATTTACAGTGGTCCAAGGTCTTGCCCTCAGCCTCGGTGGGTCAGACACTCAGTCTTGGGAGGATCACAGGTTTGACTGAAGTCTGACTCATGTTCACAGAGGCTGATGTACATGTTCATTCAGTAATTTCCAGCGAGAAAAAGAACTCTACGGTGGACCAGATGTGCATGTCAGCTCAAGCAGCTCGTTTTTCCCCAGAGGCAAGAGAAGTCAGTGTAGCTGGCGATTATCTGGTCAGCATGGCTTCAGAACAAGGGATGGAATTTGAGGGCTTGGTCCCAGCAGATTTGAGTGACCCACTGGACCAGCTCTACAATAGTTATTCTTGATCGTGCACACCGGCTAGGCACTCCCTTCCCTGGATGGTGTTTGAGTGGGCACCAGTAACTGTTGCTTCAGGGACTGTCCTTCCTCTAATCTCCATGGCTAACCAACCCCCTCCTAATGGTGCTTTCTTTCTTTAAAGAATTTAGTACATTTGATCAAGTTATCTGCAGTCTGGCTACTGACAGCCAGTCTGTGTTTTTAAGGTCAATTTGCACATCTCTGTTCTGAGTCCTTTTGGACTCAGAGGGTAATGTGTTTCCCCTTTATCTGAGAGTAGTGAGGGAGGGGCAGTCTATTCATAGGTACCTTCACTTAAAACCTATATATAACACCAAAGGAAAGCAGAGAAAGATCTCCAGAGATTGTGTATTTATCAGGAAAGTGTGTTATCCTAAGGAGGCATGTTCAAGGTTGGGTTGTCATTGACCTGGTGGAGAGGAGACAGAAGTCATGCCAGATGTGTAGGTAGTAGTGGAGGATGGTGGGCAAGGGGCTGGTGTGGCAGTAGAGATTCTATATGAGCAAAGGTAAGGAGGTTAGGTGTGTCGACCTTTGCTGATAGTCTGTAGGGCTGGGACCATCTTTCTCAATTGTATCTCCAGCACCTTGCTGGGTCTGACACATAGTAGTTGCTCCATAAATATGCAGGAAGAGCAGAAATCAAAGAAACAAATGTGGGACTTCCCTGGTGGCACAGTGGTTAAGAATCCGCCTGCCAATGCAGGGGACACGGGTTTGATCCCTGGTCCGGGAAGATCCCACATGCCGCAGAGCAACTAAGCCCATGCACCACAACTACTGAGCCTGTGCTCTAGAGCCCACGAGCCACAACTACTGAGCCCATGCACCACAACTACTGAAGTTTCCGCACCTAGAGCCCGGGCTCCGCACCAAGAGAAGCCACCGCAATGAGAAGTCGGGGCACCTCAATGAAGAGTAGCCCCAACTCACTGCAACTAGAGAAAGCCCGCATGCACCAACAAAGACCCAAAGAAAGAAAGGAAGAAAGGAAGAAATGTATTAGAGTAAAGGATTCATCTGGAAGAATTTCATCTTGGGGAGTCCTGCATCAGTGGAAAGAATAATAAAGCTACAATCAGAAGATCTGAGGTGTGTGATCCAATGTGTAACTTGGAGCAAGTCAGTTTAGCTCTTTGAGCTTGGTTTCCTCGTCTGTAAAACAAGACTGATAATGTTGCAGGCAAGGGGACCCCTTCCAGGGCAGCGGGCTCTTGTCCAACACTCAGAAATGAATTGTCTGAGGAGACACATGGGCTGACAAAGCAAGAGACTTTATTGGGAAGGGGAGCCTGGGAAGAGAGCAGCAGGGTAAGGGAGCCCAGGAGAACTGCTCTGCCACGTGGCTCACAGTCTCAGGTTTTATGGTGATGGGGTTAGTTTCTGGGTTGTCTCTGCCCAATTGTTCTGACTCAGGGTCCTTCCTGGTGGCACGCGCATTGCTCAGCCAAGATGGATTCCAGCGAAAAGGATTCTGGGAGGTTGGTAGGACATATGGACTGGCATCTCCTCTCTCCTTTTGACCTTTTCCGAATTCTTCCAGTTGGTGGTAGCTTGTTAGTTCTGCGCTCCTTACCGGGACTTCCTGTCGTAAGATAACTCATGCAAGTAGTTACTATCAGGCCTGGCCAGGGCGGGCAGTTTCGGTCAGTGGTTCCCTTAACGACAATGCTTACCATATCTACTTCACAGCATTGATGTGAAAAGCAAGTACAATTGTGAGCGGGAAAGCTGCTTTGGAAAGCACAGCACTCACAGAGGGCGGTAGTAGCAAGGTCAAATCTCTTAGCTCCTTTGACCGTCCAAGAAAAAGCCGCTAAGGAAGAGAGTTGAGAGTCTGTCTCTGCTGAATTCCCTATCTGTTATGCAAGATCATGGGTAAGCCTGCTGATGACGCTGGGGGTGGAATTGAGGGGGCTGGAACAAGAAGAGGGGTTTCTCACCCAAGGTTGGCAGACTCGCCAAAATTAAGAGAGTAAGCAGAGCTGAGAGTCAAGTGAAAAGCTGGGTTCAATTTAAAAGAAAAAGAAAGGGAGGAGATTCTAAACAGGACAACAAAAGTGAGGCATCAAAAGCAGAGGGTGAAGCCAGGAATCTGAGAGCCACAGAGAGGAGATAAAAGCAGAGTCTTAAATGTAAGCACATGCCTAGAAAAGAGTGACTGCCCGGCATTGCTTTTTTGCTTTTTTAACAGCTATATTGAAATACAATTCATAGACCACATAATTCAACCATTTAAGAGTACAATTCAATTTAATATTTTCACAAAGTGATATACCTATCACCACGATCAATTTTAGAATATTTCATTATCCTAAAAAGAGAATGTATACCCTTAGCCATCGTTCCCCACCCTCACCCTTAGGCAACTAGTAACCTACTTTCTGTCTTCATAGACTTGCCTTGCATTTCAAATAAATGGACTCATACAATACATGGTCCTTTATGAATGGCTTCTTTCACTTAGTGTGTTTTCAAGGTTCAACCAATACAGTAGCATGTATCAGTACTTCATTTCTTTTTATGGCTGGATACCACAGTTTGGTTATCCATTCACCAGTTATGAACAGAATTCTATACCTGGCCAAATCATCATTAAGGCTGAGGGCACAATAATGACTCTTTCGGGACTGGCAACATGCTGGTATTTTCAACACTGTTAATATACACCTAAGGCTTACGCTGAAGAAAAAGACTGGAATTCTAATCAATTGTGAACCACATATTTTACCCATTTCATATCCAAGTACAAAAAAGAAAAAAAGACAGCCCGTGTTATTCAGTTTAAAATATCAATGCCTCAGGAATTCCCTGGTGGTCCAGTGGTTAGGATGCTGTGCTTCCACTGCAGAGGGCACGGGTTCAATCCCTGGTCGGGGAGCTAGGATCCCACATGCCGAGCAGCACGGCCAATAAATAAATAAATAAAAATTTAAAAATAAAATAAAATATCAATGCCTCTGCTTCCTCTCAGGGGAACGTGCCATAGAGCGAAGGCTCACTGAGGAGGTGCAAGGGAGTACTTACATGTACAATGCTATTTTCATTGGTAGCCGCGAGAGAATCAAATGTTCCATTAATTCCCCTTAAAAGAAAACTGTGGGACTTCCCTGGTGGTGCAGTGGTTGAGAATCCGCCTGCCAATGCAGGGGACACGGGTTCGAGCCCTGGTCCGGGAAGATCCCACATGCCGCAGAGCACTTAAGCCTGTGGGCCACAACTACTGAGCCTGCTCTCTAGAGCCCGCGAGCAACAACTACTGAAGCCCGTGTGCCTAGAGCCCGTGCTCCGCAACAAAAGAAGCCACAGCAGTGAGAAGACCGCGTATCACAACGAAGAGTAGCCCCTGCTCACTGCAACTAGAGAAAGCCCGTGCACAGCAACGAAGACCCAACGCAGTCAAAAATAAATAAATTAAATAAATTAAAAAAAAAAAAGAAAACTGTGGACCAGTCATGCAGTAAGGGTCTCTTTCTTTCTTACACGACATTGACAGAGCAGTGACTGAAGCTGTTTCTCCAGTTGTGAGAGTTGCATTGAGGCCTCATCCTGGGACCTGAATACCTGATTACCAGCCATTGAAACCAGAGCTTCCCTGGGATAAAAGGTCTGGAGCTTCTACTGCATACAGACTCATCCCCACATTGAATCTCCTACCATTTCCTCATTAGCCACAAGAGCTCACAGCCCCAGATGCCAGGCCATAGATGCTTATGCGAGAGGGTCTAGAATTAACCCAAGGTTGCATCCCCTCTGGTTGGGAGCCCCAATCAATGAGATGAGGGAGATCACGTATAGCCTGAGTCAAAGCCTGCTCAGGAGGAGGACCACAGACCACAGAACTGGTCCCACCTTCTCCAGATGTGGAGGAAAGCTGGAAGCAAATGAGTAGCATAGGAAGACATGTCTCTTCCAGCAAATGTTCACCTTTGGTTGAAAATTAGTCATATCGGATCATTTCCAGCCTTCAGCCTGGGATTCTCCCCTTAGCTCTTTAAGATTTTCTCTTCTGAAAGACAAAGAAAATAGGACCTCTAAACAGATATTCTTATCTGAATTGTGTGCCTTTTGTAATTTGTGATTTTCTGGGTTTATAAGTAGCACATTCCATGCATATTTGAAGGAAACGCAAAGTAAAAAGAAGAGTAACTTTCCATTCAGATTTAATCACTGCCTCTGGTGTTTTCTCATCCTGGAAGTTTCTCTCTTTTTTTTTTTTTTTTTTTTTTTTTTTTTTTTTTTTGCGGTACGCGGGCCTCTCACTGTTGTGGCCTCTCCCATTGCGGAGCACAGGTTCCGGACGCGCAGGCTCAGCAGCCATGGCTCACGGGCCCAGCCGCTCCGCGGCATGTGGGATCTTCCCAGACCGGGCACGAAACCGCGTCCCCTGCATCGGCAGGCGGACTCCCAACCACTGTGCCACCAGGGAAGCCCAGTTTCTCTTTTATACATTTGGATTTCCTGGATTTGAACATCATGACTTCCCTCTTCTCTGGGTCTTTTTTTTGTCTCTATTCAACTGTGGGAAAATGTCTCATTTGTCTTCTTGGCCTAATTTAGTATCAGCCATGTGCATAGCATTTCCAAATGTGGTGGTTGTGTCTTTTATGCATAAACAATCTTCCTGCTCCCATTGCAGCCCTTTTCCTGTCTGCTTTCTACTGGGTCTTGGGTGCAACATGCGCTTAACTCTCTGAGGATACAAATTAGAGGTGGTTTAAGGCTTCCTAATGGCTTGAAGTAATACTTTCAGAAGGGAACACATTTGCTTTGACTCCTCAAGATACACCCCTCTTTTGTCTTAAAAATATATTTTAAAATGTCCAGTGGTTTTTCTCCACGTAGAGGGGCTGTTCCTATGTGTCCAGTATGTATTAGGAGATGTGATAAATTCTAGCAGCAGTTGTGTGGCTTCCTGGTCAAATCCCACAGGCCTAGTAAGGGAAACGATCTGAGATTTTCTAGAGTTCTGCTTTTCCAGATTAGTCTGCTTACAAGTGGTTGGTAGGTGGGGCCTGACAGCTGGAGGCCATGTGCTGCAGTGCTACCCAGGGCAGAAGTTCCTTTTCTGGGTTTGTCGGACAGCCCAAGGTCCATGGGGCATCTAACTCTTCCTTGGCCACCACCGCCCTCATTCGGAACCCACTTCATATCTGGAGACACCATCTGCTCCCACTGAGAGCTGAGAGCTGGGAGTGCTGCAGGAGGGCTTCTCACCCTGCAGGGCTCTGGTGCTTGTGGAATTGAGGTTTCACACCCACCCTCAGGTCCTCCCCCACACCATTTCTGACTTCCCTATGGATGCTTATTCCTCCAGCTTCTCCTCTTCCAAGATAAGCGGTTTCAGAAAAGACCTGCTTGAGCTCCCTTCCACTCACTCCCTGTGGCAGACATATCATTATTTGCTGCCCAGTGTCTGTCCTCTTTCCTCCTTGCCTACAGAACCCTGATTTTGTTCCCCAGGGCCATTGTGTGCAACCCAACGTGGACCACGCTTCACCTAAGCTAGTGGTTCTCCAGGAAGGTTAGCACACACCAGAGAATGTTTAGGAAAGTGTGTATTGGGATGTGAATGTAAATGTCTGAATGGTTAAGGGGGGGTGACAGAGAATGGGGGCTAGACTGCTAGATGCCCTGCAATGTGAGAGAGTTCTGTGGCACAAAGACCAGCCTGGTATACTCTTCTTTTCTTTTTAATTTTTAAAATTAATTAATTAATTGATTGATTGATTGATTTTTGGCTGTGTTGGGTCTTCGTTGCTGCGTGTGGGCTTTCTCTAGTTGCAGTGAGCAGGGACTACTCTTCGTTGCGGTGCACGGGCTTCTCATTGCGGTGGCTTCTCTTGTTGCGGAGCACGGGCTCTAGGCGCGTGGGCTTCAGTAGTTACGGCACACAGGCTCAGTAGTTGCGGTGCATGGGCTTAGTAGCGCACGGGCTTAGTTGCCCTGTGGCATGTGGGATCTTCCTGGACCAGGGCTCGAACCCGTGTCCCCTGCATTGGCAGGCAGATTCTTAACCGCTGGGTCACCAAGGATGTCCCCCTGCATATCCTTCTAATGCCCACTGGAAATTCATATAGATGAAAAACTGTATCCTCTGTGCCCAAGAGTCTAATTCCATTTTACATATAAATACAAATTATCTGTTTTGTAGCTTTAACAAACAGTGACATTTTCCAGGAGAGCAGCTATTGAATAAATTGAGGAAAGATTGTGCTATGCTTTATTATATTTGTGCTATGTTTTGAAATTCACCAGGAGCAGTTCACTATTACAGAAAATTACATCACTGTTGGGCATCACTCCTTCTATTTGAGTTGACAGTGCCACACCCCAGCATTAGTCTGCCTTGGTAACTGTCACATGTAATTATGTGGCAGAGAGAATTTGAGTCCCTGTTAATAGACTTAGAAATCAAATATTATTAAATAAGGGGAGATGCACGACACAGGAATCTGACTTAAATTATTGTCACTTTCAAAATGATTTCATGTTTGTCATTCCATATTTGAAATTTTTTGCTTGTTTAACGTAATGATAAGAAATCTATGCTGTGAGAATAATGATATTTATTTATTTGGGGGTTGCCTATTATTTTTCAACCTTATTTTGATCCTCTTGCCAGAATTGTACGAAACACCTTCTCTGTAGCCTCTTTTTTTCTTTTTTTGGAGTTATTAGGAGAGTTTATTTATCTATTCATTTCTTTACTTTTGAGGTATAGTTGATTTACTCTACAGGCTGTTTTATCATGATTTTTTCCTAGAATATCTTTTATTCCAGTGCTTATTGAAACACAATTTTGTAGGTCTTCAAGGCTAAGCACCAAACTTGATGTATGAAGTTTGATAGGAGGTGGGTTTTCTGTGATGCCTCCCCATTTGATGTCCCAAGTCATAAAGAAAGAATTATTTTTGATGCTGCACTTAGCAGTAAGGCTCAACTCACTTGAGAGAATATCATAGTCTTCATCATCTCCACTGCAACACTCTGTAATTTGTCTGGACAATTAAGGTTTGTCCTTCCTCTTTCTTTTATGATATTCAAACAAGTCTGGTTTGTTACTACTTAAACTTGCACTGGATTTTATTGTAATGGACAGTTGAACCTCTGCTCTTCATCTTCCTGTACGTCTTGTATGGAATATCTTCTGATCTTCTTTCTCTTTTCTTCTCAACTATCCCTTTGAAATAGGTGCAACATCCAACTCTGACATTCTGTCTTCTAGTGGAGTCATACCGAGTCAATTATGCATTGAAATGTATAATATTGTATTATAAATTACTTTCCTCTTATTTCTCTATTACAATGAGGGCATTATTTTGAAATTACAGCTATAAATGAGTTAAATGATCTATTATCCATTGCCTTTCAGGATGGAGTATTACACAAAT
Organism: Phocoena sinus; assembly: GCF_008692025.1. Taxonomy (NCBI): domain Eukaryota; kingdom Metazoa; phylum Chordata; class Mammalia; order Artiodactyla; family Phocoenidae; genus Phocoena; species Phocoena sinus. The sequence goes on from NC_045766.1 coordinate 39,764,686, forward strand.
CTTGGGTTTTTTGTTTGTTTGTTTGTTTTTTTAAGGGAGGGGATAAAAGGAGGGATTTGCTCTGATAAGAGTGGATCTAAGGCAGAAATGAAAGTCCTATTCCTCCTTGTGCAGCCTCCCTGGAGCCATGAGGTTGGAGGTGGGGGGCGGCCAGGGGGGCGTGTGTGACCCATTTCTAGCCCACGAGATCTAAGTAGATGTCTGCTGGGCAGAGGATAGTGGGTAAACTTTGTGTTCTCTTGATGAAGAGAGACATATGTGGCTAACATGCCTCCCCTCCCTTTTTGCCGCCTGGAATGCTGATGCATAGCTGGAATTGCAGCTTGTGACGAGTCAAGGACGAAACCAACGTACTAAGGATGGCAGACTGGAAAGAGGAAGCATCTGAGTGCCCAGATGATCTTTTTGACCTACTGAACCAAACCAAATAACCACCTCCTTATGGATATTTAATCATGGGGGAAAAGTCATCATTTAAGCCATTGTAAATTGAGTTTTCTGTTACCTGCTTAACATAAACTATCCGCTCCTTTGCCTACACTGATCCTGCATTGACTGCTCCCACCTGGAGCTGCCACCCCCAGTGACTCTGCAGCATCGTAAATCAGTAGTGATTTGGTAATCACTGTTCTACAAAACCTTTGAATGATATCTCTTCCAGTATTCATGACTATGCTAGTGGAAAGTGCCCATATTCTCTCCAGAATGCTGTGTTTTGAATGCTTATTCAACCTTATGAATAAACGATAGGTGGGAATTCGATCCACTGATTACTGCTCTTTGACGCCTTCTAATCAAAATGCAGCTGGGCGGTCCTTGCATAGCCCAGAACCCTGAAATGGCTGAACCCGAATGTTCTGTAGAACAGCATGTCACCAGCGTTCTGTTGTCAGGTGACACCAGTAGCACAGATGAAATAAAAGCAAATCTATTAACTCTGCTACTGCAACCACTTCAAGCTAATTATTTAAGTGATGCGGTTTTGCCTTAATTATGGAACATTATTCAATTAAATTACATTTGACTACTCATAACTTTTGTTCAAGGAGCACTTCATATACAGACACCTCTAATCAGAGTACAAAGCACTTAAATACTTAACCTGGTTAAATGGAAGTGAAAACCATAATGCATGGCATTCTTCTTGCTAAGGGAAATCTTCAGCTATTATGTCACAAGACCAGGCTTTAGAAATAATGAATAGGGACTTCCCTGGTGGCGCAGTGGTTAAGAATGCGCCTGCCAATGCAGGGGACACGGGTTCAAGCCCTGGTCCTGGAAGACCCCACATGCCGTGGAACAACTAAGCCCGTGCACCACAACTACTGAGTGTCCGCTCTAGAGCCCACGAACCACAACTACTGAGCCCGTGAGCCACAACTACTGAAGCCCGCGTGCCTAGAGCCCGTGCTCTGCAGCAAGAGAAGCCACCGCAATGAGAAGCCTGCGCACCACAACGAAGAGTAGCCCCCGCTCACCGCAACTAGAGAAAGCCTGCACACAGCAACGAAGACCCAACGCAGCCAAAAATAAATAAATAAATAAATTTATAGAAATAATGAGTAACTACCAGCATCCACTTACAGTATTTTGAGGAACATAGGAAGAGCACCCAAAGTATATTTGTTCTCCAAAATCCAAAGAAAGAAACAAAAACACCCAAAAAACTTTGAAATCCTTCTCCTGAAATAGAAAATGAGAGAAATTATAGTACAATTGATTTAATCCTTAAACATCCAGCAGAAAACACAATAGGGACTTTAAGAGACAATTTGCCATAGAACCTGAAAGTTATTTTGTCCCCAAAATAGATCATTTGCCATAATTTTACAGAAAAGTTTTAGTGGGCACACAGTAACTGTTCTTTCATTCAGTGCCTGGTTTACACCAGGTTTTGTGCGTTGACATTGACCACCCTCAGTAGTGAGAGAGACACCATCCCTGCCGCCCCTGAATTGGCAGCAATCCAGGGGCTGGCAGTCCAGCAGTCTTTGTGCCACTTTTTTTTTTTTTTTTTAATCTATTTATTTTTGGCTGTGTTGGGTCTTCATTGCTGCACACTGGCTTTCTCTAGTTGCGGCGTGCAGGGGCTACTATTTGTTGAGGTGCACAGGCCTCTCACTGTGGTGGCTTGTCTTGTTGTGGAGCCCAGGCTCTAGGTGCACGGGCTTCAGTAGTTGTGGCTCGCGGGCTTAGGTTGCTCCGTGGCAAGTGGTATCTTCCCGGACCGGGGCTCAAACCCGTGTCCCCTGCTTTGGCAGGCGGATTCTCAACCACTGCGCCACCCGGGAAGCCCCTGTGTCACTTTTGTCTTGTTAAACCTTATGTGTCTGGCAGCAGAGACGGGATGGAGAACAAGCAAGACTAGAAGCCAGGAGTCCAGCCAACAGGTGCAGAGGGGAGGCCAGGAGGAGAAGACAATGAGATGGATTGGAGAGAGATTGAGGAAGCAGACTTGAAAGGACCTGGTGAATTATTGGATATTGGGTTGGGATGATTATGATTCATTCAATGGATCTGAGTTGGTGGCCAGGCAGCTAAATGTCTTTAAGAAACACAAGCCAAGGGACTTCCCTGGTGGTCCAGTGGGTACGACTCCATGCTCCCAATACAGGGGGCCCGGGTTCAATGCCCGGTCAAGGAACTAGATCCCACACGCATGCCGCAACTAAGAAGCCCACATGCTGAAATGAAGATCCCGCGTGCCGCAACTAAGACCCGGTGCAGCCAAAATAAATAAATGAATAAAAATAAATATTAAAACAAAAAAAGAAAGAAACACAAGCCAAGAGTTTTGGAAGAACATCACATTTCCCCTATCTTCACTTCATGATTGAGGAACTGGAGACCTAAAACTGGTGAATGATGCTCTCTAGGTCACTTAGCCTGAAGATGCAGCTTCTCTCTTGTCTAGTTGGCACTTCAGACGTCTTTCTGATTGGGTGTTCTGCCTTTCGTTTCCCTCCAACAAACCTCTGGGCAGACCTGCCATACAGGCCACTAGATTGAGCAGGCTTTGAAGGAAACCACCCTCGGCCTCTGTGCTGAGAGACAAAGTGGTTAACAATGTCGGTTGAGGATTTGTCCTCATGTTAGGTTCTGCGCTAGATGTTTTATATTATCTCATTTAATACAGTATTATCATCCCTGTTCTGATGAGAAAAACTGAGATTCAGAGAGGTTAAGTGATGTGTCTGAAGTCACATGATTAGGAGTTGGTAGGGTCCAAATTCGGGTCCACCTGGTCCCAAAGGACATGCACAGCTTTACCCCTTTGTCTGGTGTCTCCTCTGAGCAATAGCCATAGTGCGGTGTGAAGAACACGGCTACCCCCTTTTTTTTACCGTCATAAAATGGCAAGATAGCGTGTGGCTGAGCCCAGTTCAACCAAAGCCCATCTTAAGCCTGTGTGTGACTACGATTGCTCACTGTTGATGGGTACATCAATTAGCACATCTGCTGAAATTTAATACTTTTGTCAATCCTTGGCAAGCCTTGTAGATCTGACCTTCCACCCAATTAAAGAAAGTGTGGAGGCCTTTTCCACTGTCAGATACAAATGAAATCCAGCTGTCTATGACTTCAACCCCAGTCCAGATGTTTTAAATGTTAAGTTTCCTGCCCAGTGTATCTTTCCATTAACCATTTCTTTTTAAACTGCAGGCTGCAACACATTAGTGACCCTGAAATCAATTTAGTGGATCACAACAGTGCTTTAAAATACTGGAATAGAATAGACTTCTCTAGAATAGACCAGAACAGAAAATATCAGAATGTATCCCACTGAGTAAAGGGTGTTTTTTTTGTGAAACTTGTATGTCAGTTGTGTTTGTATGCAATGATTAAAAAGTATATTTCTCACTCTGAGTTGTGGTTAAAAAAAAAAAAGGAAAATCACTGCTTTGGAGGGCTCTGTCATCCTTTCTTTATGGTTACTGAAAGAGCAGCTCTCTCTGTCCATGAGAGACAGTTAACTTACAAACAAATGGAAAGGAAAAAAGCGGAAGACGGAGTCTTCAAGCAGGCAAGAAAATAACAGCTCTCCATAAAGGGAGATGTTCTTGTCAACAAGTGATCCAAGGCCAGAGTCCTCAGAGAGACTCTTCCATGTACAGTAAATGATTTTGTTGTATCAGCTTTACTTTCCCACGTCTCAAGATTGCTTTGGGATCTTACTTTGTGGATACTCAACAGTTTGGCTTTCTGGATGCTGCAACATGAAACAAAAACATGTGTGTGCTTCTTTTTTAACTTTGTATAATGGAAAATTTTTAATTTTAAAAAGAGTTTAGTGAAACCCCACATACCATCACTCAGCTTCAACAATGACCAGGTTGTAGCCAATCTGCTTTCAACTATACCTTACCCACTTCCCAGATAGTCTATCACTTCATCCATAAATATTTCAGTGTCCATTCAGAGGTGGTTTTTGAACACTTATATCTACCCGGTCCTCCAAATCCAATCCTCACACGCTGCAGCCTAAGGGAACTGCACTCCCTGAGGCATGAGGTTTTGGCCAAAACACAAGAACAGGCAGTCAGGCCCCATAAAAAGTAGGTCAGGTGGCTTGTGTTCCCACATAACCGAAGACCCCCCAAAAGAAATCTGATGACATATCCCAAGACATCTTCCAAAACAATTTTAAAAAGGAACAGAATGGCTTTATGACAAGTAGGACAGGGTAGACCAGCTAAGAGAGCGTAGTCATCAGAGCTGACAACCAAAGATTGTCTGGTCCAACACTCCCATGTTGCAGATGAAGCAACTGAGGCCAGAAAGGTCAAGGGGCTTGGGATAAAGGGCGAGAGGACAGCTCTTTGGATCTTCAGTCCACATAATCTCAATAGTACATGAGTACGTTGCTCATTCAAAGTAGGAGAGGGAAGGTTTTTGAAGGGGTGGCCTACCAGTTGGGAAGGAGAACTGACTGCAACCACGGGATGTCTTCTCATTCCTATACTAGATCTTCATTTTTCCTGAGTCAAACCCCCGTACCTTTAACTGCCTGTAGGTCGATTCCACTTTCAAAGAAAACAACATTTCAAACCTTCCTCAGATTATCTTCTTCTGCAAACAACTGATTCCTTCCTTGTCATTTCTGTGGCTCTGCCCTGCCTCGGGGTCAAGTCCAAACCTCCCTGGCCAGCCTTCCTTGGCCCACTGTCCCATGGCCTCCACCCTTCTCTCTCCACACAGCCTACATGTTGCCAGACTGGTTTTCTCTCTGTCTTCGATGCCCCAGGCTGGTTCCCCCTTCAGGCCTTGCAAGGATGCTCTCACGTATAGACCCCCTTGCCCTCTCGCCCCATACCTTATCTGTCCTTCTTGGCCTCACTCAGCTCTCTAAGCTTTGGGCAGCCTGTGCTCTCAGTCATGTTTCTCTCTCTCCTCTTGTCTGGGTGCCTGCAGTATTTCAAAGGTTTCGTTCACACTGGGCCTTTTTAATATTGCCTTTTAACTATCTTACCCAGGTTCACCTAGTGACCTCATCTGCTCCCTCCTCTCCTTGAGGTTCATGACTGAGTATTCTCCTTTTGTGGACTCTCATAGCAAATTGAGGCAGCAGGGCACTGTGGAATGAGCTTTGGCATCAGAGTTCCCCAGCTCCACTGCTCAGTAACCATGTGAAGGTGAGCAAGTTAATTGACCTTCCTGAGCCTCATTCTCCTCTTGTAACAGGCGGGGAATACTATCTACTCAGCGGGTATGCTTACCCAGATGATATTTAGAATCTGTACGGATATGTTTGGAAGCTATGGAATAGTTTTGTGCCACATCACTTAGGGGACAGAAGCACAGATTTAATTCTATCATTACTATTTTCTCAAAAGCAACCCCGGGATAAAATCGTGCCATAGCATGGACATATATACACTACCAAACATAAAATAGATAGCTAGTGGGAAGCAGCCTCATAGCACAGGGAGATCAGCTCGGTGCTTCGTGACCGCCTGGAGGGGTGGGATGGGGGGAGGGGGAGACGCAAGAGGGAGGAGATATGGGGATATATGTATACGTATAGCTGATTCACTTTGTAATAAAGCAGAAACTGACACACCATTGTAAAGCAATTATACTCTAATAAAGATGTTTAAAAAAAGGGTACCTGGATGCAGTGAAGAAGATAGCATAAATTGGTAAAGTTTTTTCAAAAATATCTTGCTCCTTTTGCAAGAATCATGAAAATGTTCACATGCTTCAACCTGTAATTCATCTTATTGAAATGTTTCCATAAAGTTGGAGTCCTAAATAAATAAAAAGCAATACACCAGGAAAAAAAAAATTGTGCCATAAGACAAGCCCATGGAAGTTTAAGTCAAACACTGCTAATACTAAAAGGGTACAACAGATCCCCCTGCCCCATGTGGTTTGTGGGATCTTCATTCCCCCACCAGGCACTGAACCCCGGCCGAGGCAGTGAAAGCGCCGAGCCCGAACCACTGGACTGCCAGAGAAGTCCCCAACAGATATTATTATTAGCAGTAATTATGACAGATTGGGCAGGAAGTGCGGAGTGCGTTAGGGAGACGTATTAGCCCAGGTAGTTAACAACAGATCAACCTGAGCTCTGAGCGGTATAATCTAATAAAAGTGAATTGTTGCTGCTCAGATCAAGTTGGACATGAGTCAGAGGCTGTCCTCTGTCTTGTAACTTTAAACTTGAAAATGGGACGCTAAGACCGCTGCACTGGAAAAGAGGAATAAAGACGAAGTAGCCCCTTCTTCCGCTAACAGCGAACTGCACGGAAGTCCGGGAGGGAAACGGCGGGCGCACGTGCACGCTTGGTGTGCACGCTTGGTGTGCACGGACTGCGGGCAGCTTGTAGCTCAGGTCCCAAGTTTCCTTTGACTGCGGTGATATTGTTTGTATCCGCTGAGATGCTGGTGATTGTGCTGCCCGGCCAGTGAAAAGCCTCTGCTGGAGACCTCAGCCTGCTGCCCCCCGGGGCCGACTCCCTCGGGTGGAGGTGACTTAGAGGGGTGAGCAGGGACATGGTCCTGTGGAGAACAGCAAGCCTGTCCAAGAACCCAGGCTCCCTCTGCTTGTTCTCTCAGCTTCTGTAAACCGCCTCAGGGCTGCTTGTTTGCCCAGCTCCCCGCCCCACCTCCCCCTTCTGTCTTCCTTCCGTTTGTATGGACTTTGGCCCTCCCACATGTTGGAGCCAAAACAGCAGAGGAAGAGGGGTTGGCTGGCTCCCTAAGGGCAGTCTGGGCCCAAAGTCCTCAGCTCCTCCACCAGGCCTATAGTCTCTTTTTTTTTTTCTTTAAGTTATTTATTTATTTGGCTGTGTTGGGTCTTTGTTGCTGCGTGCGGGCTTTTTTCCCTAGTTGTGGCGAACAGGGGCTACTCTTCATTGTGGTGCACGGGCTTCTCATTGGGTGGCTTCTCTTGTTGCAGAGCACGGGCTCTAGGCGCGCGGGCTTCAGTAGTTGTGGCACTCGGCCTCAGTGGTTGTGGCTTACGGGCTCTAGAGAGCAGGCTCAGTAGTTGTGGCACATGGGCTTAGTTGCTCCACAGTATGTGGGATCTTCCTGGCCCAGGGCTCGAACCCACGTCCCCTGCATTGGCAGGCGGATTCTCAACCACTGCGCCACCAGGGAAGCCCCAGGCCTATAGTCTATGACAACGGAGATCATGTTACTTCTGTGCACACAGTAGATGCCCAATACATATTTCCCAGCAGGGCAATAGGTAGTCCTGCAGTGAGATTAAGAGAATGTGTGCTGGAGTCCACCACACCTTCATTCAAATTTTGGCTCTGCTGTTTCCTGGGTCTCAGACCTTGGCATTGTTATTTAATATCTCTTAAGTGCCAGTTCATGGTACTGACAGGTCCGTAAAAGGCAGTAAATAAATGACCAATTAAAATTCCCTAAAGTGGTAAGTGTAATGAGGAAAGACGCAGGGGATCAGAGCTAGAGAGAAGGGAGCACTGTTTTAGGTGGTGTGATCTTGGAAGGCCTCACTGAGGAGGTGACTGGTAGCATATTCCTGGGAGGATAAGGGAGCCGTTGGAACACTGTGTCACTGCCAAAACTGCCACAGTCGCACTCACTACTCCAGATCAACACTGTGATAGGTTTCGGTGCTTTGATCAGAGTGACATTAATATTTCTAGTTTTTAAGCAGCCCTGAATTTAAAGGGCGCCCATCCTTGTTCTTGTCATTTCTCGCCTCAGTTCTAGCTACTGAACAAAGCCGTCTCCCTTCTCCCGCTTCTCTTTTGTTCTAGGCACGTCATTCAAATTTTATAGTCCCTCCTTCCCTCTTCTGTTCCAAAACCACTTTGATCTTTTTGTCCTTTTCCTCTCTTAAGTGTTCCCTGGCCCTTTTCTGCAGAAGATGCACATTTTCAGCAAAGCTCTCATCTCCATGTCCTCTGAGACTATCACAGAACAGCTAAAAGTGCTGAGCGCACGAGGGAGACAAGAGCAGCAGAGGGGCGTGGGGTGAGGGGAGGGGAGGGAAGGTCAAAGAGAGCTGAGCCGACAGAACAGCCCAAGGCAGGTGTGGTGCCTCCGGGGCCAGCAGGGCTCTTCGAAGGATTTGGAAACCAAGAGGCCATCACCTGGATGCCCAGAGCTGACTGTGTGTTAGAGCCTCAGCCATGAAGCTGTCGTCCGCTCCTGCCACCCTGGGCTGACCTTTCCAGATTCCGAGGGGCTGTGGTGTACCTGGGCCTCAGAGATGGCAGAGGGACAGTCCAGTCATACAAGGAGTTTATCAACTTTTCTTGACAGTGACAACCCAAAGTAGGGCCACGTCAAAGCTCTAGGGACATTCAATGCAGCAGCATTCGCAAAGGTCATCTGCGTACCTTCATTGCAATCTTTGCCACGTCTTACACCACTTGTGCGATTTCTTATCTAATATTCTACTTTAAACTGACTCCCTGTTCTTCATTTAGTTTCAAGGAAATCTTTATGTCAAGTCAAAGAAAAGGAAACTAGTAATGGGCAAAAAAATAAACACAATGAAGACGAAACAATGATATCAACGTTAGTCCAGATAGTGTTGCCTGCCAAAAGCCCTATGCTTAAGATGATGTGTTTCGTTAAGCTCTCTCTGCTAAAATAAGAAAAGAAAGGAAAGTAGATTAGCAAGAGGTGTTAAAGCTATAGTAGCACTTATGTTTTGACTTTATCAGGATTGATAGAAAATTGAAAAGGAAAAAATGTTTTCACTACTAACTCAATGTTATGAAATTCTGTGTCCGCGTAATGCATTAACATTTAAGGAAATCGGACCGTAGGTTTGGGAACAGCCTCTGCTCTTGCTGCCACCTGCACTGTGGTCTCATGTGGGCTCTGGCAGTGACCGAGCACTGGCCCTGCCAAGCAAAGTTTCCTAACCCAGGGAGCCTGCCACGAGCCCCTCACTGGAAGGACCCTGATGACCACACAATAGTTAGAATTTATTGAGCTTTTATTATGTGCCAAGGTCTTAACATAAAGTGTCTGATTTTAAGTCTCACATTAAACCTCCAACGCATGTATTATTATTTGCATTTTAGAAACGAAGAAGCTAAGTTATGTCGTGATTTAACCCCGGGACCATCTTACTCCAAAGTCCTTGCCCTGTCTACTCTCCTCCACTCTCTCCTTCCTTGGGAGACATAAGCTCTTGAGTTCTTTGATTCTGCTCAGCGGAGTGGTTTTCAAACTGTTTGTTTAAACCTTTCCTTCAGTTTTCTACTGTTGTGTAACTAACTACAGGAAAACATAGTGAAATGAAACAGCATTTAATTTTGAACACAGTTCTGAGGTCCGTTACAAGGCAAGCAGGAGGCTCTTGCCCTTGCACCATGTGGTGTCTGCTGGAGATAGAACCCCCAAGATGGCATCTTCATGTCCACTAGGATGGCTCAGATGGCTGGGGGCTGGCCAGAACAGCTGGACTAGGGGCATATGTCGGTGCCTCAGGTCTCCTTGTTGGCTGGTTCCTTGGCTCTCTGCCACATGGTCTCTTCAGCAAAGTAGAAGGACTTCTTAGATGGTGCCTGAGGCTCCAAGAGCCCGCTTGTCGAGGGGGAAGTGGAAGCTGGCATCCTCTTGAAGGTTGGGGCAGCATCACTTCTGCCACATCCTTTGATTAAAGCAGTCACAGGCCCAGCCCAGATTCAAGACCAGGATAAATAAACTGCACCTCTTGTTGAGAAAGTGAAAGGATTTCTGGCTGTCTTTCATCTACCACCTTTAGAGGCTAAATCATACACAGCATTTTAGTGAGTGAAACTGATAAAGAGAAGGAGGTATATTGGTTTGAAGTGCGGACATGGCAGGAGGGTGCAGAGCCTTGCCCACACTGCTGCTTCCTCGGACTTTAGATGAAACTGAGTTCTCTAGGAAAGACAATGTTTAAAGACTGGCCTGGATGACAACAGAAGAACAAAACCCAAACTCCTTGCCATGGCCTACAAGGCCCGCCATGATCCTGCCTCTGTCTGCCTCTCTCATCTTGCCTGGATTCATGGTCCCAGGCCACCCAATGTCTGCTCTCTGAGCTCTGCTCACAGGGGCTCTGCCTGAGATAATCCCATTGCCTGGAATTCTTACCCCTCAGGTCGTCACTTGATGGACTCTGTCCTGCCATTCAGATCGGGGAGAACTTCCCTAGCTAAGACAGCCCTCCCCAAACCCCAAGCGCTTTCTATTGCATTAGCTTATCTCCCTTATAATACTTAATATCTAGAATGTATCGTATTAAAAAGCTCCCCTGGAATCTAAAAAGGGGTACAAATGAACCTATCTACAAAATAGAAATAGAGTTACAGATGTAGAAGATAAATTTATGGTTACAGTGGTGGGGGAACTGGTGGGGGAGGGATAAATTGGGAGATTGGGACTGACATATACACAGTACCATATATAAAACACATAACTAATAAGGACCTGCTGTATAGCACAGGGAACCTACTCAGTGCTCTGTAATGGCCTATATGGGAAAAGAATCTAAAAAAGAGTGGATATATGTATACATATATATATATGTGTGTGTAACTGATTCACTTTGCTGTACACCTGAAACTGACACAACATTGTAAATCAACTCTACTCCAATAAACATTAAAAAAAAAAAAAAAAAAGCTCCCCAAGGGTAGGGACTCCACCTGTCTTGTTCACAGCTGTCATTCCTGGCACCCAGCACAGTGCCTCCCACTTACTAGGCGCTCGATAAATATTCACTGAACAGCAGGGTGATTAAGTGAAGAATGAGTGAACAGCATTCAGTGAAAGGCTATGTTGCCCAATCTTCTCTTCTCAGCGTGCTCCCAGGGCGTTCCAGAAGAGGACAGGTCCTCTGAGGCTGTGTAACTAATGGTTCCAATGCAGGAAACAATAATGTTAATACAACTAATATAAACAGCCTTGACAGGGGCTCAGTCACTCCCCCTCCCTCCAGCCCCCCCCCACCCCGGGTCTCTCAGGCCTCCTCAAGTGCTTTTCCAAATCAAGTGGTCCCAAAGTGAGGCCAGGTCTATAGAAAGCTCTGACTGATAAGTTCACACAGATCGTGAGCAAAACATTTCCCTGTAGTACTGCGCGAATACCTGCCAATAATTGCTCCAGGATGTGGCCTTTGTGTAGTGCTATGGCCCTGGGTCTATGATGCTCCGAGATGGACAAGGATGGTACTTCTCCATTCTTTTCCCCATGACTGGTGCCCGGTGAGTATCCCATCCGCGCCCTGGTTATTTCAACTTCACTGTGCCCAATGGTGATGTCTATGTCCGAGTGTCCCCTGCAGCCACCCTTTCAAAGTATCCAGCTGGTGAAGCCAAGCCTTAAAGGGACCCTGTCAGCCCAAAGCTCAGAGCTGTGAAATGAGAGCTTTGTCCCCGAGACCATATTGAGAAATGAGAGAAAGGAGGGTTCATTCTTAGACAGTGCCATCCCTTTGGACAGAGCTAAGAAAAAGGGCATCTTCCACTGCTGACCAGAAGAATGTATGAGTTACAAAGACTAACCTCAGTCCTACAGCTCTAAAGAAGGCCTCTGTTTAGAATATGGTTCTCATGACAAACAGCTTTTGTGCTATCGCAAAGTATTTAGGCAGTTTGTTCTCAGAGAGTTCTGAAAAATTCACTTGGGACTGTCACTTGAACATAAAGATTTCCCTGTTCTCACCCTGTGGAAGACTTTTTTTCTTACAGATTTCAAAAGATACTATAATCACTATTAAGGAATTCCAGAAAAAGAAGAAACATCTCTTGCTTTTAATTTATTCATGAATGTAACTTTTGTTCCCCTGGGCTACACCAGCTGTGGAGGAAAATCACAGATGTGGGTTCTAATCACAACAAGAATTAGTTTCCAGTCCCCACCCCCATTTGTTACTGGTACTCTCACTCTTCCTGCTTCCATAACTGTCACCCTGGGGCTGCCGCCAGCCCCTGCCATGTCACCCGTGGGTCCCAGAGGACACACACCATCCTCAGCTGCTATCAACAGCGCTCCCACACAGGAGAATGCCAGCCTCGCCGACCCCCCCCCCCCCCCCCCCCCCCCCCGCCCCCGGGTCACATGTCTTTCAGCCAAACTCTGGCCTTTTGGTCTTATTTACTCCCCTTTGTAATTCCCTGGTTTGGGCTGCAGGAGTGAGGAGTTAAGTTGAGAGACTCCTTCACCAACACTGAAACCAAGTCTAGAAACAGGGCCATATCTTTGTCTCTTGCTTCAACAGAGTTCTCCACTTTCCTCAGTCTCCTAAAGACCCCATGGCCAGAGGCAGCCGTTATTTATCTTTCGTCTTATTTTATCTTATCTTATTTATCTTTCGTCATCTCAATGCTGACTGTAAATTCCAATTACCTGTTTATGCTAAAGCGTCTTTGTGCAGCTAGGAATTCTGGTGGCTGCTTTGCAGACCCCTAAAAGCATACAGAGCTGCACTACCTCGACCTCTCTAAGCAGAGAATAATTAACCTAAATTCAGTCACACTGAAAACTAACTATTGGGAACGTGACAGAAGAAAGATTTTCTTCTCTCAGACACACTGTATATGGATCGGGAAATTTGTCTAGAGAATTAACACTCTATGCTTCAGGGACAAATGGAGGCTAATAGGCATTCTGTGAAGGATCCACAGTTTTGGCACTTCTTCATTTCATACAGCCTCCAGCCCCTCCCCCAAACTAGTAGCTCTGCCTGAAGGCTTTAGAAAAGATCTCCAAGGTCATCAGTTTCATGACTTAGCTCAGAATGGATTGGGAGGTGGTGCCCCAGAGACAGTAGGTCTTGGTTTGTTATAGGCTACCTTGATCTTATGCAGCTGTCCTTTAAGGCAGTGGTTCTAAAACTGTGAGCTGAGGATCTTTTGGCTTGGAGCATTAATCTCCACAGTATGTACTTTAGGGGCATGAATTAATAATTAAGTTGTGATCAATTTACTTGCGATAGCCCTTCTTGGTGTCTCATCAGGAACACCACCACTCATCAGGAGCCTTTCTGTATCCACAAATAGGAGATTTGGGGGAGGGAGGGAGAAAAGAAAAAGGAGTAGTCCACAGACAAACTGTTTAGAGAGATCTGTGACCCAGAGTGCTACACTAAATGCTCAGGCCTCATTTAGAGAATGCTCTAGAGTCATTACTGGGCCTGAGCCCTACACGATTCACCATGGGCAATTTCCCCAGCCTCGTTTAAAAACGTGGAAATAGAAAGCCGCCATTTGGAAAACACCCACGGTAATCATCATTGTGGTCCAGAGTCATCAAAGGATACCAAAATCAGTGGACAGAAGTGTGAGGAGAAGCAGCACCTCTACATATTCCTACAAGATACTTGTTAATTATAAAGGGAAAGCAATAGGCACAGGGTGGAGAAACCTGCCAGAACCACCTTAGCCAAGAGATTGTCATAAGAACATCATTAACGGCATGTGTGGACATCATGCACCCTCTGATGTGATGCACCAAGAAGGGTATTACTGGCAGAAATGTAAAACCTGAACATAAGCAAGAGGAAGCATTACACAAACCCATTCTGAAGGACATTCTGCAAAATAACCAGCCAGTGTGCTTCAAAAATGTCAAGGTCATGAAAGACCAAGAAAGACAGAGAAACTGTCCCAGACTCAAAGGGACAGAGTTTGCAGGTAGTGTGACAGTGCTGTGATTGGTGGGGAGTGACAGCGGAGTAGGGAGAGCTTATCCTTTGGTACGGAGAAGTGAGGGGGTTTCTTTGTTGTATTGCTGGGCTCAGGAAAGGGTCCTGTGGGAAACAGGGGCACCGTGAGGCCACAGTGAATGTGAGGGTGGGAGGTGGCAGTTTCTTGGAAGGCAGAAGAGGGTAGGGTCCTCTCAGCCAGAATCAGTGCCGTGTTGCCCTGGTAACAAGAAGGCCAAGGGGGACAGACAGGCTGACACGGATTATGTAGAAATGCCAAAGGCAGGATCTTTCTCAGCATCATCCGCTCCTCCACTTGCTGTGCAGACCTGAGTCACTGCAGCAAGCCAGCCCCCAGCAACCCACAGCGATGAGAGCTCCCCAAAGAGCAGAGTCTGGTTTGCCACTTTTCTGTACCCCAAGGAAAGCGCTGGTGAAATGCACTGGTCTCAGAAGGTTCACGATTCAAAAGCCAAAACCTAGATTTGCTTTTGTGATTCAGTCTGAAATGACTTAGTCCCAGGTGGAAGTTAACTAGAGCTCCCCCCAACATCTCATTTATCAGGTCTTCTTACAACATCTTCAAGCAGTTAAATAATCGAATGGACAGTTAAGATACTTTTTTTTCCTGTTTAGCATTGATGAGAGTTAGGAATACAATGTATGTTAGTTACATACTAACCTATGGTTCATGCCTATTGGTTCTTATGGGAGACTTCAGTGAGTCTTAAGAAGCAAAACAGAAAACCATTAGTGACAGTCTCCTTCTTGGGACAAAGATTCAATACTAGGAAGGCTAAGCCTATGGGACAACCAAGCCAGCAAGAAGGGAAACATGTCCAGCCTGCCTTTAAGACAAGGCTAAATTCCACACTGAAGAGAAATGTTTGCCTGAACTAAGCAAGTGTGTCAACAATTAGCCAGCTCTGTGTGACGAGATGGTAGTTGTTGGAGTGTGTTGTGAGTGTGTGGGTAAGAGAGAGGAAAGTGGGATGCTCCCTGCTGAAAAGATTCTACAAGTCACAGTAGCTGCAAAATGAAATATTTCTTGCACAGCCATATTTGGACAGCCCTTTATTTTTAATTTCTGAGTGTGGCCAGCAGATGGGGATAGCTCTTTATTGGTAGGTAATAACAAATTCACCAGTAACGTATTTTGTAACTTTCTAGGACGAACCAAACAGAGAAATCGATTTAGCATTGTTAGGCCTGGATATTTCTCAGATAACACCAAAAGGATTCAAGATAAGTATACTCAAGTAATAATCACACTTATCTTTCTCTAATATTTATTGGATACTATGTACCAGGCACTTTAATCCTTGCAAGAGCCCTTTGAGTAGGTAATATACCGATTTAGTTGTCCAAAGTCACAGAGCTGGTATGTGGCAGAGTTGGAATTTTATCTGTGTAGCTCCAGAGTCTGTACTCTCACCCACTCAATTAGATCCTGCTTCTGTGTAACTTGGGATCTGACATCAGATAAATAGATAAGATGGGGGCTAGAGGAAGGAATATAATAAAATATAGATTAAGGACTCACAGCAGAAGAAGAATCACTCCAGAAACAGAAGAAAATGTCAGACAAGTACTTCTCCAAACTTTCAAAGAAATTAGAGAAGATATGGACTCTTTGGGAAAAATAAAACTCAAAGAAGAAATTGGAGGGATCAAATAAGATCTGATAAGACAACAACATTAGTTGAAAAATGAGATGGTAGAGTTTAGGACCATAAAAGAAAAATAAAGAAGTAAACATTACAAAAATGAAAGATGTATTGAAAGGAACAAGAATAGACACTGATAAAAACGGTCAGGGAAAAAAAATTTTAAGAGAATATTAATGGCTTACAGGAAGATGATAGAGATATAAATAAGAAATTATCTGAAGTGAAGAAAAAATAAGAATACCCAGGCAGAGAAAGCACGTCACCCAAAAAGGGCTAAACCAAGCTGACCTCAGATTTGCCCACACTATCCTGCACTGTCCTGTGTCAGAAGACAACAGAGCAATGTTTACAGAATTCTGAGTGAAAGTGTGATCTAGGAGTTTTAAACATACTACATATGTCATTCACACTGAAGAGGCAAAAGACAGACATTCTCAAATATGCAAGAACTCAAGATAAGTAGCAGGTATGAAGTCTCATAGAAAGAACTATTCAGTGATAAAATCCAGCCTGCTGGTGGTGCTGAGAGCATGTAAACATATTATAATGCTAAGCTCATTTTTATACCACCCCTGGAATAGTGAGAATAGAGTATATAAAAAAAGATCCCAAAAATATAAGAAATTAATAAGTGATATAGTTGGCATTGCAAAATCAGTGAGGAAAAGATGAATCAGTTAAGTCAAGTTAGGACAATTAGTTACATATTGGAAAAACAAGCTGGTTCACCTTCTAAGTCCTTACACTAAAATAAATTATAAATAAATCAAATGGTTGAGTGTTAAAATATTTAAAAGGTATGAAAATACTATTGATAGTATATGTATATTTCTTGATGCAGAAGAGATTTCTAAGCATGACCTCAAAATCCAGAAGCCATGAAGACAGGAAACTTAACTACACACAAAATTTAAACTTCCTCATGGGCAAAGCATAAACAGTTAAGGCAAACAACAATCTGCGGGAAACAGCTGTGACAAGTATAACAGACACAGTTAATATTCTTAACCTAGGCCCTCTCACAAAGAAAAAGAGCAAAAAGGTGGGGGAGGGGATGAAAAAATGGCCAAAGGACATGAATATCTAGTTCATTTAAATAAGTAAAATGAATTTAAATAAACATATAAAAGGATGCTCCACCACATTCTGATACAAAATGCAAAATAAAAGGAAGAGGGCTTCTGCTTTCAGTATGACCAAGGAAGCATTTTCTGGACCCAGTTTCCCTCAGGCCACAACTATAAACCCTGGAGGAAATCACACATACATACACACACACACACACACACACACACACAGATCTGAAGACACTGGACAGTGAACAAAAGCTGATGTATTCTGAAGGAAAATTGAAACTTGGAAGAAGGAAATAACAAAGTGTCTTTTTATGGCTTTAAGCCTGAGATCAGGTTTAAGTTAGTGCCTCACAGGGTAACTAAAACTCTGATAGAAAAAAAAAAAACACAATCTTTGTGAGCTGAAGAACCAAAGGACAGAGTTTAAAGCAACTGCAGACACTGAAAACTGAGATGGAAATCTAGAGAGAATCTGAGTGGAGGAGGCCCCAGATTCTGAGTGTAAAGTATACCGTTATCTGCATGAATGGGGCAGATTTAAATAGCCCCTATAAAGACAGAGAATTGAACTGAGATTTGAGCTGCCAACCAAAAGACAGAGTTTGCAGCTCGAGTCCAATAAAATAATAGATTAATTGAAAATTTAAAAAAGAACTAGGGGAAATTCTGGAACCCAAAACAACAATATCTGATATTAAAAATTCACTAACAGAAATAAAATTTTAAATTAAGACTAAAAATATACAGCAGAATGATTATGACAATGAAGAGTCAATAAACTTGGATATAAATCAATAGAAATTATCCAATGTGAAGAACAGAAAAAAACTTCAAAAGGTAACAAAGTCTAAGGAATCTGTGGGACAGTATAAAAAAGTTAAATAAACATGCTTTGGGAGTCCCAGAAGCAAAGGATAGAATGGGGCAGAAAAAATATTTGAAGATATAACTGATGAAAATTTTTCTAAATTTGGGTGGAAAACATAAATTAACAGGTTAAATAATTTCAGTGAACCTCACAAAAGATAAACATGAAAAAAATTACACCTAGACACATCATAGCGAAAGTGCTGGAAACCAAAGATAAAAGTAGACAAAGAAAAGTAGCACATTTCAGGAGAATAACGATTTAAGCGTTTAAGGATTTGAATCATAAATTATGAGGGCCAGAAAGCAGTGGAACAACATCTTTAAAGTATTGAAAGAAAACAAAACCAACCTAGAATTCTATATCCAAGAAAAATATCCTTCAAGAATGTAGGCAAAATATAGTTTCAGGTTTAAAAAGAAAACAAAAAAAGACGATTTGTCACCAGCTACACTACTCCAAGAAATGCTAAAGGAATTTCTTCTGACTAAAAGAAAATGGTAGAGATGGAAACTAGGATTTCTGGGAAGGGATAAGGAGCACTAGAAATAGTAAATATGTGGGTAAACATAAAAGACTTTTTCTCCTCTTAGCTCCTTTGTTCCTGTAAAATACACGGCAATACTTAAAGCAAAAGTCACAAGGTTTATTATAACAGTAAGGGTTTATAGATACAGATATGATACATATACCCACTAGAACAAAAGCATGGAGGGGAGTAAACAGACCTCTATGATGGTGAAATGTTTACATTTTACACAAAGTGATACAATATTTACTCTAGAAAGGCTGTGCAAAGTTAAGGCTATAGAGTATAATCTTTAGAGCAATCACTAAAAAAAAAAAGAATACAAAGAGTTATTGCTTAAAAAGCTGCAAAAACAACAGGTTTTCATAGAACTTGGCAAATTAATCCCATATCCTCCTGGAAGAGCAGATCACCAAGAAGAACCAGGATACATTTGAAGGGCAGAATATTCATAAAGAAGGAAACCCAAATGGCCAAGAAACATTTGAAGAGTTTCTGAAACTTGGGAAAATGAAAATTAAGCAATGCAATCCATTCCTGCCCAATAGACTGACAGAACAAAGTCTGACAATACCATGTGTTGTCAAAGATGTGGGGAAATGGGAAGTCGTATAATTGCAGGTGGGAGTATAAATTAGTACAGCTGCTTGGAAGAGCAAGGCAGTGGTACCTAGTAAAGTTGAAGATTGAAAGCAATTATGGTAAAACATTAACATGTATTTAATCCCAGTAGTGTACACATGGTTCTGTATTAT
This sequence comes from Phocoena sinus, assembly GCF_008692025.1. Taxonomy (NCBI): domain Eukaryota; kingdom Metazoa; phylum Chordata; class Mammalia; order Artiodactyla; family Phocoenidae; genus Phocoena; species Phocoena sinus. The sequence continues at coordinate 39,783,697 of NC_045766.1, forward strand.
ATCTGTTCTGTACTTTCAAACAAAAGAAGTGAAACAAAGATTTATGCTCAAGGATGTTCATGGAAGCAATGTTTATACAGCAAAAAAAAACCTGGGAATCTTTTGCACGTATAACAATAGGAAACTGGTTAAATAGATTGGGCACGATAAAATAGTATGCAGCAGAGTGGGGTAATTTATATGTGTATGAAAAATATATCAAGTGTATCGCTAAGGGGAAAAAACAAATGGGAATTCCCTGGTGGTCCAGTGGTTAGGACTCCGCGCTTCTGCTGGAGGGGGCACGGGTTCAATCTCTGGTCAGGGAACTAAGATCCTGCAAGCTGTGCAGCACGGCCAAAAAAAAAGTGTATTGCTAAGGGACAGAACCAAGCTGTAAATCAATAATACACTATTTGTTTAAAAGCTACATAAGGTATATGTTTGTACACGCATGGCTGAGAGGATCTATTCGTTTAAAAGCTACATAAGGTATATGTTTGTACACGCATGGCTGAGAGGATCTATTCGTTTAAAAGCTACATAAGGTATATGTTTGTACACGCGTGGCTGAGAGGATCTATTCGTTTAAAAGCTACATAGGTATCTGCTTGTACACGCGTGGCTGAGAGGATCTATTCGTTTAAAAGCTACATAAAGTATCTGCTTGTACACGCGTGGCTGAGAGGATCTATTCGTTTAAAAGCTACATAAGGTATATGCTTGTACACGCATGGCTGAGAGGATGCCCGAGAAGCTGTCGATAGTTGTTACCACTGGGAGTAGAACTGGGAGGGGGAGGGGGACTCTTATTTTTCAACGTATGCTCTTCTAGATTATTTGAATTATTTTTCTTTACCATGAGCGTGTATTGCTTTTTTTTTGGTATTGCTTTTATATTTTTAAAAAACACCTTTTAAAAATGTATTTTTGTTTGTAACAGCAGGCTACTAATTGATTTGTAGCCATTGATTGTACTAATTGATTTGCTGAGTCATTCCAGCTACAGAATTTTTAAAAATCTTCCTCAGGTTTGAACTAGTGGAAGGAACTTAGGTTTTATCACCATTGCTCACCTCATTATGCCTTTGTCCCCATTTACTTCACCTCCACAACAACCTGGGACTCCGGGTCACCTCCCTTCCCCACACTCTGAATTGCATGCAGCTCTGCACGGCCCTGACCCACCATTCCCAAATTCCTGATGCCTTCCCCTGGGTCCTCAGGACACAGCCCTCAGCAGAAACTCCCTCTCTCCCCACCTCTGCTCTAGAGCAGCTTCACTGTCTTGCTCTCCCGGGAACCCCGCTGCCCTCTAAGGGCACTGCTCCCCTGCCGCCCTCTCCAGTACAGTACCTCCCCCTCCTCTTGCCTTCCCCCTTCCTCTCTCCTCACTATCTGCACTGCCCCCACCCCCTCAGCACTTTCGAATCTCAGGTCATCGGGCAGGACCACCCATACCTCTCCTTGCTACTGTCATCTACCAGTGCTGGGACAATGAAGACTATAGCTCCTAGCTCATTGTCACTCTCTCCAACCCTGCTCCTGCCTTAATTCTTGGCAATTTCAACATCCCTTCAGATGATCTTCCCAAAGTGCTGGTCTCGTAGTTCCTTTCTTCTCATCCAGTGGTCCTGTTACCTGCCCTCCCTTGGCCACTCCTGTCCAGAGTCACATTCCTGTCCTGTCATAAGCAACAACCTCAAACCCTCCCTCATCTACTCTCAGCCCCACCCTCCAACTTTCCATCTCACTCTTTCCAGTACCTCGTAATCCAACTACCTCTTACCTTTTACTTGTCCCTCAGCCCCCTCTTCCCCTCATTTCTCTGTTTACCCAGTTTAAATTCTATGGCCAATCTCAATTCAATTCGGCCCACTCTGCCTGTGCCCACACGGCTGAGTGAGTCTGGAGAGAACACACAAGACTTCACAGAGCTGAATGGGTGAACCCTGAAGGAAGAACATCCCGGGAACAGCATGTGCAAAGGCCCTGAGGCACGAGAATACACAGAGACGTTAAAGAATAAAAGAAGGAGGGGGGACCTTGAAGATGGCGGAAGAGTAAGACGCGGAGATCGCCTTCCTCCCCACGGATACACCAGAAATACATCCACACGTGGAACAACTCCTACAGAACTCCTACTGAAGGCTGGCAGAAGACCTCAGACCTCCCAAAAGGCAAGAAACTCCCCACGTAACTGGGTAGGGCAAAAGAAAAAACAGAGACAAAAGAATAAGGACGGCACCTGCACCAGTGGGAGGGAGCTGTGAAGGAGGAAAAGTTTCCACACACTAGGAAGCCCCTCCGCGGGCGGAGACTGCGGGAGGCGGAGGGGGGAGTTTCGGGACCGCGGAGTAGTGCACAGCGACGGGTGCGGAGGGCAAAGCGGGGAGATTCCTGCACAGACGATCGGTGCCGACCGGCACTCACCAACCCGAGAGGCTTGTCTGCTCACCCGCCGGGGCGGGCGGGGCTGCGAGCTGAGGCTCGGGTTTTGGTTTTGGACGGAGCTCAGGGAGAGGACTGGGGTTGGCGGCTTGAACATAGCCTGAAGGGGTTAGTGCACCACGACTAGCCGGGAGGGAGTTCGGGGAAAAGCCTGCACCGGCCGAAGAGGCAAGAGACTTTTTCTTCCCTCTTTGTTTCCTGGTGCGCGAGGAGAGGGGTTTGAGAGCGCTGCTTAAAGGATCTCCAGAGAAGGGCGCGAGCCGCGGCTAAAAGCGCGAACCCCAGAGACGGGCGCGAGCCGCGGCTGAGGGCGCGAGCCCCCGAGACGGGCGCGAGCCGCGGCTGAAAGCGCAAACCCCAGAGACGGGCGCGAGCCGCGGCTAAAACCGCGGACCCCAGAGACGGGCGGGAGACGCTAAGGCTGCTGCTGCCGCCACCAAGGGGCCTGTGTGCGAGCACAGGTCACTCTCCACACCCCTCTTCCGCGGAGCCTGTGCAGCCCGCCACTGCCAGGTTCCCGGGATCCAGGGACAACTTCCCCGGGAGTACGCACGGCGGGTCTCAGGCTGGTGCAACATCACGCCGGCCTCTGCCGCAACGTCACGCTGCCTCTGCAGCTGCAGGCCCACCCCGCACGTAGTGCCCCTCCTACCCCCATCCCCCAACCCCCGGCCTGAGTGAGCCGGAGGCCCCGAATCAGCGGCTCCTTTAACCCCGTCCTGTCTGAGCGAAAAAACAGACGCCCTCCAGCGACCTACACGCAGAGGCAGGGCCAAATCCAAAGCTGAGCTCCTGTGAGCTGTGAGAACAGAGAAGAGAAAGGGAAATCTCTCCCAGCAGCCTCAGAAGCAGCGGATTAAAGCTCCACAATCAACTTGATATACCCTGCATCTGTGGAATACCTGAATAGACAAGGAATGATCCCAAATTGAAGAGGTGGAATTTAGGAGCGAGATCTATGATTTTTTTCCCTTTTCCTCTTTTTGTGAATGTGTACGTGTATGCTTCTGTGTGAGATCCTGTCTGTATACTCTTGCTTCCACCATTTGTCCTAGGGCTCTATCCGTCCATGACTTTTTTTTAAAAATTCTTTTTCTTAATAATTAAGTTTAATTGTGATAACTTTATTATACTTTACCTTCGTTCTTTCTTTCTTTCCTTCCTTCCTTCCCTCCTTTAGACAACGAATCACCCCAAATTGAGGAGGTGGTCTCAGGGAGCAGGATTTATGATTTTTCCCCCTTTACCTCTTTTTGTGAAGGTGTATGTGTATGCTTCTGTGTAAGATTTTTTCTGTATAGCTTTGCTTCCAACATTTGTCCTAAGGTTCTATCCGTCCCTTTTTTTTTTTTTTCTAAATATTTTTAAATTCAATAACTATATTATACTTTATTTTATTTTTACTGTATCATCTTTCTTTCTGTCTTTTTTCCTTCTTTCCCTCCTTCCTTCCTTCCTCCCTCCCTCCCTCCCTCCCTCCTTTCTTTCCTTCTTTGCTTCTTTCTTCCTTCCTTCCTTTCCTCCTTTCCTTCTTTCTTTACTCATACTTCTACTAATTCTCCCTACTTTTTCTCCCTTTTATTCTGAGCTGTGTGGATGAAAGGCTCTTGGTGCTCCAGCCAGGAGTCAGGGCTCTGCCTCTGAGGTAGGAGAGCCAACTTCAGGACACTGGTCAACAAGAGACCTCCCAGCTCCACATAATATTAGACGGTGGAAATATCCCAGAGACCTCCATCTTAACACCAGCACCCAGCTTCACTCAACGACCAGCAAGCCACAGTGCTGGACAACCTATGCCAAACAACTAGCAAAACAGGAACACAACCCCACCCATTAGCAGAGAGGCTGCCTAAAATCATAATAAGGCCACAGACACCCCAAAACACACCACCAGACGTGAACCTGCCCACTAGAGAGACAAGATCCAGCCTCATCCAGCACAACACAGGCACTAGTCCCCTCCACCAGGAAGCCTACACAACCCACTGAAACAACCTTAGCCACTGGAGACAGACATCAAAAACAACGGGAACTACGAAAGTGCAGCCTGCAAAAAGGAGACCCCAAACACAGTAAGATAAGCAAAATGAGAAGACAGAAAAACACACAGCAGATGAAGGAGCAAGATAAAAACCCACCAGACCTAACAAATGAAGAGGAAATAGGCAATCTACCTGAAAAAGAATTCAGAATAATGATAGTAAGGATGATCCGAAATCTTGGAAGTAGAATGGACAAAATGCAAGAAACAGTTAACAAGGACCTACAAGAACTAAAGATGAAACAAGCAACGATGAACAATGCAATAAATGAAATTAAAATCACTCTAGATAGGATCAATAGCAGAATAACTGAGGCAGAAGAACGGATAAGTGACCTGGAAGATAAAGTAGTGGAAATAACTACTGCAGAGCAGAATAAAGAAAAAAGAATGAAAAGAACTGAGGACAGTCTCAGAGACCTCTGGGACAACATGAAACGCACCAACATTCGAATTATAGGGGTTCCAGAAGAAGAAGAAAGAAAGAAAGGGACTGAGAAAATATTTGAAGAGATTATAGTTGAAAACTTCCCTAATATGGGAAAGGAAATAGTTAATCAAGTCCAGGAAGCACAGAGGGTCCCATACAGGATAAATACAAGGAGAAACACGCCAAGACACATATTAATCAAACTGTCAAAAATTAAATACAAAGAAAGCATATTAAAAGCAGCAAGGGAAAAACAACAAATAACACACAAGGGAATCCCCATAAGGTTAACAGCTGATCTCTCAGCAGAAACCCTACAAGCCAGAAGGGAGTGGCAGGACATACTGAAAGTGATGAAGGAGAATAGCCTGCAACCAAGACTACTCTACCCAGCAAGGATCTCATTCACATTTGATGGAGAAATTAAAACCTTTACAGACAAGCAAAAGCTGAGAGAGTTCAGCACCACCAAACCAGCTTTACAACAAATGCTAAAGGAACTTCTCTAGACACGAAACACAAGAGAAGGAAATGACCTATAGTAGCGAACCCAAAACAATATATAAAATGGAAATAGGAACATACATATCGATAATTACCTTAAATGTAAATGGACTAAATGCTCCCACCAAAAGACACAGATTGGCTGAATGGATACAAAAACAAGACCCTTATATATGCTGTCTACAAGAGACCCACTTCAGAACTAGAGACACATACAGACTGAAAGTAAGGGGATGGAAAAAGATATTCCATGCAAATGGAAACCAAAAGAAAGCTGGAGTAGCAATTCTCATATCAGACAAAATAGACTTTAAAATAAGGACTATTAAAAGGGACAAAGAAGGACACTACATAATGATCAAGGGATCGATCCAAGAAGAAGATATAACAATTGTAAATATTTATGCACCCAACATAGGAGCACCTCAATACATAAGGCAAATACTAACAACCATAAAAGGGGAGATCAACAGTAACACATTCATAGTAGGGGACTTTAACACCCCACTTTCACCCATGGACAGATCATCCAAAATGAAAATAAATAAGGAAACACAAGCTTTAAATGATACATTGAACAAGATGGACTTAATTGATATTTATAGGACACTCCATCCAAAAACAACAGAATACACATTTTTCTCAAGTGCTCATGGAACATTCTCCAGGATAGATCATATCTTGGGTCACAAATCAAGCCTTGGTAAATTTAAGAAAACTGAAATTGTATCAAGTATCTTTTCCGACCACAACGCCATGAGACTAGATATCAATTACAGGAAAAGATCTGTAAAAAATACAAACACATGGAGGCTAAACAATACACTACTTAATAATGAAGTGATCACTGAAGAAATCAAAGAGGAAATTAAAAAATACCTAGAAACAAATGACAATGGAGACACAACGACCCAAAACCTATGGGATGCAGCAAAAGCAGTTCTAAGGGGGAAGTTTATAGCAATACAAGCCCACCTTAAGAAGCAGGAAACATCTCGAATAAACAACCTAACCTTGCACCTCAAGCAATTAGAGAAAGAAGAACAAAAAAACCCCAAAGCTAGCAGAAGGAAAGAAATCATAAAAATCAGATCAGAAATAAATGAAAAAGAAATGAAGGAAACAATAGCAACGATCAATAAAACTAAAAGCTGGTTCTTTGAGAAGATAAACAAAATAGATAAACCACTAGCCAGACTCATCAAGAAAAAAAGGGAGAAGACTCAAATCAATAGAATTAGAAATGAAAAAGGAGAAGTAACAACTGACACTGCAGAAATAAAAAAAATCATGAGAGATTACTACAAGCAACTCTATGCCAATAAAATGGACAATCTGGAAGAAATGGACAAATTCTTAGAAATGCACAACCTGCCAAGACTGAATCAGGAAGAAATAGAAAATATGAACAGACCAATCACAAGCACTGAAATTGAAACTGTGATTAAAAACCTTCCAACAAACAAAAGCCCAGGACCAGATGGCTTCACAGGTGAATTCTATCAAACGTTTAGAGAAGAGCTAACACCTATCCTTCTCAAACTCTTCCAAAATATAGCAGAGGGAGGAACACTCCCAAATTCCTTCTACGAAGCCACCATCACCTTGATACCAAAACCAGACAAGGATGTCACAAAGAAAGAAAACTACAGGCCAATATCACTGATGAACATAGATGCAAAAATCCTCAACAAAATACTAGCAAACAGAATCCAACAGCACATTAAAAGGTTCATACACCATGATCAAGTGGGGTTTATTCCAGGAATGCAAGGATTCTTCAATATACGCAAATCTATCAATGTGATAAACCATATTAACAAATTGAAGGAGAAAAACCATATGATCATCTCAATAGATGCAGAGAAAGCTTTCGACAAAATCCAACACCCATTTATGATAAAAACCCTCCAGAAAGTAGGCATAGAGGGAACTTTCCTAAACATAATAAAAGCCATATATGACAAGCCCACAGCAAACATCATCCTCAATGGTGAAAAACTGAAAGCATTTCCACTAAGATCAGGAACAAGACAAGGTTGCCCACTCTCACCACTCTTATTCAACATAGTTTTGGAAGTTTTAGCCACAGCAATCAGAGAAGAAAAGGAAATAAAAGGAATCCAAATCGGAAAAGAAGAAGTAAAGCTGTCACTGTTTGCAGATGACATGATACTATACATAGAGAATCCTAAAGATGCTACCAGAAAACTACTAGAGCTAATCAATGAATTTGGTAAAGTAGCAGGATACAAAATTAATGCACAGAAATCTCTGGCATTCCTATATACTAATGATGAAAAATCTGAAAGTGAAATCAAGAAAACACTCCCATTTACCATTGCAACAAAAAGAATAAAATATCTAGGAATAAACCTACCTAAGGATACGAAAGACCTGTATGCAGAAAATTATAAGACACTGATGAAAGAAATTAAAGATGATACAAATAGATGGAGAGATATACCATGTTCTTGGATGGGAAGAATCAATATTGTGAAAATGACTCTACTACCCAAAGCAATCTACAGATTCAATGCAATCCCTATCAAACTACCACTGGCATTTTTCACAGAACTAGAACAAAAAATTTCGCAATTTGTATGGAAACACAAAAGACCCCGAATAGCCAAAGCAATCTTGAGAACGAAAAAAGGAGCTGGAGGAATAAGGCTCCCTGACTTCAGACTATATTATAAAGCAACAGTAATCAAGACAGTATGGTACTGGCACAAAAACAGAAAGATAGATCAGTGGAACAGGATAGAAAGCCCAGAGATAAACCCACGCACATATGGACACCTTATCTTTGATAAAGGAGGCAGGAATGTACAGTGGAGAAAGGACAGCCTCTTCAATAAATGGTGCTGGTAAAACTGGACAGGTACATGTAAAAGTATGAGATTAGATCACTCCCTAACACCGTACACAAAAATAAGCTCAAAATGGATTAAAGACCTAAATGTAAGGCCAGAAACTATCAAACTCTTAGAAGAAAACATAGGAAGAACACTCTATGACATAAATCACAGCAAGATCCTTTCTGACCCACCTCCTAGAGTAATGGAAATAAAAACAAAAATAAACAAATGGGACCTAATGAAACTTCAAAGCTTTTGCACAGCAAAGGAAACCATAACCAAGACCAAAAGACAACCCTCAGAATGGGAGAAAACATTTGCAAATGAAGCAACTGACAAAGGATTAATCTCCAAAATTTACAAGCAGCTCATGCAGCTCAATAACAAAAAAACAAACAACCCCATCCAAAAATGGGCAGAAGACCTAAATAGACATTTCTCCAAAGAAGATATACAGAATGCCAACAAACACATGAAAGAATGCTCAACATCATTAATCATTAGAGAAATGCAAATCAAAACTACAATGAGATATCATCTCACACCAGTCAGAATGGCCATCATCAAAAAATCTAGAAACAATAAATGCTGGAGAGGGTGTGGAGAAAAGGGGACACTCTTGCACTGCTGGTGGGAATGTGAATTGGTTCAGCCACTGTGGAGAACAGTATGGAGGTTCCTTAAAAAACTACAAATAGAATTACCATATGACCCAGCAATCCCACTACTTGGCATATACCCTGAGAAAACCAAAATTCAAAAAGAGTCATGTACCAAAATGTTCATTGCAGCTCTATTTACAATAGCCAGGACATGGAAACAACCTAAGCGCCCATCATCGGATGAATGGATAAAGAAGATGTGGCACATATACACAATGGAATATTACTCAGCCTTAAAAAGAAATGAAATTGAGCTATTTGTAATGAGATGGATAGACCTAGAGTCTGTCATACAGAGTGAAGTAAGTCAGAAAGAAAAAGACAAATACCGTATGCTAACACATATATATGGAATTTAAGGGGAAAAAATGTCATGAAGAACCTAGGGGTAAGATAGGAATAAAGACGCAGACCTACTGGAGAACGGACTTGAGGGTATGGGGAGGGGGAGGGGTGAGTTTTGACAGGGCGAGAGAGAGTCATGGACATATACACACTAACAAACGTAGTAAGGTAGATAGCTGGGGGGAAGCAGCCGCAAGGCACAGGGATATTAGCTCGGTGCTTTGTGACAGCCTGGAAGGGTGGGATGGGGAGAGTGGGAGGGAGGGAGACGCAAGAGGGAAGACATATGGGAACATATGTATATGTATAGCTGATTCACTTTGTTATAAAGCAGAAACTAACACACCATTGTAAAGCAAGTATACCCCAATAAAGATGTTAAAAAAAAAAAAAAAGAATAAAAGAAGCCCAGGCTGCTGAGCGGAATGAGCGAAGGGGAACATGATCAGCAGCTAACCAGGTCATTTAGGGTTTGTAGGCCATGGTTAATACTGCTTTTCCTCTGAGTGAGATGGGGAGCCATTGGAAGGTTTTGAGAAAAGCATGGCATCAACTGACTTCTCTCCGCAGAGGTTCCTCTGGCTGTGGTGCTGAGAACAGACTACAGGGAGTGAGGGCAGGAGCAGGGAGACCATCCAGGAAGCAGTTGTAATCATCCAGGCAGGAGATGGCAGTGGCTTCAGTCAATCTGGTAGCTGTGCAGGTGCTGAAGAATGGTCTGGTTCTGGATATGTTTCAAAGGTAAACGGAATATGGGGACTGACTGGGTGTGGGGTGATAGCAAATGAGAGGGGTCATTCCATGTTGCTTATTTGTATTGGTTTGTTTGCTTTTTTGTCTGCACAACTGACAGGGTAGCGATGCCATCAACTAAGATGGGAAGACTGTGGGTGGGTAGAGCAGGGTTTATTCTGGAAGACAGTCTCAGGCAAAGCTTAAATCTCAGTGAGGCCCTTCTTGACCACCCTGCTTTAGATTATACTCCCACCCCAGCACTCTCGGTCCCTGCACTTTCCACACGTGGATAAAGGCGAGTCCGCCTGACCCACTGCCTCCATCCCCACCCTTGGCCCACAGAACAGGGCACCCGGTTTCCTGTCTCTCTGACACTCAGTGGAGAATGACTGTCCCTAGAGGAAATGAAGGTGATGCTACCTGAAGAGGGAACGGGAGCTGAGTGGGTAAATAAATCCAGATGTCCATTACAAAAGCTAAAAACAGAAAACGAATCATTCCCTTTCCACTTCTCTCCTTCTAAAATCAGTTACAGCTGCAGGAACAATAAATACTTTTCCTTCCCCGTCAAGCATTTAAGCCTGAACTTCGTAAGATGAGGTTCTTGAATGCCGCTACCACATCCTTTTCCTGCTTTCTCCTGAAACAGGTGACCTTAGCAAATTGGCATCTTCCAGAGCAGCAGGATCCCTGCTTGAGGTGTGATTTGGCAAGAGGCCAATCGATGTGGTCTGGCCTTAATTTCATGTTTTTTTTAAATACGTCTTTATTGGAGTGTAATTGCTTCACAATACTGTGTTAGCTTCGGTTGCACAACAAAGTGAATCAGCCACATGCATACATGTGTCCCCACATCCCCTCCCTCCTGAGCCTCCCTCCCCCCCTCCCCTCATCTATATTTTTACTTTTATATTCTTAATTTCATCCTGACTTTAAGAACTCCAGTTGGGCCAAACGAATACCTTGCTCCACTAAGAACGATCTCAGGTAATGTATCTCTTCATTCTTTTAGACTTTCACCTCTCCAGAGACTTCAGACAGTGCTTTTTCACAATTACTATCCACGTAAGTACCTGCCTCTTGCAAACTGAGGCAACAAGTCATTCGGTTTTCATGAGGCTGAACCCTGGCTCACCCTTTTTGACTGCGTGTGCCTGCTTGCCTGCATACCCACAGCTGAAGGGGAAAGGACCCAAAAAACGAATGACATTCTGGGACATTAAGTCAATATATCCTCATTCTTGGTCATCTCTACAAAGCACATCTGGTTGACTCAGAGCGTAGAGATTTTCTTTAATCTCTGGCAGAGGCTGGCATTGGGACAAAAGCCACCATGTTCGAAAACGTTACAACTAGAGGCAAATGACTGAGCCGGAGGCTTCAAGCATGTGTAAACATGATGCCCTAGAAGACCCAATGGGGTCATTTGCTCCTCTGCATGCACAAACTCCGGACCTGTCCAGAGCAGACAATCAGCAACAGAGACCACCAAGGATGCAGAGGACACTTGTGAACCTACAGTCCTCTTCTCCCCTCATTTCACCACCAGGTCAACTAAGCTTCCCATATTCTCCGATATCATTTTGGAAAAGAGTCAGGGGAAGGGAGGTCTTTTACTTATTGTATTAGTTAGGGTTCTCCAGAGAAACAGAACCAATAGGAGATATAGGTATATATCTACAAAGAGATTTATTATAAGGAATTCGATTACACGATTATGGAGGCTGACAAGTCCCGAGACCTACAGTCTGCAGGCTGGAGACCCAGGAGGACAGATGGTGCAGTTCTAGTCTGAGTCCAAAGGCCTGAGAACAAGGAGACCCAATGGTGCGAGGCCTGGTCTGAAAGCCTAGCCTCAAGATCCAGGAAGAGCTGATGTTTCAGTTTGAGTCTGAAGGCAGGAGAATGCCAATGTCCCAGCTCCTCACATGTACTTATCTGAAGGAGACAGAGTGAGCCTTCCAAACAAAGTTATTTTAAATGGAAGAGATCGTGATGCTCTTAATTGGCAAGTTAAAACTTGAGTTGTGGTGTGTGAAAAAAAAAAATTTCCATGGCAGGAGAAGGAAATATAAGCCTGTAGGAGGCCCATCACTCAGATGTTTGGTCAAACACTACAGCAGAACAAAAGCTATAAAAAGAATAACGAGATGGCTGCTGCCTTTCCTTCCATTAATGTCTTAGTCTGCTGGGTCAAATACCATAGACGGGGTAGTTAAAACAACAAAAATTACTTTTCTCACGGTTCTGGAGGCTGGAAGTCTGAGATCAGGGTTCAATTATGCTTGGGTTCTGGGGAGAGCCCTCTTCCTGGCTTGCAGCCGGCTGTCTTCTCTTTGTGTGTTCACTTGGTCTTTTCTCAGTGTGTGTTCATGGAGGGAGGTGGAGGGGAGTGGGGGAGAGAGAGAGATCTCTTCCTTTTCTTAGAAGGCCACTAATGTTATTGGATTAGGACCCAATCCTTATGACCTCATTTAACCCTAACTACTTCCTAAAAATCCTATCTCCAAATATAGTCACATTGGGAGCTAAAGCTTCAACATGTGAATCTGGGGGGCAGGGAAACAATTCAGTCCATGGTCATTACAATTTAAGTATTGGTGACTGTGACCATGGTTTCTTATCTGTTCACAGCTCTCTTGAGGCAATTCTAGATACCTTATCTCATTTAAATAACAACAGACCCAGCCTCACAGCATTGCTGCACAAGGAGAATTTATCATTCATATCAAAAACTCTTAGCTGAGATTATTTGGCTGATATAACAGGGACTTCTTGGAAAACAATACATTTGGATTTTCCCAAATTTCCTCACCCACGTTTTTATATTCCTGAGGTTTCTATTACCCCCAAAAATGCTCATTGGTTAACAAGAGTACGCTTTTTCAGGGCAGCTGGGTTCCAAGATGTCTCCTTATTTGTAAATGGGAAGCCAAGATTTTATCAAACCCTGCCACTCTTTCAAAGCCAGTTCAAAGCCAATATCTTTTCTTAAGCTTTTCTTGACTGTCTTACCCAGAACTGGCCTCTCCCATCTCCAAGGTTCTGAAGCAATTATACTGTAAACCCAGGAATTTAACACATAACTGCGTAGTACATGGCACTGGGACTGCCCTCATTCAGTGATAAATCTGACTCACTCTTCTTTGGCCAAGCCCATCTCCATGGGATGCTAAGCAGGCCAAGAATTATAGGACTTCATAATTCAAGATGCCAGCCTCTTGCTTTGCCACCTCTTTCCTGTCTCACGTGGGTGATTCCCTGGTTCTCCCCTGCATCCACCTTAATGATTCTTGCTCCTCTCCCTCAGGGTTCTTAGTTGCCAGCAGCAGGAACCAACACTTGCTGACTTAAACGGAAAAGTAATTTGTTAAAGGGAGAGTGGGGAGTGGTGTGCTGGAATTGACTTGTACTGGCTCACAAGAGCCAGTTGTTCATTTTTCAGGAATTTTGTGAGGTAGTTGTTAAACATTATTTAAAAATTAAATTATATAAACTCACAATTAAATAAATTATATCAAGAACAATGATAATAAGTACTCAAAACTTAACACTTCTTAATTATTTTACTATATTTTATGATCATCTCTACTTCTGAAGTCATCACATGTATTGTATCTGTATGGTAGAAATACCATATATCAATAGCATCATGTGAATGTATATCTCCTCCCAACCCCATGTTCAGTGATATCAAGTCGGAAGCTTGAACTCAGCCAAGGTGAGTTCAGGGGCATGTGGCCTATTTACACCACAGGAATTGGTAAACATTACAAGTCAGGCGGTCTCCTTCCTTTTTTTTTTTTTCACTCAAAGAGCTGGTTGTTCAATGAGGTTTAGATTTCTCAGTCAGAATCAACAGTCAAAGCCCGGGACTTCCCTGGTGGTCCAGTGGTCAAGAATCCGCCTTCCAATGCAGGAGACGTGGGTTCAATCCCTGGTCAGGGAACTAAGATCCCGATGCCGTGGGGCAACTAAGCCTGCACGCCACAACTACTGAGCCCCTGTGCTCTGGAGCCCATGAGCTACAACTAGAGAGAGGTCTACACTCCTCAAGAAAAGATCCTGCATGTTGCAATGAAGATCCCACATGCCATGACTAAGACCTGACATAGCCAAGTGAATAATAAAGCAAAAAAAACCAAAAACCAATCCAAGCCACAATCAGATCAATGCTCCAGGACCATTTACATAATTTGTGGGTCCCTTGCTCAAAATTATTAAGAATTTTTGGATAGCACCAGCAGAGCATTAAGCCAAGGGTGGGGCCCTTCAAAGTTCAGGGCTCTTGTGACTGTGTAGGTCACATGCCCTTTAAGCAGGCCCTGCGACACCCAGAGCCTCACTAAGTCCAGAGACTCCACTGCCTTAGCTGCTGAGAACAGTACTACAGCCCCTGACGCTGACCCCATGGATGCTCTTCCTGGACACTGCTTTCAAACCATGGTCCTGCTCCCTCATGGCATCTCATGGATCTCATTAAGCACAGTCATGAAGGAAAGAAACAGGAATGGGACCCATGTAGGTCCAAGTCCAGGCTCAGAACACCCTGCCAAGAACAGTACTGCCAGCCCTGACCAGTCACAGGCGACAGAACACTGGAGTAAAGCTCTGCAAAATGCAGGGTCCCCTGAGGCACAAGCCTGGGGCAGGGGCAGGGCATGGGTGTGACAGAAGTATCACTGGGCATGTCTGACAACAGAGGCTGGGACATAGGCATCTAGCATTTTCAGGTTCTAACATTTCTTATGAAGTGGAAACCATCCCTCAGGAATGGACTTCTGCTTTCATCCTCTACATCTCCAAACATATCTTTATTTATTTTTATTTTTTGGCTGCCCCACGAGGCTTGTGGATCTTAGTTCCCCGATAAGGGATTGAACCCAGGCCCTCAGCAGTAAGAGCTCAGAGTCCTAACCACTGGACCACCAGGGAATTCCCCTCCAAACCTATCTTTAATTATCCTTTCTGCTTCTGCTTCTGCTTCCTGCCTCAAAAGAAGCCATTTCTCGATTCTTTTGTCAGGTAAATAACTCTACTAGCTTTTCCTGATCTCATTCCTTCTGCCTCTTTCAGAATTTCAGGGCATCAGTTGTGTTCCTTCTTGTATCTTTAGTCCTTTCTTCTCCATTG
The DNA here is from genome assembly GCF_008692025.1 of Phocoena sinus. Lineage (NCBI taxonomy): Eukaryota > Metazoa > Chordata > Mammalia > Artiodactyla > Phocoenidae > Phocoena > Phocoena sinus. The sequence continues at coordinate 39,798,838 of NC_045766.1, forward strand.
AATCTCTACTCTGTAGACTACAGACTTGCTTAAAGATTCTTCATCCTAGCAAGGAAGGAAGGAAAGAGAGGGGGGTGAGGGGAGGGGGAGGGGGAAAGGGGGGAGGGGGAGGGGGGAGGGGGGAGAGAGGGGGAGGGAGGAAAAGGAGTCACATCCCCCCCAGCCCCGTGTTGTGCCCCCCGACTCAGGCTTCTGCTTCATCATGTTCCTCCATTTCACCATCACCCCTCTTGAAAAACGACTTACCCCTTATTAGCACCTTTTACCCTTTGACCTACTGTGACCTTGCTGCTGCTCCCACTAGTCTTTTGAAACTACCGGTTCCCATCCCCTCCATTCCCTCCCACCTACCAAAGGCAGTGGCTTATTTTCAGCCCTGATTCTCCCTGGCACAAAAAGTGATTGATCATCCTCTCCTTGAAACTCCTTGTTGGCTTCTGCAACACCCCGTTTCCCTGGGTTTCCGACTCCTTCCCTAACTGTGCTTTCTTGGCCTCATTTCTTGACCCCTCTTCTCCTACCTGTTCCTCACATCTTGATAAGGTCACCCTCAGGGCTCAGCCTTGGGCCTCGCACTCTTTTCTCCCTGCACAAACCCCTCCTCTTTATCTCTTGAGTGCAGATGAGTCAAGAATCTAAATCTCCAGTTCAGACTCCCCTCATAAGCTCAGCATAGGCCATCACGTACTGGGCTTTCACATGTCCTAAAACTGAAAAAGTACAAAATGAACATACCGTACCTTAACCACATCCTTCCCCAGACCAATGCCTCCTCACTACCACAGTAGTGAGTTTGTGGACTGCTCAAGTGAGCAACTCAATGTTCTATAGCAAATAGATTCTAACACATACCATCTTCTATAACAAACATATTTTATAAGCTTTGTGGACATTGTAGGGTCATGGTTAATGGTTATATTGTTGGGAGATTCACAAAAATCTTTTGTCATTAATTGTTGAATACCTTAAAGATCTTTTTGACCTTCTTTAAGAAAATTTTAAAGGCAAAAATTCTTATTTATCATAACAAGAAACAGAACATACACAGATCTAATCTTAAGTAAATCATTGATGCTCTTTATCCTTTGTTTTTCTGAAGTCAATGGAATACAAAGTGTTCCCCAACCCAGGACAGCCCCTAAAATTTGGAGCATGGATCAATATTACAAATGGAGGTCCATATATCACTGTCTAAATAATTAGAATTTATAAGGCAAGATGACAAATTATCAAATAAAATATGTTCCATCTACTTACCATGACAAATAAAATGCCACAATGACAAAATTAAAAAGATATGTAGAAAAGTATGGTTTTAATATGCTGAAATTTGGCAAAATATCAAAGATTGCTGCATTTAATTATTATTATTGCATAAGCCTGGATGTTCTGTGGGTGTGTCAGCAATATTTGAGTGAATAAAATAAATAAGTAGTTCATAAAGTATTATATGATTTTTTCATAAAATTTACTAGTGCCTTTATTTCAACAAAATCATTAATTATGTGTAAATAATGCCTCAATAAACCTAGAAAAAAAATTTTTAATCACTAATTATGTTTTATACTTAAGACCACATAATTCATGCTGCATCAACAGTAAAGATTTAACAAATTAAAAAGCAAAATGTAACTATATTCAAAGTAGTCAAAATTTGAATATATTTTATAAAAATATAAATTAAATATGAAACACATAAAATCAAAATTATTTTTCATATTATTGCAAAAAAGTTATTCTCATTATCTATTAAATTAGAAGACTACATACAAATTAAAGTTAACAAATATTTTAAAATAATATTTATAAGAAATGAAATTTTATTTAATTTCTTGATGATCCAATAAAATATTATTTATTATTTTTACTAAAAATCATAATTTGCAACGCTAGCACTCAAATGCATCTACCTGCCAATGTAGAGTATCATAGTTCTTTTTTTTTTTTTTTTTTGGCTGCTTTGGGTTTTCGTTGCTGCACGCGGGCTTTCTCTAGTTGTGGTGAGCAGGGGCTACGCTTCGTTGAGGTGCACAGGCTTCTCATTGTGGTGGCTTCTCTTATTGCGGAGCATGGGCTCTAGGCACGTGGGCTTCAGTAGTTGCAACACACGGGCTCAGTAGTTACAGTGCGTGGGCTCAGTAGTTGTGACGCACAGACTTAGTTGCTCTGCGGCATGTGGGATCTTCCTGGAACAGGGCTCAAACCCGTGTCCCCTGCATTGGCAAGTGGATTCTTAACTACTGCACCACCAGGGAAGTCCGGTTCACGTATTTTAGATCTAAAGATTTATATATATAACATACAAAATGTATACACATATATAATTTTATATAATATACAAACACACACATGTACACACACAAATATATACGTTTACAAATTTAAGAGTAATATGAATTGCTTTGTTTTGTTTTGTTTTTGGCCATGCCATGCAGCATGCAGGATCTTAGTTCCCCGAACAGGAATCAAACCCATGCTCCCTGCCGTGTAAACATAGAGTCCTAACCTCTGGACAGCCAGGGAATTCAATATGAATTGTTTTAAATTGCAAAATGTTCCTCAGCTACTGTGAGTGACGACTGCAACCCATATTAATGCATGAGTACCTTTGTGACCAAAAATTGGAACTTGAACAGAAGCAAGAAAACATTCTATGTATTTGAAAATACTTTGTCACCCAAGAATCTACTGTATCCGGGCTATCTGTAAGGAAGTTAATTTTTTTTTCTGATCTAAATGTTTTCGCTACTTGAAACCTCCTGTATGACAAACCAGTGTCCATCTCCAAGACTGACAAGGCGCGACTCCTGAAAGTTCCCAGCATGTGTCCCATATTTCAAGGACCGAGGGGAAAAAATGTTTCCCCAATTACATGTAGTCCCCAGCCCAAGCCAGCCCTAAACATTTGGGGGACCCGGATCAGGAAAACAAATGAAGGTTCACATTCCATATGCCTAAATAATTCAAAGTTACAAATCAAGATGACAAACTTCAAAATAAAATATGTTCTATCCCCTTATCGTAATAAAAGTGTTAAGCATCAGAGTCCGAGCTTAACGTTACAGGCTGCACTGTGTCAGCATTAAACACTGGATCTCAAGTGACAGAGGCACCCTTGTTTGTAGTTTTGAAAAAATGGTTTCTGTAATTTTTTTTTTTTTTTTTTTTTTTTTTGCGGTACGCGGGCCTCTCACCGCTGTGGCATCTCCCGCCGCGGAGCACAGGCTCCGGACGCGCAGGCCCAGCGGCCATGGCCCACGGGCGCAGCCGCTCCGCGGCACGCGGGACCCTCCCGGACTGGGGCACGAACCCGCGTCCCCTGCATCGGCAGGTGGACTCTCAACCACTGCGCCACCAGGGGAGCCCTGGTTTCTGTAATTTTAATTTGAATAAAACGAAGGAATCCAAAATGTTCATTCACCTAGAGATTACATTCAAATTGGCCAGTTGTCCCAGTGATGCCCTTTATAGCACAAGGGTACAATCCAGGATCACAGTTGTGTCTCTCCAGGCACCTATAATCTAGAATTATTCTTCAGTCTTTCCTTGAGTTTCACACCATTGACATTTTGGCAGTTACAGGGCAGTCATTTTGTAGAGTGTCTGTTATATAAGTGAGCCAAAGATAGTTGTTTATTTCTTAGTAGCAGACAGGAATCTCAAAAGCCCACTGACGCCAAACTCAAACTTTTACACATGCAGTTGTTTTCAACATAGCCCAATAAGCAGGATTTTAGCTGTTTAGACCCTGCCTGCTTTGCATACCCTGTGAACTTGCACCCCAAATCTACTAGCCATAAATAAAATAAACTCTGTAGATATAAAAGACCCCAACAACCCACTGCTGTCCTTGACATGAAAGGCCCTTTTCTTTTTTTTTTTTAACACCTTTATTGGAGTATAATTGCTTTACAATGTTGTGTTAGTTTCTGCTTTATAACAAAGTGAATCAGTTATGGATATACATATGTTCCCATATCTCTTCCCTCTTGCATCTCCCTCCCTCCCACCCTCCCTATCCCACCTCTCTAGGTGGTCACAAACCACTGAGCTGATCTCCCTGTGCTATGCGGCTGCTTCCCACTAGCTATCTACCTTACGTTTGGTAGTGTATATACGTCCATGCCTCTCTCTCGCTTTGTCACAGCTTCCCCTTCCCCCTCCCCATATCCTCAAGTCCATTTTCCAGTAGGTCTGCATCTTTATTCCCGTCTTACCCCTAGGTCCTAGGTTCTTCATGACCTTTTTTTTTTTTTAGATTCCATGTATATGTGTTAGCATACGGTATTTGTCTTTCTCTTTCTGACTTACTTCACTCTAGGTCCATCCACCTCACTACAAATAACTCAATTTCATTTCTTTTTATGGCTGAGTAATATTCCATTGTATATATGTGCCACAAAAGGCCCTTTTCAATCCCCTTTTCCTCAGGGAGTTCCCTTGTCCTCCTCCCCTTCTGGGTAGTGACCTACTGGACAGTCTCATTCTGGGAGGGACTTTCCCCACATGAAAATCTGTCAAAGTGTCATCCAGTAAAGCTTGTGTGTGCTGCTGCCACTCTGTGATCATACCTTTTTCCTTGATCAACCCCCAAACCCCCTCACTTTAAGTGTCCCTCTATTGGGTTTGTCTAATGTATCCTCATGTTTAGACCCAAATTATGGAATATCAGGCAGGAATGTCACAGAAGTGATGTTGTGATTTTCTCATTGCATCGTGTCAGGTGGCAAATGATGTTTATCCACCCTGTTACTTGTGGTGTTAACATTGATCATTTGATTAAGAGAGTGTCTGCAGATTTCTTCACTGTAAAGATACTTTTGTCTCCTTTGTAGTTAATAAGTTATTTGGGACTTCCCTGGTGGCACAGTGGTTAAGAATCCGCCTGCCAATGAAGGGGACACGGGTTTGAGCCCTGGTAGGGGAAGATCCCACATGCCGCAGAGCAACGAAGCCCGTGCGCCACAACTACTGAGCCTGTGCTCTGGAGCCCACGACCCACAACTACTAAGACTGCGTGCCACAACTACTGAAGCCCACACGCCTAGAACCCGTGCTACACAACTAGAGAAAGCCCGCGCACAGCTTTGAAGACCCAACGCAGCCAAAAATAAATAAATGAATAAATTTTAAAAAGTAATTTAAAAATAAGTATTTGATTAGGAGCTATTTTACAACTGTGTAAACAATCCATTCCTTGTCATTCTTTGGCACACAATTTTTAGCATCCATTGATGTTCCTTGTCTGAATTAACAATTACTATGATGGCTGCCACACTGTAATTCTTTTATCTCCGTGATTCCTCCTGTGATTATTAGTTGGCCTCTATTACGATGAAGAGCTTTCTCTTCTGCCCATTTGTTTATTCATTTATTTATTTAGGTGCAGAGATAGATAAACTATGATTCATGGGCCAGTCCAGCCTGCTGTCTGTTTTTATAAATAAAGTTTTATTGGAACAGAGCCACTCATTCATTAATGTATTGTCCATGGCTACCTTTGTGCTACAATGGCAGAGTTGAACAGCTGTGACAGAAACTGCATAGCTCCTTAAGCCTAAAATATTTAGTACTTGACTTTTTAGAGGAAAAGCCAACTCCTAATTTATATCATGTGAACTTGTGGATTCTTATTTTATTCCATTACTATCATTATTTACTTTGATTCTCTAATTGGCCTAGATTTGGCCATTGGAAGCCCCTTCAAGCTGGCTCCTGTGTCCTTTTGACAGGTTTCCATTGTTCTTTGAACCCTTCCTTGCTTTCTGGTATAACAGGATTTTCTAGGCCTTTCCTGCTTCTGCCATGGAATAAGCCATTTTTCCAAGGAACCCTAGCTCCTTTTAGTCAGAAGTGGTATTTAGAAATCAATGTCTGGACACTAGGTGGTCATTGCCCCTGGGATGTTGCTGAAAGACAGAAGACAAGTCGTGGTTACAGTTATAAAACTGGAAATTGTTAGAATATAGATGATCCATAAAGCTGTGGGACTAAGTAAAATTACTCAGGGAGGAGTGCAGAGAGAAGACCCAGATATTAAGAAAACAGTCTGAGCAAAAGATATTTGCACTACTATGGCTCAGAGTTTTAATATCTATATCTACAAAGAGCTTATGTAAGTAGGTAAGAAACAGTTAAGACCCCACTGAAGAGTGAAGGGTTGTATCAGACCGGCCACATAATTAAAATGAGAATAAATAAATCACCACGAGGAAACTCATGAAAGAAATGACGGTTAAAATACGATACAGTTTTGGGTAATTGTGCTTGTTTTTGGTTTTCAAAATTTTAGTTGGACCATTTTCAAAGTTATAGAAAAGTGGACAGAAGACAGTAATGAACATCTGTACACCCATCATCTAGATTCAACATTTGTTAGCGTTTTGCTGCTTACTCATCTTTCTTTCAACACACAGACACACACCCCGACTTTTCTTTTCCTGTAAACCACTTGAAAGTAAGCTGCAGTTAGCCTGATGTTTCATCCCTAAATACTTCAACATGCATCTTATAGAGGACGTTTCTCTATATAACCAAAATAACATTATCACATCTCAGAAAATTAATTTTTAAGGATTAAAAATTTTTCCAATGTTAGGCCCAAACGGTCTACGAGGGATTCCAACTCGCCCAAGAACCGCCAAGAGTCGAGAGCCGTTGCAACACGCAAGAGGTTTATTAGGAGCCGATGCACCGGGGTTCCCTGAACCTCACGCAGGAGGCCGATGGGGAACCCCTAAAAGCGGAATCACATACTTTTTATAGGTTTATTTACTCATAGGGCGGGTATATTCTCACAATGGGTAAATGTGGTGACTTTTGAATTCATTGGCTTAGGAACTTTTGCCCCACCTTCTGGCCGTTACAGTTGTTTGTTCATTGTGGCGGTTAGGGCATATACCTGTTATGGGCAACTGGAAAATTACCCGCTGGCTGGAAAGTCCCTGTCAACTGAAAAACTCCAAGAATTGGTTTCGATAGGGAGAAGAATTGGTTTCGATGGGGAGAAGAATTGGTTTCGATAGGGAGAAGGAGTGGCGCAAGAGGTTGGTTTACGGGAACAAGTGAGGGGGTGGAAAGTCCCTAAAGGCCCCACACCAACTTTGCTAAAAAAACACATAACATAAAATTTGCCATTGTAACACTGTCGAAGCGTTACAGTTCAGTCGTGTTAAGTATATGCACATTGGTGTGGAACAGACCTCCAGAACTTTTCCATCTTGCAAACTGAAACTCTATACTCATTAAACAACTCTCCACTTCCCCTTCCTCCCAGAAAATTAATTTTAGTTCAGTGGTATATCTAATATACTGTCCATATTCAAATTTCCCCAGTTGTCTCCCAAAAAAATTTTACAGCAGTTTTTTAACTGCCATATCTCTTTAGTTTCTTTTATTTTAGGACAGTCTCCCTGCCCTATTTTGCTTTTCAAGACGTTGATTTTCTTTAAGAGTATGGTTATCTTGTAGAAGGTCTCATGTTCTGGATTACTCTGTTTCCTCATGATTGCATTCAGATTAAACGACCTTGACAGGAATACTCCACAGGTGACATTATGTACCTCTTATCCCATCATATGAGGAAGAGCATAACACTGGGTTTCTGCTGGGTTGTTCACTATTTGTGGAACTAAGTTTGCTCATTTGGTTAAGGTTGTTGCCAGATCTCTTCTTTGTAAAGATACTTTTCCCCTTTGGAATTAATAAGTAACTGTGGTGATACTGTGAGACCATGTGAATATTCTGTTTCCCAACACTCTTTCACACAATTATTAAATCAGAGGTTGCAAGCTGAGTTTATAATTTGATTGTTTTTCATTTATTAGCTGGCATTCTACTCTAGAGAAAAGCGTCCCCTTCTTTTTCCCCTTTTTCTTATTTGTGTATTATCATTATACTCTCATACATTTTCATATGCAATATGTTATCACCCACTACTGCCATTGTTCCCTTTGATGCCCCTACTGTCAGATTTGGCTTACGGACCCCTTCAAGACGGGCTTTTTTTTGACATTATATTAGCCTTTCTTACTTTCTGACACAACAGAATTTTTCAGGCTTACTTTGTATTTTCTCTGCCCCTGACATGGAGTCAGCCATTTTCCCAAGGAACGCTGTTTCTTTTTAGAGGGGAATGGTATTCAGAAACCAGGATCTGGGCTCTAGGTGTGCTTATTTCTACAGGTGTATGTCCTTGTTTCTAAGCCTTTTCAGTGTACATATTAGGAAACACACACACACACACACACACACACACACACACGCACACAGAGGCTTATTTGATATTTCCAGTTTAAGTCCAAGAGCACCGCACTCCACAGCCTTCCCTCACAAAACACTAATATGTTTAGCGTTTGTTTGTTTGTTTGTATCTCCGTCTTTACCCATAATGAAAACTCTGGCTCACAAAACACTAATATGGCTATTAATTTGATCTATCCCATAATACACACAAAATTGTTTCAGAATTACATCACCGATACCACTACTAACTACAAAGCTACTGTAAAGTCCAAAATTTCTGTGCTATTCTTCTTGTTCTTAGAATATACCCAACTAAGAACATGCAGTCATAGTGCTGTCCTCAAAAGTTACTTGAATTTATTTTTTCTTTCCCAAGTTGTCAATTTGATAAGCAATTAGATTCATTTGTTTCTGTTTTTATTTAATCTTAGTGTTTGTTTATTACACCCTTAAGTTTATTTTTTGAATATGTAAAACATTTAAGAAACTTTAACTACTGAAAAAGGTATACTCAGACAAATCTTATTCTCATAATTTTTCCCTCCACTCTGTTTATTCCTACACCCTAGATGGAACAATTTTAAATAATTTCTGGCTAATTCATCTGTGTTTTATAAAAAACACACCTGTTGGGCTTCCCTGGTGGCACAGTGGTTGAGAGTCCGCCTGCCGATGCAGGGGACACGGGTTCGTGCCCCGGTCCGGGAAGATCCCACATGCCGCGGAGCGGCTGGGCCCATGAGCCATGGCCGCTGAGCCTGGGCATCCAGAGCCTGTGCTCGGCAACGGTAGAGGCCACAACAGTGAGTGGCCCGCTTATCTCAAAAAAAAAAAAAAAAGAGGGCCTGGGAGGTAAGGAAGTAGAACATCAATACAGATATCTCTTCTGGAGGGCATTTCAACAAAGCAGAGCAGAGAAATGGGGTTGTAGCCTGAGGCAAACTTGATGGTAAGGAAGCTTTTTTGTTTGTTTTTTTGTTTACAGGAGAGAGACTGTAGTATGCTTGCATGATGGTGTGGCTCCTGTAGGGAGGGGAGAAATCAAAGGTGTGGGAGAGAAAAAAGACAAATGCAAAGCCTTTGCACATGCAGGAGGAGGTAGGATCAAGTGCACAAATGTACCGGCATTTAGCATAGGCTTAATAAAAATGGTGAGCGATGGACTCTTTCCTCAAGGTGATCAAACCCAAAGATGGGTGAAGCATTCACCAAAATACAAATAGCACCACATGAACTGTCACTTCATGAATACAAGAACTTTGAGGAAGAAGCAGCACATTCTCAATGATGAGGCTTCCCAGAGCAGGTGGCCTCTACTGGACCTTCAAAGATGAAGAAGGGAGGTGAAGGATTCGTAGAGAGAGAAAGGATATCACTCCAGCCTGAGGAAACAATGTGAATGAAAACAGGGAGAGATGAATTTGCACTACCATTTCACAAAACTCTTATATTCACTACAGCCAACATCATACACAGATAAGGTCTTCTCCTAAATATTTGGGGCTAAAGTTTCTTGATAGCACTCTTAACCAACAGCTACTGGAGGATGACCACAGTTTCTGTTCCTATCTCTAAATGTGTCATTGGTTGGCCCTGGAGAATTTAGTGTGGAATCCTCTTCTTGTTCTCATTTACAATCCCTGCATTTCTTGACCACATTACATACAGTGGATGCTCTCATCCACCAGAGATGGGAAACTCCTCCATCAACTGGTGGAGAGAAACTAGTAGATTATTTAAACTTTTCAAAGTCTCAGTTTCCTCATATGCAAAGTGAGGGTGGTAATACCTAGCTTTTGGAGTTTGGGGAGGATTAAAGTTGACAATATCTAAGTGAGGTGCTTACTCCATGCATGGAACAGAATATAGGCTCAGTAAATGGTTGGCTATTTTTGGTACTAATTACATTGATAGTTACCATGTATGGAACACTTATCATGTGCCCAGTACAGGTCTAAGTGCTTAATAGGTATTAATTCACCGAATCCCCACCTCATCTTAGGAAGTAGACGTTTTCATTGCCTCTAGTTTCACAAATGAGAACACAAAGGTTAGCAAGCAGCAGAGCTAGGATGTGAGATGAGGCAGACTGGCCACAGAGTCCTGCTTTCCATTCACTGAGCCACGTTGACTCTCTCATAGTGGATAGAATCACGCCAGGCCCGGGACCAGATCCATCCGTTATCTCAGATCCATTTCCCTTATTAACAAGGAATCCAGGAAGTAAGACAGTAGAGTTAGGAATTGTTACGTCTTCAACAAAGATGAGAGCTGGCAAGAGGCTTGAAAAATGATCCACATATTTTATTGACATGCTTTAGTTTGACCAAATTTCCTTCACTCACCAGTTATTACTCTATAAAAAAATGAAACTTACTTGTCTCATTTTGCAGTTAAAAATTTACCATTATTCAAGAGGAGGCAGAAATGTCTAAGAATGTATACAACAAAAACACTTACTCAAGGCTGCAAAGAAAGATGAACAAAAATATTTATTGTAGTGCTTTTTATAATATTCAAATATTAGAAACAAGCCTTTAGTAGTAGTTTAATTAAAGTGTGGTACAGCCATTCAACACTGCAGAGCTCTTAACAAGGACGAGATGGATTTAAAGATGAAGAAAAATTCTCATATGTAATGTTAAGTGAAAAAACATGAAAAAGCATGCAGAACTCTGTGTCTAATTTGATTCTACTTTTGAAAATGAATGCAAATTTTAGTATATGCATAGAACAAAATCTAGAGAAATAAGCAACAAATCCCTTAACAGTCTTTGCAAGGAAGGAATTACAGACAGCTTTTGACTTTCTAAATTATACATTTCTGGAGCGTTTGAATTATTTACAAGCACTTATTCACTTTTGATATCAGAAGAAAACAATGTATTGTTTAAGTAGGCAGAGAGGCAAAGCCTGTCAGAAATGGAGCAGGGAAAGCTACAGCTCTCATCCTCTGGCCTGTTAACTGCTGCTTCATTTCCTGGCAGCAGTTTTATGACGGGCTGGCTCTCAATGCATTCTCCTGCCAACAGGACATTGGCGAGCAGGGACATTAGAAATCCTGCTTGAGAGAACTCTAACAAAAGCGTAAGGGGCATTCAGCTTGGAAATATGGCCTAAGGGAAAAATCCATAAAAAACATCCATGCCCCAGCCTCCATCCATGGTAGGAAATGTGGCCATTAAGCCATTGAAAGGAATTAGGATCATTATGAAATCACACTGGTCTGGCTCTGGAAAAAAGGAGAGACTTAAGTGCAGTTCATCTTTAGAGAACTCCCTTCCCGCCAGGCCTCCGAACCTACATAACCATAAAAGCAATGGAGATAAGATAAATAACGGCAAGAATAGCTAACATTTTAACAGTGGTCCACAAATTTCAGCCTTCCACACCTATCTTACATCACATTGTGTGTCTTCCCTTTCCAAAAACTCTGGGAAGCAGGTTTTTCAGAAGAGGAGGCCACTAGTAAGTGATCCAGGGGAACCAGAACCCAGGATGTCTCACAACCACTAGCAAAGATCATCCTGGAATTTGCTAGAATCATGAGTACTATTCACTTCTAAGCAAATGTATCTCTTCCTGAAGACCTAGATAAACAATGCCTCCATCAAAGAAGAAAGGCTGATAACAGATAATGCAGAACGTGCAAGGGAAACTGAGACCATGAATGAAGCCATAGGTAAGGTGGTACATTGGTCAGCCTGGCTTCCCCTGGATCTTAGAGAGCGGTTCAGAGTACATTTGGGTGTGGTGACAATGCTCTGGAGGGTCTCAGTCCTGTGGGCACTTGGCACTGTGCCCTCTCTATTCTGTCTCCATGTCAACCATGCCACCGCCAAAATGGACTCGACTGCAGTGAGGAGAATGGGGACACTGGGAAAGCAGCCCCTCTCCACCCCGTCTCATTTAGAGGGCTGTGTCCTCTCCTGGGGGCCAAGAGGCTGCCACCATGACCTCTGGAGGCCAATTTTATTTCACAAAGGCAAAAATTAAGATGCAAAATCATTATGCAAGTTTCTCATGGTGATTCTGTGACAAAACCAAAAGTAAAATTCACCTTTTCTCAACGCCAACTTCAGACCTCAAAATGGAAAGGAGTGAGGACTTGAGACGAGCCCACACCTCATTTTCATTCCCATTTTATGTATGAGCACAAATCTCACCACTGTTCTTTTTCTAATTCACCACCCTTCCTTCCTTTTTCACATAGAGCCGAGTTCATTACTCTATTAAGCCAAAGAAGGTAGAAGGACTAAATAGATTGATAAAGTAAGGTCGAGAGAGAAATGATTCAAGGAGTTTGTGAAATAGCTGGGTATCATATTTTAAGACAGCATTGTCTCAATAATTTTAATGCCTTATTATAGATACAAAACTTTAGTTTTTAAAAACTAGAAAAATATATTTTATTCTCAAGTCCTTGGTGGGCTCTTTACAGAGGAAGGCTTTTCCCTTGCCAACATTCCCAACTAAGGCATCAATGCACAGACAGTCGGTTTGAAAACAATAATAAAAATTATACTGAATCTACTGCTCCAACGTGAACCCAGGTTTTCTTAATGATTTCTTTCCACTAGCAACTGGGACAACCTGAAAACAGAGATACTGAGTCATGCTGTCTTAATGAATGGAGACCAGATTCCTCCATAGGCGAAATCTATGAGCAAGATTTTAAGGGCTTCCCTGGTGGCGCAGTGGTTGGGAGTCTGCCTGCTGATGCAGGGGACACGGGTTCGTGCCCTGGTCCAGGAAGATCCCACGTGCCGCGGAACGGCTGGGCCCGTGAGCCACATGGCCGCTGAGCCTGCGCGTCCGGAGCCTGTGCTCCGCAACGGGAGAGGCCACAACAGTGAGAGGCCCGCGTACCGCAAAAAAAAAAAAAAGGATGAAAATGCTGGTAATGCTACAACATGAATGAACCTCAAAAACATCATGTTAAGTGAAAGAAGCTAGTCACAAAAGACCGCATAGTGTAGGATTCCATTTATATTAAACGTCTAGAATAGACAAATGTCCAGAGACCAGAGGTAGATTAACGGCGGGATGGGGTGGAAGTGAGAATCAACCGTAAGCAGGCACAAGTGATCTCTTCGAGGTGATGAAAATGGACTAAAACTGGATTGTGGTGACAGTCACGCAACTTGCTAAATTTACTAACATGGGTTGAGCCACTTCAGAGAAAATGACATGCATGGTACCATTTTTATAAAATTAAATGTCCCAAGGCTTGCCACAAAAGAGCCCCCAAAGCAAGTCCAAATAGCAAAATTCCAAATTTCTTATTTAGCAAAGCTGACTACCATCTTACTTATTTCCCCTCTGCTTGCTGAAAGTGACCTTGGTTTGTTTACTTTCTATGGAAGTTTGCTATTGTCTAAACACTAGAGTTTCACTTGAAGTTGGCTGCAGAATAATTTACTTTGGGGTGGTCAGACGTGACATCCAAATGTTAATTCACATAGGGTCAAATTTACTTAAACCATGACATTCAATCCAGTTTTTAAAAGCAATTCAGAGCTTTTGTCCAGTCTTACAACATTTATGGATAATCCTTTTTTTCTATTTTACATATAATGTACTTGTATTTCATGACATCTGCGAGTACCATTTCATCCTTTCCTTTTAAAATATTATGCAGATGGATGTATGTACAAGGATTTCAGTCTTGTGGGTAGCAAAAAAATATTGTTCATAAATAGGGAACTGGTTAAATAAATTATTATACACCCAAAAGTGGAATAAATTACTATGTAGTTATTAAAAATGTGGAGCAAAATCTGTAGGAATTGATGTGGAGCTACTTACAAGATATATTAAGTAAAAAAATATATGTGGAACAGCATATTATTATGCTACCCTTTGTATTTTGTCTTTAAAAGAATATATACATAAATGCTGTATATGCTTAAGTATCTAAGCACAGATACTCCAGACTGGTAAGAGTGTGTCCTTTTAGGGAAGGGAATTAGGTACCTGGAAGTTTGCCCTGGTAGGGATGCTAACTCTTCAGTATATATTCTTTAATACTGTGGGAATGTTTACCATGTATATTATCATCCATTGAAAAAAATTTTCACGTTTTACAGATTTACCCCTACGTTTGGTAAACCATATCTAAGTTGATAAGTTTTTTAAAAATGGAATTCAAATACTTTAACTACTTTTGTCCAAATACAACAACAATGAAATACAATAAGAACTCTGACCAAATTTTAATACATAGTTAAATAAGATTGTTGTTTGAAGGCTCCAATTTTTCCACCTCTAATACAGAGCTATTATTATGAAGACTGACAGAATAACATTTTTAAGATTTTGTAAGACGCAGAATCATTGAGATGCAGTTTTGCAGGGAAGGCTCACCCTTGGATAGTAGTAAACTAAGTTCAGCTGCAAAAGCAATAGATCTCTTTGTACCGGACGTTTGTTACTTACTGATCATTGGATCATTTAGGTTGAATTGGACTTGGCTTATGGCGATCAATTGTGTCATTTTGTATTACAGGACCAAATGCATTATAGGATCCTTGGGGACTAAGTTTAGCATTAAATATGTTTGCAGCAGCAAATTCATAATCTGCCTGTCAATTCATTCCACAGCCTAGTCATTCTCCTATACAATTAATTTAGCTGAAGAAACGTAATAAACATATCTTAACATTGTGATGACACATTACAGTTTGCTTCACACTTCTACATATTTTATCACGTTCAACCCTCTTAGCAACCCCGTAGGGGAGGCAAGAGAGACATTATTATGTCTGTTTCACACACGGTCATAGTTAAATCCCCCAACCAGGACGCAGAGAGCTGAGATTAGAAGCTGGGTTCCTACAATCCCTTCCACCCCGTTATACATATTTTCCAGTATGTACGTGAGAGTTCAGAAAAGGGTGTGTTTGTATATAAAATCTGTTTTGTTATATTAGAACATAAAGACAACGTGCTAACTTCATCATTTCTGGTTTTTCTGAATGGAATTCCCATAGACATTGTTTCATTTGTTTTTTGAACTTACTTTGACAATTATTTTACCTAAATTCCCCTGTGTAGCCTAAGAGTGCTCTGTGCAATGGGGACCACTCATCTTCATAGTCTCATTTATGCCTCACGGATTTGTGTGGGTGTTGAAGAGAAAAATCCAAAGAAAGAGGAATGGGAAAAGACTTCTTTCTATATTTAAATATAAATAATAGAAAGAGGCTGAGCTAAGCTATAAATAACGGTGAAGTGAAATGTTCTCTGGAAGATCCATGGCAATAGCATTACTGCTGCCTGAGAAATGTCCCTACTTAAAACCAAACCCCCTACCAAAACAGGTCTGGAAAACCTGTTCATTGTAAAACAAATGCTTTTCTATTGTTATTATTACATCAGGTCATCGTCCTGAAATTTTCCAGGCTTACAAGTGTAATAATTGGTTTTGCACATTCCAGCGATTCAAGAGGTATGTTTTTTAATATGTATCATGTGTTAGGAAGAGCAACTCAGGCTATCCTTTGGTGCGTTGCTCTGGATTGAGGTGGATTCTCGTTATCTTTGGCAGCAAGGTGTGAAGGCATGTTTATTATTTTAAACACTAACCAGTTACTGTATGGTAGAATATTATTAGGTTCCAATTACCATCATTATTATTCTTACACACATTAATAAAGGCATTAAATACCACATCCAAGACCAGAATCTGAGAACTCGGACAATACCCAAGGCATTGAAATGATTTTGTTGCAGTATTTTTCGAGATTCAATGAAGTTAAAAGTAATTTGGTCCGCTTTTGGACATTATCTAACTTGTTAGCAGAAGAAATCACCTAATCTGGAAAAGGAAAGTATCACAATTTTGTTTAAGTGCTGAAATCGCCTTTCTTCATAGCTTAAAAAGAAATACTTGCTCACAGCCGAATGTTTCACATCCCTTTTATTTGGTTCCAACTTGCAGAGTCATCTTGCTTCTAAAATGGTTTCAGAGCCAGAGATGGGAGGTTTCCAGGCCAGAAAGAAATTCCTCTTGTTTTTGAATATGTATTTACCTTTTTAGAATTGAACCCCAAGGGCTGATTGTGTAACTGCATTCTGAAACTTTTTGTTTCCGTCAGATATATTTAGCAAGACTTAGCATCCATTTTTTTTTTTTTTTTTTTTTTTTTTTTTGCGGTATGTGGGCCTCTCACTGCTGTGGCCTCTCCCGTTGCAGAGCACAGGCTCCGGACGCGCAGGCTCAGCGGCCATGGCTCACAGGCCCAGCCGCTCCACGGCATGTGGGATCTTCCCGGACCGGGGCACGAACCCGTGTCCCCTGCATCGGCAGGCGGACTCTCAACCACTGCGCCACCAGGGAAGCCCCTTAGCATCCATTTGAAGACTCCACAGGAGTTATTCTAATAATTATGCACAGTGTTAATAAATAACTTCCGTCCCTTCTGTACGGATGTTCTGAGAATGCTGCAGGGAGAGGGTGAAAGGACAGCTGAGGTGGACCCCATTCAAGTGTGAATGAACTCCTTCCACTTTTATGTTCTATCCTTCAAGATTGATTTAGCTAATCCAAGCTAAAGGAAAGCGAATTACTTTGTGTTTGAGTTAATGTGGAAGTTTACATTATATTCTGAAATGTTAACCAACATCTGCGATAAATATTTACTAACCTGTTATTGAACATTTACATATATAGATATACAATATGCACATACAATTGTATAGTATATATAACTGTACATATATGGCTTTTATCCTGGGAAATGGGTTATAGTGAGCAGGGCTACTACAGGGAAATGTCAGTAATGTTAGAAAAAAACCGGCAATATGATGAAAATATAAATTATCAGAGCCACAACATGCAGGAGATCAGAGTTAAAAGTACACACGCATAAAAGAGCATGCCGTTAAAAACCAGGTAACAGAGGAGATCAGAAACCCAGGTAGTTAATTCATCGTTTAAAGGGAAGTCAGGTACTAGAAGTTAAGCACTAAACGTTTGAAAGCCAGGGCAGGTAGGTATGAACCAAGACCCACGGGACTAGAGCAGGGGCTGTAAATCTAATTCCGAGGGAAGGTCTCCTATACACTCCCCAGGAAAAATGGGAAATCTCCCACTCAAAGTCTGTGATCCTTTGACTGCCAAGTAGACTTATGATCACCTAAATGAATTTTGTTACCAGGATATATTGGATCATGCATTATGGCCATTCGCCTATGATTTCCTAAGCTCAGTTCTCTTCCTTGGTTAGTAGCAAATGAGCAAACTGAAACATGCTTGGGGGCAGTCGATGTGTTTAAATGTCAGGAGATAAGCACCCGACCCCACACCTCAGAGGTGGAACCCTGGTGCCTGTGTGCTTGCCTTGCATAAGCCTGAGGAGGTTGCTATAGAAATATGATATTGCTGAGATCATCTGTGTGTCTAATAGAACTTGAATTTCAAAGTCCACAGGAAGCACCATTAAAAGGCCTTTCTTTGGCTTGCTGCACGTTTACAAGGCAGCTACTTAATGGATCAGACTGCATGTGTCTAGCCACCTCTGAGAACCTGGGTAGGGAGAAAACTGACGTTACTGGCATGCTGGTGCTTGCTCATGATAGCAAGGAGACTGGAGCTCCTAATACTGAGGATAAGGGGAAAAGCCGAGGGAGCATTTACAGACACAGAGCTCAGCCCCTGTATGTGGGCAATAGCGTTGTTTCCTTCTGTCACTGGGGCCTGCCGTTAGAGCAGGGCTCACCCTACAGATTCCAGGTGGAGAGTTGTTGAGCACTAAGGGAAGGGGTTAATCAGAGACGAAAAGAAATGGGAAAGGAGTTGGTGGAAGACAGCAAGACAAGTCTGGTGTGCAGAAATCCAAAACAGGGGTGAGGTTCCCAAATCCAAGTTGTAGGATAGCTTACATATCCAACGTGAGACAGGCAAAGGGCAGAACAGAAGCAAAGAGATGTGTCAGGGTTGTAGTTCTGAGATGGAGCCCTGTGTCTGATCCAAGGATTGTCTCATTCCAAGACTCTTGGGTTATTCTTAGCCAAAAAACTATTGCCTCCACATGAAGAAAGAGCTATACTTCACCAACAAGAATGGATTCTGACAACATGTATTTATTGGAGTTTATTGATGTCAAAATATGTCAGGTACCCAGGGATCAGCTTAAAACAAAAGGGGGGAAAAAATGTCTATCCATTCCCATCAGCATGCATAGGAGTTACACCTAAAAGAGACCTTGGAGATTTCCTAATCCAGTTCCTTTTTTTCAGATGTGCAGTTGAGGTCCAGAATGACCGAGTGACTTGCCTGAGTACACACAGTGAGTACTGGCAGTACTCGTGCTGGAATTTGCATCTCCTGATATTCTCATCAATGTTCTTTCCATCACTCAGGCTTTTAATATTCACAGAGTATTGTGGATGAAGGAGTAAGTCTCTGGGGCTTCAGCAACCAGAATGTCATAAATCCAAAATCTCACAGAAGGGCAGGGCAACACCCCTCAACTGTAGGAAGTTGAATGAGAAAGAAGAGTACTGAAAATTTAGCAAAGACAATTTGTGTCTGCTCCTGGAAAGGCAGATGTGATATCCACGATGCATTAGAGAAGTGTTCAGCTGGAAGTAACAGAAATCCAAGCTTTGAGACCTGAAATGAATATGAGGGTATTTTTCTCACCTGACAAGGTGTCTGGAGATAGGCAGCTGCTGGCAGTGGCTTAGCAGCTCCACAAGGTCAGAGGCAGCTTCTCTGTAACTCTCTCACACTGTCTCCTGGTCACAAAATGGCTGCCATAGGTGCAAACACATATCCAGACAGGAACTGTATTACAGGCCACCCCTCACTGCAAGGAAGGCTGGGAAAACAAATGTTTAAATGTTCCAGTATTTATATACCTGGGAAGGGGAGGAAGTGCTTCGAATGGGTGTTGGGCTGGGCAGTCCAGAAACCCTGGACGGCAGGTGTCAGCGTGTGCTCCACGGCTCCATCCCCGTGGCAGACATTGCTAATCAAACAAGCTTGGAGGTGGCCTCGAAACTCTTCCCCACAGAGTTTTCCAAGGGAGCACTACTAGTTAGTCAAACCCGGCTCATGAGGTGAAGTCTATTTGCTCTTCCTGATTTTTTTTCAGTTTTCGTGGCAACTCTGAGGTCTGACAAGAAAGCTCTTTTAATGCAGATAATAATGGAGTTTATACATCCAAATCGTAGACACACAGAAAGACACACTTTGGCCCTGAGTCTTTGTTTTACAGTTGAGGAAACTGAAGCCGGGAGTGGTTAGGGCTCTTAATCACAGTCACACAATGCGCTAGTTGAACGTGGTCACTTTCAAAGCAGTTACCTTGAGAGGCTTTATACTTATTCCAGTCTTGCTGACAGTACTCAGAGCATCTCTGAAACTCCATTTTTAGAATGTCTCTCATTTAGTTAATGAGCAGCTAACACAAGAAAATTTAGCTCTTCTATTTTGTAGATGCCTTCTGTCTTCTTCCCCACCCTCTGCCCCCACCAACGAATGCTGCCCAGCTCACTTACTCATTAATTCAACAAAAATGTGTCGAGCATGAGTGCACTGGATCCACTATATGACTTGACTCCAAATGGCTCTGGCTTGTTTTGGAAAATCGAATCCCCTCTTGGTCCTTTTTCTTCAGCTGGCCATCTCCATGCCCCCCTTCCACCCCCTACCCCCGACCCCCATCATGCTAAGGCTGGTTCATGACACAAGCTGATATAGGTAGTTGTTCTAGAGTCAGTACCTCCCAATAGAACTTTCTATGATGTTGTAAATGTTCCAGAATCTGTGCTACATGCAGCACTTACAGTGTGGCTAATGTAACTGAGGAACTGAATTTTTTTATTTTATTTTAACTAATTTAAATTTAAATAGCCACAGGTGGCTAGCGGCCACCATGCTGGATAGCACAGTTTTGGATCTTTCTTCCATTTCCTCCCAAACTCATTCGTCTTTGTCTCCCAGACTCCTGGCTCAATCCCAGCTTTAATGCATCGTTCTCTCCTCTTCTCTAGAGCCCCCATATGGTTGCTTTGACCTCATTTCTTTTCTGGCTCAACTGCACCATTCTAGTTTTGGTAATGAGATTCAGAGGGAGATGTTCTGTGCTCTAGCCCCAGGTCTGTGGACCCTCATGGATGGTCCCCTTCTGATCACCACACACAAGGGGACCAAGAGATTCAGACAGTTCCTATCCCACTAGAGACATTCGGAATAATGTCCTGAGGGTTATTTCCCCTTTTCATTGGGGAATCAGGAAGCTAGAAATTTGCCCCGGATCCTGTGATGGCTCTACCCCTGAGACAGAGCTTAACGTACTGCAACAAGTAGTCCGTGGAAGTTTTTCCCTCTGTACACACGGCACACTTGGAAAACAAGACTGGACAACAATTCCTATTATTGACACTCTAAAGCACCTCAAATAATCGGTCACTCACTAGAAAGAATCAGTATTTCCACGGGACAGCGACGCATCTTTGGTGCTTTTAGCGGATGTGTATTGTCTGGTGGCGCAGAGTTCTTTCACCGGCCGTCTCTGGACTCCGAGATGCGGGAGGCTGGAGAGGCGGCGTTTCTGCCAGGATGTATCTCCTGGAGCACTGATCTTTCCTAAGCAATGCAGCATGATGAGCAGCGAATTAAGAGGAAACAAACCGCTTCCCTTACCTCAGATAGGAATGTGGGCTCCCACGCAGAAGGCTTTCAGTAACAAACTTGTGACTATGAGCTGGTTTGGACTGAACTGTTTTCCTGCCCCTGGAGGTTACCTAAGAGTTCAGAGATAACCTCTCAGGTGGGTAGAGGCATTGCTGATAACAAAATTACTAAATTCTCCAGGACTTAGTTTAACGAAGGCCTCCTTCTAGGCAGGAGACACGGCCAGTGGCTGCCCTGGCTTTGGGGCTTTCATCCTGGAGAGAGCAGAGAAGACTGGGAGTGAGGAGGAGGAGGCTAGCGTTTATGAGGGTAAGCCATTTTTCCTCCCCAGCCTCGATGACAAAGAGAGTGGCTACTGGTTCGTTACCGTTCCTTAGGGACTTCTGGTTAAAAATTGAAGTTAAGAAAGGAAGTCCCGGGCTTCCCTCGTGGCGCAGTGGTTGAGAGTCCGCCTGCCGATGCAGAGGACGCGGGTTTGTGCCCTGGTCCGGGAAAATCCCACATGCCGCGGAGCGGCTGGGCCCGTGAGCCATGGCCGCTGAGCCTGCGCGTCCGGAGCCTGTGCTCCGCAACAGGAGAGGCCACAACAGTGAGAGGCCCACGTATCGCAAAAAAAAAGAAAAAAAGAAAGGAGGTCCCCCAAACACTTTCTCATAAAGTTTGGGCATTATTCCAGGAGGAAAAACTGACGGTCTTGGTTGCTGGGACCCCAGCCTGCCCAAGTGCTTAAGGATGGAGCAAAGAGCACTGGGGAGAGGTGGCATGGTAGATGGGATGGGGTGGGGGGTGACAAGAAAGATCTGATCCAAGCCCTCAGGCCCCAGTTTGGGAGGCTAGGGAAGGAAGAGGAGACTGGAGCTGCAGGGATACCAGATTGCTGAGCTTGGAGCATGACGGTCTACACAGCTGAGGAACATGGGAGGAGGTGTGTCTCCCAGGTGCCACCAAAGCCATGGGTTGATCAAGTGCCTTGGGAGCAAGGGGCTGCTGACAGTGGAACTGGATCAGTGGTGACAGCCATTGGAAAGGGGACCAAACCCCCATGCACCTCTTGCTTAAGGAAACGGCTTCCCTCCTCTACAAAGCACGGGAGAAAGAGGTGAGTGGCGAAGGGAGTAGATCACCTACTGCCGCCTCTGCAGGCTCCTACAGCCACAAGGCAACCCTGAACTCAGGAAAGGAGGAAAGATTTGAATCAAGTGTGAGGGTGGAGTTTTAAAATGAACAGGACTGAGTGTTAATAACTGGGTCACATCATTTTAATAACTGAAATGATGCAGATTTATAGAGTTGGACTGAGATGGTATTAAGGAAGCCCTTGACCTGGCAGCAGGGCATAGATGGGAACAGACATTGGGAAAGTAAAGCCATTTCACGTATGCACCCGCACAGGTTGAATAACCAATCACTAAACTGGTTACACACTTAACTGGCATTGGGGTGCAGGTCCTGGGTCTCACAGCCCTGAGCTGAATGCTGCACTTACCAGATGGGTGCAGGTCCTGGGTCTCACAGCCCTTATCCTATGTCATACAGTTACAAGACTTACATGAAATCATGTCTGTACACATTCAAAATAAAAAGAACATGCTTTTTGCTGTTTGCTCCTCCACGTGTCCCCTTCCTGGTACACCCCCTTCATCACAGCTCCGGGGTAGTTGCCTCCTGGCCTGTCCTTGGCTGCGAAGGTCCTGCCGGCTCCCATGTCACTGACCACAGATGAAATGAGGTTCTTTTCTGCCTCGGGGTCCTCCCAGGCCCCCGCTCCATTCCACACTGGATCAGTTTTCCCCGTAGGTCCTTAGCAGTTACCACCAGAAGCATCTTCTTTTTATCTCAACAACTTTTTCCCTCGAGTATCCCGAGCCCCTGAGTTAGCGCTGCCACTCAAGGACTTGCTCACTTCCCTGAGGGACCTTCTGGGAAGGGCCGCTCCAGAACCCCACCCAGGCCACTGACTCTTCTCAGCCACGTTAGCCTGGAATAGCTGGGCCAGCTCAGCACAGAGCCCTGCTAGCAGACATTTTTATAAAACTGAGATATAACTTATCTACAGTAAAGTGTACAGAATATGTGTACAGCCGGATGGATGTTTATGTAGGTATACACCGATGTAACCACTACCTAGGTCAAGATTTTTTTAAAATTACATCACCCCAGAAGGTTTCCCCATGCCCCTTCCCAGCCAGTGACCTACTCCCCCAAAGGAAGGGGAAGCTGGGATTAATTAGGAGAGTAGCATTAACATATATACACTACCATGTGTAAAATAGATAGCAAGTGGGAAGCCGCTGTATAGCACAGGGAGATCAGCTCATGTTCTGTGACAACCTAGAGGGGTGGGATAGGGAGTATGCGAGGGAGACACAAGAGGGAGGAGATATGGGGATATATGTATACATATAGCTGATTCACTTTGTTGTAGAGCAGAAACTAACACAACATTGTAAAGCGATTATAATAAAGATGTTAAAAAAAAAAATTATATCACCCCAGAAGACTTCCCCATGCCCCTTCCCGGGCAGTAACCTCCTCCCGCAAAGGTAGCCAGCATTCTGACTTTGAACAGCACAGGTGTGTTTCGCCTGTTTTTGGACTCCTTACAGCACATAGAACCACACTGTAGGTCCTCTTTAGTATCTGACTTGTTTTGCTCAATACGATGTCTCTGAGTTTCATCCTCATTGTTGCGTGTACCAGTGGTTTGCTCCTTTTCCTTGCTGAGTGGTACTCCACTGTGGGAGTACACAAGTTGTGTGTCTGTTCACCTTGATGGCCGTTTGAGCTGGTTTCCAGTTTGGAGCAATTATGAAGAAAGCTGCTATACACATTCACATTGTATGTTTTTTGTAAACACATGGCACTCAGTTCTCTTGAGTAAATACCCAGGAGTGAAATCAGTGGGTCCTGTGGTGGGTGTTGTTTTAGCAGATACAGGGGCATTTAATGAGTGCTATTTGTTTGAATAAATGAGCGAATGGATGAATGACACTTTAGTGCCATGGAGTGCACAGAGGAATCTATGCATTTGGGGTTAAAAAGGGTTTGTTGCAAATAAAGACTTTTAGACAGGACTGGCAGTGGTTTCAGGGCAGAGCATGAGGCTTTGAGGGGCAGGAAGGGAGAGAAGTTTCACCAAAAGACCCCCGGGGAGAGGCAGGTCAGAGCTGGAGTGAGATGGGGGCTGGGAGGGGGTTTCACGCAGTGCTGAGAGCAGGGCTCTGGTACAGACTTGTGACCCACACACATCCGAGCTCGCAAAGAGAGCGATAAAATATGCTTCCAGGGGTTTTCTGTCATATTTCCTAATTGGTTGCCTTCACCTTGGAAGTCTTCAGTCATAAAATCTTTAGCCGCCCAAACATTATCAGTTCAGCCCTATGGATAAATGGATCAGCCCTGTAACCCGCAATGAGTGCAGCTGTCAGTCAAGGCTGCCCTGGGGAATACAATGGGCCCAGAGCCCTGCCCCTCCCTTGCTGTTCCCTCTGCGACACCTCACTCAGACACCGGGTGCCACCCCGCTTTCTCCAAGCACCACAGCTACACTCGCTTCAGTATTGGCAGTCCTCCCCCATTCCCAGCAGAACCGGAGTATTTTCTGAATTTCAACAGGAAATTGTGGGAGCGGGTAAATGGATTGTGCTTAATGGTGGAATTTCAGACACTGGGCGGAGGGGAAGTTTGAGGAAAAGAGCAACGGAGACATCCCAGTCTCCCCAAATCTGTCCTGCTTTGCCTTTGTCTGGGACTGATCCTGCTAATAACACATCTCTGCACCTCTGGGTTTACTGTTAGACTTAAATTTAAAATTTTTAACCTGCCTTCCACGGCTCTTACTTAACTCCAGGCCTTTGCCTCCCTGCTCCCTGCATTCCGGCCACACCGGCCTTCTCTGTGCCCTCCAACACCCCAGCTCCTTTTCTCAGGGAGTCTGCAAACATGGCCCCAGCCTGCCTGCACCCTTCCCCTACCTCCCACCTCTTGCTAATTCCCTTTATTCCTCCATCTCACCAGAGTGTCATTCCTGGCCCTCCATTCTGTGTAAGGTCCCCCTCAGAGACTCACATGTCCCTTCCAGCTCTTGTGATTCTTCAAAATTTGAAAGTTACTTGGGTACTGTTTGGTTGATGTCTACCCCTCCACTGGAATATAAAGCCATGCGGACATGGCTTTTTACCGCCTAACTCGGCTTGCCATACCGGGTAAACACTTAATCTAAGCCTATGGCATTCAGGACATGAACAAGTGGTCTCTATCCACCCCCACGCCTTTCATCATGACCGTCACCCTAAGGCAAAGTGGAACAGTGTCATGGTTCCTATTATCGATGCACCAAAATCTTCAGTTGCGCTATCTAAATTATTCAAATTTGTTGGGGGAAAAAAATGCTACGTTTGTCCCTTCCCTTTGGAAAATACATATTTTTTAGAAGATGGTTTTGCCCAAACACTGGAATTGAGTTAAAATTAGCCATTTTACTTTCGGTCCAACTCTCAGTTCGGTATTATAACCAGCAGGAGGCCCTCGCCAGGTGGTTCTCAAGTAGTGTCAATTCTGACAGTCAAAATCTAACTATCCAGTTTATCATTCAGCTCCTGGGCTTTCCTTTCTTCTCCCCTCACCTGTCCTTCAGTGATACTTCTTAAAGTTCCCTCCACAAGGAGGACCTGGGCAAAGATAACGGAACTTTGGGTTCCCCATAAGTGCTCGAGTAACACGCCGCTCATCCAGGAGGAGGGAGCCCAGGAAAATGACTCTGGCACCCCTGGCCAGGTGTTCCCTCTCCAGCACTGGAATGTGGACTGGGGGCTCCTTGTCTAGGCGGCTCAAGTCTAGAGACAGATGAACCTCAGGTTCAACCCCCACTTTGCCACTTACAGGTCATGTGACCTTGGAGAAGATGTTTCATCTCACCCAGCTGACCCCTCAGGTGATAGATGTTTATTTCAAAAACTATCTCTGAGCAACGAGACTTAAGTGTCAAATTTCTGTACTCCAGTTTCCTCTTCTGCAAAATGGGGATACTAGTAATTCCTACCTCTTAGGGTTATTGTAAAGAGTAAATAACCTAATGTGTGCAAAACTCTGCTAAAAATGTATTAGGATGTTGAAGATGATGACCATTTTACAGTACTGTGATTAAGAGTGTCACTTTTGAGTCAAGCAAACTTAGGTTCAAATCCCAGAGGTATGACCTTGAGGAAGTTACTCAATCTCTTTAAGGTTCTGTTTCCTCATCTGTAAAATGGGATGATAATGAATGCCTCCCTGTCATGATGGTTGTGAGACTAAAGTGCTCCGTGAGGTCCTGGCACTTAGTAAGCCGTCAACAAAGAGTAGCTATCGTTCTGGTTGAAATCATTATTGTTACACAGTCCTCAAGGGATTCTTTAACTTGAGACCTTGTAGAGATGGCAAAAGGATCTTTTGGAAATGTGGAACTCACGGTCTGTGCTGATAATAGATGACTCACAAGACAAAGTACAGACGATGGCCCGTAAAAGAAACATGTGCGTCTAATGTCGGTCCCTTGTTCCTCTTACTAAGCAGCATCCTTAGCTGGGAGGGGTTGGGCAAGCCGTCCCAGTGCTGGTCCTGGCCAGTCAGCATTCGGAGGTGGGGTGCGGCCCTGCTGCCCTTGTGCTGAGCGGGCATCTCGGTTCAGCGCCCCAGGGGCTGAGTTTTAGTCGTTGCTCAAGCTCCTGGCCTTTTGTTCTGGGGAAGGTTGGGTTTTACTTGGGAGAAGGGGCTGCAGAAGAGCCACTTTGCACAGACGGCGTCAGCTTCATGGCCTGCTGGCATCCTCTGCTCTCTCCCAAGGCACAGGGAACACAAGATGGGCTTCAAAGCCTATCTGGGAGTGGAGGGGCGGGGTGGCCTTGAGTCTGCCTGGAAAACAATCCCCCATTACAGCCCACAAGACACTCCCTGTGACTATTAATCATTCCCCAGCAACAGCCCCTGGGACAGCTCAAGGGAACTTGTCACTGCTCCTTGCTGCTTAGTTACTTCATGCCCAAGATCTAAAGCAGCAACATCCCATCTGGTCCTCCCGCAGTGCTCTGAGGGAGACGGGAGAGTTATGAGGCATCTAGAGTTCACAGGTGAGGTGACAGAGGCAAGGGGATGAGCTTTGCTCAGATTCAGCCAGTGAGTAAGCAGAGTACCTGAGCCTCAATTCTTTTTTCTTCGTCTCAGGCCATTTCTCCTTCTTCCAGGCCCTGCATGGCCTGGCCCCTGCTGACTCCACACATGTAGCTCACTTCCCACTGCCACCAGCCCTCCTCAGACAAACCAGCCCTTTTCTCCCACTAGGCCTTTGCACTCCCTGTGTTCCCTCGGCTTGGCATTTCCATTTCATTGGGTCTCAGTGTATGTGTCACCATCTCCGAGAGGCCTTCCCTGGTCATGCTAAAGTAGCATTCACCAGTCGCTCTGCATCTCATCCCCCGGCTCAATGCCTTCACATGGCTTACCCCAGTCATCTTTTTAAATTTTTGTCTCCCTCATTAAGGCAAGAGCCTCAAGAATTGTTTTCACTGCTGCCTCCCAACATTTATCACTCAGCATTGTCCTCAGCCCGGACGGTTGAGACCCTTGTACATGGAATGAATGCCCAGAGGGCTTGCCTTGGGCCCCTGCAGCTGTGCCCTCCCCATGGAGTGAAGAGTCCACAGGGCCAAAGATGTGCCCACCCAGAGCCCACCACCTCCCCTCTAGACTACACTGGGGTTACCCAGAAACTGTGTATTTCCCTGGTCACATGGCGCTAAACCCTATTCCAAGGCCTGCATGGGCCTCGTCTTCTCAAAGGCAGATCACACCACTGCTGCGAGACTCGAGGCCTGAGGCGGGCCCAGGAGCAACACGTGCAGCGGAGGCCCCTCAAAACACTGGGCAGACGGGGTTGGGGGGTGGGGAAAAAGGGGAGTGTCGGGCTGGGGGCTGGAGGGCTGGAGGTGGGGAGGCCTCCTACATGCAGAACTCCAAGGAGTCCTAGAACTGCATTTGAACCTGTTCTTCCATGTTGTTGTGAGGGTATATCATTAAACAGTTTGTTAGTTGGATTTATAACTTGAAATTTAGACATATGGTATGTGGGCCTCCAATTACTCTGTCACCTACAGCCTGACAAATGTCAGGGGCAGGTTTGCCACCACTAAACATCAACTAAATAAATGTATAAAGGAATGAACGAATGAATGAACAAAGTTTAGGTCCGTACACCAGAGCTTCTACAGTGGCAGCCGGGAGCAGTTTTGCAGACTAAAGCTGACCCTGAGTCAGTCTGGATGTGCACAGCCCCAGTGCAGAGCTAGTGCCATGGTGGGTCGAATCAGGTGCCCTGGGGATTGCTGTAGGACGGAATCAGCCTTACTAATGAGATCAAATTAGAACTGTAGCAAAAATAATTTTCTAAGGTGGCCTAGAAGGCGGCTTTGAGCTTTTCCATGGATTTAATTCCTCCCGCTCTGCCTTTAGCCATTGACCGCATGTGTGTTTAAAGTAAGGCATTAGGGAATTTTATGGCATATTGCCAGCTCCATCCTATTTTTCTAGAATGAAGCTTGTGGATAAGCCCCAGTAAGATAATATATTAACAGAAGAAGAAAAAAGAGTGAATTCCATAAAATGCAGTAACTGCTAAGTCAACTCCTTTTAAAACATTTTAGAGATTTTAAGGTCAAGAATTAATTGACCGCTTACTTCAAAGGAATCAATTTATTGCTTCAGCATTTATTTTCAGAATCAATCATTTTGCATCACCTAGAGGAGTTAAGAAATTGAACTTGAGAGCACATTACCGTAAAACACTCATCAGTCTATGTATGACTTCCAGCTACAAGTCTTTTTCACAGAAATCCCAAAGATAGTTGATTTCTTGCTGCTTTGCTCTAAATGTAACAGCTAGTGATAATGTGGCCCTGCAGAGGCGTTCTAAATAATGGGTAGCAAAGCGAAGGGCTTGCAGGGATCAATTCAGACCAACAGACATCTAGAGAACCTACACAGACCAGGCATGTGCTGGGTGCTGGCAGGGGCGTCCTGCATCATTGAGCCGATTCAGGAAATGCATATAGAAATACGCATTTGTTTTCCCTCCACTGGCTGGGTTATTCCCGCAAGATGGGGGTATTTTGGGTCCTGAATTATTTAAAGATTTATGCTGAAAAGTTGAAGGGCAATAATTAAGTACCAATGTATCTTTGGTCACATTTGTTACGTTTCTGCTATATAAAAACGTCTAATCAATTTAACCTAAAGGCTGATGCTAATGTCGTAACCTGCAACCAAGAGGTTGGGTGACCTTGGGCAAGTCACTCCACCTCCTCAAGCTTCAGCTTGGATAGATGATCTGTAAGGCAGCCTCCAATGCTAACAGTCTACAAAACTCCGTGTCAATCAACACCCACCAGTGATTCAGACAGACCAGCTGTTGGCTTCAGAAGACAGACCCTCCAGATGAACAATGCGACATTTACCATTGGGCTTTTTGGCAGTCGCATACCCAGTGAACAGTGCTGGGAGCAGATTAGTAAGGGCGCCTTGGATAGAGAAAGCTTTAGTAATTCAAGCCTTTAAGCATCCTATTTACTGAGAAGTGGCTCTGGATTAAATAAACATTGAAATTACACACTCAACCCAAATTGGATTTCGGGCTGAGCGTCATTACTGGAGTGGAGGAGAGACAGCTGCAGCCTAAGGTCACCTGCTCTCCTCAACCCTCAGTGCTAATTGGATCAAGGTTAAATTCTCCCAGACAGCCACATAATTCACGTTGCATTTGACTGGATGCAATGGTAAACTTGATCAGGGCTACTGCTCATTGCAGCAGGGGGACACGGGGGGATCTAGTGATCCCACCCCAAACTCTTCACTGACTACGTATTTGACCTTGAGAAAATCTTGTTTTGTGACCACTAAGGTCCTGCCCATCTCTAACATGTTATAATCTGTTGCTTGTTTCTAATGAGAATCAGGTCAAAATTAACACTCCCGGCTGCCTCTAGAGTAGGTAAGGTAGAAACGTAGCAGTGGTTCCAGACCTTGGCTACACATGGGAATCACCTGAGGAGCTTTGACAATTACCAATGTTGGATCCCACCCAGAGATCCTACTTTAATTGTCCTGAGGGTAGCCCAGGCTTTGATTTTAAAAGCTCCCCAGGGACACCAGTGCACCTCCAAGCTGAGAACCTCTGCTTCAGGGAGAAATTTACCTCAGGTGTGCCACAGACACTGTTAGCTACCCCAAAGTCATCCATGCTCAATGCCTTGTCTTCTCATTAAAAAACTAGAAAGGTAGAATTCTTTCCTCCCCAGACTCCTTTGCAGCTAAGAGGCCCATGTGGCCTAGTTCTGACCAATGAGATGGAAGTAGAATTCACTGGGTGGAGAATCCAGGAAGCTTTTGAAGGGAGCCTGACCTGGCTGGCATGCCCTCCAGCCTCTTGCCCTTTGCTTTCTTTTCTTTTTCCTTCCTGTGATATAGATGTCATGCCTGGAGCTGTAGCAGCCTTATTACAATGAAGTGGATGAGAGCCAAATGCTAACGTAAAGGTGGCAGAGCAGGAAAAGGGAAGGTGCCTGGATCCTCGAGCTTTCCATGACCTGTGATATCTGCCCTGCTGCCTACCCTGGAACTCCTTGATGCTTAAAATAAGTAATCGTTTTATTTTGGCCACTGTCAATCCCATTTCCTCTTGTATGAAGCTCAACGTTATCCTTAAGTGATTCAGAACAGGAAAGGTGGTAACAAGAAATGCTTCACTGTCTCAAGGTTTCCTCAACTGTATAGCATGGACCCAGAGAGAGAGGCATTTTCCTTAGTTTAAAAATGGTCATTACACCTAAGCTACTTTTACTTTTAACCCAGGAGAAGCCGTGTGTTCTTATTGCTGTAGGAGGCTCCCCAAAGGGCCTGCACTTTGACAGAACCATCTGGAGACTTGCTACTTGATTAAGGTATGGCTCTTGGATAACTGTGCTAACACTTAACTACCATCCTGACCCCAGTCAGCCTCACCAAGGCTGGCTAGGTAAAAGGCCTGATGGGCTCAAGGGCGCAAGGGTAGGAAGCTGAAAACAGAGTGGTGTAGGACAGGGGCTCAACAAACCTCAGGAGCTTTCTAAAGAGAGGTGACCTCAGAGGACATGATCCTAGCAGTGATTTATAACTTTGTCTCTGGGGCTGGGGTGAGGGTGGAGCGATTCGCTTCTCTTGCCGCCTTGACATCCGCACTTCTCTAAATCTCCTTTCTGTACCCACATTCCACACTCACAGTGAAGAGACGAAGTGTTGGCCGCCTTTATATCACCGGCACCTAGCAGAGTATCTGGCAGCTAGTAGGTGTTCACTAAATGAACAAACAGTCGTCCTCGCCATCTGTTCACACTCCTGTACGTGTACCCACCACCATGCCCCCTTCCTGTGCAGTGAGAAATCCAACCCGTTCTAGTTACTAAATTATGGCTTCTGCTCTTACTACCTCCTCCGGGTCGCCCTACTGCCTTTCCCACCCTGGAGATGGGGTTAAGAAAGAGAAATGGGAAAGTAGCAGGAGAGACTTATGGGTTGAGGGAGATGACTTTTTGTTTTTAAGGATATGTCTGTCTGCTGATGGCAGTAATCTAGTAAAGAGGGAGAGGCTGAAGATTCAGAAGAGAGAGAGGAGAAACAAAGGGACAAGGTCCCTTTGAGAAGGTGAAAGGGGCCCGAGTCAGGGCATGAGTGGAGGGTTGACCTTGGAGAGGAGACAGGGCACTTCCTCCACTGACACAGGGGCTGAGACGGGCCCTATGTCAGTAGACTTGTAATCCTTGCTTCTATTTTCCTAATAAAGTAGGACGTGAGATCCTCAGCTGAGAACAATAGTAGAGATAAGGGCATAGAAGGCTGAGAAAGAGGAACTGATACAAACCCACCATGACTCTCTTCCTCTTTTCCTCTTTGCCTCCACGGGCCGGCCTTGTTCATGACCTGCTGGCAGGCTTTTGATGACTGGCATAATGATTGGCTTTGGTCTCCTCGGCCTAGGTTGTGAGATCTGATCAATCTATCCAACTGTCTTAATTGTCTGATACCGACTCACACAGAGAATGGGCATGGAGTTATTTTCCCATACTAAATCAAGTTAAGTTCATTCAATTTCTCCCCTAAACCTCAGCATCACCCGTTCCTATCCTTATCCTGGTGATGGAAAGGGAAGGAGAGGCAGAGAGTCTAATTCAGGCTACAGCAGGTGAAATTTGGGAAATTCAGTGAAGTCAAAACGAGGCCACCCAGATCCTGAAATAAGGTGACTGAGAGAAGCAAAGATCGGTTCTGAGGTCTCTGGATACTCTTTGGCAAAGCTTCCAGTGCTTCTAAAAGACTTACAATAGAAACAATAATCTTAACATCCCAAGATTATCGTAACTTTATCTTAGTTAGCCTCAGTCCATTCTACACAATGACATTAATGGAGATGTCCTAAAATATGGGGGTGGAAGTGTAGGATGTTGGGAAGAAACTAGGGGGAAATGGGGAGTGAAGTTTTCCCCTAGTTTAGACCCTATGAAAATTTCCAGGAATACCTCTTGGAACACTGCTGGGAATCCCACACCAGGCAGGGAAGCACAGCCATCTCCAAAGAGGGGGTGAGTAGGAATTGTGCACCATCTTTCTGGAACTAAGAATGGGGAGGGCTCTGAACATCCATCTGGTCCTGGAGAACCATGATTCTTGGCTTCAAATGTCACCCAGAGGAAAGGCTATGAGGCCCACAGCTTGTGTGCAGAACTGAGGGGAAACACTGACCAACATTGTTCAAGAAAGCCCGTGCCTATCTCTTGCTAACTGAGCGCCCACTGTAATTCCCCTCATCTTGTCACCTCTGTTTATGCTTCTCTCAGTGGCGTCCTCACGCTCCCACTTTCACAGTCAGAGCTTCTACATCTCAATGCAAATTTCAAACATTGGACCAGGCCTCTTTTCCCATCAAAGTGACCAACACTCACAGGACTAGAAATTTAGTTTCCCTGGAATGAGAGTCTTGTGATGCGTGATTTGCAAAGCAGTGACTTTAACATTATGGAATTTTATCCACATGAGAAGACTATTTATTGAGGAATTAAGAGTAATGAGTTGTCATGTTCTTATGATGGGAAAGGGGATAGATAATTTTGCAATCTATATTCAGCCTTCTTCCATTAACATATAAAATCTTGTGTGAGAGCATCTGGATGGCCTCAAAGCAGTGGATGACCAGACTACTGGAGGCTGAGTGGCTTTTGAAAGTGCACATTTATTTCTAAAGGAAAAAATTAAAAGGAGGATGTTGGAATGTAGGGGTGGTTCTGTTGAAAAAATTTGCCTGGATGACTTGACATTACAGGAAATATCCTAGTTCACTTGTAGACGAAATCCAGTGCTTCCACCCAGGATAGTGAGAGAGAAGTCTAAGGAATTTGTTATAAAAAAAAAAAGTAAGGGAAGGTGAAAGTAGAAAGAAAACAACAACGGGTGTTGTAACCCTAAACATGTATACCCTTGGGCCACAGTCTCCTCCACCACTGGGCATCTAACCATTCCTCCCTGGTATATACATTTATCTTTGTTCACCCTTGGCTCTCCAATGATTTCCAATGGATTGCGGTTAGAATCCTAACAGATCTTGTCCAATGGTCTTCAATCAGGGTCACAACAAAAGACAAGCCAAGACCCCCATTTGCTCTTACTCTGTTTGGAGTACCTCCACATTAGCCCAACTTCCCACTTATGCCACTGACTTTAGATTTCTGGATGACAAACTTAAGAAAGTGATTCTGTTACCAAGCATCTTGGTACCAAGCACCTAAATAGCTTCGTCATCATCCCCAAGATCTGAAATTACATGCTGTCCCATTTGTGAGCTCATTAATCTCTGTTTTCCAGTGGGAGCTGTACAATTACAAAGAACTGCTCAGCAGAGGTCTATAATAGCTGTCCAACGGCAGCATCACCAAACCACAGGCACACTTGCCTGAGTGGAATGGGAATGCATGTTAGGGGGCGTGGAGGGCAGGTAACAGGGGGCTTGAGCTCATCAAAGGACAAGGCTTGTTTAGAATTTATTGACGTGCTGTTAAATGTGTTGCCGCTTTTCCTAGTATGATGGCTGTTTATTGATTGACTTTTCAAAAAAGCTTTCAATATTGTGGTTTGTTTATCATGGAGCTTTGAGCTGTTGCAAGTTGACCCCAAAATTGATGTAATTAACTGATTTTAGTTTTCTCTGTTTAACTGATGTTGAATTACAGACAAAAAAGTGTGTGGCAGTTTGTGTAATTTTCTAGTTAGTTGGATGTCATCTTTGGCTTTTATAGCCTTCTGGTTACTCAACAATAACTTTCCAAATGTTAGCTCTGCTCTGATTATTAGCTTTACGACGATTACTTTGCCATTATGCCTAATCAACAGCTGTGTGGAAACTCATTTCAATCATATTTTTCCTGCTTAGAAATTAGCAGATGAAGGATAATTACTGCCGGACAGCTCCAGAGTTCTGATTGGCTACTTCCTATCTAACACTGTCAAAAATGAAAACTTAAAATGTAAAACTTTTATTTTAACTTTCTAAATAAAGAATGAACTCCTGGCCTTTTTTGGAACCCAGAGGCTGAGAATGAGTTGCTCATTTCTCTACCTGGAGACCAACCATTTACCAAATCAGGGTAATTTAATTAACTAGATTAATTAAACTAGATTAAAGGTGCTCTTTACAGCATGTGACTTAAGCAGCCACAGAGTCATGAAGGATGGCAAAATTTCTTAATCTCCAGAATTTAAGTAATGGACTTTTCCTTTCCACATAGTTCATAGAAGCATCAGAACTTTCAACAAGACTAGGGCTGGAATGGCTTGGAAAGACCATCTAATCCAGGGTTTGCCTGTGGATCTGGGGGTATATATGTACATGGACATATTTCTGGGAAGAAGAGTCCTAGCTTCCAGAGATTCCCAAGGGGACCATGGCTCCAGAGAAGTTAAGAAACACAGACAAACCTGGCTCTCTCATTTTATAGAAATGGAAACCAGCAGTGTCTCAGAGTTAGTGGTGGCAGAAGTGGGACTGAGAAGCAAGGTTCTCATACCTCCCAGCACCTCCTTGCCTCTCAGAAAAGCTACCACTTCCCCCAATCCAGCAATGCTGTTAGCACCTCCCCACCAAAGACTCAGCACCCCCCTCCATGGCACTGCCCTCTGACCTCTGTTCTGACAATAAATTTGGGCAAGGGTGTGATGTGCAGTGAAACCCATTGAAGAAATGGGCCCTTCTGACCTCAAACAGTGACCAAGGTCGATGGATGGTTAGTTGTTTCCCTGCTACCACTGCTGTTGCACACAGTGAAGAGTCTATGAGCCATGGCTCATTCCAAATGAGATAGCAAGTGTGCAAACCATCAAGGGCCAATCATGCAATTAAGCACTGATATTTAG
Organism: Phocoena sinus; assembly: GCF_008692025.1. Taxonomy (NCBI): domain Eukaryota; kingdom Metazoa; phylum Chordata; class Mammalia; order Artiodactyla; family Phocoenidae; genus Phocoena; species Phocoena sinus. Next base: position 39,834,191 of record NC_045766.1, read on the forward strand.
ATTTACATGCTTTCATGACCCCCCAAAATACCTTTCTAATAATAAATAACAGTTTGAAAAATTGTTGAAAATACACCCATATAACTTTATGGAATTTCTTCAGGTTTCAGATGCTATTGATATTTGATTATGAAATGCTCTTATGCAGTTGGAATAAACTTGGGAAGAATGGGTAAAACCTTCATAGTCTAGGATGTTTTACAGGTCTGAACATCAAAAAAAAAACTCTGCAGAGCTGATATGCTCTAAAGCACTGGTTTGCAAACTTTATGTATTAGAATCACGTGGAGGGCTTGATAAAACACAGGTTGCTGGGCCCCACCCCGCAGGTTCCTCGGTCAGTAGATCTGGAAAGGGGCCTAAGAATTTGCAATTCTAATAGGTTCCCAACTAAGCCTGATGCTATTGGCCCAGGGATCATGCTTTAAGAACCATGTGTCTTGAACATATGTATATGTATAGCTGATTCACTTTGTTGTAAAGCAGAAACTAACACACCATTGTAAAGCAATTATACCCCAATAAAGATGTTTAAAAAAAAAAAAAAAAAAAAGAACCATGTGTCTAAAGCTCATGTTTACGGACACAGAGAACAGACTTGTGGTTGCCAAGGGGAAAGGGGACGGGGGAGGGATGGAGTGGGAGGATGGGGTTAGCAGATGTAAGCTTTTATACATGGAATGGATAAACAAGGTCCTACCTACTGTATGGAACAGAGAACTATATTCAGTATCCTATGATAAACCATAATAGAAAAGAATATATAAAAAAAGAATGCACATATATATATACATAACTGAGTCACTTTGCTGTACAGCAGAAACTAACACAACATTGTAAATCAACTATGCTTCGATAAAATAAATAAATAAATAAAGCTCATGTTTATTAACTGCTCCTAGCTTCATAGTACCACCTTCACACATATATATCACTAACCCTTGACTTAACCACTCTGAAAGGCTCTCTGTCATCTGGCACCATCCATCTGCCTTATATATCATATAAACACACTTGCCACTGCCTCTTCCTCCACCCCACACTGTGTGCTCCTTCAGGGCAGGGACAGGGGCATTGTGTTCCTCCTTGGGTCTCCCACAGTGTCTAAAGCTTGTTGCCTTGATTTGTAATGGAGCTAAGTTCAAAATAAGGGGAATGGTCTACATGACTTTAAGAATCCATTCTGGCCCTAAGGTTTTATTAGTCAAAAGCTATCTCTTTGGACTTCCCTGGTGGTGCAGTGGTTAAGAATCCACCTGCCAATGCAGGGGACATGGGTTCGAGCCCTGGTCCGGGAAGACCCCACATGCTGCGGAACAACTAAGCCCGTGAGCCACAGCTTCTGAGCCCGCATGCCACAACTACTGAAGTCTGCATGCCTAAAGCCAAGCTCCGCAACAAGAGAAGCCACCACAACAAAGAGTAGCCCCCACTTGCCGCAACTAAAAGAAAGCCCGTACTCAGCAACGAAGACCCAATGCAGCCAAAAATTAATTAATTTTTTAAAAACCCACCACCTTAAAAAAAAATAGCTATCTCTTTGACCTGGTCTTTGTTCTCATCTCCATGGCAGATACCGACTAGGTGATCACCATTTCCTCCTGTCAATCCAGTTGTACACAGCTGGATTGCACTTCCCAGCCTCTCTTGCAGTAAGACTAGCCATGCAACTGATGCTAGTCAACGAATGTACATTACTTCCAGGGCTGGCCCACAAGAACCACCCACACAGGATCTTCCAGCTCTTTCCCCCACCACTGGCTTTAGGCAAATAAGCAGGTAAAGTGAGGGTGAAGGAACCTAAGGTGAAAGGAGCCTGGGTTCCCAAATCACTCAAGCACCCATCTAATCATATCATCACGTAAATGGCTTCCATTGTCATAAGAAACTCTTCAAGGCCTCTCACCAACTGACCACTCTTACCCTGTATTCCACGTAGCCACATCCTAGGACTAAAGAAAGATGTTAACCATCTAAGTTAAGCACCTCTTTGTACACAGAACTGTTCATGGGGCACCCCCAAAATGCCATGCACATGCTTGGACTTCTTCAGAAAAGGGTGGCAGAACAGTCAATGCAGTGATATCTGTAGTCCGGCTGCAAGTCTCTCCTGGCATGGGGTGGGGGAGGGGTGGTGTTCAGGCTCCCTGGGGCCCTCATTCTGGTCGAGGGAGGTTGGGAGGTTTACTCCCTGCTTGTGCAAAAGGACCTGAGCAACTTGGGAGAGTCTGACTGGTCTGGGCTCTGAAGGTCCTCACTAAGATCCTTTAGAGACCCTTGTGAGGAAGAGGAAATAAAGAGGAACTAATTTTTTTTGCAAGTGTCCTACGTCCAGCTGTTGTACTGGACATTTCATTATTTTATTTATTTATTTTAATTGGAGTATAATTGTTTTACAAAAGTTGTGTTAGTTTCTGCTGTACAATGAAGTGAATCAGCTATATGTATACATATATCCCCTCCCCAATGATATGTAACTCTTAAAGGTAGGGACAATGAGGGCCGGAGAAAGTGAGTCTTTTACCCAATATCACACGGCAGTGCCTGGTTTAAGTCCTTTGGACCCCAGGCCAATGCTTTTTTCTAGCATACCATGTAGCCTCTCTAACATCTGCCCCAGGAATGTGACATACTCGGGAGACTGCAAACCCCATGTGATAGACGCTTTCTTTTAAAATAAATTTGTTTATTTATTTACTTATTTATTTTTGCTGTGTTGGGTCTTCGTTGTTGCACACCAGGCTTTCTCTAGATGCGGCGAGTGGGGGCTACTCTTCGTTGCGGTGTGCGGGCTTCTTATTGCAGTGGCTTCTCTTGTTGCAGAGCACGGGCTCAGTAGTTGTGGTGCATGGGCTTAGTTGCTCCGCGGCATGTGGGATCTTCCCAGACCAGGGCTCAAACCTGTGTCCCCTGCATTGGCAGGCGGATTCTTAACCACTGTGCCACCAGGAAGCCCTAGACACTTTTTTTAAACACCAGACCCCCAATTTGGTTTTGAGCAGAATGTACCCAACTACTCAAACTGTATGTATATCCCAGATCCCCTTCCAACTAGGGTGGATGGATACATAACTCATCCTCACCAATGTGGTATAAATAGAATTGTTCAGTGTAGAGCTTCTAGGAAAGCTCCTAAGGCAATAGCAGCCACAGCTAGAATATACTTTATTTTTCTTTATTTGCATATATTTTTTATGTTTTGCCCTTCTTTTTCCTCCTGCCTGGAACTCAGAAGTGATGTCTGGAGGCAGAGTTGATGTTTGTAACCATGAGGCAACAGGATAACATCACAGGACTGCATATCAGCTCTGTGCTGCCTCCCACGGGACTTCTTTTACATGAGGTAATAAATAAGAGCAACAACACTTATTTGTTTAAGCCACCATTTCTTCAGGTTTCCTGTTACTTACAGTCAAAATTCTAGGTGTTTCCCCTTTGAATCAGTCTATTACAGAAGCGGTGGTAGATGCCTAGCTCCTCTTGCTAAAACGTATATTGGATCTTCTGGCTCCTTTTGTAACTCAAATCACATTCTCTAGAGTTTCCCTGGAGGGTCCCCAGAAGGATGGGGACTGTGGAGTATGCAGGCTAAGATCCGGTGACTGAATGGGCACCTGCCAAAAGGATAACATTGCCTGTGGTTTGTACCCCTAAGTGGAACTTCACCAGCCTCCCACTGCAACTGAATTCCCCTACCCCACCTCCAGCATGCAACCAATTACGTATCCAAAAGTACACAGAAGAGCACTTATACATACATGCCTAAACCGCCAAATCACGGCACATGTTATTATTCCTCTTTCAGGTAATGGTTTTTCATCTTCTCTCCACCAATTTCAAACAACTAATCAAGATTCTCCAGCTCCATGTGAAGTTTCCAAAATGAGCCTAACCTGGTCTAATCACCCAGCGCCCTAGCAGTAGTGACGATAGTGAGGCATCGTGCTTTGCACAGCTTCTTGAGCAGCAACCTTTGCCCAGGAAACATAGCTGAACAGCCTGAGAAGAGCTGTTCATGACACAATGGAAACACCCCCAGGGATTCACAGAAATAACTGGGGAGAGACATTTGCTCTGATTAGTATGGCCGTGGAGTAAATCATCCCAAAACTCAGAGGCTTAGGACAACAATAAGCATTTATTATCTCCTATAGTTCCTACAGATCAGAAATTCAAATGGGGCACAGCAAGGCTGGTTTGGTTCTGCTCCTCGAAATCCAGAGCCTTGGCTGGAGACGCAAAGGCCGGGAACTAGAATCACTAAAGCCTCACTCCTTCACATGTCTGGTGGTTGATGCTGCTGCCGCTGTGGGCTCTGCTAGGACAGTCAGCTGGAGCATCCACACGATGCTTCTCCAGGTGGCCTGAGCATGGTTCCAAGAGTGAGTGTTGCAAGAGATAGAGCTGGGTGGAGCCATGTTACCTTTTATGACCTAGCCTTGGAAATCACCCGGAGCCACCTCTGCTGTGTTCTGTTGGTTCAAGGGGAGGGACCGTATACCGCACCTCTTGATGGAAGCATGTTAATGTCACATATCGGTTCACTTGTCTTCGGAAAATAAAATCTACCACAATGCTGAAAGAATTTGGATGCCTTACATTTTTTTTTTTTTCCCGGTACGTGGGCCTCTCACTGTTGTGGCCTCTCCCGTTGCAGAGCACAGGCTCTGGATGTGCAGGATCAGTGGCCATGGCCCATGGGCCCAGCCACTCCATGGCATGTGGGATCTTCCCGGACCAGGGCACAAACCCATGTCCCCTGAATCGGCAGGCGTACTCTAAACCACTGCGCCACCAGGGAAGCCCCTGGATGCCTTATTTTTATACCAGGGGGTGGGGGAGGGGAGGAGAGGCGAGAGGCAGGGAAACATGATTATTGCCATAGACCTGGGGAAAATTGAATTACCTATCAATTTTATAGTTATATGTATTCTCAGGCTCTTGCTCTCTTAGTCAGTTTGGGCTGCTATAACAAAGTACCATAGCCTGGGTATATTATAAACAACAGAAATTTATTTCTTACAGTTCCAGAAGCTGGGAAGTCCAAGATCAGGGTGCCAGCATGGTCAGGTTCTGATGAAGGCCCTCTTCAGAGTTTCAGACTGCCTTCTCATTTTATCCTCACATGGCAGAAGGAGAGCAGAGAGCTCTCTGAGGTCCCTTTTAAAAGGGCACTAATCCCATTCATGAGGGCTCCACCCTCATGACCTAACTACCTCCCAAAGGCTTTGTCTCCAGATATCTTCACACACACTGGAGGTTAGGATTTCAGCATATGAATTTGGGGGTGACACAAACATTTAATCCATTACACATGCATTTGTTCTAAATCATTAGATTATAAGAACTGTTATACACAATTTACGTTATAATGAACCACAGTTCTCAGTGTCTTTTTCTGTCCCAACTCCTCCTTCAAGCTTCAGCTTACATTTCCCCTCTTTAGTAAAGCTGTCCCCTTCTCCCCAGGGGAGTACATCCTGCTTCTGCTCCTTAACCTCCTTGTCAGGCTCACAGAATTCAAGATATCACTTTTGTAACAGCTAAATGCTTATATTACTCCAGTGACAGTAGTTAATATCAAACATCAGTGGGGCAATATTTAATATTCCACCCTCTGATGTTCTTTTAAGCATCTAGTATTTAAGTGTAAACTTTAAATTATATCTAGAAGTATATATTGACTTACTGTAATACAAAACCCAAGATGCAGAGACATGCTCAGAAAAGCTTGCCAAAATGTTACTTCTAAGAGCCTGTTAAGGGGCTTTAATATTTTATTTTGGATTGTGCAGATAAAGTTTATAAACAAGATTGTTAAAAAAATAATGGGGATGAGAAGGCTTTCTATCTCTTTCTTTATATCTGAGGGAATAAAATTCACGTATATATCTCCACCCCTTTGGGCGAGGACTGGGGCCATTCTTATTCTTTCCAGATTGATGCAGAGCTCCCCCCCGCCCCCTCCAAAACCCCACATCACTTCTGAACAATGACCAACCTCTATCGAGAGCTTATCATGTGCCAGCCACTTTATATACATCATCTCACTGAATTCTCACAATGATCCTGAAAAGAGGTATCATTATCACAATTTCACTGAGCTAATTGGGCAAACCAGTGGCAGCACTTGGATTTGAACTCCTGTCTGCCTAATTCTAAAACGCGTGCACTTTCAACCACCCCACACACCCTGTCTACTAACGCTATGGTAGGTCATGTGCCAGAGCCTTGTTAAGGGCAGCAGAGAGCTCACCAGACAGGCAGCCATCTGCAAGCACAGAGCTCTTCTGGTTTCCCTCCTAGGAATGACAAGATCAGAGTTTAAACCGTAGCTCTTCCTTTTTCTGCAACTTTGAACAAGTCACTCTCTTGAATCTCACTTTCTTCTACATTATCTAAAATAATGTCCTTAATGAGCATTTACTCTGCACTAAGCACTTTGGATTAACTCATTTAAGCATCACATAACCTTAGAAATTAGATTCTATTATTACTCCCATTTTATAGAGGAGGAAACTGAGGCTTGGAGCGATTAGGTGACTTGCCCAAGGTTCCAGAACTAGTGGTAGAGCCAGATTTAAAAGCAGGTCTGTCTGATTGCGTGGCTTAAATTCCTAACCATGCAGCATAATTGTCCCTACTAACACTTTTCTGATCCATCTTGTTAAAATGAACAAGATGATATATGTGCAAGCATTTTGTAAAAGTTAAGCATGAAACAAATGCTGTTGTATTTCTGTTAGCTTTTTGACTCTGGTTATGGTAGGAAAACCGTGCTGGAAGAGGGGCTCTCTGGGAATAAACGTCCACATAAACAGAGGAATGTAGAATTCTGGAGCCAGCACCACTATACTCTCTGGAACCAAAGACAGGCAGCCAGAATCCTGTATTATTAGATTGTTCCACTTAACAGAATCCATTTTGTTCAGCTTTAAGAAAAAGTAAATCACTGTTAAATGTCTGTCTGAACTGCTTTAATTATAGATTAGCCTTGTCAATCTTAATAAAATTATGCCTTGTGTTTGAGGTTTGTATATGGAAAAGTGCTCAAAAGCAATTACTTTTTAGGAGCAGGACAGGAATAAAGACACAGACATAGAGAATGGACTTGAGGACACGGGGAGGGGGAAGGGGAAGCTGGGATGAAGTGAGAGAGTGGCATGGACATATATGCACTACCAAATGTAAAATAGATAGCTAGTGGGAAGCAGCCGCATAGCACAGGGAGATCAGCTTGGTGCTTTGTGACCACCTAGAGGGGTGGGATAGGGAGTGTGGGAGGGAGTCGCAAGAGGGAGGAGATATGGGGATATATGTATATGTATAGCTGATTCACTTTGTTGTAAAGCAGAAACTAACACACCATTGTAAAGCAATTATACTCCAATAAAGATGTTTAAAAAAAAAGTAATTACTTTTATATCCCAAGCACGTCATTTAAAAAATTCTTATATTCACAGCTTGATCCTTTTAACTCTATTCTTAGACTCATTTTTAGGTTTTTTTTTTTTTTTTGGCCATGCCACATGGCATGTGGGATCTTAGTTCCGTGACGAGGGATCAAACCTGCACCCTCTGCATTGGTAGCATGGAGTCTTAACCACTGGACCACCAGGGAAGTCCCTCTTAGACTTATTTTTAAACTGACTCTGTCTAAAACTAAATTATGGCTCCATGATATTGAACAGTTTATATGTCACATTAGTGACATGGTCATTGATTTTATATTTCTGTCCAAACGAGTAGATTTTAAGCAGAAACATCAAGGCCCCAGCAATAAAAATGTGCATTTACTTCCAAAGAATCTGCTTTTATTATTACAATAAGATGAATTTTTAAGAAATCTTCAAGATTCCTGATTCTAAGGAATGCTCTTAGTTGACGGTGAACAGCTCTATTTTCTTGTAGACTTATTTAAAAAGTGGTACTTGCCTAAATTATGCAGGGAAAACCCAGTCTATGGGAAATTAGTCTATATAAGAGAACCCTAACTCCTCAAAATATTAACTGGAGTTTCAACTAAAGAAAAAAAAAATGGCAGCTTAGGAGTGTGGAGAGAGTTCCTTGATCACGCAAGTTGGGAAAATGCTACTTTATATTGCTTCCTCTTAGAGAATCACAACGTACCTTAACAAATTAAAGGCTCTGAAAAATCCTGTAAGCAGTGAAACTCACATGATTTTCTGTGACTGGGCATTTCTCAAACTTACTTGACCACAAAATCCTTTTTCCAAATGACAATAACATTCCATAGAATTCATGCTCTGTAAGACTTTGGCAGTCCATTATAATTGATTCTGAAATAAAAATGACTGAGGCATGTGACCAAACCACTTCAACTTCCCAAGATGGGCCATGCTGAGAAGTACAGCTACCTACAATATAATTTTTTACCTTAAGATTAATTTCTTTTTTTAAAATTTATTTTATTGAAGTATAGTTGATTTACAATGTTGTGTTAACTTAAATTTAGTGTTATTTATTTATGTCACTTCTTATTCCACAAAGAATTTGCTATAACTCATAACACTTATACAAATGGAGAAATATGAATGGAATCAAACAAAAAATAAGTTGAATTAGAAAACCGAGGCCATATTAAAGTAGAAACATAAATATGAGGAGGCGGGAACCAGCACAAATGTTATAACTAAACTTTAAATTTAGTTCTGAACTCCCCAGCAACCAAAACCAAAAGCGATTCATGGCCATTTGCATAATAACCATGATGAAAAAGGAGAAAGCTTTGACAAGCTCATAAGGAAACAAGGCTTTTTTGGACTGAATTCTAAACGAAATCATTCAAAAGGGAGAATTTCATAGGCGACACAATGCTTCCAACCATTTTCAAATGCAGTAACAAATTTATGTGGCTAATTCTTATAGCGTTGCCAATGATAAGGCTCAGGCCAAATATTAAATTCTGCCAAGTTAATGGGTTCCATTTGTCTTTGGCTGATTCAGGAAGACAAGTTACAAATCTAATAAACTCATGATAACCCTAAAACAAATTAGCTTTGTACTTCACCATTTTCAGAATTAAACTAACAGGCAAGAAAAGATAATGAGCTCTTTTTAGTAAATAACAATAGTTAACACTTATATAGAGCTTTCTATGTGCCAAGCAGTGTTCTAAGCACTCTATATGTGTTCGTTCATTTAATCCTCACAACTCTATGAGGTAGGTATTATTATACCCTTTATTTTGCAGATGAGGAAATGCAGACCCAGGGGTTAGGTGCCCAAGGTCACAGAGCAGTACTAACACTGTCTACTGTCACTTGCAATTGAGGCCAACTTTTCCACATGGATGGGTGCCAGTCTTAGGCAACAGAGTGGCAAACACTACCCCCTTCAATCTATACAATCAGAGGAATCATGTAATTTGTCATCTTTGCGTCCCTAGAACTGGAGAAGGTGGTTCAGGGGCACTGTACCAGTCAAGGTCCAACCAGAAAAACAAACAATTCTGAGCACTTAAAACAGAAGGAATTAAATACAAGTGACCGGTTACACAGCGAGAGCTAAGAAACCCCCAGGAGATGGTAGCGCAGCCCGGGCATGAGCAACAGTGGGAAACGGGAAGTGTTCTTACGGCACCCTGGGGACTGGGGTTGCCCTCCACAGACCTATGGGAGCCTTGAAAGAGCTGCCAGAGCCCCCTCCACTAGCTTCTCCCTTTATTCCCCCTCCAACCTCCCACTGGCTGAACCCTGCCAGAATCCCAATAACAGGGAAAGGTACCCTCTAGGGATCAGCCCTCCTATGATACAGGGCAGAGCTGTAACTGTTGAAGAATGGATCTAAAAGTTAAAATGCCCAAGACTGGCCCAGGTATTAACACTTAAAATGTGAAAATTGTGTCTTCCAGTATTTGGAGCTAATGGGCTTCAAGAGGCAAAACACCTGGTAAATAAAAGCTTGTTCTCTAAATCTCTGGTCATGCTAACAAGGGGGAAATCCTCTTTCTGCTTGCAAGAATACATAAGTAAAATACTTCATTCTGCAGGTAGCAAAACCATGGTATTGTTACTCAAGAGAGGGCTACATGTTGAAAATATGAAGTCATACACTTAGGTAAATTAATTCCATAAGGGCTTGCCTGGTGGCGCAGTGGTTGAGAGTCCGCCTGCCGATGCAGGGGACACGGGTTCATGCCCCGGTCCGGGAAGATCCCACATGTCGTGGAGCGGCTGGGCCCGTGAGCCATGGCCGCTGAGCCTGCGCGTCTGGAGCCTGTGCTCCGCAACGGGAGAGGCCACAACAGTGAGAGGCCCGCGTACTGCAAAAAAAAAATAATAATAATTCCATAAAAATGCATTTAGCACCTATGATGTTCAAGTTGCCAAGGCAGAGATTCCTAAATGGTGTGGCCATGGCATTCTGGAGCGCTGTAAGCTCTTCATAGATATGCTCCCAACTCTGATTGATCCATTTTGTCCCACCTGAGCACCACGCGTGCATGGTGATGCCTGTCCCAGGGAATGATGAACAGAGAGGGTGCTGTGACTTGTGGTCAGCAGGATAAACCTTGCTGCAGGAAGTAAGAAGAGTGACCTAACAGCAAATCGGGACTATAGGAAGATGGTGTGCTGACAGGAACATTTGAGAACATCGCTTCATGAATTTCTAATAGTGCACAGGAAAGCAGGCAGGAGTTAACATTCAGACAACATAGCAATGGGGGGAAGGTAGTGTGTGAGCCGGGGAACCCTCCAGGTGAGCTTCCCAAAGTACTAGTCAAAATGGTGCCAGTCCACAGAGAGATGGAAACCACTATTCTACAGGGGCCCAGACACAAAGCTTACTGCCGTGAATGGATTTCTAGAAACCCCAGGATTAAGATATATACACAACCACCTGAAATATGAGGTAGAAAATGAGAATTGCCACAAATGAGAGATGATGTTAGGGATTCTGAGAAGAAAGAGATAACTTCTAGCTGGGGACACTGGATTTGGGGATGAGTAGTATACATTTTGGAGAGGAAGTGACACTGGAGCTGTTTCTTACATGGTTTTGACCGACCTACAGAGGTGGGAAAAGAGAATTCCTGGTGGAGGGCACAGCCAAAGGGAAAAGATACCAGACAACAGTAGCATGGGAAGCCAAGAGGGGTGATCAGGTTTAAAGCTTTCTAAGGCTGCTCTATGATTTTGGAGGAGAGTAAATATAGAGATTTTTTACATATGCGTTAGGATGGAGGTCTGCAAAATATGACCCTTGGGCCAAATTAGGACCGGTGCCTGTTTTTACAAATAAAGTTTTATTGGCATCCAAAAAAAAAAAAATAAATAACATCTCTAAAGCAGGGAGCTTGGCCGCTGTCTCAGGTAGTCATTTATTGAAGTAAAGGATGTAGGAAGGAAAGAAGTAGAAAATCAAAATGAAAAGGAAATTTAAGATTATACCCAAAAGGCTGTTTAAAAATTCATCATTGCATAAATCTACATAAATGTAGATCTGCATAAATGAAAATTGTTAAGGGAAATTTTGGATATTGGGCTATATTCACAATCTTTTAAGGCAAGTGTCTTGGAAGACAGTTATTCCATGCCATTTAACATTCGAAGCAGGGTAGTGGGTAGATGGACCACAGCCCTGCCCGGGGACTAACGGGCAGTGCAGAGTCAGTGCGCCTGGTTCTGTTGCCCTGTAACTGTGTGGTCCTGGGCAGGATCCTGAGCAACAACAGGCATCTCACGTTCCATTCAGTTCTACAGAGAATATTCAGAAGGAGGTATTAACAACCAATTTTTCTTTGTAATGAAAGGGAGGCAGAGTATATTACTAGTTTCGAGTTAAAATAATGGAGCATAAAAATGTTTCACCTTATGAAATTACTTCATCCTGATGAAATTATTTCATTATGAAATAATTTCATGCTATGTGATTTGTCTGCCAGTGCGAGCATTTGGCTGGTACATCAGTCTACTGACAGATATATTCTAACTTTAACAATGTGACCATTTTAAAAAGTATGAGTGAAAAGAAATTCATTCAGCTGATATAACTGCAATTCTAATTTCAGATCTTCTTGGCCTCATTAAATATCTCTCACAACATTTATGGTCTGATTTTTATATTTCCAGCAATAAAAAGGAACGTTTGCCATGAGAAATTAACTGATAAATTGTAATAAAGCAAAATTAAATAGAGAAAGTTAGGTCATTGATAAATAATGTCATACATTCATTTTGCGTTTTAGAGCCCAGTATATACTTATTTTCTCCAGCATGTACCATTAGCATATTGATGCGCATTAGATGGCTTAGTTCATGTGTAAAGAATGTAAAATAATGAAGGGAATTTATCTTTTTGTTTTCAGAAATGCTTACAAAAATAGCTGACCTATCACATTATTACCTAAACCGTTACTAACGGGTTACAGAAAGTGGCCACAAAAGTGACAGAAATAAAAGCTTTACGTCCTCAGAAGAATCTCGTATACATGGTCTGGAATAGAGTCTAGCTCTATTTTCCTTGTAAATGGCCTCTTAATGCACCCGAAGTTGTCAGAGGGAACACAAGTGCCTCACCCCAGGGGTCATTTTGGCCCGGACCAAGTCAGTGAGAGTCTTCCCACCCTTTTTTTTTTTTTTTGCGGTACGCGGGCCTCTCACTGTTGTGGCCTCTCCCATTGTGGAGCACAGGCTCCGGACGTGCAGGCTCAGCGGCCATGGCTCACAGGCCTAGCTGCTCCACGGCATGGGATCTTCCCGGACCGGGGCACGAACCCGTGTCCCCTGCATCGGCAGGCAGACTCTCAACCACTGGGCCACCAGGGAAGCCTCCCCCCAGCAAGCTCCCTGAAAACAGGGAACCCTTTGATTTCATAGTGTCACCAGAACAGAGCAGAATGCCCAGTTCAGAATGGGCCCTCAATAAATATTTATTAAATGAGTGATGAAAGAAATACGATTTGAAGAGAACTTCAAAGCAGAATATTTCAGATCACAAATCATTTCTAGGTAGGGCCATTTATGCAAATATACACTAGTTATCATAAAACCCTCAATTTACTGTTGCACAGGGAGACCATACTGCAAGTTGAGGGAGACCGTAAAATGAGCAGGCAAGTTAGTAGGAAGGAAAAATGCTGCACACCCGAAAAGGGGGTTCTTAGAGCCTGGACGGTTTACAAGGTCCTAACTGCCCACGTTTAGACCTTAAGGAGGGACGAGAACAGGGCAGAGCTATTGCTTCCCAGGTTTAAAGGCACGAACTCCCAGTCAGCAGACAGCAGAGAGAAACTCCCTTCTGCACCAGGCATCATGTGACAGAACAGAAAGTTGCATGATGGGGCCACCCACTCTTTCTCAAGCTATCAGGACAGCTTCCAGAAGCACAGGTGAAACAGCAGCCAGTTTGGTTGTGTTCTGTTTACTTTCTTCTGTTCTAAAATGTTGAAAAGTATAGCTCATTAGGCATTCATTCACATGAATGTAAATAACAAGGAAGATACATTTTTCAAAAAATATTCTTCAGGGCTTCCCTGGTGGCGCAGTGGTTGAGCGTCCGCCCGCTGATGCAGAGTGACACAGGTTCGTGCCCCGGTCCCCGGAAGGTCCCGCATGCCGCAGAGTGGCTGGGCCCGTGAGCCATGGACGCTGAGCCTGCGCGTCCGGAGCCTGTGCTCCGCAACGGGAGAGGCCACAACAGTGAGTGGCCCGCGTACCGCAAAAAAAAAAAAAAAAAACATTCTTCAAGCACCACAGCAAGATAAAGCAATTAATTGTTCTTAATTTTTATCAAGTTAGACTCCAAGCGACCATGCTTTTTGGATAAAAGTCAGTCCCCATCCCCCTTCCATCTGTTTTTTTACTCCTGCACACACTTATTTACACACAATTTAGTGCCAATTTTCAACAAAATAAGGTTTCTTTTTAATTTTTACATTGTGATCTTCCTGTATCTTTCAAGTATTCTATGGAACATAGAATTAAATACCATCTTCCTCACTAAGTGGCTTGAATTTATGACTTCCTGAGAGCTAACGCATTTATTTTTGTGTTAAACAAATATAAAGAATAAGGACGCTGAGTAGTGAATATCATGTCTTTTCTGGGGCTTTTAAGGCTATAGAGTCTCTTTTCTTTCCTTCAAAAGGTTGTACACAATAAATTACATTGCAAATAAAAATGAATTAAGTGAGACTGAGAGATCAGAGAAGAAACAAAGAGACGCCAGTTTCTGTAGAGGGTCTTTAATGGATGATGCTTTGGGACGACCAATTTGGAAAGGAAAAAAATCCAATAAAAATCCATTCCGTACTCATTTTGCAGACCTCATCCTTTTCTTTGTTTTCATATAAATAACTCTGCCAATGTTTTATTTTATATAAGATCTATACTGTTTTTCTACTGTGTCCTAATGGTCTGCAAACAAATTCTAACTCTCTTAAAGGCAAACAGAAATTAAACAAATTAAATGCTGTTTGTTAAGTAACTTCAAAATAACAATAAGCAGGACACTTTCACTTATGCATCATCAACTGTACAACTTCCCCTTTACTTTCGCCATTGCTCCTACTATGACTAGCAGAAATCCTAAAAGATCAGACAGTAAAAACCCAAGGAGGTTTTCACATTTTTTTCAATTTCATACTCAAAGTCCATCTCAATCTGTGAACTGCTTTCATCTTTGAGACTGTTTGAAACCCATTAATTTTATTCCTCCTTTGGGAAAGTAAGAACAAGCCATGATCACAGAGGAAACTGTCATTTCTTTCCCTCTGTGGAATCTCTCCTTTACTGTACTCCATTTAGCAGTGGCTAGGACTGCAGACCTGGGTTTATCCCATGCTCGGGAGGAATCATTTATTTCTCCATAATGCTGAGCACCTAGCAGAGTTCCTTGAATATAGAAAATGTTCAATGCAAATTTGGCAAAAGAATGGGTGAATGAAAGAATAATACAATTTTCATTGTTTTAAAATGCATCATTTCCACCCTGTTATCTTACTACAGTTTGAAACCCCTTGTCAGTCAGTCTTTACAAAATAGCTTTTAGGCCTCCCTACAGAGAAACAGATGATGGCACAGAGAAATATTGTGGCTTTAGGAGAGCTTAGAAAGAAGGACCTGTGCTCAACTAAGCTTCACGTGAAGTAGTTTTGTCTGAGTGACACTTTGGAGATTCTCCAGGAGGAGAAAGGATTATTTTGGAGTGTGAGGCAAAGTCAGGAGCTCCCAGCAGCAGAAATATTTCAAATGTTTTCATTCAGGCGGGGCAATGACCTGTCCAAATCAAACCAGCACCCCTAACCTTGTTCCATAAGGCTATTAGGGAAATACAGTGTGACTTCCTCTGAGAGAAATCTTTGCCTTTAACCTGACCTACCGTTGAGCCTTGTGTGTCTCTATATCATTCCTTTGCTTTTACTTTTTTCTCTCTGTGACTATGGAATTTCCCATTTGGTCAAGTGTTTAAGGGGTGAGGGAATTAATAAATCCTAATCCTACAAAGATGACTGTTTCAGTCTGCCTTAATAAAAGCAAAGGTTCCTGGTGCTCTAAGGCCACCACCCAGCAGATGCGCCTGTGTCAGGGACCGCGTAACTGCCATCCCTCCCATGTGTGCCAAGGAGCTTAACCACAAAGCGGTGACTACTTGCCTCCATGTGCTAAATGGGAGCACAGATTCCCTTTAAGGCAAACTTTGCAAGCAAGAGTAACCTTGAAAAAGACCCTTTAGACGCAGATCAATGCTCAGGAACGTTGCCAACCACTTACACTCCCCTTTGACACTTCACAGATGTGTTACTTATGCTGGAGAAGAGGCCTCCTTCTACCCCAAACCCAAATCCCTGCTGTCCCTTGAGCTCAGTGGGGGCTTGTCGGATGAGCCCCTGGGGAAATATGCACACCTTCTCTCCTTCGTCAACTCGGGTCACTTTGGGGGAGTCCTCCCTGCCCCTCTGGGAATACTTCCGTGGTGTTGTGACCTTAGCCTCTCCGGAGAATTCTCTATCTGTTCTGGAGGTCTCCTGTGGGTACCGGATTTCAGCCCCCTGGATCTGCCTGAAAGCAGAACCACCCGGCGGTCTCCAACCCCCCCCCCCCAAGCTCTGGGACTGCTGCGGGGCTGCGCTAGCCATTAATGGCCATCATCCATTTTTAATCAGAAAGATCACAAGAAGGATGGTAAGCGAATCCCAGTCGCAAGTCAATTTAAATAACATTCCTGGGGAAATCCAATCACTTAAAACTGAAACACCTACGCGAGCAAGAGCCCCCGCCCGAGTGGCGGGGAAGAGCGAGACGGCCGACTTAATCAAGATCAGGGGGCTCCCAGGCTTAGCGCAGAGCGTTAACCCTTCCAGCCCCGGAGGGTGCCAAGGGGGGCTTGGAAGAGCGCGGCCGGCCGGGGCCAAGATGCCCACGGCAGCCCCACGCAGGCTGCCCCTGCCATCTTGGGCGGTTCCGGACGCTCTGCGCCCGGCCTGGGCGGCTGGGCGCGCGGGGTTAAGGTCAGAAGCTCAGGAGGCTGTTCAGGCGCGGGAAGCGGCCGCCTCCCGCAGGCTCGGCGCGCCTCGGGCTCCTCCTTCCGCCCAAGCGTGGCCAAGTGAGGACTGCTCCGGCCGCAGGTAGCAGAGGCAAGGGAGGCGGCGCGCGGGACCCGAGCGGAGCGCCCGGGGAGGGACTGACGGACACGCGGACAGACGGATACCCCCGCGCCCCCGGACCTTAGCAACGGTACGCGCGGGCCATGTGGGGACCCGGGGTCACGGCCGAGGGCCTGTCGGTGGCGCCGGCGCCGCCACCGCTGCTGCCGCTGCTGCTACTGCTGGCGCTGGCGCTGGTGGCGCCCTCGCGGGGCGGCGGAGGCTGCGCGGAGCTGGCGTGCGGCGAGCGGGAGCGCTGCTGCGACGCGGCCAACGCCACCGCGGTGCGCTGCTGCAAGCTGCCGCTGCACGCTTTCCTCGACAACGTGGGCTGGTTCGTCCGCAAGCTCTCCGGGCTGCTCATCCTGCTGGTGCTCTTCGCCATCGGCTACTTCTTGCAGCGCATCATCTGCCCCAACCCACGCAGGTACCCGCGCGGGCAGGCGCGGCCGGGACCACCGGGGGGCGCCGGGCAGCCGGGGGCCGCGGGGCCGCCCGACGACGACGACGACGACTCGCCCGCGCTGCTGCGGGACGAGGCGGCCGCCGGCTCTCAAGACTCGCTGCTGGACAGTGGAGGCGGTGGCCGGGGCCGGGCAGGCGGCGGGCGCTCGGCCCCTTCCTGCGCCTCGGAGCACGAGCTGCGCGTAGTCTCGCCGGTCTTCCTGCAGCTGCCCAGCTACGAGGAGGTCAAGTACCTGCCAACCTACGAGGAGTCCATGCGGCTGCAGCAGTTCAGTCCCGGGGAGGTCGTGTTGCCCGTGTCGGTGCTCGGCCGCCCGCGAGGTGGAGGCGCCGGGGAGTCCGACGGCGGCGGCGAGGGCCGCTTCCCGCTCATCTGAGCGCCCGGGGCCTCGCGAGGACCACGCGGACAGAACCAGGCCGGGGGCTACGGGTGGGACGCAAGGCCGGGGTGGCCGCGGCCGCCGCCGCCAGTTGTCTCAGACCCCGCCTGTCGCCCGGAGACGGGGTTGGGGCCATCCCCACCCCCGCCTCCCCCGGGATGTTAAATTTCCCTACGTTTCATTCGGTTCAAGGAAACGTTAGGCAAGCGCGGCGGGGGCGATAGCAGCAGACGAGGCCAGAGCGCAACTTGGGAGGACGTCCCCGCCCTAAGCCTCGCCTCGGCTTGAGTTCACTTGTAAGTGCCTGCTTCCCAAATCAGAGAACATATGAGCTTCGGGGGAAGGGCAGTAACCTTTAGGGATGAAGCGAGAGGGACGCAGTTCCACTCCTTTCCCTCTCGCCTGGACAGGTCAAGGTCTCCCAGGATGGGCGGAGGGCGAGGAGGTGATCCATGACTGGAGACTGATGCGCGCGGGTCTGGGAGAGCAGCACCTAGGTATGGTCGAATCCCTCCCTTGCGGAGAACCCAAGAAAACCCTTCCGTGTCTTCCTGGCCAAGCATAGTCACAGTTCACAGATTGGTGGGGGGAGAGCCGTGATATCCGGTTAGTTGCCGTACTTATGCAGCAATTACGCGTATCCAGGACCATACTCGTAATAAGGTACAGTTGAACTTTTGATTTTTCAATAACTGAGAAGATATTTATATTTATTTGTCCTTTATTTTTATATTTTTACCATGTATTAAATAAACGCATTCGGAGGGTATCTCCACAGTTAATGACAAGATAATCATCTTAGCACCTTTTTTAGGCCTTAATGGCCCAGAAATTGTTTACACTCTATCATTACTGTTTAATAAAATGTTGGACATTATTTCATTTACAATGGGAAAAAGAAGAGGCATGGTCAAACGAGAAAACATATGTGATTAAAAACATGAAGCATACCTTATTTTCACTATTTGAGAAGAATATATTTTATTTTTAGTACTGTGGCATAATATATAACTTTTTATAATAATCATACATTATGTTTGTAGTCAAGGTCATAGTTATATGTAAAAAGCATTGATATATGTATGCCATACCACGAAGCATGATGTCACGCACTTTTCCCTCCATTTTCCATTTGGAATACACTTCACAACATTATACAAAGCATAATTTGTTGTGACTTTTGTTTAAAGCCATAATTGTGCAGTAAGGTCCTACAGAAGGATTCAACCTATCTAAAGAAAAAACCATGTTGTTGTATCAGTTCTACCATTCTGTGAAATGTCCTTTAAGCAAATGGTAATATAAAGTAATATATTAAAATGCATTATGTATAATGTACATATGCATATCGTCTGTGTACAGTAAACACATTGTATATCATATAATTATTCCAGTTTGTGATTATCAAGAAAGAAAAAGAAGGAAAACAAATACAAAAGGTTTCTCTTGGGGAAGGATGAGTATTACACTGAGAAAAATTACACAGTGGACCTCACACGTGTATCTAGACAAGTTGTTCTTATGATTGAAAAGTTCTGACAATCCTGAGAAATCTTAAAATATCTGAATTGTATTAGAAGAAAATGATTTGATTACTTTAAACTTTTTAAAGCTGATTGAAAAAGTCTGACAGTTCTAAGAAATCTTAAGATTTCTGAATTGTAAGAGAAGAGAATGGTTTACTCTAAACTTCTAAAAGCTAGTGACCCTGTCATTAAAGAGAATCATTTGAAGTGTATTAAAACAGAAAACATTAAAATCTTTCTCTGTGCAAATTGTATTAGATGTGTGACTATATGGTAATGTATTAAAATACGAAATGTGTGTCTTTATCATTCAAAAGCAATTTTAAGCTGTGAATTGGCGAAAGCATCAGCAGTTGAGACTATATCAACTTTTTTGAGAATGGTACAGGATTTAATGAAATCACATTATATTGAATAATCACAAATGTTAGTGTTACTCAAACACTACATTTTAATTACATGTGGCTGTCGGTACCACCCACTGTTCAGACAAACCGGAAAGTTGCCTTATTCCTTTAAATGATTTATTCTTTGAGGGTACACTGTTTTAGACACTTTTAAAAACTCACCCATATCTGAAACATCTAACTGAATATCCAAGTACCAGTATATAAAGTATATCTTCTATGTTGTTACTACCAACATCTAGAAGTGTACAACAAAATCTTGCGAAAATACACTTAAAATATGAACCAAGATGTTTTCCTTGTACCAGCTATGGAACACTTCTCTCCCTAAAATTCAGAATGTCTATAATGTGACACCAATCATGCAATGAAATTCTACTAAATTTTAAAGTTACAACAAGTTTTACACTTGTTTTTTTCCTGCACATCACACAAGCTTTTATTCACATCCCCCAGTTCAATAAAAAATGAGTTTACTTTGGTTTTTTTCTTGTAATTCATTGATTTACCAAGCATGATTCTGTTCAGGCATAATTTTGTCGGGGGGGCGGAATCCTGAAAAGCTATTTTTATTAGTGATAAATTAACATATCTCAGGGCAATACACACACATATGTAACATACCATATTAATACACACAGAACCCATGTGTTCACAACACTAGAATACCTGGATAGAAACATTTTTAAAGCACTAACGGCAATATCTTGGTGGTCAGTTTTATAGATTTCACCTGGAAGTTATTTATTACATAGAACTAGTAGAAAATAGAAATGTAGATAATAGTTTTATTCTTTCACCTGAAAATAAATCATGATGAGATGCTGATTTTACTTATATTTAA
Source organism: Phocoena sinus (assembly GCF_008692025.1). Classification (NCBI taxonomy): domain Eukaryota; kingdom Metazoa; phylum Chordata; class Mammalia; order Artiodactyla; family Phocoenidae; genus Phocoena; species Phocoena sinus. The sequence continues at coordinate 39,854,422 of NC_045766.1, forward strand.
TATTCCATATATAGTATAGAATGCAGATATAGCTATATGGATACAGACATATCTATATAGATTTATAGGCTGTGACTGATATCTTTTGCAGGGCTGCTACATACCATATCTTAAACAAAGCCACCTGGAAATGCCAGGTTCTCCAGTACTAACGAACTTTCGCTCCTGGTTTTCAGTTATCAAACTAATTCACGTGCTAAAACATTTCAAACATTTTTATTTTCATTGACTTCTCATGAGTCGGGAAGTAATGGCCCTGGATATGTTAAGAATCCATCTGGAATGAGAGAAAACATGATTGATTTTCTAAATCGTGTGTGTATATATATATAATCACCAGTTGCTTAAAAGCAATTTGTAATGGTGGTGTTCAGTATCATAACCAAGAGGAAAATGTCTTCTTAAGATATAATGATAGTTTTAAGAGGCCATTAATTGCCACATTCTGCAAATGTGGGTGTGCTTCAGCCACGGAAAATGGCATTGGCAATTATGCCAAAGGGCATGAGGTGTACTATATAAGGAAAGCAAGATTCAATTGTGAAGGCCAAAGGGAACATTAAGGAAATGGCCTCAACAGTTTAAAAAGCAATATGGTAAGTATCTTAATGTTGTACTTTTTGTATATAGTTTCTCTCAAGTGGAATTAATAAAGGAAACAATCCAGAGCTGAAACTGATATGTTATAAACATGAGGTGGTGTTGAGATTTATACTATATTCTGTATTGACTTGTAAAAATTTTGTGAATCATAATTAATTTGGATTTCCACACTAAGAGAAACAATGAGTTGTTTTATTTTGAACAACCCAGCATTAACCATCTCTCCAAAAGTGTAAGTTACAGACAACCAATCAATAATAGAATATTTGACAAGTTTATGTCTGACCTTACTGGTTTACAATTTATTTTTTCATTCATTCTCCTTTCATCCATTGGTGAAAAGGCTAATAAGTGGTAGGCTAAGGGAAAGTATTTTGTCAACCAAAGATTAAATCAAGTAACCAGCTAATTGCAAGAAATTAAGACATCTTTTCTTCCATAGGGGTAGAAAGGATGTCTTCATTATGTTTTTAAAATTTTGCCTATAAAATAATTAAATGTCAAATAAAACCAATACTTTGATTATACTTAAATACATATAGAACCTAATTTTATTTATTTATTCTCTTTTACCTACAGAATTCACTTTTAATTTTATGGCAAAAATTATCCTATGGAGGATATTTAGGCTTGCCATTAAACTAAAGATTATCACTTTTTATCCCTCCTAGCTAAGCACCTTCATTGTCTTGATATCTTCTAGTTCTTATTTTCTTTCTTTGTGTGTTGTTCTTATCCTGCTTTGGATTTTCAGTAGATGTTTTCTCCCAAACTCATCGTTTAGAACTCCAGGTTAATCTTTGCTGGAATTTAATATCACTCTGGTTATGCCTTGGCTTTTTGCACAAAGTTTCTTCTTTTGGTAAAACAGTATTTTCCAAAGTGTTTATTTTGCGTTCTATTCGCATGTGACTTCTGTAGTTTTCCAGTTCTGAATGAGGTAATTTTTCCTTTTTATCCACTAAATGACTGTAAACATATCTCTTTGTTCTCATCTACAGAATTTTCTCTGTCACACTGGGGCAGAGATCAAATCTTTGCATCTTTTTAGCAAAGACTTTAATTTTTCCAGATTTCAAACACAATAAATCTTTATTTACCTCTTTGTCTTATTCCTGCCTCTTGGTTGGCTACATTTGTTTCATCAGACAAAGGATTAGAATCTTGCAGATTTGCTCCTGTTTTGTTTTGGTTTGTGTGAATTTTCTCTTCTGTATTGACCAAAGATTTTACCATATCAAAATTAATTTTTGATTATTTTCCTGGGTCTTAAAAGTATCTTGTCTTCATTCTAGATTTCACTTTTCTCTTGCAAACTCTTCACTGGTTTGTCAGCACGTGCATAACGCTTGTTGAAATGGCCAAGCTATCAGATTCCTGTAAATTTACACCAGTTTTACTTCTCCCTCTGATGTTACAGTCTCTGTCTTTTGTTTCGTAGCTCCATCTTCAGAGTTTTTCTCTTGGAAACTTCACAGTATTCTTTTCATCTTTCTTTATCTGGATCCTTTTTTTTTTTTTTTAAGAAGATGTTGGGGGTAGGAGTTTATTAATTAATTTATTTATTTTTGCTGTCTTGCGTCTTCGTTTCTGTGCAAGGGCTTTCTCTAGCTGTGGCAAGCAGCGGCCACTCTTCATCGCGGTGCGCGGGCCTCTCACTATCGTGGCCTCTCTTGTTACGGAGCACAGGCTCCAGACGCGCAAGCTCAGTAGTTGTGGCTCACGGGCCTAGTTGCCCCGCGGCATGTGGGATCCTCCCAGACCAGGGCTCGAACCCGTGTCCCCTGCATTAGCAGGCAGGTTCTCAACCACTGGGCCACCAGGGAAGCCCTCTCTGAATCTTTTCTGTTAATATAAGTAACTGAGACTTGAGTTCTGTATCAGTTCTATATCTGTGTCTGGGATATAGGGACATTCCCTGACTCAGCTTTTCTTGAAAATCAAGCTCATATTTCTTTACATTTATCTCTCTTTGTACATTCTCTTTTGACTAGGCAAATGTTTAGTTTTTTTTAATCTTTTTTGTTTCTTAGGATAGATCTTGTTCTTTGACTAACTATCTTGAGTGTTCTTTGGCTACATGTCTTCAGTTTCAGAGGCATTAGTTTTAGGTTCATATTCACAAGGCTTACAAGAGGAGTTTTCTTGACTGAGATCTCCTGGTCCAGCCTTATTTTTGTTCACTGAATCAAACATTTCTTCAAATCCACTATAGTCCACTTCCAAACAGCGTGTCTTCTGCTTGGATTCTGCCATAAGTGTTTGCATTCCAAGAAGTCTTCAACTGCATTTTTCTTTTTTCTTGACGTTTTCAATCAAGTACTGATAACTTTTGGCTCCAGGTTTTCTTTTGATGTTTTATTATTTTTTAAAAAATATATTATCTATCTATTTATTTTGGCTGCACCGGGTCTTAGTTGTGGCATGCAGACTCTTAGTTGTGGCACGCATGAGGGATCTAGTTCCCTGACCAGGGATCGAACCCGCGCCCCCTGTATTGGGAGCGCAGAGTCTTACCCACTGGACCACCAGGGAAGTCCCTCTTTTGGTGTTTTAAGAAAAAGTTTTGTATGGCCTTCTACATTTTCTTTTGATTGAAAAACATGTACACTCCGTATGTTCTAATATTTTTTCTATTACTCGGTTTTCTTGAGTAGTATTTTTCACATCTAAAAACCTACAGATGTTTTGGTTTTCCTTGTAATTCCCCTGGTATATCTGACTCCTTCCTAAGGGTTTCCTGTGAACAAGATTTTAAAATTTGGGGTTTCCCTAAGTATTGTAATGTCTGCCAGATTTTCTACTGCATGTGCCTTAGGAGTTTTCTTAGGTTTCTTCACGCCTGTAGAATGGAACATGCCTGTAGACTGTGAATGGAACCTGTCCATTCACATATCTGCTTTGGAGTTGTCCTGAGGTTAGTGAGAAGAGTCACACTGTATTACAGTTTTGCAAATTGTAGAAGACCTGTCAAGTCTTCTACTTGGTTTCCCTTTTCTTTAGGAGTTTTGTCTGTTGGTGCCTGTTGGGTTTTCCATGGGTTCAGTCTTTTCCACAGAAGTTCTCAGAAATTTCTTGATTGTTATCAGGAGTTCAGCTGATTCACGTTTCTCCCTGGGAACTGTCCCGAATTTCTTATTGTCTTATCTTCTGGGTCCACAATTTGCTGTGAAGTTTTCATAGGGCTGTAAGTTCCTTTTCTACATTTCCACCGGGGGGATAGGGAGTTCCTGTTGCTTTCACTGTCTGGTTGTATTGCACCTTTGGTGTTTGTGTAAACTCTTGGTGCCTATCAGATAGATCTTCTTCCACGGAATCTGCATTTTCCCTCAGTTGTTCCCAGTGGTCTCCTGAACATTCTTAGATGTTCTACTGGTTCTGGTTTGTGCTTTGGAGTGTTCCTAAGCATTTTGTGAACATCACCACCATTTATTTATTTCTCTGGTTCTTTTGGTGTTTACAGGTACTCTCTGAGAGCTGCCGGGTCCTTCATTAATTCTTGTTGTATTTTAGATGTCCTCAGCACTCCCGTGAGGATGCTGAGGGTGTTTGCTGGGTCTAATGTATGCTTTGGCGTGCTCCTAAGCCTTCTGTGGACATTACCTCTATTTATTTGTCCCTGTTTCTTTTGGTGTGTGAGGGAGCTCTCGGACACCTGCCGAGTCTTCCGCAGGTTCTGCCTTTTCTTCACGCGCTTTCAGCAGTATCCTGAGGACTGCTAGCGTTTCCAGAGGTTCCCGATCCTGCTCCAGAGTGCACCTAAGCTTTTTGTGGACACACATCTGTCATCGGTCTATAATTAATCATTTCATAAGTTAATTCCTGAAACTTATAGTGCTATGTTTGAGTTCCGGCAATTAATCTTGATAAGTTACATATCATTATTTCTAGCAAGCTCTGTTTTAAAATTTGGTAGCAATTCACATTGTAGTCTTTCTTCCAAAGAATAAAATGTAAGCATGTACACAGCCTTAGATATAAGCTTGGCAGTTGCTTTGGGGGTGACAGTTTTCACTTGCTATCATGATGGTTATCACAGTAATAACTCTAATTCATTGAATGCTTCCATATGCCAAGCACTGTGCTAGGCATTTTATGTGTATTATCTCATTTGAAATTCATAAAAGGAGTAACTAAGGATTATTAGTTCCGTTTCACAGATGAGGAAGGTGCAGCCCAGAGAGGCTGAGTGGTGTATCCAAAGTCACATGGTTGATATGTGGAAGATCCAGGGGGCAGATCCAGCCTGTCTGACTCCAGAGCTGGGACTCTCAACCATTAAACTTCTCAGCATGCTCTTAACCCTGTGGAATATCTTATCGTTAGAGCTATGGCTTAGCTGCATAGCATCATATGGCATCACTTTCTTCTTTTCACAAGTGAATAAGTAGCTACTGTTATTTGCTGTTTAAAAGAATTATTATTGGGGCTTCCCAGGTGGCGCACTGGTTGAGAGTCCGCCTGCCGATGCAGGGGACACGGGTTCGTGCCCCGGTCCGGGAAGATCCCACATGCCGCGGAGCGGCTGGGCCCGTGAGCCATGGCCGCTGAGCCTGTGCATCCAGAGCCTGTGCTCCGCAACGGGAGAGGCCACAACAGTGAGAGGCCCGCGTACCGCAAAAAAAAAAAAAAAAAAAAAAAAAAGGAATTATTATTAAAAATACAGTAGAATCTGGGCCAGGAATCTTTAATGACTCAACAATTATTTGTGGGCATGCAGAAATGTTTCATGGATAAAACCTGAAAACGGTCAACAAAAGCAACTCAGATACCAGTTTTTTCCATTTCATTCAGCCAGTTCCTTCAGTGGCAAGTGTACCTCCTTTCTGGTCTGGCTTCACTAACTTTAAAAATTCAAAAACACTTCTTTAAAACAGCTGGTAAATTGTTTCCAATATTTAGAAAAAGAAACAGATTTTTGTATGCTCAGCATAAAATGAGAACCATAGAGGCTAACACTACAACTAAGTACCCAGTGCCCGCTAATATCAAAACAGGGACAAAAATAGCTTCCTAAATGAAGATTTTGTTTGTGTTCTTGTGGTAGAGTATGATTGTTAAGACTTCATGAAGAATAACAGTGGTTTAGAGTGTGACTGCCTGGGTGACTCGCTGGACTCTAGATTTACTAGTTATGTGACTGTGAGCAAGCTGCTTACCTTCTCTAAGCCTATTTTCTCATCTGTAAAGTGGGGAGAGATGGTTGTAATGAATATTAAGGTAATATATAGAAAGCACTTAACACTGTGCCTGGGCCATAAAAATGTATGCAGGTGTCAGTGCACACATATTGGTTGACACTGGGTTGTTGATAAACTTGTGGAAATTCAAAAACTTTTCTAGTTAATCATGGACATTAATGATTTGAATTGAGAATAGAAACATTTAGGATGGAGCTAGAGATGATCATACTAAGTGGAGTCAGTCAGACAGAGAAAGACAAATATCATATGATATCACTCATATGTGGAATCTAAAAAATGATCCAAATGAACTTATGTACAAAACAGAAACAGACTCACAGGCATAGAAAACAAACTTACGGTTACCAAAGGGGAAGGGGGATGTGGGATAAATTAGGAGTCTGGGATTAGCAGATACAAACTACTATATATAAAGTAAATAAACAAGTTCCTACTGTATAGCACAAGGAACTATATTCAATATCTTGTAATACCCTATAATGGAAAAGAATCTGAAAAAGAATATATACATACATATATATCACTTTGCTGTATATCTGAAACATTGTAAATCAACTGGTCCTCAGTAAAAAAAAAAAAAAAGTATAGAAACATTTTAAAGAAAAACAGAAATTACCTTTAAAAAGAAAAACAAAACTGCCGGTCTTAATGACTGGTTTTGGTTGAGATGATACACTGTGGGTGAAAGCCTGGGTGGGAGCAGTAAGAGAGGACGGAGAGGGGCTTCCCTGGTGGCGCAGTGGTTGAGAGTCCGCCTGCTGATGCAGGCGACACGCGTTCGTGCCCCGGTCTGGGAAGATCCCACATGCCGCGGAGCGGCTGGGCCCGTGAGCCATGGCCGCTGAGCCTGCGCGTCCGGGGCCTGTGCTCCGCAACGGGAGAGGCCCGCGTACCGAAAAACAAAAAACAGATGAATGGATAAAACAATTGTGATATATATTTATATATATTCCATTTTATATATATATATATATATATATATATATATATAATGGAATATTATTCAACCATAAAAAAGAAGGAAATCTTCCTATTTGTGATAATATGGATGGATCTTGAAGGCATTATGCTAAATGAAATACAGACACTGTATGACAGAGAAAGATACTGTATGTTCTCACTCATATGTGGAATCTAAAAAGGTCAAACTCATCAATACAGAGAACAGATTGGTGATTGCCAGAGAGAGGCCGGGGTGGGGTGGTAGAGTGTGTGAAGGTGGTTAAAGATACAAACTTCCATTTATAACTTAAATAAGCCCTGGGGATCTAATGTACAGCATGGTGACTATAGTTAGCAATACTGTGCTTTATAATTTAAAGTTGCTATGTGTGGTGATGGCTGTGACCTAGACTTATTGTGATTTTTTTCACAATATATACAGATATCAAAGCATTATGCTGTACACCTTAACCTAATATAACGTTATATGTCAATATATTTCAATTGGGAAAAAATGCATTTCCCAAGAAGCAGTGGGTGGCATAGATTCTAGGACCAGGTTCTCGAGGCTTCTGACCCCAGATCCAAAGTTTATTAGGGATGTGTTTCCAACAGAATTGCTTAACCTCTCTGTCCCTCGAATTCTACTTCTGAAAAGGAAGCTAAAAGTAATACATCAGAGGGTAAAGCTCTTAGAGTCTGGCACCCAGTGAAGACTACATATGAGGTGGTTGGTGTTACCACTGTGAATGGATTTGAGAGAGAGGAAAGGTCAAGGTTGACTTGGCAGCCATGAAAAAAGTTTTCTTCACTGAGCTTTGAGGAGCCTCTGAATTCCAGAATGTGTCAAAAGCCCTAAAATGTACATAGCTTTGATTCGGCAGTTCCCCCACTGGGAATCTATCCCATAGAAACAATCAAGGCCCTGTGCAAAATAGGATTACAGAGATATCCGTCAAAGCACTGGTCTAATGGTGAAGTATTGAAAATTACCTAATTATCCAATAGTAGGACACTGATTAAATAAACTATGCTCCATTCATACAAAGAGATATTCTTCCACCTTTAAAATGATGTGATAAGACATGTATTAATATGGGCATATGTTTATGATATATGTCATTAAGTGAAAAGAACTAGCAATAAAATAATATAAACACACACACACTGGAGAAAATTCAGGTTTTTTTTTTTAATATTTTATTTTTTGGCCTCGCCACGTGGCTTGTGGAATCATACTCCCTCGACCAGGAATCTAACCCGGACTCCGGCTGTGAAAGCGCCAAGTCCTAACCACTGGACCACCAGGGAATTCCCAGAAATTCAGTTTTAAAATCCATCTTTTATGCCATTACACTGAGATATGCCAACAAATGTATAGAAACTTCCAGCATTTTTTGCTTAAATTTTCAGTTACTCCAGTAATAACAAATACATGTTCTTTTTTAAAAAAGAAAAGAAAACGTTATGGCAAAGTCCCCTCTAACACCCCTGCTCTCTCAATTCCCAGCTCACTCCTCCAATATCTTTTCAGAATATTCTCTGTGTATTTTTACTACACATAGATGTATTCATAGTAAATATATATATAGTACTATTTTGCGCTTACTGTTTTTGTTTCTATGCAATTTTATCACATGTGTGGCTTCGTGTAACCACCACTACAATCAAGATAGAGAACTGTGCCATCACCTCAGAGCTTTCTGGTGCCACCCTTTATAGCCCTATAGCCACACACCCCCTCCCTCTCACTAATCCTTAACCCCTGACATCTGTTAATCTGTTCTGCATATCTGTATTTTGTTATTTCAAGAATGTTTTATAGGGCTTCCCTGGTGGCACAGTGGTTGAGAGTCTGCCTGCCGATGCAGGGGACACAGGTTCGTGCCCCGGTCCGGGAAGATCCCACATGCCACGGAGCGGCTGGGCGCGTGAGCCACGGCCGCTGAGCCTGTGTATCCAAAAAAGAATGTTGTATAAATGGAAGCATACAGTATATAACCTTTTGAGATTGTTTTTTTTTTTTCACCTAGCATAATTCTCTAGAGATCTACTCAAGTTGTGTGTAGCATTAGTTTTCTTTTAACAACTGAATAGCTTTCCATGATATAAATGTACCACAGGGACTTCCCTGGTGGCACAGTGGTTAAGAATCCGCCTGCCAATGCAGGGGACACGAGTTCGAGCCCTGGTCCGGGAAGATGCCACATGCCTCAGAGCAACTAAGCCTGTGTGCCACAACTATTGAGCCTGTGCTCTAGAGCCCGTTCTCCACAACAAGAGAAGCCACCGCAATGAGAAAGAGTATCCCCTGCTCGCCGCAACTAGAGTCGTACGGTTCGTGCATGATTAGTTTTGCAAGAAACTGCCATACTCCTTTCATTAGTGGCTATACCATTTTTACATTCCCATGGGCAATATATGAGTGATCCAGTTTGTCTGCATCCTTGCCAGCATTTGGTGTTATCACCAATTTCTATTTTAGCTATTCTGATTGTTGTAGCTTTAATTTGCAATTCCCTATTGGCTAAGATTTTGAACGTCTTTTCACGTGCATAATTTTCCATCTGCATATCCTCTTTGGTAAAATGTCTGTTCATGTCTCTTGCCCATTTTCTAATTGGATTGTTTTTTACTGTTCGGATTTGACAATTCTTTACATATTCTAGTGCAAGTCCTTTGTCAGATATGTGGTTTGCGTATTTTTTTCCACTCAGTCACTTTTTAAGAGTCAATTTTTGTTTTTACCAAAGTGATACATGCCCATATTTAAGTAAGCAAATAGCTCTCTGAGGCTTGTTGTGAAAAACAGTGGGAATGGACTCCTTCTCAATTTCTCTCTCCCCAAAAGCAACCACTTTCATCCCTTTTAGCTGGCTCTTTTAGTTTTTACTGCCATCTCACTAAATAAACTCTTTATTATTTGCTGATTTGGGTTCTTTTTAAGCATTATCTATTGCCTTTACACTATGAAAAATGAAGATTTAGTTCTTTTTTCAACCTTTCGTCTATCCCCATCCAACATATGCACCCCAATCCCTCCAAAACAAATCTACGATCTCATTCCACAATTCTAAATCCAAAAAATGTTTCATAATTGACCCAAACTGAACTCATCTGGCAGCAAAACCTGGTGAGAAACTACTTCTAATCTTTATTCATATTGTTTAATGTAAATGTCCCTATGCTGCACTGTAGGAATATGTTTGATTAGGAAGTGTTAGCTGAGACCCTTCTGGGGGTCTGTAATAAATGATCTATGAGCTGTATTACCAAAAAAAAAAAAAAACAGTGAGAGGCCCGCGTACCGCAAAAAAACAAAAAACAAAACAAACAAAAAAAAGAACTATACTAAACATACAATCTCTTGGGTATTGTTATCTGTAACTGCTAAAATGAGAATAAAAGAGAATGCTGGGGTGAATCTTGATTGAGAACCAAGCTCAGGACTATGGTCACTAGCCTCAAACCTGCCCCCAAAGGAAAAATTATGGTGGGACAATGGAAAGTACCTCCAACACCTCTGGTCACCAAGAAAGTAGCCCATGTAGCGGGAGGGCAAAACCAAGAAGCTATTGAAATTTGAAGGTACGGTGTGAAGGAGTTTTCTCATTTTGTGGGTAGTTATCATCGGCTCCCTGCAGAAGCTTTGCTAAAACGGATTGTGAGAGCAACAAATTTAGGGGCAGTATCTTTGGTCTGAATACTGCAGAGTGAACAAGCACATCAGGGTGGATACAGGACCCGCAGCTCAGTACGGGACAGCCATAGATGGCTATACATGACGCAGACCCACAGCAGGTTATTCCCAAGGGAACAGCCAGCCTAGTGGACTAAAGAAAACTGCTGTCAAGTGTGTTCACCCCGAAAAGGAGGACTTTCCAGCTTCCCAAATAAATGCCAAGTAGAATACCCCAGATAAAGCAGCTGAAATACTTTACATACAAACTGTGTGGAACTGGCTTTGTGATGATGGGACTATTCATCCACCCACATCATGGTAAATGCTGTGATTAAGGGGGCCCCTTTTCCATGGCCACTGCATGTCATCTTACTGCTGCAAAACTGAACAACAGTCTGAGAAGCCTTATCAGGTTTGCTTCCTCAGCTTGCTCACGTGCGTCTTACACATACCAAAAACATTAAAGAAAGTGGGTACTCGGGCTTCCCTGGTGGCGCAGTGGTTGAGACTCCGCCTGCTGATGCAGGGGACACGGGTTCGTGCCCCGGTCCGGGAAGATCCCACATGCCGCGGAGCGGCTGTGCCCGTGAGCCATGGCCGCTGAGCCTGCGCGTCTGGAGCCTGTGCTCCGCAACGGGAGAGGCCACAACAGTGAGAGGCCCGCGTACCGCAAAAAAAAAAAAAAAAAAAAAGAAAGTGGGAAAGACAGATGGGAGAATCGAGGGACTCACTCCGGTGGTGTGGAAATACTCCATTGGGGTGGAAATCTTTTCATGGTTCTTAAGAAATGGGAAGAATAAAATGGACATAGATGGAATTGAAACAAAAGTCTTAATACAGCACTACTGAAATTTGGGAGGACCTCCTGCTAGACTTTCAACATTGAAGGTCCTCCCAAAGCCTGCTTTATTTTTCGCAATTTGGAGGAATTTTTAAAACTGCAAGGCAAAGATTACAATGAGGAACTCATCCTGAAAATACCTGAAGTAATAGGGAGATTAATCAAGATAAAGATTGATAAAAGGGCCTCAGTCCCTTGGCTCAACCCTTCACTGCGGACCAAAAGCCTTATGCACGTGAGTAAAATGGTTAGAAGGTGGGGAGGTTTCGGGGACACTTGACCTGGGAGCCCTGTGCACTATAGTATCAAAATCTGTTGGTAAAGTTCTAATGGGAGGCAAAATATATTGAGAGGATACTGAAATGCAGTACTTTAATCCCATCAGGTGAACGAGTTTATATGAAGTGGTTATGACTTTTTTACCTGAATGTATTATGGGGATGGATATTGCATCTGACTGGGGAATATTTCCCCTACGTAGTATTGTAAAACAGAAGACATGTAAACCCTTCCTTCAAGTCACATGCTAAATGGGAATGAATAAGATTGCCCAAGCCCACACTTCATAGAAGCTGGAGTGCTTGTCTGGACAAATCCTCTGTACAATAGCTGTGTGTGGAGTGTAACTGTGGTTTATGGCAAAAGCCTGTAAGCACCTCCCAGCAATGACTACTGGAATTGTGGACTAGAAAATTTCCATCTGAGGGGCAATTACTAGCTTGCCACCAGACATTAACTGGAAATGCCCATGTGACTGAAAGGCATAAAATAATCTTGCAACCTGAAATACCCATGATGTCTGGTGATGTCAGAGAAAGGCTCTAATGAAGAAGGCAGTACTCAGAAGAGTTCTATAATAAAATAGACATGGTTTGTACAGGAACATGCTACGGGGGAATGAAGTGTATCCACGAGTGGGTAGACTCTCTTCCCCAGGACTGACTTTGGAACCATGTGAGGAGCTGCCAGATTCTATGATCACTTGGACAGTGCCCTATAAACAGCTCTCAACTGACCAACAAAGAGCTGCTTGGTTTATGGATGGCAGTTTCAACATGAACAGACAACATTCTGTTTGGAAGGCCATGACTCTGATGGAAAAAGATAAAAACAAATCAGCTTGGTGAACTGCACTGCATGCTGTTTACCCTTATGTTTGGGTCTTCACCAACTCATGGGCAGTGGCCAATGACCTGGCTATGTGGTCAGGCAGAAGGACAATGGAAGATTAGCCTATTGGGAGGCCAATGGAAACAGGGCATGGCTCTATGGAAATCATTATAGGAATTTGAGGGGTGCATTAAAGTAGGCCACGTCAACACCATCAGAAGGCGATTAGAATCGACAAACAGATACCCTAGTGTGCTCACTTGATGTAGCCACCTGGGTCTGTGAAACGGGTGGACACTGGGGGTGTGGGCTGCAGCAATGCAGAGAGGGGCTCAATCTAGACGTATTCCTCTGGTATCCTCTGAGTCACAAAATGCCAACAAGAACTGTCCTGCCTGCTAACAAGAGACACAGAGACTACAGCTGGCTCTGGGGCAGATTCCCAAGGGGGAGTCCTTGCCCAGAGCTAGCAAGTCAGGCTGATGCCAGTAGCCCTGGGGGACGGCAAGTGGATCCTGACAAGAATAACTCTGACTCTGGACTGGGCTTTGCTTACCCAGGGGTAGATGCAAATGATCGGAGTACTGCAAAAGAACTGGAACAGAGATATTGCACTGATTTGGACCACTGCGTCACATTTCTTCAGACCAAGGAACGCTATTTACAGACCATTGTGTCCAACAACAGGCAGAGAGGTATCTTCCTCAGAGTAACAGTTTGGTAAAGAATTAGAAGGAGCAATCAAAACATTGATTGTCTAAAAGGCGGGAGATAGGGAATTCCCTGGCGGTCCAGTGGTTGAGACTTGGCGCTTTCACTGCCAGGGGCCCGGGTTCGATCCCTAGTCGTGGAACTAAGATCCCACAAGCTGAGCAGTGCAGCCAATAAAGAAAAAAACCCAAAGAAACAGCAAAAAACCCCCAGACATTTATAAAAAAAAAATGGGAGGAGAGAGAGGCATGAAAGGCTGGTTTACGTGTCCTCACGAATCTGTGCTCACAGTCAACGTGAGCGGGGCTGAGGGACTGTCCTCACTGGACAAATCCTCTGCTTTTCTGAATGTGGGGATGAGGGGGGTGGGTGAGGGTGCTGGTGTGACAACTCTACTGTTTTCTCTCTTTCCTGTATCACCTTACCTTTCTTCTGCCTACTTGAGGCAGTGGTCCCTGGACCAAGGATGTAACTATGTTGCTGGAAGCAGGGATGATTCCTGAGCAACGAGATCCTTTTTTTCCTAAGGGCCTGACGGGGTGGGTTGCACTTTCGTTCCATTGGGCAATACTGGGGCTAACAGTGAATACAGTTACATTGCCTATTGGAAGAAATAGCCCACTAACCCTGTACCTATGTAACCCTATCTTACGTGGATGGGAGTGGACAGAGCGGGAGGCACTTGGCTAGACTCTTACTGCTGCCTGTGATCTAGACCAGCACAGTGGCTGAACCTAATGTTCCTTCCAAGGTGAAAAGGTTTGGGTACAAACAGAAGAAATAGTAAGTAGCCAAGGGTAAATGAATAATGACTGAGTTGTGCAATGAGAGAATTCCAATGGTAATGCTTGGAAGGAAGCTCAGAGCAAGAAATGATATTGTCTCTTAAGTCTAATTATACCAAATGCCTGAAAGTGTGAAGTCATATATTGCTGAGACCACTCCTGCTTTTGAACCTGACAAGATGGAGTGGAAACCCTGAGATATCCCATCATATGACATGACGATGGATTGGGCTGATTATCTGAGACTGGATGAGACTCCAGTAAATGTGTCAGTATCTTTGATTCTTATTTTTCAGGTTACATCTACCATAACGTGATGTGTTATAACACCGGCATTATTGAAAAGATAATGCCAATATTGATCATCAAATGTATTAGGGGGGCTTCCCTGGTGGCGCAGTGGTTGAGAGTCCGCCTGCTGATGCAGGGGACACGGGTTCGTGTCCCGGTCCAGGAAGATCCCACATGCCGTGGAGCGGCTGGGCCTGTGAGCCATGGCCGCTGAGCCTGCGCGTCCGGAGCCTGTGCTCCGCAACAGAAGAGGCCACAGCAGTGAGAGGCCCGTGTACCGCAAAAAAAAAAAAAAAAAAAAAGTATTGGGAACTTGAGTTTAATAGCTTCCTATCCTTACTCCACATTGACTCCTCCAAGTGTTGCTGTATCTGTTATGCTCAGTCAGATATGTTCCTTTTGCTATAAAAGATCCCATGATCAAAGACCAGGGAGTAGCCTATGATATATAAAGGATGTATCTGGTCTTGGGGAGGGGGGCTGGTAAAGAGCTTCCTAAACCCTTGGAATTTCCAGAGCGAGAGGAGTATCTTTGTTATGCTAATGAGTGGGGGTGGCTAGAGAACTTCAGGATGAGGGCTGGTCACCACATGATTAGAGGGCTAAAACTTTTAGCCACCTGACCTCCAGGGAGAGGAAGGGAGCTGGCCATTGAGTCCAATCTCATAGCCAGTGATTTAATCAACTGTGCCTACATAATAAAACTCTTGATACAAAATTCAGGACAGCCAAGTCCTGGGGGAGCCTCCTAGTTGGTGAACATATTGATGTGCTGGGAGGATGACGTGCCGGGGTTCCACGAGGAGGAGACGGCATGGAAGCTCTGTGTCTCCCACTTCCCCCCAGACCGCTCCTTCCTCCTAGACCTTGCTCTATGCATCTCTTCCATTTGGCTGTTCCTAAGTTGTATCTTTTACAATAAAATTGTAATAGAAAATGTTTCAGTGAGTTTGGTGAATCATTCTAGTGAATTATCAAACCTAAAGGGGGGTGGTAAGAACCCACAAATTTGGAGCCAAGTCGGAGAGATGTGGGTATCCTGGGGTCCCCACTAGCGACTGGCAACTGAAATAAGGGCAGTCTAGCTGAGGATTTTTCCCTTTAACTTGTGCGGCCTACACTAACTCTGGGTAGTGTCAGAATTGAATTGAATGGTAGGGCACCTAGCTGGTTACCAGAGAATTGGTAGAATGTAGACACATTTCATTATATTGTTTTTATATTGTAGTATATATTGTATATGTATATATGTAGTATATATTGTAGTATATATTGTTTTATATTTTATATATATATAAAAGTATATATATATAATTTATATATAAAATTATATTTTATATATTGTTTTTAAATTGTAGTAAAATAAACATAATATAAAGTTCACTCTTTTGACCATCTTTTTTTAAACTTTCTATTGTCATATAACATAATATAGAAAACATATATAAATGTATAAGTACAACTTATAAGTAAACCGCTCAATCATATTTCACAAACTGACACACCTTTGTACCCGGCATCTGGATGAAGAACGGAACATTCCAACATTCCAGAAAGAAAAAGGAATATGTTGAAAAGATAGGAACATTTTCACTAAAAAAAAAACTAGATATGTTAATTAAAATGGGGGTGAGAGAGGTAATCACTTTCCCATGCATATGCCTACGCCCACTCTATAATACACCATTTCCAAAAATGGCTTCATGGAAGAATTTCTAAGGATTATTTGTGTCAATGTTAAAAAGCTTTGTGGTAATAATAGTTTTGGGACATGCTGAATTAAGGCTAGTCAAACAGATTGATCATTTAAGGAGATTTTCACAAATTCAGACTCTAGGGCCTAGTGCCTAAACATTCTCGAGTCAGAAAAGGAATGAGGAAAATATTTCTTGCCCATTCTAGATATATTTCTAAAATTATGGTAAATATATATAACAAAATTTACCATTTTAACCATTTTCAAGTGTATAATTCAGTGGCATTAAGTATATTTCCGATGTTGGGCAACCATCACCACTATCCATTTCCACAGCTCATTCACGCCAGACAGGAATTCTGAACTTATTAAACAATAGCTTCCCAATTTTCCCTCCCACAGTCCCTGGCAACTACTATTCATTCGCCTTTCTGACTCTGTGAACTCGCCTATTTTTGGTATCTCATGTCAGTGGGATCATACAATGTGTGACCTTTTGTGTCTGGCTTATTTCACTTAGCATAGTATTTTCAAGCTTCATCCATGTTGTAGCACGTATCAGAATTTCATTCTCTTTAAAGGCTGGATAATATTCCACTGTGTGTAAATACCGCATATTGTTTATCCATTCATCTGCTGATGACCGTCTTTTTTTGCCCACCATTTTGCTATTCTGAATACTGCTGCTATGAACATTGGTATACAAGTATATGTATTATTTTATACTTTCATAAGTCAAGCTTCATTTTTTGTTGTATAAATAAACTTTTGGAGCACTTTACAATTGAGATCAAATAGAAATTAATGATGACATACATTTGAAAGAGTCCAATGTTTTATTATCAGCATTAATATTGTTCATACTGAAGATTCAGGGATAAAATAATGGACAGAAAACTGGAATGTAAGCAATACTACATAGATGCATCATAAATATATAGGCTGTTTTGCTAATTATTGGACTAAAAATATAAAAGATGAAATTACATCAATTATTTTGTGCTTAGTCTTTCTGAATATCCTTTTGGTATTAAATACACAGCGAGCGCTTATACTTAGAGATTCTGCCTTTTTTTAAGCAAGGAAAACAAGCTTATCCTTGGTTAATCAGAATCAGTTTCAAAAGGTAAAACTTCTTAAAGGTAAGCATGGCATTTAGTGCATAAGACCAATATTCTTGCTGGGCTGGCTGCTTGAGGATCGCTCTCGTTCTTTAGTAATTTCCATCTCAATTTTGGCTTTGATTTTCTCCCAATCTATTTCAAGCTGCAGTAGAAGAAAAGAAGAAACATGCATATATAGTATAAGACATTTTTGTTTAATGCAAAGTAACTAAGAGTAAACAAAAACAGAACGCATGACTTCCAAAACATTTGAGAAAAAAGAGGGCAGGAAAGAAAAGTTAAGAAGAGATAATTCTCCCCCCAAAATGAAATAGCGTTAAGAATAAGACCTAATAGAACAATTATCACAATAAAAAGCAAAGACTCTCATTGTGATACCAAAGACCAAAATCTGGTTGTAGCTATTTATAAAAGGCACATCTAAACTGTCCCATGGAGCCTTGGGATTCTGCTCCGGTGCCTCAGGTTTGAGGGGGTAGGAGTGAGTGAAGATGGACTGCTCTCCTCCAAACAAGGGGGAGAATGGACTGGGCTCCATTTTTGAAACAGTAGGCCATGTTTCAAATGGGTCAACTCTTCACTGCTTTTATACTGACGTTTCCATTAGGAGCCTACCTATGGAGAAAGATAGGGGAGCATCTGCTTTCCCAGAGCATACTCTGCAAAAGGGGCTCCTTCACAACTCTTAAAATAATATGAAGACTTGGTGGTAAGAAAATGACGAGGGCTTCCCTGGTGGCGCAGTGGTTAAGAATCCGCCTGCCAATGCAGGGGACACGGGTTCAAACCCTGGTCCAGGAAGATCCCACATACCGCGGAGCAACTAAGCCCGTGCGCCACAACTGCCAAGCCTGTGCTCTAGAGCCCGTGAGCCACAACTACTGAGCCTGCACGCCACAACTACTGAAGCCCGTGCGCCTAGAGCCCGTGCTCCGCAACAAGAGAAGCCACCACAATGAGAAGCCCGCGCACCGCAACAAAGAGTAGCCCCCGCTCACCGCAACTAGAGAAAGCCCGCGCACAGCAACGAACACCCAACGCAGCCAAAATTAAAATAAATAAAATAAATAAATTTATGGAAAAAAAGAAAGTGATGAAAAGATATTAGAGGAAGTAGTGGGAAAGCAAGGCTGAAAGACACATATAAAGAATAACTGAAAAGTGATAATATTTTTATCTGTTTTCAGCCAACCACCAGACCCCCCCAAAATCCAGCCCTGCCCCTCCACTAAATCAACAGACATAGTGTTAGGAATGGACTCTGCTCTGAATTCAATAAACAATTTCTTTGGGAAAAAGCCTTCTACTATTTTTAAAAGTTTGGAGATCACTAATTAAGGAATGTGTGTCCTCTCAGGCAAGACATGGGAAAAACTGGGTCCTACCTAAAACTAACTCTGATTTACTTTGAAATAAACCCAAACTCCCGAGACTGAGCCCAAAGTGAATAGGTTTTCACCTCCATGTAGGGGAGCGGAGTGGAATAAGCAGTATTAAAGCAGACTGCGTTACTACTTGCTGCCTGAACAGATTTACCTTAAGTAACTGAGACTAATTTAACCTTAACAGGACTTCACGCCTCTTTTATTTTGTGTTGGAAGTAGGTAGAATTAAGTATTTGGTTCTTTTTTATTCCAATATCCTTTCTCTAAATTCCTGTGAAGTAATTTATGGATATATTTTAGATAATCATTCCATATACTTATCTATAATACATAAAATTGATGAATTAAAAGAATCCCTTTACTCATAGAAGATGAAAGTCTGTGCTCAGACGCAAGTGACAGCTTATCAAAAGGCAGAGCAAATGTTAGGTTATTTGAAAGACTCATTTTTCAATCAGGTCAGAACTTGATGTTTTTAAATGGCAAAACAACTCATCTAAGAAAACATTTGCAAAGAGAAAGACAAAACTTGATGAATGCCTTGGCCTTCCTCCAGGCTTAAATTGACTTACTTAATATGTTCTTCAGATCAATCACAATAAAACCACGTATTGATGATACACTAAACAACTGTTGCTCAGCTGCACCAGAAGTGCATCAAGCAGATTGATGACATCTATATTAGTTACTTGTTATAGTACAAATGAGGGTGTTAGTTGACAGCTATCCTACTGAAAATAAATGTTTCACTTTCACTCTGGCATTTGTCCAGTTTTAGAACAATGTTCTCCTGATAATTTAGTCTCTGGAATAGAGTATTTTTAACAGTGAGTTTTAGATAAGGATGTACTCATGACAGCTGTCAAGTGACCTCTACACTAAAACACATCCTTTTCTAGTCTAGGGAGTGTTAATACTACTTGGCACTTCTTATTCTAGTCCCTAGTTGGTCAATTCTTCTTATTCACATAATAATAATTTTAAAATCATAGCAAATGGCTCTCCATCTTCTACCCCATCTCTCTTACTCTCAGCTGAAAATCAGCTTCCTACTTTACAGAGAATATAGTGGCCATCAGGCATGAATTCACTTAATTTCCTTCCTTTCATAAAAGTAGGGTATCCATCCTTATCTCGTTCCCTTCTGTCTCAGGGCAACCTCTTCACATAAGTCCCTGATCTCGTCTTCTTTGACTCCTCTAGGACATCGGCCTTCAATTATTACCTACATATTTCAATTTCCTTCTCTTCACTGGCTGCCCCTCATCATCCTTGCCTCTGTATTCCGCCTCCCTACAAGCTACCACCTTCATTCTTCTTTTCATTCCTGGCTCTCATCCTCTCCCCAGACCACTGTGGTATGACTGTGCTCCCACTACACCTCAGAAGCTTTTCACTAACGCCACCATTAAGTGTTTTAGTCCCTCATCCTACACACCTTCTCTATACGACTCAATTGCTCATTCAACGAATATTTAATGCTCACTCCATGCCCAGGATTGCTCTAGGAGCAAGGATTTAGCAGTGAACAAAAAGATAAAAACCACTGTCTTCATAGAAAGATAAACAAAGACAAGTAATAGTGGTAAAAGTTTTGGAAACAGGGGAGGGAGATAGCGCCGGGGTGGAGTTGGGGGGGGGATGGGTGTTGTATTTCAAACAGAGTGATCAGAGAAGGCCTCCCTGAGAAGCTGACGTGAAGACCTGATGATGAGTGAGTGACTCTGGGTGTATCTGGGG
Source organism: Phocoena sinus (assembly GCF_008692025.1). Taxonomy (NCBI): domain Eukaryota; kingdom Metazoa; phylum Chordata; class Mammalia; order Artiodactyla; family Phocoenidae; genus Phocoena; species Phocoena sinus. The sequence continues at coordinate 39,874,536 of NC_045766.1, forward strand.
AACAGCATACTAACAGACAGAGGGAAGAAAAAGGTCCTGATGTAGGAGCATCCCCTGGACCTGGCTGACCACCGCTCTTTGAAATACCTCTCTCAGTACAATATTGTTCTCTTCTGGTTTCTGCTCTCTTTTCTAAATGTCCTCAGTCTTTTGTTTTTCTTTTTCTCCTATATCCTTCCCCTCAGTAACCTCTTCACTGTTAGTATTCACTGGGGTTCCAACCACAGCTTTTTCATACTTTCCCTAGGAGATCTCCTCAACTCTCATAGCTTCAACTATTCCTAAATGGTCATGACCATAAATTTATTTATCTAGCCCTGATTCTTCCTTTATCAATTCCCTTTGATGTTCACATTGGTATTTCCAACTGCCCACTAGACATCTCTGCCTAGATAGGGGCCACCCCACAGGGACTTCAAACTCAGAACAATGGTCTATTTTCATGTATTCAAACTCAAAAGGTCCAAATCTCATATATGCTCATGTTCCTCTACCAGTCACCAACTAGGAATGTTGAAGTTGTTCTCAAATGTCTTGCCTTACCTCACCACCTCTCCTCCCACCCCCAACCACAATGTTCTATTAATTTTACTGCTACTTTTTCTTACATTAATCCTACAGTCTCCATCTCCTGCTGAGATTATTACAGTAACCTCCTAACTGGTCTCCTTGTCACCACCCTTACCTCTAATCCATCTTCCACATCAGAAGTTATCTTTCAGGTCATTTTCTTGATTACAAACCTCCAAGTCTTTGCACTGCCTCCATTATAAGGTCTATTATCATAGTGTTAAGACTCTTTAATGTCTGGTCCCATCAATATTCCAGCCACCCAGGACCCAGCACCCAGGACCCAGGGCAGTCACTCTGTACTCCTTCACCATTCTTTCAAGATCCCATGCATTTGCTCTTATTATCATATCCTTTAACTGACTGACAAAATCCTACTCAAGATAATTCCATGGAATAAATAAATAAATTTTAAAAATGAAAACTAACAAATACAAAGTATACAATTTCCAAAGGGGAAAAAAGGATACTTTGGTGGAAAATTCCAAGTTTCCGTTTCCACTTAGGAACTGGGATTTTTTTTTTTTTTTTTTTTTTTGCGGTACGCGGGCCTCTCACTGTTGTGGCCTCTCCCGTTGCGAGCACAGGCTCTGGATGCACAGGCTCAGCGGCCATGGCTCACGGGCCCAGCTGCTCCGCGGCATGTGGGATCTTCCCGGGCCGGGGTACGAACCCGTGTCCCCTGCATCGACAGGCGGACTCTCAACCACTGCGCCACCAGGGGAGCCCAGGAACTGGGATTTTATTTTATTTATTTATTTATTTATTAAAATTTATTTATTTTTGGCTGCATTGGGTCTCCATTGCCGTGCGCGGGCTTTCTCTAGTTGGGGCGAGCAGGGGGCTACTCTTCATTGCGGTGCACAGGCTTCTCATTGCGGTGGCTTCTCTTGTTGCAGAGCACAGGCTCGAGGCACGCGGGCTTCAGTAGTGGTGGCTCCTGGGCTCTAGAGCGCAGGCTCAGTAGTTGTGGCACACGGGCTTAGTTGCTCCGCGGCACGTGGGATCTTCCTGGATCAGGGCTCGAACCTGAGTCCCCTGCATTTGCAGGCAGATTCTTAACCACTGCGCCACCAGGGAAGTCCCAGGAACTGGGATTTTAAAAGGGAAAAGTGATCACATCACTTCCATTCAGTATCTTTACATTAATCTTAGGGTAAATCCAATATGCCGAATTTGCCCTATGAAACCCTCAGGTCAATCTCCCTTTTGCTCCTCACTCTTTCCCACTTCAGAGCCTTCCCTCTGCCTAGAACACGGCCATCGCCACACCCTCCCCCCACACCCTCAGTCAGCTTCTACTATCCATTCTTTACAGCTCAGCTCAAATAGCAATTGCTTTGCTTAGAAAAATCTGCTGATCCCCCCCACCCCAGGTCAGGTCTGTCATTCATAAAGTCTTACAGAACTATGTACACTACCTTCGAGGCATTTATCACAACTGAAATGAACAATTAACTGTATCACTAACTATCACCTCCATTTGAATATAAGTTTCACGAGGGTCAGTGTTTGCCAGGTTTACTATTATATCCCAACCACCAAGGAGAGTACATTGTCTGCAGGAGGTGCTCAGTAAATACTGAATGAATAAAAGGTAACTAATTATCCAGCAAATGAGCTATCACTTAACAATCTCTCGTTATTTTCTCTCCTGTTTTTCCCTCTTTTTTTCTTTCTCCTAGCATAATGCTTTAAACATTTCCTGTCTCTTCTACTTCTCTTCCTGCACAGAGTATGTATTCAGTAGATTGAATGCATTCCTCAAGTGGACTTTATTTGCCAGACTTATAAATTATTTTACAAATACTTACTGAACACCCTTGTAGAGCAGGTATAATGGCTCTAATGGGGTTCTTAGAAGATAGTACACCGTGTATGGATCTCAGATTTCCATATTTTAAACTAGAAAGGCCCAAATAATACTTCAGGGTTCATAAATATGAATGTATGTCAAACTTCACTTCTTATAAACTTTTACGCTATGCGTTGTGAGCCCATTTGAGTTCACCAGATAGGGAGAATAAATTTCTTTTTAAGAATGATCTTTTTCTATTCAATTCTTAGTTCTGAAATAAAGAGTTTATATAATCACAATTTTGGCTAAGATAATTTTTAAGTCAAAGAAAATTTTCATCTTAAAATACTGCTTTATGATTTCTAGTTAACTTCCAAATTACATCTGTGAAGAAGAAAAGTAGGAAACTAGAACATAGTGCCATAGAGACTCAAAGTAACCTATATAGTTTCAGGATGAAAAGAAACCAAAATACCAAAAAAGGCCGTGTTGTTCTGATTCTCCCACTTTGAACATTTCTACTACTCTTGTGACTGAAGTATCATATGTTAGTTATAGGTGAATACGTATATAATGAAAAAGAAGATATGAATGTTAAGTTTTTAATATCTGAAATATAATTTCCTTGAGGGTAAAAACTATATTTTTTATGTCCTCAAAAGCACCTAATGTGAACACAGTGAAAATAATATTGTCAGTAATGATGATGAAGAGGAAGCAGAGTAGTATTAATCTGCTTAAAAATTATACAATAAAGTAAATTTAAGGTGGGTGCTCATTTTTAACATACTGTCATATTTTCAAAACTGAGACAAAAACGATGAGGTGACTACTGAATCTCTGGGCTGCCTTGCACTCAGTGCTGGTGGCTGCTGTCATAGTCTGTGAATTGAGAGTATAGCCCTCAGAGCTCCCAGGGAAGCCCTCATAGCCCAAACTCCCGAAGGATCCATTTCAGTAGTAAACAGTTCTGAATCAAACAAAAAAATTTTTGTGGAGCGTCTATAAAATACATCCCTTTCCACCAAGAAACCCACAACTTGTGTCTATCCTGGATCCAGATGATAAAGTTGCACTGCAGAACTAAGAATGGCCCCAAAGGCTTCACTACCCTGAAAACTGGTCTGAAGTCCAAAAATGTGGTTCATGACACTCAATATTCTAAATACGGCAAATGGATAATGTTGCCTTTAGTAGGTGCCTTCACTCTACATCTTCTTTCCTCTTCCCAAGCTTCCTCTTATATATTCTGCCCCCTACGATAAATCAGAACATTCCATTTTATTCTATCCCCAAGGAGGGGCACTCCCACAGTCTATAAGCTCCATGAAGACAGAAGCCATTATCTGTTTCAACACATAGCATAGTGCCTGGCCTGGAGTTAGTACTCATAAACATTTTTTGAATAAATGAATGACTAAAAGGCTAAAGGAATCAACTAGTTCACAGAGCTGGGAGCAAGGTTGGCCCTGTTTTGGGATTACAAGTCTCTTGAATCTGCATGGCTACAGGTGAGCTCTATTTCTGCCATTTGAGTATAGAAGGATCTGGGCAGGTGTCCACAATCTTTTCTGCTCTAGGCGCTGGGACAAACGCCCTTGTTCTGGCTCTCCTGTGTGCTGATATGTACTGGAATGGCTTTTTTCTAATTGGGTTTATAAAACCTTATATTCTGGTAGGAACTTGAGAGGCAAAGGGTTAGCATTCTTTTGTTCTAGGCGGTGAACTCTACCCAGGCCAGGCACCTTTTGAAGTGCAACTGAGCTCCCTAGATAGAATCTGCAAAGTGGCAACGTATCCATTTTCTGGCCAGTGCCCTCTGTGCTTATGTATGTCCCCTGGAGCAGAAAGGGCAGCTGGTAGAAGACAAAATTCAGGAGCTAGAAGCCTTCATCCTTGCCATTTATACTGTTTATCTAAAAATATCAGTTAGCACACAACCTTAACACAAATTGAATATTATAAAACCAGACTTGAGTTAATCAAAACATGGCTATAAGAGTCCAGAAAAATATTCAGTAATACAATTACATAGTCAAAATAAGACTAACATTGAAAGGCAAAAAGTAGTTTTTTTTTAGAGATTATGGTAAGAATTATTCAAATTTTGTCGCATTAGGATGAATAATGCATACTTATAAAGCATATACATTATTACCAAATACTGCATAATACTTACACCTTCTGCATACTGCAGGTATCGTTTATTAGTTTCCTGTTTACCAAATGTCTCCAAAAACTTTTGTCGGTAGGCCAGCACTGTATCAACATGTGTTTTGTATTTAACAGCTAATTCAAGTGCCCTACAATGAGAAAGAAAACAGATTATCCGCATTGCTGTGTTAGCCTCTACGGGCAGTGGAGTTTCGGGGTGAAAGGGTGGGAAAGTCTATGTTGATCCCTCCACTCCTCCCTCAATATGAAAGGCACGTCATTCCCTACCTTATCCATCTTGCAAATTCCTATTTATACTTCAGGGTCCAGACCAAACATGATCTCTTCTCCCTGACCAGCTCTCCTTGTAGAAATAAATGACCATTATGTCTTATCTGTGCTACAGAACATTTTATACATACTATTATTTCAGCTCTGCTTACAGTGTATTGTAACTATTATGAATCTGTTCCTTCCACTAACCTACACATTTATTGAAGAGAGATCTGGGTTTCATTTCTCTTTGGTGAGTACTACAGAGTGTGTGTATCATAAATGTTCATTGAAAAATTCATTGAAATCATAATAAAATTCAAGTGAATGAACTCCCCTAATGTAAGTGGTTCGACTATCTTGACCATTTTTTAAGTCAGTAATGAATTTATTCTGTTCAATATTCAACTAAATACTGATACCCTTACTTATCCTTATTATTAGTACAGTAAACTAAAAATATTATGAAAATAAAATTTGAGGATAATAAAAGTCTGACAAAATGCCTTTTGCCATTTGATTCTTAGAAAAAGCTAATAGCCATTTAAATTTTATAAGTTAATTAATATCTATCTATGTAACCAAGTTATTTTAAGGTAATATTTTATTTAAATAGCAGACAAGAACTAAATGAATTGCTAAACTCACGGTTATAACACCAAAGGCATAAAATCTATATATTGATAATTTGGAGGGAGATGAAAAGATTATTCTTCAGTTCCAGGCCTATTTTTGCATGTAGGTTTTGGACAGCAACTCAGCCCGCGATCCTATGCATAACTCATATTAGCTGAGCCAGGAACAATCTAGTAGAATATAGCTCTCCTACACTGTTCATTGTTATCCTGTTTTAAAGTATGGGAAACAGTCATCATAATAGTCAAAGTACAATATTTCTCAAGCTCTCTTGCTTTCTAATATAACACATGATTTCTGAATAGGCCAGTGATGGTTTATCAGAGCCAACTATTACGAACTTGTTGTTTTAGACAAAACTGACTACTGACTAGAACTTTTGCAGTGTGTGACTGTTTAGTAGGAAAATTTATTTGATTCTTAGCATGCTTTGGTTTGATGTAAACTAAATTGTCACTTTAAAAAGTATTTTAGATATTATGTATGTATTAATTGACAAATGATAGACAATTGAGATATTAAAGACAATATGATAAATTATGAAATGTAAGTCATGTATAATACAAATGATAATGTCAAAGTTCAGTACAATGATTTCTTACAAAAATATATTGGCATAAACAATATTGCTAAATCCAAGGATATTTGCTACCCATCACAAACTCCTCACAAAGTTCCCTCATTCCTCTGTGACTTTCTGTCTTTCAGAGAAAAAGAAGACACATGGAAAAAATGCAGAGGTATTAGGATACAGAGGAACAAAAGTAGAAAACAAGAGAAGGCAAGAAACGATCTATAGAGGCTCAAAAGATGAGAAACAGAAGTAAAGATGCCTTAATTCTTCTAGCCCTCTCTCACATCAGCCCCCTCTTCATCCCTAAGGCTCTGATTCCCATGTTGTATGTGTGAGTGGAGACTCTGGTGAACAACCTCGCCGGCACCTCAGAAGTTCCAGTTCCCATTCTTTCTTTATGATTGTACATGATGGGGGAAGGAGTTCTCGACTGTGCAAAACTGGAGGTGTTCTAAGTGGGGAATACATAAGCATCTATTCTGGGTTGGGGCTTTTCAAAAATTCCAAAGAGAGACTTTGTTATGGAACATCAACACGTTTAATTATGTAGAAAGGATAGACTATGATGCCTAATCCTGCATTTATTTTTTTTTTTAAGATTTTTTTATGTGGACCATTTTTAAAGTCTTTATTGAATTTGTTACAATATTGCTTCTGTTTTATGTTTGGGGTTTTTTGGCTGCGAGGCATGTGGGATCTTAGCTCCCCGAACAGGGATAGAACCCACACCCCCTGCATTGGAAGGCAAAGTCTTAACCACTGGACCGCCAGGGAAGTTCCTAATCCTGCATTTAGATGCTAAGACTTATCTGCTATTACAGTCATTATTATTATTATAAAATACATATTAATTATCTGATTGAAAAGCAGTAGCTAAAGTTAAACATTCAAATGATATGTGCTATTTTAAATGTTCTCTAAAAGCACACACTGGGTAAAAAATGTTTCTCTACCACATTTAGGAGGGAATTTACTCCAAATTATCTAAGAGTTATGGGAACAGTATGTCTCTAGCTTTAAAATGGTTATTCAGCAACCAAACAAATGTAACATTAGATTATGGGGCTGGAAAAACTCCATGTATCCTCTCTGATTTTAAACAGAAGGAAGTTACATTAAAAGATGTTATAACTTCAAAATATAATTTTTTTGCATAACTTGAACGAAGCAAAACCACTTTATATAACTGGTCTAAGTAGAAAAACTATTTTTATTAATACTTACATAAAGGATCAATATGCATACCTGGAGCTTCTAGTTTCTACCTCTCTTAACTTCAGTGTTTGAAAACAGACTACCACCAAATGTCCAAAGTGAATGTCAAATAGATAACTTGCATATCTACTACTCCTCAAGGGCTGCATCTTATTAGGTCGTAGGCAATTTTCAAGTTCAAATATAAATGACGGAAGCACAAAGCAGCAAGACTATGCTTCTCAAGTGGAATAACCCATATTCACAAAGTAAAATCTGTTCCCTTCTAAAGGACTTAAACAAATATAGAAATTCAGGAATCCTAAAAGCAATCTAATATATTTATCATCCAATACTTAAATTCTATCCTTCCAGAATTCTACAGGCCCAGTTGGGAAAATAGCAAGAAAACACAAAAAAGAAATAGGAGAACCTATAGATGAAAAGAAACCTAAGAATGTATCAACCAATCAAAATGTATGAATATTTTATGAATTCTGAATCAAACAAACCATAAAACAAAACATTTATGAGATAATCAGAGAAATAAGCACACTGAATAGAATTATTGTTAACTTTTAAAAGTGTGATCATGATACTGTGGCTGGATTAAAAAAATCTTTAAGATACATACTGAGATATTCATAGATAAAATGATATTATGACTGGGATTTGCTTTTAAAAATTGTGGGGAGGGATAGAGGAGGAGTAGAGATTATTCACAAATTGATAACTGTTGAAGCTGAGTGATGGGTACATGGAGATTTATTATACTATTCGCTTTACTTTTGTATACATTTGAAATTTTCCATAATAAATAGTTTTTAAATGCCATCTTTTTTGGTCCCTCCTGATCTCTTTCGCTGAATCCTCCTCTTCAACCAGATCATTAAGTGTTGAATTTCAGGGGAAATCTGCCTGCTGCCCTCTTTTCTTTTTTTTGCTTTTTTGTGGTACGCGGGCCTCTCACTGTTGTGGCCTCTCCCGTTGCGGAGCACAGGCTCCGGACGCGCAGGCTCAGAGGCCACGGCTCACGGGCCCAGCCGCTCCTCGGCATGTGGGATCTTCGCGGACTGGGGCACGAACCCGTGTCCCCTGCATCGGCAGGCGGACTCTCAACCACTGCGCCACCAGGGAAGCCCTGCCCTCTTTTCTTTTTCCTTCTTTACATTCTTGAGCCACACTCATGGCCGCAGCTACTCCAAAGGCTGATAATTCCCTCAGTGTCTTTCCCCCAATGTCTAGGACCTCCACTCAACTTCACACCTGTATATCCCACTCCTGCTGGACCTCATGAACTGGATACACAAAGGTAACTAAAACTCAACAAATCCAAATTGTTAGACAGCTTAGTCACCACCCCACCTTCCCCACTCACCCCAACACAAAAATTTACCATCCAGTACAGCTTCGGTTCTACACAGATACCAAATGTGGGCTTACCCTCCTGATGAAAGACACAGACAAATTAAAGACTTTGCTGGAATATACACAACACTCAAGAATTTTTTTAAAACTCGAAACACTATTCGATAACATAAACCAGTTCTGGAAGTCTTAGTTTATGAGAACAATTATTTACTCACTCCCAGAAGAGGGTAATACATGTGGAGAAAAAATAAGATCATTTTTAAAAGAACACCATCTACATAGATAGGCATGCAAGAAGTCTATTATTAATTAATCAATCAGTCACATAATTTTATCATCGTCCTATGTTTGAATACCTTCGCAGATGGGGATTATTCTACTCTCTAAGCAAGCCATTCTTTGGATTATGTTGTTATAAGCTGATTCCTATATTGGATCCAAGTATTTATCCCTCTTACTTCTATTTTTTTATATTAGCTATATCATTTAGAATCAAAATTGTCATCACAGAACTTTGTCAGTTTTGTTCATTGCTATATTCCCCCATGCCTAAGACCTGGCACACTAGAGACATTCAATAAATAATTAAAGAATGAATAGTAGCTACCATTTATTGAAGGCTTACTATGTATCAGGCAGTATGCTAAGAGATTTTCACATGCTATTTTACTTAATCCCAACAACAAACATGTGGTTTTTGTTATTATCACCATTTTAAACACAAGGAAACAGAGGCTTACAGAGCCTCACTAATCTGTCCAAGATCACAGGACTAGTAACTGCAGAACCAGAAATCAAACCCAGGTCTTATTTCAAAGCCCCCATTCTTAACCACTACATTTGTCTTTGTACCATTCAGCAGTCCTTTTGAACAAGTCATTAAAAATGACCAGACGTGGGACTTCCCTGGTGGCTCAGTGGTTAAGACTCTGCGCTCCCAATGCACAGGGTCCAGGTTCGATCCCTGGTCTGGGAACTAGATCCCACATGCATGTCACAACTAAGAGTTAGCATGCCGCAACTAAGGAGCCCACGTGCTGCAACTAAGGAGCCGGAGCAAACAAACAAATTAAAACATAAATACATTTTTTAAAAAATGACCAGACATTTCACCAAAAGACTGCTGTTGTTGTTTTAAGCAGATCTCCATGTTATATCTAAATATGTCTGGTATGGCAGACATTCAATAAATATCTGCTGAATGAATGAATATGCATTAGGAAGAAATATTCCAACTGGTTTCAGAAATATCTGCAGAATTTGGAAATGAAGACAATACATAAGATTTTTAAGAGTTTCTTAGCAGTTATAATTACTTCTGCTGATTATCTGAAGTCATTCTTATCCAGTCTTTGATATTTATGCTAAAAGTGATGGGAAACTATGGGTTTCATTTAAGTGAGTCAGGGGTCAAGAGTGACATGATGATTTCCACTGTGAAAAGATCACTATGACTACAGTATGAAGAATGGATAGGAAAAGGACAAGGTAGGTGCAGAGAGACCACTGATGATGTTTTATTAAGAAAAACTTGGATCAGGGAATTCCCTGGAGGTCCAGTGGTTAAAACTCCACACTTTCACTGCATGGGGTGTGGATTCAAGCCCTGGTCGGGGAACTAAGATGCTCGCACGGTGTGGCAAAAAAAAAAAAAAAAAAAAGGAAAAAAGAAAAACTTGGATCAGCTTAGATAAGGGTGCTGGTAGTAAAGTGGATGAGTGCCAGAGGTATTTGAGAGGGAAAATGGTTGGTAATTGGAGTATGGGGGAAAGAGGGTAAGGAAAATGTCAAAAGTAACTCCTAAATTTCCAGCTTTGGGTAGACTGAAAAGATAAGATAGATTACTCTGGAAGAGAACCAAGTTTATGAGGGAATAAATATAAATTTGAACTCAAACATATGAGACAGCCAATGGAAATGCTGAATAGGAAGGTGGATAACTGGGTTCTGGAAGCAAACATGGGCAGGACAGAGGGCTAGAAGAAAGATGCATATTTAGGAGTCTTAAGTGTGTAAATAGTAATCAGGAGCCTTGAACAACGCTCCTTGACGTTTATTGACTTACCAGGCAGGCATAAAGGTCTACCAGCATTTGACCAACCCATTGGTTTATAGTTTAGATGAAAAACACAAAGCATAAGAAAAGGAGATGCCAGGTAGATAGGGGGAACGGAGGAGCACCCAGCATTCGTTCTCTTTCCCCATTACATCTCTTTGTCCCTCTTGTTTTCCCTCTCCCTGAGATCTAATATCTTAAGGCAGAGTCATTTGCTGAAAACTGGAGGAGGGGAAGAGGCGGCACAGATAGCAGGATGTAGGGATAGTAGGGAAGATGTGAAGTCAGCAGAGAATAAGTATAGTCACATGACCTAAGTCTCAAAGGATCAGAGATTTTACAAGAGAAGTAAAGATGGGGGAGGCAAAAAGGACACCAACTGCACTCACACCCAGACCTAAGGAATGTGGAGTCAGAGAGAATAAACTGACTCCATCTGAGAGGACTGGTAGGGAAGGAGTGTCCTCTGGAAAGAGGTAATTTTCACTTAGGTCAAGGAGGTATGAGAAATGTTCAAAGGGCTGTATTATAGGCCATCAATAGAAGCCATCAGAGGCAAATGCTTCACGGACCTGCTCTGACATTTATATACTGTATGTATCTACACCCAATGTTTGTAGAGGAAGTGCAAGGCAAAATGATTAAGAGTATTGCATAAAGATTAAGAGCATGAATATTAAGTACCTACTATGTATATAGATAATATAAAATGATAAAATGTTTCTATCCTTCTAGAAGTGTATAATCTGAAAGGTGAAAGGTGACATAAAATTTACAAAGATAAATAACAAAAGAGGTAAACATCAATCCTATAAAACAATGTAAGTAGTAGTATCAGCAGTATATATTTTATTGTGGTAATAGCAGAAAATTCAGGTCCTCTTTGATACTGGGAAACTTAGGTTCAAATCCTAGATCAGCCAGCTACTTATGAGTAACCCTCAACTTCCTCATTTGTATAATGTTGTGATGACCAAATAAGATGATATAAGGAAAGTGTTTAACACAATTCTTGGCACATGATAAGCACTCAGTAAATAGAAGCCTCACTATTATTAATGACAATAAAATGGAATTCCTACGTAGGTTGCAAGCTTTTTAATATAAGGATGATTTTTAAAATATCTGTTATACTATATGGTGTTCAGAGTGCTATATAAATAGTAATGCCTAACATTTATCAACATAAACATTTTCTCAAAAGTATCAGTTGAAAATATGCTGTGAACACCATTCTTCCCTATTTCTCATGGAACTCATGGCTTAGTAATGGTATATACAATTTTCTGTTAGTTCTTTAATACAGGGTTTTAAAAAATTATTCATACTGTCTCTTTCCAAAATAGTTACTTTAATATTTGTGAATTATAAATAAATTGAGGATAAGAACAATGGCCTATTCATATTTGTAGAACCTAAAACATCTTTCATGATCCTTTGTATAGCCAAACAATGACAACAAATTTGTGAAAATAAAGGATAGAAACAGGGTGGCTGAATTGTATGAAGAGTGTAGATAATTAATGTATAAATTAAATAAAGAGACTATAGTATGTCCATAACAAAATTAACTACCTTTTGTTACTTTTTTAGCCATTTTGTTACTTCTATTCAAGGGGAAGATAGAGATAGGACTATAAAAATTCTAATCTGAGGGGATTATAAGTAAGGGGCCAGTAATTGAAAGATTTATGGGTTATTTTTGAGCATAGAGAGAGACGAAGATGATGAAAGACATTTCAAACCTGGAAAAGTCAACATGCCAGCTTTGTAACACAGTAACTTCAGGTGCATATAAGCACTACAACCTTGTTCACTGAGAGAGACATACCTGAGAGAATGAGTAGAGAAACCTAATATGTCATAGAGAAGAGCAGCCTGCCACTCAGCCTCAGAAAGCAACCTGTCCCAAAGCCTAAGGCAGCGGGGAAGGTTACTGACCACTCCTCGTTACAAATCCTTTGGTATCTCTTCCTTAGCTTCACAAATCTTCCTTGGCTCCTCTCTCTGCCTGTCTGACTGCTTTACACCAATCTTTCAGTGGATTTCTCTTTTTTTTCACCCATCCCATAAAAATAGTTTATGTCTTCTCACTCCTCACATTCCCCAGGCAACTGCATCCATTCTTCTAGCTTCCATTCATTTGCTGATGACTCCTAAATCGACATCTCTAGTTCAAATCTTTCTTGAGCTCCAGGTCCAATAATCAACTATTATCACTTATCTCTTCACAAATACTTCAAATCTAACATCTCTTCCAAATCTGCTAATATTCTTACCACCATCTATCCAGTTACTGAAATCAGAAATTCTGGAGACATCCTAGACTCTCTTTTCTTCTTCACAGACAACTTCTAATCAATCATGATTCAGAGAAGGCAAAAATCTTTAATGGCAAACTACTCACAAATATAAATGTGAATAAATTCTTATATGACACTAGGAAACAAGTACAGTGGAAGATGTAATTTACTAAGTGGTCGGTAGAAGAATACACTAAGATCAATCAGGTTTTGGAATTGATGAAAAACATTTTTATTACCTTTCCCAGTTGTAGAGATTAATATTGATCTGAATCGCTTGATAAACAAGGCCAGCCTGAAGAAGTACCATTTCAGCCTCCTGTATGTTCCCACTAAACATTAATATGTGGGCCATTTTTGATTCTTTAGATGGAAGATTTTTTATAGAATTGATGTATTGAACCTTATCAATCTAAAAGAAAGGAAAATATTTGAAGTGAATAGTAACAAGTTACGGTAAGAAAACCACACAAACACATACACGTAAGTAAACATTATTTACTTCACCAATTGCTGCGTAGGCTATTTCTGCAGTAGTCATATCTCGATTAGCGACTGCCATAGCTGCTAGGCAAGCCCACATGGTTTGCTCCTAAAGTGAAAAATGAGAACAATTATTTCAACTACAGGGCTGAACTGCCTTAAAATAAACAGTGAATTAAAATAGAATAAAGTTATATTTTAATGAAAAATAAAAAATCACTGAGCATGGCACTGAAAAACCAATAATTTAATAGGTTAAGGATGTGGAAATTTCATTGTGGCTACTTTGTTAAAATATATTAATAACACATAGAGAATGTTTTGAATAAAGATTTTTGAAAATGTTCATTTCTAATGATCAAAGGTTTATTTTGAACTGACAATATACTTTTACCATAATTCAAGGTTATAAGCCCTCCAGTCTTTTTGATGAGATGTCAAAGAATGCAACTACAGGGAACCATAGAAACAGTGAGTTTCTCAGACAACGCTATTATAGCAGATTGCCACCAACAACCCATTGTAAGGAAAAGCATCTAAAAGTCTTCACAAAAGTGTAGTCTAAGGGAATTAACCAATGTAAAATAAAACAGTTCTGCGGTCAAATATGCTTGGAAAATACTTGATTCAACCAGGTTGGGAAATGTTGATCTAAAGTAGTGAGTGGTTCTTAACCTTAGCTGTACAAATAATCTGAGGAACTTAAAGATATGCCCAGGCTCACTGGATCTAATAAATTAGAATCTCTGTGGGGGGTAGAACTTGGGAATCTGACTTTTAAAAAAAAGTTCTATAAGAGGTTTTTATATGTACCAGTAAGAAGAAACTACTCACTTAAAGTATAGCTTCTTCAGAGAATAAATCACACAACACCTATCTCTCTGTATCACCCATGTCTTCACTTATTAAAAAAGAGATGTGATCCCATTTGCAATTTTTCCCGCCCTTAGCTCTTACCATTTCTCATTTTGCACAAAGATATTATATAAAATATACAATATATACACAACTATGGATCTGAAATGTAAAGTACCTTAACAAAACGACAAAGTCTTACAGCATCTTCCCATTTTGAACTGCTTACGTATTCGTGGAGAATAGCAGGATATGGTGATATGCTGATGTGAATCAGTGAGCCATCAGCTCTTCTTATAGTTACCTGATTTCCAACAAAACTCACGATATGGGGATTTTTACTAAATTCACTGTTGAAAAAAGGAAAAGTGCAATTTATATTCTGAGCAAAATTTTTCATATATATTAAATTTGGGGAGTTGACCCCTGACATACATATGAAACCTCCAAATTGCACTCCAAAAAAAGTAAACTCCAGGGAGAATGTATGTATATTAAACAAATATTTGAATCTAACTAGCTATACACACTTAAAGCAAAATATACAAACATTTTAACATGGCAAAAAATTACTACATATTTGAGAACTATGCCTAAAAGCATTTGAAGTGATTTTTTCTAAGTCTTAAGGTAAATCACACAAATGATTAAAGCACTTACTTCAGCTTTTAAAAGTTTAAACATTAAAAATTAAGCTGATTCCAAGATTATTTTCTCATAATAACAAGAGGTGAACTTTAAAGAAACTAACTTCTCTTCATTAGTTAAAAAATTTTTTATAGGATACCTCTCTGGTTTTGCTAATGTTGTGAGCTTGAATATTAAAAATGAACTCAAAATAGATTTGAAAATTAAGCTAAGATTTGGAGTTGAGAAGCCTTTGTATACCTACTTTGTCAAGAGTGAGAGACCTCCTTGCTATTTCTTAGAGAATTTAGGAATATAAATGCATTTGATTTTCTGAAGAATATAAAAAATTTTAAAAGCTTTTCAGTATACATTTTTTCTATATTTAATATTAATTTAAGAATTCAATTCTAGAAAGACATACATTCCTGAAAGTCTCAAGGTCAATGATAATCTGGGAAAGAGTAAAGGTTGTCACAAAGTTATATATCACAGAAAAATCTTAAGAGTGCCTATATTAAAATAACTAAACCACACTGAAAAAACGACCTGAGTTACCATTAAACAACAGTAAACCTGAAAATTATATCCATATAAGGAAAAATTATATTCATTTAAGGAATAAATAAATAAAATAGTATTATCTGACCCTTTCAACTTGATTCCATCACTTAAATCTCATTAAACTAGTTTTAGCTGAACAGTTTTTTTTGTTGGTTTGTTTTGTTTTTTTGTTTCTTTTTTTTTTGCGTTACGCGGGCCTCACACTGTTGTGGCCTCTCTCATTGCGGAGCACAGACTCCGGACGCACAGGATCAGCGGCCATAGCTCACGGGCCCAGCCACTCCGCGGCATGTGAGATCTTCCCGCACCGGGGCACAAACCCGTGTCCCCTGCATCGGCAGTCGGACTCTCAACCACTGCGCCACCAGGGAAGCCCTAGCTGAACAGTTTTATTTGGTTGACTAAGTAAAGTGAAAGACATCTTGCAGGACTTAAATTAGAGGCAGAAACACAATACTGTTAGTTTTATTTACAACAATAAACAATCCTATGCAGTAAAATGTTACCTTGCATCCCTTTCATATAATGTCTTAGGCAAAATGTCTCTGTCCACATAAACCGTATTGGGGTAATACCACACTGTAAATCGAGTATCTTGAAGTCCACAGAGGATGTTGCATGTATCACTCCACGCCAGAGTATGCACCATTGTTCCTTATTTTAAAAAGAATGTTAATG
Source organism: Phocoena sinus (assembly GCF_008692025.1). NCBI lineage: Eukaryota > Metazoa > Chordata > Mammalia > Artiodactyla > Phocoenidae > Phocoena > Phocoena sinus. The sequence continues at coordinate 39,890,672 of NC_045766.1, forward strand.
TACTATTAGTTCCATTACATATTAAAAATACACCTTTAAAATCAGCAGATGTACAAGACCCTAACTAACTGCTTGTAGGTATGACTATTTTCTGATCATATAATGGTGAAAATGTACAAAAATTCACATAAAAATTTATGGAAATAAATTTGAATATTTTACCCAGAACCATTATATTTTTAATCTGCATGTCTTTCTTTCAATGCCAAGTTAGCTGTAGCAGCTAAAGACTTGCTGTTAAAATGGAATTAAGTAGCATTTCATAAGAACACACTTATGAAGTAACATTTCGTAAGAAATGTTATGAGACCAAAGCATTATTCATAGAGTCATTCAAGCAAGTAAGCTATTTAGTATAATATACGACAGAGTAGATCTAAGACAACTGAAAGTAATCAAAAATTTAAATGTATTACAATTATTTTACCAAGTTTGATAATTTGTTCTTCCTTCCCAAATCGTTTCACTGAAGTGATACAGAGATCTCTATTTTTATCAATGAAAGCAATTTTTCTATCATTGGTAAGTCCCTTTTGATCTAGAGCAATTTCCAAAATTTCATTCTAAAATTAAAAAGAAAAAAATAAAATTCTGGGTTAGTTTTAGTGCTTGACATTAGGTTGTTTTAATTGTTTAATTATAAGAACATTTGTTTATTTAAAGATCAATCAAATATCACTTACCTACTCATAATGATAAAATGTCCCTGTTAAATAATTTAACCACTAATATACTAATAATTCAAAAGCTAAGGTATAGTTACTTTTTTTTTAACTTACAAGGGAAAGATGCCTGTTAAAGCACTATAGAATAATGTATATTTTGAAATTCTGTAAGCTGAAACACATTTCCATGTGCGTCCATCACTTGGGCACAAGTTAAACAAATTCTGATACATCCATAAAATGTTATACTATATGGTGGGAAGAAAAAGGATTGGGAAAGCACTTTATGTATTGATATGAAAATATCTCCAGAAACAGAGTGTTGTGTGAGAAAAGCAAGGTGCAGATATATATGTTATATTTTTGTAAAAGAAGGAGAAAAGAACATATGTCAGTTTTGTCTGTGTATGCACTAAAAATTCCTGGAAGGATATAAGGAGATTAATAGTGATAGTTACTTATTTGGTGGAAAGGAACTGTATTGACAGGTATAGCAGGCATACGTTTTCACTTTATGCTTGAAAAGCACTTTATGCTTTTCTGTTTCTGAACCATTGAATATATTTGTTATTTAACTTTAAAACTAATAATTACAAAAAGAAGAAAATAAAAGATAGGGTAACACTTCACTGGTAGCACTGAACAATAAAGTTAAAAGCATCTTTAAACCCTAATACATCATTTATTAGAAGGATAACTCAATAAAATGTGCTCATTTGTTTATTTTAAAGCTAAAAATCAGAAACCAATAAACAGTTCACAATTCAGCGTCTTTTTGTATTTCTATAGTTTTTTTTTTTTTCAGTTTAACTACAGTCTTAAAATCTAAAGAAAATGTTGGCTAAGAACAGATCAATGGGGACTTCCTTGGTGGTGGCGCAGTGGTTAAGAATCCGCCTGCCAACGCAGGGGACACAGGTTCGAGCCCTGGTCCAGAAAGATCCCACATGCCGCAGAGCAACGAAACCCATGTGCCACAACTACTGAGCCTGCGCTCTAGAGCCCACGAGCCACAACTACTGAAGCCCACGTGCCTAGAGCCCGTGTTCCGCTACAAGAGAAGCCACCGCAATGAGAAGCCCGTGCACCAAAATGAAGAATAGCCCCCGCTCACTGCAACTAGAGACAGCCCATGCTCAGCAAGGAAGATCCAATGCAGCCCCAAATAAAAATACATAAATAAATAAATTTATTTTTTTAAAAAAAAGAACAGGTTAATGGGAAAACTACAAGCTGTTTTGAAGTATAAACACGTTTTTATTTACTGATTCTATAGGTGCTAAAAGTTTAATCAAGATAGAACATTTTATTGAAAAGCAGTGAAGAGCCTGAACAAAAAACATATGTCAGATTCTTTTATTCAGTTAATTTGCAAATATAGCTTTCTATTACAGAATTTACTCGTGTTTAGTCTTTATGATATTTTAGGCAAAATACTCTATATAGAACACACACTGGTTTTAAATATAAAACTAATTTCCATGTTTTCCTCCTTAAGATGAAAACATTAATTAAAAAAAAAGTAAATGGCTATTTACATTAAAAATAGCTAATATCCATTACCTTATGAGAAAGAAGCTTCCCATCTCCCAGTGGTTTTCCAGTTGATGCCTCAAAGAGGAAGATTACTTGAAAAAAAGTAAAGCATTAGTTGATGTATTACATTAGAATTTTTATTAGTAAATTTCTACGGAGTTATCATAATCCTAATGAGAAATTATTTAGCTCTTCGGACCACAGCATACCTATCAGCACAGAAGAGCAGCAGCCTCAAATTCCTACTTAGTAATGAGGTCATATTTCTCAGTGGAACTGAATACGTCTTCCTAAAACATACATTCCCTGATTAGAATTGTTATTAATGGTATGGCATCACCGCACCATAGGATCAACAGTGGCAAGTCCAAATCTGGATGTAGTTTGTAATTTTCATAACTCTGATTTAGACCAACATAACAACCCAGACAATCATTTTACAAAGGAAAAATATGTTGAGTGCATACTATACAACCACGCAATGTGTTATGTACTCTTCAGTTCCCTGTGGTCGGTACAGTAATGTGTAATAACTGATTTGTGTGGTCTTTGTCCTGGGTTCCTGACACAGGTCTTCGTCAACCCTTGGAATTTTCTGAGTGATAGGAGTGTCTTTGTTATGCTAACCGAGAGACTCTTGGTGATACCCTAGATAGCTTCAGGATAGGGGCTGGTCACCTGAAAGACCAAGCACGTGATTATAGAGTTTGGACTTTCAGCTCCCTGAAATGGGAGGGGAGCTGGAAATTGAGTTCAATCATGTAGCCACTCTTCGACCTATTACAACTTGATGTTCAGCCTCGCTACACTGATGCAAAGGCTCTTGCATGGATCACCAATGACCCCTATGTTGCCGAATCAAAGAGTCTATTTTCAGTCTTCAAGAATCTACTTCTAGTCTTGACCTCCCAGCAGCACTGGACAGTCCTGACCATCCTCTTTCTTGAAACTCTTCTTGAAACTCTTATGTGGGCTACAAAAAACACTGTTTTCTCTTGATTCTCTCCTATTTTGGACCATCTCTAATTCTCTTTTGCTAGTTCCTCCTCATTTGGTGATCCTTTTTCCTAGGTTTTGTTTTAGGTCACATTTTCATGCTATATACTTTCCTGGATTATTTTCATGACATCAATCATTATCTAAAAAATGATAATTCAAAGTTCTCTGTTTCCAACCCCATGTTAGATATTCTGAGTAGGCCAAGTTGTAAAAATTACAGTAGATATCCTATTGAAGAAGCCAGGAACAAAAACTGTCTCTGTCCCTTTCTCTGTTTCACCAAAGGCTTCTCCTAGTCTCATAAATGACAGCCATATTGCCAGCTGTTCTTTGCTCTTTTAAAAAGACTGTTAGTGCTTTGGTGATTCTCTTTAAGTAATTCCCAAACTACTCCAGCTCAAGATTCATGCCAAATAGAGTAATTTCATATGACTGAACACACACATAGAATTACAAAACTGAAAAGACAGAGGTGACACGTGTAGTCAGCAAAAAATTGGACAATTTATACAGATCATAAAAATGCTAATATATGTATAACATGATATTTAAATTCCAGAGGATCACACTTTTAGTATATTGATTTATAGCTGTTAGTAAACCTTAGGATGTTAAGTTTGAGGTCACTGGCTATATTCACAGAGGAAATCATGTCTTCATAATAAGTTATGTTCTAAAATCGCCAATTTTGCTGAAAGAAATGAAAAAGAATAATAGTCACAGAATTTTTAATTAAGTATAGAATTAAAAATTAGAAAAATTTTGCTTCCATTTAAAAAAATGCTTTGGGCGTGACTAAGTCCAGTTATTTTAATAGCTATATAAACTAACTTTAAAAAAAAATAAAAGCCTTCCGTCCTTTTGTTGACTGCACATATTATAAAGAGCCAGAGGTATATGGATGAACTTATCTAATTTCCACAACTGTAAGTGGCCCTGATCTATGGGAGGCTGAACCTGTATTTTAATTTTAATATGTAACTGAAACTGGCAGAAAGGACAACTAAGGAGATGGAAGCGGAAAGAGTTGCTTCTAAGCATAAGTAACTGCTCTCTGACTTCTCCTCCCCCACTATACCCAGATATTTGTTTCAAATCACCCACACTAACATCATAGAGCATCTGTGCAAGGTGGATGGGGAGAAGAAGCAAGTCAAAAGCAGTACCTCTACTACTTAATCAATCATTGTAAGGGGTATTCAAATCCATTTAACATGTATCTATGGAACACCTACTATATTATAAGAGTACTGTGCTTGGTACAAAGAATCCTGCCTGTAAAGGAACTCCCAAGTTAGGAAGGAACCACTAATTTCATATATGGATGGTCCCCTTGAAAGAAAATTTTACAGGTTAAAGATTCCAGGTACTTCAATTATTCTTTCTATTGTTAACATATACCTCTACTTAGCCTTCAATAAATATCAGTTTCTTTAAACATAAGGAAAATATTTTCCTTCTCACTTTGTATCAGTTCTACAATAATTTTATTTTAGTTTTTAAAATTTTCTGTTTATGGCAGGATGGAATTACATAACTATTTTGTTAAACAATCAAAGTTTATGTAAGTAAACCATAATTTATTTGCAGGTAAATCTATATTTCTGAAAATGTTCATAATTCTTTCTGGTTCTAAAATTCTATGAATTATGAAAGGATTAAATAATAATGAAATATGTTTCAGATGTGAATTAACTGTAGAAAAATTCAGAATAAGGTACATTCAGTTGGAAACGTACATACTTTATTATAGTTTCTATCTAAAATATGTGGTGTTGGGACTTCCCTGCTGGCGCAGTGGATAAGACTCCGAGCTCCCAATGCAGGGGGCCCGGGTTTGATCACTGGTCCGGAAACTAGATCCCACATACATGCCACAACTAAGAGTTCACATGCCACAACTAAGGAACCAGCGACCCACAACTAAGGAGCCCTGGAGCTGCAACTAAGGAGCCCGCCTACCACAGCTAAGACCTGGTGCAACCCAAATAAATAAATAAATAGATAAATAAATATTTGTTTAAATAAATAAGTAAATAAAAATAAAATATGTGGTGTTGAATAAGAAAAGTATAGAAAGTTCATAGTGATCACTGGGATTTTCAAATTTAAGTTTACTGAAGACAAAAATCTGACTTCCAAATTATTATTATTAACGATTACACAGCCATCTTGAATCTGTCCACTATCTAGATACTACTGTATTTCATTTCATTCTCTTTCCTCTCATTTAGCCAGAAAGGAAGTCATTTAAAAACAAAACAATTACCAAATGTCCTCTCTCAGAGAAAGCCTAAGGCATAAAGAGAGAGAATAGCTCTACTTAGGAGAATTATATTTCCTACCAGTATGAGAGGTGATGCTATCTGAAAGCACTGAAAATTAAAAAGTGGGACAGTTTTCTAGCTCCTGAATTAGGTCTTCCATGGCATGACCTCACAAAATTAATAATCAGGTCAGACTTTTTTTTTTGTAACATGTCACAGTAATGAACAATGTTTGTTCAGCAATATTTATTAACAGAGAATAACAATTATTTACTATCTTTCCACTAGGCTTTAGGGATATCTCACTCTCACTCTTACCTCATTGGCTCCTCCTCCTTTTACCCATCTCTAAATATTGATGTGCTCAGTCACTGGTCCTCTTCTCTGTCTATACTCACTTCCTAGGTGATTTCATGTAGTATTGTGGCACCATCTACACACCAATGACTCCCACATTTATATCTCATCCCCAACTTTCTCCTGAGCCCTGGACTTTATCCTGTTGTTTCCTCTCCAACCCTGCTTGGATGTCTAAGAAGCATTTAAACTTACCATGACCAAAACAGAACTCTCTGGGTTTGTGGACCTCCTCTAAACTTCCTCGTTCCCCATCTTTCATTTCATTCATCCAGGAAAAACCCTAGGGTAATATGCTTGCCTCCACTCTCTCATGCCAACATCTTTACCATGGCCAAGTCTTTACATGATCTGGTTCCTACTTATCTATCTCTCTGTCTTCTCCTACCACTCTCTGCTTTGCTTGTGTTGACCTAAGTCCCATGGCCCTCCAGCAGTTCCTTTTTTTTTTTTTTTAATTTATTTAATTAATTAATTTATTTTTGGCTGCATTGGGTCTTCGTGGCAGCATGCAGGCCTTTCTCTAGTTGCAGCGAGTGGGGGCTACTCTTCACTACGGTGTGCAGGCTTCTCATTGCAGTGGCTTTTCTTGTTGTGGAGCACAGGCTCTAGGCACATAGGCTTCAGTAGTTGTGGCATGCAGGCTCAGTATTTGTGGTGCATGGGCTTAGTTGCTCCACGGCATGTGGGATCTTCCCGGACCGGGGCTCGAACCTGTGTCCCCTGCATTGGCAGGCGGATTCTTAACCACTGCACCACCAGGGAAGCCCCTGGCAGTTCCTTTTATGTGCCAACAATTCCCATTTGCACCTGCTTGTCCTATGGTCATTCCCCTCCCCCACCTCTAGAATTCTCCATTCCCTCATCCTGCATTAATTTTCTTCACAGCATGTATCAGTGGCTGACTATATTTGTTTGATTTGTGGTCTTATGCACTATTGTATCCTCAACTTCTAGAAAAGTACTTGGCATACAGTTAGCACTCAATACTATTTGTTGGATACATGTTCTGATACAGCATTGCCTTAAAAAAATGGTTTCACTCTACTATGGAATTCCAAAACACCTGACACATTCATATTTATTTATAAACATTAATGTGGCCTAGATTTTTATATGAAAATTTAAAATTATTCATAACTTTCTTCTACTTCATTAGTTTAAAAATCTGTAAACATAAAAATATGAATATATATAAGCAAAATAAATAGTAAAATAAAGCACAATATTTACTATGTTACTAAATAAAGAAAAATGAAATAGTTTAAAAGATCAATAAACTTAAAAATTAACATACATTTTTAGGACACACAGTCTTGAATTCAAACTCTATACCAACAGCTACTGAATATATAAGATTTATTCCTTACAACTAAGCTTTGATGCTGTGACAATATCTATTTGTTCCATCAGTTGGGAATAATATGACAACTTTAGTTCTTTAATTGATTCATACTTAGGAAAAATTAGGAAGCCCATAATTCTTTCATATAAAGTTAACATAATAATAGATGAGAAAATGAAAGTTAATTGATGAAAATTTTACAGTGTTAACAAATTTCATGGAAAATTATAAAAATGCACTTACCTTTTTCATCAGCTTTGTCTTTTATTGCTATGGTATCATTACTCAGAGAGACCGTCTGTGCATTTAGAATATCTGTTCTCATTCCAGGAAATTTTGGAGAGGAAAGGAAGCGCCCGTCATAAGAATATAAATAGATACCACCACCATCTACAAGAAGAAAATGTCTAAAAAATAAAGAATAAAAATATATTTTCAAATAGGAGTTTACTATAATTTCATTTTTATATTAGAAAATAGTTTATGCTTTGGAAAAATCTAAATCTTACAATTAAAACAATAGTAAAACATAAATATATAAAGAATGAAATATAAAACAACCTGAAAAGTCAACATTGGTTGTTTGGTTTGTTTTCTAGGTTTTTGTTTTTTCATGGAGGTAGGAGAAGGAAAAATGAAAAGGCCCATTAATATTATAATTGTAATTCATTTCCTTTCCTAAAGAAGCATCTCTATACAATGGCAATAAAAAAATCGTGTAATTTACAATTCAGTGATTTTTTTAATGCCAGATGCTATTTGTTTCATGAAACAGTATTAGTATATATTTCACAGTTAAAGATTATGGTAAAGGGGTTCCCTGGTGGTGCAGTGGTTGAGAGTCCGCCTGCCGATGCAGGAGACTCGTGTTTGTGCCCCGGTCCGGGAGGATCCCTCATGCCGCGGAGCGGCTAGGCCCATGAGCCATGGCCGCTGAGCCTGCACGTCCGGAGCCTGTGCTCCGCAACGGGAGAGGCCACAACAGTGAGAGGCCCGCGTACCGCAAAAAAAAAAAAAAAAAAAAAAAAGATTATGGTAAGGATCATTAAAATTAAATTACAGTACTAAATTAGATTAAATACTTGTTAAAGTCCTAAACAGTGAAAATTACTCAAAAATTAACATCAGAGCCAGCATTTATTAAAATAAGATGTTTTGACTTTAAAACGATATGGTAACCATCAGTAAATGTGTTCATATCTAAAAACACATTTTTTGTATCAGGGACTTTGGTTCATTTGCTGTGTTGACCGCTCTATTCAAGGCATAGGGTCCTGTATAGTTTATTTTTTATTAAGTCAAAATGTAAATATTTTATGGCTGCTATGTTTTTTCTTTCAAAATTTATGAACATTGCAAAAAATAATTCAAACAATACAGAGAAAGCAAAAGATCTCCTGCAATCTTCCTACTTCCATAGAGATAACTTATGGCAAAGTATGGACACACCTTAACTTTACTTAACTCATTCCTGATGGACACTTATTTTATTTCAAATTATTCACTGCTTTAAAGAATGTCTAAAGTATACACACATCTCTGTATGTTTACATTACTTATTTCCTTAGTACAATATAACTTCTAAAAATGCAATAATTCGATCAAAGGGCATATACTTTTAAAAATTTAACATATATTGTTACACTGCCCCTTGAAAGGTTGTATTGATTTACACTCATACTACTGCTATATTGGAGAGCCTGTTTCCTCAATGCTGGACACATTATTACTTTTTTTTTAAAGAAAGTTTCCACTTTATTTTTATTTACTTATTTTTTTTCATGGTATGCGGGCCTCTCACTGTTGTGAGCACAGGCTCCCGCTGCAGAGCACAGGCTCCGGACGCGCAGGCTCAGCGGCCATGGCTCACGGGCCCAGCCGCTCCGCGGCATATGGGATCCTCCTAGACCGGGGCACAAACCCGTGTCCCCTGCATTGGCAGGCAGACCCTCAACCACTGCGCCACCAGGGAAGCCCCCACATTATTACTTTTTAAAATCTTATGTTCAAGACTTTAATATCCTTGATTCAGAACTTTTTTTTTTGGCCACGCCAGGTGGCTTGTGGGATCTTAGTTCCCCAACCAGGGATTGAACAGGGCCCGCGGTGGTGAAAGCACAGAGTCCTAACCACTGGACCTCCAGGGGATTCCCCAGAACTATTTCTTGATTCAAGAATTGCTAATTGTTCTTTTTTGCTATGGAAACAAATAGAAAATAAACATCAAAACAAACAGAAAGTTAATATATAATGAATACCAAATATGTACACTTGAATTAAATTAATACTTGAGTATTGGTGTGTAGCTTATTTAATTGAAGGGTTTGGCCCTTACACATTAGTGTATGAAAACAGTATTTGCTAATGTTGACAAGTGACACATCATATTAGTATATATTCTTTCTTTGTCTCAGTGCTAAAAGCATTTTCTCTTCTAAACAAGATACTAAAGCTTTAACTTCCTTGTGAGTAAACACTGTTTCAAGGGGCAAACATTTCTAAATGTACAAATAAGACCAGCAATGGGCAGTAAATAAAATATTCTTTAATTACTTAATCATTTATGCCATTAACATATGCCTTTACTAATTAAGAGCATATTGAACATACATTTATATATAACATATAAAGAAATAAATTGGTTTGGAACTGTTTCAAGTAAAAAGAATTTCAGAAATAAATAAATAAATCTCTGGTTCAACTTCATTAAACAGCTGATAGAAAATTTGACACAATTACTTTTTTGATCACTCAAGGTCATCAATATGATGATCATACTCTTCAGTAACTATGTAACTGAGAGCTTTGATACTCACGAGAATCTGACGGTGCATCAGAATAATTCTGCTATTCAGCTACACGGTTCTCTGCTTTTAGTTTTCTCATGCTCCCTTGCCAGGCGGTCACTTTTCTTCCTGTCATTGTGCCAGCCTCTAACAACTCACCAGTATTCCTCTTCTGGTTTGCTATTTATAAAAGACTATGGGGGACTTCCCTGGTGGCACAGTGGTTAAGAATCGCCTGCCTATGCATGGGACACGGGTTCGAGCCCTGGTCCACAAAGATCCCACATGCCGCGGAACAACTAAGCCCGCGAGCCACAACTACTGAAGCCTGTGCACCTAGAGCCTGTGATCCACAACAAGAGAAGCCACCACAATGAGAAGCCTGCGAACCGCAACGAACAGTAGCCCCTGCTCGCCGCAACTAGAGAAAGCCCACGTGCAGCAACGAAGACCCAACACAGCCATAAATAAATAAATAAATAAATTTATTTTTTTAAAAAAGACTATGGGCTAGAAAACCTGATAATAACGCTATTAAGAGCTGCCTAGGTGGTGAGTAAAGGGATGAGGAATAAAGTAAATTGTTTTAGTGAAAAGATTTCATGGGTAGCTATCTTAGATAATTGCTGATTATATTTTCATGCTTTATTCCTGGTTTTATTGAGTTGTAGTTATCTAACTCTGATCTCTGATTCAGTAGGGTATCACTGTACTTGACAGACTGATAATTTTCATGGAAAAGTGTGGGTTCCTGAGTAATAGCTACTCCTACTTTACTCCAGTTAATTGACCCAGAGTTTCTTAGTCCTGTATACACAAAGTCTTGGTCGAGAATATTATTTTTCAAACTTCAGATCACAGCCTAGTAGTAGCTCATAAAATTAATGAGTTTCAACCAGTATTTAAAAACAAAAACAGAAGAGAATAGAAAATACAGGAACAATGGGGTCAAAACCATCTTATAGTAATTGGCCTGTTTCACTCATTCTCTCATCATTACTCTGATGTTTACTTGTAATAAGTTTATTCTCATCATTTTTAAATAAATTAAAACCTTTTAAATCTCTCAATTTTAATTTCTAGTATAGTAAATGTCTATATATATAACCCACATATAGCCCTCAATAACTTTTTAAGAATGTAAAGAGGGCTTCCTTGCTGGCGCAGTGGTTAAGAGCCCGCCTGCCGATGCAGGGGACACGGGTTCGTGCCCCAGTCCGGGAGGATCCCACATGCCGCAGAGCGGCTGGGCCTGTGAGCCATGGCCGCTGAGCCTGCGTGTCCGGAGCCTGTGCTCCGCAACGGGAGAGGCCACAACAGTGAGAGGACCGCGTACCGCAAAAAAAAAAAAAAAAAAAAGAATGTAAAGAAATTCTGAAACCAAAAAGTTTCAGAACCACTGACCTAAGAGCTTATTCTCTTACTTTTTTTTCTTTTAAAATAAAGAAACAGATTGATTCCAAGTGACAAATGTACCATTCTGTAAATGGCATGCTTTAAAGAGTGCTTTACTGCAGTTTAAAATATTTTAACCCCAAATTAAATAGTGAAACATGATAAACAAATTACCTTTCTGCCTGCAGAATTAAACTAACAGTTCCTTCTTTGAGATCAAATATAAGTGGTGTATTCCAGTTCTTCGTACTGAAAGACAAATAAAATGGATATTTATTAACACTTAAAATACTAAATACTTTTTAATAAGCAGATGGGTACTCATTTGAAATGAAGTATCTTTAGTTTCACAGTAACTCTGTATATATTTCTATTACAGCACTTGGTGCATTGTTCTGAAATTATTCACTTAACATGTCTGTATCCCTGACTAGAAAGCGGACTCTGTGTCCCTAGCACCTGGCACATAGTAAGTACTCAATAAATGTTTACTCTAGGAGCCACAATATGCAAATTGAGGAATCATAAGTTCAAGTTCTGTCACTTATTAGCTCTATGATTGGGCATGTCATCTAATGTTTCTCTTTTGAAAAATAGTAGCAGCATAGTATAGTGAAAAGAGGATGGGGTTTTGGCTAGACAAATCAGGATTAGAAATCTGGTTTCACCACCTGTCGGCCATATGATCTTAATAAGCTTGACCTAAAGAACAGTTTTCTTATTTTTAAAATGGAGATAATGATGACTTACCTAAAGCATCTAGCTAACTGCCTACTGCATAGCAGATACTGAACAAACACACACTATACTAACAATAACATGAGGAACAATTTTTCCTACAGGTCTCCCAGTGTAAATGTTGAGCTGAATGAAGATTTCTGTGAAACATTCTGTAAACTGTAAAATACTGTATTAATGTAAGCTATGACTATGCCTACTGAATGAACAGATGAATGAATGAAAAAATAACTCCTATGATTTTTATGATGTAATATGATTCAAAGATAAGGATGGGTGGAGAGAACATTTACAAACAGAAAAACCCATCCCCAAATAATCAAAGGTGTTTCATAGTTTAAAATGTTTTATTACTCCTATATATTCTGAATTTCTCTCAATTACTTTCTTAGAACCAATTCTTTAAATCAGATTAAATCTCATATTGATCCAGGAGATGGGGGGAAGGGGAAGGTTGCAGTAAATTGGGGGAAATTAATCTTGGCTAATGCAGAGCCTGATACCCATTTCAATAAGTAAATGCATGCATAAAGCCAAACAGTGAGTAAATCACTACTAATAATTAGTAAGTCTGAGGTTCACAGGTACGATAAAGCTATGTACTTTTGTACTTTAGAAAAAATATCACAGCATGCTCATGCAGTCAGCAGAATTAATGTTCATTCTTTGTCGAGAGAGCTGATACGAATAGTGAGTATGAGGTTTTTTTAATGTCCCCTTACAAAATATCTGAGATTTATGACAACTGATATATATACATATATGTATATGACATGGAAATAATAACTCCCTAAATCAGAACAAGAGAATTTTCTATACAACTATTTGAAAAATCAAATGAAAATTTAACATAGAATGCTCATATATGATTTTCTTTGTCTGGAACTTCTTTTCATATAAACCAGTATATGGCTTGCGTGTTTGTTTTTAAAATTATATTTTTATTATGAAAAAAGGGGCAACAGTTATTAGGAACTTGGATTCAAATCCCAGCTCTTCCTTTAGTAAAGAAGTTAAGTAATTTCACCCAGGGTAAGTTACTTAATTACCTCTGCGTCCTTTAGTTTCTTCATTTTGTAAAATGGGAATAATAATAATAATATCCAACACACAGAGTAAATTAGATCATGAACATAAAAGATAGTATAATAGAGCTCAGTAAATAATAGTTGTTATTATCTAAAATACTAGGTATTTTTAATTTAATGAACTATATTTCAGTATGATGGGTCTCAGCATTACTTCATTCCCACTACTGCTCCCTGGTATTTCACCTTAATAAATATTTTGTACCTTCATAAATGTCTTGACAACAAGAGAAGGGAGGTAATGTTAAATCAGAAAAGAAAAAAAGCAATTTAATATTTTGACACATACTACCTGGTATGAGAAAGGTACAGTGACAAAAAAATTAAATAACAGCTTCTAAACTTTTGGTAAATATTTTAAAAAGCAACCTCTCTAATACAAGTAACACATAATGATACCAATCCTACAGATTCAAACATTATGTCCTTGCCATTAAAATTAGTAGAATAAATCCCTCGTCTAGGGCAGTTAAGTTAAGAGCCCTACCTTTCTTCAACCAAACCCTAAACTGAGGAAATCTTCTCTGTTTTCCTCAACCCCATGAAAATTATTCAAAACCCATGTGCACTAAGTGATTGTGAGATTCCTCATATTCTATAGTCCCTTTCCTATACCTCAATGGTTTAACTCGGTAGCTTTCTTGACTTTACCCAAAGCCTCCCCTCTCTTTCACGTAAGGAAAAAAATTTCATGTAAAATTGAGCTGCTTATTTCTTTACCCCCTTTCTTCTTTGCTTCTCCCATTTCAGTACTCCAGGCTTGGCTGTTATTCTAAGTTGCAGATTCTGATTAGTAGCAGATTTCCACATAAGTGAGTGACAATTTGTAATATATACTTGTAGCAACTGATACTGTTAATTAAATTTTAGGATACCTTTGTGTTGTGTATTACTGAGCTTCAGCTTACCAAGACAACAGTATACTTTATGTTTTTCAATTCATTTATTCATCCCAAAATATTTATTTATTTAAGTACTTACTACATGTACTGGGTGTACAGTGGTGAATAAGACACATACATACTCTACCCTCAATTTTCAATTCAATGATTAAACTATAACCACATAATGTTATAAATATAAGCACAAAATGTAAAAAAAAAGTCTTTATTCACAACTCTTGAAAGTGTCATAGTGGTTCCTTGAGCTTTCTGGATAGTTGAGAAGTCAACTGGTGGCAAACTAGAGCTAGTTTGTACTGATTGTTATATTTTCAGGAATTTTGCAAGCCAACTGTTAGATAAAGCCATTATTTAAAATTAAAATATATAAACATAATTAAGCAAATTATATTCAAAACAAAGATAATACTCAAACTGATCACTTCCAGTTTATTTTATTACATTTTACTATTATCTATGCACTTGAGATTATTTACACCTATTGTTATCTATATGGTGCCAATTCTATATAATGGTTTGCCACTGTGCATCTCTTCTTAATTCTGTGACATCATATTGGTAGCTTGAAATTGGCCATGGTAGAAGTACTTATATAAGAGAAATGAGCTAACACTGCAAATCAGGTTGTTTGGTTGGTTGGTTGGTTTCCAGAAAGCCAGTTCAATATTTGTCAGCACACACTGAGTTACATAAAAATACCAAGTAAGTTTTTAAAGTTTTAGGTGCAAATTTCTTGGATGTATTGAGTCATTTCCTGCTTTTTAATACAAAGTATACTGAACATATTTTCTTTCATCATTTCTGGACAACTCTGGATTATCAATAGGAACATTTATGATTACCCTGGACTATGATATTAAGCCTGAACACCTCCTTGTGTCCTTACTGAACATCTTTCAGCCTGCTGTCAGGCTGCTAGCTGTCCCTGCTGCCAGTGGTTAGGTGGTTCCTTTTCCCATCATTTATCAGATGCTCCTAACCTTCTCTGGGCTTTGAAATCAAATTACACTGAAGTCCTTAGAGCTATGAGTAAAGTAAGAGTAAACACTATCTCAGAGAAGGTATTTTGTATTATAAAAGTGATTATTAACCGTTGATGCACAAACTTTATTAGATCTACTTTCCTTACTCATAGCTTACTTTTTATCACTTCTTGGTTGGTAGTAAGTTCAAGATAGGCAAGGTTTTGAGAAAGTTAAGTTTAAACCAAACCATGTTGATATGAAAGCTTGAAAATAAATTCCTCCTCACAGACAAAACTCTGGATTTTAAAGAAATGCAAGATGCTTACGAGAACACATAACACTGAAGAGACGTTGAAACAACTAAGTGTGCATAGTTCAAAGAGGCTTTAATGACTCTATCACGGAATTCCAGTAAATCCACTGCGTCATTAAGAACGTTACGAACCTAAACAAGGGAAAATGAAATACCAACAAACAACATTAAAATACATCAAATTTTAATTAGACAGGTTAGCAAACACAAAAATTTCTATGCATTCTTGATTATCTAATCATAAAAAGAAGAAGAATTCAATAGGAACCAGGCAAAAGATTTGGGTATAAAATCATCCAACAAAACTACAGACACAGAAAACTTAGAAATAAGTAGAAAAAGATCTACGTATAGAGATTTCTAACATGAAAGCCAATCTGTATGATGTGGCAGTGGAGCAACAAGGTGAAAACTGCTGTAACAGTGAGATGTATAGTCAAAGGAGTATGGCACATAGGAGCTGGAAAGAGACTATATGATTTCTGCCCAAAACAGTAAGAGATCAATAATTTATGAAATATATTTTTAAAATTTTAGGGTTTTTAGGGTTAGATTTTACTTTAAAATTTAAGTTCTAAGGAAAGAGATATAATAACTTGAAAAATCAAAAGTGGAGTAGGAGGTGTTAGTAAAGAAACCAACTACATAGTGAAGAAGCCAAGGTGTGCAGAGGGGTGGAAAGTATTTCCATGCATAAAAACACAGGGGTAATATATAAAAAAGCTAAGTAACAAATGGCAACTTGCCTATGATAGTCAAAATTATTATAAAAGTCTGTTAACTGATAAAGTTTTTATTTTTTAAAGTTTTTTGAAGTTTTTATGTATTACCAGAATGGGTAATACATTATAGTAAGAGGTGAAAATTAGAGAAAAAGAGATTAATTTTACTTAGAAGTTAGTGTTTCTTTAAATTCCCCTCAAAATGTTATCATCTTTCTAAGTTAACATGACAATTATAGTATTAATGAAGAATAAAAGGGTATGGAAGGAAAAAGAGGAAGATAAAGTCAAACTTCTTCTAAGTACTTCTTCAAATATACCTACAAGGCATATTATATTTTTATTACCTGTTCCCCAACTCCTATCCCCACCAAACTATTATTGCCATGACAAGAGATAGCAGAATTATATACACATCTAATCCTTGACCCAGCAATCTTACTTCTAGAATTCTATACCAAAATAAACAAGCAAAACTATGAAATAACATATACACAGGCTATTACTACATACAGCACTATTGGTAACAGCAAAAGACTGGAAACAGCCCAAATATCTATCAACAGGGGATAGGTTGAATAAACTACATTCACAAAATAGAATAATATACAGCTATAAAAAGGACTGAGTAAGATCTATGGAGCAACCTCCACGATATATTGTAAAGCAAAAGAAGGCAAGATGCAAAACAGTGTGCATAGTATTATACCTTTTATCTTATAAAGGGAAGGAAATGAAGATATATGGATTTGTTTATATTAAAAAAACAAAAAATGTAAAACAGTATTCAATAATATATTATTAGAATAATATTGAGATTGTTATTTTAAACTATATTTTAGGATATATTCTAGGATATATTAATGTCTTTAAGAACAAAAATTTTCTTGTAAAAGAAAAGAACTGCAAATTAAAAAATCAAGAGTAAAATTCCATAATCTTGAATTCTGAACTTGAAACCTCAGTATACACTCATATTTTTATCTGTCAAAAACAAATACATTTTATCTTAATAAAATACATTTTATTTTTTATTTAAAAAATAAATACATTTTATCTAGAAGTAATGATCAAACCAGTAGCAATGAGCACACCTAGAACCTGGATCATGGTCTCTAAATAACATTCCCCTCCAAAAGGAACAAGGCCTTCTTGGAAAAATGGTGGATTTCAAGTCTGGGACAGGAAATGTATCAATATAAGACACCTGGAACATCTTGTCAGAAATGCAAGCAAGCTGTTGAAATCATCTCAAAAGAACACAGGAGTCAAATGGCCAAAGATGGAACCATTGGAGCATTAGAAAGAATAAAGACTGCAATGGATTGAAATATATCAATAATGTTAAAATCTGCAAGTTTATAATGATAACAACAACAAAGAAACTCATTGGGCATACCAGGAAACGAATTCGCCATTTGAAAACTGGTAAATAAAGGAAAATAATTCAGAATTTGTCTCACTTCAGAGTAACAAATAGTTGATTAGGCAAAGCCTTTTACAGAAGAATTCTAGCTAATAAATGCAGAAGGAATGATAGAATTACAAGATGCAACTCCTGATGAAACATGGTTCTAAACAAGTACCATCCATGGCTGCTAAAAATATTAAAGTAAAAGCCTAATGGGAAACTATCTGACATATGAATCAGACTTATAACACCTGAACACACTGATAAATCTCATCATTAAAAGAGAGATAAGCAGACATGTGTCTCGCAACAGGAAGTGTACAGCATCACCCACAAAGTATTCTTTTTTTTTTTTTTTTTTTTTTTGCGGTGTGTGGGCCTCTCACCGTTGTGGCCTCTCCCGCCGCGGAGCACAGGCTCCGGACGCGCAGGCCCAGCGGCCACGGCTCACGGGCCCAGCCGCTCCACGGCACATGGGATCCTCCCGGACCGGGGCACGAACCCGCGTCCCCCGCATCAGCAGGCGGACTCTCAACCACTGCGCCACCAGGGACGCCCTCCACAAAGTATTCTTTATATTTATCAAGGCTCTATATCTAATAAGCAGTCTACAGGAAATACAAGGGCTAGATGTACATGTTAAATGTAATCATACCACAGTGATGCAAACAGGAAAATGTAGGAAATTCAACAGAACAAATGACCTGGTTTTGTAAACAAACAAATAAATAAATAAGGAGGAGGAATTGTTCCAGATTTTAAAAGATTGAAGAGACAAATTAAATGCAATATGGGACTTTGTTCCTGGTACAAACCAACTAACTATAAAAATATATATTGACATGTACCACAATGTTCATTGCAGCTCTATTTACAATCTCCAGGACATGGAAGCAACCTAAGAGTCCATCGACAGATGAATGGATAAAGAAGATGTGGCACATATATACAATGGAATATTACTCAGCCATAAAAAGAAACGAAATTGAGTTATTTGTAGTGAGGTGGATGGACCTAGAGTCTGTCATACAGAGTGAAGTAAGTCAGAAAGAGAAAAACAAATACCGTATGCTAACACATATATATGGAATCTAAAGAAAAAAAAAAGGTTCTGAGAACCTAGGGGCCAGACAGGAATAAAGACACAGATGTAGAGAATGGACTTGAGGACACGGGGAGGGGGAAAGGGTAAGCTGGGACGAAGTGAGAGAGTAGCATTGACATATACACACTTCCAAATGTAAAATGGATGGCTAGTGGGAAGCAGCCGCATAGCGCAGGGAGATCAGCTTGGTGGCTTGTGACCACCTAGAGGGGTGGGATAGGGAGTGTGGGAGGGAGACGCAAGAGGGAGGAGATATGGGGATATATGTATATGTATAGCTGATTCACTTTGTTATACAGCAGAAACTAACACACCATTGTAAAGCAATTATACTCCAATAAAGATGTTTTTTAAAAAAAAAATATGTATATATATATATATATAGAGAGAGAGAGAGAGAGAGACGAAAAATAATGGGAGAAATGGGACTTGTTACTGTAGACAGACTAAGGAGACAACTGGAGAAATGTGAAATATCACTATGATTATGTTAAAATAAAAATAGTTCCTACCTTTTAGACTTTTTTTTTAAGTCTTAATCAAAAAGAGTGTTGCCAGGACTAGTGGTAAAGAAAAAGACACTGATAGGTTTGCTTCATTCTTCCAAGAGTGGGGGAAATGACTGCAGAAGGGGAGTAGTCCGATGGCAGGTGCTTCAAAGGAGCTGGAGTTCTTTAGGGAAGAAGTTATTGTGGTCTGGAATCAGCAATGAGGGGTAAGGAGACAACTACCTGACTCCCAGATCCAGTAATACTTGACATAAAGAAGAAAAACACCTCTACTTAAGAAGGCTGTAGGAGAAACACTGGTCTCAGGAGTCAGCAGGTTTTTTACTTTTTTTTCATAAAAATGTGAAGTGTACTTTCAGTGATAAGGCTGAGCTCTGTCTGCAAGGCCACAGGTACATGCTGCAGGTTGTGCACTGCACAACTCTAGGTCTAAGTGATGGGCCCCCTAGAATTGAGCAAACCATAACTGTAGGTGGTGAACCTGTGAGTCTCTCTTTAAATCCTAGGCTGTTCTAGGCTTGTCTTTCAGGGAGGGGAGAAGAGAGCTACACCACAGACCCCATGCTCTGATTTCAGACAGAGACTGGATCAGGCCACTTGTCTCACTTCGAGTCCTTTCAGGTCCATCAGCCTATAGGAGCCCCTCTCTGCGTTGCCTTTGCCTCCCTGCTTCTGGACCAGGAGTCAAGCAGGTTGGAGGCTTCCCTCCACGCTCTGCATTTTTGTTCCATTTCTGGTCCACAGAGATGTTTATCCTATTTTTGAATCCAGATAAGTCTCTTTTAAAAATGCATTTCATAAATTATTGATCTCTTTAGAGCCAAATGTATGTCTCATCCTTCCAAGTATGAACTTATGATACCATTTTCACCAGAAGTCTGAGCTCCCAGAGACTTTTTAAGAGGTCCAAAATGCCATCCTCTCCCAGAAGCATTTTAAAGCTAATGGAATGAAATAGAATTTTCTAAAGGAAGTTATATGGTTGTTTCTTTTCTTTTTTTTTTTTTTGCAGTACACGGGCCTCTCACTGTTGTGGCCTCTCCCATTGCGGAGCACAGGCTCCGGACGCGCAGGATCAACGGCCATGGCTCACGGGCCCAGCCACTCTGCGACATGTGGGATCTTCCCGGACCGGGGCACGAACCCGTGTCCTCTGCATCAGCAGGCAGACTCTCAACCACTGCGCCACCAGGGAAGCCCTGGTTGTTTCTTTATAGCAACATGATACCCAGTGAAATAAACTGGCTGTTAACACAGGTTTAGGAAAATTCAATATTTAAAAACTCCGATGTATAATCCTCTGTCATTACTCAAATTATAGGCAGACTTCTTAAAATTCATATTGGCCTAAAGCTTCACATGGGGGAATTCTATTTTTTGTGAATCTGGAACACTAGAACAGGAATAAAACATCTTGGCCATGATAATAAACAAAAGACACACTGATAATTACTGTTATAATTTCAAAGCTATGGTGAATCCAACATCAGAAATGTCCTGTGCTGAATTTTAAAATGCACCCATTTACTCTGTTCAATTCAGGGCAGCTTCAGGACTAACCTGTTCATGCTTGTATCACCTAATACTTCTATCTGACCACAATATTTAGACTTCTCAGACTGACATAAGTCCAAAAATTCTGTTTCTACACTTCCAAATACTCGTTTAATCCTAAACATAGATACAGCCATAGCAATAGTTACCATTTATCTTTGCTTTACATACATTATCTCATTTAATCATCAAAATCACTCTTGCTTTAACTCTTATCTTTACAGGAGATAGAGTGACGAAGAATCAAATAATCTTGAATTATGGCAACGATTAAAAGCCAAAGCTGTGCCCCATGCTAAAGTGAGAGAGGCAGGAAAGAGAAAACGGTAAACTTGAGACCTGAGGAATGCCTCATCTCCTCCACCTGTACCCTCTCCCTCCTAGGCACTTCCTCCCAGCAAAGACATCAACTATCCCTTTTGGAAAGGATCATCCACTGGGATTCAGCCTGGAGACAAGGGACAACTTAAGAAACCGTCTCACTCTAGGTTACTGTATCATATAAAAGCTGAGGTCCAAAGAGACAGGTAGGGCAATGAAGCCTATTGCCAGGTAGCAGCTGCCAGGTCAAGGTCTGGATTTAATAATTAGGACTCAACATGATCTCTGGTTTCTGAGTTAACAAAACACAAATCAACCAAGTCTACCAAGCTTCTGAGAAAACTCTAAACCAGGCAAACAAAAAGTTGTGATTGCTGTCCCTATAGCAATCTGTGGCTCCACCTCACAACAACGTTAAGTGGGCTGCTAAAATGTACGGACCCCAGTAAGGGAATCCTCCCAAGTGGGAAATCTTCCCAGAAAGGCAATCTAGAGTTGCCAAATTAACCAAGCAACTAACTTTATTGCTAAGAAAAAGAGTTCTCAAGATATTCCCGGCCAGCTGGGTTTTTGCTAGGAACCTGGTAATCACAGTGCATTGTTTTCCCTTCTCCCATTTTCCAAATTGTTTTCATTGCAGCTGCCCTGTTTTCCCTTCGTCATTATAATCTGGGAATATGGGGGAGAGAAGAATATTAAAATTCGAATTTATTTATAGTTTTCCAGACCAGAGAGCTGGAGCTGGAATGACTGGATTAGTCTAGGTTATCATCTTTTAGAGAGGGGATGGGTTTGTTTTCAGTTGCATATAGAATAGCTGCAAAGTTAAGTAGTGCATTTCTGAATTATACATACATGTGAATAAGGGAAAGTATGCGTGGTAAGTAGATTGTAAGGGGATTAGTGATTTCTATATCCTCATATTCACATCCTTATGTAAGTCTCTCCACTGTGTGTAGACTGGACCTTGTAGCTTGCTTCCAGTGAACAGAAATAGGCTAAAGTGATGAGATAACACTTCTGAGTTCAGGTTATAAAAGACTGTGACTTACATCTTGCTCACACTCTCTGTGCCCTTCGTAACTGCTCTGACAAAGCTGCCAAGTTGTGAGCTGCCCTGTGAAGAGGCTACATGCAAGGAACTGAGGGTGGCCTCCAGTCAACTGCCCTCAATTCAACAGACGTTGATAAATGGAATCTTGCCAACAACCTTATCAGTGAGCTTGGAAGCAAATCCTCCCCAGCTGAGCCTTCAGGTGCCACTAAGCCCTGGCCAACACCTTGATTGCAGCCTTGTGAGAAACTATGAGCCAGAAACTCCAGCTAAGCCATGCCTGGATTCTTGACCCACAGAAACTGAGAGATAATAAATGTTGCTGTTTTAAGTCACTAAGTTTTCAGGTGATTTATTATGCAGCCATCGGTAACTAATACAGTTATGGTTGCTAAACAGCCAAAAAAGATAGACTATAGTGGATATCTGTTGGTTTCTGTCTGCCCAGAATCAAATGCTATCTTTTCTGGTAAATATGCTTTGGTTTTCCTTTGGGAAACCATTCCCCCTATTATTCTAAGTGACTAAGTGGTTTACATGGGGTTGACTCATCATTCCCTCCACCTCCCAACGAAACATACTTGACCCAGACTTGGCACATAAGATCCAATGCTGAGACCTCTGCTGTAATTACTAAGGGGCTGGAGGGGAAAGCACTCTTTCTGTTGGACTTGAAGTTGGTAGAATGTAAGCTTGGAGCTACCAAGGCCTCAAAAGAGAGACAGCATTTGTGAAAATGAAGCCAATACAGAAAAAAGGACCGTTGAGGAAGAGATATGATGGAACTCCTGTTGATCTTATTTAAGCCTCTGGATCCAGTACAGCCTCATCAGTCCCACCTCTTGACTTCACATGGACCAATAAATTTCTTTTGTCTCTTTATTCTTTACCTTCATTCAATTAATTTGAGATGACTTTATGAAAAAACAAAAGATTTTCAACATATTAATCTAGGAGGTCCCATGAGAACAGGAACCAAACCTGTCTTATTCACAGCTGTACTTCCCATTGCCTAGCTCAATGCCTGGCAAGTAGGGCATTGAATAAATGAAATTGTTCTAAGAAAAAACCATGAATAGACCCAGCTTAGCAAAAATGCAATACAAATGTCTTATAATCACTGTAAGACCTCTTTACAAAAATAAAAATACTATTCTAGTCCTAAAATTTTGAAAGATTATTTGCAAACATTACTTTAAGTATAAAGACAATTTGGATTAGATAAGCTATTTAAAAACCTCCACTGTTCATCTTATCTTATGTAAAAATCCTCTAATTCTAGGATGATTCCTTTTTATTATGAAAGAAAAACTTCTCTTTTTAAATATATTCTCATCTTGGGGCATTTCTGAAATTAAGGCAATACTATATCAGCTAGCCACCAAGCACTACATGAGTAAAAGTGTGTCCCCAAATCAGCTGATTAGAACTCACAATGCATTCTTTGTCATAGACACAATACTATAAATAATGTTTTGGTTCCCAGGTTGACTAACAAAAATATATATTTACACCATCACCTAGATCCAAACACTCATTTACAAGAAATACAAAAGACAGAGAAGTATGTCAAACCACACCATGGGGATACAATTAGCAATGTCCACACTGTGGGGCTGGACAAACAATTTGGTTTCAACAAATAAACCGCAGGGGGTAAAATAGAGATGGAAGGGGAATCTACAGACTAAAAGAGACTTAAAAGATATGTCAACCAATTGCAACATGTAAACCATTCTGGATTCTGATTCAAACAAACAAACTTTTAAAAATGTGACATGGCGGAAACAATCGAAAATTTGAACACTTCTTGGATATTTGATAACATTAAGGAATTATTATCATTTTTAATGTATGATAATGGTATTGTGGGTATGTTAAAAAGAGTCCTTATCTTTTAGCTGTATATATTGAAAACTTCACAGCTGAAATGATACCTGAATTTGCTTCAAAATAACTGGGGGAGGGGGAAAGTAGATATGGACATGGATGGGGCAGGTTTGATCATGGGTTGACGGCTGTTAGGGCTGGGAGATGAGTACACAGAGATTCATTATACTATTCTGTCTATTTTTGTGTGGCTTAAATTATCCATAATAAGTTTAAAATTTTTTAAATAAGAAAGTAGAGGGACTTCCCTGGCTGGCCAGTGGTTAAAACTCCGCACACTGCAGGGGGCCCAGGTTCGATCCCTGGTCGGGGAAATAAGATCCTGCATGCTACAAGGTGCCGCCAAAATTTTTTTTAAAAAAAGTAGAACAAAGAAAATGTATAAGGTACCTAATTATTATCAGTCTGGTGACCATTATCCAGATTGTCTGTGAAAATCTGGATACTCAGTCTAAAGAATACCTGAACAGACACATCCAAGAAATCACAAGATACATGCTTCCAAATTTTTTTTCAAAGATTTTTTTTTTTTTTTTGATGTGGATCATTTTTAGCATCTTTATTGAATTTGTTACAATACTGCTTCTGTTTTATGTTTTGGTTTTTTGGCCACAAGGCATGTGGGATCTTAGCTCCCCACGCTCAACCAGGGATGGAACCCTCACCCCCCCACAATGGAAGGCGAAACCTTAGCCACTGGACTGCCAGGAAAGTCCCTCAAATTTTTATAGTAATTATAATCATCTGAATTCAGAATACTGAAGATAGAGGCAACTGCTATGGACAGGAGAAAGAAAGAAAGAAGATAGAGTTCCCTTTCCTTTGGGAGAGAGTTTGCCATCAACACATTGTCTTTGGCCACTCCTCCTAACTTTCATCAACTAACTTTTTCCCATTTTAGCTTGTCTTAGGTAATTCTTAAAAGGGGAAAAAAATATTTTTTAATCAGGTTAAATAAACTCATACAATTATAAATAAATAAAATAATGTAACCCTGATAGTGATCAGCAGGTTATTACGTCTGCCTTGAGGTCAGCTCCAGCAGTTAAATCTAACTTGTTACAGCTTCCTTCCTTCTTCCTCAACTGAATCCACATATTCCCTCAATGCTTCAAGTTTCACTATCCCTGTTGTCAAACCCAAGTTCATGTGCCGGAGGCACAGTGAGGCCAAACAAACCAAGACATTGAAGTCTGGAGCACAGAAAGGTTTATTGCAAGGGCTAAGCAAGGAGAAAGGGCAGCTCATGCTCAAAAGGCCCAAACTCCCTGACAGTTTTGGGGGAAGAGTTTTTAAAGGTAAGATTTAGGGTGAGGGCTGCAGGGTATGTGATTTTCTTCTGATTGGTTGGTGGTGAGGTAACAGGGTGACGTTTCTGGAATCTCAACCTTCTGGTTCCAACCAGTCTGGGGTCTACATGCTTGTGGTCAAGCATGTAGTCACCATCCTCCAGCTGGGTTGGGGTCCTAGTTTCTGTAGAACAACTCAAAGATATGGGCTTTTGTACCAGGGAGGGCCCCACAGGGTCCTGTTCAGTTTCAATCTCCTCTTTTCTTTGATATTCCTGAACCTTGAGGGGAACAGGTGAGGGACAAGAAAGGGAATAATGTTTTGGATAGAGAGGTTAACCATAAACTTGGCAGAGAAACTCGGGCTTAGGGGGCCTCAATTTCATCCCTGGCTCAACACCATAATTTCAGTACCTGTGGGCACTCATATTCTACGTCAGTGAAAGGTTCTTATTTTATGTCATGAAAAAGTCACTAATAGTATAGTTAAAATATTTCTAGTATGACTGAATCTTTATAAACCTGATTTAAATATAATTAATGAAGATAATTCCATTTTCTGTATTGTAAACTAATGTAAAAAGAAGAAGATTTAATCAACCTGAAACATAATCATACCTGCATGGTCCTTCTTTTAGTTAATGTTACTTGAAAATCTTTCCACTCCCAACGTTGCTCCACCACATGTGCAAAAACAACATGTCCATTTCCACAGGCTCCAGCGATCTGGGTGCCATCAATTGACCATGTGATATTAAATATGCTGCCAGTGTTGGGCTTTTCTAAAGCATATGACCACTGGGAAAGAAAGAACAAGAATAGAATCAATTTATTTCAAAAACATTTTAAAGAAGTTTCAAATTGAACATATGTTAACATACTAGGATGATTTTTTTTTAAAGAATGTATCTTTATTTTAGAATTATTTAGAAATATTTTTCTTAATAAAATGATAGCATACTGAAACAGAAGATATAAATGTGATTTTTAAAGTATACAGTAGAATACATAATATGATAAAAGAGAATGAAATCGCTCAAGAACTGCAAAACACCCACGCCATTTTGATTTACATCATTTAATTTTAAGCAGTTAATACTAAACGGGTAAATACAAAGATTATGTAGGAAAAAAACAGACACCTTACTATTAATTCATAAGAATCTCTACAGTCCACACATCTAAAATTTTGTTACAATATTTCAATAGTGTCACTAAAAATTGAAACTAAACACACAATGTAACTAAAACACCTCTAAAACACATCTTAAACCATGAAAGTACAAGTAAATAGATAGTTTCCTTTTTTCTTTTTCTCACAGTGCAGTTAATAACCTCTTCTAGAATCTATCTGTTTGAGAAAGCAATCTAGCAATATCAATAAGCAACACCTGGAAAAAGGAGATTCTTTGTGTGTGCAAATAAGACAGTAAGAAAAAAAAACTTTTTCAAAGATGGTATTATATGCATTTTCTTTCATTCTTTCAGATGAAACATACATATTTACTAGAAGGATGATTTATTTATTTGACTAAATTTATTTATAGTCTCTTTCCATTCTTTTAACCTTACAGACTACAGTCAAATTAAGTCTTGATTTTTTGTTGTTGTTGCCCTTGGGTGGGTATTTATTTTTGTACATTGGTTTTTTGTTTGTTCGTTTTAATATTCATTATCAGCTATGGGCTCACTGACATAAAATTTGGAGAAAATAGGAAAAATATAGAAAAAATTCACTAATCCACACTACTATAAAACAAGACTTTAAATTCCCAATAAAAGTTCACATATCCAATAAAAAGGCTGTATGACTCTTACTACTCAATGACACTTTTTTCAACTCCTTCCCATCCCCCTTCAAATCTCTAGCTATTGCTTAAGTAAAAGGCTCTATGATAATGTTACTATGAAGAAGGTAATGAACAAACTGTAAGCTTTGCTTCATCAGCAGCATAAATATATATACATAAAATTCATATTTTTAAACTATTTACTGTAAAGCATGATTTAAAAATACCCAAAGAACCGAATCACCCAGAAAAATCTTACTAAAATTAAACATACAAATATTTATCTAAGAACTCATGCCTGATCCTAGAAGAGAAAATGAAAAGAAATTTTAGATATTATCATCACCCTATATTCCTCTGACTTCTTTCAGAGTCCACATGAACCATGATACCCAAGTTATATTAAATTCTTACCTTCTAAAAAATTAAATGATTTCTTCCTCTTTGCAATTACTCTAGTAATAAAAAAAAAAAAATACAAGCACAAGCAAATCATCAGAGAAGGAGTCTTGAATAGTTGCTAAATTTGAGGGGACAGGGTTATATTTTGTCCAATCAGTAAAGTTAATAATTTTTATTGGCAAATCAAAAAGATTTATCATTTGTCCTTTTTTTAAAAATTGAGGTATAGTTGATTTATGACATATTAGTTGCAGGTGTACAACATAGAGATTCAAAATTTTTTTAGATTATACTTCATTTAAAGTTATTCTAAAATACTGGCTACATTCCCTGTGCTTACCATTTGTGCTTTTAAAGAGACTTTTAATGCTCCAAGTCTCTTTTCTTCTCCAAATAAGCCATGGAACACTGGATTCACATTTGCATTTCCAACCACTAGAAAGAAATGAAGCAGCCTCCCTGGATGTAATTTAGTGGTGCTAGCAGCAAGAACTCTGAAGATGAATTTTTACCTATCCCTCTCACTTATGCTAACCTCTTTGACCAAACTATCCCTTTGTTTAAGGTAGTGTTACTCAAAATGTGCTCAGGCCAGCACCATCTATATCACTTGTGATCTTGTTAGAAATGCAAATTAATAGGCCCCGCACCATCCTATTGAATCTGACCCTCTAGTGGATGAGGACCAGGAAACGTTTTGTTGTTGTTAGCCTGTTTTTTTTTAAATTTTTTTTACTGAAGTATAGTTGATTTACAATCTTGTGTTAATTTATGCTGTACAGGAAAGTGATTCAGTTATACATATAAATATTTTTTTAAATATTCTTTTCCATTATTGTTTATCATAGGATATTGAATATAGTTCTCTGTGCTATACAGTAGGACCTTGCTGTTTATCCACCCTGTATATAATAGCTTACATCTGCTAACCCCAAACTCTCACTCCATCCCTCCCCCAACCCCCCGCCACCACCACCTTGGCAACCACAAGTCTGTTCTCTATGTCCATGAGTCTATTTCTGTTTCGTAGATAGGTTCATTTGTGTCATATAGTATTTTAGATTCCACATACAAGTGATTTCATATGGTATTTGTCTTTCTCTTTCTGACATACTTCAATTAGTATAATAATCTCTAGTTGCATCCATGTTGCTGCAAATGGCATTATTTAGTTCTTTTTTATGGTTGAGTAGTATTCCATTGCATATATATACACATCTTCTTTATCCATTCATCTATCAATGGACATTTAGGTTGTTCAGGAAACTTTTAATGAGCTCTTCAGGAGATTCTTAAGCATCATAAAGTTAGGACACTCGTCCTCAACTCTGTACATTAGAATCATCTGGGAAGCTTTTTTCAAAAAAATTACCAAAAACCAGGAATACAACCAAATAAATCCAGAATTTCTTGGGGTGGGGTCTGGATATGTTCTTAAAAGTTCTCTGGGGGCTTCCCTGGTGGCGCAGTGGTTAAGAATCCACCTGCCAATGCAGGGGACACGGGTTCGAGCCCTGGTCTGGGAAAATTCCACGTACCATGCAGCAACTAAGCCTGCACGCCACAACTACTGAGCCTGCGCTCTAGAGCCCATGTGCCTAGAGTCCATGCTCTGCAACAAGAAAAGTCACCTCAATGAGAAGCCCGCGCACGGCAAAGAAGAGTAGCCCCCGCTTACTGCAACTAGTGAAAGCCCGTGTACAGCAATGAAGACCCAACGCAGCCAAAAATAAATTAATTAATTAAAAAAAAGTTCTCTAGGTGATTTTAATGTAGAACCACTGTTCTAAGAGAAAAGCAAAATCTGTGATTCGCTTTAAGACTATCATTAGCTGCTGACTCACTGTTAATACCAAGCCAATGAATTTGCTAACACTTGAGATTACACGACCCTTGTTTTATCCACTAATCCAGCTTCTCTTTGTTATGTATAAATTTTTCTTACATTCATCAAGCTAATTTTTTTCTTTGAAACTTTTTATTAGAATTTCAAACATAAAGTATAATAGGAAGAATAACATAAAGCAGTGGTTCTCAAACTTTAATGTGTATTAGAATTACCTAGAGGGATTGTTAAAATAAATGGCTGGGCTCCAGTTTCTCTGATTTAGTAGATCTAGGGTGGGGGCCAAAGTGTTTGCATTCTAACAAGTTCCCAGGTAGTGCTCAAGCTTCTGGTCCAGCAACCACACTTTGAGAATGGCTGGTATAATGAAGCCCCATTACCCAGTTTCCAACAATTATCAACTAATAGGTAATTCTTATCTCATGTGTACTACCACCACGGCCCAGATCATTTTGAGCAGTCCCTCACATCATATCATTTCATCACAAAATACGTCAGCATATATCACTAAAAACACAAAGATTTTCTAACCCAACCTCAATACCATTATTAAACATGAAAACAATTAACAGTAACTGTTAATATTATATGTTAATAAATATTATAATAAATATTAGTAAATATTATCACAGTATCTAGTCACTGTTCAAATTTTTTCCAATTGTCCTTTTTTGTCTTCAGTTTGTTGGAATTAAGATACAAATGAGGTACAATCATTTTGATTGGTTGCGAAGTCTCTTAGATTTCTTTTGATCTATAAGTTCCCCTTACACATGTTCTTTTCTCTTGAAATTTTCTGTGGTTGAAGAAACTGGGTCATGTCCTGTTGTTTCCCATAGCCTGGATTTTACCATCTGTATTCTCATGGTGTTAACATGTTAGTCTGTCCCCTTTATTTCCTGTTAATTGATAGTTAGATCTAGAGTCTTGATCAGATTCAGGTTTGATTTTTTTGGCAAGAAAACTTCGTAAGTGATGTTGTGTACTTCCAGCAGGAAGCGTTTAATGTCCGAATGTCTTATGCTGTTAGCAAATGATAATCATTGCCTAGGAGGACTAATTCACTTACAGTTGCAAGATGGTAATATTCCAATCCTTCTTTCTTCATTTACTAACTGTAATAGTGCTACAAAAAGAAACATCTCCTCAACTATTTGGTTACCCTGGGATACAGTTCATATATCAAAGGCAGAATAAATTCTTGATTATTTCCCCTTAATTATTAGTTTTCAAAAATATAAATTTGAATAGTGACAATATTATCAGTAGATAATTGATAATATTAAGAAAGTACTGTTAACTGTTTTTAGGTTTAATAATGGTATTGAGGTTAGGTTAAAAAAGAAGTCTTTGTGTTAGTGATATATACTGAAATATGTAGTGATGAAAAGATGTAATGTCAGGGATTTGCTCTAAATGATCTGAGCCATGGAGAAGTAGGTGGTGGTATAGATGAGATACGAATTAGCCATTAGTTAATAATTATTGGGTAATGGGTAAATAAAGATTCATTATACCAGTTGGTTCCCTTGTAACTTCCAAATGTAACCAAGAAATGTTACCGTTTAGTATCAAGAACTCATTAATTTTAACATATTTGATGTGTTTTTATAAATACAGTGCTCCAATTAGCCCAATTTTAGCCAGTGGAATCCCCTTTCAGTTGGTTCTTTAATCTTTTTGACAGAACCCTGTAGTCTTTGATCACTTCCCCGGCTTTGTACAATGACAAAATGTTCCAGTCTCATTTTTATATTTCCTGACCCACACCTGGCATCAGTCTTTTCTTCAGTGAGTCATGGTGCACTTTATGGAAATACGGAAAATGGTACTGAAAAAAAACCCACAAGTGCTAAGGGTGCTCGCTGTTACTGAGCTGATCATTAAAGCCTTTTCTAGGCCTTTTTAATAGACAGAACTAGGAAATTTTTTCAATAACTCAAACTGATCCTTCCAATTCAAATCCAGGAACTGTAGGATTTTTATTTACCCTCTCCAGTCTTACCTCAGTATCTGCTTTCACTTAGCCAAAGAGCCCAGCTCTTAAGAGCATCAATATAAATACTCAGAATAACAACATCAACACCACAAGCAAATAGTTACAAAAGAGTTAAAACATTTTTTCATTCTTTTGCCCTTAAGCTTATTTCCCTTTTTTTAAAAATGACAACTTTATTGAGATATATTTCACGTTATAAAATTCACCCTTTTAACGTATAGAATTCAGTAGTTTTTTCAGTGTAGTCAGAGTTGTGCAACCATCACCACTACTATTTTCAGAACGTTTATCACCACAAAAAGAAACACATGCCCATTAGCAGACACTCCCATTCCCCCCCACCCTCACCCCCAAGCTCCTGGTAACCACTAATCTACTTTCATTTTCTATTCTGGCCATTTCATGTAAATGAAATAATACACTATGTGGCCTTTTGTGACTGGCTTCTTTCACTTAGCATAATGCTTTCAAGGTTCATCCATGTTGTAGCATGCATCAGTATGTCATTCTTTTTTATAGTCAAGTAATATAGTATTGTATGGATATACCATATTTTGTTTCTCCATTCATCATTTGATGGGCATTTGAGTTTTTCAACTTTTTTTTACTATTATGAAAAATGCTGCTATGAACATCTGTGTATAGGTTACTGTGTGGACATGTTTTCAATTCTCTTGTATACATACCTAGGAGTGGAATTGCTGTGTCTGTGGTAACTCTATGTTTAACATTTTGAGGAACTGCCAAACTGTTTTCCAAAGTCTTAGGATAATTTTCTGTTGAGTCTCTACTGTAAGCACAAGGAACAGACAATCAAATCATTTAAAGTCATTTGGATTAGCTCCTCTCCGGGTAGGTATACAAATGACTGAATACACAATTAGGTTCATTTTTTTCATTTACTTTGGTTTTAGGAATTGCTTTCTAAAATTTTAATTTTGTTTTATAATTATGTAAAATATTTACAGGGTATCAAAATTAAATTTACCCAAAAAGTATATAAAACAAAGTATAATCAAAGAAGTCCAACCTCTATCCCTTTTCTCTCTCCTATTCTCTCCTTCTCAATATTGATAATTATTTTTTAATTTTATGTTTTATCCTTATATCTTCCTTCATTCTAAGTGTGTATGTGCACAGCTGTGTGTGTGTCTCTGTGTGTGTGTGCACGCACCAGCATTTATCTAAGAAAGGGGTAGGAGTAGTGGTACAAATATGTCCAATATGAAGACATTATCTATTGTAGTATATGGATATACATATCCTTTTATAGCTATTGATAGTATGATCAATATGTTTTTACATACTCTGTATATCCATACATGTGTCTTCCAGATTGCTATAGCTGAAGCTAAAATTCTCCAGTAGACTCCTTGAAAGACTCATGGGAATAACATTCCTTGAGTTCTTGCATGTTTATACCGGTATGCTTATGACCTTTATATTTAAAAGCCAGAATAGCTGTAGTATCCTATGTTAAGCATTGTACAGTGACACTATTAAAATCTGACAGCATTCTGATTTTCCTCCCTTTATGAGTGACTTGTTCTTTTCCTTGGATGCCCACAGGACTTATTTCTTCTTTAAACTCCTACAGTTTTATTAGTGTATATCTGGGTGTTGGCCATCTGGGTCAATTTTCCTAGGTATCTGGTATGCCTTTTCAATATCAATTTCAGATCCCTTAGGTCTGAGAAAATCTTTCTTGAATAGTGGCTTTTAGTATTTTTCTGTTCATTGCCTTGGACTTCTCCTTTAAAGATTCCTATTATATGTACTTCAGATTTTCTCTGCCAATCTTCTGTATCTATCACTTTCTATCAAACTTTATATGTCTTTTGCCATTTCCTTGCTTCCATTTTACATTCTATTTATTTTAAGGCATCATCCACTGTGTTCATTGGCTCTTATATTCCTTCTAGTTTGGTCTTCATTTCTGTAATAATTTTTCCTTTTTTAAATAATTCCCTCCTGAGTTCCGTCACCTCTCCTTAAAAGTCTCCCATTCTCCTGTCACCTCATTTCCTAGTTTTTCTAATTCTGATTTATATGGTTATTTAATAGTTTTTGTCATGGTTTTAAAACATCCTTCAACTTCTTTTGAATTAACTGGTTGCAGTGCTTGTCTGTTTATGGCATGGTTTTGTTGTCTTTGGCAACATTAAGTGATTTGACTGTGATCCTGATCTTCTGCTCATTTTTAAGTGAAATGGGTTTTGCTGTACTTTGGAGAGGAAGGGATGTTCCAGAAGGATAGCTCTAGAGCTCTCTCTTCTGTTGTTTTCTCACAGTGATTTAAAAAAAAAAAAAAAAGCCTCCATTTTTTGAGATTAGTGTTCTCTGCTTCTTCTCCAATTTTATTTGGATCTATTCTCATCTTTGCTCAATTGTGTCTGTTCTAATCAAACTGGATTTTAATCTCAGCAATTTCTGCAGTACAGGGCTTTGTCCCAAAAGGAAGCTTGATTTGTTAGTTTGAAGAGTACATTCGACCCAGACATCTCCAGCACTGTCAGATCCTGTCATAATCCCCTTGCACTTACTCCGAATTGGATTCTACAGAAATTTCTTTCCAGTTTCAGCTGCTGTTCTCAGATTGGTCTGTCTCACTTTCAGGTATTTGTTGGTGATTTGGGAGTTCTTCTTTTCTTGTGGTCTTAGAAACCTGGCTACCTTTGCTCTGCTTCCTCATACACAGATGCTGTTACCATGTATACCTGTCAATGGTACTTCTGGGAAAATCGCTTGTATTTAGGGTTTTGTAGGGATAGAGTACCACCCACTTTTGCTGTAGTTGCTATCTGTAGGTTTTGGTTATAGTCTTTTCCTTTCTCTGTTTTATGAGGAGATTTGAGAGGATTGAGAAACTATGCCACTATACCCAACAACATGGATAAATCTCACAGATACATGGTTGAATGGAAAAAGTCAGACAAAAGTGTAAATATCATATGATTTCATTTACATAAAGGTTAAAACAATCAGAACTGATCTGTGATGACAGAAGTCAGAATAGTAATTACTGTGGAGGGGTAACTGATGGGGGGAGGCACAAAGGAAATTTCTGGGTTGTTGATAATGTTCTATATCAATATGGGCAATGGTTTCTTCGGTACTTGTATATATAAATAATACTGAGCTGTACACATAAGATACTGTATATGTTTTATCTCAATTTAAAAAAAAATGCTGCCTCTGCCATTATCATTCCCCCAACCTATTTTATTGAAATTATACTTTTTTTGTTTTGTTTTGTTTTTTGTTTTTGTTTTGTGGTACACGGGCCTCTCACTGCTGTGGCCTCTCCCGTTGAGGAGCACAGGCTCCGGACGCACAGGCCCAGTGGCCATGGCTCACAGGCCCAGCCGCTCTGCGGCATGTGGGATCTTCCCGGACCGGGGCACGAACCCGTGTCCCCTGCATCGGCAGGCGGACTCTCAACCATTGCGCCACCAGGGAAGCCCCTGAAATTATACTTTGTTTTCATATTTTGAGACATAATATTGATCTAAAATAAGTAAATGTCAATACTAAAAAAAAAAAGGGTATATAAAAAATATATATATTTATAGTAATCATAATCATGTAAAGATGTCTGCTCAATGACTTGTAAGGCACACAGAAAATGAAAATATTTGATTTTTTTGTATGTTATGGTTATGGGTATTATTTTTTCTATTTTTTGTTATCATTATTTTTGTTATACTGTTTTTTGCCATAAACTTCTTCAATGTATAAGCTGTCTTGTGTATTTAATTAAACTATTTAATACTAATTACTGTTTGCACTTATACAATACTGGTAAGGTTTTCTATTTTTTTCATAATTCCAAGCAATAAATTGTAGCTAACACGGTTTTCTTAGAATACAGAATATGAACAAGTATACATAAATTACTTTTGACTTGGATAAGTGAAAATAATTTATAAAAAAATAACAATATGTACCAAAATCAGAAAAAAGCAAATTCATATTTGTGCTTCTTGGTGAAAAAAAACAACAACACATGTTTTGTTGTTCATTTAAAAAAAGGTTTTTTAATGTTTTTAAGTTACTCCACCAGAGAGGAAGTTTACTTTAACCAATTTAGCCTCATCCAAAATAAGTACAGACATATCTGAAAATTTACCATTATTCTGTTCTTTATTCATTCTTCCACAATTATAACCTTTGCCATTAAATAAGTATGATATTACATTATCTGTTTACATATCAGTACTCTCAAAAGAGGTGAGCTACTCCTCGAGTACAGGTATGGATGTTATTCCTTGAATAGTCAGAGTATCACACAGAACTTAACACACACAAATATTTGTTGAATGGATGAATGAATGTGCCTGTGTCTTTAA
The DNA here is from genome assembly GCF_008692025.1 of Phocoena sinus. Taxonomy (NCBI): domain Eukaryota; kingdom Metazoa; phylum Chordata; class Mammalia; order Artiodactyla; family Phocoenidae; genus Phocoena; species Phocoena sinus. Next base: position 39,926,269 of record NC_045766.1, read on the forward strand.
GCAAGCCTTCCTTCCCAGAGCTTAACCAGGACTTCAACCAAACACGACTTTTAAAATTTAAAAAAATCCAAGGAGGAAATTAAAAGCCAAAGATTTACAAATTTTAAACTAGCCATCTCAAAAACATCAACCAAACTGACTAAATGGATCAACTCTAGTAAAACTAGTCAAAATGCTACAATGGAAGTCATTAATTAAGTTACATCAGTTGAGTTAATGTAAGTCATTAAAAACCAAAACAATATATTTTGTCTGTACAATGATGCGTTAAAACGCAACATTTGGACTTCCTTGGTAGCACAGTGGTTAAGAATCCACCTGTCAATGCAGAGGACACGGGTTCAAGCCCTGGTCCGGGAAGATCCCACATGCCGTGGAACAACTAAGCCCGTGCGCCACAACTACTGAGCCCATGTGCCACAACTACTGAAGCCTGCACGCCTAGAGCCTGTGCTCTGCAACAAGAGAAGCCACCACAATGAGAAGCCTGTGCACTGCAACTAGAGAAAGCCCGCGTGCAGCAACGAAGACCCAACAAAGCCAAAAAAAAAAAAAAAAATTTATTTTTTTAATGCAACATTTATGGAACATCTATATGTTAAGTGGTTTTTTAAAAATACATTTATTTATTTTATTTTGGGCTGCAGTGGGTCTTCGTTGCTGTGCACGGTCTTTCTCTAGTTGCGGCGAGCGGGGGCTACTCTTCGCTGTGGTGCGTGGGCTTCTCATTGCTGTGGCTTCTCTTGTCGCGGAGCACAGGCTCTAGGCGCGTGGGCTTCAGTAGTTGTGGCATGCAGGCTCTAGAGCGCAGGCTCAGTAGTTGTGGCACACGGGCTTAGTTGCTCTGCAGCATGTGGGATCTTCCCAGACCAGGGCTAGAACCCGTGTCCCCTGCATTGTCATGCGATTCTTAACCACTGCATCACCAGGGAAGCCCTTAAGTGTTGATTTAAAAAAGATTAGAAGTAAATTCTATAATAGAACTCTGATGTTGTATTGCTTGCTAAGTTTCTCAGTTCTGGACAACAGGGTCTTATTACTGTAAAGCCAGCCCAGTTCCCTTACTTCATGTTTATATTTTATGGTTTCTATCAAAGTTGGTTTTATAGCAAATCTGAAAATACAATTCTAATTTTCATTATAAAGACAGAAATTTATTCATGTAGAAAGAAAAACTCTCAGAGAATTAAACTGAAAATTTTTGGCAAATATGGCTAAGGAGGTTTTGGAACACAAATGGCAACCTCCTCCATTTTCTAGGACCTGGCCCTCCCCAGCAATCCCTATGGTTACTGCATTAGAGTCCTGATGGCCATGTTTATACAACATACCCCAACCTGACTGACCAGGCATGAGTTCTTAACCAAGGTTGAGCCAGTGACCCCTTCCCTGCGGGTATTTAAAACTAGGACTAAGATTCTTATTTCAGTCTGGCTACTCTCCTGAGTAGAGATGTAAACTTGAGAACTGTTGACATTTGTCACTTTCCAGCAGGTAAACTGGGGAGGGTTGGGGAGGGGTCAGTTTGCAGGGAAAGGAAAAAGAGGAGGGATATGCAGAGAGAAAAGCAGAGGCAAAAGGCACAAAGGAACCACTTTGTGTGTTTTCTTAGCATTTCAGTTTCTGATTCCTGAGGCCTAGCTACATCCTTGCTCTGGCTTCTAGAAGATAACTCTGTAATTTTAGAGCAAATTGCTCTCTTTTGCTTAATGGTTTCTGTTACTTGCACCCAACTATAATAAAATGTAGGATAAGTCTGAAGTTCTAGGATCAGCCACACTTCTCTAGCACTACCTCAGTTTTTCCCACTTCTGGCACATCATGTAGAGTACTACTTCCTCCTCTACAAACCTTATATTAAAAAACAAAGAAGCACCACACTAATACTACCCAGGAAAGGAAGCAAGCAATATGTGCAGTGCCCATGGAAAAGGCATCATAGAACTGTGGAGTTGAAAGGAGAGAGGCGATCACTTAGCCCAGATTATCTATTTTATAGATGAAGAACCTGAAGGTCCAGAAGAAGCCTTTAACTTTGTAAATTCACCACTGGAGCCTTGACTCCAGGGCTCTACAAACATATCAATACTATTCCTACGTTAAAATAAAATAAAATAAAATAAGCAATCATACTGGACAGCACAATGCAGAGAACAATTGAGAATTTGTCTTCAAATTGTTGACGTATTAAAGGACATTACATCTCTTTTGAGGGAGGATACCATTTTTTTCCCCTGTATTCTGTCAAATTGCTTAGGATACCATTTTTTTTCTCTGTATTCTGTCAAATTCCCAGCAGGGAAATGAGAGCTATTTAAACTAAAAAACATAACTCGATTATAACAACTTTTAAAAGTACCTCCTAAATGTCAACTTCATTCTTCTCTTTACTACTTCTATATAAATACACTAAAGTAAAAGGATCCTTAAAAGCATATCTTTAGCCAAGTTGGATTAATTCAATTCATGAAATTGTGCATTCACAAATTAAGTTTAGGAGGAAAAGAAAATAGACGCAAAGTTTCTTATTTTTCTTTAAGGTACACTAACGATTTTTAAGATCAATATTCTCTCTAATATACCAGGAATTAGCAAATTGCAGGCTGTCTTAAATTACGTGTTGACATACATAATTGACAATGAAAAGTGACATGTAGCAGTATGAACAGTTACTGCAGATGATGAATCATTGTAATTATTTTAACTGAATGGGAGAATGAATGGAGGGAAGACTTTTTATTATAATGACGAACTGATATTCAAGAACAGAGAAAATGAAAAAAGTTCTCTCTTACATAAGCAATAGCACCACCTGCTGATAAACAAAAGGAAAGACGTCAGTTAATTTAAAATCTGGCCAAAGGTACTTTATATATTCCGATCTTTTCCCTTGAATTCTGTTCCACTTAACGTAATATAATGCAATTCATTAATATATTCTGTGCATTTATTTATAATAACTATGTTAATTTTAAAGTTTTTACCTTACATATTTGAATCATGCATTTAAAAAAATCAAAGGTAAAAATAAAATGTATTATGGAATCCAGGGGAAAATTTTAGTTTTTGTCTGATATTCCCTGACCACTTCTCCTAGAATAATGCCATCTCCCATACCTACCTTTATTTTTTTATAGCATTTATTACCACTTAACATATCATGTATTCATTCTGTTTGTTTATAGTCTTTTGTCTGCTGGAATAAAAACGCTTAAGAGCAGGGAATTTATTTTTGTTTACTGCTGTTTCTTTTTTTTTCTTTTCATTATTATTTTTTCTTTTTATTATTTACTTTTGGCTGTGTTGGGTCTTCACTGCTGTGCGCGGGCTTTCTCTAGTTGCAGTGAGTGGGGGCTACTCTTTGTTGCAGTGCGCAGGCTTCTCATTGAGGTGGCTTCTCTTGTTACAGAACATGGGCTCTAGGCGCATGGGCTTCAGTAGTTGTGGCACGTGGTGTTCAGTAGTTGTGGCTCTCAGGCTCTAGAGCACAGGCTCAGTAGTTGTGACACACGGGCTTAGTTGCTCCAAGGCATGTAGGATCTTCCTGGACCAGGGCTCGAACCCGTGTCCCCTGCATTGGCAGGTGGATTCTTAACCACTGAGCCACCAGGGAAGTCCTCTTTTTATTATCATTATTATTATTATTTTTGGCTGCATCGGGTCTTAGTTGCGGCACGTGGGATCCTTCACTGAGGCGCACGGGCTTCTCTCTAGTTGTGGTGTGTGGGATTGCTCTCTCTAGTTGTGGTACGCAGGCTCCAGGGCACGTCGGTTCTGTAGTTTGCGGCACTCTGCACTCGGGCTCTCTCATTGAGGCACCCGAGCTCAGCAGTTGTGGCATGTGGGCTTAGTTGCCCCATGGCACGTGGGATCTTAGTTCCCCGACCAGGGATCGAACACGCGTCCCCTGCATTGGAAGGCGGATTCTTTACCACTGGACCCAAATGGGACTACCAGGGAAGTCCCATTTACTGCTGCTTCTTTAACACCTAGGGCAAGTGCCTGGCACATAATAGACTCTCAATAAACATTTGCAAAGAAATTAATATGAAAATAAATGAACAAATGAATATGCAGTGCATTTTTAAGCTTCCTTGAAAGTATAATAGCTGTGTCAAAGACTTCAAGGATGCTGATAGACCTTGCCAAATTATGCTTGAGAAAAGCTGTACTTCAACACTTTATGAGGAGGCCCATTTTCCCATTTTCTGATGAGTGGGAAATGGCGTTAGAAAAAATGAACCCATTACTGAAGAAACTGAACATACTTGGGGGTTCTGGAGGCATTTACAATACACTTCTTTTATCCTTTGCTCATTTTTTTTTCAGTTAAAGATTTTCTATGTGGTTCTTTTTTATAATTTCTATAAGACCACTGATTTAAAGTCTTTGTATAGTAAGTCCAGTGATGGGCTCTGGAGGGAGTTTCTATTTCTTTTTTTCCTATGAATGGGCCATACTTTGTATATTTGTAGTTTTTTTTTTTTTTTTTTTTTATTTGTAGTTTTTTGTTAAAAAGTGGACGTTTTGAATATTATTATGCGGTAAACTCTGGAAATCAAATTATTCCCCTCTCACCAGGGCTTGATGTTGTTTCTTTTTGAGGGATACAGTCATCTGTTTATTTAGTGACTTTTCCAAATTATTTTTGCAAAGACAGTATTCCTTTCATGGATGGTCACTGAAGTCTTCATTCTGTTATCTCAGTGGTCAGCTAGCAACCTGACAGAGCCAAAAACAAAGAAAAAAGTACTCTCCCACTCTGCCAATGGGCTCTGAGCTGGGGCACTCCTTCAACACTTAGCCAGGCCACCTATAATTCGGCCTTAGCCTTCACCTCCTGCCTGTGCAGAGCCCAAAGACCTGCCAGTAATACTGCTCTAAAGTCTTTACTGTGTGGCTGACCCTGAGCATGTGTGTTGCACACTGAATTCCTCAGTATATGTGACAGCTCTCCAAAGCCGTTATTTTTCCATATATCTTCCTCCTCAGCCTCTTCCTTCCCAGGCTTTTTTGGTCTACCTGCAGCTTGCCCCATTCACCACCCCTTGCCCCAAGTGGTTATGGGTAGTATGCCTTTACATGCTTTCAACAGATGCCACCTGGGAAGCTACTCCAGCTCTGAGAGATTTCCAAGGAAGGCAAAACAAAGACAGGCCTCTGTGCAGGTGTCTCAGGGGAACCAAAAAGCATAACTACAGTTTTCTGAGAACATGGTCCATATTGTTCCCCTGGCACCAACAAACTACATCAGAACTCAGGCTGCCATTCCTGTGGCCACTGCCAAGCTGGGAATGGGGGATGGTAGGCAGGTAAGCAAAAAACGCCACAATGCTTTCTTACCAAAATTTAGCACCCTCTTTCTTTCTTCATTAAGCATTTCCCTGGTTGCTACAAAGTTTTTTTTTTTTTTTTTTTTTTTGCGGTACGCGGGCCTCTCACTGTTGTGGCCTCTCCCGTTGTGGAGCACAGGCTCCGGACACGCAGGCTCAGCAGCCACGGCTCACGGGCCCAGCCGCTCCGCGGCATGTGGGATCCTCCCAGACAGGGCATGAACCCGAGTCCCCTGCATTGGCAGGCGGACTCTCAACCACTGCGCCACCAGGGAAGCCCTGCTACAAAGTTTTGAATTAGATTCCAGAGCTCTGAAAAAGTTTATTCTGATATTTTTTTTTTTTTTGCCAGTTAATGGCTGCTTGAGTGGAGGGACCAATTCTTGGAGCTCCCTACTCTACCATTTTCTGCAACATCACTTCTTTTTATTTTTATTGAAGAATTTCTTAAAGACCTTTACTGCATCTGTACCATTGATACACAGTCATTAAAAAAGGTTCACACTACACAAAATCATATAAAGAAGCAAAAGATCACCCAAATATAGTATTGGGTGTACCTTTAGCCACAATAGTTAGTAGTTAGAGGTAGTTAGAGTTATGAGTGTACAATTTTATACAAGTGAGATCACAGAATAAAACCTGGTCTTTTTACTAAATAACTTACTATAGATAGCTTTCCAGGTTATTAAACATAATCCCTCTTCCCCACTTTTAATGACTTGAGGGTATTCCATTTTAGGTATATAGAATATTAACCTAATCAGCCTCCCACTTGTGGACACTTTATTTCTGATTTTTACCATTATAATACTGTAATGAAATTGTTATGCATACATCTTTGTGTACTTGTCCAATGATCTTTAGAGTAAATTCCTAGAAATGAGGGGAAAAAAGATTGAAGAAATAAGAATAGAGCCTTGTTGACCTGTGGGACAACATCAAAGGTCTAAAAAATTTGTAATTGGACTTCCAGCAGGGAAGGGAATGGGGCAGAAAAAATTTGAAAAAATAATGGCCAAAATTTCCCCCAGTTTGGTGAAATCATAAATTTACATATTCAAGAAGTAGAAAGAATCCCAAACAAGACAAATACAAAGAAAGTCATACACTATCAAACTATTAAAAACCAAAGACAAAGAGAAAATCTTCAAAGTAGCCAGAGGTAAAGGCCACTTTACATTCAGGAGAGCAATGATACCAACAGTCAATTATTTCTCATCAAAAACAATAAAGACCAGGCTTCCCTGGTGGTGCAGTGGTTGAGAGTCCGCCTGCCGATGCAGGGGACACGGGTTCGCGCCCCGGTCCTGGAAGATCCCACATACTGCGGAGTGGCTGGGCCTGTGAGCCAGGGCTGCTGAGCCTGCGCGTCCGGAACTTCTGCTCCGCAACAGAGAGGCCACAACAGTGAGAGGCCCGTATACCGGTTTAAAAAAAAAAAAAAATGCAAAGAAAAACAATAAAGACCAAAAGAGAGTAGAACAATATCTTTAAAGTGCTGAAAGAAAGGAAAAACAACTCTGTCAACCCAGAATTGTAAATCCAGCAAAGAGAAAAATAAAAAACATTTTCAAATATACAAAAAGAAAGAAAATTCATCACCAGCAGTTATACACTATGAGATATGCCTAAAAGAAGATTTATAGGTTGAAGGAAAATTGTATCAGATGGAAATTAGTATCTTTAGGAAGAAATGAGAGCACTAGAAATGCTAAACATTTCTTTCTTCCTTAATTTCTTTAAAGTGAATATGACTTTTAACAGCAAAAACTATATCATATTGTGATAGATGTAATATAATTATAGCATAAAGGAAAGGTGGGTAAATGGAATAACATGGATGCAAGGTTCGTATATTTTACATGAAATGGTATTATATTAACTCTAAGTAGTATGTGAGACAAAACAAGCACCAAGTAATGCTCATTCTCTGGTCAAGGGGCCAGGTAGAGGGGTTGCAAAGCAGGACGGAACCCTTTGAACATAACTACCCTTGTCCAAACACACACTATGTAAGAAACCATGGCACTCGTCCCACCAGGCACTGTGTGCTGTGGAAACAGTGGGATGGAGCCCTGTGGAACATTCCCGCTCTGCACTCAAGTGAGCAGAGGTAGCACCTTTCCACCTCCCCGCGTGGTGCTGTAGAGACAGAGCCCCTCAGACCATTCCAGCCCTGCAATGCCAAAGCAGTGGCCCTCTCCAGTGAGCACTGTGAAGGCTGCCCAGTGGGGCCCCCATCTACCATGCCTGATTTGCACTAATGACAGCAAAGAGGCAGCACCCAACCCCCTCGCTACAAGAGTTGGGGTAGGATTATGGAGAGGAGGGAACTGGAGAACGGTATTCTTTAAGTCTATGTATAAAGCCCTTGGAACACCATCAAGCAGCCTATTCACACAGCTGACTTGAATCAACACAGTAAAACCATGACAACTAACTGGACTATGGAATACCACCTAAAATGGCTTTGAAAATGAAATTGATATTTGAACAACAATCCACAAAAGTGAGCCAGGATGTGAGTTCTGAACCAATACAGGTAACTTGCCTGCTTAAATAGAAGATGTAAATGGGAACAGGAGTTTCGTATCAGCCTATTGAGGGTCTTTTTAGAAAATTCCAATTTTAGGATGAAAGTTAATGGGAATATTAGATTTACTATATAACAACTGAGTTGGAGTAATGTACCTATACAAAAATATAAAAATTCCTGCTTTTTCAAATATTCTTCTCATCAGTCCATTTACATACATGCATAGTAAGGAATATATTCAAACCAAAACCTCTTAGTTACAGCCTCCAAGCATTTGAGGTTTTTTCTCCCACTAGAAATATTTCTTGAAAAACATTAAAAGAAAATATTTACAAAAATCATATTTTTCTAGGCTTATTATTTCACAGATAACCTGAAAGTTTACACCAACATCATTCTTTAAGCCTTATATTAAAAAATTACTGTCCAATTTCTGTCAAGGAAGCCTAGATAAGAATTTTTAAAATGTTGATTAAGAACACTGCACTCAACTAAAAATCTGTGAAGAGCTCTCAAAACAGAGCTCTCAAGATAGAAATCTGATAAATTTGTAGCAAATCCTTCCTCAGGACCAGATTTTTATAATATCTAATATTGAAATTATTCCACAGAATCTGGCCCTGGATAAATGATTACTACTATTAATTATACAACTTCAAGTTGCAGATTTTGAGGAAAACAAAAGAAGCAAGGAGCTACATTTAAGTGTGACATTTCTAGGTTGAAGAAAACATGTACTTACTTCTTAAAAGAAGCCTTAATAAGTTTTTTTCAACAGATAAACAACTGTGTGAGAAAAGTATGCAGCACCAGCTGACTTAAATTTTTGGCTCTAACTTGACACCACTTACTCAGTAAGTAGAAAAGGTGAAGAATCTCAATAAGCATTGCCCTTCTTACCTTTCACCATACGAACTTGCCTTGACCCTCCAAATAGATTAGTTCTCATTACGAGGAACAGCCTGTACCTCCTTGTAAAATTTATTACAACTGTAATTAAATAACTGAGTGGGTAATTAATTATTTAATACCTGTCTTAGCAACAAGAAAGTAAACTCCACAAGGGGAATGTCTGCTTGGCATTTTTAAAAAAGATGTGCAGGAAGTAATTGTGCAGTAGGTAATTTGGTTTTGACTCAAAATGCTTATAGCATTTATATCTTAGTGAACAGAATTACTTCCCAATAAAGATGTATATATTCTATATCACCTTAAAAACAATTTTCCATGTTTTAATTATATATACATATAAATTAAATAGCTTCAAAACTCAACATTTGTTTAAAAAGGAAAGAAAACTGAATTACATGATTAGAGAATCCAATGAATTTTGCAAGCAAAATAAAATTAAAGGATAAATCTAGTTTTTTCCCTCTTCAAAAATTATACAAAGCATGTTTTTTATTTGAAAATTTTAGAAAATGCAGTTATGAAAAAAATCACCTATCACTTCAAACTCCAGGGATAACCATTGTTAAAATGTGTTGTATTGTCAGACTGTTTTTCTATTCATATATAGACACATATCTTTACACAAATAAGACCATCCTATAGATAAAATTTGTAACTTTTTTCTGACTATATATCTTAAAAATCTTTTCATGGCATTATGAAAGCAGATTATCACTTTTAATAACTATATAACAGGGCTTCCCTGGTGGCGCAGTGGTTGAGAGTCCGCCTGCCAATGAAGGAGGCACGGGTTCGTGCCCCGGTCCGGGAAGATCCCACATGCCGCGGAGCAGCTGGGCCCGTGAGCCATGGCCACTGAGCCTGCGCGTCCGGAGCCTGTGCTCCGCAACGGGAGAGGCCACAACAGTGAGAGGCCCGCGTACCGCAAAAAAAAAATATATATATATATATATCAAAGCTGATTCATGTAGAGCTTTTCTGGGTGGAGGAGTACCAGGGGCTCAACCTCCTCACCTCTTTTCTACCCCCACAGTAACCCCTAAGGGGGCTCCACATAAAATAACTAGATTTTAAAATAGTAAAATCTAGACTCTTTTAGAAGGCAAACACAGATTTGGTCTGAGAACCTTTTCTGTATTATCTCCTGGTACCATCCCATGCAAAATCTTATTGACATTGCACAAAAAGCACCATACTTTGATGCACAAGAGGTTCCTTCTGCCTACAACTCTCTTCTCCCACCATGTCTCCTTGAAGAACTACTAATTCTTCAGGCCTCAGCTCTCAGTCAGTGTCCCACAGGCAGAGTTAGGCTCTGCCACTCCTCTACTGTGCTTGCACACAGCAACCTCATGTAAGCATTTACAGAGTCTTATAGTCTCATTCTCCACTAGACTGTCAACAACTTAAGTGAAAATCTTTACATCTTCCCATCCCCAGTTTCCAAAATACTCTCTGATGACTAGTATATATATATGATATCTATTGAATAAAAGAAAATATATTTAAAATGTCAATCTCAAGCCTTAAAAAATTATTACAATATATTCAGTCTATTCAGTTGAACAAGGTAAGAACAAAATTCTTTTAGAAAATTTACTTTTCCCGAATAGTTAACATTCTAAAAATAGGTTTGGTGTTTAATTAAGTAAATCTTTAATTCAGTTATTCAGATCAATTCAATGCCCCAAGATTTTAAAATCTTTAAATATTTTCATCAAAATGGCAAACTTAAATTATTATGCTTAAATGGACTTATTAGTGAATTACTGAATATCTACTGCATTGTACAGATAATAGAGAATCATTAAGCTATAGGATCTTATAAACTATCTACGGAGTCAAAAACAATATACATAAAACTAAAATGGATGATATAAGAGTATAATACACTGTGAAAATGAGAATATATATTCTATAGGCTGAGAATCATTGATAGAAAATCAGATGAAAATGAGATGGTCTAACTTAACATCCTTATGTTAAAACTAAGAAAAGAGATCTAGGTGAGAGGAAGTTAGAAAAATAGATAAATAAACTTTATCTATGGAAGGTATCATGAAAAGAAGTCAAATATGAAGTGAGCCTTAAAAAATAGGAAGAACTCATTAAGTGTAAGAGATGAGAGCATTCCATGAAAAGAGAAGATGAGGACGTTAGTGAGGGGCAGAGAAGATTCATGAGTCTCATTTGAACACATACAAATTAGAGAGTAATGGGGAGAAAAGACAAGAGGTTTTATGGCACCAGGTTTCAGACAGCTTCAAAGTCAGGCAGAGGACTTTATATTTCATATGATAAAAAACAAGCAACCAGAAAACTTAATAGGTCATTTAAAAAGCTCTAAGAATTCTAAATTAACTGTCCTGTTTTGCATTTAAGGAAAATAAGCCACAGAAAAATTATGTGATTTCCTCATAGTTAGGAACAGTATGGAATAGCCCCACTCATATAATGCTGCCACCTCTGGAGCACTTTGATGAAACAATTCATTCTTCAAGTACAGTGGGTAAATACTGCTGAGCTTGGCTGTTTGCCTAAGTTCTAAACAGAATCTGTATAGAGGGCATATTCTCTTGTGAGAGAAAAATCTCACACACATTCAAATATGAATTCTTTGGTTTTAAAATGACCATTTAAAAAATTTAGTATCAATTCCTTACCAAAAATATGCAACCAAAACTTTTGTATGAAACATATTGACAGTTAAAATTTTAAAAAAGGGGGCTTCCATGGTGGTGCAGTGGTTGAGAGTCCGCCTGCCGATGCAGGGGACACGGGTTCGTGCCCCGGTCCAGGAGGATCCCACATGCCGCAGAGCGGCTGGGCCCGTGAGCCATGGCTGCTGAGCCTGTGCGTCAGGAACCTCTGCTCTGCAGCGGGAGAGGCCACAATGGTGAGAGGCCCGCGTACCGCAAAAAAAAAAAAAAAATGGTTCAAAACTGAACTCTCTATATTGATTGGGCATAAATTTTAACACTTTACCATCTTTCACAACCATGCTTAAAATAAATATTTCCAGAAAGACAGTAGAGAACATACCCAATCTTCAGATTGAACTTAAAGAGCTTGTATGGTCCCATAAATCTGGAATTGATTGAACCAGTATATTAAGAAGACAAACCAGAAAGATGCAGTCAAATGCATCACTGAAAATGTTTTTTAAAGATTGAGAACCAGGTGTGTTGTGCATTACGACAGCACATCTGTGATTGCTTACCACTATAACTTACCCCAGTTTTATCACACAAGCGTAAAGTATGAAATGATCCAACAGCAAATAATTCTCCATCTGGAGCCCAGGCAACTGAGGTAATAGGATGCTCATGAGGTTGTGAACTGTACAGAGGGCGGCCGTAGCTATCCCATACCTACAAAAAGCAAATTTTAAAAATTCTTTTATAAGTCACCACGTTATTACAAACAAGTTTGTAGCTTCTAGTAAAGTATCAGGTAAAGATTTAGAAGTCATCACTTTATAATATTAGCAATTACATGTCTTTACTATCCAAGAAGGCAAGGTGGGGGTAGGGAAGCTGTATTCCTGGAAACCTAAATATCTCCCCCAAAAATGTTATGGTATCATCATGATAATTTCAGATTTTACTAACTCTTTAATTAACCATAAAAACTACCCATTTTAGGGCTTCCCTGGTGGCGCAGTGGTTGAGAGTCCGCCTGCCGATGCAGGGGACACGGGTTCGTGCCCCAGTCCGGGAGGATCCCACATGCCGCAGAGCAGCTGGGCCTGTGAGCCATTGCCGCTGAGCCTCCGGGTCTGGAGCCTGTGCTCCACAACAGGAGAAGCCACAACAGTGAGAGGCCCGCGTACCGCAAAAAAAAAAAAAAAACTTAAATTGATTTAAAGAGTCACTAAAACTAGGAGTTGTTTTCATGTTGCTACTCATTAAATCAAATTCTATAGGTCAGGGACTTCCCTAGTGGTGCAGTGGATAAGACTGCACGCACTCAATACAGGGGGCCCGGGTTTGATCCCTGGTCAGGGAACTAGATACCACATGCGTGCCGCAACTAAGGAGCCTGCCTGCCACAACTAAGACCCCGCGTGACCAAATAAATATTTTTTTTAATGGTTAAAATGGTAAATTAAAAGAAAATTCTATAGGTCAATGAAATAGGCCAAATTAGAAAGGCAACACTTCAAAATGCCACTGAGAATTATAAAATAACAATTTGCTAAATTATTAGAGTTAAAAGATATGGCTAAAGAGAAGGACTAAAAGAATACTCTTATATGCTAAATACTTTTCACCGAAATTCGATTCTTTCAACCAGGTGATAAATTCAAACATTATTCAAACATTACATACCTTATATTTACAGTCTTCGCCAGCAGATAAAATTAAATCATTGACTGAGTTCCAGTCTACTTTTAAAATAATGCCATCATGAGCTTTCCACTATGAGAAAAAAATAAGATATTTATTGTAACTTCAAGAGCACTGAAAAGTTTTTTAAATAAGAAAAGGCATTTTGCCTCTTTCTAATGATTCTTTTGTCCTCTTCTTGGAGAAGACTCCTATCTTCCTTTCATAACCATTATGCTGGTTTCATTTCCAATTTAAACTAATGAAAAGCACCTTGCACTATGACATCCACTATATAACTCACATCCTTATTAATTTCCTCAATTGCCTGGACTCCAGATGGAAAATCACTTGCTGTTGAACTATTCCAAGCTTGACATTTGTGTGATAATAATGGAATGAATATGTTATGTACTCCAAAACTTACTTGAATCCAAATTTTGCTCCCTTTGCACAGTTGATCCCATTACTGATACTGCCTTCATTCTTGTTTACTAATTCTTTTATTTTTTAAAAAAACTTCTACTACATGCACATCCTCTTTAGTACTCTCTTCATTCTCTTCTGTACATTCCCCTAAGCTTCATTCTCTTTACCTGCATGTCCCTGGAGTAGTCACTAACTACTCTGAGAAAATTCTGCCGCATTTACCATATAACAAAAGGTTTCCCACAGATATATACTCTACACATATATAGAATGCATACATATTTGTGTATATATCTAAGTCACCCAAAAATTGGCGATCTAGAAATTAAGCGTGGATGTCTTCTTGATCTTAAATATAATTTATGTGCTCATTTAGCTATTAACCACGCACATAATTAAAAGCCATTAATCTTTCACTAGGTTTAAGCAGAATAATATAACTGAAAAAGAATTAATTTTTCTTGAAGACTATAAGGTACATTTTAATGTCTGAACCAACTAACTTTGTTTCAAAGAGTGACTGATTTTAAGGGTTTTCTCTCTACAGAGCCTTCCCAGGAAAATCTATTATTCTTAATGTATACAGAAAAAAACATCAAATTAGGGTCAAATAAGCCCTAAGAATAAGCAATAATTCATAGCTTGTTTTATTCAAGATACATAAAAATACACTCTGTCAAAAACAAATGTTTTGGGCTTCCCTGGTGGCGCAGTGGTTGAGAGTCCACCTGCCGATGCAGGGGACACGGGTTCGTGCCCCGGTCTGGAAAGATCCCACATGCCGCGGAGCGGCTGAGCCCGTGAGCCATGGCCACTAAGCCTGCGTGTCCGGAGCCTGTGCTCCGCAACGGGAGAGGCCACAACAGTGAGAGGCCCACGTACCGCAAAAAAAAAAACCAAACAAAAAAAAAAAACAAATGTTTTGATAAAGCAGTAATTTTCACAATTTACTGCTAAATTAATCCAATGTCCTAAAATAAACTGCAAAGACAAAAATAACAAAATATATATAGAGATATACACGTGCAGAGATTCTCAAGAGTTTCATTTTAAAACTACAAAAATAAAATTTTCCATATTCAAAAGTTAGGAACAAAATATGGTTTAAATTTTCCTTATACTATAATTTAGAATATCAATTATATATTACATATATTCACATATTACATATAATGCATAGACATTTTTCAATTATTTCTTAATGTATTAGGCATTTTGTAAAATTCCTTTGAATCGTGAGGTCCTCACAGAAGGCAGGAACTATGTTCTGTTTCACTTTTAATACCTTACACCCCAGCATAGCGCCTAGGATATAGTAAGTATGCACTACATTCCCACTGAATGACTAAATAAACAGAAGTCTCCTCACTCTGAAACCAAGTTCTAGGTCTCTAGAAGAGTCCCTAAAGCTCTTAAGGGAAATGAAATATATACTTTTGAACTGTATTCTACAAGCAAGAATTAAATAAGCATTCTTTTTTGTGAATAATCCAAATTTGAGTATGTGTTTATGCCCAAGGAGAATTGCTGCAGCTTTAGTTTTCCAAAAAGAATAGAAGATTTGCACGAAGTTACTAATTATACTTTAACCCCTTCTCCACTCTAGCTGAATTTTGGCAATGGATACTTTTCTTTCCCTCCACTACCTCCTGGGCCAAAGGTTTTACCGAGCCACAAAACGATAATTTATCAATGGTGATTTAAGCATCTTCCTGAGTTTCACTTACATATGCCTAATTACAGGTTTCTTAACAAATCACATAACTATAAACTAAAAGATTCATCTGGCCTGCTTTTGCTGTATGATTTCAAAGCACCTTTTCAGAATATAAGTGGTATTAGAAGGACTTTGACTAAAGGCAGTCAGAGCCAGTCCTCTTTCCTAGCTTATTACTTTTCCCCAAATTCTTCTCTTTCTGTTGTTCCACAGTTCTTAGCAGAGTGTTCTGCATGTAGTAAAAATGTAAATGCATGATGACTGTGTGGAATATGTATAGCATAATCTACATAGAAGTGATTAATATGGAATCTCAAAGCCATTTCTATATCCTTACTCTCCAAATTCTACATCTACTCACTGTTAAACCTAATGCTTCTTCTTAAAACACTTTTTATACCTGCTGTAGCCAGTCAATCTCCAGCACCAAATCCCTTACCCAGGACGTGGTCATTCTATACCTTTTAACTGGCCTCCATGGCTCTAATTTATTAAGGGCTGACTAAAAGGTAGAGATGATAGAATAACACCGCAATATCAACAACAACTACTCTTCATTGTGTGCACTCAATATTTTGATTATATGCACTGTCCCATGCACTTTGCAATTTAACTCATTTAATCCTCACAACATTCCTATCAAGTAGGTATTAGCATCACATCTAAGAGATGAGAACACTGAGGCTCTAAGACATTTTATAACTTGCCTAAAGTCACATATAAGTAAGTGAACATTTGAACCCAGGTGACTAACTCCAAAGCCTGTAATCTTATTACCCACACTACACTGTGTCATTATCAAAATATGAAGAAAATGATTCTGCCTCTTTGCACTGAAATCAAACATCAAAATCCTGGATATAGGCTTAAAGGTTTTTCATTTATTTGTCCTCCCCTGACCTGTCTTAACTGCCACTATTGTTTTGCTTCCCTATAATTGGTAAAATTATATATACCCAATTGTTCTAAACATTACATTGACGCCCCCTCCGCTCTAAAAATACTAAAAGAATTCTAGGGTCTTAGAGAAAGCTCAAGGGTACTGAACAAACAATGAGGAGGAAGACGCTAGAGGTGATGATAAAAAATACAGTCTAAACAACCTCTTAAAGTTTTATGATTTAGTCCTGTTTTGTCTCAAATCTATACATGTTAGGTTGACTCTGTTAAATTTAAAGATGGCTATTATGCCAAATCATGTGATAATTTAGTAACTCAGAACACATTTATGACTTACTGGTATAATGTGAGTTGGGAAAAGGGGGAAGTGAACCTCGTTGGAAACATAACCAGATATCCCCTGTTCTGTAACAAAGGCCGATAAAACCACACACTTAAGAGCTTCAACTATAACAAGACCACCCAGAAAAAAGGGACTCCTAAGAAAGTGACCTCTCACTTAGCAGTCTGGCAGACCCCAATAACCATTTACAAATGCCTGAGAAGTACCTGTAAAACTTTAGCATTTGGTTGAAGAGGTTTAATGATCAGCTGTTTGCCTGCTGTGTAAAGAACCTTTTCCGAATCAGGGCCCCATGCTACTGAATACACTGGTGTTCCTGTAAAAAGAAAAAGAAAAAAAACCTGATAAACTTAAATTATTACGCTTTATAAAAGGGAGATTGTTAGGAAAATCAAAAAAGCAATTTGGGGTGTCATTTCATTTCCTCATTCAATGGCCCATCCAAACTGCAGTATAAGCCTGATACTGAAACATAGACCAGGTTAAGATTGACTGTTGAAAATCTACTGTGAGCAACTGATAAACTATATTTTTTACTAATTTTGACCTTGCTGAGAAAATACGGAGCTTTTAGGACTTCAAGAGTGTGCTATGGAAAAACGTAAAATAAATATACTTCATTATGTTAAGATATAAAAAGGTATCAGAAAAGTCATGATTTATCATTTCCCATCATCAACTCTTGTGTAGTGGTTTGATATGATTTCAAATCCACTCGTTCACGAAAAAATGAAGTTGTTTTGATCTAAGAAAGAAGTTGTTTTTATAAGGAAAGCTGTTTTGCTATAAGAGTGAAGGTGTTGTGTCAGGAGATCATCATGGACATCTGAGGCTGCAGATGAAGCGCTCTGTAGCTCAGCTGCTGAGGGGCACCACTGGCGGCTGATCAATAAGAACAAATGAATAAGCAACTATGGCGAGGGGACATTTAGACTATAAATATCCAGAATCCTGAGGACTATCTGAGAATGTCTGGCCTCAGCAAGGCGACTCTGTCCATCAAAATAGGTCTCTGAAGACCCTGGGGCATTAGCTTCCTGCAAGGGTAAGACCTTTTACCAGCAACAGTGAAAACACTGCAGCGGCCCCACCAAGATCATTCACCCGGTCAACACTGGAGTCTTCGTGCCCTAGCAGTGTGCTCCAGCGGCAACATTCGACTTTTGCTTTTGTGCCTTCAGTTTGTGGTTGACTAAGCCAACTCTCCTGAGAACCAACTGGTAAAAAGGTACACCTCAACTAAATTTGGACTTCTTTATTATCATTGGTCTGGAGAATATTTCTTTGTTGGCTTCTTAAGAGACATTATTCTGGGGACCTCCCTGGTGGTCCAGTGGGTAAGACTCCGTGCTCCCAATGCGGGGGGCCCGAGTTTGATCCCTGGTTGGGTAACTAGATCCCGCACTCATGCCGCAACTAAGAAGTCTGCATGCCGCAAATAAAAAAAGATCCTGCATGCTGCAACTAAGATCCAATGCAGCCAAAAATAAAATAAGTAAATTTATTTTTTAAAAAAGAGCTGTCACTTCACTGTACATGAATTATACTTCAATAAAAATGGGGAAAATTTAAAACAAATTATTTTTTTAAATAAATAATGAATATCATATCAATTGAGAGCATTAAATTATCTGTGCTCCACTGTCTGACCCAGTTACCTATTCATTAGAACCTGTTCATTAGGGAAGTGAAGCAAGTTTATATAATTAATCTATGAAATATTAACCTATTTATATTTATAAAACAAAGCTTTTAAAAATTGTCTAGGATTCCTAAGTCAGACTATTGTAGCAGTTGACTTTATGTGAATGATTGAATAAATCTTTCAGTAATTTACATTCTCAGTAAAATGAAATCTGAATCTGAGGATTTACAAGCAATCAGTAAGATGTTTATTTAAATGGAAAACCCAACTGATGCTAATCAACAGGGAGTAATCAGTAATCAACAGGGAGTAAATTTCAGAAAGATAAATGCTGTGTTTAAGTGGCACCCTACTCCTTTAGTGCCATTTTTTTCCCAACCAGAACGTAATTCAACTGTGAGCAAGTCTCAGTGGTTTACAGGACTTAGAAAGTCTGATTTACACCTAGTCCAAAAAACTCCTGAAGCATTCCTTTCATGGTGTAGGTTAGATATTATATTGGGTCTAAACATCCTGTTCAGTCGGTGACATCTAGGATTGTCCTGTATCAGAGGAACCTACAGATGAGCAATGAGATGGCTGACCTCAGAGGGTACTTCTTCTAAACTTAGTAAGTATATTCTCTTGAAACATTCTCTGGGAGTAGCCAGGAGCTGACCTGGGCTTCAAAGTAAATCTCCAAATGAACAGAGTTCAAGTCTAATAAACTCCCCAGAAAATGTAAATCAAAATTTCAGATATTCCAAACATGATTCTTGGTGAGGACAGTAAGGGAATAATAGAGGAAAGCTTACTTGATACAGTGGTAGAATTATAGGTGCCTTCTTTATTTCCATTATTATAGTTGTAAGTATTGTGCAAAAAAAGTAAATTTATGTATTTTAATTATAGACTATCAAATCTTCATGAATACACTCAGTAAAATAACACTTTCCTGAGTGTATACAAAACTATGACAAACATCTACCCCCAAGGAAATAATTCAGTAAACACAGCTCCCATTGAGTTATACAGGATGTGACTCTAGTCCTTTAGTTGTGGTAAAAGGCATGGTTTGGGGTATAGGATGAGGAGTTAGGGACTCTTATGTCCTCTTTCACATTGAATTTGTGGCCCCATTAAGTCAACTGTGTCACCATTTCCTTGTTTATAAACCTTATAAATCTTCAGAATACTTATCTCTCCTGTTAGGACATGGAGATTATTCATTTCCTGCTTATAAAACAATTTTTTAAATAATAATGCTGTTAAAGAAACAGGTATAGTAATTTATAGAATAAAACGAAATAGGCTTATAGAGGAAAATTTAAGTAATTCTTTTGTTACAGCATGTGGTTTTTAACCACATTCCTTCAATCAAAAAACAAATATAGAGTTACTTATGATAAATAAGCAATCCTAAATAAGATCAATAGCTAAAGAAGTTCCAGCTTCCTAACCACCAATATTCAAAATGAATATAACGGACTTCCCTGGTGGTGCAGTGGTTAAGAATCCACCTGCCAGTGCAGGGGACACAGATTCGAACCCTGGTCCGGGAAGATCCCACATGCCGCGGAGCAAATAAGCCCATACGTCACAACTACTGAGCCTGCGCTCTAGAGCCCGTAAGTCACAACTACTGAGCCCGCACGCCACAACTACTGAGGCCCGCACACCTAGAGCCCATGCTCCACAACAAGAGAAGCCACCGCAGTGAGAAGCCCATGCACCACAACGAAGAGTAGCCCCCACTCACCACAACTAGAGAAAGCCTGCACAGCAATGAAGACCCAATGCAGCCCAAAATAATCAATCAATCAATAAATGAATGAATGAATAAATAAATGAATATAACATCAAGAACTAAGAAAACTCTTCCTTATATTCATTCTTTATATTTATAATAAAATGTTAAGTGTGAAACTCCTGTATATATGTTTTTATCGCTATACAACTTCTGATTTGGGTGGTTCTGGAGAAGGCGATATTGAAAGTGGATGAATTAGCTTCACAGAGAAAATGATTTCTATTATAAAAAATTCATCTCACTAGCATTTGAAACAAATCTTTAATATTTAAAATGTTTTTAAAAAACGTATTTATTAAAGCACTGAATTACTCCCAATGCTACACTTCACTTTGCAAAGTCAGTATGGAAATAATAATATAGCCTTCAAGTTAAAAAACTTTACAACAAAAAGTTTAGCAAATTATATGATAAGATGTTATTAATTTCTTTATTAACAAAAATGGACAAAAAACAAAAGTAGTTTTATAATAATTAATTTCTTGTTTTTTATATTGGGAATTTTCATTTATGCTCCATTTCAGTTAAGACACTCAAAAAGATCTTGTTTTTCTGACTTTGTACACTAAGATCATGTGACCTTTTTGACATTTTTTAAGAAACCACATGCACCTGGGGTTGTGTTAAATGTCAGACCCTTATCTCTCTGTAAAACAAATTATCTAAATTCTTTCAACTTGTTGAAGGCATTTTAAACCACAGAAAAGGAGACAAAAATGTATTTCAATTGTTTTAAGGAAGTACATGGTCAAATATACCATGTTTTTCACATTCATACTAAAAGGTATCCCCTAAAAAATGTTGTTTTTGCATGCTTTTAAGAATGATTTTGAAACAAACTCTCACTATTACAATGAAGCATTAGCTACCTTTGCCTTGAGTGCAGTATAGGTCTACACCTTGTGAGTATAAGTAAAGAACTTAGAGCAGAGTTTGGCACTCTATAAGCACGACCTGTTAGCTACTACCACTACTACTTTGTAATGCAATAAGCAACCATTTGTTATTGTGTTGTGCATGGGAGTAGACACTCAAGTATTTTGGTTGTCAAATCATTAAGAATTCAAAAACAAAGAATTATTTCCCTTTCATTCTATTTGTAGGGACATGTATTAACAAATAAGTAATATCGAGTGGGATTTATTCCTCAAAAAAACAACTTTTTGGTTGTGTATGCCACTGGGTCAATACAGAGAAAAAAGCTGAAATGAAGGCATTTGTTTCTTTAGTTTCTAGCCTCAGTCACCTCTCCCTTGGGGATCTCAACTTCCTCCATAGCTTTACCTTTCACCTTTCTGTAACTGACACACAATAATATTTCAGCCTTTACCTCTGAGCTCTAACACATTTCCACTTGCCCCAAAGACATGCCAGAACTTCAAACTCTACATGTTCATATATCATCCCTCCACACATATCCCCTCACTTCTTCCTCTGAATTCTTCACCTCTTACAGGATTATCCATTCCTCTTGGCCACTGAGAACTATTCACTTTTTTCAACTACCCTCATCACTGACTCTGTTCAAGTCTTACTGCACAATAGCATAAAACATTTCAGTAACCTCCATACCAGCGACCCCAATTTAACCTCTATCTCTTCTAATTTATCCTACATATTACTGCTAAGGTAATCTTCCTAAAAAGGCAGACTTTATCTCTTCCCTCCTGCTCATTTTTTTTAAAGATTTTATATGCTTATAGAATAAACTCCAACCCCCTTCATTTAGCATCTGCGAATATCAGTGTCTTGGTCCCTCTGGCAGTACCATCCCTCACAGAGCCTACACTCTGGCCCAAGGGGGTTGCTCACCTGACTTCCACGCCTCACGCCATTCTGCCTCTGTGCCTCTGATCATCTAATTTCTTCCATAGCTCCACTTCATTGCCAACAAGCTCATTTATTTATCCTACCTAATTTCTTTATCCTTCGAAGCCTAATTAAAAGATGCTGCAGTATTTGCCAGGAAGCCTTTCTGATACTTTCTCTCCCCACAAAGCATTCATTTCTGCTTTCCTGTCCTCCCACAATGCCTTAAAGAAACGAGTACATTCTGCCTTGTGTTACAGTTATTTATATTTCCTTTACCAAATTCATTATAAACAGGTTCCATGTTTTGTCATCTCCTTCTTCTATTTGAATATATTATAAGGGAAATGTCCTTAAAGGTTTGCAGTATTACTCTCTTCAATTTTAACCTATAATTAAAATATACAATGTAACACAAGATAGGGCTTCATTATAATTATCCTCGGCTTACACATTATTTTTCTCTAATAAGGAAAAATAATTCCTGATAGGCACCAGTAAGAATAGTTTTTAAACAAAGTCAAATTCCACCCCCTGCCCCACCCCACCCCCCAAAAAAAAGCAAGATTAATGCTTTTTCTGTATTGGAAGAGAAGGTGATGACCATGACTTTTCTATCTTTATATCTGCCTCCAATCATCAAGAAATGAATTTGGGAATTTTTCTACTCATCAAGGAAAAAGTACAATTAACATAAACATGTAGTAAAAATCACAGGATGCTTTCAACATTGTTTACATAATTCTGAGTCTTACAGTAATTCAGGCTTACGTTATTTCATTTTTGCGCCAAAATTTACAGTTTTTCTCCTCAAAGAAGCCAAGAGTCCCCGACCTCTACCTCCCTTGGTCTTTTTACTTGAACCTTTAGCATTTAGCTCTCAGTAGGTCAGATTTATAATCACCCTTGAAACTTGTAGCCTATAATATATCAAACCTTATAAATAACTAGGGATTTTTCTTTCAGGGTTAATGTGATTATAACCTAACTTCTCTAATGATTTTTCCCAGAGATAAAACAGGCAAAGTCTATCTATGCCTTATTAGGAAAGTGTGGGTGGCAACAATGATCAAAAATTCAAAAATTAGGGACTTCGCTAGTGGCACAGTGGTTAAGAATCCGCCTGCCAATGCCGGGGACACGGGTTTGAGCCCTGGTCCAGGAAGATCCCACATGCTGTGGAGCAACAAAGGTCATGCACCACAACTATTGAGCCTGCACTCTAGAGCCCGCGGGCCACAACTACTGGGTCCATGTGCCACAACTACTGAAGCCCACGTGCCTAGAGCCCGTGATCCACAACAAGAGAAGCCACCACAATGAGAAGCCTGCACACCACAACAAAGAGTAGCCTCCACACCCTGCAACTAGAGAAAGCCCGTGTGTAGCAACAAAGACCCAACACAACCAAAAATGAATTAATTTTTAAAAATTCAAAAATTAAAAGCATAGTTCTATAGTGAATTTATAATTCTTAATCTAGGAAAAGATATTAGATTATTCAGTTGAAATACCAGTAAGTTAACTAAAATAAAATCTACCTAATTTAGTTTTGTTCATTAATCTCATAATTAACATAAACCTTGAGTGAGAAGAATAAGATTCAAATAGGATAAAAATGATCAGCAGTTTCACAGCCATTTGATGTTAAGGAAATTACAGCTATTTGGAATGTTGATGTAAAATACCATTACATGATCCAATGAATACATAATAAAATTACCTATCTTATAAGACATAATATGTACTTTAGCTTTTAAGAAAATCCTATTTATCCATCTATTTGAGAGGAAGAAAAAATTAAAAAGAGCACCACCCATCCCTCTCCAAAATAAATACCATAAACAAAAACTAACTCAAAATTGATCATAGACCAAAAAGAGATCATACATTTAGTGTAAGCACTAAAACTATAAAACTCTTAGAAGAAAATATAGATGTAAGTCTCCATGACTTTGGATTAGGCAATAGTTTCTTAGATATAACACCAAAAGTAGAAAACAATCAAAGAAAAAAATAGATAAACTGAATTTCATCAAAACTTTTGTGCTTCAAAAGCTATCATCAAGAAAATGAAAAGGAAACCCACAGAATTGGGAAGTTGCGTATCCAAGTTGCAAATCATATATCCAATAAGAGTCTATTGACCAGAATATATATAAAGAACTCTTACAACTCAACAATAAAAAGACAACCCAATTAAAAAATATGCAAAGGATTTTAACAGATATTTCTCCAAAGAAGACCTACAAATGGCCAAAAAGCACATGAAAAGAGGCTCAACATTATTATTCATCAGGGAAATGCAAACCAAAACTACAGTGAGATACCACTTTACAGTCACTAGGATGATTGTAATAAAAAAGACAGTAACAAGTGTTGAAGATTTGAAGAAACTGGAACCTTCATATATTTCTACTGGGAATGTAAAATGGTATATTCACTTTGGAAAACAACTTGAAGAAGATTTTAATTCACTGATATGAAACCACCTCCAAGACAGTTCACAATTCAAGTGAAAAAAAGCAAGGAGCATATTATAGTAGATACAATATGCAACCACTTGTTTATAAAAGGGAAAAAAAAGAACATATAAAACCAAATTTCCTACACAAGAAAATGGTAACACCAGTTGCCTCTGGGAATGTTTGCTGGGTGGCTGGAAGACAGGGGTAATACGAGAGACATGGGTAGTATTTAATAGATAACTTTATACCCTTCTTTATGCTTTAAATTCTGAACCATGTGAATGTAGTATCTATTAAAAATTAATACTTAAAAAGATGTAAGTGCTCCCTGCAAGGCACATACTAACAATCAAAATTTTATGATCACTATTATTGAAAATATGAGTTGCAAACTCAAATCCCTTCAGAGATTTATGTTGTGTCCTACCATGTAATATAAATGAGTGAAGTATGTAGAGTGCAAGAAAAATAAGAGAAGCTTAAAATCCAACTAAAAATGGAGCAGCCACTACTGAACTCCAGCTGACTGTATTTGTTCTGGAAAGCAGACTTAATGTTGCCAGTTCTTCCAATTTTTCAAGACACCAGAAATCCAAATATGTATGTAAAATATCCTAATTTTTAATGTTGGGCCTGCACCATGCTAGTGGGGCAGATTCAGCCCACGGGCCATCTGGTGATTTCTGATGTATAAAAAGTCCTTAATTTATGAATATATTGGGCTTCCAAACTGCCTCTGCACGTTTGGGAATTCTAAATGCATTTTCTCTATAAGAGTAAAATAAGTAGCAATCTGGTTTCCAGACCTATTATACAGGTAAACTATAGTACTGAACCAACAGCACTATGTCATCTACCCTCTATGATTAACAATGTTTATGTTAACTTATTCTAAGTTTCAACTTTAGACTTTGTAAAGTCCAAAATGGTAGATCCAAGGGGTAATAAAAGGGAAGGAGATGATTGGGAAGAATTTAAAAAAGAGAAGGAGCTGTACGGGGACAGTGGTGAAGGATCTTAGGCAAGAATCCAGATTATTATAATGAGTAATGAGATAAGCTTTCAAAATTTCTCTGAAGATCTGTGTCTTCTATAGACAACATATTTAGCAAAAGAGAAAAGAAAGGAAAAAAGGATATGTCTCAGTAGCAGCAACAGCTGAAAAGAACTGCAGCCCCATCTCCAAGGGGGTGGTGATGATCTCTAAACGAATTGTGTAGCTGCTCATAAGTCAGACATCATAAGGTAAGAATGCCAAATAATTAGCTCTAACAAAAATTATAAAGCCAAAAGTAAATGCCCATGCCTACTAGAAGATTAAAATAAAATTTATTTTCTAAAGGTATACTTTATTACTAAAGCAACAATAAATTGACATCTTTCCCTAACAAATTTACTGATGAATGTTTCTATGAACTCTAAATTTTCCACTCACGGATAAATATTCTATTTGGAGACCATCTGTACCAAAGATTTAACCTCAGGAGATAACCACTACCTATTACTTATGGTTACCTTTGCTAACATTTGGTTGATGTGTAGCTAAAGAAATGTAACTATTTTAACATATCCTAAGAGTAAACATGAGTTAAAAAATGAAATCTGGAAATTTTTGGAAGTCAGTTGTTAGAGATGCTTCACAAAATGACTTTATCATATACTTTGAAGAATAATCTGCAAACTTTTTGGCAGCCTGTCTCTGAAGATCAGCTGATATGGGCTCAGGACAACATTAAAACTGCTTTATTGTTCCTAAGTAAACCTAATTTGGAAAATAAATCTGCTACATGGAAAAAAATCATATGTAATCTAAATCCCAACAGGTATGACCGCTGGATTGACTTTATGGGCACTTCTTCCCAATGAACATAGAAAACCAAGCTGCTGCTCTAAGTAGTTGTAGTTTACCAAGTTTTGAATCATAGGAGTATCTGTTCCCCTCCATTAGTATAGATGTACAACATAATTTAGAAAGGGTGCTATTATTATGATATGATTAGAACTTTTTAAGTAAGGAGATACTCAGTGTTTTCTATTATTATTATTTACTTAACTAGACACCTAATCCTGTTCTAGATAGGATATGCTCATGATGCTTCAGAATTATTTTAAAAAGAATCATTAGCCTATAACTCCATTTATAGAGATTCACTAACAAAGAAAAAGCGTTTGAGTGGGTCTTATATTTCTTGGCTCAAACAATACAGTTACCATGGCCCATCAGGCAACAAAAGTAAGAGGAAAAAGTGTAAATAGAAATAAGAGATTTCAGGTTTTGAACCTGACCAAAATCAGCCTGAGGAACTATATTAGACTAACTATATTAGACTATTTTTACAGGAAAATGCAAAGACATTTAATTGATTATAATACATACCTTGCTGAGCTAAAGTTGATCTTAGCATTCCAGTCTTTGACCAGATTTTTATTTGTCCATCTTCTCCAACTATAAAGAGAAAAGAATTGATTTTTTAATCTATAGGAAATAAATGCAAACATTAAATTTACATATAAAAATCAGCAGTATCTACACTAATGCACATTTAAAATTCAGACACGAGTTACTCTACTTAGATAGCACTGCTTCCTAAATATAAAATTTAACTGAAATTACTTTGAAACAATTTTATCAAAGTAGCCTGACTTCAATGACAAAATTATTTTTTTCCTTTAATCTTAGAAGACTTATGAGTGTATTATTGAAATAATGCTTTCATTTTCACTGACGTCTCCATCCTAGAATTCTAAGAAAAGTGTTTTCAGTGTAATTAGAAGAGTTACAGCCAAATTCCAGTGAGTTGGGGACTGAATGGAGTGAAGTAATAAACTACTCTTTTGAACAGTTTGCCTGATGGGAAAGAAAGAAAGAGGAAGTTGTAGCTAGAATTATTTGTTAAAGGAGGGATTTTTATTTCTTTTTTCTCAATTTTCAAGATGAATGACATCTGAACACATTTATATGCTGAAAAAAAAAAAGGGAAAGAAAAAAAACACTGGAAAAGGAGAAGTCGAAAAAACAGGCAAGAGAAGAGAAACTCACTGATAAAAGTCCTACAGAAGGCCCAGGGGATAGGTGTGGTGGTTTTAAAATATATCCACAAATTCTTTGTTATTCCTTCTTTTAAGAAGTGAAGCTTAACTTCTCTCTCCTTTCTCCTTCTGTTTGGTCTATACTTAGTGACTTGCTTCTAATAGAATATGGTGGAAATGATGGAGTATGACTTCCAATGATGGGTCATAAAATATATTGTGTCTTCCATCTTGCTCTCTCTTGGATCACTCACTCAGGGAGAAGCTCCAGCTGTCACGTTGTTAGAACACTCAAGCAGCCCTATGGAGAGGCCCATGTTGTAAGGAGCTAAGTAAGGCTTCCTGCAACAGTCATAGAGGAAGTAAGACCTCTTGCCAACAGCCATGTGAGTGAGCCATCTTGGAAGCAGATCCTCCAGCCCCAATGGGGCTTCATATAACTGCAGCCCCATCCAACTTCTTGATTCTGAGACAGAACCACCCAACTAAACTGTTCCCTGTCTCACAGAAACTGTGAGATAATACATGTTTACTATTTTAAGTCACTAACTTTTGGGATAACTTGTTATGCAATAATAGATAACTAATATGATAGGTGAAGATGAGAATCCCTGCAGTAGGGCAGGAGATGGAAAAGAGATGGAAGGGGGGTAAAGTTAAATGAGAATATTTAAAATTTTAGAATTTTAAAGAATTAAAAGTTTTATTTACCCCACACTTGACCATTCCAAAACCTTCTTGACAGAACATTCTTCATAAGCCATACAGGAAAACTAATATGACACTCTGAATGATAACATTATATAGCAGTCTAGATCAATACTGTGCCAATTATTTGCTATTAGACAATGAAAGACACTATTGCTAAATGAAAATATTCTGTTCCTTTGGAAATTTTTCTTTAAAAATTTCATTTTAAATGTCATTTTTGCAGATAACCTACCTGTAACTAATGCTGTTCCTTCATAATTCCATCGTCCAGCAAGTACTGCTCCACAGTGAGCTTCCACACTTTTTTCCACTCTTCCTAACTTAGAAATCAGATGAAATTTGCCTAAAAGAAATTAAACTTGAGAAATCTATTTTATTAAATTAATTTATCCAATCAACAAACATCTGTTGAGTATCTACTAGTAGACTAGTTAGCATAGTGCTAGGCATGGGAGATACCAGGGCAAATAATATAATTATTCTTACTCTCAAGGGACACTCAAATCCATTGGGAAACAGGCACAAAAACAAAATTATACAACCTTGAAACAAGTGGTGTGACAGAAATATATATATGATACTAAGATAGTTCAGAGGGACAATAAAATTCTGCTGGGATATGGTCAAAGAGGGCCAAGAGGAATGTCAAGAAAGCCTTCTAGTTAAGCAGAACTTTGCAGTCTTGCTTTTTTTTCCTTAAAAACAGGCTATAGAAAAGTTAGGAAAGGTGTAGAGGAGAGGAACCAAGATAGTTAAATGGTGTTAAAAGATAAACTGAAGCATATTAAAAAATATTGAGTTTTGGGGAATTCCCTGGTGGTCCAATGGTTAGGGCTCCTCTCTTCCACTGCAGGGGGCCCAGGTTCGATCCCTGGTAGGGGAACTAAGATCCCAAAAGCCATGCTGGCAAAAAAACAAAACAAAAACAAAAACTGGACTTTGTGCAGAAATCAATTCCAATCCAGCAGTGCCAAACTTTAAGTGGTTAGGAACCTTCCACTGACAGGAGCTCAGGGAGAGACTTCTATAGAGAAAAGGCAGAAGTAAAGTAAGGATACTATTGATTGACTACAACTTAAAGCCTGGTTGGCTGTTTGTGATTGGTTGTCCTTAGGTTTCAATTTCATAATCTTGAAGCATTCATTTACAGGCTTAGATTTTGGTTTGCAGAGGTATACAGCATTAGAGTCACCTCAAGTCTAAAGGCCTCCTTGTTTAACTAATTTAATAACTGATAATCCCAAATTTTCAAATTCTTGCCTTATTTGATTTTACACTGTACCAGGCACCAGGTAGACAAAAAGAAGCAAGTTACTTAGTTGCTGTTCTCAAAAAGTTCACACATATATAGGCAAACAGCAAAAGGCTTACAACTTCAAAGGACCTAAGCAAACTATATAAGAGATGTCAAGGGAACAAATCAACTGTACAAAGAATAAGTGCTACAGGAAGCCAAAAAAATAATCAGTGTGGTTTTGAATGATCATGAAGTCTAATAATATATAGTTTGTAATAAAATAATTAAGTACAGTTGGTCCTCCACATCCAAGGGTTCTGCATTCTTGGACTCAACTAATTGATTTTAAAAATACATAAATAAATAAAAACAAAAAACCAGAAAGCTCCAAAAGCAGAACTTGAATTTACCCTGTACCAGCAACTATTTACATAGCATTTACATTGTATTTACAACTATTTACACAACATTTATACTGTATTAGGTATTATAGGTAGTCTAGAGATGATTTAAAATATGCGGGGGCTTCCCTGGTGGCGCAGTGGTTGAGAATCCGCCTGCCAATGTAGAGGATATGGGTTCGAGCCCTGGTCTGGGAGGATCCCACATGCCGCGGAGCGGCTGAGCCCGTGTGCCACAACTACTGAGCCTGTGCTCTAGAGCCCGTGAGCCACAACTACTGAGCCCATGTGCCACAACTGCTGAAGCCCGCGTGCCTAGAGCCCGTGCTCCACAACGAGAGAAGCTGCCGCATTGAGAAGCCCGTGCACCGCAATGAAGAGTAGCCCCTGCTCGCCGCAACTAGGGAAAGCCCGCGCGCAGCAACAAAGACCCAACGCAGCCAAAAATAAATTAAAAAAATAATAAATAAATAAATAAAATAAAATAAAATAAAATAAAATATGCGGGAGGATGTGTGTACGTTATGTGCAAATACTATGCCATTTTATATAAAGGACTTGAGCATCTGTGGATTTTAGTATCTACAGGGGTCCTGGAACCAAACCCCCTTGGATACAGAGGGACAACTGTACAGTAAAATTAGAAACTTTTCCCCAAATCAAAAAAAAGTATATATTTTTTGTAGCAAAAGAATAATGTGGCTTGCTTAATCAAATTTTGCCTCAGAGGATTTATTTTGTTTGAATTCATTTTTAACTTAAGGCTTTTCAAGATTCTGGACAAATATTAACAATCCATTAAAAATACATATGTAATAAGTCAGACGCTTTAGATGGCTTTAAAACATTTCTCTGGAGAGCTCTAATACAGATGGCTTTAAAATATTTTACACTTAGCACCCTGTGGTTATTTCACTGACCACCAACCTATTCCCATCAATAAAGTCATTCTCCCTTTTTACACACATTGCACAATATTTGTAGCTCTGTTGCAGCATTTTTTTATTGGACTGTGATTCTTTTCAGAAGGCCATGTCTTAGTCATATTTTTATTTGCAATAGTGCTTTACGTAAGCAGCATTTGTTAAATTTACCAACTCAGTAACCATACTTAGCAACTTAAAAAAAAAAAAGACTACTTTGACATTCTTTTCTTTCTCATTCAATCTGAGAGCTGTCTTTTCCCATCATTCATTTTCTAGGCCCTCATCAATAAACTGCCCCTTTCCCTCATCTAACCACCCACTAGCGCCATCTACTTTTCCTCATATCTTCCTTTTAATTTTATATTTACCTCTGGGTTATTTTTCAATGTAACAAGATTATTATTATTATTTTTTTTTTTTTTGCGGTACGTGGGCCTCTCACTGTTGTGGCCTCTCCTGTTGCGGAGCACAGGCTCCGGACGCGCAGGTTCAGCGGCCATGGCTCATGAGCCCAGCCGCTCCACGGCATGTGAGATCTTCCCAGACCGGGGCACGAACCCGTGTCCCCTGCATCGGCAGGCGGACTCTCAACCACTGTGCCACCAGGGAAGCCCTAACAAGATTATTTTGAATTCAACTGTGCTATTACACTCTTTATGATACTAACCTAAAATTAATTTGGATATACTTTTTTTAATGCATTGCTTTAGAAAGAAAATACAAGGGGAAAAAATCTCAAGAGGAAACTATAAAGATGACATATAGTGAGTGGCCATTATTTACTTTATCCAAACCTGTTTCACTAAATGTTAGCATATCGCCTAGCACAAAATATCCACATACTAAATTGTTGCATGTAACGAATGAATCTATCACCAAAGAGATTATTAACCAAGTAGCTCCTGAACCTGAAATGAAGGGTCCAAAAATTTTTCTTTTCTTTGTATTTTAGAAATTTTATGTATTTTTGATCACCGATATTTCTTATCCTAAAACATCGAATACTGAATTTCTGACAAGTGCTGAAATTATTCTTGCTTCCCATGACCTCACAGAAGACACATACTGGAACAACTAAGGCCAACTCTTTGCACAGATTTGACACTCAATAAATCTTTGGTCTTTGTAGTTTGATTGTTACAAATTGCTTGACTAGCACCCCCAGAGTAAAGCATAAATATAAAACTAAATATATCAAAAATTTTTAAAAACACAGTTATCCTTTTAACTATTTTGGTTCTTCTCTCCAGCTTTTCTATAACCTTTTAAAAATGCTAGACCAGGGCTTCCCTGGTGGCGCAGTGGTTGAGAGTCCGCCTGCCGATGCAGGAGACGCGGGTTCGTGCCCTGGTCCGGGAAGATCCCACATGCTGTGGAGCGGCTGGGCCCGTGAGCCATGGCCGCTGAGCCTGCGCATCCGGAGCCTGTGCTCCGCAACGGGAGAGGCCACAACAGTGAGAGGCCCGCGTACCGCAAAGTTATAAAAGGGAAAAAGAACAGAGTAAGTAGATTAAAATTACATGAAACACATTTCTTAAAGTTAGAAATGCCTTAAGAAATGTCTATGGAAACATGAGAAGGCTTGAAATAGGGTGCTAGGAAAAAGGTCACACGAGCACTTTTGCAGACTGCTTAATAGCAGAAAAGTTTTGGCAGATGGTTGCAAAAAGCCAGAGATCGGTAACCACTAACTTCTGACAGAAAGAAATGAACACATAAATGCTTTTTAAAGTGGGATTTTAAATGTACATATTAACTAATAAGAGAATATGAGGATTACTTTAAGATACCTAATACAATGTATAAAAATATTCAACTTTCACTAAATATAACTTAAGGAGTATTTACTGGCTTTACAAAAGATTTTATACCAGAATTCCTTTACATAGCAGCTCCCCTAATGCATTTTAAATCATTCTTTTTTAAATGTAAATCTTGCAATACATTGTCAAAGAAAGAAATATCTCCTCTAAAAAGTAGGATACAGCTGCATGAAATATTCAAAAAGAAGTAATAATGTTGAAGAGAGAATTATTGGTGAGACAAAATACTTGGCAAAAGTCTGCTTTACGTATTTCAGGACCTGTGCCCAAATCCCATGGATCTTTTTTGAATGTTACCACTAACACAGAAGATGGAGTGGGTATGACAAAGGGAACACTGGAGGAGTGATGAACAAACTCAAAAGCCGTAACCATTTTTGCCAGCCTTGGGGGAGAAAAATCAAGAGAAGAGAGTTGGTGCCAACTAGAAGAGGGAACCTCTTAGACAAAGAACTAAATTTTGAAAAAGAATTTTTTAAGTACTGGGTTAACATCATACAAAATGAAAAAGTCCTAGTGATCTGTTATACAATATTGTGCTTATACAAAAATTATATTATTAAATATTGCACTGTACACTTAAAAATTTATTAAGAGGGTGGATCTCATATTATATATTTTTTAAGCCAAAATAATATTTTTATAGTATTTGATTAACAGAGAATACAGCATTGATACATAAAATGATCTCAGATGTTTATCTGGCAAGAAACACCTTGACCGACCACCTTTTAATAGCATCCACTTTCTTTTTTTTTTTGAACATTTCTTTTTCTGTTTTGTTGTTTGTTTGTTTGTTTTTGTTTGTTTTTTTTTCCGTACGCGGGCCTCTCACTGCCGTGGCCTCTCCTGTTGCGGAGCACAGGCTCCGGACGCACAGGCTCAGTGGCCATGGCTCACGGGCCCAGCCGCTCCGCGGCACGTGGGATCCTCCCAGACAGGGCACGAACCCATGTCCCCTGCATCGACAGGTGGACTCTCAACCACTGCGCCAACAGGGAAGCCCTCTTTTTCTGTTTTTTTGAACATTTCTGGATTCTGTTTCTTGTCTTACTCTTCTACTTCTTTTCTTTGAACTATCATCCTTTGCCTTCACTTTCACAAGATCCCAGATATTCCTCATCCCAGCCTAAGAGAAAATACTCAACTACCCTGCTTTGGTTCTCTCTTCTTCCTACATCTAGTTGTAGCATGTTATGTTACCTTATTTGTTTGTTTGTTTGTCTGTTTTTGTAGTAAACCTAAAGAAAGTAAACACTATAGTTTCTCAAGAGTCATAATATATTTTTCCACTTTTAATCTTGCAAATTTATCTTTAAATGATATCTGTCTTACTTTAGACTTTTTTCCCTATCAGAAAGTATTTTACCTAAAGCCAATGTGAAATAGAGACCCAAACAGCTATTCTTTAGTTAAGTGTACCTAAGTAGTCTTAATAAATCAGGGAAACACTCAGATAACAGAAATTATCAAGACTAACTATATTTACTGTCCATATTCATCAGATACAGGTCAATCTTCATACACTATTGACTTTAAAAAGGAAAATGAAAAGAAAATATATGGTAGACTTCCCTGGTGGCTCGGTGGTTAAGAATCCACCTGCCAGTGCAGGGGACACGGGTTCAATCCGTGGTCCAGGAAGATCCCACATGCCAGAGAGCAACTAAGCCCGTGCACCACAACTACTGAGCGCCACAGCTACTGAAGCCTGCGTGCCCTAGAGACCAAGCGCCACAACTACTGAACCCATGCCCTGCAACTACTGAAGCCTGCGTCCTCTAGGGCCTGCGTGCCACAACTGCTGAGCCCACATGCTGCAACTACTGAAGCCTGCGGGCCTAGAGCCCATGCTCTGCAACAAGAGAAGCCACCATGAGAAGCCCGTGGACCACAATGAAGAATAGTCCCCGCTCGCTGCAACTAGAGAAAGCCCGCGTGCAGCAACAAAGACCCAACGCAGCCAAAAATAAATAAAAAGTTAAAAAAAAAAAGAAAATATATGGTATGCCACCTTCTATGTAATAAAAAAAAGGTGAAATGAGAAAATATACATGTTTTTGTTTCTTTTTGCTAAAAGAAACAAGAAAGGATAAACCAGAACCAAAGGGATTGGTTACATACAGGGAATAAATAAAACTAGGGTGTATGGGATTGGGTGGGTAGGAGTAGTGACATTGCTGAGTATATTTTTTTATATAGTTTTGACTTTATGGAACCATCCATGTAATATTTTACATATTTAAAAAATAATCAAATCAACAAGGATGGGGAGATGAGACCTTAAATGGAAAACAAACAGAAATAAATACACTTAACTATATTTTAAATGAATAGCAACAACACTAGTAGGGGGGAAATGCCAAGTAACTTTGAACACAAGACTTTGACTCTATATCCTTGACCCTATATCCTCAGTGTAAAGATAAAAACAACAATAAAATATTAAACTCTATTTTTTTTTGCAATAGTATGGATTCGCAATTCTGAAACAACGTGCTGTGTATTGTAGAGTTAAACAAGTAAGTAAATATATTGAGAGTAATGGGAGCCAAGCTTCCTCACTGTTTCCAAGTATGGGGAAAAAAGACTAGAATTAACCCTGTGGTGCTTAATTAGAATTGGCGGTATCAGAATGAACTCATGAT
The DNA here is from genome assembly GCF_008692025.1 of Phocoena sinus. NCBI lineage: Eukaryota > Metazoa > Chordata > Mammalia > Artiodactyla > Phocoenidae > Phocoena > Phocoena sinus. The sequence continues at coordinate 39,961,257 of NC_045766.1, forward strand.
TTTTATCATGGAAAGGAAGGAAGGGAGAAAGGGGAAGGAAGCAAAGGAAGAGAGGGAGGGAGGGAGGAAGAAATTGCTGTAGATTTGTATATTTTAATACACATTTCTATTCGTATTTCTTAGCTCTGTCCTGTGAAAGGACCTTGAAGTAAACACATCCCATTGAAATGAGCATACCTGGCACACTCATCTTGGCTTTTAAATACCATTAAGCACCCAGAAAAGAAAAAGTCTCCTTGGAGAAACAGCTGATTTGGAAGCTGGGACTGGGAAAGCACAAAATGAGCCTGGAACATCTTGTGCCAGCAAAGAAGTGCTCAAAAGATGGTGGGGAAACATACCCCCCAGGTAAAAAGAAAATTCATTTGAGCTGGCTTCACGGAGCTCGCACTGGCCAAATCTGGGACAATTGTAACATCAAAAATTTTTAATGGTAGTAATAGGATGCTCAAGAAATAAAATAAGAATCTATGAGTCTAATCTAAGTAAACAAATAAATAAATGGGCAGGAGACAGAAGGCTCTTCCTTGCAGTAAAATACCAACAAATCAATATAAAAGAAATTATGGAGTTAAAAAAAATCACCATTTGGCAACAATCTTAGTAATAAATGATTCAGCCAAGAGACATCAATAGATGCCAAGACAGTGGGAGGAAATCTGAGGAGGAAGAGAATATTTTTATATAGTCTGAAAGTATCCTTTCAGAAATTATTTATTAAAAGGGAAAAACATTAACTTTACACTAGATTAATTTAGTGAACACAACCTTTCAAAATAATCAAAGTTAAAGTCACCAATAATGGGTCAAATCAGCATCATGAATCTTCCAATCTGATGCCCTGAGTACTGCTGCTAAAAATGTGTAACTGGATTTAATCATGAAGAAACATCCGACAAACATGAATTGAAGGACATTCTGTAAAAATAACAGGCCTGTATTCTTCAAAACAGTGGAGATCATAAAAGAAAAACTGAGGGGTTGCTCCAGATTAAAGGAGGCTCGAGAGATATGACAAAACAATGTGTTATTCTGTACCAGAAAAAAACAAATTTCTATAAAAGATATCATTAGGACAACTGTTAAAATTTGAATATAAACTGTAGATTAGATAACAGTATTACATCAATGTTAAATTTCCTGATTTTGATCAATGTATTGTGGTTAAGTAACAGAAAATCCTTATTCTTAGGAAATGCATTGAAGTATTTACGGTTAAGATGGCATATCTATAAATTACTCTCAAATGTTTCAGAAAAAAGTATATGTGGGGGGTGGGGGGAGGCGGGGGGAGAGAGAGAGAAAGAGAGAAAGAGAGAGAAAAGACCAGCAATGATAAAGTATATGGGACAAAATGTTAACAACTAGTGAATCTGGATAAAGGATATGCAGCAGTTATTTGTACAATTCTTGCAACCTTTCTATAAATGTGAAATTATAATAAAATTAAAAGCTTTTTTTAAAGTCAACCCTTCATTTTATCATAAGAGGTAAACTAAATTCTAGCTGTGCTCAGAGTCAATCTTGTAAGCGCTAGGCACGGTACCAAATACTTTCACACAATATCTCATTTAATCAATATTCAGAAAACTAAGTTTAAAAATTACATGTAAAAGAATTAGAATCTGATGTGATTGTTTGCCATAACATCCCTTTCCTATTCTGGCTACAAAAGCCCTCTTCTCTTTCCCTTTCCACGGTGGCCTAAGGCCTGCCATGCTCTGTCAATCAATGTCCCAGTCCCTTGACTAAAATGATTCACTCAGTGACGGGCACGTGACCCAAGCTTGTCCAGGACCTCTCTGCATGTTGACTGCAAGTGATATTGAGGAAGAAGCACTCTCTCTGCTGACTTTTCTTTTCCTGTAGGGTAAGCCTTGGGCTGCTGGCTGTCATCACGCTCCCCTTTTGGGGCCAGTCTATCCAAGAGATGGCAAGAATAGGGGCCTGGGGACTTCCCTGGTGGTCCAGTGGTTAAGAATCCACCTTCCAATGCAGGGGATGCGGGTTTGATCCCTGGTCGGGGAACAAAGTTCCCACATGCTGTGGGGCAACTAAGCCTGCGCGCTGTAGAGCCTGTGCGCCACAACTAGAGAGCCCACGTGCTGCAACTACTGAGCCTGCACACTCTGGAGCCTGCGCGCCACTACTAAAGAGCCTGCACACCACAACTAGAGAGAAGCCCACACACCGCAATGAAAGATCCCGCATGCCGCAAGATCCCGCGTGCCGCAACAATGATCCCACATGCCACAACTAAGACCTAATGCAGCAAAATAAATAAAAAATAAATAAATAAATAAAATCTCAAGGGGTTGTATATGTGTTATTTAAAAAAAAAAAAGAATAGGGGTCTCATGCAGCTGTGCTTAAAGATCTACCTCTGGAGTTAGGTAAACCAGAAAACTCCATCTGTGAATAAGTTAGCCGAGTAAGTTTCTGTTACTTTTGATGAATGTACTCTTAACTGATATAGTAGGTAAAGTGTAATACAGATGAAAAACAGTTCAAGTTATTTCTAGGAAAATTAAAACATTTCCTTAAAAAACAGAATAATCATGCTTTTTACTCACCAATAATAAAACTATGGTCAAATTAATCTCCAGCTCTGTAAGTAGAAATTAACATGTACTAGAAAATAAAGACTATATTTGATAGCTTACTAAATGAGTGTGTGTTGTACCATCTATTTTTAGTGTGGTTATGTTATACAGTTAAATTTGACAAAATTAGAAACCAAAACTGATAAAAGCCTAACAATACCTGCGAGCACAGAAAATAGTAAAGCCAGAGGTTCAGATTCAATCCCAGTATATGCCAGTTTAATTCACCTTCTTCTATGACAACAGTTTTATAGCCTATACACAGACAAACTGACTACATAGGAAATGGATAAACAACTCAAAATATGTCATACTAAAATGTTATGTCTTTTAAGTATAAAGATTAGCATATAACATTTATTTAAAACTTACCATCAGAACTTGTGAGAACAAAGCTTTCTGCTTGAGTTTGTTTCTTTATGCCTAAACTTTTCGGAAACCAGTGAAGATCTATTGGGTAAATATCATCAGGCAGCTTTACTATTTGACTTGTTTCACTAGTTAACAAGTTCCACTTCACTATCTGGTGATCATCACTACATGAATACAGTTCTTCAGCAGTATTCCAGCCCACACAACTTACTAATTCTTGATGTGTCACCATGTTAAGGAGATATAAAACACACACAAAAGTCTTCAGTCTTAATAAATACAATATTTTGCAGATGCAGATTATAAGAAGAGTATAAAATAGGGCCAAATGTTTCAAGCTTCTAAGCCTATTTTTCATTTTATGACTTTCATATTTTTTCCATATAAGGAAAGGAAAATAAGCATCTATCAAAACAGTTGTAAGAAGAATGGAAAGCAAGATAAACCCAGGTGCCAAAAGAGAAAAAAAGAAAGATTTGACTATATGAAAAATGTTAAATTGTGTTACAAAGTATTCCATAAATGAGGCAAAAGATACAAAAACATCTAACAGAACAAAAGGAATGAAAGGATCAACTCTAACCCATTGGGAAATAAGTGGGGAGAAAAGGGAACTATGCTTTTTTTATTTACATATATCTGTTTCATTTAAGCTATTAGAATAAGCATGTATTATTTTGATAAAAGTTTTCAAAAATCAAGTGTTAAAATAAGACTGACAGGACTTCCCTAGTGGCGCAGTGGTTGAGAATCTGCCTCCCAGTGCAGGGGACACGGGTTCGAGCCCTGGTCCGGGAAGATCCCACATGCTGCAGAGCAACTAAGCCCGTGCGCCACAACTTCTGAGCCTGTGCTCTAGAGCCCGCAAGCCACAACTACTGAAGCCTGCATGCCTAGAGCCTGTGCTCCTCAACGGGAGAAGCCACCACAATGAGAAGCCCGCACACTGCAATGAAGAGTAGCCCCCGCTCGCCACAACTAGAGAAAGCCTGTGAGCAGCAATGAAGACCCAACACAGCCAAAAATAAATAAGTAAATTTATAAAAAAAAAAGAAAAAAGAAAAAAAGACTGAAATCTAACAGTAAAATACCTGCTTAAATGACACATTACAATAATTCACCTAGGAAAAAATGTACAGCTTAACAGCTGAAACTAAAATCCTACCAAATTTCCTGACATTAAATTCAGGAAGTAATTCAATTACAATTTACTGTACCTACAAGGTAATATGGATAAGATATGAACCCTAAAATTCTTACTTTAACCTATTTTTTCAGTCTCTGATTTATCAAGTGGATTTCTATAAACTGAGGTGTTCAAGTAGCCCTCACTTCCACCATCAGAACAGATCGCTTACCCTAGCAGAGTTGTGTATCTAGAGAAGGCACTTCAGTTTGTCATTTTTGAGATGCTTTCTCCTGCTTATATGTGGATTTGTATATTACCACATTATCCTGGTTGGGTTGTTTGCTCTTTTGTTGTTATTGTATAATCATTTTACTGCCTTCTCTTCTCACCAATGCTTTCTACTGGCTCATCCAAGCAATCAGTAAACTCTAAGGAAAAAGAAAGAGATTATGTGCCAAATTATTCTGGGATGTTCTAAGATTTTTTTTAATACTTCAAAATATGATAGATTAAGCAAAATAACCAAAAAGGTAAAAAAGAAATTATGGAGAGTTCTTAAGAGACTGCACAAATAGGTAATAAAGTGGCATTGGAATACTCAGAATTCAAAGTAGAATCTAAACAAAAGGATCTGGATGTCCCATTAGACCATTACTGAAAAAAATTCTTCCAGTATAATTGCTATAGCTTAAACAATGTTAGGTAAAACCTTTAAAAAGGGAGAGTGTCAGGCATAATCTAGAAAGAAAGAAAACACACATACACACACGCCCCAAAACAAAAAATACTAAGCTTATCCTCATAAAAACTGATGTAAGTACACATCAGACATACGTGACATGTCTTCAAACTAATAAGTTAACTAAAATTACAGGAGAAATGAGAGGACTGTCAGAATAAGAAAGTCTAAAAAGACTGTTATTCTTCAGCTTGAACAGGTAAAAGCAGACAATAGACATAGTCAAAAATCTAAAAGATTGTAAGCAGCATGAACTCCTGGGGGCACACTTTTAAAAGAGAATAAAAATGATTTAAGGAGAAATAAAAGGAATTATATCTTCACTCAAACGGTAAAAGAAGCAGACAAGACAATATTAATTCAAAGCGTTTGATCAAATGTCTAAAACAGTGCTTCTCTATCTCTGAAGGATCCTATTTTTCTTTATTTCAAATCTGTTACAGATCAACATTTTCTAAGATAAAATAAAAATGAATTACTAGAAAAATGATCTTATATTTGGATGTTGTGACTATCAAATTGCTACAAAAATTTCTTCCTTCTTACCTTCAATTTCTTTACTTATCCCTTCACAGACCTGCAATAAAGTCCACAGATGATGCTTTTAGAAGCACTGGTCTAAATAACTAAGAATGAAGGTAAAGGGGCCTATCATATATTCCTGACACATAACTGGGAGTTCTTGCTGACAAAATATAAGGTCATGCGTTTGAGAAATATTTATAATTGCCCCCTTCCCATGTGAAATAATAAAGGTCTAACTGCTCAGATTTCCCCAGCTTACCCTCCACTTTATTGTAAGAAGAAATAGAGCAGAACTCAATGAAAACATAATAGATCATACCAACAGATAAATTATTTGATTTTTAAAAAACTTCTCTTTAAGATTTTATTAGACTAAACAAAAACTGTTTTTTATGTACTTAAGTATAGTAGTAGTACTTAAGTAGAGTAAGAAAAATGTCAATAAAAATTTGAAAGTAAGATTTAGAGCAAATAGTTTGCATTGGAGAATTACCTGCAACACAAGACCTCAAATATTTCAGAAACAATTTCGCGAAACTACCAATAAAGGAATGAAAAAAATCCATTATCCAACTAGACTACAAAAATAGAAGAAAACTTTTAATAATACTATAGTAAGGTGATCACAATAAGGTTTATAAATATTAAAAGGATATGCTTTGGTTCTTTTAAAAGAGATATCTTCAGTCTCATGTCTCCACCTTCCAGCAAAATTTTAAAATGCCACTTGATTGTACTCACTGTAAAAATAAAAGGGGGAAAATATAGAATCTGCATTAAAAACAAACATATATACACAAAAAATTAAAAGTAAACAAAACATCTTAGCACCCCAAGGACACCAAAACACTTTCAATCCTGCTGGCAACAAATACATGGAAAGAGGAAGAAAACTAGTCAGTGTGCTAATTCTGGCAAGTGAGTGACTGGAGGCCTTGGGTTGGATGCCAGAAGTCCTCTACAACCTGCCTAAAACAGTCCTACAAGTACAGAACGCCACTAAATCTGGCCAGGTAAATAATTTCCAAGGGCTGTCCTGAGACCTAATCAAAAGATTTTTTAAACTGGGAACTGTTCAATGGCAGATCAATGTTGGTCCTGTTGAATGGATACACAATAAAATAAATTCCAAAGGTCTGATCGAGGGCTAAGATACATATTTTGAGCTTTAGTTATAGAACCCACATGGGAATACTATGACATCATCAACCTAGTGATCCAATCTGAGATTTACGTTCTGTTGGAGGTAGATACACTGCCCAACAGTTATGGTTGCCATGGTGGCAAAGTGAAAAATAAGCGAGTTATTTAAAAGAGAGGTAATAAATCTATTATAAAAGCTATATAAAAATCACAATGTAAATGGCAAACAAAAATTTAGAAAAACAAGAGTAACACTCTCTCAAATAATCATGCTATCAAAAGATACAAATCAAGAAAATGCTAAATTGTCTGAATCCAATTTATAGTTGTGGGATTCTTTCTGAGTAATATCACTAGCCTAGAGAAAAAAATAAATGAAAGTGTAATTAAAAGAAAAATATCCTCTTCACCAAGTAGAAAATTACTGCGAACTACATCAAAGAAGGTGTGAGTTATAGATAAGAATTCAGTGGGCCTACCTTAGATAATTTCTCATTCTCTCAAATCCAGAAGACTTTTAGATTGGCAAGGTGCTAAATACAGCTTTATCTCAAAGCACCTTTTTCACTTATTGTACTCATAAATTTTTGAGAATGGGGAGAAAATTGTTAAGACCACAGAAAAAAATCTGAAGTTTTCTATCCAGTCAATATGCAGCTAAGGTCAGAAACCATTCTCCTCCAGTTCATTTAACAAGATTTATGTTCAACTTTAAAAGTATGAATCTGTGTATCGCGTCCAGAGCAAGAAAACAATTTCTCCTAGGCACACTTCTAAGGCTCACTTTTCGTCCTTAGGGGTTTTAGCACCTTTCTCAAAACTCCTTCCTTCTATCAGACCTCCTTCAATTAGAGGGGGGAAAAAGGTAAATACATGCTGCTTTTTCACAATAATTCAAATTCACCCAGCTTATAAGGATTTTAAAAGAATAAAGGCAGATAACTTGTTGATTCTGGAAATAAGAAACAACATAATAGACAAGAAAAAAAATATATATATAGTCTGAATATACAACTACATTCAGAAACTTTAAAGGCATGATGTAGCCTATATCAAAATACCTCAAAGTGCTGAAATCCATAATAATTAGGAATCATTCCTCACCAAAAGAAATCATTATCCCATATAAGTAGTAAATGCAGTATGTTTTTCATGAGAAAGTAATCTGCAACTATTCAGAAACGTGGTACCAAGGAATCAGAGAAAGAGGAGGCTGGCATCCTAACATTGGGAAGATTCTCTTTTGCTCAGAAAGCTCTTCCCCATACATCCTATTTAGCTGAGATCATCTGCATGAAGGATATGGGCATTCTGATGTGAGACTGAATAGAGGAATAAAGGAGAAGTAGTATTAGAGCACAGCCAATTCAGGTAAGTGCAGAGCTGCCTGGGGATGCACTGAGGTGTTTTTTATCTGCCCAAAAGCCTTGGTCACCAAGGATCTGACTAGTCAGTGGTAGGTGGGGTGGGAGGGGGAATAAAAGAAAATTTCTAGAGTATTGAAAAATCTATTTTGCAACTTTATATAGGGAGAAGACAGGAGCAACTATGCCTTTGCTACTAAAAATCATTTATAAGTTGTCTTTGGTCCAGCGTGGGTTAACATTCATGGCACTTAAGAGGAAAAAATATGCCCAGGAAATCCGATCACCAAACTACCAAAATATACTCCAAATCTGGTCACTTCTCAGTATCACCATCATAAGTCTAAAGCCACCATCATCCTCAATTATTTCAGTAGGTCCAGAACTGATCTTCCTGTTCCTACATTTACCCTTCAAACTCTTCTAAATACAGTAGCTAGTTATGCTTTTAAATCATTAATGCTAAGTCAGATCACGAAGGCCAGTATGGCCAATACAGAGTGAGTGAAGGGGATGGCAGGAAATTGGGGAAGAGGAGGGAGGGACACAGATCACATAGAGGTGGGAAAACCACAATAAAAGCTTCATTTTTATTCTTCTAAATGAATGGAGAAGCCAGTAGAGTGATAATATCTGACTTACATTTTTTAAAGTGTCACTATGGATGACACTATGGATGGTATGACCAAAAAAAAGCAAACATGAGCAACACTGGAAGCAGGGAGGCCAGTTATTATTTCAATGATCCAGAAGAGAAATGAAAGTGGATTGATGAGGAAGGCAGTAGTGGTGCAAATAATATGAAGCAGTCATATTCTGAATATATTTTGAAAGAAGATTCCACAGGATTTGTTGATGAATTCAGTTTAAGAGAAAGAGGAGTCAAAAATGACTCTAAAGTTTCAACAGGTACAAAAGAGTTGCCATTTACTGAAATGAAGAAAACTAAGGGAGGAACAGGTTGAAAGGGATGATATAAAAATTCTGTTTTGGGTATGCTAAGTTTAAGGTGCCTATTAGATATCCAAATGAAGAATTCAAGGAGAAATTGGATATACGAGTCTGGAGTCAAGCAAGAGGTCAGAGCTGGTGATATCATTGAGATGTCAGTTTGAGGGTTATCAGCACAAAGATCATGTTCAAAGCCATGGGATGAGACTACCCAGCAGAACTTGAAAAGGTAGTAGCTTCAGTGGCCTAGAAGTCCTACTGAAGCCTGAAGAATTGTCAGCATTAAGCTTCTAGAGGAAGTAAACTAGAGAAAGACAAGTGGAGATATACAATGAGATGCTTAAAACAGATTTTGGGGGAGAGTATAGATATTGGTAAGGATGAAGTAGGTTAAGCCTGTCAAAGTGGGTGGCCAAGGTCAAGGTAACTGAGAGGCCAGGGGATAGAAGAATTGATTTCAGGATGTTAAATCACTGAGAATAATGACAAGAATAGTGGTGGAGACAGACACAGTTACCCAGGTGCTAAAATACCATTCATTGAACGATTAAAAAAGAAGAGATCTGTAGATGACTACAAAAAGGCAGAGTAGATAACGGTTTGATCTCACAAGACGTATCTCAAAGGGACTAAGGGATTGTAGAGAGGAAAGGGGAAGACAGTCAGTTGTGCAGAAACACTAATGAGAAACAAGGCCTTCTGACACATGGGAGTCTGGAAGGCAAAACAGCCTCCATTTGAAACAGCCAAGAGGAAAGCAGTTTCCTTAGGAAACAACCAGATTTAAGTTAGACTGTGAAGTTAAAGGGTAAAACTACGAAGTTTTAGAGTAAAGGTTGAGAACACAGATTTGGCCAATGACATACTGTGAGTTCCAAAAGGTAGAGTAGTAGGATTTAAATGGTGAAGAGCTAAGAGTTTGGGACAGATGGTGGGAGATGGTAAAAACAGCCAGCTGTTCTCTTTCATTCATCTCTATTTCTGTGGTAGAAGAATCTGAATTTTTGCTGCATACCTGGCCATCCAGAATAAAGATTACATTTCTCAACTGCCCTTGAAACTGGGTGTAGCCACATAGGACATTAACAATTCTTAAACCCAATGGGGATATTACAGCACCATCAACCTCGTGGCCCAATCTGGTACTTATATCTTGAGGGGAGTAGATAACTCTACCCAACAGTATTGGTTACCCACAGTGGTAATATGAAAAGTAAATGAGTTACCTCTTATAAAATCCACACTACTACCTCTTATAAAAGTTATATAAATCAGCATTATTGGCAAATAAAAACTTGGAATTTAAGAGTAACCCTCTCCCTGCAATGCCATCAAGACCATATATATAGCAGCAACAAGATGGAAGGAACCAAGATTCTTGACCTTGTAGAGAGTCCTATTAGTCCTATTTAGCCTTTTAAGTGATAGAAAATAAAGTTTTATCATGTTTAAGTTACTGTCATCAACAGCTAAATCTAATAATGAACTAATGCAGGGAATTAAGAGCCTTGAATGTAGAGACAGAGGGAAACAGGGTTGTAAGGTATGATGGAATAGTCCCAATCGTCGAATAAAAGAAGGTGTATAATCAATTTAAATTGTAGCCTTCTTCCTGAACTGTTCTCTTAGGTGGTTTGTAGTGTTGATGAAGAGTTTTATAAGACAGGAAAGGGCAGTCTTGCTAGGACCACATGTAACTCTGTGGGAATTCCTTTTCAATCCTGCTAATAAGGTTGTTAGGATTTACTTTAATAGGCAGTTTAGGGAGGGAAAGGAATTGCAGAGTTATAGAGGGAATAAATATCCCCAACCTTTTCTCCTAATTTCCCTAACCTTAAACTGTGCACTCATCCTTGTACCTCTGCTGTATCTATACTCACTGCCATGGTGATCTCACCCAGTTTCATGGCTTAATATAAGATTAAATATATTGACTACCTAGTGACAACTCCCAATTTCATATCTCCAGTTCAGACCTCTGCACTGAATCCCAGATTTTTTAGCTAACTGATTATTTGACAACTCTATTTGAATGTGTGACACCTAAAAACTTAAGATCCAAATCAAACCCCTAATCTTTTCTCCAACTTTGCTCCTCCCACAGCCTTACCCATCTCAGTAAATGGCAATTCCATCCTTCCAGTTGCACAGGCCAAAAACCTTGGAATCATCACTGACTCTTCTCTCACATTCCAAATCCAATTTGTAAAAAACAAAACCTGTATGATCTATCTTCAAATTACCTGACTTTCATGATCCCCACTACTATGGCTCCAGTCCAAGGTGCCATCACCTGTTAACCTGAACTATAATAGCCTCCTAGTTGACCTCCTAACCCCTCACAATCTATGCTCACCATAGCAGCCAAAGTGAATTTTAAAATAGGTCATGGTGCTTCTCCACTCAAAACTCTCCAATGGCTTCGTGTCTCACTCAGAGTTAAAACAAAGGTGTTTTTTTGTTTTGTTTTGTTTTGGCTGCATTGGGTCTTCGTTGCTGTGCACAGGTTTTCTCTAATTGCAGCGAGCAGGGGATACTCTTCACTGCGGTTTCCAGGCTTCTCATTGCAGTGGCTTCTCTTGTTGCAGAGCACGGGCTCTAGGCACGTAGGCTTCAGTAGTTGTGGCACACGGGCGCAATTGTTGTGGCTGGCAGGCTCTAGAGTGCAGGCTCAGTAGTTGTGGTGCATGGGCTTAGTTGCTCCACGGCATGTGGGATCTTCCCAGACCAGGGCTCGAACCCATGTCCCCTGCATTGGCAGGCGGATTCTTAACCACTGCACCACCAGGGAAGCCCCTGAAACAAAGGTCTTACAATGGTGTTCAAAGCCTTTATTGATCTGGACTTGTATCGTGATGGTTAATCTTATGTGTCAGCTTGGCTGCAAGATGGTGCCGTTATTTGGGCAAACACAAGACTAAACATTACTATAAAACTATTTTTTAGGGTTTCCCTGGTGGCGCAGTGGTTGAGAGTCCGCCTGCCAATGCAGGGGACACGGGTTCGTGCCCCAGTCTGGGAAGATTCCCACATGTCGCGGAGTGGCTGGGCCCGTGAGCCATGGCCGCTGAGCCTGCGCGTCGGGAGCCTGTGCTCCGCAACAGGAGAGGCCACAACAGTGAGAGGCCTGTGTACCGCAAAAAAGATAAACAAACAAAAACCACTATTTTTTAGATTTGATTAAAACTGACAATCAGTTGAAGTAAGTAAAGCACATCATCCTGCATAATTTGGGTGGGCCTCATCCAATTAGTTGAAGGCCTTAAGAGCAAAAACCAAGATTTCCCAAAGAAGAAGGAATTCTGCTGCCAGACTACAACACAGAAATTTTGCCCGAGTTTCCAGCCCTAAGACTAATGACTTCGACACTAACTCTTCTTTCTCTGGAGAGCCCTAATAGACAACATCATTTCTCTGACCTCATCTCCTGTTTCCTCTCTCTTTTCACTCAAACTGCGCCAGGCACACTAGGCTCTGCGTTTTTCTTCTTACATACTATGTAAGAAGTATGTTTGGGGGCAAAGGAGAAGGAACCAGTGGACAGGGATTGATTGGCAGTACTATAGAAACAGAAGATAACTAAGACAGCATGGTCCCCTATGAAGTCATTTGATCAAGGACACTGATATGGGGTACTTCTTTTTGTAAACACATATAAATTGACAGTTCACAGAAACATAAATACAGATGGTCAGCAGGCAATCAAAAACATGAAATAAGTCACAGCCTCAATTTTAATTAAAGAAATGCAAATGAAAACAACTAGATACCATTTTTCTGTTGTCAAAGTGGCCAAATGCAAAAACCCAGCCAGAACCCAGCCCTGGCATACAGAGAAAGAGTTAGTCACATACATTATTGAAGAGCAGGAAAACTGGTGCTAACGGTCATTGATTCTTTTGTTCTGCCCCCCACCAACACTTTTGACTACATTTTCTACCTTTGGGGAATTTCCTACCTTATAAATAAAAAACAAATTATTTCCTCTCTAGACCTCCTTACAGCTAGGACATAGGCAAATTACCTAGGCTTTGCCAATCTGACACATCTGTCATATTTTGAGTTAGAAGCTACTGATTCAAAAGAAGTATATACAAGGAATCTACCCTGGGAGGAATTCCTAGTCATAGAAATTTGTCATATACATATAAATGTACACCAAGATACATATACAAACTATACAAGCCTATTTATTACAGAACTCTATACAGTACTATCAAAAACTAGAAATTTAAATATTCATCATAGATTACACACGCAAGTTCCAGATCTAAGTATTTACAACATGGAACAGAATTAGAACCAAGAAAATAGAATTAAGAATTAATGTTAAGGATTAGACTTAACATTATGCTAAATGAAAGAAGTCAGTCACAAAAGGGCAGATACTATATAATTTCCCTTATATGAAGTACATAAAGTAGTCAAATTCATAGATACAAAAAGTAGAATGGTGGTTGCCTGGATGGAAGGAGGACAGGGAGTTTCTATCTAATGGGTACAGAGATTCAGTTCTGCAAGATGAAAAGAGTTCTGCAGATGGATGGAGGTGACAGTAGCACAACAAGTATGAATGTACTTAATGCCACTGAACTGTACACTTAAAAGTGGTTAAGATGGTTTACAAAAAAGAAAAAAGAAATGAATTAGATTTAAGAAATAAAACTAAAACGTAAAAGCACTAACAAAATGAGAAAAATTTTAGGCAGGAAAGAGGGAAGGTATGACTTGTCAACAAGAATGTACTTATAGATAAGAGGTAGCAGAAAGCCTACGAAGTAAACAAGAATGTGAAGGAGAGATAAGAAATCCAAGAGCTAGATCACAAGTGCATTTATACCAAGTTCTGTTTGGGTCATTTGCATATTGTCTAACCCTTGGGTGTTGATATTAACAGTTGAAATTAATGGTTTGCTGATGACTACCCAAGGCCCTATTTTTAGAAGTACAATTTTTATCAACAATTCTCCAAATTGATAGCTCTGATTAGACTCCTGTGTCTCTTTTCCAGTAAAGAGAGGAGGGAGAGAGAAGCAGATCTTTTATGCAGATTGGTCCCATCATAAAACCACTTGAAGACTAGAGCTGAGATCTCTTATACGGCAGGGAAGGCAGCAGCAGGTTCACCATTTCCAGGGACAGGTTATTCAAACACCTAACAAGCAATGGAACAGGCTTACGAATGGCAGTATAGTTCACTTACTAAAGACCTCCAACCTCCATGCCACTCCACTTCCTGTAGGTATCTGAAGTGTATGTATTGATATATGCAGTGGTATTTACATTTCCTTGCAATTTTAGCTAAATTAGAGCTAGCTCTTGCCAACCATACTTTAATATTATTCACATTGGTTATATTTATAATCCTTTTGCAGGACGGCCTAATAAATTCTAGCCAATAAACCATGTTATTCACAAATTTAAAAATAAGTAGTCGTCTTTAATTCATCCTTTTAATTCATCAACTAGCATAGAAAAAAATTACACTCAACTGATAAACTAGAGTGCTGTACAACTATTTAAAAAATGAGATGAATCTATATGTATTGATACAGAAAGATGTCTATAATATGTTAAATGACAAAAACAAAGTATACAGCAGTATTATATAACTCAATCCCTTTTGTGTTAAAAAAAAGGGAGGAATATATATTCAAGTTATTGGATACTAAAACATTCTTCTCGGAAGATATGCAAGACAACGGAGACCTTCATGAGGTTAGGGACACTGGGGTGAGAAGGGACTCTTAATTTTCATTTTATATGTTTTTATACTGTTTGATGTTTTTATCGTGTTCATAATATTTTATCTATACATTTATATTTTTAATATAGAATTATCTGAGTGATAGGATTATGGCCCAATTTTGCTTTCTTCTTTATGCATTTCTGCATTAAAAAAAACGTAATAAATGTTATTTTTCGTAAGATCACCATTCTCATTCTCTTTGCAGTTTCTACTGCATTTGACCCACTTCTTACTGAAACTCTCAGCTAGAGATCTTCCAAATACTGCACTTTGTTTTCTTCTGTATACAAAATGGGGTTAATAATGCCTACCTCACAGGTTGGTTATGATGATTAAATGAGATAAAGTAGACATGAGGTTAAAAAAAAAAGGCATCTTACAAATGTCCAGTAGAGTGCCTGAAACATAGTAAGAACTTAATAATTGTTAGCTATTTATAGTGAAAATTGGTGTTTTTGTCACCCTGCATATACTCACTCTTTTCCTAGCTACAAAGAATTTCTTCTTGGAGCACCACTTCCTCACTCTTAGCCATATGGCTTCAATGGAGCTAGCATGAGACCTACGCTTAAGTCAATTAGAGATCTCCAATAGAAACTTTTATTTAACTAAAAGATGGGGAAGAAAGACACTTCTTAACCCCCAGGTCTTTAAGTTTAGGAAATTTGAGGCTAGAGTTACTGTAACACCTTACCATGGCAAGGGGAGAGCCTGGAGGTGTCAGAGACCACTACGTGAAGCCTGAGAATAATGCCAAGACAAGGAAATGCAAAGCAGAACAAAGAAAGAAACACAATCCTAGTGTCTTTGTTTGAACACTGAATCCAGTTATACTCACCTAACTTTTTGGTTATGGAAATTAATTTGTTTTCTCAAGACAATTTGGATTGGATTTTCTGTCACTTGTAATCTACAAAGTCCTCTCTGAGACATTACTATAATTATTTCTTCTTCCTATATTCTAAGAATGTACATTCTCTAGTGCTATCCTCTCTCTACTCACAACCTTAAAAATCCAATCTATTTTTAGTGTCCCAACTATTCTTGTAACTCTATCTCACCCTATTTTCTCTCCTGAACTATATTCTCCACCTCTAATGCCCACTGTATACCTTTCCTAATCTCAACCTATATGAATAAAAACAAACTCATTTTTCAAAACAGTCCATCCCCCAAAACTGCCCCATTTCCTCACTTCCCATTTTTTTCTATGTTAAGATAGGTGAGAGTTTCAACAAGACTAGTGTTCTAGGGGGCTTATATTATCAAAAGGAATATTCATTACTATCTCTCCTGTCTCTATATACAATTTATTCATCTTGAACAATATTCTCTAAGTATTTATACATTACTTACATAAATTCATGTTTATTCATTTTGATCTATTATTTAATGTCTAATTAATCCAAATATTCACAATTAATTACAAACTTTGTTAATATTTTAAACATTTACCCACAAATCTAATTTCAGACTTTATGAAATGCTGTAACTACATTAGAAATGCTGTAACCACATTAGAAGGTAGACAAAACACATATTATTATAATGATGACAAAATCTAACTATGCACTTAAAGAATTGCAAATGTTAATTTTAATTCGATTCCAATTTTTCCCCTTGAACTTATTCTTATTTCTCCCTGTGGGGTACAACTTTTTGAAATATAAAAAGTAAGTGTTCTCTTCTCAGACTGCCTGAAATTATAGATAATGGTTGTTAGTAGATGATTTTGGACCAGAAAGATGAGACTTGGTTATACTTTCCAAGATCATTGTAACCTAGTCCATCCCAATTGGACCAGCTTCTTTTTATCCAAAGTACTGGCAGGGATCAATCAAGTCTTTATTTCTTGTGATCCTAATCTCTTCTCAAATCACTTCTTCACTTTTTCTGAGTGCTCTACTTTCACTCTAGATTTGTCTCCACTGTAGCTGTTTGTTATGAATTTCTTTCCTATGTTATACAACCTGGTTTAAGTCTGCTTAAAAAATATTTATTCTGAGTGGAGCATGGTTAGGTTCAACTAAATCTAAAGCTATTGGTCACTTTATTGATTTACTGAAATTACATTTCTTATCAGTCACTAAGACCAATCATTATTTAAAGCAACCATCAAAGGCAGTAAAAATAGGATTTATTTGTGACTTATCTTTATCCCCTCATCACCAATCCAGGGATTCATAAAAAATAGAATCTGACTAACTTTAAGGGTTCAGACTCTTAACCATTAAAATCTACAAAAGCTATAGATTTTCCCCCAAAATGTGTCCAGATTTTTACCTTTCTACTGTGTAGGCACCTCCTACATGGAGGACTGGACAGTAATAATCCAACTAAGCCATGCCTGACCTCAGTCTCTTTCCCTTTTTACACATCCCACATAACTACTGTTAATTTTTTTTTTTTACCAAGTCATTCCTTAGCTCAAAATTTTTCTAATATTTTGAAAACATCCTTGACCTGGCTTTCAAAACCCTTCATAAACTAATCTTCTAACTTGACATCCCATTATTCATCCTTAGCACATACCCTAATAAGGTCAATGTCATAAACACAGCAGTACCAAATGCATATAGTGTGTGTGCTAGACAATCATAAACAATCCTATGAGGTAGGTATTATATGCTGGTTTTATAATAAAAAATCTCAGAGATTGATAAATTGACTGTCTAAGCATGTAGCTAAAAAAATGATGAGATTTGGGACTCTTGTTATCTGTTACATCTTTCTACTACATCATGCTGTCTCCCATATACATAACTCAATTTGGTCTAGTCTTTGCTTTTTTCATGGTTAATATCTCTCCAACTCAGTTGTAATAGTGTTTTACAGACTGCAAAATTCCAAAAGATTCCAGATGTTTTCAAAGAGAACTGATTGCTACATTTTCTTGTACACCTACCAGCCAAATTTTTTTTGCACTAAGCTTTATTGTCTGTAGTTTGTCTTATGAAAACAATAATTTTTTTCAACTTATATTATCTCAAATATAAAGGTATATTACAATATCAAGTCAATGTTTATTCAAATCACACCAGTCTCCCAACCTCACCAAATTCTTACACTTGAGGGGAGTGTCCTCCACACTTCCTCTTGAGAAACACTGAACCTGAATATGCTCCTCAGGGCAAGAGTCATACTTACTTACTTAGAATGACAATGTAAATTCATTCATAAAGCAGATATACTGGGGCTTGAGTATGCCAAGTCCTAAGTCTACAAAAGTTAAAAGGGGGAATAAAAGAGGCTCCCAGTTCTCAATGTCAAGTACTTAAGAGTCGCTGAATAAATGCTTGTTGGACATAGTCAAATCAATTAATGGTTAACATTTTGAGGGATTAGGATCACGTTTGAGAATCTGATCAAAGTTCTGGGAACACTAACTCCCCAGAAAAATTCACAAGCACCCAGAATTTTGTATACGATTTCGGGGGCGGGGGGCGGGGGGGGGGGCAAGTGGAGAAGAGGTGGTATGAACTCCTCTGAATTCCAATCACCTACCACCAGATCCACAAACTCCTGGTTAAAAACCTACTAGCAAAACTAAAAACCTACTAGCAAAACTAGATTCTCTGGGAACAGGTATACTTGCTTAATAATCCTGATTATGCCTGACAGTGCAATGTATACAAAAGCTACTTAAGAAATATTTGCTGATCAAAAATTTTCTCATACCCAGACACCAGCAAATCGCTTCTTCCATTACAGAGTCTTTCAGACAAATGATTTTAAAAACGCGAAACCCCCTTTCACTAGTGACATTAATGACCTAACACCAATAATTCGAAATCATTATTTTGCTTTTCACTACACGATCATTCACCAATCCAGGTTTTCTCTTCTCCTTGTTACCCCTCTACTCCCTCCAAACTGAGGGCTTCCTCCTTTGCATCCCAAAAGCTACGTCCAGAGCCGCACCGCCCCCAGGGAGACGGAAAATAACTGATGCTCCACTCCGCACAAACCCTCATAGCAGGGAAGGTGGATCCAGTAATGGCTACAACTTCCAAACCCTTTCCTCACCTCTCGCCTAGAAGTAAAGAGATTTACCTTAAGTGGCAGGAAAGCGGTGGCGATCGTACTCACAGAAGTGGGACCAGTTACCAAGAAGCCTCGGGCCTCTCTTGTCACCATAGCGACTCCTAAGAGCTAAGCTCACTCCATCTTCCCGCGATACTTCCCTGCCGGGCGTCACCCGAGCAGGCCCTAGACCCCGCCCCTCAGCGAGCTCGCCCTCTCCTTAAGGGACGTCATTGGACGACTGAGCCTTGCCTTTAGCTGTGGGCGGAGCCCCACTCTATTTTTCTATCTTTTTCAAAATTCTCAAGGTTTTTTAAAAAATATTTTTTATAAGAGTGCTATTGCCGTAGGCCCACGGAAAACACTGTTTCGCTTTTCTTATTCACTTAATAGAAAACGTCCCCTGCCGCCTGGGTCCCGCCAGCAGTTCGCGCATGCGCGTAAGCCACCAGAAGATGGCGGCGATAATCGCCGCATTTTTTTCAAATTAGTGGTTCCCAGAAAGCATTGCGCGCATTTGTAACGAATTTCCGTTCGAGTTTGTATTTTAGGCGCCATTTTCGAGTGAAGGACCCGCAGCCGAAACACCGGTAGGAGAGGGGGGTTATGCAACCGTTTCCAACCTTGGTCTGAGTGGACTATCCGGCAGGTAAAATACTTCTTTTCCTGATCAGGTTGTCACACTCTTACTTCCTGTCCCGTCCGCGGGCTCCTGGAAAGTAGAGGCCTTGAGTTGGAGCAGCCGAAGTCTAGGCTGAGGCTGCCGCCGGGAGATTTCTCTCGCTGTCACCCCTCCCCCCTCGGCCGCTCCCCGGCAGTCGAGGCTCCCGCGCGCTTCTCCCGGGCGCCACTTCTCTGAGCTACATAAGCGTTGCTCAGGAGACTGGGGGCCCGTGGGGGGGGGTTGGGGGGAGCCTCTCAGCCTCGCGGACCTCTTCTCAGAAATCTTGGTCTTGGTCGGACTCTAGCGTGGCCCCCTGCCCGTCTCACTTCCCGCAAGGGAGTAACCACCGGGTCTGAGCCCTTAACTGGTGACCTTTCGTAGTTTATTGTCCAACGGGATTCTGCCGCGGACCCCGGAGGGACAGACCCCTGCCACCTCAAGGCTATTGAACCGGAGCCGGCGCTGCCGGCTTCCGATTTGAAAATCGCGAGTGGTCGGACTCGGCCGGACTGTAGAGAGCAGACCTCAAAGACCCCGGGCCGTCCGCTGCGCCGAGGGCTAAACGGCGGGGAGAGGAAAGTGGGCGGCTCGCCGCCAGTTGGTTCTTCGCTGCTCTGGGAAGAGGTGATAGATAGCCCTCCAAACGAACTCTTGTCTCTCAGAATCTGTGCGCTTGCATCCCTAGCCCAGAGAGCGTGGGAATGTCCGCAAATGCTAGCGTATGGGAATTGCTTCGTTTAGAAATTACGTTAGAATAGTCTTTCACACTTATACTGTGGGCGGACGGCGGGGGTGCATTAAAAAGTAAAAAGAACCTAAGCAGTGCTCTGTTCTTGCTTGATCCCCAAGCACGTCTAGGTTTTCCCACTTGCTTAGGACTTAAGAAAACGAATCCCGCCTTATTGGCACTTGAGTTTTTTGTGCCTTCTTTCTCGAGGACCCGCTGGCGTTGAGCGGGGTTTGACGACGGGGCTCTGGAAAACGGGTGGACGGAGTTTTCCCCGAGTGGGACGGGGTGGGGAGCTGAGCCCGTTTCACCGGGAGTGGGGGGAGGGGAACGTACCGGCACTGGCCCGCGGCCCGACTTGCTCCCGGCTCTCCCTCGGCCCCAGCGACCATGCCCCGTAAAGGCACCCAGCCCTCCACCGCCCGGCGCAGACAGGAAGGGCCGCCGCAGTCCCCGGACGGCGCCAGCAGCGACGCGGAGCCCGAGCCGCTTCCCGGCCGCGCGGGGAGCCTCGCGCCTGCCACCGCAGGTGAGTAGCCCTTCGCGACGTCGCGGGCAAGCGCTGGGGAGACCCGGGTGCATCCGCGCCCAACCCAGGACTGGCTGGTGTTCTTGGGCGCGGACAAGAGGGGCTGCGGGGTTGACATCTGAAGGTCAGGTAGAGCCGCTCAAGAAAGTGATTTGGCGATTTTCACAGATTAGACAATGTGCAATCGGTGTAACGGTGCCGGAGGGGATGGGGGCGAGTAAATAGCTTCAATTCTGAATTTCTGTTCATTGTCTTCTATTTCCACGGAAATCGACACGGTCAGCCAGGAGCTAGTGGACTGTTTTTCAGACAGAGTCAGCATGACTGTAATAATAATGATGAAAAGTTTCTTGACCCTGTAACTTCACCTTCGTGGTCTTAAATTGCTAAGAGAAGATGATAATTTACTCGAAACTACCGTAGCTTTTGTGAGTCCAGGAACTGAATGACATGAAACCCCCGTGACAGTGTCTCTAGAGCTCGCGAGTGTCCAAAGTTAAGGTTCCAGGTGCTCACAGATACGGAGAGAGTTGGATCTAGAGCCTTAGGATTTAACCACCTGTTTAGACAGGGAGCAGGGAATCAAGTGGTTGTGGATTTCCCAGATTTGCATGATGATGTAGTGTTTCGGCTCCTAAAAGGTATATTTCTATAGGATTTTGTGACTGGTCGCATTTCTTTCAAGAATTTCTTTTTTGATAAAACCAAACCAAAAGATTCTCATCCCCTGTGAGTTTAGGATAATACTATATTTGAGTGAAAATACAGTTCCTAAGTTTCATAAATAACATCTCTCCAGAGATGAGCAGGCAGTAGTCCTCCGAACTAATTGCACTAATGCAGGCTTTTTTCCCCTTGTTTTCCCTTTCCTTTGACTGACTTAGAGACTCCAAGTGAGGAAATAGATAATAGAAGTTTAGAAGAGATTTTGAATAGCATCCCTCCTCCCCCACCTCCAGCAATGACCAATGAAGCTGGAGCTCCTCGTCTTATGATAACTCATATTGTAAACCAGAACTTCAAATCCTATGCTGGGGAAAAAATTCTGGGACCTTTCCATAAGGTATTTGACCTTTTTAAAATAACTGTTGTGTAAGGTAATGCGTCTTTATTATAAAATGTTTCAATTTTGTAGTTCCTGTATTTATGCTGATTGATTAAAAATACGGTATGTTTCCTATGCTTTTAACAACTGAAATTAGCTTTTGTTTGGTTATCTTTTGGTACCTCTCTTTATAAAGTTTTCCACACTGAATAGAATTGGTGGGTTTTATGTTTGAAAGGAGTATTTTCTCTTTAACTCTAAGAATGAATTTTGTAAAAAGTCTGAGTTAAAATTAGAATATGGTGTTATTTAAAGTGTTTAAGCTTGTGATATAAGAGACATGATATATGAAAACAGCTATCTTTAACTCCTTTTTTTTCTTCCTGTTTTTATGCAGCGCTTTTCCTGTATTATTGGGCCAAATGGCAGTGGCAAATCCAATGTTATTGATTCTATGCTTTTTGTGTTTGGCTATCGAGCACAAAAAATAAGATCTAAAAAACTCTCAGTTCTAATACACAATTCTGATGAACACAAGGATATTCAGAGTTGTACTGTAGAAGTTCATTTTCAAAAGATAATTGATAAGGTAAGGGACTTTGTTTAATTATTTGCAACTTCAAGTAAGGAGCACAAAGGATTTCAATACGTTGCACATTTTATTATTTTTGGCTTAAATTGGCTCGTAAAAATTAGTATATGGTTAAAGCAGAACCAATATTTATTTCATTACCTCCATGACCATATTTTCTTTTTGAGGATTGGTGGTAGTGGCTGTTAAAACATTAAAATTTTTAGCCAGGGAAATGAATTATAAGTAGCTAATAATAATGCTTACCTTTTTGGTGTAAAACATTGAGCAGTTTTAGTATCCCGAGTACCAAGTAAGCATTCTTTTACTATAAATTTTGGATTCATTTTTAAAGTTATGTTTTTATTGCTTTCAGATAAGTTACCTAAACTTGAAAATGTTAACAGTTTGACTAAGTTTACCATCTCCCTTATTTCATTTCGCATTAAATTTAATGTTACTAGTAGTCATCTGTATAGGTGGTACGAAAGAGCTTTGCTTCAGTTTGAAGTAAACTACCCTTTTAAAACAGGAAAGGGTAAGGTAACATGTTTGTTTTCTAGAAGAGGAGACAATTATAGGTAAAGTGCCTATTTAGATTATTCACTTGGCTCTGTTGGTATTGGGATTTTTTTTCTCTTCTATTTAATAATTAACTTTTGAAATACGTGGTTCAAAAATGACTGACTGGAGCCTAAAAATGACGCCCAAGCATCACCAGTAGAAAACTAATTACATAATGAAATGAGGTTGTGATTTGGCCTCTAGGTCTTGTTTTGGTTTTGTTTTGTTTTGTTTTGTTTTTAATTTTAATATAAACAGCTTTAAATCTACGTGGTGGAATATATTTTAATTTTGTTTCTTAGTGCTTTTCTATTGTACAGTTTGGGTTGGAAAGTAGATTGCCAGTAAATCAGATTTGATTCCATTGCATATTAATTACACTTGATTTGTGTAAATTTTAAAAACCATGATTTCAAAATGACATAGATTTTAAAGGAAAGCAAGTTTTAATGTTAAAGCAGATTTGTACTTCATTTTTTAAATTTGTTTGATTAAAAAAATAGGAGAATGTAGTTGTCAATTCTTTGCAATTTTTTTTACCTTCAATTAATGACATATTCTTCACCCAAAAAAGGAAAAAAACTAAGCTGTATCATCCTACTATACTTTCCTTCCATTTTCCTCAAATCATCTCTTGCAGCTTTTTTTTAATGGACTAGTAATCTGTCAACATGGTTTAATAATTTGGGTGAGTTTATTTTGGATACAGTGGGTTTCTTGTGCCCCTTCATCAATTCTTTTCTCAGTCGAATATGTTTTTAGGCTTGAAGGTGGGGTGTTTTCTTTTTTGTTTGTTTGGTTGCATTGACTTTTTGGTTTTTGTGATCTACGAGGAAGGAATCAAAGAACTTGAAAAATTATTTCTAATCTTAGCTAAGATTAATTCTAAGGACTATTGTCAGTTTATGTGCATATTCAATTGAAGTTCTTAAGCCATAGAATTGGTTTCAGTATGAAGTGAGTGAAATTTGGAGCAAACCTCTGACTTAATACCAACAATTGTTTTCTGGTTTTGTTTTTCCTCAAAACAGGAAGGGGATGATTATGAAGTAGTTCCTAACAGTAACTTTTATGTATCCAGAACGGCCTACAGAGATAATACTTCTGTTTATCACATAAGTGGGAAGAAGAAGACATTTAAGGATGTTGGAAATCTTCTTCGAAGCCATGGAATTGACTTGGACCATAATAGATTTTTAATCTTACAGGTAAATTTTTAAAGATATTAGAGGTTCTCTCGTTCTTTTTCCCCCCTCCCCTTTTTTTTAAAATAAAGTGTAAGGAATTTTTCCCTATTGGATGAATCCTGTATTTTTGAGGCCTTAAAGTACTGTAGCAGCACATCATGGTTTACATACTACAGTCAAGATGCGAATCATTATTTGCTGCTCTAGAAATTTAAGGAAATTCATTCAGAACTGTAATTTCATCATCATATGCTCATTTTATGTTTGGATGGACTGACATACTTGTTCCGCTCTAGCAGCACGTAAATATTGGCGTAGTAAAATAAATATTAAACACCAATATTATTGTGCTGCTTTAGCGTGACAGGGACATAGCAACTATTTATCATTTCTGTTTGTATTTCTCTTTAAGATAACATTTAAATGAGATTTGTTATCTTTTAATAGTTCTTTTTCTTTACTTTTGTTCTTTGTCATCTCTACTAATATATACTCGAAAGAAAAAACTATATACTTGGTGTTTCACAAATTTACCTGAGCACCTAACTGATTTAACTTTTTTTTTTTAATGCTTAGAATGGTCAATTAAAAGCTTATTCAAGCTCTTTGTTTTGTTTCAAATGGCCTACTTGAACCACTTCTACTGGAAGATCAGAAAGTAACTGATATTTCATTCTTAAGTATCACAACTTTTAAAGTCTTTTTAAAGGGGTATAAAATTAAGTACCTGGTGTTAAGCTGATTTTTATTAGAAACCCTGTATTCTTTATCTGAGTAAAGATATTTTCTACCAGTGTTGCTTGGTAAGAAAAATTCCTTATCTTCTCTATGTCTTACCTTTCAAAAAAGTTCTTAGTGTAAAACATGGCTTTGTCAGACATATTAAAATTCCCTTTTGATTTGAGGCTATCTTCTTTTCCTTTGTCCTACCTACAATCACCAAGAGCATAATAATAAGAGGAAAACTATATTGTGATATAGAAATAGCTGCTAATATTCTTTAGTGTCCTGTACTACTGATTTTAAACTAACTTGGGAATTTTGGTTTGATACTAAAAGTTTGATTAGTATGACTGAGTGTTCCCAGTAAGAAACTTATAAAGTGTTAGCCTCCGTTTCCATTTTAGTCTATATTCTTCAACTGCTTTTTTTAAAAAAATGTTACTTTTAGATGTACATAGTGTATGTAGAAGGTAAAGAAATATTCTAGGATGACTTACATTAATATCTTCAGTTCATTTGTAATACTTCTGTAACCCAAACTTATTTTAAAATGGATGTTGGGAAATCATCAGCAGATATATTTCTAAATAAGATTTGAATTTACATAAATGTGGGATTAAAGCTGTGTGTGTGTGTGTTTTAATCAGATTTAACTTTTATGGACTTTTTGTATTCTGGGATTTGATTTGGTTAATTATTGATTAAAGATGCCCCTTCAGAATACTAAATTTGATAGTGATACCATTTTGCAGGAACCTGTCATTGTGTTTCTTATTTGCTGTTTATTTACTGTCACGCAGGGATAATCAAAGTTTTACACCTGTGCGTAGACTCATCAAAATAGGCTGCATTTTAACCCTTGAAAGGGTGATTTTTTTCCCTTGATATTGCCTCTGTATATATAATTCAGTTAATAAAGGGAGCTAAATAAAGTAACTTCCCAAAGATGTAAATAAGAGTAGTTTTTAAATTGTAAACTTTATATTAAATATGTGCTTCTTAAGTGCCCAGGATGCTTAAGCCATTTGTCCTCATAATAATCTCAACCTTTTTATGTCATCATAATAGTTATGTTGTTTAAATCGTTTTTAATACCGAGATGAACTTTCCACGTTAACAAATTGAATTCCATTTGATTAAATTTACAGATAAGAGCCTTAGAAACTCACCTGTTAGGAAGAAGAAACAGGGATTGGACTAGATAGAACTAATGATGCCCTATTTAAAAGTTTGAGGGAAAGTGGCAGTGGTTTCTATGGATTTTTATTTAGTTCCTTATCAAAATCTTAGACTCCTGCACTAGAGATTTAAAGCATTTGAAGGTAAGTAAGAATGCAGTTTTCATTACCTTATCTCCCACTAAATAACATCTTAAAAACTAGCTGTGGTTTGGGAGGCTGGGAACTTGGAGACATCAGAATATCATCATCTAAGACATAAGTGATTACTTTGAATAAAATGTATAGGCTGTTTGGCCAGTGGTAGTGATTAACAACCTAAGTAATATAAATCCAGCTAAAGTGAAAACTTATTTTTAAGACTAAAAAGCACTAAAGTTTAGAAGTCCATATGGGTAAACTTTTTTTTTTTTAAGTATTTATAATGGTATAGTAGGGTCTTCAAGTAGGCATTTCTAGTATTTGAAGTCATTTAAAATTTCATCGTTGACTATTTGAATGAATTCCTAGTGAGTCACTATGCTGAGATGCTATAAATGATACAAAAATGGTAGAATTCCGTTTCTTGTCCTTAGAGGCACTTAATACACATGCCTTCCAAAAGTGTTAGATTATAATTGGCTGTTGTGCTTTTTATGTTTGTATGTTTCCCTGTTTATATATACCTTGTTAGGGAGCTGTTGTCCCATTGTTGTAAGTGTAAACAAGTAGGGTTTTTTCAGCTCTGTGTAGCATTTCATGGGTAGCTAGTTTTGTCACAATTTTCAACTTCATATGCTTTTTGTCTTCATATTATAAAATCTAAACTAAAATTTAAAACAACCAAATTTTTTTTCTTATTGTTTAGTAATTTGGAGATTGGATTAACTGAGATCTGAGTTGTTACCTAGTCATCTCTCCCTTTTTCTTTTCAGTATACTTCTTCTAAGCCTGGCATGACATATAAACTTATTTGGATTCTGGTCTTTTAGCCTGTAGAAATAAGTCTGTGCTATATCAAAAGAATTTTAGCTTTATCAATAGTACTTTAGTTATCCAAAAGTGTCTTGTTCAACCGCCTCAACTGTATGAAAGAAAATAGGAAACTACCCCTAAGCATCCAAAATAGATAGCCAGCAGTCTACCTCCTAAAGCATCGTCCTTTCTGTTTATGCACTTAATTTAGACAGATACTAACCTCAGTCATTTGGTTTCTTGCCCTCTGTTAGTTCACAAAGAGCAATTAGAATAAAATTTATCAGAATAAGAGAAAGAACAATAACTTACATTACAGTGGAAAATAGAGAAAATAAAAATATTGCCAAGGCAAAATAAAATTTCAAAGCCTAGTAAATCTGGGCCATTTAATTTTGATGCAAACACCCATATTTACCTTAAACCTTCAGGTCTTATTAGGAAAAAAGCTTTGTTATAGCTATATACTATACTTCAGTGTCCTGTGGTTCTTGCTTGCTAAAATTTGGATTCTGTTTCAATAAAGATAAAAAGCATCATACCTATTCATTCCTCTTAGATTTTATTTTATTTTTTTTTATTTTTTTATTTTTTGCAGTACGCAGGCCTCTCACTGTTGTGGCCTCTCCCGTTGTGGCCTCTCCCGTTGCGGAGCACAGGCTCCGGACACGCAGGCTCAGCAGCCATGGCTTACGGGCCCAGCCGCTCCGCAGCATATGGGATCTTCCTGGGCCGAGGCACGAACCCGTGTCCCCTGCATCGGCAGGCGGACTGTCAACCACTGCGCCACCAGGGAAGCCCTCCTCTTAGATTTTTAAGCTGTATTCTTGTAAATTAGATTATTGAGGAATGCTATAAATGAATCACAATACCCTGGTTTGCCATCCACTTCAATACGGTATGGATTAGGCCTTGGATGTTATAAATATCCTCTTGAAATACGTTTGCTATTTTTATGTTACTTTAAAAAACCACAGATGGGGCTTCCCTGGTGGTGCAGTGGTTAAGAATCCACCTGCCAATGCAGGGGACATGGGTTCGAGCCCTGGTCCGGGAAGATCCCACATGACACGGAGCAACTAGGCCCGTGCGCCACAACTACTGAGCCTGCACTCTAGAGCCCGCGAGCCACAACTACCGAGCCCACGTGCCACAACTACTGAAGCCTGCGCGCCTAGGGCTCATGCTCCACAAGAAGAGAAGCCACCACAATGAGAAGCCTGTGCACTGCAACAAAGAGTAGAAGCCAGCACACAGCAATGAAGACCCAATGCAGCCAAAAATAAATAATTTTTAAAAAAAACAAAACCACAGATGGTATTTCTACAGTTGCCTAGTATCTCTGATATAGTGTGAATATAAATTAAAACATAGGAAGTTACTAATAAACAACAGTGAAAAAAATTGTTTAAAACCTTGTTTAGTATACTTAAGCTATAGAAAATAGAAATAACCGTGGGGGGGCCTACAAAACTTTGCCAGCTTCAGATGGTAGCATATAGCAACTTGAAACTTTTTTTTTTTGTCTCATCGTGCTACCACTACTTGTGATTTGGAGCTTTGAGTGGTAAGGTGACTATAAATTCAGGTTGATGCTTTAAAATTATTTCTGAAATGTGTTGAAGGTATTTCCCTAAAACTATAATTTCACATGGAATAGGTACATTTTCAGAAATATGAGTGGTCCTCTAAGCAGACTGTCTACCCACAGATTATACATGAAATGACACAAAATGGAAAAAGAACGAAGAAAACAAATAGTAGCAGGTAGTAAGGCAGAGGACATCAAGGAACAGAACCACAAGAAAGGTCCCAGGTTGTCATTGAAATACCACAACAGTCCTAATTGTCACATGACAGGTAGAAGGCTAAATGTTCTAATAACCTGTTGATTCAATAGTGCTAATCTGATAATAACCGGTTTTTTTGTTTGTTTTTTGTTTTTAATGAATACCATATAATAAAATTGAATGTTATATGGGACTTGAGGTGCAACTATGTTGATTGATAAACGTCCTTGTCTTTCACTTGAAAATGTTTTTTTCTGCTGGGCAACCTTGTTAAAATGAAAAGAAATCAGAGCTGTATATCCTTCATTTTAATTGGAAAGGGAGGAACAAATAACCAAAAACAAGCAACCACTATGCTTTATTCAAAGCTAGGCTGTCTCCTAATGGTGGTAATCCATCTCTTCAATAAGTAATTTGGCCAGGAAAAGTGTGATGCCTTTAGGAATATTTTTATCATTCTTACACCAAATCATAACTTCTGGTTATCTGAAAAGTGTATACTTAATTTCACCTCATAGTGATTTGACTCAGACACGTAAGTTCTCTTGGCATGGTTTTCCATTTTTCCTAAAATAAGTGTTCAGATATTCAAATTGAATTCGGTAGAATATTAGACTATCAGGTGTCAGATATTTGGACTGTTAAACACTAATACAAAAAAATTAAACTGACTACCTCCAGATCAGTGATTCTCAGCTGGGGGTAGTTTTGCATCCTCACCCCCAGTACATTTAGCATTGTCTGGAGATAGTTTGGGCTGTTACAGCTGGGGGAAGCCTGATGCTGCTGACATCTAGTGGGTAGAGGTCAGTGATGTTATTAAACATTCTGTAATACCCAGCATAGCTCCCCACAACAGAGAGTATTCAGCCCAAAATGTCAGTAATGTTGCTGTTGATAAACCCTGTCTAGATAACAACTGAATAAGTCTCTTGGCTTCTTCAGTGGCTGGAGTCGCTGTTGTAATCTAAAGCTTTGGACACTCTTCCAGGCTTAAATCCTGTCTGAAACTTAAAATTGTTATGAAAATATTTGGAAAAAACTGATAATTGAAAGCAGAATAAAACATTTTATATAAATAGCTGCATATTTTAAACGCTAATATTTAGTTAAAACTAATTCATACATACCCACGGTTGCAGAGAAATCTAAAAAATAACAGGCTCTTAGGATAACATTTCAGTTTGTATTTTATAATCATGTCCTGTTGTCAAAGTACAGAAAAGTGATCATCTGTAAAAAATGTTTAAAATTATGCCCTTTAATGAGTTGATTTTTTTTTTACACGGAATCTTAGTTCCCCGACCAGGGATCGAACCCATGCCCCCTGCAGTTGAAGTGTGGAACCCTAACCACTGGACCGCCAGCGAAGTCCCTAATGAGTAGATTTTAAAATGAGCTGTTTTATCTTTTCTTTTATCTTAAAAATTTTTTACCTTGTGTAATTATGTTGAGGATTTTGGTAAATATGATGCTTTGTCATTAGCAAGTTTTACCCCAGATTTTTAAGGTTCATTCACAAATACATATTGTAGATACTTAAATTGAGAAAGACTATATGCTTTTTTTAATATATAATTTAAAAAAATTTTTTTCAGTCTTTGCTATCTTGCAGAAATAAAGGGGTATTTTTTTCCTATTTGTCCCTTTTCTTCTGTTGCAATAATATAGAGTACAAGCAGGCTACTGGTGTGAAGTAAAGTAGCAGCAATTTGCCTGAGCATTGTTCAAAATTTTCTTCCCCATCAAACTAAATGGCTGCCTGGCAATCAGCCTTGAAAGTTACTGATTGTGAATTTTTTTCTTCTTTTCTCTTTGTAATTAAACTGTGTAAATACAAATATATAATGTTAATCTAAAATTTTAATTATAGTTCAAAAGTTGTTGTAATAACGATTGCAAGCAAGTTTTCCAATGTTGTATGTACCAGGATCTTTAGTTTCCAGTCAGTTGGATTTCTTCTATTAATATTATTACCATGAGAAATAGTAATATTTCCTTTTTCATTTAATGGTCTTGTCTTTAGAAAGTTATAGCATTAAGTTTGAGATATTCTTACGAAGCCCAGCGCTTGCTGAGGAACTCATAACACCAGGTTTATAGAGAAACCTTAATGATACTAACCATCTTGGGACAGGATTCCTACAGTTTAACCATGAAGGGTCTTTTTGAAAATTCTTTGTTTTAGAATAGGAGCTATAATTCTGTTAATAGTTGAAAATGTTGCCACAGTGATTTAATTGTAGATTGTATGAATACTTTGCTGAATTTTGCTTAAAACTCTTAAGCGTATCAGTGGAGAGAACATTTTTACTTTTATTAAATGTCTTTAAACACTGATTTAAATCATTTAGTTGTTCATTACTGTTGGATTTGTTCATTGTTTCTAGTTCTCACTTAAGGTTGATGTTGCTAAACATATGCAATGAGTGTGAAATATTACTTTTTTTAAAGGGTGAAGTTGAACAAATTGCT
Organism: Phocoena sinus; assembly: GCF_008692025.1. Lineage (NCBI taxonomy): Eukaryota > Metazoa > Chordata > Mammalia > Artiodactyla > Phocoenidae > Phocoena > Phocoena sinus. The sequence continues at coordinate 39,992,262 of NC_045766.1, forward strand.
ATGATGAAACCAAAAGGCCAGACTGAACATGATGAGGGTATGCTTGAATATTTAGAAGATATAATTGGTTGTGGACGGCTAAATGAACCTATTAAAGTCTTGTGTCGGAGATTTGAAATATTAAATGAACACAGAGGAGAGAAGGTGAATCTTCTGTAGACTTTAGTTGTATTGTAAACCAGAATGTTTTCTGTATTAACTAATTTTACTGAGCTAGATATTCAAGTTATAGTCATAATTATTCAGGCAGAGTTTAGTGTTTTAGGTTGAATTTTATATTTTTCTTATTGGCATTTCAGAGGAACATTGTTATATTAATGTAGTTTATATGTTTTTTATCTAATGTTGGCATATTTTAAATTCAGATTGCTCAAATACACTTCATATGAACAATCTCTACACTTTTAACTTTTGTAGTTAAACAGAGTTAAGATGGTGGAAAAGGAAAAGGACGCCTTAGAAGGAGAGAAAAACATAGCCATTGAATTTCTTACCTTGGAAAATGAAATATTTAGAAAAAAGAATCATGTTTGTCAATATTACATGTAAGTACCTTAATTTATCAATTTTTGTATTAGTTTCTGGCAGTAAGTCTAAGCCCTTCTCTTTTCCCATATTAGAGAAATGTGAAGACTGAAGTTAAAAAAATTCTAAAAGTTGCTTTATGTGATGAATTCATTAAATTAGGGTTGTTTACCATAGTATTGAAGTTGACTTTTAAGTGTCCTACTTTAAGTTGGGAGGTGGGTTCACAAGTATTACTGTGCTTATTAGTTTTACATATACATTCTTTTGAATTCATATAATCTAATTTTGTTTATGTAGAGTCTATTTTTATTCCTAATTCTAGCCTTGACCCTAGGTTGGTTCCCCCTTCCCTGTCAGTAATCCTAGGTAATTGTTAATTGACTGTGGTTAAGAATACTTTAGAAGCAGCTGATTTTACTAAAATAGAGAATTTTAGAAATGGTATTTTAGGATCTCTGATATCTTTTTTTTCCTCTCTCTAGTTATGATCTGCAGAAACGAATTGCTGAAATGGAGACTCAAAAGGAAAAAATTCATGAAGAGACCAAAGAAATTAATGAGAAGAGCAATATACTGTCAAATGAAATGAAAGCTAAGAATAAAGATGTAAAAGATATAGAGAAGTAATAATCTTTTGGAAAGTACTAAAAGTATTTAGATTATTTAGTTACATTTTATTGCATGTATGTGTGTGTGTCTGTATATAAACTTACTGCCAGCACATGCGTGTAATACATTTGCCAGCATATAAAATGGTCTCCTTTTGCAAACAAAAAACTTAATTGCTTACATCTAGTTGATGATTATCACAGATTTGACTGCCCAACACTGGTCTTAAAATAATGCAGGCTGCTACCCCCTAGTGGCAGAACATAATAACACAAAACATCATAGCAAACAAGCATTTAACCTGACAGGTTAGTTGTCTTAAAGTTTTCTCATTACCTTTCTCATATCAATCTTCAATGACACCAATATCCCTTACCTATGCAGTTTTCTTTTTTATTCTTTAAAATGAGTTTTGCTTATATTTTATGGTCAAATTTTTCTATACCTAGACATCATAGTGATTATTTCCAGTCCAGCTTAGAAGGACAAAATAACTCCTATAGTCACACATTTTAACAGCTCCTTCAAATATGGGTGGAGGAGAGGGTCAGCTTGAAACAGGATCCTACCTTATAAGAACTTGGATACACTTATAACCAGGCAAGGTATATAAGGTGGCTTTAAAATATCAGAATATCCAAAATAGTGACTGAATTTTCTTACTTTGCTAGGAAGCTGAACAAAATTACAAAATTTATTGAGGAGAACAAAGAAAAATTTACAAAACTAGATTTAGAAGATGTTCAAGTTAGGGAAAAATTAAAGCATGCTACAAGTAAAGCCAGAAAACTGGAAAAACAACTTCAAAAAGATAAAGAAAAGGTAAGTTATAGGGGAGAAATTCTTAAAATTTCAGGTCTGAATATCACATGTAGTTTTTATTATTTTTCATGAATGTTCTTGGCCCATACTACCTAAGAGAATGAGTTGGGATTCTGAATGTTGTTTCAGGATTTAGCTCAACCTGATTTTTCCCCAAAGGGAAATCCTGTATCCATTGACTTTGAGTTTTAGAGCTTATGTTTCTGATATACATTGTTGGCAAAATATTTACCAAATCAGCAGTTCTGTTTTGGTGACAATAATTTTCTTCTTCCTAGAGTGTATGATTTAAAGAGATGTTTTTGGCTACATATCATAGATTTTTAAAAATAGTACCTTTGTCTGCAGAAATCAAGTTAAGAGTATCAGCAGGAGTTTTCCCTTAAAAAGGAGGGAAGGGGAAGTTCATAATTTACAGCAAGTGGTTGAATAGCTAGACTGAGGTTTCAAAAAAAGAAAGATGAGGTTTAGACCAGAATGCCTAACTTGCTAGGAGCCAGACTAATAAATCAATTAATTTGGGGTGTTTCAAACTATATTCATAGTTTAATCAGATATTAATAGATGAGACACATAAAGCCTCTCCCCTCAAAAAAGTTTTGTACCGGGCTTCCCTGGTGGCGTAGTGGTTGAGAATCCGCCTGCCAGTGCAGAGGACACGGGTTCGAGCGCTGGTCCGGGAAGATCCCACATGCCGTGGAACAACTAAGCCCATGTGCCACAGCTACTGAGCCTGTGCTCTAGAGCCCATGAGCCACAACTACTGAGCCCACGTGCTGCAACTACTGAAGCCCACGCGCCTAGAGCCCGTGCTCTGCAACAAGAGAAGCCACTGCAGTGAGAAGCCCGCGCACCACAACAAAGAGTAGCCCCCCAATCGCCACAACTAGAGAAGGCCCACGTGCAGCAACGAAGACCCAGCGCAGCCAAAAATAAAATAAATTTCTTTAAAAAAAAAAAAAAGTTCTGTACCATATAATTACATGGTAATTATAAGACAGGCTCTGCTTCAACTTGTAAGCATTTTCTGAATGCATTTGTTCACAAAGTGCTTTATGCTCAGTACAGTAACACATCTATGTGAATCAGTGTTTGAGGGACACCATTTTGGGAAATGTTTAATTTCTCTGGTAATAGATAATCAGAATAAACAAAATAGCATGGATTTGATAGAAACCCCTGAATTGGGCAGATTAAGCCAAATGTAACTGTAGTAGAGATAATTAGCCTTTAGGAATCAACTGTGGAAAAGTGATAACTACTGGAAGGTATTAATGGAATAAAATATTAGGCCTATGTGGTGACTCTGGAAGGGTAAAGTTAGGAAAGATCTTTAAGATTTGAGGGAAACTAAGGGTGTATGGGTAATTTGTGGTAAGTTGTAATGTACTTTGAAGGGTACTTTAGGGAAATCCGTGTACTCAGACCATATTCATAGGTGAAGAAGGATAATTACAGCCTAAAGTTGGAGCAGAAGGAAGATCTACTGCTCAGCGAGGAAGAATTGTCCTCCATAAGGAATCAGGAATTCGTAGAATTAGTTTTACCATTAGACTGAGGGAACATAGAAATTGCAGCAGATGATTAAGGAAGTACTTGCTAAAACTAGCTGCTTTAAACTTAATTACAGTGAAAACCGCAAAGATCTAGAAGATCCTGAGAAATGCTTTTAAATAAGCCAAATATTGATGGTGTTGGATAGCCTAAAGGTACATGCTTCTAGTAACTTTAATTTGTTTTATAATCTTAGGTTGAAGAATTTAAAAGTATACCTGCCAAGAGTGAGGATATCATAACTGAGACAACAACTAGAAATAATGCCCTTGAGAAAGAAAAAGAAAAAGAAGAAAAAAAATTAAAGGAAGTTATGGATAGCCTTAAACAGGAAACACAAGGGCTTCAGAAAGAAAAAGAAGTAAGATTTCTTTATCAGTTGGCATATATTTTGGTGGCTTTTTTTTTGTTAATCTTGAAGATTGTTTTTATAGTAATATTAAAAAATGAACTGTTAGAAGAAAAAGTTTGGACTTTTAATATCTACTATTCCTAAAGATGGTTAGCCTAGACTCTTTCTCTTTTTTGTTGTTTGCTTTCTCGTTTTAAAAAAAAGTTAACGAGAACTTATAGTGGTAGAAGAAAATACTCATCAAATACTTTGTTTTATGTGCAGTTCTTCGTTACACATTGACTTCATCATCAAATTTTCTTTTTCATCTTCTCTTAAATTATTTTCTTGGTAATGTATTGGTTACTACCTATAAATGCTTGGGACCACACTAACCGTAGATGACATCTCCTTTCTTTGCTTCTGTAGCTCTTCTGTAATAGTTTTAACCGTGGCTCATGTGTCAGTTCTTGGCTCAAATCCTAGGTCAATCCCTTATTATCTCTGAACTCAGGTTATGTCTCCAAGTTATCTTCCTCAAAATGCGGAAGAAAATATTACCCATTTTGTGAATCTTTGTGAAAATAAAACGTGTGTTTACTTACATAAAGTGCCTAGAAAGTAAGGAATTAATAAATATTAGCTACTACATTATGTTAGCACTTCCCTAAAGCAAGAGTGTGAGATTGTCTCATTGATATGTCTTGTCTCCCCAGCAAGAGTATAAGCACAGAGTTTTGTTTATATCTTTGTTTATATTCACCACAGCCTTTTAGACAACACTGAGCATGTTAAATAGATATTTAATAGATGACAGTAATTGAGTTGAATTGACTTAACGTTACTTAAGTCAGTTACATAAGACCTTTGTTAATTATACCTCCATGAAGTGTTTTGGAGTTTCTTTACGGACTAAATTGATTCTGTTTTGAAATATGGGCATGTTCTAATATCATACTATATTACTAGGCCAATGCTTTGTATGTGAAATAAAAGGGTTAGGCTTTTGTAAGGGCTTTTCTTATTCCATTATTCTAATAAGTAGGTCCTTTCTACACAGTCAACCACAGTAGTCCAAAATTTCTACTCACTCATCAAATTATGACTTGTGTTGGGGATTACCTCACCTTACCTCTAAAACTTAAAAAGATTTCCAACATAAATATACTTGAGGAAACTTTCTGCTGAGTAGTCCTTACACCTTACCATTTTAGGTAAGGTAATGTGGAAAGACCATGGAATCTAGATTTCAGATCCACATTTTTGTTCTCTTTCAACCACTCCTTCTTTGTCATTTTAATCTCTAAATTGAGATATTAGATATTAGTATGGTATCTACCTTGTTAAGCTCTTGTGAAATCAGTTGGGAAAAGACTGTATACCATGAACATTCACAACTAGGCAAAAACTTAGTCCATTCCACTTGTGAGATTTATTTCTATATATTGTGCTTGTAGAATCTATTAAGTTAAATTCAAAATGTATGGTTTCCGTTTCAGTTTAGGTTTGAAAACATATATTTCGGATTTAATGGGGTCTATCATATTTTAACAGAGTCGAGAGAAAGAACTTATGGATTTCAGCAAATCAGTAAATGAAGCACGTTCAAAGATGGATGTAGCCCAATCAGAACTTGATATCTATCTCAGTCGTCATAATACCGCAGTGTCTCAATTAAGTAAGACCAATGAAGCTCTAATGACAGCTTCTGAGACTCTCAGAGAAAGGAAAGCTGCAATTGGAGATATACAGGCAAAACTCCCTCAAATTGAACATGAACTAAAGGAGGTAAATCTTCTTCTGTATTTCATCTGAACATTGTTTATGAACCCTAGTTTTATTTATTTTTATATTTACATATATTTTTTTTAAATCTCAACACCTTTTTTTTTTTCTTTTTGGCTACGCTGAGTCTTCGTTGCTGCGCACAGGCCTTCTCTAGTTGCTGCGAGTGGGGGCTCCTCTACGTTGCGGTGCGCGGGCTTCTCATTGCAGTGAGCGGAGCACACTTGTTGCGTGCGGAGACTCTAGGCGCGTGGGCTTCAGTAGTTGTGGTGCACGGGCTTAGTTGCTCCGTGGCATGTGGGATCTTCCCTGACCAGGGCTCGAACCCGTGTCCCCTGCATTAGCAGGCGGATTCTTAACCACTGCGCCACCAGGGAAGTCCTGATCTCAACATCTTAAGTGACTGGTACATAGATATTTTTGTTGTTATTGTTTAGTGTAATCTTTCCGAAAAGAATGGGGTTAATATTTCAGTATTCTATCTGATACGAATCGAGACTATCAAGAAGCTGCGTTCTCCCTTCAAGTGTCAAACAGCAAATAATATCACCGCCGCCACCATTATTTCCCATTATAAAAATTTAAACAGAAGAAAGTTTTTTGTTTCCCTAAATCTAAGTGTAGACAACTTCGGCAATGGTAAAGGAAAATCACAAATAAGTGTAAGTGTGTGTGTGAACAGATATGCAAGTCAACTATCTTAGTGTATTTTTTTCTGTTTTTGAACTTATGAATGTAGTTTTCTTTGTTGGGACTGCAAGTTGTTAAACTAATAAAGACATCTGGCTTATTAGCTCATCCACGTCCTCTGCTATCCTTGAGTGAATTCGACATCTAAGGAATTTCATAACTTTAATCTCAAAAGCATCATTAGGCAAGATGGCAATAGAAAATGCTGCTTGGAGAGAAATTACACTGAAAATGAAGTCTTTTTCATTTTAGTAAATGCACACCGCTTGGTCATCAGAGAACTTAATGGCCGTATAGAATTTAAATGTAAACTTAAGTTATATTTAGTGACTGCTTCTATCTTCCTCATGATTCAGTTTATTTTTGGATAAATTACATCTGTAACTTGAGCTTTTATCAATACTTTAAACCAGTATGACTGGTAATAGAGGTAATAATTTAAAGCCAGGAAGTGAAGGAGAATGTCAGAAAAATGGCTGCACTAACTTGGAGATTGAGAAACTGAGAATTAGGCTTTTTGTGTGCATGTGTGTGGTTCCTCTTCTTGGCAGCCTGACGTTTTTGTTTAGCAATAGTAGTGTTCACTCGTGCTCTCCTTCATTTCAGAGCTATGCTTTTTTTGTTCTTTGTTTTCCTTTATTTAATTAGATATAATAATATATGCTATATAATACTATATAATAAATCTCCTTTTATTTAAAAAGCAAGGCACAGTGTAATCATAGCCCTGCCCGGTCACCCATAACTAGAGTCCTGTATTGAGGTCTGTTTTTGATTAGTGTAAGAATATAAGAATTAGGACACATTTATGCCTGTGTGGTGCCAAACTGGGATTTCCACAACCCTAACTCCTCTAGCTCTAGCAGTCAGTGCACTGCTCCTAGATCTATATTGTGTTTATATTCCTTATTATTGACCCAAATAATTTATGCCCCCTTTAAAACAGAAAACCCATATTTTTCAAAATCAAACCAACAGTTGCAATGTGACAGCTTAGTCCTGGTTCAAGTGTTGATTATTGGCCTTTCCTTCTTTTTTTAGGTATTACAACTAATTCTATACTGTGATAGGGTGTAACCTTCTGGGATTCATTTTCTTTATTTTCACCTTTAGAAAGAAAAACAACTTCAAAAACTTACACAAGAAGAAATAAATTTCAAAAGTTTGGTTCGTGATCTTTTCCAAAAAGTTGAAGAAGCGAAGAGTTCCTTAGCAATGAATCGAAGTAGGGGGAAAGTCCTTGATGCAATAATTCAAGAAAAAAAATCTGGCAGAATTCCAGGAATATATGGAAGATTGGTAAAGTAAATTTATTTGTAAATGACTATACGTTTTTCTCAGATGTTATAATTTTCTTACCTTGACTTAAAGAACTGTATATTAAGTGTCTCTGTACATAAAATAACATTTACTTTTGTTTCTTTTAAAGGACATTCATTTTTAAACATTTTGCTCTTACACTCAGGCATGATAAAATTCTTTGTGGTATGTATTTGTTCATGTTACAGATAGTTTTGGGTTTTTTTTTTAATTTTGTATAATTATAGTCATTTTAAGAAAGTGATCCAACTCTAGTGATAAACTTAACAAACTCCTTTTTTCTTTTTTTAAAAAAATAAGAACTTGATAAATTATATTCTGGGTTTTATACCATTATACTAAAGGTTGTGGCTAGAGTTTAGGAAAATCAACAAGGGATGATGTCAAAACCCAAGGCCAGGGATAGTGGGTACCTGAAGCCTGAGCTCCTGAGCCTGAAGAAGGAAGGGAGCTGTGGCCAGCTAGAAGGTGGCTGGAAGGAAATGGGGATAGCTTATTTATTAATAGACTGAGAAGCAGATTTACATAATCTTAAATGGCTTTCAATAATTTCAGAGTTTTATTATTCTATAAGTTATTTTGCTTATAATACTTTAGGTTTCAAATCTTCACACTATACATTTTTATTTACATGCAGTGAAAACAGTTCTCTCATTTTGTGCTCATTAAAAATTCAAACTCTGTATATCCATAAGTTTTTTTTTTAAGGTAGATTAAAAATTCTAGTAGTGATTGCCTTTGTAGAAGAGAAAGGTTGAATGTGAGGAACACTTAAATTTTTCACTGTGTACCCTTTTTGTACTGTTTAAAGCCATATGTAGGTATAGTTCAGTTAAACACAACTTAAAAAATCTATATGAATTACTAATAAAATGATCCTGTGCCTAATTCCTTGCTGATTGTGCATTGATTTCTCCCCCCTCTTCTCAATTATTAGGGGGACTTAGGAGCAATTGATGAAAAATATGATATTGCTATTTCATCCTGTTGTCATGCATTAGACTACATTGTTGTTGATTCTATCGATACGGCCCAAGAATGTGTAAACTTCCTTAAAAGACAAAATATTGGAGTTGCAACCTTTATAGGTTTGGATAAGGTGGGTATTCATAATCTACCTGTAATTTAGTTTTTAAGTGCCAAGTGTTTTTTGATTTTGAATCCTAGCTTTTTTTTCATAGTTATTTAAGTGAACACCTGATAGGTTTTGAGGATTATATTAGGCTCTGGGGTTACATGGTTGTGAAAAAAAATCCTCTACTGCCTCCCCTAAAGGAATATACATTCCAGTGTTACAGTGATTGGTAGTTTGCATTTCTAACTTCCATCATCAATAACTACTTTAAAAAAAAAGAAAAAGAAACACTTACTGAGATAAAATTCACAACCATAAAATTCATTATTTTAAAATACGTAGTTCAGCAGGTTTTAGTACATTCACATGGTCTGGATTGTTAGTCATGACCACTGTCTAATTCCACAATATTTTCATCACCCCAAAAGAGGAACCCCATACACATTAGGAGTCACTACCCCTATTCTCCCACCCCTCCATCCCCCTGCAACCTTTAATCTACTTTTTGTCTCTAGATTTACATATTATGGACATTTTGTATAAATGAAATCATATAATGTGTAGCCTTTTGTGTATGGCTTCTTTAACTTACTTTTCAAAGGTCATCCATGTTGAGACTTCCCTGGTGGTCCAGTGGTTAAGACTCCACACTTCCACTGTGGGGTGCGTGTTCAGTCCCTGATCAGGGAACTAAGATCCTGCACGCCGCATGGCGTGGCAAAAAATAAATAAATAAATGAGTTCCCTCTCTTCTCTTTGCAGGGGGTGGGGCTAATACATGTGTATCAGCACTTCATTCCTTTTTACTGCCAAATGATATTCCATTATATGATGTAGCACAGTTTGTTTATTCATCAATTGATGGACATTTGGGTTGTTTCCATATTTTGGGTATTATGGTTAATGCTGCCATGAACATTCCTGTACACAGGTTTTTGTACGACATCTTTTCATGTGCTTATTTATTGGCCATTTGTTTAGCTTTGGAGAAAAATCTGTTCACATTCTTTGCCCATTTGTTAATTGGTTTGTCTTACTGTTGAGTTGTAAGAATTCTTTATATATTCTGGATACAAGTCTCTTGTCAGGTATGTAATTTGCAAATGTTTTCTCCCATTCTGTGGGCTCTCTTTTCACATTCTTGATGATGTCCTCTGAAGCAAAAAATTTAGATAGAAGTCCAGTTTATTTTTAGTTCCTTGTATTTTGGGTGTCATATCTAAGAAACTACTGTGTAATCCAATGGCAGGGTGATTTACCTCTGTTTTCTAAGACTTTTACAGCTTTAGGTTCTAAATTAGTTTTTTAATCCATATTAAGTTAATTTTATAATACAGTGTAAAGTAGGGGTCCAACTCTACTCTTTTGGATATCGGGTTGTTCCAGCACCATTTGTATTCTTTCCCTGTTGAATTTTCTTGGCACCCTTATCAAAAATCAACTGATCGTAAATGTAAGGGTTTATTTCTGGACTCTTCATTTATCTGTGTCTGTCCTTACACTGATACCACACTGTCTTGATTACTATAGCTTTGTAGTAAGCTTTAAAATCAGGAGTCCTTTCATTTTGTTCTTTAATATCAAGAGTGTCCTGGGGTTTTTGTTTTGTTTTTAGTATATTGTAAATGGAATTTTCTTAATCTCATTTTCAGATTATTCATTGCTAGTGTATAGAAATACAATTAATTTCTGCATATTGATCTTGTATTCTGCAACTTTGCTGAATTCATGTTAGTTCTAATAGTTTTTTAATGTATGGATTCCTCGGGATTTTAATACGTATAAGATCATGTCATCTGTGAATAGAGGTAGTTTTACAATAACTTCTTTTTTAAAATAACAGTAAAATAGGGCTTCCCTGGTGGCGCAGTGGTTGAGAGTCCACCTGCCGATGCAGGGGACACGGGGTCGTGCCCCGGTCCGGGAAGATCCCACATGCCGCAGAGCGGCTGGGCCCGTGAGCCATGGCCGCTGAGCCTGCGCGTCCGGAGCCTGTGCTCCGCAAAGGGAGAGGCCACAACAGTGAGAGGCCCGCGTACCGCAAAAAAACAGTAAATACTCAATTATGTAGATACTCAGAACTTTGTATACATGTCCTTATGTTTAATACATGTGTATTCTATAAATTATACCTAACAGAAATGATCTTTATATATATATTATTTTTCTTTTTTATGTTTAGATGGCAGTGTGGGCAAAGAAAATGACCAAAATTCAAACTCCTGAAAATACTCCTCGATTATTTGATTTAGTACAAGTAAAAGATGAGGAAATTCGCCAAGCTTTTTACTTTGCCTTACGGGATACCTTAGTAGCTGACAACTTAGATCAAGCCACAAGAGTAGCATATCAGAAAGATAGAAGATGGAGAGTGGTAACATTACAGGGGCAAATCATAGAACAGTCAGGTAATGTTTTTTTTTCTCTGCCATTGAGTTTATTTAATCTTGTCGGGGGAGACTTCTAAGTCTGACTTCTCTCCTCTCTTCTCCAGGTACAATGACTGGTGGTGGAAGCAAAGTAATGAAAGGAAGGATGGGTTCATCAGTTGTTGTTGAAATCTCAGAAGAAGAGGTCAGCATGTACAAAATTATGGTCAAGACATTTTTGTTAAAGCAGCTTTACTGATAAGTAACATACTGTAAATTCTATTTTAAATGTACTGTAATCAAATTTTCAATTAACAGATTGAATTTTCTCTAAATGATAGTATATAAGCTGTGGGATTTTATATGAAACTTGTTAAAGTTCTAAAAGTATGTTAATTTAAAAATATATGCTCGACATATATATCTTTCTCTGTTATGACATTTGGATCATATCATAATTTATTTAACCATTTACTTACTGTTGGACATTTAATTCGTTTCTTCACATAGTTACTGATGTATTATATAATTATCTTTTCTATTTTGACATAATTCTTTAAGTTGTAAATATAGCAAAGACTTCTGATACATGTTTCCAAATTTTATATGTCCAGAAGTATAAGAGGAATGTCAAAATGCTCAGGAAATACCGCTCTGTTCCATTATCACCCTCGGAACACTACACTTTTTTCTTCCTTAAAAATAATGTACTTAGATGTCCTGGATACCTAACTTTTTCTGAAGAGTTGTGGCTTGATTTTTTTTCATATTTTGAAATAGTTTATGTTTTTCCACTTAAATATTTGTGTAGTATACCTTCATTGTAATAGTAGTTGACTATACAACACTTAAAATTGTCTTTTCATCTGATTCTATGATGCAGAAATTAGTTGACCATCTCCTAAGCTTTAGGTTTTGGAATTGGACCTGGGTTGTTTGCTTTGTTTCTAGTCTTTAAGATCAGAAATTTGGGTTTTCTTCATTCATAAATTGCTGTTAATCTGAAATAACTCTTGGAATAAACTTATTTCACTGGTATTCTTCTTTGTAGGTAAATAAAATGGAATCACAGTTGCAGAGAGACTCTCAAAAAGCAGTGCAAATTCAGGAACAGAAAGTACAATTGGAAGAAGCAGTAGTTAAGTTAAGGCATAGTGAACGAGAAATGAGGAATACACTAGAAAAGTTTACTGCAAGCATCCAGGTACTTTTTTAATCAATATTAGCTGAAACTATTGGAATTCAACAGCAATTTGGCAGAAGCATTTTGCTGTTTGCTTATAATTTTAAAATATAAGGGGGGAGGAGGAGGCTGGGTCTCTAGGTGTAAGGCGCATCTGTTGATTTTGTTTCCCCGAGTACTAATGGATAAACGCCCTGTCACAGTGTTTGCTCCAGCCACAGCTATTTCTGGTTTCCATTTGTACTCCATAGAAATGTGTCTTCCCTTAGCAACTATGTGACCCTTTATTTCATTCTCTTCTCAAAGTGAAATGTTTTCTTAATTATGAAAAAGCAGTACATGCCCAGTCTCTTTTAAAAAACAAAATCAGAAAACAGTTTTTAGGAAATACTCAAAAGATTATTACCCTAAATTTTTATGTATGTCTTTCAACTTTTAGTGTGTCTAGTTTGCATGTATGTGTTTAAGTATATGGTAGATATTGATATACATATTAAATTTGCATATGAATTTTTAATGAGTTATTAACTTTTCTTCACTTATTAATTATGATTTTCTTTCCAAGCCAATGTACATTTATTTTGTGTGCAATTGTATTGGCATATTTTGTTCGTATCACGATTTGATAAATATTTTTCTGTGTTGACTATGTACACTGCTGTGTTTTAAATATCCTTCTTAGGCAGACCTTAATACACTCATCCAATTATTTCCTTAGGTTAGAGTTCTAAAACTATAATTATTACCCAGTATGTGTACAGTGTTGTTTTTGGGTTTTTTGGGGGGATTTTTTGCGGTACGCGGGCCTCTCACTGCTGTGGCCTCTCCCGTTGTGGAACACAGGCTCTGGACGCGCAGGCTTAGCGGCCATGGCTCACGGGCCCCGCCGCTTTGCGGCATGTGGGATCTTCCTGGACCGGGGCACAACCCCGTGTCCCCTGCAAGAGCAGGCGGACTCTCAACCACTGCACCACCAGGGAAGCCCTGTACAGTGTTTTAAGCGTTTGTTGCATAATGCCAAATTGTTCTCAAAAAGACGGTTCTAATTCATTTACTAATAGTAGCATATGCAAATAATTTTTCCAAGTCTTTGAACACTAGGTACTCTTCAGTTTGTTGTAAGTTTGCTAATCTGACGTAAATACTAAAAAATAGCATTTTAACTTATCTTCATAATGAGTGTATACATTACATGCGTTTTGTTGGCCATTTTCGATTTTTATATTAATTGTTCGTGTTTTCTGCCCTTTCTTGTTTTTGTCTTTCTCTTAAAGATTTTAAGTACCTTTTTTTTTTAGAATGTTTAAAGCAAATGTTATTGTTAGTAAGTTTAAAATACTAACAGTTTTGAATGTTAAAACATTTCTGTAGCGTTTATCAGAGCAAGAAGAATATTTGAATGTCCAAGTTAAGGAACTTGAAGCTAATGTACTTGCTACAGCCCCTGACCAAAAAAAGCAGAAATTGCTAGAAGAAAATGTTACTGCTTTCAAGACCGGTATGTTTAAGGATATACACTTTTTTTTTCCCCCTGTATGGTCAAAAACAGGTTTGTAATATTTGGAATGTTTAAGATAGCAGTTTGTAGAATAAAAAGTAGCAGATTTCATATATTATAGACAAGTGACCACTCTGTTTTATGATTTTTGTTTTTATTTCTCAGAAGGTTATAAAGTACTATTAAGTACTTCATTTGACAGATAAGAAAACTGAGGCACAGAATGGTTTATACAATTTGCCCAAGGTCGCATAGCATATGGTGGTGGTATAGGAATTCAGGAACAAGGCAGTCTGATTCTGATACCCATGCTTTTAATTCTATATTTTGTATACTTTGGCCCAGTCTTCCTAAGGACCCTTCAAGATAGTAGTTATTTGTTTGAGAGCTTAGAGAAAACACATTTTTCCTTCCAGAACTTTTTCTTCTTGTATATAAACATATAAGTGTTCTTCCAAAAGCTTTCAGCAAGAAAGGGAATTAGTTCATAGGCTCATAGTCAGAATTGACTTTGACATTAAAATCCTCTGATCATGCACTTGAGCAGCCCTGCTTCTATTTCCACGTTGGCTTCAATTAAACATAGGTAGATGTGCATCTTATTGCACAAGGAGGTAATGGTGAGTTACACAGTATCTTAGGGACACCAACAAACACAGTGAGCCTTCATCATGTCCTCAGGAAAGACCCTTGTTACAGTCTGGTTCATGAGCAAAGGAAGGCAAATACTGATTGTTCATCTGAAAGAACTAGATGGACTGGAATTGGAGCAATTATCCAGATGTTCAAAAACTGAGGTCGAGTTTTCTTCCCAAAGAAAAAGAGGTAAAAAGATTGTAAGCAGACAGATGTCCACTGGGCATATTGAATATTAATATATAGCTGTATTAATTTTTTTTTTTTGTGGTCATATTTATCTACGTTTTTAATATTGAGGCATTCACTCAGATAGCATCTGCTACTGGCCAAGCTTTGTTTTAGGTGCTATTGATCAAGCAGTGAACAAAATAAAGTCCCTCTTTTCAAGGAACTCACACTTAAAAGATGGGGAAGATAATAAATACATTGCATACTGTATCAGGTGGTGCTACGTGATAAAAGTAAAACCAGGAAAACAGGATGGGATGGGGATTCAGATAGACACAGTGGTTAGACAGGCCACTGCCAGAGATACTTGAGCAGAGACCCAGTGGAAGTATGAGTGGACATGTGGATATTTGGGAGAAGAACATTTCAGGAAGAATGTAGAGGAGTAAGTAGAGGCCCTGGGGCAGGAAGGACTATGCCAGAAGTTTCTAGGAACACTAGGAAGCCAGAGTGGCTAGAGGTAAACGATGGAAGAATCCAGATAATGTAGAGCCTTTTAAGCCCTGCCTCCATGTAAAATTAAAAGCCATTGGAAAGTCATATACAGGGAAGTGATATAATCTGACAGGACTCTTTTTTCCTTGCATTTATTTTGGGTATATATTTTGTCCTTGGAGACACAGGGACTTCACCCTACCCCTCCTTCCCCAGAATACCTACAATATTTGTTGTGTTTGCTTTGATGGAACCTAATGGTCAATTAAAACAAAAAATGTGTATCTTTGTCATTTATAGCAGCACTTTCACAGACTACAGGAATCTGTATTCTTGTTTGAAAGGGAATCCTTGACTTTTTTAGGAGCCCCATATATATTTCCTCTCATGGAAATACTGGCTATTATTAGTATACTCTGTTAATATCTAATATGGAAGCCCATTTCTGCAAGCATATCTTTAAGATTATATATTTTATTTTACATTAATTTATATTTTTTAAATCTCTGGCTGTTGTGTAGAGAATAGAGTAAGGGGAGCAAGGTGGTATAAAATAGTGACTTCAAAATTATAGACTATCTGATGTTAGTTTTCCCCTCCTAATAGACATGCTACTATAGATAGGGAAAAGAATTTTTAATGCATGTTAGGTACTTGAAAATAAGGAAGAAGATGTTCTGAAGGGTGGAACCCTTCCCAGTTGCATACCTGGCCCATCCCCCAGTATAAGTCATGATGCCAGACCCCACAGCAGCTGGTACTCTACCCCACAAGGGAGCTAAGCATACAGACAGCTTAATGGAACTTAAACTACAGAGAACATCACCACTTTGAGCAAAAGAATTCCTTCAATAAATACATTATTTTAGTATCCTAAGGGGGATTCAGAAGACAAAAAAAGGGCGGGGTTTTGTTTTGCTTTGTTTTTTTAAAAAGCCAAGTGGTGGTCTCAGAAATATAAAGAATAGAGGTTGGAGTTAAACTCACTAGATGAGTTTGAAAGATCAGACTAAAGAATTCTCTGATAATGTAGGACAAAAAGATGAATACTAAGTTGTGAGATTTGGAGAATATTGAAATTCCAATCTACCTAACAGGAGAGAAGAGACCATCTAGAGGAACAACAGTTAAGTCTTTATCTAATCTTTTCCTCTTAGCACATCCTACCTCCTTTCCCCTATGCTAAATGTATTGATACACTCCTCCCATAGGAGCTTTATGGGAGTCTCCTTCCATAAGTTGGCTCTGTTTCTGCTTGCTTTTCTAGACATAGATATTGAAAGCTTGAACTCCTTACCTTTTTGCCACCTTTCATCCTTCCTATATTGTATAGTGATTAGGATTCAAATATGGAGAACAGAATCCACTCTGGTTAGTACAGATATGATTTGGGGTGTGGGTGTGTGTTTAACAGAGTAAAAGATTATTTACAGAATCACTGTGATGGCTTAAGAAATTCTAGGTTGAACATGAAGAATAATTTCCAGAGCTACTCTGTAGAACCATGAAAGGAACTATACTGCCTCTTCTACAACTGGAAAGTCATCTCTCAAATGGGGGAGATGAGGGACTTCCCTGGTGGTCCAGTGGCTAAGACTCCACGCCCCCAGTGCAGGGGGCCTGGGTTCGATCCCTGGTCAGGGAACTAGATCTCACATGCCGCAACTAAGAGTTCGCATACCGTAACTAAAGACCTGGCACAGCCAAATAAATAAATAAATACCAAATTGGGAAGATGACACTACAACTGCCAACAACAGAAGCACATTGTACCTCCTATAATCTACACTGCCAAAGTTAATGCCAATGCCTGTCAATATTCACAAAGCTTTTGACAGGACACCAGAGCCTCTAACACCACCAAGAAAATTCAGACTTTTCCATGACTGCCAGCAGAAACATGCTCAACTCATCAGTTTTGCTATCCAAATTGTGTGAATTTTTTTTGATTGAATAAAACAACCACAATTTTCTTCACCCCGGGCAGCAGTCAGGCACATAATCTATCTAAGGGTAAAAATCATTATGAGACCAATAGTCAAGAAAGTACCCTAAAAACTTTTTAAAAGAGCTTCAGGGCATGAAGCCAGTAAGAGATAAGTGGGTTATGTTCACAGCTGAGCCAGAGAATTTAACCATGTGTTGTTATATAACACCATTTGTTTTGACTTGGGCATTCTGGTTTTGGGGTTTGGGGTTTGTTTGGTTTTTTTTGAGGTACTTTTCCTTAAATGTCTAAAATTTCTTGGGCATGCATCAGGTTAAGTCATATTGACTGAAGAGATTTACATCTAACAAGTGACGCTCATTAGCGTAGAAACACAAATTAATTTCACTTTTTTTTTTCTTCCAGAGTATAACAATGTGGCTGAGAGAGCTGGTAAAGTGGAAGCTGAGGTTAAAAGGTTACACAATATTATCGTAGAAATTAATAACCATAAACTCAAGGCCCAACAAGATAAACTTGATAAAATAAACAAACAATTAGATGAATGTGCTTCTGCTATTACTAAAGCCCAAGTAGCAATCAAGACTGCTGACAGGTAGAGTATGCATACTACCCTGTCTTCCTCTTCCCTACATCCCATTAATATTTAAACAATGTCCATTAAATGTTTCTGTTACTGTTACTTATTAAGCCCTTCTGACATGTTGTTACCTAATAGGAGTTTTGGTGGGCACCTATAATAAACATCATATGACTAGTTTTTAAAAACATAAACGGGTATGTTTTGGCAAAATGTGGTTATATAATTCCCAAGTTTGTGAGGACATAGAAGTCAGAGTTTCATTTCTCTGGCTTAAAGGGAGTAGAGGGTGATTCATTGAAATAGATCTAGGTTTTAGGAGAATAAGAAGGTTGAGATTTCTTAGCAAAATTGTTTTAATAACTTAAATTTTTAATTAACTAGATTAATTTAATTAACTAGATTCCATTGTCCCAAAAAGTTTTTAATACGTTCATAACATAGATCTTGTTTTTAAATTAATTTTCAGAGTATTAAAGTATTTCTAAAATAATTAAAGCTAAATATGTATAAAAATGTTGAAATGTAAACAGCTGTTTCTTTTGTCTTAAAATTATAACATGAGTCACATTTGATTATCTGGTTATTCCGCTATTACAATGTCTTTTGTTCAAAGATAAGGTGCTAATAAGCCATATGTTTTGCCTAAACACAATTATCAGTCAAAATAGAAGTAACTTCATTAAGGGAAAAAGTAGTCGTGTGTGTGTGTGTGTGTGTGTGTGTGTGTGTGTGTGTGTGTGTGTGTGTTGTCATGTGTCCAGTTTCCTCCCCGCTCCACCCTGCCAAAAACACTTGTTTGCCCTGACTTGAACCAGGGCGTATTTATTTACTTGATGGTATAGCTTCATGGGTGTAAAGATTTAAGAATCTCCAATCTGACAAGAAAATGACAAGAATATAATAATCCAATGGACAATTTTGCTTCATAGTCTAAGTCTAAAAGCTTATATAAGGAAGTTTTATTAATTTATACTGAGAGTTTAATAAAATATACAGTATCCCACAAGTGTATGTATAAACATAAAAAACCAATTCAAGGATTTTAGTAAATCATAAATTTTTAAATCTATGATGAAAAAATGTTACATTGATGTCATGAAAAGTTCTTTGGTAGGTTTTCAGAAGCAGAATAACAAATCACACATTACCACATTTTTAATATATGATTTTGCTTGTTTAGAAATCTTAAAAAAGCACAAGACTCTGTCTTTCGCACAGAGAAAGAAATAAAAGATACTGAGAAAGAAGTAGATGACTTAACAGCAGAGCTAAAAAGTCTTGAAGACAAAGCAGCAGAGGTCGTAAAGAATGCAAATGCTGCAGAGGTAAGACATGGAGAGGGGAGAGGATGGTATTTCAAGCAATTAAGATTTATAGGTGTCAATACCTTGCCTAGTAAGCACTCAATAAGTTAAACTTATATTAACTTTCATCTGTACAGTAAAAATGAGTACTGTATTGTAACTTTTCTGTAAATAAAAACATTTTCATTTAAAGTGGAAGGGGCATGGGGAGAGATTGGTTGCTTCTTCATCTTTGTAATGTGAAAATCCCTGTTCTGTTTGAGAAGATCATATCTGTAGCATTTCTTCTTGGTTTTTAGGAGTCCTTACCAGAGATCCAGAAAGAACATCGCAACCTACTTAAAGAACTAAAAGTAATTCAGGAAAATGAACATGCTCTTCAAAAAGATGCACTTAGTATTAAGTTGAAACTTGAACAAGTAGATGGTCATATTGGTGAACATAATTCTAAAATAAAATACTGGCAAAAAGAGGTGAGAATTGTTATGGATAGTTAAATGTAACTTTAAGATATCCTTTATGAAAAAAGGTTAGGGTTCATGTTTTTGTGTTTTTGAGGTATGTTGTGATTCTTAATTTCATGGTGTATAATCACTTCTCAGGTTTATAGGGGCAAAATGAACAGTATATAGGAGTTATTATATACAGAAAAATATGCATAATGGTCAGAATTAGTCAACATTTTCACCCCAGGGCTGATAACGGAGATTTAACAAATGGCTACATGAACACCTGGAACACTACAACTATTTTTCTTGAAGTCCTTTGAAACATAGTTGATACACAAATTAGTTACCACTCCTTAGTATATGTTGTTTTGATAGGCAGTTTGTCATATTAATTTGTGAGGTTTAACAATGAATTATAATACTATGCCTTTTCTAACACTGATCTAACTTAACTTTTAGATTTCAAAAATATCATTGCATCCCATAGAAGATAATCCTATTGAAGAGATTCCACTTCTAAGCCCAGAAGATCTTGAAGCAATCAAGAACCCAGATTCCATAACAAATCAAATTGCACTCTTGGAAGCCCAGTGTCATGAAATGAAACCAAACCTTGGTGCCATTGCAGAGTATAAAAAGAAGGTACAAATAAACTGTGTAATAGTCAGGAAGTCTCTACACCTTAGCCTAAATTGTGGCCTTTATTTTATATAATTAGCAGTGTTATTTCTCATCTCAAATGTATAACTGAATTGGTGTTTTTCTCATTCTTTTCATAGGAAGAATTATATTTACAGCGGGTAGCAGAATTGGACAAAATTACTTATGAAAGAGATAATTTTAGACAGGCATATGAAGATCTTCGGAAACAAAGGCTTAATGAATTCATGGCAGGTTTTTATATAATAACAAATAAATTAAAGGAAAATTACCAAATGCTTACTTTGGGAGGTGATGCTGAGCTGGAGCTTGTAGACAGCTTGGATCCTTTCTCTGAAGGAATCATGTTCAGGTTTGTAATTATGCTGTATACTGAGTTTCGGATTCTTCTGTTATCTCTCTACATATTCTCCAAACAGTATTTTTTTTAGGGGTGGGATGTGAAGGTTAGATGTACAACTTGTTTTATTTCATAAATACTAGTTTGCCTAGATATTAGTTTACAGCATAAATTCTAGGCAAACAGTAAATACTCGATTTTACAGAATATTTGTCTAATTTTCGAGGCATTTCAATCTAACGTGTATTTTAAAATTGCAAAGCAAAAAGTGCATTGGAAACAGGGAAAATACCAAGAATTACTTATTAGCTTGCTGTTTAAATCTTAAATTTTTGTCAGGTGTTCCTGTGTGTTCATCCTCCAATGACATGTTTATAAAAGAACCCCTCAGAAGTTTATATTCGTGAAAAGGAAATTAGATTCCCAAGGAAGGTGGTAGAAGCCAGTTATGGGAAACAAATCACGAAGTCTTAATTTAGCTTTACAAGTAATTTGACTGACGAGATTTTCTTACAGTGTCCGACCACCTAAGAAAAGTTGGAAGAAGATCTTCAACCTTTCAGGAGGAGAGAAAACACTTAGTTCATTGGCTTTAGTATTTGCTCTTCACCACTACAAACCCACTCCCCTGTACTTCATGGATGAGATTGATGCAGCCCTTGATTTCAAAAATGTTTCCATTGTTGCATTTTATATATATGTAAGTAATCATTTAGAGCTTTTCATTCTGAAAATTTTATGGGTTCCCTAAACATTACAGATGAAATTCTTTGACTTATTTCTTTTGAGCTTTTTTCCCTGTTCTCTAATCCCACATCCCATGGTATTAAAGGAGACCACATCCTTTATTTCAGCCAAATAGTTCCATTTTGGAAAAGTGAAATATAAATGGATAATGTAAATTAGTAGCAGAAACACAGCTAGAAATTTTTTTTCTATATCTTTTTTCTACTAGAAGAATTCTAGGCAACCATCCTTCCAAATATCCGAATTCTTCTCAAACCCAAATACTGTTTCATGAATTATCCATGTTGTCATTCTTCATGTTAATTAATTATCGATGTCATGTTGAATTTACTGTCAAGAAATATTTCAGGGAAATAAAGCTTAGATGTTTATTATATGATTTATATATTTATAATATATGTATAATTTTTCTAATTTATTCTTTCTTTCTCTTTAGGAACAAACAAAAAATGCCCAGTTCATAATAATTTCTCTTCGAAATAATATGTTTGAGATTTCAGATAGACTTATTGGAATTTACAAGACATACAATATAACAAAAAGTGTTGCAGTAAACCCAAAAGAAATTGCATCTAAAGGACTTTGCTAAACTTGTTTATACTGAAGATTTCTCAGATTGAATCACCGCAGATTCAGTGTACTGTATTTACTGACTTTCTATTTGTAAAGGGTTATAAATTATATAAAATACATATTCTTAAACTGGATCAGATAACTAGTTTCTATTTTATGCTGTTACTTAAGAGACATGTTACAAGTGTAATAAAATATTCTCTATACCTGCTTCTAGGAGATTGTAAGAAACTGACAACTTTATAAGCAGCAGACTATGGAGAAAATAAGATGCCTGGGGCGGGGGTCAGGTGACTTAACCCTTAGCCCCAAACTGCTACCTGCAGAGTTAAAAGTGAACAGTACAGTTCTAAACTAGATCATGTTACCAAGACACAGCATACTCTCATGGACCTTTGACCTACGCTGGAGAAGCCTATCAACTGCTACTATAGTAAAATTTTTAAGGTATTTCACTTAGTAATTTAGATAGTCACTATTACCCAAATACTAGGAACATTTTTTTTAACTGTCATTCTGAATTATAAGGATGAGAATTTAAATATTGTGTTCTTTTCTAAAACTTGATATGCTTGACTGTTTAAAACACTTGCAAAAAGGGTCAGCAAATATGTCTGAAATAACTTGGCTATCTCATTAGTTGAAAAGGAAAAATATCCACTTCAGAAAAAAGAATAAAGTGTATAAGGACTAATTTCCTTAGTATAAATGGCAATTAAGATGGAGTGCTGTTTGCCCATCAAGTTGTCAAGGGTTTTTTGTTGTTGTGTTACACTGTATTGGCCCAAGAATATTATAATGCTACTGGAAGCCAGCAACCACTTGGTTTTCAAAAGAAATTTTGGTATTGAATCAAAAGTCTGCCCTAGCTATTCAGTTTCTAGAATATTGATCCTGAGGCATTAAAATTAAAAATTACCATGTTGTTCAATGCAGTATTGTTTAGGTACTAAAACCCAACAAAGACAGTCTGTATCATAATATAACCATTAAAAGTGTAAATACATTAGCATGGACTTAAATAAAGCAAGATCTATAACTCAAGTATGGTCATTTGTTTTAAATCAAGATTATACAAAGGAAAAGTAACTAGAAAAAAGTATCAACATAATCAAGGGCTTTTTCATTGGTGAGAACAGAGGTGAATGGAATTTAATATTTTTATATTATATTTTAATAACCAATGGAGTAGTAAAGCTTAGTACTTATTTTATCCATTTATTTAATTTGGGGCTGCACTGGGTCTTCACTGCTGCACGTGGGTTTTCTCTCGTTGCTGAGAGCAGGGGCTACTCTTTGTTGTGGTGTGCAGGCTTCTCATTGCGGTGGCTTGTTGCGGAGTACGGGCTCTAGGCACGTGGGCAGTAATTGTGGCACACTGGATCTAGAGCGCAGGCTCAGTAGTTGTGGCGCACGGGCTTAGTTGCTCCACGGCATGTGGGATCTTCCCAGACGAGGGCTCGAACCTGTGTCCCCTGCGTTGGCAGGCGGATTCTTAACCACTGCACCACCAAGGGAAGCGCCCAGTACTAACTTTTAAAGAGTTAAAGTAGATAGTGCCCGTAAGTCCATATGAAAATTCCAAAGCAACCACTCCCGAGTTTGACTGCCCTATTAAGCCACTCAGTGCTTATATCAAAATGAGTTTATTAAAATATATACTTTTGTTATACATAAACTTAGAAATATTTCAGGATTACATACTTTAAATTTTACAGTCTCATCCTCCTGATAAAAATACAAAAAGAAGAGCATGTATAAGACTCAGTTACTTTTGTATATTTGACTATATTCATGCACACTACATAAAATTTATCCAACAGTAAAGTTCTACTAAAACTGGCAAGTTACAAAAAATATTAAGGTCAAACTTAAAATGCTTCAGTTTTTAGCTGTGATTCATAGACATATTAGATTTGAAAATCTTGGCTTAAATCCTTTAAAAAGGTAGCACGACAGATGAACTCTGAAAATACATGGAGTCTCATATACTAGATACATGGCCTTGGGCAATTCACTTTTGTGTCTGTTTCCTAATCTACAAAAGTGAGGATTAATACACACGAGAAATATGAGATTACAATTTTGACACATAATACCTAACATTTCAGTGCTAATATTTATACATATTCCAAAAAGTATGTGGCATTTTTGTGTTGTAACTATTACTTTAATCAAGTCGATGCAACTTCAGTCTAAAGTTAGTTGGTAAGCTGAATATATACCTCCTCCACCTCCAGATGTTCTTTGCCCACACAATAGTTAGTCGTGCTATTCTGATTCTGATATTCTGATTCTGATCATAAATTGACAATACAGCCAGCCATCTTAGTGTTCAGACTTGTTCTCAGTAGATAAGACACTAAGGAGTATTTTAGAACTAGTGCCCTGAGTACAGTCACAGCTATAGGACCTAATCTGACCCGGAAAATGTGTGAATTAAGTAAGGCTCCTAAATATGTGATCCAAGAGCCAATTTGAAATTTCTGGAAAGTGAGTGAGCTTGTACTTACGGTTACAAGGACAAAAGGGCTAAGAGCCCTACCACAAGCACCACAGTTCAGCCCCTGTTAATAAAAAGGAAACTAAATCAAAGGGATTTGACTTAATGACTAAGTAGCCTCCCTTTATGACACAATTCAAGAAAATAAGATCAAATTATTGGTACTTTGGCATTAGCATAAGAGAAAGTTCAACAGAAAATTTTAGACCTAACAGTTAACATGATGCCATTCAAATATGATGAGGGTGGGATATATCAATAATATTCCATTCTAGTAACATGTTTTAGAGTTTTTAGCCAAGAACTGATTTGACTGACACGACTAAGACTACACAAAAGTTAAATACAATCCTAAAATAAATTTACACAAACCATAGAATAATGAGTACTAGGGAATGTTACTGTTTGGTCCCTAATGGCACTTTAGCGTTCCCAAAGCAATAGTTTTATTAGGAGTGAATGCTGATACAAACATTTTAGAGCTCTTAAATCTACCTAAAACACATTGTGTGTGGATCATGTACATTTGATCAAACACATCTTTAATGTAAGCAATCCACTCTCACTATGAGACTTTGCTACTTGAATTTAAAACCTCTTCTCACCATCATTTGTCCATTCAGAAGTGTCAAGCTTATACCTTTCGGGATTTTGCCATCTTTTAATTAAAAGCTTCGTATACACAAAGAACTGCAGAGCCAACCACTGCAGTATATAATGCTAAAAGATAATATTGGTACAAGAATATTTAAATATCACAGTGATATTAAGTCAACCTCTCAAACCAATAGAAATGGGATAATACTCAAAATCAAGTAATTACTAGATTTTGTTCTGGTTTTCAGAAAACGAGAGACATTGTCTCATTTCTAACTTCTGATGACACATTTTCTATTCAACAGAAGCATGAAAGGGATTATATTTGTTGCAACTCTAATAAACTTTAGCTTGCTATTTTATTTATCCATGCTACCCCTATTGCTCCATTTAGCAATGGTGATTAGTCTCTGCTGTACAGAATAAGCCTACTTAAACAATTCAGATTTGAATTTTCAACAAATTATTTTCCACATGAATTCCTTCAGTAAATATAAAGTGTGACACAGTATATTCTTTAAATCATGCACATTCTTATATAAACTTTGGTAAACAGATAGAGAGGCTTCAGAAAAACATATTGAGGTGATTTCATTTAAAAAGGTCATTATGTGTTGGTTAAAAAAGAGGATCAGCGTCAGCATCACTGAAATTAGTGTAACTATAACAATGTTTAGAATCTTTAAAAATTCAACTTCTTTTTCCTCCTTATCAGGCCAGGAACATGGCATCCTTTTTGAAGAAATTTTCATTTCAGGAATGAGAAGTTTCTTAATCTGTCCAATTTCTGTTCTGCTCCATTCTTCTTTCAGTACTTGGCTTACTTGAGGATAAATTTCAACAGGCTGGACCTCAGGGAGTGGTCTTTGTTTCAAGACCTGCACACGTTGTCGGACATCATCAACTTTTTCAAGAAATTTAAGTGGAGGCTCTTCTTGTAAAGATGTTGTCAGTGTCACTAATTCACGCTGCTGCTCTCTTATTTCTTTCATTCTTTCAATTTGTGGAGTATATTCTAGATTAATCAGATTGCCAACATCACAAAGAGCAGTTAGGAAAAAATTTTTTTTTTGTTCTAATGTATCACTAAGCTCCTTAAAATACTGGAGAACAACTTCCTTATCACCTTGGACCATTTTCTCTGAAAGAGATTTTTGTTCTTCCAGCTTTTCAATGAGACAAGTAAGATCTGTCCAGTGTGTGTCAGTTAACTGTTCAAGCAGTTTTGCAGGCGTGTCCTTTTCTTTCATATAGGCACTTTGAAGGTCATCTATAGGATGACCATGATGTTGACCTATGGTAAGGCAATGACCACAAACTAATTTTTTATCCAGGAGACAGTAAACATTTAACGGCTGCCTGTAATGTTCAGGGCAGGTGACAATATCTGGATGGTCTTCTTGCTGGTACTTTTCAATAATAGCCCTTAACGCAAAATTAACAGGTAAAGACTCAATACCAGTTGGAGCAACTTCAATAATACTTCTGCAGTTAGGGCACTTGAGTGGAATGCGTAAAGGTCTCCATATATAAAAGTTACCAGATGCCTGTAGAACATTTTCCAAGCAATTTCTACAAAATGTATGAGAGCATGGTAGAACACGAGGATCTTCAAAAATACTGTAACAAATAGGACATGTTAACTCATCCTCAAAATTGTGCATTTCCTGTCAAGAGAAAAAAGTATTTTAATTCTACATATAACAAAGACACATGCACATATAATGTAAAGTTTTAGGTGTTAACCTCCAAATTGTTAATATACTGTACTTGTCATTTAAAAGAGTAAGATTTTTAAAATTAGCTTTCTATATAATGCAATTCCTAACACTGAATAATTGATCACCTTTAAGAGCTTATTTACTTTGGGGTGTTCTGCTGAAGTCTATTTAATGATTATAACTAGTCTGCAACTTTTTACATTCTAAGATGCTAAAATCAAAACTATACACAAATCATGAATAGGTAAGACTAAATATTTCTATGAAATAAAAAGTTCTTAACAAAATTACATTCTTCAATTCACACTCTCAGTTGGCTCAACCATAGTTTCTAAAGTAAGTTATTAAATTTCTAACTGTTCTATAAATTTCAAGCTTCTTGAATTTTGGAGTATTAGCGTGTATGCTTAAAGCCCTGAATCAGCACAGTGTAATAGTATCAAGTAATGTTAATTTTAAGATTTGGAAGGAAGTAATATTTCTGAATTAGTTCTTGCGATAAAAAAGTTTGAAAGATGAAGTGTTGATTGTGGTAATTATGAATTACGGACCACTAGAGCATTAGTGGTAAAGAACATCATTAGTCATCTTTCCTTCATGAAAGAAATCCAGCAACAGTTCAGAGACCCTCTCTGACACAAGTAACTTGACGTCTTGGCAAGCTATTACTGATATTTCCAACAAGCCTTCCACGTGCCATTCATGCAAAATCTAAAGCTTACCAAGTCCTCCTCTATAAAAACTGTTAGAAGTATCTACAAATACCTAATTGTACTTTTAAGAAACAAAAACCTCTTCAGACTTTTTTTTACAGCTCTTATGCACCTCATCTTCACCAATTGCAAAACCCAACTCATTCATTCTTCAAGTCTCAAGCTGAGTCCCACCTCCTCCCCCAGATTAGGTCCCCTAATCTCACTGAACACTGCACTTCTACTTCATAGTGGGCACTTAGATGGAGTTTATTTAAAAGAATTTTGTCGGAATTCCTGCAGGTCCAGTGGTTAGGACTCAGCACTTTCACTACCGGGGCCTGGGTTCGATGCCTGGTCAGGGAACTAATATCCCACAAGCTGCATAGCGAAGTCAAAAAAATAAAGAATTTTGTAACATTTTTCAATACATTAGAATATAAAGCCTGCAATAAGGGCAGGAATTGTATCTAAGCACAGAAGTTGACACACAGTAGGCATTCACTCAATGTTGGTTGAATAAACACTGCCCCTTAAGAGACCAATGTTAATAAAATGCCAGACCTTAGTTTTGGGGGTTTTTTTTTTTCTTTAAATAGCAAAATCTCTGCTTAGGAAAAGCTTTTATCAAGAGACCATCAGAAAATAGAAAATACTCCATTCAGACTGACAATATTAAGAACCGTAATGAGCCAAGATGTGAGAGACTAATAAGCCTGAACTGTGAGGCATTCCAGGAAACAAAAATAACTGGACAACAGAAGACGACATTCACTGCAGATAAATTTAAGTGCCTACATGTTGGGAAGCCTTTATGACTACCCTTTACCTACAGAGAGCTCTGAAATAGAAAAACCACCCAAGAAAAACGTTTCTCAGTTTATTTCAGTGATGTCAGAATTCATAATGAAGGAATAAACAGAATAGCACTTTGCAAAGGAATAAAATGTGAGCATTGGACATATATTCAATTTAGATTTAATATTAGTTATTTAATGTAAGTACCAAAAATCAACTCTAAAACAGAACCCAACCTTTCCCTCCAAAGTCCTATATTTGTCAAAAAGTTAGAAATCATTTTCCCTGGGAACTCATTTAAGGACCCAAAAGCTCAACTTTCTTTAGAATGAAGATATTCAGTAACAATATTGTCTAGAAAATATCATCTCTTAAACTTACATAAAGTAGAAGCAAATATCCTGGTCTCAAAAGTTACTTCCATAGCACATAAAATTTTTAACAAAATTTAATCAGAAACGTGTAGATAACTTGAAGATACAGAAATCAAATCTAAGACTACCCTCTTCTAGCTGATTTTTGAAAAACTGATTTTAGGCAACAAATTTTTAAGTCAGAACTGACTAACAGAAGTAAGCCTGGTTGAAAATAACTACGTAAGGCCAGGAACTTTCTAACTCTGGTTGCTGCCTGAGAAACAGAAGATAAAGGTGGCTATCATGCTTAGGGGCTAGTTCTTACAGAAACTAGTGTGAAATTTTATGCATCAGAAATTTTCCATAACCAGCCTAGACTCCTGAGGGGGAATAAAGGAGCA
Source organism: Phocoena sinus (assembly GCF_008692025.1). Classification (NCBI taxonomy): domain Eukaryota; kingdom Metazoa; phylum Chordata; class Mammalia; order Artiodactyla; family Phocoenidae; genus Phocoena; species Phocoena sinus. The sequence continues at coordinate 40,021,000 of NC_045766.1, forward strand.
AAAAAATTTTCCTATGAATATTTTCTGGTATGAACATCTTGGATTTAGCTATGCTGTGTGTATGTAACAACATTGGAAACTAGAAGACAATGAAGCAATTCTTCAATATTCTCAGGAAAACATGGCTTCCAACCTAAAATTCTATACTCAAAGTAAATAAATTTTGTAGATAGTCTAAAGATAGTTTAACACAAAAGGTCTCAAAACTGAACCACCCATCACCCACCCTTTCTAAAGAAGCTGCTGCAGGAAGAAAAGAAAAACAATAATTCTCACCAGGATAACTATGAAATGAAGTCCTGGATAACTGTGCAGCAAGCCTAGAGAAATAGTAGTCTGGAGGAAGACGACAAATCCAGAAGGAATGCTTTTAAGTAACTAAATGGAACTGACAATATTTCACGTGTCTGAACATATTGAGAGGTAATGAGAAAACTACATTTAGGGAAAAGTGAGGGAATCATGAAAAGAGGAAATACTACAACACATTATATAGCTCAATTGTCCTATTTGTTATAGTATTTTAAATATTAAATATTGATTTTACCAAAAAGCATGACTGTTAAGGATTGAACGTGTCTCCCCAAACTCGTAAGTTGAAATCGTAACCCTTAATGTGATGGTATTAATGAGGTAGAGCCTTTGGGAGGTAATTAGGTCATCCGAGTAGAGCCCTCATGAATGAGATTAGGCCCTTATAGGAAGAAGAGATACAGGGCTTGCTGCCTCTCTTTCTCTGCTCTTGGCCATGTGAAGACACAGCAGGAAGATGGCTACCTGCAAAGCAGGAAGAGAGCTTTCTCCAAAACCCAACTTTGCCAGCATCCTGATCCTGGACTTCCCAGCCTCCAAAACTGCAAAAACATAAATGACTGTTGTTTAAGCCACCTAGTCTATGGTATTTTTGTTATAACAGCCCAAACTAAGAAACTGACAAAATTATGCTGGGAGGAGGGAATAAGGGAAGGAAACAAAGTTTAAGAACTTATCTTAATCTTCTCTTATAAGAAGTCAATACATGCCTAAAAGTGAAAAATCAAGAAGTCACATTAAAAGCAAATTATTTATGAATAAAGAAGCAATACCAAAAGAAATATTTAAAAGAAATGAAGTGACTGCTTCTGGAAAGCAGGAATCAAGAGTGGGGAGAGTGAGGGCAGGAGGCTGCTGTTTTTCATTATAAGCCTAAGTTCTGTTTTACTTTCAACTATTAACATACCATTTAAAATATTAAAATTTTAAATAAATAAATAAAGACAATCCCACATGCATCCAGGAAGAAAAGTAAGATACCCAAAAAAGGAAAACAATACATAATAGTCTCAGAATTCTCTGGGAGACTATAATTTCCAAAGATGGCCACAACAATTAACTCCCACATGTTGTTCTGTGATGTGACTTTGCTGGTATTCTCCTATCAAGAGATGAAATCTATTCTCCCCTCAAAAAGATCTGGGCTTGGGGCTTCCCTGGTGGTCCAGTGGTTAAGAATCTGCCTTCCAATGCACAGGAGGCGGATTTGATCCCTGGTCAGGGAACTAAGATCCCACATGCTGTGGGGCAAGTAAGCCCATGTGCTGTAGAGCCTGCACCACAACTAGAGAGAAGCCCACATGCCGCGACGAAGATCCCGCGTGCCGCAACTAAGACCCCATGCAGCCAAATAAATAAATAAATAGTTAAAAAAAAAAAAAAAAAAGATCTGGACAGGACATGTGACTGCTCTGACCAATCTGATACAGTACAAGTGACACTATGACAGTTCTGGGTATAGTCCTTAGCTAGCCTAGCAGATTGCTGCCTCTTCACTATGTGAAAAGTCTAGGCTACTCTGCTGATGAGAGAGGCCAAAAGGAGAAGCAATGAGGTGCCAGACATGTGAGTGAAAAAGCCATCTTGGGACATGCAGCCATCCAAACCATCAGACATTTGTTACACAGCAGTAGATAACCAGAACACCTCCAGTAGGAATGCTAAAAGACATGTGGCAATCAATATCCACAAGGATCTGGAAGGAAAAGGATATGACCTAAGAATTCTATACCCAGCCAAGATGTAATTTATCCATATGAAATAATAAAAATACTCTTTAGCAAAATCTACAGGGTTAAAAGAAAGTTCTACATGGCAGAGCTGAAGCCATATACTTTCATTAACAAACAGAAGTAGTATAAAAAGGATTTATCTTAAAAAAAAAAAGAGAAAAGAAAATGAACCTAGGAAAAGCAGAAGAAAATTCTAATGCATGATGAAAACCATGAATTAGAATATAGAAAATTGTTAGAGTTGATAAACCCAAGAGCTGGCTTTTTAAATAAACAAGCCAGGGGCTACAGGGGGCTTTGGAGAGTTGTTATTTAATGAGTGCACAGTTTCACTTTGGAAACGTGAAAAAGTTCAGAAGATAGATGGTGATGGTTGCACAACAATGTGGAATGTACTTAATGCCTCTGACTACACACTTAAAAACGGTTAAAATAGGGCTTCCCCGGTGGCGCAGTGGTTGGGAGTCCGCCTACTGATGCAGGGGACGCAGGTTCGTGCCCCGATTCGGGAGGGTCCCGCATACCGCGGAGCGGCTGGGCTCTTGGGCCGTGGCCACTGGGCCTGCGCGTCCGGTGCCTGTGCTCCGCAACGGGAGAGGCCGCAACGGTGAGAGGCCCGCGTACCGCAAAAAAAAAAAAAAAATGGTTGAAATGGTAAATTTTATGTATGTTTCAAAACAATAAAAAAACTTTAAAATGTCTAAGTGTCTTGCCTATTAACCAGCCTTTCCCGTAAAATTAATTTTAGAATTGATTTATATTAATATATAATTTTTAAAAACAAAAAAAATTAAAATAACCCATGTAAAATGTTATTTTCCTCCAGCGGGTACTAAAAGCCCAAGTACAAATTGATAACTTACTTCAAGATTTCCTGCTTCCCTTTTAAAAGTCACCAAGAGGGCTTCCCTGGTGGAGCTGTGGTTGCGAGTCCGCCTGCCAATGCAGGGGACACGGGTTTGTGCCCTGGTCCGGGAAGATCCCACGTGCTGCAGAGCAGCTGGGCCCGTGAGCCATGGCCGCTGAGCCTGTGCGTCCGGAGCCTGTGCTCCGCAACGGGAGAGGCCACAACAGTGAGAGGCCCACGTACCGAAAAAAAAAAAAAAAAAAAAAGTCACCAAGAAATATGAACGTAAAAAAGAAATCTTTTCGGAAATAAACCTGAAGCTAAATCATCTACGTATAAATTATTTCACAAATTTCTTGTGCTTAAGTGTCAAAAACAAACACATTACTGAATTTCTAAACTTTTTATGCAGTCTTTCTCCAGAGGGCCGATTTCCTATGGAGACTCCATAATGTCTAACCAGCATATTATGGATGGTCAGCACTGACAGCAGATGATGGAGAACTGGGCAGTACCAAAAATATCATTACCCATTCTCCTGTGTAAACTATTCTTTAAGTTTTAATTCCCTAATGCATTATTGCCTTTCATCTCTAAACATGAATGGTTATAAAACATTCATTACATTTTACACCTTCTGAAGAGAAATTTGCCACATTATAGTTAGATGACTTGCTCTAGGACTTAGAGTGAATCAGCTGTAAGTCTGGGAAAATTCAAGAGGTGCCACTTCCCAGGCTGGGTCTCACATCTTTGTGGCCCTACCTAATAAAAAGCACATTTTATGCAATTCAAGACTTACTTTAGAAATACTACATTTGTGCCATCTATAAATATGGGGCAAGATTTTTAAAATACTTTTGTACATATAAATGTACAAAAATAATGAAGGATCACCTAACTCTTTCAAAACAAAATTCTATGGTCCGATCTGATTTTAACTCTGCCCATTTGCACTGTTTTCCTGAATTTTGACATCAACCTGTTTCCCCAAACTAAAAAAGAAACTATTAATGCAATTTAACCAGGAACTGATACGAGCAGTTAAGATTTTCTTTGCTTTTTTAAAATATTTTTGAAAGTGAAAAATACATATATATTTGGTGGGAAAAATTCAGCAATATGTTTGCTGAAAAGAAATGTTAAAACTAACATCACTGGACTTCCCTGGTGGAACAGAGGTTGAGAATCCGCCTGCCAATGCAGGGGACACGGGTTCGAGCCCTGGTCCAGGAAGATTCCACATGCCGTGGAGCAACTAAGCCCGTGAGCCACAACTACTGAGCCTGCGCTCTAGAGCCTGCGAGCCACAACTACTGAACCTGCATGGCATAACTACTGAAGCCCGCCCATCTAGAGCCCGTGCTCATCAACCAGAGGAGCCACCGCAGTGAGAAGCCCACACACTGCAACGAAGAGGAGCCCCCGCTCGACGCAACTAGAGAAAGGCCCGCACGCAGCAATGAAGACCCAGTGCAGCCAAAAATAAATAAATAAATTTATTTAAAAAAACAAACAAACAACTAATATCACCCAAAACTAAAATTTCGTCTTGCCAGAATAAAGTATGGTACCTTACTTTAAAGGATAGCTACTTCGTCATTAAAATGGAATGCAGATCAATACGAAAATATATGGTAAAAAGGTATCCAGATAACTTAATAAATTCAACTTGCAGATCTGTATGTGTTAAATGCGTGTGTCTGTATTAAGATACACACATCCTTGTAAGATTTCTAGAAGAGTAAACAAGAGTTAACAGTGACTAACTTTAAGATATAGGTCAGATAAGGGAGTTGTTTACTTTTCACTTTATGATCCTTCTATATGGTTTGAATTATATACACCACCAACATACACACCGTTTTTCAAAAGATTTAAAACTTTCCCCTTACATTTTAAATCACACGCTCAGTAAAAATTTACTGAAAATTTCTTTGGTATTTACTTAATCTCCCAGAACTTACCACTTTGTTGACCTTCTGGTTTGCAGATTGAATATATATCTTCAACTTTTTCAGATTCTTTTATTTTTATTCTAAAATAAAAATAATTTTATCTTAATGTTCTAGACTTATATTCTCAAAACGTATGTTAAGTATGATATCATAAGGAATGATATCCTGGTAATTTCACTGTCTTTGACGTTTACCTTCCCTAAGCGTCACTGTTTTTTAAAAGTAGCGACAAATATCAACAGCTGTGGTTCAGCAGGATAGGTATCACCTGTACCTTGAAAATCCCAAGTCTGTGACCAAATAAATTGCCACAAAGGACCACTTTTTATAGCGTCAAGTATCTTATGAGCTCTTGAAAATATTAGCCAACAATCGTGATGACGGAGCAAACATTCACCGTCATTTTAGACTGCTGAAAGTTAACTGGAAGACAAGTAGCACCCATGAGAGTGAAATATTTTGCCAGCTTAAAATTATAAATCTTGATTTAGGTTATACCCATTAATATGTCTGTTCATCTCTCAATTCTGCCATTTAAATGCTGACAGACCCTGGGTCAGTTTTACCTAGTGCCCCTCAGAACTGACGTTTCACATCTGTAAAATGGGCATAACTACACCTACGCGGTTAAGTCCAATGAGAACGCCTCCCAGAGAAGGGTCTCGAAACAGCAGTGCCCTTGCCCTTCCCCTTCCCGAAGGTTTATGACAAATCCTCCCGGGCCTCTCTCCCAACGCGCCTCGGCGTCCTCCTTTCCGAGCCGCCGCGAGGCCGCCCAGCTCGGCGGAGTCCAGCTTCTCTCCGCCTCCCCACCACAGAGGACCTTCTCCCTCACGGAAATGCAGTTCCTTGTTGGCGGGAGGAAAACGAGGTCCCCCAAACTCTCCACCTGGGACAAGAGGGACCCAAGACGCGGGGCCCAAGCTAGCCCTCTCCATCACCAAGCCCCAAACACATGCAGTACACCAGCCTGCGCTACAGGGAAAGAGGGACCAAGAGCCGCCTTGTCTGACCGAAGAGAAGCTCCTTATAAACTCACCGTGGGGAAGGGAAAACCAGGCAACTCCACCAGCAGAAACAGAGCTCCACAGCCTGCGGGCTGACGCAGAAAGCTACTCGAATTCCCGCCCTCCCTCCTCTGCCCTGAGGGCCTTCAGGTTCCCAGATGAGGCGGGGCTTGAGAGCCTCAAGACGCAGGCGCAGTCTCCCGGCAACCTTCAACTGCGTAGCATCAGCCAATAGAAAGAGCGCGGGGCCGCTGTTCGAAAGTAAACCGCCGACCCCTGGGGCCGAGGCGGGGGCGTGATCTCTAGGACTTGGCACGAGGCCCGCGGCGAGTTTTCTGTGCCTGCGCACTAGGCGTGGGCTGCCGCTCCAGAGCTCCAGAGGCGCGCCTCAGGGGGCGCTTCAGTGTGCTGGGGTGCTTCTTGCAGCCGTGACCCTGGCCTGGAGTCCCTCTTGGGGCCGCGGGATGGCGTCCCGGGAAAGACGGGGTCTGGCGGAGGCAGACGATATTTACAAAAAGGATTCGTAGGGCTATTTTTTTTTTAACCTTGAGCCAAGCCGGTACGTCCTGATTCTAGACTTTAAAGCGCAGCGTCTTGCATTGTGACTTAATAGGTTCCCTGAGGCTTCCTGCCCTCTGTCTCTCCCTATTCTTCCTCCCACCTCTGCCCCCTTTCCACGTTATGAAATTATTGCCTGGCAACGACTGTTGCAAAGAAGTCCTGACTTCCAGTTCAATTTTTCCTCCAAGTCCCTATTTAACCTTCTTAACCCTTAGAATTAGAAAGCAAACAGTTCAGTAGTCCCTTCGCAGTTTCTTTTTCTTCAGAGACTTTATCCAGCTGTATGGCAAGACACTTTCATCACAGCTTCCCTGTCTAAAATAGAGTTAGAGGTCATTTACAGCTGTGCTAAATAAAGCTATGAGCCTCTGTATACTGTGTATTGCCGGTACTTTCAGGTCTTAGTTTCTTATACAGTAAATTACAGAAAAATATTAAACAGAATAAAAGTAATATCAGTGAGTCCTGAGTCCATCTCAGATGTCTTCACCAATTCAGCTGCTGAAGAGTTTGCTTATGATGTGTGGATTCCAGTGATATCCAAGATATCCACTGTTAACACGGTGGCATATATCCATTTAGATTTTATTATGCACATAGGTTTTCTATTTAAACATTGTAGTCATCCTGATAAACAGTTTTTTAACTTGCTGTCAAAACAATATGTTGTGACTCTTTCCATAGCAATAAATGCAGTATACTTCTATAAAAATATTCTTTTTTAATAAAAGTATAAGGCGAATGTTAACAATGGACCTTGAATGATTATGATATGTCCATGTAGATGCATCACTTGTAATAAAGGTATCACTCTAGTGGAGGATGTTGATAATGTGGGAGACTATGCATGGGGAGTAGGGCAGGAAATATATGGGAAATCTCTGTACCTTCCCCTCAATTTTGCTGTGAACCTAAAATTTCTCTAAAAATAAGATAAAGTCTTAATTTTTTTTTTAATTTTAAGTGTAATTGCCTCTAGAATGCATGAATATTGCTGAATAATGCCTGAGCTATAATTTTTCCCACCTGTGTTTTCCCCCTGCACTTCCTTACCTAAAGAGTTACGTATGTAGCAAGAAAGCAGAAGTACCTTTCACTAGACTTAACTGGCATTTGTTTTCCAAAATGCCTCAATCTCCTCAATCCACTGAGATAAATAACATTGAAGGGAAGAGGCTGAATGTTTGGGAAAAGTAAAAAGAGAGAAGCCCCCAAATAGAGATTAATCGGACCTAGTGGAGGGAAGCTATGACACCTAAAAGGAAGGGCTACATCTGTTCCTACAGGGAGACTGGCTTAGAGGCCCATGGATTCCCAACTCTACCAAAGATTTCTATAACCCAGCATGACCAGGAAGTGGCAGAGAGCTACAGAAGCCTACAAAAACAATGGCGGCCTCAGCAATAACAGTCAACTCTTGGCATACATGGGTTCGTGGACTGTGATTCATGCACTCTCCAGAAGATAATGTTGGCCTGGAAAGACTAGACAAGAGTAACACTCGGATGTAGAAGTACATGCTTAAAATCCATAAGCTTGAAACTCTGAGGTGCTAAGGTGCTCAGCCACCCAAAAAAAAAAAGTGAGGAGGGAGAAAGCTCAGCTGCTCTGGGTCTCTGCCTGTATACTTGCACCAATCTCCTTTTGCCGGAATACAGGAAAAGGATAAAAGATGAGAAATTTTTTGTGGTTATTAACAGATCATACGAAGAGGGGGCAATAAAACATGAATTTTATGACAAACTTTGGTGCTTAGGTCAGAATCTCTACTTCTGTCTCAAGAGCCAAAACAGGAGGCCTCAGTCACAGAAAGGTGCCCCGTAGGCAAGCTAAAACACTTTCTGATTTGGGGTTTTAATAGCTACTGAGTTTAAATACCTCTCTGTTGTCTCCCATCACATTGGCCTTACAGAATTATAGTAAAGAGAACATGCGATTTTCCAAATTATAAGGCACCCATGGTTCATCTCTAGAACTTCAAAGAAAGCACAGCCACAACTGGTGCCATGATTACAGTGGCAGTGAGTCAGGGACAATGAGCTAGGAGGATTTCCCTAACAGTTCTGAGAAGGTCATTTTATCCGGAAAAAAAAGCACTCAGCATGATGCAGTAGAGTTCACAGACTCAGGGATTTGGGATTGGAAGAGATCTTAGAAGCAATCTAGAAAAACCTCATCTTCAGAAGAGAAAAGCCTACTGACCATGTTGGCATTGCCTTAAATAACCTGAGTTTGAGCCCAAGTTTGATATTAGTACCTAAAATTATATAAACTACACAGTTTTAAACATTAGAATATAATACATAGAATTTATTTTCACACAGTCCTTTTCAGCTGTATCTCTGAATGCAGCTTGGAAAACTAAAAGGATGTCTTCTGTTCAACAGTAGTTTGCCTCCTAACTAGTTTCCCTTTCACTTATTGTCTATCATTAAGAATAATTTTATTTATTTTTTTAAGAATCATTTTATTTCAAATGCTGCTAACTTTTTTTTTTTTTTTTTGGCTGCGTTGGGTCTTCGTTGCTGCGCACGAGCTTTCTCTAGTTGTGGTGAGCCGGGGCTACTCTTGATTGTGGTGCGCGGGCTTCTCGTTGTGGTGGCTTCTCTCGTTGCGGAGCACGGGCTCTAGGCATGCGGGCTTCAGTAGTTGCGGGCTTCAGTAGTTGCAGACATGGGCTCGGTAGTTGTGGCTCGCAGGCTCTAGAGAGCAGGCTCAGTAGTTGTGGTGCTTAGTTGCTCCGCGGCATGTGGGATCTTCCTGGACCAATGTCCCCTGCATTGACAGGTGGATTCTTAACCACTGCACCACCAGGGAAGTCCGCTGCTAACTTTTTTTTGAGTGGGGAGCCACTAACTGGTTTTTTTATTAAGATATAATTGACACATAACATATTTGTTTCAGGTGTACAACATAATGATTTGATATTTGTATATATTGCAAAATGATCACCACAATAAGTCTAGTTAATATCCATCGCCACAGTTACAATTTTTTTCTTGTGTTTAGAACTTTTAAGATCTACTCTTTTAACAACTTTCAAATATATAATACAGAATCATTAACTATAGTCATCATGCTGTACATTACAGCCCCAGTGACTTGCTTATTTTATAACTGGAAGTTTGTACCTTTTGAAACCTTCACCCATTTCAACCACTCCCCACGCCATTGTCTCTGGCGACCACCAATCTGTTCTCTGTATCAATGAGTTTTGTGCGTTTTTTTTGGCAGGGGGGTAGATTCCACATATAACAGATCTTTCAGTATTTGTCTTTCTCTGTCACTTAGCGTAATGCTGTTAAGGTCCATCCATGTCATCACAAATGGCAAGATTTCCTTCTTTTTATATATATCACGACTTCTTTATCCATTTATCCATCAATCAACTCTTAGGTTCCTTTCATGTCTTGGCTATTGTAAATAATCCTGCAATGAACAAGGGGGTGCAGATACCTTTTCAAGGTAGTTTTTTTGTTTCCTTCAAATAAATACCAGAAGTGGAATTTGTTGGATCATATGCCACAAGTTTTTTTAAATGTTCAGTTTTATGGGTGGCTTTAACCTTAAATAAATTTGGAGATCTCTTAATTTAGGCGCTTAATATTCAATTTTCTAGAACATTCTGTGTAACTGTTATGCCATCATCACATTTATTTTAATTATCCAAACATTTTGAATTTCAAGAATTTTTTCTTATATGTCATTCACAGAATTTTAATTTTGATACAGTCATTTAATTCTCTAATCTATTTCATCAAACCAATATTTGGTTTTTGCCTAATAAATGCACAACATGAAAGATACAAAGAACATAGGTCCTGTACTCAAGTTGCTTTTCTAAGTGAGCTAACACTCAGATATAGTACTTTTAAGTGATAATATCAGACAAACTGTAGTCTAGAGTGATTGTACAGCAAACTGGGACAAGGAGTCTAGATCTGAAGTGTGGAATTCCCCAGACTGCTGTGACTGGTGACCTGGTAGCTGGAGCTGCACATAGGTGACCTTCACCTGTTTTGAGGTCCATAGTGAGGTTTCTATAGTAGATACAAATCAGAGTGTCTGCCCACTTCAAAATTAGAACCTCATTGGTCATATCTGTACTACACCACATTTTCAGGTTATGGTCTCTATCTCCTCTATTTAGAATGGTTGGATTTGCAGCAAGAAAGACAAGTCTGAGAGTGGCTAATATCTTCCCAAGCCTGGTTGGCATCACAGTTGAAAAATCAAGAAACACTCGTTCAGTTAGAACACACCCTCATGCCATGCACAAAAATAAACTCAAAATGGCTTAAAGACTTAAACATGAGACATGACACCATAAAACTCCTAGAAGAGAGCATAGGCAAAACATTCTGTGACATAAATCATACCAATGTTTTCTTAGGTCAGTCTCCCAAGGCAATAGAAATAAAAACAAAAATAGGCAAATGGGACCTAATCAAACTTACAGGATTTTGCACAGCAAAGGAAAACAAAATGAAAAGACAACCTACGGAATGGAAGAGAATATTTGCAAATGATGCAACTGACAAGGGCTTAATTTCTAAAATATACAAACAGCTCATACAACTCAACAACAACAAAAAACACCCAACTGAAAAATGGGCAGAAGACAATAGACATTTCTTCAAAGAAGACATACAGATGGCCAGTAGGCACATGAAAAGATGCTCAACATCGCTAATTATTAGAGAAATGCAAATCAAAACTACAATGAGGTTATCACCTCATCCCAGTCAGAATGACCATCATTAAAAAGTCTACAAACAATAAATGCTGGGACTTCTCTGGTGGTGCAGTGGTTGGGAATCAGCCTGCCAATGCAGGGGACATGGGTTCAAGCCCTGGTCCGGGAAGATGCCACATGCCGCGGAGCAACTAAGCCTGTGCGCCACAACTACTGAGCCTGCTCTCTAGAGCCCGCGAGCCACAACTACTGAAGCCTGCGCACCCTAGAGCCCATGCTTCCCAACAGGGGAGGTCACCACAATGAGAAGCCTGTGCACCGCAACGAGGAGTGGCCCCTGCTCACTGCAACTAGAGAAAGCCCATGCACAACAATGAAGACCCAACGCAGCCAAAATTAATAAATAATTAATTTTAAAAAAATGCTGGAGAGGGTGTGGAGAAAAGGGAACCCTCCTACACTGTTGGTGGGAATGTAAGTTGGTACAGCCACTATGGAGAACAGTATGGAGGTTCCTCAGAAAACTAAAAATAGAATTACCATATGACCCAGCAATCCCACTCCTGGGAATATACCTGGACAAAACTATAATTCAAAAAGATACATGCGGGCTTCCCTGGTGGCGCAGTGGTTGAGAGTCTGCCTGCCGATGCAGGGGACACGGGTTTGTGCCCCGGTCTAGGACGATCCCACATGCCGCGGAGCGGCTGGGCCCGTGAGCCATGGCCGCTGAGCCTGCGCTCCGCAGCGGGGGAGGCCACAACAGTGAGAGGCCCACGTACCGCAAAAAAAAAAAAAAAAAAAAAAAGATACATGCACCCCTATGTTCATAGCAGCACTATTTACAATAGCCAAAACGTGGAAACAAATGTCCATTGACAGATGAATGGATAAAGAAGATGTGGTACATATATACAATGGAATACTACTCAGCCATAAAAAGAATGAAATAATGCCATTTGCAGCAACATGGATGCAACTAAAGATTATCATACTAAGTGAAGTAAGTCAGAAAGAGAAAAACAAATACCATACGATATCACCTATATATGGAATCTAAAATATGGCACAAATGAACCTATCTACAAAACAGAAACAGACTCATAGACACAGAGAACAGATTTGTAGTTGCCAAGGGGGAGGGGAGAGGGAGAGGGATGGACTGGGAGTTTGGGATTAGCAGATACAAACTATTGCATTTAGAATGGATAAACAACAAGGTCCTAATGAATAGCACAGGGGACTACATTCAATATCCTGGGATAAACCACAATAGAAAAGAATATTAAAAAAGAATGTCTACATGTGTATAACTGAGTCACTTTGCTGCACAGCAGAGATGGGCACAGCATTGTCAATCAACTACGCTTCAATAAAAGAAAGAAAGAAAGAAAGAAAGAAACATTCAACTTTTAAGTTTTGGAGCCAGGGGAATAAAACACCTGTGTTGTTTAAATCCTCTGCTGAGACACTGCCCCATACTCTTTTAAAGGAGAAAGATTAGGGTCTTTCTAGTTACCAAGTCCCTCTTACTTGGCACATGACAATGTACATGTCATCCTGTATATTCAGGGGGCAAATGCTGAATACACGTGTGCGATAAGGCCCTGAAATAGTTTATGTGGATGATAATATATAGTGCCTTTTCTTTCCTTTTTGAGGATGCTCCTAACATTCATAATAACCAGAATTTGCCCTTTTTTTTTAACATTTAGGCAGATTTGGAGACAGAAGCATATGGTGTGATTTTTCTTGTAGCCTGTCTCATTTTTGAGATTTTTCTAGCAATATATGAGTAAACACCAAGCAAGTTTTAGAGACAGCATTCGAAAGAGGAAGAGATTGTCATCTCACATATGCAATAACCTTAATTACAATGGCTAACCTTTATTAATCATTTACTATGAACCAGGCACTGTGCTAAGTAATTCATTATCTCAATCCTCACAACCATTCTATAAATGTTACTATTTTTTAAACTTTTAAATGAAGTATAAAAAAACAGTGTCTCTATTTTTATCCTAATTTTACAGAGGAGGGAATTAAATGCCAGCAAGTTGAAATAGCTCCCTCAGGGCTAGGCAGCGCGGTTCTCTAATCCCAAAGCAGGTGCTCTTCATGCCAGGCTGTATGCTTTCATTTTCTTCCACACCTTCTGTATTGCTTTCTTAGGATTGCTGTAAGAAATCAACACAAATTTGGTGAATTGAAACCAGAAATTTATTCTCTTGCAGTTTTGGAAACCAAAGTCTAAAATCAAGTTGTTAGCAGTTACACTCCCTCTGAAGGCCCCAGATAAAAATCTGTCCTCATCTCTTTCAGCTCTGGCTCCAGAACTTCCTTGCCTGATCTTCCAGATCAGCTCTAGCTGCATAACTCCAATCTCATCCTCTGTTTCACGTGGCCTTCTCCTTTTCTGTGTCATATAAAGACACTTGTCATTGGATTTAGTGTCAACCGGGATAGTCCAGAATTATCTCATTTCAAGATCTTTTTTTTTTCTCCAAGATTCTTAACTACATCTGCAAAGACCGTTTGCCAATAAGGTCACGTTCACAGGTTCCGGGGATGTGGACATACCTTTGGGGGGAACCACCATTTAACCCACTGTACGTTCCTAATGAGACCTCCGACGGTTGTAGTTGTCACTTATACAGTGTTCAGGGCTTCACAGAGAACTAGATAGAGAGTGAATCCCAGAGATCACCTCCTCATTTTCAGCAGGGTGAACGCAGAGGCACCCAAAGGAGAGGTGCCTGTCGCTCAAGGTAACACAGCAAGTGCATCACAGATTCAAGGCCCCGCTTAAACTCCCTGATGCCCTATCCAAAGGCCACTTCACATGACCAGAGAATGACTAATATATGTCGTTGTGTGGTTACTAGTGTTTTTCATCTGTCGAAGAATCATGATAATGATAATTATCCGTATGTCTCTGTGACAAATTTCTCTCGGATCTCAGGGCCAGGAGAAACTTTTTTTTTTTTTTCACAGCTAGACTAAGCTTCACATAGCTATGAAAGCTACATAATTATATCTATTTGTGGCCAACTGCTATATGTACGGTATTATGTCTAAATCTTAGAACTCACCGATTTCCTCCTCTCTAGGCCAAATAAATTACCTTTCCTCAGATAGCTTTTGTATTAGACATTTCAGTTGCAGCTTCAAGATACAAGATATCAGACACTGAAGTGAACCGTGAGGCAGACCACTCTGGGGAAGTTATGGAATACGGGGGCTCGGAGTCTTTACCTCCCTCTCACCTTCAGGGAAGGTGTGCAGGGTTGTGGAGAGGGTCTGTGAGGAGAACTCCCTCTGGAAAGGCTTGTGGGGGGCACTATCAGTCCCGCCTCCCTCCCTGAGCGTCTGCCCCTCACCTCAAGCCTGGAGAGAAGGGCTCGGCTATGTCTACCCTGTGTTGGAGGGATTGAGTTCACTGGCATCTACTAAACACATGGGAAGTCTAAGAGGTGACACCCAGAATGAAGGAGAATTGCTGCTGCATGGGGACTGGCCTGCCTCTCCCAAGCTGGTGGGCACTGGGGAAGCATGAGTGCTCTCCAAGGATCACATGAGCAGTGTGGGTTTCCCTAAGGCCCTGCCCAAATGAACCAACTAGAGGGGAAAGCAAACTTCAGTGGAGAAACCCTGAAAGTGTCCCAGGTCCTCCTACAGGCTGCAGAAAGAGTGAATAAGGAGCTGAGGGGAGCATATCCACCAGCCCAAGCAAACTCAGGTGAGACATCCCCAAGGATAGACTCCAGAGAACCTGTGAAAAAACCCCAAAGTGCACAGAGCCTCAGGAGAAGAGAATCAGCTTCAAACATCACCCAGGCCCAGGGAATGCCATCCAGGCTCCCAGAGCATCAGTCAAGTGAGAACTTTCTTCTCCACCTTCTGCCCCAGTGCAGGAGGGACTAGAGACAGGAGAGACTGAAGTAGTTGGGATGGGGGGGCAGGGAGGAAGTAATTCAGAAATGAGCCAACCTTGTACCTTCCCCAGGAGTCGGCAACCCTTCTGTAGCTGGCCTTACCTCCCTGGCTGAGAGTGAGGGAGTAGCTGCAGTTTCAAGTGAAGTTAGAAGCTTAGACAGTGGGACTAATTTCTGAAATGAGACTGTATTTTGCAATTTGAAGGAGCCTCAGGGCTTTGTTGTGTTCCTCAGCAGTGACCAGAAAAGTCAAGCCTCCTGGCATATTCATGCAGGATCAGGGGAAGAACTTGCCCCATGGAGTACATTTTAAAGGAACCATTGAAGAACAGAATTAAAGTTGCTCTGGAGCTGATAGGTTCTTATTCAAATTACCAATTATATTGCGTCGAAAACAAAAGTCCCAATCTCCACTGCCTGTCATGAACAATTGGAGATCTATTACTCTTAAACAAAAAGATGTTTGTTATGTGGGACAGTGTTGGCAGAGATGGGTCCCAGCTTGTGACAGCTTAAGCAGACGGCCACTGTTCACCATTGCCTCCCTCATTTCACGGACCCTGTCTTCTGATTGCCCTCTCCCAGCAGCAATACAGTCTATTCACGTTCCCATGTAGAGCAGGTTAGCCATTTCTTATCAATAAGCTTCTGACTTCCCTACTCACAGGGTCAACTTTATTTTTCCTAAAACGAATAAGACGTTCTTTCTCTACTAGCAATTCTGGCATCCACTGAAGAGATATTATGTTTTTCATTCCACACCCATTTTATAGCAACCAAAATGAGCTGTGCATTTATAAAGATAACATGCTGTGTGCATTTAGAAAGATAATCTTTTAGGCAAAAATTATGTAGCTGTCAAAACCATGAAATTCACATGTGTGGTGAGACTTTGCTTGACTAAAGTTCAATGCTTCTGGTTCCTAGCAGTTATTAGGGAGTTATAAGCTTCAAATTTACTCACAACTTCTGAACTCTTGTTCACAAAGTTTACTCAGTCCAGTTGTAGGATTGACAGAAGTAGGTAGTGCCAGGTTAGTGACCTGTTACCAACACTAATTTATTTGATGACATTTCCAATAAGACAAGAGTCCATGTTTCATAAAGCTGGGAAGCTTTCTATTATTTAAAATTATTCAGGGACTTCCCAGGTGGCACAGTGGTTAAGAATCTGCCTGCCAATGTAGGGGTCACGGGTTCGAGCCCTGGTCCGGGAAGATCCCACATGCCGCGGAGCAACTAAGCCCATGCACCACAACTACTGAGCCTGTGTGCCACAACTACTGAGCCCACATGCCTAGAGCCCCTGCTCCGCAGCAAGAGAAGCCACCTCAATGAGAAGCCTGCGCACCGCAATGAAGAGTAGCCCCCGCTCGCCGCAATTAGAGAAAGCCCGCATGCAGCAATGAAGACCCAACGCAGCCAATAAATAAATTAAACTTTTTAAATTTTAAAAAATAAAATTATTTAGCTGAAGAATATTCTGCTCAGTCAGAAATGGTTGACACTGTTATTTTTATAAGTCTAGTGATCCTAGATTATGAAGAATCATTTGCAATTGACAAGAGAGTTACCACGGGAAAAAAATTACCTACTGAAACAGTTCCTAGTTCACATTGTAATATTCCAGAATATTTCGAATTTTCTCAAACGTTATTATAACTTTCAAAATATTTTCTCAGCAAAATATTTTTCACTTCATTTTTTAAAAAATATTACATAGTTATTGACTATATTCCCCACACTTTACATTTCATACCTGTGACTCATTTATTTTGCAACTGGAAGTTTGTAACTCTTAAATCTCTCTCACTTATTTCTTTCCTCTCCCCTCTGGCATCTACCAGTTTGTTCTCTGTTTCTATTTTGTTATATGTGTTCATTTGTTTTGTTTTTTAGATTCCACATGTAAGTGAAACCATACAGCATTTGTCTTTCTCTGACTTATTTCACTCAGCATAATATCCTCTAGGTCCATCCATGTTGTTGCAGATGCCAAGGTTTCATTCTTTTTATGGCTAATATTCCAATGTATATACGTGCCACATCTTCTCTATCCATTCATCTATTGATGGGCACTTAGGTTGCTTCTGTGTCTTGGCTATTGTAAGTAAGGCTGCAATGAATATTGGGGCGTATGTATCTTTTCAAATTAGTGTTTTCATTTTCTACTGATAGAACCCAGGAGTGGAATTGCTGGATCATATGGTAGTTCTATTTTTAATTTTTTGAGGATTCTCCATACTGTTTTCCATAGAGGCTGCACCAATCTACATTCCCACCAACAGTGCACAAGTGTTCCCTCTTCTCCACATCCTTGCCAATATTTGTTATTTGTTGCCTTTTTGATAATAGCCATAGTGACAGTGTGAGGTGGTATCTCATTGCTGTTTGGATTTGCATTTCCCTCAGGATTAGTGATGTTGAACATCTTTTCATGTGCCTGTTGGTCATCTGTATGCCTTCCTAGGAAAAAATGTTTATTCAGATCCTCTGCCCATTTTTTTTTTTTTTTTGCAGTACGCGGGCCTCTCACTGCTGTGGCCTCTCCCGTTGCGGAGCACAGGCTCCGGACGCGCAGGCTCAGCAGCCATGACTCACGGGCCCAGCCGCTCCGCGGCATGTGGGATCTTCCCAGACCGGGGCACGAACCGGTGTCCCCTGCATCAGCAGGCGGACTCTCAACCACTGCGCCACCAGGGAAGCCCCCTTCTGCCCATTTTTAAATCAGGTTTTTAATTTTTAATATTGAGTTGTATGAGTTCTTTGTATATTTGGGATATACCCATACTGATATAAAACAATCGAATAATTAAGTAAATAGAAGAGAAGCACTAGCTCTTCAATACTGTAGAATTCCAACTCATAAATGGAGTAGGAATGACGGAAAAAGAAAATCACCATTTGGCAAACACCACAGGAAAAATTGCTGCAGGCAAAAGCCATCGAGGTCTGCTAAAATTCAAGTGGAAATACGATGAGAAAGAGGATATTTTTCCAGTCTGAAAGTAAATTTACAGTGGAGAAATCTAGCAGACATTATTAACCCAGTGATCAAAGTTAACATCACCAGTAATGAGACATAGCAACATGATGGCCCTCAGGATGCAATCCACTGAGAAGGGCACAGCATCACTCTGTGTTAATCTTGCCAAAAAGAGAAAACTTCAGACAAACTCAAATTGACAGACAATATGCATAATAACTCTACTGTACTTTTCAAAAGTCAAGGTTATAAGGAAAGACTGAGGAACAATTAGAGAAGGCAGGCCGAAAGCAATGTGGGATCCTGGGACAAAAAGAGAACAGTCGTGGGAAGAATGGGGAAACTTGAATAAGGGCTTTAGTTAACAGTTAATACCCACATTAATTTCCTGTTTTCTTTTTTTAATAGATTTTATTTATTTATTTATTTATTTATTGGCTGTGTTGGGTCTTCATCGCTGCGCGCAGGCTTCCTCTAGTTGCAGCGAGTGGAGGCTCCTCTTTGTTGTGGTGCGCAGGCTTCTCATTGCGGTGGCCTCTCTTTGTTACGGAGCAGGGGCTCTAGGCATGTGGGCTCAGTAGTTGTGGCTCGCAAGCTCCGTAGTTGTGGCTCCTGGGCTTAGCTGCTCCGTGGCACATGGGATCTTCCAGGACCAGGGCTCAAACCTGTGCCCCCTGCATTGGCAGGCGGATTCCCAACCACTGTGCCACCAGGGAAGCTCCAGTTTCCTGGTTTTGATCATTGTACCATGGTCATGCAAATATGTTAACATTAGGAGAAAAAGCTGGGTAAGGGATATATGGACACCTTTTCAACTACATTTGCAACTTGTCTGTAAGTCTAAAATTAACTCAAAAATAAAAAGTTAGGGACTTCCCTGGCGATCCAGCGGTTAAGACTCCGTGCTTCCACTGCAGGGGGCACAGGTTCAATCTCTGGTTGGGGAACTAAGATCCTACATGCTGTGCAGCATGGCCAAAAAATAAAATAAAATAAGATAAAAAGTTAAAAATATGTCAACGTCATGAAAAACAAAGACTGAGAAATTGTTTCCGATTGGAGGAGACTAAGAAGACAGGACAACTTAATATTCCTTATCGTGATTGTGGTGCTAGTTTCATAGGTGCATACATGTTAAAACTTATCAAACTGTATCCTTTAAATATGTGCAGTTTATTGTATGTTAATTATGAATCAGTAAAGCTCTAAAAAAAAGGATAAAGGAAATAGATGGAAGCAAGGGCAATTCATAATTAAATACAGAATGAGTGAGTTCATGAGTTGTGTTTTTGTTTTCCCTCCTAATGCTAATATAAATGGCAACTCCCACTTGTGCTAGAAGAATAGATTTGTGACCCAGCCCTACTCAAGCTGAGCATTCCATCCTCTGTCACTTAGATCATACTAATTAGTTCAAGTACAGGCCCACGATCCAAGTCAGTTCAATCAGAATCCTCCCCAGGACTTCCCTGGTGGTGCAGTGGTTAAGAATCTTCCTGCCAATGCAGGGGACACGGGTTCAAGCCCTGGTCCGGGAAGATCCCACACACCGCGGAACAACTAAGCCCGTGCACCACAGCCACTGAGCCTGCACTCCAGAGCCCGCGATCCACAACTACTGAGCCTGCAAGCCACAACTACTGAAACCCACGTGCCTAGAGCCCGTGCTCTGCAGCAAAGAGAAGCCACCACAATGAGAAGCCCGCACACTGCAATGAAGAGTAGTCCCCGCTCTCACAACTAGAGAAAGCCCATGAGCAGCAACAAAGACCCAACGCAGCCAAAAATAAATAAATTTATTTAAAAAAAAAAAAAAGAATCCTCCCCAGACTTTGTCCCTTGTGCCAGAGCTATAAGAAAAAAAATCCTATCCATCCCCCCACCACTGGTGTGATATGAGTCTTGAGCTACATGCAGCCCTCTCTGCCTCTATTGGAGATAGTCCATGAGAAATGAAATCTATACAAAAGAAAGTAGAATGGGAAGATGGGGAGAGAGAAGGAATGACATTATTTGAATCTTTGGATCCAGCTGTTCTTGAACTGCATCTATCTGTCTGTCAGTCAGTTACAAAACCCAATCATTTTACTTTTATTTTTCCCCCCTGAGCTGGTCTGAGTAGAGTTCCTGTCACTTGCAACCAAATGAATCCTGAACACAAAATAACTCTAAAATCAGTGGGGTAACAAAGGTCATAAATAATCCTCCTTATCCTTGAATACCAACCGTGTCCAAAACACAATATAAGAAACTAGAACTGCTTAAAGAAAATGGTTAAGCCATGATTATTACAATGTAGCTAAGTAGTCCACAAACAATTTGTTGGGGGTTATCAGATCCTGGGCCATGAACTAGACCTGACTAACGAATGGAACAGTCAACTCCTACATGCTTCCAATTATCCAGAGCTGATGATCTACTGCCAGTCCTCTAAGTCCTGGAGAACTTAAAGAGAACTCGAATTCAGGATCTTATCATGAAGTGAGTTTTCCTCTTGTTCTCACTCTAGCAACTTATGCCTGTGATTAGGCCCATGAGCATTTTTTTTTTTTTTTTTTACCCTGAAGCCCTGGCTTGATAACACATCAGGGTTCCAGTTCAGCAGAGAAATTCTGCTTCCTACCTGGTGACTCCCCTTGAGCTTCCATCCTGTGGCAGACACCCTGCTACTCTCCCTCCTGGTACCAATGCCCAGCCTGCCTAGATCTGCATTTATTGCCCATTTCTAGTCTCACTGCCATGATACCCAGATGGGATTCTAAATAAATTAGGAATTATTTTGGTTGCAAGTAAGAGAAAACAGCTCCCAAGTAAGGATAAACAAGTGTTAGACAAATAAGGGTTTCGTTTTCTCACAAAACCGGAAATCTGAGGTGAGTGGTCATCCCCTGTGTTCGTTCAGCATCTCAGGGATATCAGTACCGGCACCTCTCTCAGCAGTTCTCTCAGCCTCTCCCTCTGGGCGGCAGGAAGGTGCCTTAGGCTCCAGATGTAATGTCTGCCTGCATTTTAGAAAAGGAAGAAGGGAGGAAGGAAGGTGCCAGCCATGGCTGTCCCTTTTATCAGGAGAGAAAACTCTTCCAGAAACTCCTCAGTGTTCTTCTGTGCATGTCTTCTTAGCCAGAATTACCTCAAGGGGGCTGGGATGGGCCCCAATAGCCCTGCCAAAGTTGAGTTTTTAAAAATATATATACAAAAATATATCCTACAAATGCAATGAATAACAGTGATTCTCGAAATAAGGCTATTTACTCTATGAATGAGATGTTATCTGGACTTCTGATAAAGAAACTAAATATGTTATGAAACAAATGTTGTGACTTATAATACAACTTTGAGAACGTCAATTTGAAGGAGGTGGAAATACGAAGAGGAAAGTCAGCATTAGTCCCTGCTTGAACTGGATCTGTGTAGGATAACTGTCTGGTGTTACAACTACATTGATAGCTCCGAATGTTACTAAAATGCCAGTCTTTGTTAGCAGTCAGCCCTGACCTGTGTCCCAATGAGGGGAAGTCCATCTGTGGGCTGTGGAGTGAAATCCCCTGCTAGAAGGGCAGTCTGTGTGCCCACACGGCCACATTCATCACAAGTTTCTGTCGGAAGCTTGTTAAAATAAACTTGTTACCAGACAAGTTAGTTCAGTTCAGTTTCAGAAAACACACTTGCAAGGCATCATCTATATCTGTTGAGTATCAACACGGTGAAGTTAAATTTTATTTCAATTACATCATTACGATAAAGCTGTTTTATGCTTTTTCCCTTTTCAAGTGAGAAAATAATCTCTAGGTTCATGAACAGTTGAAGACTAAAGTATGAAATAAATCTGCTTTCTAAAAATATTCACAAATGTAATACAACTCCCTATTTTTAAAAAAATGGGTACAGAAATGGAGAAAGTGGAAAATGTAATAATCTCACCTTTTAGAGAGCCACTACTAACAATGTGGTAAGTTGTAATGTAACAATGTAAAAAGTTCCCTCTACTTTCAAACTTCAACAAATATGGGGGAAAGTTGCATCAGAGTAAAAACGTCATTGTCCCTCCCAGTCCCCAAGGGATGAAGTCAGTGGACACCTGCATAGTAATGTCACCTTGGACTTAATGAACACATGACCTTGTTAAAAGTCTTTTGAATCCTTTCTTATTCATAAGTGGAGCAGCTTCTGTATCCTCCCAGTGTTCTATGTATTTGCTAACAGCTGATGGATTGTGAACGTTGTCTTTATCACATTCTCCTCAGGGACAGATAATGTGTAACGCTCTCTCCTCCCAGAAACTTTCTTTCTCCCCAGTGAGTACTACTTCCTAGAAGACACGCAGTGTAGATGTCAGTGGGGTGTGAAAAAACCCCCACCCCATCCCTTGAATTTCATGTATTTCTTTGTTTATCCATCCCTTGAGTTTTAAAATGAAATTCCTTTAAACCACCTCTCACTCTCAATTTCTAACACCTGAGAGTCTCAAGGGTCCCTCTGAGATTTCTGAAACCTGCCATGGATTTAAAGTCCTCTTGGCCCATGGGTGATATCTCTATTTCACCCTCATTTCATCCCAAAATGCAGAACTCAACCTCATTTCCAGTTTCCACAAGAAATCTCTTCACCCCAAACATGTTATATTTGAAAGGTCTTTAGCAGACTTTGGAGGATTGCATCACACAGCACCCAGGCTTCCACCATCTCCTTTGCCTCCCTCTTTCCTCCTGATCTCCCTTCCCCCAGCCCCAAATTCTTTCTCTTCAGTTAACCAGGCAGTCTCCTGTTTCTTGTAAGCTACTGGTTTCCAAAATTTGGTCTCCAAAACAGCAGCATCACACCACCCAGGAACGTGTTAGAAACACAAACTCTCAGGTCCTACCCCAGGTCTACCAAATCAGAAACTCTGGGGCAAGGGGCCCAGCAATCCAGGTTTTAACAAGC
Source organism: Phocoena sinus (assembly GCF_008692025.1). NCBI lineage: Eukaryota > Metazoa > Chordata > Mammalia > Artiodactyla > Phocoenidae > Phocoena > Phocoena sinus. The sequence continues at coordinate 40,043,958 of NC_045766.1, forward strand.
CCCCCAAGGGTTTTGATGCCTGCTAAAGTTTAAGAACTTCTGCACTCAGATCCAGGGCTTAAACTCTACCCCACATCTGCCTCTGAAGTAATTCTACGAACAGAGAAGCACCTCACACACCAAAAGAGGAATCTCACACCAGCTACTGAGGGAATAAATATGTCCCTCTCTTACCGCATTCCATTTCCATTATACTGCACTGGCTTCCTGCTTTTCTCACTGTTCCCTTCTGATCAAACTCTTACTCTTTTTTCTTTTTTTAATTTAATTTTATTAATTTTTTTATACAGCAGGTTCTTATTAGTCATCAATTTTATACACATCAGTGTATACAATCCCAATCTCCCAATTCAGCACACCACCATCCCCACCTCCCGCCACTTTCCCCCCTTGGTGTCCATACATTTGTTCTCTACATCTGTGTCTCAACTTCTGCCCTGCAAACGGGTTCATCTGTACCATTTTTCTAGGTTCCACATACATGCGTTAATAAACAATATTTGTTTTTCTCTTTCTGACTTACTTCACTCTGTATGACAGTCTCTAGATCCATCCACATCTTGATAAATGACCCAATTTTGTTCCTTTTTATGGCTGAGTAATATTCCATTGTATATATGTACCACATCTTCTTTATCCATTCGTCTGTCAATGGGAATTTAGGTTGCTTCCATGACCTGGCTGTTGTAAATAGTGCTGCAGTGAACATTAGGGTGCATGTGTCTTTTTGAATTTTAGAGTGAGAGATGCCAGGGCGGTCTGGATATACCTGCCTCCCAGGGTGGCTGCCTGCAGAAGATGAGTCCAGAGCTCTATGTCCTAGGGAGTGGGGTCATCAGTCCCCTGTGCTTCAAGAGTTGGAAAGAAGAAACTGACCAGCCTGAGAGGGAGTGGGGACAGTGGTTTTGGTCCCCGAGGGGTGAATGCCAGGACCAGCAGTGACATAGAGCTTCCAGGGTGGGGATGTCCTGCACGGGGCTCGCCCCACTGAGGGTCCTTCTTGGCTAAGCCTGGCGTTGAGGGAAGGAGAGTCCTGATTAAAAGGATCACTTCAGGCTTGTGCCCCACCTGGTCTGTGGGCACACTCAATGGACAACAGTAACCACCTGTGATAATAGAAGGCCAGCCTCAAAAAAAGACGCCGAGTGCCAGTGAGACACGACAGCAGCAACGGCCATCCGGACAGAGCGGACATGAGTGCTTTTCCTGGCCAGACCCTTGCAAACAGGGTGGCCCTGAAGTGTCTGGCAAATGGGGAGGGAGAAGACTTACACGCTTTAAAATCCTTCGGTTCGTGTGAAAGCCCATCTTCAGGAATTTAGAGAGTTAAAGTTTTGGGGGCTCCTTGCCTGTCTCACTGCAAACATCCTATTTGAAGAGTCAAACCTCTGGCTGACTGCGGATAGAGGTAGAGCTGGAGAGGAAGCAGTGTGGAGTCGGTCTGGTTTTTATCACAGGTGATTACCATTCTGATTAAACGAGAAAAAAGGGGATTAACCTCTGAAGAGATCGCCGTGGCCACCTGGACCCTGCGTTGGCTACTTGGGGTCACTCAGAAGCCGTTACCTCTCCTTCACCTTCTCTCCCTCTGGAGAAATCTCCCCCATGTATCCGGTGATTAAGTCGCAGTGAAACCACTCACTGTGACGAAGACAGAAACATTAGAAACAGTAAAACATTGCCCTGAATTTCTGTGTGTTCTCTCTTCCTCAGTCTTTTTTGGGAAGGGGTAATAGATTAATTATTATAATTCTGTTTGAAAGTAAGTAATTGTAAAATAACTTTAAACAAAATTTTAAAAAAATCATCTCAACTGGGTCCTTGATATTATACCTGTGAGGTGATTGTCCTGATGGAATTTATAGCCCCAGGTCTATAAGAATAATAAATAAATAAGAATAATATATGTGTATTTACTAGGAAGTGTATTAATTCTTTCTATTTTTTCATGCATTCAATACCTAGTAAATGCAGGTGTAAAAAGATGGATAAAGGTATACTAAAATAAATAATAATATGAGTTCCTTGAGCCTAGGGAGAAAATTCTCATCTTCCAAATTGGCATATTTCAGATGTTTGCTTTTAAACTGTTTGGAATTCAAAATGTGCTTTCCCACAGGTGTGGCAAGAACTAGAGAAATGAGGAAGAGGAACATCACGGGAAAAAAAGTGCGTCTCTAGGTATTTGAACTAGTTGGCATTACAACTCCTGCTTTGGAATTTTTTTTTTTTTGCGGTACTCGGGCCTCTCACCGCCGTGGCCTCTCCCCTTGCGGAGCACAGGCTCCGGACGCGCAGGCTCAGCGGCCATGGCTCACGGGCCCAGCCGCTCCGCGGCATGTGGGATCTTCCCAGACCGGGGCACGAACCCGTGTCCCCTGCATTGGCAGGCGGACTCTCAACCACTGCGCCACCAGGGAAGCACCCTGCTATGGAATTTGAGGAAAAGAAAGGAAACAAGGGAAGAGTGAGAGCAATTCTCAGGGTAGGTCACAGAGCACACAACAGCTTGATTACTTCCCAGAGTAAGGGCCTTGGTGGTGGCAGGGGGGCGGGGGTGTGTGGAGGGGGCAGGCTGGGTAGCCACCTCCTCCGTGAGACAGTGTGAGGCCATCTGCTTTCATACAAAAGTCTTTTATACCTCAGGTTTGTGTCCCTTGGTCATCACTGCATATGCGGTCCAGTTAACCGTTCTGATCTCCAGTGTGATTAACCTTCATATAGAATCTCTTCTCTAGTTCCACGCATTGCCCAGAATCTTCTTTATCTATGAATAGCCCCCCCTCATTTATTTTTGGCACAATCCATCCTTCTTCTCCTTTAGGGTGCAACAGAAGTCTTACTTTTATGGAAAGGAACTTTCTGACTCAGGCTAGAGGAATATCTCTACCACCATATCTTGACTCTACCTAGAGAGAGACAGGTAACCTCTATTTATATACACAGATCTCAGACACTCTTTGTGCTTCTTTTAATCTACATAGCCTCAGAATACACCTGGGAAGCTTTTTTGCACCCTAGAGCTATTTAAATTAGGTTATCTTCCAATGAATAGAAGGATTTTTTTTTAATGGAACCATCTTTATTTTAAATGAAATTTTGTTCTAAATTAACTTTATTTCAAAGGCAAATATTAAAAGTTGTTTAGCGTCTCATAAACTATCATTTATCATTTATATTAAAACCTAATCTTTTAAGACAAATACACAGTGGAAGGAGTAGACAGATCCATCTACCTTAAATGACTCTCAGTTCACAGTTCTCTCTCACCATTCCAGGTGAGAATTATAAGAATTATAAGAATAACATTTAGAAAAACTAAACAATCATGCTAGTCATCACTCTAGTTATTTAATGGCAGCACGTTGGCTTATTTAACAGGTAATGTTTTCTTCCTTTTCCTTCACACACAAGTAGAAAAGCAGTGATTAGATTCCTCATGAAAGCAAATCCAAGGTTATTAGGGAGTCACTGTATGTAGTTTTATGTGCAGGAAAAAAATCTAATGAATAATTCTATCACTCCTGTCTATACACTATTTGCCAGTATTGAAAGAGCTGTGAACTAGATAAATGTTTACAAATGGATTTTAATTTTAGTATAGCTAAATATTTAGTATACTAAATATTAATAGCTGTGGATTTAATTTTGGATAAACGAAATCTTGGTAATAAGAGGCCAGGGGGTTGATAACTACCTGATGCTCATTATACAGAAATTTGTTTGCTTTTATAGCCATAGTACTTCTGAACTGTGCCTGTGATAAAGGGAAGCCAGCAGTAAAAAGCATGAAGGTGACTGAGAAATAGCTCGAAGTATACATCCCCTTGAATGAATAGTCTCAGCTGCCTCAATACACGAAGAGCAAATTATTTTGATTCTTTTTAGCTGTGTGGACATCCCATCTCATTTCACAAAAGGTTTAAGGCAAACCATTATTATTAATTCACAATTTAAAAACTGATTCTTGAGGAATCCATAAGGGAGGAAGGAAATCATCTGTGAGAACAAGTTTAAAAGTTGAATATCTAGTGACCCTATGATTCCCACCTTCTGGTGTTCACCCTCTCATATGATCCCCTCCCCTGAGTGTGGATAGGACCTGTGACTTGCTTCAAACAAATAGATTATGGTAAAGGTGATGAATGTCACTCCCATGATTATGTTATGCTTATAAGATTCCATCTTGCTGGCTGTCTTGCCCTCACTCCCCTGCTGACTTTGAAGAAGCAAACACCCATGCTATGAACTGCCTGTGAAGGGACCCACATGGCAAGGATCTGCAGGTAGCCTGTAGGAGCTAAGGGCCTACAGCTTCAAGGAACAACAACCTGAGTGAGCCTCAAAGTGGACCCTTCCACAGTCAAACTTCAAGATGAGAATACAGCCTAACTAACACCTTGGTTGTAGTCTGGCGAGATCGTGAAGCAGAGAACCCAGCTAAACCAGGGCTAGACTGAATCACAGAAACTGTGAGATAATAAATGTGTGTTGTTTTAAGCTACTAAAAAAAAAAGTTGAACTAACTAGGAATATTCTATTTTTCAGTAATTCTACTTGCAGAAGGATTTTTAAGCCCAATTATTCTCCCCTGCTCAATTTCCTAAAAACCTTAAGGCCCATGCTGTCCAAAAGAAGGAGAAAGAGATTAAAAAGGGAAATAAAAATGGAAAATACAGAAGATAACTTTAGTGGTAATATTTGAGACATAAAGGAAACAGAGCTTGCAAGGAAGGATTTTGTGAGAGGATTAACTATGGTCATTCTTGGTAGCCATGCTATGCTCAAAAGCCATAGCTTTCCAGGACCAGATGGCTTCACAGGTGAATTCTATCAAACATTTAGAGAAGAGCTAACACCTATCCTTCTCAAACTCTTCCAAAATATAGCAGAGGGAGGAACACTCCCAAACTCATTCTACAAGGGCACCATCACCCTGATACCAAAAGCAGAGAAAGATGTCACAAAGAAAGGAAACTACAGGCCAATATCACTGATGAACATAGAACAAAAATCCTCAACAGAATACTAGCAAACAGAATCCAACAGCACATTAAAAGGATAATACACCATTATCAAGTGGGGTTTACCCCAGTAATGCAAGGATTCTTCAATATACGCAAATCAATTAATGGGATACACCATATTAACAAACTGAAGGATAAAAACCATATGATCAGGCTTCCCTGGTGGCGCAGTGGTTGAGAGTCCACCTGCTGATGCAGGGGATACGGGTTCGTGCCCCGGTCTGGGAAGATCCCACATGCCGTGGAGCGGCTAGGCCCGTGAGTCATGGCCACTGAGCCTGCGCGTCTGGAGCCTGTGCTCCGCAACGGGAGAGGCCACAACAGTGAGAGGCCCACATACCGCAAAAAAAAAAAAAAAAAGAAAGAAAGAAAGAAATGCCAATTTAAAGCTTAGTTCAATCTTATACTTTAAAAAGTTTCTTTAGGTAATACTCAGTCTCTTGAGGCTCCTCCTCTCCTTAAGTTGGGTCTGGATGATGGGGAGACAGTTGTTCCTCTGTGATTTTGTGCAACTTGTTGGGGTAAGGCAAGGTCCTTGAAGCCATGTTCAGTTTTTGGTTTTGTACCTGGAAGCTGTGCAAAATCCATTGTCCACTCAGCCTCTCTGTGCTTCTGGAATTCGTGGCTCAAGTCTAAGGCTGGTGTGAGTGGTGACTGGGCTCTTTCCAGCGGGCAGTGCTCCCAATGGGGCTCCCCTGGCTGCTTGGCTTTCCCCAACTCCTGCTGCCTGCAGACCCCCGAGTCTCTGCCATATCCTCTCTGCAGTCTCTCTGCCTGTTCTCTACCCCAGCCTCTGGGTGGGTTGCCTCACTGGGCCTCAGGGTAGACATTCCGCTACCAATTCAGGGTCTGCACCCCATGGGAGCTGTCGGTGCCTCAGGCAGCAAAACTTGAGGTAACCATATTGCATCACTTCTCTGATACAGAAGCTCCCTTGCTGGCGTGGGGCAGCCTGGGAGGTGGTGCTTTCCAAGAGCCTGAACAAAGTTGTGTGTCCTTCCTCCTCCTTCTTCCTATTTCCTTTCTGTTTCCACTTGAAAGATTTAGGGAAGAGCAGGAATAATAAAGACCATTCAGAGCAGCCAGGAAACTAACTTTGTTCTCAGTGGTCCCTAAAAAGCTTTTAGGCAAATTGCTAGGGAGGAACGTTAAGGAGCCTTAATTAGGGTTTTCAAAATCAAACCCAAGACAACACAGAATTTCATTGTGTAATCTAAATAATCATTGGTAAAATTGGAACTACAGTCCTAAGGAAAGAAGATGGAACATGAAGAGAGGTGAGCAGGTCGTCCTGAGGCGGTGCCACTCTTCCTGTTATCCTCTTGGTGTTTATAGCAAATTCAGAACAGCAGGAAGGATGTAGCTACTGTGTAAGCAATGACTCCACACTGATCCTGTCAAGTTCTTTCTCAGACCCCTGCCCACTTATTGGCCTGGATTCGGGTTTAGAGTCGCAACTGCAGTGCCTAATGATAAATATCTGATACATTTATCATTACACCATTTATAAATTATATATATATAAAACAGTCTTCTGCTATAATGTTTGAATATAAGCTCCATGAGATAAGGGACTTTGTCTTATTTTTTTTACTACCAAATACTCCTAGGACCTAGAACTTTGTACAGTATTTAGTAAATGGAAGATGTTTAGGAAATATTTGTGGCCTGATTAACTGATTATTTTATGCTATGTTGAAACTCTTTTCTCAGCATGCCCTATACTGAAGGCAGTAATTCTAGTGTATTGGCTTACTTAAAATTTTTCCATGTAATAGTTACATTTTGGACCCATACTTCAGATATATAAAAAGTTTTATCACAATGCTAGTTTCCACCTATTAAAAGATGCTTTTCCAGGGTGTGTGTGTTTATGTGTATGTGTGTTTCCCACAATCAAAAGATGTAATCCTGCAATTATGGCAAAAACATAAATGGTCACATTTAAAATATCAAATAAGACATTAAGTTGAGAACAAAGTTATTAACATTGGTTTAGTCTACGGTGGGTTTTTGTTTTTGGCCATTTGATTTATCAAGTATTTATAAAGCATCAGTTGTGATGACTGAAATATTTGCCACTTATATGAACCCAGGTCTTCTTAGCTGGGGAGCCAGGAAACCTACACTGTAAGGAAACAGCTAAGTGCCAACACAGTGAATACTGATTAAATGCTCAAATGAGTGATATCAATGGTGAATGCTCTGGGAGCATGAAAGGCAAAGGTGAGGTCACTGTGAACTCTAAGAGAAAAAGGAGGCTTCAGGAAGAATTATAGTCTGAGGTGGACCAAATAGCTCCACCCTGGACCCAGCGTGGAAGGACCCCCTCCACTCCTTCTTTGGTCACACTTCCCAACAAGAGTGAGGAGTGTAGGGAATTGCATCCCCCCTCTTCTGGGCCATGCTCTGTGTACTGGGACCCCAGGATTCTGGCCAAACAGCCCCTTTCCAGGGTCTCGTCTCCTGGCAGCCACAGACAGGTGAAGGATTGAGTAGAAGGTGGAAAAGAAGCAGGGTGGACCAAGAGCCTGAGGCTGAGGACCAGCGGCTGGCTCTTCCTGTATCATCACATCCTGGCACAGAACATGAATTCTAAATTAGAACTCAGCCTTCCAGGTTACTATGAAGGTGAAGGAGGAAGATAGAACACAACTTTTTTTTTTTAATTTTAAGTTAATTTGTAACATTTAAATATTTAGATATAATAATATTGATTCAAATTTGTACTTTTGCCCCAGGCCTGACAAATATCAGGGGCACGTCTGACCAGAAAGGATAGGGAAGGGGAAGAAGGAGGGGAGTGGAATGAAAAGGAAACATCTAGGAGAAATGCTGTGCAGTGAGCTCCACGCAGCGGGTAAAGTGGACCTCTCAGAGCCTGCAGGAAGGCAACAGGAGATGAGTTCTTCCCCCTGACTAAGAAAAGAGAAGCCCTTACCTGAACTTGTGCATATACACTTTAATAAAACATAAGTTCCAGGTGATTTGTAGTAATTTTGTGGGCTATCTGCTCTCCTTTCAATAAGTTCCTTATTGCGTAAAACGAACAGAGTACAGTTCTGAACCGCCATTACGGTAGACCTCCCTGGCAGTCTAGTGGTTAAGACTCTGCACTTCCATTGCAGGGGGCACGGGTTTGATCCCTGGTCACAAAACTAATAGCCTGCATGCCACATGGTGCGGCCAAAAAAAAAAAAAAAAAAAGCACAGAAGAAAGGCCAGAGGTGATAGATATGTTCTATGACAACAAATTAAGAAACAAACAAACAAAAAAACCTGGGACCAACCAGAATCACAACTAACTGCTGAACAATCATTGACAGGAAGACACTGGAACTCACCCAAAAAGATACACCACATCCAAAGACAAAGGAGAAGCCACAATGAGTTGGTAGGAGGGGTGCAATCACAATAAAATCAAATCCCATAACTGCTGGGTGGGTGAATCACAAACTGGAGAACATTTATACCACAGAAGTCCAACCACTGGAGTGACGGTTCTGAGCCCCACATCCAGCTTCCGAACCTGGGGGTTCAGCAATGGGAGGAGGAATTCCTAGAGAAGCAGACTTTGAAGGCTAGCAGGATTTGATTGCAGGACTTCGACAGGACTGGGAGAAACAGAGACTCCACTCTTGGAGGGCACACACAAAGTAGTGTGCACACTGGGACCCAGGGGAAGGAGCAGTGACCCCGTAGGAAACTGAACCAGACCTACCTGCTAGTGTTGGAGGGTCTCCAGCAGAGGGGCGGGGGGGGGGTGGCTGTGTCTCACCGTGAGGACAAGGACACTGGCAGCAGAAGTTCTGGGAGGTACTCCTTGGTGTGAGCCCTCCCAGAGTCTGCCATTAGCCCCATCAAAGAGACCAGGTAGGTTCCAGTGTTGGGTCGCCTCAGGCCAAATAGCCAAAAGGAAGGGAACCCAGCCCCACCCATCAGCAGACAAGTGGATTAAAGTTTTACTGAGCTCTGCCCACCAGAGCAACAGCCAGCTCTACCCACCACAAGTCCCTCCCATCAGGAAACTTGCACAAGCCTCTTAGATAGCCTCATCCACCAGAGGGCAGACAGCAGAAGCAAGAAGAACTACAATCCTGCAGCCAGTGGAAAAAAAAACCCACATTCACAGAAAGATAGATAAGATGAAAAGGCAGAGGGCTATGTACCACATGAAGGAACAAGATAAAACCCCAGAAAAACAACTAAATGAAGTGGAGAGAGACAACCTTCCAGAAAAAGAATTCAGAATAAAGACAGTGAAGATGATCCAGGACCTCGGAAAAAGAATGGAGGCGAAGATTGAGAAGTTGCAAGAAATGTTTCACAAAGAACTAGAAGAATTAAAGAACAAACAAACAGAGATGAACAATACAATAACTGAAATGAAAACTATATTAGAAGAAATCAATAGCAGAATAACTGAGGCAGAAGAATGGATAAGTGACCTGGAAGACAGAATGGTGGAATTCACAGCTGTGGAACAGAATAAAGAAAAAAGAATGAAAAGAAATGAAGACAGCCTAAGAGACCCCTGGGACAACATTAAATGCAACAACATTCACGTTATAGGGGTCCCAGAAGGAGAAGAGAGAAAGGACCAGAGAAAATATTTGAAGAGATTAGAGTCGAAAACTTCCCTAACATGGAAAAGGAAATAGCCACCCAAGTCCAGCAAGTGCAGAGAGTCCCATACAGGATAAACCCAAGGAGAAACACGCTGAGACACATAGTAATCAAATTGGCAAAAATTAAAGACAAAGAAAAATTATTGTAAGCAGCAAGGGAAAAACGACAAACAACATACAAGGGAACTCCCATAAGGTTAACAGCTGATTTCTCAGCAGAAACTCTACAAGCCAGAAGGGAGTGGCATGACATATTTAAAGTGATGAAAGAGAAGAACCTACAACAAAGATTACTCTACCCAGCAAGGATCTCATTCAGATTTGATGGAGAAATCGGAAGCTTTACAGACAAGCAAAAGCTAAGAGAATTCAGCACCACCAAACCAGCTCTACAACAAATGCTAAAGGAATGTCTCTAAGTGGGAAACACAAGAGAAGAAAAGGACCTACAAAAACAAACCCAAAATGATTAAGAAAATGGTAATAGGAACATACATATCGATAATTACCTTAAATGTGAAGGGATAAATGCTCCAACCAAAAGACACAGGCTCGCTGAATGGATAAAAAAACAAGACCCATATATATGCTGTCTACAAGAGACACACTTCAGACCTAGGGACACATACAGACTGAATGTGAGGGGATGGAAAAAGATATACCATGCAAATGGAAATCAAAAGAAAGCTGAAGTAGCAATACTCATATCAGATAAAATAGACTTTAAAATAAAGAATGTTGCAAGAGACAAGGAAGGACACTACATAATGATAAAGGGATCGACCCAAGAAGAAGATATAACAATTATAAATATATATGCACCCAAAATAGGAGCACCTCAATACATAAGGCGACTGCTAACAGCTCTAAAAGAGGAAATTGACAGTAACACAATAATAGTGGGGGACTTTAACACCTCCCTTACACCAATAGACAGATTATCCAAACAGAAATTTAATAAGGAAAGAGAAGCTTTAAATGACACAATAGACCAGATAGATTTAATTGATATTTATAGGACATTCCACCCAAAAACAGCAGATTACACTTTCTTCTCAAGTGTACACAGAACATTCTCCAGGACAGATCACATCTTGGGTCACAAATCAAGTCTCACTAAATTTAAGAAAATTGAAATCATATCAAGCATCTTTTCTGACTACAACGCTATGAGATTAGAAGATTAGTTCAGTAGAACTAGAACAGGGAAAAAAACGTGAAAAACACTAACACATGGAGTCTAAAGAATACATTACTAAATAACCAAGAGATCCCTGAAGAAATCAAAGAGGAAATCAAAAAATACCTACAGACAGATGGCAATGAAAACACAGCAATCCAAAACCTATGGGATGCAGCGAAAGCAATTCTAAAAGGGAAGTTTATAGCAATACAATCCTACCTCAAGAAACAACAAACATCTCAAATAAACAACCTAACCTTTCACCTAAAGGAACTAGAGAAAGAAGAACAAACAAAACCCAAAGTTAGTAGAAGGAAAGAAATCACAAAGATCAGAGCAGAAATAAGTGAAATAGAAACAAAGAAAACAATAGCAAAGATCAATAAAACTAAAAGCTGTTTCTTTGAGAAGATAAACAAAATTGATAAACCATTAGCCAGACTCATGAAGAAAAAGAGGGAGAGAACTCAAATCAATAAAATTAGAAATGAAAAAGGAGAAGTTACAAGAGACACCACAGAAAAACAAAGGATCATGAGAGATTACTACAAGCAACTCTATGCCAATAAAATGGACAACCTGGAAGAAAAGGACAAATTCTTGGAAAGGTACAACTTCCAAGACTGAACCAGGAAGAAATAGAAAATATGAACACACAAATCACAAGTAATGAAATTGAAACTGTGATTAAAAATCTTCCAACAAACCAAAGTCCAGGACCAGATGGCTTCACAGGTGAATTCTATCAAACAGTTAGAGAAAAGCTAACACCCATCCTTCTCAAACTCTTCCAAAAAATTGCACAGGAAGGAACACTCCCAAACTCATTCTATGAGGCCACCATCACCCTTATACCAAAACCAGACAAAGATACTACAAAAAAAAGAAAATTACAGACCAATATTACTGATGAATATAGATGCAAAAATCCTCAACAAAACACTAGCGAACAGAATCCAACAACACATTAAAAGGGTCATACACCATGATCAACTGGGATTTATCCCAGGGATGCAAGGATTCTTCAATATACACAAATCAATCAATGTGATACACCATATTAACAAATTTAAGAAGAAAAACTATATGATCATCTCAATAGATGCAGGAAAAGCTTTTGACAAAATTCAACACCAAGTTATGATAAAAACTCTCCAGAAAGTGGGCATAGAGGAAACGTACCTCAACATAATAAAGGCCATATATGACAAACCCACAGCAAACATCATTCTCAATGGTGAAAAACTGAAAGCATTTCTTCTAAGAGCAGGAACAAGACAAGGATGTCCACTCTCACCACTATTATTCAACATAGTTTTGGAAGTCCTAGCCACAGCAATCAGAGAAGAAAAAAAAATAAAAGGAATACAAACTGGAAAAGAAGTAAAACTGTCACTGTTTGCAGATGACATGATACTATACATAGAGAATCCTAAAGATGCCACCAGAAAACTCCTAGAGCTAATCAATGAATCTGGTAAAGTAGCAGGATACAAAATTAATGCACGGAAATCTCTTGCATTCCTATACACTAATGATGAAAAATCTGAAAGAGATATTAAGGAAACACTCCTGTTTACCTTTGCAACAAAAAGAAGAAAATACCTAGGAATAAACCTACCTAGGGAGACTAAAGACCTGTATGCACAAAACTATAAGGCACTGCTGAAAGAAATTAAAGATGATACCAACAGATGGAGAGATATACCATGTTCTTGGACTGGAAGAATCAATATTGTGAAAATGACTATACTACCCAAAGCAATCTACAGATTCAATGCAATCCCTATCAAATTACCAATGGCATTTTTTATGGAACTAGAACAAAAAGTCTTAAAATTTGTATAGAGGCACAAAGACCCCGAATAGCCAAAGCAGTCTTGAGGGAAAAAAATGGAGCTGGAGGAATCAGACTCCCTGACCTCAGACTATACTACAAAGCTACAGTAATCAAGAGAATATGGTACTGGCACAAAAACAGAAACATAGATCAATGGAACAGGATAGAAAGCCCAGAGATAAACCCATGCCCCTATGGTCAACTAATCTATGATAAAAGAGGCAAGGATATACCATGGAGAAAAGACATTCTCTTCAATAAGTGGTTCTGGGAAAACTGGACAGCTACATGTAAAAGAATGAAATTAGAACACTTCCTAACACTATATACAAAAATAAACTCAAAATGGATTAGAGAGCTAAATGTAAGACCAGAGACTATAAAACTCTTAGAGAAAAACATAGGAAGAACACTCTTTGACACAAATCACAACAAGATCCTTTTTGATCCACCTCCTAGAGTAATGGAAATAAAAACAGAAATAAACAAATGGGACCTAAAGAAACTTAAAAGCTTTTGCACAGCAAAGGAAACCATAAACAAGACGAAAAGACAACCCTCAGAATGGGATAAAATATATGCAAATGAATCAACGGACAAAGGATTAATTTCCAAAATATATAAACAGCTCATGAAGGTCAATATTAAAAACACAAACATCCAATCCAAAAATGTGCAGAAGAACTAAATAGACATTTCTCCAAAGAAGACATACAGATGGGCAACATCACTAATTATTAGAGAAATGCAAATCAAAACTACAATGAGGTATCACCTTACACCAGTTAGAATGGGCATCATCAGAAAATCTACAAATGCTGGAGAGGGTGTGGAGAAAAGGGAACCCTCTTGCACTGTTGATGGGAATGTAAATTGATACAGCCACTATGGAGAACAGTATGGAGGTTCCCTAAAAAACTAAAAATAGAATTATCATATGACCCAGCAATCCCACTACTGGGCATATACCCAGAGAAAACCATAATTCAAAAAGACACATGCATCCCAATGTTAATTACAGCACTATTTACAATAGCCAGGACATGGAAGGAACCTAAATGCCCATCAGTAGATGAATGGATAAAGAAGTTGTGGTACATATATATAATGGAATATTACTCACCCATAAAAAGGAATGAAATTGAGTCATTTGTAGAGATACGGATGGAGCTAGAGACTGTCATATGGAGTGAAGTAACTCAGAAAGAGAAAAACAAACATCATATATTAATGCGTATGTGGAACCTAGGAAAATGGTACAGATGAACCAGTTTGCAGGGCAGAAACAGAGACACAGATGTAGAGAACAAACGTATGGACACCAAGGGGGAAAGCGCAGGCGGGTCTGGGGTGGTGGTGGTGGGATGAATTGGGGGATTGGGATTGACATGTATACACTAATATGTATAAAATGGATAACTAATAAGAACCTGCTGTATAAAAAATAAATAAAATTAAATTAAAAATAAAAAAGAGAGAGAGAAACTGGCAGAACTCAAAAACAAAGTAAAACCTGGGACCAAGCAAAATGGCCAACAAAAGGAGAATTAGTAAGTGAATGATGGTCTATCCCTATTGTGAAATACTATGTAGACATTAAAAAATCATGTCGGAGATGATGATTTTGTGACTTGAGAAATTGTTCATGATATAAGTGAATAGAGCAGGATACAAAATTTTACTTGGTATAATATTGTTTGTTTTTAAAAATACATCATATGCATATTGAAAAGACTGAAAATAAATACATTGTAATGGTAACAGTAATTATTTCTATTGGGTGAGCAATAGACATTTCTCATTTTCCCATATTTCCAAATTTTATATGGTGACATGTATTAGGGTTGCAAACTACTGCTATAAACACACACACACACACACACACACACACACACGATCTGGGGAAAAGAGAAAAAAAGCAGAACTAAGAACCATCACCAGAGTATTCCAGTTCAATATGGTAATGGAACATGTGTGTTCCTATATGAGAACCTGTTGAAATGCTGAAATGAAAATGACCATGTGAAAGAGTGAAAAGAAATAAACCCTTAAAGGTAAGGAGAATAAATGAAAGGGTGAGTCATCAGAAGAGAGGTGTCAAGTGACTTCGGGAAGCAGCAGCAGGTTAATCAGAGTGGAGGAAGTCCATAGTCCAAGTCTGAAGAGACTGAAGTGGAGATGGGAGCCACTTTTAGGGGTGGAAAGCTGGGGAGGTTCTAGGCCAGGAGGGGGCTGGTGGATGGAGAGATGAGGGGGCTCTGAAAACAAGGATACACTGAAGCTTAACATTTGGCCCCTTAAATGCCTCCCTACCCATATATATGTGTAAAACCATTGAAATCTTGAGTGCAACAAAATGAAAAGAAAAACAAGTGGGCTCTTACCCAAAGAAATTGATCTGCTTGGGAAGAACTAAGGCTCCCTCTTCTATAATCTGAAATGTTCAGGCTCTCAGTCTGATGATCAGCACCCTGTCCACACACTTTAAAGCAGTCTGCAGACAACATGAACTACCCAAAGCATGCAAAGTTCTCAGCCTCGTCAGTGTAAGAAGAGGCCTCTTGGGGAAAAAGACCTACAATGCAATGCCAGAGAAGACTCAAGCTAGCAACCTAGAACAATCAACCTGATCCTTCAGTTTTGAAGATGAACAGAAAACCCAGGATCACTGCATTTATGAATACCAGTGGCAAGAAAGATAAGGGTCCAGATAAGCAAAACACCTGATCACAGAAAAAACAAATATAATTTGGGGAATAGAGGGGTAAAGAACCTTCTAATTAATACTTAGAGAGATTTAAGTAGTCAGTTACCCATAAAACAAGAATAGAATGCAAAGAAGAAGGCACATTCAGGAATACAAATGAAGCCGCTGAAAGTTAAAAACAAAAATTGCCGAAGTAAAAAAAGAAAATTAGGGGCTCCCCTGGTGGCGCAGTGGTTGGGAGTCCACCTGCCGATGCAGGGGACACGGGTTCGTGCCCTGGTCCGGGAGGATCCCACATGCTGCAGAGCGGCTGGGCCTGTGGGCCATGGCCGCTGGGCCTGCGTGTCAGGAGCCTGTGCTCCGCAACAGGAGAGGCCGCAACGGTGAGAGGCCCGCGTACCGGGGGAAAAAAAAAAAAGAAAATTAATTAAAAGACTGGTAGATAAAGTCAAAAAACCTCCCAGAATGTTAAGCAAAAAAAAAAAAAAAAAAGACAAAGGGATGAAAAGTAGCATCTAAGATTCAACATTTATGTCCTCAAAAAGAGGGGAAGTGAGAAAATGGAGAAGAAATTATTTTTTTATAAAAAGGACAAAACATTTCCAAGATCTGAAGAAAGACATGAGTCTGTCTAACGTGATAAATGAAGCAAGATTCATGGTAGACACCATCATCATGAAGTTTCAGAACACCAAGTATAAAGAGATCATAAAAAGATTCAGAGGGGGAAGGGGGATAAACAGACTACCAACAAGGGAGTGAGAACCCAATTGTCACAAGAATTATCATCAGTGATATTAGGTACCAGAAAACAATAAAGTAATTTCTTCAAGGCTCTGAGAATTCTAGATTTGAATGAAGAATTTTATACCTGGCCAAATTAATGTGAAGGTAAAATAAAGATATTTTCAGATGTACAAACACGTCAGAAAGTTACCTCCATGAACTATTTCTGAGGAAGTTACCTGAGGATGAATGTCCTTAAAACAAAAGGAATCAACAAAAAAGCGAAAGACATGGGATCCACCCAGGAATTATCAATCCCCAGATTACCTCTTGCGATGAGTTTACATCGGGGCAGAAAGTGGAAGGCTCTGGAAGAGATGCCACAGGGGAGAAAAGGAGACCATGATGTCACTTTTGCAGAGAAGTAAATATAATCCCAGTGCACTATTTGGCTCTTGTAGTGAGCAACATGTACACAATAAGGTAATCAAATTAGGTATTTTTCAACTTTTAGAATCAAACCATAATCAAGACAGACAAGACGATTATAAAATATGGTTAAAGACAGACAAAATGATTATAGAATACAGTTACAGTAAAATGAACAATAAATCTAACTGTTTACAGTAACATTATTCATAATAGCAAGAAAAAAAAAGTAGAAAAGACCAAAATGTGTGTCACCTAAGATGAAAAAACAAAATGTGGTATATCCATACAACGAGGTATTATTCGACAATAAAAAGGAATAAAACACATGCTAAAACACCGATGAACCTCAAAAACATTATGCAAAGTGAAAGAAGCTAGTCACAAAAGACCACATATTGTATGATTCCACTTCCATGAAGTGTCCAGAATAGGTAAATCTAAGAAGACAGAAAGCAGGTTAGTGGTTGTGTAAGGTTGTGCAGAATTGGGGAGGGACAGCTTATGGGAATGGGGTTCATTTTTGGGGGGTAAAGAAAATGTTCTAAAGTTAGATTATGGTGATGGTTGAACAACTCTTTAAATACACAAAAAACCATTGAATTGTACATTTTAAATGGGTAAACTTTATGGATTGTAAATTATATCTCAATCAAGCTTTTTTTAAAAAAAATAAAAAGTAAAGGTAACAAAAGTTGGGAGGTGGACGGGAGGGGCAGAGAGGAGAAGAGAAGAGTTGAGATGGTAACACCCTTATCTAACATATCAGCTGGTTAAGAGGTAATGTTGAAAACTGACAGAATAAGAACTGGAGGCTTAAATGAACAATTTAAAGTATAAAGGTAACCACTAGAAGCATTCAAAAATAATTTATCAAAAACTGGTAAGAAAAGAATAGATGTGGAGGTAATATGAGTGAGTTAAGTCTGTCTTTCATATATAAGGAGCACATACTATCTAAAGTTGGTAAAATAAAAACTAGAGGTATATGCATATTATTCAAAGTTTTGCATGTAACCCCAATTATAATAAAAGGTAGCTGCCTCTGGGGAATGAAAATGGGATGGAGAGAAAGACTGTGATGTTTCATTAAAAGCCCTTTTGTACTATCTGTTTGTTTGTTTTGTTGTACCAGGGGCCTATAGTGCTTTGATTAAAGCAAAAAGAGAACAAAATTGACTATGAAAAACTAGGGAACTAAAGAAAAAAATATTTACATGGCTCCCAAAATATGCTGTCTTGCCTTAAAATACATTTTATACATTTTCAATCCTCGATTAGATCCTTGAAAATTACAAGCCAAATAAAAATTTGTCATGAGACCAATTTCAAAATACTGTGCTCTTCCATAAAGCCTTTTTAACACTGCCATCTTGTGGCAGAAAAAAGTAAAATTGTATTTACGTAGAAATATATTTATATATTTTACACATGGTTCAAAATTCAAAAAAAAATTTTTTTAAGCATCATGCATTAAAAAGTGTCTCTCCAATCGTGTCCTTCATAAACCCAGTTCCTCTCCATAGAGAATCCAATGTTAATTTTTTTGTGCCTATTCTTCCAGAGATATTTTAAGCGTATTCAAGCAAATAAATTTATATGTAAACGTACACACACGAAGAATACTATACACAGTTATATATTTTGCTTTTTCAGTCTTTCAATATTTTGGAGATTTTTCTATATCAATACACAAAGAGTCTTCCTTAATTTTATTAGTAGGTGTAAAATATTCCATTATATGAATGTTGATTGATGGTTAATTCTAATCTTTTGATTTTTCACATGATGCTGCCATAAATAAATTTGTATGATGGCATTTCTCACATTTGGAAAGGGTACATGTATTTATAATTTTGAGAGATTTTGTCAAATTCCCCTCCACTGAGTTTGTACTAGTTTCTCCTTCAAACAGCAAGGCATGAGTGTACTGTTTTCTGAACACCAATGACAACGCATTAGGTGTTATCCAGACTCTTTTTTAAAAAATTTTATTTACTTATTTTTGGCTGCGTTGGGTCTTTGTTGTGGCGAGCGGGGGCTACTCTTTGCTGTGGTGCGTGGGCTTCTCATTGCAGTGGCTTCTCTTGTTGCAGAGAACGGGCTCTAGGTGCATGGGCTTCAGTAGTTGTGGCGTGCGGGCTCAGTAGTTGTGGCTCGCGGACTCTAGAGAGCAGAATCAGTATTTGTGGCTCATGGGCTTAGTTGCTCTGCGGCATGTAGGATCTTCCCAGACCAGGGCTCGAACCCATGTCCTCTGGATTGGCAGGCAGATTCTTAACCACTACGCCACCAGGGAAGCCCTATCCAGACTC
Organism: Phocoena sinus; assembly: GCF_008692025.1. Lineage (NCBI taxonomy): Eukaryota > Metazoa > Chordata > Mammalia > Artiodactyla > Phocoenidae > Phocoena > Phocoena sinus. Next base: position 40,062,813 of record NC_045766.1, read on the forward strand.
TTTTGATCTTTAACAACCTAGACCACAAATGGTTTCTTGCAGTTTTACTTTTAATTTCACTTATTATGGGTGAGACTGAATAAATTTTCATATGTTTACCAGCCTGTATTAGTTTGCTAGGGCTGCTGTAACAAAAGACCACAGAGTCGGTGACGTAAACAACAGAAATGTATTGTCTTATTCTGGAAACTAGTAGTCTGAGATCAATGTTTCAGCAGGGTTTGTCCCTTCTGAGGGCTGTGAGGAAGGATCTGTTTCGGGCATCTCCCCTGTCTTCTGGTGGGTTGCTGGCAATCCTCGGCGTTCCTTGGCTTGGAGAAGCATATCGCTGTCTTAGTTTTCACACGGTGTTCTCCCTGTGTACATGCCTGTGTCCATATTTTCTCTTTTTATAAGGACACCAATCATATTGGATTAGGGCCCACCCTAATGACTTCATTTTAACTTAATTACCTTTCTTTTTTTTTTTTTTCTGGCCATGCTGCGAGGCATGTAGGATCCTAGTTCCTCCACCAAGGATTGAACCTGTGCCCCCTGCAGTGCAGTCCCAACCACTGGACCACCAGGGAAGTCCCCTTAATTACTTTATAAACCCTATCTCTAAATAAGGTCACATCCTGAGGTACTAAGTGTTAGACTTCACCATATGAATTTTAGGAGGACACAATTCAAGTTAAAACAGAGCCATTTATATTTTCTTAAACTTTATGTATTTTATCCATTTTCCATTGAACCTTTAAAAACTGATTTGTAGGATCTTTTCATGTTAGAAAAATTGGTCCTTTCTCTAAGATGATTAGAAATATTTTTCTTAGTTGTTTTTCTATTGAAGTTTTCTTTCTTATGAAGATTTTCCTGCAGAGATTTTTATGTAAGTAAATTAATCAATTTCTTGTTTATGGTGCTTCTGAGTTTTCATATTACATTCGAAAAAATCCTCCCTTTACATTTATAACATAATCCTCCCATGGCTTTCCACTAGTACTTCTATAGTGAGTTGTTTTTACTTTTATTCATTTGGATTTTTCCTGGTACGCAGTGTGAAATATAAAGCTAACTTTCTTTCTGGATGGTTACTCAGTTTTCTATTACTATTTATTGAATTATTCATTTTTCCCCATTTATTTGAGATACTGCTTTTTTTTTAAGTATTTTATTTATTCATTTATTTTTTGGCTGCGTTGGGTCTTCATTAATGCGCGTGGGCTTTCTCTAGTTGTGGAGAGTGGGGGCTACTCTTTGTTGCGGTGCACAGGCTTCTCCTTGTGGTGGCTTCTCTTGTTGTGGAGCACAGGCTCTAGGCACGTGTGCTTCAGTAGTTGCAGCACATGGGCTCAGTAGTTGCGGTGCGCAGGCCCTAAGGCACGCAGGCTTCAGTAGTTGCGGCACATGGACTCAGTAGTTGTGGCTCGTGGGCTCTAGAGAGCAGAATCAGTAGTTGTGGTGCAGGGGCTTAGTTGCTCTGCGGCACGTAGGATCTTCTCGGACCAGGGACTGAACCCATGTCCCCTGCATTGGCAGGCGGATTCTTAACCACTGTGCCACCATGGAAGTCCCGAGATACTGCTTTTAATATATAGCACTATGTTCTAAATGTGTTTAGGTCTATTTCTGGATTTTCAGAAAATTTGTCTCTAGTAAACTATTATTAATAAGCCAGTTCTATACTGTTTTAATTAAAATTTTATATTTTACAATCTGGCAGAGCTAGTAAGTACTCCGTTTCAGAATTTTCATATTTCTCTTCATATTTTTTCTTTTAAAAGATCAACTCGGAGGGAGTGACATATTTATGATTCTTATATAAGAAATTTATATGACTTTTAATTCAAATCTCCATTTGTGTTCAGCAAGCAGTAGCATTTTTTTAAAAAATTGAGGTATATTTTATAGAGAGTAAATTTCATCCTTTTTAGTGGGCAGTTCTATGAATTTTGACAAATGAATACAATTGTGTAATTGCCATTACAATCAAGATATAGCACTTTTCCATCACTCTCAAAATTTCTCTTGTGTCCCTTTATAGTCAATTTCTCTCCCACCTAGTCCTGGGAAACCACTGACCCAATGTTTTATCCTTATAGTTTGCCTGTTCCAGATTGTCATATAATTGGAATCAGACGGTATAAGCCTTTGAATCTGGCTTTCACTTAGCATAGTGCATTTGAAATTCATTCATGTTGTTGTAACAGTTTCTTTCTTTATATTGATGACTAATACTCCATTATATGGATGTACTCATTTATTCATTCACCAGTTGAAGGAATTTGGGGAGTTGTTTCCAGTACTGGGTGATTATGAATAATGCAGCTAGAAACATTCATATGCAGGTTTTCCTGTGAATGAAGTTTTCATTTCACTTTAGTAAATACCTAGGAGCGGGACTGCTGGTTGTAGGGTAAATTGTATGTTTAACTTTATAAGAAACTTCCAAACGGTTTTCTGAAGTGACCAGGCCATTTTGCATTCTCACCAGGAATGTAGGAGAGTGCCAGTTGCTTTGCATCCTTGCCAGCATTTGGTGTTGTCAGTTTTTTGGCCTTGGTTTTTGTTTTTAAAATTTTAACCATTCTAATATGAGTGTAGTGGTATCTTGCAGTCTTTATTTACATTTCTCTCATTATTAATGATGTTGACCAGCTTTTCATGTGTTTGCTGTCCACATATCACTTTTCAAGAATATATGATGGGGCTTCCCTGGTGGCACAGTGGTTGAGAGTCTGCCTGCCGATGCAGGGGACGCGGGTTTGTGCCTCGGTCCGGGAGGATTCCACATGCCGCGGAGCGGCTGGGCCCGTGAGCCATGGCCGCTGAGCCTGCGCATCAGGAGCCTGTGCTCCGTGGCGGGAGAGGCCACAATGGTGAGAGGCCCACGTACCACAAAAAAAAAAAAAAAAAAAAGAACATATGATGGAGAAAAGACAGCCTCTTCAATAAGTGGTGTTGGGAAAACTGGACAGCTACATGTAAAAGAGTGAAATTAGAACACTCCCTAACACCATACACAAAAATAAACCCAAAATGGATTAAAGACCTAAATGTAAGTCTAGACACTATAAAACTCTTAGAGGAAAACATAGGCAGAACACTCTATGACATACACATCACAGCAAGATCCTTTTTGACCCACCTCCTAGAGAAATTGAAATAAAAACAAAAATAAACAAATGGGACGTAATGAAACTTAAAAGCTTTTGCACAGCAAAGGAAACCATAAACAAGATGAAAAGACAACCCTCAGAATGGGAGAAAATATTTGCAAATGAAGCAACTGACAAAGGCTTAATCTCCAAAATTTACAAGCAGCTCATGCAGCTCAATAACAAAAAAACAAACAACCCAATCCAAAAATGGGCAGAAGACCTAAATAGACATTTCTCCAAAGAAGATATACAGATTGCCAACACACACATGAAAGGATGCCCAACATCACTAATCATTAGAGAAATGCAAATCAAAACTACAATGAGGTATCACCTCACACCAGTCAGAAGGGTCATCATCAAAAAATCTACAAACAATAAATACTGGAGAGGGTGTGGAGAAAAGGGAACCTTCTTGCACTGTTGGTGGAAATGTAAATTGATACAGCCACTATGGAGAACAGTATGGACGTTCCTTAAAAAACTAAAAATAGAACTACCATACGACTCAGCAATCCCACTACTGGGCATATACCCTAAGAAAACCATAATTCAAAGAGTCATGTACTGCAATGTTCATTGAAGCTCTATTTACAATAGCCAGGACATTGAAGCAACCCAAGTGTCCAATGACAGATGAATGGATAAAGAAGATTGTGGCACATATATACAATGGAATATTACTCAGCCATAAAAAGAAACGAAATTGAGTTATTTGTAGTGAGGTGGATGGATCTAGAGTCTGTCAAACAGAGTGAAGTAAGTCAGAAAGAGAAAAACAAATACCATATGCTAACACATATATATGGAATCTAAAAAAAAAAAAAAAGGTTCTGAAGAACCTAGGGGCAGGACAGGAATAAAGACGCAGACGTAGAGAACGGACTTGAGGACACGGGGAGGGGGAAGGGTAAGCTGGGATGAAGTGAGAGAGTGGCATGGACTTATATATACGCTACCAAATGTAAAATAGATGGCTAGTGGGAAGCAGCTGCACAGCACAGGGAGATCAGCTAGGTGCTTTGTGACCACCTAGAGTGGTGGGATAGGGAGTAGATATGGGGATATATGTATAGCTGATTCACTTTGTTATAAAGCAGAAACTAACACACCATTGTAAAGCAATTATACTCCAATAAAGATGTTTTAAAAAACACATCACTTTTCATGAAATGTCTGCAAATTTTTCCTTTTTTTTAAATTTATTTTTGGCTGCGTTAGGTCTTCGTTGCTGTGCACGAGCTTTCACTAGTTGTGGCAAGAGGGGGCTACTCTTCGCTGCGGTGCACAGGTGTCTCATTGGGGTGGCTCCTCACATTGCGGAGCAGGGGCTCTAGGCACGTGGGCTCAGTAGTTGTGGCTCGCGGGCTCCAGATTACTCGCACAGGCTTAGTTCCTCCGCGGCATGTGGGATCTTCCCGGACCAGGGCTCGAACCCATGTCTCCTGCATTGGTAGGCGGATTCTTAACCACTGCACCACCAGGGAAGTCCCCTCATTTTAAATTGGGTTATTTTCTTATCATTGAGTTGTGAGCTTTTATACAGTTTGAGATTACATCGATTTCCTGCAGTGGCATTTAAAGTTTTCTTTACCTTAATCTGGCACATTTCTTATAAAGTTATTCTTTGGATAAAATTTCAACTATACATATATTTTCATCATATCTCCTGTATGATACACACATATATACACTGCTGTGGAAGTATCCTGTTGGAGCTGCTCTGAGGCAGCTGCCATGCTGAGAGAGCATGGCCGGAAGGCAGAGCACAAACTGGTCCCTTAGGGTCTCTGGGCTCTAGTGGTGAATAATAAAAATGGACAATTGCATCCAGAAGCATCATCCTGCCACAATGGTCTTGTGGTGTTACTCCCGGGCTCTCTATTGACAAAGCCAAACATTGTGCTAGCTGGTAATGGAAAAACATTTACACCAGCCAGCTGCAGTGTCATAAAGTAGGGCAAAGAAGGGTGGACCTGGAGCTGAAAGACAACTGGTAATGGATATACCCTCTAAATATTTTTTAGGCCATTCCCTCTTCCCTATTTCTACTGTGTACTGCCCTGTTCAGTACCTCCTCTTCTCATGCCCAATTGCTCTAAGAGCTTCCCAATTGGTCTTCCTGCCTTTATTCTTATCTTCCTGAAATCCATGTTCAACAAAGTTGACACAGTGACTTACTTAAAAGTTCAAATTTGACAATGACACTCTCCCACTTAACATCCCTAAGTCTCTCCTCCTAAATAAAGCATATTATGTGTTGCTTGTTCTGGTCCCTTCCCACCAACCCTGATGTCAACTTTTAGACTAAAAATGATTCCGTTTTCCCCATCCCTGACATTGCTCACTGGGGAAGGCCCTTGCCCCCCACTTCATCTGGCTAACTCTTGAGTCAGTCAGGAGGGCCCTACTTCCTCCAAGAAGCCTCCCCTGACTGCCTTCCAATGCAGGGGACGCTGGTTCGATCCCTGGTCGGGAAACTAAGATTCCACATGCTGCGGGGCAACTAAGCCCACGTGCTGCAACCATCGAGCCTGCGCAGTCTAGGGTCCATGCACCACAACTACAGAGAACCCCAAGTGCTGCAACAAAGAGCCTGTGCCGCAACTAAGACCAGATGTGTGTGAGAGAGAGATGAGAGAGAGAGAGAGAAAGAAAAAGAAAAGAGAAAGAAAAGGAAGGAAGGAAGGAAGGAAGAAAAAGAATTTGTGCTCTATGTTCCAGGCAATGTGCTACATGGTTCCTGCTATAGTCTAGTATTGTATGAATCTTAATTGTGAACTTCAAGGTGTGCTAAACAAAAGGAATGGAGTTCTATGAGAGCTTTTAATAAAGGAATTTAAGTTGGGCAGTAAGTGCCAGTTTCTCTTAGAAAGTGATGCTTAAGCTAAGAGATGAACAAGGAAAGGGGGGAAGGGGATATTCTAGCAGAGAAAACAAAATCAAAGGCCTCACGAGATGAGGATCTGAAAAGCCAGTGGAGTCAAAGCACAGAGAAGAGTGGTGTGCGTGAAAAAAATGGCTAGAGAAACAGGCAGGGGCCAGAAAATGAAAGGCTGTGGCCATGTTAATGATTTTGGCTAAGTCAAGGACATTTGAACATGGACTAGATACTATGAAGGAAGTGTTAATTTTTTAAAGATGTGATATTGCTGCGGTTATGTTAAGAAGTTCTTAATTTTTTAGAGATACATAATGAAATGCCTAGGATTTGCTTCAAAATAATTCAAGGGAGATAGGAAAAGTTGGTGGGCCAGAGATGAAACAAGATTGACCATGTGTCGGGACTTCCCTGGCGGTCCAGTGGTTAGGACTCCACACTTCCATTGCAGGGGGCACGGGTTCGATCCCTGGTTGAACTAAGATCCTGCAATCAGCGCGGTGCAGAAAAAAAAAAAAAGACTATGTGTTGATGATGGTTGAAGCTGGGTGACGGGTACATGAGGGTTTATTATTTTACTCTACTCTTGCACATGATTAAAATTTCTGGGACTTCCCGCGTGGCACATTGGTTAAGAATCCACCTGCCAATGCAGGATACATGGGTTCAAGCCCTGGTCCGGGAAGATCCCACATGCCGTGGAGCAACTAAGCCGTGTGCCACAACTACTGAGCCCGTGTGCCACAACTACTGAACCCGTGTGCCACAACTACTGAAGCCCACACACCTAGAGACCATGCTCCACGAGAAGCCACCGCAATGAGAAACCCGCACACCGCAACGAAGGGTAGCCCCCACTTGCCGCAACTAGAGAAAGCCCACGTGCAGCAACAAAGACCCAACACAGCCATAAATAAATAAATAAATATTTAAAATAATAAATAAAATTTCCAATAACAAGAGAAAAAAGAATGTTGCTTTTTATTCTAGGAGCAGTGAGAAGATATGAAGTGTTCTAGGTAACAGCACTGGCACACTCAGATTTCAATTTTAGAAACAACATTCTTGGCTTTAATGCAGAGATCAGATTGAAAGGGAGCCACAGTGGCCAGAGGAAACCGTTTTAATAGACTTTTGCAATGGTTCAAGAAAAGAGATGATGGTTGGACTAAGGAGGTAGAAATGGGGATAAGTGAAAGGATGCAAGAGCCATTTTGTAGAACTCAGAGGAGCTGATACTCACTGAGATAGGGAACAATCCAAGAGGACATGCTTGGTGGTAGGAGAGGAAGATCATAGGCTTGGACAAGCTAGAGTTGTGGTTGCCTTTCAGGTATATACGTGGGAATTTCAAGGAAGCAGTATGGAGATTTTAGAGAAAGCTGATACTAAGTTGGAAATCAGTGGCATGTCATAGCTGATCCTTGAAGTGTGATTATCTTTGCATAGATTAAAGGAAGCTTGGTGTGAGAGAACCCTGGGTTGAAAGTTAAACCTCTTAAACATTTAATGACAGGGTAAAGCATGTGCTAGAAAGGAGATAAAATGCTGGCTAGGAGTTTGGTGGGGAAGGGGAGAGAGAGAGGGAAGGAGGTAGCAATGGTCAGAGGAGGAAAAATAATGTGAATTTGTGAAAATCTAGACGGGAGTGGTCAAGTGTCTCGTTTTTCTGAGTCAAGATAAAGACAAACAATTGCCCATTTAATCTAGTGACATATAGGCACTGGTGATTTTTCAAGGGCTTTATGGAGTGATGAGGGCAAATGAAAGACTAATGGGTTGAGAATGAGGCTTGAGCAATTGGAAGAAGCAAACTTCTTAAAAGAACTTTGGCTGTGGTGGTAAGGGGAGGATGGAGCTGGAACAGGAGGGAGGGCTCCACTCCATGTTCAAATGTTAATGGGAAGGATCACACTGAAGGGGAACAGTTGAACACAAAGGAGAGAAAAGCCATAATTCATAGTGTGAGATTCCTGAGAAGTAGCAGGAGATAGGATTGAAGATAATGGGACTGCCTTAGTTATGAGGAAAGCTATCTCCTCTAATGTAAGTCTCTAAGCTGGAAGTGAGCTGAGGGAGTTTCTCTCATATAGTTTCTCTTTGCCACCTCCCCGCCCCTAAAACAGGAAGGGTAATCTACTAAGAATGAGGGAGAAATAGAGGGTTAGGATTTGAAAAAAAATTAAAGTCTGAATAGCCAAACAAAGTCTTACGTTGGAGATAATGAATTTAGAGACAGTAAGTCTAAATTTTTTGTATGCTCCATCAAATGCTCTGATGCAGTCCCCAAACAGTGGGGTTTACCAAAGGTACCACGTACACCTGTCACTGTACTTACTACTTTTAATGTATCCATTTGACTGTCCTTCCCTCAGTAAACTAAATTGAGAGCAAGTACACATTTTAATTGGCTTCATACTCTAACTCCTGATTTAATGCCTAGCCCAACATGGGTTCTCAGGTATTCGTTAAATGTAAAAAAATAAGGCTTCTGCCTTTATTTCCAGCAAAAGTTAAAGGGAAATTCTCCTAGCTGCTGTGCTTATTATTTACGTAGGATTATTCTGAGTGCTTTACATGAATTAACTCATTTAAACCACAAAATAACCCACTGGGTAGGCATTACTACATTTTTTCAGATGAAGAACCAGAAGCACCTGAAGTAACTTTACAAGGTTCCACAGGAGTTAAGTGGCAGAGCTAGGATATGAAGCCAGAAACTCTATCAAAGGGGCCACTCTATGAATTTGCTCTTAAAGCCTCTGCCAACACTGAACAGGAAAAAATGAGTAAACACCATTGTGATTATCAGAACTGTTTAGAACAGGACTAGATAAAACTGAGGGAGTTCCTTGGGCTTGTTCCTAATTATTTCTAGCACCTAAAAATTTGTATAATTACTAGTCTGGTAGAAGAAAGCTTATGTAATTATTTTAATCAAAGAACACTGCAACATCAATAATCAAAAAGCATTCTAATAATTTCATACTATAGACTAAAACAGTAATCAGTTACCTTTATGGTTTGGATACTTCCTTTGTAAAAACACTATTATGATACAAATATTTCAATAAATCACACATTTCAAAAATTAATTGCATCAATAGTATTATATATTAGGTTACCCCCTGCTTTATATTATGGAAGGCTGGTATTTGAAAGACACATGACGATGCATTGCAATTCCTGTGAGTGTCAGATATCCAGATCTGACATTGCGTAAATATCAAAAGTGAAAAAAGAAAATAAAGAAATGAGCATTCATCTGGCAATGAATGCCTTCCTACAGAAAGCATTCTAAACTTCAGATGCAATGAGGCAAACTGAAAAATTCCAAATTTTAGAGTTTTAGAAATAGTCACTACTATCAGTTCATGTGAGAGGTTGTATTGTAATCACAAACCTTTGAGTGTCTACAGAACTCATGGCACTTTCATGGGGTTTACAGAGCTTTGTTTATTTGCTGACTTCGGCCCTTAAGAAGCTTACAATTTAGTGGAAAGACTAAAATGCAGATGTGATAGAGCAGTGACTCTACAGACTGAAAAATTACCATCGGTGTAAAACACACACTGCAAAGTGAGAGCTAATGGGGATGGCAAGGGTAGTAGACGGTACTGTATATATTTGGCTTCCTGAAGGAGACAGATATCTGGAATGTTCAAGGTATGTAAAGTCGTTGAGAATTCAGGATCCAAACAAGACACTTCCTATCTGCTACCTCTAGCTTTCTTTACTCTCTGCAGCTGGGAAGAATGGCAAAAAAGAGTTACCCGGGGATAGAGAAAACAGGGAAACAAACTTTTCAGTACATCACTAGTTGAGTCAAACTGGAACAAAGTTACTATTTAGGTACCTTCACAGCTCCTTAACAGCTTTCCTATAACCATCTTAAACAGGTTCAAGGGGTGGGGGGAGATAACCAGTTTCTCCGCATCAGTTATATGGTTACATAGGCTGGGCATCTTGTAGATCACACTGGGAGCTACTAGATTTGAGGCAGTATGTAATTTGTTTATGGAGGGAGCACACTGGCAAGTACAAAGGGAAATGGTTGGAGATAGAAAATACCCGTAATAGGTAATAGATAAATTTTACGTTAATGAGTTGAACAGAGGGGACAACCCCTGAGAAACAAGAAGTACGGCAGGGCTTCCCTGGTGGCGCTGTGGTTGAGAGTCTGCCTGCCGATGCAGGGGACACGGGTTCGTGCCCCGGTCCGGGAGGATCCCACGTGCCGCGGAGCGGCTGGGTCCGTGGGCTATGGCCGCTGGGCCTGCGCGTCCGGGGCCTGTGCTCCGCAACGGGAGAGGTCACAACAGTGAGAGGCCCACGTATCGCAAAAAAAAAAAAAAAAAAAAAAAAAAAAGAAGTACGGCAGTAAGGTAGGAGAGACTAAGGGTATGTCCATTTCTTCCCAACCCCACAACTATGAGCCAAAATGACTTTTGGCTGTGTGGCATGTGGGATCTTAGTGCTCCGGCTGGGAACGGAACCTGTGCGCCCTGCAGGGGAAGCGTGGAGTCTTAACCACTGGACCGCCAGCGGTTTCCCTGTTTTTGTTTTTTTTAAGATAAGAGAAATACCCTCCTAAGCTGAGTCCAAGTGTTGGATATTAGCATTATAGTATCCAATTACAAAATCAGTAAAAAAGTAACCACGTAGAAAGTATGGGGGAAAGGTGGCTCAGAATGCTCAAAAACCAGGAGTAGAGAGGATGGGACACTGAATGAATGATATGGAAGCAGGATTCATGCTTGAAGAATAACAGAAAGAAATGAAAAGGTTATAAAAAATTTTCTTCATGAAGAATAAAACTGGAAGAACTGACAGTCTGGAAAAACTAAGTTAACCTGGAATAAGCATAGTTAGAGCTGCTAAGATGCAAAACTTGTGGAGAGAAGGTGGAAATTGGGCCAACAATGTAAGTGACAAGAGCGGAGTGCAGGGACTTCCCTGGTGGCGTAGTGGTTAAGAATCCACCTGCCAATACAGGGGACACGGGTTTGAGCCCTGGTCCGGGAAGATCCCACATGCCGCGGAGCAACTAGGCCCGTGTGCCACAACTACTGAGCCTGCGCTCTAGAGCCCACAAGCCACAACTAATGAGCCCGCGTGCCACAACTACTGAGCCTGCGCTCTAGAGCGCACAAGCCACAACTAATGAGCCCGCGTGCCACAACTACTGAAGCCCACGTGCCACAACTACTGAGCCCGCATGCCACAACTACTGAGCCCACGTGCCTAGGGCCCGTGGTCTGCAATGAGAAGCCACCGCAATGAGAAGCCCGCACACCACAACTAAGAGTATCCCCCGCTTGCCACAACTAGAGAAAGCCTGCGCCCAGCAACGAAGACCCAACGCAGCCAAAGATAAATTAATTAAAAAAAAAAAAGAAAAAGACAGGAGTGCAGGCCTCTGGCAAGAGGTAAATCAGAAATGTGCAGGGCAGTGTTTACTTTCCTCCACACTCAGCTACTCTTACACGCCAAGTCAATTTTATAAACAGTACATCCCGGCACGGACATCCTGAACCAAATTTGTCACCGAAAGGGCCTGAATTCAGAATATTCAAAATTAATGGAACCACTTAGTTGTATCTTCAGAAAAAACATTCAATCTACCTTCCTGTATATTACTGACATGATAGTTAATATGCAATGTGACACTACAGTTCAGTTGCTTCTGATCACACTGGAATATAGGCTTTACAAATCTTCGTTTTTTCCGTCTTCCTTTAACTTAGGAATTAACTCATTACAATAAGACTATAAATGTGCACTTTGATTTTATTTAAAGGCATATGTGCATAATTTCATTACTTATATTTTAAGAGTATACACTTCATTAATGTGTTTGTTAAAAAGAAAAACCATTTTCTCTTTAAATGTTTAAAATGTCAAGTTTAAGAAGTAAATAATCCATTAAACCTCAGGAGTTAACTGGTAACTTTTTTTGATTCAAGCTAAATTGGCCTGTTTGTAGTTCACCTTCTTAATATCCATAATGAAAGATCAATTTTTGGAAACTCAAATAAATCAAATACAGTGGACCCTTGAACAACATGGGTTTGAACTGCTTGGGTTCACTTATACATGGACTTTTTTCACTAAACATGCACTACAGTACTACATGATCTGTGGCTGGTTGAATCCTTGGATGTGGAACCACGGATATGAGGATTTTCGATTTTTGACTGTGCAGAGGGCCAGCACCCCTAACCCCAGCTTTGTTCAAGGGACTAGCTACACAGCACTTAGATTGTACTTAACAATTATTTACATGGCATTTACACTGTATTAGGTATCACAAGTAATCTAAAGATGATTTAAAGTACAGTTGACCCTGTAGTATTTAGTGAAAAAAAAAATTGGCATTTAAGTGGGCCTGCAAAGTCCATACTGTTCAAGGGTCAACTGTAATTTCAAAACTCACAAGCTTCTATAAGAATTAGTGTTAGCCGTTCCTCAAAATACAGATATGAAAAGCTGCATAAACATTTTTTTGCATTGGCTCACAAATTTAAATGAACTCAGTTTTAGAACAGTAATTGAAAGCATAGCTTCCAATGGTATGGGAGGTACAATCTGGGTCTTCTCTAGCCCTTAGTAGCTGTCTGGCCTTGATCAAGTCACTTCTTCACAACTCTATCATCTGAAGCGGGGGACTGGGACAGTTCATTCATATTCTGAAATTCAGACTCCCACAGAACCCCTAAAACTGTATGTATATGCATTTTGGAAGGAAGCCGGTCCAAAGTTCTCAATAGATTCTCACAGGTAAACTTCATCTAAAAATAAGTTTGCAATATATTACTGATCACTTCTAAACTGCTCCAGCTCTAAATACTAGTATTTCTTTGTGGTATAGAACTCTAAGATGGCTCTCAAGATTCCCTGGTGTACATACCCTTTATAATCCCCTTTACTCAAGTGTTGGCAAGATACGTGAATATGATGGATATCATTCTGTGATTAGGCTATGGTATAAGGCAAAGAGGAAGGGATGTTGCAGGTATAATTAAGGTACTAATCAGTTTGGCTTTGGGTGAATCAAAAGGGAGATTATAGGGCTTCCCTGGTGACGCAGTGGTTGAGAGTCCACCTGCCAATGCAGGGGACGCGGGTTCGTGCCCCAGTCCAGGAAGATCCCACATGCCGCGAAGTGGCCAGGCCCGTGAGCCGTGGCCGCTGAGCCTGCGCGTCCGGAGCCTGTGCTCCACAACAGGAGAGGCCACAACAGTGAGGGGCCCGCATACCGCAAAAAAAAAAGGGGGTGAGATTATAATGGGTGGGCCTGATTTAATCAGGCGAGCCCTTTAAAAGAGAGCTTAGGGCCTTCTCTGAGATCAGATTCTCCTGCAGGCCTTGAATAAGCAAGCTGCCATGAGTCCTGCATCTGTAAGAAAATTACTCTATAAAATCATTTGGCCTATTATAACCTCACTGGCTGACTTCGAACCAGGTTTTTGTTTACTAAGAAACATGAATTATGCAAAGTACTATTATGTTCACCTTCTGGTAACTTACGCCATTTGTAAAAACCATGCTTTGTATGCAATCTATTTGGAACCATATGTTGTAGTTACAGAAATACTTAAAATATAGCTCAAGTTGTCTCTCTCAGTCCATTTTGCTGGAGGGGTGAAGGAAGGTCAAAATCTTGGTTTGGACAGGGAGAAAGTAGAAGCAAAGATGGTGTCACCTGAACAAATTCAGGCAGTTAGAATATTAATACGTCTATACCGAAATTAAATAACTTAAGAAATTTCTTCTGTAATGTTGGGTCTATATCAAAAGCTTATGAAAGACAAGCAAACATAAGCCACTGAGTTACTCTAACTTTACACTAATATATGAAAAAATCCACACAGCACACACACACGCCCCATGTAAAACATTGCTTTGAGTTTTAATGTTTATCTCCCCAAGACAGCCTAGCCTGCACTCTACTTGGATAAATTTTACAAGCTAGTTTTCTGCTGCTTCTAGTTTTAAACTTTAACCATGTTTCTGATGACAAGGAATGCTGCAAAAATACTCTAGTTCAACAAAGAGTTATGATCACAAAATAATTTTTATCCATTCTACAGTGTTTCAGAATTACCAGTTGATTTTTAAACACAAAGTAGATATAGATGCTAATGGTGGCTAATCTGGTATGTTTCTTATAGCAAACTGTTGTTCATGCAACACTTGTGCTCAAAGGGGAAGGCACAGGATTTCCTACAATGAGCCACCTTATAAAGAGTTCTTTTTGTACAAATTAATTTATGTCACATTTAATTTAGTGTGCATAACCTCGAAACTGAGGTATTATTCCAATTTATAAAAACCACTTGCATAACTTTTATGCAAGTTTTAAAAATACAAAGTTTTCTCCCTAAAGTGGCTCAAAATAGATTGTTCATGGCTGCCTACATCTAAGATAAAAAGATTCTAAAACAATTGAACAGATTAGGCATATTATTAAAGGTGTTCAAACCATTACTTGATTTGTACATCTACTCAAACCTCTTCATCAGTCTTTATTCAGCAGTACATATGCACCAAATTCCATTTTAGAAGTTTCCATATCATTTTCATAGAAAACAAAGTTTGAAAACAAGTAACATTTAAACACAGCACGGTATTCTACCACAACTGAAACTTTTTTCTTCTTCTTCTTTACAGGACTCAACAAAATCTAAAAATGAACTAGGCTGTAGATTTACCTCATGCAAAGATCTTTATGTTATCTCTGAAAATGAAAAGGATGGCTTTTTAAAGCACATTTTACTGTTTTATACTATTATGGTAACTTGTGTACTGCAACACAGTCTATTTTGAGGGAAATTTATGAATTTTTTTTTCATGCAAAAATCTACACAAATTAGTTTTGATGATATGGAAAGCTTTTCATAGCATCAAACATTCATCTGGTGCAAATGCACAGGGAAACCTTCCTGAAAGTTTTCTGACTTGAGAAGCAACTAAAAAGCCATACTAGGTAAAGTAAATAAAAACTAAAAACAAAACAAAAACCCCACCAAAGAAAACAAAAAAAAACAAAAACAAAAAAAAAAAAAAAAAAAACCCACAAAAAAAAAGAGGGGGAAAAAAAAAGGAGGGGTGGGAAAAGGGAAAAAGGGAAATAGAAAACACAGGCTGCAGAGTACACCAATGTCTGCTGCTGAACTGGTCTTTGTTTTCATGTCCAGTGTACAGTAACACTTACGATCTCACTTTGATGATTTACTAGGTTTGTTATCAGCCCCCTGAAGGCAAATCAAGCTTGCATGCGTTCACATACAGCACCACAACCATACTCTCGTACACAGTCACTCCAGGACTAGGAGTCTGCTTCATGAATGAAGAGCCCTAGGTTTCAAAGATGAACCTGGCTCTCTATCACTGAGCCAGACATTCATTCAACATTGTCCATTCACACACTGCTTCATAGCAAGGCCTGGGCTCATTTTCCTTTGACTTATATGGGCATCCTATTCTCTTTTATGCTTACAAGGCTTGAAGATGACATTACTGCACTTTCCCCTCAGCTGATATAATGTCAATGTTCCTCCTCAGGCACTGAAGATCTGTGACCTGTAGCCCTTTTACTCTGAACAACCTAAATAAGCATTCATGTAAAGTTTTCATTACATTTTGCCACTCATTCTCACTCGCACCCACTCGCCATCTTGACCTCATTTGGGCATTTTCTGTGATTCCAAATGAAATCTTCACATTTTCTTTCCCGATTTAATGCAGCAGCAGATCCCATGAGCCAAGCTTGATGGATCAAACCTTTTTATATATATGTGTATATATATATATATATCTCAGTGCTGCATTGTACCTAACTTCCACAACATCTTTCTAAAACTGGAACCCTTCTGTTGGTACATTGGCAGATGAATTGAAACCAAATGTTCCACCTTGTATTGCCTCTGGAACAAGACTAGGATCTTCATCAATCTAAGGGAAAAAAGGAAAAAGAAGGTGATAATTAGTTTAAAAAAAAATAGCATTGTAGTACTATTTCCATTTAAAAAGTATGGGAGGGCTTCCCTGGTGACGCAGTAGCTAAGAATCCACCTGCCAATGCAGGGGACACGGGTTCGAGCCCTGGTCCCGGAAGATCCCACATGCCGCAGAGCAACTAAGCCCATGCGCCACAACTACTGAGCCTGCGCTCTAGAGCCCGCGTACCACAACTACTGAGCCTGAGCTCTAGAGCCCGTGCTCCACAACAAGAGAAGCCACCGCAATGAGAAGCCCGCACACCGCAACAAAGACCCAACACAGCCAAAAATAAATAAATTAATAATTAAAAAAAAAAAAGTATGGGAGATGATGGGTGCCAACACTGTCCTACCACCCCTTTAGAAACCTGGAACACTTTATAAAGGCTTTTTCTTAAGAGATGCCAAAAAGAGAGGAAACTTAAGAGAATATGCAAAACGTATATCTTCTGAAAGAATGAAAGAGAAGTAATACATTGTAAATGGTCCTACATCTCAGAGTATACTCACTGTAATGCTACCACTTTTGGAGAGTAAGTGTATTCTTTGGTTTATCTTTTAATAGCAATTGGAGACAAATGACTTTTGAGCTTAAAGTAGTAAAATAATAGCTCTGCTAAAAATGTATAATATTCTTTCTATATGCTTTATATCTAAACGTTGAAATTCCACAAAATTATGCACCTATAGTGTAGTTCCTATAAATAGGCCCATCATCTTTTTTATTCTTTTTATGATGATGCAACAGAGTAAACAGGACCTGCACGTTGAAGTATCAGAAATCATAAGGTTTTATGTATACCTAATTATCAATTAGGACTTCTAAAAATCCAACTTTAAGACGTGACAAAAACTACCTTTAAAAAAGTACGTTTTTCAACTACTATTATATTTTAAATAGGACTTAGCTTGATAATCTGTAATTCTTCTTTAGTATTGTCCTTGTCAAGTTAATGTTCAAATCATGCATGCTTAACAAAATATTTAATAACATTCCTTTTTTTTTGAAAAGTTGAGAAAATCATTCAAGAGATCCACTGGTGGTTCTATCTATAATCACTATAACTTTCTAAGAAACTGCTTTAATTTTAGATTTAACTTTCTCAAAGAGGTGATACTAAAAATAATTCTTTAATTTCAATTACCATATACTGACAATCTGAAGATACTCTTCTGGACTATACCTTACATTATATAGTAATATATATATTATTATAAGAAATACTTATATTTCCTGATAATTTTTTTCATTTTATCTATTTATCTTTGTATTAGTTTTTGGTCACCAACTAAAAATAACAGTGACAATATATTCAAATACAGATTAACTAATTATTGTCATAATGGATTTATTATAGGATATACTAGGCTTCACTGTTTTGTTTATAAAGACATCAAGGGAAAATAAAGCCTGATTTATCCACTGTCAAAAATTCTTTTTTTTTTTTTGCCATTAGAGCTGGTACTACTTTTTAATACCTTGAAGGACTTTTAAAATACTGAAATATTTGTACTTCTGAAATAAGTAACATTACTGTCATATATCTATTTCAATTCCATTCCCCCCAAATACATACATATATGTCCTAGCTTACATTTCATCCAGACTATGCTTATACATAAAACTAAGAAAATTATAAAATTATTAAATACATCATCTGAAGAGAAGAACTGATCAATGATCTCATAGGCCAATTTGTAGATGTCTTCATTTTCATGATTTTGAAGTTGTTCAATTTTCTCCAGTCCTGTAAGAAATTTTATGAAGTGAAATAATGGTAATATTTAAAAAGCAGTGACAAAAAAAGTTACAATAATCTTGGGAACACAAAATCCAATTTTGAGGAATCTATTCTAAAAGTGAATCTTATAAATAAAAAGGTTTTATGCACAAAGATATAGCATATTTATCTTAAAAAAATTATCTGAGTATCTACTAACTACATATAAACATAAGCAATGGGACATCTATCTACTCAGCAGAATAACTATACACATCAGTGTTTATAAAGAGTAATAACATGTAAAATTGCTTTGTTAAAAGTTAAAAGCTGGGAGATCCCTGGTGGCCAGGTGGTTAGGACTCTGGGCTTTCACGGCTGTGTGGGCCCGGATTCAATCCCTGGTCGGGGAACTGAGATCCCACAAGCCATGTGGCATGGCCAAAAACAAACACACACACATCCCCAAAGATGCAAGGAAAAAAAAAGTTAAAAGCCAATTCCTTCTATTTTGTAGCATCTGCCAAGTTTTTCTAGTGAGCATTTAGGAAAAGAACTTTTAAGTACTCGTGATTAATAAATATGAATGTTAAGACAGCTATTCAAGTATAATGAAAAATGATCAAGATCAACCACAGTGTTTCGGGGAAAAGGGAATTTTCCCTGTAAATATTAATAAATTTATTAAATCATAGGCAGAATATATAAACTTAACCTATTGATATGCAAACTGGATATTATTTTGCTTTATAGGAGTAATAATTAATTTTAAGGCCTCTGAATTAAAGTGAAATTGCCCTTTCATGAGTGTTCTTCCTTTATCTATTCTTTAAGTGGAGGAAGTTGTTATGGGCATGTTTCTCACTTTTCACATTCTCTTTATGGGGCCCTTCCATGAAAAAGTTTAACTACTACATATAGGCTGAGGACTTATAACTCTATGGCTTCATTTCTTTTCTGAGCTTCAGATGTTGAAAATCTTAAACATGTATGATAATTCCACAAGGATATTTCAACAGGTATCTAAAACTCAAACTATCCAAAACACAATTTGTTATTTGCCATTCTTCATTTACGCTGTTTATTATACTGCATTCTTATTGGTGATAATCAACAACAGTTTGAAATCTGAGAGACAGACTAATAAGTTCCCCTTAGCCTCAATACTCTATAATCAAATCTCAAAAACCTTAAAGTCTATCCATTTCTTGAATCTTGTCATCTCCCCCTTTTCTCTATTATCACTGCCTTCATTTATTGTGGCCTCACCACAATATATAGAAACCACCTAGGTGGTTTCCTGCTTGTCTCTAAATGGTTCCATTCCCCTCATATCCATGGCTCCATTTAAATACATCAATTCACTAGGTAAAATCTTCCAATGGCTTGTCATACCCTACAGCAGAATCCTTTGAGAAGTTTATAAGATACATATTCCTAGGGCTCGCCTCCAGTGAAGTAGGCAATGCTCAAGATCTATATTTTTATTTTAATATATAAAAATAAATTTTTAATAATTAAAATGTTTATATGGTAAAAGAAAAAAACATTCAAGTAGGAAATTTTTTTTAACAATTCCTGCTTTTAATTTTTCTGGTACTCCCTTTCTAACTATTTCCCTAACAGTATTCCCCATGTCCTGTTCCCAACTTGATAGTTATGCAATTTTTGTTGCTGTTCTATTTGTCACTTTAATAACTTTAAAAATACTTACTTCTTATTAATTTTCAAGCCTCTGAACTCTACTAAGGAAGCTGAAGATACTGGTTCTCCTACTCCTAGTTACCTCTCCCTCCTTTCATTTACTTCTCAACTTCCATCAGAAAGATCTTTACTTTTATGCTTATCCAGGTTGATAACATTTACATGTTATTCCACAGCCATATCTGAGACTTCCATGTTCTGTCTACATGTTAATCCTAAGGGTTGAAAGCTAAGACATGTTGTTTATCTTCCTGGTGGCTCGGGTACACTGCCAGATTTGGGAACCACTGCCCTAAAGTACCTGCTGTGCTACAAAGCTTCTAAGACTGCAGGGGCCTGGTCAATGGCTAAGTCTGCAGCCTTATCTTTTGGCAGTTTCTACCTCATATTTTGTGATTCAGCAACACTAAACTACTTATAATTTGCTGAATGCTATTTCTCACCTCAGACTTTGCTCATGGTGTTATTTCTGCCTGGAACACCTTTCATCACTTTTTACTTTATTAATCCTTATTCATCTCTCAAAATCCAGCTCAGGTGTCACTTCCTGCTTCTTCCAGGATGGATTAGGGTATTTCCTTTTGTTGTACATTTCTATTAGGGTAATTAGCACATTAAATCAGTTCATATTTATCTCCATGACTAGACTACATGCCTTGAGGGAAAGGACTTGTTTACCATCGTCTTCCCAGTACCTTAGCACAGTGCCTGTTCAATATATGGCAACAATTCAGTTACCTAAGCATATGCAAGAAGCTGAACAGGACTGTACATATAGAATACAGTATTTACTTTATTCTATTACTTGATTATCTAAGACAGAAAAATACAGAAGTGCTGTATTAGTTAGAAAATAAAAGTAGTTACAAAAAGAACATTAAAATGTGGAATAATATCAATAGCTTATAATAAACTCACCTCCACATTCTTCTATAAGATTGGCTATTGTTTCTGCCTCATCTTCAGCCATTTTTAATATATTACTTAGTCCATCGAGTACTACTTGCACAACTTGTGCATCTTTTACAGTCAGCAAATTGCAAAAAGGTGGGATAACATTTTGTTGGATTAGGTAGGCCACCTGAAAAATGAAAATACCACGATATGATAAGTGTTAAGTGAACTTCATTCGTGCACCCTATTATCTCACTGGAAAAATTTTTTTTTTAATTTTTCATTACTATCTATCTAGCTAGCTAGCTGCGTTGGGTCTTCGTTGCTGCATGCAGGCTTTCTCTAGTTGTGGTGCGTGGGCTTCTCTTGTTGTGGAGCACGGGCTCTAGGCACGCGGGCTTCAGTAGTTGTAGCACCCGGACTCAGTAGTTGTGGCTCACGGGCTCTAGAGCACAGGCTCAGTAATTGTGGCGCACGGGCTTAGCTGCTCCGTGGTATGTGGGATCTTCCCGGACCAGGGCTCGAATCCATGTCCCCTGCATTGGCAGGCGGATTCTTAACCGCAGCACCACCAGGGAAGTCCTCACTGTAATAATTTTGACTTTTAAAATCTTGAATATGGAAATATGACCTCACCTCTCACATGTTAAGTTAGACTACATTAATCTAACCTTCTTTTCTTTTTAATGTACTATGTTAATTTTACATGAACTTAGAAAAAAGAACTAAAGTGAAAATGAAGGAGTCACTCAACTTCGTATGACACATTTCTTTGCCATAAGGAGTACTTCCTTCAGAGATCCTTTCTAACATTAAGAAATTATGAAATCAGTTGAGAGGCTGGATGATTATTTTTTTAAAACTATAATTGTTCAATTTGAGAGCATCCTCTCTTTGCTGTAACATTTAGCACTCATCTATACCTGGCCACCTCTCAATTTGCTATTCTATTGGTTCCATAAAATTTGCAAAATATTCTTCTATCATTTTTCTATTTAGTTATTTCCATGTATTGTATTTATATTCTACTCTGTATTCATATTTGAGTGGATTCACTGGTCACCACCAGTCTGTACCTTATTTGTGACAATTATCAGCTCCAAATTCATCCTTTTTCACTTGTCTGTGAAACATATCTGGGACTTTTTTTTTAATTTAGTTTTGGCTGCGCGGGTCTTAGCTGCGGTACGTGGGTTTTCTCTTCTCTAGTTGTGGCGCGCGCGTTCCAGAGCGCGCGGGCTCAGAGTTTGCAGCAGGCTCTCTAATTGAGGTACATGAGCTCAGTAGTTGTAGTGCAACTACATCGTGTAGTTGTAGTGCATCGAACACATGTCCCCTGCATTGTAAGGATGATTCTTTACCACTGGACCACCAGGGAAGTCCCCCATATCTGGGACCTTTAAAACCCATTTTCTTTCGCCAGTTGGCATAATGTTAAGCTTTGTCACCTGCACAACTGTGAGAGTTAAGTGTCTCTTTATATTTTATGCCCTAGGCACCTCACACTGTTCACCCTAGTTCTTAGTCCCAGCTTTTTGGCTGAGTTTAGTTCCTTGTTTGGTTTGCTGCCAGATAATTTTTGTTGTTGTTCATTTGTAAGGAGAATCTGTGAGGCAGATTCATTCTGCCCTATTAACCTAAAAAGTCTTGTTTTTTTCTTAACACTGTTAAAAAACAAAAAAAAAACCCTGACCGTAAGTGCTTCATCTTACCACGGATTAGAAATTTCTTGTAGGCCAAGAGGCTGGAAAGAAAACACTTCACATCTACGAAATATAACTAAAGGAAGTCAAGGTGACACTTTCATGTATCATAGAATGCCTGTTATCTTGCTATTATCTTAAATTATGATTTACTAAAATCTAAATCTTAGAATTATTGGTACTGTTATTTTATCAGTTTTGAAAAATAAATAAGAGCTGAACTTACTTGATCTTTCCTTCCGCTAATTGTTAAGTTACTTATGGCCCATGCAGCTTCTTTCTGAGTGCCAAAATCTCCCTGTAAAAGCAAAGTAAAGGATACAAATTGCAATATAGGGTAAACTGGAAAAGGTGTTTTTTGAAATGATTTTTCAACTGCTTATTCCCCTAGGTTTTCTTCTAGCCTTTCTATATACATATAATAAAGATAAGGCTTTGAACTCAAATTACCCTAAACAAATGGAGATTCCTTTTTGTGAACTTTCCCAGCAACAAATTGACTTGATATTGCTGTTCAGTAATATCAGATCAAATGAAGTCAATGATAAAATAAAATAAAATCAGTCAAAAAAAAAAAAAAGGAAATATACAATTGTACTTTAATCAAAGAAATGTCAAGGGTAAGGTATCCTTTTAAACACATAAAGTTTTAAAAATGAAAATACCCACCATTAATGAGACTGTCATAAAGACATTACCCTCATATATTGTCTTTCAAATATAAATTGATAAAATAAATTTAAAATTCATTTAAAAAGTCACATATATGATTTAGTAATCTCACCTTTCAGAATTTACCAAGCAAATAATTCAAAACAAAGTAATATTATGTATCTTTCCATACAATGTCTTAGCAGCACATAAGAGTCAGAAAGTAAAAGCAACTTAAACAACAGAGGAATAACTAATTATAGCAAATCTAAAGAATAAAATAATAACCAGCCACTAATGTTAAGATGACTAGCAACTTGGAAAAATGCTTAGGATGTATTAAGAAAAGAATATGTAAATAAGAATGAAAATTAAAACTGAAGTGGATTAACACAACATTGTAAATCAATTATACTTCAAAAAAAGAAAAACTGCAGTGGGATATCTACTCTTATTTATCAGATTGAGAAATCCCAAATATGTGTTGGTGAGACTGGCAGGAGTGTAAAACGGGACAATCTTTCTAGAGGTGGATGGGCATTATATAGCAAATTTACATATGTGTCTATTTGTAGATCCAGTAATCCTAAATACAACGTGGCAAAAAACTTTACATAGGCATTTCCTTATATTTAAAGTATAAACAATAGACAAATAAACCAACAACTAATAAAAATGATCATCTGTAAAGGAAGGGAAAGAACAGGGAGGAATGGACAGAAACAGAAGTTAGACCTCTGTGTACATACCTTGAAAACAAAGTACATATTTTTTACTTGGAAACTATAAATGCTTCATATAACCACAACAAAATAAAAAACAAGGGAATTCCCTGGTGGTTCAGTGGTTAGGACTCCATGCTTTCACTGCTGAGGGCCCAGGTTCTATCCCTGGTTGGCGAACTAAGATCCCACAAGCCGCACAGTGCAGCCAAAAATAAAAAAATAAAAATAAAAAACAAAACCTAAAGTAATTCCCCCAAATAAAAAACAAACAGAAATAACCTAACTGTATATCAAGTTGTATATGTTAACCACACATAACAGGAATTATTTCAAGTGACATTATTTTTAAGTACATCATTGATGGAATACATCCTAAAGACAAAAAAGTCCTCAAGGAAATCTCAAAAGTGGAGTAATCATGTTGTTAGTGTCAATGTAGTCTTGTTATTTTGATAGATTTTATATTATATATCTCAATATATAACTCAAATAATTATGTTCATGTTTTTGGAAGATTTCCAGCATAAAAGAGATAAAAATATAAAATCGAAGAAGTAAAAATAAAAACACTGCTATCTTAAATACCCAGTAATATCTGATAGCTTCCCTTCATTCATGATTTGTTTTTTATGAATCTCATGTTCATAAAATTACAATATGCATATTTTTCACTTTCTTAAAAAAAAAAAAGGTCACCTATTTTGTTCATTCAAGCCTAGATACCACGACAACCTTATAGCAATGATTATCCTTAGTACCTGAACTATGATCTTTAAATACCATTTGCTACAAAAAGGAACCAGGACACCCTGGAAAAGAGTTAATTCCAGGTGTAGATCAGGAAATATACAAGGTAAGCCTGGGAATCATATCACATCCAAAAGGTAGGAAGCTCTCAAAAACTACTGCAGTGATGTAAAAAAGACACAGGCACCAAATTTAAGAGGTTCCCATTGGTCAGGGACAACCTGAACGTCAGAAAGAATAGCTAGCTACAAAGGACTAAAACTTATATAAAAGATATACACATATGTAAATCCATAATTTCCTTAATGACACTAAAAACTTTACACTCGTCTCTCCTTTTGAGGTCATTAGGGAACCATGTCATTCTAAAAACAGTGATAATGAGCAGGGATCAAACATTTGTCTTGCCTTTCCTATATGAAATATATTTTAGAGTAAACCAACAGTTGATAGGGAAAAGCTCTTTTTTCCTCTTTATTGAAGAATCATGGCTAATACATAAAGAATGGCAGAATTACAAAGTCATCATGTTGCAGTTCCTAGTATAATAAGTGATCTAGGTAATGATCATAATGACTGCCAAAAAACCATTATGTGAAAGAATGATGAATAACTTTATAATAATTGGCTGGAACAGGCTGATAACATCTGAGCTGACTTAATCTAAATATCACTAAATGTAGGACAAACAGATAGAATGTTTCTCCTCATGTGAATCATTAGTGCATGATTGAACCCGATCTACCAGTTTATAAGAAATTAACCTCTACTACCAGTTTGTAGGAAACGTGGAAGAAAAGAAGATCGAGATATCCTCTCTTTAATTAACAGATCAGTGTTGAGAAAAAAACCCTCATGCTGTGAGTGGACACTTTAAACTGTCTCTTTCCCAAACGTTAATGTAAGCATGCAATGATATGGCGTATGATTAAATAACACACTTACTTGCTGTTTGATCTTGGGCAATTTATTTGTCTATACCATAGTTTCTTCATCTGTCAAATGGGAATAATTCTTAACCTCACAGAGTTACAGTAATAAAGAAATAAAGTAATACATGTAAAGTGCTTGGTACAATATGTAAGCATTTATAGTCAGTAGTAGTAATATGAATTTTTAATAAACTTCAGGATAATGGTAATTTTGATAAAAGAATGATATAGAAAAAGGGCCAGGGGTTTCTAAAAGGAACTATTTCTTGTATATAAAAAATGCTTGAAAGTTTTAATATTAATACTATTTTACTGTACTACTCATGCCACTGTATAGGTTGTAATTAAACAGAAAAATATATATTCATATAATTCTTTTCCTCTTACACAGAACATATAAGATGACTTTCTTACCTTATCCAAAAGGTGTATTATCATTGGTACAAGATTGGCATCAATTACTGCCTGAACCTGCTGCTGATTTCCTGCGGTGATGTTAGAGAGGAACCACACTGCTTCCTGTAGAACAAGACCCTTTCAATATTTCTCATTAAAAAATAAAATCTGCAGCTGAACTAGGAAAAAGCACATTCACTACAACGTCCAAATGATTTTATGGAGTATGTTCCATAATAAAAAATTTAGGAATATGAATTCCTCTATCCCCTTTCCATATTTTTCTTTGGACAAATTGCTAATGACCCTAGTCTAAGTGATAATGAACTAACCCTTCTAAAAAATTCTTAAAAGCAATGTTCCCAAACACTAAGACTCAAAAGAAGCTTGTCTGAACAAATACTAAGGAACTGATGAGCTGCAATACAAATACAAATCCTAAAACAATTGTAAAGGAGATTCAGCATCCTCCTCACATAGCGTGCTTTATTTATTCTCTCTTCTGTTCTGATTGAGTCGTAGCCAAAGTAGATAAATCTCTCAATTATTCATGATAATGGAGACACAAAAACTGAAATAGTGGATTGTTTTAGTATACTTATTTGTAATAGTCATTCATTGTACCATCTCTCTCAAGAGTTAAAGTGGAACCAGATGTTTGACAGCTTTATTGGTCTACCTTAATGATCTTTTTATGCTACCCTTTACACCACAATGTGCTACTTCTACCAAGATGACTGCAAGTCTTTTTTTTCATAGACAATAAATGCATACTAAAAACACAGAATGAAATAAGACAAAGTATCTGCCTAATGTCCTATATAGGATATTGCTATAATTTACCAAAGTTAATAAACCTATTAAACATATGAATTTACTCAAGGGAAACATTTTCTCTATTTTAAAAAAGTAGTAAACAAGTTTTACTCCTAGTGTGCAGTAGGCTCTTTTGGATCAGATCACAGGATCATGTTTAATGAACCTGTTAGAGATTTTAGGGTGCTAGGCTACTTAGGTGAGCTGTTCTTGGGTTATAATCATCGGCAATGTTGTAATCAACAACCCATGTATTTCTACAACAGCCTCAGATGCACTCCAACGTCAGCATCACCAGTCAGTGCCCCCTTTTCATAGCCTCCACAAGCACACACACATGCACACACACTCTATCAAATAGCTAAAAAATATTAAACTTAGATTACTTACGTATTAAAATCTTCCAATCATACAACATTCAACACCCAATTATCTCTATTTCATCATTTCCAAGAGAGCCAAATGTGCACTGTTTACAATCAGTTTTATATATGGAAAATCATGTACCAATCCATGTCATAAAGAGTAAAATACTTTCTCTTAATGTCTAAATGACAGTTTATGTTAATAAACGGTATTAAAGACACTTGATGAAAATGGCTACTTTATATGCTAATTATTAAATAGTATTTAAAAATACTTACTTTATTAATTTTCTCTTTGGGATGTGTCAGAAGTGCGGGGAAGTGTGAAAGAGCATCACAGTTCAAAACTACTTGTGTTTGCTCATCAGTTCCAGTAACAATGTTGCCCACAGCTCGAAGTGCTGCTGTCTGAAACATAAAAAGATTTAATGAGATGTTGTTCTATATGAATCACTTATTACCACAAAGGTATGTTAGGCAGGTTATGAAAGATATATACATATATATTTTATATAAATTTGTTTTATTTATTTTTGGCTGCATTGGGTCTTCACTGCTGTGCGCGGGCTTTCTCTAGTTGCAGGGAGCGGGGGCTACTCTTCATTGCTGTGTGGGCTTCTCACTGTGGTGGCTTCTCTTGTCTGGAGGGCAGGCTCTAGGTGCATGGGCTGCAGTAGTTGTGTCATGTGGGCTCAGTAGTTGTGGCTCATGGGCTCTAGAGCGCAGGCTCAGTAGTTGTGGCGCACGGGCTTAGTTGCTCTGCGGCATGTGGGATCTTCCTGCACCAGGGCTCGAACCCATGTCCCCTGCATTGGCAGGTGGATTCTTAACCACTGCACCACCAGGGAAGCCCCAGGTTATGAAAGATATCTTTATGCATTCATGCCTACCTATCCTTTTTGAGCAAGTTGTGTCAGACACTGATTTAGGAACAGAGGAGTGAATAGGACAGACATAAACCCATCTCCTATGGAGCTTCCATTATTGTAAGAGGAAACAGCCAATAAACAAGTAA
Organism: Phocoena sinus; assembly: GCF_008692025.1. Taxonomy (NCBI): domain Eukaryota; kingdom Metazoa; phylum Chordata; class Mammalia; order Artiodactyla; family Phocoenidae; genus Phocoena; species Phocoena sinus. Next base: position 40,090,510 of record NC_045766.1, read on the forward strand.
GTATGAAGGATAATTTTAGATAGTAATTATGGCCATAAAGAAAATAAGATAATACAAAAGTTTTTGTGGGAATATGTTTTCAGTTCCCTTGGGTATATACCTGGAAATGGAATTGCTGGGTCATATAATAACTCTACATCTAACTTTTCCAGGTACTGTCAAACTATATTCCAAAGAGGCCGTACCATTTTACATTCCTACCAGCAACGTATGAGGATTATACTTTCTCTACGTCCTTGCCAACACTTGTTACTGTCTTTTTGATTATACCATCCTGGTGGGTATAAAATGGTACTTCACTGTGGCTTTGATTTGCTTTGCCTTAATGATTAAGGATGTTGAACATCTTTGTATGTGCTTATGGACCATCTGTATGCCTTCTTTGGAGAACATTACAATTTTTAAAATTAGGTTGCTGGGACCTCCCTGGTGGTGCAGTGGTTAAGACTCCACGCTCCCAATGCAGGGGGCCTGGGTTTGATCCCTGGTCGGGAACTAGACCCCACACGCATGCCACAACTAAGGAGCCCTCGAGCTGCAACTAAGAGCCCACATGCCACAACTAAGGAGCCCACTTGCTGCAACTAAGACCCAGCACAACCAAATAAATAAATATTAAAATTGGGTTGTCATTTTTTTTTGTTGAGTTTTAAGAGTTCTTTATGTATTTTGGACACTAATACCTTTTCATATATATGATTTGCAAACATTCTCTTCCATTCTGTAGGTTGTCTTTTCACTTTCTTGATTGTTTCCTTAGAAGTTTTTAATTTTGGAAGTCCAATTTATCTATTTTTTCCTTAGTTGCTTGTGGTGTCATATCTAAGAAACTACTGCCTAATCTGAGGTTATGAAGATTTATGCCTGTGTTTTCTTCTAAGAGGTTTATACTTCTGAATGTGACATTAAGCTGTTTGATTCATTTTGAGTTAATTTTTTAAAAATATGGTGTGAAGTAGGGTTCCAACTTCATTCTTTTACATATGGATATCCAGTAGCCTCAGCACCATTTGCTGAAAAGACTATTCTTTGCTCACTGAATTTTCTTGGCACCCTTGCTGAAAATCAATTGATCAAAAATGTGTAAGTTTATTTCTAGACTCTTGATTCTATTTCACTGATCAATATGTCTATCCTTATGCTAGAATCACAAAGTTTTGTTTTCTCTAGCTTTGTAGTCAAGTTTTGAAGTGAGAAACCCCCAAACTTGGTTCTTTTTCAAGATTGTTTTGGCTCTTTCTGGGTCCATTGCATTTCCATATGGATTTTAACAGGAATTGCATTTAATCTGTAGATAAATTTGGGAAGCACTGCCATCCTAATAATATTGAATCTTCCAATCCACGAACATGGATGTCTTTCCACTGATTTAGGTCTTGTTCAACTTCTTTCAAAAACGTTTTGTTGTGGCCTAGCTTCTTTAACAAGTAAATTTAACAGGGGAAAGAAAAAAAGGAGAAGAAAGTTGTAGAGTAACAGAAACATAAAGACATAGCTACCACATGCAATGTGTTGACCTTGTTTGAATACTGATTTGGTCAAATTGTGAAAAAAAAAAAAAATGAGGCAATAAGTAAAATTCAGATACTGATTGGATTTTAACATTACGGTTCCTGAAGTGCTCTAATTATTGGTATGGTGGATATGTTAAAAAAAAATAGCCTTACTTTTTAGAGATGCAACCTAAGTGAAATTAGATGATATCTGGAATATGTGTCAAAATAATTTGGTGGGGAAGTAGAGATATAGAGGAAACCTACATAGTTCATTACATTATTCTTTCTGTGTTCCTAAATTATGGCATGAAAGTTGAAAAAGTTTTTAAAAATCTCTATTAGTTACCAGGTAAAGTACAGAACATAACTTTCCTTGAGAGCTGGCTCAAGTGAAAGTCCAAGCCCTGTTTTCTCAATAAAGTCCAGTATTAAAACTGAAGATGCATTCTGAAAAAAACAAAAACAAAATGCAAACCAAAAACCTATACCAAGACATAAGTACCACACTTAAGAAATGCGAACTTCATAAGAATCTAGTAGGAATATTTAAAATAAACCACAAATAACCCTAAATGACAAATTATTCTATTAATGAATTCTTCTGAATTTAGCTAAGTGTTCTCTCTTTTCTTTAAAGTGCTTTAAATTTTATAGCAGTGAGTCTCCATTTTGACAGTACATGAATATAACCTAAAGAGCTTTTTAAAGCCCAGGTTTCTAGGAAATATCCAGATTTACTGAAACAGTATTTCTAGGAGTAGAGCAAGGGAAATACACTAAGTTTTTTTCTTTAGGCTTCCCACTGCTGATTTTATTGTCCAGCCATGGTTGAGAAATAGTGAATCAGGTTAACAGTTTTCCTTATGCTATTATTGTGCTTTATAGGCTCTTAGTCATTCTAAGAATAAAGCATGCTATTAACCTCAGAAGGACAGGGAGAGCTTGCTGCTTGCTGCATCTCCCTTTACCACCGTAGTTTGACAGCTACTGCTTATAATATTTGTGTGAACTTCTCACCTTCTCTTTTTTGGCTCTTTCTAGATGAAGATTCTTTGGGATAAATATTTATATGGAAGGATTTTAAAATAATAAAACAGAAAAAAATTTTAAATAACTGAGAGAAGACAATTTAGGAAACCCCTAAGCAGCACGTTTCAGTACAAAGCCTTTATCACAGTACCAGTGAAGCTAAGCATTAACTAAACTTGCCAGGTGCAGTGAAGGAGAATAAAAAAGGACAGCTGTTGGGGGGAGGGGGTGGGGGAAGGAGCAGGATAGTGGAAGAAGAAAAATAGGAAAAGTAGGAAAAATAATCAGTACTTGTTTCAGATGCTACCCAAGTTGCTATATGAACTGCCCTGGTCTACGTTAGAAATCAGTAATTTACAAAGACGTCAACTTGGCTTTTTTGGGGGGGTTTGGGGGGTGGAGAGGAGGAAGTTCTTGTAGTAATCTATCTCATTTTCTCCATCTTTAAAATGGGGATATAATAACTCACTCTTTTCATCACAGATATGTTGTTATTAGGCTAAAAAAATACTTTACACTATTGACATTACCCATGTTCAAATGTCACACTTAAAGCACACAGTGACATGCTTTATCAATAAAAAACTCACCTGAACCTTAACTTCCTGGTGGCTGAGCAGAGGAACCAAATGAGGGACTATTCCAGAGTCTATTACCATCTGTATCTGTTCGTTGCCAGCATCAGTAAGGTAAGAGAGGGCCCAGACCGTATCTACCAATATCTAATGAATAAAAAGAATTCAAATAGCCTTTGAATATTTTCTCATTTCAAAAATTCTTAACCATATGGACTAACCTATGATTGTTCTATCATCTTCTTTCTTCCCTTTTCTCTCACCTAAATTCACTGGAATCAATCTTCTCTATTATACTAAGCATCATCATCTATGAACGTCTATATCAAGTGTGTGCATCTTATCTTCTAGCCATATTTAGGATATTTAAGTTAATTATGATCTTGTTCACAGATTGGTATCCACTCTTAACTCACAAAGATACAAACACACTACATAGCACATAAAATATGAGAAAAAGACATTCTCTTTCCCGAATGCTCAGACTGAGGGATACTAGGTCCAAGGACATTGTGATAAACGCATGTAGTTGGAAAGAGTATATGTATCCAACATACAAAGTGGTTCAAAGCATCTGGGCTAGGTGAATATATTCAAGGTGTTCTCGCATCAATACCATGTTGGTAGGTCTAAAGCCAATACTCCAGTATTAGGATTATAGTACTTTCATCTTTTCCAACCAGTATGCTTTGCCTTATAAAACCAGAGGCAACTTCCCAAATAGGAATCTCCCACAGCTGCAGATCAAGACATTAAAAGCAACCATAGGTCAACTTGTGAGATCTATAATCAAAAAACATGTTCTAGTTAAAAAAACAAAAAAACCCAACAAACAAAAAACTCCCCAAAAACCAACCAACCAAACAAAACTATAATTTACATCAGGTGCCAAAAGTACTTTAAAAAAAAAGCCTCTGTAATTAACTTATAATGATTATATTTCAAAGTGCAACAGGCCATTGTGTTACTTCTTTCTTTGTATGTGAAGTCCTAATTAGAAGTTATGGCCAAAACGAAGAATGACAAACAACTGTTAAACTGCTAAATAATACAATTACTGACAAAGACACAGTAATAAATAATTGTGCCTGAAACTTTACTTCCGAAAGCTTTTCTGGAATATGAACTCTGTGTCAAAAGACAAACCAGAGAAGTCTGAAACCTTTAAATTCTAAATCAATGATATGTTTAAAACATCCAAGAAGCTCCTAGAAGAAAATAGCACTTTGCCATTTTTCCTTTCAGAAATTCAAGAAAGCACTATGGATATTTTTAACGTCAAAAGAAGACACCAAATGAAAAATTCACACACATAAAGTGGTATCAAAATATGTGAGACAACTAAATTTCAACTTACAAAAGTAACTTTTTTTTTGCCAAAATTTGCTGACATAGGCAAAAAAACTTCAAGTTACTTTGTGCATGACTGTATGTAAAATCCAGATATATTTTTTTAAAAAGGCCCAATACTAAACATGTCATTAGTATGCTCACATCAAAATCATAATTTAAATCAGACCTGATCTCATATGCACTTTTTGTGTCAGCAAAGTCTATGATAAGTTTACTAATTACAACCAGAGTGTAATTTCAATGTTTCACTTATGGTTTGTGGACGCAGTTTCGTTATTTTTTTTATTTCTTTGATGGCCTGATTTAAGAACTTGCTCCTAAGTGTTAACCTAAGAAGATTTCATTTCTAGTAAACATTATTGTTTAGTAAACAATATTACTAATGCTACTAAAAAAGAACAATGCAAACTGGCTTGAGAAATTCAAGATATATCAAGAGCAAGAAAAACGGAGTTACAATCTCAAATGGATTGGGGTAAACAAGTGGAAAGAACACAATACATCTCTGAATAAGGTCAACCAAGATGTCTAGTTTTCCAGAAGAGTTATAAACTTTGAGATTAATCTTTCTTGGAAATCTTTTAATAAAAGTAAAATACAAAAAACTGTAATTTAATCAAAGAATTTGTGAGCCATGGCTGCTGAGCCTGCGCATCCAGAGCCTGTGCTCCGCAACGGGAGAGGCCAAAACAGTGAGAGGCCCGCGTACCGCAAAAAAAAAAAAAAAAAAAAGAATTTGGCTATAATAAGCCAAAACCAAAATTTGTTTACATGTGTGGTTTTTTTGCTTGTTTGTTTTTTAAACACCCTAGACTATCTGGAGCTAGAAAAAATATCTTTAGGACAAAGATCATGTTCATCTAATGAATAATCAAGCACATTATGTCACTGCTTGATGTAGTATAATTCTAACTTTAATTTGCTCCATATCTTTACAGAGATCCTGGCAAAAGGGTATTAATACCCTAGAAACTGTGAAGGAATGAAACAGTTTGTCAGACAGTAATTATACCAAACTGTGTTTTTAAAGAACTACACAAGGTTCTGATTGTTACTATGAGTTTTATCCATGTGATTTTCTTTTACCCATTATATTCCTAGCTCTTCTAACACAATAAAGGCTAGACTGAATTTATAAGCAGTTATGGCAGTTTCCCACTCATTCATACTTCCTGAGTTGCTTTCTCCTTTGCTCTCTGTGTTAGTATGAGTAGGATATATTTATTATGTTTAAAATCTAGTCCGCACTGATTTGTTTCCTTTTTGTTTGTATACTCAATTATCTCTACACCAAGTGAAGCCATTACCAAAGTCATTATAATTGAATTAACAGAGTAAAAATGAAATTAAAGAGCAACTGATATTCATGGTTTGGTGTAAGAATGGTATATGAATACAAACCCATGCATAAAGGCACAAATATTTCTCTTTTTTACCTTTCGAAAAATAATACCACTAGGTGTAAGTGTTCTCTCAATGGCCAGCTGTCAAAATGAGCTTTCATAAGAAGCTCATGAACAATCAAAGATAAAATCTTAGTGAGAGAGATTACTAACTGGCAACTTTAAGAACTTCCAATGTCAGTTTTCACAACACTAATATATAATATATGCACATACATTACTGCCCAGACCAAAATAACAGGCTTGATTTCTTCACTGAAATTACATATTGTGATATGGGTAAACACAGAGAAAACATAAAATACCAAACTACGTATCGCAGCTCCTGAAATGAAAAAATTTGATAGAGTGCACTGACATAATGTCATTTTCTCCCGTGTCACAGGGACAAGCCCTAACCATATATACACATAAAAATATATGACGGGAAGCATTTACTCACATTTACGTCTGTGTGATGAATTAAAACACAAAGAGCTGGAAGAATCTGAAGAGAGAAATATATAGATTTTAAAATATACACAGATAAAAACATACACATAATGGTATCTACTTTACTTTAAAGGAAAACAAAAACAAAAATACTTGTTACCTCCTGAATGGTTTCCATTGGGGGTGGTGGGTCTTTGTGGCGACATAAGTTGACCATAACCCAAGTAACATTTCTTAAGAATGTTATAGGAATAGATGGACTTATGAAGGAAAGTAAAGGTTTCACAACTCCAAGACTTATGACATAATCTCTACACTGTGGCCCATCACCTGTAGGAAGAAGGATTTATTAATTCAATACAATAAGCAACTCAGAAAACGTAAAGCACTGGGTTCAATATGCTACTTCCTGTATTTGAACCAAGTATACTATTTTGTTTTATGTGAAAGTTTTAGACAATAATAACCTAGTTCTCTGAGCCAAGAGAAGCAAGGTAAGGTACTAAGATTTTTTTGCACATTATTCATGTATTCAGGTTTATATTCTGTTTACCCTAAAATGTTTTTATGCCATCTAAAATGTTTTTATGCCATCTAAAAGCCTCAGTAAGGCTTTAAAGTACTTTGTGAACACAGAATTCTTGCTTTTTCTCTTCTCTCTCAATGGTACTCTAAGTTTAAGAAATTTTCACGTTATAAAAAGAGATATACTGAAATACCATTACAGAGAAAATATTTGTAGAATTTATACTGATGATCTAATATCAAAGCATAGAGAGTATTAACTATAAATTACTCTATACACTTAGAAACTATGTCTCAAAAAGGCAGGGGAGAGGGAACCAATACCCCTAGATCAGTGGTTCCCATAGTGATTTTGGGGCCCTATCCCAAATCTGTTGAAACAGAAACTCTGTGGGTCCAGGATTCTGTTTTAACAAGCCCTTAATATAATTTTGATAACAGGCTAGAGTTTGAGAATCACTGCCCTAGAGAAAAGTGCCAAATTTAATTTCCTCTATCTAGAGTATCACTATAATTTGTAGTATGAAAGCCACACTGAAGTACTACATTCCGTAAGTGAAAACACTTTGCCCTGCACTGTGGTATTTGAAGATAAAATGCTTGTTCTTTTTGCAACCATGTATTCTAATTAATTCTAAAATGTCACTGGAATTAAAAGCCAAAGATCGAGATGTTGTATTAATAGTTCTAAATCTACAATTTGGTATAAAAGTGAGGGACTCTGGATATACAAACGATAGCATTCCTAACAGTAATATACCATATGCCAAGAACAGTTTATAGGGAAATTCTCCCACTGGAAAACTCACAATTGTGGAGCACTAACCATACCTTACCTTCCATCTTGGCCCCCAAAAGGGTAATAAAGAGGAGGTATATCAGAGCAAAACTGATTACTTCTATGCAAAAATAAAAAAATCTGTGGCAAAAATAACTTTTAACATCATGGTACACAATACAGTTCAGACTGCAGATTTTTTCCATTCTCCACTGGAGGACAGATTTTTGAGTTTGGGTGAAGTTAGGCTGTAGTTAAAAAACAAATTCTTGAAATACTGGAATTGTCTTTAATTATTCTTCCTACAATTATTTATCAGAAAACACCTGAAGGTATCGCAATCATGGTGGTCAACATTTAATGAGACTGCCTATAAGGTACAGATACCACATGTATGATGATGACCTCATGATGATAGTGGATAACATTACTATACTTCATTGCACTAAAATCCACAAGAGATATAAAAAATTTCAATTTAGATTCTTCTCAGAACTGCTATTACAGAGAAAAATTTTGGTTTATGTTTTGCCTCCTCCTTTTTTCTTATTATTTCCTAGGATAGTAAGAGAGTTGAGGAATAAAATGGACCAACATAATAAAGGAGAAAGAGGAAAATACCTAAATCACATACATATTTCATAATTATTCAAATAATTAAGAGTTAACTATATACAAAGAGATATACTGGTATCACAGGCAACAAAAATGTTCATTCTGTTTACTATGGGTTTATACTTAAACAGCTGTAATTTCTGTAAACTAGTTCATAAAAACTAGTACTAAAAAAGGCAAATTGCTTTTTCTTTTCAACTACTAGTAGTCATTTTTATTACACAGTACATGATAACAATGATTGCTGGACTAGTATTACAAGTTTTAGACAAACCTATGATATTTCCCAGTGCCCACACTGCTTGCTCACAGACATTTTGATGGGGTGAATGGAGAAGCCTCAGGAAAAGTGGAACAGCATCTGAAGAAGGAAAACATAAGCTATCATTTAAGTTTGAAGATACTGCTATATATCAATTATATTTCAATAAAATTGAAAGGAAAAAGGTTGAAAACACTATAATCTAAACCAAAAATCAAATTTGTTTCTTTGCTGAAATCCCAAAAGAAAGAAACCTATCAGAAATATATTTAAGGGCTTCCCTGGTGGCGCAGTGGTTGAGAGTCCGCCTGCCAACGCGGGGGACACGGGTTTGTGCCCCGGTCTGGGAAGATCCCACATGCCGTGGAGCGGCTGGGCCCGTGAGCCATGGCCGCTGAGTCTGCGCGTCCAGAGCCTGTACTCCGCAACAGGAGAGGCCAAGCAGTGAGAGGCCCACGTACAGCAAAAAAAAAAAAAAAAAAAAAATATATATATATATTTAAAATATATCTTCATTAAATGATTTTCATTAGAATAATGGTAGTGGAAAATTTCCGGCTAGCAGACTATTCATCATCAAAGTGACAGTTTTAACACACAGACAAATGTCAAATTAAGCTGATAAAATTTCATTCACAGTTAAAACCGGATTTAATTCCAATTTCAAGAAATTAATTCCTTATAGATTAGCATTAGCTTCAAATTTGAAAAAAACTCCAATTATTAAAATAACTTTTGAATATAGAAATTTAAAATAACATCATATGGGTCTTTAGCCAGGTCAGTGATTCCTGTGCCACATGAGACCTTCTGAATCAGAAAATGATTCTGTTGCTTAACACAAGGAAAAACAAAGAGACGTTTAACAGAATAATACTGCACTGAACAAATGATTCGTCTATTTCTTTTCTTCCCTCTGATATTGCTCTGAAAAATGCTATTTGAGTACATGTAGATCAATCATGCTTACTTATAGTAAAAAGTAATTCATTTATCCATTACTTTTGGTATATTAAGACAGACTAGCAGTGTTAAAACAAATTCTAAGCCTCTTTCTAATCTTTAAGGAACACAAAAGAGAAAAGAAGAGGGATTAAGACATTGTCTTGAGATCATAAAATTAACTAAACAGTCAACTATACAAAGCAAAACCAAACCCCAAAATCACCTGAACCCAAAATTAATCAGTTTTATTATAATTTAAGGAAATTATCTTTTCTATGTAATATTATAATACAAGTGTCTATATAATAAAATCCTCACTGGATAACACCTTTGTTCCCTTTCAAAATCTTGACAGTGCTTAAGATTTTAACAGGCTTATCAGACAAGTATACTGCTTACATATTTGAAGGGGACTCTGAAAGTACTTTCTTTAAAATTATTAATTTCTTTGTTTAGTAGAAGAATCAAATAGTACTGATGAAAATAATTCAAGTTATTACTTTCAATAATTATTTCCCACTTACATTTCTTGGAACATAAAAAACAACCAATCCTATAACAATGAAAAAAAAAATTTCAAGCCATTCTCTAAAGTAGAACCACTTTATAAAAGAAGATTTCTTTAAAATGTATAATGGACATCTCATTAACAGTGTCCAACAGGTAGTATGGCAATAGGAAAAACACCTTTATTTCTGTAATGTCCTATAAACACAATAATGTAACTACTACTATAATTACAAAATGTTCTCAGATTTAGAATCAAATGAATTTTTGGAAATAGAAAATGTCAGTCAATGGGACAAGATGATCAAAGTAACATACTTGAGTTCGCCTATTTCAACTACCTTATTTGTTACTGAATTCAAAATACTTAATTACTTTATAATATAAATAGCTCTATTCTTTTAGGAAAAGCATTGAGTTTTTTAATTAACTTTTTTTTGAAAAATCACAATTTTGTCTCTTAATAACCAACTTACTGGACTGAACTACTGCTTGAGTTTGTTCAGAGGTTCCAGACGCAATGTTTGTCAAAGCCCATGCAGCTTCAAACTGTAAAGAAGGACTACAAAAAACAAATAATTTTAAACAGCAGGAATTTCTACATTGGCCCAAATATCCACCAACCACTCTTCCCCCTAGCATTTTAAAAGTATTACATATTTTTATTCAAAAGATCTATGCACCCAGTACTTTTTTTTAAACTTCCAATGACTATTTAAAATATCTGTTCAGTATAAAGAGCTACAACCTCCTCATGTGTCCTTATTTTTAGTAAGAACTCTTTATTAAGATACCTGCACATTACTACCCAAACAGTTTTCTCAAGTACCTATCTGGCTAAACTAGTTCTTGCCAATTTTCAAAGCTTAAAAGTTAAATATATCATTCACAAGTTCCCGTTTGGTCTTTACTTTCCTCTCTTGGTGTAAACATTCCTTACACTGTTTTTCACTTTGGCTTCTCAACTCCACCTTATAGCCCCCTTTTTTTTTTCTTTAAAGACCAAACTAACTACGAGAAAATCTTGTCTTCTGCAAAGGATACATCCTAAATTATTTCTAAAAATAATGTACTTACTTGTCATCTCTTTCAAGACAATGGACTAAAATAGGCAATATTCCAGATTTTATTAAGTCATCAATTGGTGGATTTCGATCACTGGACAAAAGCTTCCTATAAGAGATATAAACATACCCCTTGTGAACTTAATGACATATAATTAAGTTCAAATTCACATTTGATATATTACAATAAACTGAATATTTGGCACAAATACTCTCCCTGCAAGCTACTTTTTAAATTTACATAATGCAACCTTTTCTCTATTATAAATTAATTTATAAATTTACAGAGATTAATAATTAGGAAAAAATGGTAAGACATGAACCACTTTTTTTTAAGTTAGGACAAAAGCAGATAGGATGCTGGTACAAGTTTATAGCTGATACTAGTGTCCAGTTCTTCATCCTACTCTATATACCAAATCAAAGGTCATAAAAGCTCAACAACATTCTCATCTCAACAACTAAAGGAAATGAAATAAACACAGCAATACATAGGAAAATATCCAGAGAGATATTGGAGATACTAAGGTGAATAAGACACATCCTTGCTCTCATGGAGCTTAGAGGGTAAAACAATACCTAGTGCCCATTTACACATATGGCAGACTGCAGTTTTAGCTGACAAATCCTAAATGTGGCCTAACACAAATCTTCACTCATTTGAATCCCCTGCACTACTATATTAAGACAATGTTTAAGCAACCTTAATCAGATTATTCCCCTACATAAACCAAGTGATGGCTGCTAATTTACTACCCTATCAGTGTAAACTCCTTGACTGAGTTTTTTATAACACTCCACAAACTAGCTCCATCTTATTTCTCTACTAATCTTATTCTCTGTAATTCAACAACAGGTCAGTCGTCTGTCCGACCATTTCAGTCTAATTTCTAGGCCCTTCAAATCCTATTCCCCACACTTTGAATGCTCTCTTTTTTGCCTATTCAAACTCTATCTTTTCAAGTTAAATGTTTTCAAAATACCCTCTCTGAATTCCGAGAATATATACACGGCATATGGCTACATTCGCTGTTGAGCATCACTATTTTTAATATAGTTTTGCCTTCCCGATTAGGTTCTAAACTTCTTACAAAGCAAGAATTATTCCACATGCTTCTTCACAGTATTTTCCATAATAAATGGTATGATTCTTTGCACAACACAGGAAATAAACCCAGTCTTTCTTTCTTTTTTTTTTTTTTGCAGTACGCGGGCCTCTCACTGTTGTGGCCTCTCCCGTTGCAGAGCACAGGCTCCGGATGCGCAGGCTCAGCGGCCATGGCTCACAGGCCCAGCCGCTCCACGGCATGTGGGATCTTCCCAGACTGGGGCACGAACTCGTGTCCCCTGCATCAGCAGGCGGACTCTCAACCACTGCGCCACCAGGGAAGCCCAACCCAGTCTTTCTTAATCAAGGTTTCAAATTTAATAAAAGAAATTATTTTTTATTACTTCACTGAGGACATTCTTAAAGAGAAATGTCCCTCTTTGTAAAATGGCGCGTACAATATCTACAATGTATCATCAGTTTGGTGACACTGTCTTGCTCTGTGCTAAAGTGCCAGTAGTTTACCCACAGTTGCTTTTGCAACATCCATGTGAATGTTAACACAGTAAAAACAACAACAAAAAAGGCAAATAAAGTCTTAGAATTATTGTGAAAATAATACCTCCTTAAGTTATCCCAGGCTCTCCTAGGGATCCACACACTATATTTTGAGATCCCCTGCCTTAGGGCTTTAATTATCTTACAGAACTCATGTTGAGAAGAGCTGCTCCAATACTATAATCAACTCTGACAATGGTGAGCATAATGTATCAATTTCTTAATCATTCTTCCTATTAACATTAATTTGCCATTCTGAGATGTGAAAACTTCTGTGATTTTCTTCCTACACAGCAAAGTCCTCTCTAGGAAGTTCTTCTACCTGTGGTGGGCAACACTTAATTCTATAATTTCCATATGTGTTCTAGGCCATTTAAAGTGAATATGCAAAAGTAAGAAAGTCTAATAAACATAAAAGGGACTCATGCACTGGATAAGATATTACATAAAACTGTGAAGTTTTTTTTCACTTTAAAATTCTGTAACTAGAATCAATTTCTTGCTTAAGTGTCTCTTTCCTACAATTACAACATAGGGGGGTATTCTTTTATTTATAAAAAAAACAAAGGGCTTCCCTGATGGTGCAGTGGTTAAGAATCCACCTGCCAATGCAGGAGGCACGGGTTCGAGCCCTGGTCCAGGAAGATCTCACATGCTGCGGAGCAACTAAGCCCATGCGCCACAACTACTGAGCCTGCGCTCTAGAGCCCACGAGCCACAACTACTGAGCCCACGTGCCACAACTACTGAAGCCCGTGCGCCCTAGAGCCTGTGCTCTGCAACCAGAGAAGCCACCGTGATGAGAAGCCTGCGCGCTGCAATGAAGAGTAGCCCCCGCTCACCGCAACTAGAGAAAGCCCGCACGCAGCAATGAAGACCCAATGCAGCCAAGAATAAATAAAATAAATTAAAAAAAACAAAGAAACCACTATATTGTACTATGATACAACCATGTCTTCCCCAAGCTATTTATTAATACAAATGTCTCAGTAATAATTTTTTGGTTTTCCCTTAAAATATGAGTGCATAGGTTTTATAACAATGTGCAAAAATAACTAAATATTCTTACATTGACTGAGAAGTGGGAGTCTCCGTAGCCCTAAATCTTAATGTGTACTTCCCTGTACACTGCTACAGTAAGCTTTAATTCAATTCATTGTTTGATCAATATGAGGACTGTGAGAAGAATAGCTACCTGAGCAGGATTTGATGAATCTGAATTTTAATAAAATTAAATACCTATTAATCAGTAAAAGATAAAAGCTTTATAAATAATGTTTTTCTATTAGTCTATAGCAATACCCTGTCAAATCAACTTTTCCCTAGCATTTGTACCTATTAGCCACACTAAGGCCTCAATGTATTAGCGAGTTTAGAAAATTGCTAATTTTAATACTCTAAATCAGAGAATAATTTTGAAAATAAATTCAGTTGGTCTATGACTGTTCTTTATTGTTTGTCATCAAAGTTAATATAAGAAACAGGACTACTATATAGTGAAAACCCAAAAGAGAACTCCTGTGTAAGTTACAAAATATGTCCTTAAAATTTAACTTACCTAGCAGCTTGAACTGCACTTAACTGAATTCCTTGGTTATCACTTGAAGCATTCTATAAAAAACAAAACAATTTTTGATGCAGATACACAGTAATTAGTTGTTAAGTCCAAGAAATACAAATGAAAAGGGGGGGAAACTCAACTTACTTGAACAATAGCTTCTAGAGAGGTATTTTGCTGGGAAAAAAGTTAGAGAAAACTAAGTTAAAAAATCACCTTGTAATTCTGTATTTATGTAAAAATTTTTCACTGGTATTTTTAAATTACCAGAATAACAATCACTTACCACTCTATAATCACCATCTATGTCAGAGTCTTCACAGATATCTTCATGTGGTACGTTCCTTCTCTTTAAGAGATGTTCATCTCTTTTATTCTTTAAAAAAAAAAAAAACCAGTTAATTTTTAAAAAGCTAAATACTTTCATACAAAGGTTAGGCAGTCCTGTGCCTACAAAAAAACATGAAGTGGACTTCCCTGGTGGCACAGTGGTTGAGAGTCCGCCTGCCGATGCAGGGGACACGGGTTCGTGCCCCGGTCCGGGAGGATCCCACGTGCCGGAGCCTGTGCTCCGCAATGGGAGGGGCCACAACAGTGAGAGGCCCGCGTACCGTTAAAAAAAAAAAAAAAATGAAGTGACTTTTAAAAGTAAAATGCAAACGCAGAAAATTAAACCAAATTGTGAATTAAACACTTAAGCAACACTAATTTGAGCCCCAAACCCCAAATATTACATTTTTAATGAACCGTGAACAATGTAAAAATAAACTAAAAAATAATTTGATTAAAAAAGATAGTGTACAGTTTAAGCCAGAACCAAACATACATATTTATTTAAAAGTACTAAACCATTTTATACATCATCTGGGAGCTTCTCTTTATCACCTAAAAACAAAGTCAAAGCAAAAGTTGGGCAGTTCAAAATCAGACAAAAATCAACAATACCTTACAAAACTGAAGGGCCACTTGAATTTCACTAAAAATGTTTGTGACAAACTTAAAAATATATTCTCAACTAACCTACTTTAATACTTGAAAAGTTGATGAAATTTTTAAGTACCAAGTTCCTTTTATGGAGTAATTACTACTGTAAATAGCAGAACTATTTAGTATGACATATATTTTATATAAATCATTTAAAATTACAGAAGAAAAAATCATTTGATAATGTGTTTATCTCTATATTTGGATAGTGGACAAACTGTATCTTGTCAACTTCAATAGCTTGTCAAATTTAGTCAATCTTTCCATTTTCAAAAGAGAAAGAAATGCCAATTAAGCACCTGAGATTAATATACATTTGCTAATTTCTCTATATGCTGTAAGGTTGTTAGAATTATGCTTGAAAGTACCCAATATTAATCAGGCTCACCTTCCTTAATTCAACTACAACTTCATTTCGTTGTCTTCTCATAGTCTACAAGAAATTAAAGAAAATTATTTTTTAAAAATCACCTCAAATTCCATCACCCAGAGAAAACTGATATTAACATTTTGATGTGCATCCCCTTATCTTTTCTTCTACTCGTATATATACACAGTCATATTTTACTCATAATAAAGGTTATATTATATAGATGATTTCCTATCTTCATTTCATATTCACATTCTCAAATACTGAACATCACTGAAATTATTAATGGAGCTATAATATTGGATATATCATAAAAATTTTAAACTGTAACATAAGAATTATTAAAAACACAAAGGTACAAAGAATAAAAGAACCCATAATCTCACCCCCTATATGAACTTCCTATTTAAAAAGTAACATATATACAAGGTAATCTCACCCCCCATATGAACTCCCTATTTAAAAACTAATATATGTATAAGGTTAGTAAATGCAAATGCTTTAAAAAAGGGGGGATGGGGGAAGGGGAGAGAACCTTCCTGCCCATTCATAGTTTCTTTCTCTAAAGGTAAACATTGTTAGATTTACTATGATTTTGACACACTTATCTATTTATTCTGATCTTCACCTTATTTTTGTTTATTTAATTAAAGATCTTAAAGATCTTCCATGGTGGTATAGGCAGATCTATTTCATTCTTCCTAAGAAGCACATTAATTATTCTACCACATACTGTAACCATTCTGTTTTTTAAAGTGTTTTTCTCATTTTAAAGTTACCTAACATAGAGGACTTCCCTGGTGGTGCAGTGGTTAAGAACCCGCCTGACAATGCAGGGGACACAGGTTCGAGCCCTGGTCTGGGAAGATCCCATATGCCGTGGAGCAACTAAGCCCATGTGCCACAACTACTAAGCCTGCATTCTAGAGCCCGCGTGCCACAACTACTGAAGCCTGTGAGCCTAGAGCCTGTGCTCCGCAACAAGAGAAGCCACCACAATGAAGAGTAGCCCTCGCTCGCTGCAACTAGAGAAAGCCCATTGCACTGGATAAGATATTAGATGAAACATATTTTGCAACAATAATCTGATTTTTATTGGTGGTGACAAAAATCACAGGTAACTTTAATAACTACTGAGGTTTATTGACTACATTATTAACTGAAGGGAATACTGTTTCAGTTAGAAGTTAGTGAAAACAAAGATGTAATTAATTTTTTTCTAAGTTCCCAAGACCTCCTGAATTCCACCCATAGACTCCATGGGAATAAGGACTCAGTAAAGAACTCCTTTCTAAAAAGTCAATCAGGTCATGTTACTCCCCTCTTCAAAACCATCCACTGGCTCTCCACTCTGGAGTAAATGCCCAGTCATTATAATGGCTTAAGTCTTCCCACCTCACGCCCTCCCTGGTTACCACCTCTAAGATCTCAGCTCCTATCACTCTCTCAATTCATTCTGCTGTATCCTCACTAACTTTGCTATTCCTCTAATGCACTGGAAATTCTCTCTTCAAGGCCTTTTCTAATACACTATACAGCAACTGCTAAGAAAATGGACTCCAAACTCCCAATGCAGGGGGCCAGGGTTCGATCCCTGGTCAGGGAACTAGATCCTGCATGCATGCTGCAACTAAGAAGCCTGCATGCTGCAACTAAGAAGGCTGATGCCGCAACTAAGGCCCGGTGCAGCCTAAATAAATAAATATTAAAATAAAAATACCAAGACAATTAAAAAATACTAATAAGATAGGCTGCAAAATGAATAAAAATAATTAGACAAGTATTACAACAAGAGTTTCAATATTCACCATAGTTAAATCATTACAGCCTTTAAGAAGTAAGAAAAAACATTTTTACTTTTACAAGTAAGGAAACTGAGGTTTAGAGAAGTTAAACTACTTGGCCAAGGCTACATGACTAGAAGTGGGACAGCCAGGATTAGAATTCAGAGTCTCATACAAAGCCAATTAACCACTATGCCATATTGTCTCCCACAAGTCTTAAAGTCAAATAGAGTTCAAGCCAATTTTAGAGCCTATGGTTCATTCCAAAGCAAAAGTACTATTATCAAGATAATGCGCTTTCGCTGTATCACAATACAAAAACAATAAATAACTCAAATAAACAATAACATAAAACAATGCCCTGTTTCTCACAGAAAATAAAATCTGCAAAATGTACTACTTAAAAGATTTGTTCAGTAAAAAGGTAGACTTTTGAGGGACAGAGATTATTTCTAGTCTAGTCTCTAATCCCATCTAAAGAAGTAGGATTAATGTACAATGAATGGGCTTTAACTTCTTAATAAAGCAAACTATTAATAAATCCTAAACAACTGCTATATATTGACCTAAATATTTATTTACACACATTTTCCCCCATTTTTGTACATCTTACTTATTAAATTAGTTTCTGATAATTTGAAACTCTTAATAAAGGATTTATCAAAACAATTTAGCACTGTAGTTGCTGTGACATAAGCTTTGGGCTATTACTATCCACAGAAACATTTGCAAAATAAAAGAACTGACAACCTCTACAATAGAGCAAGAAAGAGTTTTCTTCTCTTGAGAGAAAGCTGTTACCTCCAAGGTAAAGAGAAGATTGAATGAAATAGTAAGATAGAAAGATATCCTACACAACAACCTGGCAGCATTTACCCATGTTTTTTATTGCAAAAAACAAAGTGTCTTAAAAGTGGTATTAGATATTTAGACATTTTCAAATCACAACCCCATCTCGAATCAAGAAGGACTTTTATTTCTCTGAGGTCTCATGAAAGGGATACACAAGGCTTCTTTTTCTAAATCTTAACTTATCTTAAAGAGCAGGGTTTTTACATACTACATACAAATATAATAGTTCTGGATTCGCATGACTTAACTGATGCAGTAAGCTGTCAATCAGAATTCCAAAAGGCTGCCAAACTAGCCAAAGGCTTATTTAATAGGCCAAAGACTATCTAAAAAACAAAGGCTACAGAGAGTGCCCGCCTCCTGCCCCCTACCCCCAATAAACAGTAGAGTTCAGGCTGCTCTGATCATCCCGAATTTTTATATTTCTTTGCTTGTGATACAGCTTCAAAGTTCTAAACTCAGGCAAAAGGGAACCAGAAATTGTCAAAAAATTCAAACAAGTGAATCTTACAGAACACAGAATGGCATTTCCATTTAATAGTTATGTAGTTTTTAAAATTAACAAATAATTACTATGTATCCATTACTGTGCTAGGTTCTAGGGATTACCTTCTCTGCTCCAATGGGGTGAAAAGTAGAGTACTTTCTTTCCAACTTACGGCTAGTTAATTTCTAAGTCACTTTTTATCCATATAATATACTGTTTTCTTTAAAACTTTAGAAACTATTAATTTAAGATATGATGATGTAATAATATACTGTATGAAACTGAATGGTTTAAATTTTCTTGAGTAAAAAGTTAGGGTTTAGATCAGTAAGGACTCAGTAAGTCTTACTAGAGAAAAACATTTAAAGAAAATTCTAAAGTTAGTCATTCAAAGGTAAGGGATATAATACTTTGATTTTATTTCATCCAGCCTGTCATTTTTACCTTAGGAATAGCACAAAAAAGCAAAAGAATAAAAAAATTTATCAGGCATAAGATCTTTTCTGAAGTGATGAGCTATATTTTAAAATTGGTATTTAGTAATATTACCACAACTCTGAAAATTGGCTAAAAATCATTTAATTGTATACTTTAAATGTGTGAATTTTATGCAAAGTAAACTATATCCCAATAAAGCAGTTTTTAAAAAGTTACACACACACACACACAAATCCTCCCCTCAATGTGGATTACTACTGTATTACTACTTAGAGCCTGCTAAAAAGCACACACTCAAGTATTCAAATATTTATTAATCACCTACTTGCCAATCATAAGAAATACAAGGATGGACCAGACATAGCATATCCATGACCTTAAGGAGGTAGTACTCTTACGACAAAAAAATACAATTTAATAAAATAGTAATAAGGCCTAACACTTAGCAAACACTGGGTGTCAAACACCATTCTCAATATGTTACTTGACTTTATTCATTTAAATATATGTAATGTGTTATAATGTGCATACTAATCTTAACAGCAGAGAGACTATGTAATAAAGATGAAATATAAGCTGATGAAATATAAGCTGAATCTTTAAGACTGAATGGAAATTCAGTTAGAGACAGGCATTTCAGGTAGAAGATAGAACATATACAAAAAGAGAGAATTAAAAGTGAGTTACTAGTGTTTTCAACCTATATAATAACCATTGCATCCTAAACATAAGTACAACAGCTGTTTAATCCAATAAATATGGTAAACCAAATGCTAAAAATAAATATCTCTAAAAGTCTGTTTTCCCATTCTTTACCTATTTCTCCCTCCTCTCATCTCCACTTGTTGATCTCTCCAGCAGCAGTCATTATGGTGCTTATTTATGCCTTTGCCAAATAGTATATATGTTGTTAAATTGCAGGTGATTAGCAAATAAATTCCAACTTCACATTTATGACAATAAAAAGTTAAATGCTTAATGTTAAATGCTTAACGTTATATGCTTGCTCAAACTGTGGATTTATTTCTCAGCAATAATATTTATTAATAGCAGCAGTAGGAGAGAAAAGTTCTAATTAGCACTACTAGTGATAGACAAAAGTCTTCATAAGTAGAATCAAGTTCTTATCTCTGACAAGAAAAAGATGAACGGAGGCTGAGTATAAGAGAAGTTTAAAAGTAAATTCACGGGCTTCCCTGGTGGCGCAGTGGTTGAGAGTCCACCTGCCGATGCAGGGGACACGAGTTCGTACCCTGGTCCGGGAAGATCCCACATGCCGTGGAGCGGCTAGGCCCGTGAGCCATGGCCACTGAGCCTGCGCGTCCGGAGCCTGTGCCCCGCAACGGGAGAGGCCACGACGGTGAGAGGCCCACGTACCGCAAAAAAAAAAAAAAAACAAAAGTAAATTCACTGTAGGAAGCCAGATTTAACCTTGGCAAGCTTTTGGACAAGTTTTAAGACATACTTCGAATCTACAGATACCATACTTTAAAATAATCCACATGTAAATTATAAGCATTGAAATTTAACTTATTAAACTTATTAAATTACATGAGTGTACTTTTTTAAAAATCACAAAGGGACTTCCCTGGTGGCACAGTGGTTAAGAGTCCGCCTGCCAATGCTGGGGACACAGGTTCAAGCCCTGGTCCGGGAAGATCCCACATGTCGTGGAGCAACTAAGCCCGTGCGCCACAACTACCGAGCCTGCACTTTAGAGCCCATGAGCCACAACTACTGAGCCCATGCTCCACAACTACTGAAGCCCACGTGCTCTAGGGCCCATGCTCCGCAACAAGAGAAGCCACCACAATAAGAAGCCCGCACACTGCAATGAAGAGTAGTCCCTGCTCACTTCAACTAGAGAAAGCCCACACACAGCAACGAAAACCCAATGCAGCCAAAAACTAAATTTTAAAAAAAAGATAAAAATCACAAAAATGTTAGAAACTGTTAATAGTTGTTAACTCTAAGGAATGGCATTACAGTAGAGTTTCACTATCTAATCAATATTCAAACAATAGGGAAATACATTAAATTCAAAAGTTATACATATCTATTTGGAAAAGTTAGAAAACAAAGGTAAGAAGAAAAGGAAAAAGTTAAATTTCCTAAGTTTTCTATATTCACCTATATTGTAATGAGGTGTATATACACACACACATAACAGAGGAGAAAATACAGAATACATACATGTCTCCCCCCAAGATGGGTACTACCATATGGCTAAACTACTGGTATATGGCTACTAGTCCCAGCTCTACCTTTTATTACTGTAATCTTAGTCAAGTTACCATGTTTATGGGCATTAATTCCTTCATCTGTAGAGTGAAGGGATTCTAACATCTTTTATGTCTCAAAAATTTCATCAATGTTATCAACTTCAAAAAACAAACTCACAAAAATATTTAAAATTGCCATTAGTACAAGTTACTACCCATGGCAATAACTTCTATGCTAAGAATACTGAGAAAGCCATAGCTCAAGATTGTAAACAATGAAAAGATATTGTGTGGCTCTGGCATAGCTGCTCTGTGTTTTCACATTTTGCAGGGTTTTTTCTGGCCTTAAATTATGCTGCAAATGCCAAAAGGACATGGAAATCATTGAGCTTTCAATAGATTTGGTAACAGAGATCATTACCAAACAAATGAACTCTGTGTGTACGTGTGTCTGTGCATGCACGCTGCTGGCAAGGAGGAGGTGTTTGGCAGGGAAAGAAAAAAGATTAAGAAATGACCATAAGTTTGGTGAGACACATATAACCAACCCTCTCAAAGATGGGAAATGCTGCAAGGTGAACTTTCAGAATCACATAGAAAGTGATTAAGGACAACACATAGAGAAACCTGTTATACCAAACAACACATGTTTGAATTTTATATGAGCAAAAGGGAAGGTACTCCCTTCTCTTTTAGAATGAGACTGATCAAATCCTGGCAAGAGTGATCATTTCTCTTCAAAGGTTTTGAGTACTTCATAGAAGAAATACAATTTCAGGAACTGACTGAATAACAAGTTGAAGAAAACATACGGGAAAGACATTGGGAAAAATTACGAAGAACAAGAAACCAAATGAGTTTCAACCAAGTTAAGGAAGTCAACAGAACCCAAGTCAACACTGCTAAAGAAATCTGCTATCTCTGTTTATTTGGTGCATTCTCACATGAGAAAACCAATTATTTTTTCCATTTACAAAACAAGATCAGATTAAAATAAAACATGAAAAGCAGGAGATTAAGGAATATTTTCCTTGTATGTACATTTTATGAATATAATCAATTCAAATTCATGGTTTTGTTACAGAAGAATCTACACAAATATCATTGTAGGATTTTGTAAACTGGAAAAAATAGAAATCATTTAAACTATCTCATTTTATAGTGACTTGTCCAAGGCTCAGATTATCCTGGCCCCAGACCAATGTTCTTTATACTAGACCATACTACCTTTTCATTCTAGGTCTCCTTCTGTTGCATATCTCTTCAAATAAGCCACTTTTCCTTCTTTTTCCTCAGTATTTTCAAAATATTTATTTTTCTTTGTGAACTTATGTTCAAAGACTTTCACAATGGCAACAGGAAAACTTCATTAAAAGGTAAATCACTGAATTGCTTTACTAAAACACCATTTGAGAAGCATTAACTCTAATTATGCTCACATACTAAACAGATGTGTACATCTACACAAAAAGCCAGTAATTCACCCAACAAATGTTTACTGACCATTATATACCATAAACTGTTCTCAGTGTTAAGAACACAGCAGGGAACAAAAGGATAAAAATCTCTGACTTCACAGAACCTAGTGTGGGGAAAGACAATAAATAAAACTAAAATATAGGGCTTCCCTGATGGCACAGTGGTTGAGAGTCCGCCTGCTGATGCAGGGGACACAGGTTCGTGCCCTGGTCCGGGAGGATCCCACATGCCGCGGAGCGGCTGGGCCCGTGAGCCATGGCTGCTGAGCCTGCGCGTCTGGAGCCTGTGCTCCGCAATGGGAGAGGCCACAACAGTCAGAGGCCCGCGTACTGCAAAAAAAAAAAAAAAAAAAAAAAAAACTAAAATATATAGTATGTTAGATAGTGACAAATATTAGAAAAAATATAAAGCCAAGAAAGTGGATTTTTTTTAACTTTAAAAAAATGTTTAAAAAATATTTATTTATTTGGCTCCTCCAGGTCTTAGTTGCAGCGTGCATGATCTAGTTCCCTGACCAGGGATTGAACCTGGGGCCGCTGCATTGGGAGCACGGAGTCTTAACCACTGAACCACCAGGAAAGTCCCAAGAAGAGGGATATTTTTAAGTAAAGACCTTAAGATGAGTAAGCAAGCCATGCTGGTAATTTGGCAGAAAGTATTCAAGGCAGAGGAATTAGCAAGTAAAAAAGGACCAGACATAAGAGAAGAGGAAAGGCAGAGTCCAGGTGGCTGACATGCAATGAACAGAGGAGAAGGAAATGGATGGCCACTGTAAAGATTTTAGCATTTACTCTTAGTGCGATAGAAAGCCACTGATGGGTTCTGAGCAAATGAGACATCATACTCTGACTTAAAACAGAATCATTCCAGCTGCTGTGTTGGGAATACAACATAACTGTAGTAGTCCAGATAAGAGATAATAGTTTGGAGCAGAGTGATAGCAGGGGACATAATGAGATGCAGATTCTGAAGATTGATATATTCCGAAGATTGAATCTACAAAATGTGCTAATTAATGGACTAGATAAGACTGTGAAAGAGAGGAAACAATGAGGAATGGAAGGTTTTGGGTCCAAGTTAAGTGAAAGATGGAACTACCATTTACTGAGATGGGGTAGACTGAATGATGAGCAGGTCTGGGGAGTAATATGACTTTTGAACACTCATTTTTGAATCAAAATGAGTCAAGACACCAGTTTGAGCCTAGGTTTCAAGGAAGAGGTTAGGACTAAAAATATCAACTTAGAAAGCTGGCTGTGTATAAATCGCATTTAAAACCAGATGATTTGATAAGATTACCTGCAGAGTGAGCATAACTTCAGGCACTTTAAATATTAAGGGGCAGAGGACTAAGAAGTAACAGTCAGTGAGACAGAAGACAATAGGAATCTGTGCAAAGCTGGAATCAAGTGAAAAAAAATTACTTTTCAAGGAAGAATACATAATTAACTATGTCAAATGGTACTGACAGGTCAAATAAGATGAGGACTGAGAACCATCAGATTACTGTATATTTACTTTATAATTTAATATGGCTTCTCATCACAGAAACAATACCCCCACCCCAAATCTACTATGAATTCTGGTCTGTTTCTGTTACCGTTTATTCCCATCCCTGGACACTTAATAAGCTGAAAAATACTACCCAAGACTCAAAGCTTCTAACCCACATGTTATTTACTGTGCTACAGTACTGTACCTGAATAAGTTACAGAACCAAAGGTGAGCTCTGTTATCTACACAACACAGATTTCTCAAAATGAAAACAAACCCCACTCTCTAGCCCTTCCTTGTTCCCTTAAGCCACTCTGCAAGCAGTCTTATTTCTGAATAGGTCGTATATTTCAGGACAAGACTAAATTTGTGTAAATAATGGTTCCCCCTCCATCAATGCAGTCAATGAAGTAGACTACATTTTAACATATATATTCCCAAATTAACCACTTCTATAAGTATGAAATTATTTTTTGAAATGTCAAATATACAAAAAAGTAGAGAAAATCATAAGATACTCATGTATCAATAAATATCACTATTTTGTCCCATTTGCTTTATTTTTTAAAGAAATAAGAATTTCTAAGTATTACAGATACTGCTGAAACCTCATTCCAACCTCAACCCTCTCCACTCCCTCTCCCCCTTTTGCCTTCCCAGAAGCAACCATTTTTCTGAATTCTCATGAGTGTTTTGACTGTATATCAACACATCTATAATAGTTTTAATACATTTAACATTTAATATGAATAATATCATGCCATACACACCTTTTTGAAAAGTAAACTTTAGAGCAGTTTTAAGCCCACAGAAAAACTGAACAGAAAGTACAGAGTTCCCATGTATTCCTCGCCCCTCCTCCACTATCAACATTCTGTACTAGTGTGGTACCTTTGTTACAAATGACGAACCTATGACACATCACTATCACCCAAAGTCCATAGTTTACATTAGGGTATATTCTACAGGTTTTGACAAATGTAAAATAACATGTATCTACCATTATTATAGTATCATACAGATTAGTTTCACTGCCCTAAAAATCCTCTGTACTCTGCCTACAGTCTCTGGAAACCACTGATCTTTCACTGTCTCTACACTTCTTTTGCCTTTTCCAGAATGTCATATAGTTGGAATCATACAGGAGGTGGCCTTTTTAGATTGGCATCTTTCATTTAGTAGTATATATTTAAGCTTCTTCCATGTCTTTTAATAGTTTGATAGAACATTTTTTCTTAGTGCTGAATAATATTCCATTGTCTCAATGTATCATAGTTTACTTACCTTCATTTGCATAAAAACCAAAGAGTGTGATTAATGAATTGTATGGTAAGAGTAAGAAACCTTGCCAAACTGCCTTTCAACGTGGCTGTACCAATTTGTATTCCCACCAGCAATGAATGAGGCTTCCCCTTGCTCCACATCCTCACTAACATTGGTTGTCAAGTGTTTTTTCTTTTCTTTTTTTAAACTGTGGTAAAATACACGACATGAAACATACTATCATAACCATTTCTAACTAAAAAATTTTTATTAAAAAATGTAAAATTTGCCATCGTAATAATTCTTAAGTGAAGAGTTCAATACATTTGCATTTTTGTGCACCCCATGTCCAAAACTCTTTTCATCTCAATATACTGAAACCCTATAACCTATTAAACATCAACTCCCTATTTCCCCTTCCCCCAGGGCAACCACTACGCTACTTTCTGTTTCTATGAATTTTGCTATTCTAGGTACCTAATATAAGTGGAATTGTACAATTTTTGCTTTTTGTGACTTAGCATAATGGCTTCAAGTTTCACCCACATTGTAATGTGCCAGAATTTCCTTTCTTCTTAAGTCAGAATATTCCATTGCATGCATATACCACATTTTATTTGTCCATTCACCCACTGAAGGACACTTGGCTTGCTTCCACCTTTTGACTACTGCAGATAATGCTGCTATGACTATTAAGGGTACAAATACCTCTTTCAGGTCCTTTTCAATTCTTTTGGGCATATTCCGAACCCGGGAGTGGAGTTGCTGGGTCATATGGTAATTCTATTTTTAATTTTTTGAGGAATCACCATACCATTTTCCATAGTGGCTGAAAAATTTTGCATTCTCACCAACAGTGTACCATGGTACCAATTTCTCCACATCTTCATCAACGCTTGTTATTTTCTGGGGTTGTTTTTTTTTTTATTTTGGATTTTGTTTTTTCAGTAGTCATTCTAATGGGTATGAGGTGGTATCCCATTATGGCTCTGATCTGCATTTCCTCAATAACTAGTAATGTTGAACACCTTTTCATATGCTTGTTGGCCACTTGTATAACTTCTTTGGAGATATGTTTATTCAAATCCTTTGCCCATTTTAAAATAGAGGTTTATTTTTTTGTTACTGAGTTGTAGGAGTTCTTTATATATTCTGGATGTTAACCACATATTAGATGTGCAAGTATTTTCTCCCATTCCGCCAGTTGCCTTTTCACAATGTTGACTGGGTCCTTTTATGTACAGAAATCTTAACGTTTGATGTAGTCCAATTTACCTATTTTCTCTTTTGTCACCTATGTATGCTTTTGGTGTCCTATCCAAGAAATCACTGCTAGTTTCATGTCATGAAGCCTTTGTCCTACGTTTTCTTCTTGTTTTATTGTTTTGTCTTATATTTAGGCTCTTGATACATTTTGAGTTAATTTTTATATATGGTATTAGGTTAGGGTCCAACTTCATTCTTTTGCTTGTGGATAGCAAATATTCCCAGCACCATTTGTTGAAAAGACTGTCCTTTTACCACTGAATGGTCTTGGCACTCTCACCAAAAATAATTTGCCCATACATGCTAGGCTTTATTTCTGGGCTCCCCATTCTATTCCATTGGTCTATATGTCTGACTTTATGCAAGTATCACAGTTGTCATTACTGTAGCTTTGTACTAAGTTTTAAAATCAGGAAGTATGAGACCTCCAACTTTATCTTCTTTTTCAAGATTACTTTTGACTATTTGGGGCCCATTGAGATTCCACATGAATTTTAAGATGGATTTTTCTATTTCTACAAATAATACCACTGAGATTTTGATAAATCCGTAGATTTGCATTAAATCTGTAGATCACTTTGGGTAGTACAGACATTTAACAATAATAAGCCTTTCTATCCATGAACACAGTATGTCTTTCCATTTATTTGTGTCCCCTTTAATTTCTTTCAGCAATATTTTACAGTTTTCAGTGTAAAAGTTTTTCTTCTCATTGGTTAGTTTTATTCTTAAGTATTATATTCCTTTTGATGTTACTGTAAATGGGTATGCCTCTCCATTTCCTTTTCAGGTTGTTCCTTGTTAGTGTTGGTTAATTTTATATCCCACAAGACTGCGTCCCAATGGTTCTCACCCAGGGTGATTTTGCCACTCAGGGGACATTTGGTAATTTCTGGAGACAATTTTGGTTTTTACAACTTGGGGGGAAGGGGACAGACATGCTACTGGAATCAAATGGGCAGAGGCAAGGGATGCTACTAAACATCCTACAACACACAGGGAAGTTTCCCACAACAAAGAATTATCTGGCCCAAGATGTCAACAGTGCCAAACTTAAGAAACTTTGCTATATTCTACTATGAGTTATTCTCATTAGAACCCAAATTAAGTCCAAATATATTTCAAAATATACACAAGAAAAAGGAAACATTCCAAAAGATTAACAGCAATAAGATTATGGAGGATTATTTTATTTTTCCATTTTTCTAAAAAATTTCTACAATTACCATGCCATTACCATTTCAAGAGAAAAAAATTAACTTGGGACTTTCCTGGTGGTCCAGTGGGTAAGACTCTGAGCTCCCAATACAGGGGGGCCAGGTTTGATCTCTGGTCCGGGAACTAGATTCTACATGCATGCCACAACTAAGAAGCCTGCATGCCGCAACTAAGAAGCCCACATGCTGCAACGAAGATCCCACGTGCCGCAACGAAGATCCCACGTGCCGAAACAAAGACCCAGCGCAGCCAAAATAAATAAATATTTTTAAAAAGAGAGAAAAATGAGCTTGATTTGAAAAATCTGATTTAGTCACTAATTCTAATCAGAGTACATGACTCTCTTTTTTTTTTTTCTTTTTTAAAGTTGCATTTGATTTCCACAAGTATTTACTTAAGTGCCACTTATCCGCCAGGCTCTGCGACAAGAATTAAGAATAGAGTGGTATACAAAAGAGACAAGGTTCATACTCTCAGGGAGCTTATAGTCTGATGGAAGAATTTAACATTGAGTAAATACACTAACAAATTATGATACATATTCTCAAGGAAAACAACAAGGGGATTTAACTTTCAACTAGCCTCTTCAGGGATGGCCTCTAAGTAAATGATATTGAAGATTCAAAAGATGAGAAATAAGCAGGCAGGCGAAGGAAAGGGGATGAAGATAAAGGGAGTGGGAAGGGCATTCTGACAGAGCAGCATGTGTGAAAGGCCTGGAGAGAGCTATTAATGTGTTAGAGTTAGAGGAATTAAAAGAAGATGAGTGAGAGCATAGTAAAAGGAGATAAGTAAGAGAGGTAGGAGAAGGAGACAGGGACAAGATTTGGCAAGGCCTTAAAGGTCTCAGTAAGGAGTTTGAAAGCTAAATGTGGTGGGATGCAACTGAAGCAGAGGAGGAGCGTTGATATGATTTACTTATTTTTTAAAAGAACCACGCTGGTTATTTTATGAATTAGAGCAGAGCAATAGCAGAAATAAGGCAACCACTGTAGAGATGAGGTAATAATGATTTGCCCCAGATTTTAACAGTGAGTACAAAGCGAACAGAAAAGTAAGAATGGAGTGACGCTGACTAAATAACATCATACTTACAACCTTATTATAGAGAAACTTCTCTTTCCAGGGATGCTGTTGCAAAGCCAGCAAAGGATGTTACTTATGTGACACCCCCCTTCCCCACACCACAGCTGACTGGTGGAGGAGGTCAAGGGGAAAAGCCAATCCATAAACAGGCCAGCAGTAAAAACAATCTGCCTCAATTTGGGCAGAGCTTATCAGCATAAGCAGATTCTCTCAGTAATTCAACACGAAAATTATATAAAGACTAAGAGAGTCAGTACCCAGGAAAAATAAAATTTAGTAGCTGAATTAGTGGCTGGCAGAGTAGTAGAGCAAAGATCCATGAATTCCTACCAAGATACTCCTACCTGAAATATCTGGGATAATGTGAGAACTGGTTCCTTAATGTTCCTAACACCCCACCCTTATTTGACATAGTCTGAATAAGGGTGTTCCTTGCATTCTCTCTCTCTCTCTCTCTTTTTTTTTTTTTTGGCCACATAGCGCGGCTTGTGGGATCTTAATTCCCCGACCAGGGACTGAACCCAGGCCTCTCTGCAGTGAAAGCACCAAGTCCTAACCACTAGACCGCCAAGGAAGTCCCTATTCCTTGCATTTTTAAAAGCTTAATCAAAGAAAGTATCCACTAAAGTGGGATTTTAATTTTACAGAAATTGAGGCTAAAAAAATTATTATAAAGATTTCCTGATGGCATATAGCTCATGAGATGCAATCCTAGGTCTTCTCATTCTAATAATCAACCTTTTCCACAAATCTTAAGGGAAGAGTTATTGGATGCCAAACATTTAGGATATCCTTTCCTTTCAAATTTAAGGTATGTTATTTATTAGAAATTTGAGTTTAGGAAAGAAAGATAAAGGATCTACTACAACACTAGCTCACAGTGGTTAAATATCACCACAGGGTCAGTTTACAGCAGGGATCTGAGAAATCCTGACCTTCTAGAATGTAAAACGATGAGAATGGGAATTTAGCCTGGGTTATTCATTGCTCTAGCCTCACTGCTTACAACAGAACCTCAGACAGAGAAACTGAGTAATTACTCACTGAACAAATGAATTCAATACAGGGAAGGATAGATGAAAAGTGAGTGAAAAAGAGCTGCCAAGAGTTCACCTGTGACCCTTAGGTAGTAGAAAGTTGCCACAAGCCCTACTTATTTCTCTTAATTAAGCTACAACTTTAGTGAGATATAATTCACATACTATACAATTCACTCATTTAAAGTGTAAAATTCTGTCATTTTTAGTATATTCACAAAGTTGCACATCAATCACCACCATCCAATTCCAGATCATATTCTTCACCACAAAAAGCCCTATACCTATTAGCAGCCAGTCCCCATGTGCCCCTTGTCCCAAGGCCTTGGCAACCACTAATCAACTGTCTCTTTGGATTTGCCTATCCTGGACATTTCGTATAAATGTAATTACAGAATATGTGAACTTTTGTGACTGGCTTCTTAGCATTTTTTCAAGGTTCATCCATGTAGTAGCAGTACTTCATTCCTCTTTATGGTAGAATAATATTCCACTGTATGCATATCCAGGTTTTGTTTATCAATTCGTCAGTTGATGGGCATTTGGGTTGTTTCCATGTTTTGCCTATTTTAGATAATGCTACTATGAACATTCATGTACAAGTTTTTGTGCAGACACTTGTTTTCAATTCTTTTGGGTTTTATACCTAGGAGTGGAACTGCTGGGTCACATGTTAACCCTTTAACTTTTTAAGGAACTGCCAAACTGCATTCTAAAGTGGCTGCACCATTTTACATTCTCATCAGCCATATATGAGGGTTCCACTTTCTCCACATCCTCATCAACCCCTGTTATTGTCTATCTTTTTGCTTACAGCTATGCTAGTAGGTGTGAAGTGGTACCTCATTATGGTTTTCAGCTTAATGACTAATGCTGTTGGATCATACATTTTATTTGTTTATTGGTCCTAAATAAGCTTTGTCATAATTTAAAGATAATACCATTTTAAAGCTGGAGAACAAAAGGGAATTGGGAAAACTTATTCAAGACATTAAGAGAAAAAAGTGTGAAAACTCTGATATAAGATGTTTGAGAAAACAGTTGATCAACAACTCAATTCTGTAGCTATACCTGTGAACACCTCTACATAAGAGTCAAAGGCAAAATAAGAAACCATTCTACATCTGTATTGGATGGTAGTGCTTTATAATTTTGTCTTCAATAGGTTTTTTCTTCCATTCTTCTTACTCTAACAGACAGACCCCTCACTCTTTTGAGAAACCTGTGTTTTAAGTGGAGGTACCAACACCCTCCCCCAACAAAGGCAACCCCCCCACACACACAGCTGGCCTATGGCACATGACTTTGTGCTGGCCAATCAGAGAACCACGTTCCTCTGCCCACAGTGATTAATTCAGGCGTAAGTATGCAATCAAATCTTGATCAGAGTCCTCCCCAGACTTTCATTAGAACTCTTATAATGTGAGCTATGTCTTTAAACTTACTGGGTTATGAGAGCCAGATTCCCCCACTTTGCTTTAACTAATTTTAGCTGGGTTTCTGTTCCCCAAAACAAAACTGTATAATATTAAAAAATCAGCTCTTTCAGCCTAAAGCTATCAGACCTAACTTTTAATATCAACATTATGGAAAAAGTTTATGGTATTTAAAGCCACTATTCTAAACAAAGACAGAAAATATTGGGTTTCATAATTACTAAAGAACCAAGAGTAATGTAACAATTATTCAAAAATCTTAAGACTTTATTTTGCTTTTTTCTTTTCTGGACCTGCAACACCTGAAAGTGGCTAAAGAGGAACAGGGGAATAGGCAGGATGGGTGGCAAAAAGGTTAGGATCATTTAATACAACCAGGTAGAGACTAGCTGTAGGGCCTTCAGAATACAACTACTGTAACTAAATTCACATAACACTTACTTTAAGGAACCATACATGCTGTAAAAACTGAAACAAGTATTACAAGTAGATACTGGGCAACTAAAGCTTTCATTTAAAGAACTAGAAACTGAGACAGAACATAATTTGCTTTCTAATATTAAAAATATGTCTATCACCAAATTATGAAACACCACATTATCTTAGGATTCTGACTTTTGTTTAAAGAAATTTCAGGTTTGCCAAAATACACCATTATTGAAAATGTAATTTACATTAAGTTCAATGTAAATTAAATTTAGGGTAAAAGTGATAGCTAATCAAATTTTGTCCTAACAGTGAATACACAGTAACAGAAAACAGTTTAGCATTGTAAATAATCAAGCTAATCTTGTAGTACCAGTAAATGTCTATAGCCTTAAACCATTTTTCATTACGTGTACCAAATAATGTGAATCAGAGCTATTTTCTGCTTAAATTTACAGTCTTACAGGACAACAGTTACAAAATCTTCATAAAGTATTTACTAACCTACTTACAACACAGGATTAGAGAAATGAAGTCAGAAACTAGTAATTTTGTGACAATTTGGTTAAGCATGCAGGAGGAAGTAGGCTTTCACTTGAGTGCTAATGAAGGGAAAAAGAAGCCTTCTCCAATTCATGTGATGTGATGTGAATTACGGTGCACAGTGGTACAAAAGGAACTGCAAACAAAATGTTAATCTGACAGGGAACACAGGGGGTTATTTGGATGTAATGTATGATGAAGCAAGTTGGTAGAAATAAAAACAGCCACCATTCACTCTACCTGCACTATATGCCATGCACTATTAAGCATTTAAGTAGTTTAAAGAGATTAAGTTAACTTCCATAACTATTAAACAGAGGAACTAGGGTTCAAATCCAGGTGTGACTCCATAGTCCATGTTATTTAACTGTGATACTGTAAAGTCCTTCAATAGTCTTTTATTAATTAAAAGTGACAATCACCTATAACAGAAGCAACAATAATAACACAGACAGTGATTCTCAAAGTGTGGTCAGTGGGCCCCTGTGGGGACACTGAGACCTTTTCAGAGGGTCCACAAGGTCAAAACTATTTTCTTAAATTACTACTACTAATTTTTTTTTATTATGTTAACATTTGCACTGTACTGCACTGCAATGGGTAAAGCCGCTGGTGCTTTACCATGAATTAAGGCAATGTCACCAAGCTGTAATAATAGTCATTGTGTTTCAGTTAAAAAGAAAAAAGACTGTTCACTGAAGAATGTCCTTGATGAGGGGCTTCCCTGGTGGTGTAGTGGTTAAGAATCCTCCTGCCAATGCAGGGGACACGGGTTCAAGCCCTGGTCCGGGAAGATCCCACATCCTGCGAAGCAACTAAGCCCGTGCACCACAACTATTGAGCCTGTGCTCTAGAGCCCGCGTGCCACAACTACTGATGCTCGTGCACCTAGAGCCTGTGCTCCACAACAAGAGAAGTCACTGCAATGAGAATCCCGTGCACCGCAACGAAAAGTAGCTGCCGCTCACCACAACTAGAGAAAGCCCGTGCACAGCAACAAAGACCCAACGCAGCCAAAAATAAATAAATAAAATAAATTTTTTAAAAAGAGAAAAAAATGTTAAAAAAAAAAAAGAATAATGTCCTTGATGAAACAGTAAAAAAATTACTTTTATTAAAAACAGGCCTTTTGGGCTTCCCTGGTGGCGCAGTGGTTGAGAGTCCACCTGCCGATGCAGGGGACACGAGTTCGTGCCCCGGGTCTGGGAAGATCCCACGTGCCGCGGAGTGGCTGGGCCCGTGAGCCATGGCCGCTGAGCCTGTGCTCAGCCTGTGGAGCCTGTGCTCCACAACGGGAGAGGCCACAGCAGTGAGAGGCCCGCGTACCACACACACACACAAAAAAACGGCCTTTTCTTTCTAACATTTTGTGATGAAATGGGGATTACACATAAACCACTTCTACAGCATACCCCCTTCTGCAGCAGGATGACTGTTTCAGGAAAAAGTATTTGTGGGACTGTTTAAGTTGCTAATTGAACTAGCCACTTTTTTCATGGAACATCACTTTTACTTGAAAGAACAACTGAGAGACAAATTATGGCTACTCAGAAAGTGTCTGGCAGATGTTTTCACAAAAACGAGCAAAGTGAACTTACGGCTTCAAGGAAAACAACTTAAAGTATTTCTTGCTAATGACAAAATTTGAGCTTTCAAGTGAAGATAAGAATTTTGGAAAACTTGTATCTACCACTGTGAGCTTGACAGATTACCAATATTTAAGATTTTTCTGATGAGCTACGTGGCAATGCTAATAATTGTGAATTTTCATTGTAAAATAAATGTGTCAGCATTCGGAAGATCTACACAACTCAGTGAACTAATATTTTCCAAATGACCAATACATGATGTTACAAAATCAGCCATGTCCAAGTGCAAGACAGACCAATGAATTTTAATGTAACAAAGTAAGAAAAGTTTACTAATATGGCTTCAGATTCCACAATGCAACTAACTTTTAAGAAAGTGTTATTTCTGTAGTTTTGGTATATATGGTATGATATAGTATATCAAAGAATAATTTCCTTAATTATCTGAAAAGGCTATTAAACGTTCCTCCCTTTTCCAACTGCCTACTGTGTGAAATTGGATGTTCCTCATATACTTCAACCAAAAGAACATACCAAAAGATTGAATTCAGAAATAGATATGAGGGGGCTTCCCTGGTGGCACAGTGGTTAAGAATCCGCCTGCCAATGCAGGGGACACAGGTTCGAGCCCTGGTCCGGGAAGATTCCACATGCTGCATAGCAACAAAGCCCGTGTGCCACAACTACTGAAGCCTGTGTGCCTGGAGCCTGTGCTCCGCAACAGGAGAAGCCACCGCAATGAGAAGCCCTCGCACTACAACGAAGAGTAGCCCCCGCTCACAGGAACTAGAGAAAGCTTGCACACAGCAACAGAAGACCCAACGCCAAAAAATAAATAAATGAAATAAATCTAAAAAAAAAAAAAAAGAAAGAAACAGATATGAGAAGTCAGCTATCTTTACTTGAGCCAAACATTAAAGAGACTCAAAAAAATGTTAAGCATGGCCACTCTTCTCACCAAATCTTTTGGGTTTTGAAAAATAAGTTATCTTCGGTAAGAAATTTATGTTTATATAAAACAGCTTTGGGACCTTCCTGGTAACGCAGTGGTTAAGAATCACCTGCCAAGGCAGGGGACATGAGCTCGAGCCCTGATCCGGGAAGATCCCCTATGCCGTGCTACAATTAAGCCCATGCACCACAACTACTGAGTCTGCGGTCTAGAGCTCGCGAGCGACAACTACTGAGCCCGTGGGCCACAACTACTGAAGCCTGTGTGCCTAGAGCCCATGCTCCGCAACGAGAAGCCACCGCAACGAGAAGCCACCGCACCACAACAAAGAGTAGCCCCTACTCGCCACGCGCGCACAGCAACTAAGACCCAAAGCAGCCAAAAATAAATAAATAAATAAATATTTTTTTTTAATAACAGCTTTATTAGTGTTATTTTTGAGTTAATATTTTTTAAAATTCTTACTTTTAGTTTCTAAAATGGTAAAAATTGATATTAATAGAAACTCCCAAATAAAGCTTTTTAAAAAAAAAAATTTTTAATACATTTATTTATTTATTTTTGGCTGCATTGCGTCTTCGTTGCTGCACGTGGGCTTTCTCTAGTTGCAGCCAGCAGGGGCTACCCTTCGTTGTGGTGCATGGGCTTCTCACTGCGGTGGCTTCTCTTGTTGCGGAGCACGGGCTCTAGGCACGCAGGCTTCATTAGTTGTGGCACGCAGGCTCAGTAGTTGTGGCTCGCAGGCTCTAGAGCACAGGCTCAGTAGCTGTGGTGCACGGGTTTCGTTGCTCCGCGGCATGTGGGATCTTCCCGGACCATGGCTCGAACCCGTGTCCCCTGCATTGGCAGGCGGACTCTTAACCACTGTGCCACCCGGGAAGTCCCCCAAGTAAAGCTTTTTGAGGGTCCTTATTTTTAACCGTATAAATGGGTCTTGAGCCCCAAAGCTCTGAAAATTTCTGAACTAAGACCGTAACAAGCACATATATATTATCCTTATTTAGTAGGTGCCAATATAAAGATTGTGTTCATTTTATCTGTGGAAGAAAGGAGTCTCCCTCATCCCTGTCTTATTAAACCTAAATGGAAAGCACAGTAAGTAAACAGATTGTGTTCTCTAGTTTAAAGTCCACAAATAAAACACAATTTCCAAAAAGATCTCTGGTTTAAAAAAAAAAAAAAGGAAACAACACTTACTGAATGCCTATTATACCCCATGTACTATGCTAGGTGCTTTCACATACAGCCTTTTAATCAACTTTGAGATCTGTATTAAGGCTGAGAGAAGTTAAAGGGAGGTAATATAGTACAGTACAAATAGTATTGACTTCACTTTGACATTCCTGAGTTAAGACCATTCCCTTGAATGTTATGCTATTATGTCACTTAACTCTAGAATTTTTTTCTTTACATAATAATACTTCCTACTTACATGACTGAGAGAAATGAGAATACAATTAAAAGCAAATACAGTAGATGCTCAAGAAGTTAGTTCCCTTTAATCAGACTTCTGCTCTGTTCCAAAACTAAACCAGTGAGTACCACAATCATTGTTCAAGGTTAGATTTGACAAGCTCTTATTTCACCATTATAGGCCTCAAGTAGATGAATGCTGCTCCAGTAAACATTTAAAAATATCTTAAGGACCCACAACCACTATCAGATATAAGAGATCAATGTTTAAAAATTACCTACACATTGGGGCTTCCCTGGTGGCGCACTGGTTGAGAGTCTCCCTGCCGATGCAGGGGACACGGGTTCGTGCCCCGGTCCGGGAAGATCCCACATGCCACGAAGCGGCTGGGCCCATGAGCCATGGCCGCTGAGCCTGCGCGTCCAGAGCCTGTGCTCCGCAACGGGAGAGGCCACAACAGTGAGAGGCCCGCGTACCGCAAAAAAAAAAAAAAAAAAATTACCTACACATTTTTCCTAAAGTTGTTTCATTCTTTTAAAGCTAAATCACTCCTACAACTCTTCCCAATCTTGTTACATGCACATGTGACATACTAGTCTCTATGAAAAATGACATCTTGGTATCTCTAAGAAAATTATCAATGAAGCAATTCTGAAATGGGTTGCCTCATAAACTAGGAAAGCTGAAAGGAAGCACAAAAACAATTATTGAATTCCCAACTATATTTCTATCAGATATTTCATATTGTCACATGCTTGGACTATTATATGAAAAATTAGACAGTGGTTATTTTAAGTATATTAAATATGTTCCAAGATTTGTGATGAGAGAGGTCAGTCTCTAAAAGTTAACAAGACTTAATAGCTTAACAATGCCTTTCATTCTGTACAGTTTAACAAATCACCAAGGCCATTTCTAAACAATAATACAGCTGATCAATTTATTAAACTCTTGCCAACCAAGCAACTATTTTTTCCTGAAGTTCTTATTTGATGCTCTGTGGACAATGACAAGTTTCCAATTATGTAGCATTTTAGTATTCTTTTATTTTTTAGGGTATTTTTCTTAAAGTAGTGTTTTTATAAGATCTAATTATTTTTCTAACATAACTTATGCTCTATTCAATCCTGGATAACCTCAGAACTCCTATAAAAATTATGCAGGTTTATTATTAATATGAGAGAATTCCCCCTCTACTTTTAAAACATAAGCTAGATGAGATTAATTTGCTTTATTCTGACACATTTTTTTAATTTGAAATTTGGTCACTACCCATTTCCTGTGTTGCACTGTGCATACCCAGCTATGGTTACTATCTCAAACTAATAATGATGATCCTCTACCACACTACACAAAAGGAACCACACCCTGAATGTCATCTGACAGTTCCTACAAGTTATTTTAAATGGATACTGACATATAACTTCTTTAATGCTTTTATCTTTCAAGAAGTTAGCACGACCATATTTTGGAGGAGCCAGAATGTAACACAGGAATAACTATCAAACTGAAGGCTATGGAATCAGTTTCAATTCCAACACTTAGAAATTCTGACTTTACAAGGGTCACTAATTCCCTGTGCCCAAACTGCCCTTCAATGAGCAATTACATCTCTCTACATTAAAAATGTTCCCATTAATTTTAAGTTCAACATAACTTATATATGCACAAAGAGAAAAAACAAAAAGCCACCTGCAAATAAGGGAGTTAGAGAATCAGTTCCACTGAATCCTATTAAATCTCCTTCCTCCCCCTAAGAAAAGCTGAAGGTGATAAATGCCTAGAAAATTGCCAGGCATCTTCCTAACATTAACCTATTAATCTTCACAACACTCATGAACCAGATGTCAAGGACCTCTAGTTTTACAGATAAAAGAACCCTAAGACTAACTGATTCTCCCAAAGTCATATGCAGCTATTAAGAACCTGAAATGTAGCTAGCCCAAATTGAGATACACTGTAAGTGTGAAAGACAGACCAGATTTTGAAGACTAGTATGAAAAGAAGAACATGAAACATCTCATTAAATTTTTTTACACTGATTACATGTTGAAATGGTATTTTGGATATACCAGATTAAATAAAATTTCACTGGACAGCACTGGTCCATACTTCTTTTCAAAGACCTTCCAATGAAACATGTCACTGTAAGATCAACCAAAAAGCAGTATTTTCTTAGAATTTGTTGTAGCACAATACAGAAACCATATTTTGAGGGAGGAGGAAATGGGCATAATTAGTATTTTGAGGGACACAGGCATATATGTATGAATAGATACACAAAATAGGCCTTCTAGTGTTCTCTAAGGATAATAAAAGATGGTTCTAAAAAATAAAATAAAATAAAATAAAAGATGGTTCTATCTCATTGCAGGCATATGTGACAGAATAAATCACAAGTGAGGAGAGAGTATGACTTTCCCTTAAAGTCATATTCCATTTCCTTATGTGGAAATGTGAAAATATTCACATTCCTAATGCACACACAGGGTTATCAAAGTCACAAGGATGCCCATAAGGCACAATGAACTTCTCAAAAAAATTTTACCTAATGTGTATTTATAATTATTTTTTAAAGTCACATATCATAATATTGTTCTAATATAGAATCAACACGATCTTATTTTGACTAAAATAATAAGAGATACACAGTAAGGGGAAACATCAATTCAAAAAATAAGGATCACCTGAAAATAGTTTGGCAACTCCACATAAAGTTACCATGTGTTTTGTGACGACCTAGAGGGGTGGGATAGGGAGGGTGGGAGGGAGATGCAAGAGGGAGGGGATATGGGGATATATGTATAAATATAGCTGATTCACTTTGTTATACAGCAGAAACCAACACAACATTGTAAAGCAATTATACTCCAATAAAGATGTTTAATAAATAAATAAAGTTACCATATGACCCACTAATTCCACACCTAGGTGTATAAGCAAATAGAAATGAAAACACAGGTCTACACAAAAATGTGTAGATGAATGTTCAGAGCAGCATTATGCGTAATAGTTAAAAAGTGGAAACAATGCAAAAGTCTATCAAGTGATGAATGAATAAACAAAATGTAGTGTATCCACACACTGGAATATTCAGCTATAAAAAGGAATGAAACACTAATACTTTCTAGTTACAGAGTGTATGAACCTTGAAAACATTATGCTACCTAAAAGAAGCAAGTCACAAAAGATCCCATATTGTATAACTCCATTTATATGAACTATCCAGAATAGGCATATCTAAAAAGACAAAGAGTGACTGCTAGTGAGTTTGGGTTTCTTTTGGGGGTGATGAAAATGTCCTAAGACTGACTGTGCTGATGGCTGCACAACTATGTGAAAACACCAAAAGCCACTTCAAATGGGTGAACTGTATGGTATCTGAATTACATCTCAGCGAAGATGTTAAAAAAAAAAAAAAAAGCGCAGCCAGAAATGTAGAGGGAAAAAGGATCAGAAGGATTGTCAAGCATTTAACTGCTATTTCTCTGGATGTTTGTAACTTTGTGGTATTTATGTTTTTAGCTTTTGTAATTTGTGATTTTTTCCCTCATTTTAAATATTAATACTGGTCAAAAAAATGTTTAATCACATCATTACACAACTAGGTAAACTTAATAAAAGTCGTAAGTTCTACATTTAAATGGCAATTTCTATAGCATATGAATTATCTCAATAAAGATGCTGAAATTTCACTTCAACTAGGAGATAGTCCCTCAAACTAGGAAACCCACTAAGACAGCACTAACTGCCTTGGAAAGTAAATGGCTTTGTGGAAAGTCCAAAAGACAGTTACTATCTCAGGCAAGCAAATGCTCAAAGTTCAGAAACAAATGATGGGAATTTGAAGATATCAGTATAAAAAAGTACAAAGAAACAACATAAAAAATACTACTTGACCACTTTCTCTTAAAAGCTAACCTCCTGATTCAGATGCAGAATGGAAAACAGAAACAAACAAAAACCCCTATTTACCTAGACGCCTAAACCTGAAGGGAAGAAGTCTTCTATTAAAAATCTGTGATGTGGGTGTGTGCTTAACCCACACACCTTATGTAGCCTAAGAACCTCAGGGGCAGCTGTTACTTAAGATAATGAAGGTTGCTTTTCACCCTTTTCAAATAATAAAACGTGATGGTGCCACTCCACGGCCCACCCCATCCCCCGCTACCACCACCACCGGCAGGTGGAGGGAAAGGATACTGCAGACTAGAGGATGACAGCTTTGTATAACCCTTTGGACTCTATATGCAAGAACGCAGCTGGTGGTCTCTCAGAAGGGGGTAAAGAGATTTGTGAACAAGCTGAAATAAGGGGTATCCTTTGCCTGGAAGAGGACACACCGTGAGCCACATCTTGAATCAGCTATACCCATAGTAAAACACAGGCCGCTGGAAGGCAC
The DNA here is from genome assembly GCF_008692025.1 of Phocoena sinus. Taxonomy (NCBI): domain Eukaryota; kingdom Metazoa; phylum Chordata; class Mammalia; order Artiodactyla; family Phocoenidae; genus Phocoena; species Phocoena sinus. The sequence goes on from NC_045766.1 coordinate 40,131,400, forward strand.
TGTTAGCATCACCAGGATGGCCTCTCACGCCGGGGGTGTTTTTTTTTCAACGGAGAAGTTGACTCCTGTAGTTTGGAATACTGGGGGGAGGCAAGGGTAAAGCGGGAGTCGGGAAGACCAAAGAAAATGCCTTTAAGTGGAGACGACTCAGGCCTCACTGAGGAAGTTCCGAGACTCACTCGGTCGCCACACGCTAGTCCCCCCCTCCACCTCCCACCGCACTCCTGCCCGCGGCGCCCGACGTCGGTGCGGGAGCGAGAGCCGGAATCTCCGCAGCTACCGGGATGGGGGCCGCAGCCCGGCCCTGGCAGCGCGGCACACACACGCCTCCTCCGCACTCGCCGCGCCCGGCCTCCCCGCCGCGCGGCCCAGCCCCTCGCACCCGAGCCGGGCCGGCTCCTCGGGGCAGGCCTAGGCCGCGCCGGCGGTACCCCGGCACCTCGCTCCCCGGCGGAGGCGGACCAGGCCCGACACAAACTTCCCGGCGCGTTAGCACAGGCGTCACGGACGGGCCGGCCCCCAGCGCCATTCCCCCGCGGCCCGGCGGCGGCTCCCGCCCCTACTCCCCACACTCCGAGTCCCGGCGTAGATCGACCCGAGGCCCACGGCCCCCACCCCTCCGGCGCCCCCGAGTTTACCTCCAAGTCGCGGCCTTTGTTCTTGAAATTCTTGAGCCGTTGGTTGTCCAGTTTCTCGTTGTCCGCCATGGCCGGGCCGGTGACTCCTTCCCCCGCCCGGGCCCCGCGGGATCCGCCCCAACCACCACGCCGCACCGACACTCCCAGGAACCGGGCCGCCGCCTGAGCTGCTATGCCCGCCGCGGCGTCGCTTCCTTCCTCCTCTCACCTGCCTCCGTCGCGGCCTTCTCCTCCTCTCCCCGCCCGTTTCCCCCCCCCCCCCGCCCTAACCCCAGCGCGACCGCAGCTCCCGCTAAGACAACTGCCGGGCCGAGCGGCGGCAACGGCGGCGGAATGTGCTGCCGGCTGCGAGGGGGAGGAAGCCTCGATCTGAGGGCCCCGGCGCCGCGGCCACGCCCATCGCCGCCAGCCCAGCTCGCCGATTGGCCAACCAGACTCCGGTGCGTTCAACCAATCAGAAAGAACGATGGAGAGCGGGGGCGGAAGAGCGAACGGAAAGGGAAAGCGGGCGACGCTGGGAGGAAGGGGCCGGGGCCGGAGCCGGGTCCCGGAGGCGAGGGGCGCGGTGGGGGCAGAGCCGGGAGCGACCACGTGCCCCCGGAGCAACGGAGAGGAAGCGAAAGAGAATTAGAGGCGGGAAGGGGAAGGGAAAGGAGACGCCAGGGAGCTAGTTGGTTTGCTCATGTGCGGCCCACCCCAGACGTCTGGGGTCCGGGGTCGAAGCCCACTTAAAGTACGTTCTTTTCTTCTTCGGTGAACCTTCTCTTCCAGAGCATTCTTTGCGAGTTCCGCTGGCTTTACAGGAAGTGGGATCTGCGCCTCTGCTCTATCCTGGGTCGGGACAACCCCCTCCTCTCAACCGAGCTCCCTACCCTGGCCGAGGTCTCTGCTCTCTGGGGGCCCGGCTTCGGGGCTTGGACTGGAAGGAGTGACGTGCGTTCGGGAGGCGCAGCGGAAAGCGGTAGGGACAGTGGGTCGAAGAGGCAAAGGACGTTTTAGACGAATCTGATTCATCCTCTCTAACCAAGTCTCGCAACAGGTGGGAACTTGGGCAGCGCTGATGATCCTGTGACGATACCACCCCCTGGATATTTCGTCTTAGAAAGTTAAAGGAGCTCCTCGGCCACAGAGTACTAACTTACGGAAGGCGGGGACCGTGGCACCTGGCATAGGAAATGTAATATTGTAACTCTGTTGAGAAAGGAAATGAGTTCCGAAGATATACATCTCTACCAGAAATGTTATTACCAGAGGCAGAAATAAAACTAGCTACAAAGAACGTACTAAAATGTTTTAGAAAGCGGGAGAAGGAAATGGTTTAAAAATATATTTAAATCCAACTAATAGCTCCTCAAATATGCAGGAGCAATTGGGGTCGGAAGGAAAGCGGGGTGTTTAGAAGCTTTGGGTGTGTTTAAATTTGGCGAGTTAGGGAGAAGAGACCCTTATTCAAACTACTTTGGGAACTTTTACACCTGGTCCCTCCCACTTCCTTACCGGTATATTGTTTGGGGTAGAACGTGCAGAGATAAAACGTTTAAAATGAGTATAATACCTTTAAAGTCCTCAATACTTTGTATGCTTTGAGCTGCCTAGGTAAACAGAAGCTGTACCTGGAAATAATTCACACTGAACGTTCACTTGAATGTAAATTCACTGCCGATTCTAAGTTTTAAATGATGTTTATTATAAATCTTTATTCCCCAAAGAATCTCACTTCAATTAGAAGTAACATTGCACACTGTAGCACTGATGCCTTCAAAGTGAGTTTAGGATAAGAGAATTCAGTTTAGAATACCGTACTCCTAAAAGAAGGGTGTGATAACAGTTATCCACTAAGAGAGATGCAATACAAACCGGAAATAACCACAACTTGTAATTTCGGTTTTTAATATTTGTTTAATGTCTGTCTAAGGTCTCTCTCCCTCTCTACACAATAAGCTCTCTGAAGTCAAGGGCCATATTTGGTTTTTTTCTCTATATACCCGACACCTAGTACTTGGCACGGTAGTGTGCACTCAGTGACTTATCAAAGGCAGGACCTGAATCTAAGCTGCTGTGAGTGTATGTTTCATAAGTTAAAAGACAAGCTAACACTTCTTGATTAAAAATGTTGACTGAGTTAGTACAGCTTCTAATCTACACTGGGTTCCTTCTAATAATTCTTAATTTGGTATCATGCTCACTCCAGGGTTAAAGTTCAGGGGGTAGATCAGACATAGGCTTCAGGGCAACCCCCCCCACACACACACATGTTTAGAAGGAGTCGTGACACACTTTCCTAAAACAAACAATTGTCCTTAATTATAATGCTTAGGTAGTCTGTTTGCTGGCCTAAATTTTTCATTTGAAATTATCATTACCCATTGCCACTCACTTTACATGTTTAGTGTCTGTAGCTCCAGTTCTTTCCAGATAGAAGATACACAATTTATATAAAAGGAGTACATTTTTTTTCCGGGGAGTTGGTAATAGATCTAAATGCAGATCGGCAATCTAATTGGCAAGATATGGTAGTTCTTAGTTAGGAGGTGTCAGAAATTTAATTTGCTGAACTAAGGAAATAGTAATGCAGCCATCAATACCATTTCAACACAGACTATTTAACAATTTTTTGTGTGTATTATGAAATATATTTATAACCAAACACTGTAAGACTTATACATGAGACCTATTTTAAACAGGATATTCAAGAGCAGGTACGTAATATCCTGACTTTTTATTATTTTGGTATAAGAAAAGTCTAAAATATTATGGAGATACTAGCTTTCAATGTGTCATGAAATTCTCTTAGAGTCACTTTCTGTATAAAGAAATTTATTTCTCTGTTCTGCAGCAGAGACTTGTGAGAGGATTTGTGAAGCTTTATACAGGGTTTTAGGTGATCAAATGTAATTTCAAAAATAATTATAATTGAACATTATTTCATTTAAGCAGTTTGGAGTATTCTCATGATACATACATTAACTTGAAGATTGTGGAACCCCTCTTTAATCTAGAATATGGATCTTACAGTTTGTGTTACTGTTTGGGGAATTATGAGTGATTTCTTGAGCAAAACTCTAGGCATTATCTACTGAAACAAGAAGCAGTTTTATGTGTTGTTAAATCTTAAATAAAGTGTAATTTCTATTTTTTATAGTTGAGTGGTTTTTTGTGGTTTTTTTTAGAGAGAAAAAAACATTGGACCTTTGTTAATATGCTTTTATTTTCTTAGGAAAACAGAACTGATCAGGTAGTGGAGGACTTTATTTATTCCTCTTTATTGCCAGGATTTTTCAGACTTGGGGAGCCTGGAAAAAATTACTTCTTATTTTGACTCAAGTCTTGGAATGGTAAGAGATTAAAAGCATAGCTGTTGATAATAATCTGACTGAGAGAGATGAGCCACCAGTTTTTCTTTTAACTTAGTTTTTTTTTTAAGCTTAGTTTTGACTAATTAATTGGAGAAATACTCAAAATTCATGTGTACAAATCATTGATTATTGGTAAATATCTATTTGTATTGCCACCAGGCAAACATCCATAGATTTTCTAAAACTTTTTTCACTTGCTTTTTTTTTTCATTTTTAAAATTTATTTATTTATTTATTTTTGGCTGCGTTGGGTCTTTGTTGCTGTGTGCGGGCTTTCTCTAGTTGCGGCGAGCGGGGCCTACCCTTCATTGCGGTGCACGGGCTTCTCATTGCAGTGGCCTCTCTTTGTTACGGAGCATGGGCTCTAGGCGCATGGGCTTCAGTAGTTGTGGCTCGTGGGCTCTAGAGCACAGGCTCAGTAGTTGTGGCACGTGGGCTTTAGTAGTTGTGGCTCACAGTCTCAGTAGTTGTGGCTCACAGTCTCTAGAGCGCAGGCTCAGTAGTTGTGGCACACAGGCTTAGTTGCTCCACGGCATGCGGGATCTTCCTGGACCAGGGCACAAAACTGTGTCCCCTGCATTGGCAGGCGACTTCTTAACCACTGTGCCACCAGGGAAGCCTCCTTCACTTGCTTTTTATTTGGACCTAAATATTGAAAAAATTAAAGGATACGTATACTCTTCAATTTTAATTTTTAAAAAGTAAACAGCACAGAAGGATCCACTTAAACCAAATAGCCAAGGAGACTGATCATATGACTTAGAGCAGTGTTTCTCAAACAGAGAGTTCCCCAGATCTAGATGTTAGTAAGTATTCCTTAAAACAAAACAAACGAACACAAAAACTTTCCTTGGTCTAACAAGTTTAGAACTTGGTGGGTGCGGGGAGTGGGAATTTTGAGACAGTGTTAAGCAGAACACCATTTGGAAACTTGAGATCAGTGAATTGAGAAGAGTCACTATCCCTCTTCAATTTAAAAATTTTGTATTAATAGCACCAGTTTGTAAGTATAGTGACTTACAAATGGGTGGTATTTCAAAAGTTTGCTTGAAGATTAGTTCTTTGAAATGTGTGCATAAAAGCATGGTCATGACTAGTGAGTAGGTGTTCAAGTTAACCCACAAGGGCTTATTTAATCTATAAAGTACTTATATGAATGTCATAGAACCTAGTGACAATATGTGGCAATAGTTCTATGAGGAAAATGCTGTATTTGGAGTTACAACTTTGGGTGGGAGGAGCACTTTTCTTGTCTTTGCCACCATGCACCAGGAACTGTGCTAGGTGAGGAAGTGACAAAGTACAGTGTTCCTTACGTGTAAAATTCCATGTAGCAGAGATTCTGCAAATTCATATCTTACCTAATGTTATGGGAACCTGGGCTAGCTCTCACTAGTCAGGCTCCCATGGCTTCCAGTAGCCCAAACTGGTAAAGAGGAATGTTAGGATTCTAGGGGCTGAGAAATAAGGAACTGGGCCCAACCTCTTGCCCCAGTAGATCTCACTTCAGGCAAGCTCCCTACCCCTATCTTTTTTTTTTTCTTCTTTACTTTTTATTTTTTAATAATTACAGATTCACAGGCATTTCCAAAAAAATAAAAAATGTACAAGGAGGTTCTATATATCCTTTACTCAGCTCCATCTCCTCCCATGGTAGCATCTTGAGTAATTATAGTATACTATCAAAACCAGAAAATTGATGTTGATATAATCCATAGAGCTTATTCATAGGAGACAGGAGTCATTAGAATGTAAAGACTATATGAAAGTATCAGGGGGTGCCTATATACTGGAGCCTCTTACAACCCTATGCTTGTTGAGAATTTTATAATGACAACAATAATAATTGCTACTGGGAATTCCCTGGTGGTCCAGTGTTTAGGACTTGGCGCTTTCACTGCCAAGGGCCCAGTTTGGGGAACTAAGATTCCATAAGCCATGCAGTGAAGCCAAAAAATTTTTAATAATAGTAATAATAATAATAATTGCTACCAAATATTTAATATCTACCATATTCTAGGTCTAGGTATTCTATCTATGTGATGTATTTTATTATTATCAGTGTTGTTATTTGTATTTCTATTATTATAAACATAATTATTGAGCAATTATGGGGCAGGCAGTCTTCTAAGCCACTGATAATATTGACTCATTGAATCCTCACAACAACCCTATGAAGAAAGTATATTATTACTCACTTTACAGATGAGAAATCTGAAACACAGAGAGGTTTAGTAATTTTCCCAAGATCACACAGTCAATAGAAGAGCTGGCACTTGAACTGGGTCTGACAGCAGAGTCAGCACTCCTGATTACCATCTAGGTACATAGACTTCAGAGTTCATAGTAACCTCTCAAGGTAGATATTATTGTTTCTATTTTCTGTGTGAGGAATCTGAGGTTCAGAAAGGCTAAGCAACTCGCTCAAGATCCTATACAACTAACAAGTACTGGAGCCCCAGTTTGATTCCAGGCCTGACCAGCTGCAAACCCCCACTATTTATAGTTAGCCATTGTTATGGACTGAATGTTTGTGCCCCTGCAAAATTCATATGTTGAAACCTCATCCCCAATGTGATAGTGTTTGGAGGTAGGGCCTTTGCGGGTGATTAGGTCATGATGAATGGGATTAAGTTCCCCTATAAAAGAGGCCCCAGGGAGCTCTCTCATCCCTTCCGCCAAATGAGATTACAGTGAGAAGACTATGGTCTATGAGGAAGCAGCTTCTCACTAGACACTGAATTGGCCATCACCTTGATCTTGGACTTCCCAGCTTCCAGAACTGTGAGAAATAAATTTCTGTTGTTTATAAGTAAGCCATCCAGTCTATGACATTTTGTTACAGCAGCCTGAACAGACAAAAAAAACATTTTGCCTCCCTGGTTTTTTTTTTTTTTTTTGGCCTCGGATTGAACCCAGGCCCTCAGCAGTCAAAGCACAGAGTCCTAACCACTGGATTACCAGGGAATTCCCACCTCGCTGGTTTTTAACAAAAATCTCTGCCAGACCACAATGATATTGTGATTTTAAAAATATATATTTGGTCTTCCTCCACAGTTTTGGCACATAATTCCTAAAACCTTTGTAGTTTCCTAAGCAATAAGGGTTATAGGGATACCTTTCCTTCTCAGCTTCTGAAATAGCTCCAGAATGAAACGGGTATCCTTTCAACCACCTCTGTGTTTATGTTAATATGATGACTTTCGGAAAGCTGCTAAGGATAGGGACCTCTGGTGAGGGGAGAGGGACTGGAGGTTGAATCAGTGGCTGATGAAGCCTCCATAAAAACCCAAAACCAACTGGTTTGAAGAGCTTCCATGTTGGTGAATACATGGAGGTGCTGAGAGGGTAGTGAGCCTAGACAGGGCATGGAAGCTGAGCCCTTTCCCCATACTGAACCCTATGCACCTCTTCCACCTGGCTGTTCCTGAGTTATATTCTTTTATAATAAACTGGCAATCCAGTAAGTAAACTGTTTTCTTGAGTTCTGTGAGCTGCTCTAGCAAATTAATCAAGCCCCAGGACGGGGTTATATGAACCCCCAATTTACTGCTTATAGGTCAGAAGCACAGGTAACAACTTGAACTTGCAACTGGTGACTGATGTCAGGGAGTTGGGCCCAGTCCCACAAGACTTTAACCTGTTGCATCTGACACTATCTCCAGGTAGTGTCAGAACTCAGTTTAAATGTAGGTCACCAAGCTGGTGTGGCAGAATTGTTTGGTGTGGGAAAAAAAATCACACATTTGGTGATCTGAAGTGAGAGTAGTGCTGTGAGTTGACAGAAAACAGAAGAGTATTTTTTTCCTAAACAGGCTCTAAAGAGGTCTAAGTCTGAAATGCCTGAAGCAGTGGTTGTCAAACCTTAGAGTGTTTTAGAACCACTTGCAAGACTTAAAACCCCAATTGGTAGACTCCATCCGCAGAGTTTGTGATTCAGTAGGTCTAGGATAGCATCTAAAGATTTGAATTTCTAACAAGTGCTCACTTCATGCTGCTTGTACTGGTTCCTGGAACATACTTTGAGAACTACTAGATCTGGCCTGCCATCCCATTTAAGGTGGTTTCAGCCTAAGCTAAGGATAGAGTTAAATAAGTATAATTAAGCATCACAGTAATAGATGATAATATATCATGTAAATTTTCAAAGTACTGCAAATATAAAATAACGGTTATATGACTCTTGCTCGAAAAATGTACCACATAATTAATGTTTCAAGGATAGAATTTACAGGTCAGTAATATCCAATTCCATGTTACTTTCTGAATAGATTGATGCAGTACTTTCCTGGGTCCCCTTTCTGCCTCCAGTTTTTCCCTTGAGTTTTCTCGGATACCATTGATGACATTCTTCTAAAAGATTATCTCTATTGAGCCTGTAAAGTCTATTCTGAGTTCCTTGTTGTTAGGTTAAATCTCATATCCTCTGCCACTTGCCTAGCTCCTTGAAGGCTCAGGCCTGTCCCAGTTCTTGAGTCAATCTGCAAAGAGGCAGAGCATGTCTCCATTAACTGTTCTTCCTCGAGTCCTGAATTCTAGCCTGTTTGCCAGGTTTTCCTCTATAGCCGCCTCCTCGGGGCGACACCCTCTCAGGTCCAGTCAGGGATGGGTTCTCCTGCCACATCTTGACTGGTCTCCTAGAACGGTCTCTGATACCAACAAACAAAACAGAAATGCAGAGTTAATTTTATTTTTAGTCACCCTGTTCAAGGGGATTCCTTCACAATCAAAACAATGAAAAAAGGAAAACTTGTTAATTCTTAATCCTTTCTCATTTCTCTTAATGGTGCTACTCTACTTAGTTTCTTGAGCTGAAAACATTAAGTGTTATTGATTTTTCATCCTTTTCTCCTGCCATTCCATGTACAATCAAGAACAGATGGTATAGAATTAATAGGATATCTTCATGGTGTCTCTCTTATTTGCCTCCTTTCCCATCTCCCTGTGACCATCTTCTGCCGTGTTCAAGACCTGTAAGAATTGTTTCACATTTATGATGTCTCAGAGTTGGAAAAGAGCACATGTGTTAACTAGTTCAACCACCTACTTTGTGCTTGAATTCTCACTTCAACATTCTCATCAAGGGCAACACATTCATTAATGGGGAATTCAATATTTCTTAAATCATAACCCATTTAGTCTTCAGAGGATATCATTAGAAATTTCTTCATGTCAAACACATGTGTGTATATAATATCATTTAAAAGAAAAAGTCATTGTAATATTTAAGATCAAAGCAGTTAAATATCTATAGACCAAAAAAGGGCAGATGCATTAATGGAGCTCTTTTTTTTTTTAAATTTGTGAAAATGATAAGATTCCCACCTTCAGTAATGTCTTACACCTGGATTATGGGTCCTTTTTTGAAATTTGAGAATAGTAGTGCTAGTCAGATGGGTGAAAATTAATTCTCATGAATACGAGTGATTTTAATAACTTTAATGAAGACATAACTGATGCCCTAAAACAATTGGCTGCCTTGGAGAATCACATATAAGTAGAACTCTGATGTATTTATTAGTTGTTTTTCCCTATTACTGAGCATAAATTAGATGTGACACATGGTACCATGTATACACATATAATTCTAGAAAATGAATTTAAAAATAGTACAGGATTGAACACATTCAAGACATAGAAATGAGCCTTGAAATACATAACACCTCATAGGATTTATCAGCTTTCTATTTATAGTTCTGTCACTATTTTATACAAAACCCTGAAGTCTCTTGGAAAACTTCTCTAATAGTTTCAACAAATTTTCCAGATGCCTACAGAGTCAAAGGTCTGGAACTCCTGGTGTGTCAGTTAGACTTAGTTACCTTATGATGGACTTCAAAATAAAATCTTTAACAAATCTTTTAATGTTTTTCTCACCTCTTCCCCACTTGGTTGAACCCTGGAAATCCTTGTCCTTTTACCTACATGCTTATCCCAACACTCACGCATTAGGCCCTATAAAAACTATTGAGAATCAGGGCCTGGTTAGTGTTATACCATCATATTTAAAGCCTGTTAGATATTAGAATGTCTTATCCTCTTGCCTTTTTGGCTACATCCCTAGGATCTGCCTGATCAAACCTTGATGTTCTACATGACAGAACATAAGCTACCATGCTGATCCCAAATTAGACTTCCCAGGTTTTTAGTTCTACTTATAAAGAGAAGTATCAGAGGAGCATTTAGCTTGTAGACAGTCAACTAATGACTAGCAATACTATTATTTGGTTAATTCAAGTCGATCACAGAACCATTAGAGGGACTTCCCTGGTGGCACAGTGGTTAAGAATCTGCCTGCCAATGCAGGGGACGTGGGTTCGATCCCCGGTCTGGGAAGATCCCACATGCCATGGAGCAACTAAGCCCGTGCGCCACTACTGAGCCTGAGTGCCACAACTACTGAGACCGGCACCACAACTACTGAAGCCTGCGTGCCTTAGGGCCTGCGCACCGCAACTACTGAGCCCACGTGCTGCAACTACTGAAGCGCGCGCGCCTAGAGCCTGTGCTCCACAAGAGAAGCCACCACAAGGAGAAGCCTGTGCACTGCAACAGAGAGTAGCCCCCGCTCGCTGCAACTAGAGAAAGCCCGCGCACAGCAACGAATACCCAATGCAGCCAAAAATAAAAAGAACAATTTGAGCAGTAGAAAAATATTTATGGATACCCAGACGGCCTAGAAGGGCTATTTAATTTCTAGAGATAGGAAATTCGTGTTTATATTTTTTGTTCTTTTTTTTCTTCTACTTGCCACATGACAAGAAGAAAAAAATCACTCATCATTTATCTGTCCTGATAGCCATTAAAGTGGAACCTCTTTAAAAGTAATTCAAATTTGCCACAGACATTTCTCTTGAGAGATGCACATCTCTCCTCATTGAATCTGTGGCAGTCCTCTTGGAGGCACTCTTGTGGCATGCAAAGTGATCTAAAGGGTACACTGGCAAATTGTTAATCTTGGCACCCTTAACATGCTAGCTCCTTTTAGGAATAATTTAAACACACTCTGAATTGCCCTTATCACAAAGTATTGCCCTTATTATAATACCCAAAATAACAAAGAGGTGGATGGAGTGGATAGACAACATGTATATTTCCACCCACCCTTCCATACACTACCACTTAGTGTAGTGTATATCTTAGCATATACTTTGTAGTGTAATGTATAGTATAGTGCAGTATATATCTAAGTGTATAGTACAGTGTATATGTAGGGCCAGCTTCATTGACATGTGACCTATATAGTCACATTGGGCTCTGCACGTAGAAGGGCCGCACATTTGCCTTAATGATTGCTGTCACTATCTTGAAATTCTTAATTTTTTTTATTGAGAGGCTCCCCCTTTTCATTTTGCACTGGGATTTGCAAATTACATAGTCTGCCATGGATAATGCAATGTATACACTTCTAACTCTCTACCTACCATATGCTTTTTGGCATATGTTTCTTCACTCTTTAAAAATAAATGCCTATGTAATATCTCTACTTTAAATGTAAATAAGTAATGCAAATATACATAGGATCATATTATACATACTATTCTGCAACCTACTTTTTATTTAATATATTAGAGATATTGCTCCTTGTCAGTTATCTCATACTTTGTGATGGCTGAAGAATGTTTTCTTGTATGGATAAACCATTATTTATTTAATCTCCTACTGATGGACACATAAGGTCTCCTGTTCTTTACTGTGACAGAGTGAACATCCTTGAATATACATCTTTGTTCACTTACCCCACTATTTCCTTAGGATAAATTTCTAGAAGTAAAATTGCTGAGTCAAAGGGTATGAACATTTAAAATGTGATACATACTACCCGATTGCTCCTTAAAAAAGATTATACCAGATTATACCAATCTAAATCCCACCAACAGATTACAAGCACCATCGTTGCTCCACATGCTAGCTGAGCATAATAACTCAGCTTCATCTCTGCCAATCTGATAGTGCCTGCTATTTCTAATGACCTTAGCCTGAGTTATTAGCTCACTAGGATATCACTGATTCAGCTAATATGGAATGGCAGTTTACTGACTCAAATATCAGTGCACCTATCAAAGTGAATACTTCTGGGGAGCGACTTTGTTCTGGAATCCTAGTCAAGATATTTGAGGCATTCTAAGCCCCCAACTTTTCTATTAAAATAAGGTTTTTGTTTCCACATGCAACATTCAGGGATACTGTAAATGCTCAAAGTGCCCCTACCAACATTAATCTTACTATCTTTCTGCCCTTAACCCCCCAACTTTTAAAAATCCTTTTTATTTTGAAACAGTTTCAGACTTTCACTGAGTTGTAAGAGAACAGTACAAAAAATTCCTCTATACCCTTCACCCAGAGTCCCCAAATGTTAACATTTTACCACATTTGCTTTCACATCCTCTCCTTTTTCTGAACTCTTCAAGACTAAGTTGCAGGCATGATGCCTCTTTCCCCAAATGTTTTGTGTTCATTCTTTTATACAATCACAGTGTGATTATCTAAATCAGGAAAATTGATACAATATTGCTCTCTATAGACATTATTTAAATTTCATCAATTCCCAATAATTATAGAAAAAGAAGTAAACGTTTTTTCTGGTCCAGGATTCAAACCAGGACCACACATTACATTTAGTTGTTAGGAGTTCCTCCACACACCCTTTTTTGGGGTCATATTTTTGTAGATAAATCCTAGGTTGATGTAGAAAAATGCTTTTTTGGCAACTTGAATTCCAAAAATCTGGTTGATTCGCCTTTTTTGTATTCATAAGTTTTAAAACAACGTTGCTTAAAAGGGAAAACATACGATCCAACAGGTTAAAGAAATGGCACACTCTTACTATAGATCATACAAATTTTCAGCAGTAAATCATAAGCTATAAAAAATGAAAACTTCAGAAACCTTTAAAAAAATGCTCTGGACTTTTAAGAAAAGTTTTTCCAGGGCCATTCTAAAAAGATCGTTTGCCACTTTTGCTCAAGTACCAGGTGTTGAGAAGTCCTATTTGATTATATACAAATAAAGTTACCTTCAAGTTTCTAGAGAGCCTAGGGAAGAAAAAAATGAAAAAAATGTAACAAGAAATGACTCAACACCAAAGTAAGGGCATTTGTGTCCTTAGTAGGATGACATTGAGCAGTTTTCCTTTCTCTTGAATCTTTTATTAATAACCAAAATGGTGTGAGGTATGTTGAGTGGGTAAATTAAAGCTTTAACTATGGCTAGACCATGAATAGACTCCTTGAAGCACTGGGGATTTTGGATAGTTGTGATCAGATGACCTCAGATCTTCTACAACTTAAAGATGAGTTCATAAAGAAGGAGCAAGTGGATATTTTACTTATTAACCAAACATTCAAAAAGTGATCCCTGGGTGTCAATGTGTTAACCACCTTGAATGAAAACTGATCATCCTATTACTTTTTTCATCTTATGAAAGGAGAAATGGAGGCATAGAAAGGTACAGCAATTTTTGTCCAAGGTCACACAGCTAGTAGGTGGCTAGGAAACTGAGGATCTCAAGGTAAGGCCCACAGGCCAGAGTGTTGTAATCCCATTAATTCTCAAAACTGACCCATTAGGGGCTTCCCTGGTGGCGCAGTGGTTAAGAATCCACCTGCCAGCACAGGGGACACAGGTTTGAGCCCTGGTCTGGGAAGATCCCACATGCCACAGAGCAACTAAGCCCATGCACCGCAACTACTGAGCCTGTGCTCTAGAGCCCATGAGCCACAACTACTGAGCCTGTTTGCCACAACTACTGAAGCCTGCGTGCCTAGAGCCCATGCTCCACAACAAGAGACGCCACCGTGATGAGAAGCCCGCACACAGCAACGAAGGCCAACGCAACCATAAATAAATAAATAAACAAAAACAAAAAACCTGACGCATTAGTTTTGCCTCAAGGCTGGGGCTTCACACTGAACATAAATGATTGGAAGCATAATCAAAATCTAGCAGGGGCTTCCCCGGTGGCGCAGTGGTTGAGTCCGCCTGCCGATGCAGGGGACATGGGTTCGTGCCCTGGTCCAGGAGGATCCCACATGCCGTGGGCCAGCTAGGCCCGTGAGCCATGGCCGCTGAACCTGCGTGTCCGGAGCCTGTGCTCTGCAATGGGAGAGGCCACAACAGTGAGAGGCCCGCGTACCGAAAAAAAAAAAAAAAAAAAATCTAGCAGGACAGGCACAGTCAAGAAAGAAAGAGAAAGCCCGCTAAATATAAGACATGACACCATAAAACTCCTAGTAAAGAACATAGGCAAAATATTCTCTGACATAAATTGTAGCAATATTTTCTTAGGTCAGTCTCCCAAGGCAAAAGAAATAAAAACAAAAATAAATGAATGGAACCGAATCAAACTTAAAAGCTTTGCACAGCAAAGGAAACCATCAACAAAACAAAGACAACCTACTGAATGGGAGAAAACATTTGCAAATGATGCAACCGACAAGGGGCTAATATCCAAAATATACAAACATCTCATACAACTCAATATCAAAAAAACAAACAACCCAATCAAAAAATGGGCAGAAGACCTAAATAGACATTTCTCCAAAGAAGACATACCGATGGCCAACAGGCACATGAAAAGATGCTCCACATGTCTAACTATTAGAGAAATGCAAATCAAAACCACAATGAGGTGTCACTTCACACTGGTCAGAATGGCCATCATCAAAAAGTCTACAAATAATAAATGCTGAAGAGCGTGTGGAGAAAAGGGAACCCTCTTACACTGTCGGTGGGAAAGTAAATTGGTGCAGTCACTATGGAAAACAGTATGGAGTTTCCTTAAAAAACTGATAATAGAGCTATCATATGATCCCACAATTCCCCTCTTGGGTATACATCCAGAAAAAAAATGAAAACTCTAATTTGAAAAGATACATGTATCCCAATGTTCATAGCAGCACTATTTACAATAGCCAAGACATGGAAACAACCCAAGTGCCCCTTAACAGATGACTGGCTTAAGAAGATGTGGTGTATATATACATACAATGGACTATCAGCCATAAAAAAGAATGAAATTTTGCCATTTGCAGCAATATGGATGGACCTGGGGATTATTATACTTACTGAAGTAAGTCAGACAAAGACAAATACTCTATGATATCACATATTTGTGGAATCTAGAGAATAATACAAATGAATCTATATGCAAAACAGAAACAGACTCACAGACATAGAAAACAAACATACGGTTACCAAAGGGGAAAGTGGGAGGAGGGATCAATTAGGAATTTGGCATTAACAGATACAAACTACTATACATAAAATAGATAAGCAACAAGGATTTACTGTATAGCACAGGGAAATATATTCAATATCTTGTAATAAACTATAATGGAAAATAATCTGAAATATATATATATAACTGAATCACTTTACTGTACACCTGAAACTAACACAGTATTATAAATCAACTGTACTTCAATTTAAAAAAAAAAGGAAAAAGAGGTCTAGACTAATGTGGGAAAGGAGAACAATCAGGAAACATCTGAAAGCAAGCTGCCCTATTTTGAACAAAGTTATAAAAGTTATCTGAACAAAGCTTTCTTCTTAAAATTCAGTAAAACTAAATTCATATAAAAATGAGCAACAAGACAATATCAAGATCTGATGCTATACAAAGTTATTATAAGGAAAAAGAATAAGGAGTAAAATAACATTCATGCAGACATTAAAAGCACGTCAGAAAGACATACTCAATAAGCAGATCTGAAATACTATATTATTTCAAAATGAGGTAAAATATATTAAAAAATACATATATAAGAAATAAAAGAGCAAAATAAATTAGAATTCAAAATGGAAGTGATAGAACTCAAGAAAAAAATAGAAATTAAAATAGCAGAAGTTAGGTTCCCACTCTACAGCCTGGCTCCAGGGTTCGTGCATTGAGGATCACACCACAGACTTCCCGTGGCAGGTTTATTAATAAAGGTGTGGAATTTCTTTACAATTGACCCTTCAACAACATGGGTTTGAACTTCACGGGTCCATTTACACACGGAGTTTTTTCAATAGTAAATAGTACAGTACTACCCCATCCATAGTTTGTTCAGTTGGAGAATGCACAACTGCGGATACAGAGGAACGAATGAAATGGAGGGCTGACTATATGCAGGTTTTCAACTTTGCAGAGAGTTGGCACTCTTTACCTTCAGTGTTATTCAAGTGCCGACTGTACTTTTCAAAGTGGCTTTGAAATAATTTTAAATAATAAATGTCGAGTGATTTTAATAAAGATGATTACTTTAAATAAAATATGAAAATTTCACTTTATAATTTTGTTGCTGATTCAGTAGAGAATTATCATTTAAATCTCAGGCCCTATAGTTTCAATCCAAAGTCTGTGGTGCCTTACTACGTGGGATTTTCGTGAAAAGCGAATACAATTTTTTTGGAAGCCAAAACCACAAAAGTGAATTTAACAAGTGGCAGCAAATGTCACAATATATTATGGAGACATTATATTTATGTAGACACTTACCCAAAATGTATTAGAGCAATCTTTTGTGATGTCACATTGCATTATTATGAATTTGGAATTTTGCCATCATAAAGGTGTGAGGAATATACTTAAGGAAAGGGTGTGTTAGCAGAGGAATTGAATGGTAAACTCAGAACAATTATTCTCATGATGGGAGAGCATGTGTAATTTTAAAAAGTGTATTGAATATGACTACTGTTTTCCTAATACAATCCAAGAAAATTAAGCTTGCCAAGAAAATTAAGTTTGATAAAATCTGTTCAGTTGATGGATGAGTTGTTCTACTGTGAGAAGGCACTGGAATGCAATGGGATAAAATCTGAGATGTACTGACAGAGACCCTGGTTTTTGTGCTTGTGTGTGAATGCGTCCACTAGAGTTGGATAGGTACCGACTTGATATATTCAAATCACCGTGGTATATTTTCCAAACTATAGTACACAGGTCAAGCCTGTCCCACCCTCGCTGAAAACCACAAATATGAAATCTTAAGGCTAATTAGAGAGAAATTTGGACTATGTGCAAAGTCTGTGTATTTTAGTGTAGATCATCCCGGAAAACTTTCCTAACGCCTAAATTTTTTTTTTTTTTTTTTTTTTTTGCACAAAAACATCAGGCTAGATGAATGTTGAAAAGTCTTAAAGGAAAAAGGATGGCTTTGTCAGCAAAGTATTTTTCTCCATAACTGGTTCCATATTTTTGAACCAACATAGAGCTGAAGGAGAAAGAAAACATTTTTTTTTAAACCCGATTTTGGTGAACAGAGAAGCCCTAGGCTCTGATTTTGACTTCTTCAAAGCAATTGCGGACTTGAACTTTGGAGCCCTAGGTGGGCCTACCTCACCCACTCCAAGGAAATGGAGGTGATCTAGGTCTCTTTGCCCACTATTCTTTAATAAGTTAACTTACTAATACAACTGAGCCACAGATGAGCACAGATAACATTAGCTAATTTATCTGGGGCTCATTTCCAGGGTGAATTTGGACCCTGGACCCCAGGTCACTTCAACTTGCTTTGCTTCCTATCACCTTAACGTCAGTGCCTGACACAGCCAGCCAGTCCTTTCTTACCCAGTGACTGAATCCCATCAATACTTGTCCAGATTCTCAGTCTTTTTTTTTTTTTTTAATGCATTTCCTCTGCTTACAGCACGTTGATTGGAGCTTGAGGTTAAGAAATAAAAGACAATCCAACTCAATTCATCTCAGCTCGTTTCATTTCCTATGAGCAGCTTCAACAAAAAGTTGTTGGAATTGGGATCAAAACATTTGCTAAAAAGAGCCTTGAATCTTGAAGAGTTCAGTTTATTTTTGGTATCATGATCCTGGGAACACAGAGAATTAACTTGCTCCAATTGACTATGTAGAGGCTCAGCTTTGTTTTTTACATAATATAATAGAGAATTTTATAGTAAGAATATCAGTAAGTTCTATGGAACTTTGGGGAAAGCAGAGATTGAATAACAACAACAACTATTACTTATGTAGTTTTTTAAAAGGTAGCTAACTTGAAAAAAATTGTGGCTTTGCGGTTATCATAAGATAATACATGCATGTGGTAAAAATACATAAAGAAAATCAAACGTAGGAGTTTGATTTTTAGGAGTTTATCCAGTAATAAACCAAATCTTCCTCCCAGATCTGCTCCCCAATCTTCATTTCTCTCTGAAAAACACAACAGTTTCTGAAGCTAAAGTTGAAAAGCAGGTGGTGAATTAATCCTTTTGCAACTCAATCTTAGTCTTTAAGTACCAAAAAAAAACCATGTTGGGCTATAGCTTCAGCACTGTTGGAAAGAACCACATAGCACTGGTTTCCTAAGAGTCATCATTGGTGGTGTTTACATGTAAAGTGGCTACAATCCAAGGTTTATAAATGATTGCTCAATAAAAATTAGAGTGCCCTGTTGTGGATCACTGAATTGGTACCAAGTAGGTTACAATTTAACCATACTAAAGAAACCAAACTATGGAAACAAATGGTAATAAGTGAATCATTCATCAGAGATTTGAACCAATTCCTTTTAATTTATATTTTATGAAATATTCTTCCTCCCTCAATATCACAGAATTCGAATGACTGCTTAAAGTAATTATTATCTTTGATAGAAGTTTCTAAAGAGACAGATGTATTACACAATAAGTCCACTTTCTATTTTTATAAACCAGTTGTAAGTGTGTAACTTTGTATGCACTGCTGTCTGATTTTTTTTCACATAAAAAATTGTCTCTTTATGGTCAATGCCTGTTTGTTTTTGATATCCGAATACTACATTTCTTTTTCTTTTTTTTTTTTTTTTGCTGTACGTGGGCCTCTCACTGTTGTGGCCTCTCCCATTGTGGAGCACAGGCTCCGGACACACAGGCTCAGCGGCCATGGCTCACGGGCCCAGCCGCTCCACGGCATGTGGGATCTTCCCGGACCAGGGCACGAACCCGTATCCCCTGCATCGGCAGGCGGACTCTCAACCACCGCGCCACCAGGGAAGCCCCGAATACTACATTTCTAAAATCATGGTGAATGGAGTCTCTGTTTACAGTTCATTGTTTTAAGCTGCTATCCTAGAGAAACACAGAATAGATATTTTCCATAAACCAGCTATTTATGTTCTAGATTTTTTTTTGGTTGTATTTTGATAGCTCAGAACCTAGTATTTCATTAGTGCGATCTGAGCTATTTTCTTCCAATGTATTTATCTTAACACTTATCTATATTGAATTCACTTATCATATTTCTGCATTTTTTTTACATTCCACACAATAAATGTTCATTTCTTTACCCAGCAAACATTCATTGAACATCATCTATGGCTCAAAGTTGAATAAGACACAGTGCTGTTTCTAGCAGCCTCACAATGTTTGACTTGACAGGCCAACCAACACAGAAAAGCAAAATACACTTGAACAAATCAATTTTATGAAATGTTAACACAGAAAATACTTTCACAATATGGACATCACTTGGCAGTGACACATTATAATAATGCTGGCAGAATAAGCTTTATTCTCACTTAGAGAAACGGTCTCCTGCTATCCTCAGGTAGTTGGACGAGAGCTCAGAAATGTTCTCTTATATTCAGAAGAGAAATGTTTGGTCATTCATGATTTTAATTTGTGTTCTACAAACTCTGAAAGAGTTGTTTGGTCCTAGTTCCAAAGGTTTTACTTTCTGGGAGCTACTATATCAGCAAGGGTAAGATTGGTCAACTGGGGGGTGCTCAGTCTGCTTAGAACTAACTTGCTAGAGTTGATTACGGGATATTGCCAACCTAAGATAATGTCATTAGCATTTCCATTCAGAAATTAGTTGTTCAAAATCCAAAGGTTGTTCTGTAACACCCTGGTCTGCTTCTGCAGCATATAAATATTCTACCTCCTAACTCTTAAGGCATATTTTATTTTGAAAAGGAAAAATCATGTGGCTCAGTTCTTACCTAATCATTACAATCTTATTATTATTATTATTACCACCATTGGTGAAGGGAACATCTCACATCTTTTTTTTTTTTTTTTTTTTTTTGCGGTACGCGGGCCTCTCACTGTTGTGGCCTCTCCCGTTGCGGAGCACAGGCTCCAGACGTGCAGGCTCAGTGGCCATGGCTCACGGGCCCAGCCACTCCACGGCATGTGGGATCCTCCTGGACCGGGGCACAAATCCGCGTCCCCTGCGTCAGCAGGCGGACTCTCAACCACTGCGCCACCAGGGAAACCCCATCTCACATCTTTTAACTGAAGCCTTTTCAACTTCTCCCCAAATCTATGCATATCTTGGAGTTCCTTTTATCAGTAAATGGTAACTTTGTCCATCCAGTTGCTCATGCCTGAAACATGGTTGTCATGCTTGAAAACTCCATCTCCCTGTGAAGGGTACTTCACGTCCAATAAGTGATCTTTCTACCTTCAAAATATGTGTTGAGGGGCTTCCCTGGTGGCGCAGTGGTTGAGAATCCGCCTGCCGATGCAGGGGACACGGGTTCATGCCCCGGTCCGGGAAGATCCCACATGCCACGGAGCGGCTGGGCCCGTGAGCCATGGCCACTGAGCCTGCGCGTCCGGAGCCTGTGCTCCGCAGCGGGAGAGGCCACAACAGTGAGAGTCCCGCGTACTGCAAAAAAAAAAAAAAAAAAATATGTGTTGAATTTGTCCACTTCTCTCCATCTGCATTGTCATTGCCCTGGCCCAAGCCACTGTTGTATCTCTCTGGACAAACGTAAAGCTTTCTCACTGGCCACTCTGTGTTCACACTTGCCCCTTCTCCAGTCCAATCCTCAATAGCTATGAGAGTGACAGTTTAAAGGGAGATCATGTGATGGCATTTGTCTTAGTCTGTTAGGGCTGCTATAACAAAATACCACAGACCGGTAGCTTATAAACAACAGAAATTTATTGCTCACAGTTCTGGGGGCTGGGAAGTCCAAGATCAAGGCTCCAGCAGATTCAGTGTGGGTGGACTACTGCTTGCTGTGTCCTCACATTGTTGAAGGGCTAAAGATCTCTCTGGAGCCTCTTTTATAAGAGCACTAATTCCATTCATGTTGGCTCAGCCCTCATGACCTAATCACGTCCTAAAGTCTCTACCTCCTAACACCATGATCTTTGGGGGTTAGGATTCAACATATGAATTTGAGGAGGGACACAAACATTCAGACCATAGCAGTCATTTTTTTTGGCTTGCAAAATCTTTCAGTGGCTTCTTGTTGCCCTTAAGATAAAATTTTAAAATACTTACTGTCCAGGTGCTACATGATGCTACTGTCATTTTGAGCTCTAGTCACCATGTCCCAGCCATACTGCCCTCCCTCGTCCTCTAGTACATCTCAACTCCTTCCCTCCCAGGGCCTTCTTACCTGTTGTTTCCTCTGCTGTCCTGCTCTTTCTCCTCCTCTTGCAAGGGAAACCCATCATTCAGGTCTTAGTTTGAATGTCACTTTTCCTTCAATCCTGATCCTACAGGCCAGATTGTATCTCCCTGTTATATTTTTCTCAAAGCACTCTATTCTTGCCATTTATAGCAGTCATCAGTAATAGTTATATGGCTATTTGTGTAACTATTCATTCAATGCTCATCTTTCCCACTATTATAGGCCCCACGAGAGCAGAGACCTCACTTGTCTTTGTTCACATTGTATTCCAAGCATCTAGAGCACTTCCTAGCATAATAACTGCTCAATAAATATTTTTTGAACACAAATGAGGGCAAATACTCATAAAACACAGTATAGTTTAGCTTTAGATTATAGGATTTTTGATATTAAAGTACATTTTAAATTAATTCGGTCTGTAAGAAATTAATCAGTTGGTTATATTTTCTAAGCTTTGACCACCATATACTATGACCTACTTAGTTTTTGCCCATGACAAATACCCCTGAATTAAATGGAATACAAATGTTTTTTTCTCTTTCTTTCTCTTTTAAAGCAATCAGAGTCTCTCACCCGTGCCCTTGATGGTGAAAGTGTGGAGTCCTAACCACTGGACTGCCAGGGAATTCCCTTCAATCTCTGAGAAAAGAATCTTCACCACAGCCCCATTGCTGTCCTGATGTGACGTTGACCAGCACGTTTTCCTCCACCACTGCTGACCTCTTGGGGCAGCACTACCTGACACTCCTTAAGGCAGGCACCTTGTCTTGCTGATAGACTCCACTAGACTGTTTCCGTTATTGCTTCTGTGTCACGGTTCTCAGATGTAAGTCCCCATGTTGCTTTCCAATGATGCTGCTACCGTTGTTGCTTGTGATTTCCATTGACCAGTCTTTCCTTATTCCCAATGTCATGACATCTCACTCTCTAGAAAGTTATTTCCATTGGAAAACTGGCAAATTTTGTTATTTTTCCTCTCTTCCAGGTCATTTGAAAAATATTCACTAAAATGGTCCTAACAGATCCCTTGGGCACCCCTGTGACACCTCCCCCTAGTTTTTATCCTGAAGCCATGTTCTGTGATATAGGACAGACTCTAAGGTGGCCCCACGATCTCTACCTCCTGCTATTCATGACCTTGTGCAATCCCTTTCCTGTGAGTGTGGGTGGGACCTATGACTTGCATCTAATCAATAGAACGCAGCAAAGGTGATGGGATGTACTTGGTTACATGGATGTGATTACTTACTAAGATTATAATATCCGTCTTGCTGAGACCTTCTCTTGCTGGCTTTAAAGAAGCAAGATGCTGTGTTGTGAGTTTCCCTAAGGAGAGGACCACGTAGCAAGGAAATGAGGGCAGTCTCCAGCCAACAGCTAGCAAGCAATTGAGGATCTCAGTCTGACATCCGGAGCGGAACTGGATGCCGCCAACAACCATGTAAGTGTAGAAGCAGATCTTTTCCTAGTCAAGTCTCCAATGAAAATCCAGCCCTCTAGAGAACTGTACTTGTATCTGGTGAGGCTGGACATACTGAGGGACTATAGAGGTATTTTTATGAATTGGTATAAATTCAAAAGCTGCAAAGGAAGGGACTTCCTTGGTGGCCCAGTGGTTAAGACTCCATGCTCCCAGTGCAGAGGGCCCAGGTTTGATCCCTGGTCAGGGAACTAGGTCTCGCATGCCGCAACTAAAAAAGATCCCGCATGCCCCAACGAAGATCCAGCACGCAGCCACTAAGACCGGGCGCAGCTAAATAAATAAATAAATATTTTTAAAAAAAGAATTTCATTTTTTTGCAAAAACAGCCATCTTCCATTTTATTCCAAATGCAAATTAAATACAAAAATTATCTCTCTGGGAATGTAAATTGGTACAGCCACTATGGGAAACAGCATGGACGTTTCCCAAAAAACCAAAAGTAGAGCTACCATATGATCCAGTGATCCCACCCCTGGGCACATATCTGGAGAAAACTCTAATTTGAAAAGATACATACACCCCCATGTTCATAGCAGCACCATTCACAACAGTCAAGACATAGAAGCAACCCAAATGTCCAACGACGGATGAATGGACAAAAAAGATGCGGCACATACACACAATAGAATACCACTCAGTCACAAAAATGAACAAAATGCCATTTGCAGCAATGTGGTTGGACATAGAGACTACCATACTAAGTGAAGCAAGTTAGACCGAGAAAGACAAATACCACATGATATCACCTATATGTGGAATCTAAAAATGGTACAAATGAACTTATTTATAAAACAGAAACAAACTCACAGACATAGAAAACAACTTATGGTCACGGAAGGGGAAGGGGGGAGGGATATATTAGGAGTTTGGGATTATCAGACACAAACTACTATATACAAAATAGATAAACAACAAGGACCTACTGTATAGCACAGGGAACTATTTCAATATCTTGTAATAACCTATAATGGAAAAGAATCTGAAAAAGAATATATATATTATATATATAAAAAGTGTACACCTAAAACAAACACAACATTGTAAATCAACTATACTTCAATTAAAAAAATGAAAAAGTATTTCTTTTTTTGCTCTGGCTCCCAGGAAGCTCAGAGCTAGATTTTGGCAACCTCTAATTTTGTTGACGTTTTTGCGTTTTTTATTTCTTTTTTTAAAAAAATATTTATTTATTTATTTATTTGTGGCTGCATTGGGCCTTCGTTGCTGTGTGCAGGCTTTCTCTAGTTGTGGTGAGCAGGGGCTACTCTCCGTTGCGGTGCGCAGGCTCCTCATTGCGGTGGCTTCTCTTGTTGTGGAGCACAGGCTCTAGGTGCGTTGGCTTCAGTAGTGTGGCTCAGTGGGCTCAGTAGTTGTGGCACACGGGCTTAGTTGCTCTGTGGCATGTGGGATCTTCCCGGACCAGGGCTAGAAACTGTGTCTGCTGCATTGGCAGGCAGATTCTTAACCACCGTACCACCAGGGAAGCCCCTGCAGTTTTTATTTCTTTGCTCATCTATTGATTTTGATACTTTGAAATAGCCTAAATGAAGATTGTTCTTTGTACTTCTCAACCTCAAGCCCTTCTCAGAAATCCTTGACTATACACATCTCCAGGTCCTTCTTACAGAGAAACAAGTAAATAACATGCAATTATTCAAATTCTTGTTGTTTATAGACAGGCAGGGATGAGCAAATGGCTGTTGTCCGGGTGAGATGAAGCCCCGGTGGACCGTGGAGGGTTATGGCCCAACACACAGCACCGGCCCTGCCTTCGCTTTTATTCACCTCTAAATCAACATTAGAAGTCTCTGAACTACCAGGAGGAAAGAAAAGACTTAAAAAGACAAAGTATTCCAGGAAAGCAATGATTTCTCGGGAATGTCTAGTTTTTTTAAAAAAAAGCTGCAAAGGGATAAGTAAATCTCTTTTCCCTCTCATCTTTCAGCCACCTAATTCCCCTTCCCAGAGGCAACCGTTGTTATCAATTGATTTTACAGATTTTAAAAGATGATTATTCCAAATAATCCTTATTTGGAAAAACAATTTTTATACGTTACTCTTATGCCTTAATCGACAAAAGCTGCTATTAAAAAGCTAATATGTAAATAATAACCCTGATTTAGTCAGAACTGGTAAATTGATTTTGTGAACTAGGAATTCTATTTATTTATTTTTTACTTTTACTTTTATTTTTGGGCTGCGCTGAGCGGCTTGCGGTATCTTAGTTCCTCGACCAGGGATTGAACCCCTGACCCCTGCAGTGGAAGTTCAGAGTCCTAACCACTGGACCGCCAGGGAAGTCCCAGGAATTCTATTTAAACACAGGTGAATGGATAGTCTTGAAGTTTCAGTAAACATGTTGTACCTGTCCACTGTAGTGGTTTTTGCTTCTCAGTGGCTTACAGTAAGTAGGGCTTCTGGAGAAAAATCACATAACTATGTAATTTGACACCTTCAAAACTGCTCCCAAATCGTTTCTTTGTTTTCCAAATGGCTCTCTCCCTATTTTAAAACTTTTGAATTCCTCATATCTCTGATTCTGTCACTTTCTTCCTCCCTTTTAGCAGATGACCTTGCCTCCCCTTCACAGGGAAAAAGAAATCATCATCAAGATTTTCTCACGTAACAAGCTTCTTTCTGCCAAGCAGATGCAGATGTGTGAGTTTTACAAGGAACATCTCGTGGTCCATTTTGTATGGAAGGAGATGTTCTGAGGTGTGGATCTATATTGATTCATGAGCTAAGTCAGGTCATGGAAAAAACAAGATTGAAAGTTGCGACAAGGAGATTTGAGGAACGAAGTGCATGAATGGACATCTTTAGATTCTGCCCAGTGTATGAGAATAACTGTGTCCCATGTGGATTCTTGTCAAGGACTCCTACAGAGAAGGTTCTCAATAATTAGGTGGACAGAATGGCCTTTCTCCAGGCATCTGTTTGTTCATTTTTAAAGGCTCTGTAGCGGCAGGGAAGGAGATTATGCATAGGTTCAACATCAGCTTCCTCCAATGGGGCTGACCAGGCTACTTCACCTTCTGAGTACCTAACGTACCTGCAGCAGCGATCAGTAACAGCCCTGAGCCAGCTCCAACACTGGGATATCAACCAGCCGTCTAGCGGCAGATTGATTACATAGGCTTCTTCCATCATGGAGAGGACAGCAATACTTCCTCGCTGTAAATATGTATTTACTATAGATATAGGTTTACTTTCCCTGAATGCCAAATTTTTATTTGTGTCATTATCTCTAGTCCTACTAAGTACCTAGTTCATTGTTGTGGTATCCCATTAGCCATTGCTTCTGACCAGGGAATTTGTTTATTGATGAATGCAGTAGAATATGGCTGGGATTCACTGATCTTATTATGTATCCCATCACTTAGAAGTGGATGGACTTTTAGAAAGGTAGAGAGTCCTTTGGGAGATCTAGTTAAGGTACCAGCTGGGAAACAACATTCCGTGGAGGTATGATGCTATCAGTTAGGATGCAGTAAATGCGTATCTTCCATGTCCACAATACACGGGTCCAGAAACCCATGTATGTGAAGTGGGAGTGACACTTCCCACCAATAAATCTACTGACCCACTCCCAAAATTTTTGCTTTCTGTCCCTGCTGCTCTGACAGTCTTCTTATCCAAGGGAGGAATGAGTCCATTAGGAGACACAAAAGTGGTTTCATTGAACTAGAGGTTGAGACTGGCACCTGGTGTTTTTGGATTCCTCATGCATCATGAACAAGGTGGGGAGATTACATGTATTGGCTGGGGTGCTTGATTTTGATTTTAAAGGGGAGATGGGGTTTCTACTATACAGCGAAGGCAAGGAGGAGCAAATCTAGGACCTAGGGCATCCTTGCCTCCTCTTACTACCATGCATAGTGGTAAAAGCCAATGGAAAACCTCAGGAATCTGTACGTCAGCGTCATAAAAAGCTCAGACCTTTCAGGAAAGAAGGTTTGGGTCATCTCATCAGGTAAATGACTCCAACCACTTAAGCTTCTGGCTGAGAGCAAAGGGAGCATAGACTAAATAGGGGCAGAAGAAAGTTATAATCGCCCATTACAGCCTCGTGGCCTGTAGAAGCTACCCTTACTTTCTTCCTTGCTCTGTTCTTTTTACCCTTGACCTTTTAATTTTGTGCTTAGCTTCCCAGTTTAGTCCATAGATTTCAGGATATCAATACTGAGTTATAACTTAACCAGAGGAGGAAAAACATTAACCAAAGATGAATGAAGTTACTGATGAGATTCTGTATCTTGAAGGGAGAGAACGAATGTAACTTCTTTTGTACAAGAGATCACTGCATTAGGAAAGGAAGGAACATGTTGTTGCAATTGGTGGTTTGAAATTTTAAGTGTGGGGAGAACGATGAACTGTTTCTGAATAGCCAAAGGGATGGACAGTGACAATATTACTGATTGAATCATTCCATACCTTTTCAATTCATTGTAGCATGCCTTCCTGGGCTTCAGCACCTGAAAAGCTAAAGACTGTATTTCCAAGACTCTCATGAAGTGTAGCAAGGGTTACTCATGCTTCTGCCGGGCAGATGTACCCTTGACAGACTTGGCATGCAGAAGTGAGCATCACAAGGCAGAGGCCACATGGTTCTTCTGGCAAGCACAGATGTAGAGGCTTTTGTTTCTTCTGCTGCGGCTGTTGTAGAGGTTCTAGTGACCAGATCCTAGGTTCATGGGTAGCAGGCAGCAGGTGATGGCAGCGAGGACATATCTGCTGGAAAGTTCCCATGATGTGGCCGGGCCTTTCCCCTGGCTGTGCTGTCAACGACTGTGCAAAAACCAAGGGTGGTTCCTTAGCCTTCCCAGACATCCTGTAAACTAACCAATACTCTTTAATAAATCCTTTTCTGCTTAACCTAGTGGGAGTGTACTCTGTTGTCTAAAATTAGTACTCTAATATGATGGTACTAAACTAGTCAATGCAAGGGCAGTAGGATTCCCCAATTTCAGAGAAGGGGTGAGTGTTTGAGATTCAGACACAATAACCCCCTCACCTCCCATTCAGTCCTCAACCACTGAAATCTGGCATCTACCTTCTCTGCTACTGCATTTGTTAAGATCACCAAGACTTCCCTGATGTAACCTCTTGGAAGCATTTGACCCTGTTGCCTACCTAACAGTTCTAGAAAAATCTCCCTCCCTTTAGCTTCTGTGTATACAATCTTGTTTCCTTACTTTTTCTCCATTTCTCCTCAGTGCTTTCCGAGGGGCCTTCTATCTCTGCTGCTGATCGTCTAGATGTGTATCCCACAGTGTTCTATACCAAATCTGCTCCTCTTCTTACTCTACGTTTTATTCAGGGGTGATTTTAGATTTTCCCGACTCTCACAGCTTTAATTAATTCCCGTACAAGATGAACCGGTTTGCAGGGCAGAAATTGAGACACAGATGTAGAGAACAAACGTATGGACACCAAGGGGGAAAAGCGGCGGGTGGTGGGGGTGATGGTGGGATGAATTGGGAGATTGGGATTGACATGTATACACTGATATGTATAAAATTGGTGACTAATAAGAACCTGCTGTATAAAAAAATTTTTTTTAATTTATAGAAATTTGTAAAAAAATTCCTGTACAATGCTGACTTCTGACTTTTTAAAAATAAATTAATTTATTTAATTTATTTATTTATGGCTGTGTTGGGTCTTTGTTGCTGTCCACGGCTTTCTCTAGTTGCGGCGAGTGGGGGCTACTCTTCGTTGCTGTGCGCAGACTTCTTGCGGTGGCTTCTCTTGTTGTGCAGCACGGGCTCTAGGTGTGTGGGTTTCAGTAGTTGTGGCACGTGGGCTCAGTAGTTGTGGCTCGTGGGCTCTAGAGCACAGGCTCAGTAGCTGTGGCGCATGGGCTTAGCTGCTCCACAGCATATGGGATCTTCCCAGACCAGGGATTGAACCTGTATCCGTGCATTGGCAGGCAAATTCTTAACCACTGTGCCACCAGGGAATCCCCGCAAATTTATTTCTTTAGGACAGTTACCTCTCCTCAGCACCAGGTGCAATCTGAATATCTCTACCTCAGTGACTCAAAAGCACCTTAAACATAAGATAGACAAAACAGAACTCATTAGCTTCCTCTTCTCACCTCATCAAAATCCCTCAAGCTAGCAAACAACTTCTTTATTATATTCCCTACCCTGGGCAATGGCACCACTGTCAACAGGAGCACTCAAGCCAGAAACTGGGTGTCAACCTTCACTCTTCACTCGTCTGTGCTTAACCAACCATACTTCAAGTCCTACAACTTCTACTTCCGAAACATCTCTCACCTCTACTGCCTTAGTTTTAGGCTCCATCACCTCCAGCCTAGTTTACTGCAACAGCCTCCTAACCAGTCTCTTCCTTCTTCTAGTTCATTCTTCACACTGAAGACAGACTGTTACATCCAGAACACATGCCACGTCATGTCTTCCCTGTCCATAGAATAAATAACATCTTAACCACCTTCTCAGGGCTTGCAAGGTCTTCCATGGCTTGGCTTCTCCAGCATCATTTATTGCACCCCTTGCTTCCTTTCCAGCACACTTTGTGTTCAGCCCTACTCAACTTCTCCCAGGTCCTAGGATATGCCATGTTCTCTTTGGCCTGGGGAACAGCATGCTACTCCTACTCTGAATTCAACTTAGATATTATTTTCTTCAGTAGATCTTTCCCTTCTGGGTTGTTGCCCCTGCTTTGTTCTCCAGTAGCAGGAGATACCTTCTACATCCCCATAATACATTTGTGACAAGCAATTGTAATTCCTGATTTACTTTTCTGTGTTGCCCCAATACACCTCACCCTGTGGAGGCAAGAACTATGTCTCTTTTGTTCATTGTTGGTGGCCCCATCACCTAGCAGAGTACTCAGCACTTAAATATTTGTGAAATGAATGAACAGTTGACAAAATTAATAAGGTAGTAAATGATAGGGGAGTAATAAATGATTAATTATTCATTAATGACTGCCTAATGACCATAATTGTCAAAGATTTAGCTAAAATGAAACAGAGTTGCATAAATCTAAATCATGACCAAGCCTCTTTTCCTACGTTGAGGACACCAGCAGTATGTTTTTCTATACCAACTTTAAAAAATGTTTTATTGAGGTACAACTTACAATAAAATGTACAAATTTTTTTTTTTTTTTTTTCCATACGCGGGCCTCTCCCGTTGCGGAGCACAGGCTCCGGACGCACAGACTCAGCGGCCATGGCTCACGGGCCTAGCCGCTCCGCGGCATGTGGTATCCTCCCGGACCGGGGCACGAACCCATGTTCTCTCCATCGGCAGGTGGACTCTCAACCACTGCACCACCAGCGAACCTCCCCAAAACGTACAAATCCTAAATCTAAAGCTTCATTGATTTTTTTTTTTTTTTTTTTTGCGGTACGCGGGCCTCTCACTGTTGTGGCCTCTCCCGTTGCGGAGCACAGGCTCCGGACGCGTAGGCTCAGCGGCCATGGCTCACAGGCGCAGCCGCTCCGCGGCATGTGGGATCTTCCCGGACCGGGGCACGAACCCGTGTCTCCTGCATCGGCAGGCAGACTCTCAACCACTGCGCCACCAGGGAAACCCTGGTTTTTACATATGTATATGCCAGTGTAACCACTACTCAGATCAACTTGTAGGACATTTCCAGCAGACCTCTGCCAGTCAGCATCCTCTCAAAGGTAATTGCTTCCGACCTCTTATCACCACAGATTTGTTTGCCAGATTTTGAACTCCACATAATGAAGTAGCTTCTTTTTCTCAACATCATCTTGGTGAGTTTCTTTCTTTTTCACTGCTATACTCATCCCATTGTATGACTGTATTGTACTTTATCCATTCTACTATTGAGGACATTTTGGGTTTATTTCAAGTTTCAAGACTGTTCCGAATAAAGCTATTATGAATAGTCTTATATATGTCTGTTGGTGGACATAAGCACTAATTTTGTTGGGTGTATAGCCAGAAGAGGATTTGCTGCGTCATAGGATATGCATAAGTTCAGCTTAAGTGGTTATATTTTCAAATACTTTGCCAAAGTCATACCAGTTTATACTCCCATCAGTAAATGTATGGCAGTTCCAGCTGTTCCACATCCTTGATATTACTTTACATTATCTTTTGCTAACTTATAAAAATGGATACTATCATCTGAGATGAAAACTGAACTTACTGTGATAGTATAAAAGCATACAAAATAGGCTTCCTGAGGTTGGTTAGCTTTCAGGCATAAGATAATAAAAATGACTAATATTTATTGAGCGTGCACTGCTTGCCAGGCATATTCCAGGTACCTTATCTAGGCTATCTTATTTAATCATCACGACAACTCTATGAAGTAAATACTGTCGTCCCTTTTTAGGGATGAGGAATGTGTGGCATAGAGAGACATCATTAAATCATAAACTTTTAAAGAGCTGGACGGAAGTACCTGTATGGATTAGTTAACGCAACCCTGACTGTACTGACAAAAGGAAAAAAAAAAAAAGCCAGCTTAAAAAGCAGGCTGCATCTTATCAAAAGGAGGTCACACAGTTTGTTAGAGGTAGAATCTGGATTGGAATCCAGATCTCCTAACTTCTCGTCTAACATTGATAATAAATCAGCAGTGCACAAACTAGGTAAAATTAATAGTAATAAAAACAAACACATTTTGAAAAATTACTTCATTTCCTTCAGAATTTAGTTATGACTTTGGTTTGTGGAATAGTTTCACCAAATTTTAAAACGATGTTTAAAGTTTCAAGCAAGATCATATAAGAAAAGGATTCGTGCTTCATAGGGCCAACAACTTATATAATGGAGGTGGGGGTGGGGCTCATTAAGAGAAAGAATATAAAAATATCTTACTTTTGCAAATGTTACAAGAACATGTGAACACACTGCTGGGGGCCTAGTGGTAGCCAGCTTCCTATTATGAAGATTTCCCCCAATCATTCCTATGTCCTGGTATCCATGCCCTTGTGTAATTCCTCTCCAATACCGTACTGAGATTGGTCTGTGAGACCAATATAATCTATAGAATGTAGTAGAAATGATGTCACTTTGGAGGCTAGGTTATAAAAGACATTATGACTTCTACCTCTCTCTTGGATCGTTCACTCTGGGGAACCCAGCTACCATGCTGTGAGAACCCTCAGGTAGCCCTGTGGAGAAGCCCATGTGGTGAGAAACTAAGGCCTCCAGCCCACAGCCATGTGAGTGAGCCATCTTGGAAGGGGATCCTCCAGCCCTGGTCAAGCCTTTAAATAACTACAGACTTGGCTACAACCTCATGAGATATTTTGAGCCAGAATCACCCAGAAAACTGCTCCCTGATTCCAGACCCAGAATCTGTGTGAAATAATAAGGTTATTGTTTTAAGCTGATAAGTTTTGGAGTACTTTGTTATACAGAAATTGGTAACTAATGCAGGCCCCTCACAGGGGCTTGGAAGAGGCCTATGCAAGTGAGAAGCCTAGAAGTTTGAATCTCATAAGCTTTATGATAAATTGGTCTCTGCCAATGTTAATGGCTAAGTCTACTAGATTGTTGTGGCAAAGACAGCTAGTTTTCCACCAAAATTTGTTCTTTCTTCCAAAGAGGCTGTAACTATGGTACCACAATGTCCAGCCTCCCTTGCAGCTAAGTGTTTCATGTGGCTAAGCTCTTATTAATGGAATGCAGCAGAAGTAGTATGTGCCTTTCTGGACTGTGCTTTCAAGAGAGTGGGTATTGCGCTACTTTCCTCCTTCTCATGGGCCAATACGGTGACAAGTGGAGGGAACTTGGAAGCCACACGTTGAAGATGGCAGAACCACTGCCTCACTGAGTCCCTGAATGACTTCACAGAGCATTCTCTACCCCCTTTCACTTTTCTACGCCTCCAGGCTGCAACACTCCCCTGAACAACAATTTTGTTACAGAGAAATAAACTTCTATTGTGTTTGAGTGATTATCTTTTTTGTGGTTGTGTGGCTGTGTTGGGCCTTTGTTGCTCTGTGCGGACTTTCTCTAGTTGCGGTGAGTGGGGGCTACTCCTCGTTGCGGTGCTTGGGCTTCTCACTGTGGTGGTTTCTCTTGTTGGGGAGCACAGGCTCTAGGTGTGTGGGCTTCAGTAGTTGTGGCACGTGGGCTCAGTAGTTGTGGCTCGCAGGCTCTAGAGCACAGGTTCAGTAGTTGTGGCACACGGGCTTAGTTGCTGAGTGATTATCTTTTAAAGTTTATGCATTAAAATAAGTGAACCGGACTTCCCTGGTGGTGTGGTGGATAAGAATCCGCCCGCCAATGCAGGGGACACGAGTTTGAGCCCTAGTCCGGGAAGATCCCACATGCCGTGGAGCAACGAAGCCCATGCGCCACAACTACTGAGCCTGTGCTCTAGAGCCCGTGAGCCGCAACTACTGAGCCTGTGTGCCACAACTACTGAGCCCACGGACCTGGAGCCTGTGCTCCTCAACAAGAGAAGCCACCGCAGTGAGAAGCCGGTGCACCACAACGAAGAGTAGCCCTCGTTCGCCGCAACTAGAGAAAGCCTGCGCACAGCAACGAAGACCCAATACAGCCATAAATAAATAAATAAATAAATAAATTTATAAAGTAAGTGAACTTACCCTAACTAATTAGCTATTTTCCTCAAAATTGAGATACCTATTTCCCCCCTCAGGGTCTAGTCTAATCAATTTATTTATTTAAATTATTTTTTCCCCCAGGATCTAGTCTTGATGTTATTTATTTCTGTATCTTTGTTAATTTATTAACTTTTTACTTTGTAAAATTTCAAACATACGAAAGTAGAGGAAATGATATAATGAAGCCTTATGTACCCATCCTAAACTTCAATGTTTATGTTATAAGGCCATTCCTATTTCTTATGTGTATGTGCCATTTCCTACATATTTATGGCCATTCCTTTGTCATTGGTATCCTCTTTCCCATCCGTCCCCTCCTGGATTATTTTAAAGTAAATGTCAGAATCTCAATCAACATATCATTTCATTGGAGACTTTTAAATGCCATGTAAGCAACCTCCACTGCCTTTCCTAGAACTCAGTGCGTTTTGTGAAGCTGTGACTGTGTAAAAAGCCAATTCCCCATTGCTTGACGGCACATGATGAGGACATTGCGAGCTGCAAGGTTAGGCTCACCTGCCAGTGTGAGAGGCACAACCTATCCCCAAAGTGTACCAGAATCTACCTTCACCCCATTCAAGCTGGAAGTTTTGAGCCTATAAAGGGACCTGGCAGTGTCAGCCAGGCTGAGAATATGGAGTGACCAGCATCGGGTCGAGAACTGAAGCCAGATGACTTGGGTTCTAAACCTGGATCAGCTACTTACTAGTAGTTGTATGCCCTCCAACCATGTACTTAATTATTCAGAGCCTCACATTTTCTCATTTATACAATGGAAATAATACCTATTCTACCAGTGGGTTGATATAATAAAATCAGCTAAGATTTTTTAAATTATAAACTTTATATGATGATTCATTTTTAACACGGAAGTAAATATAAGCTAAGTTTTAAATTCTTTTTTAACGTTTTCCTGTAGAGTAGAATTTATAGTCACTTAAGCTGTAAGAATCAATTAAAATCAGTGTTATTGGTGGGAGTATTTTTATAAGGAGTTTATTGAATATGAATTAGCACCACCATCCCATGAAAGGGAAAATGATGTTGCAGTTGGTCTATTTCTTTTTTTTTTTAATTTTATTTCATTTACTTTTTTTTTTTTTTTCATTTACTTTTTATACAGCAGGTTCTTATTAGTTATCCATTTTATACATATTAGTGTATACATGTCAATCCCAATCTCCCAATTCATCCCACCACCACCACCCCGCCACCCCGCCACTTTCTCCCCTTGGTGTCCATACATTTGTTCTCCACATCTGTGTCTCTATTTCTGCCCTGAAGCAGTTTGTCTCTTTCAAAACATCTTGTGTCTGAGAAAACTGGACAGCACCATGGGGAGCTCCTGCAGGGCAAAGAGCAAACAGAATGTAGTTGACTTTTTCCCTCTGTCGCTTAGCTTCTCCCCACCCTCACCAATATCCAGATTTTGACGCAGGCAGTTCTGGATAATCTGGGATATGGAGATTTCCAGATCTTAATGACTTCCCTCAGACACCAAAAAGTCTCTTTCTGCATTACTGAGCTCAATTCCAACAGGGTTAGAGTGTGGGGCAAGGTAGGTGTTTCCAGGGAAGAGGCGAAGCAGGCTGTTTTGCTTAGCCCACCTGTGGGCTCCCTGGACTTGAGGTGCCTGCTCAGCAGCCTCTGACCTCTCACTCTGGCTTCCTTAGCCTTCACCCCAATCTCTGACCTTGCCTCTTGCTCTCCTTTACTTCTCTGATTTCCCTCTTCATTTACAATATTCCAGTAACACCATCAGAGAACTATTTTTAAAAAGGAAGTGTATAATAATTCATGTGAAATATAAGCAATATCTTTTTTTCTCCTCTCCTGCTGAATCTATATGCAATGTTTTTCCTTTCTGGTTTCTGTTTTTAAATTACACTGTAAGTACCTGGTAAGGTAGAATGTTTTAGGGTTTTTTTTAACCTTAAATTTAGAATTGTTTGAGATTTACAAGAAAGTTGCCAAGATAGTACAGAGAGTTCCTGTCTGCCCCTCACCCAGTTTCTCCTATTGTTAACATCTTCATTAGCAAGCTACATTTGTCACAACTAAAAAACCAACACTGATACATTGCTATGAACTAAACTCCAGACTTTATTTGAATTTCACTAGTTTTCCCACTAATGGTCTTTTTCTGTTCTAGGATCCCATCCAGGACACCACATTACATTTAGTCATCATGTTTCCTTAGCCTCCTCTGATCTATGACAATTTTTTAGGCTTTCTTTATTTTTCATGACCTTGACAGTTTTGAGGATGAGAAGTACTGGTCAGGTACTTTGTACATCCCTCTCAATTTGATGTGTGTGTGTGTGTGTGTGTGTGTGTGTGTGGTTAGACTGGGGTCACAGGCTTTGGAGAGGATGATGACAGAAGTGAAGTACCATTCTCATCACATCATATCAGGGATATATGCTATCAATATGACTTATCACTGGTTATGTTAACCTTGCTCATTTAGTTTAGGTAGTGTTTGCCAGGTTTCTTCACCATAAAGAAACTTTCCCCCTTTCATCATACTCTACTCCTTGGAAGCAAATGACTAAACTCAGCCCACACTCAAGGGAGGAAGAGATAGTAAGCTCCATCTCCTTGAGAGGAAGCATCTACAACAATTGTTTGGAATTCTAATAGAAGGAAGAAATCTCTTTTTCTCTTGTTCATTTTTTCAGTCATTTATTTATACCAGTATGGACTCCTGAACATTTATTTATTTGGGGGGTTATAATTCAATGCTATGTTATTTTTGCTCTCAGATTCTTCTGGGTTTGTTTTTGGGAGCTCCTTCACATTGGCTCCCATATGTCCTTGACATGCCCCATCCTTTTGTTTTTTGAGCACAATAGAATGCTTCATCTTGTATGTCCCCTGTCCCAGCTTTAGAATCAGCCATTTCCCTAAGGAGCCTTGACTGTTTTTATTAAAGAATGTATTAGAATTCAAAATCTGGGCACACTGGAAATGCTTGTTGCTGTTGGTTACAAACTTTAAAAATGCATACATTTTAAAACTGTGTTTGTTTTAGTGTGAGCCATTTGCCTGTGTCCTATAAACTTAATTGTGAAAAACTAATAGGTAAAAATCTAACCTTACAAAAAAGTGACTGTGATAGTAGAATGTATTTATATGAATTACAGAGAGGTTCCCACTCCATTAAAATAAACTTAAACAGAAAAATCCCCTTAAATTCATTTAAAATATAGTTCAATCTGACAAAATTAATTTGAGCAGAACTTTTTGGCAACACACATTACCTTAGTCCAGTTTTCCTAGGAAACAAAACCTGAAACAAAACTTACCTACTATGGGTTCACTGGTGGTGCAATCCCAGGGCAGCAAGAGTGAGGGAAAAAGAGAAATGAGGAAGGCATGGAAAGAAAACCCCCTGAGACTCAGAACAGTCCATGGAGGGAGGGGAAGGAATTTATCTATTGGGCTCCTTGCTGAAGCCCAACCCTTATCCTCAGGGGAAGCTGAGAAGTTGATGATGTTAGGAGATGGGGTGGTAGTAGTTGCAAGTAGCGGAAGTGGGGGGAGGGGCACAGGTGGAGGCCAAGTAAATTTGCTAAGGTGCATAACTGGGTCTGGTTACTCACATATGGAGCAAAGCAAGCTTTATGCCTAGATGGATT
Organism: Phocoena sinus; assembly: GCF_008692025.1. NCBI lineage: Eukaryota > Metazoa > Chordata > Mammalia > Artiodactyla > Phocoenidae > Phocoena > Phocoena sinus. Next base: position 40,168,457 of record NC_045766.1, read on the forward strand.
ATGCATTACAAATCTGGAAGTGGGCTTCCCTGGTGGCACAGTGGTTAAGAATCCACCTGCCAATGCAGGGGACATGGGTTCAAGCCCCAGTCTGGGAAGATCCCACATGCCGCAGAGCAACTAAGCCCGTGTGCCACAACTACTGAGCCCACGTGCCCCAACTACTGACACCCGCATGCCTAGAGCCTGTGCTCTGCAACAAAAGAAGCCACCACCATGAGAAGCCCACACACTGCAACAAAGAGTAGCCTCTGCTCACCACAACTAGAGAAAGCCTGTGTGCAGCAACAAAGACCCAACGCAGCCAAAAATAAATAAATTAAAAAAACAATCTGGAAGCAAAATATATTTGTTTCTTCAATAAATGCTGGAGAGGGTGTGGAGAAAAGGGAACCCTCTTGCACTGTTGGTGGGAATGTAAATTGATAACAACCACTATGGAGAACAGTATGGAGGTTCCTTAAAAAACTAAAAATAGAACTACCATATGACCCAGCAATCCCACTACTGGGCATATACCCTGAGAAAAGCATAATTCAGGAAGAGTCATGTACCACAATGTTCATTGCAGCACTATTTACAATAGCCAGGACATGGAACCAACCTAAGTGTCCATCGACAGATGAATGGATAAAGAAGATGTGGCACATATATACAATGGAATATTACTCAGCCATAAAAAGAAATGAAATTGAGTTATTTGTAGTGAGGTGGTTGGACCTAGAGTCTGTCATACAGAGTGAAGTGTCATACAGAGTGAAGTAAGTCAGAAAGAGTGTCATACAGAGTGAAGTAAGTCAGAAAGAGAAAAACAAATACTGTATGCTAACACATATATATGGAATCTAAAAAAAAAAAAAAAAAGGTCATGAAGAGCCTAGGGGCAAGATGGGAATAAAGATGCAGACCTACTAGAGAATGGACTTGAGGTTATGAGGAGGGGGAAGGGTAAGCTGGCACAAAGTGAGAGAGTGGCATGGACATATGTACACTACCAAATGTAAAATAGATAGCTAGTGGGAAGCAGCCGCGTTGCACACGGAGATAAGCTTGGTGCTTTGTGACCACCTAGGGGGTGGGATAGGGAGAGTGGGAGGGAGACACAAGAGGGAGGAGATATGGGGATATATGTATATGTATACGTATAGCTGATTCACTTTGTTATACAGCAGAAACTAACACAACATTGTAAAGCAATTATACTCCAATAAAGATGTTAAAAATATGTTTTTAAATTTTTTTAATTAAAAAATTTTTTATTGAAGTACAGTCGATTTACAATGTTGTGTTAACTTCTGCTGTACAGCAAAGTGATTCCGTTTTACATAGATATATATTCTTTTTAAAAAAATATTCTTTCCCATTGTGGTTTATCACAGGATATTGAATATAGTTCCCTGTGCTATACAGTAGGACCTTGCTGTTTATCCATCCTATATATAAAAGCTTACATCTTCTAACCCCAGTCTCCCACTCCATCCCTCCCCCAATCTCCTCCCTCTTTGTAACCACCAGTCTGTTCTCCATGTCCATGATTCTGTTTCTGTTTCATAGGTAGGTTCATTTGTGTCATATTTTAGATTTCACATATAACTGATATCATATGGTATTTGTCTTTCTCTTTCTGACTTACTGGAAGCAAAATATATTGAAGTTATCTTCTAGGAGAACTGACATTTCCATATTAATGCTACCAAATGATAATGATACCTTACATTTGTATAATCATGTTCAGTTTCTTATGTGCTATGCTCTGCTCGACTGCTAGTCTCATCCTCAAATAATGAAACCATAATATAGGACAGCAATTAAGGACATGAGCTTTAGAATCAGGTGTACTTTTTAAAAACTTTAATTTTGAAGTAATTTTTAGTTTTTTTTTAATTTGAAATTCACAGGAAGTTGGAAAGATAGTACAAAGAGGTCTCACCTTATTCCCACCATTGGTTACATTTTATGTAATTATAGTACAATGTCAATGTCAGGAAATTGACATTGGTATAATGTATGTGTATAAGTCTGTGTCATTTTATCACGTGTAGATTCATGTAACCACCATCACAATCAAGGTACAGAATTATTCCATCATCACAAAGATCTCCCTTGCGCTACCCTTTCATAATCCGTTATACCATCCTTAACCCCTGGCAGCCACTAATCTGCTCTCTACTCCTACAATTTTGTTATTTCAGGAATGTTATATAAATGAAATCATGCAGCATATGACCTTCTGAAATTTTCCTTTTTCTTAGATGTACTTGGTTTTAAGTCCTGGCTCCACCAGAGAGCTATGTGATTTGGACAGTTACTTAACTTCTCCCATATGTAAAATGGAGTTTATAACACTTTCTTCATAGCCTGTTGTGAGAATATGTGAGATAATATTTGCAAAACATTGCCTGGCACATAGGAAAGACTCAATAAACAGTAGCAATTGTTATTATTAATACTTCCTGTGCAGCACTGCACCTTGGACAGAGATAAGGTTTGGAGATTATAAAACCTGGGTTCATTTCTACATGCAATGACCTTGGATACATTAATTTACCCAGTCTGTCTCCATCTTAGACTCATCATCTACATTGTGAGAATTAGATAATACATATGGAAAAGCACAGAACACCCAGGTGCCTTAAATATCTTTATTTTTTAATTCCAAGCCCACTTAGGAGAGCTGTAAGCCAGACACACAGCAAGTTCGAATGAATGCTTTTGTATTCCTGGGACAAAGCATGGTATAACTGAATATGATGGCATCTTCATGACCAGACTGAACATGGCAGCATACCCCAGATGAGCAAAAGACCAGGATGGCAGGATGAGGAGCCTGGAAAATGTTTCCGGTGATTTTTTTTTTTAAGTCATGAAGATCCATACTGCCCTATAAGGGAACGTTCAAATAATTCTAAATTAAACTGCCTGGGAAATATGGTAATTATCTCTTGTTTGGTGTGTTTAGCCTGTCCCTTCTATTGAGGAACTCCTACTTCACTTCCCATGGCCCTTGTGGGGTTGTCAGTTACAGGGCTCCATTTTACCCCACCTTCTTCTCCTCAGGAACAAAGGTGACCACATGACCAGAAATGTCCCTATCACATGGAAATAGAACCTGTTGCAATAGGAGAGACTGAGAGCAGTGAAGGACAGCGTGATGAGATCGCTTGAGCTCCTGGATTCATCTGTGTCTGAAGCTAGACTACTTCTCAGTCTTCCAAGTCACATGAGCCAAGCCAGTCCCTTTTATTGCTTATGCTTGAGTTGGACTTTCATAACTAAAAGTTCCTGGCTAATACAGGAACTTTTGCAAAATTCACAAGCTTGGGCTTCACAAGTGGAGTTTCTGATGCAGTTGGTCAGAAATGGGGTTGAAGCATGTGTGTTCTTTTTAAATTTCCCTGAACTCTACCTCCCTGCCCAGACTGAGAACCACTACTTACTTTTCCTTTCTGAATTTCAAGTTCATAGGACAGATTTGATCATACTCAGCTCACGGCATGTTATCATTGTTGGTCCATGTAATGTCCCTCTCTTATTAATTCCATTTCATCATCATACTCCACCTCCATTCTCACTGCCCCCAAAGATCACCATTCTAACGTATTAAAGGAGTAACTTCTTTCTGTATGTGTCTTTGTAAAATGTGTTTTGTTGTTTTCTATGTATGTATTTCTCAATGATAAAAACAGCATTTTGGGGCTTCCCTGGTGGTGCAGTGGTTAAGAATCCACCTGCCAATGCAGGGCACACGGGTTTGAGCCCTGGTCCGGGAAGATCCCACACGCCACAGAGCAACTAAGCCTGTGCACCACAACTACCGAGACCGTGTGCCACAACTACTGAAGCTTGCGTGCCTAGAGCCTGTGCTCCGCAACAAGCCACCACAATGAGAAGCCTGCGCACCGCGACGAAGAGTAGCCCCCGCTCGCCGCAACTAGAGACAGCCCACGCGCAGCAACGAAGACCCAACACAGCCAAAAATAAATAAAATAAAATAAATAAATTTATTTTTTTAAAAAAACAGCATTTTGTTATATAGCCCATTCTATTTTTTACCTTAAAAAATTAATAGACTTTATTTTATTCTTTTAATGATATTTAATTTTCAGGTAGGAAAGTATTTGTAGTGAGTTAAAATTGAAATGGACAGTTTGTTGTATTTGGTTTTATCTTATCTCACAAATATTATAATAATGGAGCAGGAATAAAATTGATTTATGTAATTTACAATTAACAGATTTTATTTTTTAGAGCAGTTTTAGGTTTACAGAAAAATTGAGTGCAAAACACAGAAGGATCCTATATACTCCTCCTCTCTTCTGCCCGGTTTCCCTTATAATTAACATTCTGCATTAGTGATTAACTTTTGAACTTCAGCTGTATTAGAAATTAAGAATAGGACAGTACTGTGTGGTAAGGGAACCTTCTGACTCCCAATAAATAACAGTGCTTTTCTATGAACAGAAACAAAAAGACAAGTCTTGGAATATGGAGGTAGATACCATGAGACCCCAAATTCTATTACACAAAAAGGGGCAGGATCGTTTAAAATGTTCTTTTCCTTCTTGACTCGTCTTCAAACAGAAAAAGAATAGAGGGCATTACAAATATCATAGCCAGCATTGTGATTTTATACTTGTGAGGAGTAGTTTCAAAGTAAGTTCTCAGTTCAATTCTTTGAACTAAATTGAAAATGAAAATTGCATCCGAGAGGAAGGAGCATCATCTGAAGAAAGATGATTAAGTTCTTCTCATGGCGACTGTCATGGGAAGATGTCATAGGACACTAAGACATCCACAGGAAAAAGAAATTTCTGTCTCTGCCAGTGAGGCTGTAGGGAAACAAGCATCCCCTACATTTCTGGGGCACATTGGTAAACCCCTCTGAGAGTCATTTTGGCAGCATCTGTCAAATTTTCATATGGGTCCAAGGAAATCCTCTTCAGTTTGGACTCAGTCTGGAAGTTATTTCTTCCCAAAAGGCACTGAACTGGTTATGAATCTCGTAAAGCTCGATATAGGCAGAGCACAGAGATGCTGGTCAGAGATAGATGCAACGCTGTGAGTATGGAAAAGGGGCCACTTCCCAGCGGTACGAAGCTGGTGGCAGGCTCATCACAATGCATTCAAGGAAAGCTACACCCCCATAGCCATTGTCCGGGAAGGTATCTCAGTAAATCTGAACTTTGAGCAATTGCAGATGCAGATTTTGAGAATTCTTTTAAAGGACTTGTAAAGCAGCTGTCATTCCTGGGCAAACTGGTGTGTGGCAAGAACAGAGTGAGTCAGTTATTCAGAAGAGAATCAGTAAAGCCTGAATAATGTAAAATCTGAAATCCAGTTGAGAACAGAAACATTTCCTGAGAGTTGCCTAAGAATTTCCACCACTTCTTTAGTGGAGACATTGGAATATAACATCAGAATGCCACTGCACAGTGTCTGTTCTGTAGCATTGTGTGGGTATAATTAGTGAACGGCATGCATTTTCTTTTATACTGTGGTTCACTCAGCTTCAATTAGCCTTTGTATTGTTTTTATCAAGTCCCAAGTGAAAGAATCCCTCCAGTATTATTATAAGTAATGATCAGGGCTGAGTGGACCCAAACAGCAGTGCAGTCGGTTGCCTGAATGAGGTGACCAGGTGGACTGTTGCCCTGGCAGCATGGTGCCTGAGTGTTTAGTTTGGGGTGCTGCTTGTTGCAACGGCACTGGGCAAGAAGTCGTGTTCATATGGCGCCTCTGGTTCCACAAGAAAGGACCACTTTATATTTTGTCTGTTCTATTCCAAAAGGCAAGTAGTTTTCAAGTTTTTATGCTCGAAAGCAGTGGTTCTCTCATGTTACCGTGCATCAGGATTACCTTCAGTGTGATTAAAACACACATTGCTGGGCCCTACCCTCGGAGATTCTGATTCAGTAAGTAGGCTGGAACCCAAGAATTTGCACGGTAAGCTTCCATTAGCTGGAACATCCAGATAAATTTCTCATTCCTCATGATGCTGAACTTAAAACTGAAGATGTTATTGCCAAGTGACAGGGAAAGCAAGGGGCTCATTAAAACTGACCCTACTTCCTTTCTTGCACCAAAGCCTCTGGGATCACTCTGCTGTACTTCCTCCATCCTTTATTGACAGCCACATCCAAATCCGAATCTAAAATGAGGAATTCACTCCCCTCTGTTATTAATTCCTCTCTTCTCTTTCCACTAGCTCCTGATGCTACTACATGTACAAGAATAGTGAATAATGCACGACAGTATGTAATTAAGCAATTGTATTTGAGGAGTTCAAAGATAGGGGCCATCCAGAAAGACCCATGGTGGAACTGAAATGTAAGCTCCACCTTGACAGAAGGGTGGCATGTGGCTAGGCAGACAGGAGACAGTGTACACTTCAGACAAAGGCAGCCTCTTAGACAAAGGCAGCCTCTTAGGCAAAGGCCCAGATGCAGGAAGTGGAGAGGCAGGCCTTGAGAGGGATGTGTTCTGGAGAGAACTAAAAGCAAAGATTAAATAGGTAGGGTGGGGGGCTTCCCTGGTGGCGCAGTGGTTGAGAGTCCGCCTGTCGATGCAGCGGACACGAGTTCGTGCCCCGGTCCGGGAAGATCCCACATGCCGCGGAGCAGCTGGGCCCGTGAGCCGTGGCCGCTGAGCCTGCGCGTCCGGAGCCTGTGCTCCGCAATGGGAGAAGCCACAACAGTGAGAGGCCCGCGTAACGCAAAAAAAAATAAAACAATAGGTAGGGTGGGGCTAGACATCCAGGTAGAATTCAGGGTTGAGTCTGTAAGACATGGATGGGAAAGCAGTGAAGGCTTTAGAGTGATTAAAGTTTAACTTCAGGCAGATTAGCTGGGCGACAGAGTGTGCGGGATGGCTTGACAGCAGAGGCCATCCCGCAGGCTGCTCTGGAAGTTCAGATCTGTGCAAGCCAGCAGCACATTCCTTCTTATAACCTGACATGTATCCAATTCACGATGGAAGTCATCCCTAGGTACTACCTCAGTGTGTCTGGGCAAGCTGGGCCACATCATGTTCTGCTTCCTTTCTTATATTTAAACTTTCTAAAAATCACTTTCACTTACTTTCAATACTTTGCATGTAAATGTTCAAACTGATTTAAAATAAAGCCTTACCTTTTTTATTAAAAAAATTTTTTTAAGCCTTACCTTTTTAAGCTTAAAAACCTATTCTTCCCATTTCATAATATTGGTTATTGTTTCTAAACCAGCCTTTGATTTCTTTGCGCCACCTCACTTTCTCAACCCTCCAAGCTTTTTCTTTCCTACCTCAGTAAACTTTTCTCCTCATCTGATAATCTAAACCTAAATTATCTTTACATCCTTCTTCCACCTGGCTTAGTTTAGAGGCATTTCACCTCATGATCAAATTCACTAAAATATACAGTGGCAGATGGTCCTCCCCCTAATGTTGCTTCCACTTAATGATTCCACATATATGATTCATAGACTACCTCAGAATAAAAAGAGAATATTTTCCTCATTTGGATAAGGGAATATGAGCACCGTTCCCTATGTTATATGTGTAACCACATTTCCCTAGGTCATACTGATGAAACGTGAAACAGCAGCGTGTGGTTCAGTCTTCAACAGCAAAATATAGAAATTCCAGGCCTCAGATCCTTCAAGAACAGTAGGGAGTCTCTTTCAGCGGGTGTCTCCCTGGCTCCCAGCATCCTCTTTTGCCCTCCGAGGTCAGCCCTGTGGTTCCCACTACCTTGACATCACCCTCCCTCCCAGCACAGGCATATTCTTGGTTGCTCCTTAATTCCATTCTCTCTCTTTTTTTTTTTTTTAATATTAATATTTATTTATTTATTTGGCTGTGCCAGTCTTCGTCGTGGCCTTCAGGGTCTTTAGTTGTGGCATGCGGGATCTAGTTCCCTGACCAGGGATCAAATCCGGCCCCCTGCATTGGGAGCATGGAATCTTAACCACCGGACCACCAGGGAAGTCCCCTTAATTCCATTCTTAATGGTTGTTATGCCACCCGTCTCTCCCAGCTTACCCTCTTCCTGGGCCCCAAAGCAGACGCACTTTGTGTTCTGTACTTTTCGGGGGCTCTGTTCTTTATTACTACCCCTTCCCAGGAACAAAGCTTGAGCCCAGAGTCTGAGCTGAACTGCAATTCCAGAGATGCCCCACTGTGCTGCCTCATAGCCATTCTCCCTTTGATCTCCTCCAATGAGCCCATATCAAGTGTGTGCGTGCCTCAACTCTCCTCTCAGAGAACAGACAGAATTATGAATTATGTGGCAAGATTTATATAGCTGATTTCATAAACTTTGGGCAGTTTTTTCATGGTTTCCACAACTATAAAATTTTGTCTTTGGTAATTTGGAAATGATGGTGAGGTTCATGTCCACACCCCTCCTGTTTCTTACCGCTCTCCCTGGATGCTATATATGTAGTCTCAGTGTGTTCAGGAATGGGGTTTCTGAGGTTCTCATTCAAAATCAGTCGAAGCTCTCAGCACCCCAAGTACCTTCAAAATATCAAAATTTCCATTGTTCAAAAATTAGGTCATTCAAAATGTATTTTTTGAGCCTCTACTCTGTGCCAGGCATTATTCTTAGCACTTGGTTGATAGCAGTGAACAAGGCAGACAAAATCTCTGCTCTCAGAAAATGTGTGTGTAACAAACAATTTCAGACAGTGATACATGCTGTGAAGAAAATAATACATGGTAATATGATAGACAGTGATGGGGATGGTGAGGGAGGCCTCTCTGAAGAGGTGAAATTGATCTGAGACCTCCATGACAAGGAAGAGGCAGCCATGAGCAGCCCTGAGCAAAGAATACTCTAAACAGGAGGAAGGTTAAGTGTAAAGTTGGGAGTGGGAGGGCCAGTGAGCCCAGAATGTAATGTAAATGTGAGACGGGGAGTGAAGGGAGTGATGGGGTATGAGATAAGAGAGGCAGGTAGGGATCATATCATATAGGGCCTTGTAGGCCAAGGTGAGGAGACTGAATTTTATCTGAGTACTATAGGAAGCCATTGCAGAGTTTAACCAGTAGAAGATCATGATCTACTACAACTTTTTTCTTTTCTCATTAGTGTTTTTGAAAATTGAGATATGATTTATATATAACATGTATTACCATTTTAAAGTATACAGTTCATTGGTTTTTAGCAGTTCATAATGAGTGCAACCATTACCACTAATTCCAGAACATTGCCATCACCCCAAAAAGAAACCCTGTACCTGTTAGCAGTTACTCCCCTTGACCCTTTCCCCAGCCCTTGACAAAAAATAGTCTGGTTTTGGTCTCTATAGATTTGCCTAATATAAATGGAATAATACAGCCTATTGTGTCTAGCTTCTTTCGCTTAGCATAATGTTTTCAAGGTCATTCACGTTGTAGCATGTAATAGTACTTCATTGCTCTTTATGGCAAAATGATGTTCCATTGTATGTATATACCACGCTTTGTGCATTCATCTATTCATGGACATTTGGATTGTTTCACTTTTTGTTTTTTATGAATATTTGTATACAAGTTTTTATATGACTATATGCTTTCATTTCTCTTGGGTATATACCTGTATGAATATGTGCCTTCTTTTCTCTTCTGTAGAATTGCTAGGTCATATGGTAACTTTGTTTAAATTTTGAGGAACTGCCAAATTATTTTCCAAAGTGGCTGCACCACTTTTTTTTTTTTAACTTTTATTTATTTTTATTTTTGGCTGCTTTGGGTCTTTGTTGTTTCGTGTGGGCTTTCTCTAGCTGTGGTGAACAGGGGCTACTCTTCGTTGTGGTGTGTGGACTTCTCATTGTGGTGGCTTCTCATGTTGTGGAACATGGGCTCTAGGCAGGCAGGCTTCAGTAGTTGTGGTGCATGGGCTCAGTAGTTGTGGCTCGCGGGCTCTAGAGCACAGGGTCAGTAGTTATGGCACATGGGCTTAGTTGTTCCACAGCATGTGGGATCTTTCCGGACCAGGGCTCGAACCCGTGTCCCCTGCATTGGCAGGTGGATTCTTAACCACTGCGTTACCAGGGACGTCCTCTTAATGTGTTGTTTTTTTGTTTTTTGCTTTGCATTCCCCTAATAACTAATGATGTTGAGAGTCATTTCATGTGCTTATTGGCTATTTGTATATCTGCTTTGGAGAAATGTTCATCCATGTCCTTTTCCCATTTTAGAATTGGGTTATTGGTCTTCTTATTGTTGAGTTGTAAGAGTTCTTTATATATTCAGGATACATGGCCCTTATCAGACATATGATTTGCAAAAACTTTCTGCCTTTCTATGAGTTATCTGTCTTTTTTTTTTTTTTTTTAAGCTGCACTGCATGGCTTGTGGGATTTTAGTTCCCCAAACAGGGATTGAACCTGGGCCCTCAGCAGTGAGAGCATGGAGTCCTAACCACTGGACCACCAGAGAACTCCCATCTATGAGTTATTTTTTCACTTTCTTGATTGTGTCCTTTGTTTGACCTTATATAAGTTTTGTTTTGGTTTTTTTTTTTCCAGTACGTGGGCCTCTCAATGTTGTGGCCTCTCCTGCTGCTGAGCACAGGTTCTGGACGCGCAGGCTCAGTGGCCATGGCTCAAGGGCCTAGCTGCTCCACAGCATGTGGGATCTTTCCGGACCGGGGCACGAACCCGTGTCCCCTGCATCGGCAGGCGGACTCTCAACCACTGCGCCACCAGGGAAGCCCCTTATATAAGTTTTTAAAAGATCATTCTGGCAGCTATGTGGAAGATGAACTATGCGGGGCGGGGGGGGGGGGGCACTAGAATGGTGTAACTGCAGAACCAGCCCCAAACTGGCCCTATCCTGTTTCTAACAAGATACTGAGTTTTTTGAAGAAACAGAATAAAACTGTAAGTCATGTGGCCAAAGAAGGTGCAGAGGGGAAATTTTTTACCTCAAATAACACCAGGAACCAAAGTTTCTCCCCGCCACGGAAGAAAAGGACCAGGACATGAACAGAACCTGAATGCAGGAACACTTTCAGAAGTGAAGGATCCATTGTTCAGGAAGATCTGGTGCTGAAGACCCTTTACCATCCTTACCATAAATGGCCAAGTTCCAACGCCCTCCAATAAAAACCATCCCCACCAGTACTTCCACATTCCAACCCTCCTCCCCTAACTCATAAAAGTGTGACCAAACCCCATATGGGGGAGACAGACTTGAGAGCCCTGCCTCCTATCTCCTTGCTGGTCAACCTCACAATATAGCTTTTTCTTTTCTCAAAAGTCAGTGCTATAGTATTGGCTTCTATGCACGTTGGGCAGCAAGCCCTTGCTTGGTAACAATGGTGCCAGGGAAATGAATTAGGAACTATTGTAATGATCCAGTCAAGAGATGATATTGGCTTGGGTGTTAGACAAGGTTCTGGCTTTAAATTATTATTGCCAGCTCTAGGTAGGCAGTGTTAGATCAGCTGTCTGAATTTTGTTCCGCTTTATAGTGGTTTGAGCTCAGAGAGAAAATTATGATACAACTAACATTCATGGGGCTTGTCCATAGACTCAAGAATCAGCCCTGCTATGTGGCCCCAAGTGTCTCTGGATTTGCTACACAAGTTCTATCATGGCTTTAGGTTTTGGAGACCCAAACTGCAAATCTCACCCATAAAACAATGGTAAATTTTACTAATAAACCCATACATAGGAATGGACGCTCTTAAGGTAAAGAGAATATGCCACTTTCTTAGGTAGTAAAAAACCTAAAAGGCCTGTGCCTGGAGTTTTCATTTCCAACAGTGAAGTTTTCTCAAGAAATCAAGGAGGGATTGGGTGAATTGAAAGTTATGCTTCGTTCTGACTATAAGAACAAAGGAAGTGAAAGAATGAAATCACAACAAAGGGAGACAAGATGATTAGCTAGAGGGAGAGTAAACTTAGGAAACTCTCTTAGTCTGTTCAGGCTGCTAAAACAAAATACCATAGACTGAGTGGCGTATAAACAATAGAAATTTATTTCTCATAGTTCTGGAAGCTGGGAAGTCCAAGGTCAAGGCACTGGCACATTCAGTGTCTGTGAGAGTCTGCTTACTGGTTCATAGACATCCATCTTCTCACTGTAACCTCATGTGGTGGAAGGGGCAAGGGAGCTCTCTGGGGTCCCTTTTGGAAGGGCACTAATCCCACTCATGAGAGCTCCACCTTCATGACCTAATCACGTACCAAAGACCCTAGCTCCAAATACCATCTCATTGGGTGTTAGTATATAACATGAATTTGGGGAGGGCAAAAACATTCAGTCCATAGTAGAAACAGAATGAGGGCTTAGTGAAGAGACTAGACATATAGGAAGATCAGCATGAGCTCTTGGAGACAAGGATGGATATATACAAAAGGAAAAGGGAGTTTACTCAGTTCTAATTATTTATAAAGAGGGTATAGAAAAGGTAAAGATGTTTCAATTATTACTAGTTCAGGAGTAGTGACTGGGCCTATTAAAAAACAAATTAAAAGAGGTAAGAGCTCTGACTAAATCAATGCCCGCTTCCTGCAAGAAGTCAGACCCAGGAGTAAACTGGATCTCCTCTAAAAGGAGCAGATGAAGAATCCACAGTAAGAGTAACAGGAAAAATCTTTTGAAGACTGGGGTTATCATACCAAGTGGTCACAAAGAATTTGAACAAATTTGAGGGGGGAAGACCAGGAAGATAAGCACAAAATATTCAAGTAACTGTTATATGGGTTAGATTCAGGGACAGACAGTTATTACAGGTGGCAAACAGGTTTTGCATGTACCTAGAGGGCACATGTCAGAGAAATTTATGGAACTGGCATTCTAAGGGAAGGCACAGCAGAGATGAGAAATAAAAACGGAGAGCCAGTCAGAACAATAATTAGCTGAGTCTAGGCCCTTAGATATTTTGATCTCTATTTGTGTGACTTCTGTTTACCTTTCAGTTGTTTCTTAAATGGGCCTGGGAACATAAATGTTAATTGAACTGTCTTTAACTCTGTTAGGATTACTATAAATTATTGGAGGTAGAGCTGACAGGGCTTGCTGATCAATCAGGTGGGGCATATGAAGGAAAATGACAAATCAAAGATGATTCCTTGGTTTCTGGCTTGAGTGACTAGGTAAATAGTAGTGCTATTTAATAATATAGAAGCCCAATTCTGAGATTAGAGGCGTACATGTGGTGAGGTATACATGACTAGTACATGTTGAGGAAGGCCGTACGTGTGGTGAGTAATTTAGTGGAGGGAGGGCACTTTACATATAGTGAGAATGACTTAGTTGGGGTAGGATGGCTTGGAGGCCAAGAAAGTAAGTAGGAGGCTATTGTACAGTGCAGGTGAGACATAAGGGCTTCGAGTACGGTACTGAGAATAGAGAAACAGGGGGGTTAATGTAGAAGACATTTATGAGGAAGAAGCAGTGGAACTGGGTGACCAGTTGGATATGGGTAGAGGATTGAGGAGAGGGAGTCAAGAGCAACTCCAAGGTTTCACATTAAATTTTTGGCAGTGACAAAAATACATTAATTTTATAGATTCTGCCATTTAAAAAATGACATTTCTTTTAGCCACAATGAAGGCATGCAGGATATAGGGAAAGAAAAATAAAAGGATTAACTTCTCCAGGGTCTAAGTCTCCTCTTCAAAAGAAAAAAGCTACCCGAAACCCTTAAAAGCAGCAGCTAAGAGTAATCATTTTGATTGAAGTGGTCCTCCTTTTAGGTGTGATACACTGTATCAGGGGTTGGCAAACCTTTTCTATAAGGAGCCAGTTATTAAATACTTTAGGCTTTGTGGACCATAGGGTTGAAACTGAGCATGACCCTGAGGGGCTCCCAGGTACAAATCCTTTCTGTGTCCCCCCCCACTTTCTTGTTTGTAGGAAATAGGTTTCATTCAGCCTCCCTGACTGAGTTCAAAAGGGCAGATTCAAACAGTTGTTAATCAGGGAAGGGAGGGGATGCAGAAACAAGGGAGGAGCAGTCAAGAAACAATAGTTGTGGGAAGGGAGAGTTAGGGAGTTTGGGACTGACATGTACGCATTACTATACTTAAAATAGATAACCAACAAGGACCTACTGTATAGCACAGGGAACTCTGCCCAATATTCTGTAATGATCTAAATGGAAAAACAATTTGCTAAAGAATAGATACATGTATATGTATAACTGAATCACTTTGCTGAACACCTGAAACTAACACAACATTGTTAATCAACTATGCTCCAATATAAAATAAAAATTAAAAAAGAAAGAAACAATAGTACAGCCTTGTGGCAGGGTCCTGGTTCCTCCTCAAGGAATTTACATAACAATATCTTTGAGTTCTTCTGCAGAACTAAGGCCCCCACCCAGGTAGAGGATGGTCACTTCAGGCTGAGTGCAGGATTCCTGGAGCACCACCCTGCTACCTCACCACCAACAAATCAGAAGAAAGTCACACACCATGCAGCCCTTACCCCAAATTTTGCCTGTAAAAACTTTTCCCCAAAAACCATCGAGGAATTCAGGATTTTTGAGCATAAGCCATCTGTTCTCCTTGCTTGGCCCTGCAATAAACCTTTCTTTGCTCCAAACTCTGACATTTCAGTTTATTTTGTCTCACTGTGCATCAGGCACATGAACTTGTGTTTGGTAACAAGGTCACTGTTGTAACTATTCAACTTTGCTGTTAGAGAGCAAAGGCAGTCATAGACAATAATGGGCATGGCTATGTCCAATAAAATTTTACTTATAAAACAGGCGGTGGGCTGCATTGGGCTCACAGACATAGCCACAGTTTGCTGACCTCTGCAACTTCATAAGACCTTACACGTATGGAGAAATTGCGTTTCCTTCAACTCTTAGTAGAGGACAATGGGTAGTCGCAAGGCTGGTTAATAAAAGAGGACCTTGCAATGTTACACAAGACTGGGAGGAAAGCAGTGCTCGTTTGATTGATAAGGTCCTAAGTTAGAGTAGCAAGGAGAATATGACTCCCATATATGGACCTGTTGAGAGCTATTGGCAGGGGATTACCCATCTGATGCAAGATGTCTGCATTTTAAATAGGATGGCCAAAGCACAGAGAGGAAAGAAAAGAAATAGAAAACAAGTCTCTCCAGCCCATGTCCTTCTGACCCCATCTTCACCTCAGGATATAAACCTTCCCTCTTCTCCCATCCAGCAGCAGGAACAGGTAGAAGAAAGAAATTGTTACTCATAGCCTGAAGCAGGGACTCAGGGACTGAGAGAATTTCCAGGTCAAAGCAAGAGGCCAAAGACTTGCTAATGTTGGGGAAGGGCCACTCCTGGAGAGGCAAAGTGGGGAGAAAAGGGGGAGAAAAGAAATAAGTGAAAGCACAGTGAGGCTGGGGGAGAAGGGCATGGTGCCATGAGAGACAAGGGGGTCGATGAGGACACTTTCCAGTGCTAAGGACAACCACAGGGGTACACCCTCAAGGTCAGACCAGTGAGGTCTGTGCTCATGGACCATGCTCAGAGATGAATCAGATCAATAAGGAGGGCAATGGTGAACATCTTTCCTCTACTAGACTCATGCAGTTTGGAATCTGTCTGTGGAATACCTGAGTTAACTATTTGACCCTCCTCTGTGGTGTGTGTGTGTGTGTGTGTGTGTGTGTGTTCACTTGGCCAGAGAACAAGGACAGACTGTCCCCTAGCAATACCAGTCAAACAGAGACACTGAATGGTATAAATGAAAACAAGAGAAGGCAAGAGAATTCTTTTTTTGGCCACACCATGTGGCTTGCAGGATCTTACTTCTCCAACCAGGGATTGAACCTGGGCCCTTGGCACTGAGAGCGTGGAGTCCTAACCACCGGACCACCAGGGAATTCCTGCCAAGAGAATTCTGCTGTGATATTAGTCTTAAACAATCATAAAACCACAGAACTGGAAAAGACTATGAGAGAGTAGCTGACCTAGCCTTCTGCCTATAGAAAGTTAGTCTTTTTTTTTTTAATTTTATTGAAGTATAGTTGATTTACAATATTCTGTTAATTTCTACTGTACAGCAAAGAGATTCAGTTATACATATATATACATTCTTTTTCATATTCTTTTCCATATGGTTTATCCCAGGATATTGAATATAATTCCCTGTGCTATACAGCAGGACCTTGTTGTTTATCCATTCTATATTTAATAGTTTGCATCTGCTAAGCCCAAACTCCCAGTCCATCCCTTCCCCCCCCACCCCCCCACCCTTGGCAATCACAAATCTGTTCTCTATGTCTGTGAGTCTGTTTCTGTTTCATGGATAAGCTCATTTGTGTCTTATTTTAGATTACACATATAAGTGATATATAGTATTTATCCTTCTCTTTCTGACTTACTTCACTTAGTATGATAATCTCTAGGTCCATCCATATTGCTGTAAATGGCATTATTTAATTCTTTTTCATGGCTGAGTCGTATTCCATTTTATATATGTACCACACCTTCTTTATCCATTCACCAGTCAACGGACATTTAGATTGCTTCCATGTCTTCGCTATTATAAATAGTACTGCTATGAACATTGGGGTGCATGTATCTTTTTGAATTATAGTTTTCTCTGGAATATGTGCAGGAGTGGGATTGTAGGATCATATGGCAACTCTATTTTTAGTTTTTTGAGGAACCACCCTACTGTTTTCCATAGTGGCTGCACCAATTTACATTCCCACCAACAGCGTAAGAGTGTTCCCTTTCCTCCATGCCCTCTATTATTTGTAGACTATTATTAAAAGTCTATTATTTGTAGACTTCGTAATGATGGCCATTCTGACCGGTGTGAGGTGGTACCTCATGGTAGTTTTGATTTGCATTTCTCTAATAATTAGCAATGTTGAGCATCTTTTCATGTGCCTGTTGGCCATCTGTATGTCTTCTTTGGAGAAATGTCTATTTAGGTCTTCTGCCCATTTTTCAAATGGGTTGTTTTTTTTTGTTATTGAGTTAGTTGCATGAGCTGTTTTTATATTTTAGAAATTAAGCCCTTGTCGGTCGCATCATCTGCAAATATTTTCTCCCAGTCTGTAGGTTGTCTTTTCATTTTGTTTATGGTTTCCTTTGCTGTACAAAAGCTTGTAAGTTTGATTAGGTCCCATTTGTTTATTTTTCCTTTTATTAGAAAGTCAGCCTTTTTTTTTTGCTCAGCGGCCATGGCTCACAGGCCCAGCTGCTCTGCAGCATGTGGGATCTTCCCGGACCGGGGCACGAACTCGTGTCCCCTGCATCGGCAGGCGGACTCTCAACCACTGCGCCACCAGGGAAGCCCAGAAAGTCAGTCTTTTTAAATCATGTGCCTGACAAAAGACCAGGCATTCTCCCTCATTACTCCATTCCAGTATCTTTTTATTCTGGTAGTCTGGAAGTTCTTTATGTCCAATAGAAATCTCTCTTACTTTAATCCTATTTTCTCTTATTTGATCTTCTGTACTGTAAACAAAACAAAACGAAGCCAACTCTTTCAAAACCCCTTTAGTCTTTAAGAAGTAGTAAAGGATCATTTATTAGGGCCTTTGAACACTGGGAACATTCAAACAACAGAACTGTGATGATGACTTCTGCCAGTGTTGGCCCAGTGGCCCGGATCACTCAGTGCAGACAGGGTGGTGCTGATTATAATAGACAGATAGAAAACAACCTTGTCAGTGGCTATTTCACGTGAAAGGACAGCATACCTTTTATGAAATAAAGGTCATTTACTACTGAGCAGAAAAAACTACTGTTGTACAGGCTGAAACAGACACTTGAAAAGGAAAAGGGCTGCAAAAGCAAGCAGACACTGATGAATCTGTTCCAATGCATGTTGCGTTCATGTCTCTTTAATTTTGCCAGAAGCAATTTCAATAAATCCTGTTAGCAATTTTCTCACACTTCTCTCTGCAGAACATCAAAAATTTCACAATAAGTAAAAAAGATTTTCTTTTTTATTATTGCATACTGCTTTTGGGGGGGGTTATTTTAATAAAATTAACATGCATCACAAATTTTATTTTTTTTATAATATGAGAATTGAAATGCATAAACTATTTGTTGTTTTTAAGACCATTAAATATTTAGGGGGTTTTACAGTGTGTGACATTTTTGTTGCTGTCGCTTTCAGGTAAACCCAGATTACTTGATGAAAAATGACAACAAATTCTTAATCCATGCTTTATTTGATTTACTTTCATTAGATAAAATGTTCTATAATCATACAAGGCTTTTAAAATTATGTATTTATTTATTTTGATCATTAAACACATCCCATTTTTGATACCACTGTGTATTAATCAGGTTTGGTTAGGCTAGGCTAAGCCATAGTAGCAAATTAACTCTCCAATCTCCGTGGCTTCACCTAACACAGATTTATTTCTTGCTCACATCAGCTGTGCTCTCTGGGCCAGAGGGGGGCTGTCTTCCACACAGTCTCTCAGGTACCTGGGCTGATGGGAGATCTGATATCTTGTAGCTGCATCATCAGAACATGAGGCCCCATGGCTGCTAGCAGAAAAGAGAGCCACAGGGTCTCACACCAGCTCTTAGATGCTTTGCCCGGAAATGACACTCATGACATTTACCTGCTAAAAAGGTCTTTTATTTGATCACAGTGTTCTTTTGAAGTTCAGAATGATCTTGTCTTTAATTATGTCAACCCTCCTTCTTCTTTTCCTTTTTTTTTTTTTTTTTTTGCTGTATGCGGGCCTCTCACCGCTGTGGCCTCTCCCGCCACAGAGCAAAGGCTCCGGACGCACAGGCTCAGCGGTCACGGCTCACGGGCCCAGCCGCTCCGCGGCATGTGGGATCCTTCCGGACCAGGGCATGAATCCACGTCCCCTGCATCGGCAGGCGGACTCTCAACCACTGCGCCACCCGGGAAAACCCCTTCTTCTTTTCTTAGGTGAATTTTACTTTTGTTAGCCTCCTCTATCTGTTAGCATTCTTAGGTATAGACAAAGAATCAAGTCTAGGTCATTTAAATGAGAAGGGATTTATGAAGGGAGATTAGAAAGCCCAGGGAATCATGGGAAAAGCTGGAGGAACAGGTTCTAGGCCAAGCTACCACCAGTCCCCAAAACCACCAGTCTTTGTTACAATGGGGAAGATACTATACCCACTGCTGACCCCAGAACCATGACTTTGAAGCCAACTGTGCCAGCAGAATGGATGTCTGGGCCCTGTCTGCACTACAGGTAGTTTCTGACAGGTACAGCTGAGAGGCAGAAACTAAGTTATAGGACCTCATCTAAGACTCAGAGGCTAGGGAGATTATGAAATGTTAAATTTTAGAATTTACTTTAGGAGGATAGAATTCACATGGGGAACTATAAGATGTGGGGTTTGAGCAGATTTGAGGCTGCCATGAATAACAAATGTTTACTATATTTTCTTTTAACAGAACTCATTTTCTTTGCACTTGTCAATTTGTTTTCTGTTACAGAAGTAATATAACTAGAGATAAGAAAGAAGCACTCAGACTGCCATTACCCTAACATAGCCACTGTTATTATTTTGGTATGTTTCCTTTTTGCTCTTTTTCTATGCAGAATTCTTTTCTATAAAATTATTTGACAAGGAATACTGATTTCTTAGTGAAATATTAGAACACAAACATTTTCCCCCATGTTGCCACATTATCTTCAAGATCATGAATTTTAGTGACTGTGCAATATTGCAAGTTAGAATGGCTTAACTATGTAAATTTACCAGGTAAATATAATATTGTGCAAGTCAATAGGTATACCTTCTCTGGTTACAACTGTATGCTTATTCTTTCATTTATGCTGTGATTATGTCAACATTTTGATGGTTACCTTATTTTCCAATTTTCATTAAGATGTGTGACCTCATAGAGACACCGTTCAAGACTCAATGCAGATAAGGAAAGAAATGTGATGAAATTTTCAGGCAATTGTTTCATTTAAGTACAAAAACACTATCTTCATTCTTTAGAAAAAGGGACTTTTAGTATGTATCATCCATGCCGGTAGCCAGTCTTTATATAATGCCAGGTAATTTTTTAAAATTCCAGCAACTGTTTCATTATTCATTTGCTTATGTCATCATAAATTTAATGTAGTTTCCAACCATTACATACAGCAAAATCCAATTTTGTTGAACTATCCCTCCCTTTCATAAAAGAAAATGTCACACACACTAATAGCCTTAAGAAAAATCCATTAATTTTTGTATTGAGCACTCACTATTCCCAAGAACTCTACTAAGCCCTGTGTGAACACAAAGATGTATATAACACATACTGCCTGCCAAGGAGACACTTAAAATCTCTGATCAGGAACTTTAAAAAAGAAGCAGCAGTGTATCGTATTGCTTTTTAAGTTTTATTTAAAGGCATTAAGAAAAAAGAAAAAAATTTTTTTTCTATTTCTTTAATTTTGTATCTATATGAGATGATGGATGTTTACTAAACTTATTGTGATAATCATTTCATTTTTTAAAATATTTATTTATTTATTTGGCTGTGCCAGGTCTTAGTTGCAGCAGGTGAGCTCCTTAGTTGCGGCTTGCCAGCTCCTTATTGCAGCACATGAGCTCCTCAGTTATGGCATGTGGGCTCTTCAGTTGTAGCATGCAACTCTTAGTTGCGGCATGCAACTCTTAGCTGCGGCATGCATGTGGAATCTAGTTCCCTGACCAGTTTTCGAACCCGGGCCCCCTGCATTGGGATCTCAGAGTCTTAACCACTGCACCACCAGGGAAGCCCCTAATCATTTCATGATGTATGTAAGTCAAATCATTATGCTGTACATCTTTAACTCACACAGTATGTATGCCAGTTATAGCTCAATAAAACTGGGAAAAAAAACCCAGCAAGTATTTATTTTGCCAACAGTTCTAGGTTTGGGGAATACAAAGAATAATGAAATACTTGCTGAAAAGAAGATTATATAAAGTAGAGTAATTTAGGAAGTAAAGAGACAAAAGAAAGAAAAAATCATTAAATATTATTTTATAATTAGGCACAGTGTGCTCCCTTTGGTATATAAAATTTAAACCAAACTGAGCTTTGTTTTAGACAAAGAAAGGTAGGGAAAAATAAGTTTCCAGGCTATCGGAGCTTAGAAAAGACATAAATGAGAGAATCAGTGTTACCCTTTAGGAAACGATATATATTTAGTGCTAATAGAGCAAAATAGGTAGTATCTATGTGTGTATATATATGTATGTATATGTGTATATATGATAGATGATATAATCAAGTTTTTAATCAAAATATGTATAATACAATATCATTTATCTTAAGAAGACATGGGAATTCCCTGGCGGTCCAGTGCTTAGGACTCCATGTTTTCACCGCCAAGGGCACGGGTTCAGTCCCTGGTCAGGGAACTAAGATCCCACAAGCCATGTGGTACAGCCAAAAAAAAAGGAAACAAAAAGAAGACATAAAGTATTTGTTTGAGGCTTTACAGTAGTTTTTAAGAGCTAACTCTGGGGAACAGAACAGGGAGTGGAATAAGGTGTGCTTTTATTTTACATACTCCTGTTGATCTTGGGTGGCCTAGGCCTGCAGCGGCTTGAAGCAGTGTTTCGGTTCCCGCCAGTGATTGAGGTTGGGTCGCCGTGGTGAGAGCACCGAATCCTAGCCACTAGACCTGTGACAAGGCCCTGGCCCTATGGCTTTGCAGAAAAAGAATTCCCACAGAGGCAGAAAGTAGTGAAACAAGTATTTATTAGGGAAAAAAGAAATACTGTACGTGTGGATAGACACACAGGCGGGTTCAGAGAGAGAGTCACACCCTCGTGGCAGTTTGAATCACTTTTATGGGGCATTTCTTCCAGGTTTCTTTTGGCCAATCATTTTGATTTGTCTGGTTCAAAGTCCGTATTTGGTATAGCTCAGGATTTTCCCATGTGTGCACACACATCTTAGCCAAGATGGAGTCTACTGAAGAGATCTATGAGTAGTGAGCATCAGTTGACAGCAGTTAGCATCCCTCCCCTTTTGACCTCCAAGGAGCCTTTCTGTGCATGTGTAGTCGGGAAGGTCTCCTGACTTCGAGAATGAGGAATATGTGGTTTCTTATCTTCTATCTGGGCAGGGCCCAGCCTCCTCTCTCAATTGTCCTGTTATTCCCGGCCCAGAGTATCGGTCCACAAGGAACGAACTCAAACCATTTGCCCTGGGGGCCCATCTATCTCCTGCCTCAGTATAACTTTAAGTTGTAAAAAAAAAAAAAAAAAAAAAAGATTTAATAATTATAAATATGCATACTTTAATTGCAAAATATTGAGTAGATACAACAAATAGTTTAAGAAACAGTGAATGGTATGTTTATGGTTATATTTATTGTGGTAGACATGTAGACTGCATCCATTTGTCAAAAGTCATCAATTTATATACTTAAAATTTGTGAATGATATGTAAATCATACTTCAATAAGCATAAAAAATAAAGGCACTAAAAGAATTGGATTGATAATCAAGAGACGTGAGTTTTATTCATAATTCTAGCACTCTGTTATTTTTGACAAGTTATTCAAACTCTCTGGGTCTCAGTTTTCTCATCTGTAAAGAGTTAGACTGGGTGAGAGCTCAGATGTCTCATCCCTAACATCCTGAAAATACAGGAAATATCCCACAGGCTGTCAGTGGTTTTCTATCAAAAAAGAATAATAAACATACATATTTATTATATGTGTGTATATTTATATACATACACATACAGATACACATCCAAATGATATTTGCTTTGAGAAACTTATAAAATGGGTATCCTGTATAAAATTCATGAAGTACTAGTAGAACCTTAAAATCAATCATGAAACGAATAATTATCCCTTAAGAGTTTTCTACAGCACTTGTAGTTGTGGAAGTCTTGATATGCTTCCATTCTGTAAACGTGCTAATGAACTGAGATTTTCTCAAATGGGATCATTTAGGCTCACGTTTAAGTACAGGATTCAGTTAAAAGAGAACAGTTATTGTTTACAAGTGCCTAGTGGACAGCCAGGCTCTGAATAAGGTACTTTTCAAATGTAATCTCATCTAAACCTTACAGCAGCCCTAAGAAGGAGATATTACTATTCATTTTACAGAAAAGAAAACTGGGACTCAAGAGGTTAAGTAATTTGTCCAAAGCCAGCAAGAGGCGGAGCCAGTTTTCCAACTCAGGTCTGCCTGACTCCAAAGTCCATGCTCCTTCCATCCCAACCTATTCTGTAGACCTTTCTCACTGACTTAATTAATATTGATATTCCTCTTATGATAATAATCCTAACTTATCTGAACTAATTTCTCATATCCCAATGTGGTCAAAACCAGCAAAATCACTTAGAGAATGAAGGTGATTTTCCAAAAAAGTTTAAAATACAGTCTTACTTAAAATCGCCTTATTTTTTAAAAATATTATATTTTATATAAAAATATATAAATATATATGAATATGCACTGGCATTAGTAGGAAGCATCATTATTTAGGGTATAAATAATTTCCTTTATATTCTGTCTTTCCCATGTATTTTTCTAAAAAGAGTCGAAAAAGAGCTTCCTCCCCTGAACACTAGCTGCTGAAGAACATTTGAGTCAAAGTTTCTTTCTGAGTCTCAGTCATTCTCAGAGGAACCCCAAAGTAGTTTCTTTTCTTCCTTAAGTTTCTTTTGAAGGATACTTCATTTGTAATCAGTATTACTTAGCATGCACCTAGTATATCAGGATTGCAAAGCTTTTTACAATTATTGCCTAATACCTTCTTCCAGAAGCTTCTGGGGAGACCAACATTTTACAGAAAAGCAAAACGAGATGTAGATATGTTAATTTACTTGGCCAGAGTGATGCAGTGACTTTGCACAGATACAGCCAAGGGAGAGTCCTGGGTCACTAGAACAGAAACTCTGGTGTTTGAATAATAACATTTCATAGTTACATTCATCCTATAATTGCAGAAAGCCCACTTCGCTTTACAAATGAATCAGTGACAGAGATGCCTTAAAAAAAAAATCTAGAGTTCCCAATTTACTTCCCAGAACTGATTCACCTTCGTTCCAGTTACCTTTCAAGTGTTTGCCCTTGAATTAATTGATAAAAGGCTTTAGCTCTTCATTCTTATCTTTACTTTTTGCACTGATTTCAAAATGAGAGACACAATGCTAATTTATGTCCGATAGACTTCCTTGTCACCGTTTTGGCTTGCTCTTATAAATTTCTGTATTAACATACAGCTTGATGCTAAATAGGTGTGAGAGAGAAGCTGCAGCTCTCCCCACAAACAGAAGTCCTCCTGTATTTGACTTCTAGCCATATCCACCTGAACACTGGTTCCTGTTATTAAATCAATATTTTTTGATTCATTTTACTGTTCATTCTTGGCAAGAGGAGCTTCCGTCTTTTAACCTTTCTCATGACTAAGCTGAATGTTTCTTTGGTTTGGATGAAAAATTATACAGTTAAGAGAAGGTAGTTAATCTTTGCTATATGGCTAATAAATAAGACCGTGTTTTTTTTTTTAAAATATATTTATTTTTGGCTGTGTTGGGTCTTTCTTTCTGTGCGAGGGCTTTCTCTAGTTGCGGCGAGCAGGCGCCACTCTTCATTGCGGTGCGTGGGCCTCTCACTGTCGTGGCCTCTCTTGTTGTGGAGCACAGGCTCCAGACGCGCAGGCTCAGCAGTTGTGGCTCACAGGTCCAGTTGCTCCGTGCATGTGGGATCTTCCCAGACCAGGTCTCGAACCCTGCATTGGCAGGCAGATTCTCAACCACTGCACCACCAGGGAAGCCCCTTGTGGTATTTTATATTTGATTTCATGATGCTTTGAATTTGTAGTTAATAAGTAGACTCTCCAGCATATTATAAATGAAATGCCAACTTTATTTAAAATTTTATGTTAGGTCATATAATAACTTGACAATTATTTTGATAGCTACAAAGGAAATGAAACACCAGCAGAATTTATTTAAGAAGGTGTGTCATCGTGTACATTTAGAATCAGAAAAATAAAACTCCAGTTATGGAAGCACTAGTATGTTTTATTAGGTAAAATCTGAACAATAATCTTTAGATAGATTAATAATTTTACAGATATTTATTAATTTCTCTGAAGTACTATTTAGAAATTTTGGAAGACAATTTCATTACTTGACAAATATTGGCAGCCCCTTTTGTAATTGATTTTTTTCTGAACCATCTTGTAAGAATGTTTTCTTAAAATTCATTATTATATTTTGTTTAACTAGCTTTATTTAATCTTTTGAATTAAATTACCTCTTTAAAAATATTTATGTAAGTTCAGGTTTCTTGAGAAATCCAGAATGAGTGGAAATAAATTTATGTAGCTGAGAAACTTAACATATGTATCTAAAATGTACATAAACATAAATTCAAAAATTTCTGTTGGACAAATCCAGTGTGATGTACTTTAGTCTTTAGAGAATTGAGAAAAAATCGAATTAGTAAAATGATGTTTCTGCCATCAGATTAATTAATTGACTCATCTCTTGGCAGAGGAAGTGAGGCTGTCCACATGAAGTAGTCACTGGACTGGAGACCCAGAATGACTGGGTGCAAATCCTGGCTCTCTTGACGACGAGTCACTAATGTCTGTGTATTGGCTCCTCACCCATAAAATGTTATAATGATATTTTTAGACTTAGGTGAACGGTGAAGAATATTTCATCAAGTGCTTATAAAATGCTTTGAAGGTTAAAAGTTCTGAATGTTATTAGATCACAATATACAGAGTAGATATTAAAAAACTGCTCACTCATTACTGTCATGTTTGAATGGATTTCCTAGGATTGAGAAACTTACTTAGCTAAATATAGAGCCCAGTTGCTGGTGTTTGGAGGGAAATGCTATGTTAGACTCACTTAGCAATGACAGTATGTCAGTCTCTGACATAGTGTGGATATAGAATTACATACTCTAGTTGACTTTACTTATTCTAGTTTCTTTGAAACTGTTGCTCTAGAGATTTCATAATTTTAGCTTAAAATTATTTACTTTAATATTGCCTTTGGTCCCAACCAATCCTTAAGGGCATATTTGCTTGAACCCAATCATTCCACTACATATCGGTGCAGCTATGACTCTCTTATTACCAATGCTCTGATTATCGTGTCACTGATTGCTGGAAGCTCCAGGTTTTGAGCTGACCTGGATTTTACTGTCTTCTCAATAGGTGACAGTCCTGGGAATGACTTTCCTCTCTAAGCTACTTGTTACAGAAATACCTTCATTAATAGCCCTTTTGAGAATTTCCGAAGTAAAACAAGCAAATGAACAAACATAAAATCTCAAAATCCTGAACATTAGAAGGCTCATAAAACTACGTGATCATTAAAGTCTCTTCTAGGTCCAAAAGGCTGTAATTCTAAAACTTAGGAAAAAAAGAAGTCCTCCCACCCAGTGGGTGATACACAAGGTTGACCTGCTGCTGCTTTGCAGTTTCTTCACTGTTCATGAGGATGGGTGTGTGGAGGGGAGACCAGAGGAGCAAACAGCAAGGCTGCCCACAAAGGCAGACCACAGGAGGCGCTGGGGCAGGAAACAGTTTTACTTCCTGGTGGGAGAAAGCCACAGGGCCTAGGCTGGGGGGAGGCAGTGAGGCACCTGGGTGACAAGTTTAAGGAGACACCCGCTCTCTCAGGCAGCCTGAGAGTAAGGCTGAATTTGGTACCCCAGGAGTCCAGCCCTGAGAAAAGGGCTTAACAAGGTCTGTTCCAGGAAAAAAACAAGCAGCCACAAACCTGGGAATCTTGAAGCTGGCAGTGTGAGTTGGAGAAGCCAATCAAATCCATTGAAGGGCTAAACTGAGAAGTCCTTTGTTTTCTGTTGTGTACTGTCTCTGGCCTCAGGCACTAAATTCCTACAGTTTCACAACCCTAATTTCCTGCTCTCCCAGGAGCACCCACAAAGAGGAAGGGACAGTTAATTCTGGGGAATCAATATGGGGACAGCAGGGGAGAAATAAGGTGTGAAAAAAAAAAAAAACAAGAAAGGTCAGAATAAATTATGTACACAAAGTGTCCTGGGCTCCTCCTGGGTCCATGTTCCCTCTGCTGGGCTAGGTGTGGGGCCTTGAAGGAGGCCTCCCTGCCAAATGGCTTTAAAGCCCTGGCTGCACTTTGAGGGACCCTTTCACCCTCTTGGTAGTTACTGCTCCCTTTGTGCAGTCTGGAGTAGCCAGAGCTATGTTTTCATTTCACAAAACTGAACTTAAAAAGCTATCACTGGGGCTTCCCTGGTGCCACAGAGGTTAAGAATCCGCCTGCCAATGCAGGGGACACAGGTTCGAGCCCTGGTCAGGGAAGATCCCACATGCCGCGGAGCAACTAGGCCCATGCGCCACAACTACTGAGCCTGCGCTCTAGAGCCTGTGAGCCACAACTACAGAGCCCATGTGCCACAACTACTGAAGCCTGTGCGCCTAGAGCCCGTGCTCTGCGGCAAGAGAAGCCACCGCAATGAGAAGCCCGTGCACTGCAGTGAAGAGTAGCCCCTGCCCGCTGCAACTAGAGAAAGCCTGCCTGCAAAGACCCAACGCAGCCAAAAATAAATAAATTAATTAATTAAAAAAAAAAACTATCACTGAACTTAAGTTGTTATTTCAAGCTTCTTTTCTGCCTGATAGTGGAAATATAGTTCAGTAGATTGCAGATAAGCTTATATCTGAAGTTTTTTCATCATTTCTGATAAATTCCATGAATTCAGAACTCCCCTCCTCCACCCCACCCCATCTCCCCAGAGTGGCATCTAAGTTCTAGGGGACACAAGGTGAAGTGTCAGGTTCACCAGTGCCCCTTTCGGTTGACACTCACTGCTCATGTCCACATTCCCATGGTCCCCAGTCATCAGTCCTGCTATAGCAGCTCCTTATCTTGACTGCGGTGATCCTCCCTGAGCCACGTCTCCACCTCTCTTAGGGATTGGGAAACTTGGATGTCCTCCAGGGCCACTCTGGAGACTTGGGAGGCTGTCTTAGACACATCTGGTTGCTACTTCTACCTGTTCCTGTTTACCTTGGTCCCATCTGAGAAGTGAACACAGGTCCTTCTGCTCTCAGATCCCCAAACCTCTTTGAGGATTCTGTGAGTCATCGTGACTCCCCGCCACCCGCCCTGTCCCTGGGACCTCAGCCATATCTTGAGCTGCTCTCCCTTGCTCTCTTATTTGACCCTTCTCTCTCTTCAGCTTGGAGATTATCTAACACTACAGTATCTACTAGTCATATGTGGTTACTGAGCTCTTACAATGTAGCCAGTCCAAAATGAGATGTACCCAAAGTGAAAATGCACACCAATTTCAAAGACTTAGTTTGAAGGAAATATTGTAAAATATCTCATTAATATTTTTAGTATAGCTTACATACATGTTGAAATTATAATGTTTTGGATATGCTGAATTAAATGTAAGATAGTGTTACAATTAATTTCACTCTTTCTTTGTACTATAAAAAATGTAGCTACTAGAAAATTTAAATTGCATTGTATTTCTTTTGGACAAGGTAACTGTATTTGGAGATAAGACCTTTAAGGGGGTAATTAGTGTTTAATGAGGTCATAAGGGTGGGGGTCTAATCCAATAGGATTGGTGTCCATATAAGAAAGGAAGAAACATCAGGAAGGCACAGACAGAAGAAAGACCAGGTAAGGACATAGTGAGAAGGCATCAGTTTACAAGCCAGGAATAGAGGCCTCACAAGAAACTAACCCTGCCGGCACATTGATCTGGGACTTGCAGCCTCCAGAACTGTGGGAAAATCAGTTTCTGTCTATGGTATTCTGTCATATGGTACCCAGTCTATGGTATTCTGTTATGGCAGCCCTAGCAGACTAATACAGGAAGGATAACTCATTCTGATATCATGTCTTCTTTAAAAAATCAAATGTTTATGGCATTAGTTTTATCTTTTGATCCTTAAAAACCCTTTCTCTTAATCTGCTGTCTGTGCCAGGAATTTTTAAAATCTAGTTTGAAACTCAAGAGCTGAGTGAAAATGGACTCTTTAGTTCTCTGTTCTCTGTTGTGCCTTCCTTCCCCAAGGCCATAGACAGAGCTACCCTCTGCTGCCTGAAGTTGAGGAAGAGGTCACAGAACAAATGGGAAGTATGGAAAATGAAAAGTATATGGTTTATACCATAATATCAATCTGCTATAGCAGTTATTCAGTACTTTTCCCCCTTTCCCCATTTTATCAAGTTTTGGAAGGATCTGATTTCGTTTATTTGGTCATTCATTAATTTGTTCCATATTTGTTGCCTACAAATTGATTATGTATATTTCAGTGTGAACAGCTTTCAGATAGCATTTGCATTAAAAATTTCAGATCTTTAATTTAATAATGAAAGATATTATATACTGTTAAATTGAAAGTATCACAGAAAGGGCACGGTAATGGTGGAGAGAAATGGCTAAAGGTACTAAAACCCTGTTGTCCATGTCATTATAGCTCAGAAAGTTTTGTTAGTTATGGAGGAGACCTTGTTGTCCACCCTCAGCACAGATCCTACTTTGCTAGAATTCCTATAATTCCTGATGTAACGCACATGGCACACACAGGGTCAGTCTTGGCTTCCAACCATGGCAGTATACATAGTGGTCACTGAGGGACAGTGGAAGGCCAGAAAGCCAACTCTTGTACTTGGATGGACACAGGTGGCTTCTCCCATCCTTTGTATTTTTCTGATTCACCAGGCATAACTGGGTCTTACTGCTCATCTCACTGCATTATGAATATATGTTTACTTCTCTGTGAACCTCTGGAGAGCAGGACATTATAACTTTTATTTCTGAATATTCCTTTGCTCAATACCTTGTATATAATATAGTAGATGCACAATAAAATTTTTTGGAATAAAAGAAAATGAATGCACGACTCCAACAAGTTCTGCCCTCAAATCCTCACTTCAGACTCTCTTACCTCTTATCTCTGCTGCCCTGGACACAGATCAAGCATCCCCCTCCAGCTCCTTTAATCTTAAACAGCCCCTCCTCTTCTTCATAAAAACAAATTATTTTAAAAACTATTGAATTGGGCTTCCCTGGTGGCGCAGTGGTTGAGAGTCCGCCTGCCGATGCAGGGGACACGGGTTCGTGCTCCGGTCTGGGAAGATCCCACATGCCGCGGAGCGGCTGGGCCCTTGAGCCACGGCCGCTGAGCCTGCGCGTCCGGAGCCTGTGCTCCACAATGGGAGGGGCCACAGCAGTGAGAGGCCCGCGTACCCAAAAAAAAAAAAAAAAAAAAAAAAAAAACTATTGAATTACCTAAGTACTACATGAAAATATTATCAATATAACATGATAAAATAACAAAAAGCGACTGTAAAAGCCCATAACCACTCCATGGTAATCTCCTCTATTGCATAGCAGTGTGGGAATAGCTTCCACCCCATTTCCCATGTATTTTTATATATGCATTATCTATCTACTAAAATAGAATATATGTGTATACTAATATATATTAATATACATATTTAAACTAAATAACTTTATGCTGTTGTGTATGGCTCGGCAACTTGCTTTTTTTTTTTTCCACTGAATTGACTGATATCCTTTTATGTCACTATGCATACATCTTCCTTTTAGCTGCTGCATTCTTTTAGCTGCTGCAAGCATTCTGTAGCACAGAGGAACCAAAATACATTTAAA
Source organism: Phocoena sinus (assembly GCF_008692025.1). Classification (NCBI taxonomy): domain Eukaryota; kingdom Metazoa; phylum Chordata; class Mammalia; order Artiodactyla; family Phocoenidae; genus Phocoena; species Phocoena sinus. The sequence continues at coordinate 40,198,980 of NC_045766.1, forward strand.
ATATATTTAACTTCTCTATTGATGATCATATAGTCCATTTGCAATTTTTCACTGTTGTAAACAATGAACATCCATTTATTTACATGCTTCTTCGGATACACGTGCAAGTGTTTTTTAATGATAGATCCTTAGAGATTGACTTGCTAGGTTAAGGGGTACATGTAGGTTCTGGGGAATATCCTGAGGAAGACGCTTTCTTGGCCATTTGCCATACAATGTTTCCTTGCTTGTAAACCAAATAGATGTGCTAAAATGTACTAGGGCAGAATGACACAACAAGACTCAGACTGTTCCTGTCCAAGGAGATAATATATGTAAGTTGTATGACCATGGATAGAAACCATATGATGTCCTTGAACTTCCCTTTGACATCCTGTGGCTATCTTCTTCCACAGCATAGCAGTATGGAAAATATCCTTCCGAGCCCTTTCCCATGCATTTGCATTGTGTCTTGAAGATTTTTTCATCCCTGCTACTTTGTGATACCTCTGTCAATGAACAGGGGAAGCTGCCTTCAGTACTTCCAATGAGAAAGGAAATGTTGTTATAAGTCATTACTGTCTATAATCTTGCTCAAGAAGGGGAAGGTGAGTCATATCAAGAGAATCAGTCATCAGGTCATAGCCAAGGTAATAGATCTCAAGACTTGTATCTGTTCCACGGACACAGTTCAACAGTTAATGTGGAAAACCTTACTATCTGAGTGGTGAGAAACCAGAGTGAGTACTATCTGAACACTTAATATTATCTTGAGAAGGAAATAAAGTGATTTCGCTGAAAAACTTTTCTGATATCTGTCTCTTGGAGTTCAGAACTTTTTCACTCACTGACTTATATAAAGAAAATATTAATTGCTGAGGATTTGTCAGGAGCGGGTATATCCTCTAACCATTAGTTCAAAATTCCCCAAAATAATATATTTAAAAATTTAATAGATATATTGCCAAACTACCCTCCAAAAGGCAGGTATCAATTTGTACTCCCCCAATAGTGATTCAGTCTAACATACTATCAATTGTCATCTGATGGGTGAAAAATGGTATCTTACTATTTTAAGATACTATTTTAAGGTCTCTGGTGACCAGTGACATCCAGCATAATTTTACGTAATATTTGACCATTTGTATATCCTCTTATGAATAGTCTGTTCATGTCCTTTGCTCATTTTCTAATTCATCTGTGTGTCTTTTTTATTGACTTGTATGAATTCATTATGTATTATGTATATGAAACTTTCATTATACATTATTAATATTTTCTATAGCTCTTTTGGTCTTTTGATTTTGTTTAAGGTGTTTGCATACAAAAATGTTAAATGCTTATTCAGTTAAATATATTAATCAATATTAATTCTTTATAGGCTTTATAATTTGGGGAATTTTAGCTTAAGAAGGCCATATATCACCAATGTTATTAACATGTTCTTCAACTTTTTCTTCTAATATTTTAATATTCTTAAATATGTCTTTAACTAAAATTCTAAAATATGAGTATATTCTCACTAAAAATTTAAAGAATTTCTAGAAATATGATGAACTGGGTCTTAAGTAAAATCCTTCCCAGTATAGCACATGTAAAAATGCCATATAAAATATCAAAACAAACAAAACCTTTTTATGTATGTTCGTCTGAGGCTGAGCTGGTGAGAAATTAAGAGAATTTTTCAGAGGCTGGGGAAAAAGAAAGCAAAATCTGTAGGGTTAGGCAAAGCCCTGAGTGTTTATGTGATCCTTAGTGGTCAATGGCCCAAGTTTTAATGGGCTCAATGTACCAGGGCTGAAAAGAAAACTGGGGTCCAAAGCAAGGTGGGAGCTAGAATAGGGTACCTTCAAGGATGACTCTTTCAGTGGCTGAATTAGAAAAATCCCACCCAACAGAGTGTTAGTGGTGATATTTGCCAATCTCACTTGGACTCTCGGCAGAGCTGAACAAAGAAGAAAAAGGCCTGAGAATTCTTAATCATAAGCCTACTTTCACATGTGTTTAAAACCGGAATTCATACTATCTGTACATTCTGAAAAAGCCCCACGCCAAAAATGTAGTTGGGAGTATCTAATATGTAAAGGAAAAACATCCAAACCCTCCTCAAAAGAATACTTGTTAAATTCAAATCTACATATACATTTTCAAGGAATATGACTTTAGATGCATGAGGAAATAGCAGAAGTAACACACTGCAGAGTCAAGCATTAAAATCTTCAAATAATGGAATGGTCTGGTATAGAATAAAATATAAGTGTTTTAATGTATTTAAAGAAAAATTTTAAAAGATTATTAGAAGAATGCCAAACTATAAGCTATCAGAATTGGCCAGATTTGAAAAAGAACCAAATAGAATTTCTACATATTAAAAATATAATCATTGAAATTATAAATTTAATGGAAAGCTTAAAGAGTAGATTAGGCACATTTGAAGAGACAATACATGACAGATTGGAGGAAATTACAACAAATTCAGAAGAAGACAAAGAATGGAACTACAAAAGAAATATTAAGAGACATAGAGGACACAGAGAGAGAAGTTCCAACACTGCAGTTCCATGAGGAGACAACAAAGATGAAGGGAGAAATTATACTATTCAAAGAGATAATGTCTGAGAAATCCTGAAATTTGAGGAGAGAATTTCTTCTTTCCTAGTGATGAGAAATACCAATACACAGATTCAGAAAACAGAAAGAATTGCAAACAATAAATAAAACAAAATCCACACTTAGCCATATTATAGTGAAATTTTAAAATACCCAAAGCAAGGAGACTATATTAGAAGCATCTAGAGAAAAAGACAGTGTTATCTATAAAGGAACTGTATTTAAACTGATAGATTTTCCCACTGCAACAAAGGAAGCCAGAAGACAGTGGAATGGTAGGTACATTTAATGTGCTGAGAGAAGATAAATGTCAAAATATACTATTATATACAGCAAATTATCTTTCAAACTGAGGTTAAAATAAAGTTAATTTCTGATGGAAAAAATTGAGAGCTTTTATTACAGCAAAGCCTTATTCTAAGATCTTCTAGAGAATGTACTTCAGGATGAGGGATAATAAGCACAGGAGAAAGTCTGAGTGTAAGAAGAAATGGTGAGCAAAGAATATGGTAAACATGTAGATAAATCTACTGAATAAACCAATGATAGTGTTTACTTTGACGGTTAAAAAAGTTAAGCTAGACACACCTAGACAATAGAATGTATAATGAAAGAGTGGTAAAGGGAGTTAAAACATTCTAAGGTTCTTTTTTTTCTAAATGTGGATAACCACATTGATCATTCTTCAGACATTAAGTTAAATATAAATGTTAAAATTTCTAAGGTAACTATATTCATTCATATGAATTGCTATATAGCAAATTCCCACAAATTTAGCAGCTTAGAATAATATATATTTCTGTTTCTCAGCTTCTGTGGGTCAGGATATCAGGCATGGCATAGTGGAATCCTTTGCTCAGGGTCTCACAAGGCTGCAGTCAAAGTGTTGGCCAGGCTGGGATTCTCATCTGGAGCTCAGAGTCCTTTCCCAGCTCATTCAGGTTACTGACAGAATTCAGTTTCTTGTGGTTGTAGGCCAGAGGCCTCAGCTACCAGTGGCTGCCCACTAGGCAAGTCACAATATGACTGCTTGTGTTTCTCCAGGCCAGCAAGATAAATCTGCTGCTTCAAATTTCCTTTTTCTGGAAGGGCCCAGTCCCTCTTAAGGGTTCTCCTGATTAGGTCAAGCTCACCCAGGGTAAATTCCCTTTTGATCAAATCAAAATCAACTAAAGTGGAACCTTAACTGTACTTTCAAAATTCCTTCACCTTTGCCATATGACTTAATCAAGACAGTAATATCCATTATATTCACAGTCTCATCCACACTCATGGAAAGGGAATTATAAATGACAGGATGGGAGTTTGGGGGACTATCTCAGAATTCTGCCTACCTCAGTAACCATTAAAAAGTACAGTTAGATTCCATACTTTCCAAACCAATAAAGGTGAAAAAAGAATAAGGGAAAGAAAAAGTGTACTCAACTAGAACAAAGAAAAGAGTGAAAACGTTGAAAAGTGGGGTAAACAGAAAATATAAAAATAAAATGATAAGTAAATCACAATCAGTATCAAGAAACTACATTATTCTAATGTAGTCAAAAAGTGTCAATTGAATTTTTAAAAGTTCAACTCTTTGCTATTAAGAAGAGACACATCTCACATCTCATAAGAACACAGAAAGGTTGAAAGGAAGGCAAGTAAACACTAACCAACAGGAAACTGAGATGGCTATATTAGAAACAGACACATTCAACTTCAAGAAAAAAAATATTACTAGAGGGCTTCCCTGGTGGCGCAGTGGTTGAGAGTCCGCCTGCCGATGTAGGGGACATGGGTTCGTGCCCCAGTCCAGGAAGATCCCACATGCCGCGGAGCGGCTGGGCCTGTGAGCCATGGCCGCTGAGCCTGCGCGTCCAGGGCCTGTGCTCTGCAACAGGAGAGGCCACAACAGTGAGAGGCCTGCGTACCGCAAAAAAAAAAAAAAAAAAAAAAATATTACTAGAGATCAAATAGGTCACTACCTATTGAAAAAAAATTCAGTCCAATCACGAGATATAAAAATTTTACACCTGTCAGCACTAAAGATAGCTTCAACATATGTGATGCAAAAATCATCAAAAGTTCAAGAAGAAATGGTCATGTCACTGTTGAAGATTTTAACATTCTTCCTTCTTTGATCAATAGTTCGAGCAGACAAGATCTGAATAAACAATTATAAAACTTGGCCTAATAGATACAGAATATTGTACTCAATTATTAGAGAATACACTTTCTTTCCAAATGTATGTGGAACTTTGACAAAAAATGACCATGTACTAGGACATAAAGTATCTCAATAACTGTCCAAGAACCAGTATTTTTGACCACAATAAAATTAAGTTAGAAATAAATAATAAAATAATAACTTAAAACTTCTATATATTTGCAAATTTAGAAAAATACTTCTAAATAACTAATGGATCAAAGAAAAAATTATAATGGTAATTAGAAAAATGAGTAAAAAAATGTGTGGCATGCAATTAAAGTGATACTTTGGGGGAATTTACAGGCTTAAATGCTTATATGGAAAAGAAAAAATGATAATAACTGAGACTGAGAATAAATGGGAGGAGGGGGAGGAGGAGGGGAAGGAGGAGGGGAGGGGGAGGGGCGGGGAGGGGAGGGGGAGGGGAGGGGAAGGGGGGAGGGGAGGGGGAGGGGAGGGGGAGGGGAGGGGAAGGGGGAGGGGAGGGGGAGGGGAGGGGAAGGGGGAGGGGAGGGGGAGGAGGAGGAGGAGGAGGAGGAGAAGAAGAAGAAGAAGAAAAGCAATGAATGCTTTTTTATTATAGGTATATCCTGTACAATATTTGGAACATACTCACACTAAAAAGTTATTCATTGTTCACTTGAAATTCACACTTATCTAGATGTCCTGTATTTTACCTGTCAACTCTAATGACAAGGTCTCAGCTTTTTAATTATCTTCCTTTACCCTAGTTTCTGGCTTGATACTGTCTATTTTTGAGTCTTTGAGGACTGATTCTGCTACATGAAGTAGGTTTCCCATTTTGGTTTCCCTCACTGACAGCTTATGATTCAGCTTTCTCCAGTGTACAACTTTGATTTCTTAGTTTATTCTCTAGAAAAACTGGAAAGGAGAATGTCAGTGAGTGACAGTGGAAATATCTGAGAAGTAGCTATGCAGACCTGGCACTCTGATCCTTCATCCTGAAACTGGCTCAAGTGTCCTCCCATGAAGCCGGGCAAGTCTCATGTGACCTATATTAGGGTGACCATATAGCCTAGTTATTCCAGTACTGTCCTGTTTACACGTGTTTTCTGGTATATTCATTACTGGCACCCCCTCCACTTTGAAAACGGTCCAGGATGATAAATGATGTGGGCACCCCAGGCATGAGCCATGCTGCTGGACACTGACCTGCAGCCTCCCCTCCTCTTACTCTGCTGTCCTCACACTTCTCAACTCCACTTATGGAACTGCTTCCAGTTCCCTGGATACAATGTGCTATTTCACCCTCCTTTTTGATGACTTCTGTGCTTCCTTAAGGTTCTGTTACCTTATTTATAACAATATGCATGCCATGTATCTGTCTCCCTCATTAGACTACTACTTCCTTGAAAATGAAGACTGTTTTGATTGCATCCATATCACCAGTGTCTTGCATTAAATCCAGATATAGTATGTGCTCAATACAAGCTTGATGAATAAAGCGTATCAAAATTATATATGTACATAAACAAAGACAGAAAGAAAATAGACAAAAGTAAATTCCTAGTCACATTACATTTAAAAATGTTTCAGATGATTTAAAATTTTCTTAATATTGTTTTTATAATAAAATACTTTTTTAAATAGCAAGATTGTAATGTAGAGTATTTTTTAAATATATATTTTTTAAATGGTTCAACCCTCAGTTACTTCTTAAAGGGTGAATCTGTTATTCTGTTCACAGCAAATAGTGCTTGCCATTTCATGTGTACCCAATAAATACTGAATGAATAATCACAAGTTTATTGTGAGTTAGAAGAGAAATGAGAGGCTGTAAAGAATGGAGACCTTAAAATAATTTTATAAAGAATTTGCATACCTATGCAAACCTATGATTTGGATCACTGTCATGAAAAGGAACCAGTTCGGTTCATGGTGGTCAGGTTGCATGGCCCAGTTCTTTGGGGTCCCCTTGCCACTGGCTGGGCAGACAGAGGATACTGAGAGCTTCACATGTAGCTGGGGCCAAAGATATCTGCGTCATCTGTCCTTATATAAATGCCTGTCTTCACCAAGGCAAATGAGTGAATGCCCCTTCCAAGTTCCAGACACAGCCCTCAGACGGTTCTTCTGTTCATTTTAATTGTATTGTATTGTATCCATGTTCATTTTAATCTTATTTGGGAGAAGGGGGATAACGTTGGGGTGCTGGAGAAGGGGTTCAGCACACAGTACTTTATTCTGCCAAGGGAATACAGTACTCTGATGGTAATCACCAAATTGTTCCTTGTCTGGAAAAGGCTAAGAGTTGCAGGTTTTTTTTTTCTTAACATCTTTATTGGAGTATAATTAATTGCTTTAAAATGGTGTGTTAGTTTCTGCTTTATAACAAAGTGAATCAGCTATACATGTACATATAGGTATATCCCCATATCCCCTCCCTCTTGCATCTCCCTCCTACCCCTCTAGGTGGTCACAAAGCACTGAGCTGATCTCCCTGTGCTATGCGGCTGCTTCCCACTAGCTATCTATTTTACATTTGGTAGTGTATATATGTCAGTGTCACTCTTTCACTTTGTCCCAGCTTACCCTTCCCCCTCCCCATGTCCTCAAGTCCATTCTCCACCTCTATGTCTTTATTCCTGTCCTGCCCCTAGGTTCTCCAGAACCAAGAGTTGCAGGTAATTTTTTTCTCCCAGTTGTATTGATACATAACTGACATACAGTACTGTATAAGTTTAAGGTGTGCAGCATAATGGTTTGACTTACATATGTCATGAAATGATTACCATGATAAGTAGCAACTGCAGGTATTTTTAAATGTTAGCTAATATACAAAACTTGTGAGAAGAGAGGAAGAAAACGCACATCAATCATGTGCCAGGTTCTGTGATATGTGTTTTCACATTTATTATATGTAATATAATAAGCTATCACAACATCCCTGGTTTTGTCAGCACTTAGTAAGTGCCAGAGGCTAGATCTGAACTCAGATCCACTGGTCTACCCATATGCTCCACATTTGGTGATGTGCATGAAAGTTCTGGTTCTGTCCTGGGAAAAAAACGGCACTTGGAAAAGCTTCGTGGATTGGAATATCATTTTTCACAGCACCAAAGAATCTCAACTAGGATAATGAGTACCTGTTGTTCTCATTACATGTTCGAGAACAGAGTATATTTCTGACAACTGAGTGTAGAAATGCTTGAGGTCTAGAATTTTTACTTGCAACAAAAATGCAAAATTAAAAATTAAGCCTGGTTTCACTGGTATATACATGGATGTTTTCAATTTGTGACTCACTGAGCTGTACATTTATGATTTTTGCATTTTACTCTATGTATGTTATACTTCCATTTTCCAAAAGTTCATTTTTAAAAAGACCAAACAAAAAGTTATTATAGGAAAAACAGGCATGTTCCAAGTCTGCATAAACTAAGCAAGTCACACAATGACCTCCCCATTGTTTCTTCTTTAGTTATAAAAAATAAAGTTAATTGAATAAGTTGCCACTTCCTTCCAAGAGATGAGTTTCTATATCTTTACTTTGTCAGCACATGGTTGAGTTTCTAAGTAAGGGCTTTTTACCTCCCATCTCCAAGGTAAGAAGTTAAAAAAAAATGTTTCTTTCATTCCTGCATTTTAAAACAAATTTCCTATGATACCACAGAGCTTGCCAGTAACTCTCTCACAATCCTGCCTTTATTTGCATAATCTCGGAATGATTCACAGAAAACAAACACCTTCCTTCCCTCAGGTTTGGCCAGGACAAATGAATCCATAAATGTTGTAAGACAGTAGGAAAGGATGTTGAAACATTTGTAGAATTTTTCAGGAAAACTAACATTGAGAAAGAAATTACTCCCTTTTACAGAAGAGAGAGTCATATTTTCATTTGGATATAACATTCATCCAGAATTTAACCCTTCATCTGGTTGACTATCCTGAAAACAAGGTATAATTGATCAAATGGGAAACAGAGTGAAGGCATATATATGTATGATTACCCTCATTATAGACAAAACAAATTAAAGTATTACCCCAGTATGGATAGTGGATCTCATAAAGACTGTATCAAGTTTAAAATGAAGTAAGTGTTAAACCTTTTCTTTTAAAATTCAATTTATTGAAAGTCCAGAGATGGATGGAGAAGAGCCCACGTGGTAGCACACAGTCCCTAAATTCATCTTGGGAAATATGGTCTTAGCACATGTGTAAGCTGAACTATTCTCTACAGACTGCAGCCTAGTTTGATTAGATTATTTCAATTCTTTTTTTCTACATGTTATTTTGAACATTTTCAAACCTACAGGAGAGTTTAGTACAGTGAACACCCAAAACCCCTCACATAAACTACCAATTGCTGACCTTTGCCATATTTCTGATGTGTGTGCGCACACAGTGAACCAATTAAAATTAACTTGCTGATATCACCCCTAAGTACTTTAACATATATCTCTTTAGAGCAACGACATCCTCTTACATAACTACAATATCATCATTGCACTCAAGAAATTTAGCATTGGACTTCCCTGGTGACACAGTGGTTAAGAATCCGCCTTCCAATGCAGGGGACATGGGTTTGATCCCTGGTCTGGGAAGATCCCACACGCCGTGGAGCAACTAAGCCTGTGTGCCACAACTACTGAGCCCGAGCGCCACAACTACTGAAGCCCGCGTGTTCTAGGGCTGGCATGCCGCAACTACTGAGCCCATGTGCTGCAACTACTGAAGCCCGTGCGCCTAGAGCCTGTGCTCCACAACAAGAGAAGACACTGCAATGAGAAGCCCACGCACCGCAAAGAAGAGTAGCCCCCACTTGCTGCAACTAGAGGAAGCCTGCACACAGCAACGAAGACCCAATGCAGCCAAAATAAATTTTTAAAAATTAAAAAAAAAGAAATTTAGCATTGATAAATAACATCATCTAATATATAGTTCATATATATAATAATATATGAATAATCATCATAAAATGCCCCCAATTATAGTAATAATCAATTTTTTTGAACAAAGGATCCAATCACGTATCTTAAATATATCTTAATTTAGATCATTCTTCTGTTCCTTTTTTTTCTTCTGCCTTTCATGGCATGGACGTATTTTAGAGTTCAGGTCTGTTGTCTTGTAGCATGTCCTACAATCAAGATTTGTCTGATGGTTTTCTCATGATAGTTAAACGTGTTTATAGCAAAAAAAAAACCCACTACATGTGCATATTTGTATCCTGTTGTTTTTCCATATACATTCTATGTTTTCCCATTTCTGAGACTCTGCTCACACAGACCATCTCTTTAATAAATACCCTTCCCCTACCCTATCTCTAGAAGGCCTGGTTTGAGGTTGAACCTTCTCTAAGGTGATCTCCCTGATGCCCTCCATCCTGAAGTAATCTTTGAATTTCTAGAATATGTTAGCTTTTTTCTTCTTATAGCATTTACATTTTATAAAACTTTGTATTATTATTTTTATTCACATATCTTTAAACTTCTCCCCAATGAAAGCCACCTAAGGGAAGGTCTAATTTATCTTTGTGTCCTCCCTGGAATCTAGCACATGGTAGTTCACACAGAAGGCAATCAATATATACATTTGCTGAATAAATGGATGGATGAATAAATGAATGAAAATGCTATCTCTGGTTTCTGAGATACAGGGAGTTGGTTAAGAATTTAATAGTTTTTTAAAGGTTTACATAATTTCTTCATAAGTGTACTTTCTACACCCAGAATAGTCTACTTAATTTAAAAAATAAAATTTTAGTTTTAATAAAAATAAAACATGTATATTTTATGCCTTAGTATATACAGCTCTTTTAAAAATCAACTTGCTGGGACTTCCCTGGTGGTCCAGTGGCTGGGAGTCTGTGCTCCCAATGCAGGGGGCCGGGGTTCAATCCCTGGTCAGGGAACTAGATCCCACATGCTGCAACTAAGAGTTCGCAAGCCGCAACTAAAGATCCTGCATGCCCCAACGAGGATCCCGTGTGCCGCAGCTAAGACCTGGCACAGCCAAATTAAAAAAAAAAAATATATATATATATATATATATATATTTTTAAGTTTAAAAAAAATTAAAATCAACTTGCTAAGCATTGAGGGAAGCCTTTCAGTCCGGAGAGTTTATCCTTTAGCTTTGAAAAATAGTCTTATATTGTTTCTTTGATAATTTCCTCTTTGCATATTTTCTGTTCTTTCTGGAATAAAGTCCTATAAGTCAGACTTTGAGACGTCTGGATTTTCTTCTAACCTATTATTGATCTTTTAAAATTTTGGAAACCATGTTTTTAATTTTCAAGAGTTCTGTTTTTGTTTTTTGAGTGGCTTTTTAAATAGCATCCATTTCTTGTTTTATGGATGCAATATCTTTGCAAATCTCTATGGAAATATTAATTAGAACTTATTGAACATTTTCTTCTGTTCCCTGCATTACCTCTGTTAAAGCTTTCTTTAAACCTTCTTATTTTTATCTTGGTCTTTCATTATATTAGAGGCATGTTATGTACTAAGTATGAAAACCTCCGTACACTGAAAGCTGACTGGGAACTCCATGTACATGAGTGAGGTTTGCCAACTGCCAGGTTGGCTATAGGTTAATTAAATGTCGAATTAGGCATTATGAGGTGGAAACTCCCAACTGTCAAAACATGAAGGTCTCTTCTCTGACATCATACAATTTCTTTAGAAAAGATTTTTTTTTTTGGCCCAGGGTGTAACATCTCACTCTGAATTGTCACCCAGCAGAGGTGTCTGTGTGTGTGTGTTTTCTGTTCCTTATTCAGACTTTCAGTTAACCCTCTGTTTTTAGTTGCTCATTTTGCCCCTTCCCTCTGTATCCTGTGTATCAGTACTCCAAGCCTCAGCTTTATCCTGCTGCATTAGTTACCATTCATCTTCTATCTATATTCCACGTTCCAGAATTCTGTTGAAATCTCTCACCCTCTGATGGACTCTCCTGCTCTAGATATGAGTTTATATGTTCTTTTTATTCCTTTACCATCATTTTGGTGGAGTCTTGAGGAGAGGAGATAAATATATTCATTCGCCACCTTCAATCAGACTGCTTACTTTTTTTTTTTTTTTTTTTTTTTTTATGCGTTACGCGGGCCTCTCACTGTTGTGGCCTCTCCCGTTGCGGAGGACAGGCTCCGGACGCGCAGGCTCAGCGGCCATGGCTCACGGGCCCAGCCGCTCCGCGGCATGTGGGATCTTCCCAGACCAGGGCACGAACCCGCGTCCCCTGCATTGGCAGGCGGACTCTCAACCACTGCGCCACCAGGGAAGCCCCAGACTGCTTACTTTTAAAAGTGTTTGTGTTACAAACTTCCCCGTCCTGTAAACTTGGTCTTGTGAATAGTGTAAATTTTCTATCTAGAAGATTAAAGAAGTGATTCTCTATATGATTATGGAAGTAAGGTTCAGATAACTTTGGATGGTTTAAAGTTTCCTACTGAGTAATCTGGAAAGTACTAAAGATACTGCTCAAGGCAGTGTGAGGTAAACTCTCTCTTCATGGCTTCAGAAGTCTGGTTACTTATTTACAACTGGGATAAGATAAATGGTCAAATAACTAGAGAATTTCTACAAACCATTTGTAAAGTTAAGTTTTTATCCCGCTACCAAACCATGTTCCCGTGCATATCCAAACCTTTGATTACCCTAGACTTCCAACATCTGGAAGAGAACAAGCTGCAGTGTCACACAGGCAGGCCCCTCCTAAGTCCTACTCACTCACAAAGAATTTCCCCTTTGAGCTTCTATTACACTGGCTGGTTACTCACATCACAGATACCTCAGGATTGGTTGGGACTGCAAATGAAACACTGTTTGCCCATAATCAAGTTGATAAGCTACAACATAAATGCACGTAAGTTCCTATTCTTAGACTATAACATGAAGCATTTGCTCTCTTCTTTCCCCTTAACATTTTCATGCAAGACCTGGAGAGGAAACACTGGCTCCAGCCAAAAGAAAAGGTCTTCAAAGAAAAAAAAAAAAAAAGCCTAAAATGGGTCTATTGAATTCTAAAAACCCCAAAGCCAAGCAAGCCCGAATTCTTCTTCTGGGACTTGACGCTGCTGGGAAGTCTACTCTCCTTTACAAATTAAAGCTTGCTAAGGATATTGTGACCAGCCCAACAGTAGGTTTCAACGTGGAGATGATTGAGTTGGAAAAGGGTGTTCCACTTACGGTCTGGGATGTTGGAGGACAGGAAAAAATGAGAACTGTGTGGGGCCTCTACTGTGAGAACACCGATGGACTGGTATATGTTGTAGACAGTACAGATATACAGCGACTGGAAGACTCCAGGAGAGAGCTTGAGCAGATTTTGAAGAATGAGCACATTAAAAATGTGCCTGTTATCCTGTTAGCCAACAAACAAGACGTGCCTGGTGCTCTGAGTGCCGAGGACATCACCAGAATGTTCAAAGTGAAGCAACTCTGCAGTGACCGGAACTGGTACGTGCAGCCCTGCTGTGCTGTCACCGGGGACGGGCTGATGGAGGGGTTCCAGAAGTTAACTGGATTTGTGAAAAGCCACATGAAATCAAGAGGAGACATATTAGCATTCTTCAAGCAAAACTGAGGTCAAGTGGGGAAAGAGATGCTGATGAAGTTGAAAGGGTAATTTTTTCTCCAGGCCAAGTGAGAAAAGCAAGTTGCCTAGTTGGTAAACCTTTCCTGAAATGTTATTTCACCTAAATTCCATTAAACAACTCAGAATAATATCTAGAAAATATTATCTGGGGCCAGGCACTTTAGCAAACTATGTAGTAATGATAATTGAGAATGAAAATTTTACAATTTCGTGCATGTTGGATGATTCAGAATCATATTTGAGACCAAATAAATTCTTGCCTTATTATTTTTATATGACTACTGGAAAAAGTTTAAGTAATAGAGTCAGAATTCTTCTGCTAATAGAGTCAGAATTCTTTCAGACTGTTTCCAGCTGTTACAGGTATTGAATTTCCACCATGCTCCTGTGTAATAGCTGGGTGGTGTAAAAAATCGAACTTTAAATTATGAAGAGGAAAATGTTTGATGTTAATATTTTGTAAATCCCTATCACCTAAATAAAGGGTTTTTGTTTTTGTTTTTTTCTGCATTCCTGCTAGCTTTTTGAAATCTATTGCTAGGAACTTCTTACAATGAGTCAAATAATGAACTCTAGGCTCTTAATTGCCTAGAGGCTGTGTTCTCCTATAGGGAGAAGAAGTTTGTATCTTAAAGCTCTGGAGTCAGGGTAGCACCTTAGACTTTAGGGCAAGGTCTGGGCTTATCGCTCAGCTGGATGCTGCAATCCCAAGACCGGCTTCAGTAAAATTCAATATAACATTTATTACTTGGAAACATACGTACAGCTCACTGTACTGATCAAACAGGAACCAGAGCCAGACTTTGCTCTCAGACACCTAGCAATTCACAGTAGCTAGAACAGGGGAATAAGTACTAAGTGCTATAACAGGAGAAACTCTTTCTGACCTGGAGAAATAAGAAGTGCTTCGTGCAGGAGGTGGTGTTTAAGAGAGTCCCCAACTCCTGGGGACCCCACTGAAGATGCAGGTTAGTCAGTGGAAGTTCCCATCACCAGGAGACTCTCCAGAGACACTGTGGGGTGAGGCAAGGAGGGGAGAAGGAACTGGAGATTGAATTGCAATTCCCCTGAGAGGCTCAGAACACCCAGGGAGGCCCTGGTACTAACAGAAGACGCTCTTTCCTCCTAGCGCACGTCCAACAAGGCTCATCTGGGCTAGAAGCAGGCCCCAAAACCCCACTACACACCCTGGGACTCCAAATATTAAGGTCACAGAGAAAAAAAAGGTATAGTAAAGCAAGGTTGCCAGCCCCTGGATTCTTCTGTGGTTTTCTTCTCTCACCTTAGCCATGATTTGTTGTTCAGCAACAAATCCTTCTGTGCTACATGGTAGGGATTCAAATAATAAAGTAGGCATATAGTTAATTATAGTTACCATTGGTTGAATACCGTGTGTGCCAGGAATTCTGTTAAATGCTTTCATACATCTTTTCATTTAATGTTCACAACTGCCCTGAGAGAAATAGCTATAATTATCTCAATTTTACAGATGAGAGTACTGAGACTAAACAAAGTTAAACAACAGTAACAACCGCAGAAAACTATTTGGTATTTTAAGTAAGGAGTAGCAGAGCCAAGATTCAAACTCAGGTGTCTGACTTCAAGGCCTGTGCTGCTAATTGCCATGATATTGTTTTATAAATAAGGTATGGCCTCTGTCTTCAATAAGTGCAATTAAGAATAAATTCAAGCTAAATGTTACTCAGCCATAAAAAAGAATAAAATAATGCCATTTGCAGCAACGTGGATGGACCTGGAGATGATCATACTAAGTGAAGTAAGTCAGACAGAGTCAAATATCATATGATATCACTTATATGGGGAATCTAAAAGAAAAAAAATGATACTAGTGAACTTATATACAAAACAGAAATAGACCCACAGACATAGAAAACACACGGTTACCAAAAGGGAAAGGGGGCAGGGGAGGGATAAACTAGGAGTTTGGGATTAACATACATACACTATTATATATAAAACAGATAACCAACAGGGACCTACTGTATAGCACAGGGAACTATACTCAATATTTTGTAATAACCTAAAAGGGAAAAGAATCTAAAACCAAAAAGATATGGGGTGGTGGTGGTGAGATGAATTGGGAGATTGGGATTGACATATATACACTAATATGAATAAAATAGATAATTAATAAGAACCTGCTGTATTAAAAAAAAGTCAAAAAAACAAAAAAAATATATGTATGTATAACTGAATCACTTTGCTGTACACCTGAAACTAACACAACATTGTAAAACAGCTATACTTCAATAAAAATAAATTTTAAAAAATTAAAAAGAAATAAATCCAGGCTAAATTAAAAATAGAACTACCATATGGTCCTGCAATCCCACTTCTAGGTGTAGCTCCAAAGGAAATGAAATCACTACCTTGAAGAGATATCTGCACTCCCATGTTCATTACAACATTATTTACAATAGCCAAGACATGGAAACAACATAAGTGTCCACTGATGAATGAATGGATAGAGAAAATGTGGTATATATACACAGTGGAATATTATTTAGCCACGAAAAGAAAGAAATCCTGACATCTGTGATAACATGGATGAACCTGGAGTTTGGCATTATGCTAAGTGAAACAAGTCAGACAGAGAAAGACAAGTACTATATGATCCTACTTATATGTGGAATCTAAAAAAGCCAAACTCATAGAAACAGGAAGTAGATTGGTGGTTGCCAAGGGGGGGCGGTGGTGGTGTGATGGGGGCGGTTGGTAATAGGGTACAAACTTTCAATTATACGATGAATAAGTTCTGAGAATCTAATGTACATCATGGTGACTATAGTTAATAATACTGTATTATATACTTGAAATTTGCCAAGAGAGTAAACCTTAAACATTCTATCACCACCAAAAAAGCCCCAGTAACTATGTGAGGTGATGGAGAATGTGTTAATTAACTTGATTGTGGGAATACTTTCACAGTGTATATATCAAATCATCATGCTGTGTACTTTAATATATTATCATATACATAATAGAAAATATATTACAATTTTATTTGTTAATTATACTTCAATAAAGCTGGGGGGAAAAGAATAAATTTAGGCCAACATATACTGCTTTTATAGTAAGAAATTTCTTTGAAAAACAAGCTACGCAGAATGAATTAAGTGCAGTAACAGATATAAGAAACATGCTGAAAGACTGTGGCAAAAAGAGTCTCTGATTTCAGGAAGATCTCAGGGGAGTGGCAATGTTAAATGCTTCATAGTAGAGTTCTTCCTAAATTTCATGAGATTATTAAAACTGCAAATATGCATCTTTTTAAAAAAATGCATCGTCCCTTAATATTTTCCCTATTTGATTTTAGAAAAACCTTCCTAGGACCTTGAAGGCATTATGTTAAGTGAAGTAAATCAGACAGAGAAAAGATAAATACTGTATGATCTCATATGTGAAACCTAGAAAAGCAAAAAACAAAAACTAAATGCATAAAAAAGAGATCAGACTTGTGGTTACCATAGGCAGAGAATGAGGGGAGGGGAGAATTGCGGAAACGTAGTCAAGAGGTACAAATGTTAAGAGGGTCCTAAAAGTTTGCATCACGAGAATTTGTTTCTTTTTCCTTTTCTTCTTCCTTTTCTGTCTATTGTATCTATATGAGATGATGTTAGCTGAGCCATTGTGGTAATCATTTCACACAATATATGTAAATCAAGCTATCATGCTGTGTGCCTTAAATTTACACAGTGATGTATGCCAATTATTTCTCAGTAAAACTGCGGGGGGAGTAAAAAACAACCTTCTTAATAATCTTAAAATTAGGGGTCACTAGCTTATGTCTATAGAAAATGTCAGAATAGAAAATGTATCCTGGTGTTCCTGACTATTTCGGTAGTCTGAATTAAGTCAAGCCCTTTGTGGGCCAGTCTTAGCATAATGTAAAATTAAGAGAAAACAGTCCCGAAAAATAATGAAAAGCAATTAAAATCTTTACTTCAGAAAACTGGGTGTGTGTGGTGTGTGTGGTGAGCAGATACGTCCTTAATGTAGAGCAAAACTTATAAAGTAGCTTTTTCCTATCTGTCATTTCAACGTCTCTCCCCCATAAGCAGCTGTTCCTTAAAATCTCTACTAATATTCTCCAAGAAACTTAAATACAATCATGCTTTATCCCATTTCTTCCCTGGGATCCAATCTATCTTTCCTCAGTCGTTTGCTTTCTTTTCAATGTAAATTTTACCAATCTTTCCTTTCTTAGGCATTTCCTTTCTGCTCTCCCAACATGCTTCTCTACACACTCCAACACACACACACACACACACACACACACACACACACACACACAGAGTACACTCTTCATTCTGCTCTACCTAATTAAGGCCAGACTTAAAGGAAGGGAAAAAGGTTACATGGACAACACCAAAATATTCCTTAGCAGGTGAGAGGAAAAAAGCTGTGAATATGCATGCCTTGATATTTATTACTGTCATACATTTTATTCTCTGTTATCTATGTGTAGCACGACAAAACATTTATCAACGTAGTATGCTGCCATGGATCTGTAGCAACCAAAATCACACTTCTGAAATGTTCCTTGGTTAGAGACTGAAAGGTAAATATCAGTTAAATATTTCTATCTGATTTTCTAAGTATTCCCAGGTGAAAAAAAATGCCTGCAGGGCCTAAGAATAAAGAATGGCAAATAAACAAAGTGGCAGCAGTGACTGATACATGTTAAAATTAATTTTTCACTTTAAAAAGCTGAACATTGTTATGTTCTGATGATGAACAAATTGGGTTCTGCCAAGCCAAGGAAGACTGGGAATTTCACATGGAGTGTCCTGAAGTGCTTGTCCCTCGTAGGTGGCACCAAGGGACAATCTGCAGAGGCATCAGTGTGTTGAGTATGTGGAGGAACAACCCAGGAAACATCATCTGTCAGGCTTCTGTAAGCCCTGCTTACAGGTTGGCCTGCTTTTGTTTGCAGGAGCTCTGTCTCCACAGAGAGAGACAGACAGACAGAGACTGAGAAGCAGAAAGACAGAAGCCAGAGAGACCTCTCCTTTGGCAGGACTAAATAGTACTTTAACGTATTATGGGATATAGTGGCCACCAGATTTTTAGCATAGTGTTAACTATCAGTAGATTAGATTAGCACATTTTACCTTGAAAATACCACACAAATATAAAATTGGCTATTGGATGATAACCATATGGGTAGTATTTTCACAAACATTATCTCATTTTGTTCTCATGAAATCTTATGGGGAAGCATAACAAATATTATCAACACTATTTTAAAGAAATGGGGAACGGATTAAGCACTTACTGAACCTAGTCCTCCAATTTCCAAGATTGTTTTTAAAAACCTCATGTATTATCATACAATGAATTTAACAATTTAAATTTAACAGTTTTTACCATTAAATTTCTCTGATCTATTGCATTTGGTCATCACTTTCAATTTAGTGTATTTCCCCTGTCTTTTCCTATTTTTCCATGACCTAGAAATTTTTGAAGAGTCCAGTCCAGATAGTTTAAAGACTGCCCCACAGTCTGGATTTGTCTGATTGTTTCTTCATGATTAAATTCAAGTTAAACATTTTTGGCAAGAATATTCCTTAGGTGTTGTTACAGTTCCCACTAAATCCATTAGGAGGCACATAGGGTCATACTGTCCCATTATTGATGATGCTCCATTTGATCATTTCCTTTATGATAATGCCCACTAGATTTCCCCATGGTAAAAATATAACTTTCCCCTCCGTTCTAAATAAGTAATTTGATATGGTAAGTATGATATTTTGAGACCATATGAACATTCTGTTCCCCCAAAGCCTTTCTCTTAATGGTTTTATCATACATTGATGATCCTTTCCTGAGTCAGTTATTACACTGGGAACTGCAAAATGGTGATTTACTTAACCTGTTTTTCCTTGTACATTTATGAGCTGGCATTCATTTGTAAAAAAGAGCTTACTTTTTTTTTAAACCCTCTTCTCCATAAGCAAGCAATCAATCTCCACCTCCCCTTTCTCTCTCATTATAGACTCAGAGATACTTTTTAAACAGTAGATTGCATTTTGATCCACACAGATACTTTTTTCTTTATAAATTTATTTATTTAGTTTATTTACTTTTGGCTGCATTGGGTCATTACTGTGCACGGGCTTTTCTCTAGCTGCCACGAGCAGGCGCTACTCTTCGTTGTGGCGCGGGCTTCTCATTGCGGAGGCTTCTCTTGTCGCAGAGCGTGGGCTCTAGGCGCGCGGGCTCTAGAGCGCAGGCTCAGTAGTTGTGGCGCAAGGGCTTAGTTGCTCCGCGGCATGTGAGATCTTCCCGGACCAGCGCTCGAACCCATGTCCCCTGCACTGGGAGGGGGATTCTTAACCACTGCGCCACCAGGGAAGCCCTAGACTCATAGATACGTTTTGAATTCAAACTTTTATAATCCAGTGCTACTCAAACCGAGGTCCATAGATCAGCAGCAGCAACCTCACCTGCAAGCTGCTTAGAAATGTAAATTCTCAGAGATAAACCCATGCACATATGGTCACCTTATCTTTGATAAAGGAGGCAGGTATGTACAGTGGAGAAAGGACAGTCTCTTCAATAAGTGGTGCTGGGAAAACTGGACAGGTACATGTAAAAGTATGAGATTAGAACACTCCCTAACACCATACACAAAAATAAGCTCAAAATGGATTAAAGACCTAAATGTAAGGCCAGAAACTATCAAACTCTTAGAGGAAAATATAGGCAGAACACTCTATGACATAAATCACCGCAAGATCCTTTTTGACCCACCTCCTAGAGAAACGGAAATAAAAACAAAAATAAACAAATGGGACCTAATAAAACTTCAAAGTTTTGCACAGCAAAGGAAACCATAAAGAAGACCAAAAACAACCCTCAGAATGGGAGAAAATGTTTGCAAATGAAGCAACTGACAAAGGATTAATCTCCAAAATTTACAAGCAGCTCATGTAGCTCAATAACAAAAAAAACAAACAACCCAATCCAAAAATGAGCAGAAGACCTAAATAGACATTTCTCCAAAGATATACAGACTGCCAACAAACATATGAAAGAATGCTCAACATCATTAATCATTAGAGAAATGCAAATCAAAACTACAATGAGATATCATCTCACACCAGTCAGAATGGCCATCATCAAAAAATCTAGAAACAATAAATGCTGGAGAAGGTGTGGAGAAAAGGGAACACTCTTGCACTGCTGGTGGGAAAGTGAATTGGTACAGCCACTATGGAGAACAGTATGGAGGTTCCTTAAAAAACTACAAATAGAACTACCATATGACCCAGCAATCCCACTACTGGGCATATACTGTGAGAAAACCATAATTCAAAAAGAGTCATGTACCAAAATGTTCATTGCAGCTCTATTTACAATAGCCAGGAGATGGAAACAACCTAAGTGTCCATCATCGGATGAATGGATAAAGAAGATGTGACACATATATACAATGGAATATTACTCCGCCATAAAAAGAAATGAAATTGAGTTATTTGTAGTGAGGTGGATGGACCTAGAGTCTGTCATACAGAGTGAAGTAAGTCAGAAAGAGAAAAACAAATACCGTATGCTAACACTTATATATGGAATCTAAGAAAAAAAAAATCTCATGAAGAACCTAGGGGTAAGACAGGAATAAAGACACAGACCTACTAGAGAATGGACTTGAGGATATGGGGAGGGGGAAGGGTGAGCTGTGACAAAGCGAGAGAGAGGCATGGACATATATACACTACCAAACGTAAAATAGCTAGTGGGAAGCAGCCGCACAGCACAGGGATATCAGCTCACACAGATATCAGCTCGGTGCTTTGTGACCACCTGGAGGGGTGGGATAGGGAGGGTGGAAGGGAGGGAGATGCAAGAGGGAAGAGATATGGGAACGTATGTATATGTATAACTGATTCACTTTGTTATAAAGCAGAAACTAACACACCATTGTAAAGCAATTATACTCCAATAAAGATGTAAAAAAAAAAAAAAAAAAGAAATGTAAAATTCTCAAACCCAACCCCAGACCTATTTGTCAGAATATCTGGGGTGGGTGAGGTGGAGGTGTATGAAGTTAAGTTCCTGGAATTTGTGTTGTTACTGACCCTGTTATGATCCATTTCTGTCCCAATTCTTTTTAATGCTCAAACTGTCCCAAATTTGCCCAGGAGAAGCTCTTTTAAGCCAGCTTCTGTATTCTGTTGACATGTCCCCATTTGTCTTTGAGTAATTCCTTGTTTGGGAGGACACTGAGTCATCCTGTACTTTCCCTACACAGCTGCCTCAGACCTGGAATTAACCATTTCTCCCGGGAGTCCTGGTGCCTTTCACTGGGGAATGGTATTTAGAAACTGAATAATGGTGCTAGCTGTGCTCAATGTTACTGGGGTGTCACTGCTTATAGGCCCATTCAATAGAAAAAGCAAGGAAAAAAAAAAAAAAAAAATATATATATATATATATATATATACATACACACACATAACATCCTATATATATCTTTAAAAGCAGGGAAATACCTATATATTTTAAAATAATATTGATACCTCCAGATTGAATCAACACCATAGGATTTTTCCTTATCTTCCCCATTTTTATTTGTATCCCTCTTCTCCTACAAAGAACTCTGGTTCGAAAAAGCATCAGTACAGTTACTCATTTGCCTTATGCTACAACACAACAAAATACTTAGAATCACTATACCAAACTGCCATCTCTGATAAACCCACTCAGGAAAGTTCAAGACTTCTTTTTAGTTCTTTCTGTTTTTATTCAGTGCTGTGTTCAAAAGTTACTTTAATTAATTTTTTCTGTGCCTGTGTTATAAATATGATATTGATTTTGGTTGATTTTTGCTATTTGTATTCAATTTTAAGGTTTGACTCTTTTTTATCTTTTGAGTTAATTTTAATTTTTAAATTCATAGAATATTTACATGCCTCAGAAGTGAAGACTGTTTGAAAAGGTACTTTCAGAGAAGTCTGGCTCACATCCTAGCTTTTCCCACCTGTCCCTAACCTGTAACTATTTTCATTAGTTTCTGATTTACCCTTCTTTTGTTTTCTCATTGCAAAACTAATCAAATACATATAATTACATTCTTATTTTTTCCTATTTCTTATACAAAATGCCACATTTTATATACAGATAAGAAATAATTTTAAAATAGAGATTTGCTACCAACTAATTATTATATCAAAGAAGAGGAGGGACTTCCCTGGTAGTCCAGCGGTTAAGACTCCACACTTCCAATGCAGAGAATGCAGGTTTGATCCCTGGTCAGGGAACTAAGATCCCATATGCCGTGCAGTGCAGCTAAAAAAATAATAAATAAATGATAAATTTTTGAAAAGAGGAAGAGGAAAGCCTCCTTAGTACAACAAACTGATTCTCATAATTCCCTCCTCAAGTTATACATAAGTGGCATTGTACTTCTAAATCAGGTTGGATTTTCTTTCACTTTAAAGCATTTTTTAAGGCATCTTTCCACTCTAGTTCAATGTACCTACTATTAATGGGAAACATGAGAGACTGGTGACAACAAGATGCAATCCTCTGTTTACCATGGGACAACCTCCATTATCTACATAGTTACATTTCTGTTCTTGTTTTAAAGTAAAATATACATTTTACATTTATGCTAAAATTTATTCCTGTGTAAAAACATACACTACCCTGAATTTGTAAAAATAAAGCAAAAAATATATATATATACATACACACACACACACACACATAAATATATATGTATATATATTTACATAGAAAATATAAAAACACACCAAAATGTTTGGGTGGTTACATTATAGATGGCTATAATTCCTTATAGTTCTTAGTACTTTCCAAATTTTATATAGTGAGCATGTGTTACTTTTATATTCAGGGGATAAAACATTATTTTCAAAAGAGCTGTTTAATCTTCAGAGTCTATATAAAACATGAGTGGATAAAGCATGACCCTAGAACTGTCATTTCAAATGCATTGATCTAAAGTAATAAGAAATCCTTTTAATGACCAGAAATATTGCAATGTACAGACACATGGGGGCATTGTAACCAAGTTTTTATAATTTAAGAAAAAAACCCATAAACCAAAAACCAAAACAGCTAACATTAGTTCACACTCACTGTCGGCCAGGTTCTGTTCTAAGCATTTATATGTATTATCTCATTTCATCCTTACATTAACTATACGGGATACCATTATTATCCTCACTTAAGAGATCTGAGACTCAAAGCCACACAGCCACCTAAAATTGTGAAAGCATTTACAGTGGTCTTTTGTATATAATCAAGTTCCTACTGCCAGTTGTTTGGAGAGAATTCTGTAGTGTACCTCTGTGTAATTCTCTTCTAAGTCCTACTTCACATTTTCAAATGATCTCTCCATTGCTGCACTCAGATTCTAAGAACAGCTAGAGAGCAGACAATGAATATTTAAACATTTTTAGTTTTTCATCAGAAAAAGAAAGTTTGGAAAATAGGAAAATACAACTCTCTGTTAGCATTTTGCTACATTTTCTTCCAGTTTTTATTTTTCTTCAATGTGTGTATATATTCAATAGATCTTTTTTGATAATTTGGTAATTTGTTTTTTCATCTATCATCACATCCATATATTATATAGCTTTACCATATTATTATATATCTTTCAGAAACACCATTTCAGTGTTACATCATTTTCAATGAAGTAGGTAAACCATAGCTTATTTAATCATTTCTCCACTATTGGTTTTTTAGGTTGCAGCCAATTTTTCATGTAAATAATTCAGCAACAAACATCTTCATGCGTGTATTTCCCCTGCCTCATATTTATTCCCCTATTCTGCAACTATTGCCTGAATACTTAATAAATACCAGGCACTGTATTAGGTTCTGGGTTTAGGAATTTTTTTCCCCTAGGATAGTATTTCAAGGTTGCAAAGTCTTATGCCTCAATACATACTGTCAAATTGCTTTCTAAAAGGTCAAAATCAGGTTATTCTAAATGGATTCTTTAAAAATAAGGAATAGGGCTTCCCTGGTGGTGCAGTGGTTGAGAGTCCGCTTGCCGATACAGGGACACGGATTCGTGCCCCGGTCCGGGAAGATCCCACATGCTGTGGAGCAGCTGGGCCCGTGAGCCATGGCCGCTGAGCCTGCGCATCCGGAGCCTGTGCTCCACAACGGGGGAGGCCACAACAGTGAGAGGTCCACGTACAGCAAAAAATAAAAAATAAAAAAATAATAATAGGGGCTTCCCTGGTGGCGCAGTGGTTGAGAGTCCGCCTGCCGATGCAGGGGACACGGGTTCGTGCCCCGGTCTGGGAGGATCCCACATGCCGCGGAGCGGCTGGGCCCGTGAGCCATGGCCGCTGAGCCTGCGCGTCCGGAGCCTGTGCCCCGCAATGGGAGAGGCCACAACAGCGAGAGGCCCGCGTACCGCAAAAAAAAAAAATAATAATAATAATAATAAAAATAAGGAATAAAAGAGATGTAAAAAGTTTTAGCTATTAGATGACTGATGACTACAGCCTTATGTGTTGAAGAATCAACATGAGTAGTTTGAGTAGTTAAATTTGTAAATTTCAAATCACTTATGACAGGAAAAAATTAATGCCAAAATTTGTACTAGTTTTTGCTAACTATGACTCAAAATCCAGACATAATAAAAGAGAATACTGATAAATTTGACTGCATAAAAATGAATGTTGTGGCAAACATCATAAACGAAGTCAAAATACAATTATCAAACAGGGTGTTAATATTTGCAATATATATCATAAATATCTTATGTTCCTAAAAGAATACTTATCAAGAGAAAAAGAACTAAAACTCTGTAGAAAAATGTACAAAAGACACACACACTGTTAACAATAAATAATATTCAAATCATCCTTAAACAAATGAAAAAAAATCTCCAGCTTCACTATTAGAGAAATGCAAATTAACAGTACATTTAGATACCACTTCTCACCTATCATGTTTGTAAAAATCTAAAAGTTTGATATCATATTCTGTAATTCTGTTGGTTGAAACTGTGGGAAAATGAATAATCTCTTCCAGTGCTGTTGGAAAAAGAAATATGACTTCTGTAGAGAATCCTGAATTATCCAACAAAGCTACATTTGCACTTTTGAAACTTTTTATTAAACTTCTCCTTATGTTAAATCGTTCAAATTAGACATTTCCTTTTAAATATGGCAGACAATTGATCAAAACAGTTAATCCCATCCAGTTGGGTGCACTTACCGTTTACTCTAGCAATCTCACTTGTAGAAATCTTTCCCTGAAGACAATCACAGATCTAAAACAACATATGTAGAAGGTTATTGATTGTGGCATTATTTGTAATAGCAAAATACTAGAAATAACCTGAACGTTCTTCCATTGGAGACTGGTTAAAAAAGAAAAAGGTATATTCCCAGAGTGAAATATTACTCAGCTGAACAAAAGAATGCAAAAGTGGATATGCCAAAGGGAAACTAAAAGGGTTAAGAGGCAATGACACCCCAGTAACAACTAGTGCACCTAGAGCCCAGATCTTGGTTTCTAAATATGATACCTCACTGAAAGGAACCAGAGCTTCTCGGAGAAATGGCAGTTCAGATCTGGGGCATGTAAAGTACAAGTGAGCCTGAAATATCTTATGCCAGGAAGTAAGAAAGAACTCAAAAGCTGATGGAGATAGGTCAAAAGTGGTGGCTTAAAGGGACTCCCACTGGCCAAATCTGAGACAATCTGGACATCAAAAAAGAATACAGATGACAACACATTGAATAAATAAAAATAAAAACTCTAAGTCCATAGTGGTATATAATAAAAATATAAGAAGTTGAAAAGGAAAGAAAAGGTGTGGGGTTGGGGGGAGGCTCTCTTACAGAGAAAAATGTCGAGGACATGATAGAATCGGAAAGCCACACAACTGCAAAGTAATAACTAACCTTGAGTACAACACTCAACTTATTTGTATAATAAGATCACAAGATGATTTCCTGAAATATCTTCTGGCTTTATCTGTGATCTAGGATTAAGAGACTTTGAAATGGAAAACCTTGATCAGATAAAGGTTTAGGAAAAGCTATGGGATCCCTACTTTAGCATGTTTTTTTCCTTTCTCCCCAAAGCTGAAAATCACCATTTACAAGTACAATCCTCAGCTTCCTGACCTTGAATTCTTTTCATCTTTTGTCATGTGGCTACAAGGTGTATTGGAACTACCCATTAAAAGAGGTTTCATCAGTAACAAAATCAAAAGACAAATGTCAAATTGTGAGTTTGATATATACTTGCATATACATTTGATGTACATATATGCAATATACATCATAAAGTCTCATGTCCCTAATATAAATGTGTTGTCTATATATTATTTATGTATTGTTAAAACTGTAAAGAAAAAAGATTGTTTAGCCTGCTGAGCCAGATAGTGTCCCATCTCCAGTCTAAAGCATAAATCTTCTGAGGAAAGTAAAACCTCCCAACATCTACTTGATTTTTAAGAGACCAGGTTGGAGGGTAGAAGTCTATAATTAAGTTGCTGCAATTCGGGGTAGGGCCTCTGCAGGTCACACATCCATTTCATTCTGCCATATCTGGTCAGACCAGTGTACACCTGCTGACCTGTTTATGGTACTCCTTTTCACTCTTAAAAGTGTCTAAGTTTGGCCCATATTTGGTTACCCTACTTCAAGGAGACTCCTGATGCTCCTTAGGGAAGAGTTCATTTGGCTGATGTTGAAGGGTAAATGTCAAGTGAGAGAGAGAAGCAAGGAAAGACTCTGCAATGTGATAGGCAGAATAATGGTCCCCCCACAGATACCCTTGTGCTAGTCCCGGGAACTGTGAATGTGTTACTTTACATGTCAAGAAGGAAAACATAATTAAATTAAGTATGCTGAGATGGGGAGATCATCCAAGATTATCCAGGTGAGCCTAATCTAATTACAAGGATCCTTACAATCAGAGGAACTTTCCCCGCTGAGTTCACAGTTAGAGGATGTGACTATGGAAGAATGCTCATAGACGCAACATTGCTGGCTTTGAAGATAAAATAAGGGGACTACGACGCAAGGAATGTGGGCAGCCTCTAGTGCCTAGAAAAAGCAAGGAAACAGATTCTCCTTTAGAGCCTCTGCAAAGGAATACAGACCTGCCTACAGAACTGTAAGGTAATAAATTTATGTTTTTTCAGCCATTAATTATGTGGTAATTTGTTACAGCAGAAATAGGAAACTAATACATGGAATTGACAGCATTTCTAGTGAACCTTGAGGGATCCAACAAGCCATTCATTCATTTAACAAATGTGTAAGTCCTTATATATGCCTGACCCAACGCTGAATAAGATGGACTTCTTAAGGGGTTTACAGCTCTGAAGGAAGACAATCACTGAAACATGTAAGTAAGGTTGTTATGAGGGTTCTAAAAGGGTTAGTAGGGGGTGGCATGAGGTATCTAGTGAGCACAGGGGAGTAAACCAGGATATGCAAACATGGGTGGAGAGCATCCCAGTTTGAAGGTATGGCATGGGTGAAGGTTCAGGCAGGGGTTTGAAAGCATATGGATCAAGGCAGTAAATAGCCAGTAGTATAGTTTGGCTGGACCATAAAATAGATGGAAAAGTGTAATGGAAGTGCAATTTGGGGCCTAGTGGTAAAGGGCCTAGCATGCCAGGCTGAGTTTGGACTTTATCCTTCAAGCAATGGGAAGATATTTTTAAATAAAAGTTTTAAAGCAGGGAAGAGGGTCAGATTTATATTTTATAGAGATACCTCTGGTATAAGCTCCACTAGAACAGAGACCAAATTTGTTTTTTCTCACTCCCATAGGCACTGGTATCAATCAAGACAGGCTAAGTTATGCTGTGGTGACCAATAGCACCAAAAGTTTCAGTGCCTTAAAACAAAATAAGTTTATCTCTTTCCCATGCTACATGTTCCTCATGGGTCAACGTGGGTCTCCGCTCATCTTAACCATTCAGGGATGCAGGCTGATGAAGCTACCACCATTTCAAACGTTGCCTGCTTCTGGGCAAGAGGGAAAAGAGTTCTGGAGCACCTCAAAACAGCAATTAAATGCTGTGTCTGAGAGTGACAGGGATCACATCCATGCACACCTCATGGACCAGGACCAGGAAGCATAATCCCACTATGAGCTGAGGAGGGGTAAAATAGGCAGTGTTTGGTGATGATTTTTATTCATGATTAATATTTACTAATTGAACAGATGAATCAGTTCGAGAGAGTAAGAGATCATCTGATGAAGTCTTACCTAGTAGAAATAGAGAGCAGGGAAGGAACAGGAGACGGGAGTCAGTGAGTAATCAGATGTGCAGCGTGTGAAAGAGCAAGTATGACTAGAGACTTTCAGTCTGGATTAGTGTAGGAAGGGTAATGTCAATTAAAAAAGAGAGAGATGAGCAAGTGCACATTTGTATTTGTGCCTACGTGTGTAATTGGTAGAGTGCAGCTGAGACGCCTACATGTTGACCTCACCCTTTGCTGACTAAGATCGGCAATCTTGACTTCAGGCCCTTCGCTCAGGATACTCTGTCCTTTGTATCGAGGCGGTGCGGCGCCAGCTAGAAAGCAAAATCGGCCCCTGCTCTGGAGTGGATGGATAGACCCACCACAGGTAAACAGCATGTAAGGAGCTTTAAACGCATCTTCTCAAAACATTCCACGAGTAAGCTACGATTATGTTCCTTTTATAGTGAAGAGAATTGTTAGACTATCTAGAATCCAAATCTGCTGTGTTATCCTGTGCAAGTTACTTCACCTCTCCGTGCCTTTGGTCCTTCAATTTTAAAATACTACTTACACCGAGAGTGGTGAGGGCTCGAGGCTGGCGGAAGGACCGGAGAGCAGCAAGAAGGCCAAAGCAACCAAAAACACCGCGCGCACACAACGAACACAGCGCCCGGCCGCCCCGCCTCAGACCTGGAGCGTATCACGAACCAAACGTGGGGCGGGGACTAAGCCCGGCCCTTGGCCCGCGCAGTGAGATGGCGTCACGGCACCTTTCCGCCCCCCACCTGGAGCCGCCCGGGAGCCGAGGAAAAGCTAGACCCCGCCCCTGGCCCGCGCGACGCACTGACGTCACACTATTCTCCGCCTCCGCTGGCGCTTCTGGCTCCCCGCGGGGGTTCTTACCTCCGAAGGTCTCCAAAGGCAGTTTGCAAGAGGAGCAGGCGGTGGTGTTCGTCTGGAGTAAGTGTGACAGCAGTTTGTAGTAATCGATGGCTTTGGCCTCCTGGAAGGGACATATCTGGACCAAGGGGCATCTTGTCTGACGATTGCACTGAGTCGGCACGCGGTAGTGATTGGGTAGTTCCTCAGAGCAACGTAGGTGCTGCCTCTCTGGAGAGAACAAGACCTTTAATCCAAACTTCTTTAAGGAGTTATATACAAGTGTTTCCTCTTCTCATTTCCCATTCACTCTTCAACTCATTTCATCTGTTAAAGATTAGTTATTTTTAAACGGTGAAAGCCCACAAATATATTTGCATGCAAATATACAAATATAAAATGAAAACGTGTCAAAAGAGTTTAACTCCTTACTGAGGAACATGCAAGAGGTTACAAAGAATCCTAAGGAACATAAATAGTCTATATTCTGAAGTGAATGTACAGCTCTCCTTCCTCTACTTCTCCTCCATCCAATGGATCAGCAAGTTCTTGACTCAATTTACAAAACTGCATTCACCTCTCCATTTTCACAAACACCATTTTACTCTGAGCCGAAATCATCTGTGGATCGCACTGCTGCCTTCCAGTGGGCCTCACCCCCTCTGCAATCCATTCTCCATACTTCTAAAGGGATCATTTAAAAAAACAAACAAACAAAAAATGACAAAAAGTATAATCTAGATTATATTGCTCCCCTTCTTACAATCTACCAATGGCTTCTCCTTTGCTTGGAGATTTAAATCCACACTCCCTATGCTTGCTTGCAAAGAACTGCATGATCTACACGTGCCTCTTCACTTACCTCATCTACCACTTTCTGTCTCCCTGCTGTGCTGCAGGGCCCTCTGGTTGGAATGCTCTTTCCCCTAAATTTTGCATTGTTGCCTTTTAAAAAATCTTCAGATTTCAGTTTGAGAATTGCCTGCACAGAGAAGCCTTCCCAGACCCTCCGTTCTAAAGTGGCCACTCGGTCATGTGTTTAAGCACTTTGATACATGACATACTCATTTGTTTATTGTCCATCTCCCCACCCCCAATTAAAATGAAAGTATGTAAATTCAGTGAGAAGAGCCCTTACCTATACTGTTTACTGCTGTATTCTCAGCTAGTAGAACACTTAATGAGTTGAGCATGTTATTCATCCCCTAGTTGGGGCTTTATCATTCAAGTAGTTAATTGTCGTAACAAATCTCATTATTTAAAACAAGTGTTTCATCAGATCGTTATAAAATATATCTGGTTATGTAGGGTGAAAAATACTTTGGATCAAAGAAAAATGGCATAAAAAAATACTTTCTGTGCTTGATGTCCAAAGGATTATTATCAAAGATGTTTTTTTCAAGGATGCTAGCGGTTTTTTTTTTTAAATGCCTAGATCAACTGCAATCTAGTAAAGGAACTTTGGTTTAATAATTCAACCTAAGATACTTGGAATGAAACTTTAAAAAAACTCACTTATTTAGCAGACATTTTTTTGCACTTATCTTTGGGCAGGCTCTATGTGGGATGCTGGAGGATTCCAAATAAAACCTGATAGAGGTGACATCTGAGTTTTGGCTTTCAATATGAGTGGACTGAGAATGTGAATAGGTGAAAAGGAGAGAAACTGGCACTTTAGGCAGAGGTGTAAATTTGTAACCGAGCAGGACCCCATGGGGCCTCCCCAGGACAGACCCCTTCCCCATATCCTCTGCTTTGGCTCCTCTCTGAAGTACCTAGATAATAGTATCTGATGCACATTTCCTGAGCTGTTTTACAGATATGAAAACCCCCACCAAATGGAAGAAACTAACTACTTGATGCTAATGAGCATGTGGCCCCCAGGCCTACCAGCGCCTAAGGATTATAACGTTAACCCCTGTGACACCGCCCTGTCACCTCACTACCAGTCAATCAGAGAATTGTGCAGGAGCTGATCACATACACTGGCATGTCCCTCCCTCACCTGGCCTTTAAAAATGCTTTGCTGAAACCCATGGGGAGTTTGGACTTTTCGAGCACTAGCTGCCCTGGACTCCTTGTACAGCGCCCTACAATAAATGCTGCACTTTCCTTCATCACAACCGAGTGTCAGTAGATTGGCAGGTGGATCCAAGTTTGGTTTGGTAACAAATTCTGTTTGGAAACAGAATACAAATGAGATTAGCTGGAAGGATAGGCAGGAGTCATATCATCAAGGGACTTAAAGTTTGGATCTTATTCCACGGGGGAAGACAACAGATATTTTTAAATGGAGTTGTGAAGTGGTCCTCTGTTGTTAGCGTTGTTATAGATAGAATTGTGACTAACTGGACAACATTAGTGATGTAAATAGACCAAAGTAAACCTTACATACTTAATCAAAATCTACATATGCCAGCTACTGGTAGGTGATTATGAACTAAAGGAGTTTCCAGTGGACCTTAGAATTATACATTAGAGCCAAATGAGATATTAAAGAAGATATTTATTTTTCAGCAATTGTTTATAGGGTACCAGTCATGAGCAGGCACGTGGTGGGGGAGGGGAAGGGAAAGGGGAACCTTGAAGCTATTTTCAGTGTGTCAAAACACCTAACAGGAAACTGTGCATTTCCCCTCAACAAGGCTGAACAGGGTGATTAAAATTCCATGTTTATTTTCTTTGGGTTGGAATTTAAAAGAACTCGTTATGAGAACACTGATCATCTCAGGCTGATCAGAAGCTCTGATGAGATGGCAGAGGTATCCGGTTTTTTAAAAGAAAAAATGAACTGAAATGTATTGCAGTTTGCTAAGTAAAATTATTTAGAATGCAGAAAAGCTGTTAAGTGGAAGGAAAATGTGCAAAACAGTGGAGTATGAAATTCAGATCCCACCTTTACAGTCTCTTTTACATAAAAGCCAAATCTGCTTCTCCCCAATTTTCCATTTCAGTGATGGCCTCACCGTGTTCTCAACTACAAAACCCAGAAGGCTGGGCATCATTCTCCCCTCCTGTCTCAATTTATTTCTCCTATTTAATCACACATCAAACTATTGGCTCTACCTCTGAAACTCTTCTAGAATTTTACCCTCTTCTTTATTCACACTGTTATGGCCTTGTTTGATGTTATGGGAAACACTCTTCCTTCACCACATTATGGCTTTTTCCTTTGTTTTGCTGAGTAGTAGAAATAACAAACTTGGGGAAACCAATGTGACCCTGTCCAAAAAGATAAATTGTGATAATACAATAGGGAAGAAAACATGTGATATTTGTCAAATTCCTGTGAGGTGTTCTTCTGCATCCAAGAGTTATGCTTGCTTAGCTATTTATTTTTTATTAGAAAAGAGGGAGGAATATGTCCTTCAGTGTCTTGATTGAGCTAGAAAGTTGTGATTAGTTATCGTAATGAAAACTGTCTCAAGTGGTATAAGCAAGGTGTGATGGGTTGTCACCACAGGCTCACCATTCCCGCCTCAGGAAAGTTAGGTGGTCAGAACACTCCCCTCCTGGGCTATTGTGCCTGGTGATGCTCCTGCAGAAATGCAAGTCATAACTATTTCTTAGCAGTGTGTTGGATGGGGTTCAGGATGTGCTACCTCCAAATATGACCTTGGCATAATGAATATTTTAAGCTGAAGAAGTTTGAGAAAACAGTAGAAGCAGGAAGGTCACTTTAGACCCTTCCCCCAACTTCTTCCTCGAACCGGGTCATCAGACCCTCCTGTGAGAGGTGCTCTCCCTCTCCTGGTAAAGGAGCATCCTTCTCTGTAGACAAAAGGACAGAGAGAATCCAAACGAACATGCCCTGCTAAGTTAAGTTTGCCTCAGTTTACTACACTTACCTCAGACTCTTTGACCTATTGTATTTCTTTAGGACTGTCTACTCTTCACCAATTTAGCATAAAAATACTCCAGATAAACCCTTTCTTTGGGTCATCATTTCCTTATGAAGACTCCTGTGTCACGTAAAAATTTTATTAAGTAAATTTTTATGCTTTTCTCTTGTTAATCTGTCTTTGTCAGTTTAATTTCCAGACCAGCCAGGGACCCTAAGAAGGTTGAGGAAAACTTTTTCTTCCCCTATAATAGGTAATAAAAGTAAAGTTTAAAAAAATTTTTGCAGCTTAATTTATGTCCCAATACTACCATCTTTTTTACAGCTAGAAAAAGCAAAATAAAACCTAGCTTAGTGACGTAGAAGTAGTAGTTGTCTACCCAACAGCCATTTTTCCTCTTTTCCTGTTGATATTTCACACATACTTACACTAAAAAAATTAATCCTGTATTTTATTTGGCCACCCTAACACTGATATATCCAACAGTCATATTCCTCAGTAACATATACTTATATAAACACAGATTAGCAAAAAAATGTTTTTACAGTGATAATTATTTTTTGTCAGACATGAATTTTATAGGTAATGAATTGCACACATCAATACAAAACAAATACAAAATACAAATACAATACAAAATCAAATACAAAAAAAGAATTAAGTACCCTGATTAACATTCAGTAAAATTTGTGCAAGAGTTTGAAATGGCAAAAAAAAGATTACTGAGTGTTCTATCTCACGCATCCCTCTGGATTATCTCCTCCTTTGAGTTTCTTTGAGCTACTTATAACTCTGTAAATGGTAGATACTGAGAACAATGCAAATGACTCTTGTCCATAAATGTGCAATTGAATTCTGTCCAGTGGAGGGACAATTGACTTCTCTCCCCACCCTCATGGGAAAGGCCAGTTTTGCATCTATTTGTCAATTCATGTCGGTATTCCTTATGTGTCTAGCTATCACTTTGAATTCTCCTTTGAACCAGTTATAATATCTTACTGGTTCCTTCATTAATTAATGAGTTACATACTTAAGTAAAACCTTTGACACATATTCGTTTTATATTTGTATGAGAATCATGATTTTTACATTTAGACAATATAGATCCTTTAGCGATACATTTGAAAAGATAAATCAGTTCACTGATATTTGGTCATTTAGGGCTAGGATATATTCTCAATCATTTTAGGATGATTTTTGTTTTGTTTTAGCAATTCCAAAGCAATTATATATATCTATATCTATATATATATAATTTCTTGTTAAAGGGAAATAACTGTAATGACCAGCAAGATAAAATTTGAGGCATTGTTTGTCATAGAGAAACTTAGCAAAGTAACTGGAAGAAAGGGTGAGGGAAGAACAAGAGCAATAGAATGATAAAGAAAATTTCTTCAGTAAAATAAATAAATAAATAACCCTCAGGCAAGTCTTTGGAGATAGATGCACAGTGCCTCTAGCACTGTGGAACTCATGAACAGATTTCATCATAAACAATTCTTACCCAGTAATGAAGACCAATCCTTAAGGAAGGAGGATAGAAGGAAAGAAATGGAAGAAAAGCCTTCATCATCTTCCCCTAGATACCAACACACCATTTCTATTCTGTTTTACCCCTTCCCGATATTTCCTCTTCAAAAATACGCCTCTCCTATGAGTCCTGTCCCTTTGATGCTGTAGGAGAGGAAGAAGTTTTCCTCCACCCTCTTAGGGTCCCTGGCTGGGTCTCGAAATTAACCTGACAAAGACAGATTAAGGGGAGAAAAGCATGCAGGTTTTATTGAATTTTTGCATGTACATGGGAGCCGTCACAAGAAAATGAAGGGCCAGAATAAGTGACCAGAGCAGGAAACTCATACCTTTTAGACAGAGAAACAATAAATTTGTGAAGAATTGCCAAGACAAAGGGGTTTGGGCTAGAGGTAGTAAGTGGTATAGAAGTAACTAGAAGATAAGGGTGAGTTTAATAAGGTTTGTTTGTACAGATTTCTTGGTTCCAAATTCCCATCTCTGGTAATAAGAATGTCTTCCCTCCTCCTACTACAGGGAGGGTACCTTTCACATGGGAGTTCTATGACCTATTTCAGGGAAGTAGGGGAAACAGGGGGAAGTCAGAGTGAACTTCCAACCAATCTTAAAAGTATTTTCAGCTGAAGTCATTTAATATGCCAAGGTGCCGTATTTTGAGGTAGTGTGTCCTGAACCCCACCGATGCCTTAATAGTGTGTAGGGACTGTATAGAGAGGTAATATGAGAAGTATTTCAAGAAGAGCACAGATGGGAATCAGCAATTTGGATGGTGGTTGGTTCTGGGCTGGAGCCTGCAGGAGGTACGGAGCTGGAAGGAGAGAAGAACCGCAGGGGCATGTGATGGGGTAGATGCATGGGTCTCTCTGAGTACTGAGCACACCTCTAGCAGGTTCCCCAGAGATGGCCCTTTAAGACTGCATAACAATACTTTCTCACCCCCTTTCCAGGCTCCAGCCCTCAGCCGCCCCATTAGGAGCCACCTAAGAGCAATCCCAGGGTAGAAGTCAAAGGTATGCAAAGGTACTGAGCACCAATTTGGTGGACAGAGTGTTAGGGAGTGGTGGTCGTGGAGGTGATGTGGATGTAGATCTATGATCTGACGCCAACAGCAGCAGGCTTCTAACACCAAACTTGTGAATTTGGTGAGAACAGGGCCATTCCCCAACTCATAGACTGTCCTCACAGCTCTTAGAGCCCTGGCTACCATACCCCCAACTGTAGGCCAGTAGGGTAGGGGGTCCCGGGAGGAAAAGATCTAGACATAACTTTCTTGACATAAGAGAAGCCATTTTAGCCCTGAGACATTTTGGGATCTAAGCCTGGCCACAATGCTTGCTCTTGCAGGAGACTGGGTCCCAGTAGTTAATGAAGGAAAAGAAGTTCAGGAAACAAAAGAATATAAGAATTAACAGCTATTATTAGGCCAGGGAAATAACCTAACCATAATGAAGATAATATATCAGTTGCAAAGATTCCCAGTTCCGTTTTGAAGGTAAAGATTAGGCTGAAGCACATTCTTGAGCTGGTTTGCAGGATACAAACCCCCTAGAACACTCCACCAGACTATCTGGAACCTAAGGAATGATGATGTCGACTTTACTGACTTCAGTCAACTAAAGCCTGGACTCTATCAACCTTTGCCCCAATGCTACGCTGAATTCTCCTCTGCTGAAGCCCCTTCATGAATATGCATATATTGCATGCCCCTCATGAATATGCATACACCTCCCAGCCCCCTTCATGAATATGCATGTATCCTTAGCTTAAAACTTGCCCAATTTTGCTGGGAGACACTGCTTTAGGAAAGATCCCAGTGTTCTCCTTACTTGCTGCCAAGTAATAAATCCTCCCTTCTCCCACTCTTTGCCTTGGTTGTATCTTTTGGCTCAACACGCACAAAGAGGTAAAACCAGTTTGTTGGGTGACACAACACCTAATGAGAGTTGTGGATGCCAGAAATGCCTCTCACTCTAAATGATTTTTTTAAATTTTGTATTAATTGTTGGGCGCAGCATTGCCCTTCCACCACTCATGGCTGCTATTTCTTTTCCAGACAAAAATAACTGTAGTAACTTTTTCTTATTAATACTTTATTATATACTGTAACATATCTATATCTATAATTGCTAATTTTCCAAATAACTGCAGGACGGCTATTATTAAAAGCTGGACTTCAACAGTATAAGAAGCTAATTAGGAGCTTAGCCAAAATTTGAGGGTGGCTGGGTCCTACAGAGCATAAGGAACCACAGTAGTGTGTGCTGCAAAGCCCTGGGTCTCCCAGTGTCCCCTGCCCCCTGTGTACCCTCTGAATGTGTCCTGTTCCAGGCTCCAGCAGAGGCTGCTACAGGAAGAGATACTGCCTTCACCCTCACATCTAAACATCCTTCCTGAGTCCTGGCCTGGGAGAAGGCAAAGTCCCAGACTTGTGCCAGGGAAATATTAAGCCACAGCCCTGATGAATGTAGCCATAGCTGATCTGGTTTTAACCTGAGTCAGTCAGTCTTACATAGCCCAATCAAGGGGATCCTGAATACCAGAAGGCTTCTATGGAAGCTCAAAAGTAGACTTACCTCTACTGACTGTCCTGAAAATCAGGCTCAGATCTGATTATAAGGGTGGCAGGGCTCCAAGAAGACTAGATGCACAGCTTCATCAGTCTCCTAGGTCAAAGTCAGGGCCCTGTTAAGAAAGAAAGGGGCCCTGAGACCTGGGATAGGGTGGATGAGTCTGAGACCCTTAAACCTCAGATTTCCCTGAGCCTTACCACCTGTCAGAAACAGCTCTGTCCCTCTCTTACCTGGAGGTGGGCAATGACCCTACGTGAAGCCCGTACCTTGTAAGATGATGCTGGTTCTCCTCAAGACCTTTCCCTACAACCCCTCATTACCTCTAGGCTTATAAACAGAGTCAGGGACTTCCCTGGTGGCACAGTGGTTAAGAATCTGCCTGCCAATGCAGGGGACACGGGTTCGAGCCCTGGTCCGGGAAGATCCCACATGCCGTAGAGCAACTAAGCCCGTCCACCACAATTACTGAAGCCCGCGCGCAGCAATGAAGACCCAACGCAGCTAAAAAATAAATTAATTAGGGCTTCCCTTGTGGCGCAGTGGTTGGGAGTCTGCCTCCCAATGCAGGGGACGCGGGTTCGTGCCCCGGTCCGGGAGGATCCCACATGCCGCGGAGCGGCTGGGCCCGTGAGCTGTGGCCGCTGAGCCTGCGCGTCCGGAGCCTGTGCTCTGCAACGGGAGAGGCCACAGCAGTGAGAGGCCCGCGTACCGCAAAAAAAAAAAAAAAAAAAAAAAAAAAAAAAAAAAAAAATAAATTAATTAAAAATAAATAAATAAATAAACAGAGTCAGTGCTAAGCCCAACCTTAGAAGTCAAACAGGAGCCCTATTCTAGGAACACATAAATTGCCTACCAAAGGAGTTGCAGAACTTTGCTAATACAATCAGAAAAGAATAAGGGAAAAGATATGTGAGTGGATCTGGAAGGTGTTATTACCATGGGAATAGGGAGAAAGGGAATTCATTGACATGGAGATACTGATGACTAAGGACTTGATATCTGACAGACACTGGAATTGGTTTAAGTGTTGTTTTTGATGGCTCATTGAACCCTAGACATAATGAAAGCTTACACTAAATGAAGTGGAGTTTCCAGAACTTCCTTGGCATAGGAAATGTTAGAATAGATTTATTATGGAAGGCCTAGGAACTCTTAACCTGTGTTACTCAGGAGGGCCAGACATTCCCTTTACTAAGATAATAAGAAATGCATTGGTGAGAAGCCGCTGACATTTACTCGAAAAGTTTGGTAAGCACAGTTTTCTGCAAGTTGTGTAGTCACTGTCATGAAATGGAACTCGATATCAGTGGAGATGTCGGGATTCTATTAATAGAATGGTAGAGGCTAGAAGATAGCACTTAAGTATGAGGCAAAATGGTGTAGCTACTGCAGCAAGGCCAGAGTGCTGCAGGGGGCCTTAGCCTACAGTATCTACGGCAATGGCTGAAAGATGACGGTGTTCCTGCGTGTGAGATAGATGAGTGTCCAAGTGAGGTGTTGCTTAATTTTGCGACATTAGCTTTATCGTTTTTGTTAAATGATACATATTAATTGTAAAAAAAATACCATCTGAGAGACCATTCATCCAGATCACTCTCTCTGCTTTCGTTTTTTTTTTTTTTTTGCGGTACATGGGCCTCTCACTGCTGTGGCCTCTCCCGTTGCGGAGCACAGGCTCCGGACGCGCAGGCTCAGCGGCCACGGCTCATGGGCCCAGCCGCTCCGCGGCACGTGGGATCTTCCAGGACCGGGGCACGAACCCGTGTCCCCTGCATCGGCAGGCGGACTCTCAACCACTGCGCCACCAGGGAAGCCCTCTGCTTTCGTTTTTAATTCTTCATGCATAGGATCTGGCTGTATGTGCTGTTCTGTAACCAACTTTTTTGGATCAGTATTCTGTAGGCATCTTTCCTTATCAATGAACTTAAACATGCATGAGAATTTTGATGATGTAAAGGCAGCATGACATGGTTTTAAGCACCTAGACATTGGACCAGGCTGCCTGAGTTCAAATGCTAGTTACACAAATTTCTAGCTTTGTGAAAGTAAATTGAACTCTCTATACCTCGGTTTCCTCATCTCTAAAGCGGTATAATAACACTATCTACTTCTTAAGATTATTGTGAAGATTAAATGAGTTAATATATACTTAGATCAATGCTTGACAAGAGTTACCTATTATTAGCTATTGCTTTACAGTCTCCTAATAATGGACATTTACATAGTTTTTTATTTAGCTTGTGTAATATTGCAGTAAACATCTTTCCCTCTATATTTTCTTATATCTGTGTGATTATTTTCTTAAGAAAATTCCTAGAAATTGAATTTCTAGAGCAATTGTCATGACCCCTTTCCTGAATGATACCTTTTATATTTTCTAGAATTTACCTAAAGTTTCTAGCATGAGACTTGTGTCCTCCCTGGACTATACTTATAAATACAGATGTCTCCTATTATATCTTTTTAATTATTAAATAAGAATTTAGGGCTTCCCTGGTGGCGCAGTGGTTGAGAGTCCGATGCAGAGGACACAGGTTCGTGACCCGGTCTGGGAAGATCCCACATGCCGCGGAGCGGCTGGGCCCGTGAGCCATGGCCGCTGAGCCTGCGTGTCCGAAGCCTGTGCTCCGCAACGGGAGAGGCCACAGCAGTGAGAGGCCTGCGTACCGCAAAATAAATAAATAAAAATAAATAGGAATTTAAACTTGGGGGAGAGGAAATTAGAAAACATGGGCTCAGATTACCATTTGGTGCTTTGTGACTTAAATTGCTTCTAATTCCATCATCTGTATGTTTTAGCATGAATACAGCAGCACTGGATCTCGACCAAGGGTCTCATTTTCAGAACAAGTGAGTTAGATCAGCAACCTTGTACGAATGGCCATGATCCTTTGGAAAGAGGCTTTTGCAACATGACCCAATAGTTTAATGGATGATATCTGAGTCTTAAGAAAAATATTTCATTGATCATCCCACCTTGGCACCCAGATGTGGCATTTAGATGCTTCCATTTTTCCCATTCGTAGCTTAACTGATCCTCCTGGCAATAGTTGCTGGCTGGCTACCTATCCCATGGCTCCTTGTCTCTGAGTCTCTGAACTGTTGATTTCCCTCTAGAGCAAAGAAGCTTAATCCTTCCACTCTATTCTATCTCTGTTTTCTGCCCCTCTAAGGAAATCTCTACCTTTACTTTCTGCCCTTTTAAAAGTTAACTTATTTTTTTCTTGAATCTTTTTTCCTAACCTAAGCTCTGAGTGCCTTTCTCTAAACCACGTTTCAATGTAATAGCCCTGTTTTAGGGAGAAGCTCATCATTCCTTTTCTTTGCATGTGTTCTAGCAGATGAGAGCGTGGGGAGGTGATGAAGTCAAGCATTCAGATTTGTTCAAACTGGTCTCAATTCATGTTTTCATGAACTCATTCTTCATTTATGCATCCATTCATGTTTTCACGTGGGTATCATTCATTTGCTTAGTTGTTATGCACTTATTCCTGCATGAAATATTAATATATTCTACATGTCTGTAATCAGTTCTCACACACTCATTCATTCATTCATTCATGCCTTTATTCATTCAATTTTGGAGTCAGTCATTCATTTACATAGAATTTATATACTCAAAAATTTATTTATTAATTTCTTTTATATCAGCCAGGGAAGCAGGAAACCAATGGCACATTCAAATCTGGATGATTTAAAGAGATTATTTGCCAAGGCGTGGGCAGAGTGTAGGAAAACCACAAGGATTAGTGCAGCCCTCTGGAGCTAACAACAGCTGGGCCCAGTTACCACCTCTGGGTCTGGAAGGCCAAGTGGGGGAGAGAAACTGAGACTTTTCATTGTGGGATCCCCTCCTGGATGGGAGAGAATCTGGGCATAAATACCATGATCTAATTCTTCTTCCTTTGGCAGATCTCTTGCCAATGTCTCCTCTCTACCAACATTCTCTGAACGGAACTCTGAGTGTGTGAGAGAGGGGATGGAGGCAGTCCGCACTGGTCAGCCTTCTGGGGACAGAGCAGGATGGAGGTGGGTGGAGGATGTATCTGGAGAAGCAAAGGAAAGGTATTCCACATACTCTCTGAGGTTCTGAAGCTGGTCAGCACTGCATCTTCCCTCTCCTTTTTTTTTTTTTTAAATTATTTATTTGTTTAAATTTAAAAAATTATTTTCCCATTTAGGTTATTACAGAATATTGAGCAGAGTTCCCTGTGCTATACAGTAGGTCCTTGTTGGTTATCTATTTTAAATATAGCAGTGTGTACATGTCAATCCCAAACTTCCAATCTCTCTTCTCCTTTCTTATTACTGGGAAAGAACCAGTAGGAATGGGCAAAAAATTCCTGCCTAGGAAATTACTTTCATAACAGAAAGCTACATAGAATAGAGTCAGCCTGGCTATGCATGCCGGCTATCTTGGATTATGCTTCTTTGGGAAAGTCTTTTGGGTTCCTCCACAACCCCCACCCAAGAAGGGTGCTCTTTCCTGGGACAATATTTTAACAGTAAAGTGTATCTGGATGACTGCATTCTGAATTCTACATACCTTGATTATCTTATTAGCCAGGGCCTGGCAAAGAGTAAATGTCAAATGCAAGGGTGAACCAGCGCATGAGTGCTTGAATCAGAGGGTGCTGAAGCATTTAGGGAGGTAAAGATATCTTGAATTTCTTTCGCTCTCCCACAAGGTGGCGGCAATTACCATGGTCCCATTTTCTTACGTGTGGGACTCAGGCACACAACTTCATTGACTGACCTGTGAATAGAATAAATCTATTTTTAAAACCACTGTATCAAGAAGAGAATAATACACTGATGGTAAGGAAGAGAAAAAGTGCAATTACATAACTACTTTCACTAATATTATTAGATATGGCACTGTATTAAAAAGCATTTGGAAAACAGTTTACTAAATTTCTGAAACAAATAAAATTTGCCCTCTATGCAAATGTTAGATAAACAAGTGAATTTTTCCCTGCCCCATATAGTGCCTAGCTATGTAATTTGTTCACCCAAAGTCACTCCGCTGGGCTTTTCCAGTACACCTGGCCCTGTGTCATGCCCTCAAAGTTAAAATGTCACACAGGTTCTAGGTTCTCAGTGGCTTGCTTCTTTCCCCTCTTCTCTCCAGCCACAGTTATCTGTGCAGAAACTATACATTGTGCTTCTTACACTGGCCTGTGGATGCTGGAATTCATCACTGTTTCTGGTCATATTAACTGTTGAAGAAGAGCACCGTTTTTAGAAAATTGTTACTAAGTGTTCAAGCTCAGGGATGAAGGTGTCCCAGTGAGGTTAACGGTAACTTACCTAGTTTTTTCGAAAGTGCTTACATTTCCTGAGTGTCTTAGAAACCAAGATTGTCCCTGCATTTTTTCTTTTCTGTTTAACTTACAGAAACCTTCCTTGGATTTCAAAACTACTTTTGTGGCAAAGATTGCCAAGACTTGTCTAAAATTTACCAACAATTCTGGATTTAGCATAAATTTTGCCCTGTAGTTTTAAATAAACTATGTCCAAGAGATTAAGAAAAGGAACGCTAAATAAAAGCAAACTTT
The DNA here is from genome assembly GCF_008692025.1 of Phocoena sinus. Lineage (NCBI taxonomy): Eukaryota > Metazoa > Chordata > Mammalia > Artiodactyla > Phocoenidae > Phocoena > Phocoena sinus. The sequence goes on from NC_045766.1 coordinate 40,241,928, forward strand.
TTATAATCAAAGGGTCCCTACAGAAGACTAATAAGAAGCCATAGGGCTGGGTGGCTGGACCATGAGTTAATTCCTGAGGTGGGGAAGTGGGGGCCAAGAGCAAGTGGGAGCTCAGAGCAGGAGGAAGGAGTAATATGTTTGTAGATTTCAGCTTCTCAACAGAGAAGACTTAAGTTCAATCACAGTGGAATCCAAATATTATAATGATTTGATGTCTACTACCATGTCTTTACATATTCATGAACAGGTCCTTTTAAAATGGTTGGAAATTTGCACATTTCTTTTTTCTTCCTTGAACTCACATTTCCATTTTAATTCTCTCACAGAATTTAACCCTCAACTAATACATTTTTAAGCATGAAAGTCTTATTGTTTGTCCTACTTTTCTGCAAAAAAATATATATATACATATATATATATATATAATTTTAAATTGTCTCAACAATAACTATAAGACTCTGAGTGTTAACAAATTTTTCTTTTGGCTTGAGTTATTGTAACCATTATCAGTACATAATCAAAACAATATAAAGATAATAAATTTTGATAAATAATCAATAAGTATAAAGTTTTGTTGGAAATCCAATTCTCAATGAAATAACTGGGTTTTTTCCTCCAGTTAGTTCATGAATCTATGAATGATTATTACTTATTGCTGGAATGAGACAGAGTTTGTATTAATTCTATTACTCTTTTCTGTTTTTTCAGAAAAATGTGCTAAGAAATATTGTTCTTATAAATAAGTAGCAAAAATGGAAGAAGTTATAACAATGCCACTCAGTCCTTTGAGCTCCTTCTGAACTATGTGCCAAATAATAATAACTAATTATTATTATTATTATTTTTTTTTTTGCGGTACGCGGGTCTCTCACTGTTGTGGCCTCTCCCGTTGTGGAGCACAGGCTCCGGATGCGCAGGCTCAGCGGCCATGGCTCACGGGCCCAGCCGCTCCGTGGCATGTGGAATCTTCCCAGACCGGGTCACGAACCCGTGTCCCCTGCATCGGCAGGCGGACTCTCAACCACTGCGCCACCAGGGAAGCCCAATAACTAATTATTTTACCTCATCTATTAACTGACAATTTAATTAGATCATCTTTCAAATTGGCAAAAGAAATGAATTGGAAACTACACAACTTGCAAAATGATTGTTGCCCAGCCATCAGAGGCATTCGGTTCCTCAACATTTCTGGGAATTATATTGAAAAGGATTTATCAAAACTTAACAAATGATTATTAATTATATTTATTACTCTTTTATTTTGAGATAACTGGAAAAATTAAAATATTGCTTATTTTCTATACCTTTGCCAATACAATATGTTTTATCTTATCACATCATTTAAACATACTTTCATCTAAATACTGGAGCTGAAAAATTTCTTTATTTGGATAGCAGAAGGGTTTAATTGGCAAACCAGTCATCCTTATTAGTCTCATCAGCCCCAATCAGATTACTGCCAATCAGAAAAATTCTGATCTCATTTTTCAGTTTAATTTATATGTTATACATTTGCAAAAATAGCATGAAAACCCCTGGGAAAATGTTATAGAACACATTTTATAAAATAGATTTCTAAGAGCAGTCAAGATTTAAATGATGTAGATCTAACATAGTTAATTCATCAATGTTATAACAAGTTATAAAAGGTAGTAAATTAAAATGCTATTTCTCATTACTTAGTTTATAACGGTGCAGTGTAATTTGTAGCTTAAAATATTACTTATTTATGAGATAGAGAGTATGATAAAAAGTATGCTCAGATGCTGGTGTTCAGCTTCTAGGATTAACTAAATAAGAATCATATATTAAATTAGAACTAACTCCACTAATTTTGTTAGACATCATGATCAAGCTTTCCTATATATTTAAAGAAAAAGAAATGTAAATAGTACTATTAAAAATAATCAGTCCATCAGCTAAATTTTATTTTTTTCAAAAAGAAAATACTAAACATTTTAAGATAAAATGCAATTGAAGTAAATATTTCATTGATTTGATAAAAATAGATTATAACTCCATATTGAAAATTTTCCAATTCTTTAAAAACTTTGTAAAGTTTTTTTTTCAACATCTTTATTGGAATATAATTGCTTTACAATGGTGTGTTAGTTTCTGCTTTATAACAAGTGAATCAACTATACATATACATATATCCCCATATCCCCTCCCTCTTGCATCTCCCTCCCACACTCCCTACCCCACCCCTCTAGGTGGTCACAAAGCACCGAGCTGACCTCCCTGTGCTATGTGGCTGCTTCCCACTAGCTATCTGTTTTACATTTGGTAATGTATATATGTCCATGCCACTCTCTCACTTTGTCCCAGCTTACCCTTCCCCCTCCCCGTGTCCTCAAGTCCATTCTCTAGAAGTAGGTCTGTGTCTTTATTCCCATCCTGCCCCTAGGTTCTTCATGACCATTTTTTTTAGATTCCATATATACGTGTTAGCATACAGTATTTATTTTTCTCTTTCTGACTTACTTCACTCTGTATGACAGACTCTAGGTCCATCCACCTCACTACAAATAACTCAATTTCATTTCTTTTTATGGCTGAGTAATATTCCATTGTATATATGTGCCACATCTTCTTTATCCATTCATCTGTCGATGGTCGCTTAGGTTGCTTCCATGTCCTGGCTATTGTAAATAGAGCTGCAATGAACATTTTGGTACATGACTCTTTTTGAATTATGGTTTTCTCAGGGTATATGCCCAGTAGTGGGATGGCTGGGTCGTATGGTAGTTCTTTTTTTAGTTTTTTAAGGAACCTCCATACTGTTCTCCACAGTGGCTGTATCAATTTACATTCCCACCAACAGTGCAAGAGGGTTCCCTTTTCTCTACACCCTCTCCAGCATTTATTATTTGTAGATTTTTTGATGATGGCCATTCTGACTGGCGTGAGGTAATACCTCATTGTAGAAAAACTTTGTAAAGTTTTATGTGTCATTTTTATCCACTGAGTCATTAAAATCTTGGTAGTTCAAGAAAACATTTTAGTCACATGAAGAGTCAGTTACTAACTGTGGTAGACAGTGTCTAAGGTGACTCCCCCATGATCCTTGTCATCTGGAATTCATGTGTAATCCCTTCCCTTTGGTTCTAACCAACAGAATATGGCAAAGGTGATGGGAAGTAATTCTTTGACTATGTAAAGTCATATATGACTGTGTGGCTAGGAAACACTCTAAGCCTCTCCTTGCTGGTTTGATGAAGGAATTGGTCATATTGAGGAAGATCATGGTCATATTGAGGAAGATCATGTGGTGAGGAACTGTGGGTGGCTTCTAGCAGCTGTCTGTGGCCTCAAGAAGTTGAGGACTGCTGCCAGCAGACAGCCAGCAAGAGGCTGAGGCCCTCAGTCCTACAACTGCAGGAAATGAATTCTGCCAAGGATCTGAGTGAAATTGGAAGTAGATCCTTCTCCAGTCAAATCTCCAGATGAGAATGCAGCCCAACTAACACCTTGATTGCAGCCCTGTGAGACCCCAAGCAGAAGACTCAGATGAACTCTTACCAGACCCTGACCCACAGAAACTGTGAAATAATAAATGTGTATTATTTTAAGCTGCTAAATTTGTGGTAATTTGTTGTGTAGCAATAGATAACTAATACATTAATCTATTCAGCTTTGGATGTTTTAAGGTGCTTTTCTTTGTAAATAATCACAAATCCTAGAAGACAATATTAGAATATCTGAAAAGAATGCTTTGTGTTTAAACATGGGAGCAGGAGAAACTTTCTCTTAAGCATTCACTATATCTCATTGTTTCTTTTTTTAATAATTTTTTGTATTTATTTTTATTTATTTATTTGGCTGTGTCGGGTCTTAGTTGTGGCACGTGGGATCATCATTGCGGCATGTGGGATCTTTTTGTTGCAGTGCATGGGCTCTTCGTTGAGGTGTGAGGGCCTCTCTAGTTGTGGCACACTTCTCTAGTTGTGATGCGTGGGCTTCTCTCTAGTTGAGGCACATGGGCTCCAGAGCTCATGGGCTCAGTAGTTGCGGTGCGTGGGCTCTCTAGTTGTGGCGCACAGGCTCTAGGGCGCATGGGCTCAGTAGCTGCTGCATGTGAGCTTAGTTGCCCCGTGGCATGTGGGATCTTAGTTCCCCGACCAGGGAGCGAACCTGTGTCCCTTGCATTGGAAGGCGGATTCTTAACCACTGGACCACCAGGGAAGTCACTCATTGTTTCTTTCTTTGCTTTGTTTTCATGGACTGTTCCATAATAATGCTTATTTATTTATTTGCAAGTAGACAGAAAATGGAAAAGGCAAAGTCCTTATGTGAGAATTTTTCATATTTCTACTACCCTACTACTACATAGCAGAACCTAAGGCCAAAACTCCGTTTGTAACACAATGCTTTACTCTTAACAAAAATATATATTTTGGGGGAAAGACAAGAAGCTCTAAGGGTTTATTATGTCCTGTTTAAAGGAGCCTACTCCTTTGTTTAGTCCCCTGGAGGTTTTTACTCCAAGAAATGCTCCACTGTAAGACTTGGGATGGGTGAGAGTTGTGCCTGTATTTAAAAAGTGCCTGAAGGGCTGATGTGAACAGAGACACATTCTCTGGCACATCAGTTTTGGGAAAGAGTACCTCTGGAGGTTAAGGATCTAGAAATCAATATTCTTTACATTTTCCCTTCTTGCATATCCCTTGGAAAGGTTTAGGACCAGGCAATTAATCAAAGGCATCCCTAACAATTCAAAAACACAGCCTCCTGATGCTGAGGCTTAGAGCCAGGTTTCAGTTCTCTAGTATGTTAGGAGGTTAAGTGTTACAGAAGAAAATAAAATAAAGGAGTGGGATAGAGATGATGTGAAGATTGCAATGTAAAGAGTTAAGAGAATTCCTCACTGAGCAGGTTAAATTTAAACAAAAACTTGAAGGAGGAGAAGGCAGGTTCTATATTGATATCTGGGGGAGAGTTCCATGAAAGGTAAAGTGAATCGAATTGGTATTAGATTTCATATTGGGGGAGGAAAAGGCAACTTTAAGTATGTAAGAATTTAGATCTCCCTTAAGAAAAGTGTACTTGAGGAAGTTGTTTCAGTCAAATTAGTGTAAGTCAAAGAAAATAATTCAAGGGGGGAAAAAAGGAAAGAAAGAACTGTGGTATACAAGAAATAGTGAGCAATAAAACCAGTAAGAACTGTAATTAAATTGAAGTAATTGAATTGTGGTTGTAGAGTTAATGTAGTTAAAGAGGATTTTTGAAATAGAAGAAGAATAATGTAAAAGCTTAAAACTAAGAGTCTGTAATTTTAGATTTAGATTTTTAAAAAGAAAATCTGAGAAATGGCACGTTGTAGAAGTGGGGAGAAGCGTAGTAGAAAAGGGGCAAGTAAAAGCATTATACAATTTTTGTGTTCTTGGGAGAAAGACACAGAAATTTTAAACTGGACTTTTTTTCAACATTAAAGGTTAATACAATCTGGATAAAAATGGAATATAAAGCTTTGTCTTTATAGTGAAGGGCAAAAATGAGTGGTACGGATAAGATTATGGCTTTATCTTGAAGCTATATTTCTCAATATCAGTAAGCAGTAGGAAGAAAAAAAACTCTAAAAGGAAGAGAGGGAAAATGGAAGAGAATGTGAGTACATATTTAAAACAAGGAGCCAACAGTAATGATGAACTAGGTAATAAACTTTGGTATAACCTTGATATAAACTTCTTCCTGAGAACAGCTAGAAAATCTCTATAGAATGTATATATATTCTCTCTCTCTCTCTTTCTTCTTCCCTGTTCTTTTGCAGAGGATAGATTAGATGCATAGAGAGAAATGTAAGCCCATTTGGGGCTGCTTTTCCCTGGTGACATCTATCAATTCTAGAAGGGGCAGTCAAAGGACAAGAAACTCAGCAGAGCTTCTGAGAGAGTCCTGAGGTTAAAAGGACAAAATTATAGTTCAAATCCCATCAAGCAAGGAAGACTTGGTAAACACCCCAGTCTTTGGGCTGTGACCTGGAAGCGCTACACCCTATGAGTAAACCAGAAATAGAGTGATTCTCTAGGGACTGAAGCCCAGGTTTGTTGGGTTTCTTTTTTTGCGGTACACGGGCCTCTCACTGCTGTGGCCTCTCCTGTTGCAGAGCACAAGCTCCGGACGCACAGGCTCAGCGGCCATGGCTCACGGGCCCAGCCGCTCCGCGGCATGTGGGATCCCCCCAGACCGGGGCACGAACCTGTGTCCCCTGCATCGGCAGGCGGACTCTCAACCACTGCGCCACCAGGGAAGCCCTGAAGCCCAGCTTTAAATCATCTCAATCAGAATTAAAGGAATCTGGAATTGCTAGTGTCTCCAGCTACCAACCAGAAATAAACATAAATTCTCCCTACAACTTTTCATATACACTATCTGGTGTTAGTAGCAAGGACCTTTAGGATACAAGACAACATGTTCAAAACCAAGAAAAAAAGCACACAATACAAATGAATCCATGGAGGACCTAGATAATGGAGTTATCACTTGTGGACTTTAGCTACGTTAGTATGTTCAAGAAAATAATAGAAGACTGAAAATTTAAGCAGAGGACTGTAAAGCGCACACATGCACACAAAGCAAATGGAAATTCTAGAATTAAAATATATGATAATTGAAATTAGGAACTCAATTTTTAAAAGCCAGGTCATATAACACATAGATACTGGAATTGAAGTACATTGATCAGGTATTATCTACTGGTCCAAGTAGACATTGTTGATGGGGAGGTAACAGAATATGTATCACTAGATGGGGTAGGGGGTCAGGGTCCTGGGTCAGCCAGGAGCCCAGAAGCAAAAGTGGGAATGTTCAAGGGAAAGGAAGAATGCTTCAATATTACAAAATCGATTATTACATGTCAACAAATTAAAGAAAAAATATTAAATAATTATCACTATATGTGAAAAAATACATTTGATAAAATTAAATATTGAATTCTGACTCCTAAAATCAACTCTGGGAAATTCCCTGGCGGTCCAGTGGTTAGGACTCGGTACTTTCACTGTGGTGGCCTGAGCTCATTCCTCCGTCTCTGAGAACTAAGATCCTGTAAGCAGCATGATACGGCCAAAAAAAAAAAAAAAAAAAGACAATAAAAGAACCTTAAAATGAACTCTGTAAACTAGGAGAAAACAACTACATTAATAACATCAAAATTATGTTCCAGAAGTTAACAACACACATTGTACTTGAGTGAAATACTAGACTATATTTATTTCTATTAAGTTTAGAAATTAGACAAGGGTATCTATCATTTTTGTTATTTTTAACATTCTCCTGAATGTTCTAGTCAGTGTTATAAGAAAAATAAACAAAAAGCATGCTATCGGAAAGGAAAAGCAAAATTATTTTTTGCAGGGGATATAATCTGGGTATTTACCTAGGAATCAGGACAGTCAACTTAAAAACATATTAGACCTGAATTGCTAAAAGAACTTACAGTAAAAAAAAAAAAAAATTAGACCAATAGAAAGATCAGATATCTAGATATGAGATAAATATTTTTTAAAAACTTAGGATGTATAGCATGGCCATATGGACTAAACAAGCATTATAGGTAGGCGAACAGTGATATACATATCTAACACTAAAGGCTGCCATAACATTAACACAAAACTTGATAAAGTTTAGGATAATACCACAAACACACATACACACACACACATACGCATGCACGCACAAACCAATATTAGTTATGCAATAACATTTCATTAGCTATAATTCCTAAGAAACCATTGGAAAAAAACTCTATTCCCAACAACAACTTATAAAATATGTAGGAATAAACTTGCCAAGGAATATCTAAGACACAAATATACTGAATTTAAAAGAAGACAAGGGAATTCCCTGGTGGTCCAGTGGTTAGGACTTTACCCTTTCACTGCTGAAGGCCGCGTAGCACAGACAAAAAATAAAAAAAGATAAATAATTTGAGAAATATATCATATTCCCATATGAGGGGATTCAATATAACTATTCTCCCCAATAAATTCAGTGAAATCTTTGCCCAAACCTCAAAAAGAGTCTGGGGAGACACGGAGAAGAGGGATGAAATATGCATTCTAAAATTCCGATGGGAGAATAAATTAATTAATTTATTACACCATGAATATTTTGAAAATAAAGATTAATGATGAGGGACTTGCCCTACACAATATCAAAACCTATTGTTATATATATATATATATATATATTTTTTTTTTTTTTTTTTTTTTTTTTTTTTGCAGTACGTGGGCCTCTCACTGTCGTGGCCTCTCCCGTTGCGGAGCACAGGCTCCGGACGCGCAGGCTCAACGGCCATGGCTCACGGGGCCAGCCGCTCCGTGGCATGTGGGATCTTCCCAGACCGGGTCACGAACCCGTGTGCCCTGCATCGGCAGGCGGACTCTCAACCACTGCGCCACCAGGGAAGCCCATATTGTTATATTTTAAATTACAGTTATTAAGCAGTGTGGTACTAATCCAGGAATCAATAAAATGAATCCAGAATTTATATTCTAAATATTAGTCATATATATAATATATACAAATAAAGTATATGACAAAGATATATTTCCTATTTCTAGTCAATGGGAGAATACAGATTTTTCAATGTATAGTGCTGTGTAAATTGATTAGCCATTTGAAATATGTATAATATCCATAGAAATAGATATATTCCTAATTCATATCATATATTAATTATGAAGAATATGAAATTTTATATATAAAAGTAAAAACATTGAAATAATAGGAGAAAATCTTCGAAAATACAACCTTTGAAGCAAAGTTTTTGTTAGCATGAACTAAAACCAGAAATCATAAGGAAAAGATTGACAATTCTGAGTGCATCAAAAGACACCAAAAACAGCTAAAATGAAAAATTGGGGGAAAAAGTTAAGTTTATATGGCAGAAAAAAAAGTTAATATTCTTAATGCATAAAGAGCTTCTGCAAATAAATTATGAAAAAGGTAACCAACTTGATAGATAAATGAGCAAAGGACATGAAGAGGCAATTCAAAGGAATGCAAATGACCAATAAGCATTTGAAAATGCCTCAGAGTCAGGAACAATCAAAGGAATGCAAATTAAAGTGAAATGACTTTTTTTTTTTTTTTTTTGCGGTACGCGGGCCTCTCCCATTGCGGAGCACAGGCTCCGGACGCGCAGGCTCAGCAGCCACGGCTCACGGGCCCAGCCGCTCCGCGGCATGTGGAATCCTCCAGGACCGGGGCACGAACCCGTGTCCCCTGCATCGGCAGGTGGACTCCCAACCACTGCGCCACCAGGGAAGCCCAAAATGACTTTTTTTTATGTTAGACTGGGCAGTGTGAGGAAACAAACTTTGTTGGTGACAATGTAAATTTGTACAGCTTTTCTGAAGGTTAGTTAGGTTATATTTATTTAAAAAAAAATTTTAGGTTATACAAATGAAAATTTATTTAGATTGAGGAAAAAAATCTCTAATATGACAATATTTTAGGACTATAAATATCGTAAAAATCTAGGAAAATGGTATATTATGCTTATTAACCAATTGTCTCACTCACCTCTAGGATGCCTTTTTCCGTATATGTTTTGGCTACAACACTTTGATCTCCTCTTCACAACAGTTTTGCAATCATATTTCTTTCTTTCTTTTTTTAAAAATTTATTTTTTATTGAGGTGACATTTGTTTATAACAGTATATGTTTCATATGTACAACATTATATTTCTACTTCTATGTACGCTGCAGTGTGCTCTCCACCAAAAATTTAGTTTTCATTTGTCACCCATACAGTTGATCCCCTGTACCCATTTCATCTTCCCTCCATACCCCCAACCCACCCGGGCCCTTGCCGCATGGTAACTACTACTCTGTTCTCAGTATGTACATGTTTGTTTTTGTTTGGTTTGGTTTGTTCATTTATTTTTGTTTGTTTTTTATATTGCACATATGAGTAAATCATACAATATTTGTCTTTCTTTGTCTGACTTATTTCACTTAGTGTACTACCCTCAAGATCCATCCATGTTGTCACAAATGACAAGACTTCATTTTTTTTATGACTAACATTCCATTTTATACACACACACACACACACACACACACACACACACACACACACCACATCTTTGTCCATTCATCCATTGACGAGCAGTTAGGTTGTTTCCATATCTTGGCTATTATAAATAATACTGCAATGAGCATAGAGGGTGCACATATCTTTTCAAATTTGTGTTTTCATATTCTTTGGATAAACACCCCAAAGTGGGGTAGCTGGATCATATGGTAGTTCTGCTTGTAATTTTCTGAGGAACTTCCATACTGTTTTCCATAGTGGCTGAACCAATTTACATTCTCACTAACAGTGTATGAGGGTTCCTTTTTCTCCACATCCTCACAAACACTCGTTTTTTTCTTGCCTTTTTGATAATAGCCATTTTAACAGGTATGAGGTGATATCTCATTGTGGTTTTGAATTGCATTTCCCTAATAATTAGTGATGTTAAACATCTTTTCATGTCCCTGTTGGCCATCTGTATGGCTTCTTTGGAAAAATGTCCATATTACCTAAAGCAATCAACAGATTCAATGTAATCCCTATCAAAATTCTGAGGTGATTTTTCTTTTTTGTTTGTTTTTTGCTTTGTTTGTTTGTTTACATGACCTAGCTCTTCTGTTGTTTACTTTTTGCTTTTTTTGAATTATTTTCCTAGAATTTTTTTTTTTTGCTTGTTCCCAGAGCAGTCTCCTTGCCTTTCTTAAATACACCAGGCATTGACTTTATGTTGGCCAAGGCCATTTTTCACAGAAGTAAAACAAAAAACTCTAAAATCTATATGGTTTATAGACTGCAAAAGACCCCAAACAGCCAAAGCAACGCTGAGAAAAAAGAACAAAGCTGGAGCTATCACACTCCCTGATTTCAAACTATATTACAAAGCTATGGGAATCAAAACAGCATGGGATTGGCAGAAAAACATGTACACAGATCAATGGAACAGAATTGAGAGCCAAAAATAAATGCACAACTATATGGACAGTTAATTTACAACGAAGGAGCAAAGAACATAAAATGGAGAAAGGGTAGTCTCTTCAATGAATGGTGTTGGGAAAACTGGACAGCCATATGCAAAAAAATGAAACTAGACCACAATCTCAAACCACACACAAAAATCAACTCAAAATGGATTAAAGACTTGAATGTACGACCTGAGACCATAAAACTCCTAGAAGAAAATATAGGAAGTATGCCCTTCAACATCAGTCTTAGCAATGTCTTTGTGGATATGTCTCTTCAGGCAAGGGAAACAAAAGCAAAAATAAACAAATGGGACTACATCAAACTAAGAAGCTTCTGCACAGCAAAGGAAATCATCAACAAAGCGAAAAGGCAATCTACTGAATGGGAGAAGATATTTACAAATCATATATCTGATAAGAGGTTAATACCAAAATATATAAAGAACTCATAGAACTCAACATCAAAACAAAAACAAAAAACCAAGCAATCCAATTTAAAAATGGGCAGAAGACCTTAATATGAATAGACATTTTTCCAAAGAAGACATATGATGGCCAACAGACATATGGAAAGAAAACATCACTAATCATCAGGGAAATTCAAATAAAAACCACAATGAGATATTACTTCCCACCTGTCAGAATGGCTATAATCAAAAAAGACAATAAATAACAAGTGTTGGCAAGGATGTGGAGGAAAGGGAATGAAGGGATGTAATCAGTGTAGCCACTATGGAAAACAGTATGGATTTTTTTCTGAAAAAATTAAAAATAGAACTAAATATGATCCAGCAATTTCACTTCTGGGTATTTTTCCAAAGAAAACAAAACCACTAATTTGAAAAATTATATACACACCTATGTTCACTGCAGCATTATTTACAATGGCCAATATATGAAAGCAATCTAAATGTTCATTGATAGATGAATGGATAAAGAAGATGTGGTATATAAATGCAATGGAATATAAAAGAATGAAATTTGCAACAACATGGATGGTCCTAGAGGGTATTATGCTAAGTGAAAGAAGTCAGACAAAGAAATATGAATACCATATGATTTTACTTATATGTGGAATCTAAAAAACAAAACAAATGAACAAACATAAAATAGAAACAGACTCATAGATACAGAGAACAAACAGGTGGTTGCCAAAAGGGAAGAAGGTTGAGGCATTACTGAAATAGGTGAGGGCAATTAAGAGGTACAAACTTCCAGTTGCAAAATAAATGAGTCATGGTCAAAGGGTACAGACTTCCAGTTATAAGATAAATAAGTACTGGAGATATAATGTATATGATTATAATAAGTACTGGAGATATAATAAGTACTGGAGATATAATGTATATGATTAATATAATGAACACTGCTGTATTTTATATATGAGAGTTGTTAAGAGAGGAAATCCTGAGAGTTCTCATCACAAGGGAAAATATTTTTTCTTTTCTTTTGTATCTATATGAGTTGATGAATGTTCATTATATTTACTGTGGTGATCATTTCATGATGTATGTAAATAAAATCGTATGCTGTTCACCTTAAACTTATACAGTGCTGTATGTCAATTATATCTCAATAACACTGGAAGAAAAAATTTTTTAAATTTAAATGCAAAAATGCTTTCACTGATATATTTCACTTTTCTAATTAACTATAAGATATATACAAGTCTATTCTTTGAAGCATTGCTTTTTTAAAAAATAGACTTTATTTTTTAGAACCATTTTAGACTTACAGATAAGTTGAGAAGATAGCATAGCGTTCCCATAACCCTCTCCCCCAGGCTCCCCTATTATTAACATCTTAACATTAGTATGGTACATTTGTTACAATTAATGCACTGGTATTTTTACATTATTAGTAGCTAAAGTATATAATGTATTCAGATTTATTACTTTTTTCCCCCAGTTTTATTGAGAAATAATTGACATGCATCACTGTAGAAGTTTAAGGTACACAGCCTGATAGTTTGATTTACATATAGTATTGTGAAATGATTACCACAATAAGTTCAGCTAACATCCATCATCCTATATAGATAATTATTTTTCTTATTTTTTACCGAATGTCTCTTTTTTTTTTTTTTAATTCTAGGATCCCATCCAAGATACCACATCGCACATACTTATCATGTCTCCTTAGGTTCTTCCTGGCTGTGACAGTTTCTCAGACTTTACTCGTTTTTGATTATTTGATAGTTTTGAGGAGTACTGGTCAAGTATTCTGTAGGAGACTCCTGTATCGGAATTTGTCTGATGTTTTCTCATGATCAGATTGGAGTCATGGGTTTTTGAAGGGAGACTGCAGAGGTAAAGTATCATTTTGAACACAGCGTATCAAGTGTGCCTACTGTGAACATGATTTATCACTGTTGATGTTGACCTTGATAACCTGGCTGTTGTAGTGGAGTCATTTTTTTTTAAGTTGTAAAACACCAGAGTTAACCTAAGATATCTATCTATGTCGGGGATAATTGTATATGCATGCAGTGGTATATCATGCAGACATTAAGAATAAAGAGGTAAATCTATGTATGATATTATTGCAAGATGAGTATAAAAATGTTCAAATTGTATGACTCTATTAATGCAAAAAGAACATACGCATAAACATTTGTAGCTGCAAAAAATTTTTTCTGAAATTATATAAAAAGAAATCTTAAAAGATATTGCCTCTGGTGAGTGGAAATATGAGATTGGGGAGTACTTTTGCTTTTCAATGTATGTTCGTCTCTCCTGTTTGAATTTCTACCTGGAGGATGTGTTACTTTTATGGTGGAACTTTTAAAATCAAGTATGATCCTATTGTTTTAAAATAAACATGATCTCTGTGCTTTGAAAGAACAAATTTAGAAAGATAGATATCATTGTTATTAGTGGTTAATATCTTAGTGAATGGCAACTCCATTTTAACAGTTGCACGGACCAAAAACCTAGGAGTCATACTTGACTTTTCTCTATCTCTCTCACCACACATTTAATCCATCCACACACCCTGTGTGCTCTATCTTCAAATTATGTACAGAATGTGACTGCTTCTGTTACCACCCTGGGTCAGTGGATTATTGCAATCCAGACCTCCTAACTGGTCTACTTGATTTCACCTTGCTCATCAGCTGTCCATTCTCAACACAATAACCAGAAGATGAATCATTTACTCCCTTGCTCAGAGCCTTCCAATGGCTTCCATCTTTTTCTGAGTAAAAGCCAAAGTACTTACGGTGGTTTTTAATACACTAAATGTCATGTCCACACTCCCTTACTTTATTAGCATTCACCTTCCCTCCCCATCCCCCACTCATTCCTCTCCTTTCATACTGGCATCCCTGCTGTTTCTCCAATCTCTGTTCATCCTTCCTTCTCAGGGTCCACGCACCTGCTACTCCTTGTGCCTGAACACGATTCCCCTACTAGATTTCCCACCATCTACTTCACTTGCTCCCTCACCTCCTCAGGCCTCTGCTCAAATGTTAGGAGTTCAGGGGCAGGAATGGGCAGTTGTAGGGGAACAGTGGATTTGCTGGGAGGTCATGGCAATACTCCTGGGAAGGGATGAATGGTGGCTTATTTTGGTAGCCATGGCAAGGTAGAGAAGTGGATGGATTCAAGAAATATTTAGGAGTTGGCATTGGGGGTGGGTCAAGGAAGAATCCCCAAATGCAATAGGAAATCTTAGAGGAGAATCAGGCTTGGGGGAAGGAATGAAGAGCAGAATTGCAAGAGACTTGTACTTTTTATGTACTATATGTGATGGGTGTCCAAAGATACAGAACTTTAATTTTTTTTTTTTTTTTTTTGTGGTACGCAGGCCTCTCACTGTTGTGGCCTCTCCTGTTGCAGAGCACAGGCTCTGGACACGCAGGCTCAGTGACCATGGCTCATGGGCCCAGCCGCTCCACAGCATGTGGGATCTTCCCGGACCAGGGCACGAACACGTGTCCCCTGCATCGGCAGGCGGACTCTCAACCACTGCGCCACCAGGGAAGCCCTAACTTTTTTTTTTTTTAAGCTAGAGAATTGGCATTCTTCAAGGGGTTCTTAACCATTTTTTTGCCGTGGACATTTTAGACAATTCAGTAAAACCTATGGACACTTTCTCAGAATAACATTTTTAAGAGCATAAAATTAAAATATATACTTTCAAAGATAACTAATTATAATGAAATAATCTGTGGGCCCCAGATTAGGAATTCCTCTATGGAGTACCTCTTGGGTTTGAGTCTTTCGTCCCTGCCTGAATGGCCATATTTGGTCCCTTGTGTGTCAGGTGAATGTGCACATTGCTGGGGAAGGATACAGGGACCCTGGGAACTTTGTCAAGAGTGTGGATCTTCAAGGGCAACACACCACCACTCTCACAGCCATCCTGGGTGGCAGCAACTCGAGAAAATCAGCCAAAAATTGGTCGGCTATTCACTGGTGACAGTGTCCTGTTTGGAAGCAGCCTGAATGAGCCCAGGGTTCTTGGACAGATGAGAAGAAGGAGAGGAAGCTTCAGTAAAGAGACACATGGGGGTGCGAGTGTTTATGGGAAAATGAAAGAGATATTACTGTAGTTTGTACCTCAAACTGGTGAAGTGGGTCATATCTATTTCATTCACTTCTGTATTGTTTGATTAAAAAATTTTTTTTACAATAATTGAGTGTAAATTTTGTGACAGAAAAAAGCAGCCTATGTAGAACTTTCATTTCATTAATGATATTGTGTCATTAATGCTGCCTGGATTCAAACATCTTAAGCCTTTAGTCAGATGTTGTGGAATCTGAGAAAGGATTAGCAGACCCTGAATCTCCTAAACCTAGAGGACAACTCTGCCAAAGGAAAGGGACAGAAGAACTCCATAAATTCTTACCTTCTAGAATATTCTTATGACTCTGATAGTAGTAAATTGGTAATAAATGCTCAGGAGACTTTATTGTTATTGAGCCCTGAATTGAAGGATCAAAAAGAGAAATATATGCCCAAAGACAAATGTCTTCACACTCTGTGATCTCAGAAGAGTGTGGAGTTGGTGGAGCCGCCTTGGGAGCTGTAGGCAGTAGAGGGGTAAGTTTGGAGCAGGAATGGAGCTAGTTGCTTTATTTGGTTTTTACATGTTATCCTTTGAACAAAGGAATCGGGGCTAAAATAAGTATGAAAACAACAGCACTGAAACCTATTATTTATTAGAGAACTAGATTCAAATTGGGAGAAGTACAGTTCTGGGTGAATGGAAGAGATGTTACTGACACTCTAACAAGCACACACAGGTCAAATTTGTGGCTGCTCTAAGTCCAGTCAAGCAGAGGGCCAACAAGGAGCTTCCCAGGTGCCAGAGAGCTCCCCAAGGTACTGGATTGTATATACATCTGTGAAAATGTAACACAATGATTTATGAAAACTTCTCTGGGGGAGAGAACTATAGGTAGTTGGAAAGTGTTCATTCATTTATTCACTAAAATTCACTGCATGCTTTCTGTATGCCTAGCATTGTCCTAGAGGCTGGGGATAAGAAGTGAACAAAAAGACAGAGCCCTAGCTCTTGTGGAGACTACATTCTGGGTGGGGACATAGACAATATAAAATAGATACAGAAGAATTCAGGAAGTGACAAGAGCTATGAACAAGAGTGAAGCAGATAAAGGGGACGGAGTGAAGGGGAAGAGCATTTTACACAGGGTAGAGAGAGAAGAGTTTTCTGTTAGGGTGGCTTGGAGCAGAGTTCTAAAAAGAGCAATGGGGAAGAACATATCAGAAAGAGGAAACAGAAACACAAAGGCTACAAGGCAGGAACGTGCAGGATTGTTTGAGGTACAGAAAAGAGACCAGTGCGGCTGGAGTGGAGGAAGACGGGGAAGGAGATGCATCAGCACACCTTAAGAAGGTGATGGGTGTGGGATATGAGACCTCCAAGGAGGCTTGCTCAAGGAGCAACAAATCACTGCTAAATTTCTTTTAAGATATGTAAGTCTGTATGGTTCATTTTGTGATGGGGCTTTTTGCTGAGTGAGTGAGGTGTGTGGATTTAGAGCCTGAGCTGAGCCTCTCCGAGCAGGGAGCCTATGTCGAGCACTGCCACCAGGCACCACCCTTCTAGGACCTTCCTGGACACAAATTTCAGCCTCTCTAAATACATGGTGAGTCAATCCTAAAAGGACAGAAGATTGAAGGAGTTTGAAATTATTAGCTTGCCTTGTGGCTCTGACTCCTTTTGTCCTCCTGTTCCCCATTTAAGGACTCTTGTGATTACACTGGGCTCACCTGGATAATCTAGGATAGCCTCCTTATTTTATTTTAAGGTCAGTTAATCTAATTAGCAAATCTAATTCCATCTACAACCTTAATTTCCCACTGCCATATAACATTACACATTCACAGCCCCTAGGGATTAGGATGTGAACATCTTTGGGTGGCCATTATCCTACCTACTACCATCACACTCCAAAAATGCAATGCATTCTTCCACTTATGGTCTTGATTTTCTATTTCAGTATTGATGTTATTGTATTTATGCTCTTTAATATAAGTGACCTCAAGCCTGTTTTAAGAAAGAGGCAATGAAAAATGGACTGTAATATTGGGTGGGCCAAAATGTTCGTTCAGTTTTTTCCATAAGATGGCTTTAGTAGCCCTTAGTTGTCTTTAACCTCATTCGAAACAATTTTGTTAGATTGTATGTGACAGCTATCATATCAGCGTGCATTTAAAAAAGGACTTATCAAAATTGGTGAATTTTTGTGTAGCCATTTTAGTATTGGATAGAAGATGGAAGAAAAAAAGCAACATTTTTGGCATATTATGCTTTATTATTTCAAGAAAGGTAAAAATGCAACTGAAACACACAAAAAGATTTGTGCAGTTTGTGGAGAAGGTGCTGTGACTGATCAAACGTGTCAAAAGTGGTTTGCGAAGTTTCGTGCTGGAGATTTCTTTCTGGACAATACTCCATGGTTGGATAAACCAGTTGAAGTTGAGAGCAATCAAATAGAGACATTGAGAACAATCAATGTTATACCACGCGGGAGATAGCCGACATACTCAAAATATCCAAACCAAGCGTTGAAAATCATTTGCACCAGCTTGGTTCTGTTCATCACTTTGATGTTTGGGTTCCACATAAGTTAAGCAAAAAAAACCTTCTTGACCATATTTCCACATGTGATTCTCTACTGAAATAATGAAAACGTTCCATTTTAAAACAAATTGTGACAAGCGATGAAAAGTGGATACTGTACAGAACGGAAGAGATCGTGGGGCAAGCGAAATGAACCACCACCAATCACACCAAAGGCCGGTCTTCATCCAAAGAAGGTGATGTTGTGTATATGGTGGGATTGGAAGGACATCCTCTATTATGAACTGCTTCTGGAAAAACAAACGATTAATTCCAACAAGTACTGCTCCCAGTTAGACCAACTGAAAACAGCACTTGCCGAAAAGCGTCCAGAATTAGTCAACAGAAAACGCATAATCTTCCATCATGAGGATAACGCAAGACCTCATGTTTCTTTGATGACCAGGCAAAAACTGCTACAGCTTGGTTGGGAAGTTCTGATTCATCGCCGTATTCACCAGACATAGCACCTTCGGATTTCCATTATTTTCAGTCTTTACAAAATTCTCTTAATGGAAAAAATTTCCATTCCTTGGAATACTGTAAAAGGCACCTGGACCAGTTCTTTGCTCAAAAAGATAAAAAGCTTTGGGAAGATGGAATTATGAAGTTGCCTGAAAAAAGGCAAAATGTAGTGGAACAAAAGTGTGAATATGTTGTTCAATAAAGTTCTTGGTGAAAATGAAGAATGTATCTTTTATTTTTACCTAAAAACCTGAAGGCACTTTTTGGCCCACCCAATACCCTTAACAGACACTGATTATGGATGGACTACACGGTTGTGAAGTCAGACAGTTATCTTATAGTTTCCCTGCACCACCAACTCTCCATTAAAATGAAGGGAGTGGGGCTATTTCAAAAAGTAAGTTGGTAATCTTGAACCACTCTCCTTTTTTCAGAGTTGACAGACCATTTCCCAATATTCTCAATCCAGCCTTTGGGGTAGGGTGGGGGAGGACTGGATTGAACACTATATTAGTTATCTATTCCTGCTTAACAAGTTTCCTGAGAACTTAGAGGCTGAAAACACAAAACATTCATTATCACACGTTTCTCTGGGTCAGATATCTGGATGCAGTTTAGCAGGGTGGCTCTGGCTCAAGTTGTAGTCAGGGTGATATCTAAGGGCTTGATGGGGATAATCCACTTGCAAATTTTCTCATGTGGTCGGCAGCAGTATTCAGTTCCTCATGGGTTGTTGGAAAGAGGTGTCTCCCTTACTTGCTGGCTGTGGGCAGGAGCCCTCCCTCAGTTCTTGGCTAAGTAGTCCTCTCCACTGGGTACCCACAACATGACAGCTGGCTTTCCCAAGAGTCTTTTGTAACTCAATTTCAGAAGTGACATACCATTACTTTTGCCATATCCTACTCATTAGAAGTGAGTCATTGGGTCCAGCCCATACTCAAAGGGAGGGACTGTACAACTTCATGAATACCAGGAGGAAGGAATTATTAGGGGCTATTTTAGAGGCTATCACAGCCACTACCTCAGATTTTTTCCAGTTGAAGCATCAATTTAAAATGCCATTGAAAAAATTCACCTAAGATTACTGCACCAACAGTTTTGGACAAATCCAGCAGTTGTGGGCCCTGAGAAATATGTCACAATTTAAGCCCCATAAAATACAGATAAATGTAGAGGATGTGCCACTAGAAAATGATGCATCCCAGAAACAACAAGTTGCAACATATTGTTATTAAACTTTTGATTAACAAATATAAAGTGAATGAAATCAAAGATAAGCCTTAATACAATTGTTATTACTACATACTGTGATAATTGTAGACAGAATTTCTCTATACTAGACCATTTTTTTCCCTACAGAGTTTGCAATTGACATTATAAACAATGAAACAGTAAAAAGGCAAGATGTGTATTGAAATAAGTAGGGCCTAAGAGCATGTTATTAGAAAAATGAAAGTATTAACTATTAAGCCAAAGTCAAATTTTCCATTACTAGAAACCATTCTGGGGTAGTAGGAAAACTACTATACTAATCAAAATAACAGAACTGATACATCAGAATATTCACAGAAACCAAGAGTATGTTTTTGATTATTGCTAGAGTAATTTAATGCAGAATAAATAAGGAGCAATAGCAAATGTAATTTCTATAATAAGAGAGTGTTGGTATTAAAAAACTCAAATAAGTGTTATATGAATAGCAGTTTCTCTGAAAACATAGATATCACTTATATTTGGGTAGGTATACTAAGTTTTTATGGTAGACATATACAAATTTTGAAAAATAATTATTTTTATTGCTCCCCCTTCCCTATTTCCCTTTTTCTTTAGTTCAATTTCCTTTTCCTTCCCTATCTAATTTTTTCTATTTCTCCTAGTTGTCATTTCTTAAGTTATTGTTGGATAAACTTTGCTTTAAGTCTTAAGAATACAACTAGGGGGTTCCATGGTGGTGCAGTGGTTGAGAGTCCACCTGCTGATGCAGGGGACACGGGCTCATGCTGCAATCCAGGAAGATCCCACATGCCACGGAGCGGCTAGGCCCGTGAGCCATGGCCACTGAGCCTGCGCGTCTGGAGCCTGTGCTCTGCAACGGGAGAAGCCACGACGGTGAGAGGCCTGCATATCGCAAAAAAAAAAAAGGAATACAACTAGGTTTTGCAATACTATATCTTGAATCACAAGTATATGAAACAGATATTTCAGTTACTGTCTGGTTTCCAACTTATTTTCCTTAAGAGAAGATATTGAGAGATATTAACTTCCAAATCTGATACACCTTGATTCTACAACAGGTTAATTCAGCATCCTCTTCTGTTTAATATCTTTGATGTTGAATTCACAAGACCCAGGGATTTTGGAATTAATATTAAAACATGGATCAGGCATGACAGTTATGATATCATTACTAACAATAACTTGAATACTTTAATGACAAATTTATTGAGGTATAATTGACATACAATAAAATGAACATAAAAACTTGAGAGAGGGAAGACAGCAGAAGCAAGAAGAACTACAATCCTGCAGCTTGTGGAACAAAAACCACAATCACAGAAAGATAGAAAGGTGAAAAGGCGGAGGGCTATGTACCACATGAAGGAACAAGATAAAACCTCAGAAAAACAACTAAATGAAACAGATACAGGCAATCTTCCAGAAAAAAAGAATTCAGAATAATGATAGTGAAGATGATCCAGGACCTCAGAAAAAGAATGGAGGCAAAGATCGAGAAGATGAAAGAAATGTTTAACAAAGATCTAGAAGAATTAAAGAACAAACAAACAGAGATGAACAATACAATAATTGAAATGAAAACTACACTAGAAGGAATCAATAGCAGAATAACTGAGGCAGAAGAATGGATAAGTGACCTGGAAGACATAGTGGTGGAATTCAGTGCTGAGGAACAGAATAAATAAAAAAGAATGAAAAGAAATGAAGAAAGCCTAAGAGACCCCTGGGACAACATTAAACGCAACAACATTCACCTTATAGAAGTCTCAGAAGGAGAAGAGAGAGAGAAAGGACCAGAGAAAATATTTGAAGAGATTATAGTCAAAAACTTGCCTAACAAGGGAAAGGAAATAGCTACACAAAAACAGGAAGCACAGAGAGTCCCATACAGGATAAACCCAAGGAGAAACACGCTGAGACAAATAGTAATCAAATTGGAAAAATTAAAGACAAAGAAAAATTACTGAAATCAGCAAGGGAAAAATGACAACTAACATACAAGGGAAATCCCATAACGTTGACAGCTGATTTCTCAGTAGAAACTCTACAGGCCAGAAGGGAGTGGCATGGTATACTTAAAGTGATGAAAGGGAAGAACTGACAACCAAGGTTACTCTACTCAGCAAGGATCTCATTCAGATTCAATGGAGAAATCAAAAACTTTACAGACAGGCAAAAGCTAAGAGAATTCAGCACCACCAAACCAGCTCTACAACAAATGCTAAAGGAACGTCTCTAAGTGGGAAACACAAGAGAAGAAAAGGACCTACAAAAACAAACCCAAAACGATTAAGAAAATGGTAATAGGAACATACATATTGATATTTACCTTAAATGTGAATGGAAAAATGCTCCCACCAAAAGACACAGGCTCGCTGAATGGATAAAAGAACAAGACCCATATATATGCTATCTACAAGAGACCTACTTCAGACCTAGGGACACATACAGACTGAAAGTGAGGGGATGGAAAGAGATATTCCATGCAAATGGAAATCAAAAGAAAGCTGAAGTAGCAAAACTCATAACAGGTAAAATAGACTTTAAAATAAAGAATGTTGCAAGAGACAAGGAAGGACACTACATAATGAACAAGGGACCAATCCAAGAAGAAGATATAACAATTACAAATATATATGCGCCCAACATAGGAGCACCTCAATACATAGGACAACTTCTAACAGCTCTAAAAGAGGAAATCGACAGTAACACAATAACAATGAGGGACTTTGACACCTCACTTACACCAATAGACAGATTATCCAAACAGAAATTTAATAAGGAAAGAGAAGCTTTAAATGACACAATAGACCAGATAGATTTAATTGATATTTATAGGACATTCCATCCAAAAACAGCAGATTACACTTTCATCTCGAGTGCGCACGGAACATTCTCCAGGACAGATCACATCTTGGGTCACAAATCAAGCCTCAGTAAACTTAAGAAAATTGAAATCATATCAATCATCTTTTCTGACCACAATGCTATGAGATTAGAAATCAATTACAGGGAAAAAAGCATAAAAAACACAAACACATGGAGGCTAAACAATATGTTACTAAATAACCAAGAGATCACTGAAGAAATCAAAGAGGAAATCAAAAAATACTTAGCAACAAATGACAATGAAAACATGATGATCCAAAATCTATGGGATGCAGCGAAAGCAATTCTAAGAGGAAAGTTTATAGCAATACAATCCTACCTCAAGAAACAACAAACACCTCAAATAAACAACCTAACCTTTCACTTAAAGGAACTAGAGAAAGAAGAACAAACAAAACCCAAAGTTAGTAGAAGGAAAGAAATCATAAAGGTCAGAACAGGAATAAATGAAATAGAAACAAAGAAAATAGCAAAGATCAATAAAACTAAAAGCTGGTTCTTTGAGAAGATAAACAAAATTGATAAACCATTAGCCAGACTCATCAAGAAAAAGAGGGAGAGGACTCAAATCAATAATATTAGAAATGAGAAAGGAGAATTTACAACAGACACCACAGAAATACAAAGCATCCTAAGAGACTACTACAAGCAACTCTATGCCGATAAAATGGACAACCTGGAAGAAATGGACAAATTCTTAGAAAGGTATAAACTTCCAAGACTGAAACAGGAAGAAATAGAAAATATGAGCAGAACAATCACAAGTAATGAAATTGAAACTGTGATTTAAAATCTTTCAACAAACCAAAGTCCAGGACCAGATGGCTTCAAAGGTGAATTCCACCAAACAGTTAGAGAAGAGCCAACATACATCCTTCTGAAACTCTTCCAAAAAATTTCAGAGGAAGGAACACTCTGAAACTCAGTCTATGAGGCCACCATCACCCTGATACCAAAACCAGACAAAGATACTGCAAAAAAAGAAAATTACAGACCAATATCACTCATGAATATAGATACAAAAATCCTCACAAAATAGTAACAAACAGAATCCAACAACATGTTAAAAGGATCATACACCATGATCAAGTGGGATATATCACAGGAATGCAAGGATTCCTCAGTATACACAAATCAATCAATGTGATATACCATATTAACAAGTTGAAGAAGAAAAACCAAATGATCATCTCAATAGATGCAGAAAAAGCTTTTGACAAAATTCAACAACCACTTATAATAAAAACTCTCCAGAAAGTGGGCATACAGGGAACCTACCTCAACATAATAAAGGCCATATATGACAAACCCACAGCAAACATCATTCTCAATGGTGAAAAACTGAAAGCATTTCCTCTAAGATCAAGAACAAGGCAAGGATGTCTACTATCACCACTATTATTCAACATAGTTTTGGAAGTCCTAGCCATGGCAATCAGAGAAGAAAAAGAAATAAAAGGAATACAAATTGGAAAAGAAGAAGTAAAACTGTCACTATTCGCAGATGACATGATACTATACATAAAGAATCCTAAAGATGCCACCAGAAAACTTCTAGAGCTAATCAATGAATTTGGTAAAGTAGCAGGATACAAAATTAATGCACAGAAATCTCTTGCATTCCTATACACTAATGAAGAAAAATCTGAAAGAGAAATTAAGGAAACACTCCCATTTACCATTGCAACAAAAAGAAGAAAATACCTAGGAATAAACCTACCTAGGGAGACTAAAGACCTGTATGCACAAAACTGTAAGACACTGATGAAAGAAATTAAAGATGATACGAAGAGATGGAGAGATATACCATGTTCTTGGATTGGAAGAATCAATATTGTGAAAATGACTGTACTACCCAAAGCAATCTACAGATTCATTGCAATCCCTATCAAATTACCAATGGCATTTTTTACAGAACTACAACAAAAAATCTTAAAATTTGTGTGGAGGCACAAAAGACCCCGAATACCCAAAGCAATCTTGAAGGAAAAAAACAGAGCTGGAGGAATCAGACTCCCTGACTTCAGACTATACTACAAAACTACAGTAATCAAGACAATATGGTACTGGCACAAAAACAGAAATATAGATCAATGGAACAGGATAGGAAGCCCAGAGATAAACCCACACACCTATGGTCAACTAATCTATGATAAAGGAGGCAAGGATATACAATGGAGAAAAGACAGTCTCTTCAATAAGTGATGCTGGGAAAACTGGACAGCTACATGTAAAAGAATGAAATTAGAACACTCCCTAACACCATACACAGAAATAAACTCAAAATGGATTAGAGACCTAAATGTAAGACAGAACACTATAAAACTCTTAGAGGAAAACATAGGAAGAACACTCTTTGACAAATCACAGCAAGATGTGTTTTGATCCACCTCCTACAGTAATTAATGATGTTGAGCATTCTTTCATGTGTTTGTTGGCAGTCTGTATATCTTCTTTGGAGAAATGTCTATTTAGGTCTTCTACCCATTTTTGGATTGGGTTGTTTGTTTTTTTGTTATTGAGCTGCATGAGCTGCTTATAAATTTTGGAGATTAATCCTTTGTCAGTTGCTTCATTTGCAAACATTTTCTCCCATTCTGAGGGTTGTCTTCTGGTCTTGTTTATGGTTTCCTTTGGTGTGCAAAAGCTTTAAAGTTTCATTAGGTCCCATTTATTTATTTCTGTTTTTATTTCCATTTCTCTAGGAGGTGGGTCAAAAAGGATCTTGCTGTGATTTATGTCATAGAGTGTTCTGCCTATGTTTTCCTCTAAGAGTTTGATAGTTTCTGGCCTTACATTTAGGTCTTTAATCCATTTTGAGCTTATTTTTGTGTATGGTGTTAGGGAGTGATCTAATCTCATACTTTTACATCTATCTGTCCAGTTTTCCCAGCACCACTTATTGAAGAGGCTGTCCTTTCTCCACTGTATATTCTAGCCTCCTTTATCAAAGATAAGGTGACCACATGTGCGTGGGTTTATCTCTGGGCTTTCTATGCTGTTCCATTGATCTATCTTTCTGTTTTTGTGCCAGTACCACACTGTCTTGATTACTGTAGCTTTGTAGCATAGTCTGAAGTCAGGGAGCCTGATTCCTCCAGCTCCATTTTTCCTTCTCAAGATTGCTTTTGCTATTCGGGGTCTTTTGTGTTTCCATACAAATTGTGACATTTTTTTTTAGTTCCGTGAAAAATACCAGTGGTAGTTTGATAGGGATTGCATTGAATCTGTAGATTGTTTTGGGTAGTACAGTCATTTTCAGAATGTTGATTCTTCCAATCCAAGAATATGGTATTTCTCTCAATCTATTTGTATCATCTTTAATTTCTTTCATCAGTGTCTTATAATTTTCTGCATACAGGTCTTTTGTCTCCTTAGGTAGGTTTATTCCTAGATATTTTATTGTTTTTGTTGCAATGGTAAATGTGAGTGTTTTCTTGATTTCACTTTCAGATTTTTCACCATTAGTTTATAGGAATGCCAGAGACTTCTGTGCATTTTGTATCCTGCTACTTTACCAAATTCATTGATTAGCTCTAGTAGTTTTCTGGTAGCATCTTTAGGATTCTCTATGTATAGTATCATGTCATCTGCAAACAGTGACAGCTTTACTTCTTCTTTTCCGATTTGGATTCCTTTTATTTCCTTTTCTTCTCTGATTGCTGTGGCTAAAACTTCCAAAACTATGTTGAATAAGAGTGGTGAGAGTGGGCAACATTGTCTTGTTCCTGATCTTAGTGGAAATGCTTTCAGTTTTTCACCATTGAGGATGATGTTGGCTGTGGGTTGGTCATATATGGCCTTTATTATGTTGAGGTAGGTTCCCTGTATGCCCACTTTCTGGAGAGCTTTTTTAACATAAATGGGTGTTGAATGTTGTCAAAAGCTTTTTCTGCATCTATTGAGATGATCATATGGTTTTTCTCCTTCAATTTGTTAATATGGTTTATCACATTGATTGATTTGCGTATCTTAAAGAATCCTTGCATTCCTGGAATAAACTCCACTTGATCATGGTGTATGATCCTTTTAATGTGCTGTTGGATTCTGTTTGCTAGTATTTTGTTGAGGATTTTTGCATCTATGTTCATCAGTGATATTGGCCTGTAGTTCTCTTTCTTTGTGACATCCTTGTTTGGTTTTGGTATCAAGGTGATGGTGGCCTCGTAGAATGAGTTTGGCAGTGTTCCTCCCTCTGCTATATTTTGGAAGAGTTTGAGAAGGATAGGTATTAGCTCTTCTCTAAATGTTTGATAGAATTCTCCTGTGAAGCCATCTGGTCCTGGGCTTTTGTTTGTTGGAAGATTTTTAATCACAGTTTCAATTTCAGTGCTTGTGATTGGTCTGTTCATATTTTCTGTTTCTTCCTGATTCAGTCTTGGCAGGTTGTACATTTCTAAGAATTTGTCCATGTCTTCCAGGTTGTCCATTTTATTGGCATAGTGTTGCTTGTAGTAATCTCTCATGATATTTTGTATTTCTGCAGTGTCAGTTGTTACTTCTCCTTTTTCATTTCTAATTCTATTGATTTGAGTCTTCTCCCTTCTTTTCTTGATGGGTCTGGCTAATGGTTTATCGATTTTGTTTATCTTCTTAAAGAACCAGCTTTTAGTTTTATTGATCTTTGCTATCATTTCCTTCATTTCTTTTTCATTTATTTCTGATCTGATTTTTATGATTTCTTTCCTTCTGCTAACTTTGGGGTTTTTTTGTTCTTCTTTCTCTAATTGCTTGAGGTGCAAGGTTAGGTTGTTTATTCGAGATGTTTCCTGTTTCTTAAGGTAGGATTGTATTGCTATAAACTTCCCTCTTAGAACTCCTTTTGCTGCATCCCATAGGTTTTGGGTTGTCGTGTCTCTATTTTCATTTGTTTCTAGGTATTTTTTTTATTTCCTCTTTCATTTCTTCAGTGATCACTTCGTTATTAAGTAGTGTATTGTTTAGCCTCCATGTGTTTGTATTTTTTACAGATCTTTTCCTATAATTGATATCTAGTCTCAGAGCATTGTGGTCGGAAAAGATACTTGATACGATTTCAATTTTCTTAAAGTTACCAAGGCTTGATTTGTGACCCAAGATATCATCTATCCTGGAGAATATTCCATGAGCACTTGAGAAAAATGTGTATTCTGTTGTTTTTGGATGGAATGTCCTATAAATATCAATTAAGTCCATCTTGTTTAATGTATCATTTAAAGCTTGTGTTTCCTTATTTATTTTCATTTTGGATGATCTGTCCATTGGTGAAAGTGGGGTGTTAAAGTCCCCTACTATGAATGTGTTACTGTCGATTTCCCCTTTTACGGCTGTTAGTATTTGCCTTATGTATTGAGGTGCCCCTATGTTGGGTGCATAAATATTTACAATTGTTATATCTTCTTCTTGGATCAATCCCTTGATCATTATGTAGTGTCCTTCTTTGTCTCTTGTAATAGTCTTTATTTTAAAGTCTATTTTGTCTGACATGAGAATTGCTACTCCAGCATTCTTTTGGTTTCCATTTGCAGGAAAGATCTTTTACCATCCCCTTACTTTCAGTCTGTTTGTGTCTCTAGGTCTGAAGTGGGTCTCTTGTAGAGAGCAAATATATGGTCTTGTTTTTGTATCCATTCAGCTAATCTGTGTCTTTTGGTGGGAGTATTTAGTCCATTTACATTTAAGGTAAGTATCAATATATATGTTCCTATTCCCATTTTCTTAATTGTTTTGGGTTCGTTATTGTAGGTCTTTTCTTCTCTTGTGTTTCTTGCCTAGAGAAGTTCCTTTAGCATTTGTTGTAAAGCTGGTTTGGTGGTGCTGAACTCTCTCAGCTTTTGCTTGACTGTAAAGGTTTTAATTTCTCCATCAAATCTGAATGAGATCCTTGCTGGGTAGAGAAATCTTTGTTGCAGGTTTTTCTCATTCATCACTTTAAATATGTCCCGCCAGTCCCTTCTGGCTTGCAGAGTTACTGCTGAAATATCAGCTGTTAACCTGATGGGGATTCCCTTGTGTGTTATTTGTTGTTTTTCCCTTGCTGCTTTTAATATATTTTCTTTGTATTTAATTTTTGACAGTTTGATTAATATGTGTCTTGGCATATTTCTCCTTGGATTTATCCTGTATGGGACTCTCTGTGCTTCCTGGACTTGAATAACTATTTCCTTTCCCATATTAGGGAAGTTTTCAACTATAATCTCTTCAAATATTTTCTCAGTCCCTTTCTTTTTCTCTTGTTCTTCTGGAACCCCTATAATTCAAATGTTGGTTCATTTAATGTTGTCCCAGAGGTCTCTGAGACTGTCCTCAGTTCTTTTTATTCTTTTTTCTTTATTCTGCTCTGCAATAGTTATTTCCACTATTTTATCTTCCAGGTCACTTATCCGTTCTTCTGCCTCAGTTATTCTGCTATTGATCCCATCTAGAGTATTTTTAATTTCATTTATTGTGTTGTTCATCGTTGTTTGTTTCATCTTTAGCTCTTCTAGGTCCTTGTTAAATATTTCTTGCATTTTGTCTATTCTGTTTCCAAGATTTTGGATCATCTTTACTATCATTATTCTGAAGTATTTTTCAGGTAGAGTGCCTATTTCTTCTTCATTCGTTAGGTCTGGTGGGTTTTTATTTTGCTCCTTCATCTGCTGTGTGTTTTTCTGTCTTCTCATTTTGCTTATCTTACTGTGTTTGGGGTCTCCTTTTTGCAGGCTGCAGGTTCGTAGTTCCCGTTGTTTTGGTGTCTGTCCCCAGTGCCTAAGGTTGGTTCAGTGGGTTGTGTAGGCTTCCTGTTTGAGGGGACTAGTGCCTGTGTTGTGGTGGATGAGGCTGGATCTTGTCTTTCTGGTGGGCAGGTCCACATTTGGTGGTGTGTTTTGGGGTGTCTGTGGACTTATTATGATTTTAGGCAGCCTCTGTGCTAAGGGGAGGGGTTGTGTTCCTGTCTTGCTAGTTGTTTGGCATAGGATGTCCAGCACTGTAGCTTGCTGGTCGTTGAGTGAAGCTGGGTGCTGGTGTTGAGATGGAGATTTCTGGGAGATTTTCGCTGTTTGATATTATGTGGAGCTGGGAGGCCTCTTGTGGACCAGTGTCCTGAAGTTGGGTCTCCCACCTCAGAGGCACAGCACTGACTCCTGGCTGCAGCACCAAGAGCCTTTCATCCACACGGCTCAGAATAAAAGGGAGAAAAAGTAGAAAGAAATAATTAGTAGAAGTAAAAAGGAAGAAATAAATAGAAAAAGAAAGTAAGGAGGGAGGGAGGGAGGGAGGAAGGAAGGAAGGAAGGAAGGAGGAAAGGAATGAAAAAAGAAAGAAAGAAGATAAAGTAAAATAAAGCAAGATAAAATATAATAGTTATTAAAATTAAAACATAATTATTAAGAAAAAGAAAAGAAAAGAAAAAAACACGGACGGATAGAACCCTAGGACAATTGGTGGAAGCAAAGCTGTACAGACAAAATCTCACACAGAAGTATACACATACACACTCACAAAAAGAGGAAAAGGGGAAAAAATCATAGATCTTGCTCTCAAAGTCCACCTCCTCAATTTGGAATGATTCGTTGTCTGTTCATGTATTCCACAGATGCAGGGTACATCAAGTTGATTGTGGAGCTTTAATCCACTGCTTTTGAGGCTGCTGGGAGAGATTTCCCTTTCTCTTCTTTGTTCTCACAGCTCCCAGGGGCTCAGCTTTGGATTTGGCCCCGCCTCTGTGTGTAGTTCCCCGGAGGGCGTCTGTTGTTCGCTCAGACAGGACGGGGTTAAAGGAGCCGCTGATTCGGGGGCTCTGGCTCACTCGGGCCGGGGGGGAGGGAGGGGCACAGAGTGCGGGGCGAGCCTGTGGCGGCAGAGACCAGCGTAACGTTGCACCAGCTTGAGGCGCGCCGTGAGTTCTCCCGGGGGGAGTAGTCCCTGGATCCCGGGACCCTGGCAGTGGCGGGCTGCACAGGCTCCCTGGAAGGGGGGTTGTGGAGAGTGACCTGTGCTCGCACACAGGCTTCTTAGTGGCGGCAGCAGCTGCCTTAGCGTCTCATGCCCGTCTCTGGGGTCTGCGCTGTTAGCCGCGGCTCGCGCCCGTCTCTGGAACTCCTTTAAGCAGCGCTCTTAATCCCCTCTCCTCGCACACCAGGAAACAAAGAGGGAAGAAGAAGTCTCTTGCCTCTTCGGCAGGTCCAGAGTTTTTCCCAGACTCCCTCCCGGCTCTCCGTGGCGCACCAACTCCCTGCAGGCTGTGTTCACGCCGCCACCCCAGTTCTCTCCTGGCGCTCCGACCGAAGCCCGAGCCTCAACTCCCAGCCCCACCCGCCCCGGCGGGGGAGCAGACAAGCCTCTCGAGCTGGTGAGTGCCGGTCGGCCCTGATCCTCTGTGCGGGAATCTCTCCCCGCTTTGCCCTCCGCACCCCTGTTGCTGCGCTGTCCTCCGCGGCTCCGAAGCTTTCCCCCTCTGCCACCCGCAGTCTCCTGGTATGTGGAAACGTTTCCTCCTTCACAGCTCTCTCCCGCTGGTGCCGGTCCCGTCCCTATCCTTTTGTCTCTGTTTATTCTTTTTTCTTTTGCCCTACCCAGGTACGTGGGGGGTTTCTTGGCTTTTGGGAGGTCTGAGGTCTTCTGCCGGTGTTAAGTAGGTGTTCTGTAGGAGTTGTTCCACGTGTAGATGTATTTCTGGTGTATCTGTGGGGAGGAAGGTGATCTCCGCGTCTTACTCTTCCGCCATCTTCCCGGAAGCTCTCTCATCTTGATTGTTTTAAGTACAGTTAATCTTCAGTTCCAGGGTCAATTTGTTTGTATTTCTTTGAGGGCAGGTGTCGGAATTGTGGCAGCTTATGTCATGGCTATGGTCTGGTCACCATGTAGTTACCTTCTTCCACCTGGTGGAGGTTTCAGTATCTTTTAGATGACTCACAGGATATGGCTCAGAATATTATCTATAGCCCTTGAGGAGGAACTAAAGGTCCTTGAATTTGCTTAATAATTAAACTATTATTATTTAGTCTTGTTGGACTGTTTTCCTTTGTTTCTGTATTTTCTCATTTCTCTGATTAAACTTATTCTTTGGCTAAAGTTTTTCCACAGATCAAAGGTAAGTGGAGGACCTGGCGGGGAGGATCAGAGGGTCCTGTTCTGTTTCAATATTATAAGTAGCTTTATCAGAGCTACTGTGTTGCATAACTCCAGGGGCAACCATTCACATCGTATAACACCATGGTCCTGGATCTTATTGTTTAAGCCACTTTTAGACAGATTTTCTGTGGTTGTAGCCAAAACCATCCTACTTCATAAAGTGGGGAAGATAGGGTTCCAGTATTAAGAAACTGCCTCTGTGTACCATTTTATGCCTGGCAAAAGACTATTTCTAAAAGTATTTTAAGTGACAAGTAACAGAAGCCACAACTCACATCTAAATAAGAAAAAGAATTCATTGGCTCATATAAATGAGAAATCCAGAAGTAGGGCAGGCTTCAGGGGCTTTGATCTAGAAGTTCCTGATGTTGTCAGTAACTTGGCTTTTTTTTGCTGCCTGATGTTCTCAGCTCTGTTCTCCAATCAGTTGGTTTCTTCTTCAGGTTGGTTTTCTTCAAGGTAGCCAAACATTTGCAGTAGTTTCAGGCCTCACATTTCCAGAGCCCACAAACGCTGGCTGAGGTATCTGATTGGCCAGAGGGTTGAAATGTTCTGATTGGCTTAGCCTAAGTCACATGCTCAATCTCAGGAGCTGAAGATGGCATCAGATTTCCTAGAAGCTCATGGGTCTCTAAGTGGAAACTGGAGATTGGAAAGGAGAAATGAAGTACTGAGACCCAGCGATGAAGTGTCCATTCCATGGACTGAAAATTATAATGCAAACGGACTTTAAAAATGTGATTGGAATTTATTTATACTCTACCAATAAAGCACAATAGTTGGTGAGTTCTTTGGGGATTAAGAGTAGACCTGTTTGTCTGAGAAACTCTGCTAATTTCTGGTTTGAACATTGGTGAGATAGGACTTCTGTTTATTTCCAAAACTAGATGTCAAGGCAATCAAATGTGATTTAAAACAGCTGCCTCAGGAGAAATGTCAAATTCTTTGCTCTTTAAAAATATTAATGAAAAAATTTTAAATCTATGAACTCTTTTCAACACCTTCACTTTTCTGAAATCCAAATTACTAGTGTAAAAAGAGAATGCAGTGCAATTCAGTCAAATCCACAGACACTACCACAGCTGTCATTTGCACCAGAAAATGAAGCACTATTAGCAGGATACACCACTAGCTATTTGCAGACACTTGAAATCCACAGCCTAAGTTTGCAAGGGTTCTTGGCACGTGATGCTCAGTGGTAAACCATGGTCATCTGAGAGCCTGGCTTGGGTGTTCATCACCCTGTAAACCTTAATTTATTTCACACCTGCTTTTGAAACATGGAAATGCTGCCAACTTGTTTTCTCAGATGGGTTTGGCAAAAATTCCAACCCACTGTACAAAATTATAGATCAGAGTAAATCTACTCAAATTCATTTGGACGTCTGGAATTAATTTAAAGAAAAAAAAAAAAGGGTGATACGTACCTCAGAAAGGAGCCCCCTGGGCAGGACCTGATAAGAGGTTCTTAACACTTTGACCAGAGCTGCACAAACTAGAAATGGAGAAGCTGTGATCTTGGGGTTGGTTTACCCCCGCTTCTCCCCTCAGAAACATTCTTAGTTAGGTGAGGTTATTCATGCCTAAAGCTATAACGACTTTGCTACGTTTTCCTAGAGAGCTATTCTACAAGCTAATTACTTTTATTATGGAAATGTATTCCTGGACTGAACTGCAAGAATATTTTGAAAATTCAGTGTGGGGCAATGTGTATATAAATAAGCTGCTTATGATGGGGCGAAAAGAGGTAGCCAATGATAATTCTTTACTAATGCTTTGAGATTGTCTGTGGTTTGAGCAATTAACCTTTTATTTTTTTTCAAATTTCTAGAGAAGATAATTTGGGCACTTCAAAAAACCACTGCAGTACTGTATTCTCACTGTAAGTAGAAAGTGCAAGTAATGGAAAACACTGATATTTCCCCAAACATAAACTCCAGCTTTCCTCTTTCATGTACCTAAAAGGCTGTATAACGTAGTGGTTAAGAGCTTGGATCTAGACCAGACTGCTGAATCCTGGCTCTGCCTTTTGTTAACTGGATGATCTCAGATAGATTAGCCTAGGCTTCTTTATCTGTAAAGTGGGGATAGTAAGTACCTGTGTCATGGCTGTTAGAGGATTTAATGAACTAACATATATAGAGCATTTGAAGCAGTAAGCACTATTCAGCATTAGCTATAATTATTTATGAATGTTCAGATACATTTACTGAAGGAAGTTTTATTGGAATCCCAAGATAACTAAATCAATATATACTTCCATACTATATAAATTTGTAGACAAAAGTATCTGCTTTGAAAAGTCATTTAACTACCTTATCAAAAGATAAAGAATGTAATGTTCGTTAAAAGTAATTTAGAATGTTGTATTAGAAGTAGTCTTCATTCTGTACAGACATTCCAAAATGTATATTATGTGAAGGTTCTACTATTTATTTATTTTTTAAAATTTTATTTATTTACTTTTGGCTGTGTTGGGTCTTCGTTGCTGCACACGGGCTTTCTCTAGTTGCGGCGAGCGGGGGCTACTCTTCATTGCGGTGCGCAGGCTACTCATTGCGGTGGCTTCTCTTGTTGTGGAGCACAGGCTCTAGACGCACGGGCTTCAGTAGTTGTGGCACGTGGGCTCAGTAGTTGTGGCTCGCGGGCTCTAGAGCGCAGGCTCAGTAGTTGTGGCGCACAGGCTTAGTTGCTCTACAGCATGTGGGATCTTCCCCGGCCAGGGCTCGAACCCATTTTCCCCTGCCTTGGCAGGCGGATTCTTAACCACTGAGCCACCAGGGAAGTCCTGGTTCTACCATTTATTTAACAAATATTTACTGAGCACCAACCATGTGCAAGGCATTGTTCTAGCATTGGGTTGATGAGTGTGTGCGCGTGCACATGTGTGCGCACGGGTAAAATCCTTGCTTACATGGAGGTTATATCCTTTCAGGAGGACACAGACAGTAGATAAATAGATGATATGTCAGGTGGTGTTAAGTTCTACTAAGAAATATAAAGCAGAGTCAGGGTAGAGA
Source organism: Phocoena sinus (assembly GCF_008692025.1). Lineage (NCBI taxonomy): Eukaryota > Metazoa > Chordata > Mammalia > Artiodactyla > Phocoenidae > Phocoena > Phocoena sinus. The sequence continues at coordinate 40,276,714 of NC_045766.1, forward strand.
GTGAGGGAGAGGAGGCTCCTCTCTATAAGGTCACCCTTGAGAAATGAGTTAAAGAAGTAAGGGAATGAGCCATGGAAGTATTTGAGAGAAGAGGTGTCCAGGAAGAGGGTACAACAAGTGTGAAAGCCCTGATGCGGGAGAGTGCTTGGTATATTTAAGGAATGGCGGTGTGCAATTTAAACCCAGGAAGTCTGTCTCCAGAGCCTGTATTCCATATTCCTACGTTATCTTCTGCACTCTCCTCCATAAACTCTCTGCTTCAGACGGGAAGATTTTGTGAAAAAATGATTATTACACTTAAAGTTAAGTTATATACACTTATATTTTTGACTCACACACAGATTCCATGGAATCAGCGTGGGCAAATTTGCCTTTCCCTTTTCAAAAGCAGCTGAGACTAGGAAGCAAAAAATATTTGTTAAAAGCAGTAACTAGGATATTCTGAAATGCCCCTTAGCCTAGAAAGACCCTTAGCTTAGAGTTTTTGTGTAAAATTTTGCCTGTGTAAGTTTTCCTGGGGCAAGTACTGGATCCCCGAAGGGTCTCTAAACCCAGTAAAAGTTGAGAAACACCGCATCAGCGAATAGTGTTTTAGAACCTAGGAGTATTCTTTGTTTCGTTTTAAAATCTCGGTGAGCAAAAATTAACAGAGAAATAAATATATTTTTGATTGTCTTACTTTTAAAAGGGAAGTGTAGAGGAAACCAGCTGCTTTTTCTTTTCTTTCAGGTTTTGTGACTTTGGCACCATTTAGAGAATAACTATTAATCAGTTCAGTTAAAGCTGGGGAGGTAAGCCTAGAAGGGCTTATTCTGAGGGCAAATATAAAGAGTAGCAGTTAACTTCATAGAAAACCAGCCACTTGGCTAGAGGAATATTCTGAAGAATTCACAACAGAGTATTATAAGCTTTCTATTTCTGAGGCAATGCGAGAAACTCTGGGTAAAGAGAATCTAAATCAGTGGTGATAAACTAGGAAAGTGTGTTATTTTGGGTCCTCTGAGAATCAGCCGCCAAAATGGGATTAGACGCGAAAGGATTTTATTAAGGGAAACATCTGTGTGAGAGAAAATGGGGTGGAAGGCAGATAAGCTGGGAGCCATCAAACTGATGTAAGTCAGACTCTGAAGGATGCAGAGTCTGAAGGATGCAGTGTAGGTGGAAATGTCCCAGATCACCTACGGTCTAAGGAAGGTTCAGCAAGGCTGTCAGGGAATCCTGGAGCTGAAGTCACCCGCTAGGGAAGTCCCATGTCTCCCAGGGCAGGGCCTGTCTTGGTACTTAGGGTCCCAGTAGCACTCAGTCATGGTCTGGGAACAGCTCGAGGGAAGCCTGGCCTCCACACAAGCTCAGCCTTGGACCTCAGCAAGGGGCCCTTGGTCAATTACTCGGTGGTTGACAGTTAGAGAGGTGTGGTCTCCTGGCCACAGAGTGGATATCTGAATCACCTGGGGAGCCGTCTCTCTGCATCTTCCACCACCTCCAGCCCCAGCCCCTCCACCCCAACTCAACATGTCATTAGCAGCCATGGGGACCTGCTGCCCAGGGAAGAAGCACTGCCCAGCTGTCAGAGGCTGGCAGGGTGTGTCGTGGCCCTCACTTGTTCTGAGGTGGGGGAAGGAGCTGAGGACCTGGGAAATAGAAAAATATCTTCTGTTTTGAAGATATTTTAGGAGTGCCTTGTTGGAAATGATCTTTTATAAATGGCTTACTAAGGATTTCTTTTTTTTTTTTTTTTTTTTTTTTAAGGATTTCTTACAGAGTTATTCAGTAGCTGATAAATTGCTATGTCTGTATCTGTAATTTGTCCTGAAAATTCAGAGGACAAAGCTGTTTGGTAAACGGTTCCTATGGTCATATGGACAGACCCCAGTTCCTGTGAGCCCAAGACCATTTCGGCAAAAGACAAATTGAAATGCCTGCGGGTGAAGTGTAGCTCAATACACTCTGGCTAGCTACATCGCAGGAGGGTTCAGCAATACATTTCACCCACACTTCAGTCACGGCCCCTCTGCTTTCCTCCTCATTGGACACTCTCCTCTCAGGCTGTTTCAGTGAGGCACTTCCCACCTACAACAGTGTACAAGGATGCCTCTTTCCATTATGGGATCTGACCTAGAGTAGAGTACTTGATTATATAAATAGGCATCTCCCTCTGAACACGAGTACTCCAATCCTGAAAATCACATATTATACGCAGCAAACACTAACCGGGGTTCTATTTGCCATTATTTTAAATGGGAAAAACTGTAATGGCTATTGGTCAGTGCTTAAGCATTTCCTAAAATGAAACATTAACACACACCACTGGCTTTCCTCCTGCCTCCTCCAGCTTGTAGATGGGAGACGGTGGGACTTCTCTGCCTCCATAACCATGTGAGCCAATTTTTGTAACAAATCTCCTGTATATTCTCATATATTGGTTGTGTTAGTTCTGTTTCTCTGGAGAACCCTGACTGAGACAGTAGCAGACACTGTGATCGCCTGTATCTCTCTGGCCTTTCCGGCAGCTAGCTGGTTTCCCGCACCCAGCACCTGAGATTACTTGCCTGAGGGCTTTCACAGTCCGCTCTAGATCACTAGGACTTTGTCTTCCAATTAATGCCCTCCGGGAGCAGACCTCACCCAATGACTGATGGGAGTGGCTGGATAAAGACCACTTAATAACCCCCGCTTAATACCCTTAATACACCCCCCACCCCCCCACACCCACCCCGGAGTTACTCTGAGGCATATATATGTTCTACACTGACTTCCTTACTGGTATTTCGCAGATCATTAGCCAAATAAAGTATCTGCACTTGAATCCTTGTCTTAGGTTTCTGCTTTTGAGGAACTTTTTACCATAAACCTTACGCACCATGGGTGACTACCATGTTTTGCTCCAGCAATATCTCAGATGGACCTCCCATTCACTGACACTCAGCATGCTTTTCAGAATATCTATGTGTGATTCTGACATTTTACCAATTTTATTTAGAATATAAACCACTACTTTTCTCCTACATCATTTTGTTTAAAATGTTGTATTAAGTTTTGAGGATGGAAATATAAATTTTCCCTATATAAACATTATTGAAAAACATTATTTCAAAAGATATGACATTGTATGGAGCTTGAATGTTCAAATCAAGAAGTATCAAAAAAGTGGATATGGGCTTCCCTGGTGGCGCAGTGGTTGAGAGTCCGCCTGCCGACGCAGGGGACATGGGTTCGTGCCCCGGTCTGGGAAGATCCCACGGAGCGGCTGGGCCTGTGAGCCATGGCCGCTGAGCCTGTGCCTCCGGAGCCTGTGCTCCGCAACGGGAGAGGCCACAACAGTGAGAGGCCCGCGTGCCGCAAAAAAAAAAAAAAAAGTGGATACAACCAAAATGTCCATCAGCATCGATGAATGGAGGTATATACAAACAATGGAATATTATTCAGCCATAAACAGGAATGAAGCACTGATGTATGTTGCAACATGGATGGACCTTGAAAATCTGCTAAGTCAAAGAAGCCGTTCATAAAAGGCCACATATTGTATAACTCCATTTATACGGAATGTCCACAGCAGGCAAATAAAGAGAGAGAAAATAAATTAGTTGTTGACAGGGCCTGGAGGAAGGGCAAATGAGAGTGACTGCTAATGCCTGCAAGGTTTCTTTTGTGGTTCTGGAATTAAATAGTGGTGATGGTTGCACAACCTTGTGAGTATAGTAAAGACCGCTGAAATCAAGAGGCATCCTACCAGGAAAATGCTGACTGGGAAGATGCTTTGTGGCATATATACCTATGCTGCCCTGCATTGATCTCTATTTTCTAGTTGAGTGTGGACTAGACTTAGTTCATGAACCTTCCTAGATGGCTTCTTGCTCAATGCAACTGATGACCCTCTGGCACGAAGCACATTCTTATAGGCTGCAAAGAGATTTCACAAAAGGAACTCACCTGGAAAGTTGTGTTGTAGCCTTTCACCAGGTTGGCAGCGGGGTTCTCTGTAGAAGTTCCTCCAGTCCCCTTTGCTCACAGCACAACTCATGAGCACCACACCTCACGCCTCACCCCGCACTCTTCTTATCTGCTCCCCTGGGGCCTCATTGTCACTACCAAGGCACAACGCACTGCAGGACCTGCTTAGCCCCCATGACATGTGCTGGTTTGACCATACAACCTGTGAGGTTGTAGGTGGGCAGGCAGAGAGTGTTCCTGGTTCTTACTGGCTCTCTCTTGCTCTATAACTCATTCAGAGGAAGCCCCCTCCGCTGACATAGGCTTTGGCATGTCCAGTAGCTGCCCAGAGGGCCAGGTAACAACTGGGAAGTAGGGGGGAGTTCGTGCCCCTTGGGGTGAACTTTGACCAATAAGAAAGAGTAGATGTGAAGAAGCAGGCAAACAAGTACTTCTCCATCGCTCTCCTCTTCTGCCTGTGAACTGTTCTGGGATGCAGTGTTCCCATATAGTTTCTTGAGAGACGAGCACCCAGCTGTGTTTTGTGGTGTAGTTGTGGCCAGCTTGGTAATGTAGCACGCTGTGTTTGATTTCCCTCTTTTCTGGATTCATTTCCCTTTTCCCCTTGCTCTTGCTTCCTGGTATTGCACCTCCCAAATAAAGTGTTGGCAGATTAGTTTTGCCTCAGGCTCTGTTTCCTAGGGGACCTAGGATAAGACAGTATATCATTTTCTCTTACAAAGAAGCGTAACCTGCTGGTGGCAGGGTCTAACACACACTGGGGGCAAAGTGGAGGAAATGTTGGTGCCTAGTGTAGTAGGCTATAAAGACATCTTAATGGATGTCGTAAGTGGATTTGGAAAAATAAGACTACCTAGTTCATGTCCTTGCCATTAAACGAAGCCACCACTTCATTTTATGTGGTACGCAAATTTATATTTTGCAAAGAAAATTAAAGCTATGCCACAGCCAACTTGCTAACTTAAAACATCCTGTCGTAAATCAGCATTTTATCCAATGTGTACTGTAAGCGCACAAGCGATAAGCATAACACAATAAAATAAAATTAGGCACACTAGCAAGCATTCAGCTAAATGAGTTTTGTCTTTAAAACCATTTACTTTTGGAGGCTAATCACTTCAAAATTTGTGCAGTTTTTTAAAACAGTTTCGGAACTAGTAGCCCCCATTTGGTGCGTGGGCACCTCATATCAGCAGTCACCAATCACTCTCTTCCTTGTTTGGTGCTGCTAAAGACCCTCGGAACAAGAACTGAGTAGATCAGGGTTTCTCAAACTTTTAAGTCCCGACCCCCTATAGCTATTCTCCTCAGCGTCCGTCTCAGGCATGAATACTTCCATGACACCTGGAGATGAGAAATGCTGCATTTCTTTGATACCCTCAATTAAACCTGATTTGAGCTTTCTACTCAGCAAGGTTGATAATATATGGAATGTGCTCATCCTTCTAGCCCCTTCCCTTTTCCTAGGACACATCCAGGAATATTTTATCCATTAGACCATAGAGTCAGAGTGTTAGGACCCACAAGCTTTTCAGGGGCCTATTTAAGTACTAAAGATGAAAAAAGATCACTCGTTTAAAAAAAAAACTAGCCAAATATATCCAGAAAAGATGAAAACTTTAATTCAAAAAGATGCATGCACCTCAACGTTCATAGCAGCACTATGTACAATAGCCAAGACATGGAAGCAACCTAAATGCCCATCAACAGATAAATGGATAAAGAAGATGTGTTGTGTATTTATACAATGGAATACTACTCAACCATAAAAAAGAATGAAATAATGCCATTTGCAGCAACATGGAGGGACCTAGAGATTATCTACTAAGTCAGACAGAGAAAGACAAATATATGATATCACTTATATGTGGAATCTAAAAAAAAAATGATACAAATGAATTTATTTTCAAAACAGAAATAGAGGGACTTTCCTGGTGGTCCATTGGCTAAGACTCCATGCTCCCGAGGCAGGGGGCCAGGGTTCGATTCCTGGTCAGGGAACTAGATCCCACATGCCACAACTAAGAGTTCACACACCACAACTAAAGATCCTGCATGCTGCAACGAAGATCCCACATGCCAAAACTAAGACCCGGTACAGTCAAATAAATAAATAAATATTAAAAAAAAAGAAATAGACTCACAGACATAGAAAACAAACTTATGGTTACCAAAGGGGAAAGTGGGAGGAGGGATAAATTAGGAGTTTGGGATTAACAGATACACACTACTATGTATACAATAGATAAACAATAAGGATTTACTGTATAGCACAGGGAACAATATTTGATATCTTGTAATAACCTATAATGAAAAAGAATCTAGGGAGTTCGCTGGTGATCTAGTGGTTAGGATTTGGCACTTTCACTGCCGTGGCCTGGGTTCAAACTCTGGTTGGGAACTGAGGTTCCACAAGCCTTAGCCAAAAAAAGAAAAAAAAAAACCGACAAAGAATATATATAACTGAATCACTTTGCTGTACACCTGAAACTAACACAATATTGTAAATCAACTATACTTCAGTAAAGATGTTAAATTTTAAAAAGCCAGCCAAATCAAAATGAATAAATGCTCACTTAAATTTTTGTAAAATGTTCTATTGTTGCATATTTATTAATAAGTAAATTTAATATTGAGAAACTGTCACATTTGAAAACAGTTCAAAAATTTTTTTTTACAATATATGTATAATATTTCCCTCAGAAATTAAAGCCAGGCATAAATTAAATGAAGCAGGCATACGAAAATAATCTCAGAAGCAAAAGAATAAAAACTAAAAAAAATTTTTTGGCCAAAGAAATTTCATTACGTTTTCTATGATGCAAGGTGGGGTCTCCTAAAGTAAGTGCTTGGGTATCATAACAATTGTAAAGCAGCCCTGCAGATCGGAGTCTCAGGGAATCCTGACTGGAAATGAAGCCTCTCCTTGAAGCCATCCAGTCTTTGCCCATCTGAAGCAGGTCTCCCTGGCCTGGCTTTGTGTCCAGGTCAGCTCACACCTGGCTGCCCCAGAGGCAGCAGGAGATCTCTCATGATGGCTTCCACTCCTTCTGTCTCAAGGTTGGGCCTCTGAGCCTGACCTGGACTCCCAAGTTCATGAACCTGGTGCTCAGTCCTCAGGAGTTCACACAGGCCCCAAGTGTGCTATGGCCCGGCCCCTTGGTGTTCCTCCTCTCCAGAAGCTCTCCATCCCATTTCCAGTTCAGGCTAAGTCTCTTTCACAGGCACAGACTTTCCACACCAACCTGGGTGGTCTGCTGGACAGCCTCCATACCTCTGACTAAGCTGTTAGCGCCTTCCCCGGATAAGGGAGCCCAGATATCTAGAGCCTGAGGTCTGGAGGTACTTCCTCACAGAGAGGAACACAGAAACAGCTTCCGCCGCTTTTTTTTTCCCTCCCAAAGCAAAAAGAGGAAAACATAAAAAACAAAAAATTTAAAAAACAGATTTCTTTTCAACCCACCCTGTTACATTTGTATTTCTTTAAAAAATAAAAAGGAAGCTTTAAAAATAGGCTTTGTCAAACCACATCCCTCCTTCTCTCATCTACTTCTTATATATGCTTTCTTCTCTCCTCCTCTCTGCTTATCCCAATGAGAATCATCTGTGTGAATGATGAGGCTTAATTGTTCAGTAACTTAATCTTTGGGATGAATCCCAGATAAGAATGTGCTCCCCTTTTAAGCTCCCAAACCTCAGGATATTTCTATTGTCGGATTACAGATATTTCAAAACTAGATTCAAACATGTAATCACAGCAATCAGGCCTTCTCTTTGACTTCTGACTGGGTCTCATCTAGCAAGCATGGATTCTTATCAAAAGACGTTTTCACTGAGCAGTAAGTGTTTACAATCACAGTGGAGTGATATTTTATACTGACATTATGTCTGCTCACACCTTTCCCTTCCCAAAAGGGTAATCATGATTTCAACATTGATCCTACATGCAGTCACTTCGTGTTTGGATGCCACAACTTTTGAGGTCACTAATGTCTTTCTAGATACTCTGGTGCTAAAGTCTCATTGGTTTGAGCTTCACTTTCATAGAATTGTAACTGTGGAGGCACTAAGTCCAGATGTGATCAGCCTGTTTTAAAGGAAGACTTTGCGTAAAAGATGGACCTGACACCGTTTGTACATAGAGAAATGTTGATGAGGCTGACTCTTCTTTCAAAAGGGATTCCAAATCAGTTTTCTAGTGGGAAACGCTGAAGTCACCAGGAGCAAGGACTAAGTCTTTTTAAAATTATTGTTGAAAAACACATAACAAAATTTACCGCCTTAACTATTTTTTTTTTTTTTTTGCGGTACGCGGGCCTCTCACTGTTGTGGCCTCTCCCGTTGCAGAGCACAGGCTCCAGACGCGCAGGCTCAGCGGCCATGGCTCACGGGCCCAGCTGTTCCGTGGCATGTGGGATCCTCCCGGACCGGGACACAAACCCGCCTCCCCTGCATCAGCAGGCGGACTCTCAACCACTGCGCCACCAGGGAAGCCCCACCTTAACTATTTTTAAGTGTACAGTTCAATAGGTTAAGTATGTTCACATTTTTGTGCAACAAATCTCCAGAACTTCTTCATCTTGCAAAACTGAAACTCTATACCCATTAAAAAGTAATTCCCCATTATCCGCTCCCCACGACCCCCGGCAACCACCTTTCTACTTTATGTTCCTATGAATTTGACTACTCTGGATACCTCAAATAAGTGGAATCATACAGTATTTGTCTTTCTGTGATTGGCTTATTTCACTAAGTAATGTCCTAAAGGTTCATCCACCCTGCAGCATATAACAAGGATATCCCTCCTTCTTAAAGCTGAACAGTATTCCATTGTATGTATAGAACACACTTTATTTGTCCACTTATCCATCAATGGACATTTGGGTTGCTTCCACCTCTTGGCTATCCTGAATAGCGCTGCTATGAAAATGGGTGTGCAAATGCAAGGTATAAGTTTTGAGGCATCTTTCCCTAATATGATGATGAATTTGAGTGGATTTAATCATATTCTAGTAACCATAATTCTGATCTTGTTCCTCTTTCAAAACCTGCCAGCTTCTCTGTGTAGCCAATGAAATAATATAAACTTATTATTCAAAGCTCTTCAAAATCCAGTGCCAAGTGGCCAATGTTGCTTTATCTCCTGTTAGTCTTCTAAGCTTTCTTTTCTTTTGAGACTATGTGAATAAACAGAGTGAGTGACATTTTTTCTTTCTGGAGCTCTATCCTGCTTATCTTAACCCCCTTTTTCTGTATGTCCAAATCCTTCTATCCCAAATCCTCACATTCCCTCCTTCATGAAGCCTTCCTGATCCCTGTGCCAGATATAATTTTGTTCTCCTAAAAATCCCCACAATGTCTTGTGTCAGATAGGGTCTTATCATCCCCTGCTCTCTATTTGTAAGAGTTGCCTATAAACTTATTTCAACTAAGAATAATTCACATCTATTGGGTGCTTACTATGTGCCAGGCACTGTTCCAAGCATTTCATGTATATTAGCTCCTATAATCCTTAAACTGACCTACGGAATAGGTATGATAATTATATCTATTTTTTCTGATGAGAAAATTGAGGTGTAAAGGGGTTAAATAACTTGCCCAGCCCCACAGTGTGTTTTGAGTGGTGCAGATGAGCACGTGATTTGGCGGTGGAAGTGACAAGAGATCAACATGGTGGAAGTAGTGAAAACCAGCTCAGGGAGAACCAATCCAAGAATGGCAATCTCTTCCATTACAGAAGGGTTGCCAGCTCTTGTTGTCTGACTTTACAATTGGCAAATTCACCACAGGAAGTATATACTGCATTCTTATGCTTTTGTTAAGAAACCTGTCAATCTGTAGTATATTTATGAATGATTGCATGTTAAAGAACTTCTCACAATAAGCTCCATGAAGATAGGAATTGTGTCAGTTTTGCCTAGTTCCTAGTACAGTGCTGAATAAATGATAAAGTTATAAATAGATGAATGAGTAAATGAGTGGTTATACTCTATACTGTCTTGGGGGTGGTAGGAAAAATAGCTGGAGAAATGTACCCTTAGTGCATTGCAGATTCTGGTGTGCATGGAGGAATAAAAAGCTTACTTGCCCATTCTAAGCATGATTTAAATGACACAAATTATAAGGAAAAGATAAAATTGACTTTATAAAAATAAAATATAAGCTACAAAAACAAAAATCAAACAAAGTTCTTTATATTTCAAAGCATCATAAACAACTGAAAGGGGCTTCCCTGGGGGTGCAGTGTTTAAGAATCCACCTGCCAATGCAGGGGACACAGGTCTGGTCTGGGAAGATCCCACATGCTGCGGAGCAACTAAGCCTGTGTGCCACAACTACTGAGCCTGCACTCTAGAGCCTGTGAGCCACAACTCCTGAGCCCGCGTGCCACAGCTACTGAAGCATGCGTGCCTAGAGCCCTTGCTCTGCAACAAGAGAAGCCACCGCAATGAGAAGCCAGCTTCATTCATGCACTGCAATGAAGAGTAGCCCCTGCTCGCAGCAACTAGAGAAAGCCCACGTGCAGCAGCGAAGGCCCAACACAGCCCAAAACAAACAAACAAATAAATAAATAATTTTAAAAATAAAATAAACAATGGAAAGACAAATGACAAGATGGGAAATGTATTTACAACTTGAATGACATAAAATATCAGCCTTATATATAAAAAACTTTCACACTTCAGAAAAGAAAAGACAAATACCCTAGTAGAAAAATGGACAAAGGACATTCATTTTGTAAAGATATTTGTTCTTGCGAAGACTTTCCCTGTGTCTATAATGAAAGTATGATCTTAAGATAAGCAACAATGAAAAAAAAAGTAAAAAAATCTGAATGGGTTTTAATGTTTTCTATCTGTTAGTAAAGTCAATTTTCAACTATCCATGGGTGAGTTATTTTTTGACTTTTCTTTTTATTGCTGTCTAGGATTGAAAGGCATATTGATTAGTTTCACCTATTACCAGGGCTAGAATAATGATTTTAGAATAACTACCTTTGTTCATTCAGGAACAAATATTTATAGTATGCCTACTGTGTGCCAGGGATCTTATTAGGTGCTGGAGTTACAATGGAGAACAAAACACAACTCCTGCCCTTGTGGAGCATATAAATTACAACGAGAGTGGGGGAAACAGACAGAGATTTTTAAAACATTTATTTTATTGAAGTATGGTTGATTTACAATGTTGTGTTAATTCGTGCTGTATGGAAAAGTCATTCAGTTATACACATATATATATATATATATATATATTCCTTTTCATATTCTTTTCCATTATGGTTTATCACAGGATATTGAATATAGTCCCCTCTGCTATACAGTAGGACCTTGTTGTTTATCCATCCTGTAGTTTGCATCTGCTAATCCCAAATTCCCAGTGTATCCCTCCCCTACTCCTCCCACCTTGGCAAACACAAATCTGTTCTTCATGACAAAACAGATGTTAATTTTTAAAAATCACAAAAAATATATATTTACAACTTTGATGAACACTCTGAAGGTGCCATGAGAGTGGGGAAGAGGGACCTCACCTAGACCACAGAGTCAGGAAGGGCTCTTGAGAGAGTGATATATGAGCTGAGATCTGAGGGATAATAGTTAACTAGGAGGAGTGTGGGTGGGAGAGTGGGCTTGGGAAAAGCCAACATTCCAGCTAAATGAAACTGCATGAATAAAGGACCCCAGTCAAGAGGGAGCTCCATGCTTTATAGGAATTGTAAGAAGGCAAATGTGGCTGAAGTGGATGGGCTGAGGGAGCAGGTGGCATGGGATAAGGCTGAGAAGGAGAAGTTAAGACTTTTTCGTCTTTATTCTAAGAGCAGTGAGAAATCATTTAAGGGTTTTAAGCAGGATTATTCAACTATTCAAATATCTTGCATGTGAATTAGCTAGAGTGTTGATGTGTGCTAATTAGAATAAAAAATTTAGGTAATGCTTTAGATTAACATTATAATTTAGGAAGCTTCTTTGAAAATTATCATAGAGAAGTCTAGGGCAATTAGATGAAGGATTCTTAGGATAAATGTGGTTTTTGTAAACAGACTTGGTGCAGTGGTACAAAACAAGTATTCAGGAAACAAGTATCCTTAATATATCTCTGTAATTAATACAAAAAATTGGGTTGTAGAAAAGGATGTTGTGCTTTTGGAGAACAGCGAAATAAAATGATATTACACATGATTAGTGTCTGTCACATTAGTTGCATTTGACAGAACACCTAAGATTAAAATTATAAGTCCAGATTGACATATTATTATACTTATTTAAAGGATGGATTTATTTTCTTTGTTGTACTTCTAAAACAGATTCATTTTGTAAAGAACATTTAAATTTTGCATCTAGAAAGGTTGTTTGAGAAGCGCTGAATATTTAAAATGGTTAATAGTCATGATCATTGTTAACCATTTTCCAAAGGGACCAATCTTGAAAATCACTCTTAAGATAGAATTTATAGTAATGGTCCCTTATATTATATTAAGGAGCTTTGATCACACTGTTGGTGGGAATGTGAATGGGAACAATGTATTTTCTTTCTTTCTTTTTAAAAAAAAATTATTATTTATTTTATTTTTGGCTGCGTTGGGTCTTTGTTGCTGCACGCGGGGTTTCTCTAGTTGTGGCGAGTGGGGGCTACTCTTTGTTGTGGTGCGTGGGCTTCTCATTGCGGTGGCTTCTCTTGTTGCAGAGCACGGGCTCCAGGCGCGCAGGCTCTAGAGTGCAGGCTCAGTAGTTGTGGTGCACGGGCTTAGTTGCTCCGCAGCCTGTGGGATCTTCCCAGACCAGGGCTCAAACCCATGTCCCCTGCATTGGCAGGTGGATTCTTAACCACTGTGCCACCAGGGAAGCCCGGGAACAATGTATTTTCAAATACAGTTTGGCCCTAAATTGTAAAGTTGAACACTTTCATTCCCAACTATCCATTAATTTAATTCTTGGCTATATACCCTAGAGAAACTTTTGCATATATGCACCAAGAGATAGTACAAAAAAGGAAATTCATGAAATCATTGATCATAATAGCAAAAAACTGGAAATTCAAATGACCAGAGAAGATGAATACATAAATTATAGATCAGTCACAAGGTGGAGTATTATATAGCAGTGAAATGTTTGAACTATATGGAAGGATCTAGAAATATAACATTGAGTGAAAAAGCAAGTACCAGAGGACTATATACAGTAGGATACCCTTTTATAAAGCTCAAAACCAAGCAAAACTAAAAAAATATATTAATTATGGATGCAGACATATGTGATGATATTATTTTTAAAAAGACAAAGGGATGATAAAATGCAAAACCCAGGCTAGTAGCTACCTGTGGAGGATAGGTAGGGAGGTGGGATAGGGAGAGAACTCCTAGGTTAGTGCAAAGATTGGTCACAGTCCAGTTTTAGGTCAGCTTTATGGGTGTAGTACTCATAGTTGTGCTTCATAACAATACTTTCATGCACTCTTTTGTATGTCTAGTTTAAAAGGTTATACATATATGGATGTATATTGATAGAATAATAGTAAGAGTCCTACTTAATACTCAGTACATATTTATATGCAGATGGCAGGAACAATTTAAGAATACAAATCAAACTGGTAATTGGGAAATTTTAAAATGTGCAGAGAATTTCTCTCTATATAAAAGATTCATTTAAAATTTATTTCAGGGAATTTTTATTACATTCAGAGGCTCAGCTGACATATTTGATTTTTATAACTTTGCAATAGGTGGCAAAAACAAAAAGAAATGAGGACATCATGGATCACCATCACACTAGAACATAGATTTGTTATCAAACTGTGTTATAAAGATTTCTTGAACCTAAGAGCTACAACTCTGTAATTTTTTCTGAAAATACACCATGTTTTATGTTCTTTATATGCTCGCAAGGTTGACAGGAGTTAATTGCATAGTTGAAAATGGTAATTACCTGGTAACTATTTATCACTATTATTGTATCTCATGAAAGCCTAGGATTGCAATTAGCTCTCTGTTCATTACCATGGCACTTGTAATGGTAAAGTATTTGCATAATGTACATTCTATAGTACTCTTTTCTTCCTCTGAAATTCAGATAGCATTTTACTTTAGCAACAAATATTTTAGACTTCTATGTCAAGGTGAAGGACAGTTTACTTGGACTTGTCTTCTGCCCTGCAAATATCCTTAATGGGTGAGGTAAATACTCATAGTGCAGTGCTTATCCCAAAGGTTTAAGTCAGAACTGTGGAAAAAGAACCCGTGTATTCTTTTTGAGATTTCTATAACAGAGATCTACTGAAATGTTACTAGAGAAGTATAAAAATTAGACTAATCATCTCAGTGTCATTGAGCAATCAATGGATGTTAGGGTACTGAACTGGTGGTCAGAAGAAATGAGTTTGAGATTCCAACTTTATATTTGCTGAATTATGATAATCATTTAACATCTTTGTGCCTCACTTTCCCTGAATTTATAAACAGAGATACTAGCTCCTCTGTCTTCTTCATAGAATTGTTATTAGAATGAAAATAAGTTGATATACATGAAAAACCTTTACAATCCCTCCCAAGGAATATGCAAATGTTTGTCACTAGAGGAAGGTCTTTTTTATTTCTCATACATATTAAAATTTACAGGGGGAGGAATAAATTGGGAGATTGGGATTGACATATACACACTACTATATATAAAATGGGTAACTAATAAGGATCTACTGTATAGCACAGGGAACACGACTCAATACTCTGTAATGACCTATATGGGAAAAGAATCTAAAAAAGAGTGGATATATGTATATGCATAACTGATTCACTTTGCTGTACACCTGAAACTAATACAACATTGTAAATCAACTATACTCCAATAAAAATGAAAAAAAAAGACCTAAGGTTCAAATAATAATTATTTCCTAAAGGGTCTCAGTTCTGTCATACAATAAACAATGGATTTATAAAGATTAAAAAAATTCACAGTAAACTATAACAAAAAGCTCATTTAGGGTGTTTAAGAAATCACTATGAAACTAGATTAATTTCTTAATAGAAATAAGAAAATGCCTATAGGGTCTGCTTGAAAAATCATTTTATTGATTTTCACACAAATGAACTATTTAGATGTAAATGTCAAAGCAAATCTCCACAGAATCTGCAGGATATCTAGATTTATTAATCAAGTCAATGTATTTAACCTCCAGAGACCAGTATGGTCCTTTCTCTTCTTTATTTAGGTATGGAAGAAACAGAAGTCATACCTCTCATGAATATTTGCTGCTATCATCAATGCAGTAATGTTGTGGACAGGCTGGATTGACCCCTAGGTTTGGAATTTTTCTACCCCAGGGCCTGGTTTGACTTGTAGTTTTGAAGTCTTGATTAGCTTATCTGCAAGTTGCCTTTGCCACAGAGAAACAGATTCATGTACAGAGAGACTGATAATGCACCCTAAATCCATTTGCTAATTTACAGTAAGAAATATCATAAACTTATCTTCATAATAACACTAATGCATTACTTTGCTTTATAGTTCCTAACCTTTGAATTCATTAACTCATTTTGGAACCTCATCACGTAACGACTTTTGAACAGAATGATCTCATTTGTTTATTGTTTTGTTTTGTTTTTTGTTTTTAAACGAAGGGCAATCTGTTTTTTAAAATTATTTTTGACTGCATTGGGTCTTCATTGTTGCGTGCTGGCTTTCTCTAGTTGTGGTGAGCAGGGGCTACTCTTCGTTGGGGTGCGCGGGCTTCTCATCGCGGTGGCTTCTTGTTGCAGAGCAAGGGCTCTAGGCGCGCGGGCTTCAGTAGTTGCGGCTTGCGGGCTCAGTAGTGTGGCTCACAGGCTCTAGACTGCAGGCTCAGTAGTTGTGGCTTAGTTGGCTTAGCTGTGGCTTAGCACATGGGCTTAGTTGTTCTGCGGCATGTGGGATCTTCCCGGACCAGGGGCTCGAACCCGTGTACCCTGCATTAGCAGGCGGATTCTTAACCACTGCGCCACCTGGAAAGTCCCGATCTCATTTATTTCTAAACTACTTATTTTCTCTATTTACCAGGTGGAAAATACCAAAAAGTGCAAAGTAGAACAGGAGACCATATCTTAGTTGTCAAAAAGAACACACTGTTAACAATTCTTCACATTTCCTTCCTTTTCTATGCCAAGTATATAATTGAGATCATATTGTACATGCCATTTAAATGTCAAAGTTTTCTCTTTTTTTCTGGTTAAGATGGCAATCTATGACTTTTGTAAAAACTTTGGAAAAGTTGTAGAAAACAGATAAAAGCTCAAATCAGAAAATGAAAACCAGAAAACATACAGTTTATTACTGTAGTTAACCATCGTTAACATCTTGGTGTATTTCCTTCCAGTGTTTTACTCCTTTTAATTTAATTTTTTTTTTTTTTAACTTAGTCGGGATCACTCCAAAGCAGGAATGTTTGGGGAGACAGCCTCTGGCTGGGCTGGGAATCAGGCAGCCTCTATTCTCGAGTCTAGTGAACTGGAAGCTGCAGATCAGCACTCTTCTTCCTGGACAGGGGTAGCAAGAGTGAATATTTTCCTTTAAAGCTCACGTGTTTCCGTATTCTAAGCTGATTTGCACATTCTTCTCTTTTTTCCCCAGCATCTTCAAGGCCACCGACACCTGCCCCATGCTTCAACAAGTTATCCTTGATGGCTTCTGGAAGCCCATTTACTTCTGCTTAACTAAAGACTCCTGCCCCCATTTCACCTTCTCCTGCGGTGACTGAGGAGGTGGTAGGAGGCCGCTAGTTCGAAGCTTCAAAGGGACCTGCAAACCTGAACAGTGGAGTCGGAGCCCTAGCCCCGCCGCAGGGTCAGGAGTGCCCGGGGGCTCCACTAGGAGGCTCCGTGTCTCTCTATGGAAGGGTTGCGACCCGGGAAAGCCTTCGTGGCTATGTCCCCGCTCCAGGGGCGTGTAGCTCGCAGAGAGGCCAGCCCAGCCTCACCGCTCCCGAGGTTATCATCAGAGCGCACTTCCACGTGGCTCTGAGTCCTCACATCCCGCTGCCCTCGGGAGGCCTTTTCTCGTCGCGAGGTTTTTAGGCCCGACGCTCGCTCTCAGCCTCTCGGGAGATTCCGGCAGGCCTCTGTCCCAGAAAACCAAACGTCCGAGCTCTCTGCCTCGCTTTGCGAGCCAGGAGAAGTGCGTCCCTTCTCGCTTGCCTTATGCCGGGCGAGGCGGAGACCGCACTACCGTGCCGCCAGCCGGAGGGGGGGACGCTCACGTGCGGTCCTCTGTTTTCCGGCCGGTAGCAGTGGATCCCGCGAAACCACCGATCAGCCTACCAGGGTCAGTATTATATTGTCCTGAGAGCTCTCACAAGAGGCAGACAATACCATCCACTCGAGCTCGGCTGCAGACGCGCCCCTTCCCTCCCCCCTCGGTTCGTCTGGACCGCCCGCAGTTGCAAGCGCGCCAGCCGCCGCCGATTTGCCTCGGCCTTTGACAGCTCGGCCCGAGCACCTCCGGGCCTCGAGTCCCGGCTCAAGGGGCGGGGCGAGGCGGGGCGAGCGAGCACTGGGCGGGGCGAGTGCGAGCGGCGGCGCTAGGAGGGAGCGCCCGAGCCCAGCAGAGCAGAGCCGAGCGGAGCGGAGCGGAGCAGGGAGGTGCTGCAGTGAGGCAGGCAGAGCCCGGGCGGCTCCGCGCCGATCGTGCTGCGTCCCCGGGCTCCGCGCAACCCCGCCTCTGCCCAGGCTCCCGCAAAACTTTTATTCTTTGGGGCCCCCTGGGTGTCTGAAGGACTCGGAGAGCTCGGCCCGCTCTGCGCTCCCCTGCGGCGGCGACCAAGGGGGACGTGCATCTCTCACCCGCGGGGCTCTAGCGCCTCGCGCCTCTTCACGTGCCGATCGCTCCCCGGAGCAGCGAGGGGGCAACCGCGGAGGCGCCGCGGGGGCGCCAGCGTCCCGGAACTCTCCCGCCCACCGCGGCAGACCCGCCCGGCGCAACTTTAACTTGATTTCTCTCGTCCAGCCCCGGCACCCGCGACTGCTGCTGCCACCGCCGGCGTCTCGGCAGCCGCCGCCTCACAAAGGGGCGTAGGGAGGGGAGGCGGCGCGGGCGGCTGGCTCAGACGTCGGTGTGCTGGGCGCGGGCCTCCGGGCCGCAGAGGCCGGGAGACAAAAGGGAAACTGCCTCTGTTCACCGTGCGGGCTCAGAGCTGCCTGCTCGTCCATCTTCCGCCCGGCTCCGTGAGCCTCCTCCCCCTAACCGTCGGCTGCTGCTCCGCCTCCCTCCCCGCGGGCTTTCCCCGCAGTGCTCCCGGACCCGGCGAGCTTTCGGGGCGCGCGTCGCTGCTGGTGGTTGGGGCTCTAGCGATAATAAATGATAGAGGATACAATGACTTTGCTGTCTCTCCTGGGTCGCATCATGCGCTACTTCTTGCTGAGACCTGAGACGCTCTTCCTGCTGTGCATCAGCTTGGCGCTGTGGAGTTACTTCTTCCACACGGATGAGGTGAAGACCATCGTCAAGTCCAGCCGGGACGCCGTGAAGATGGTGAAGGGCAAGGTGGCCGAGATCATGCAGAACGACCGACTGGGAGGGCTCGATGTGCTGGAGGCCGAGTTTTCCAAGACCTGGGAGTTCAAGAGCCATAATGTGGCCGTGTATTCCATCCAGGGCCGGAGAGACCACATGGAGGACCGCTTTGAAGTTCTTACGGACCTAGCCAATAAGACGCATCCGTCCATCTTCGGGATCTTCGACGGGCACGGGGGCGAGGTAGGAGATCTCTGGGGCTTTGAGTGTGTGTGTGTGTTTGTGTATGTGTAAACAACAGGACGTGGTGGGCGTGTCGGGTACCACCTGTGTGCGAGGGGCGTGGTGATGACCTGGTGTCGGGCTGGACAAAGCCACTAGTTCCAAACGTGGCCAAGTTGCCAGAAACACCGCGGGATCCAGATCTCTTGTACTGAGGGTCCAGTGTGGGGGAGGAAGGGCCATCCATAACCTATTTCATGCCTCATGAGGTTTCCCAAGGCCAGAGTCCAGCAAATGACTGTTAGTTTTGCTGGAAGAGTTAGTGGTTCCTACAGTGAACTTTGGCCCAGGGTCTCAGCGCCCCTGTTATGGGGTTTGAGGCCGAGCTAGACGCAAAGAAGGAAGAAATCTTTGATTGTCGTTAGGAAAAAGATAAAATCTGCAGAGCCGAATCAGTGAGGACTTAGTAAGGATGAAGGAAACTGACTCCTTTCCAGCTCTTTCGCCCTGAGGAGGAACCCGAGGGGCAGCGCTGCGCTTCTTCCTAATTCCATTAACTTTACAAGTGCAATCCGGCCACTTGACAGCAGCGCTTTGCTGGCCGCCTGCTTTTAGCTGGATCGAGGCACGGGACCGAGATGCCTCTGGCCTTTGCAGAGGTGGCAATACCCGCAGAGGTAGCGGTGCCCAGATCTTGCCCCTGCGCCCTGGCCGGCGTGGGACGCAGACGTCTCCCTGCTTCTAAATTCCTTTATTTGGGGTTCATGTGGGAGCAAGAGATGAGGTTAGAGGCCGGTTCAAGTCCCTCTCCCGCATTTCTGCGGCACCCTGATTGCTTGTCGGGGCTCAGATTTCCTGGAGGTCAGGGCGAGAGTTGGCTTTGGTCCTTGGGCATCGGCCCAGGCGAAGTGAGTGGCAAATGTGGCTCCAGAGCGGTGCTCCAGAGAGTAGCAGGCCAGCCACCCCATCTCTCCAAACTTGGCAGTTTGGAAAAGAGTTTCATTGCTGCATACTTTTTTTTTAAAACATACCTTCTTACTCCCCGCACCCCCTCTTCACCACCCTTTCTTCATCATTTCCTCCTTCCCCCGCCCCCTCTTCCCATCCAACTTTTCCCCCTCAATTCTCTTGCCGCTTCTGGTCTCTGGGTGGGCTGTAGGGGATATCATTCTCTTTCAAGCTTGTTCTTTGGCCTTTGTTTTGGGTGAACATTGAGAACGCTCTCAACTGGGTATCTTAACTGCATTCTCTCTTTGATACAAGGTCACTTCACCCAACCCTCTGCTAATCTTTCCCACATACTGTATGTACCTACCTGGTAGAACCAACTTTGCCAGGAATGGCAAACTTGATTGGAAAATTTATTTGGTAGAGCTGAAATCAGTTTTTGCTATCTTCCATCCACCCTAGCCCTTTCTATATTCTGTTTCAAAACGAAGGTTTCTCACTGATTGTAAATTTGTAGCCTCTTGTGTAGTATGGGGTTCTTTCCTTTCCCCTTGGGTAGGTGAAAGATGTGAAGTTAATTGAGGGAAGGGACGCTGTGTATTTGGGTAAAAAACATATCTGAAAGATAAGGTTGCCAATATAATGGCTGATTTGTCTCCTGGTCTGAATCAGAATGTCTATATTTTCATTTTATGTGCCTTGACTGTTGTAAATCATTTAATAAAGCTTATATTTATTATATACTTTATATTAAAATTGTTGGCAGATGATGATCTGATTCTTGTGTTAGAAAGTACAGTTTTATTCTTAACTTAAAGGTCTGGATGTAGTATTAATGTTGTGAAACTCTGGGTTGTGCTCATCTGGGTGTGCTGCATTGGCATGTTTTGAGCCTGCACATGTAAGTGAATGAGTATTTTTAAATTTTCTTCTAAGCTGATATTCTAAAACGTGAATATTGAAGCCTCCAACAGATTTCAGGTTGAAAAATTTCCAGTATTATCTTCTGGCAAATGTACCATTCAGAAAAGGGGCATGCGAAATGCTTTTATTTAACTAGAAATAGTTTACATGTATAGGGCTTTTCGTTAAATTTTTAAATAATAAAAGAGATCATCATTGTTAGCTAAACTATGAAATGAGTTTCATTGTGCCTTATATTAAAAAGCTTGCTGTTTGCAAAATAATATTATCAGTACCCTGAAATACAGAACAATTGTTCTGTCTATAATATCCTACAGTGCATAGCCAGTTCATTCATTTTGGCTTTGTTTTAGGGCAAAATAAGGAGTTATAAAAAAGAGCTATTTAATTGCTATTGGGAATGTGATGACAAATAATCTTAGGTATTTCTCTCTTCCTTTTTCTTTCATTCAAAGAAAATCCAACCATCTAATTCTTGTCGTCTGTGTTGTTTAGCTTCTTTAATATTCACCAGAGGAGGGTGCCACTGTTTGATTTTGGTGTAGATGATAGTTCTCACCTTTCAGAAAAGAGGAAGCTTTTTCTGAACTCTCTACATACACATATATGTAGAGAGTAGTAGTAGTGTGGTATGGAAGATGATGAGGAATTTAATTTTGTTTCTAATAATTCAAACTAATAAGATAGGCTATTAAAAATCAGGACCCATGGTAGTGCTTTTAGATACAGAAGGAACCTAAGCCACCTTGTATATCTATTTCATTCTGTTTTTTAGATGAGAGGTTTATTGATGGCAGGAGAAGTTGTAACCTTCCTTAGACTGCATAGCTTATTCAAGGCCTTTAGTTTGATAAGCTTTATATTAAACCAGTGGACAAATTAGTTTGCATATTTACCTAGGTAAATAGATAGCACACTAGGGATACAGAGGTGAATGAGACATGATTCCTATTCTCAGAAAGTTTCAGTGTGGTGAGAGAGATAGACCTGTGTACCAGAAATTATAGTCATTGTGTGCTTAGGGTGTTATTGGAATACTGAAGAGGGTCATTTAAATCAAATTGGAAGGTGCGAGGCCCTGCTAAAGACACCTTGAAGGCATCATTTACTGCAAGGTTAAAAGTGTAGGCTTTGAATCTGTGCTCTGCCTTAAACTAGCTGTGACCTTGGGCAAGTTGCTTAAGCAGCTTTATCTGGGAGTTTTTTTTTCTTTTTTCGGTATTCGGGCCTGTCACTGTTGTGGCCTCTCCCGTTGCGGAGCACAGGCTCCGGACGTGCAGGCTCAGCGGCCATGGCTCACGGGCCCAGCCACTCCGCGGCATGTGGGATCCTCCCAGACCTGGGCACGAACCCATGTCCCCTGCATCGGCAGGCGGACTCTCAACCACTGCGCCACCAGGGAAGCCCTATCTGGGAGTTGTTAATCTGAAAAATATGGATAATAATGCATGTGAGGTTCATGTCATCAGTTGTATTAATACCCTATCTAGAAAAATACTTGATGGAGAGAAGGATGTGGAAGAAGAAAGCTTAGAGACCAAGAAGTCTGTAATGTTGGGGCGACGGTATCCAAGGGAAGGAAAGAGACTCTACACATGAAAGCCACAACTTTGATCACTAGACAGTTGTATGTTGGATATAGATAATTCATTAGGTATCCACCGAACTGTCTATCACTGTTTGTTCTAACTTCTGGTGAACTGATTATTAATTTAGGATTCCAGGTATCCTAGCATTGGGGAAGTAGCATCCTGGCTTCAGGTGCAAATTTTCTGATTAGTGAAAAGGAATATTCTTTATGATTAATTAATAAATTGGTATTCTGACTTGTACTTAAGCCTCTTCTGAGTTGTTAACATGAGTTAGTTCTCGAGTCTGTTCAACTGTGTATTTTTGACAAAGTTATGTTCAACTGTGTATTTTTGACTAAGCTATGTCTCCAGACTTGTTATGCTGAGAACCAGACTCTGGATGGCTGTGATTTCCAGATGGATGATAGCTTAATGAGCCATGTTTTTTTTAGAGGTGCTATGGACCAGCTTCCTTACTTGATTCCCTTGGGCCCTTGATAACATTCTAACCACCATACTATGGATGGATGGTTGAAAGTGTGTGTGTGTGTGTGTGTGTGTGTCTAAAGCTATGGCAGTGACTCTTTTGCTGTATAATGAAAATTAAAATAACAAAAAGGAAAAAAATAGCTTAGATTGTATCAACTAATGTGGAAAGGTTATTTTTAAAATTGCAAAATACTGTTTATCTAAGAAAATTGTTTTGGGTGCTTATCTATAATTTTTATCCACAGGCAAAATGTGTTTTTTGTTTTAAACTTTTTATATTAGCTAGAAGAAATACCACTGACCGTTTGAGGCACCTTTGTCAATGTTCATGGCTGAAATTTATATAGAAGAATGATTGTGTTCTATATGTGTATGGACATTATTGTATTAAAGGTCATATATCATTGTATCATAAAATTGACACACAGCCATTTAAGCTTAGAGTTCCACACTTCACATCAGAGAGAAGCTATACTTCCGGTGCTTGTCAGGGGCTATAGTCTTGAGGCTTAGCACTTCTCAGAAGCTCAGAAGACAAACTGCTAACGGAGGGTTGCCTGAAGGATATGTACAGTCTAGTTCTTTTTTTTGGTACGAGGGCCTCTCACTGTTGTGGCCTCTCCCGTTGCGGAGCACAGGCTCCGGACCCGCAGGCTCAGCGACTCATGGCTCACAGGCCCAGCCGTTCCTCGGTATGTGGGATCTTCCCGGACCGGGGCACGAACCCGTGTTCCCTGCATTGGCAGGTGGACTCTCAACCACTGCGCCACCAGGGAAGCCCCCTGTCTAGTTCTTTAGATGAGTGGTTCTTAACTTTTCTTGAGTCATGCTTCTCTTTGAGGATGTTATGAAACTACCGACATATCCCCCAGAAAAATGGACGTGAGCACAGCAAGTTTTGTTTATAATTTCAAAGAGAATTAGATGCCTGAAGCCTCTGGATTTTAGGTTAGTCTAGATAGAATAAAATCTGTCTCTGATAAATCTAGACCTGCAGGGAGCTGTGTACCTGGACTTCACCTTGCCCTGATTGCCTTCCTCTCTGTCATTTTGCATTTATTGACTTGTGTGTTGGCATTTGTTTGTGAGGATTGTTATGAGGGATGGTCTCCCAAAGCTCTCTGACAAATCAACTTTAGGGATGTCACTGAAGACTTTATTTGTTACAGTATATAATATCCTCTTTATGAGGACCAAGGAAGAGAGAGTTCTCTAAGAGCTTTTTGTTTTTATCTTAAGGATGCTGAATCATGTAACTCATTGGATCATCCTGTGTTTGTTGGCTGCCAGCAGTGTTAGAGCCAAACCTCTGACCTACCTCTAGCAAGTGTGCACAATTTTATTAATTCGGTACATGAACCTCACTCCCAGGACAGCTTATATTTCCTACATTTAGTTTTCCTTTGTCCCATTTTTCTCTTTCTCCTCTTAGATATGTCATTTTATCTTGTGGTATATGTATTTATGTAAGTTTCATTGGCTCCTCTCTAAAATAAGATATACTACTTCCAAATAAATAAATTATGAGTGGCATAATGAATGATCTGCCTTCCAGACGTTACAACTGACGTTACTAAATGTTGGGCTCCCACATTACTGATGTACAAGAAGCCTGTAGATTTAGTGTGGACAAATGCCTTAGGGTTTAAGAGAAAATTCAGGTTATTTTGTTTTAAAATGACACATTAACATTTGTGCCCCAAAAGGGGGAGGCACTTTACCTTTTTTTAAAAAATAAATTTATTTATTTTATTTTTATTTATTTTTGGCTGCGTTGGGTCTTTGTTGCTGTGCACGGGCTGTCTAGTTGAGATGAGCGGGGGCTACTCTTCACTGCAGTGCACGGCCTTCTCATTGCGGTGGCTTCTCTTGTTTCAGAGTACGGGCTCTAGGCACGGGTTTCAGTAGTTGTGGTGCACAGGCTTAGTTGCTCTGTGGCATGGGGGATCTTCCCGGACCAGGGCTTGAACTCTTGTCACCTGCGTTGGCAGGCGGATTCTTAACCACTGTGCCACTAGGGAAGCCCCGCACTTTCCCTTTAATAACCCATTCCTGTCCTGTGCTTAGCAGCTGTTTGTAGGTGAATGTAGGATCCTGACTGCTGACCATGGTGCATCTTCTGAACAGATTGTTTAGAAATTCAGTTTAATTAAACCAACATTTTCTGTATAGTCTGTGGCATAACAGAGTTATGCTCTCTGTGATGCCCAAAGATGGATCAGTATATTCTCTGTCCTCAGGGAGCATTCCATCTACTTGAAGAGATGAGTTTTTAAAAAATAGCAGAACTACAAGATGCAGTTGGACCACCTACAAGAGAGTGGTGGCCTGATGGAGCGAGCTTGGGGAGTCTTGGATAATTTTGAAGAGGAACTGACATTTGACTATATCCTAGCATTTCAGTAGACAGAGATTGGGTGGAGGGAGGATGAAAAGATGACATAACAGGTGGAAGAAAAAGTGTGAACATGGATCAGAGGAAGTAAAATGCAGTCACAGCTGGAAGAAAGGCAGGTAGCTCTATTTGTTTAGAGCAGGCTTTCCCCATATGCTGTAATCTAGAAGCCCACTCATTTTTCTTCCATATTTAAGTACCTTCTGTTTTATGATATACTTCATATTGCTTTTTACTGATTTATTTTTATAAGTTTATTTATTCACTTTTGGCTGCATTGGATCTTCGTTGCTGCATGCAGGCTTTCTCTAGCTGCGGAGAGCGGGGGCTGCTCTTCGTTGCGGTGCGCGGGCTTCTCATTTTGGTGGCTTCTCTTGTTGCGGAGCATGGGCTCTAGGTGCGTGGGCTTCAGTAGTTGTGGCACGTGGGCTCAGCAGTTGTGGCTTGCGGGCTCTAGAGCGCAGGCTCAGCAGTTGTGGCGCACTGGTTTAGTTGCTCTGTGACATGTGGGATCTTTCCGGACTAGGGCTCGAACCTGTGTCCCCTGCATTGGCGGGCAGACTATCAACCACTGCACCACCAGGGAAGTCCCATATTGTTTTTTAGATATCTGTGTTTTTAAAGTTAAGTATATTTGTTAAAAAAATAAATTTCATATCAGCACTGTGAGTAGAAAGTCCATAAAATGAAATTCTTGGCCTCCAACTTGCTAATAATCTATCTCCATCTTGATGGAGTAGAGCGATTCTAAAAAAGTTCTTCTCCTAGTCTCTGGTTACCTCTAGAGTCCTTCTGTCCCCCTCCCCTGGCTCTTTATGAACAGAAAGGTGGCTTTTAAAATTGAACTATTGACCAGTTAAATTGAAGTGAGGCAGGTTGCTTGTTCCCTTCGCAGGTGGAAGGTACCTCTGGTGATGCCACTCTTTGAGGAACCCTGGTTTGGAACAGCTTTCCACTGTGTGGACTCATGTGAGAGATGAGATTTCATGTGTAACACACCTCCATGGGGAACCCAGAATGATAGGCAGTTCACAGTGTTCTAGTAGAAATTCCACCCCCATTTCTAACGCAGGTACATGAGAAGACATTATAGGCATAAACCTGAATCCTTTCTAGCTTAGTTTAAAAAGTAAATAATTCATAAGTTTTTGGTACTTGAGCCATTATTGGTTACAAACTATGACTACTTACAATGACAGGATACACAGTGACATGTGTGCTGGGACCCACAGTTGAGGAGCCTTAGCCTGGAGTTTATGGTAAACCCAGGTGAGGAGTTGGAGATGCTGCTGGAACGTTTGTCAGCACTGACACTGAAAGCCACACTGAGCAGCCTGGGCCATGTGCTGTAGATATTGGAGAACCACTGGATATTTTTGAGCAAGGGAATGGCTTTTAAATCCATGCTTTAGTAATTCTGTTCCTTTAATCTATATAGAGGATTGATGTGAATGAACAAGATAGAAAGGGTGTGTGTGTGGGGGGTGTCAATTGGGGAAGCCTGGACCAGAGCAGTGAAGAGGAAACCCAGGGGTGTGGGCCATTGCTGGAAAGGGGGAAGGAATGAATTGGAGACCCTCTGAAGTAGTAAGACTGCTGTGGGGGTCCCCAGTGTGACAGCGTCAACATGATAGAGGGCGGTTGATAGAAGAGCAAATTTGGACAGTAGTGAGAATAGTGTGAGTTTGGCTGTAAATTTGTTTCCCTTTTTCCCTGGATGTTTTCTGGGATGTTTTTTGGGATTCATAAAATGTTTGTTGACTGTTTAGCTCCCCAGTTTGTAAAACATTATTTCTGTCATACCTTCTCTAAATGGTTACATTTTAAAATAATGAAAATATACATTGTATGTAATATCTGATTTATTCAAATGGAAAGGCATTTATTACAATTCCAATGGAAAGGCATTTATTACAATTTTACTTTGTTACCAGGAATAATTTAGGCTTGTTATGAGGTTGGTTTTCCCAAGACTAAAAACCAGCACTATATCTTCATGTCTCTTAAATGATTTCATTTCCTTGACACTGCTTTTAAAATAAAAAATATGTATATCATTCAGTCTCAGATGAAAATGTTCCCTGGGCTCTGTTCAATTTAAATGTAAGCTCATAATTCGTCAGGGACTCAGATTTTTAAAAAGTGATATTTTAATTTTGAACGTTAATACTTGAAGCATTTGTTTTATTCTAATTTCTACTTTAATCTTGAACTACTTCAGTAATATAGTTTTGTGGTTTAACTTTTATTACCATTTTAATAATCCTATTTAATAAATATGAAAGTAAATCTGCAGCAAATTAAACATATTTAAAAATAAATTAATTTTAAAATTATAAGAGTAATATGACTACATGATAGATAGTATAGAAAAGAAAAAAAATCATTCAAAATTTCATTATCCTGTACATCCACTGTTACGATTTTGGTGTATTACTTGCTCGTCTTTTTTAATATGCATTTAAAATATAATTTTACAGTGTTATACATATAGCTTTAAATCTTGGCTTTTTTTTCACTTTGTACAATCCTGTAAACCCTTAGTTATTTTGCTCCATAATTCTTTATTATATTTCTAACGTATTTTTTAGTGATGGAGTGATATTTTACTGAATGGATATTTGATAAATTACTCAATTGCTTCCTTATTGGTATACATTTAGGTTCCTCTAACTTTTCACCATCACAAATAACATTGTAATAAGTGTTTTTGTGCTTTTACTGTAGTTTGGATTATTTCTCCAGGGTGGGTTTCCAGAAGTGGGATTTCTGGATCAAAAGAGAAGTAAAGAAACCACTATTATTGGTAGTAATGATATTAATAATGGTTGACAATTATTGAATATGTATAATATGCCAGGTAGTGTTTAAAGTACTTTACTTATATTACCTAATTTTAATTATCATAACAATTTTTGAGGTAGGTACTGTGTTATCCACATTTTACATATGTAGAAATTAAGGCACTGAGAGGTTAATTTGCCCAAGGACTGTCCACAGTTCATAGATGGTGAAACTAGGATTTGAAACTGGGATTCAAAGTTAGAGCTATTTATCTCCAAAGCCTGTGCTATCAGATTCTGGTTGGAGTTCTACAAATCTCATAATTTGGGCAATAAAGTGCAGATAGCATTGTTAGGTGGACCCTGCCTGGTCTTCTTGTGTTAGTCAGTAAGACTTGGTGTTTCTTCTTTGACGGTTGTGTCCCCGTGTCCCTGTGACATGTTGCTCTTGAAAACTCTACACTGGAACCTTGGTAGGTAGATCTTATAATTACCTGAGAAAGTCCTGAAGTTAAAAAAATTAGAGGTCAGAAGTCAGAGCAGGTGATGACCCACACTTAAACAGCTGTTCTCAGCCACTCCCCTTCTTTGCTGGCAGAATCTCTAACCCACTACAGAGATTCCCTGACGTTTTTGCCTCTTGACTCATGAAAGGCTTGCATAGATGTTATGGTGGCATTAACATAGCCATTCTCAATAAACAATAACGATTTATATTTTATTTTAAGGTACCAAGGGCTTGACTTTAGAATAAGTATGTAGGGGTGTGTGTATATTTGCATAATTTCCCTTTATACTGAAGCACTGTATTCCCCCCCCTTTTTTTTTGAGGGCCAAAATAATTTCCTAATACATAAATGACTGTAAATTTAAAAGAGCAAAATACTATATTGTTTCATTTATTTATTATTTTTGGCTGTGTCGGGTCTTAGTTGTGGCACACAGGATCTTTCGTTGTGGTGCGCGGGCTTCTCCCTAGTTGTGGCGTGTGGGTTTTCTCTCTCTAGTTGAGGCACGCAAGCTCAGTAGTTGTGGCCCACAGCTTAGTTGCCCCGTGGCATGTGGGGTCTTAGTTCCCCGACCAGGGATCGAACCCGAGTCCCCTGCACTGGAAGGTGGATTCTTTACCATTGGACCACCAGGGAAGTCCCTTTTCATTTGTTTGTAATACTGAGTTGGTATGTTTAGTTTGAGTAGATGCTACATCTTTTGTTTCCATTCCAGAAGACTACTTAATACTTTGTTCTCTTAGTCAAGCCTAGTCTTCAGGGATGGCTAGTTATAATCTGTTTTTAATATAAATCTGCAAGTTAGGCATCTCTGGGCCTGTAATCACTTGGAAAGGGTGCCTTTTTATAATTTCTACAAAAGTGTAAGTCACCATAGCAATAGGCTGTATTTCTGAGACTCACATTCTTTACTATACCGTCCATCATTGTTGCCCTTCTTGTTCTGCTCCTGTGTGAGCAGCTGACAGATAATCTGTGTTTTAGTTCCTAAGCCGAAGACCAGTTACCCACTGCACATTATGCAGCAAACCTTATGACTTCCCTAGAGAAGTGAATACTTATTTGCGTTTGCTTTTCAACATTGTTGGTCATTATAAATGTGAATGGGGCTTTAATGCCCTGTAGTAATAAATCTTAAATATTTGAAATGGTATTTTTAACAGGACAGTGTATATTCATCACTACTCTTGGGCAGTAAAGTTTTAAACCTAAAAACATTACAAAATTTTTATTCTCTTAGTTATAGAATTGCCATAGGTCAGAAACTTTTATTCTGATAAGTGTATACCATTTCCTTTTTAATCTAGTAAGTGCTTTCATTTCTCTTTTTAATTAAATAAATTAACTCTTAGTTAAATTAGTCACTGGACATTTTCTGGCCAATAAGCCTCTTAACTGACACTGGCAAGATTTTATAGAAATTGAGACATAGATTTCGATCATACTGTTCACCTTTTTGATCCTTAGTATAACGAGATGAATTTGCTATAAGAACTGAGTTGCACAGGTATGTGATAAATATAACTGGCCCAGAATTTGGGATTAAGAAGTTTTTACTTCTCTTTTATTTTAACACTTAGATGTTTTCCTAAATTTCTGTTTAGAAAGAAGATAAATTTTCTCTTTAGATAGGCCTGGCAGGGATCTTGAATTGTCGTATAATCCAAATATAGTGCCTAAGGCTTCACAGCTACATGAATAATCTATTTTTAAAGACTTTCATCAAGGATATTCCACATTGGTCCTGGAGAATTTTTTTCGCTATAATCCTCTCAGGAAAATCATCTTTATATGTGAACTATATCCCTTTGGTTTAAGCCTATTTCTTTTAGTCTGGCCTCAACAGAGATAATTTAGGATTAAGTTGTTACCATTTGTAAATCAGTAAGATTATGGTAATCAAAAATCTCCTCCCCCCATATTAAATAGGTACATCAAATTTACGGGAGGAGTACTCATCTCAGAAAAAGGGGATACAAGATAATTTCAACCGAAGACAGAATAATGTTTCCAGATAATCAATAATGCCTCCTTTCTGTAAAGAGCTAGTTTGGCAATAAAGGAAATGTCCTCTTCCAGTTTTACAGATTGACTGGTTTTGTCTTTTATGTCCATTGTCAGAGACTTAAGTGCTTCAGCTGGAGTAAATTTGAGCTGCACATCTAGGTGGTGCATTATTTGAAAGTTTTTGGTTGCAAGTGACAGAATACTCAAGTGGAAGCAGCTTAAACTCTAGGGACATTTATTATCTCACATAACAAATGGCCTGGAAGTACGTGTTTCCAAGGTCGGTTAATTCAGCAGCTCAGTGACTTCAGTCTTAATATAACTACATCCAGAGACATGAAAAAGAAACTGTACCTGTCCTGCATTCTTAAAGCCTGAGGAAAACCTTCCTAGAAACTACCCCTCACATCTCCTAGGCCAGAATTGTGTCCGTGTCTAAACCAATGACTTGGCCATGGGAATACCATCACCATGATGATGAACTCTGACCCAACATAATTCACCCCATTTCTGGGGAGGAGCCCAGCTGCCTCTGGAGGTCATGACAGCCTAGAAAGGTGAACGAAACTAGAGTTTTGTTATCTAGAAGAAAGGAAAGTGGGAATGTTTGTTGGTTGGGCCCCACAGGTGGGAAGGGGGTTCAGAGAAGGTAGCCTGGAACATTTCTTGTCTACACATTTGCAACCTCGTTGAAGAATGTTGCTGTAAAGTATATAACACTGACATGGCGGGGGGGAAATTTAGAAGACTTTAGAAAAGGGTAAACCATCTTATTTTCGAATTGGCTTAGGGATGACTTTGCCTGGAAGCTGAGATATAAATTTGGTATTTTAGGGTTCCAGGAAGTCTTGAAAAACTATGAGGAGGTAGTTTCCTAAATAATTCAAGTTTTCTCTCTGTTCTCTGTTAAGACACAACAAGGAGGGACCTGGGTGTTTGGAGAGTAACAGGTGTTTTTTTTTTCTCTAATATATGACTGTGTGTTCAGTGTAGTTAATGCTATTGATAAATGTGGAAGTATCACAGCAGGTCTTTTGTTGGCTATCCATTTCTATTTTACCATCTTTCTGTTTCAGAAAATGAATTTGATCAAATTCAGTAGGATTTTTGTCCCTTAATTATTAAATGTCATTAAGTTTTATTATTTTGTTTAAAAATATTTGAATCTACTCCAGGCCAAGGAGAGGAGATTCCTGGGAGGTTCAAAATTTTGTACCCATTTTGGAGCAGGGCATTCTGGCACTAGTCTCGGCTACAGGGAGAAGGGAGGGCATTAAAGTCTTCAGATTTTTCTGTAGGACAAATGAATGCACTTGGAATAAATTCTGTGTCTGCCTATAGAGTACTCATCCTACTGTTCCTGCTATAAATTGATTACAACAAGGACATCTTTTTGTTGTTTTCCTGACTGATTATTGCCAGTCGGTAGAAGTACTTACTGAGTAAACTTCCCATTTAATTTTAGTACCTTTTCTGGTGATTCATGCACTACATTTTTTTCCCCCATAAAGATATGCAATCATATTGTCTACAAATAATGTACTTGTGTCTCCTACTTTCTAAATAGTTATGCTTTTTGTTTTTGTTTACTGCCTCAATGGACTAGTTAGAACAGAACAATGTTCTGTAATACTCATGATAGTGGGTGTTATCATGTTTTTGTATTTGAGATTATTTAAAAAGTTTGAGATGAGGGGAATGTGAAATGGCCTTAGTTTATGGACAATAGGGCTAACTTTTCTTTACTGATATAATGAAAGATGAAAACCAATGGTAAAGTAAGAGCCAAAGAAGAAAGGATATTCCAGGGATAGTAATATAGAGAATGAACAATCACAAGAAAGGACTAGAACTGAGTGTAGATATGATGCTGAAAACCAGAGTGCATTGATTACATGAAGCAAAGAACACTGTCTTTTCTTCTTTGGGGAAAAATTGTCATCACTAGGTCCATCTCATGAAAATGTTCTAGGAAGCATTAGTAGTCTAAACAATAGGCACAGTATGTGACATGCAGGATACTGATTCTGCAGGTTGTGGAAGACCTAGCAAGATGTGATGCAAGTAGGAATCCCTCCTTCTGGTTCCAGAGGAGTGGAAGGTCTGGAGCCATCTTCCCCTGGCACCTCTGCTGGTTTTGGTGAAGGTTATCCTTTTTTTTCCTCTGGGACTTCAAGAAGATTCTTGCCCTAATTTCTACTACATGTCTTGTAAGAAAACAGCAGCTGGTTGTGGAAGAGTATCATACTGAGGGGGTTAGGTCCTAAGTTGGTGTAAAAAGACAAGGTCATGTATAGCCAAAATCTCCCTGGAATATTCCCTCAAATTGACTGTAAGGAATAGTGTATATGATGTTGTACCTCTTATTCTGTAGAGCAATATGTAGTTATAAATGTATAATATCCCAAGTAACATATAGTGTAGAATAAAATGTAGTATTTGCAGGTAAAATATAGTTTTAAGGTGTTTTAAATGATATAAAAGAGTATCTTGAATTTGTGTAAATTTGTAAATAGCACCATTTCACTGTACCTTCTGTAAGATAATAGAATAAGAAATTGAAGAATATTTTTGAGATTTTCAGGTGACGACAGGAACTTACTTTTTTTAGAGAGAGCATGTTATACATTTCTGTGTGATCACTTTGAGAAAATTTAGTTTCTTAAAGTTTTAAAAGTACAAAGCAGAATAAACATGTGGCTTTTTGGAGTTAGGAGTAAGATTAATTTATCCTGATTATTTTGAAAGTTAATTTTAGAGAGATAATTATAATGCCATATTGAGTACTTTATTTTTAATCTAAGTGCCAGCCATATCTTTGACGCTAGATGGGAATACAGAGATGGGCACATAGCCTGGTAATTTGTATTCATAAATACATAGAAGTAGTTTATACTTGCTATTTCTTTCTTGCCTATGGCTTGAGACCCTGGGGGATTTTATTCTCCAGCGATTTCAGAAGAGAGACCAATCAGGAATTCTGACCTTTCCCACTTTCCTGGTGTCTCTCCTGAGTGTCTGATATGGTACCTCAGGCCTAAATTCTTTAGATAAATGTCTGTTCCTGGGTTTGTCTAAGAATGAGACTTTTTGAGCAGCAAGGAATTCTTGGAAAGGAAGCTTGTATTTTAAGTATCTATGAGATCCAAGTGGCTGCTGATGAAGAAATCACGCGAGTAAAGAACTGGGATCCTGACAGTGGCCAAAGAAGCTCTTTACATTTCCCTATTAGAGCCATAGACCCTGCTCTGGTCCACAGAGCCACATAGCGATGGAAATTTTTTATCCCCAAAGGATTATGTAATGCAAGCAGTTTTAGACATGAAAGAGTACAGGCAGGCATGTATTTTGGAAATATCGCATAAGAGGGAATTCTTTGATGGAAAGGACAGCTAGTTTTTTTTTTTTTCTCTCTCAAAAATAGGATAACAGTGGGAGTGCCCAAGTGATGTTTCCACTTTACCAGAGAGAAGCCCTCATCTCCAGCCTTCATGGTGACTGTCTGTTAATGGAGATTAAGATATCCACTTTCTTCATTTAAAAAAATTTAACATTGGTACGATATTATCTGATACACAGTCCGTATTCCAATTTTGATGATTGTCCCAACTGTCCTTTTTTTTTTTTTTTTATTTTATTTATTTTATTGATTGATTGGCTGCGTTGGGTCTTCGTTGCTGTGCACGGGCTTTCTCTAGTTGTGGTGAGCTGGGGCTACTCTTCATTGGGGTGCGTGGGCTTCTCATTGCGGTGGCTTCTCTTGTTGCCGGAGAACGGGCTCTAGAGCGCAGGCTCAGTAGTTGCGGCGCACGGGCTTAGTTGCTCCGCGGCATGTGGGATCTTCCCAGACCAGGGCTAGAACCCATGTCCCCTGCGTTGGCAGGCAGATTCTTAACCACTGCACCACCAGGGAAGCCCCCAACTGTCCTTTTTAAAAACAGCTTTAGATATGATTGACATACAGTAAACTGCACATATTTAATATATACAATTTGATGAGTTTTATATATACCCATGAAACCATCACCACCATCGAGATAATGAACATATCCATCACCCTCAAAAGTTTCTTCATACCCCTTTGTAATACCTTTCTTCCAATGTCCTCCAATCCATCCATCACTGAGCAACCATTAATATGCTTTCTGGCACTATAGAGGTAGTTTGCATTTTGTAAATGGAAATATATAGTATGTACTTCCTTTCTTCCTGGCTTCCCTCCCGACCCCCCACCCCAGCATAATCATTGAAATTCATCTATGTTGTTGCATCTGTCAATAGTTAATTCATTTTTATCACTTAGCATTCTGTTGTATGGATATATCAACATTTGAACATCCATTCACATGATGTTGGACAGTTGAATTGATGCCAGTTTTTGCCTGTGAACATTCATGGACAAGTCTTTGTACTGACTTTTGCTTTCATTGCCCTTGGGTAAATACCTAGGAATAGAATGGCTGGATCATATGGTAGGTGTATACTAGCTTTCATTTTTTTTAAAAAAATATTTATTTATTTATTTACTTGGCTGTGCTGGGTCTTAGTTGTGGCACGTGGGATCTTCGTTGCGGCATGTGGGATCTTTTTTTTTTTTTTAGTTGCGGCATGCTGGATCTTTTAGATGCAGCATGCAGAATCTAGTTCCCTGACCAGGGATTGAACCTGGGTCCCCTGCATTGGGAGCATGGAGTCTTTGCCACTGGACCACCAGGGAAGTCCCGGTAGGTGTATATTAGCTTTTAAAAAAACTGCTAAACTGCTAGTCCAAAGTGGTTGTACTATCTTACATTTTCATCCTCCATGTATGAGAGTTCTAGTTGCTCTGCAGCCTTGCCAGTCTTTTAAATTTTAGTACTTCTAATAGTCATGAAGTGGTTGCTTAATGTGGTTTTAGTTTGCATTTTCCTAATGACTAATGATGTGGAGTTTCTTTTTAATGTACTTTTGGGAAGATGGTCTTCTTTTGAAAACACAGAAGAGGATGGTTATTAAATCTTGGTTTTCTTGTAAAATCTGACTTTTATCCTTGTCTCTATGCTGTGAGTGAAAAAAGAGAATAAGAAGTGAGAGGGGTAGGAGTGATTAGACATGACTCTCTCTTACTGAGAGAGGCTAGGAGTATAGCCAAAAAATAAGAGGTGTTGAGAGGTTGCACAGGGTAACCAAGAAATCAGATGAAACAAGGAGAGTGGATGAGAAGACCAGGGCCTGAGACCACTAAGGACAGTTTGTATTATCAGATTCTTTCATGTTCTTAAAACCACATGTTCTTATATTCCAAAGGAAAAATCTGAAAGAGACTTCTCTTAAAAAAGTGCCTTTGAAAACAGAGACTGTAGACACTGCTTCTGCTTTCTTTCTACTTATTTATTTCCTGTTATCATCTGACTCTTTTTCAAACCTGTTTTTTTGCAGGTTTTCAGAGGCCTCATAACTGCCACGTGTGATGGCTTATTTCCAGCCCTCATCTTCATAGATTTTTCTGTAGGATCTGGCTTTCTTGACCACCTTTGTCTTCTTAAGACTCATCTCCCCAGCCTTGGTGACACACTTATGTTTTTCTTTTCCTCCTCTGACTTCTGTTAGGTTTTCACTTCCTTATGAACCTGGGTTTTGAGGACAGCTGTACTCAGTGTGCTGGTGCCATTTTGTTTCTTTGCACCAGAATCTTTGCAACTTCCATGGATTCAGCCATCCTTTCTGAGCAGAGGGCTCTCCTTCCCATCTAGAGTCCACATCTTTGCATGCTGACTTATTGTTTTCTTTCTTGGTGTCACCTCCATAACAACCTGTCTGAAACCGAATTTGCCTCCTGTGTTCATAGATTAATTTCATCTCCAGACTTGTCTCTTTCTGTCATGGTGCTTTTTCTCAGTCTCCCACTCTTGAAACTACCATGTCACCTTTGCTTCTTCCCTCTTCATTCAAGTCTGTGAGACTGTGTCATACCTCTCATCTCTGTCTCCATCTTTATAGTCATGCTGCCACGATCCTAATTCAGGCTTTTCATCATGTCCTGCTAGGGTTGTGACAGTGGCTTCGTAACTGGTCGCTTAGTCTCTGGTCACTCTCCCTTCCAATCCACTCACTGATGTCTCTGATAGATCATTCTTCTAAACTCACTGGGTTGTACATTGTTTCTTTTAAAAAGTCTGTGATTTCTACCAACCATGATTTATTTCTCTGAAATTTGTAGAGTTCTAATGGCATCCCTGACTACTTTACCTTACTCAACCTTATCTTCTGTTGCTCTCCTACACAAAGCTCTTCACTGCAGTAAAATTGGTCTCTTTATTATTCCCCGAATACCTGATGGGTACACATGCCCACTGCTGCTACTGGTTAAAAGCTGTATTCCATTCTCTGAGAGATTTCTCGTTCCTCTTCCCCCATAGCTGTGTCTTGTCCTTATTCCAAGGCTTCCCTCAATTTCCTGCTCTTCTATGAATTCTTGCTTGGTAAGTCAGCTTTAAGTAATCATTCCCTCCTTTGAACTTATGATCTGTGACAGACAGTTGAACATTTTGTGTTATGACTCATTTTTAAGGTACTTTTTCTCTCCAGCCAGAGTTCAACTTCCTTGAGTTTCATGCCTCTGTGAAGTCTCTCTGGTGTGCCTGCACTGTTCCAGACGCTTGCATTCTGATAATAACAACACCTTACAATAATTCTAGAAGTAATGATACCTTGAAAATGAAGAGGAGACACCAAGTTGTATGACTGCGTTTGTTATCATTTTATCAGCTGGAAACCACAGGGCCCTGCTCATTCTGACTGTTGAGTGGCTGCAACATGCTAGGTGCTTTCACTGATGCTCTCTCACTGAATCCTCATGGTCCTTTGAGGCAGCTGTGGTTATCTTCATTTTACAGCTGGGGAAACTGAAGCTCAGACTACTGTGTGCCCAGGGTTACACAACTGCTAAGTGGCAGAGCTGGGATGAAAATATTTCCCTTGTCTGCCCCGATTCCAAAGCCCTCCTCTTCTCTGTGCCACACTGTCTTTATAGGTAAGGACAAGATTTGGCAAAGCATTCACATGGGGGTTATTTCTGAGGTACTGTTAGCACTCAGTTTGTAACACTTTAGATTATTTGTAATAAATGTTTCAAGTACATGGGAATGGAATCAAGTTGAGGAGATAAAGTAATTTATTTACACCATTCACTTGTATTTACTCTTTGTTTTTCTCATCAACTCTGGTGGCTTGTGCAATGTATGGTCCATCCAGAAGCCCTTTAAATAATGACCAAAGAAAATGCAGATTAAATGTATAGAATTCTGAAGATTAGCCTAGGCAAGAGGTTTTCATCAGTTTGACAGGTGACTCTATTTCTGGTTGTAAGGCAGGAATTTTGAGAATTGAAGCTGGCTCTTCAGAGGAAGCTAGGCAACCTTCTCTGCTTTAACTCAGTCTGCCCTTCCAAAGGTGGGTCAGTTATTTGGTTGGGTTGTTATGGATTTTAGGGCATTAGGCATGCCTCAGCTTTCAAAGATAAGTACAAAAGAACATCCTAGAGCTCAACTGAAAAAAAAGTTCAATCTATAGCTTCCCTCCCAAAAGCATCATGCAAAATAAAATTATACATAGTATTTAGTGAGTATCAAAGAGTAAGGAAATATAAATGAACGGTTTCGGCTGCCTGGGTGTAGAAACGGTGATTCATAGACTTGAGATTTGGAACTCAAACATTCTTGGTTTGTACTCAGAGGAGAGACGTGTCAGATAAGTTGCATGACAGAACAGAAAATAGCTTACTGAGAGTGTGGGAATACCTTAGAAAGGAATAAATGTCGCCAACTTTATCTCATTCTACCTAATGTCATCAAAATATATGTTTCCTCTACACTAGTTATTGAGTAGAAGCCATGGCATTTTAGGAAACATCCAGCATGAGGAGTTTATAGACTTCTCATGTACAAAATGGACATTTTCTACTTTGGGGAGCTTTTTGAATCATGTTGAAAACCAAAGTAACTCAATTCTTAACAGGTAACTCTGTTAGCTACCTCCTTCTCAGCTCCTCCAACCATGGGGAAACAGAAGTTGCTTTATAGTTCTTTTCACCCATGCAGTTATCACTAATCACCATTCCAGAGAAAGATGAGGTCTTATAGGATGAAAACTTGATATTTCCTCAAGCAGTTGACTAAATTTCCCTTTGGCAGTGTTGAATTTCAGTTGAAAAACATTTTTACCTTTCTGAAATTGGGTAGAAATTATGGCTGTGAATGTTTGGGTTAGCATTATGCCTGTTTTTACCTTTTATTTATTGTATATCTCCCTTCAGATATGCTGTACTACCTTGGTGCCTTATACAGAGTGGGTACGCCGTAAATGTTTATCAGATTAATCTCATCAGGGAGTCAGAGAAGATTAGTACTATGCAGGTTCTTTGGTTGCTTTTCTACTTCTTTTAGAGTGAGAACTTAATCTAAATAATTTCTAAAATATTTTCTTTTCTTTAAAATATTTTAAAATTGTGATAAAATCATATAACATAAAATTTACCATCTGAAGAACCATTTTTAAGTGTACAGTTCAGTAGTCTGAAGTATATTCACATTGTTATACAACAGATCTCCAGAACTTTTGCATCTTGAAAAACTGAAACTCTGTATCTGTTAAACAGTAATTCCCATTCTTGTCTACCTCAATCCTTTTATAACTACCATTCAACTTCCTGTTTCTATGAATGACTACTTTAGATAACGCAGATGAATAGAATCATTCAGTATTTGTCTTTTTGTGGCTGGCTTATTTTACTTAGCAAAATGTCCTCAAGATTCATCTATGTTGTAGAACGTGGATATTTGGGTTGCTTCCACCTCTTCACTATTGTGATAATGCGCCTATGTACATGGGTGTGTAAATATGTCTTTGAGATGCTGCTTTCAATTTTTTTGGATTATATACCTAGAAGTGCGAATGCTGTATCATATGGTAGTTCTGTTTTTAATTTTTTGAGGAACTGCCGTACTATTTTCCATAGTGGTTGCACCATTTTATACTCCTGCCAGCAGTACACAAGGGTTCCAACTTCTCCACTTCCTCACCAACACTTCTGCTTTTTTAAGTAGTAGCCATCCTAATGGGTGTGAGGTGATAGCTCACATTTTGATTTGCATTTCTCTAATGATTAGTGATCTTGAGTATCTTTTCATATACTTGTTGGCCATTTGCAAATCATCTTTAGAGAAATGTCTGTTAAGTCTTTTGTCCATTTTAAAATCAGGTTATATATTTTTGGTTGTTGTTGAGTTTTAATAGCTCTTTATATTCTAGATATTAACCCCTTATCAGATAAATGATTTGAAAATATTTTCTCCCATATTTCTAGTAATGTTTTGGTAACTTTTTATATTGATATAATTTCGAACTTAGAGAAAAATTGTAAGACTAGTACAAGGAACTCCTGCATACTCTTTTTTTTTTTTTAATTTATTTATTTTTGCTGCATTGGGTCTTCGTTGCTGCGCACGGGCTTTCTCCAGCTGCGGAGAGAAGGGTCTACTCATTGTTGCGGTGCGCGGGCTTCTCACTGCTGTGGCTTCTCTTGCTGTGGAGCACAGGCTCTAGGCACACGGGCTTCAGTAGTTGTGGCTCGCGGGCTCTAGAGCGCATGTTCAGTAGTTCTGGTGCATGGGCCCAGCCGCTCGCTCCGCGGCATGCGGGATCTTTCCGGACCACGGTCCGAACCTTCGTCCCCCGCACTGGCAGGCGGATTCTCAACCACTGCACCACCAGGGAAGCCAATGCATACTCTTTATTCAGAATCACGGAGCACCTAGGTTTCTTGACATTTTTGTTGAGACTTCTAACCAGAATAAATTACTTGTGGCTGTGGGAGATATAAAAATATAAACATGGCCCCTGTCTGAATATGGAAAACAAATAAGAATGTTTATAAAGCAGCAAGTACAGATGAGAATAATATAGATAAGAACACAAGTGAAAGGGGGCCAAATGTAAGAATAACTTGAGTTATTAGAACTGGAGACCTGTCCCAGTGGTTTTCAACATGGGATGATTTTGTCCCCTGGGGGGCTTATGGCATGTTTAAAGACATGCTGGTTGTCATAACTGCAGGGGGCATGGGAGAAAGTTGTCCTACTGGTGTCTAGTGGGTAGAGACCAGGGATGCTGCTAAACAGCCTACAATATTTAGGACAGCCCCACACTATAAAGAAGTATCCAGCCCAAAATGTTAATAGCACCAAAAGGAGAGAAACCTTGCCCTATCCTCAGGAACCAGACTTTGCAGAAAACCTGTCTAGAGAACTTTAAAGGCTTTGGGCCCAGAGACTCTCTCAAACACATCCAGAGCACTTGGATAACACAATGAAGACTATGCTTGGTTAAAGAATAGGTATGAAAAAGAGTATTTTCTTTTTTGTGTATAATGCACAATAAGAGGACTTAGTTGGTCTGCTCACTATAAATATTTTGCAGTAAACCGTCTAAAAATGCTTTTCCTGGTTTCATTTTGTATTGCAGTCACTTATAGCTCACATGTTCCTGTTACTGTGTTCTCTTTTCTTTGCCACTCTGTGCTGTCGAAAAACTGTGTAAACTCAGAAAAAAGCAAACATTACTATACAAAAGGTCTTGAAGCTTAGAGGAAGAAAGCAGTGGTGTTGGGGGAAGATGTCTTAGATGGCTTTCTTTTCATTCTCGTTCACTGCAGAGAAGCTGGGTGTCAGCTCTATTTTATCACTTGCTCCAGCAGGCTGGGAGGAGAATGGAAATATTGGGCTGGCCAAAAAGTTCGTTCAGGTTTTTTCCCATAACATCTTACGGAAAAGGCCGAACGAACTTTTTGGCCAACCCAATAGCATGAACATCGACATCCTGTAGACCCGGATTTGATTCCAAGCCCATCCATTACTAGCTGTCTGACCTTGGGCAAATAAATTATATACTCTGAACTCAGTATTGTCTTCTCTGCAAGGCGGATAATATCTGCTTCACTGAGTGATGAGGGGCAGTGGAGTGCAGTGGTTAAGGCTGTGGACTCACACACTTAATTGCCTGCCTTCAGATCTTTGCTCTGCTGCTTCTCATTGTGTGTCCTTTGGTAAGTTTCTCAACCTTTCTACGCCTCAGTTTCCTCATTTGAAAAATGAGAAGAAATATAATAGTATTCACCTCATAGGGCTGTTATGACATTAAATGAATTAATACATGTAAAGCACTTAAAGTGGTGCCTGGTACATGGTAGGCACTCAGTAAATGTTAGCTATTTTGGGGATTAATTTGAGATGAAGGATGTAAAGAACCCTGTAGTGTCTAACAAACAGAAGGTGCTTGATGACTAGTTTTTAAACATTTAAATTTTAGTAGCAGTGTATTATAATATAATGCCATTATAACAAAATTCATCAGCTCCTGAAGTTAAATGAGTGGGGATTTGATCTTAAGATGTTTCCAGGATGCAAAAAAGAAACTGGTCATTCTCTTGCTTCCTCCTTGTACCTGGCAAAGACTCCTTTGGATACCTGTTCAAAAATGTGCTTAAAGAATTGCAGGCCTAGCCAGACTTCTGCCAAATTATAAGAGGCCAGGATTCTGTGGAATTATAAGAGTGACTGAATGCATGGAGCAGTGAGGGAGGTTTGGATTAGAAACAGTTGTTTTTCTAGTCCGGCTTTCATGAAATTACCCTCCGTGGAGAGGAAGTGGAGAAACAGCAGGAAGTTTAATTCTTTTCAGACTCTACGTGCATTGTTGGGGTGTGTACGTGTATCCGGGTGGGTGAAGGGGTCCTGTCCTTCTAGACAGTATAGGGGATTTAGACTCACTCAAAGGTAGTTTACTTTGAAACGAAATATCGGGTTGTACCAGTTCCTGCCAGGTATTGGGTTTTAGACAGACATATTTATAGGTCATACATGGTGCAGCCCTTTCTTAAAATGCAAGAATATATTACTTCATTATAAGGGAAAGTGTAGGTAAAGCATTTAGCATAGTGCCTGGCATTATAGTGCTTTATTATGAGTTAGCTGAAGTTGTCATTATCATCATCATCATCATCGTTACTCTTAAATTTTATGGTTTGGTTTAGTTTAGAAAGGAAGTTTTTACTACTCATTCAGCAACTCAGATTTCCCTTTTATTTTATTTTTTATTTTTAACTTTTATGGACATACACACATTAAAAAAAAGTGCAACTCATGATTCTGTAACTTGATGAATTTTCACAAACTGAACCCACTCATGCAGTCAACACTTAACAGACTATTACCAGTGCCCCACTCATGTTCCCTTCTGGCCATTATCCTTTAGTTTTTAGCAAAAAAAAAAAAGTTTTTCCCTTATGGCTTTATGTAAACTCTTAATAGGTATGACT
The DNA here is from genome assembly GCF_008692025.1 of Phocoena sinus. NCBI lineage: Eukaryota > Metazoa > Chordata > Mammalia > Artiodactyla > Phocoenidae > Phocoena > Phocoena sinus. The sequence goes on from NC_045766.1 coordinate 40,319,342, forward strand.
GACAGTTACAGCCTTAGGGATGGCCTTATTTATATGCTTTTATTTTCTTTTGCTTTCAAAAGCACATCTCCTGGAAAGGGATTTCAGTCCTGTGGGTTGTTATATTTGGACGTGGATAGACTGAGTGATCTTGTAGCTCTTCCTCTGCAAATAGGTGATGTGTTCTTTGCTTTTATTTATCCATACTGTAAAAGTCCATTGAAACCAAAAAGGAGTCCATTGTACTAAAAGAAAAGGAAAATGGCTCAGCCACACGGATCTCTTAGATGTCCTCTCTAAAAGCATTCCACATTCAATAGAGTTCAGGGGAATGAAAGAAATCCTGTGGTGGAGGAAGGCTGCACAATGCTGGGTGCACTTGTAGGCCCTCATCTCCTGCCATCGACCGACGTGAGTAGGCTGAAGAACTGGCCACTTCTGGAAGTAATGGACTGCAGTGTGTTTACCCTGCTTTTGTCTGGGCACATTCAGAAAACCAATGGTAATTTTTCAGAAGGCAGCTTCTCAGAAGAAGAATAAAAATTCGGGGGTTGAGTTTGAGGCTCTTTATATATCTTCTTTTTGAAATCAAAGTACAGAACAGATTACCTTTGAAACCACCAGTGTGTTAGCCTTGCCTTGTATGTCTTGCTTAACTTCCTGGGCCCAGCTAATGGCTCTGCTAAAATATTGTACATGCATTTCAGAACGTCTTTCCTCATTTTTGGCTGGTATTTTATTTCTTGAGATTTATTTATTTAGTTAGTTTTCTTTTACTTGAGGTATAATTCACATACCATAAAATTCACCCCTTTAAAGTATACAGTTCAGCGGTTTTTAATATATTCATAAAAGTTGTGCAGCCATCACCCATCTAATTCTAGAGCATTTTCTTCACCCCAAGAAGAAACCCTGTGGCCATGAGAAGCCTCATTCTATTTAGTTTTATCAGATAAATGCTGTGCTTATTATCTTTTTTTTTTGTATAAGTCTTTGTTCTACAGGGTGTCATGACAGTTGTGTGACCTTTCACGTAGGGGTTTGCCCCATCCTAACTTCTGTTCTAAAGTTGATTTGGGACTTCCATGGTGGTGCAGTGGTTAAGAATCCGCCTGCCAGTGCAGGGGACACGGGTTTGAGCCCTGGCCCGGGAAGATCCCACGTGCTGTGGAACAGCTAAGCCCGTGTGCCACAACTACTGAGCCTGCGCTCTAGAGCCCGCGAGCCACAACTACTGAGCCTGTGTGCCACAGCTACTGAAGCCTGTGCGCCTAGAGCCCGTGCTTCACAACAAGAGAAGCCACCGCAAGGAGAAGCCCGCGCACTGCAACGAAGAGTAGCCCCTGTTCGCTGCAACTGGAGAAAGCCCACCTGCAGCAACAAAGACCCAACGCGGCCAAAAAAAAAATAAATTAAATAAAGTTGATTTGGGGGTGCATTTTTCAGCACTACCACAAACAACGTGTTGACTGAAACTGTTATAGGACATAAAATGACTGTATGTTAGTCACAATCACCTATGAAAATTTCAGTGCATATGAACAACAGTGTGGCTCCTACAAAACTAACTAGCATAGTGAAGACTTCTGATAATCTGCCAAAGCTGGGCCTGTGCTTTAAGAGTTTAATGGATTGAGAAATCAGTTCTTCTGGCCTCTGTGGAAAGGTTTAGGTTTATTTGTTTCTTAGACTAACGTTGTTTTTTGGAAAAAAAAAAGCGTAAGATGTATTTGTATTAACTCTTAGTTGATTTCTGAAGGCCTAGAATAGATTGTTTCTAAATGAATGTGATTAACCTATTTTAAAAACCTCATTTAGATTAAAAGTTCTTTTTGAATCTGTATTTTTATGATTTCAAAAGTAATATGTTTTAGTTGAAAACATTTTTTTTAAATGTGTAGAGCTTAGAAGAGTTAAGTGAAAAAAGGAGTTGTCATCCTCCCTCTCACTTTATAGAGTTTATGCTTCAAGTATTTTTATGTCTAATCATATAACCCATTTACTTTTTACTTAATTTTTTTTGCTTTTCAATCATTAACATTTTTATTTTCAAAGATTTTTTCAGTATTTAAAAAAATTGAAATATTCCATGTACAATATTATGTTAGTTTCAGGTGTACTACATAGTGATTTGACATTTGCATATATTGTGAAATGATCACCATGATAAGTCTAGTAACTATCTGTCCCCATACAAGGTTATTACAATATTATTGATCATATTCAATTTTTTCTTAATTTTTAAATATACTGCAGAAGTGCGGTTGTTTATTGAATTGTGTTGTTCTATAATTTAACACTATTTTAAAGTTTCTGGAAGGTTTAAAACTTTTTTTCTTTTAAAGTGGTGATTACTAAAAAAACAAAACAAAACTCTAAGTAATCTTTCTTAAAAATTACTATGACTTGTTCATGGTCCAGTGGAACTTCTGAGCAATTATGGAAATGTACAGACTTCCAAAGCTAGGTCTGTTTATCATCAAAGGAGGCTGCATGAGTCCAGAACTCATAAAGAGGCCTCCTCTCAGATCAGCTTTTGTCCAAAGGCTTCAGGACCAAAAGACTTCCAAATTCTCACTGCATCTCTTCAGGCACAGATATTTCATCATGGTGAGGCAGTTGTACATTCACACGTTTTAGTAATTCTCAGGAAGAGAAGTATTTATCATATACTATGTATTTATAGTATACATAGTATACTATGTATCCATAGTATACATATTTATCATATACTATGTATAGAAATTAAATAGTGGAGGTGTCAAAATTCCGCAGTTGACTGCATTCACTAGAAACCACCCCTTTCCCGATATTAAATGTCTCTCCTTTTTCACTTGTTTAAAAAAAAAAATCTTTTACATATTTTATTGGACAAAACACTACACATTTTTATTGAAATGTTCACTTGAGCGTTTCTCTGTCATATTTCCTTTTTCACTCTTGAATCCTAGTGTTCTGCACTGTCTCCTAGAGTTTCCCAAAGACTGTTTGTAATTGTGTAGGGATGCTCGACTTTAGAACTTCGTTCTTGGGAATCAGGTATTGGACCCAAGAAATACCTTGCAGGTAAAGAGATGGCTCTAGCAGTAAGCTTTTTTAAGTACCAAAAAAGGGATTTGGAAGAGAATCTTACACTTATTTTAGATCAGAAGTATCTAGAAAGAATATATACTCTATGTGAACTACTACTTAAAATAAATGAGTTGGATTCAGCTATTGCCTGAGCAACTACCTAATAATGGATGTAGCATCTTCGAACTTGCCATGTTTTCATTCTACCAGGGTAACTTGTAGCAAATTAATTTTAGGATACTTAATGTATATGTCTGTATCTTCACTGTATTTTTAAAATAGTTTAATACTGTTTCCTCTGCCATACTGTTTCGTTCATATATAGTATCATTTGCTGGAGTTATGTGGCTATTGGAACTTGATACTGATAATGGACTGGAAAAAGTTGTAAAGGGCTAAGCAAACCATCTTCTACTATATGAATAGTTAATCAGATATAAAGAGTACCTTGCAGAAAAATTTGGAGCCTTAATGGATATTAGATAGCACTCACTATTGAAAGAGAAAATGGGAAAAACAAACACACACAAAAAAAACACCTGCACAGTATAAATGAGGTCAGGTTACACATACTTTGTTTTCCCAATAAAACAGAGAAGCCTGTGAAGGCTCTGAAGCTTGCCTTGTGTGTTTAACAGTTCAAAAGAAGTTGAACTTAATACTTATTAAATAGTATTTTAAAACATTGTTTTTGTGCCGTGTTCCCCCCCCGCCCGGCCCCCGCCACATGCTCTCTCACCCAAAGGAAAATTCACAGCCTTGTGTAATCTCCTTTTCAAACTTTAAGGTATCTTAACAAATCCTTATTTGTGCTCCTACTATATAGTAAGCACTGAATTTTGGATAGATCAGTCGTCAGCTGGGTTAGTTGAAAGGAAAGTACTTCTTTTATTTGTCCCAGATAAACCTTACCTAAGGGAGGCTGAAGAAAAGATGCGCTGATCTTCGATAAGCTAGAGTGGAAAGACAAAAGTGGCAATTGCTTGGGAAACGGTGTATCATCAAGAAACCACTCAGGGGCTTTCCTGGTGGCGCAGTGGTTGAGAGTCCGCCTGCCGATACAGGGGACGCGGGTTCGTGCCCTGGTCCGGGAAGATCCCACATGCCACGGAGCAGCTAGGCCCGTGAGGTGTGGCCGCTGAGCCTGCGCGTCCGGAGCCTGTGCTCCGCAATGGGAGAGGCCACAGCAGTGAGAGGCCTGCGTACCGCAAAAACAACAACAACAACAAAAAACCCACTCTGACCAGTATATCTGGCTCTGTGGTTGTTCTGAGGGTGACTGGAAATTCTCCAAGCCTTTGATATAACCAGGAAGTTACTGCTTATATTTGAAGACTAATATTGGGGAGTATATTTGTTTCATCTAGTTTATTTTTTCTTTATCACATCCAACAAGCATTTATAAAGTGTTTGCTTACTCTTTGTTAACCAGTGTGTTATGTATTCAAAACCAGTGGTTAAATCATTAGGATTATGCTTAAGGGTCTAAGGATCCACATTTTTAGAGGAAGGAATTTTAAAGTTCACTTTCTGGAACATTTTGAATGTTCTATATAATTTTAAGCTTTGTAAAGGAAATAGTAAATGATTATTTTATTTATTTAAAAAGAAAAAACTTATCTACTGTACAGCAGAAAGTAACACAACATTGTAAATCAACTATACTCCAATAAAAATTTTTTTTGAAAATCAAGAAAAAAGAAAAATTTTATCTAAAAGCAACATTGGTGAGTACTTTAAGTCTGAAAGTAAAATAAAAGTTATAATATTTTTTAACTTAAAAATACCCAAGCTAAAACATTCAAACAGTGTAAAAATGTGTTTAATAAAAAATTAAATTTCCTTCTATTCCTGATCTCTAAACTCCCCCCCCGAACCAACTATCATTATCAGTTTTTCTTGAATCTTTTGAGTAATATTTTAAGCATGTACAAACATATCTATGTGATTCCAGTCCCCTTTTCATACAAATGGGAGCATATTATATAAACTCTTCAGATCCTTGTGCTTTTCAGATCTACTGCATTTTTTTTTTTTTAACTGGCTGCTCAATATTCCATTGTATGGGTGAACTGTTATTCATTATTTAATCATTCCTTGCTGGTGGACATTTAAGTTTTCCCCAGGTTTCTGCTCTAATAGACTATGCTACACTGAATTTTTTTTTTTTTTTAAGATATCTCTTTCCCATGTGTGTATCTTTAATACATTCCTAGAAGTGAATTGTGACTTCCAGGTCAAAGAGTATGTAGCTCAAATTTTTTTTTTTAAAAAAATTTATTTATTTATTTATTTTTGGCTGCATTGGGTCTTCGTTGTTGCACGTGGGCTCTAGTCTTCGTTGTTGCGCGTGGGCTGTAGTTGCGGTGCATGGGGGCTACTCTTCGTTGCGGTGTGCAGGCTTCTCATTGCGGTGGCTTCTCTTGCTGCGGAGCACAGGCTCTAGGCACGCGGGCTTCAGTAGTTGTGGCACGCGGGCTCAGCAGTTGTGGCTTGCGGGCTCTAGAGCACAGGCTCAGCAGTTGTGGCGCAAGGGCTTAGTTGCTCCGCGGCATGTGGGATCTTCCCAGACCAGGACTCAAACCCGTGTCCCCTGCATTGGCAGGTGGATTCTTCACCACTGCGCCACCAGGGAAGTCCCTGTAGCTCTAATTTTGATAGATATTGTCAAAAGGAGCTCCCTGGGGGCTGACCAGTGTATATTTCCATTAGTGCTAGGTGAGAGTTCCTGAATCCCCACGTTCTTCCCAGAACAGTGTATTTTTAAACTTTTTGAACTTTGCCTGTTAGATAGATGAAAATGGTATATCATTATAATTTTCAGTTCTTTATGACTAAAATTAAGCAATGTTTTGGATAAAAGCTGTTTGTTAGTATTTATATTTTGTGCACTTCTGGTTCATGTCCTTTGCCTTTTTCCTACTGCATTATAGTCTTCTGACTAAGTTATGAGTTCTCTCTATATAAGAAAAATTGCCATTTGTCATATGTGCTGCCATTATATTTTTGCAGTTGTTTGTGTTTTGACTCATGGCATTTTTTTCTTTATAGATTAAAACAAATTCTTATGCTGTCAGATTTAGCTATTTTCTTTTATAGTTTCAGAATTTTTGTGTTTCACTTAGAAAGCATATTTACGTTTAGAAGAGATAGAGATTACACACTGTTTCCTTTTTACCTTTGATCAATCAGAAATTGTTATGAGAAGTGACGTAGATAGAAATTTAGTTTTATTTTTCCAGCCTACTAGAATAATCCATTTTTTTCTCTACTAGTTTGAAGTGCAATTTTATTGTATACTAAGTTTTTTAAATACATTGGGTCTATTGCAGGACTTTTTTCTATTTCATTGCTTTTCATGCACCCAGTACAAATTATTTTAATTACTATAGCTTTATAATGTTTTAAAACCTAGAATTTACCCTGGCTACTTTAGTGTGTTTCATTTTACTATCTGACCTTCAGAATCAGCTTATCTGGTTGCAAACAACAATGACAAAAATTCTTTTGGTATTCTTATCAAGATTGCATTACCTTTACAATTTAAATTGAGATAAATCAATAATTTTACAATACCCAGGAACAGGATACTTCTTTAATTTATGTGAGACTTCTGTTATGGCTTTTTTAGAGTCTTAAAGTTCTTCATATAGTTCTTTTACGTTTAAGAATAAGTTACTAAATTGATTCTTAGGAAGTTTTTGCTTAGTTATTACTCATAAATGAGATCTTTTATGGCATAATGTTTTCTAATTTTTTTCTTATATACAGAAAAGCTACTGTACTGAATTCTCTTACTCTCTGTTATAGTTTTTCTAGTTGATTTTTATAGGTCTTCTTGTTATTTAATTATATTAGCTGTAAATACTGATAATTTTTTTTTTTTTTTTTTGCGGTACGCGGGCCTCTCACCGTTGCGGCCCCTCCCGCTGCGGAGCACAGGCTCCAGACGCGCAGGCCCAGCGGCCATGGCTCACGGGCCCAGCCGCTCCGCGGCATGTGGGATCTTCCCAGACCGGGGCCTGAACCCGTTGTCCCCTGCATCGACAGGCGGACTCTCAACCACTGCGCCACCAGGGAAGCCCAATACTGATAATTTTGCTTCTTCCTTTGCTGTTTATAGCTCTCATTTTTTTCCCTCTGTTATAGTTGCATTGACTTAGACTTCTAGAATAAAGTTAAATAATAATGATGATAGTGTGCATCTCCGTTTTGTTCCTGAGTTTAGTAGGATTGTTTCTAGAATTTAATCATTAATCATGATATAAGCTTTGGACTATGTCTATATTTACATACATACATATATAATCATGTTAAGGGACTTATATATACTTTTTTGTTTTATTAAGAATTTTTGAAGTTAGGAATTTATGTTGAGTTTTATCAAACATGTTTTCAAATTTATAAACGTTATCATTTTTTTTCCTCCTTTGACCTGCTAATGAGGTAAATAAACTACACTGGTAGATCCCTAATATTGAACTATCTTTGTCTTACAAGTATGAACCTCACATGAGCATGCATGTATTATTCTTTTTTTTTTTTTTTTTTTTTTGCCGTAGGCGGGCCTCTCACTGTTGTGGCCTCTCCCACCGCGGAGCACAGGCTCCGGACGCGCAAGCTCAGCGGCCATAGCTCACGGGCCCAGCCGCTCCGCGGCATGTGGGATCTTCCTGGACTGGGGCACGAACCCGTGTCCCCTGCATCGTCAGGCGGACTTTCAGCCACTGCGCCACCAGGGAAGCCCCATGTATTATTCTTTTAAAGTATTGATGGATTCTGTTGACTCGTTTTTCATCAGGATTTCTGTACTGATATTTTAATCTAATAACAGTATGAATCATATGATATACATAAGTGAGATGGCACTATGGTTTTTTTAATCTTTTTTAAAACAGAGTCATTCTGGCATTTTACAAAGAATTTTTTTTTTTTTTTTTTTTTTTTTTTTTGCGGTCTGTGGGCCTCTCCTGTTGCGGAGCACAGGCTCCGGACGCACAGGCTCAATGGCCATGGCTCAGGGGCCCAGCCGCTCCGCGGCATGTGGGATCTTCCCGGACTGGGGCACGAACCCGTGTCCCCTGCATCGGCGGGCGGACTCTCAACCACTGCACCACCAGGGAAGCCCTACAAAGAATTTTAAATCTCTTTACCTTTTACTTGCAAACATTGGAATTATCCACTCCTTTGAAGATTTGGTAGAATTCATCTGTATAATTCTATGGGCCTGGTGCTTTGTGAGATAGAGCTTTGATACTATTTCTTAGTTACATGAACTGTTGTTAACCTATTTTGATGAAGTCTAACACTAATTAGTGACATGATGTTTGTATATTTGACATTGGTTTGTTTTTGAGAGTTCAGATGATCATCTTTAGCATTTAAAGTTTTGCTAGTATTCTCATTCTTCTGTAGCACCTCAGAAATTAGGTATGCTTCTTTAACTATAATGTTTACGCATTATAAGAATTATAGGAAATTTTCAGGGTAAAAATGTAATGTAGTTCTTTGCAAATATGTTGTATGTAAATATATAATAAGATGAAGGTAAGCCAGGGAAGGCAAACTGGCCTGGCAGAGAAGCAGTGAATCCAGAGAGCTGAGTATCTTTTTTTGTGTAGGCTCTGCCTAGTGGAGAGGGTCCCACTTGGGAACACAGATTTTGGAAAGCAGAGGGACATGAGGGAGAGGCTAAGGGTTGGCATTTAGATTTACATATATAACAACTTTTGTATTTTCTCATCCATGATAGTCAAAGTGTGTCTGTTTGACTTGGGAAGGAAATGATTAAGGATTAGGTTAGTCAGTGTTAAGCTGACCTGGTATTTTCAGATTGTACAGTGTTCGTAGAGCATTCTAGGCTCTAGGATGTCATCTTTCAGTTGAATTTGAGCTGAGTGTTTTGGCCAGGAGAGCAATTCAGAAGGTCTTTGACTTGTAAACACCTCACCAGCTCACAGTATTTTCATTTACTGTGCCCAGCTGGATTGGTGCTACTCCGTCTTCTGGTCTCAGTCACTAGTTTTATCAGGCTTAAGGTCCCAGTCACTGCAGTCAGCATTCTACTAGACTCCTAGTTGTCATGAGACCATTTTTAAAAGAGGGTCATAAAGTGAAGAATTGGGTTGGGTTTATACATTAAAGAATGGAAAGAGCACAGGCTTATCAGTCAGATGTGAAATCATGTCACTTTTGTTACTGAACTGCTTATTAGACTTTTCCTAGCCTTCATCTGTGAATAGTAAATAGGGATAATATTATGTACTTTGTAAGATTTTGTAAATATTTAATAAGATAAGGTATCTGAAGAAGCTGAAGCATAATTAGCATTTAATAAATTTATTTATTTAATAAAGTTCCTTTCTCTTGACAGCTTCTGATTTAGTTTTATTGCATGATTTTCTTTAAGTCTAGTTCCATTTCATTTGTTCATTCTGAAAACATTCATTGAGCGCCTACTCTGTATCAGGCACTATTCTAGGGGCTGCGATTAGAGATAGATCAAGGTAGGCAAGGTCCCCGTTCTAATGAAACTTGCATTCTAGGTAGGGAGAAAGAGATTAAAAAAAACAAATGAACTAGAAAATATCAGGTGGTGATTAGCAACATGATAAACAATATAAACAAGGAGAAATAGAAATAGTGTTAGAAGTGCTTCTTTAGATTGGATGGACAGGAAAGTCTTCTGGGATTAAGTGACATTTTACTGAGACCTGAATATCAAAAAGGAGCCAGCTATATTAGGATCTAGAGGAAGAACATTCCAGGCAGAGGGACCAGATAGTGCAAAGGTGGCAGTGAACTTGTTATGCTCCAGGAAGAAAAGGATGGAGATGTTCAGACAAGGGCCAGATCGTGAGGGACCTCACAGGCCAGCATCTGAAGTTCAGTGTGAGGGGAGTTCGCAGTTTCTTCTAAGCCTGAGATTGATGGATATGTGTTAATTTTCATGGCTGAACTGTTGTGGTGATAGTCAAATCTCAGCATGTACCCGGATAATATACATAATGTTATCCTTTGGGGAGAATGAGAATGAGAGCCTTATCTTAATATAGTGAAGCAAGTGGATTAAAAATCAAAGTGAGGCCTAATACACATAACTAATTTTTGTGTTAGCTAATGAGAGGTGATTAAAGTAATATGCTCATATAATTAACTTTTAATTATTTTTCTTAGTGCCATTTAGTTTATGGTAATTCTTGAGATACTGTGGCATGATATAAAAAGTATGACCACTTAGGTAACAAATTTGTACTGAACATCACTCATATTTGATGGTAGCTTAGAATTAAGATAAAGGTATATTTTTAAAAGTAAACTTTAAAGAATAGTTTTAGATTTGCAGAAAAGTTGCAAAGATTGTACAGAGGGTTTCCATATACTCCACATCCAGTTTCTGCTCTTATTAACAGTCCTCCACAAGACTCTTCTCATTTCAGGCACAGTTGCAAGCTCTGGGGTTTCCAGACCATTTGTGTTTCTGACCAACTAGCTATAAATCCAGGTGTTTCCACTAGATCCTCAGGTTCAATAATTCTCTAGAATGACTCAGAACTTAGGAGAGTGCTATACTTGTGATTACAGTTTTATTATAAAGGATGCAAATCAGGAGTAGCCAATGAAGAGAAGCAGGTCTCTAGGGCAAGGTGTGGGAGTATCCCAAATGGGGAGCTTCCATAGCCCCAGGATGCATTAGCCTCCAGGCACATTGATAGATGATTACCAGCCAGGAAAACTCATTGTGGAATGTCCCTCCATCTGGGTTTGTCAGATGTTTTTCTCATGATTGATTAAATTGGGGTTATGGTTTTTTGGGGAAGAAGATCACAGAGTTAAAGTGCCATTCCTATCCTATTGTTGACTAAAGGAAAAATGCACAATGTAAAAGTTGTGAGTTAAATTTTATTTCGGGACCTTACTGAGGACTGTAGCCTCGGAGACAGGCTCACAGATAGCTCTGAGGAACTGCTCTGAAGAGGTGAGGGAGCAGCCAGGGTGATTTTTTTTTTTTTTATTGCTGGAAAAAAACATATAGTCAAAGAACAGCAAAAGACTACTGCTAGTCACAAAGAACAGATGTCTCAAGTTAATGATCTTAGTGCTTTTCTTTGTATGGGAAGATGCAAGAATCTGGGATCATTCAAACTGGCTAATGGCTTGATCTGTGTAGAACTGGAATGGCAGGCAGTAGTTTTTCTTTATAGTGCCCCTGTTGGTCATAAATTCTACCAATGTCTGGGAGGCATTTCATGACCAATTTGTCCCACACCACTAGGAACACTTATTCCCAGTCAGGCGAGGACCTTCCTCAGTGCTTTGTCTGGATTAGGACCTCTTAATAACCTAAAATTCTCTGGATCATCTGTCTTACTGGTCTGTTATGATCCAGGGGAAATTTTTCCCTGTTGCTTCTTCCCATATCTAGAGTTGCACTATTACAATTAATTTTATATAGAGTTATATATGTGATTGATTGCCTCAAGACGTTTAGCTATCATTAGTTTTTTCGGAGGTCTGGTTACACATCAAGTAATACAAGAGAGAACAGTCTTATAAAATAGATAGGATATAAGTAATATAGCCAGTAACATTAATAAGGTCACAGTACAGCAGAGAGAGACACAAAGCATGAGTAGTTTGAAAACAACAGAGAACAAATTAAACAATTGTTAGTATAATTAGTTGCAGTCTGGATCTCAATAAGCCATCAAGTCTAGAGGGGAGCCGGCTGGAGAAGCCAAATTGCGGAGGGATCAGGTAGAGAGAAAAAGATAAATGTTTCATCTAAATTTACAAAGGTATACTTTATCAACTTGCTGTAGGTCATAGCGTTAAGAGAAAAGGTTTTCTGGAAAACAAAGATTAAAAGCCGGTAATATTTCAGACAAAATTTATAAAATTATAAATCATATTTATCAGTTTATTCAGTCCCAGGTAATTAATTCTTGTTGAGCTGAATGAAGTGAGCAGGTTTTCCAGTAGAGTTTTATAATTTCTTACCCAGTTTAGTCTGGGTAAGAAATGATCTAAAAGTCATCAGAAACCTATATTTGTCAAAAAGTTCTTTTTATAAATCTTCTTGAAGATCTTCATTTTGCAAAAGCTTCAGAGAAAACAATGACTGGTCTATATGTGACAAAAGACTTAAAACGGCATGGTTAAAGATCTGCTTACAGTGAGGTTAACAAAGAAATTTGGTTATTTCTATGATATACAACATTTTAAGATAATAACTAGAACTATGACAGATAACATTATACCAGAACATACAGGACACACCAGATTTTTAGGAATTCCATATAATTTCTAGAATACCTATATTAATGACATTTACCCATACAATATACCCAAAGAAGGTTTATCACCACTTTTTGGACAATGTTTCCCATGTAATTTCACATACCAAATAAATCTAATTAGTTTAATATCTCTCTTTGGGATGTCTCAGGGGCCCTCTGAAGCATCCCAGAGTTAGCTCGAGGTCAAAAGAACTTCATTTAGAATTTGACTTTGGGGAAGTTTGTCAAAGATATCAAAAAGTTTTAAAACACTTGGTCAAATAGGATCATAGGTCCATAGGTGAAACAATATTTATTTACTTAACCAAGGTGACAATAAAGATTTTAAAGGCAAATACAGAAAGTTACAACAGATCACTTAAGAGGTAGAGTAACTTTCTAAAAGGTAGAGAAATTTTTTTTTGTTGGTTATCAAAAGCAGATCAATAGTCTAAGAAAACACAGAGAGAAAACCAAACTCTACTTTTATATCAGCTTACTTTTAATATTAAAATTTATTTACTCAATTAAGTTTTGTTCTAATCTTAGCGAGTCCTGACTGTGCACAAAACTCCTTTCTCAGAGTTCTTTTCCCACAAACCTTCTATAACTTCCTTTTTTTACCTTCAGATTTTGCCCTATGCTTTCCCTTTCTTTTCTTTTCTTTTTCTCCAGGACAAAATTACTCTCCTGTCTTAACAAAATGAATTTCCTTTCCTTATACTTTTTTGTTTCTTACATACAAAAATGTTTTCCTTATTAATTTAGTAGTTTTAATTACACATATTAATTAGAATTCTTAACCTTTAAAAACCTTAATTTCTAATGAAAACTAAAAAGTAAGCAATTATGAACCGTTTTTTACATTAGCATTTTGTAGATTGGTAAACTTATAAATACTATTTATGATTTCTAAAAACATGTTTTTATTAGAACAGTTTTCATTGTGGCACCAAACATATTTATTAATGTTAAAGTAAATATCTTTAGTTTCTTTGTAAAAGGAAGCCTCTGTTCCATAATTAATATTTCAGTATCTTATTTTATTTGGAAATGATCTAGGTATTTAATAAACTTCCATCATTTAACTTAGCAAATTTCTGAAGTTTCAAGTTATTAAAACTCTGGAGAAACTATTTTTAAGTAGGCATACCATAAAACATAATTATTCTTAAAGCGTTCACCTAAAAGCTCTTACTCCATTTATATCAATTTACTTGTTCCCAACGATTATGTTTAGATTACCCATGAAAATTTCATGAGACACTTGACCAAGTCATCATTCATCCCAAGCTATTTTTCTTGCTGATAAATTTGATATCAGAGATAACATGACCTTATTTGACTTTTAGTAAACCTAGGTGCAGTAAAAGACGTCTGTATTAATTAAACCAACAAATTTAAACTTTAATATTGAATATTTCCCAGATCACATGAACTCAAAATTCATTTGGGTTAGTTTCTATTACATTTAGAAATATTTAATTTATAAGCACTTACTTTTTTTTTTTCAAACAGTTGTTGAATTATTATTTGGCAGATAGAAATTGAATTAGATCTTAAAGGAATAAACAATTTGAATAGTTTAGAATACATGATTAGGCAAGGACCAGCTGTACTTATTTTGAATAGTGCAAATTGAATGCATATAATAATTTCTATACTTCCTTCAAGTATAAGCACTTACTTTTACGTCAATTAAATAGAGCTCTTTTACAAGTTAATTTTGAGAATACCATCTGGAGCTAGAGACATAATATTGATATATCTCTAATGGACACACAAACATATAAACAGACATAACCAGAGATTGCATAGCTTCATTTTAAAACTTAGTCATGAGTCAGGTATTTTAACACAAAACTTACTAGTTTTTAAATAACAGCTGGAATAAGTTAAATTTATTTGCTCAGATGACTAAGGCTTTTTACTCTTTGCAGAAGAGACTTAACGATTTGTATTTGTCCTTGATAAATCCTTAAGGAGGCTGTGAATTAGCTTTTGGGTGAGGGAGCCTTTTCAGCACTTTGAGTTTAAAAAGGCCTTTTCCCTCCTTTTTTTTTGGTTTCAGGTTCTACCTGATTGAACTAATTAAGCTCAGTCTCAGGTCTTTGTGGACTGTATTTACATTTCTGACTTGTAGATAGTTGCAAGTTAAAGACAGGTGCTTTAAATTCCCCAAAGAACTGGGTTATTGCCCAAATGATATCAAAAGATTGATTTGTCTAACCACATTTTAAAAATTTTGTTTCTCTCTATCAGTGAGAAGATTTCCAACCAAACTGGAAATCAAAAGATTTTTATGTTCTAGAACTTAAGGGTTCAATGTATCATGCCTTCAAAAGTTTGTGCAAGGCATTCAACAAAGGCCCTCTTTTTGAGTGTACAAGTCAAACTCAGACCAATTTACCCTAGAGGTTAAAAAAAAAACCCCCCATTATTGCTCTTATTAGCCCCTGAATATTAGACCCCAGTTTTAATTTCATATTGTGTGGGCTTAGGTAACCCTGTTGGTTTCCTTTAGTATGTCTAATACTGTCTGAGGGGCAGATTTATATGCCCTGTCTTATAACAGCAGGCAGGGGATGCATTCCCCAGTGAGATATAATGTTTGTCCCTCAGTATAATCAGGCAAAAGAGACGTAACCATCTTACATAAAGTCCATTCAAATACACCAATTTTTAATAAACTTTTATCTCAAGTCTATCAACTCTTATACCTTTAACTTTAGCCTCCATTAGGATCCCATCAGCAAGTCTTGGTCTTACAAGGAGTCCCAGAAACTTTCCTTTTATTCCCTGCCATTTTATCTGTTTGTATAAAAGGCTTTGGGGTCTCCAGTGAAGGGTTGAGCCAAGGTACCCAAGCCCTTTGGTCAATCTTTACCTTGATTAATGGTGCAAATCAATTGCGGGTCAGGTATCTCAGTGTAATTTTCTTTTAGCCTTAATAGCCTTAATTAAAAAAAAAAAAAAATAGAGTAAAAAGAGTGGGCTTGTTTGGGGCCCTTTAAAGTTAGGAGGACCAGTAGGGGGTTCCTTTGGCCCACCCAACTTTCGGTAATATTGTATTAAAACCTTTGTTTTAATGCCATCAACATCTGTTTTATATATCCTATTTCTTAATAAGCATGTAAAGATTTTCATCTTGCTGGGACTTCACCTTCTTGGGAAGAAGTCACTTGACTTTCCTCTCAGCTTCTTCCTGTTCCCTTGCTAACCTAATTAACATTAATTAATCTAATGTTTCAACTGGGGCACTTTTCCTTGGTGTCTTTCAACTGGGTATATCCTCCTCAGTGTCTCTCAACTGAGGAGTCAGTTACCTTTTATCCACCACCAAATAAAACTTAGGATCATCAGCTAATAACAGGAGATCCAAGACCCAGGAGAGATTCACCCAATCGTCTGGACTCACCGAGGAGGCAGACAGGCACAAGTGGCCCTTGGCTGTTAGCAAGGCTCTGGATCCTTGTAGAGGTCAGGTTAAGGAGAGATGTCTGCTCTGGGGCTCTTCGTGGTTGCCAAAACTGCAGACTGAAAGAAAAATGCACAACATAAAAGGTGTGAGTTAAGTTTTATTCAGGGACCTTACTGAGGACTCGATCCCAGGAGATAGCTTCTCAGCTCTGAGGAACTGCTCCAAAGGAGCCAGGGAACATATATATATATATATATATATATATATATATATATAATTTCTTGGCTGAAAAAAACAAGTAGTTGGACATCAAAAGATTACTGCTAATCACAAAGAACAGCTATCTGAATGTAATGACTTTAGTGCTTTGCTATGTACGGGAAGATGCAAGAATCTGGGGTCATTGACATTTTTCCTTAGATATGTATATTAACTATCTAGGGGCTGGTATATCCAAAGCACAGAATGCGTCCTGTTTTTCTTCATCCTATACTCCCCTCAGGGGACACTGTTGGTGGGCAGCTGCAGTGGCTAATGGTCTGATCCTTGTAGAACTGGAATGGCAGGCAACATTTTTTCCTTTGCACCATCATATCAAGGGTACATAACCAATACGACTTATGACTGTTGATCCTGACCTTAATCATCAGGTGAGATAGTGTTTATCAGTTTTCTCCACTGTAAAGTTATCCACCACTGCCCCGCCCCCCCCCCCCCCCCCCCCCCCCCCGCCAGCCTTCATATTGTACTGTTTGGAAAGCAGTTACTATGTGTAGCCCACACTTAAGGAGTGGGGAGTTATGCTCTATCACCTTGAGTATGGAGTGAGATAATGGTATTTTTGATAGAGAGAAAGAAAAGATTTGAAATTTGCAAGTCTTTAAGAATCTGTTAATTTTTTCAACTGTTAGCAAAATGGAATCCTGGGAGCTGAATGGGATCTTTCTTAAGATAAGCAAACTTGGATGGGCCATAGAGTTGGAGGCTGATAGACGATAGAGTTCACTGTTGGAGAGAGGGATTTTGATGATTCAAGTGCTGCATTTACAGGTTTCTGCCTCAGGTTTTTATATGTGGGGTGTGAGGTAACCTACGGTAACCCTGCCAAATAAAAAGCTGTCATCCTCCCCCTCTTCCCCACCCCTCCCCCCAGCTTTCTCATGGGTTTTGTGATAGAAAATACGGTGAGAGCTACTTCTTTCCATGTGGAAGGTTGTGTGCTTGTTATTTAATTTCAGCTGAGTAATGTGGTGTGCGCGTTTATGTTTGGGAGGAGATTTTCTTTTGCCTTTCTAGGTTCTTCTGGCTGATCTAAAACTTACATTGACATGAGGCAGATTAATAGGAGAAGATTAAACAAAAGGTTAATAACATGTATAACATGGGAAAGACTGAGAAGAACTGAGTAACTCTCCAAAATGGCCAAAGCCCTGATGTAAATACCATCCTCAGCTAAAGACGAAAGAGGATGTTGAGGGTGAGAAGAGTGAGTTCTGGGAGGTCTCCAGGAAGAGCACGGTAAACACAGGTAAGGTTGTGATGCAGATTTAAGTTGTTGCTTTTTCCATTGGTAAATTTCTAGAGATTTGGTCGTCCTCCTCTTTATGGTACATTGAGGAAGACACCCTTACCGATGGAGATTTGCCTTGCAAATGTAAATGATTCTTAGAAAAGGGTAACTCCTACTTCATTTTCCCATTCTGCTGTTTCTTAGAAAAGAACCAGCTTAAAATAATTAATGCACCAAAGAAACACATTTTGAGATGGCAAATTCTGCTCCCCTACGTTTGTTTCCATGAAATATAATTCTTCCTTGAAAGAACTCCATAGATGTTGAACTTGGAGATTTTTGTTTTTTTTTGTTTTTTTCTGGGAAAATTCAACTTTTGGCTTAGGGGAGGATTGTCTTAATGTTTTATATATGTTCAGGTTCTGTGGTCTGGCATGTCAAATTACTTGTAGAACTACATAGAGAAAAGAGGAGCACTGTATTAAATCTGATAGTTGCAGAGTGGGGAAAAGTGCATTCTGAGTTGGCTGAGGGATTTGAGAACCCTACCGTGACTGGTGTCCTTTTGCAAACAGCTCTCCTCATAATAAAACTCTAGCTTTCAGCCACATGCAAATCATATGAAATTTTAAGTCAGAATATTCACTGAAAAGCATGTGGTCTGGGGGTGGGAAGAGATGTTATTCACCTTGTAGTTTGATTTGCATGTTTTTATTATTTTTCCTTCAAGTGCTCCAAGCAGCATCATTTGTAACATCTAAAAACACTTAGCCCCTTTTGTTTTCATTATAAAACATGACGTTCTTAAGGGGCTGATTAATCCAAACAACACCCTCTGAAAGCAAGAGTGGTATTTTCACTTTATGGAAAGAAGAAACCCAGGGGATGATTGGTAAAATGATCTGATTTGAGGCAGTGGCTGCACCTGGGAGATTAGCATTGGTTGTCTTGACTGGGTCCATATCTAACTGAAAAGAAAAGCTGCTTCTGCTATAGCTGCTGCACCTCACCAAACTTGCAGGGAATAACACTTCTAGAGAGAAATATCACTTATGGACTGGAAAATGGGAAAGTACCACCTGGATAGCAGACTGTGTAATGTATGGCCATACCTTTCCTTCAAAATTCTGATCCATCAATAAGTATTTTTTCCCCAGTAATTTCCCCAGCTTTGCCTTTTTTCCCCCCTCAAACAACAGATACTCCCCCTTTCTAATTAACTTTAGACCAGGATTCCTCCACTTGGACACTGTTGGCATTTGGGGCTGGATAATCCTTTATTGTTGTGGGGACTGTCTTGTGCGTTGTAGGATGTTTAGCAGCATCCCTGGCTTCTGCTCAACCCTCATACCCCAAGTTGTGACAAACAGAATTGTTTGTGTTCATTGCCAAATATCCTCTGGGGAACAGAATTACCCCTAGGTGGGAACCACTGCTCTAAGTTTAGCAAAACAGTCTTCAGACCCCACTTTTGACCATGATGTGCAACTTGGCAGTGCCATGCATCATCACCAGTCTCCTTTTCTCCAGCTGCAAAATGAGAGATGTTACTTGTGCCCATTTGTGGTGTTTCTGGGTTTGGTTTAGAAGATAAAACACTAATGAATAGCTTTGTATAGCAAATTTATCGTGACACAATGTTGAACGGTTTTAAAGTAATCCAAATCATATTTACAAGTACATTTCCCCAGGTGAATTTAAACTATCTTCAGTCACTGCTTAATTGTATTCTTGTTATCTTTTACTTTTAGGAAAACTGCAAACTTTCCCCCAGTTACCTCTTTGCAAAGCCTCACAGGGCTCCCCCAGCAGTTTTTGTCTGCAGCTCTTTGATCTCACAGTGGCTTTGCTAACCAGTGCTAGTGATTTCAACTATATGCAAAACATTCCCTAGAGAAATAACTGGTGTGGTCGATCTCAGGGAAATCCCTTTACTAGTTTCCCCTAAATCTGAATTTACAGCAGAGAGTGGGAATATTTTCTTTTCAATCAGAGAACCAACCAGCAACCAAAGACTTCCCCCTCTCAGCCTCCTCCTAATTCAAAGCTGGGAGCTGAGGAAAATGCTGGTCTGGAAATACTAAAAGGAATAAATCTCTACTACTTTCGTTGAACAGCTTATGTACGTTGTAGACAAAGGTATATGGTGTTTGCATGGGTGCCCTTATGTAAAAATGGAGCAAAGCAAAAGAAAAGCTGCAAGCATCTCTTGCCTTCATCATCTTTTCCTTTTGGATTTCCATATTTATAACTCTCTTTCTGGGAGGTTGCATCTGCCAAAGGGCTGGAAGTAGAGGTGGGGCCTGGGAAAGGGGTAGAATGAGCTGCCTAGACTCGGTGACAGGTATTTTTGGGCGGCAACTCTGTTACTTCGATTCCCAATTCATCCTTCATCCTCAGTTTTTGAAGGTATCTTTTACGTCAGTTAGCATGTTATGTGCCTTGTTTTGTGTGATCTGAAGAAACAAACACTGACAAGAATGTACACATAGAAGAATCACATGGGTATCACCTGTGTAATTTTGCTTTTCCCTTTGTGGGACCTCGGTTAGTTTGAAGATTCTTCCTTTTACAGCTGATACGTTTGGCTGTCTAAAGGAAACAGAGAAGCATAATGATTAAGGACTTCAACTTTAGAGTTGGAAGGATCTGCATTTAAATTAGGTTCTGCCACTTGCTAGCTGTCTCCTAACTTCTCTGTGCCTCATTTGTAACAACACCTGTAACAGGAGTGGGTTAAATGAGATAATGTCCTTTATCAGTCACTTAGTAGGAGCTCAATGAAATGTAATTCCTGTCTTTTCACTCTCACTTCCTGCTTTTCTTACCCTTTACCTTCTGAAGCCAGTTAATTCTAAATGCTTTGGATAATCCAGAATAAACAAAAGGACATCTCCCACCCCCCCCCCCCCCCCCCGCCACCCCGTCACCCTGCCTACCCTTTCTCTCAACACCCCAAGTATGTTCATGTCCCAGGGCCTTTGCATCTGCTATTCCCTTTGCCTGGACTGTGCTTCCCAGATATCCACATGGCTTACTCCTTCACTTCCTTCAGGTCTCTATTCATATGTCACCTATCAGAAAAGCCTTCTCTGACTATATATAAAATAGGACTTGCCCTCTATTTCCTGGTATTTCCCATCCCCTTTACCCTGTTTATTTTTCTCCATGCCACTCAGCATCTATTGGCACATTGTTGTTTCTGTATTATCTGTCTCCCCCCGACATTAAAATAAACCTCCTAAGGACAGGGATTCATTGTTAATTGCTCTATGCTCAGTACCTAGGACAATACTTGGCCTGGATTTGGTTCTCAATGAACATTTATTTATTCAAATTATTTATTGAATGAATATTATTTTTTATGCATGCTACATTTTCCTTCCGTTTTTCAAGAGAAAACATATGTGTACTTATTTTAAAAATAGTTAAAGTATTTAAATTGTCTCATTGTTATCACCTCAAAATACTATTCAATTTAGAGGTAACCATTTTTAACCTTCACTGTTTTTATATTAAAATATGATTTCTTCTGAGGTTTTTTCCCTTCATACAGTTTTAATTTTAGAGAACTTTTAATTGTATCATTAACATTCCTGTCTGTAGGTCACTGTTGTGTGGTGGATTGGGAAAACAGGGAGAGACCTATGTTCTACTTATATCAATTTTTTGTGACCTTCAGCTGATTGTCAAAATCCCAGTACATTTTTTTTTTTCTGAAAATACATGATCTATTGAGGCAGATTTTCTTAACCTAAAGTAGTATCAAGAGATTTTTTTTGGCCAAACACCAGTGGGCCATTGTGGGGGAAAAAAAATCTGTTGAATTAAAAAAAAATTTTCTCTGTTTACTCCTAAAGAATAGCATGCAATATTTAAACAACCAGAGTTGTGGTCCTTTTTATTTTAGCAATTCTGCTGATAGTTTCACTTGCCAGACGTGTGTTTTGCCATGTATTAAAACTCCCACCTGAGATGCTGTTTTATTTCCACCCTATTTGATGCTTCACCTCTGATTCTGCACCTAGGCTCCTTTGGGTTAACAAAGTACTCTAAGGACAGGAATATCTGGTATCCTTATCAGTCTATGGCTTTCACATAATTTCTGTATTTTTATTTTGGGTAGGGAAGGGTGATCAGCAGTTTAAACAATTTTTAAAATAAACTTTGATAAGATAGATTTTTTAAAATGAACTAGTTCACGGGCTTCCCTGGTGGCGCAGTGGTTGGGAGTCCGCCTGCCGATGCGGGGGACATGGGTTCGTGCCCTGGTCTGGAAAGATCCCACATGCTGTGGGGCCGCTGGGCCCGTGAGCCATGGCCGCTGGGCCTGTGCGTCTGGAGCCTGTGCTCCGCAACGGGAGAGGCCACAGCAGCGAGGGGCCCGCGTGCCGCAAAAAAAAAAAAAAAAAAAAAAAAAAAAAAAAGACTGCATACAGTTTTAATTTTCTGTTTATTCTGTGTATCAAGCCCATCCAGCGAGTGTTATACTTTGCTATAAGTCAGTTTTCACAATTTATTTGAGAAAACATGGACCTACAAATAAGTCTTTTCAATGTGGGATTGATGACATTTACTGAATGTTTAGTAATATTCATAAGGCACTTTCTTTTTCCCTTTTAGTAATGATGAGAGAAAAGGCAAAAATATTTACCAGGTTACTTATCGTACCTACCTAGATCATCTCAAACATCGGTGATTTTTATCTAGGAGGTTTATCCATTTTAGGGCCAAGTAACCTTTTCTGAATATGAATGTAAAACCTTTGCTTTGAAGGACATTTCGCACTTGGAGCAAAGCAAAATTTAAGTAAATAGATTTTATATCTTGCAGTGCTGGAGAAGTAATAATACTTAACTTTCTGCAACCTGGGTGGAAAACCCTGTCCATTGAAGACTGCCAGTTCCTGGCCATTCGCATGAGGAGGAGTGCTTAAAGCAGAACCATAGACGTTTTCTAAGTTTCCCGTACATCAGCAAATGATCCCTGTGCCAAGGGGTCCTTGTGTTGTTGTGATGAAACTCGGCACAACTCCGTCCTCGGCAGCGCAGTGCCCGGCTGTTTGTGCTGAGGTAACTTGTATGCTTCTGAATTTATTCAGGTGACTTCTGCAGTGTTGTTTTGGTTTTTGTGTCCTCTGCCTCTAGTGCACTTCTCTTTTAGTGTTTTCCCTCTTGCACAGTGTCTCAGCCTGAGATAATTTAACTCTCTACAGTGTACAGGAACTTGGGGACTTCTGTGCAAATTAGAATATTATATAGATTCACATTGCTCACTTCTCATTGGCTCCGTGTCACACATAGTTTGAACTTACATAGTCATTTCCAGCTCTCCTTCCAGTTTCTTACTTTACTGTCTAATCTGGGCTGGAGCTATTTCTATCCATTGCCTTGGTCACTGGGAAAGCAAGCTCTAGCTCCCCTCCCATCCTTAGCTTCAGAAATGCTTTCTTGTCCCTTCACAGAAGGCACCTTGGTGTCTCATCGTGTTCTGCCAGCATCCCCTCCATAGACGTCCTGTCCTGGGAATTAAGACAGCATCCTCTGCTTAGACGGCACCCCCTAGGATGTCTTGTCCTCCTCCCTGAACTGATTCCTTACATTGGAAAGGCTCATCTTTGTCTTTTTGGTTCTATAATGTTTTGGAAAGCTGTAGTTTCCTCACAACTCTGCCGTCATGGTTTTGCCCTACTTTCTCTTACCCTGGGTCCCCAAACTCACCCCAAGTGTTACAAACCCAGGCCCTTGGACCCTTTAATTAATAGATATTGGTAAGAGGCCCCCTGAGAAATCCAGGTAAGGATTTATCAGGGCTCATGCTGCAGCATGAGGGAGCGAGAACAAGAAACAGGTGCCCCTGCTTGCTCCCTGAGAGGAGCTGCTTGGGTCCTTAAAAGGGGTAACAACAGAGGCCGGTCTATGGGTTGAGCTGGAGGCGTAGCTTAGGTAGTCTCCCCGCGCCCCCCCCCCTTTTTTTTTTTTTTCCCGGTACGTGGGCCTCTCACTGTTGTGGCCTCTCCCGTTGCGGAGCACAGGCTCCGGACGCGCAGGCTCAGCGGCCATGGCTCACGGGCCCAGCCGGTCCGCGGCATGTGGGATCCTCCCGGACCGGGGCATGAACCCACATCCCCTGCATTGGCAGGTGGACTCTCAACCACTGCGCCACCAGGGAAGCCCTCCTAGCCCCCTTTGTGGTGCTATGTGCAGGGATCATAAGCGGTACCCTGCTTTCGCTACCAGCACCTCAGATAATGGCAGTTGGTTTGTGGCCTTTTTGTATCTTATTGTTCATAATTGC
The DNA here is from genome assembly GCF_008692025.1 of Phocoena sinus. Lineage (NCBI taxonomy): Eukaryota > Metazoa > Chordata > Mammalia > Artiodactyla > Phocoenidae > Phocoena > Phocoena sinus. The sequence goes on from NC_045766.1 coordinate 40,342,899, forward strand.
CCCAGCTGCCCACGTGTGCAGTTAATTTTAGTCCCTTAAAGTTTCTTTGTCTTCTGCTGCTTAAGAAGACATTTGTCCAGGTGCAGTCACTCTGGTAGAGGATCCCAGGTATCAGCCTATCTCACAGGTGTTCTCTGGGGTCTGTGGTAGTGCCTGGTGGTGTGATTAGGAGAGAAGGATGTGGTGGTCATGTGGCTAGGCTGTGGTATGCCGTCCATCTAAGCAAGTGGCTAGAAATCTATGAGCCAGAGTTCAGAAATGAGGTTTAAAGATGCTGATGTGATTCTGTGCAGGTAAGCAATCTTTCATTAGATTCTTTCATTTTATTTTATTTTATTTTTTTGCGGTACGTGGGCCTCTCACCACTGTGGGCTCTCCCGTTGCGGATCACAGGCTCCGGATGCGCAGGCTCAGCGGCCATGGCTCACGGGCCCAGGTGCTTCACGGCATGTGGGATCTTCCCGGACCGGGGCAGTGAACCCGTGTCCCCTGCATCAGCAGGCAGACTTTCAACCACTGTGCCACCAGGGAAGCCCAGATTCTTTCATTTTAAAAGGTAGGTAACTCTTCTCTTTAAAAGAGAAGAGCATGAATGTTTATGGAGCCCTGTTCTCATTCAGCCCTCAGTATTCCTATGGAGGAGCAAGTAAGTGGCAGATGTATTTAGGAAAACATGCATATGGATACAAATATATGCACACATTATTTACATTTTAAATTCTGAATATGCCTAATAAAGTCACACTAGAAGACAGTGTGGTATGATAGACAGTAAGGGTATAGTATGGGCTTTGGAAAGTCACAGAGACCTGAGTTTAAATCTCACTTTTGTCTAGGCAAAAGCAATAGTCCTTCTGGGGCAAAGCAGTTTTAAAAAGTTATGTTTTTTAAAGAAACAAATACAGAGTTTTGGTTAAAAAAAAGCATAATTAAAAAAATCTCAGTACTCAGACCACTGGTGTGATTGTACAGGCCCTTTGGAGGTAGAACACTGACTCTATTAAAGAGAATGGCAAAATCCCCTCATGGATTAACTGCAAGATTCCTAGAGTTTTCAGTAAGCCCAAACAGGTGAAAATGGAAGAAACAGTGCTGGCCAGCTGGTCTGGCTGCAGCATTAAAGTGATAACTGAACCCTTGAGTGTAAAATATGCAAAGGGGAAATTTCGGCTGCTCTCAAAAGCTAATCCAGTAGAAAGAGGTATGTTTGTTTGTATGTCCCCCTTCGGCCCCCAGTAGGCAGTCATATACTCATACAATCCATTTTCCTTCTTCCCTACGTGGTGTCATTAATCTAGGCCCCTCTCCTTGGAAGGACCATCCCTATTTCAGCATCTGATGATTTGTTTAATCAAAGTTACATCCTCTTTGAATAACAACTTCAGAAATTAAGGACTTGTCATATTTTAAAGAAACCACTGGTAAAACTTTGCGCAAATATTAGTTTCTATATCAAGGAAAAAATTAAAATTGTATGTTGGATGTGTTTAGATAGGACTTAATGAAGTGTTCATGTTATTGATACATTCTAACATATAATACATTCTAATACATGCTTTATGGGTTCACTAAGGTGACTATTGCTGAAAAAAGAAACTCTTCTAATGATTTTACTGCTATGATTTCTTTATTTAGCTGTTTAATTGTGCATGACAATTGATGGAGAACAATGTTTCAAATTAAGTTTTGAGTCTTCATAGTTAAAGGTATTTCCCCTTCTCTGCCTTTAGAGGTCTTTTATGAGTTTATGTAACATTTAATCTTTAAAAAATGCTTGAGAGACAGTGTAGAGATTGTTAAATGTAATTTAACTTTAAACAGCCTCTTCCTTGTGAAAGAAAGGACCATTGTTTTTGCTGAATTATAAATGTTATTGTGTAATTTCCAAGCTTTTAGAGATTCTAATATCTCACAGTTCAGCAACCGCTCTTTGGAAGTCAGAATGCCTGAGAGAATCCCATTTCCATATCTAAAATTAGAAATGACATGCAGAGACTACAGGCATTTTACCAGACATGGTAATGATAACGTTTTGTTTTCTCTTTTTGTTAAAACCTGAAGGAAAAAAATCAAACAGCATTTTACTAGATAAACAGTCTGTCTGTCTTTGGACAATACTTCTGTCCATTTATTTGATTTGAGAATCACTTGTAGCCATGTGTCTGATGTGTTCTTACCACTGCCCAGTTTTTGATTTAGGATTTGTTTTCCTAAAAATCTATAAGGTCATACAAATGTTCTCACTTCCTAATTTTGTTTATAGATAACTATGTTTGTGAAATATACCTTTGGGACATTTAAGCCAAGTGCCTTTTTATAGATTTTTTGGAGAATCTTCTATGAGTGCTCTGTTTGCTACGCATGGAGCTTTTGCCTTGTGACTTTAAATGAATACTAAGAGTGTGGAGAATTCCTGTTTGCATTTGGCCCTTACAGTATTTGACAACTGATCACCCTGTGTAAGGGATCTGCCTCTTACCTTACATTTGCAAAATTAACTTTGGGGAGGAGGTCGAGGTGGTGCCCAAATGAAGGAAGCAAAGTCCTCTCTGGGGACTGGGTGACCTTCTCCTGGCATCTGGGTTTTCCACTCCCTCCTGTCAGGCTGTCCTGCTTGGACAGCTGGCTGTGTTCCCAGCCTACAGAGGATCCCTGCCCGGGACCTAGAGCCCTAGCCCAGCGTGGCAGATCATCTGTGATTTTCGATTACCACCTTTGTACTGGAGCTGCTTATGTAAATTCAGATCTGACTATAATTTATACTACCTTGAATCCTAATAGGTGTGGTCTTAATATTTACCAGATTTTTTTCTCTCTACGGTGAAAAGTAAGAAGGTCCTGTATTGAATCTTAAAAAGTAGGGGCCTAATTTCAGAACAGTGGCACCTTAACTAGCATTACTATGGGGTGAAAGCTTTACGCGATTGGACTTATCAGATTGCTGTCTGCAGCACTGCAGTTTAGTTTCACGTTTAAAAGTGTATTTGAACCTAAATTGGATACTGCTGGCTTTACCTCTTTAAAATCCTTAAGTAATTTTCCATAATGTAGTGAAAAGCTGTGGCCCATATCTGTAGCTCTGTGAGCAGTATCTGGCCTGCAGACTTGTTTATTTCTCCTGCTCCATGTTTTAAAACCTGCAGATTTCACTTAAGGACCAGATTCTTGGCATCCCTTGAAAATCTGGAAGATGTGTCAATATTGAACCTTTATTCTCACATTGACTGGAGCTAAGAAGCAGCAGCCATTCCTCCCTGCATGCCCCCTTCCCCCCACCTCCCTGCTCTGCCTTGGGTTGGGCCCCGGTGCTACACCAACTGTTGCCTTACACTCAGACTGCTTGGTCCATTCACATTACCAGCTGGGGGCTGTAGGGCGCGGCCGGATAGCCATTACGCATGCACTAAGTATGCCGCTAGGGCGTATGCACCTAATATGCTAATCAGGTTTTGAAGCAGTGGCCTATCCAAAGTCCGGCTTGCGAAATGCGATAACCATACGGACGAATCAGGGACTTACACGAGTCCTTAAGCCCTTATATAAGCAGACAGGCTCGAGCGTACGGGGTCTTCCTTCCATCCGCCCGAAACCAAGCTGTACTCCAATAAAGTGTGATGCGAGAAGAATCTAGCGTGTGGTGATTCGTCATTCTGCTGGTCAGAAGCGGCTCGCCGCAAGTGGTGCCGAAACCCGGGAACCTGCGCGCCCCGCATGGAGGACCGATTCAGAACTCGACACACGGAGTGAACCGCCGTTAAGTAGTCCAGTTTAGGTATGTTTTTGCTGCAATAGAGCCCGAGATTTTTATTTTCGCTTTCGTTCTCTTCGTAGCTGTCGCACTTTTTGTCTGCGTGTGGCTACGGTGCCATCAGCCCGACCGAGTGTGTCTCCCCTGGCCATTAGATAGGTCAGAGATCTTCCCGCTTTAGCAAGTTGCTCATATATGAGAGTGAACTATGGGGAATAGTTCATCCGCGGAACCAACCGTTGGATTCCATGAGCCCATCCAAGCCCTTCTGAACGATCGAAGACTTAAGATTTCACATAAAACTATTAGTAAACTGTTGCAGGATATTGATGGTGCCGCCCCATGGTTTGCGGTGTCTGGAAGCCTGACTGTTCCATCTTGGGAAAAACTGGGGAAGGACTTGGCTGATCGTCACAAAATGGGGGAGCTCTCTCGAGGCACGTTTCCGTTATGGAGAATGATACATTCGTGCTTAAGAGAAGGGAAATGCGAAGATATTGTACAGATGGGCTGTAAAGTTCTTAGCATACATCAAGATAGTGCGTCAGAAAGTGAAAATATAGGGACTACGGTAGATAGGCCTAAGAATCCTAGGAAAAAGAGAGAAAAACAAATAGAAAAATCGGATGCAACGCCAGGATTGTATCCACTTTTAGATGAATTTAAAGCGCTTTATTTGTCTCAAGATGAGTTGAATCCCAAGGAGGAGGCGGATCTGGAAGAAGCAGCTGCCGAATATGAAAGAGGACGATATGGCAGTTCCCCATGTGCTCGTCCGCCATTTTGTGCCTCTGCGGGTGCTCGTCCGCCATTTTGTGCTTCTGCTAAATCAAAAGCTTTAACATGTACTCAGGCTTCCGCTTTTATTGCTAGCGCCCCCCCCTGGCGTTGCGGTTCGGGAACCGCCAAAGTGTACATTCATACCCAGAGAAGTCTGGTCTCAGGATCAAGATCCGATTTGGGTCCCGACAAGGTTAACAAGAGTCGTGGAAGATAATCCCAAGAACGATGTGGAGCGCTCAAGGAGTGACACTGGGCTGGATACTGTTGATGAGCTTCCCCCTGCTCAAGGCGGAGATCAAGACGTTTTGGGGAATTAGCCGAACCTGGCCAGTCCCCATCCCCGTTCATTCTCAAAGTACCATTCTCCCAGTATTGTATTCCACTAGCTGTGAGATGAATACGGCTTGTGCTAGGCCACTAAGCACAGATTGGATGCTCTGAATAAGAGCAAGCAGATTGGAGAATTCCTAAAGGGAAATTGGTCCCGCGAGGCGGAGAAGATGATATTTAAGCAGAAGTTGAATATCCTGCAGCTGAATGCAACCAGAGTGGATCCAGTGACTCTTGGAGAATTTACCGCATGGCTAGCTAGAGCATTTTCCTTTTTTAAGGAATGGGTGGGTGTGGGACTGTTCGCAGCCTGCTGTTTGTTTGGGATAGTGTTGTGTCTCTGGTTGGTCTGTCGTATTCGCATTCGAACCCGGCGAGATAGGATAATGCTCACTCAGGCGCTTGTGGCCATCAGTGAAGGCGAGTCCCCCGCAGCCTGGCTCTCCACCCTAAAAAACATATGATCGCCCTTGCACAGAGGGGCCTTGCCGCCATTGCACCTCTATAGGGGATCGGCCCTAGGGGCTGCCTCTGCACGGAGAGGTCTCGTTACCATTGCACCTCCATGAGGAGCCCATGCCACGTGAAGACAGCCCTTGCACCCTGCAGTTCGATTGCGAGCATTGCACGCAGGAGGGTGTCTGCGAATGCAAGCGGAAACTACCGGTACACCGTGTACATACCCCGGTATGAGCACTGGTACAGGTCAATGTCCGCTGCAATGGTCGAAAAGAAAAAAGGGGGAGATGTAGGGCGCGGCCGGATAGCCATTACGCATGCACTAAGTATGCCGCTAGGGCGTATGCACCTAATATGCTAATCAGGTTTTGAAGCAGTGGCCTATCCAAAGTCCGGCTTGCGAAATGCGATAACCATACGGACGAATCAGGGACTTACACGAGTCCTTAAGCCCTTATATAAGCAGACAGGCTCGAGCGTACGAGGTCTTCCTTCCATCCGCCCGAAACCAAGCTGTACTCCAATAAAGTGTGATGCGAGAAGAATCTAGCGTGTGGTGATTTGTCATTCTGCTGGTCAGAAGCGGCTCGCCGCAGGGGGCCTCTTGGCACCTTGGAAAACCCCTCCAGCCTCATTTCCCTCTCGTATTCACATCCATCCTCTGCCTCACCTGTAAAGAACCAAATGAAGAGCTCCAAGGAGAGAGCCACACACTCTAGCTTCTGGATATTTGCACATTCTGGTCACTCTTCCTGAGATGCCTTTCCACACTTTCTTCTCCTGGCTGACCCAGCCTGATCGTGGTATCGGAGAAGCTGCCCCTGCCCCCAGTCCCTCTCTGCCTGGTTGTGTTAGGTGCCCTGCTGCTGGGCTCCCTTCACTGCTCTCTGTTCCTTGGTCATAGCACTTAGCACACTCAGTGGTAACTGTTGAGTTACATGTCTTTTTCCCCCTTAAACTGGGGGTCTTGGAGGGCAGGGTCTGTCCTACACTTTTCCTTTTACTCAGTAACTCACAATTCTTGGCATACAGTAAGCTTGTTATACATGATTTTTAATTGATATGTTTAATATTGTCTAAGGCAGTGGTTCTCTGCCTTACCCACATATTAGAATCACCTGGAAAGCTCTAAAAACTGTCAGACCAATTACATCAGAATCTCTGAGGGTGGGGCTCAGGCATGAGTAGTTTTTAAAGCTCCTCAGGTGATTCCAGCGTGCAGCCAAGGTTGAGAGAAACTGGTCTAATACATGTGACTAAGAAAAGCAATTTGCCATGATGTTTCGTTTTGGATCAGAATATCTTGTGATGATTTTAGGAAAGTCCACCTGCGATGAACATTTTTACTTAACTCTGGTAGCACATAGGTGTTTAAACAAATCGGGGCCTGCCTTCAAAAAATCAGTTTCTCCTGCAACAGTGAAATAATTCTGCATGCTGTAATGGTGACAAACAGCTAAGCAGCAACGTTATTGCAGTACATTAACAATTTTTATAATTTTGGTAGTTTATGTTGTGTAGTCATGTGCCATTTTCCACCTTACTGCCTTTTAAGATTCAAGTGGGTTATTTTTCAGTCACTCTGTAAATTAGCTTAGGCGTTTGTTGAGTTTTCAACACCAACTGCTTCTCTTTTCTGCATATTCTTCCTTGTTTTATATTGGGACATCTAGTTGGAAAATAGACAAAAACAAAACATTAACTGGTGTTGCATGGAAAACACACTTGAGATAAAAACCATTTTAACTTGGTAAAAACTATCACCAGCTGTATTGTCTAATTAAATGATCAGTCCTGAGCTCATAATTAGTTTGGAGAGGATTCAGGAGAAAAAAAAGAAAGAAAGAAAATAGTGAAAGAATTGAGGAAACATTTATGAATTGGGATGTCTTTATTTTGGAGAAGAATAGACTGAGGTAAAAAAATTTCTGTATGGATACTTTTTTGTGGATAGTATCTTTTGTTTCCACTGAGAATGAAGTAGTAGGCATTTGGTGTAAAGTTAAAGCAGTTTTAGAGATTTATGTCTAAAGAATCATTTCTTGTTTACAAAGGCTGTTAGACAGTGATATTAACCGTGTGATTTCTTCTCTAGGAGAGCTTTATGAAGAAGATTGACTACTGTCTGTCTGACCAGATAACTTGTTGAGATTTCTTTTATCTCTATGATCAAAAAAAAAATCTCTTCCAATTAATCTTTTGTATCTGAAGCAAATGATCTTTTTCAAACTGCCCATTTATCTCACTGAGAAAGCTGATTTATCTAGATTGAATCCAGCAATTGCACTTCATTGGTGTAGGATTTTAGATGTTCTAAAGATTTTCTGTTCAATTCTGTTTCCCTCTTTGGGCTGAGGGTAGAGGGGAGGGATCTGGTTGTTCCCCTCTCCCTTGCCTGGGATTCTCCTCCTTGTGGGAGGAGTGAGTGGGGTGCTGGGCTTCTGGAGAGATGCAGGAATCTATTAATGGGATAGAGTCAGGTTGGTGGGGCTGCCTGAGAACCTTTGACCTCACCTTCCAGCCCCACCCTTGACCCCGGCTGACTTATTCTCAGCCCTGTAGCAGTGGTGTCGCTTGACCTGGAGGGAGAGGCAGCCAGCCCAGAAGGGCCAGACCCGAAGCTCTGCCAGGCCTGCCTGTCACCTTCAGGTGCCTGAGGACACCTGGGATGTAATTACAGGTCTTCAGACAGTGGCTTTCGTCACAGAGCAGAGAAGGGGATTGATTAATCATCTAGTCAGCCCCGTGCACTCAGCTGGATGTCTCCTCAGTCATAGCCTAGTGAATCAGGGGTTGAATTTTGAAATCTTGCCCTTTCCTTCCGCCCCTGTATTTGTAGAGTAGCTTCTTTCTGGAGAGAAGGGGAAGGTTATTTTACCTTCCCTTCTGCTCACCACCCCTGCTCCCAGCTTCCTTGCCTTCTACCTCCCACGATTCAGGACTGGCTTTTTACGACTGGCTTTTTACGTTTGATTGGATGACTTGGGTAGGAAGTGTGGCAGTAGCCTGCAGAAGGGTGAGAGTGCTGGTAGCAAGGGTGGTGGGGGGAGGGGATGCTAGCTGCTGTTGGTGGTGTGTCTGGCACCAGGGTTCTCTCGCAATCATCTCCTGAGGCCCGGCTCTGACAGCATGGGGCTGGTGTTGGGAAATATAAAATTCTGATCTAATTCTGGCAAAATACTTTTTTTATTTTTTTTAGTTTGCTTAGATTATTATCCTGATTCCCTCTGTTCTTTTTTTTCTTTTTTTTGGCTGAGCCGGGTGGCACGTGGGATCTTAGTTCCCCAACCAGGGATCTAACCTGTGCCCCCTGCAGTGGAAGCGCGGAGTCTTAACCACTGGACTGCCAGGGAAGTCCCTTTCTGTTCTTTTGATCGTAGAGACTTGGCCTTCTGGGAAGGTCATTGACGTGAAAAAATGAAAGTTGATTGGATTTGCCGTGGTCCTGAGGTAGAAATTGCCTGTCCTGTGTCATAACCCCTGCCCTCTCCTTCTTCCTCTCCATCTTGAGTTTCTCACCTGAAGGCTCAACGTTAGTTCCCGGACCAACCAGGAGCCAAGACAGACAGTACTTCAACAGCTTCAGCCTCTCGGTTGGTAGGGTCCACGTTACCTCCCGTGGCGCTGAGTCCCAGCTCTCTGCACTTTCTACTTGGTTTCTAGTTGACAGTGCTGGGTGTTAGGAACTGACTTTGGGAAGATGGTTGGTGCCAAGTATGACGTTGTTTGCAGCTATGGCCCTTGCATCCTGGCTTGCTTTTGCCATCTCTCCCATGGAATGGTAGAGTCCTGGCCTGAGCTTGGAGCCCTGCTGATTACTAATACCACTTGCCTGTGTAACTCCTGAATGTTCTATGTTCTCTATTCCATGCTCTGCTTTGTTATTTTTCCTGTGGGAGAACAAGCCTGATGAAATGAAAGGGCGAGTTTGATCCCAGACAGACCCAGTTTGAATCCCTGGCCTGGCCCTCTTACTTGTGTGATCTTGGCTGTATTTCTTCCAGCCTCAGTTCTTCGTCTGTAAAATGGGGGTGCTATTTCCTGTCTTACAAGTTAATGATGATTATACGATATACTGAATGTAAAATGCACACTTCCAAGCCCTTAGGTGCTGGGAGTCTTCATCATGACTGAGGTTGCCATGCGCTTTGTAGACAAGGAAGCACTTTCCTTGTTTCATTGCGCCTTGTAATTAATTGGCTTTTGCAGTTGGTCACTTTTTTCCAGTCTTGTTTTAATCTGTGTTAGTAGGTCTTGGGCCAGGTCTTTTCCCTGACTGTCCTGGGTTTCATAAGAGGGAATTATGCAATTGGACAAAAGGGGCAAAATTCAAGAAGGGAGCTGCTTTTATTGCTCTCACTCCTGTCCTGGTTTGCTGGCTGTTCCTGTGATCAAAATTGGGCTCTATATATTTACCTGTAGGATAGGCTGTGTGGTTCTACACGCAGACTTATGAAATTAGGCCCTGGAGTCTTCTGGTTACCAACATGTTTAGCTCAGCAGTGAAAATAACATTTGTTGCTATTGAGTTGGTCTCTGGTGGCCATCTTCTGTTTCCACTCTGTAGCTACGAAGCAGCCGGGCATGAATCAACAGAGTTGAACATATTTTAACCAGAGACACTTGGACCTGGCACTAAAGTTGTATTGCCCAGACCAAGGCAGAGGTCGGCCAGCCAACAACTGACAAGGCACATGGCTAGTGTATGCTTAAGGATGGTCTGAGAGCAAATCCTTCATGCAAGTTTTAGTATCTAACGAGAATATTAAGGAGGTCATAAATTGTAGATTATTTTTGCTTGCGTAGTGAAATCTGAATGTCATTTAAAATGCATCTTATTTAATGTGCTGTAGTGTTGATGAGCTGGATCCAGTTTGCAACATCTCTTAGGTTGACTTGATGATTATTGCAAGTTGCAGGGAGTGTTCAAAAGCCTGTTTTACAAGTGTCATAAAGTGAATGGAAAATATTTTCTATAATTTCAAATAGCAGAACCCTAGAGAGGTCTTTGATCGTACTGAAAGAGCCCATGGTCAACTCAAATCTCCCTAGGTTTCTGCTCATTATGTTATGGCCCTCTGAAGTAGTCACTTTTAATTAGACTGCAGAAAGCATTGATTCTCAGTGACAGATTAATGCCTAAATTGGAATACGCAAAAGCGTGGAAACAGAATGAGGAGATAAATGAATGCTGGATAGCTTCTAAAACCATTCTAATGAAGGAGTCTATGTAAGGGACCACTATTCCTTACACTTAATAATGGAAAGTATAAGAAGTGACTAGATTGAGTACTGATCTTCTCTAGCCTTCTCTTTTTCTCCCCATTCTGAAGTGAAAGGTGCCTAGGTAAATCAAGAGATTGAGTCAGTGATACCGTTCTCATCCATCAGAATCACTGAGCTTTGCTTGGACCATGTCTTCTAACCCAGGGGTTGGTAAACTGGGCCTATAGCCAGTTTTTGCACAGCCTTATGAGCTAAGAATTTTTTTTCTTTTAATGTTTTTAAAGGGTTGTAAGAGAAAACAAAAGTGAGTTTTTTCTATTTGTTTTAATGTATTATGAATATTATCAATAAGATATTTCTCTTTATGAGCTTCAGTTGAACGTCCTAACCTGTGTCCTCTGTGAGGTCAGCACAGCGGAAGAGTGGAAAAGGTGTGGGCTTCAGAGCCAGGCAGACCTGGTTCTGAATCCTGGCTCTGTGTGACTTTCTACCTGAGAACCTCAGGAGAGTTACTTTACTCCTCTAAGCCTCAGCTTCTCCAGGGTGTTGTAACGCCACCCTTGCACTTAGTAGGATCATAGCAAACAAGAACTCTCGACCATCTGTAAAGCCCATGAAGACCTGTAAAAAGAATGCAGCAGGCTTGTCTACAAATGGGCAAATTGGACGTTCCAGGCACTTGGCGTGGCACTGGGTGGGCATCACCTTATCCCTTCAATCCCAAAGCAGCTTCCCCTGGACTGTGGTATTGCTGTTGCTCCTCCTAAGCTGGTCCCTGCTTCAGACCTTGTGGAGGACACTTTTCTCTCAGCTCACTACTTTGGTGCCTTCCATGCCCTTCAGCTGCCCAAAGATGTTTGTGTCTTTGAGTCTAAGCATTTTGGGCACTTAGCCAAATACGTGTGAACATTTGAGCCTTTGATGGTGATTTGTGGCCAAGAACTGTTCTTTCTTCCTTCTTCTCTCCTCCTGCTTTTCCTTAAGGACAGTGTGTCCATTAATTGGGTCAAAAAGAATATGATCCTTAACTGTCCCTTTCCTAAGCTGTCACTGTGATTTCCAAGTGATTTCAGGCAGGGGACTCAAACTGTTGTTCCTTTTTCTTTCCTCATAAAATGAAATAGATGACATCTCTGTTTTATACCAGGAAGACTCAGAAGCATTGCATTCTGGGAAGAGAGTGCCTGGGTACCTTTCAGTGGAGGCTGAAGTTATGGTGTGGTTTTAGAAAAAAGTCTTCTTTATGCTTGCTGTTTTGAAATGATAGGGGCCGTGAGGTTCTCTGATTCTGTAGTTATACATTGCTTGATTTTCCAAGGACAAGTTTGATAGAATTATTCCTTTGGAGAACTGAAATCTATGAGATTCTGAGCAGTGTAACCAAGAGGGTATACAAAGATCAGGCTGTTCTCCTTTTCCTGGAAGGGTGGGGCTGCTTGGCAAGGGTGGCCTTAGAGGTGTGCTTAGTGTGTGACGTCAGTGATGGGGCTGCTGGCCAGGATTTGTAACACTCTGGTTACAGGTAGCAAATGCTAAATTAGGGTTCTGCACCTGTAGCACACAGCTGTGTTTGGCAGGAAGTGAAGAAACGCGAATGTGAGAAAGTCCCTGCCAACCCCAGGAGAAAGTAGATCATGTTTATAATGCCTTTTATTTATGTAGCATTTTTCCTTCAAGGAGAGAATGGCTTTATTAAGATGTTACTTAAATATTCTATAAGGATATCCCTTTTATCCCCTTATGTAGTGTTAATAAATAGCATTTTGCTGTTGTTTAAGGGCCAAATGGCTTTTTTTTCCTGAAAAGACTTGAGAAACCCAAGTTTTCTGGACATCAAAACCTATTTTATGTACTTAATGCCACTAAACTGTACACTTAAAAATGGTTAAGAGAGTAAATTTCTTGTTATGTGTATTGTACCATAATTTTAAGTCTGTTTTAAATTACCAGAATTCAGTTTTAAAGAAATTATTAAATAGAAGTTATCTCTTGGTAGTTTTAATTTTCTTCTTTGGCTTTTTTACATTTCTAAGTTGTTGTTGCTTGTTTTTTTTAATGATAAATAGGCATTGCATTTATAATCAGATAAAAACAAAATTTTTTTTGACACAGTTCTACAAACACTAACAATACTCCCTACCCCCTCACACTTCTGTAGCAGCCCATTGGTTTAGCTTCATGCCTACATTTAAGCCACATATTTTTATTTTTAAATTCAAAAATATTATTCTCTAATGACCCTTGCCTTAGAGAGTCAGAAGTGAAGGGAGTGAGTTTGAGTCAATGGAGCAATCTGCACACAGTATACATCTACTTTATTCTAGAAAGCAGTAATTTTTGACAGCTTGCCATACAGCTCTCTACATCTGAAACAAATAAAACGGGGCAATAGTATAGTTTACACATTTGAGAAATTTTCTTTAGAGATACAAAGGAAAGGAAAGGTTTTTATTCTCAAGGATTTTATATTTTAAAAACTAACTGGCAAGATATATTAACTTGCTTAGACCAAAAGAGAGTTAAAATAAGGAAATCTTTGGAAGGACGTCGGGGGAGGGATGAGAAGTAAACTCACAACCTTGCACCTTCACATTTCATTGCCTTCCCCTCCTCCTCAGAGTTGGGTCTTCATGCCTGTCTGGGCATCTGGGGCCTGGTGGGCTCTGAGCAATAGACACTCCCTCAGCCTGGGGCGCGGGACAGGGTGGACTAGCTTCAGCCCAAGCGAAGTGGGTAGATGACCCAAAGGGAGTGACCAGAGGGGTACTGCTCAGGGCTTCCCGGCACTTGGCATCCTATTCCCATTTCTGCGCAGTCACATTTTACCCATCCTTCAGGGCCTGGCTCAAATGGTCCTCCATGAGGCTATTTCTAAATCTTCTACTCCAGTGTAGGTGCTTTCTGCCTTCCCTGAATTCTCCAAGCACAACTTTCCCCAGACCATTTTGCAGAGCTGCAAATAGGTGTTCAATAAAAGTAGTGCTGGTCAGTAAGTCTGGGAGCCCCTGCATGCCAAAGCGGCCTCTTAAAGAGTCCCAGGTGTTCATTAGCATATTAAAGGTTCTGAGAAACCTGCTTAATCCAATGTTAAAAAAAAAAAAACCTTTTGATTATAGAACCTTTCTCTCCCAGGAACAATGACTGACATTTTGAGGAAGGTCCAAGTTGTCCATAATGGGTGCTTAATAAACATTTGTTCAATGAATAACTGGTCTTATAACCACATAATATAATATCTGCCATTTTGCCATTAGAAATTATTCCCAGGACCTGTGCAGAAAGCACCAGATTTCTGGGAGATATAATCAAAGAGAAAGGGAAGGATGAAGAATGCAGAAAAAAGACTTTTGCTAAAACAAACCAAACATTTTACATTTTGCCCAGGGCAGGGCATACACTGAAACCTGTGGACAGATACTGGAGCCGTGAAAGGTTATAATTATTTTGGGCCCTTTTTCCCTAGCAAGTAGAGTGTGTTTAAGTTAAATGCCAAGAACTGAAAGGAAGAGAAATCCTAAATGTAAACACTCCTTTTCTGTTACCTGGACATCATCTATTATTCCTCCTCTACTCTTTGCATTCTCACAGAAATATGCTGTTGGAATACCAATGACCTTCCCTTTTGCACAGAGCCCCCAGTTTTTCCTTCAGTGAAGGGAGAGACAGGGGAAGGGAGAAGTTTTAAAATACCTAGGTGTCAATAAACTGATTTCTTCTTCTTTAGAATAAAAAGTATCAGGGACAAGGAGAAAGAATTGTGTGTATATGTGAGTATATCTGCAGTGAACAGCAATTTCATTTTTAGGTGAACCCACAGACTTTTGATTGGGACTTTAAATATTTGTGAGAATTGTTGTATTTCTCTTCTGTGAAAAACGGAGCATTTTATAAAGAGGGAAAGAAAATTCACTTTCCTTTGAAGATGTAAATTTGGCCTAAGAAAATGCAGTTAAAATTTGAGATTTAAGAAAGGCAGAGAAGGTTTGTTTTTTTTTTTAACCCAACCCCAACTAATTACAGGCTCTGTAAGGACAAGATATCCTTGGTTTGATGGGAGAGAGGAAGATAGTGTATACATTTCCCAAGATTCCTTAATTTTATATTGAGTTCTTTTCCATATGATATATATCCGTACCAGAGGAAAGCCCAGGGCTCTGTCTAGCTTCTGATGAGAGATAGGGGAAAATCTAGAAAACTGAGAAGCATTATGTTCATGCTACCCTGTATTCCTGAATAAAAGGGCAGCAGGCCATACCATTCATCCTCAAAGAGGCCTCCATTGTCAGATCTGAGAGCTTTATGGCCTCACTCCTGACTTTATTTTAGAATTTCAGTGAGAACCTGGGGGACACAATTATTCCAGAGCTAAGATTTCCTTCCTTCCACTTAACGTCTCTTCTGAGTCTTTCTTATTAACTATTGATTAGAACAATTATTGATAATCTTTTTAGTTCTTAGTGTTCGTAGGGATTAGAAATTCCAATTGGAGCCATCAGTATAGAGAAGGAGGTGAAAAATTAAGTACAAGAAAGTAGTAGAAAAGAAAAGTTATGAAGAGAAAAATAGGAGAGAAAGAAAATGAAATTGTAGATGTGGGTTGAATCTACCAGTTATTTCTTGATCTCATACCTGCATGAGAACTGTGAACTGTGAGGATATATCTGAAGTGGAAGAACTCCCCGACCCCACCACCAGGAGGGGCTATACAGTTATATGCCAGACTGAGGAGCTTGAGGAGTCGTTGATGGTCTTCGGGTAAATGAATGGCATAATAATATTAGGCACTGATTGATGTCAGAGGTTGTTGGGAAAAATGGATCGGAAGAGGGGCAAGACTTATTGAGATGGGAGGTCATGAAAGCCTGAACTAGAGCAGTGGTGTTGGTTAGTAAAGAGGAAGAGATGGCTGTGAAGACAAGAATTGCTGAAATAGGGGTGACGGTCATTGGATGTGTATGATAACCATACATCGGGATTTTTACATAGCATGTACTTCAGATATTCTGTTCCTCAAACTGTAGTAATTTGGGGAAAATCCCAATATTTTAATATTCAAAGTGTTTTTCTTTAATTGCTTTATTTCTGTGGTGGCACTTTTCTTTTTTCTTATTTTTGTAGATCATGTTCTAATTTTCGTTCTGTAAGTAAAGACTTCAGTACCTTAATGGACTGAAGTACACATAGAGGCAGAGGTGTCTCTAAATACCTGTGTCTTAGTAACTAAGAGAGCTGTGGTGCCATTGAGGAAGACAGGGAAGTTGAGAAAGGGAAAGGGAGTTGGTTTGAGTGAGGGAGGGTCATGGTTTGGAAGAGGGAGTTCAGGTTTAGACATAAGTATTTAGGTTGAGGAGACAGTTGGCCAGATGAGTGTCTCTATTGGCTGTAGCCTGGAATGGGTGGTAGAAACAGGGACTGGAACCTGAGATTTGAGAACCAACTGTGTGGAGTTGTTGGTTAAAATCATGGAATGTAGTCTGTTCATCAAGGAATAGTCAGCAGATGGAAGGAAAAGGAATATTTAAAGAGAGATGGAATCGTAGTATGAGAAAACCAGAACGTGTAAGTCAGGGAAGTTCAAGGAGGAAAGAGTTTGAAGAAAAAGTTTAATATTGCCAGATGCTGCAAAGATGGCAAAGTGAACTGGATTTGGCAAAGCGTTAGGAAATCTTCAAGAGTAATATGTAACACAAAGGAAAGGTTATGGAGCAAAGACAAAACTGCAGCTTAAGAACGGTTCGTGGTGAAGTTGAAACTATTAAGCTTAAGAAGAAGAATAATCCAGGATATGTTTTGTATAAAATTAGTGCTTCACACAGACCGCTGGGACAGTACATTTATTTGAAAGCCTTTGTCTATCTACGTAAGCCTTTGCAACATAGCTCTAGTAAACTGAAATGCTTTTGATCTAATGTTCAACTGAGTTATTGAGCTCACTGCCCTACAATTCTTTCAACTCCTTATCCCATTTAGTAGCGTTTCTTGTACATCAAAATATTGACTAAAATAATCGATTGGTAGTTTTTTAAACTCTGAAAATTATAGCCCACAGAGAAATGCAACAGTTTTACTATTAAAAATCTGATTCTCTTTGCCTTTCAGCTTCCACTGGTCTTGTCAGACTGCTTTTCTTCTGCTCTCATTTGATGGTATCTTCCGGTATGTTTCAGGAGAAGAAAAAACAAGCCTTCCTTTGTCTTACTTGTGCACAGTTCTAACTTCTGTTGCCCTGTCTCTTTTGGTGAGCTGCCAGAAGTCTTGCCTTGATATTTAGAGTTTGGTCAAAAGTGATAGATATATTGGTGTTTAACAACCTTAGTGGCAAAGTTGAACAGCAGCTGAAAAGAAATGTACCATAGTATAAACTGAGTACCATAATTACGGTCGATGGTAGCACTGAGTCTAAAATTATATTCTCTGAGTCCAAGATTCTAAACCAGTCTTTAATAGGTCTGATTTCAGACAAATTGCTCAATTTCCATTGGTCTAAATTTATTCTTTTAAATTATAAGAATTTCTTAAAAATGGAACTTTCTAATGTACACTGAGGTATGTGGTTTAGTGACATTACATAGAGTCATTTAATATAGCATAAGAAACTGAGTCATAAGACCCACTTGGTGGAGGTAGACTACAGACTTAAGTTTTCATTTGGATTCCAGCATTGTTGAAGAATTTTGGGAGGGTACAAAATGAATTATGTATTCAATGTGCCTTTTTTTGTTGTTGTGGTGGTACGCAGGCCTCTCACTGTTGTGGCCTCTCCCGTTGCAGAGCACAGGCTCGGTGTCCATGGCTCACGGGCCTAGCTGCTCCACAGCATGTGGGATCTTCCCGGACCGGGGCACGAACCCGTGTCCCCTGCATCGGCAGGCGGACTCTCAACCACTGCGGCACCAGGGAAGCCCTCAATGTGCCTTCTTTTAATGGTTACAATATTGTTATTTATGGAGCCTTTACTAGGTGTCTGGTACTGCACAAAATATATTACCTATGTAATTTTATTTAATTCCCTTGATAGCTTTAGGAGTAAAGAGGCAAAGGTGGAATTAGAACTGCGGTCTTCTGGCTGCAAAGCCTGTATTCATCCCATAGTCTCTGGGATTTTTTTCTTTCGACATCTTTCTTGAAGTATAATTGCTTTACATTGTTGTGTTAGTTTCTGCTGTATAACAAAGTGAATCAGTCATACGTATACACATATCCCCATATCCCCTCCCTCTTGCGTCTCCCTCCCTCCCATCCTCCCTATCCCACCCCTCTAGGTGGTCACAAAGCACCAAGCTGATCTCCCTGTGCTGTGCGGCTGCTTCCCACTAGCTACCTGTTTTACATTTGGTAGTGTATATATGTCCATGCCACTCTCTCACATTTAGGTCTTTAATCCATTTTGAGCTTATTTTTGTGTATGGTGTTAGGGAGTGTTCTAATTTCATTCTTTTACATGTAGCTGTCCAGTTTTCCCAGCATGACTTATTGAAGAGGCTATCATTTCTCCATGGTATATTCTTGCCTTCTTTATCAAAGATAAGGTGACCTTATGTGTGTGGGTTTATCTCTGGGCTTTCTATCCTGTTCCATTGATTTATATTTCTGTTTTTGTGCCAGTACCATACTGTCTTGATTACTGTAGCTTTGTAGTATAGTCTGAAGTCAGGGAGCCTTTCCTCCAGCTCCGTTTTTCGTTCTCAAGATTGCTTTGGCTATTCGGGGTCTTTTGTGTTTCCATACAAATTGTGAAATTTTTTGTTCTAGTTCTGTGACAAATGCCATTGATAGTTTGATAGGGATAGCATTGAATCTGTAGATTGCTTTGGGTAGTATAGTCATTTTCACAATGTTGATTCTTCCAATCCAAGAACATGGTATATCTCTCCATCTGTTTGTATCATCTTTAATTTCTTTCATCAGTGTTGTATAGTTTTCTGCATACAGGTCTTTGTCTCCTTTGGTAGGTTTATTCCTAGGTTTTTTATTCTTTTTGTTGCAATGGTAAATGGGAGTGTTTCCTTAATTTCTCTTTCAGATTTTTCATCATTAGTGTTTAGGAATGCCAGAGATTTCTGTGCATTGATTTTGTATCCTGCTACTTTACCAAATTCATTGATTAGCTTTAGTAGTTTTCTGGTAGCATCTTCAGGATTCCCTATGTGTAGTATCATGTCATCTGCAAACAGTGGCAGTTTTACTTCTTTTCTTATTTGTATTCCTTTTATTTCTTTTTCATCTCTGATTGCCATGGCTAAAACTTCCAAAACTACGTTGAATAGTAGTGGTGAGAGTGGGCAGCCTTGTCTTGTTCCTGATCTTAGTGGAAACGGTTTCAGTTTTTCTCCATTGAGAATGATATTGGCTGTGGGTTTGCCATATATGGCCTTTAAATGTTGAGGTAAGTTCCCTCTATGCCTACTTTCTGGAGAGTTTTTGTCATAAATTGGTGTTGAATTTCGTTGAAAGCTTTTTCTGCATCTATTGAGATGATCATATGGTTTTTATGCTTCAGTTTGTTAATATGGTGTATCACATTGATTGATTTGCGTATATTGAAGAATCCTTGCATACCTGGGATAAACCCCACTTGATCATGGTGTATGATCCTTTTAATGTGCTGTTGGATTCTGTTTGCTAGTAGTTTGTTGAGGATTTTCGCATCTAGGTTCATCAGTGATATTGACCTGTAGTTTTCTTTTTTTGTGACTTTTTTGTCTGGTTTTGGTGTCAGGGTGATGGTGGCCTTGTAGAATGAGTTTGGGAGTGTTCCTCCCTCTGCTATATTTAGGAAGAGTTTGAGAAGGATAGGTGTTTGCTCTTCTCTAAATGTTTGATACAATTCACCTGTGAAGCCACCTGGTGGCGATTTTTAATCACAGTTTCTATTTCAGTGCTTGTGATTGGTCTGTTTACATTTTCTGTTTCTTCCTGGTTCAGTCTTGGAGGGTTATGCTTTTCTAAGAATTTGTCCATTTCTTCCAGGTTGTCCATTTTACTGGCATATAGTTGCTTGTAGTAATCTCTCATGATCCTTTGTATTTCTGCAGTGACAGTTGTTACTTCTCCTTTTTCATTTCTAATTCTGTAGATTTGAGACTTCTCCCTCTTTTTCTTGATGAGTCTGGCTAATGGTTTATCAATTTTGTTTATCTTCTCAAAGAACCAGCTTTTAGTTTTATTGATCTTTTCAGTTGTTTCCTTCATTTCTTTTTCATTTATTTCTGATCTGATCTTTATGATTTCTTTCCTTCTGCTTACTTTGGGTTTTTTTTTGTTCCTCTTTCTCTAATTGCTTTAGGTGTAAGGTTAGGTTGTTTATTTGAGATGCTTATTTCTTGAGGTAGGATTGCATTGCTATAAACTTCCCTCTTAGAACTGCTTTTGCTGCATCCCATAGGTCTTTGGGCTGTCATGTTTTCATTGTCGTTTGTTTCTAGATATTTTTTGATTTTCTCTTTGATTTTTTTCAGTGATGTCTTGGTTATTTAATAGCATATTGTTTAGCCTCCATGTGTTTGTATTTTTTACAGTTTTTTTTCTTGTAATTGATATCTAGTCTCATAGCATTGTGGTTGGAAAAGGTATTTGGTACAATTTCAACTGTCTTTAGTTTACCAAGGCTTGATTTGTGACCCAAGATATGATCTGTCCTGGAGAATGTTCCATGAGCACTTGAGAAGTGTATTCTGTTGTTTTTGGTTGGAATGTCCTATAAATATCAGTTAAGTTCATCTTGTTTAATGTGTCATTTATAGCTTTTGTTTCCTTATTTATTTTCATTTTGGTTGATCTGTCCATTGATGCAAGTGGGGTGTTAAAGTTCTGGGCTTTTTAAAAAAAAAAAAATTTGAAAAAGTTTCATAATATTGTGTGTATATGTTTATTTTTGTACTTTTTGGTAACAGTATTAATTATAAGCCCTCTAACATTAAGGAGAAATCACCCAGCATAATTGTCATTCTTTTGAAATCTTTTAGCTTCTCTTTCTAAAAGCTGGCTTCTTATAAATGAGATATTCTTTGTGTAAAGAAATTAGTGTTTTTTAATTGAAAATATGAAGTCATCTCAGGTTTCTGGTTCTAAAGAAAGGACTCAAGAGCTCTATCATTTGAATAAACCAAAATATTTATCTTTTCTCATTTTTGCTTCTTTAGTTATTGCCATTCCTTATAGGACACCTGCCATGATTATAGTCCTCAAAGGAAAAAATTCCTAAGGGTATTTTATATGCGTTAGAATATATATATATATATATATATATATTTAATTTATATATATATATGTTTATATATAACAAGAGTGTTTCTAGGTACAAAAAAAATTGGTTTTTGCATTTTCTTTCTAATGTAACGCCATAATCTTTAGATACTTTAAAAGTCTCTGTCTTTTAAAAAAGACAGAGACTTAAAAAAATTGCCTATTGATTCTCTATAATTAAACTTTCTTCCAAACTTTATTGAGCATCATGATAGTAATTATTCATGAGCGGTATAGATTGGAAAACATATTTCAATTTGAAATATTGTAATATTGAAATATTGTATAATTGACTTAGAAAATTGCATTAGTTTCAGGTGCCTAACATAGTGATTTGATATTTTTGTGCATTATAAAATGATCACTATGATAAGTCTAGTTACTATCTGTCACCATGCAAAATTATCACAGTATTAGTGACTGTACCTTACATCCCCATGACATTTATTTTATAACTGGAAGCTTGTATCTTTTAATTTCCCTCACCTATTTCACTTATCCCCCCAACCCACTCTCCTCTGGTAACCACCAGTTTGTTCACTGTGTCTATGAGTCTATTTCTGTTTTGTTTTTTAGATTCCACATATAAGTGAAATCATACAGTATTTGTCATTATCTGACTTATTTCACTTGGCATAATACCCTCTAGGTCTATCCATGTTGTCACAAATGGCAAGATTTTATTCTTTTTTTTTTCTTTTTGGCTGAGTAATAGTCCATTTTGTGTGTGTGTGTGTGTGTGTGTGTGTGTGTGTGTGTGTGTGTGTATACCATATCCTGTTTATCCATTCATCTGTGGATGAACATTTAGGTTGCTTCCATATCTTGGCTGTTGTAAATAATGCTGCATTGAACATAAGGGTGCATATATCTTTTTGAATTAGTGTTTTAATTTTTTTGGAAGAATACCCAGAAGTGGAATTGCTGGATCGTATGGTAGTTCTATGTTTAAGTTTTGAGGAACCTCCGTACTGTTTTCTGTAGTGGCTACACCAATTTACATCCCCACCAACAGTGCACAAAGGTTCCCCTTTCTCCATATCCTTGCCAACACTTGTTATTTGTTGTTGTTTTGACGATAGTCATTCTGATAGGTATGAGGTGATATCTCATTGTGGCTTTGGTTTGTATTTTCTGATGATTAATGATGTTGAGCATCTTTTCACGTGCCTGTTGGCCACCTGTATGTCTTCTTTGGAAAAATGTCTACTCCGGTCCTCTGTCCATTTTTTAGTTGGATTGTTTGTCTTTTTGCTGTTGAGTTATATGAGTTCTTTGTATATTTTGAATATTAAGATATTTGCAGATATCTTCTCCTATTCAGTAGGTGGCCTTTTTGTTTTGTTGATAGTTGCCTTTGCTGTGCAAAAGCTTTAGTTTGATGTAGTCCCATTTGCTTATTTTTGCTTTTCTTTCCCTTGCCTGAGGAGGTGTATCCAAAAATATGTGGCTAAGACTGATGTCAAGGAGCATACTGCCTATGTTTTCTTCTAGGAGTTTCATGGTTTCAGGTCTTACATTTAAGTCTTTAAAGCATTTTTAGTTTATTTTTGTATATGGTATGAAAGTAGTCCAGTTTGATTCTTTTGCTTGTAGCTGTCCCCCAGATGGCATTTTTAATGGTTTAACCTAAAATGCTGGTGACAATAGCAGCTCACTTGTACTGATTATTTGCACTATATGCCTGGATTGCCCTAACTGCTTTCATGCATTACTGCATCCTCTAACCCAGTGAAACAAGTATTATTTTTCCCCATTTCCCAGACAGAACAGGTTAGAGAAGTTAAGTAACCTTTTCAAAGTCACTTAAAGCAGCACTCTTAGCTAATGTTTAACTCCCTCATTATTTTGGCTGGCAGTGCTGACTGAGTCAATAGAATTTGACAGGATGAGACGGAAGATGAGAATATCTGACTGTTAAAACAGCTTCGAGGGCTTCCTTGGTGGCGCAGTGGTTGAGAGTCTGCCTGCTGATGCAGGGGACACGGGTTCGTGCCCCAGTCCGGGAGGATCCCACATGCCACGGAGTGGCTGGGCCCGTGAGCCATGGCCGCGGAGCCTGTGCTCCACAACGGGAGAGGCCACAACAGTGAGAGGCCCGCGTACCGGAAACAAAAAAACAGCTTCGACACTTTTGAGCCAGTATCATTTTTGACGCTTTTTGAGCCATTGGTGTTGTGCAATAATTTTATCATTCGTTGGAAGAGAAATGCACAAAGGCTCCTAGCTTCTTTTTAGCTCTGGTTGATATTTGTGAACCCTTAACACTCATACCCAGTAACTGCTATAAAACAGGGCAGGATGCATCCAGCTTCTGCCCTATGAGCAGGGTTTATTATTACTTCTCATTCTGGTTGCTTTCGCCAACCTTTGAATATTCTAGGTGAGAGCTTGCCTTTCTGCTTAGACTTTTTTTTTTTTTGACTTTTTTAAAGATTAATTTTATTTAATTTTGGCTGTGTTGGGTCTTTGTTGCTGCATGTGGGCTTTCTCTAGTTGCGGTGAGCGGGGGGCTACTCTTCGTTGCAGTGTGCGAGCTTCTCCTTGCAGTGGCTTCTCTTGTTGCGGAGCACGGGCTCTAGGCGTGCGGGCTTCAGTAGTTGTGGCATGTGGGCTCTAGAGCACAGGCTCAGTAGTTGTGTGCATGGGCTTAATTGCTCTGGGGCACGTGGGATCTTCCCGGACCAGGCATCGAACCCGTGTCCGCTGCACTGGCAGGTGGACTCTCAATCACTGTGCCACCAGGGAAGTTCCTCTGCTTAGACTTCTGAAACCCAGCTGCTCCTAACTGCCTAGCTGATCTGCATGGATCTGATCACTTTCTGCCTAGTCTTGTGGGATTTGCTAGACCCTGTTCTGCAAGAGGATGCTTAGTCTTGGCCCTCCTGGTTAGCCTGGCTACCCATGCCTTGACTTGACTGTCAGGATTCGTTGTTTTCAGACATGGTCTCACCACAGGTAAAAGTGTTAGTCTTGCTTCTGAGATGAGTCTTACGATGGACATAGGAGTGCACTGGCATGTAGCTGTTTGAACTTTAATTGTTGAAAGAGTTATGATGAACTGCAGCTTGGGCTTTAATGTAGGTTTTGGTCCATGGCTCAGAACATGGTTTGGGCCTTTGTTAGACCCTGGCTTAGTGATGTTATATGTTTTAATTTTTTCTTTATGACACTTTTTAATATCATTAGAGGCCATTAGGACAATTGGTAAGTCAAGTATAGTAAATGAAATAAAATGTTTTGTGTAACTAATGACTATGGAAATGTGTTAATAGGAACAACAAAAAAGTCACACTAGAGAACCTTTGGCAGTTTTACATATCAATCGCTAAAAATATATTGGCACATTTTCTGTGATTATACTTACCAGGTATAGATGAATTCCCTCCCTGATAGAATCATTTTTCAAGTCTGTTTAGATTTATTCTGTCTTTTTGTTTCTCAAAGTTAATTTTTTAAGATAATGTGATCTTGGAGCAAGGAGTGAAGGAAATTGTGGAAATGTCATTTCCTGATACTACTCAGCCTAGTTTTTCTTATTGGAAAGTACGATCTTTAAAAGAAAATGTATATTTATAACACTCACTGAAACAAATTTTTGGATAGTGGCAACAATCCTTGGGTCAAAAACAGCAGTGCACAATTTGACTTAATTTTATCACTCTCAGGAATTTTCATTAGATTCTTTGTACAGAATTATCAGCTATAAATAGAGATCAGCTAATTTGAGGAAGAGGCTCTAGGTCTACAGATAATTGAACAAATATATCATGGTTTAAAAAAACTCGCATGAGGTGATAGTAATAGTGAATAGGGCAGAGGAGAGAAAAGAAGGAAGAAAGAAAAGGAAAAGAAAATACAAAGGAACAATGATGGATTTGTGTGCAACAAAATGCGGTTCCAATACTGACCTACTTAACACGCTTTCTCACCAGGAGGCCATTGTTCTTTCTCAGACTCTTTGCTTGGTTGCTTTCCTTCCCCATTTAGAACAGCGGACAGCCCCCCTCCCTCCCGCTCTTGTCCTTTGACCAGAGACTAATGTGGCTAGGTTGTTGAGGAGGTAATGGAATTTTGCATCTGCAAATGTATGTGGTCAGCCTCTGCAAGGGCTGGCTTCCAGCAGAATCCTCTTTTCCACTGAGATTCTTTTTCACAGGCTGATTTTTTTTTTCTTATTAAAATCTTAATGTTTAAAGAGGCTTTGTTAGTTGTAACAGGAATATTTCTTCTTGTTACACTCTTCCTTTTCCCCTGTTTTAGGAGTATGCATGCCTTCATATACAGAATGCCTACTGGGGAAGAGTTTTGGTATAAGGTGTGTGTGTGTGTTAAATTCCAAGGGTAGGAGTGGCAGATTTGGGGAAAATATCTGCATACTGTAGTATCCAGAAAGACTTCTACTTTTAAAGAAGACACTTGGATAGGTAGCACAGAAAGTATAAATATGGCCAAATCACAGTGGCTGACAAAGGGCTGGCTTTTAGACTGTGTTTTCAAACAGGCTTCTGCACCTTATCCAATTAACTAATGACTTAATGTGATTAATTAAGTGTAGATTAGTGTGTGTAGAAACCATGTGGGTTAGTAGGTTAGTACTTCTTGATGCTATGTAAGGATGATACTTAAGTATCTACAAATAGCAGGTAATAAGATACTTTGAACTATGAATAGCAGATATTAAATTACTTTACATGTACATATTCCGTGTCTTGCTTGACCATAATTGCCAAACTCTAAATCTTGACACATGAGGTAGGTAGGGATATGTTTACAGGGACAGTGTGACAAAGTATTTAGAATTGGGACTATCCCACAGAATTCACACATTCTGTGGGTACTTACTGAATGCCTCCTGTATGCCAGGCACTATTATGGATGAGAAGGATGCAGTTGTGATAAAATAAAACAAAATCCGTTATCTTCTAAAGGGCGAAATAGACAATAAATAGATAAATAAGTTAAAAAAAAAGTAGGATAAGTTGGATAGTGATGGGTACTAGGGAGAAAACTAAGCATATAGAAAGGGGCCAGCAAATGTTGCTGGGGATGTGTAGGAATTGTAATTTTTGGTAGGGAGTGAGCCATATTCATACCTGGGACACGTGGTACCATCTCTGTGCTCTGCCCACCCATAGCTCTTGAGTCTCCTGCAGTATTTCCGTAGATTCCATAACCTGCTCTGACCTCAAGAAAAGAAAACCTTTCATAATACAGAGTTAGGTAGAACCACTAAAAGCTAAACCAAAGCACAACCCCAAACACCTTTTATTTATAGCCAAGTTGGCTAAAACAACTAAGTAATAAGTATCTAGATACCCTGAGAGAGTTGTGTAATTAAAAAAAAAATTAAAAAAGATCTTAATTCAAGCATTTGAGTCTGAATCTTTGTACCTTCAATAGCATTGCCATTCTTACCTTAATAAAGGAAACCAGTGATTAGAAGGAAGCGCTAATTCTAGGGCAGGGATATCACACAGTGAGAACATGGTACATGTTGTCATTTACTGGCCCGAGGAAGAGCGAGTAGTAGAAGACTCTGCTCTCCTCAGTCTTCCAGAAGAAGACGCTGCACTTGCTGCCTACCTCTGCATATCTTTTTTTTCCTACCAGTTAAGTGTTGCTGTTGTTTTAAAACTTGGAATGCTCTCCTTTCTTGTTTTTGTTTATCAAAACACCCATCTCTTGGAGGATAGAGACCCAGCTCTATTTATTTATGTATTTATTGGCCGCACCCCGCAGCCTGTGGGATCTTAGTTCCCTGACCAGGGATTGAACCTGCTCCTCCTGCATTAGGAGCGTGGAGTCTTACCCACTGGACCACCAGGGAAGTCCCGGGACCCAGCTCTTTATCTCTGTGTCCTTGACAGCTTCTGTGATATCTGGCATCAGTAAGTGGTCAATAAATGTGTACTACATGAATGAGTGAATGGGATGAGAGAGGGGAGGACACCTGGCATTTACCCACCTCACTTTCCAGTCCACAAATAGCTGGTAGAAGTGGCATTTCCAGGTTTTGTCCCACCTTTGACTTGTCTTAGACTCTCCTTCCTTTCACATTCCTCTAATTAAAACAAGGCAAAATAAATAAATAGAAAACAACCACCAAAAAAACCCCAAGCAAACAAAACAAAAAAAAATAAAACAAGGCAAAGCTATGGTTAAGGAGGCTGCCAGACAACTAACTCAACTACCAGAGAGGGAGTCTCCTTTGCTTTCATGTTTCTGAAGTGGACGTCAAATACAGTTTACTCTTTTCCATCTACCTTTAAAAAAGCGCTTATTTTTCCCTTATTGGGGGCTTTCTGTTCCCTTCTTGCCTCACTAACTCCCTTCACATCCTGCAGGTAGACAGATTGGAACAGGATTGCATTTGTAGCCTGTCAGCTCTACTCGTCAGCTGGCAGAGAGATGGTTGAGCTGTAAGAGGGGTTTGGGAGGCAGAGTTTTAACGGGAGCAGTAGCTTTGGTTTATCAGGGGGTGGGAGGTACAGAATGAATATACAGATATTTTCCAATTCATTAATGAGAGCAGAAATCTCAAGTTTTGGGTCCATCACCTGCACACTTTTTCTGGCCTGTTCCTTAAACACATTAGGGTGTCCTTTATACATGTTGCACCTCAGCCTGCAAAGGTGCAGCCTGACAGCTGCTTCTCAGCCCTGGGAAACTCAAGTGGATTGACCTGTCACATAAACAGGACTGAAATCCTTTGGGCAGTTGAGAAAACAGGAAGGAATTTCAAAAGCCTGGCGTGATGAATCTTGGCTTTGTGCACTTAGCTTCCTCTCTGTTAGGCGTTTCTCTGGGTACAGTGGTTTTTAGTTTAATTTAAAATGAAACTGAAGATTTTCTTCTGTTACCATCATTCTCATCCTTGTTATCCTTTTGGTCATTGTCATAAAAGCTGCTATTTATTGAATGTCAACTTTGAGACAGCTGTGGTCCTTATGATGTACATGGATTAGGTCATTTAATCCTTCTATAACCTTCCCAAGGAAGGATTGACCCTGAGCTTTAAATCACAGTCTGGTAGTAGATCAGAAAGAAAACCCATATAGGAACTTATCTGGTGGCGCAGTGGTTAAGAATCCACCTGCCAATGCAGAGGACATGGGTTTGATCCCTGGTCTGAGAAGATCCCACATGCCTGTGCAGCAACTAAGTCCGTGTGCCACACCTACTGAGCCTGCGCTCTAGAGCCTGTGTGCTGCAACTACTGAGCCCGTGTGCTACAACTACTGAAGCCCGCGCGCCTAGAGCCTGTGCTCTGCAACAAGAGAAGCCACCGCAACGAGAAGCCCATGCATTGCAACGAAGAGTAGCCCCCGCTCGCCACAACTAGAGAAAGCCTGCTCGCAGCAACAAAGACCCAATGCAGCCAAAAAAAAAAAAAAAGAAAAACCATATAAATTCTCCTGTGGAGGCATGAGTTTTGAGGTAGGGTAAAGCCACGAATGGAGGTAATTTATAAACTTTTTCCTGGGAGTGAGAGGATTTTATAGTAATCCCATACCACCCTGAAAGTTTAGTTTTTCATTTTCTAAATGGATTAGAGGAGTTTGGACTCATATAGAAGAGAAATAAATCAAATCATACTTATACTTTGTTGCTCTGGAAATTAGACTCTAAGGTCTTTACATTTATTGATGAATATTTTGACCTCAAGATCCATGTGAGATTGATAGGTCAGATTCTATCCTCAATGTACAGTTACACATTCTACAGTGGGGAAAATTAAGACCTAAAAACTATACTCCAGATTTTTTTCTGATGAGTCTTAATGTTATATTTTCTCACGCAATTTCAAAACGAGTTTAAGTAGTTTAAAAATAGCCTTAAGTTTGCTACTTGTAAGCATGCCTAAGGTTACAGCAGTAGCAGACCTAAGAGTATTTAAGAACTATTTAAAGAAGCTTTCTAATTGCCCACTTTAGCACAGATTACAAATCAGTAAAACGTTTTGCAAATTCCTGTTCCATGCCAGGAACTGTGTTAGGTGTTGGGGATGGAATTTAGTTGAACAGTATCAGCTGTAGCCTGCACCTACCTTGGACAGCACCCAAGAGGGTTTAATATTAGATGCATAGGAATGCACTTGTTTAAACATGATTCATGTGTTGCCAAGGGAGAATCTGGGTTTTTCATTAGTGGCCACATGATTAAAAATCAACCTGTGTATGGTCTGAATTAACTTTTTAATAAAAATCAGTGGTGAGTTGGGGGCAAGGGAGTATTAGGTGTGGTTCAAATATGAGTTGATGGCAGTAGAGGCTTTGTTTATATATATTTTCTTTTTGCCAGCAGTCCTTTGTGATACCCCAGTATCGTGATCTAATTTGAGTGGAATTAAGCTTAAAGAGCTCAAAATTATGCAATAAGATGTTTTGTTTAAAATACTATTTCAAGTTAATCTAACCAAGCTAGGATGACCCCTGCTACACAAAGCTGGGTACAGAAAGGATGAGGGCCAGGTGGCTATGGCCCTCTGCATTGCTAGTTCATGGGAACTGTTTTGTTTTTTTCCACCAGTAATCTGTTAGGCCACCTTCTAGGGTCAGACAGGCTGTGAGAAGCTTAGAATCTGTGAAGCAGTGAGCAGAGGTATAAGAAATCTAGATTTGAGTCCCAGCTCCCTCTTATTTGCCACCTATGTTATCTTAACAAAGCTTAAGCTCTCTGAGGTTTGGTTTTCTTATCAGTAAAATGGATATTGTAGTAGTACTTAAATCTGTAGGTTGTAGTGAAGATGAAATCCGAAGCACCTAGCGCAGTGCCTGACATATTCCAAGCCAGTGTTGGTAGTCTTCCCTTAGCTTCTAGTGATCCCTGGCTGGGAAATGATGACCAGGGCTGGGAAGTCTATGATCAAGGTGTCATTGCCAGCAGATTTTGTGTCAGATGAGGGCTTTCTTCCTGATTTGCAGTTGGCCACCTTCTTGCTGTGTCCTCATTTGGTAGTGAGAGAGAGAAAGCTCCAGTCTCCTCCTCTTCCTCTTATAATGGCACTAATCCCATCATAGGGGCTCCATCTCCTGACTTCATCTCTAAAACTATCTCCCAAAGGCTTCACCTCCAAATATCATCACATTGGAGGTTAGGGCTTCAGCACTGGAATTTTGAGGGGACACAAACATTCCCTCCCTAGCACTTAAGGTCACATGATTCACCCTTGACAGGGCCAGCACTGGAAGTTTAGTGTCATTGTTGCATATAGGTGTCCCTGTAGCATCTGCCTTGTACATGACTAGTAGACTAGCTTAGTGGAGGTTGGGCACCTTCTGTGCTTTCTGAATGGACTCCTCTAGTCAGCCCAGCTTTAGTCAATGAAGCACTCTTGGTTATTACCATGTACATTCCAAGCATTTCTAAGGTTCTTAGAGTGGTTGGTTTCTTTTTGACCTCTCTGTGGATTTTTACCAGTCTCATTTGATAAGGATTATGGAAACCCCAAATAATGTTCTCTAAATGCAAATTGGTATTCCACTGCTCTTCTTAAGGAGATATCAGCTTCACTGGAGGAAAAAGACACAAATGCTCATTTTATCTTAAGGAACAGAGTTCTCTTGCCCTGTAATTTAAGGCAGTATTTTCTACATTTAATTATTTGAGTCCCATCTTGACATTTTTTACTTTCTGAGCTCTACTCCTACAGTTATTTTCTTAATATTTTTCATTAAATTGACTTTATTTTACTTAAATACACTAAAAATTTTAATAACTATTCACAGGTTGATTTCATTATATTCATTATATTTGTTCAAATTGTTCATTACATATTTGTTTCATTATATTGTTTCCAATTCACTTTAAAGTAATTAACTACATATAAAAATAGGACCCTTATGTCATCTAAAAACATCTTGTGTGTATGTGCTGTGCTTTGGAAAACCTTATGTAAGACCATCTGGGTCTGTTGGTTGAATGGCAAAAGAAAGGAGGAATAAAAAAAGGTAAATAAAAATGATATTGTTATAAGTGTATAAATTATATAGGTGATAAATAAGAACAGAAACATGAGTTTATAAAAGACAAACAAATGAGTTTCCTTGACTTCAAGTCCCTGTTACTGTCAAGGTAAAATTGTGCATGTAAAGAAGGAAGTCTAACAAAATGACATTTCATTTGGGCCTTAAATGCTTGCCCTCTTTATTTATTTATTTATTTTTAAATGACTCTTGCTTCACTGAATAGCACTGGGGTCACAGACCATGTGGATGTAAATGCTATGCTGTACGTCTTGTCAAGAAGGCCAGTCTTTTTTGCCAGGGAAAGGAATTCTTGTCTTTGTTGCAGGAAACAGAATCAGAAGCAAATGAGGTCAGATTCAGATTGCCAAGCCAAGGGCAGGATCCTTGGAGGCCAGAAACAGATTGTAGAGCTTGGTTAGAAGGGAGGAAGAGAGTAGGGCTGGTTTCATGAGCATGTGACCTGTGTGGTTGCCCAGGTCAACCTGTACTTGGTTTAATGCTCAGCTGTCACTATCTTGAAATTTTTAACAATTTGTGAAAAACGGCCCTGAATTTTCCTTTTGCACTGGGCTCTGCAAATATAGCTGGTTCTTGGGGTAGAGTAGGGAGATATTTACAGAAAGCTTCATAACTTAGGTTCATGGGGTAGAAATGGAAGAGAGAAAACTAGAAATGAGTTGAAAAAAGGAGGTTTTGGGTACTACGTGGTAGGTCCCTTCTGATTGACCTTAGCTCATAGGTTAGAGGATCCAACACTGGATTCTAGGATTTGTTTTGCCTTAAACTCCTAGGCAGACTGGTTGCCTTTCTGCCTTCCTGCCTTCCTTTCATGGTTATAGAGTAACAGAGGGAATGGCAAATTATATAAGGAAAACTTGAGCAATGCAGTGAACTCACCCATAATAACTTGGAAACATCGTGCAGTGAGATTGGGCTCTGTGAATTAAATTGTGACATCAGCCCATGATGGATCAAGCAGGGGCTGGCAAGTGTAGATATCCACCAAGAGTGACTGTAAGGCAACAGGGAGTGGTGGGCAGTCAGGGTGAGCACCAGAGGACGCATGACCCATGTAAAGGAAAAGCTGTGTTCTGTTTCAGCTTGTTGTATTTAGCTACATCCTTGTCCGACTTGGCTAAACTCTCCAGGTTTTTTAGGAGGAGAGTTGAAGTCAGAAGCCAGAAGTCTTGATTTTTTTTTTTGACTGTGACATTTTCCAATTAAAGAAAAATACCATGTGGACTAAAACATGTCAAATTCATTTCAATCCTTAAATAGACATTAAAAAAACCCTTGGAATTCCCCGGTGGCTCAGTGGTTAAGAATCCGCCTGCCAATGCAGGGGACACAGGTTCGAGCCCTGGTCCGGGAAGATCCCACATGCCGCGGAGCAACTACGCCTGTGAGCCACAACTACTGAGCCCATGTGCCACAACTTCCGAAGCCCGTGCGCCTAGAGCCCGTGCTGCACAACAAGAGAAGCCACCTCAATAAGATGTCCATGCACCACAACGAAGAGTAGCACCAGCTCACCGCAACTAGAGAAAGCCTGCGCAGCCAAAAAAAAAAAAAAATCCCAAAACCTTGTTTTCTAAAGGTAAACATGGGAAGTGACCAAATTACTGTGTTAGGGGAGGCAGCCATAGTAATGGACCTAACTTTAATACCTTTGATGAGGCCATCTCTAGAAAGGAGATGGAGTTAGGGCAAGAGTTGCCAATGGATGTTGAGGATTATGATACAGAAGGAGTTCCAGATTTTCTATATTGGAGGGGCTTTAGGGTTAAAAGGGGGCTTGGTTTTAGGAGACCTATTTTGGAGCTGTGTTTGCATAGTAAACTCACTGTTTTTACTCAAATTGTATGGCATAGATCATAAAAATTAATTCAGCTTTCTAATGTTTTTCCCTACGCTTTAGAGAAGATTGAAAAGGCAGTGATTGCCCATCTGCAGGAATGGACAGAAGAGTTTTAGGGCTGCTAGAGATTAAGGAGGAGTAAAAGCTTCTTACCCCCAGACCAATCTTTTGCTCATTGCTGTTATGGTTTATTGTTAAAACAAGACATTATGAGATGGACACATCAGGCTCGCTTTCTTAGTCTGATGCTATTAAAAATGCAGTTCATCTAGCCACTTTTTTCCCCTGTTTGTGTGCTCACCATTTTTTTATGACTTGGCTTCCCAAGTGGATCTAGCAGAGGGAGGGGATGGGTGGGTTCTGCAGGTCAGAATGTAGGTGTTTCTGTGAGTACTTATTGTTAATTGTAATTTAATAAATTGACATTCTGGTTTTGTACTTAGCCTGTGGTTACTGTGGATCTGCCAGTGAAGTCTGGAATCTCT
This sequence comes from Phocoena sinus, assembly GCF_008692025.1. Taxonomy (NCBI): domain Eukaryota; kingdom Metazoa; phylum Chordata; class Mammalia; order Artiodactyla; family Phocoenidae; genus Phocoena; species Phocoena sinus. The sequence continues at coordinate 40,376,004 of NC_045766.1, forward strand.
GGTGTGCTGATGCATTCAGTTTTGAATTTGCACGGACTCTATACTATGGCAAATTTGCCAAAGTAATGAATGTCACTTTGGGAGGTGCCTTGGTACGCCTTTCCCTAAGTGACACCAAAAATATAACAACTTGAGGACACGGGGAGGGGGAAGGGGAAGCTGGATGAAGTGAGAGAGTGGCATGGACTTATATACACTGCCAAATGTAAAATAGATAGCTAGTGGGAAGCAGTTGTATCGCACGGGGAGGTCAGCTCGGTGCTTAGTGACCACCTAGAGGGGTGGGATAGGGAGGGTGGGAGGGAGACGCAAGAGGGAGGGGATATGGGGATATATGTATATGTATAGCTGATTCACTTTGTTATACAGCAGAAACTAACACAACATTGTAAAGCAGTGATACTCCAATAAAGATGTTAAAAAATATATATATAACGTGAATGTATGCATCTTTCCTATTTGAATTTCTTTAGTAGTAGAGATGAGACATATAGTGCATAAAACCCATGGGGTGAAGAGGGATAGCCCCAGAGAAATATTAGTAGGATTTCAGATAAGCTGGGGAAATGCTGGCTTAAGTGAAGGTAGATTGTTTTCTTTTAAGAGGATTTTTCCCAGAACATTTCATCTTCTTTGTTTAAAAAATTATTTATTTATTTATTATTGAACTTTGGTTGGTTTACAATGTTTTGTTAGTTTCAGCTGCACAGCAAAGTAATTCAGAGAGATACATATATTTATTTATTCTTTTTCAGATTCTTCTCCCTTAAAGGTTATTACAAAATATGGAGTAGAGTTCACTGTGCTATACAGTAGGTCCTTGTTGGTTATCTATTTTATATACAGTAGTGTGTATATGCTAATCCCACACTCCTAATTTACCCCCACCCCCCGGCCTTTGGTAACTATAAGTTTGCTTTCTATGACTGTGGGTCTCTTTCTATTTTGTAAATAAATTGATTTGTATCTTTTTTGTTTTTTTTCCTGGTATACGGGCCTCTCACAGTTGTGGCCTCTCTCGTTGCGGAGCACAGGCTCCGGACGCGCAGGCTCAGCGGCCATGGCTCACGGTCCCAGCCGCTCCGCGGCATGTGGGATCTTCCTGGACTGGGGCACGAACCCGTGTCCCCTGCATCGGCAGGCAGACTCTCAACCACTGCGCCACCAGGGAAGACCTGTATCATTTTTTTTAGATTCCACATACCATCTTCCTACGAGTGGTCTTCAGTAGGAACATCAACTTCATTTGCTAATGGTACCTTTAAAATGTTTCCTTTGGCAAAGCCTTTGGAAAACACCATGAAATATTTGCAAAACATGGTCTTAAGAATGCAGTGATATTGAGGTATTTCTGGAATCCTCTTGGGGGAAAAATGTGTGTCTACTCATCTTGGGGACTTTTTGTTGAATCACAGTTTGTAGCGGGTTCCATAAGGTCTGAGTGTTCTGGAATCCACAGGAAGGCCTAGTGTGACCATTTGCTTACTAGGTCTTTGAACCTGGAATTATCCCAGTGTGGACCCTGGGCAGAAATGGAATTTGGCAGTCTGGTCTTGGGAATTTGGATCTACATTTGTGGGTCAGCGTGGAATTCCCAGAGTCCAAGACTTCCTTTATCTGTATATTTCTTCTCCTGATAGCATACTTCTTAAAAGGGAGCTTGGGAGGTTGCTTATTAAGGCCTATCTCAGAACTCAGCCGTATTCTCACAGGGAGGACTCAGTGAACACGGTGGTTTAACTATTGAGATTATTTTCAAAGGATCGGAGATCATATTATAGAGAACTGTGGTTTTATAGACACTCATGTCATTTTCTTTGATTCTAGAATAAGGAAAATGAATGCAGAACTCTATTTCCATATATGAAATGGTGACTGCAGGTACAACTCAATTGTGTATTCTCAGTTTGTAATGACAACATTGGGAGGAAAATTGATTAGTATTTTTAAAAGAGCAGGAAAATTATTTCCTGCCCAAACATTGATTAATCTTTGAATAGGCTTTCTTGTAATCCTTTTCTTCCATAGACTGCAGGGTGCAGCACAGTCATATTTTATGTGGAGTCAAGCAGAGAAACCTACTTGCGATTAAACTTATTGCTGTTTTTTTCAGTAGGTGCAAATAGCTTTGTCTTCAGTAGTTACCCTTTCCTGGCTTGATAACACACTAGGACTTCTTTAGTTTTAATTTGATTAAAGAAACTATTGTTTTATATTATGAAATGTGGAAACAATGAAATATTGAAATTTTCTGATGATATATATTCCCCTCTTTGGCTTTCAAATAGCACTTTGCTTAGCATCCTTGCATGAATGCTTTAAAATCCTGTTAGCTGGAGCTCGTGTAACATTAATTTGTTCCTGGTTAGAGGTAATATAAAATATAGTGATAAAGAAGACTAAAGTTCTTTCCCTCAGGGAACTTAAGATCTATTTGAGGAATTAAGACATAGAAATAAGGTAAAGAAATATTAGTATGAGAGAGTTTATGATGAGTCCCAAACGAGTGGTTTAGAATATTGCATAACTGGCATAGGATTTCAGAGGGAGAGAGACTTTTTATGCATCCTGGGGTGGCTGGGGATGACTCACGCAGGAGCGGGACCTTGTGCTGGTCCCTGAAGATGGGAAGGATTCAGCCAGGTGAAGTGTAGGAGGGATGCTGGTGGCATTACCAAAGGCGGCTGGGCTGGAATGTGCCTGCCTTTTCAACAGTGAGTAGACCTGTGTGGCTCTAATAAGGGACTCATGGAGAATAATGGGAAATAAACCTGCAAAGGTAGGTTGAATTCAAGTCAGAAAGGGTTTGGATGCCAGACAAAGGAATTTAGACTTTATTCAGTAGAAAATGTATAAATAGTGAAGGTCGTTGGACAGGAATAAGTAGAAAATGCAAGAAATGGCTTTGTAGTTAGAGCAGTGACAGCACACAGCTAGGAACTGAGGTGCCTTATGATGAAGACAGTGGTGAAAATGTGAGCAAGCTCTGGCTTTGCTGCTGATGGGGATGTAGGTTGGGTTGGCTGCTTAATTGTCATTCTTCTCTCTATTTTTCCTGTTCTCATTTAAGGCTTGTATAAAACCCTTTTTGCAGGCTTAAAGTACGTTAATTCAAATTTGACCTTCCTTACTGTATGATAGTTTGAATGCCCAGAGCTATTTTCAGTTGTTCCAGATTGTCATGAGTTTGATGTCCAGGTGCCAACTGGAAGGGCCAGACCTGGCCTGTGGAGGATTGTTTTTAAAATCCGATTCTAAATTAAGCACTTTGGGGCATAAAAATGAGATGTGGCCTAGTTATAACTCGCTGTTTAACTAAAAGTATATGTTTTTTTCCTTCTCTGCTTAAATATTTGTCTGGCTCTTTCAGACTCAAAAGGCATATAACTCAGAACCAAGAATATTTAGATTCCTCTGCACTCCATTTTTTTCCCTAGAGTGGTCTTTGATTTCCACTGTACTTAAAAAGTTATACTTATAAAAAGAATTTCTCCAAATATTAGGTAACAATTCTTTAAAAAATTTTTATTCCTGGCCCTCCTATTTCGTATCTCACAAATTATAGAAATGGAATATTTTTTGAAGTGTGAGAATTGTTGGAAGTTAGACTTTTAAACATCTAAAATTAAGTTCTAAAGGACAGTGTCAATATTAGCAGCAGGAGTTGTGGTGTGGGTATAAGTAGATCATAGTGCAAGCTTTGGAGCCAGAAAAATCTGGTTTCTAATCCTCGCTCTGCCACTCACTGCCTGGGTGACCTGAGCGTATTACTACTACGACACATCGTTTTTTGAGTTCCATGGGTAGAACTTAAAGCAGGTTCTTTTCTCACTATATAAGTGGAATTTATTCTGCCACTCTCAGTGGCAGAGTATGGATAAAAACACAAACAGACTTTTTTTGGTGTGTGTGTGTGGTACGCGGGCCTCTCACTGCTGTGGCCTCTCCCGCTGCAGAGCACAGGCTCCGGACGCGCAGGCTCAGCGTCCATGGCTCACGGGCCCAGCCGCTCCGCGGCATGGTGGATCTTCCCAGACCGGGGCACGAACCCATGTCCCCTGCATCGGCAGGCGGACTCTCAACCACTGTGCCACCAGGGAAGCCCCAAACAGACTTTTAAGGGCGTCTCAGCCTAGACTCCTTCTGAGACCTGTTGGGATACAGACTAGAGGAGGTGCAGAGAGCCTCTGGGTAAAAAGGGGGGGTTAAGGGTTATGTCTCTTCAGATTCCAAGCCCTTGTTGTCTCTGAGCCTCAGCTTCTTCATCTTTAAAATGGAGAATAATACTTACCTTATAGGGTTATTATGGAGATAAAAATAGATACTTTCGTACAATGCTACGTCTATTCAGGGCACTCTGTAAAATAGTAGCTGTTATTATAGTGGTTGGTGGGATTTGGGTGGGTTTAATTTAATTAATTTTTGATTTTTTAGCTGTGTCACTCTTTTTCCTGTATTTTATTTCCTTTCCTACTACCCTATAGGATGTGGATGTGTTCAGAACCTAGGATCTGGAGCTAGAAGAGAGAAAAAACAGACAAAAAGCCTTAGGGATCAGAGTTGTCTTTTAAGGGAGGTGCCAGGAAACTACCACATAATGCACTTCCATCCCATTGGCCAGAACTTCGTCCCATGGTCATGCCTGGCTGCAGTGGAGTCTGGGAAATGTAGTCTCCTCCCTGCGTAGCCATTACCGCGGAAGAGGGAAGATCAGGTTTTGATGGATAGCCAAGAGCCTCTGCCAGGGCATTCAATATGCTCCTGTGTCTTACTTAGGGCGGTGTCCCCATGGAAACAGAACCAATTGTGATATTTTTCTCAGGGACGTATAATCATCTTAAATATTCTATAAATGTGTTTTCATTTCACTGATATTCTTATGTAGAATATTTTACCCTTAGTTTTTAATCTATAAAGCATTTTGACATTGCAATTAAAGAGATTAAGATTTTGTTCGTAATCATTCAATCTAATATTACCATTCTTTCTTTTTTTTTTTTTTTTTTTTTTTTTCGGTACGCGGACCTCTCACTGTTGTGGCCTCTCCCGTTGTGGAGCACAGGCTCCGGACGCGCAGGCCCAGCGGCCATGGCTCACGGGCCCAGCCACTCCGCAGCATGTGGAATCCTCTCAGACCGGGGCACGAACCCGTGTCCCCTGCATCGGCAGGCGAACTCCCAACCACTGCGCCACCAGGGAAGCCCACCATTATTTCTTTTTACAGTAGTGAAGTCTTAGAATTTGGGGCATGATCTCAACAGCGCCTCACCTCACAGCCTCAACTGATGTACACTTAGTGCTAGTTTCTGCTTTGCCATCACAAATACCTGTACTGGTCATCACCTCTAGAATTCCGAGGGTCAGACTCAGTAAAATATATGCCACATCACAGTGACAACAAATATATAAAAATGATCACACATCTGAAAATATTCTTTCGTGTACTAAAATGTGCTGTTGCAAAAACTCTTGGATTTTTTCTGTTTTTCACCATCCATTTATGTTTTTCAACTGAATTTTTAAAAGATTTTTATTTCAAGATAGTTGTAGATTCACAAGCGGTTGTATGAAACAATACAGAGATATGCCCTATACTCTTCACCCATTTTCTCCCAAAAGTAACATCTTGAATAACTATAGTATAGTATCACAAAATGTGGAAATGGACTTTAATGCAATCTACAGTGCTTATTCAGATTTCACTGGCTTTACGTGTACCCATTTGTGAGTGAGTGTGTGTGTATGCATGTGTAATTCTATGCAGTTTTATCACATGTATATGTGATCACACCACTGTTAGGATACAGGACAGTTCCGTCAACACAAGACTCCTTCGTGTTACCCTTTTTAGCCACAGTTACTTCTTTCCTTTCCTCTTCCCTAACTCCTGGCAACCACTTATCTGATCTCCATATTTGCCATTTCAAGATTATTATATAAATTGAACCATGCAGTATGTTATCTTTTTTTTTTTTTTTTTTTGGTAAACAGTCTGGGCCTAGGAACCTCTGTTTAAGTCTTAGTCATTCACCACAGAGAGAAGGACAAAGAACAGCTAATCCTCCAGGTCTAGATAGCTTCCCTACCTCACAGAGATGTTTATGAAAATACATAAATCTGGGACTTCCTTGCGGTCCAGTGGTTAAGACTTCGCCTTCCAATACAGGGGGCAGTGCAGGTTTGATCCCTGGTTGGGGAGCTAAGATCCCACATGCCTCGCAGCCAAAAAACCAAAATATAGAACAGAAGCAATATTGTAACAAATTCAATAATGGCCTTAAAAATGGTCCACATCAAAAAAAATCTTTAAAAAGAAAGAAAATACATAAATCCCATATGCATGAATTTTTTATTAATTGAAATTTTTATTGTGATAATTGTATATGTAAGCTTTTGAGACTGACTCTTTTCACTCAGTATAATTCCTTTGAGATACATACAAGTTGTGTGTATCAATAGTTCATTCCTTTTTATTGCTGAGTAGTATTCCATGGTATGAATATACTATAGTTTGTTTAGCCAGTCACCCTTTGGAAGGACATTTGGATTGTTTTCAGTTTTTGGCTAATACAAATAAAGCTGGTATGAACATTTGTGTACAGGTTTTTTTGTGAACATAAGTTTCCTTTTCAGTGGGGTAAATGTCCAAGATTGTAATTGCTAGGTAGTGTAAGAAGTGTATTTTTACTTTTATAAGAAATTGCCATACTCTTTTCCAGAGTGGCTGTAGCATTTTACATTCCTATAAGCAAAGTAAGTCCAGGTTCTTTGCATTCTGAGTCCTCACCAGAATTGGTATTTCACTTTTTTTTTTTTAACTTTAGCTAATCTCATATGTGTAGTGATATCTCATTGAGATATATTTAGATTAACGTTTCCCTAATGAGAATCCCTCTCTCCCTACCCACGCTCCCTGACCCCAATATATATATATATATATCTCCAATAAGCACATGAAGAGAATATGGTGTATCTTCTTTGAAGAAATGTCTGTTTAGTTCCTTTGCCCATTTTTTTTTGAATTTTATTTTATTTTTACACAGCAGGTTCTTATTAGTTATCTATTTTATACATATTAGTGTATATATGTCAATCCCAATCTCCCAATTCAACACACCTGCCCCCTGCAACTTACCCCCTTGGTGTCCATACGTTTGTTCTCTACATCTGTGTCTCTATTTCTGCCCTGCACGCTGGTTCATCTGTACCATTTTTTCTAGGTTCCACGTATATGCGTTAATATACGATATTTGTTTTTCTCTTTCTGACTTCACTCTGTATGACAGTCTTTAGGTCCATCCACATCTCTACAAATGAGCCAGTTTTGTTCCTTTTTATGCCTTTGCCCATTTTTAAATTGAGTTATTTATCTTTTTATTGTTGAGTTGTAAGAGTTCCTTATATATTCTGGGTATAATTCTCTTATCAGATATATGATTTGCAAATATTTTCTACCATTCCTTGGGTTGTCTTTCTTTTCACTTTTTGATGGTATCACTTGTAGCACAAAGGTTTTTAATTTCAATCAAGTCCATTGGGAAAATACATATTTGTGTCTTGTGTACTTTTGTTGTTATATCTAAGAATGCATTGCTTGAGCCAAGTCACAAATTTATGCCAATGTTCTCTCTTTTTTTTAAAAATAAATTTATTTGTTTTTTTATTTTTGGCTGCATTGGGTCTTGTTGCGCGCGGGCTTTCTCTAGTTGCAGTGAGCAGGGCTACTCTTCGTTGTGATGTGTGGTCTTCTCATTGCAGTGGCTTCTCTTATTGCAGAGCACGGGCTGTAGGTGCGTGGGCTTCAGTAGTTGTGGCATGCAGGCTCAGTAGTTGTGGCTTGTGGGCTCTAGAGCGCACACTCAGTAGTTGTGGCACATGGGCTTAGTTGCTCTGCAGCATTTGGGATCTTCCCGGACCAGGGCTCAAACCCGTGTCCCCTGAATTGGCAGGCAGATTCTCAACCACTACGCCACCAGGGAAGTCCCTGTGTTCTCATTTTTTTTTTTTTTTTTTTTTTGTGGTACGCGGGCCTCTCACTGCCGTGCCCTCTCCCGCTGTGGAGCACAGGCTCCGGATGCGCAGGCCCAGCGGCCATGGCCTACGGGCCCAGCCACTCCGCGGCATGTGGGATCCTCTCGGACCAGGGCACGAACCCGCGTCCGCTGCATCGGCAGGCGGACTCTCAACCACTGCGCCACCAGGGAAGCCCCCTGTGTTCTCTTTTTTTTTTTTTTTTTTTTTTTTTTTTTTTTGCGGTACGCGGGCCTCTCACTGTTGTGGCCTCTCCCGCTGCGGAGCAACAGGCTCCGGACGCGCAGGCTCAGCGGCCATGGCTCACGGGCCCAGCCGCTCCGCGGCATGCGGGATCCTCCCACACCGGGGCACGAACCTGTGTCCCCTGCATCGGCAGGCGGACTCTCAACCACTGCGCCACCAGGGAAGCCCCCTGTGTTCTCTTTTAAAAGTCATATTTTTAACTTACATTTAGATTTAGGTCTGTGGTCCATTTTCAATTAGATTTGGGCGTGGTATAAATATTTCTAACACTTTAAATTTTTTTTCCAGCTTTATTGAGATATAATTGACATATAACATTGTATAAGTTGAAAGTATACAACATGATGATTTGATATACATATATATTGTGAAATGATTACTGCAGTAAGGTTGGTTAATACCTCTAGCACCTCACATAATTATCATTTTCCTTTGTAGTGACATTTAAGATATACTCTCTTAGCAACTTTCAAGTAATACAATATTGGTAACTGTGGTCACCATGCTGTGCATTAGATGCTCAGAACTTACTCGTTGTATTTCTTATGCTTTTTATAAAAGTTTTATAACTTTACATTTAAGTCTGTGATCCATTTGAGTTGATTTTTGTAGGTGTGTCCAGTTGTGTCAGGACCATTTGTTGAACTCAAATACAATTTTTAGGTTAAAATTTAACTGTCTCATCTGATAAGATTATCTCCCAGTAAAGAAAATGGAAAGGAAGTTTCTCCTTGAAGATGAAACACATATATTATTTTAAAAGTTCTAAAGTCTTCAAGCTAAAATAATGAACCACAATAAAAAAGACTTGGCTTTTCATATTTCAAGTCTTTTTGTCTGGAACTTTGTTCATCCATGGCTTTAATTAGGTGGTTTGTGAACAGCTGGTGGACATATGGTGAAGTTACACCTCATTAATAGAATATAAATTTTCCATGTGGTTTTGTTGCCTCTTTCTTTGCAGTTATTTTGCTTTAAGACAAACTTCTGTTATACAAAAGTCTGGCTTTTTTGTCTTGGGAAATATCTGCAGATACTTTATATTTGTTTTATATTATTCATTGTCTCTTAAGTTTTACAGTCATGCATTAGATACTTTATACCTCATCAGGTTCCTTTAAAAGTTTGTATCGTTCGTTTGCTCAATTTGAAAGGTATATTTCAAAAAATGATTATGACATATAAGATAAGCTTTTAAAAGTACAACAACCTGTTACCTAGGATAGCTGAATAACTGAGAATTGCCATATAACTGTATGGGGGTTATCAGTGAAATCAGTTGGTTAGTTATAAAGTATATTTGACATTAACAATGTGCATAGTGCTTTTGCTGTGCTCTTTTTAAAATATTTTCTTTATCGGCATGTAATTTTATAATTCACATACCATAAAATTTACCCTTTTAAAATGTATCATTTAATGGTTTTTAGTGTATCCACAAAGTTGTGCAACCATCACTAGTATCTAATTCCAGAACATCATGATGTTGATGATTTGCCAATCTCATATGACTTATTTTTTTGCTAATTTTATATGCCTAGTTTACTTCAAAATAGACTTGAGGTGGTTTACAATAACAGACTTATTATAACAGGGTCAGTATGATCAAAGAGATCAAAAACATTAGTGAGAAGGGAGGAATAAATAAACCAAAAACTCAGACTGAAGCTAATGTAATGTTGCTGTTAAGCAAAGTATGTAAATTTAAAACTCCTAACCTGATAGTGTTTCATATTCTATCATGGATCCAGAATTATATTTGTGAAAAGTCACATCACAATGCTTTCCTCTTTAAAACTCCCTCTTGATTCCCACAGTCAAAAGTCATGTTTGAAGTTAATATATGACACTCATTCGGGGTCATGTGTATTGAAACTGGTGGGTGGGTAGGGGTATGTATGTGAGGGGCGTAAATATGGTGCATCTGCTGTGGCATCAATTTTACATAAAAATTTTAGAGGAAAACCAATATTTTATATTAATTTAAAAACATTGCTTAATATAGAAAACGAATATGGGGTAGAATGCAGAATTTGCATGAAATACAACGTAAGACTTCAAATAAGCGTTGTTCTTGATCTCAGTTATAGGGGGTCTGATCCTAGGAACCCTTCTACCTTCCTAGTACATGTTCTCTCTTTGCCACCGGTGTTTCTGCTTTGGAAATCATGGTGAAATTCTGGCATACCAAACCAAACAAACACATGCAGAAACAAAACAACCCAAGAAACCCCAAAATCCTACCCCCAAGTTCTTGGGTTGGTATAAAATCCCTTCATGATATGTTAAATATCTCACAGATCTGGGCCAATATTCAGTCCTTTCCAGATTCTTTCTGCCTGGAATGCCCCCACTGTCAACCCCACATGACCCTTCCTATTTCCCCGCATCCCCACCCCTTCCTCCATTCCAAGTACCTGTGTAACTTCTGTCCTGGTGTCCCTTGTTGCTGTGTTTTCCAGGTACTTTCTTCCTGCTCTGTTGCTGTAATTAGCACTATGTATTGTCATGGAGTCTACGCAGTGTGGTTAAGTTGAAAGAGGTGATAATGAATGTGTGCCTCTGTAACTGTAGACTCCTCAAACGCGGGGCTCATCTTTTATTCATCTGTATATCCTGGTGTATCATATGTAGATATGTAGACACATAGTAGATATTTACTAAATGTTTTCTTGAATTAATGAATGAATTCTGGGTGACAATGATTTGTGGAGTACAGATGATTCTGTTTTGGGGGGCTTGGTAGATTTTTTTTTTTTTTTAATTTCAGAATAAATGGAGTTTTTGTACATTTATTCCCTCTTCAGTGCGCCGTTGTTAGGCATCTAGCACACAACAGAGTACTGAAATTGCTCTTGCCAGGTCAACAATGACCCAGTTTCCAAATCTGGTGTACCTTTTCTCCCCCATTTTATTTTTCTAGAGCTGTCTGCTGCATTGGACACTTATAACTTCTCCACTTTTGAAGCTCTTAACTCTCTTCTTTCTCGTGTGTTCTCCCACGTCTCCTGATGTCAACCATCACATCCCCACAGGCTCCGCTTCCTTTGACTGCATCTTAACTTTCTGTTGGTGTCCTCAGGTTATGTCTTGGGCTCCCGCCCTTTTGTATACACAGAGGGGCATCTCAACCACTCCCTTTGTTTCTGTTCTCGGACCATAATCCCCAGATTGGGGTCTTGAGTGAGCATGCTTCTAATCTTGCCACCTGTCTCCTTGGTATTGCCACCAATAGCCCAAAGCTTCACAGATTCTACATGTGTAAAATGAAATTCTCATTCTTTCCTGCTGAATTAATTTTTCTTCTACATCCTCCCCCCCTCATTTGTTGAAAACACCATCTACTCAGTTACTGAAGCTAGAAACCTAGCTGTTCTCCAAGATCCTTCATCCTCAATTATCCTCTTCAAGTTACCCATGAAGACCTCTCAGTTTTATTACCAGACATTTTACAAATTAATTTCATTATTCCAAAACTACCGCCTTCTCTCTCCAGTACTTCTGCAGAGTGGAGAGTGCATCTGGGGAGTGGAGAAATGGACACCCTACAGCCCAGCGACTTCATTTTTTATGTCAGGTTAGTAATAAAGGACTTATCAGTTACGTGGGCAGTTATTAAACATAAATATTTGTGCCATTTTCTGGCCCTGACATTTCTGGGACCACTCTATATTTTTTTTCCTCACCTCTCCATGTACTATTTCTTAATTTCCTGGCTGGCATGGACTGCCCTAGAATTCTCTGGGCTGCCCTAGACCTAGAAAGTCTAGAGTCTTTTCCAGAGTCGCATGGCATGTCCAGTAGGGAATATTCTCCAGACCTTCTTTCACATTCAACATTACCCTGTATTTGAGTGGCAGGCAGAGGCCTCTGGTCCAGGAGACCTGCAATTTCTTTTTTTAAAAAGATTTAATATTATTTTTGGCTGCGTTGGGTCTTCGTTGCTGTGCTCGGGCTTTCTTTAGTTGCAGCGAGTGGGGGCTAGTCTTCTTTGCGGTGCACGGGCTTCTCATTGCGGTGGCTTCTCTTGTTGTGGAGCACGGGCTGTAGGCACACGGGCTTCAGTAGTTGTGGCATGCAGGCTCAGTAGCTGTGGCTCGTGGGCTCTAGAGTGCAGGCTCAGTAGTTGTGGCCATGGGCTTAGTTGCTCTGTGGCATGTGGGATCTTCCTGGACCAGGGTTCGAACCCATGTCCCCTGTACTGGCAGGCAGGTTCTTATCCACTGACACCAACAGGGAAGTCCTAACCTGCAATTTCTAGGTTGTCCCAGAGCCTGGGCTGGAATTGGAGACAATTTCAATTTTTGGGGGGCTGTGCAGGGAACAGGGCTGCTTAGCCGGCCCTCAGTCTGTAGCTCCATTTCAAGGTTTCACTGATGAATCCACCAGAGGAGGGAGCTTACTGCACTTTAAGAAAGGTTGCTTTTTTGTCATCATCCTTTCTCTGTCCTTCCCCATACTTGTCAGAGAGTAATTTCTTTCCTAATCATTCCTGCAAGTGTTTCTATATTCCCTCCGTCCCCATTCCTAAGGAGACATCCTTGTAAATATGTTATTTTGCACATTATTTTTACTCTCCTCCTTCTGTCACAAAGGATTTGAAATATTACACAGCTCTAAGTCCTGAGAGATGTTAAATTTTACTTCTAGGCAGGATTTTTTTTTTTTTAAATAGGAGAATGGGATCTTCCTTAGAAAATCAGACGTGTAGCCCCTTCCATCAGAGATGATTAAAAATTAAAGACAGCCAGCCCAGCAATCCCACTACTGAGCATATGCCCTGAGAAGATCATAATTCAAAAAGAGTCATGTACCACAATGTTCGCTGCAGCTCTATTTACAATAGCCAGGACATGGAAGCAAACTAAGTGTCCATCGAAAGATGAATGGATAAAGAAGATGTGGCACATATATACAATGGAATATTACTCAGCCATAAAAAGAAATGAAATTGAGTTATTTATGGTGAGGTGGATGGGCCTAGGGTCTGTCATACAGAGTGAAGTAAGTCAGAAAGAGAAAAACAAATACTGTATGCTAACACATATGTATGGAATCTAAAAAAAAATAAGGTTCTGAAGAACCTAAGGGCAGGACAGGAGTAAAGACTCTGACGTAGAGAGTGTATTTGAGGACATGGGGAGGGGGAGGGGTGGGCTGGGACGAGGTGAGAGAGTGACACTGACATATGTACACTACCAAATGTAAAATAGATAGCTAGTGGGAAGCAGTTGTATTGCATGGGGAGATCAGCTCGGTGCTTTGTGACCATGTAGAGGGGTGGAATAGGGAGGGTGGGAGGGAGACGTAAGAGGGAGGGGATATGGGGATATGTGTATACGTATGGCTGATTCACTTTGTTATATAGCAGAAGCTAACACACCATTGTAGAGCAATTATACTCCAATAAAGATGTAAAAAAAAATTTAAGATAGTACCTTCTTCTGATGAATCTGTATTTACCTAAGTCGATGTGTTTTTGATTGTCTATCGCCTAGGGTTAAAAAAAGGCATCAAAGCAGTGACTCTATTCTTTTCTTCGAAAAGCTTAGGGCTATGTCCAAAGATGAGCCCAAACTATGTGAAAATCGGCAATTCAAATGCCGTTTTTTAAAAAAAAAAAGAAATAAATTACCTCTGCCAGTGGATTCCATGGCTGCTTGGCAGGGGTAATTTGCTTCAGTCCAGTGCTTTCCAAGTTGAGGTTAATTATTCCTTGTAGGAAGTTAGATATTCCTGGAAGAGGTACATTATCTTTGAGAAAAATAGCTTATTAAAATATTGAAAGCATTTGTTGAACATCTAATATAAAGCTTTTTTAAAACCTTTTTTTATTGAAGTATAGTTGATTTACACTACTGTGTTGGTTTCAGGTGTGCAGCCTACTGATTCAGTTATTTTTTTCTGATTATATTCCATTATAGGTATTATAAGATATTGAGTATAATTACCTGTGCTATACAGTAAATCCTTGTTGCTTATCTATTTTGTAAGTTTGTTTCCTATGTCTGTGAATCAGTTTCTGTTTTGTATATAAATTCATTTGTAGTATATTTTAGATTCCACATGTAAGTGATATCATATGTATTTGACTTTCTCTGTCTGATTTACTTCACTAAGCATAATATTCTCTAGGTCCATAACATGAAGCTTTGATGGGGGAGGAAAAGAGATAAATTTTAGAGAACAGGACGTTTTATAAAGCAGATATCTTGGGTAAAGCGTTTAGTAGGACATCAGTTAGCTAGAGGGAAAGATCAGATATTCGGGGAATGGAGAGAGAGGAAGCCAGGAAAGGGGCAGGAGGGTGGGAAGGACATTCTACCATTATTCCTTAGAGGGAGGCTTGCTGGAGCCTGTATTCTCTGAGCCAAGACCTTCTGTTCTCTTACAAATATAAGCCCTGGTTTTGCTCTTCATAGAGAGCAATGAGTTCATTGTTGTTTTTGACATCATGTCGATCCCCCCCCCCGCCCGCCGCCCCCTCCAAGGGATGGATAATTAGAACTCTCTGACGAAGAAAAGGTCCTATAATCTGTTTTATAGATAATCATTTTCTGACCCATCAAGTGAAATTCAGCTTTAATCTTCAGGGCAAGTAGATAATCATTTTCTGAACCATCAAGTGAAATTCAGCTTTAATCTTCAGAGCAAATGACGATTAGTTAGGATGTATTAAACTCTGTGAGTTTAATGTTCATGACAAGTGTTTCATAAAGGAAGATGCTGTCTGTTATCGCTCCTCAGAAGGGAATTGTTGATAAGAAACCATTTTGAGAAGATTTATGGCAACATCAGAAGCTAGAGAAGCTGGGGCATCTGAACATCCAGGACAATCAAGGGCAAATGGGACAACTAAATTTTTCTTGTGCAGTCTTCTGTCTTACCAAAAAAAAAAAAAAATCACGTATTTGTATAGTCTCCTTCTGCAAAGCAATTAAGGAAAGTATTTACTCTTTAAAAGCCTACTCTATTTTAATGAAGCATGTTAATTCCTGAAGTTAATTCCTGAAGGAGATAGACAAGGGATACCAGTGGGAGAGCTTCCCTCAATTGTTATCTTATTATTTTTCCCTTCAAATAAAATCTTTACATTTGAGTAATCTATTGATTCAGGATTCAGTGGGTCGGTAATTTTATCTTGACCGTATTCATCCAATGAAGCATATGACCCAAATGCACAAAGTCAGACCCTTATGCTGCAAAAATCAGCTCATCTCCTTTGAACGAACTAGTTGGAAGGGTCCCAGCTTTTCACTGACTGTCACTCAGCAACTATGCTGACTGTACTTAATATTGTACTTTTCCAATTGTATTCTATGGATACTTAGGTAGGCACTTCAGGTGGTTTATTATAGAATTTATGTTTATAATTGTATCTATATTTTATTTTCTTTGGGGCTCACCAAAACCAGTGTTATTCCCCCAGTTAACTAAAAACATATTCTTTAGGGTATTATATTAATTTCCTGTGGCTGCTGTTACTAAATTACCATAAAGTTGGTGGCTTAAAACAATAGGAATTCATTCTCTCACAGTTCTGGAGGCCAGATGTCTGAAATCAAGGTGTTGGCAAGGTGGTGCTCTCTGTGAAGGCTCCAGAGGTGCATCCTTTCCTTGTCTTTTCAGTCAAGCTCCTGACATTCCTTGGATTGTGGCCACATCGGTCCAGTCTCTGCCTCCATGGTCATATTGCCTCCTCTGAAAATCCCCTCTGATTGCTTTTAGGGCTCACCCTGATAATCCAAGGTAAACTCCTCTTCTCAAAATCCTTAATCACACCATCTGCATATACAGTAAAAGTCACATGTTCCCAGGTTTAAGACGTGGACATATCTTTTGGGGAGCCATCATTCAGACAAAGAAAGTACTTTGTTCTTATTTATTGGTCTGTAAGACTTGGAATGTTCAATCTACCTATTCTACCTACATTAGGAATATACCATCATAATCTTCCTAAATTTTGAGTAGATTTAAATAGAGATGAAAATATGAACTCTTTACCTTTCCCAGTAATCAACCTAGATTTAATTTTTCATGCTATAGATCACACTAGTGAAATTAAAAATAGAAAATATGAAAAGGAAGATAATCCTAGTATCATTTATATTTGATCTTGGTCAACTATACAAGTATAAAAATACTAAAATCATTAAAATATTAAAAATCATTTTTACCATAATTTATACATTTGGAAAGTATTGAGTGATAATGGGTACATTTGGGTTATGCTGACTAGGTATTGAAAATAATTTATTTGGGATTGAAATTTTGTCAGTGAAGTAATCCACAAGGTGCATACATTATGAGCAAGCGAGCAGGGGTATTTTGATACAAAGTATTTGTGAAAGTAAAGGTAGTTTGCACTGGATTTGTTTGCAGTTTAATTCTTTTTTTTTTTTTCTTTTTTTTTTTGCGGTACGCGGGCCTCTCACTGTTGTGGCCTCTCCCGTTGCGGAGCACAGGCTCTGGACGCACAGGCTCAGCGGCCATGGCTCACAGGCCCAGCTGCTCCGTGGCATGTGGGATCTTCCCGGACCGGGGCACGAACCTGTGTCCCCTGCATTGGCAGGCGGACTCTCAACCATTGCGCCACTAGGGAAGCCCAGTTTAATTCATTTTTGACAGATGCCAACAAAACGTTTCTCCTTTTCATAGTACTAAGAAAGAAGAGAGCATGTAATGTCAAACCTTTATTAACCTCTCTCTGCCTATACCTGGACTTTGCCTACACATACAGGTATTTATAATTATGAATCCACATACATCAGTTGCTGACAGCAGTGTCAAGTTAGTGTGTGCCCAACTAGTAAGGTTTACTGAATTTTCAGGTGGTCTTGGCTGCTAGGCAGGCAGTACCAAGTTGTTTAGAGATCTCTCTTTCAGACTATAGAAATGTCTGAGACATGTAAACCAGATAGATAGCTTGACCCCCATTATGTGGTTCAGTTAATTTAAAAATGAAGACTGGGGGCTTCCCTGGTGGTGCAGTGGTTAAGAATCCATCTACCAATGCAGGGCACACGGGTTCGAGCCCTGGACCGGGAAGATCCCACATGCCGCGGAGCAACTAAGCCCGTGCGCCACAACTACTGAACCTGCGCTCTAGAGCCCGCGAGCCACCACTACTGAAGCCCCTGCACCTAGAGCCCGTGCTCCGCAACAAGAGAAGCCACCGCAATGAGAAGCCTGTGCACTGCAACAAAGAGTAGCCCCAGCTCGCCGCAACTAGAGAAAGCCCACGCGCAGCAACAAAGACCCAACGGAGCCATAAATAAATAAGTAAATAAATAAGTAAATAAAATAAAAATGAAGACTGAGCTCGGAAAGAACTGCCCTGTTGCCCATGTTTACCTGAAATGCAGGAACTCATTTGAAGTAGCCAGAGCCAGTTGGTGTATCTCTGGGGTCTGATCTTAGACTCTTGTCTGGGTGGTGTTTTCCCAGTCCTTCTGTATGGGGGTAAATGTACAAAGTAAGGTGTTTTTAGGGTATAGTACCTGTCTGGGTGCCACAGGAGGCATTTGTAGGGAACAGTGAAAGATAAGGGTGGAACCAGTCTTTGAATCCTAATCATGGAAAGCCTTGAATACCCGGCTTAAAAATGTGGATTTTCTTCTTTTTCTGATCCTCTACCTCTTCATGTAATCTATTTCTCCCTATTTATTTCCTCTTAGATAATAGTGGTTTTACTTAGATTATTTTTGTAGTTGGTTTTTCAGTAGTGTTTTCCTTTCTATAGTTTTAAACAAATTTCTGAAACTCCTTTCCAAAAGTGTATTTTGATGTTTGATTCTAAATTTCCAACCTTTTTCTTTTGGCCAAAAGTAACAAAGAAACCCTGAACTTTGAAAGTTTCTACCACTTGAAAAGAAAGAAAGCAAGAAAGAAAGAGGTCAGTATTCTTGATGTTATACTTCTTTTTTAAAAAAGCCTTTTGTTTCCAGACAAAATATGGAAATTTTGCTTCCAAAAGGTCATGGTTTCTTATTTCTAATTACATTCTTTAAAATTCTGACCGTGTGGGCCCTGAAAATTGTACTATCATAACTCTTAAGTGTACTTTTCATAAAATTCAACACATTTGATCTTTCGCCTCAACAGTCCTTAGGTTTTAAACCATCATTCAGAAAAATCACAAGTTTTGAATTAAAACAAAACAGAACTCCAAATTTGATATATAGCTAAAATTGTTTTGGTTGTGTTTCTGGTTGGATCATCAAGGGTAGACTCTGTGAGTGAGTCGTGTAATTAAAGTGGCTGCCTTAAAAATGTCATGCGAACACCCAGTCATCTCTTGTCTTTTGTCTTACAACTGAGACCATATTGTTTTCTGGACTTCATATGTATAACAGTCCTTTTTTGTGTGGACTCCATTCATTTATATTCTGTTTATTCATTCATTCTTTCATATTGAGTATCTTTTCTGTGCCAGTCCTGTGAATACAGAAATGCAAGGCATGATCCTTGCTCTTAAAGAGTTTACAGGCTTGTGGGAGAGGCAAGCGTATAAACAAATAATTACAGCCTAAAATAATAAATGCTGTTATAGTGGTAAGACAAAGTCCTCCTTGTGGCTTAAACTCTCTAGCCCCCATTCCCCAACTGATTATTTTCTTCTGTGGATCTTTTCTCCTGTCCCTCAGCCCTTTTTTCAGATACACACATATAGATATTGCCTGCTTATTCTTTTCTGCTCCAGGTTTCCTCATTTTAGGTGTGAAAGCCTTTTCCTGTGTCTTCTCCCTTTCCTGACTCTTTAGGCAGCTCTCTCTAATATCCTAGCTTTGCCTTTAAGTGTTAACAGAGAGAAAAATAATGTGTCTCATTATTTTTGAAGCATTTAGGGTATCACAGTTGATACGAAAAATGGCAGAGCCTAGGGTCCTAAAAGAAAAATTATCCATATTATATAATGTGAGCTATTTATAGAATATGGAACCAGATATATATGTAAGTTCACACACAGACACGTATATGCAGTTAAGTAAAACAATGCCTCCCTTTTAGGACAAATAGCTTTCAAAGCAGCTTTAAGTGTAATGATTCATAGTAGAGTCTTAGCTCTTTATTTCTATGTTTGTTTTTTAAAATGAAAGGGAATAAATTACCCTTAAAGGGAAGTCTCTCTCTTTATTTATATTAGTTATATTTTGAGTAAAAATACAGGCTTAAGAGAGTGTTTGCTAAACAGTGCAGAACAGGTAAATAAAATCCAAGATTGTCAGTGTAGGTGGTATTAATTTATCTCTTTAAATTCTGAATGAATTACTGAGTGAAGTATAGTTCTAACCCTCTGACCTTGGGCACTTCAGTCTCCATCTTTAATAAGGGGTTGGTGTGGTAAACATTTGTTTTTTCTGCTCAGCTTCCATTCCTCACTATTCTTAGGGAGTTGCTGCTTTCCCAGATTTGGTCCTCATTGTTCAGATGGTTCCAACCCAGTCCAGTCCCTTTTATCCAGAGATGTGCATGTGACCCAGCCCAGCCAATTAATTGCTACCTCCTCTTCCTCTCACTGTGGGTGGGTAGAATCAACAGGCAACCCAGGCTGGATGAATCAGAAGTCAACTTCTGGGCTTTGTCTGGAACTGTTGAGAAGAAACTTACTTTTCAATAAGGTTCCTAAGTTAAGTAGAATGGAAGGCTGGAAGAGTGGAGAAACCTCCACATGAGGAGCACTAGAGATGGAACCTCTGTGGAGAAAAGCAGATCCAGTAGATACCTGGATCTACTACTGCCTTTTCAGATATTTGACCAATAAAGTCTTTTTGTTTTTTTAAAGTCAGTTTGAGTTGTCCTTTCTTCTGTCACATGCATATGGCAAGGTCCAGGCTAATTGAGTTGGGTTAGTTTTTTTTTTTTTGGTACGCGGGCCTCTCTCTGCTGTGGCCTCTCCCGTTGCGGAGCACAGGCTCCGGACGCGCAGGCCCAGCCGCTCCACGGCATGTGGGATCTTCCCGGACCGGGGCACGAACCCGAGTCCCCTGCATCGGCAGGCGGACTCTCAACCGCTGCGCCACCAGGGAAGCCCCGAGTTGGGTTAGTTAACCACCATAGCCTTTCCATGTCCACATTCTGTGATTCTCTGCCTTCCTGTATCACATGCAAGTTAGATTACTTTGATCAATTGAGATTAGACAAGTAACAACTGTCTAACAGGAGAAATAATTTCTCCATCTGAGAAATATCAGTGGAAGGTCAACAGCAGTTCTACATTTTGATCTCATTTATCTTTATTTTATAGCATACTTCACCTTCTGTGGCTCTTACCCACCCTTGGTCTAGTTGTACTCTCCAGGGCCTATGAAATAAAACAAACAAAAAAGAAAAGCAAAACTCTGCTTGATGTGTGAAGTTATTCCTTTCTGAATCACATACACAAATGATCCTTTTCTGAGTCACCCCACCCCTAGCTTAATATGAACATTCTGGGAAGATGACTTTTTAAGAATACTGCATGAGAATGGAGAAAAAGAGAACACCTGAAGGATGCATGAAAAATTATAAGCATTTGTGAGAGGGTTCATGAGGTAGTGAAGTGGAAGAGGGAGAACATGGATGCAGAAGCCCAGGTAACCTTGATCAAGTCTTGTAAACTTCCCTCATCTTTCAGATGTTTGGGTTGTTGTGAAGATGATGTGGTATAATGTGTGTGGAAGCAGTTTGCATATGAAACCTGATGATGGCTGAAATCATTTAGGAATGAATGTGCCTAGTTTATTCAATGAGTTTCACTGATGAATTGTGCAAGAAGCAACAGTTTGGGAAATATAAGGAACCTTATTGAAAAGTAAGCTTCTTCTCAACAGTTCCAGACAGAGCCCAGAAGTTGACTTCTGATTCATCCAGCCTGGGTTGCCTGTCAACTCTAACCAACCACAGTGGCCAGAAGAGGTAGTGCGCTGGGTCATATGCACACCTCTGGATAAAAGGCACTGGACTGGGTTGGAACCATCGGAGCAGTGAGGACCAAATCTGGGAAATATCTAATAAGATTAGATATAAAGGTACTTTCAGATTTTGAAATCCAGCCTGAGGAGTTTAAACTTGTTTAAAGAAGTGAGTGTCAGTTACCACTTCCAGGTATCTTCCCCCAGATCATTTCTTGAACTTTGTTCTTTTCTCTTCATTCCCACAACCAGTACAAACTCGTGACCTACCTTGTGAATGCCAGTCTATTCCACATATAAATTCCTGTTGCCATATTTATCTTCCTGAAAATAACATACCCTAATTGCATGAAGAAGGCAGCTGAATGTAGTGACTGATAGAATACAGGGAATGAAAGATAGGTAAAAATATATCTGAGAGACTTGGGACAGTGGTGGTATTATTAACAGGAGGCAGATTGATAAGGGACCCATGATGGGTGATAAGACACCCAGCTGGAATCATTGCATCGGAAGTTGCAGATTTAGGCATAGCACTTAGCGGAAGGAATGGAGTACCTGTGTAGATCTAGAAGTTACGAAGTCATTGAACTTTGTATATCAAAGCGTCTTGTCTTATTCAGTTTGGGCTGCTGTAACAAAATAACCACAGACTTGGATGGCTCAAGCAGTGTAAACAGTTATTTCTCACAGTTCTGGAGGATGGGAAGTCCTGGTAGATTTGATGTTTGTTGAGGGCCTTCTTCCTGCAGATAGCTGCCTTCTTGCTATGGCTTCCCATGGCAGCATGACCCTTTTTTTTTTTTTTACATCTTTATTGGAGTATAATTGCTTTACAATGGTGTGTTAGTTTCTGCTTTATAACAAAGTGAATCAGTTATACATATACATATGTTCCCATATCTCTTCCCTCTTGCATCTCCCTCCCTCCCACCCTCCCTATCCCACCCCTCTAGGCGGTCACAAAGCACCGCGCTGATCTCCCTGTGCTATGCGGCTGCTTCCCACTAGCTATCTATTTTACGTTTGGTAGTGTATATGTGTCCATGCCTCTCTCTCGCTTTGTCACAGCTTACCCTTCCCCCTCCCCACATCCTCAAGTCCATTCTCTAGTAGGTCTGTGTCTTTATTCCTGTCTTACCCCTAGGTTCTTCATGACATTTTCTTTTTCTTAAATTCCATATATATATATATATGTGTTAGCATATGGTATTTGTCTTTCTCTTTTTGACTTACTTCACTCTGTATGACAGACTCTAGGTCTATCCACCTCATTACAAATAGCTCAATTTCGTTTCTTTTTATGGCTGAGTAATATTCCATTGTACATATGTGCCACATCTTCTTTATCCATTCATCCAATGATGGACACTTAGGTTGTTTCCATGTCCTGGCTATTGTAAATAGAGCTGCAATGAACATTTTGGTACGTGACTCTTGTTGAATTATGGTTTTCTCAGGGTATATGCCTCATAGTGGGATTGCTGGGTCATATGGTAGTTCTATTTGTAGTTTTTTAAGGAACCTCCATACTGTTCTCCACAGTGGCTGTATCAATTTACATTCCCACCAACAGTGCAAGAGGGTTCCCTTTTCTCCACACCCTCTCCAGCATTTATTGTTTCTAGATTTTTTGATGATGGCCATTCTGACTGGTGTGAGATGATATCTCATTGTAGTTTTGATTTGCATTTCTCTAATGATTAGTGATGTTGAGCATTCTTTCATGTGTTTGTTGGCAGTCTGTATATCTTCTTTGGAGAAATGTCTATTTAGGTCTTTTGCCCACTTTTGGATTGGG
The DNA here is from genome assembly GCF_008692025.1 of Phocoena sinus. Classification (NCBI taxonomy): domain Eukaryota; kingdom Metazoa; phylum Chordata; class Mammalia; order Artiodactyla; family Phocoenidae; genus Phocoena; species Phocoena sinus. The sequence continues at coordinate 40,398,975 of NC_045766.1, forward strand.
TTGTTTGTTTTTTTGTTATTGAGCTGCATGAGCTGCTTATAAATTTTGGAGATTAATCCTTTGTCAGTTGCTTCATTTGCAAATATTTTCTCCCATTCTGAGGGTTGTCTTTTGGTCTTGTTTATGGTTTCCTTTGCTGTGCAAAAGCTTTGGAGTTTCATTGGGTCCCGTTTGTTTATTTTTGTTTTTATTTCCATTTCTCTAGGAGGTGGGTCAAAAAGGATCTTGCGTGATTTATGTCATGACTCTTTTGAAGGCTCTCATCCCATTCACAAGACTCCATGCTCATGACCTAATTATCTCGCAAAGGCCCTACCTCCAGATAACATCACAAATGGGTATTAGGGCTTCAACATATGAATTTGGGTGCAGGAGCGGTGGACACAAATATTCAGTCAATAGCAGGTCCTTAAGACATCATTTGGCTTTGATTTTTTTCAGATAAGAGGTTGAATCAAAGTGGAAGGTTACATAGTATATTGTTAGTAGCGCAGCTAGGAGTAGTATGTTTATTTGCTGACTCCAAGGCCAGTGTTCTTTCTTCTCCATTACAGCCTTCTTCTGCCATCAACCCAAAGATAACAATGGAAGCTTTAATGATAGAGTAAGGATTTTAACGAGGACCAACTATGTACTAGGCAGAATATAGTGTAATTCCCTACTATTGGATGGATACAACTCTGAAGATACTGGTAGCTTTGACACGGAAAAGCCAAGATGTTGGACCATTTAGATAGGGTAGGTAGTCACCTACCTAAGCTGACTCATCAAGTGCTTAGTGGCTGATATAAAGAAATGCTAGATCATTCTTTTCTTCATGCCAGCTGGTCTTATAGGCATTATAGTGTAATTATATATTTAGAAGGCGAATTTTGATGCCAGACAGTTCTGTATTCGATTCCTGGCTGTGTTACTTGCTGTCTGAGGTGCCTTTGAGCTTCAGTTTCCTCATCTGTAAAGTGGGGATAATAACACCTACTTTATAGGGTTAATGTACCTATTGATTACATTGGTTTCCTGCTAGTGCAGGAAATTACCAAAATTGTAGTGACTTAAGACCATATAAGTTTATTATTCTAGTTCTGGGGGTCACACTTCTGAAAATGGATCTTATGGGGCTAATAGGTGTTAGCAAGATTGTATTCCTTTAGAGGCTTTAAGGGGAAATTTGCTTCTTGCCTTTTCCAGCTTCTAAAGACTGCCCACATTCCTCCGCTCATGGCCCCCTTCCAGCAGTGGCGTCACTTCAGTTTTTGCTTCTGTCATCAGATTTCCTCTGACTCTGACATTCCTGCTTCCTTCTTAGAAGGACCTTGTGATTATCTTGGGCCCAGTCAGAAGATCCAGGATAATCTTCCCATCTCAACATCTTTAACATCATCACATCCGCAGAGTCCTATTTGCCATGTGAAGTAACAGGTGTTACTTCAGGTGTCAGGGATTAGGATTTAGACATCTTTGGGGACCATTATTCTGCCTACCACACTGATAATGATGATACTAATGAAGCTGATGAGGAATAATAGTTACTACTATTACTATTTCAACTGCTCCCAAAATTACTTCTAGTATTTCATCGAAGAAAATAAGCTCTGCTATCCCAAAACATGTAAGAAGAGCACGGATGGCCTGATAAGGGGATTGAACTTCTGATTTGATAAAAGTGTCTTCACCCTGCAGTCAAAAATGTCTTCCTTTATAGGGTTGCCTGGAAACCCATGGAATGTTTACATTAGTCATCCTTTTGATTCAGGCATTGAAAGGCCAGCAAAGTACAATTATGTTTTCTGGAAAGAAACCAACTATCAGTCTAGCACAAGTGACTATTAGGAAAGTCAAGTGAGGCACTGAGGAGATGTGAAACAGGACAGGTGGGTTTTGATTTAGAATGAGATAAAATGTTCATAGCAGAGGGTCAATAATTATATTTGAAATATTGAAATGAGGGGACAGTCTTACACAAAAGATGCACAGAAAGTTTTAGTCTCTATCCTTGTTTCTACACACACACACACACACACACACACACACTCACACACACAGAATTCTGAAACTGTAATACTGTCAAATTTCCACATGAGTCTTAGTTTTCAGGGAAAACTATGGATAACAATGAAGAGGTTATATTCGGGAAATTAGTTTAAAAAAAAAGCTCAAGTGAAGTGGCAATAGAATAAAATGATGATTAGCTTTTTAAAAACACTAGTATAAAGAATACCTCTTGCTTTAATTTTCCTTCTATTTTATTTTAAATTATAGTTCTGCTAACGAGAAAAATAAAGAACAGACTGTCATTTCCTTTAAAAACACAAATAAGACAAATTGTTATACAGCAGCAGGATACTCCACTAATTTTGACAGTCATTCGATGTGTTCATTTACTAGCCTTTCTCAGATACAGTACCTGCATGGCTTTTATTTTGCCAGACGCTTCCACTAATACATTTTCACATATTGGGTATTTTTGTCAATTTATGACAAGTATAAATTAAAATTTTTTTAACTTCAAATAAAAGACCACATATTAAAATGGTGATTTTAAGGTGAAGTCTGTAGCATTTTACAAATACAGACTTGGAGAGGAGACCACGTTCAGAGTACTCTATAGCAAACCAGAGGTCCTCAGGTATCTGGTTCTACCTTAGCCTTCCAGCCTTCTTTCTCAGCTCCTGGGATATCCAGTGCTGTCTGCCAGTCAGCTAATTCATTCTTTTATGCTTGGCATTTGTATATTCCCCTTCCCCTCACTAACTACCTTTTATTATTAAATTATCGTTTCCTACAGAAATTTAACATCATCCATCATTATTGCCATCTGGAGAAAGCTTTGCTTTCATCAGACAGTGGTGAAACAGGTTAACATTTCTTCTTTTGTTTTTTGTTTGTTTTTCGGTACACGGGCCTCTCACTGTTGTGGCCTCTCCCGTTGCGGAGCACAGGCTCCGGACGCACAGGCTCAGCGGCCATGGCTCACGGGCCTAGCCGCTCCACGGCACGTGGGATCTTCCCAAACCGGGGCACGAACCCGTGTGCCCTGCATTGGCAGGCGGACTCTCAACCACTGCGCCACCAGAGAAGCCCCAACATTTCTTCTTAAAGCTCCAACCCCTGGTCCTAGACCTGATTGAGGTCATGTGCTATTGTGAAAAGTGTCCAGTACCTGCATCAAGTGTGACTCTGAAGTTATTAGATTGGGAGGGGCACTGTATAGGTTGGACAGCTATCAAGTATGTTGCTGCAGTTTGAACCTTAACAGTTTATAATCAGTAGTTGGCTTCTTGATCACACAAGCCCAATTCTTCAAGTAAGCAGTTCTTCCTTTTGCCTGAAACCTTATGTCCCCCGGTTCCCCTTGAAAACTCGTCTCTTCCAGGTGTCGAGGGTGCAGTTCTAGGGATTTCATAGTTCCCTGAGAGCTCCTGTGGAGAACTCAGGGTGAGAATGTTCATTCTGTGAGGAAGTTAACTAATCTAATTGAATATTTGAGTTGGAAAAAGCAGCTGGATGGATGTGAGGAGACGAAGGAAGCCTGAGAAGGCGAGGAAGCTGATTGCAGCAGTGCCTGAAAGTTACCTGACAGACCATCTCAGAGTCTCTACCTCCCTCTCTCAGAATTCTATTAGATTTGCTACCACCCTATATTGAACTATAGCAGTCCAACTGACTTTTTAAAAAAAATCATGTTCCAAGGAGATCTTAGAGCCTCATTTCCCCATCTTTCTTGACCTCCATTTGCTACTGCCCCAGAAGGTAGGTGTCAAAGGATATATACATAAAAACCAGAATTCCAGAATAATCCACTTATTTACACTTCATCATAGTTGATTTCAAATCTTGATCAATTCTTTTAGCAACTGTGGTTGAGCAACTACTATTTGCTGGTTCTGGGCATAAGTGGATCAATAAGACATGAGTCTTATCCTCGTGGAAACCATCACCACAGACATGGTGCCATTTCCAGAAAAGACCCTTCCTATCTCGAGGGAAAGGCCTAAGGAAGGCTGAGTCTTCATCAGGGAAACTAGAGTGATTTATTCTCAACAGGAAATTAAAGGTAGCAGATTGCAGAAATTTCTACATAAAGTATTAACCAAGATTGTGTAGGAAGTTTATATCTTATGAGTGGGTAGAAAAATTGGTAATGAATTCAGAGTTGCAAGTTTAAAGAAATGCATATACTGAAAAATCCAAAAAGATGGACTTTAACCTGTCAAGTGTCTAAGCTTCAGGTAAAAGTCTAACACTTTAATCTACCGTGTGTTGTCTGTAGATGAAGATGACCCATGGTAGATTTATACAGGCTAGTAAAAACCAGCCAAAGAAGGGATTTTGAAAAAAAGAGGAAAAATTTAAAAATCCTAGTGTTTTTGTCTTAGCCATAATTTGTTTCTAATGTATCCAGTTCTGATGCCAAATATCGTAAAGCATAGAGCTGAGGTGTTCTGGAAAAGTCAATAATTGAAGCTTTAAAGTAGCTTCAGTATAATGACTAACCAGGAAGACTGACTTTCCAGAAAGACGAAGTCCCAGAGGAGACATGATCCAGGTTTACAAAATCATGAAGTACATGAATAGGGCAAATAACAAACTTGTTCCTCAAATCATGAAAACATTTTAAAGCTTTGAAAAAGTAATTTTAGGGTCGATGAAAAGTCATGGGGATTGTATTTTTATTGTTGGCTTTGAAGTCTAAGCTGTAAGATTGCTTCAGATGAAACTACTTTAGGATAAATATCTTTTGCTATTGTAATAATTAGCCCCCCTTGGATTAGTTTCAAAATTGTTCTGCCTTTTTCTGAATTTAATTATAAGGTAAATGGGTCTTTTAGCAGATTTTAAGATACAACTAGGAAATTCTTTATTCCAGTGAGTGATACGGACTTATTAAATGAATATCCATTAAATAGTGTATGGTAGATTCATAGTGGATTATTAAAGAAATAGACAATGTTACATGTGTGTCTCAGCATCAGAAGTTGTCATGGAAAGCCAATGTATTTTTTCTTAAAATGCGTTTTTTTTTGTTTGTTTGTTTTAACATCTTTATTGGGGTATAATTGCTTTACAATGGTGTGTTAGTTTCTGCCCCATAACAAATTGAATCAGTTATACATATGTTCCCATATCTCTTCCCTCTTGCGTCTCCCTCCCTCCCACCCTCCCTATCCCACCCCTCCAGGCGGTCACAAAGCACCGAGCAGATATCCCTGTGCCATGCGGCTGCTTCCCACTAGCTATCTACCTTATGTTTGTTAGTGTGTATATGTCCATAACTCTCTCTGGGCGAGAGAGAGTCATGTTCCCATATCTCTTGCATCTCCCTCCCTCCCACCCTCCCTATCCCACCCCTCTAGGTGGTCACAAAGCACCGAGCTGATCTCCCTGTGCTCTGCGGCTGCTTCACACTAGCTATCTATTTTACATTGCGGACCAGCACTTTAAAATGCGTTTTGATATTTCTGTCTGAGACCAAATACCAAGTTGACATTAGTCTCATTCAGTAAGGCATCTCTTATGTTATTCTGAACTCTTACAGTTGCTGTGGCTTTTTTCCTCCCCCCGTCAGACATAGTCAGGGAATTCTCCTCTCCATGCCCAGAAAGGTACTTAGCTAAAGCTCTTCTGAATATCAAGAGAGTAAAGCCTTCCATTTACAATATACCTGCTTTGTATTTAGTGCTATGCAGAATGGTCATGCAGGCACACTCTTTGGGATTTTAATATTAATGGGGTGATTTAACTTTATTAGTTTTATAAATTATAGAGGCCGGTGGAGTTGTTTGCTAGATTTTATCATAGGTTCAAGCTACTTAAGCCTTAGTTCATATTGCAGATGATGATGTGCTCCTGATGAGAATATTAATACTGAAATAATGATATATATCACCACATAATATAAGCATTGAACGTCTTTAAGATTTTCAGCTTAAAACCACTTTAATAGATCTGTCTTAAACGTTGGAGGTGATATTCATGGTAAACCATCTGTCCCCAAAGAATTCATTCCCCCTTGTATTTTAGGTACCTTATTTTTATTCATCAGGTATTTTGAGCAACTAATAAGACATCTGATTACCTCTCTTTTTCACATTCATAATCTCTCAGACTAATTTTTAGACTCAAACAAAAGCTTTTTCTCATTGTCTTTTTAGACTCTTAGAATCCATTTATTTTGCAGCTTTTAAAAGAACTGAGAGAAAAGATGATCAGCAAATAATATATAGCTACTGGAAATTACTTGACCTTGAATTTTTCATGAACTTTTAAAAGTACCTGTTGCCTTAATTGATTTAGTAGGAATCTGAAAATAAGATTCCTATTTACATTTTGGCCTAAAATCAGTTCCATATTCTATTTCTTACAGGAGGGCAAACAGGCTTGTTAAGCTGTTTGCATTTCTATCCTTTTATTTCCGATTTTGAGGACTTGTATCTAAGCGTTACCCTAGGTTCTGTGTCTTCACCCCTCCCTCCCCCAACACACACTTTGCACCGTTATGGTGTAACTAGAATTGTATTAGTTTCCTTGACACCTCATATTTCCTGGGCTTCTTCCCTCCACTCCCTTTTCCTTAGATGTTTAAATCTAGAAGAAACCTTTGTCCTGCATAAAATATTTTTTAGTCAGTATTGCAAACAGACAATTGTAAACTTCCATCTTTGTAGATGAAGTACTTGAAAATAGGATTCATTTTCTCCTTTGTTATGATGGTTAAAAAATAATGATAATGTTTTGGGACTTCCCTGGTGGTGCAGTGGTTAAGAATCTGCCTGCCAATGCAGGGAACATGAGTTTGATCCCTGGTCTGGGAAGATCCCACATGCTGTGGAGCAACTAAACCCGTGCGCCACAACTACTGAGCCTGCGCTCTAGAGCCCACGAGCCACAACTACTGAGCCCACGTGCCTATGCTCCACAAGAGAAGCCACCGCAGTGAGAAGTCCACGCACTATAACAAAGAGTACCCCCTTTCACTGCAACTAGAGAAAGTGTGTGCCCAGCAAAGAAGACACGATGCAGCCAAAATAAATAAATTTATTTAAAAAAATGATCCTGTTTTGATGAATGGATGGTGAAATGTGGCTGACACAGTGCAGTTGGTGGCATGCCATCAGTCTAAAAGTTAAACAGCTGGGCTCTAAAGAGTCATTTTGGTTTAGTCGTTTTAACTGGCCACTTTTTTGGAGGCTGAGTTCCAGGACAGAATGTCTGTGACACTTTAACATATTCTCAAAAATGATCAGAATTCAGGCTAAATACCCTAAACTATTTGATTTCCTACTGGATTACATTTTGGTTGTCCAGAAAAAAATAAAGTTGGTTTTTAAAGGAGCATGCTGGTCTACAGAAAGGCTATGGAGAAATACCAATCTTTAATGGAAGTTGAGAAGTATTATATAAGCCTTAGGCTGATATTGTAGAATGGCTTCTAAGACAGAGAGTGGAGGCATTCTGTTTTAATCCTCTGTAATCCAGTCACGTGCATCAAACTGAGCACCCTTAATACCTGATATTTTTTAAAAGGGTAGGAGGCCTATTTTTCTGTGTGTAGTGGACAGATTCGCAAGTGACACCTCTTGCCTGTCTCCTCTGTTCTCCTAACTCTGGACTCAGAAGGAAGGTTCTGTCATTTTTCACCTGGCAAGAGAGGTGGCTGGCAGCAGATGCCATATTGGTGACTTCCTGGACCATGGCTTGTCTTCAAGGCACCCTCCTAAGACTGAAGTGCGGGGGCAGTTGGAGCATTAGGGTCAAGTTTCAGGCCTCATCTGTGCCACATGGCCACAACAGTCACTCGAGGAGTCCTGGCCTGTTTCAGCCCCTTCATTAACACTCCTTCCCTCCTGGACACCAGAGCAGGAACTAATTGTCACTGCCCCTCTTCCTTGAATGTGTTTCAATAAAAGTATGTTTTTTTTCCTCCCCATTGGCTTATTTCCATCTAAAACGAAATCTGAGGAATAGGGATCTAGTAACTGCAGCTGCTTTATCTTACTGATGTGGACAAAGTTTAGTGACACTTAAGAATTGTTTTGTTTTTTTCAAGTCATGGTTTCACTCTTAGGACAGTTATCTATATTTTAAATCAAACACACAATCTTTGAATCTAAACATAGTTAGTATGACAATTTCTCCTTTTCTAAAGTGAGAAAATTGCAAACAGGACTTTAAGAAATCTCCTATGTAGCTGGATACAAACATTCAGATTCATGAAACTTGATGCCTTTGGCCTTAAGTTAGTGCTTTGAGTTTAAAACTCTGAGGTCCAGCCCCTTGTTCTCAGCGGGGGGAATCTTTTGTCCGAATAGGATTTCTAAAGTTGTGCTGTGAGCAGAAGCTGTATCAGAGCTCTAAACTTGGAATCTGGGCTTTACCACACTTGCTTGGAGAATTTGCTTAAATCATTCAACTTCTGTAATGCTAGATTTCCTCATCTGTACAATGATATCTAGCTCCCCAGGGTGTTGTGAGGTTTTCATGAAGTCAAGTTCAGGAAGTGTATTAGTAGTACGGTGCCTGGGACAAAGAAGGTGCTTTCTTTTTTCCCTTTTCTCCAGCTCACATTAATAACTGGATTTTTAGGAGCATTAGGGTGGAGGTAGGGCTTTAAAATGATCGTAATAGTAACAACACAGCTATATATTTAGACATAAAATTTTCTGCCTCTGCTTTTGTGAATTTCCTGTACCTATCCTTTGCCCAGTTCCCTGTTGTTTGCTCGTCTTTGGTTTGATTTGTAAAAGCTCCTATGTATTAAGGATATAAACCTTATGTTAGGCATGTTGTAAATATTTTTTCTGTTCTGCTTTTAACGGTATATATGGTGTTTTCTTCCATGTAGAAACTTGTGTTTTCATTTCATGAGGTCTGTTTTTCTTCAGATATGAGAAACATGATTATATGACATATATTGCTTTTAGAGATGTGAAAATGTGAAAAAACTAAGTCATATTAAATAAAATAAAATATGAATCTTTTCTTTTATAGTTCCTGCATTTGGTGCTGGGTGTGTGTGTTTGTGTGTACAAATGTTTGTATGGATGTAAATTGGGCTTATTTTCAGTACTCAAAAGAAGGATATTGCAGACATCATTGGGTATGCGAATGTTCTCTCTAGTCAAGAAAATTCTAGAAAGAATGTAGTTGCATAGAATTCAGAAGCCCTGCATGTACTTCAGGTCTTGCTGTGGGATGCTTTAGTCTTGCCTTGTCCATTGTTGCCAGAATCACATGCTATTCTTGTCCAGCTGTCACTGTAACTGGGTCCCTCCTGATAGCTATCTTTGTAGTAGCAACAATTGAAAATCTGCCCCTGAGGATTGGATTAGTATTTCTTGCCAGCACCTGCCGTGAAATATAGGAGAAAGAGGGGGAGGAGGATGACGAACCCTGTAAAGCAGGCCACAAAGTAGAAGGCTCAAATACCAGGTAAAGGCTCTCAGGGCAGAGTGCTGTTAACTACCCCTTCATCATGGTAAGACGTTGTCCTGCCCTCCTCGCCAAAACTGAGTCGAGGTTGGTCAAAGGCCAACAAGGAACCGTCCTCCTAAAGTAACCCAAGAATATAAGAATATAATACAAGATTGTTTTTTGGGGAGTCAAGATACCACAAGTGTCTAAATAGTTCAAATTCATCATACATTTAAAAAATCATGCCACTGTAATAATTAAGAGCCACAGGATCTGGTGCAGGGCATAGTAATCACCAGCAAATCATTAGCTGATGACATCACAGTGGCCTAAGGCGCACAATACAGACCAGGTGGTGGACATGCACAGAACACTGGTGTGTCTCCATGGTAACTCATGAACTGTGACAGTTCTTCATCATTTCTGTATTTGGGCAGGTAATGGTGGCTTTACAGCCATTGATTCTTAAGGCTTAAGATTGTAATTTGTTGTCTGAAGCTGGTAATTAGACTTCCTGAGGTCCTCCCACATAAGATAGGAATTTACACATAGTTTATGAAAACAGAATAATAGAGAATTGTTTAAATTTATATTTGTAATATTTCATTTAAAAAGTGTAGCATGGTTTTAGCTCTTGGCAAATCCTGTAATAATAATAACAATAGTGAAAGCAGCTGTGTGAAAGAGTAGTTATTTTTAAATCTCGGTGGATGAGTGGGACCCGCCCACTCATGTATTGAGCACACCTTTGTAATTTCTCAGAAATTAAATAGCATGAAACTTTGATTGAATCCAGAGCTGGAAATTTAAATAGATAACTTCAGAGTAATTGGTTTGAAATCCAAGGATCTATTCTGGGATGCTTTAGAAATTTTATTCCTGTCTTACCCCAGCTTTAAAATATATATTTAAAAATATATTTATATATAAATGTCAAGGCTTCAGTTTCAAAGTCTGCTGCTACACTTCTCTAAACTATTTGCTTATAATTGGACTGTTCTAATCCTTTTTGGATTTGAACTTGAGTGGGAAGAGAAGATGGTTTGGAAGAAACAAGAAGTATTTAGCAGTGGGATCTAAAACCCAAAACAAAAAGAGGGTGAAGGGACAGATCTGATTTATTCCAGAGGAGGGAGAGTAGAAAGGTGATATGTTATCGTAAAAGTCTTCATACACATGAAGTGTCTTGATTTTAGCCTTTGGGGATTAGTTTTTCTTCATCTCTGCTAAGGGCAAAATAAAAGGAAATGATTTTAAGACTGAAGCATGAAGAGATTAAGCTTAGACAAGGAAATCATTTAGAAACACTTGTTTATTAAATGAAGTACCTCAGCCATCTAAAGAAGACTAAGAATACCAATAATTCTACCTTATTAATCTGACTAGGTTGTAGAATATTGAATCTCCCTGGATAGTTTTTAAACTGACATGGGATGGTCAGGTATGTCTCAAGGTTATCTCTAATCCTAAGATTTCGTGATTTATTTTATTTCAGCAGGCTCTGTAGCTAAATTATGTGCTTATTTCCTTCCCTTCATTCCTCCCCCACCCCTTTCTTATTCTGTATAGTACTGAACAGTATTTTACCTTCAGGTGTCATTTTAAAAATTCATGTTAAAGTGTCCCTTTTTGCTGTGGTTCATGTGGTATATTTAGATATCATAATTGGAATATTTTTATTGAGCAGGAAATGTCCACTTGCGTGTTCTAATTAAAGCATCCTCTTAATCTATTATTTATTTTTTCAAGCAGTCCCTGAACACTAAAGTTGTGTTATATGTAACACAGATCTTTTCTCCATCTTACTCAGAACAATTTCCAGAGAAGTAAGTCTTTACCCAAAGTGAGAATTCCTGTAGTATTGAAAGGCTATACGGGCTTTTAGTATGCACTGAAGCTAACAGCTGGCAATCCTCAGGGGTTTAAGAAGTATATGTTGGTCATTTTCTGTCCTTTTGGGGGGCAAAGAGATGAGGCATCTGAATTTTGGAGGAGAATGGTTTAGGGGGTTGTTTATTGCATCCACCTGTCCAGAAGAAATGAATGAACAATCCTTACAGACGATACTGTTGGCCTGAATATCTTTTTTTTTTTTGCGGTACGCTGGCCTCTCACCGCCGTGGCCTCTCCCGTTGCGGAGCACAGGCTCTGGACGCGCAGGCTCAGCGGCCATGGCTCACAGGCCCAGCCGCTCCGCAGCATGTGGGATTTTCCTGGACCAGGGCACGAACCCATGTCCCCCGCATCGGCAGGCGGACTCTCAACCACTGTGCCACCAGGGAAGCCCGGCCTGAATATCTTTTAAAAAATAATCCATTATTATTATTTCTTCTTTTTTCTGTTATCCTTTCTCTCTTCCATCTCTTTAAAGCTGCAACAACAACAACTCGGTATTTATTGAGTCCCGCCATATGTTGCATATTAGGAACTGGGCACATAGCAGTGAACAGAACAGACAGGTCAGGTCCTTGCCTTCATAGGGTGAGGTTTTCTCTGTTATTCTGTGCTCACTTATAGGACAAGGAATAACTAGAATTAGTGCCTGAGACATAGCACACAGTAAATATTTTGACTGTTTTAATTTATTTTTAATATAAGAAAACACTAAATATACTACTAGTTTTACGTATTCAATAAAGATATTAGCTATAAGTTGTCACTCCAGATTCCAGGACCCCCACGGATACCAAAATCTGTGGATGCTGAAGTTCCTTATATAAAATGACATGGTACAGTTGGCCCTCCGTATCCACAGGCTCCGCAACCGCGGATTCAGAAATTCAGTCCACGGTTGACTGAAACCACGGATGCCGACCCACTGACACAGAGGGTCGACGGTACTGTTTAGGGTTTGGGGAGAATCCATTATTTATCAACATTTGCATTCAAAAGTTATGAAGGCTTTCAATAGCTCCTTTATCTTAATATTTAGGTGGTGTTTAAAATGATTTTTTAAAAAATCAATGTGCGAAATTTCCTTCCAAAGGAACAGTCACCTTGGCATGGAAAATCTTTTTGTCCTACCACATAACAGGGCACCTCCTTTCCTGCTGTTAGTAAAGACGAGGCAAGGAGAGTCTTTCTGTTGCCAAGACTAAGGCAAGGGTGTTCAAGCATGTGGGCATCCCTCCCATGTACAAGCCATGTTCTAAATACTGCTTACATTTTGTAGACAATATTACTGGCTCTAGTCAGCTGCAGACATTTTTAGACTAATTAGATGCTTATGTACCAACCTGGAAATTTAATCACTGTTTAGAAAATTTTGCTTTAAATTCAGAACAGCTGACCTATAGGTAGACTTTGCAATATTACCCACTCTTGCACTGGGTATGTACAAACCTATCCTCTATGAAGAGAATAAGCACATTTCTATGTGTAGGATATCCATAGTGTTAGAATTCAACCTTGCTCCAGTAGAATTATGATTATAGTTAACTTAATACAGTTCACTGTGAGGAATTTTCTTATCCTCGTGGATTGCATTGTGGATTGAGGATTTGGCCTTTATTCCAGGTTGAAACCTGGTTATTAACCAGACTCCATTCTTATTCTTTACTGCCAGAAAATGGCATGATCTCTCAATTCAACGTTTGTTTTTTCTTTTCTTTTGGCTGCGCCGCATAGCTAATGGGATCTTAGCTCCCCGACTAGGAATTGAACCCGGGCTCTTGGCAGTGAAAGTGTGGAGTCCTAACCACTGATCCACCAGGGAATTCCCTCAATTCAAAGCTGTAGAGGACTGTTAATTTTCTGTGTGTATCAGACATCTGTTGGGATTTTGGCTACTGAACCTCTCTTCTTATTTGGGATGAATTCTTTACTGTACGGGCCCTTGTGGGAGGCGGGATTCCTCCTCTAGAACCAGATCCTCCTTGTACCTGTTTCTAGGTCTCAGGCATGTGACTTAGGCTAAGCCAATCAGAATTACTCAGAATTTTGAATCTTGAGGGTGTGATTCAAAGAATCATAGACAGTTTATTCTTGTTAGTGGTTATGGTGTTGAGAGCTCACCAACATCACTGTTCAGTCAAGTCTGGTGGTGAGAAAGGTGTCTTAGCTGAATTCTTCTGTGGTTCAGACTCCTGTTTCCCAGCCTCCCTTCAGCCTTGCTTAATTCTGACTCATTTCCAGGCCAGGCTTCCAGCTTTTCCTTCAAGTCTTAGAATTCTCAATACCCTTCAGAACAACTCTTCTTTTCTTCTTTAAGTCTGCTAAACTTGGTTTCTGTTGCTTGTAACCAACTACCCTGACTGATTCATTGTGTGAAAGCTAACTGTGGCTGATTACATTTTCCAAAAATGGTCCCACTAATATATATTCTATCCTGTATGCTCTTCTTACAGGAGAGAGCTTACAGAAACACTGTCGTTTCATAGTCCTCCAGTGAGAGGTGGGGGATCTCTGTTCCCACTCCTTAAACCTGGGTAGATCAATAGAATGTGGTGGAATTACTGATGGGTGACTTCCAAGGTGAGGCCATAAGAGACAATACAGTTTTCTCCTGGTTCTCCTCCTTTCTTGTGACCTGTGCCTTGTGAGTCCTGAGTCCAGGGTCCCTGATTCTGCCCTGTAGGGGAGATCACATGGGAGACTACACAGAGTTAGAGGGGGAATGCCAGAGGAGCCCCAGCTGTTCCAGCTCCTAGCTGATTGAGTTTTCCCAGTTTAGATGATGTATAGGCATATAAGTGAGTAAGCTTTTCAGAGGATTTCAGCCCCCAGTCTTTGAGCTGGCCCAGCAGATGCTGAGTGGAGCAGAAATAAACTGTCTCTGTTAAGCCCTGTACAGATTGCAGATTCATGAAGAAAATAAACATTGCTATTGTCGGAAGCCACTTTGGGTTTATTATACAGCATTATATATCTGGAACTATGGCTATTATAAATATTCAAACTAGAACACCTGAGTTGCAACTCTTAGCATGGAATCATGCTTTCAGGTTCTTAAAAGACAGTTAATGATATGGAATGAAATTTTTGATCTAGTTTCCCCCTTTTGCATTTTATAGATTAAGGGAGTGGTACTTGGTTGGTCTTTTGTAGAATTACTTGGCTGAAATAACATTATAGAGCTTTATAAAATATCAAGGCTATCTTCAATATTGAGATGTTAAAAATATTAGTTTTCTGGATATTGGTAGCAGCTTTACATCTGATTCCATTGTGGTTATGCTAAAATGTTGCTTGGCAGTGCCCTGCATATATGTCTCTAAATGTCAATTCATTCCCCCTATTAAGATTCTAACACAACTTTCAAGAAGTAACTTGAAAACTCTTCTTTTGGGTTGGATGCCCACTTAACAGAAGAGGATTTGGAGGGAGTTTTAGGAATTAAATAAAAAGAGGCAAAAGTTATTGAGGATTTACTGTGTGCCGGGCACTATGCTCAGTGCTTCCAGGTCTTCTCACTTAATCATTACAACAACCTTATGAGGTAGATTTTATTCCTCTCACTCCATTTTATAAGTGAGAAGGCACATTTAGGATAAGGAAAACTTGCCAGGTCATGGAACTAGTAGCTGGAATTTGAACCCAGGGCTGTGTGTATCTCCAGGATCAGTGTATTTGTAACCACCCTGCTGTACAGCCAGAATGGCTATGAGTGATGCTTCAGTATCTTAGCCCATTTCTTCCTCTTCCTCTTCCTCCTCCTGGATTACCTTTAAGACCCCTATATTCAATGACTACACACACAAACTTTAGCCCTTTTTGCGCATTTCCCTTTCAGAATCAAAGATACACTTTTTACATCTTCTCGCATTTGCTCTAATCCCTGGTCTTGATGTGCTTTAAGGGGCTCCCCGTTTTTAGGAAAAGTGTGAGAACGTAAGTTTTATGGGAATCTTGACGGCCTCTGTGGCACCTGTGTCCAGCAGTTCTTTGAATCAAGTCTGCTTTTTGTAGGAAGGGTACAAGTTGTATACAAATCATGGGCAAAATAATTTACCCTTCATGATGACACTAATTGTTAAGTATTTCCAGTAGAAGATTTCTACCTCTGATACTTCAAATTTGAGTGACTTGTGACAGTAATTCAAGGGTTTGAGGGCTTCTGAGGGAAGGACGTGGAGACTGTTGTTTTGTATGTTTTGCGTGTGTGTGCACTCTCCCTGCCACACTTGTTACCTGAAATGATGTCAGCAAACTATGCTGACATTGAGTCGAAGGAGAACAAGGAAAATTATATTGATATTAAATGAGATCCTGATTACTTTAGTGTTTTTTTTAATATGTACATCCTGCCTAGCTTCCTCAGCATAGATGATTTATGGGAGAAACTTGGCAAACAAGATGTTAGAAGAAATCCATCTCTGCTCCTCACCAAAGCCCAAATCTCCTCTCTGAAATGCTCCTGTATATTACTGCAGACACTATGCTATTATGTATGTCAGCACCACTGAATTTTATACTTAGAGGAATTGATTTACTAGCAAACAACAAGCCCCTGGAAGCGCAGTACTTCTAAATACTCAGAATCGAGTTACCAGAAGTCCTTTTAATACAGAGGTTTTGTGAGGGCATAACTACAGTGGTCGAAGTTGCCTTATTGGAGTATGGGCGTGTCCTATTTTCCCTAATGACAGAGAAGGGAATGAAAAAAGACTTCATGTTGTTTTTGTCTTGCACACAGCAACCTAGACCTAGCATGTGACAAAAAGCTCTTGCTCTTTTTATATTCTTTGAGAATGACTTCTGCACCTAGGCAACGAATCATAGGTTGAAGACCCCTAACTAGAGAGGAAAAGGAAAGTCTACTAAGTAGCCAAAGAGAAAGGGACATTGCCACATTCTAGAGCATCTAGGTTTGCAAGAATCCAGCCAAGGACAAAGCTTTGCATTACTTTTTTTTTTTTTTTTTTGCTGTACACGGGCCTCTCACTGTTGTGGCCTCTCCCATTGTGGAGCACAGGCTCTGGACACACAGGCTCAGTGGCCATGGCTCACGGGCCCAGCCGCTCTGCGGCATGTGGGATCTTCCCGGACCGGGGCATGAACCTGTGTCCCCTGCATTGGCAGGCGGACTCTCAACCACTGCGCCACCAGGGAAGCCCTGCATTACTTTTTAAGTCTAATATTTGCTCTGGTGTTTCATTGCAGAGACCTAGATTTGACACGAATACTCCTCTAAGGGGGCTATTTATTATGAGCCATGTGTGTCACGGGTATAACTCTGTCTTCAAACTCAGGTCAGTTAGAAATATTCACCCTTTAAAAACTCTTTTTGGATGGCTTAATTTTCAGCAGAGTACCTTCCCCATTTTCACCAAGGTGGAGAGAAATTTGACCTTTGTCAGTTTTAGAGTTCTTCCCAACTCCAAGTTCCTGGCAAGCTGAGGATGGCAGTCGTTTCTGCTGAGACACCTCTTGCCTCAGTGTACACTTCCTCTTCAGTCTGGCAGCTCTCTGTTTCTTCTGATTATGCCTGGCTCATGGAAATTATTTTGTTTTTTGAGTCTAGGCACCCAGTGCCTACCATCTCCTCTCCAGAGGTCACTGCTCACATTGGTCCAGCTGGACTGCATGCAGATGAGTCAGCTCACACATGCACTGGCACATGCAAACAAAAGGTTTTCCTATCTTTACTAAGGATTTGGGACCAGAGGTCTAGCGAGAAGCCATGAAAGGGAAGTTCATGGTTGGGGTCTATATTAGTCTGCTCAGGATGCTGTAACAGAATACAATGCACTGGGTAGCTTAAACCACAAATATTTATTTCTCACAGTTCTGGGCAGTTCACGATCAAGATGCTAGCAGATTGGGTTTCTGGTGAAAGCCCTCTTCCGGGTATATAGACAGCTGCCTTCTTGCTTTGTCCTCGCATGGTGGAGGGAGAGAGAGCTTATGTGTGAGTAAACTCTCTGATGTCTTATGGGCACTAATCCCATCACGAGGGCCCCACCCTCATGACCTCATCGAAACCTAATTACCTCCCAAAGTCCCCACCTCCAAATACCATGGGGGTTAGAGTTTCAACATGTAAATTTTCAGGGCACACATTCAGTCCAAAAGAGGATACCTACAGATGTATTAATTGGAGAAGTGGAAGAACCTAGGAGAAGCCTTACTTTTAAGTGTGCAGACACTTCTTAAAGATATCAGGTCCATGCTATATAGCACAGGGAACTATATTCAACATCTTGTAATAACCTATAATGGAAAAGAATCTGAAAAAAGAATATAAATAAATAAATAAATATATATATGTAACTGAACCTCTTTGCTGTACACTTGAAACTAACATTATAAATCAACTATACTTCAGTTACAAAAAAAAAAGTTGTACAAATCCCCACCCCCACCCCCCAAGAAAAAAAATCAGGTCCAGGACAGGGGAGGCACAGGTGATCCTTTCTATCATAATGTGGAACATCTCTGCACATTCAGTTTAATAGGATACATGCTCAAATCTAACAAACACATCTGAACAAATTTCATTTATTCATGTTAGGTGGAGGAATTCCCCTGTGGTTAAAGCCTCCCCAGGAACCACCACTAAGCTCCCAACATTTATTAAACTCAGAACCTGAATCATTAGCAACTGAGCCACTAGTTCCAATTTGCTTAAGGATAGTAAGGGTACCCTGTGTGTGAGGGGAACTATCCGCCTTTTATGTTTTGGATGTAGCAAAGAAAGAGCAGGCAAACAGAACAGCATTTTCATATTAAAAGAGTTTGGAAGGTTATATCTAGCCTCAGGGGTAACTAACAAACATTCCCATGTATATGACCCCTACTGAAAAAGAAGTGCTGCCTCTTCTTTCTTCCCTCAGTATTCAGGGTTGCCAAGCCTTTGGGGGAAATATTTTGTGCAACTTTTAATTTGTTTTTCAGTTGGATCACCCAAATTCTGAAGCTGAGCAGTTCTACCCGGAGAATGAATGAATCCTCTCTAGACTGTATATTGGAGAACTGGGTCCTTTTATTCCTAGATCATAGTTAAGAGAAATAGATCTATCTCAGGTAGATGGGAGTATCATATTCAAAAAGAGAGCTCTCCCCAAGGACCTCTCCCCCGTTCCTGTCGTTACGAATGTTCATTATGTTTCCTTTTGCTTACTGGCTCTATGTAAGGTACTGATGGGCAAGGGAAAGCAAAGGGGACAAGGGAAGAGAGAGAATTTTTGCCCCAAGGATCGTATAAATTAGTTGGAGAATGTATACACATGAAAACGTTTAGTAACAATTCCAGTCACTTGTGATTAAAAGCCAGAATAAATTGGAAGATAGTAAGTTTCTGTAGGACATGGTTAATCAAGTCAGAATCCCATGGAATGCTTGTTGAAACAGACTCCTGTGTCCTACCCCCAGAGTTCTGATTCTGTAGGTCTAGGGTGGGGCCCCATAACTTGGATTTCCAGTAAGTTCCCAGCTGGTGCTGATGCTGCTGATGTGGAGACTGTGATTGCTAACTGCTGTTCTAGGAGATCAGGGAACAGAGAGGTGATGACAAAGGTATGATTGATGTGTATTGAGATGGTGCTTCCTGCCCCAAGTGCTGCAGTACCCACGCTTCTCTTTTCTGGCCCCATTTTAAGAGGACAGCTTGTAGCACTCTAAAATATCCACTTTTGATATCATGAGCAGAGAGCCTGCTTTTTCCTATAATTAGGTAATTCTCCACAAGGAGAGGAAATGTATACTGTCTTCTTGGCAACAGTAGAAGGAGAGAAACAGTATTCTTGGTTTTGTTTAGCCATTATTACTTTCTCTTTTACCATTCTCTTACTTCCAGCATTCACCCCTACATTCCCTAAAGTACATTAAGAATTTTTTTCTGCAGCCAAATGCAAATAGGAAACATTGTGTTTTTGGATTCACACCCAATTAAGCTAAAATTAGGAAAATGGAGAGGAGAAAAATTCAGAAGTTATGTAGGGTGAAGAGTTCAGACAACAAGCTTCCTTGCAAGGGCTTATTTGGTGCTTTTGAGAAGAACACTTGCTGACTGTGTATATACATTCCTGGAGAAGACATGCAATAACAGTTTCCCATCCTCTAGAAGGGGGTTTGCCGTAATGTTTTACTGCAGCGAAGTGGTGGGAGGTTTCATTGCTATTAAGTTAGTATCAATTCAAATGATTCTATTCCCAAATATGTATTCCTACTACTTTGTATTACTTGGGAAACAGCATTCTGTAGTTTCTTTCTTCTTCTTTTTTTTTTTTTAAAGCAAGAAATCTTTACTTAAATGCATTTGATGCCTTACTTAAATGCATGTGAAGTTTCTATCAAATACCACTACAAGCAGAATAAAAAATTTTCCTACAGTATCTCTGTCCTCTGCTAAAACCAGCTCTTAATCTGCCAATAACTTAAGGTTGATCTAATGAACTTGATTTTGGGCATTTTGAGCAGGAACACGTTACCACTAGTCCTTGTAGGGTCAGGCCACTCAAGATGGCTGTTCTCTGGCTCTCTACGTACGTCCCCTGCACGACAAGTGTCTGCTTCATGGTTACCCTACGTACAAGACTGACTTTGCTATGGACTTGCCCCAGGCCCCAGCTAGTGATCATTCTTATCAAAGGGGCGGTGAAGGGCGTGCCCCTCTACTGGTTTCCCTGGTAACCAGTGAGCCCACCTGACGTCAGTTCCCCTATAACTGGTAATTTCTCCTTACCCCTGGGAGTGGGAGCGAAGACTGCTACCATGTCCTGCCCGCTATTAGCCTCACATGGTGGGGTGTTGCTCCAGGACCTTGCTTCAGATGTGTAAGCTCCCCCATCTGTTAAACCATTGATGTCTCTGTTGCTGACTCCGGGCTCTTTCTTCAGTTTTGAAGCTGGGCAAGCATAGGCCTTGTAGGCCTGCGGGGTGCAGCCCAACAGTCCTACTCCCCTCCAACCCAGAATTTGCAGCTTTATCCCTTTGCTCCATTCTCTTCCAGTGATGCACATTCAACTCCCCAGATATAGTGATATTAGGATTTGGGGATATAGTGAAACTTGGTGTGTATTTCATAGAACAGTAGTTCTTTGTTTTCCTTTATGGTGATTTTTCAAATGCCTGCTTGCATGTGATTCTTAATACAGAGAGCAGCTTGTTATTTTTTTCCTACTTTTTCAGCAACATTTAAAAAATACCACTCTCTCTCTAAGGTAATGTTCTTCTATCTTGAAGCATACCAATGTGTACAACTAATCAGGCACTAAGGAGGACTGTACTGTTTTTTTGCAAAGGTTTTAACTACAGGACAATAATCTTTTGGATGTGAAGATGCATGTTACATGATGTCCATTACTTTTGCTGTATTTGTACTTCTAAGAAGGTTGAGGACCTGGTTCCAAGAAAGGGCACCATTTCTTTTAAATGTTTTCTTCCAATGTTTTTTTCATGATGAGGAAACGACTGAATTATACTGTCAATTTCTGGAAACTGAGTTACCAATTTTTCTTAATTTGGCAAGAGCATAGGAACAGAGGGTAGGGGAGGACAGTTGAGCCTGATTTGTACATAATTCTGTTCTTGACCTGTATCTTTTCAGAATAATTTTAAGACGTTCCTCCCCTTCTTTCTTAAGATAGTAGAATCCTCCAACGTCATATGACTCATTCATCTCCAGTTTTCATTCTCTTAACACTAGAGTTTTAGTGATTTCAGAGTCTGCTTCCATTTTCAACTACTCTCTTGAGTGGTTTTTTGTTTTGTTTTTAATATTTATTCTTCCTTTTTCAGAGTTCTTGATAGAGTTTCCATGCTGGGGTACATATCCAATGACCTCACTCTCTTGTAGCTTTTGTCTTATCTCCCAAGATGCTTCTTGAACCAGTCAAGTAAATAATATATATTTGATATCATTAATCTTTGAACAGAGGGAAAGAGAAATAGAATCCATCTCATATACATGGTTGAATAGCACTTGAAAATTTGACCTTAATCTTAATTCCCCAAGATACATGAATAATGCTTTTACTACTAGTTGATATATTTCCTCTATGATTATTTTTAAGAGTAGACATCATCCTAAAGGACAGGAAGTATCTGATTTCTGAATTCTCTAGAACCTTTCCCAGGTTACCACATCTGGCCAAAAGTAAGCACTTAGTTGAAGTTTGAGTGAATGAATGAACAAACAACGGAACATCAAAAGCTTTGAGGAAAAGTATGCATATGTTAGTCATGGGTTCAATATGGTTACTAAACTATAATATCACAAAGGGTAGAACTTTTGGCTTCTTAATAATTAAAAAAAATTTTATTAGACTTTATTTTTTAGAGCAGCTTTACATTTACAGCAGAATTGAGTGGAAAGTATAGAGATTTTCCATATACTCCCTGCTTCTGCACATGCATGGCCTCCCCCATGATCAACATCCCCCCGCTAGAATGGTACATTTGTTATAACTAATGAACCTACCCTGACACATCATCACTCAGAGTCCATAGTTTGCATTAGGGTTTACTCCTCAATGTTGTATATTCTGTGGGTTTGGACAAATGTATAATGACATGCATCCACCATAGTAGTATCATACAAAGCAGTTTCACTGCCCTAAAACCCCTGTGTGCTCTGCCTATTCATCCCTTCCTCCACCCGAACCCCTGACAGCCACTGATCTTTTTGCTGTCTTCATAGTTTTACCTTTTCCAGAATGTCATGTGGTTGGAATCATACAGTATATAACTTTTCCAGAATGGCTACTTTCACTTAATAATATACATTTAGGGTTCCTCCGTGGCTTTTCATGGCTTGATAGCTCATCTCTTTTTAGTGCTGAATAATATTCCACTGTCTGGATGTACCACAGTTTATTTATTTATTTACCTACTGAAGGACATCCTGGTTACTTCCAAGTTTTGGTGATTATGAATAAAGCAACTGTAGATATCCACGTGCAGATTTTTGTCTGGACACAATTTTCAACTCCTTTGGGTAAATACAAAGTAGCACGATTGTTGCATTGTGTGGTAAGAGTACATTTAGTTTTGTAAGAAATTGCCTGTCTTCCAAAGTGACTATATGATTTTGCATTCCCACCAGCATTGAAAGAGTTCCTGTTGCTTCACATCCTCACCAGCATTTATCTGGTGTTGTCAATGTCCCAGATTATGGCCATTCTAATAGGTATATATTGGTATCTCATTGTTTTATTTTGTTTCCAAGTGTTTTTGTTTTTGAATAGATCTTTATTGGAGTATAATTGCTTCATAATACTGTGTTAGATTCTGTTGTACAACAAAGTAAATCAGCCATATGCATGCATATGTCCCCATATCCCCTCCCTCTTGAGCCTCCCTCCCTCCCTCCCTCCCTATTTGCATTTCCCTGAGGATGTATGATGTGGGGCATGTTTTTATATACTTATTTGCCATCTATATATCTTCTTTGGTGAGGTATCTATTAAGGTCTTTAGCCTGTTTTTAGTAGGATTGTCTGTTTTCTTATTGTTCAGTTTTAAGAGTTCGTTGTATATTTTAGTTGAGTCCTTTATCAGGTATATCTTTTGCTATTCTGGCGGTCTGTGGCTTGTGTTTTCATTCCCTTGAGCTTACTTTATCTTAATTTGACTAATTTTTGAATACATGGTATTGTCACTTTGTGTAAAATTTAAAAGGTATTGTATTAGTTTCTTAGGGTTGCCATACAGAGTACCACAAACTGTGGGTGGCTTTAAACAACAGAAATTTATTCTCTCACAGTTATGGAGGCTACCAGTCTGAAATCAAGGATGTTAGCAGGGCCTGCTCTCTCTGAAAGCTCTAGGGAAGAATTCTTCCTTGCCCCTTCTAGCTTCTGCTGGTTAGGTGATATCTTTGGTGTTCCTTGGCTTACAACTGTATCACCTCAGTCTCTGCCTTTGTCATCACATGGGCTTCTCCCTGTGCACCCCTCTGTGTCTGTATCCAATTTTCTCTCTTCTTATAAAGACATTAGTCATTGGATTAGGGCCCACCTGAATCCACTGTGACCTCACGTTCACAGATATTGGGGATATTAATACTTGATCATCTCTCTTTTTAGGGGACACAGTTCTATCCATACAGATGTAAAAGTGTGTAAATGAAAAGTTTCCCTCTCTTGCTGTCCCCAGGTCACCCAGTTGCCCTCCTCAGAGGTTACCAGTGTTATTTTAGTTTGCTTTAAATAGATGCATCTAGTCTAAAAATGATAACGGGGGAAAAGTCTCATTTGCTCCTTGAAGAGTCAGTCTTTTCTCATGTTTCATTCATCAAAACTTCCTGATTTTAGTCATCACATTTGTCCCATGTCCTCGCCTGGGTTCAGCAATGGGGAAGAAAAGATGAAATGTTCAAGTACAAACTAAATACTGTGAGCCTATATTAATAATTGAGTGAAACATATTCTATATCCATGTGTCTCCCTCATTAAATGTCAGACATTGTGTGGGTAGCACTTAATCACTCACTTGCTGGCACAAAGTAGATTGTTGCTAGTTTTAAATACTAGTAACATTAAATCCTCCAGTATTTGGTTGTGAGATTTCTTATTTAAATATGTTATTAAATGGTTTTGAAATGAATTTGTTGCTATGTATTGTATGTATGTATTGTGAAAATGATGCTGTTAAAATAAGTCACAGCTATATTGAATTAGATGAAATTTATGAAGGATAGTTTTGTTCATTGATATAAAACAAAATATGTGTTAATATCCTGTACCTTCTAAAAATATAAAATATATATACAAACACTGTATAATGCTGCATAGTAGCATATTAAATGCTCTGCAGAGTCCTGAAGTAAGCAACCAACGTGTCTAACTTTTTTTAGCCTACAGTTTCCCATAAAGCTATTTTTTTAAAGAAAACAATTATGCCTCTCATTACTATTATTTTCCAGAATATGCTTGGAGAAATAAAGGTTTAAAAGCAGAAGGTAGAGTTAAAACATTGAGTCAGAAGCCAGGCAATGAATTAGGGCAGAAAGATAGAACTTTTATGCTGCCTGTGTCCAATAGGAGGAGACTTATGTTCTTTTTGTTGCCATAGGAACCACTGCCGTGCTGTCTAAGAGGTGGTAAGGCGATGGAGGATAGGAGAAAGAGCCTGGGTTTTAGGATTAGACAGATCTGGTGTGAATCCCAACACTGCCATGTACTAGTTATGTGACCTTAGACAAATGGCTACATTTTTCTTTACCTATATAGGGGAAAGACGTAGTTCCTATCTCTGAAGAATCTACCATCTAATTTGAGGATGAGATTAGCAGAACTATGGTCATGTAACAAGACTATGATTACTGCTTTAAGAGATATACACAGTGGTTGGGGTTATATTTTAAAGGAGGTAGAAGCCAGCCAATTGTGGACAATCTGGAAAGGCTTCATGGAGGAGCTAGCATTTAGATAGGCAGGTCTACAGGAGTTAGTAAGACTGACATTTGGAGACCTAATAGTGGGGAGCATATTCCAAGCAGAGCAAAAAGCAAGATCAAAGGTTTGGAGATGGGAAAGAAAAGACATTTAAGGAATAGCAAGTGGCCTTAGTTCTCCAGAGTAGCAATTAAGCAGCCATTTTGCTTTGTGACCTGTGTGTTGTAAGGGACCCGGTGGCACAGATAGTTTTAGCAATGCTGTCGGTGGCTTTTGAGTAGACTAATGCGTTTAGTAATCACTATGGCACCATTACCAAGTAAATAACCTTGTACTTGAATAATATTTGGTTTTTGCTGGATGTTCTTAAAAATGTGGTCACGCTACTAAAGTGCCCATACACATAATAGAATCTGGCACAGAGCCCCCATACAATGGAATTGGGCCATTTTCATAAATATTTCAGGGTTTCTAAATTATCTTCCCAAATTAGTGTTGAGGGAAAGCTTAATAGATAAATACAGTTTTAACACCACTAAATAAGGTAAAACAGATTTCTTTACTCTTAACATTGGAAAGTTTACTGCACCAATGTGCAGAGTCCTGTGGAGGGAGATTTAATGTGTAGCATTCCCTGAGCTTATAGGACCTCAGAACCCTTTGTTCCCCGATTTTATATTAACATCTCCCCAAGATGTTCTCTTCCAGTCATCAGGGTCAGTATTCTTATTACCTGTGGAGCTTTGTCAAAAGCAGATGCTCTACTTATCTTTTCCCTTACCTGTATCCCCTTCCAGCATATCAGACTTTTGGCAGGGCAGGGGTGAGACAGGCACTCAGAAGGTTAGGAGCATGTGGGCTCTGGCAGTCCTGCTATCTCCTGTCCACGCCTCCAGCCTCCACTGCCTGTCTCCACCCCTTCTCTGACCAGACCTAAGATATCATAAATCATTCTGTCAGTTGCATGAACAGTTAAGGCTCACTCTCCTAATCCCTAATTGCTAAACTTTTATAAGAAAAAACTTAGTAAAAAGTTGTGGAGGGACTTCCCTGGTGGTGCAGTGGTTAAGAATCCACCTGCCAATGCAGGGGACACGGGTTCAAGCCCTGGTCCAGGAAGATCCCACATGCCACGGAGCAACTAAGCCCGTGTGCCACAGCTACTGAGCCCAAGAGCCACAACTACTGAATCCCAGTGCCACAGCTACTGAACCTCACATGCCTAGAGCCCGTGCTCTGCAACAAGAGAAGCCACTGCAATGAGAAGCTGCAATGAAGAGTAGACCCTGCTCACCGCAACTAGAGAAAGCCCGCGCACAGCAACAAAGACGCAACACAGCCATAAATAAATAAATAAATTTATTTATTTATTTTTTTGTGGGGTACGTGGGCCTCTCACTGTTGTGGCCTCTCACTGTTGTGGTCTCTCCCGTAGCGGAGCACAGGCTCTGGATACACAGGCTCAGCAGCCATGGCTCACGGGCCCAGCCGCTCCACGGCATGTGGGATCCTCCCGGACCAGGGCACGAACCAGTGTCCCCTGCATTAGCAGGTGGACTCTCAACCACTGCGCCACCAGGGAAGCCCTAAGTCATCTTTAACCTTCATTGTTGTTTAGGACAATATACGATACTTGGAGGACATTTTAGCTGAGTTATGTAATTTGTTTCGTAAATTTTGCCAAAGTAAAATTATTATGGGCCTTGGATAATCATTGTAGCAAATACTTCTAGCACCTGTACAAACATTACACTGAAACTCTATTGCCATTTTAATATCTCCAGCGTTACAAGAAAGAGTTAGATTGCTTTCTGTTTCTGTTCCAAGTACTTATGAGTGTATCTTCAAGGTGTGGGAGATACGTGAAAATACACTTTGAAACAGTGAAGTTCTATTTAAGTATTGGGTGTTATATTGGTTTCATGGAGCTTGACTTACCTGTTCTGTGTGCATTTTAGGTTTTCACATGTACAAGTTTTATAATATTCTATTAAGGGAAAATGGCTCATGTAGTCTTTTGAATTCCTTGACATATGTCCAAACGTTTGGTAATTAATAGACTCAATTAGAGAAGAAGGACCCATAAATATTATCCAGTTGAATCACTTCATTTTTCAGATCAGAAACAAAGACCTAGAGAGGTGAGGTACCTTGCCCAAGATTACAAAGCCAGTTAGTTAGTGGTGGAGCTGAGATAGGAACCATCTAATCCCCAGATCCCTGGCTTATTATTCATTCTTCAGTCCAGTAGATGTGGAATC
The DNA here is from genome assembly GCF_008692025.1 of Phocoena sinus. NCBI lineage: Eukaryota > Metazoa > Chordata > Mammalia > Artiodactyla > Phocoenidae > Phocoena > Phocoena sinus. The sequence goes on from NC_045766.1 coordinate 40,425,924, forward strand.
TTATTTAGCAACAAGGCGAACAACCACAAAGGATGTTGGCTTTGCCCATTTTGTTTGTATACCTTTCTTTTTCCTTTTCTTTCTTCTTTTTTTTTTTTGCATAAAAAATATACTCAACGAATAACAAATCTGCCTTCAGGAGATTTGCTTTTCCCATAATCAAGCATCATGATCAATTTAGAAGTATGGATCTAATGATTTTGAAAGTCTAGATTAGTATGGTATTGTAATTCACTTCATAAAACCTTGTTAACTTATTTTCTTTTTTTATTCTTTTTGCTAAACTACATGTCTTCTATTTTTTTCTCCTATGTCTTTTATTATTACTGTGCCTTGGGGAAGAAAAGGCAATTTTCATAGCTTCTATCTGATGTTACATTCACATTATTGCTTAAGAACAGGGGTTAGATGTGTCTTGGGACCTTGCTGTGTACAGCCTCTTTGAACTTTGTCCTCACTTTGGTGAGCCTGGTGGGAAAAGCTCTTCATTTGTCATTTTGAAGACCTGTCTGAGTTCCTACAGTGCTACTCTTCACCTGTGGTTTTCATTTGGGTCCTCACTATGCCTTCTGAATCTGTTTTGTGAAAGACCAATGGGAATAATAGTTATCCATTCTGTATCTTAGAATGTGACACTCATAGCTTTTCTGAGAAATTTATAAAAGAGTGCCTTGTTTTGTTTGGGGCTCTTCATCCTTTGGGTATGTTGTCTTAATAGGGACATCAAGAGTGTCACCCAAACCCCCAATATCTGTTAAGGAAGAAGAAGAGGGAGAGAAAATGCTTTATATAAATTGACAGTGTAAAGTGGTCTAATATTGTTAGTACGACACCCCTACCCCCCAACCAAAGTTTTTTAATTGCTATGTTAGGACCAAGACATTGCTTCATTCTGCTCTTTGCTGTCCTCTCTTATCTTTTAACATCTTGCCCTTCCCTGAAGTCCCCTCTCTAACGCTGCTGTTTCTTTAAGCTTCTCTGATTCACCTCTCCCCTCCCACATTAGGTTGAGTATCATAGTTATTATTATTATTATTTTTAAAATTTAGTCCAGAACTAGACTGAAAATTCCTTCAGGGACTGATTTCATGAAACATCTAGGAGAAAATTGCTCAGTAATATTTGTTAGATTGATTTCGGGGGAAAATGCATTTTTTATCATTGTTTCTGAATTCCTTCTGTGTAATGTTACTTTGACTTATTTACCTAGAGTTAAGCAATAGTGTGGGGAAAAATATCTTTAACTTCCAATGCCTTTCAGTATATTAACTGGAAGTTCAGAGGTTGAAAAAAAATAGTGGTAATTTAGAGGATTATAGTTTATTTATAAATCAATTCAGCTGTACTTTTTAAATTAAAAGCTTAAATTTTAAATCTTATTTTTCATTCATGTTTTTCTTTTTTCGCTAGTGATCATATTTAAGTTTTCAAAGATACATTTGAATCTTGGGCAAATAATTCCTCAAAAATTATATTTATTTATTTATTATTATTATTTTTTTGCGGTACGCGGGCCTCTCACTGCTGTGGCCTCTCCCGTTGCGGAGCACAGGCTCTGGACGTGCAGGCTCAGTGGCCATGGCTCATGGGCCCAGCCGCTCCACGGCATGTGGGATCTTCCCGGACCGGGGCACGAACCCGTGTCCCCTACACTGGCAGGCGGACTCTCAACCACTGCGCCACCAGGGAAGCCCTATATTTATTTTTTAAAAGGAACTTTACTTCCATTTACTCATCGGAAATCAATTCTTAGGATAAAAATGTGTTATCTTGAAGATTGATGACATGTTTAAGATGGTAACCTTCCTACCCCCTTTAAAAAGTAAGTATAGGAGCCATTGTGAGCAATGACGCTTCACATTTCATTTTCCACTACCAGAGTGTTTTAAAATGACAAAAATCATTCTTTACAATATTATGGTCAAAAAGAAAAGATATTTATTGGCTGAGAGCCTTGTGTTTCTGATAGCTTTGTCTGGAGTTATGAAGGAAATTTTGACAGAATCATAACTCAAGTTGACATTAATGGGAATCACTTCATTATGGTCTTGTCCAGCCTTATTAGATCATTTCAAAATTTTAGATAATCAGATGGCTCCATGACCAAGTAGAAAGAGTGCTTTATTTTTTGTGTTTTAACCGTTGGGTGCTCACAATGAGTGTAGCTTTATGCGCACCCTTTCTTTGACTGTTAACACCTCTTATACCTGTGATGATTACTAGTCTAGTCACAGTGAATGGCTGACATTTCTATTTTTATTGACTTTTGTAGAGATTCATTATCAGATGATGCCTCTGAAGTCTCTGACTAGATAGTCCCTGTTTGCTTTTCTTAGTCTTCTGCAATGACCCCACCATGCACCTCTGGAGTGGAGGTGGTCTTTACCTTCATCCTAATATAAAGGAATGTGGAATGGAGCAAAGAGACCAAGAGAGCTCAATGTTGGCATTGGCTCTGACAGCTAATGAGCTTTAAAGCTTTGAGCAAATGACTTCTCCTCTCCAGACTTCATTTTCCTGATTTGGAATATGTGGGTTATATTAGGTGATCTCAAAGATCCCTCTGACTCTAAGACTCTATAATTCATCAAAATTCATCTGCTAGAATGGCACTGTGATAATTAGATAGACTGACAGCTGGGTACAGGGAAATGGCAGAGCTAAGAGCTCCAGTCTGCACTATCCCTGGTGAACATTCATCTTTGCATATTTTAATAACAATATTTTCAGCATCCCACCTCCACCCAATCACTCACTTAGCAAGAATCTTTCTCCCCCTTAACATTTTACAACTGTGTAATTTAATGAAATGCATTAGTACCAACAAAATGGAGTAACAGTGATATTTTAATACCTTTAATATTTCTAGGATTTGGGAAACCAAGTGAAAGATTTTTTAGCTTTGACTTTTAAGGAAGAAAAGAAATCACCTGTCTTTACTTAATGGAGGAAAAAAGATCTCCAATAAAGAAAATGCCTCAGAATTATCGTTCCCTTCACGCTTGCTCCTCTTTTGGCATTCAGGACCTCATGTGTAAGCATAATAGGAAGGTGACACATTAAATGAAAGGTCATTCTAAAAAACAAAGTGTAGACAAAATTGCTTTACTCTCAGGGATAGTGGTGAAGTAAAAACCAAGATAATAGCTTATTCATAGCTAATATTTGGAGATATTTCTTAAGTCCAGAAAGGTCAGAGGGAAATCCAGCAAAATGTCAACACTGTTTGTCAGGTGGGAAGACTCAGTGTCTCCTGAGGAATTTAATTTATATTAATGAGGAGTGAGACCTGCCTAGGGCTCTCTCAGAGATTGCTCTGGTGCCAATTTTAATGATCTAACTTCATGAAAAGGTTTCCTAACAAATTATTCAGCAAGACAACCTCATCTGAGATTGTTTTTTAATCCTGAGGCCTCAGTTACTCTGACCCCTGTTGAACCACAGTCACATACTGGGGCAGAGTTTTGAGGACCTGCCTCACTAAATTGATAGCTTGCTCTCATTTCTCGTCCTTGTTGGGTTATTCAGGGGACCAGGCTAACCCAAGTGAGGTACTGACAGTGCAGTTCTAATTCAATTCAGCAGACATTGATGAAGACCTATAATTGAGGCAATATGGGAGTGATGACAAGAGCTACTATTTATGTGCACTTAATATATGCCGGACTCCCTACTAAGTGTCTTGTATTTCCAGTTTCTAATCTTTACAACAGCTGTACAGAATTAGAGATGTGCGGAAGGAGACTCAGAGATGTTAAGTAACTGGCCGAACCAGATTTGATAGGTATGTTTGGCTCCAGTAGCCATGGTTTTCCACTATTTACCTATCCCTTAGGTTTTTCCTTTATTCATCTAACTTCTCAGTCTTCCCCGTAGCTTCCCTTTATCTAGCACTGGATATGTTTCAGATGTTGTGCTTGGTGTTTTATTCTGTAAACCTGCTAAATAGATGATACTAGTTCTACTTACAAGTGAGAAAGGAGGCCTAGAGGGTTAAGCATGTTGCCCCAAGTCATACAGCTAGAAAATAGCAGGGCTAGGATTCTAACCTAGGTCTACCTGACCTTCCAAACCTATGCTCTTACCATTAGAGACAGTGACTCCAACTGTGCTGTGCCCTGAGTTGGTAGAAGTATGATGAGAGCATGGTCCCTCTACTGTAGTAGCAGGAAGTCCACTGGGTTGAGGTGGACATGAACTCAAGTGTCTGTAAAGCCAAGCAGAATGATATAAATGTGAAATTAAGTGATTTTTAAAAAGGTACTTGAGAAGTACAGAGTTAGGAAAATTAATGTCAAATAGAAGGTCTAGAACTGTTTTGCTGATAAGCTGGAGGCATTTAATGAATTGGATTTCAAACTACAAAGAATGAAAGGAGACACATTTCAGACCAAGGAATTAGCTTCCTCTTGAGTATAGCTTTGGCTGCTTTCCTTAGATTTGAGAGTATAATGTTTTTATTATTAATTTCAAATAGTTTGATTTAAATTTTTCTCAGTGGCTCCTGACTTATTTTCTAGTATCAAAATCTTTAATCGGTTAGAATTTTTGTTATCTGTTTAGCAGTTTTGATTTGTATGTCTTTGGGTCAGAGAACATCACTGAACCATTCTTAGTTTAGGAATTTATTAAAGTTTTCTATGTGGCTTATTAAATGATCAGTTTTTGGAAATATTCCATGGATATTTGAAAAGAATATTCAAATGTAGATGAATTTTCTAAAGAGTCAAAAGTACAAACTTGTTTATTAATCAGGTTTATTAATTGGATTATTCTGATTTTGTGATTATTATAGCTTCTTAGATTATACCTGTTATCAGAGTAAAATATCTATCTTTGCTCCACTTAATTTTATTTTGCTTTAAATTTACAGTATTATGAATATTGTCATAGTTAATCTTTGTATACCAGATACATTGTGGCCACGCTTTTGTGTTATTTGGTTTTAGGGTTGTCTTTTATATTAACTGCTCTCTACTCAGTCAGATGGTCTTTTAAAAAATTTAACCAATTAACATTTGTTTTGATTACTGATATGATAGGTCTAATGCCTGCCATTTTATTTGTGTTTTCTGATACTTTTTTGGTGTGCTTTATTTTAGCTCCCTTTTCTCTTTGACTTTATTAATTTCTTTTAAAATGCTTGAAAATTATATATTCTTTTACTTTTCTACTAGTGGTGGGCTTTTAATCAATATATATATACTTTATAAATATCAAAATAAAAAATATCTGTAACCTCTAAATGAACATATATTTAGCATGCTTTAATTTATCTTTTCTTCTTGCCCCTTTTCTGCAAAGCTTCAAATATTTTATAGAAATAATCTTAAATTTTATTTCCACATCACTATACATACAGGTGTATTTAACCTATATGTCTCTGTTTTTTCTTCTTTAAAAATTTTTTTTATTTTAAATTATATAAACGTTTACAGCTACAGTATAATAATTACATATATTTAACTTTGAGCTTTATTGGATTCATTGCTCACAACTATTTCATACCTGTTATAACATCCATTTCTTGAGTTTTATTTTTAAAAATTAATTAATTTTTGACTGTGTTGGGTCTTCGTTGCTGTGCGTGGGCTTTCTCTAGATGCGGTGATTGGGGGCTACTCTTCGTTGCGTTGTGCGGGCTTCTCATTGTGGTGGCTTCTCTTGTTGCGGAGCACGGGCTCTAAGCGCAAGGGCTTCAGTAGTTGTGGCCCGCGGGCTCAGTAGTTGGGGCTCGCAGGCTCTAGAGCGCAGAATCAATAGTTGTGGCGTACGGGCTTAGTTGCTCCATGGCATGTGGGATCTTCCCAGACCAGGGCTCAAACCTGTGCCCTCAGCATTGGCAGGCAGATTCTTTTTTTCTTTTCTTTGTTTTTTTTTTTTTTTTGCGGTATGCGGGCCTCTCACTGTTGTGGCCTCTCCCATTGCGGAGCACAGGCTCCGGACGCGCAGGCTCAGCGGCCAGGGCTCGTAGGCCCAGCCGCTCCGCGGCATGTGGGATCTTCCCGGACCGGGGCACGAACCCGTGTCTCCTGCATCGGCAGGCGGACTCTCAACCACTGCGCCACCGGGGAAGCCCTGGCAGGCAGATTCTTAACCACTGTGCCACCAAGGAAAGCCTCTTGAGTTTTAAATTTGGATTAATTTGTCATTTGGCTGCAGCATTCCCTCAAGTAATTTTTTCAGAAGGGATAAATGAGTAGACAGTATCATTGGTATCACCAGTGACTTTGATATCGCTATACCTTGCAATTAATTCTTTTTGTGCAGCTTACTTAAGCTCTCTGTAGCAACTGACAAATGATCGCTTTCTCTTGTTTCATTTGGCTTCTAAGATGCATGCCCCTTTCTTTTGATTCTCCTTTGAGCTTACTGGATATTACTTCTTTGCTAGTTTTTCTTCATCTCCCCAGTCTTTTTATACTGAGATGTCCCAGGGCTCATTCCTCAACTCTCTTTTTTTCTGTTTACTCTCATTCCTTAGGTGATCTCATCCAGGTTCATGGCTTTCAATGTCATCCATATAAACCCAAAGTTTACCTCTTTAGCTCAGCCTCTCCTGTGAATGCCCATCTCCCATTGTATACTTGATATCTCAAACATAACATGCCCCCAGACTGAAAACCTGAACTTTCCTATGTATTACTCATTTTATTAAGTGGCAAGTCTAACATTCCAGTGCTCGAGCCAAAAAACATTGGAGTTATCCAGTTCATCAGGCAAAATAAAACCTGAGGTTTTACATTTAGGTCTTTAAATCCATTTTGAGTTTATTTTTGTGTATGGTGTTAGGAAGTGTTCTAATTTCATTCTTTTACATGTAGCTGTCCAGTTTTCCCAACACCACTTATTGAAGAGACTGTCTTTTCTCCATTGTATATTCTTGCCTCCTTTATCAAAGATAAGGTGACCATATGTGCGTGGGTTTATCTCTGGGCTTTCTATCCTCTTCCATTGATCTATATTTCTGTTTTTGTGCCAGTACCATACCGTCTTGATTATTGTAGCTTTTAGTATAGTCTGAAATCTGGGAGCCTGATCCCTCCAGCTCCGTTTTTCGTTCTCAAGACTGCTTTGGCTATTCGGGGTCTTTTGTGTTTCCATACAAATTGTGAAATTTTTTGTTCTAGTTCTGTGAAAAATGCTATTGGTAATTTGATAGGGATTGCACTGAATCTGTAGATTGCTTTGGGTAGTAGAGTCATTTTCACAATGTTGATTCTTCCAATCCAAGAACATGGTGTAAGGCCAGACACTGTAAAACTCTTAGAGGAAAACATAGGCATGCTATGACATAAATCACAGCAAGATCCTTTTTGACTCACCTCCTAGAGAAATGGAAATAAAAACAAAAATAAACAAATGGGACCTAATTAAACTTAAAAGCTTTTGCACAGCAAAGGAAAACATAAACAAAACGAAAAGACAACCCTCAGAATGGGAGAAAATATTTGCAAATGAAGCAACAGACAAAGGATTAATCTCCAAAATTTACAAGCAGCTCATGCAGCTCAATATCAAAAAACCAAACAACCCAATCCAAAAATGGGCAGAAGACCTAAGTAGACATTTCCCCAAAGAAGATATACAGATTGCCAACAAACACATGAAAGGATGCTCAACATCTCTAATCATTAGAGAAATGCAAATCAAAACTGCAGTGAGGTATCACCTCACACCAGTCAGAATGGCCATCATCAAAAAAATCTACAAACAATAAATGCTGGAGAGGGTGTGGAGAAAAGGGAACCCTCTTGCACTGTTGGTGGGAATGTAAATTGATACAGCCACTATGGAGAACAGTATGGAGGTTCCTTAGAAAGCTAAAAATAGACCTCCCATATGACCCAGCAATCCCACTACTGGGCATATACCCTGAGAAACCATAATTCAGAGTTATGTACCACAACGTTCATTGCAGCTCTATTTACAATAGCCAGGACATGGAGGCAACCTAAGTGTCCATCAGCAGATGAATGGATAAAGAAGATGTGACACATATATACAATGGAATGTTACTCAGCCATAAAAAGAAACGAAATTGAGTTATTTGTAGTGAGGTGGATGGACCTAGAGTCTGTTATGCAGAGTGAAGTAAGTCAGAAAGAGAAAAACAAATACCATATGCTAACACATATATATGGAATCTAAAAAAAAAAAAAAAAATGGTTCTGAGGAACCTAGGTGCAAGACAGGAAAAAAGACACAGACATAGAGAATGGACTTGAGGACACAGGGAGGGAGAAGGGTAAGCTGGGACGAAGTGAGAGAGTGGCGTGGACTTATATACACTACCAAATGTAAAATAGATAGCTAGTGGGAAGCAGCTGCATATCACAGGGAGATCAGCTCAGTGCTTTGTGTCCACCTAGAGGGGTGGGATAGGGAGGGTTGGAGGGAGATGCAAGAGGGAGGAGATATGGGGATATATGTATATGTATAACTGATTCACTTTGTTATAAAGCAGAAACTAACACACCATTGTAAAGCAATTATCTCCAATAAAGATGTTAAAAAAAAAAGCCCCAAAACCTTGAGGTTATGAAATTCATTGGAAAGTCTTGTAGGCTCTACCTTCCAGAATATATCTACAGTTAGACACCTCCTTGATTACACCACCTAGTCTAAGCCACTACCATCTATTGCTATTTTTGCATAGCCTCCTAGCTGTTTCTTCTTCGACCTTTGGCTCTCTACAGCCCATTCTCCACAGCAGCCAGTCAGCATCTATTTCCACTAGAAGTCGACATCCTTGTAATGGGCTACAAGATCTGTACCTACCCTACTCTAAACTCATCTTCCCCTAAAACTCTCCTCCTCACGCAGTCATCTCTAGTCACACTGATCTCCTTGTTGTTGTTCTTTCACAGCAAGCATATATCAATATTTATTCCCAGGCCTTTGCACTTGCTCTGCCTTCCGCCTGAGTGCTTTCCCCCAGATTTCACTTCCTTCTGGTCTCTGCTCATAGGTTACCTTATTTCCAGTGCTTGGACCGTGTCTCATGAGTTGTAGTTCCTTAATACATATTACGGATGTCTGTGTATCATTGAAAAGTGATTTTTATCATGACTGGTATAAAATTTTATGTCCTTTTTTTCCCCTTAGAACTCTGATCAGACCAGTTTTTAAGAATCTTTTGTGGAAAACTGTTCATCTTATTTCATAGGGTGTGAGGAAACTCTTCTGTGCTTGTTTTGGATAAGTTTGATCTCATTTACTCATATTTTCCAAAAATTTCCTCAGAATTGATTTTTCAATGCTATATTTATGCTTATAATTATTGTCTTATTTTCATAGGATTTCTTAGAAGGGTGGGAGGTAAATGTATAGCTCAATTCTGAATCTTTAAAAGAGAAATACATAAAATGTGTTTGGATTTAACCAATTCCAAACATATCTATGCATTTGAAAAATTAAATATTTCTCAGAATGTGTATGTTTGTTTTAATTTGTTAAGTCTAATGACAATGCTTGGTGGTGTGCATGGATTTTCAGAACCTTTTGCAAGAATTCCCCAACCCTGGAATTTGAAACCATTGCTATGAATATATAGTAGAAACACAGTTGTTAGGAATGGTAGAAACATAGTTCCTAGGTGGTATCTCTTAGGAGTAGAGTGTTTTAATCTTCTTGTTTCATACTCCAAAACCATCTTAGGTATTTCCCGGATAATATCTTAGAAAATTCAGGGTAAGGAACACAGGTACAGGAAAAAAGAAGGAAAGGCAGCTCTTCAGAAATGTTATAAAGATAACATTTTCCTTCATTTTCTGGAGACTATAGAAAAAAATGGTGATAAGAGAGCTTGAAAGGCACTGTTAGAACAGTTCACATAGTTCACATAGTATGTGAATTGTACCTATTTGTGACACCTATTTTACCTTTCCATCTTTGTTGTTATTGTGTTTGTGTGTGTGTGTGTGTGTATATATGTATATGTATGTATGTGTTTGTGTGTGTGTATATATACACGCACACACACACACACACACACACACACACACACACACATATATATATATATATAATATAGCCAGTGTTCTGCATTGGCTAGATTTCTGGAGACAGTTCACACTCAAACTGTTTTGTGATGCCGAGAATTTAAATAGTAATTTTTTGCATGCTTTGTGATTTTTCTGAAGATGAAATTAGCATGTCCTAAAAATGAAGTTTGGAAGGAGACAGCTCTTTTTTTAAAAAACGAATTTTATTTATTTACTTTTTTTACACATTTAGTTTCTTTCCCAACATTTTTAGATTCAATCATCAGTTGCAGAAGACATTTTTATATTTGTGTGGATAACCTTGAGTTGCATCTCTCCCGTGTTACTTGTTGATGCTCCTTCCTCTTCTGCCCTTCATGTATATACCATTTAAGGCTTTTACGTTGCTAGGCTAACACTGAATACCAAAGTCTGCAAAGTTAGAGAACTGAGGGGCTTTAGATAACATTTCACTTGCTCTGAAAAGAGAGAAATCATGAAAGAAAGGGCATGGATTCTGGAATCAGACAACTGGAGTTTGGACTCATCCCTGCTATCTGTGAACTCACTTGTCGGACATTGGACAAGTTAATTAACATTTCTATTAACCTTTCTAAGTCTTACACATCTGTTAAAAGGTGAATAATATACCCACTTTGTTAGACTGTTGTGAAGACTGGAGACAATGTATATGAAATTCATTGCCTAAGGTAAGGTACGAAATAGTAGGCGTGTTGGGTTCTCTAGAGAAGCAGAATCAATAGGAGTATGTGTGTGTGTGTGTGTGTGTGTGTGTATGTGTATTGAGACTAATTTTAAGGAATTGACTCATGTGATTATGGGGGCTGGAAAGTCCAAAACCTGTAGAACAGGCCAGCAGCCTGGAAACTTAAGCAGGATTTCTATGTTGTCTTGGGAAAGAATTCCTTCTTCTCTGGGGAGATTGTTTATGCTTTTTAGGCCTTCAGCTGATTAGATGAGGCCCACCACATTATTGAGAGTAATTTTCTTTACTTAAAGTCAACTGATTGTGATGTTAATCATATCTACACAATATTTTCACAGTGGCATCTAGACTAACGTTTGACCAGACAACTGAGCACCATAACCTAGTCAAGTTGGCATATAAAATTTAACCATCTTAGTAGATATTTAACAAATGGTAGCTATTTTTTTAAAATAAATTTATTTATTTATTTATTTTTGGCTGCATTGGGTCTTTTTTGCTGTGCGCGGGCTTTTTTCTAGTTGCAGTGAGCGGGGGCTACTCTTTGTTGCCGTGCGCGGGCTTCTCATTGCAGTGGCTTCTCTTGTTGCAGAGCACAGGCTCTAGGCATGTGGGCTTCAGTAGTTGTGGCTCACGGGCTCTAGAGCGCAGGCTCAGTAGTTGTGGCACATGGGCTTAGTTGCTCTGCGGCATGTGGGATCTTCCTGGACCAGGGCTTGAACCTGTGTCCCTGGCACTGGCAGGTGGATTCTCAACCACTGTGCCACCAGGGAAGCCCCATAGCCATTGTTTTTAAGGGTGATATTTTCTATTACTTTGATTATCATTTTTTAATTCACTAAATATTTATTAAACGTTTACCATATATCAGGCACATGTTAGGTATATGTGGTGGGGGAGGATAAATAAGGATAAGATATGCGACTTGTTCTGTAGGAGTTTATATTTTAATGGGAGAGACAGCAAGTCAAAGAGAAATTATAATATACTAGGAATTACGGATAGATATATAACACTAAAATATATATGCATGCTATTGGTATATATTTATATTCATACCTATGCTTATGTTTATCTTTATCAAATTCCATATATCCATCCATCATCCATCCACTCATCCATTCATCCATTTAATTAGCCAGGCCTTGTTTCCATCTTTGCCCTGTTTTGGAGGGAAGAAAAAAATTGTCTTGGATGAACCTACTGTGGATAAGCAATGGTCAATGTCAGTGCAAAAATGAACTCCAACCATTATTATAGTGTGTCAGGCAGCTATGTGGTTTACAAAGGTGTTGCGAAGACCCTCTTCAAAAGCAATGCATGAAGAAAACACTTTTCCTATGTGTACCAAGGCTAAAGCTCTACTTCTCTAGGGGTTTTATTCTGTACTGTTAAATTATGGCTCATCCATATGATAAAATATTATGAAGTTATTAAGTCATTCTAAAAGAATATTTAAAATTCTTACAGTTTGTTAGGTAGGCAAAAATTAATATAAAATGTTATTTATATGCATTGAAAATGACTGGAAGGGAATATATCAAAAAGTTCACAGTAACTATTTTCAGGTGGAGGGATTATAGTTGGTTTTGACTGACTGTTTTATATGTTTTTATGTTTCTTAAATTTTTTAATATGAATGTCTATTACTTTTTTACCTTTTTTTAAAAAATTGTAGGGCTTCCCTGGTGGTGCAGTGGTTGGGAGTCTGCCTGCCGATGCGGGGGACACGGGTTTGTGTCCCGGTCCGGGAGGATCCCACGTGCCGTGGAGCGGCTGGGCCCGTGAGCCATGGCCGCTGGGCCCGCGCGTCTGGAGCCTGTGCTCCTCAGCGGGAGAGGCCACAGCAGTGAGAGGCCCGCGTACCGCAAAAAAAAAAAAAATTGTAGTAAGGGCTTCCCTGGTGGCGCAGTGGTTGAGAGTCTGCCTGCCGATGCAGGGGACACGGGTTCATGCCCCGGTCTGGGAAGATCCCACATGCTGCGGAGCGGCTGGGCCTGTGAGCCATGGCTGCTGAGCCTGCGTGTCCAGAGCCTGTGCTCCGCGATGGGAGAAGCCACAGCAGTGAGAGCCCTACATACCGCAAAAAAAAAAAAAAAAAAAAAAAAAAAAGAAGAAAAATAATTGTAGTAAAATCCCTTGTATGTGATAACTTACTTCTCTCTTGCTTCTTTCAAGATTCTCCTCTTGTCTCTGTCTTACTGAAGTTTGATTAAAATGTGTTTCAGTGTGTGTCTCTTTGAGTTCATCTTACTTGTAGTTTCTTGGGTTCCTTGGCTGATTATATTCATGTCTTTCATCAAATTTGGGAAAATTTGAGCTATTATTTCTTCAGATATTCTCTCTGCCCCTTTCTCTCTCTCTCTTCTACTTCTGAAACTCCCATGATGCATATGTTGTTCCACTTGATGGTATCCTACAGGTCCCTTAGGCTCTGTTCACTTTTCTGTAATCTTTTTTCTTTCTCTTCCTCATCTAAATAATTTTCATTGTCTTGTCATCAGGATCAGTAATTCTTTTCTCTGCCTGCTCAAACCTGCCTTTTGAATCCCTCTAGTGAATTTTTCATTTTGATTGTTGTACTTTTTAGCTACTGAATTTCTTTTTGGTTTCTTTTTAGGTTTTCTGTCTCTTTATAGATATTTCCATTTTATTCCCACATCCTTTTCTTGACTTTCTTCACATCTTCCTTTAGTTCTTTAAGCATCTTTAGGACAGTTGTTTTCAAGTCTTTATCTAGTATATCTTCTGTTAGGTTTCTTTCAGGTTCAGTTTCTATTGATTTGTTATTATTTTTTCCTTTAAATGGGCCGTATTTTCCTATTTCTTTGAATGCCTTGTGATTTTTGTTGTTTGTTGTTGTTGTTGAACACTGGACATCTGAACCTAATAATGTGGTAACTCAAATCAGATTCTCCCCTTTCCCAAGAGTTTGCTGTTTTTTTGTTATTGTTTTGTTTGATAGTTGTAGGCTGTCTCTTTGCCAAGGATCATCAGGAGATATAAACGTAATGTCTTCTTAGGTCTTTTCTGAGCCTCTCCCTGGGCATGTGCAGTCACTTTCTAATTTTCCCTGTGTTTTTTAATGCCCTAGTTCTTAATGTCTGGCTTCCAAAAGAGGAAAAAGTTAAAAATGAAGGGGGGAAAAGGTTGCTAGCCCTTTAAAATCCCCCCAAAAGTCACTTCTGCTGGAGGGGGAGTGGCTTACAAAGAATGGGGAGAGATGCAACAACAATGGCTGCCCAACTTTTTGTCTGCACCTCTGTGATCTTAAGCAGCAATCAGCAATCAGTTCACAGATCCCCAATATTTGGAAGACAAGGTTCTTTTTTCTCACCCTAACTCCCACAAGCTGTGTGTAAGCTGTTTCAGGAACAGGTGTACAGCTGCCGGCCATGTGACTGGGGGTGAGAGATGGGCAAGTGTTACTATGTTAAGAGATGAAATTGATTCTGCAAGTCTTCCTCTAGAAATTACAATCCTTCAAAAGAGTCTAGAGTTCCAAAATAGTTATTATATCAGACAGATTCTGCTGGTGCAATTATTGTCTAGGTGAAGAGCCCTATTCCTGGTGCTCCTACTCTGCCATTTTATCAGAATTCTCTCCTATTACTTGTATATCAGAAAAAAATATATGGAATTGAAGGGGAGCAGTTAAGTTTCTTTGATGTAATATATGGTTAAGCAAAATACACAAGTTTGTATAAAATAATGTGAAAACTACCCATATTTACAAATTGTCTTGGTATTTAAGTATTGCAGCATTTGGCATTACTAAATTCAGAAAAGGAAAGATAGGCACCATGTATAAATTTTCATGAGATTTTTGAACTGACAGTAATAGATAAAAAGAGAGGCTGCTTACCAAAAGCTAATGAGCTTTATTAAGAAACTTGTTGCTTAGAGTTTATAGGAAAAATGGATAATGAAAGGCTCTATCTTTCACTTTATAATGAAAGGATCTCTCGGGTATTTTAAGATTGTTTTGTAGTGAATGAATGAAAGCCAGATAGAAAGATAACTGGGTATTATGTGAATGGATTAGAATTTGTTTGGCTGTTCGTTATCTACCCCAACCCTCCTGGGTAGGGCGACAATGGGGATAGTGGATGTGGCATACCATCCCGAATTTTAAAACAGTGTTTTCAGAGTGTGGTCCCCTGACTAGCTACATCAGCATCACCTGGAAATTGTTAGGAGACAAATTTAACTTGGGGAGGGTGTCTTCTTCGTTCAAGAAGTCCTCCAGGTGATTCTGATGCATGCTAAAATTTGAGAACCACTCTTCTGTAGGAAGTGGTCCTTAACTTGAAATTTAATATCTGTAGTATTCCTCTCCATTCTTTGCTCTGTTTGAAAGTCTTTACTATATATGTATTATAGGAAGGGGATATTTTGTATCTTTTTACTCTGTCTGATTGATCAGAGGTTCAAAGGAATATGAGGCATTAAACTTAAATAAATGTTTAAAGGCTATGAAGTTAGTGTCAGAAGTAGAATCAGGTCTTCTATATTCAGAACTCTATCTGCAGGAACAATACATGCTCAGATTTTCCGGTCAACAAACTGACAAATTGTAAAAATTACTCGTGGAAGACTTTT
Organism: Phocoena sinus; assembly: GCF_008692025.1. NCBI lineage: Eukaryota > Metazoa > Chordata > Mammalia > Artiodactyla > Phocoenidae > Phocoena > Phocoena sinus. Next base: position 40,441,239 of record NC_045766.1, read on the forward strand.
GTTGATGTTTTTGTTCTGTTTTCCTTTTAATTATCCAAAGGTAATTCATATTAATTATTTAAAACTGTTAATTAGTTAAAAATTGTCTTGTGGTTATTTTGCTCTTTTGTTTGTCACACCCCATTGCTATTTATTCTTAGTTCTAGGTACCCTGTACTGGCAAATAAAACCTTTTTGGGGGACCTTAGAATCAGACTAGGGAACCAAGGTCCTCTGGCAGTTACTTTTTACTGAGCCCTGTCTTACCTTCAAAGGTAAGACAAATCAAGATAAGTGTTTAAGACATTTATTTGATTTCATCTTTATTTTCCTTTGAAGTCATATTTATTTTCCAGTAGCTGTGGTGAAGTGAAAGTCAGCAACAGCAACAAAAATCAAGAACATGGCGTTTGAGGACAAAAATCCATTGAGATTTAGGGTAGCACAAGCTGTGGATAAAATATACTGAAATACAATGCTACTTGGAGCGAATAGTAAGAACAATGGAAACTCAGAGTGTTCCAGAAATTGATATGAATGGAAAACTCATTAGCTAAAGCAGTTTATCAGCCAAATGAATCAATTTTCTTATACAAACTGGATATATAGTACATACCATGTAAGAGCAGGGTTTTCTTAGGTTAATATCTATTAGAAGAACAGGCTTGAAAAAAAGCTATTCATTTCAGTGTCACTAAGTTACATTTTTTGAATTTGAAGTAGTTCTGTGTTTTGGGATTAAATTTCTCTTTGATGGACAGAAGCTAACTAAAATAGACATGCTAATTAGGGTTTTTAAAAATCATAATACCTTTTAAATGTGTTTTTAATTAACTCTCTTGTATGGCATGTAAATTCTTGTCCTCAACCTTTCTATTAGCAGAATTTTAATTCTAGGTATTTCACCTCTTTTTTCCTCTCCCCTTTAAAATATACCTTTTAAACTTAATAAAAGAAAAGTTGATAAGAGGGGTATGTGTGATTGTTATAGCAGAATAAAACCCCAGATAACCTTCTTTGACTTTTTCTCATACATGCAAATAATCTCAGTTTTAAACAGGTTTTCTACTTCCATTTAAGCACAGACCACTATCCATATTTTGGAAGCCTATCCTAGACTATGAAGCCAGAATAGACATGATACCTTGGACAGAATTTGATTTGGAGAGCTTTGTGGATTGGCACAAGGAGCTAATGAAGCAAGGGTGTTGGTTTGATATCCTAGGAATCATTTGCTTCCTATTCTCCTGTTCTTTAGGTAAGGCCTGGGGCATCATTTTAACCAGACATTTAATACATTTTTATTCTAGTAACAACATCATCATCAATAATAACATTTATTTAGAGTTTACAAGACACTGTAGTAGGTGATTTATATATATTACCTGGTTTGTCTTCATAGCAATCCTATTGCAAAAGGGATATTATTATACCCATTTTAGAAGAGGAAACAGAAGTTCAGAGAGGTTAGCAACTGTGCCCACTGTCACAGTTAGAAAGTGACAGCACTGGGATTTGAACCCAGATTTATTGGACTTCAGAGCCCAAGCTCTTAAGCATTAGGCTGTAACACTTCACAAGAGATTCATTATGTACTAGGAGAAAAAAAGAATTCAAAACATGATATATGGGAAATAAAGACATAATCCAGAGCTGAAAATTACCTTAGAGAGATTATTGTCTAGGATAATATACTTACGTTTGTAAAAGGAGAAAGCTGAGACCAAGAAAAATCTTGGGACATGTTCCTGTTCACACAACTAGTGTAGGGTAGAACCAATCTAGAGCCCAGGTCTCTTGACTTTTAGAGCAGTGTTGTTTCCATCCCCTTGGTGTGTCCATCCTCTGTTGTAGGGTACTTAGTATAATCCTAGTGTAGAAGAGGGAAAGATGATAAGGGGAAGACTATGGTCTATTGCATTGGGAAGGTGAGCTTGAGTCATTGGGCCAAATTCTTACTGACCTTATCTTTGAAAAGTATCAGTGCTACATTGCTATCAGCTGCCATTATAACTAGATCTTTTCCACTGTGTTCAACTGCAGTAGCTTATTGTCATGTGCACATGATATTATGGGAGTGGAGAGAGAGAGGGAGAGAGGGAGAGAAGGAAACAGAGGGAGGGAGAGGAGAGAGAGACTGAGATAGAGACAGGAGAGAGAGAGACAGACAGACATCATCTTCCATGATACGAGAGATTCCCCTGCGCTATTCCTGGAGTGCACCTGTGATGTGAGATGTGACCCTGCTGTTCCTCAGTCATCTTGCTTTCCTAATGCCTCTTAAGTTGTGAGCCTCTTGCCGTGATGGGTGTGATTTTGGTGTTGAAAGATATGTGATTTTGTGCAGCATGCTCCAACTTCTTCATCTCATTCACAGCAGAAAAATAAAGGTCTGTTCCAGTGCTGGAGGAAAGACTGGCTGAGTTAGACTCACAGAGGTGTTACTGTCTGTATTTCCATGACCCTTTCTAAGGATCTTAAGGGTAATTTTGACTGTGTGATTTGCTGATCTAACTTCATATAAGGTTACTCTACTGAATTTCTTTTCACATTTTCCTTCTAGTTCTAGTATACAACAGTGTCTTTCTGAATAAGTGTTCTCATTGTGGCCCTACCACTCCAACTATAAAGAGCATGACCTGTCCATCAGTCATTCTCAATCTCATTACACTCCAAACTGAATCCTGTTCACCTTGGACCATTATGTTCTTACAGGCTGACACTGATTCATTGATAAATGTGGAATATTGACCTTCCAATCACTTGAGTGCCCATTTAATAGTTCCAAGAACTCTATTTTATTTTCCTAGTTTTTTTGTGACTCCTCCCCCTTCCCTCCATCATTGAAATTAAGCTTACAAATCAGTAACTTCTAGGATTACCTTCTTTTAATAGTCATACTCAAAACCACAGTCATGTTTATAATTTATATACATTACAGATACTTTGTTTTAAACAATTATGACAAGTGGTCATCAAGAGACTTATGCACCTTCTTTTAGTATCCTAAGAGCAAGTCATCAAATCTACAGATTGGAATCTATGTAGCTTTTTGTATTATCTTTCATTCTTTCTCTTTCTTAGACCTGGTTCCCTTTAAGAACAGCTTTCTGTTCTTAATATTCTAGTATTGGTTAACCCTATTCCCATTGCTTTTTGATGGGAAAAACAGAACTAGAGAAAACATATTTTTAAATCTTCTTAAACTATCACATTATTTGTAAGACAATTTTCTCTTTATTTGAGTGCTTTACATTTTAATTTCTCATTTAAGCCTTTTAAAATCTTAGTTCTAGTTTTCCTTTATCAATCAGTTTTAGCCTCATTTCTCAGTGGGTTCCTATTGGGCTTCTATTCATTGAATAATCCCTAATTTTAGCTACATTTCTTTCTGTTTCCTGCTGCTTCTTAATACTAATTTTAAGGAAAGACCATATGTTCTGATGTTTTAAAATTTTATATCCTTCCCTTGGCGCTATTAGTTTCTGCAGATTGTATGTCTATAGGGCTATCGATTAAAAAAACAAAAAAGAACTGACTTACATATCTGGTGATATATGTGTATTAGTGTTGTGTTATTGTTGCATAACAAATTATCCTACAAGTTTACAGCTTAACCATTTACAACCATTTATTTTCTCACAGTTTTGCTGGCTTAGGAATCCAGGCACCACCTACCTGGGTGCTTCTGATTCAAGATCTCTCATGTGGTTACAGTCAGAGTGTTGGCTGTTGTTGAAGCCTCACCTGAAAGCTTGTCTGGGGGAGGATCCACTTCCAAGCTCACTTATGTGGTTGTTGGCAGAATTTAATTCCTTGTGGACTGTTGGACTGAAGGCCTCAGTTACTCACTGCCTGTTGCCTGGAGGCTTCCCACAATTCCTTGCTGTATGGGCCTTCATAGAGCAAATTACAACATGGCACTGGCTTCTTTCAGAGCAAGCAAGCAAGAGAGCAAGACAGAGTACCCAAGATGGGCATCATAGTGTTTTTATAACTCCAGAAGCATCACTTTTGCCATATTCTATTCGTTTGAAACAAGTCACTTGGTCCAGCCCACATTCAAGGGGAGGGATTATACAAGGGCATAAATACCAGGAGGTAGAGATTACTGGGGGCACTCTTTGGGGCCACATACGAGTCTATGTGTTGGGAACATAACATAATACATAGTTGGATGCAATAAAAGCATAGCTTCCATAGAACAGAGATGGAAGACAGGTTTGAGATAATATCTTGGGTTACAACACTAGAACAGTAGCAGGGCTTTGTAAAAATATAAATAATGAGAAATAAGTAGTTTAGGATGAAAATTAAACTTCCTTATCAACATTAATTCCAGTCTACTTAGAAAAGAATCACAGCAAAACTAAGAATAATTAAGCAATAATATTTAGGAGGTTATCATATCATATATATGTGATATATGAAGTTCTTATAACAGTGTTCTTATGTTCTTATAACATAGTAGGTACTAAATACGAATGCTTTTATCTTGTCTGTCCTGTAAGGATTAATATCAATATAGAAAAGCTTGTTTGACATTTAGTTTCATTTGATTAATTGCAAAGAATAGACTGAAGTAGTGATTTAGCCAGTGCAGCAGTGATCTGTAATATAGAACTAAGCTAGTTGGAACTTAACTTTTCTTTGGCAAGTTTTAATGTTCTCTGTTAACTTTATTAAGTGATAGAATTTAAGAAAATATCTCAATGTTATTTAGCAAAAACTTTGAAGATACTGGTTTTAATATTTTTCCCCAAATCTTTTAAATTAATATAGTTGAGCTACAGGGAAGACGAATACTTTGAGAACATAATTCAAAACTTGAAGTTCAGCCAAAATAAACAGCTAAAGAAGCTTCGAGAAAAGATGGACAAGGATGAGTATGTATATTCCAGTTTTCTAATATGTTCATTCAGAAGAGGGCCTTTGTTGGATTATCATAAAAAGGTTTTTTATGATATGAGGTTATCATAAAAATTTAAAAAGTATCTGCATGCTTTCTTCTTTTTCTCTCAAGTTTATAGTTTCATTTGTTCTGTGCTTCATTTTTCTGAATTGGCGGTGTAGTGTTTTTGCTCTTAGGTATGTGTGTATTATATTTTGTTTTATTGTATTTATTGCTAAGATGCAATTATCTTCTTCATCATAAACTGTCTTGCCAAATTCCTTTCCAAGTATTGTCACTATGTTTAATGGAAGGATCATTTACAAAAGTGTGACAGAGTGAAGAAAAATCGAAAAGGGATGGTGAAGGACTTCCGGGCTAGCAACAGTGGGAAACTCTTAATACCCCTAAGCCTTAAGGGGAAGAGGTATCGTGTTACTGGAAACCAGCAAGGGCTGAAGATATGAGAGGGGGACTGTTCAACAAGAGCAGGAACAGAGCCACTGCCAGTCTGTGGTCTGTCAGGGGGGTGTCCAAGGAGATAAATGTCTCAACCTACCTGTCCTCTCACCCTCTGATCTCCTACTTCCCATTAGTCAAACTCAGTGAGAGGCCAGGAGGCAGGGAGTCCAGTTGACACTGGCTGTACAGATCAGCATCTCAGGGCAGAGCACTGTAGAGGGTGGAGGATGATTCTGGAGGGGCAAAAGGAGAATATTCAGCAAAGAAGGAAACTCTTTTTATTTCTTTATATTGTCCTCGTTTGAAATATGAACCTATTTAAATGTATCCACTGTTTACCTTAAAAAGTTTTGACTTTTTGCTAGTCTTTGTACTTGAATGACCCTTAATGGTTACAGGCAACTCAAGAAACTTGGTCTTAGCTTTTCTTTTCTAAATATTAGATCATGTTTATATTAGGGTCTATTTATGATGAAAGTCATGACCTAAGAATTGCTTTTACTGTGGACGTTTGACCTTAAAATGACTTACAAAGAAGAAGTTTGGATTCTTGTTACTCTTGCTCTTATTGGAGCAATAAGAAATGGCTGTCATGTTTATACAAACAAACACTTTTTGTTGGATAGTTGTTTATCAGTTTCTTTGAGCGCTATTTTGTAAACACCCATAAACTTGGGGAAGAAAGTCTGCTTGACAGAAGTTGAGACTATATGTAATCCACTTACCACTACTTTCCTTTTTAAAAAGCATACCTTATATTTAGAAACCGTAATCATAACAGAGAAGCAAAGAGGATTGATGAAATTTACTCACCAAATATTTATGGAGGCCTGCCTACGTAATGTGAATGCACGGAGATAAATAGTGTAGGAATATGATGATTACCAAGACAGAGTCCTTGCTCTCAAACAGTTCACCACCAACTAGGGCAGTTAAATGCACGAACAATTAACTGTAGTGATGGGCAGAGTCCCATAAGTACTCTGTTAGAGGTCTAGGCTCTCTGCTCTCCTTTACAAGAGTTCTGAGAGTGATCACAAAGGTGTTGGTATTTGAGCTGGGGCTTGAACAGTGAATATGATGTTACAGTGAGGAGAGGGAGTTCATTGTGGGTTCAGGGGATGGCATGAAAGAGGCACAAATGAATAAAAATATAAATGTGAAGGTGGGTGAACCCTTATATGTACAAACAATGACAAGAGTAAAGGGTGCTCAGAAACATTTGATAAAAGATTAGTCTAGCAAGAGCGAGTAAGACTGGATTGTTAAGGTCCTTGAGTACTTTGTTAAGAACTTTAAATTTTCTAAATAGCCTCTCAGGACTTTTTTTTTTTTTGAAAAGGGAGATAAATAGTGGTAAAGTAAGGGATCAACTGGAGATGTAAGAGAATGGTGCAGAGAGGCTGTTCACAATAGTGTAAGAAGGAAGGATGAGGAGGGATTTGCATGTAGGCTATGGCATGGGAACCACAGATATGACACATCATAGGTGCCGATAATAGATGTGGCGAGGGCTTCTTAATTTTCATTTGAGATGATTGCTGTCACCTAACAGGCAATAGAGGACAAAGACCTGGCCCTGGAAGGAAGTTAAGTTCAATTTTAGACTTCTTGAGTTTGAGGTGTTGGAGCATTGGTCTCATATAGATATTCGTTAGACCGATTGGTGTTAGGAGCTCAGGAGTTGCCTGGGCTCAGGATAGAAATCTGGGAACATCAGCTTGAAGGTGATTTTTTAAACCATGAGAATAAATGAGTTCTCTCCCATGGAGAGAGTTCAGGGTGAAGAAATGGCTAAAGAGAGAACTGTTTAAAGAGAGGTTGGACCAAAGGCCATAAAGAAGACAGAGAAGGAGAAATTAAAGAGTTTGGAGGAAAATCAGAGAGCTGCAGTTGTCATAGAAGCCAAGGGGAGGGAGTGCTAGAAGTCAACAATGCAACATTAAGAGCTTTGTTTATAGCAATTTGCAAATCAGCTCTTTTTTCCCCAGGAGCTCTAAATTCTTCCCATAGAGGTAGGTGGGGGGCTCTTCAGCATCTGCAGGAGTAACTGGTTCTCTGAAAACCATGAAGGGATCCCTGTAGCTGAGGTGGTGCTCTGGCCTAGTTAATACCCCTTAGTCCTGGGAAGAAAGAAGGGCGTGTGGCTGAGGAATCCATTTCTTGTCATGATAGGTCCCATCATGTCGTGTCAAATCTTGTCATGGAAATTAGCTATTTTCCCCTTCAAGCCACAAATAAAAGAAGAATCCGGCTGTTTTGTTAAAACCTTGAACATGTAGGAAGAACAATAAGGTTCTCTATTATGGATTCCCAATCTCAAAATATAATCAAAACTTGAAACTTTCCAAGCTTCTTTCAGTTTAATTCCATGGCTTTTGTATCTTTATTTTTTTTAAACTCAGTTGTTTCCTAAATCTAATTTAATTTTTTTATGTGTGTGTGTTTAAAAGTTTTCTTAACAACTGTGTGTGCTTAAGTGAGCTCTTATGATGTGTTTCTTTTGGTTTCCGTGCTTCTGTTTTTGTTTTTTCAAAGAAAATGAAATAACGTTATTTAATGTTGCATCTTGGTTGCAGGCTGCAGCAGGTAACCAAGATGATATACACTATGGTGAGCCATTTCTTATGGTACTCAAAAGGCATTTTTTGAACTCAGGGATTCAGGAGCTGAAATTTGAACTTACTCTTTAAAGTGCTTCAACATTATGGTATTTTTATAGAATTTGAAGGTTAAAGAGATTGACCAAACAGGATAGATTAGCATCCAATCATTTATAATGAGGAAAAAAAAAATAGCTGTCACGTGTGGTGGTTGAGTATCAGGGTTGTACATCTGTAGCTTCATGGACGACTAGGGTTTTTATTGGTATTTTCCTACCATGCCTGTACTGTTATAATACAAATAACCTCATCCTTTCCCTCTCTGTTAGGTTTGGCAGAATGCAAGTAAGGGATCTGAATAAAGATTAATGTCGTTGAGTGTGTTATTAGTAGGAGTATACCTCACTATTAGGGTGATGACATTTAGAGTAAGGTTGTATTGTATGTTTCCAGTGGAGAGAGTTGGAGGAGTGGCCAGGTAGGACCCCAGCTGTCAACCCCAGCCATCTAGTACTACCGTCGGTTCTGCAGGGAGCTCTGCAGTGCTGCCCTTCCTAGCAAATGCACATTGTTCATTATTGGTGGACTTTGATCCCAAAGCCCTCTGTGGAAGGCCTGCCTCTGATGGGTTGGCCTCTACCACTTGTGAGTACTCATTTTATCCGTCTCATCTATGACTTTGACTAAAAGAAGGCTCCCTGGACTCCACTCCTTTCACTAGGTCCAATCCTCTACTTTTTGTCCTCGGTTCTTGCCCTGTGGTATGGGAAAACAAACCCCAGGGAAGAAAAAGAAGAGTGCACTAGCATTACTTTCTAGTCTAAGCCTTCACAGGGCAGGGGTCCTACCAAGCAAGAGGCAGCCTTATTACACATGGGAGGAGGCATTTCAAAGGCGGATCCGCAACCTCTATAGACTCTAACAGAAGAATCCAAAAGGGGCATGCAGAGTGGACCAAGAACTATGGTCTGTCCCACTTCCTAACATGCGGACCATTTGGCTTTAATCCCATTCCAATACCGATTCTGCTGCTTGTGATGATGGAGGGGGTGTCTTGAACCCCTGAGGGTTGTTGGTATCTCTACATTCAGGAAGGAAAGCAGAGAAGCTGGTAGAAAAGACTTCTCAGTTTATGAGATTAATCTGTGTTAAATCAGGGGCAGTAGTGAGAAGGAATAGTTGTGATTTAAAAAGCTTGGGAAGACCTGGATAATGATGTGTGCAAAGCCATAAGATGTGGCTAGATATTAAGGCTAGAATCACACACCCTGAAAATTGAGTGAAATTTAGAGATCACCTGGGGTATTTAGTCTTCAAGCCCCTTCCTGGGCCAAGGACAAACCTCACTTAAGCTTTTCCTAAAGTAGTGCTTCAGTCAGGCAGATTATGCAAGGTAGGATCTATTTGCCATTTCTGAGCAAATCCATGCCTCCTCACCTCTTACTTGTTAGGCAATAATCCTTTATAATTGTTGGTGTTGCATTTTCAAAGAGCTTTCTCTTATCTTAACTTTTAACCCTACCCATTAATCACAGAGGGAGAAATTGAGGCACTTAGAGCAAAGCCTTGTTCAGGATTGGTGTTCTTTATACCACTATGGAGCTGCCTTCCGTTAACAGGATTCTGCACTAGGAGAGCAAACTCTTAAAAGTAGGGAAAAAGATACCAAGAGGCACTTGTCTGAAGAACTGTGAAGGCATTCCCTTTCCTCTACTAAGACCTGAAATTTCACCGATTCTACCTATTTACTTCTCTGAGTCTCCTGTGACCTTCTATAACAATGTGACTGTCCATGCTGGAGAGTTATTTGCTCAGATTGAAGTGTGTCAGATAGAAATTGTTGAAGAAGTGTTAATTATAGCAGATTGTTTGATAGCTTGATGTACTAATTGATGCAACAAACAGTTATTAAGAATTTGTGAACTTCAGGGCACTGCTCTAGGTACTGTGAGGGATAAAGTGTGAAATAATAAATGATTCCTTCCCAAAAGATTTTATAATGTAGTACAGGACCCTCCGGTAGAGAGAGAGGGTGATTGGGAAACAGAATGGCTGTGGGAAATGAAGAATAGTGAAATAAATAACTCTGAGTTTCCTTTTGTAAGAGTTGGATTTGATAACCATTTTGAGATGTGTATTTGGCAGCATTATATGCTGTGATGGGGTAACTTGAATATGAGACAGGTTTTCAGGGGACAGATGAGATGTTTAGTGGTATGTTCTGTAGCTAAAATGTTCAGTGAATAACATATGAATATTCCATGCAAACTTATGAATTTTTCAAAATAGATGAGATATACCTGGGCTATGTTTAAGTGGAAGAAGATCAGAGGTTCAAATAAGAGTACACAGAGTTCTTGGCCTCTCAACAGCTAGTAGAGTTGTATTAATGAGTTTTGAAGGAGATAATGTACAAAAAGTGAAATTATGAGGTTGCAAAATAGATAAATTCTATATTCCAGGTAAGTGTAGGGACCTAGGCTATCTAGAAGTAGACAGGGAACCGTATTGTGAGAGGTTGAAGAAAATATGATTTCAGTAATACTTTTTAGTTTTGTTAGCATGAAACATTTTAAAATCAACTTTACTGAGGGGCAATTTACCTACAATAAAACAAACCCATTTTAAGTATATTTCAGTGATTTTTGATAAATTTATATAGCTGTGTAATCACCACGACAATCAAGATATAGAACGTTTCATCTCCATAAAGTTCCGTTGTGCCCCTTCTCAGTTACTTCCTGCCTTGATTCTTGGCCCCAGGCAACTGCTGATACTTTCTGTCACTGTAGGTTAGATTTGCCTTTTCTAGAATTTCATCTGAATGGAGTTGTACAATGCGTACTCTTTTATGCCTGGCTTGTTTTTGCTCAGCATGTTTCTGAGATTCAGCCATGTTGTTCTGTATATTAGCAATTCATTCCTTTTCATTGCTGAGTAGTATGTATCCATTCAGCTGTTCATGGATATTTAGGTTGTTTCCAATGTTTGACTACCATTAATAAAGCTACTATGGACATTCGTGTACAAATTTTTTTTATTGAAGTATAGTTGATTTACAGTATTGTGTTAGTTTCAGGTGTACAGCAAAGTGATTCGGTATATCTGTATTCTTTTTTTTTCAATTCTTTTCCATTGTTGTTTATTATAAGATACTGAATATAACTCCCTGTGCTATACAGTAAATCCTGTTGTTTATCTATGTTATATATGGTAGTGTGTCTCTGTTAATCCCATACTCCCAATTTATTCCTCTCTCCCCATCCTCTGGTAACCATAAGTTTGTTTTCTGTGTCTGTGAGTCTGTTTCTATTTTGTAAATAAGTTCATTTGTCTATATTTTAGATTCCACATATAAGTGATATCATATTTGTCTTTCTCTGTCTGACCTACTTCACTTGTATGATAATCTCTAGGTCCATACATGTTGCTGCAAATGCCGTTATTTCATTTTTCTTATGGCTGAGTAATACTCCATTTTATATATATATATATATATATAAAACATCTTCTTTATCCATTCATCTGTTGATAGACACTTAGGTTGCTTACATGTACAAATGTTTAATCAGAAATATGTTTTCATTTTTCTTGGGTGAATACCTAGGCGTGGAATTGCTAGGTTGTATATTTAGTATATGTCTACTTTTATAGGAAACTGACAAACTGTTTTCCAAGATGGTTGTACCATTTTTCATTCTAGCAGTGAATTGAGAATTCAAGTTCCTCCACATCTTTGCCAGCACTTGGCATGGTGATGCTTTTAAAATTTACCCAGTCTAATAGGTGTGTAGTGGTATATCATTGTGGTTTTAATTTGTATTTCCCTGATGACTAATGATGTGCTTGTTGGCTATTTATATATATCTTTTGTGAAGTGCCCAAGTCTTCGGTCAGTTTTTTTTTAAATTGTGTTATTTGCCTTCTTCTTATTGAATTGTAATGGTTCTTTATATATTCTGGATATAAATTCTTTATTAGATACCATGAATACTGAAACTAATTTTTGGCTACTAGAAATTACTGAAAATCTTGCCAGAGTAGTGGTTTCAGTGCATAATCGAAATAAAAATATTGGTCTAGTTGCTAAAGTGTAGCACATTTGCTGTGTTGTAGCTCATTTGAGTATAATAGAAAAATATAGATTAAAAATACTTTTTGTCATCCTCAACTTTCATGATCTCAGATTTCAAACAAGATGCCTGCCTACGTGTCTCTTTTCAGTACATTCTGAAATCCACCTTTTTAAAAAAAGTATATTTTTTTAGACAGCTGCCAGTTGAGTTCTAATTTCACATTCCAGTTTTTTTTCTGGCAACACCTTTGAGAAACATATGCTTCCAACTTTAGCTACTGCTTTTTGCTCCATATGCTTCTTGTTCCATTTCTAGGTATCGGAAAGGCATTTGGGCTGGTTATGTGCATGATTAAGTTCATGGAGCTTATTGGAGGAATCAGGCCCTCCAAATAGGAGGGAAAAGAGAACTTGCCCACTACCAGTTTTTAAAAAGTGACTTAGAAACATAATGCGCCATACCTCTTTCTGTCTGTGACTTTAATTTTTAAGCTATAGGGACACTTGCTCATCAGCTGTTTCTTGTGCCATCTCTGTGCATGGGTCTAAGCTTAACTTAACGGTGGAGAACACAGACATAATTCCCAAGAGTACTTAGAGAACAGGTGCTGAGGACAAGAGAAGGAATTAGGATTCTTGAATGCTTCTAATGCCATTCATTTCTGTTCCTTCTGCAATTTATCATCATCTGCTCTCGTTAACTTAGAGGCTTACATGACAGTATTTGGTTCAGTGACATTGAGTAGGCATTCTGCAAATGCATTAGTGGGACACATTTGGTCTCACAGTCCCACAGTTGCTGAAAGGTATTAAAGAAACCTCCCAGTCTACTGACATTATAAATAGTCTGTTCTAGCTGGAATCATCTAAACTTACATTGTTATGTAAACTATAAAGTGAGAGATCAGTGAAAGTGTTTCTTCTTTTAGAGATTGTTGACCTTTCTAGAACTTGCATTTCTGGCCTTGATTACTTTGAATATAAGTAATCAGTGGAGAGTAAGTAAAGTGATCCCTGGATGACTAAAATAGATATCACTGAAGTCCTTTCCAGCTTCACTCAGAGCTTATGTTTTCTATTAAACATGATTTTCCTAAGTCTGGGTCTCTGGTTTCCATGTCCACAGATATTAAAAGCAAAAAGGAAGGTGGGGTGGTGAGGGACACCTACATGCAGCAACAGTGAAAGCAGGTCAGAGGAAGAGACCACCATATGAAAAAAGGACGTGATTTCAAAGCCAATTTGGGACCATACAGTATAGGTGTAGCAAGTCCCAACGAACCCCAAGGACATCCCTGTGATATAAGGCATACCAACAATGTGATGGCCCTGAGTTATAAAGAATATATTAAATTATCATCCTTTTGTTCTTTGTAATAAAATTCTAGGTAGATTTCAAACCAAAATCATTAAGTAAAAGTTGTTATACATCAAGATTTAAGTCCTTTGACCATCAGGTAAAGTTTCCCCAGCTCCCTGTCCTAATGCTTCTGTGCCCTCCCTCCAATCCCCTGCACACACACACGCATGCACACTAACTCCTTCTTACCCTCACCTGCTAAGGGCATTTTCCCTAGGAAAAATTGGTTTGCTGCCCCTCCTTTGAGTACCCTTTTCTTGTATGTATCCTTATGACATTCACAACACCATATGGTAATTGCCTGTTTACTTGCTCATCTTTCCCACCAGACCAAAAGCTATTCAGTGATGTATATGCCCAGCACTTAGCACAGTAGTACCGGCACAGAATAGTTGCTTAACAAATAGTTCCTGAATAAATGAATGGCTGAACAGATGTGAATGAGTCCAGAATAACTTCTGGGTAGCCAAAATCTGTCTGTATAGTACCTTGGAAAAGCAGCATGCCCAAACCTTTTGAAAATGTGTGTTCTAATCTGTTTGCAAAGCATCACAGCAGATAAGAATTCAGATTAGGGGACTTCCCTGGTGGTCCAGTGGTAGAGAATCTTCCTTACAATGCAGGGGACGCGGGTTCGATCCCTGGTCCAAGAACTAAGATCGCACATGCCGTGGAGCAACTAAGCCTGCACGCCACAACTACAGAGCTTGCGTGCCTCAACTAAAGAGCCTACCTGCTGCAAACTACAGAGCCCATGTGCTCTGGAGCCCATGCCACAACTAGAGAAGAAAAAACCCACACGCCACAGCTGGAGTGAAGCAATCTAAAAAAAAAAAAAAAAGATTTCAGAGTAGGGTCAGGGATGTCTTTCAGATGTGAAAAAACTGAATATAAAAAGCGGTACCATGCGTAAATATTCTAACATAATAGAAAAATTATAGATTAAATGTATCTTTCCTTAACAGTTTTTGTTTGATATTAAAAATGTCCACATCAAAACACACAATTGGACAGATTATATTTCTATAATTAAAAAATATTTTGGAAAATGATACTTTAGGGACCATGAATAGTTCACCATTGACTTGGCTGAAAGAGAATAATAAGAAATATGTTATTTCATAGATCTAGTAACTAATAAACTACTGTTGTTTGGAATAATTTGAATCCAGAAAAGAGACAAAACTCATTCCTAACAAGTTTGCTAATGATCAGAAATTAGATGGCCATAGATAACATTAGGCAATAAGCATTAAATTTCAAAATGCCATGTTCAAGTCGTCAGACCTGGAAGCACAATGATACATACCAATGAAGAGGAGACGGGTTTAAAGTACAGTGCCAGGAATAAAACAGAGATTATGGAGAAGGGTTATTAAACCCTGGATGGTTAATGAAAAAGATTGTGAAATCTTCTCAGACTAGGCTTTGAAATTCCCTTTTTTTGTATGCGTGAGAATCATAACCACTATTCTGTTTAGTTTTAGAATAAAATTTGTGAAACCCACTAAATACAGGAAGGGTCGGATTAGACGGGTTATTTTTAGGGCCAGCTCTATACACCCTTTGATTCAGCAGGAGGACTGACTGAGAAGCCTTTTCCAAGGGCGGCTTTTCCTCCTTTCTTTTCCCCTCCATCTGGCCTGTGACCACTGTGTTCTTCTGCATTTTCATTTATCTGAGGTTATAATTGAGGCCACTTAAGAACTGGGCTTTCTTCCAAAATAGGATATTTGGTTGTGACCATTTTGACAGTGTTATCTTAAAGATAAAAAAATAACCAATGGATATAATAGGTATATCCCGGCTGTATTCTCATGCCGCCTACAGTATGTACCCTCATAGGCTCAGGCATAGAGAAGGCTCTTAGAAAGGGAGAGGGTGTCTTATACATATTGTTTTACTTGTTATACAAAAGCTAAAAGTTTAATAGTTTGTTTTCAGACTGAAGAAAAATTTTTCTCCTGTCAGAAATAGCTGCAATCCAAATGTCATATGTCTGCTTTTTCCTGTTTTGTGTTAGAACATTAATAAGTGAGTATCTGGTGTGAATTGCTCTATGAAACTTGGGCTCAAGAAAACATTACTTGTCTTTTTTTATCATTCAAATTAAAATGATTTTTGAGCCCTTCTTGTTAGGGTTGTTGAAGAATCTGATGTCAGTTGTTATTGGCATTCTCCTCCACTGCTGCATACGTGCACACACACCCATGCACACACGCTGTATGCTCCAGGGTTTAAATGGTCCTGGGAGCACAAGGAGAGGTCTGGTCCTGAGCTGTCGTCACGGTCACCAGGGCTTCTTCTGTCTACTTTGCCAAGGCTGAAGTGGCGCTTCACTGCTTGGGTCTGTGAGGGTCTGTGAGGGTCTCTCTGAAGTGCCTGCCCACAGTCCTTGTCCCTGCAGGCAGGCTCCATGGTGCCAGCCAAGGGCAGCATGTTCCAGAGCCAGAATACTCATTATGGTCACCCTGCTAAGAGGTCTGAAGGCTTTATGGAAATAAGGGCCAGACCCCCCCAGACTCGACTTGAGGGACCCACTGCACCCCCAGCCTGCCCCTCCCCCTTCCCAGGCTCCTGGTACCTCCACTCTGGAAGGACTTTCCTTGGCCTTTTCTTTCACAATGAGGTTTATGACCCATCTGGAAGCTCTAAATGGATAAAACTCTAGGACCACAAAAACCCATTTACTTTCCTGTACATAAGAAGGTCTTAGTTTTTAGGAATGCAATATGTGGTCTCCCATCCCCCAAGGATGAACTGCATATTTTGTTGAGACAGCTGAAACCCAGCAGTTGCATTGATGCATTTAGTTTTCATATCCTGCCACATTAAATCCTCAGTCACCCACATCCCACCCACCCCCGCCCCACCCAAGTTTCTGCAAGGCTAATCATGCATGCTCTACAGCTTAAGAATTTAGGGTCTTATATGCCTTGCAAGTGTGTGGCTGTCACATAGTCTTAAAAAAAAGACTGGTGTGCCATTCTCTCTCTCTCTCTCTCTCTCTCTCTCTCTCTCACACACACACACACAATTTTTAAAGACTGAGAATATTAGTTTTGGACAATCTCTTTTAGCAATCAAAGGGTGGTAGTGAGGGAATCTTTGTCTTGGAATGCTAATCTTATAGTTATTTTACTCATCCCCCAGACTTTCTTCATACATTAGAAACTGACTATAACACGATCCAAAAGCCTCCATCATCCACCAGGTTCATGGCTTGCATCTTTTTGGTTCCTGTTATGTAAGTGGCTCTTCCATCTTAAGTCTAACGAACTAGATGGGATCTTGTATTCTTTCCTATTCTTAGGACCATACAACTCTGACTATACTTAAATGATATAGATTGAATTTGGATATCTCAGTATCTACTTTGAAGTCACCTCTTATGTAGTCATTCCCACAACAGTAAAAACTAAAAGAATTTATGTATTTTGGGTATTTACAGATAAGCAAACTTAGATGGTTCTTAAAGAATAAAAGTTATATAGTTTGCTTATATGTCAGGCTCTGTGCTAGGCAAAAGGAATACAATCATAGTTAAGACAGTTGTGGAGTCTCTCCTCATAAAGCATGTGATAAAGTGAGGTTGACCATATCCTAGTAGTGAAATTTGGGTAATAATAAGGACAGGTATTTGTATATTGGGCCTGATTTGCCAGTAAATAAACTGATTGCCAATAAATCGCCAATGAATAAACAACTAAAGGTACTAATTTACCCCTTCTCTGGAGTGAAATTAATGCCTGTCCAATTGGAGTTGCTATAAAATTAACTTTTATATTTATTTATTATTTTTACTAGCAAAGTAACTACAATTTGTGTCTGGTTATATCAAGAGTAACCTCATGGAACAAAGGAGAAAGTTCACTTCTAAAAGCAATCAATGTATTCCCTATTCACTGATGAGTTTTATTTGAAAATGAAGCCACTCTGCCTTTTAAGATCTCACTTTAGATGTCACAATAAAGCTTCATCATAAGGAGTTTGGGCAGCTCGCCTTGAAGTCACACAGGAAATTGAAATGAGTCACACATTACAGAACCCAGTTAGGCTGATTCCTGCCTTATTTCCACTTGAAGATATTTTTTTGAATGAATATTTCATCGTTCTGGAAGAGCTTCATGAAAACCATGTTGTATTTCCTGATTCTTAAGAAAGGGCTTTAGAAGTTAGTCAGTCAAGATGACTTAGAAAACGTGGCCTTATTTTAGCAAGTTTTAGGTCATTGCATAGTATATGTAACTGGTTTATTAAGTGGGTTTAACTCATGACAACACTTGGGAAATAGCTTTGTTGTCTCACCACTGCTCTCAAATCATGTGACATCAAAGAATATTGACCTGGGTGCTAGAATATTAAATAGAAAACTAGTTAGCTGTACTTCAAGAAAAAAAGAAAAGTAGTTAGTCATAAGGAAATAGCAGTTTCCTCTTCAGTCATCCTCACTTTTAATTGAATATTGAGGCTGAGTTAGAAATCCAGGCAGTGTAGGGGCTTACCCTTGTTTGATATGATCTAAGAATGATTCTCTGCTGGGCAAAATAGTCTTTTTCAACAAAGCTTGTAGGGATGCATTTGAACCTTTGAGCATGATAAAGTCTCAGGACAATCTTCGTGGATTCTGGGACTCCTGACACCTTCAGAAGATGATTTTTTTTTTCTTCTCAGGAGAAGTGGGTGGAATTATCAAACTATATCTGTTATTCTTAGGCAAGTTAAACCACGATCTGTGTGCCCCTTTCCCAGAGGATGAGCTACTTTAGCAAAGAAGGTATGAATTTTTCTGCAAATGCCTTGTTAAAAGTCTCTCTTTCGAAATTAGATTCACTGTTTCTGTTTATTTTAGAAAAGAAATTAGTTAAGGTTTAACCTCTCTCCTAAATGACAAAAGAGGATGTGATTGGGTGTTGCCACTGAGCCATGATTTCTGCCCTAGGGAAAATCATGATCCACTTGGGAACGGTCAACTGATGACTCCCACAGTGCTTGGCTATGAGCTATGAGAAAAACCCAGCCACGTCAGCTGGAAGCCTAGACATTTTGGATACATTGAAGAATCCAATCTTCTGCAGAGGGTTAAAGCAGTGTGGGAAATGGTTAAATATTGTATTTGAGAGGAACGTTAAAAACTTTTGGCTGTTCCTCATGTCTTTATATTCTAAAACTTCTAGAATTAAAGGAAGGTCTAGCCCAGAGAGGAAATCATCCCTAGTTTTGACAAGCACTGTCCTAGGGAGAGAGAGAATCAAGTCTAACCAGCCAAATCTACCCTTATAATGAATGGGGCAACTTCTAGATGTGGAAGTCAGTACCTACCTATATACATTGTTCTCAAGGACAGAATAAAACAGTTTAATAAGCCATGGGGCTCAAGTGTTAGAAAAATGCAGCATCCTCAGCCTAGTTGGTGCCTGGAAAACATTTGCTATTTCAAAGCTTGATAGAGGTACTGGCATATGCCCGCCACAATCTAACTAATATATAGCACCTTGTGGCATACCATAAAGCACAGAGCAGTCATATAATAGGCTGACTTCTCCATATGGGACCAAGATAGGTCAGTTATGACATTTTTGCAAAGTGACAAGCTAAATTCTGACTTATGTCTGATGCTACGAAATAATTCACATTTAGGTTTTCTTTCAGGTCTGCTCTCCTCTGTCAGCTCTTTATTGACATAAAACTTCATTGTAGAAGTGCTGGAAGTTCATTTTGACCTGGCTCAGCAAAAGTAGGAAAAATGACTATCTCCTCTTGTTTGTTTTATATTCCCTTTAAGCATAAACTGCATCTGTCCAAACAAACTCAACTTGTAAAATTCAGAAAATCAGGAAGCTACTTCTAATCATTGAAATCTGCTTAGAATTCTCAATGTAGAAACCACACGTTGTTATCAAACAAGGAGCATCATGGCCATTTGCAACAGCTGCTGTTCTGCAGATCTGATTTACCAGTTCACTAAAACCCCTATTTGTAAGTGTCACATTTGCATGCATAAAATTGAATTTCTCATTCCAACTCATGCTGCCAGTGAGTTTTGGAAAGAGGAATCATGACATTTTTGAGAGGTTTTTAATTTATTTAGTATGTGTATATTATAGAGCACACAGATGGAAATGCAATACAGTTTTGCTTTAAGCTATCCATTTGGTGATCAAAGCAACAATTCAGATGAGTTGGGCATATTATTCGAATTTAGTCATTGTTAACAAAATTTGTGGTCTTCAACTTTTATAGCAGTTGTAAAGTGTTTTAGTAAGTGAGTCCTTGTGTTCTCAGGAGACTGTTTTGCTGTAAACTAGTCCCCTGTTAGTAGAAGTAAGAATACAAAAACTCTTTTACTAATTCATCATCTCAGTAAGTCCTCACATCTGTACCATTAATAGTAAGGATAAAAATAACCCCCTTAAGTTTTTAGAGAACCTTAAGGTTTAGTCATGTCTATCATGTCATGTAGGTTCCTCAAATGAAAGTGGAGATATAACTAAAGCAGATATTCTGAAGGAGGAAATTGACGTCTAGAGAGGTTAAGTGACTGGTGGTCCAGGGTTGAAGAGTTAGTTAAGCATAGGGCCAGAGAGGACAGAAATCCACCTTCTAGTCCGGCTCATCCTACTCTTACAGGGAGCTAGCATTCTTCACAGGATGCTCTTGCCAGGGTTGATGGTGGTAGAAGATTAAGCCTACTCAAGCTGTAAGGCAAGCTAACTTCACAGCCATAAACCTCTGGATTCAGAAACCTAGCAGCCAGGAATACTACTGATAGCAAAGTGGAGACAGAGGTGAGGGAAGCAGGATGAGAGAGAGATAGCCTTTGAGACAAGGGTCCTGACTAAGAGTCTCCTTCAGGGACCTAATGCAGATGGAGCCAGAAAGGCTGGCTCTGTAACTAGTGCCCCTTTGCCCTGTTCGTCTGGTTTCTTTTTCTCTGCTAATTCATATCATAACTCAAATGAATCCCTCTCTTTCCAGAGGGCTGCAGTGGCACCTCCCTTTATGACTTCTGAACCGTGATAGGTTGTACCATGCAATTTGATGCTTGATTAGAGTTCTAGAATTTGGGAACTGAAGTTTACAGACCATCTGGCCAGGCCCTTTGTTCAAAGGTGAGTGGAGTGAGGAAACTGACATGTTTGAGATGAGACAACTAATAAATAGTAGGCCTGGAACCAGAGCTATTTTATATCTCTCTCCACCACATGATCACTCTCTGTAGTTTCATTTCAATAAGGCCGACTCCACACCAAGAACTTAAGCTCTTTGAGGACAAGGACGTCTTAGATCTCCCCAAGATAGCTACACAAGTGCTGAAAAATTCCAGTCATGGAAGTGCATACTGAGTTGACTTTGGAGCAGAAGAATTCTGCTAGCTGTGCTGGCTGTGGCTTCTTTCAACCAAGTAGAGGGATATGTGTTTCAGTTTTACAACGCTCTTTTCTGGCTCTGCTACGCATTTGCTGTGGCAATGGTGGCTGTAGGTGATGGGTTAAAAAATCCAATACTAATGTCACAGGCCTGCGCTCTGACCCGAATAGATGGGCTTCGTGACGACATTCTCCTGAGCCCTCCTGACTTGTTTTGAATGTTGCATGGGTAGAGCATGAACTGATAGAGGCACTTCTTTAAGAGGCAAGTCCCTTGTGCTTGTTTTCTTTCAAGTCTATTCCAAGGAGCTTGTTATAGCCCTATAAATAATCATTGATCCTCCCAGGATGCCTCACAGCCAAGTATTTCTGTTTTGCAGGTGAATCAAGGAAGCCAGAGTTGTTAGGTTTCCTACCTGAGGCAAATGGGTTGATGTCATGCAAATAGATGCTCTGAAGGATGATGGACCAGGAGGCCTTTTTCTGCATCTTTGCCTTTGCCAGATGTGTGTATAAGGAACATCCCATGCCTAAAAGTAGAGCTAAAAAAACCCTAACCTGTGTCACTTTAATATACCAACCTCAGTAAAGGCCCAGAATCAAAGCCAGGCTGTGTTATCTCTTCTAACCAGAAGCTCTCCGGAAAGTACAGCTGGAAAAGCAGAATAACTTCCAGTCGTGTCTTTGAAGTTGTCTGGTGTGATATCATAGGTATTTAATACATACTGTGGATATATTTAAAATAGGGAGAATTATACAGTGATACATAGAGGAACTGTTTGAACAACCGCATTTAAGGCCTAAAAAATAACCTACATAAAATTTTGTTTTCAGCCTTTACTTTGTAGTTGTGTCTGTATTCTGATGCTGATGAATTTTCTTTTTAAGTGGGAGACTTAACACATGCTGGTGGCAAAACTGTTACACTTTATGTGATTTTTATAGGCTGGTAACAAAGTACCACATACTAGGTGGCTTAAACAGCAGAAACTTGTTTGCTCACAATTGGAGAGACTACAAAGTCAAAATCAAGGTGTTGACAGGACTGGTTTCTTCTGAGGCCTCTCCCCTTGGCTTGCAGATGGCTGGCTGTCTTCTCTCTGTGTCTTCACAGGGTCTTTCTTCTGTGTGAATCTGTGTCCTAATCTCTTCTTATAAGGACCCCAGTCATATTGGATTAGTGCCCACCTTAATGACCTAATTTTAACTTCATTACCTCTTTAAAGGCCTTATCTCTGAATACAGTCACATTTCTGATGCACTGAGGGTTAGGATTTCAACATACGAGTTTTAGGGGATACATCTGAGTCCGTGACAGATATTTGTTGGGTTTCGGATACGACTTGCTACTGAAAAAGTTTCAGTTAATCTAGTAACCACAAACAAGGTTCATGGGATCTAATCAGAAAGCATCTTGATTTTTGTTTCTCACTGTCTAATTAGAATATATTCAGGAGAGGAAGTTCTTCCCCTACCCCAGGATGAAAGCTCGGGGCAGTCCTATGACTTTCTGACAATTTGTAAGTAATATACTTGATTATGGGGACTTTTAAGTTGCAAATACAGGCTCAGATCAGAGGGTAAGATGGCCAGTTTGATGAGGTAATTACAACTTCAAACTTGATTTGAAAGTAAATCTTCTTCCTGCTTCCCTCCCCCATGTAAGACCTTTGCAGTTGGGAACCCTGCCTTAAGTTTCTGATCTTGCCAAGGTCTAAGCTGGAAAAGAGAGGAAAAGAAAGAGAGGGGCAGGGAAGTGCTCTTGACTGATGGTGACACAAAATGGCTTCATGCTTTCAGTGCTTCCTCTTTCTCTCCTGGCCACTTTTGTGAATTTTTCAGCCACCCCCCTGCCCCCTACATTTTACTTAGTCGTGCTGTAAGCAGTGCTTTTTCCTTACCTCCTGGTTCTCAGCAATCCACTCCATACAGACTCTGCCTGGAGTCCTTTCACCCCTCCAGGCCATCCTCCAAGGACATATCTAGTGGCTTCTCTGTCACACCAGCTCTCTCCCCTTGTGGCCCACATCTGTCCACAGGAAGTACTCAAGGGGGATCCTGGGGCGCACAAGTGCCAGGGCGCAGGCTAGTCCAGCATGGTCACCACATTCTCCTACCTCTCCTTCAGCTCTTGTGCTCTTAGCTCTCCCAGGTGGAAGCCAGACATTCATCCCCTGAACTCCAAACTGAGGGACACATGCTAGGCCTTCCGAATGGTCCTTTTGAAGCCCCTCTTTCCTGGCATGAAGTGAAGGGAGATGAATCCACCACCTGCACCCTGCCCTCTGTGTTATGTGTGGGAAGGGACACACAAAACAGCACTCTCCCAAGAAATCTTCCCCGGAAACCCTTAATTGTCATTCTCTTGACCCTTTCATTTTGAATGTGGGTTAGGTCTATTTAGAATGGAAAGCGGTTTATTAAATGTTTCTTTTACAAATTTGCCTGTGGGCCTGGAACTTCAAGTGGGAATTTCATGACCATGGTATCTCAGTTGAAACTTTCAATTTAGCAGAGCTTAAAAAAAAGTACTTTGTAAACCATGAAGTGCTATACAAGTGTAGGGAATTGACTCCCTTTGCTCTGAAGAGGTACAGGGACTGAATGAGCCAGAACAGAGACAGACTGTCCTTGAAGAAGCAGACATTTCCAACAGATTTATATACGTTGTTCCTGGGTACTTTGTTTTGTGTCTAGTTAATGCATGCTTTATTATTTAGTTAAGGTGGAATTGTTAATAATACATAGCTTCCAATTTGTGTTGCTCTCCTAACTAAATGTATAAATGGCAGTAATCAAGACCGTGGGGGACAAACATTTAAAATGAAAAATGAGAGTCACCCAGGGAGACAGCATTTCTCTCCCTTTTAATTTCAGCAGCCTGCAGTCTGTACAAATACTCGCCATGTCCACACCCTCGGCGTAGGCTTTGTGGTTGTGGTACTTTGCCAAGGTGCACAGTCTGATTGACCAACCTATATACCTCGCTCAAAGAACCTTCTTCATTCAAGGGTTGGAAAAATTGTCATACAAAAGTAGAGATCCAGTGGGAAGCTGCACCTGCCCCTTGGAATTCACAAGTCCTCCTTCATCTATTAAGTTTATTCAGCAATTATTTACTGAACACCTACTGTTTTCCCCAGGCACTTACATCAGCCACTAGGTCTATATATAGGGGTGAGCTAAACAGACAGAGTTTGCAATCTAGTAGTGGACACAAACATCAAACACTTACGTGTACAATTGCAAATAGGATAAGAAAAATGATAGGATGGGGCTGGGGGAGGCAGGATCACCTACCTTAGCTCGGGGTTGGGGAGGCATTCTTGGCAGAGGGAGTATAAAGAGTAGGTATCACTATTTGTCCAAGTTTGCAGTGCACATGTATCCCTAATTAAATAGCAGTAGTCACTAATGCTAAATGAAATATTACATTTGGTTAGGACGTAGTGTTTTACAGGAGCATGACTCAAGCCCGTCCTTCCAAAAGGTTGTCATCTTCTTCAGATGGTGCTTGACTGTTTTCCCAAGTAGAGCTTAGAATTTGTTTAACAAGACTACTTTGGGAATCATCCACGTTTACTGGAAGAGAAGTTTGTGTGTAATATTTTCTCTAAGTGGTCAGTTAAGAGCGCTCACAGAGGAGTGCGATGCAGTATCTGCTTAAAGTGTCGACTGCGGAGAATGCTCGACACCTGTTCAGGCTATCGGTTGTCAGTTTCATTTTGATAAAAACCACTTCCTGAACGCTGGATGACATAGGAGAAGTAGTGCTGGACACCACATTAAGAAACTTGGTTTCTGGCTTCTGTTTTGCCCCTGACTAATGGTCCTTCTCGGGTAGTCACTTGGTGCCCTATTCCTCAGTGTCCCTAGCTACAAGAAGAGGGTAGCGCTTGTACCTGCCTCACTGCCTCTCAGGTGTGTTGTGGGGATAGGTGAAGAAACCTATCCTTAAACCTATCCTTATCAAACCTTACAATGTTCTTTGATAATAAAAGCCTTCACATTTGATAAATTATTATCATTGCCATTTGTCTGCTTTTGAGTTTTGTGCTTATGACTGATCTTAGCCTAAATTTTCTCCCCAAGGTCATCAATCCTGAGGCCAAAATTCATGACATCTTACCCGTGTACCTGATTGGGTAAATGTTTTCTGGCATGGCTGCTCCTAATGCAGGTATTCCTGAGGGTCATGCATATTAGAAAAGTCTGTCTTTCCAAGCAGAAAAGAACTGGGTGTGAATTTCAGCCCCAGATGTCACTGCTAAATGACCCTAGGGGAATTTACTCTTTCTGTGCTTCAGTTTCATTTGTGAAATGGCTTTGAGCATTAAGTGATAAAAATGATGAAAGCACCTCACCCACTGCTGACTATGATAGGCTTTTAATAAGTGCTAGTGTTCTTCCCCTTGAAAACAAAACATAACAGTATGGATCCCAGTATTTGCAAAACAGATTTTTTTCCTGTAGAATCATTCATGAGGGGTTATGATAACACAATTCAGTGTCGTTTAAAATTTTGCTGCAGCTGAGAAAGTGAGGCACATCTGCACTTGTTTTCTTTTTTTAATTAATTAATTTATTTTTGTCTGAGTTGGGTCTTTGTTGCAGCGTGCGGGCTTTCTCTAGTTGCGGTGAGAGGGGGCTACTCTTCCTTGCTGTGCACGGGCTTCTCATTACAGTGGCTTCTCTTGTTGCAGAGCATGAGCTCTGTGTGCGTGGGCTTCAGTAGTTGTGGCTCACGGGCTCTATAGCGCAGGGTCAGTAGTCATGGCGCATGGGCTTAGTTGCTCCGTGGCATGTGGGATCTTCCCAGACCAGGGCTCAAACCCGTGTCCCCTGCATTGGCAGGCAGATTCTTAACCACTGAGCTACCAGGGAAGCCCCTGCAGTTGTTTTCTAATAGCATCATATTTTATTTGATTTTTCTTGTTATTTTTTTATTGAAGTACAGTTGATTTACAGTTTGTGTTAATTTCTGGTATACAGCAAAGTGATTCAGTTATACATATATATACATATTCTTTTTCATATTCTTCTCCATTATGGTTTATTACATGATATTGAATATAGTTCCCTGTGCTATGTATATACCACATCTTCTTTATCCATTCATTTGTTGATGGACATTTAGGTTGCTTCCATGCCTTGGCTATTGTAAATAGTGCTGTGAACACTGGGGGTGCGTGTATCTTCTGTTTTTAAAATTTTTATGGAAGTATAGTTGATTTACAATGTCATGTAAGTTTCAGGTGTACAACACAGCGATTCAGTTATATATATAGAGAATATATTCAGTGATATATAGAGAATCTGAAAAAATATATATATAGGTTATTACATAATATTAAGCATAGTAATTACAGGTTATTACATAATATTAAGCATAGTTCCCTGTGCTATACAGTAAGTCCTTGTTGGCTATCTATTTTATTTTATATATATACATTTTTTAATAAATTTATTTTTGGCTGCATTGGGTCTTCATTGCTGCGTGCAGGCTTTTCTCTGGTTGCGGCGAGTCGGGGCTAGCCTTCATTGTGGTGCGCGGGCTTCTCATTGCAGTGGCTTCTCTCATTGCAGAGCACCGGCACTAGGTGCGCGGGCCTCGGTAGTTGTGGCACATGGGCTCATTAGTTGTGGCTCGTGGGCTCTAGAGCACAGGCTCAGTAGTTGTGGTGCACAGGCTCAGTTGCTCCACGGCATGTGGGATCTTCCTGGACCAGGGCTTGAACCCATGTCCCCTGCATTGGCAGGCAGATTCCTAACCACTGCCCCACCAGGGAAGTCCTATCTATTTTATATATAGTAGTGTGTAAATGTTAATCCCAGCCTCCTAATTTATCCCTCCCCCAACCCACCTTTCCCCTTTGGTAACCGTAAGTTTGTTTTCTGTATCTGAGAGGCTCTTTCTGTTTTGGAAATAAGTTCACTTGTATCTTTTTTTTCTTTCAGATTCCACATATAAGTGATATCATAATATGATATTTGTCTTTCTCTGTCTGGCTTACTTAGTATGATAATCTCTAGGTCCATCCATGTTGCTGCAAATGGCATTATTTCATTCTTTTTTTATGGCCAAGTAATATTCCATTGTGTGTGTGTGTGTGTGTGTGTGTGTGTGTGTGTGTGTGTGTGTATACACAGACACACACACACACCACTCTTCTTTATCCATTCATCTGTTGATGGACTTAAGGTTGCGTCCATGTCTTGGCTATTGTAAATAGTGCTGCTATGAACATTGGGGTGTATGTATCTTTTCAAATTATGGTTTTGTCCCGATATATGCCCAGGAGTGGGATTACTGGATCATATGGTAATTCTGTTTTTAGTTTTTTGAGGAACCTCCATACTGTTTTCCATAGTGTCTGCACCAACTTACATTCCCACCAACAGTGTAGGAGGGTTCCCTTTTCTCCACACCCTCTCCAGCATTTGTAGACTTTTTAATGATGACCATTCTTACCCATGTGAGGTGGTACCTCATTATAGTTTTGATTTGCATTTCTCTGATAATTTGTGGTGTTGAGCATCTTTTCATGTGCCTATTAGCCATCTGCATGTCTTCTTTGAGAAGTGTCTATTTGGGTCTTTTGTCCATTTTTTGCTTGGGTTGTTTGGTTTTTTTGTTATTGAGTTGTATGAGCTGTTTGTATATTTTGGAAATTAAGCCCTTGTCAGTGGCATCATTTGCAAATATTTTCTTCCAGTCCATAAGTTGTCTTTTTGTTTTGTTTATGTTTTCCTTTCTGTGCAAAAGCTTATGAGTTTGATTAGGTCCCAGTTGTTTGTGTTTTTATTTCTGTTGCCTTGGGAGACTCACCTTAGAAAACATTGGTACAATTTATGTTAGAGAATGTTTTGCCTGTGTTCTCTTCTAGGAGTTTTATCGTGTCATGTCTTATGTCTAAGTCTTTAAGCTATTTTGAGTTTATTTTTGTGTATGGTGTGAGGGTGTGTCTAATTTCATTGATATGTGGCTGTCCAGCTTTCCCAACACCATCTGTTGAAGAGACTGCCTTTTCTCCATATTTTTCTGTGTATTCTTGCCTTCTTACGTGAAGATTAATTGACCATAGGTGTGTGGGTTTATTTCTGGGCTCTATTTTTTTTGGGGGGGGCTCTCTATTCTGTTCCATTGATCCATATATCTGTTTTTGTGCCAGTACCATGCTGTTTTGATCACTGTAGCTTTGTAGTATTGTCTGAAGTCTGGGAGGGTTATGCCTTCAGCTTTGTTCTTTTTCTTCAGGATTGCTTTGGCAATTCTGGGTCTTTTGTGATTCCATATAAATTTTAGGATTATTTGTTTAGTTCTGTGGAAAATGTCATGGGTAATTTGATAGGGATCACATTAAATTTGTAGATTGCTTTGGGTAATTTGGCCATTTTAACAATATTAATTTTTCTAATCCAAGGGCACGGCATATCTTTCCATTTCTTTGAATCATTTTCAGTTTCCTTTATCAGCGTTTTATAGTTCTCAATATATAAGTCTTTCACATCCTTGGTCAGGTTTATTCCTAAGTATTTTATTTTATTTTTTGATAGAATTTTAAAAGGGATTCTAATAACATCTTTTTTTTCTTTTCTTTTTTTTTTTTTTTGTGGTACGCGGGCCTCTCACTGTTGTGGCCTCTCCCATTGCGGAGCACAGGCTCCGGACGCGTAGGCTCAGCAGCCATGGCTCACAGGCCCAGTCGCTCCGCGGCATGTGGGATTTTCCCGGACCGGGGCACGAACCCGTGTCCCCTGCATCGGCAGGTGGACTCTCAACCACTGCACCACCAGGGAAGCCCTAACATCATATTTTAAAACATTTTAGTCTTTGTATTATATACTGATTATGAACTGAGTAGAGCTGTTGGATAGAAATATTATAGGAAGCAATTTATTTTTATCTTATTACCATTTGAAATGTTATAATCTGAATAAATGATATTTATTGTTTATGTGGGGTTTATATCTTACCTATTTTTAGAAAAGTTTTAAAATGGTTTATGAAATAAAGCCCAATAGTAAACAAAGCAATTAAAAATGAAGTTGGAGCAAAAATAAGAAAGGCAGATAGGTAAATAAATAAATGAAATAAATTAAAAAATAATAATAAATTAATTTTAACTATTAGAAAACCAAAAGAAAAGGAGTTGGGTATTTTCAGAAACCTGATGATACATGGTGCAAAGTACCTCCTAAAGAGGAGAGCAAGGGCTCTACTGTGTTGCATTTCTTGTCATTCGACCGTCAGTTTTCCTTGTCCCTCTTTGAGTGTCCTCCCCTCCCTCCCTGCGCAGACCACTCATCATTTGCAGGAATGGGAGGCTTGGGAGCCTGGGAGGTGGTGGGAAATGAGCCACAGCTGACCAAGAATTCATAGCACCCAAATAGAAGGTGTACATTCTTTTTGTTGCCTTGACAATTTTTCCTGAATTGAGAGCTTCAGATATTGCATCTGCAAGTCTCTTGCCTGGGCTGTAACCTAACTTTCTTTATCTGAAATGTTTCTGGGCCAGGAACGGTGGAACAAATGACTTCTGACAATCTGATCACAGAAAAAAGAATTTTGGTGCAAAGCCTTCTGTTTATGAATTTAAAATGGCTGAATTTCTCTTTAATAAAAGTGCCTCTTGAGAAATGTGTTTAATGGAGGTTTATGTTGTTATGGATATTTCAACCTAATGGTGTAATTACCATATGTCATTAATCCTATTCCTAAAGGGAATTTCTTTTTTTTTTTTTCTTCTGAAGCTAGTGGGTAAGAAGAGTAAATGTTTTCAACTTTAGCACATTATTCATTTTAAATGTAAGTTGGCAAGTTGAGGATATGAAAAATAAGAAATCTAAATGATCAGTTTTTTAAAAAGCAGAAACCATTAAGCTATGTTCAAAATGCATGCCTCATGGCATCCCCCTCTGTGCTGGTATTATACAGTGTACAAGGACTTCTTGCTGCCTCTTCTATTTTTAGACCTTGATTTTCTGTTGGTTACATCTGTGCCTGCTCTGCTTTTCCCCCCCCCAAATGCTCTTTTGGTAGGTTTCCTGCTGCGACCAGAGTCAAATGATTGGAAAGGAGGGAAGGTTAACATTTAAGGGGTAAATTTAAGAGGTTGCACATTTAGTGTTCCCTTGCTCACTCTTCTCTGGGAGAAGGAGATGGTAGCACCTATCCACCTATTGTTTTTTCTTCCTTCTTCCCTTCTTTTCATTCAAGATTTTTTGTTACAGAAGTAGTATGTATTCATTGTAGAAATCCTTAAAAATACAAAAAACTTAAGGAAGTAAAAAAAATCACATGTATTTCCTCCACCAGAGAGAACCACTGTTGATAGTAGTTCTGTGTGGTGACGTACATCCTTATTTTATGTGTGTGTGAGCACACCAGAGCGACAGTTTGGTAAACTTTTTTTTTCAGTGAACAATACTGTAAATTTTTCACATTATTAAAACTTCTTTTACATCATCATTTTTGTTGGTTGTATGGTGTTCTCTCTATCATATACATGTATCTAGACAGGGACAAAATATTTATTTGAAGACAAAAGCTTCACACCCCAAACCCTGAAGGTAAGTCACAATCCGTGTAAGGATCCACGCACAATCTATGCACCTGTGAGGACCTGGGTGTAGCTCACTGAAGGCCAGGCTGCTGGGACGTGCAGAGGGAACTGAACTGGTAGGACTTCGAGGAAAGTCTGGGCTATTCCACCTCTGCTTTTTCATGCCTGGCGCCTTGCTTCCTTGGTGGCTTAAAAAAAAAAAACAAACGCCTTGGGAGAGGGTTTCTCAGCTATCATTGCTCGAAGTGTACAAGATAACTTATATACAATTTTTTTCTTTAAATTCATGAGAAAGTGTAGTCTGCAGGACTGTTCAACTCCTTTTAATTATAAATAATTACTCCTATGAACTTTATATTGACAATCACTTAATTCTCTCATCCTGCAGGATGTAGTTGATTCTAATATATTAATCTCATCTCTCCTCAAGCTCCATCTTTGAATAATGGTGTGATTCGCAACAGCTGGGGTAACCTTTCTCGCAGGGAGGAGGCTAGGGAGTGACTGGCTGCAGACATCTGTATGTGTATATAAATGCCTCTTTCTTGGGTTTGGTGTTTCGTGTGGTCGAAAGAATAGTGATCCGTCAGTTACAGTTTGCCCGGCCAGGAATGCTGCACTGCAGCAGAGACATTGGAAAATGTGGAGATAGTGTATGCTTAGGCAGAGCTGAAGTCGCGTTGCATAGATAGTAGAAGCTGCTGCTCCCGTTTGTTTTTCCCAGCTACTTGTCCTGAGCTCTGCACCTCAGGAACCCCAGAGAAGAATGAGCCTCAGTGAAGGAGTCTTAATTGCACCAAATCAAAGTTCATTGAGTCAGCCAGGTCATTAACTCCTTGATATTTAATTACTAGCTGCACCACTGCTATAAATATCATCAGGCCCTTGTGCTAAATCAGCCCTTAAAGAATGCATTTTCCCTTTGAACGGTTCATGTTTTATTGCCCGGTAGAAAGATGAGAGAAACATTTTAGCAAATGTTTAGTAAAGCTGGAGGTGCCAGCTGCTGTGCCCTAGGCCACCTAGGCACTCTCCAAGTGCTCTCACCATTGCCAACAAGGCCCGTAGAAGAAACATTCGAAGGTTCAGCAATAACCTAAGACTCATCTGGGTCAAATTTGAGGTGGATTCTTGACCCAGGTGTTTTGTTTATCTGTTTCTTTCTCTCCTCTATTACAACTGTCATGTGTGGGGAATTGAGGGAGAATTTTTCAGTGAATTTTTTTTTTTTTTTTTTTTTTTTGCGGTACGCGGGCCTCTCACTGTTGTGGCCTCTCCCGTTGCGGAGCACAGGCTCCGGACGCGCAGGCTCAGCAGCCGTGGCTCACGGGTCCAGCCGCTCCGCGGCATGTGGGATCTTCTCGGACCGGGGCATCGGCAGGCAGACTCTCAACCACTGCGCCACCAGGGAAGCCCTCATTGAATTTTTTGACGTTGTTTTAGTGGCTCAAGATTCGTTCAACCCTAAGTATCATTCTAACAACACGTGAAGAACTTACGCAGTGTCTTCTCTAAACAGCTGTAAGTGAATAGAATTTCTCAGATGTTTAGTATTCCCAACGGTGTGTTTTGTCTTGTGTTTTGAAATATGGTGGCAGCATTAACAGAATTGTTTCTTTTTTCTAATAGATTTTATTTATTTATTTATTTATTTATTGGCTGCGTTGAGTCTTCCGTTGCTGTGCGTGGGCTTTCTCTAGTTGCAGCTAGCAGGGGCTACTCTTCGTTGTGGTGCAAGGGCTTCTCATTGTGGTGGCTTCTCTTGTTGCGGACCACAAGCTCTAGGCGCGCAGGCTTCAGTAGTTGTGGCTCGCGGGCTCTAGAGCGCAGGCTCAGTAGTTGTGGCACACGGGCTTAATTGCTCCACAGCATGTGGGATCTTCCCGGACCAGGGGCTCGAACCCATGTCCCCTGCATTGGCAGGCGGATTCTTAACCACTGCACCACCAGGGAAGCCCCAACAGAATTGTTTCTTAATATACAACATACTTTGAGCTAATGACAGGTATTGCAAAACAACCTAAAATATGAAGCATTAGAAATAGTTTGTGATTTATGTTTCCCAAATGGACTTAATAAATCCTGCCTAATATTATTTTATTTCCCTTTTAGGAGAGTTTAATTTATTGGTCACCATAATTATTTTATTGATCATGACCTTTTAAATTACTTATTTTTTATTATTTCACATAGGTGAAATAATATTACTCCCATATGGAGTAATAATTATGCAGTGTTTGATAGAATAACTCTGAAGTGGAATAATTTCACTCAAGAAAGCCAATTTAGTGTAATTTGGGGGCTGGCCAAGTGGATTTTATTTCTTCCCAATTTTTATTTACTTTCATTGTGGGAATACATGTATGGTTCTTAGCTCAGTTCCTGGCCCATAGTAAACGCTCAATAAATGTTTGCCCTTGTGAACATTTTCATTCTGTCTGCCAGAATATTTCAGTTCATTTTTTTAATCTCTAATAGCAGCTCATATGTTTTTGTTTGAAATAATTAAATCTCCAAGTATTTACAGAGTCTCACAGAATTAAAAGAAAAGTAAACTCTGAATAAATTTTGATAAAATGTGTTTCCCAGGAGCTAGTAAAATAATTTAAATTCATTTCACCGTCATCTCTGAATTAAAACTCTTCTCACTTATCATCCATTTCACTTAATGATAAAAGAATGCAAAACCACATGAGGGAAATATTTGACGCAACAGGAATAAAATGCTTATTGTCTGTTTAAAGCACTTCAACACTTTGTACTATTTTTAAAATTCTAGATTCATCCAAATGTTTTATGCTCCAAAGTGCAATGAATTAGCATAAAGAGTCATTGAACTGTAGACACTGTTATGCCACAAGTTCAGGATACCTTCTAAGTGTGTGTATTTCAATATTTAAATTATTGTTGAATATTATTTTTACAGGTATAGACCTACATAAAATGAAGAGTGTGTGGTTTAAGTCTGATGATATGTCAGTCTTTTTTGTTTTTTGTAAACTGGCATCAAGGGTGCTTGCCCTAAAGTGTTGTGTTTTTAAAATTCTTAACAAGTGTTTACCTACTTGATTCTTAACTCGTGACTGCTTATTAACATCACACTCTTGTAGTGTTGAAAATCAGTCCCACTAGGTCTCGTTTCTGCTGCCTTCGTTAAGACGCAGCAAGAGAATTGCTGTTATTTAATAAATGGGTTTGTTCATTGTTGCTAATGTGACAGCAGGAGTTTGAAGCCATCTGATTTCTGAGCTGGCTCAGTTAATTCAATAATGGCTTCACACTGCCAGCCGATGGCTGCTAAGTCACTGAAGTTAACATAGAGGTTTTGGAGAAACTTCTGTTCCAATGATACATGAAAATATAAGCATATTTTTCACCATCTGGATAATCGGTATGCCTGCTGTTCATTAGGCTTATGCAATTGAACTTTGAGAGATTACTACTTAACATGATACCTGCAAAACAGAAAGTTTGCAAAACAGATATAAGCAACTTGTGAACTATTATTTTTTTCTCTGTGATTAGTCTATCAAATTATAGTTAATTCTCAGCCTCTACACTTACATAGGTTTTATAGATTTTTTTTGTATCCTGCCTTAAATTACTCATTAGCACCTCCAAAGTAGGATGGTGTGACAGAGGGAAATATTAAATACATACAAACATACAGACAGTTAAAAAATTCGTGGAATAGGGCTTCCCTGGTGGCGCAGTGGTTGAGAGTCCGCCTGCTGAAATAGGGGACACTGGTTCATGCCCCGTTCCGGGAAGAACCCACGTGCCACGCAGCGGCTGGGCCCGTGAGCCATGGCCGCTGAGCCTGCGCATCCGGAGCCTGTGCTCCGCAACGGGAGAGGCCACAACAGTGAGAGGCCCGCGTACCGGGGGGGAAAGAAAAATCGTGGCATAAAATTTAAGACAGAAAGGAATTTTTGAAAATCCTCCAACCCAGTATTTTCCCTTCAGCCCACTCCCATGTCTTACAGATGAGGAGACTGAAGGTCAAGAGGTTAAGGAGTGTGTGCAGGAGCACATAGCCAACAGAGGCGTCAAGTTGCAGTGTGACCTGGACGCATATTTCCTAGTCCTGTTGGGGACTCCTTCCAGAAGAAGCTAGAACAATGGAAAACTTTATTGTCCCACAGTTTACTATGGCATAGAATGACTTGCCCAAGGAAAGCATGACTAGCCATTTCCAAAGGTTTTGAAAGTAGGTGGGTGGTAGGAGAAACTTATTGGAGCCGGTCCACAGTGGGAACCTAAGGACAGACCAATGGCAATGCTCCAACACATTGTTTAGAATGCTGGGAATTAGCTGGGAGATATATTTTTTAAAGTAACATCTATAAATTGGTTCAACTGTTCTTTTAAAGTCATAGAGAAAATAACTCCATTTCTTCATACATTCTCAAACTTAGATCCATCTATCATATTTGCTTCACAAATCCATGAGACAGCTCAACAAGAACCGTTATATTTCTTCCTTCTTCCACCAAGTGTATTAGAAAAGTAAATTATCATATAGGTCATTTTAAGTCATCCCTTCCCTGATTATTGCCTACTTAAAGAACAATTGAATTATATAGTTGAAATTTGCTAAGAGAGTAGACCTTAAATGTTCCCACCCCCACAAAAGAGGAAGGAGGAGGAGGAAAACATGAGGTGATGGATGTGTTAATTAACTGGATGGGGGGAATCCTTTCACATTGTAAACGTAATGTCAAATCACCATGATGTACACTTTAAATATCTTACAAATTTATATGTCTGAAAAAAGAACAACTGAAACTTGACTCAATCATACCTTGGAATTTCTCTAAGAAATATTTAGTTTTTAAGGCCCCAAATTGGCATAGTTAACCTTGCAGCCTAGAAATTGTATATTAAAAAAAATTTTTTTAATCTCAACATAAAGTCAGTTTAAGGCCTTATTAGGCAATTGTGTTTGAAAATAATTTATCTGTTTCCATCTGATTTAATATGATGAACTTAGTACGTATATCTACCTCAGATCTCCTTCCTGCTGGACTTTTCCTGTATCATTGCATTGTCCACACTGCTGCCCCATTTGCTGTTTTAAATCACAAACCTGGTGGTCCATTCTTTTGTTTAAAATACTTCAGGGATTTGTTTGTATCGTAGACTCTACAAGAAGTTTCTTTTCAAGCTACGGATTTAATAATTTGGTCATAGAATCAAATAGTGACTTGGGGTTGAAATTCCAGCTCTACCACTTACTAAGCTAAGCAAGTTAAGTAATATTTTTGGCCTTATCTGAAAAATGTGTATAAAAGTAGTACATATTTTTGAGTGTCATAATGAGAAGTAAATAAGACAGTACATTTGAGTGTTTAGCCTAGTGTTCAGCATATAGAAAAATTTCAATAAGTATTAGCTATCACTATTTTTTAGTATCATAGAAATAAAATTCTAAGTATACATACATGGTTCCAGCCTGCTGTTAGTTCTGCATCTTCCATTTCCTCCATTTTTTTCCTCCCCCCTTGAAACACACATACACACTCTTCATTCTAGCTTTACAACCAAATTTCAGCCTGAAACATACCAGGCTTTTTCATGCCTCTGTCTTTGTATGGGCTATGCTGGCTGCCTGGATTGCCACCCAGCCCATTGTTCTTCTCATTCCTTACATCTCTCAAGATTCAGCTCCTGTATCTCTTGTGACCTGGTGTTTCCAAGGCTTCTTACTTATAGAATTTATTGTACTCATTTGTAGTTATCTCTTTACCACTCATCTGCTTCCTTAAGTCATAAGCTCTTTGAGGGCGAGGACTTTATTTTTGCTCTCTATATTCAGCACAATGCTAGGAGCATTGTTAACACTCAGTAGTTATGTTGAAGGAATGAATACTTGCATGAATTATTAAGGTTGCTTTGCCGTCCAGTACAGGCAGCTATCCGCTTTTCATAACTGAATTCTGGCAATTGCTCCTCTAGTCTACACGAGGACAACCATCCCTCCTCACTACATTTTTAGTTTCCCTCTAGAGTATCAAGAAAGTTATTTCACTTGATTCATGGTTGCCATCTGGTGGAAGAAAAGGGTAACTACAGGTTCATGCTTAACTAAAACCATACAGAAGTTAAGATGATTACTGTTCCTTAATATGAAATTTCCACTGTTTCATGTTGGTTTCCAGAAACAGAGAGTCAAGAAAAACTCCCTGGTATTGTTCTTTCATTCTTGTACATTTGTTTTCTTAATATTTTAAGAAGTTGGTCAGTCAGAAATAATGTTTTCAAACATTAATTAGGCAAATAAGATGTATGGAACTAAATATTGATTATATGTTCCAGTATGTAATAGAATAAAACTGGAAAGTTTGATAATGCTTGTTTATAAAAATATTTAAACTATGACTTTAGGAACTTTCCAGACTCTAACTGCTTTTCTAACTGCTTTAGCTCATATAGAGAATAGTGAAAACTAGTAGCACAGATACTAGAGCAAATTGTCCATCCAGTGTATACAGCTCTAACTTCTGAGATTGCAAATGATTTTTTTTCTTATAAAATGGAGAAAAATATAGTTAGTAATTTAAGTGATTTAAAGTAAACTGATTATCTAAAATTTGGATATTGAATTTTTAAAATGTTTCTGTGACACTGAAGTCTTTTAATTCATTTATTCACCAAGCATTTGAGTGCCTACCTAATGCCTGATATTGTACAAAATGCTAAAGAACCAGAGATGAAAGATGTATTTTCAATTTTGGCTCAATTAATGAATATTTGGGTAAGAATGTAAAGCTATATAACTTTTCATAAGACAAATCATACCAACACCATTTAGATTTTCATAAGAGTCCCTTATGTTGGTTGACCCATCCATGTGCATTATAAACATCACAGATATAAAGATACCAGTTTTAGGGACTTCACTGGTGGCACAGTGGTTAAGAATCCACCTGCCAATGCAGGGGACACGGGTTCGATCCCTGGTCCGGGAAGATCCCCCATGCCACGGAGCAGCCAAGCCCATGTGCCACAACTACTGAGCCTGTTCTCTAGAGCCTGTGAGCCACAACTACTGAGCCCGTGAGCCACAACTACTGAAGCCCATGTACCTAGAGCCCGTGCTTCGCAACAAGAGAGTCTACCACAATGAGAAGCCTGTGCACCACAACAAAGAGTAGCCCCCGCTCGCCGCAAATAGAGAAAGCCCCCGCACAGCAGCCAAGACCCAACGCAGCCTAAATAAATAGATTAAATAAATTTATATTAAAAAAAGATACCAGTTTTATTCATGCCTTTTTAAAATTTATTTATTTTTTTTTGCGGTACACGGGCCTCTCACTGTTGTGGCCTCTCCCGTTGCAGAGCACAGGCTCCGGACGCGCAGGCTCAGCGGCCATGGCTCACGGGCCCAGCCGCTCCGCGGCATGTGGAATCCTCCTGGACCGGGGCACGAACCCGTGTCCCCTGCATCAGCAGGCGGACTCTCAACCACTGCGCCACCAGGGAAGCCCATTCATGCCATTTTGATGGGTTTTCTTGGAGTATATGAATCTAAAGGGAAGTTCTTTATGATTTCTAATAAAAAGTATAGATATGCATTCAGTATTCACATTGCTGACTTTTTATATTCCACTTATCTGATGGATAGACCTTATTTTTCCATTTCAGCTATCTGGAGCACTATAATGGACCAGGAGGTTAGCAAAAAAGGACTAAGGGGAAACATCACAAAGCCCATGCACCTCTCTCCAATAAGAAAGTTAAACATTTTCCAAGTCTTTAGGGTAGATAATTGTGCCTAAAGTAGCCACTTAGAAGCAGCATTATCTGCCTATGGAAGGAGAACCCAGAGCTTCTTACAGTAACCAGGGTGATTTGGTGTAGGAATCAACTTCATATGCGGGAGACATGCACATTACAACCCTCCCTTCATGTTCCAAAAATGGCCTTAAATCAACCCCCCAAATGCTGAATTTTTTCCCATGCATTCTCTTTGAAAAACTGCAGAAGTATGTGTTTCAATTTAGAAACATTTCCGTCAAAAGAGGTTAAAATAATTTTTCATCATTTAGAGTAGTAAAGTTGAGTTAAATGGGACATTCACTTATGTGGAAGTCTTCATTCCCTGATGGCACTTGTTAAATGAGGTATTACGGAATTGAGCTATCATTTATAGAACTTTCATTTGAAAAATTACATAGGACACACACATATATATCCAAATTTAATTTTCTCTTTGAAGGACCAAAAAAAGGGCCCTGAGAATTTATCTAGTTCTTTGGAAGGGTACCATTAAAGTATTAAGTTAAAATGTGTTATATATAAAATTTTGTTTCATACATCTCTCGAAAGAATGATTTCAGAGCTGGCAACTCAATTTATAAATAGCTATCCAAAGCAAAAATGGCCAGCCACCTGTCTTCTAATATTCTATTAACCTTCACTATTTAATTGCCTGAATGTGGACATACGATTTGTGTTAGAAAAGAAAGCTTCGTTTGTTGAGTGGGTGTCATAAGTCATGTTGACTTATTTAATGACCTCTTTATCCTAGGGCATTCAGATCAATATGTTTTGAAGAAAAATCACAGGTACTACCTTGGGGAATAAAAGGAAATTAATAATTGAGTACTGTGAATAGCAAAGTTTATACTTTTTCTTGTCTAACAATTTCCATACTGATTTATGACATTTGGAAATTGTTGCAACAGTAAATCTCGAGGTGGGTCTCCCTTGGATATGGACCTAAAGACAGGACACTGTTCCATAGCAGATGGCTTTTGCTTGCCATTTCAGAGACAGCAGCCCTCGCTAAGCAGTTCATTATTTTCTAAGGTTGAAGCAGCTGTGGGTTACCATAATTATGAATTTATTATGTCCCTGCCAATCTACTGTGAATCCTAATTCAAACTTTACATGTCTCTTTGGAACCTTATTCATTTTCTCTTGATTATGTGGTTCCTGACAAACGACAGTTTGGAGAATCCAAAGTTGCTAAAGTTAGTTTTTTATGGGGCATCACCAGTTGCCCATTGTTTTTAGAATGCCTAATGACCTTTTAATGTTACATCAAGTTCAAGCAGCCACTCTTTGTATTGTCTGGCTACATTTTTATCCACTCATTTCTTCTGAGGATTGCCACAGGACTGCAATGTCCAAGACCCTCCTTGACTTTTTAGGTTGTGTGGTCAAGTGGAAAGCAATAGAATGCTTAAGAAATCTCTCTGGGGTGTTAGAGTTTTCAATCACTTTGCTGGGTTTACATAGCGAATTGTAGGTACTTAACGTTTTAGAACTGATCAAATTGTTTTGTGATTATCTGTTTAGTCATTTCTGTAGCTAGATTGTGAGTTCTTTCAAGGTGACAACTCTGTACAACTGATTTTAGTACACCTGAAACCCAACATAGTGCTCAATACGTGAGGGCAAATAATAAATGCAAGCTAAACAACGTCAATTGTATACACACACATGCACACATGTCTGCTAATTTTGCTTTAGTTTGGCAATTCATCTATACCAGGGTTTGGTAAACTTTCTGTAAGGAGCCCTACGGTAAATATTTTAGGCTTTGTGTACCATACAGATTCTATCTCACTGCTCAATGCTTCCGTTGAAGTTCAGAAGCAGCCATAGACAATATGTGAACAATTGGGTAGGGTCATGTTCAAATAAAACTTTATTCACAAATACAGGTGTTTTTACTGTAGTTGGCCACCCTGGATTTAGACCAAGGCTCATGAACAGGTTTCATCTCCTACGCTGACTTTGGTTGATGGGTTGCTGCCTGGAATACTGTATTGAGAAGGATTCTCAGGGTGGGTCTGGGCTTAATGGCCCA
Organism: Phocoena sinus; assembly: GCF_008692025.1. Lineage (NCBI taxonomy): Eukaryota > Metazoa > Chordata > Mammalia > Artiodactyla > Phocoenidae > Phocoena > Phocoena sinus. The sequence goes on from NC_045766.1 coordinate 40,481,365, forward strand.
TGAGGGCAGAGACATGTTGACTTGTGCCCACCATTTATTCCTAGCGGCTAGCACAGTGCCTGACACATAGTAGACACTCAAGTATTAATGGAAAGGATTAGTTCTAGCCCATGACTGCATGCCTGCTCGGACTGCTGTCGTCTTTTGGAGGTGAAGCAGGACTTGGGAAAGGGTATATTTTTCTCTGAACTATTTGCCCATTCAGATTTTAAAATGTGTCGTTTTATATTTACACAAGCAGGTGCATTCACTGCTGAGATTATAGCTTTTCCACACAATTAGGTATCCCATTTTTCTCTTGCTAAAATAAGATACCCTTTCAAACTCTGTATGCAGCGTTATGCAACACTGCTGGGAATGCTGATTTGCTATCCTCTCTGCTGCATTTTGCTTCTCTTATCCAGGCTTCACAATTCCATCGGCCGTCCCCGGCAGAGGTCAGCTTAGTGCTCTGATCATGCCCGGGCTCGGTCAAGAGGAAATCACTGTGTTTTCAAGGTGCTTTGCCACAGGTCATCCTGTGGCCTGTTTCACACAGCTTCCTGATATTTGCTTGATTGCCCACAAGCTGTTGGAAAAGGGTTCCAGGTCCTCCTGGTATCAGAAGTACTCAAGGTCAGTTAGGTTGCTTTAGGGAGGGCTCACCCTTTCAGAGGCTGAGCAGATTGGCAATTTGATGCCATAAAAAAAAGCCCGTGGCACTGAGGGTAGACAGGCCGTGTGGGAATGTCGCTGTGCACAGTCAAGGTTGTTACAAGAATTAAAAATGTTTACTTGCCAAACTGAGTCCTGGGGGATGCAGAGGGCTGTTATTGTGGAGAGTCTGGTACAACTCTGGATGCACATCAGAATTTGTGGTCTAGCTTTGTAAGAACACATGTGCCTAGATGTTATAAAATCAGAACTCAAAGGGGTAGAAACCGTGGGTTTCACCCTTCAGTGAGCTTGTTGAAATGTAGCACAAGTTTAAAAAGCAGATTCTAGGGTCCTACCTGAAAAATTGTGATTTACTAACTATGGAGCAGAACCCATATTCTGCATTTTTAAGACATTCCTCCCCCGTCCCAGGTGCTTCGGAAGCGGTTGAAGTACCACCCTTGAGAAATACTGATCAAGTCTAACCCCATCATTTTGTAGGAAAAACTACAGCCCTGTACCTAGTGCCCTTTTCATGCTTGGATCTAATAAGACTTCAAGGTGATCCGGTTCATGAACTTCATACCTGGGTGCCTATAATGGGACACTAGATACTTTGTGTGTGTTTCTGGGAAGAGGATGCATTGCTCTCGTCAGATTTTCATTTAGGTTCGAAATTATACATAAATTACAAGAAACACTTTCTTGGTTTGAGATAAACTCTGGCTCTGCCTAAACCAGCCGTCCTGTTTCTATGGTATTAAACAAGATTTGGTGCCCAAGAAATATAAAATAGTATGACATCTGTATGCCTTATGGCAAATGTCAAAGTGATAGCATCACAGGGGGGGCCTGGTCCTTTTTTCTTTTATGTTTGTGGCTATATAGAATGATCACTCACAGGGTTTTACGCCTAGTTTTAAAGCACCCCCTCTCCATCATTTTCTTCCAGCATGCCTGCACTGGGCTAGATATTAGGGAAACCGTCGTATGTGAAAAAACTTTTGTCCTACCTGCTAGTTGCTCGTAAATTAGTGATGAGGCAAATAGATGACTAGATGGAGACACTATGAATGAAGTGGTAGAGAGCTGTAGTAGAGGTCTGATGAAGGGCAGGGCTGTGGCAGCTCTAGTGAGGCAGCAATAGCTTTCGTTCTGGAAGATACGTTTGCAACGTAAGCGATGACTCCTATCCGTACAGGAGTAGTTTTAAAACAAAGTGCCACTGAGATTGGTCATGTTGTTTGACTTCATTCATTCATTTATGTAAAAACATATATTGTGCACCTTTAACATAAAAGGCACTGTGAAGGCTCCTTAAGATGTAATATTTAGAATATATTAAAGTTACTCCATTTTTAGTTTCAATGTTATAAATTAATTAGCATAGAAAGTACAGTGTTGTGATCAGTTGCCTCATTTCCTGTCTGGAAAGGGGTATAATATAAATTTAGTAAGTAAAAAAAAAAAAAAAAACAATATGCGGTAGATGACTACCGAATGCATTCTTTATTGACCTATGTGTGAGATGCAACAAATTACATTTTCCTTCTCAGGTTAACCTCAAAATAGTTTTGATGGTTGGTCTTGCGGGTAGAGCCAGTGGTGGTGAAGACTAAATAAAACTTTCAGGCAGTACAGATTTTTGTGTTTTCCTCTGTACAGGGTTAAATTTCTGAGTAGACAACATTTGTCTTTCCTGACCTTTACTTGCCAACTTTACACCTTATTCCCAGGGATTTCTCTGGGTGCTTTCCTGCTTCTCATTCCCCCTCCCTGTGTGTAAAAATCTGATCAACATGTCCACACTAAGACTGACCATTTCTTGGTGTATTACTCTTCCTTAAAATATTTGCCTTTTGGGAAGGGGAAGAACTGGCATAAACCAGAGATTGCAAGCTGTAATGTTAGAATTTCAGGGCTCAAAGCCAAAAGGGAAAATGATTTGGGGGCAGGAATCCTTCTTGGGTTCCTCAAATCATACTACGTTAGACCAGATTCCTGGACAGAAAGATGGACCCTTTTCCAGCCCCCCACTGCACATACAAGGAGCCTAAATCTCATACTGGTTTTGAAGGCACTTTTTAAAATTAATTAATTAATTAATTAATTTATGGCTCTGTTGGGTCTTCGTTGCTGCACGTGGGCTTTCTCTAGTTGCCGTGAGTGGGGGCTATTCTTCATTGTGGTGCGTGGGCTTCTCTTGTTGCGGAGCATGGGCTCTAAGCGCGCGGGCTTCTTGTGGCTCGTGGACTCGGTAGTTGTGGTGCATGGGCTCAGTAGTTGTTGCACACAGGCTTAGTTGCTCCGTGGCATGTGGGATCTTCCTGGACCAGGGTTCGCACCCGTGTCCCCTGCATTGGCAGGCAGATTATTAACCACTGAGCCACCAGGGAAGTCCCTTGAAGGCAGTTCTTAAAGCCATGTCAAATTGGGGACATCAACCCAACTGGCATTGGCCTTGTGGTTCCCTACCGTCGTGGCTACACCTGCTCTCTGGACGTGCTCCCTAAAGAGCCTGATAGGAAGCTATGGGCAGGAGTCAAGTGAGGCCCAGGAGGGGTTCTCTGGCCCTGTTGCCAGCTAGGAGCTTTTGGCTGACTCCCTGAGGGACTGCTCTATTGTCATAGCTACAGAGTCCTTTTTGATTAATAATTCATGCGTGTTTTATAATTCGTTATAACAGTTGGTCCCATTGGCTTCCTGAATCCCCAAGGATATTTTTAGTTAGCGTTATGCATGGAACTTTCTAGAATACATTTGTATAGCGCTCATGGAAGTTAAATTTTTGTCAAGCTTTATAGCCCAACATTCAGAAATGGAAGGGAATTTTATCAGTAATTAATTTCCTTTCAAATAGGGAATATTTTTCTTTCTGTAAACAAACGTTTTTCTTCTAATGATCTCAAGCGTATAGAATGTGAAACAATATCGTACTTCTTTTTGTAACTGCTGAAGACAAAGGAACTCACCTATCACACAAATTTAACAAGACCACTCTGGCTGCGTGCTGCTTGTTTTCTCCACAGGTTTAAGAAAAACTCTACTGGTTGGCAGTTTTTAAAGTTGCCATCTCTCAGGAGAACTTAGGTGTGTGTATGTGCTTTAAAATAAAAGAAAAAGAAAAAAGAAGGACCGTGGACCTAATATAGTATGGCCTGTTCCCCCTGACTCTCTGGAATATGTGTGGTAACTGAGGGCCAAAGAATTTATTAATCATCACTTTAGTAGTAGTAGTAGTGAAATAACCTCAACTTTTCTTTAGACTGTAAAAATATAAATCTTTAATCCCTTAGAGTTTGAATGTAGATTTCACCAAGATAATAAGATTAGGAAAATGGACCACATGGCTAAACAGTATTTGATACCGCCGTACTGCGAGATATATATATATATATATATGGCCTCCATCTGCTGTCAGGGAAGCCATCATTCAAGAAGTGGAGTTTCAATTATATTTTCATGCTATAGCATGCTTGGTGCTACCATGTGACTATGCCTCAGATTACATATGGATCAGGTGACTGATAGAGTTATTAAAGGTTTGTCCCTTGAGGAATCCCGGAGGAATTGTCCTGAACCTATAACTTAGCAGTCGTCATCTTAGTGCTTAAACTAAATGAAAACTTCACTCTCCATATTAAGTAGGTTAGGTTATGGCTCTGAGTCCTTAGCATGCGGAGTGTCATGCCCTCTGTGGTGGTCATTTTGCCACACAACTGACTAGCATTTGCACGTCCACAGCTTTGGTTCTCCAGAGCAATCTCAAATCTCCATAATAAGCATAGGATAGCATTGACACACTTCAGGTTTAAGTCTGAGACTTTTTCCTGATGCCGTATGTCTTGAAGGAATCAAATTTGCCTTCTTGAGACAGAATTATGAATTCAGGACTGCAAGATCATCCTCTCAAAGAGGTTTTTCTTATTTAAATAACCCCTCCAGGTTAGAAGTGGCAAAGACTAAAAATGGAAAGAAATGACACTCTTGGCAGGCGAGAGAAAAGAACAACTCCCTTGCCTCTGTCCTCTTGCTGGTGGGCAAGGGCGCTCGCTCTGACTTTGTTTTGAAGTGCCTGGAGCCAAAGAGCAGTTGTCAAAAGTTAATGGTATGTTACCCTAAGAAAGATGGATGCCAAGGTGGACCTAAGTAAATTCACATGCCGTCCATGCTGGCTGCTGTCAACTCAGCACATGTGCATTCACCTCCCTTCAAGGGCAGGGCAACCTTGTCTGCGATAAAAATATTACCTCCTCCTCTCTTCTGTCTTCCTGTGGCACGAATTTTGAATGATCTGCTTTATGATCTCTCTTTTATCTCCTGAATACCTAGCGACCATCCCTGAGGTACTGTTTCCTAAAATTCAGCTCTTTTCTACTCAGCATTTGCAGAATTGATTTCCCACCTAACCTCTCTGTGTGTCTTCCTCATTGTCAAAATCTGCTTCTCCTCAGAGGGTCACTGATCAGATGCCCTTGGAGCCAGATATAGCCCCTTATTGTGTGTGGCATCAATGTTAAATTTAGCCTTAGCATGGGTCCCAGGATCAGCCCCTTTGCTTTAGTCTCCTTTCGATCCAGTCTTAGAAGCCTGTGTCCATTCATAATCGACACTCATATCAGAAGCAGCAGCACTGTGTGTTCCAAGCCAGGCATATATATTGTGTAAATATAAACTGAAAGGCGCTGCCATCAATTATTCGTCCCATTCATTTCAGTGGAGCTTGAGGATGTCTCTCTGCCAAATTACTGTGTGTGTGTGTGTGTGTGTGTGTGTGTGTGTGTGTGTGTGCGCGTGCGCATTAAATAAAATGAAGGGGGACGGGTAATTTATAAAATCAGATAATTGGAAAGATATTAAAATCCTGAAACTTCTTATCTTGGCAAAGCACAGCCTGGACCATCCTTGAGGCAAAAGTGGGTATTTCTTCTTAAGATGCATTTTCAAGGTTTTGTGACCTTAGAATCTCATCTGTTGGTTTTTCAAATTTGCTTTGAAATTGGGTCTTTACATCAGGATCAACATTTATAACAACTCATTACAAACTTAATGATAAAATCCATTCCTTGATTTTAAAAATATCTTCTAAGTAAGAATTTATTGAGTGTAGGGGAAGCTTTCTTTCCTTTGAATACCATACCTAATTTTTTAAAATATAAAATTGTATACTGTATACTAGGTCTTAGACTTGGTAGTAAAATAGAACATTTGATTGAAAAGAAGGGGGCAAAAAAACCTCCTACAACTATGAAATATGCAGTACTAAATAAAAATTGTAAGGCATGTTTTCATGGTTAAGGACATCAGAAGCCTATTTTTATTTTAAATCTGTTAAAGTTAAAATGAATAGTAACTTACCCTTGGCAAAGTCCTAGAGAAAAATACCAAAAGTGATTTGAACATAGTTCTAATTTACTCCTGATCTTTCTCTAATGGAGGCTCTATTAAAATTTAATTTAATATCTTTTCTTGGAAATAACTTTTACCTCCCTGGAACTTGTAACCAAAATCATTAGTATGATATTTTTCTTTGGAGTTCTATAAAATAATACTTTTTCCTCCTAGAGGTTTTTCTTTTTTTAAGGGGTGGTGGATATTCCATAAAATACAGAGAGGTGGATGGTTTTCAGGCTTACAGTTAAGTGTTCAAAGTAAATTTAATGTTTCACTGTACTCTGTTTTCCCATTGTTTTCAGTAGCATCTCCATCATCTTTAGCTTCCGGTTTTGCAACACTGAAGCCATTTTATGGGTTTTTCTTTTCCATCTGTCACCAGGCTTTGCTCATGTGCTCTTTTATTCTCTTCTCAATGGCTTTATCCTAGTCTGGGGCTGCTTTACCCTGCCAAAGAAGGGACCACAGTAGGCATTGCCTTCTTTTTAAAATACAAAATTTTTTTTCTTTTCTGGTTCAAAAGCATTTGGTGATTCCTGCTCCAATCCACGACTCACTGCGTAACCAAGGATAAATTACTTAACCTCTCTGAGTCTGTTTCCTCATCTGTGAAAACCAATAAGTGTTTTCGTGAGGGTGAAATAAGTAAACACATGTGAAGCATTCAGCACAGTGCTTGGCACATAGAAAGCGGTCAATCATTTTTCTATTTTTTTTATTTTAGAAAATTTGGAAAATGAAGAAAACTGCATAGAGAAAAAATATCACCCAAACTCTTACTAGTCTGAGATAACTAATGATTCATATTAACGTAATTCAACCATTTCCCCCTCATATGTGTCGTAAACAAACTGCTTTGTAATCTGCTCTTCATTATAAACGTTTTCCTACATTATTAGTATTCTTTCATAACATGATTTTTAATAGCTGCATTGTATTCCATTTCTTGGCTATCCCATGACATAATCAACCAATTTGTAGACAAACATTCATTATCTTGAATAATACCTTGATAAACGTGTTTGCTACACAAGTCTTTATGCTCATCTTTAGCTTTTTCTTAAGATAAATTCCTGGAAAGACAATTACTAGGTTAAAAGTGTAAATTACTTTAAAGTTTTTGTTACTTTTTTTCATTTGCTGTCCCAAAAGTGTCTGATTTATATTCCGATTTATATTCCAATCACAGTGTAGAAGGCCATTTTCCTTTCCTTCAGACTTTTTACTCGTCTCCCTGCTTTAATCTTTCTCTCTTTCAGTGCATTTTAAGCTCAACTCCAAGCACATTCTTACTCAGACAAGATTTGATAATTTGTTCACTCTTTTTGATGTTTTGGTTGTTTCCTGTTACTAACTGCTACAAATCAAAGCTCCCCGGTTTAACAGGGAGTTAAAACTTCTCCACCTGCCAGCTCTCTCAGACTCCTAGTTTCATCACCTTCTTTTATGATTTCTCCCCATGAACTCACATTCACTACTTTCTACATTGCTTTTCTTTCCTCCAGCAAGAACTTCTTACCTCGAAACTGATCCTTAAACACCGGAATGATTTCCTGATTCTTTTTCTTCTGCCCTCTTTAATTTCTCTCCCTAGAGGCCGCTCAGCACTCACAGTAGCTCATATGTTAAACAAAATTCATCTCAAGATTCATGTCTGTTTTTGTGTTAGTTTGTAAAATGTGTTTTTCCAGTGTTTCACCTGTGTGTGCTGTTTGCATGTTAAAACTGCAGGTTGATGGCAGAGGTCTGTTCTCCCAACAGTGTCAAATCTAATGTGCTTCACTCAGCAGACGCTCAATAAATTAGAATTGGCTGGCTAACAAGTTTTCTTTTTAAGGTGAACTGTGAAGCGTTTAGCAGCTTTTGAAATGCACTTTTTTTTTGCACTCTCCCTCCCTGTCCCCCACCAAACTCTTTCATATACACTGGTTATTTCTTAAAGAACATTCAACTGTTATAGTAAATAGCATTTTAGCATAATGACCTACTAGCTCAGCATTCTATCCACTAGGTTCCCAGAATTTAGATCCTCAATCGTCTGCTTCTTTTATCGTTTTCATCCATTGAGTCCTTTTACAGGTATAGTATAACTCTAGCCCTTTTCTGTCTTTCAGACTGAAGTTGGCATGGGTGATATGAATGTATGCACATTCCGTAAGAAGGTGCTTCGGGCACCTTTTGTGCCCTACCTCACAAGCTTTTAGCTCATCTTTTTATTCTAGCTGTTAACCATCTTCCCAGGTGTAACCGGAACTGATGAACCTGTGTCTTCCCCTTTCTGTCCTGAGGCTTCTCTGCCACCACCTGGGGTATGTTTGGGAACCTACTCAGCAGTTCAGACAAGCAAAACCTGAATGCCCAGGAGGAGTTAACACCCCTCAAGGCAACCCTTCACTCGGACACAATTCTGAGGCATTCTACATGACTGCTCAGAGAGTCCCTAGCAGAATTGAGTTCACTGCCAAATGAAGAAATTAAGGCAAGAATGGAAAAGATCAAACAATTATGGAGAGGAAGTCGTTAAATAAAGCTTCATATACAGCTTTGTATATGAAGTACATAATTTACCATGTTGGCATGTGAATGATGATTTGGGTTTCAGCCATTTACTTCCTAAAATAATGGCTCCAATAATGATTTAAGACCAGGTGTAGTTCCATTTGCCAGTAGAAAACCAGACTTGTACGCTGTTTCTAGAATCATGAAAGGAAGTTCTGATTGCAGGCAAAGAATTATGAACTGTCCAAAAGTTTTCTCTAAAAGCTATCTCAAAGTCCCTGATTCTTGGATACAGTGAAGATATTAAGCTTCTATGGTAGAGAGTACTGAACTGGGTGCTGGGAGAACACAAGATGTGTAAGATACAGTCTTTACATCAGCCAAACTGGGGAGCTAAAATGCCTTTACCTCTATAAATACTTGAAAGACTGTTGGTTGCTATTAGGTGGGTTCACTAACAGAGTTTATAGCATTTGAGCCTACTTTGAAGGATTGGCCAAATCCATAATTTGCCTACTTTCACTCAAAGTTATTTTGAAGATACAGAATGATAACAGCATAAATTGCTCAGAAAAGTATAAAGTACCGCACAAATGTAAGACACTGAAAATGGTAACAAAGTACTGTTTCTGATAGTTAGGTTATAAGAATATGCAATTTAGGACTTAAACTTCTAGTAGCACTTATCATTGATTAAAGAATAGATAAGTAATCCTATATTTTAATTTTGTTTTTCACTTCGTTTTTAGAATTCTAGTGAAGTTTTAAAATTTAAATTGCTATTTGTATTATCTATCACTTGTGCAATAATTCCAATCTCAGTTAATAATATGACAGCCTGTTTTTTTATTGAGATATGATATATTAGTTTCAGGTATACAGCATAATGATTCAATATTTGTATATGTTGCAAAATGATCCACCACAGTAAGGTCTAGTTAACCACACATAGTTATGCATTTTTTTCCTGTGATGAAAATGTTTAAAATCTGTTCACTTATCAACTTTCAACTAAGCAGTACAGCCTTATTAACTATAGTCAGCATGCTGTACATTATAACCCCAGGACTTATTTTTTTTTTGTAAGTGGGAGTTTGATATCTTTTAACCACTTTCACCCATTTTGCTCACCTCTGGCACCCACCAGTCTATTCTCTTTATCTATGAGTTTGGTTTTTGTGTTTTTGTTTTGTTTTGTTTTTATTTTCCACATATAAGCGAGATCATAAGGTATTTGTATGACATCCTGTTTTTTGGCATAGGTTTATGCTTGAACATAAGGTTTTGACTGACATTTGAATACATTTAGAGAATCACCTCAGTATAAAGGTGATTTCTTGAAATATCTTGATAGAAGCTAGTATTTTGCTAGAGTTGTTTCTCTCTATTCCTCTTAAAAAATCTTTCCCAGAGGAAAGAACTCTATACAGTAGTCCCTCAGTATCCACAGAGGATTGGTTCTTGGATACCAAAATATGAGTCACTCAAGTTGCATATTAAATGGTGTAATATTTACATATAACCTATGCATATACTTTAAATCATCTCTAGATCACTTATAATACCTAATACAATGTAAATGCTGTGTAAATAGTTGCTGGCATGACAAATTCACTTTTTGCTTTTGGGAACTCTCTGGTATTTTTTTGGAATTTAAAAAAATTGAAGTATAGTTGACATACAGTATTATGTTAGTTTCAGGTGTACAACATAGTTATTTGACAATCAGGTATGTTACAAAATGATCACTACAGTAAGTTCAGTAACCGTCTGTCACCATACAAAATTATTACAGTATTATCAACTACAGTCATACCTCCGAGATATTGTGGGTTTGGTTCCAGACTGCCGCAATAAAGCAAATATTGCAATAAAGTGAGTCACAAATTTTTTGGTTTCCGATTGCGTGTAACAGTTATTTTTACATTATAGTCTATTAAGTGTGCAATAGCATTATGTCTTAAGAAACCAATGTAATGTAACTCAATTTAAAAATACTTTATCTTTTTTCATCCGCTGAGTCCACTGAGTAAGATAGGTAGTTTGTGATTGACATGTACACACTGCTGTATTTAAAATGGCTAACCAACAAGGACCTACTGTATAGCACAGGGAACTCTGCTCAATATTATGTAAGAACCTAAATGAGAAAACAATTTGAAAAAGAATAGATACATGTATATGTATAACTGAATCACTTTGCTGTACACCTGAAACTAGCACAACATTGTTAATCAACTATACTCCAATATAAAATAAAGTTTTAAAAAAACAATTTACAGAAACAATTTCATGGCTTGAAATGAAGACTTTCTGAAAAAAATATTTTATTGCTAAAATGTGCTAACCATTATCTTACAATGTGGGGTTGCCACAAACCTTCAACTCTTAAAAACAAACAAACAAACAAAAAATTGAAGCACAATAAAACAAGGGGTGCCTATATATTCCTTATGCTGTGTATTACATCTCCATGATTTATTTATTTTATAACTCGAAGTTCGCACCTCTTAATCCCCTTCACCTATTTCACCCAACCTCCCACTCCCTCTCCCCTGGCAACCACCAGTTTGTTCTCTATATCCATAAGTCTGTTTCTGTGTTCTTCGGTTTGTTCGTTTGTTTTTTAGATTCCACGTATAAATGAAATCACATAGTGTTTGTCTTTCTCTGCCTAATTTATTTCACTTAGCATAATACCATTTTGTTGCAAATGGCAAGATTTCATTCTTTTTTATAGATGAGTTATATTCCTTTGTACATACATGTACCATATCTTCTTTTATCCATTCATGTATTACTGGACTTTTAGGTTGCTTCCATATCTTGGCTATAGTAAATGGTACTACAGTGAACATAGGGGTGTATATATCTTTTTGAATTAGTGGGGTTTTTTCCCTTGGGTACATACCCAGAAGTAGAATTGCTAGATCGTTTGGTAGTTGTATTTTTAATTTTTTGAGGAACCTTCATACTGTTTTCCATAGTGGCTGCACCAATTTACATTCCCACCAACAGTGCACAAGAGTTCCCTTTTCTCCACACCCTTACCAACACTTGTTATTTGTGGTCTTTTTGATGACAGCTATTCTGACAGGTGTGAGGTGATATCTCATTGTGATTTTGATTTGCATTTCCCTGATGATTAATGACATTGAGCATCTTTTCATGTGTCAGTTGGGCATCTGTATGTCTTCTTTTGAGAAATGTGTATTCAGGTTTTCCGCCCATATCTTTTTTTTTTTTGCGGTATGCGGGCCTCTCACTGTTGTGGCCTCTCCCGTTGCAGAGCACAGGCTCCAGACGCGCAGGCTCAGCGACCATGGCTCACGGGCCCAGTCGCTCCGCGGCATGTGGGATCTTCCCGGACCGGGGCACGAACCCGTGTTCCCTGCATCGGCAGGCGGATTCTCAACCGCTGCGCCACCAGGGAAGCCCCTCTGCCCATTTTTTAAATGGATTTTTAAAATTTAATTGTATGACTTCTTTATATGCTTTGGATAATAACCCCTTATCAGATACACCATTTGCAAATAGCTTCTCCTGTTCATTAGGTTGCCTTTTTGTTTTGATGTGCAAAGGCTTTTTAGTTTGATGTAGTTCCATTTGTTTATTTTTGCTTTTGTTTCCTTTGCCTGAGGAGGCAGGGCCAAAAAAATATTGCTGAGATCAGTGTCAAAGAGCATACTGACTGTGTTTTCTTCTAGGAGTTTTACGGTTTCAGGCCTTAAAGTCTTTAATCCATTTTGAGTTTATTTTTGTATATGGTGTAAGAAAATGATCCTCTTACTGAGGCCACACTGGTGTGCAGGACTGGCCCCCAGTACAGCTGGCTGTAAGGACTGTCTACAACTGTTGCAGGTGCTCTGGTGTGCAGGGCTGACCCCTGGGGTGGGAGCCGCTTTGGGGGGATGCCGGTGCCTGCCAAGGGTGCCCGATGGGATGGGCAAGGCTGAGGGCCACGTTGGAGGAGCTCTGGTGCTGGCTGAGGGCACCTACCTGGGCTGGTGGGGCAGGGTTTCTTTCCAAATATTTTCTGTCTGCAGCTGGTTGAATCCACAGATGTGGAACCCACAGATACAGAGGGCTGACTATACATGAAGTTGTACTGTTTTAGAAATGAAATGCCAAAATTTAACTCCACTACAGTAAAAAATATAGGCCCGGTTCCAAGACCTCCACCATGATTTGAATTAAAAGAGTAAATCAGTGGACACAATAGGAAGGAAACGTGTGGTATGCTTTCAGTTATACTGAATACACCAATATTTGTTAAACGTGCATTATGGAATTATTTCCTGTACCTCATAGATCTTTCCAAGGAAAAAAATTAAAGACACGTGTTACACTGAATAGCAAGGTAGTGTGAATTTTAAAAGAGTTATTCTGCAGGATGTCTCTTCATTCTCCATTGTCAGGAGAACTGTTATGAAACTCTAGAATTAAATATGTTGTGCTAATGTGCTGAGTCCATTTACATTCTATGGAATAATTTTATTTGTTCTGCACTAGCTGGCTGGCAGAGAAAATGAACAGTGTTTGGTGATATTTTAAAGTTGTAATTTCATCAGCAACCGACTTAGGGGATCCAAATATAAGTCTGGAAATGAAGTGTTGTGTGCTATATTTGGCTACTCTGAAGACTGAAATATAACTTTTTCCACCACTTCCCAGTGAGTTTTTCCTGAGAAGTCAGTTGTCATTGTTCTGGCAAGTTTCTTTTCATCCTAAACTGTGCTAACATTTAGAAGGAAAACTACGAAGGTTCTTTACCAGAAGAACATATTTTAAAGATAATTTTTTTTAATTACAGGAATTTTAAAAAAAATATTAAACTATGTAGATGTGTCTTCACCTTATTCTGGGCCCATACCCCAGAGACAATCCTGTTTAACAGTTTCTTTTATTTTAGTTTTCTAGTGATTGTGAGTATAATTTTAAACAATATATGTATGCCTTCATTTATTTATCAACCTTAGACCCTATACATATGATGGAGGACTGCAACTGTAAGAAGATGCCAAAACTCTTGGCATTCTCAAGAGATATGTTATAAGAATTTCAATTCTCCTGAGTCATACATGCTGCTGTATTACTTAATTTCTCCCTTAAAGTTCTACTTAACTTTAACTGTGATTCTTAACTGGAAGGGAAAAGAGTGTGCTATGGCCCCAGTCCACCAGAAGAATGTATCAGAATCTTTGGGAAGGTCTTTTTCAAAGTACAGATGTCTTCCTTCCTACCTCCAAGGGAAGCTTGCTTACCCGGTTGAAAGTCAGTGTGTGTAATTTCAGATGTTACTAGTTGGGAGTACACTGTGCAGATAATGTAGAAGCAGGGGAAAAAAAGTTAAGAATAAAATATATAAAGGCCAAGATATTTAAGTGGTGTGAACAGTTCTTTTCAGGTTGAGGCATCTTTGTTTTAGGTCTCTTCGTTTTCTGTTTCTCCTATTATTCCGTTATCAGCCCTAGCAGAGGGCTTTCCATTTTGTTTACTTCACAAGAGTTCCTGCATAAGCATTAACCAGCAGAGAACAACAAAGCAAAGCAGAGGTTTGGATGCCACAGCATAGGACGGCTTACTGCTGAGATGAGTTACTAGCTTATACATTCTAGATTAGGGCGAGTCAGATTTATATCCAGTAAAATTACTATCACAGGGCCTTCTGGGTTCAGTGGAATAGCTGAAACTCTTGAGTTCAACTCCATGAATGCCAATCCATCATCTTTTGTACCTTTAAACCTGATAGAAAACTCTTAGAGGTCTGTAATTCTGTGTATTTGAAGATCAACCTTACTTGGTACAGTAGAGTCTACAAACGACAACAGTGACAAGGATGAGATTGTCTAAAGGGTTAGTTCCACAGTACTTTGAGTTCTCACTACAGCACCTGAGGGGAAGTGAAAAGCCTAAGATGAGAAATACTCATGGGGTTCTCTACTTGTTTTATCTGCAGACGGCAGCTGAATATGTAAAATCTCGACTCCCAGAGGCCCTTAAACAGCATCTTCAAGACTACGAGAAAGACAAAGAAAATAGTGTTTTGTCTTACCAGACCATCCTCGAACAGCAGATTCTATCAATTGACCGAGAAATGCTAGAAAAATTGACTGTGTCCTATGATGAAGCAGGTATGTTGGTCTTTAATAGACACACACACACAAACACACACACACACACACACAATGTTTTTTCCCTGAAAAAATTTCTTTTTAGATTTTGGTTAAACTAGGTCCTTTTCTTTGGTAGAAGATGAAGGGCAGACTGGATTCAAAGTTATATAACATGGATTAACAGTAAGTTTCTTCTCTGCAGTTTTAGTATCAAAGATTTCATCAGGAGATTTCTAAAAATGGCTCTTAAATATCAAATCCCTTTAAAATTTTGGTTCTTTTTTAAATGGAATTGTTCTGGCCTTTTATCAACCATGTGCTCCTGTTGATTTAATCTTTTAAAGTGTCACTTCAATTTTGGATACCAGCTGAAAACTTTTACATCCAATAATCCAAGAACTGTTAGTTGCTTCAAGTGTTATTTTTTAATTTCAGAGTTCTTCTTTTCTAAAGAGGTACCATTTTTTTCCTGAAGTTTCAAGCTGAACTTGGCTTTCTTTTCCTTAAGCTTCTCAGATGAATCCTAGCCCCTAACACCACACTGGACACTTTGGTTCACTGCCTTCCATAAGTTCATATTATCCAAAGGAGCTTATTAATGAAGGCCTGGATAGACCTCCTTACAACACCATTTTATCTATTACGTGGTTTGTTGGCTAAAACCTAATTTTAATGAAACCAGTGCAGTATTACTTGGAATTATTAAAATCTTTAATAAAATTAAACTTATTCAGGAAAAATATCTTGATTAAAATTGTCATACCACCCCTGCCCGCCCCCCCCACACCCCGCCAGAAATGGAGAAAAAAGTATGGGAAAATAGGTTTCTAATGGTTAAACATTGGAGGTATTAATTTCCTTTTTAATACCAGGAGCTTCTGTTTTTATTTCTACAGGAAGTTGTTACTTTACATCTCATTTTCTTTCACATGATCTTAAACAGTCTCAATGCTGACGTTCTTAACATTTGATTTCAAGCTTGAATAGCAAACCGAAGAGCAGATTTTTAAAAAAACGCTGCACATGCCTAACCACTGATGCAGTTTTTCTAGTTATTAAGCTGTCCACATTTTCATTCAGCCTTTTAACCTCTTTACATCCACATGATAGATACCCATTTCTAGCCTCACCCAGGACATTTCTACTCTCTCTGATTCTCCTTTGCTTTATTATGTTTTCCAGATACAATGGCTCTCTTCTGCCTGTTGGGTATTTATTTATTTGGTCTCTGTATTTGTCTTGTGTTTAACATTCTTCTCTTTGGAATTCTCATTCATCTCCTCTCTCATCCCCAGTGGAGTAAAGTAAGGCTATGATCAGCCCAATCAAAATAATATTTAAATTTTCATAGCATCTCAGAGATCATAGAAGTCAAATAGTCCATCTACTTCCTGTACCCATAATCACTTTTTAAATTTTATTGAAGTATAGTTGATTTACAGTGTTGTGTTAATTTCTGCTGTATAGTAAAGTGATTCAGTTTTATATATATATATATATATATATATATATATATATTCTTTTTCATATTCTTTTCCATTATGGTTTATCACAGGATATTGAATATAGTTCCCAGTGCTATACAGTAGGACCCTGTTGTTTATCCATCCTATGTATAGTAGTTTGCATCTGCTAACCCCAAATTCCCAATCCTTCCCTCCCCCACCCCACTTCCCCCTTGTCAACCACAAGTCTGTTCCTTATGCCTATGAATCTGTGTCTGTTTCATAGATATGTTCATTTATATTGTTGTTTAGATTCCACATATAAGTGATATATGGTATTTGTCTTTCTCTTTCTGACTTACTTCACTTAGTATGATAATCTCTAGGTCCATCCATATTGCTGCAAATGGCATTATTTCGTTCTTTTTTATGGCTGAGTAGTATTCCACTGTATATATGTACCACATCTTCTTTATCCATTCATCTGTCAGTGGACATTTAGGTTGCTTCCATGTCTTGGCTATTGTAAATAGTGCTGCTATGAATGTAGGGGTGCTTGTATCTTTTCAAATTATAGTTTTGTCTGGGTATATGCCCAGGAGTGGGATTGCTGGATCATATGACAACTCTATTTTTAGTTTTTTGAGGAACTTCCATACTGTTTTTCACAGTGGCTGCACCAATTTACATTCCTACCAACACTGTAGGAGGGTTCCTTTTTCTTCACCCCCTCTCCAGCATTTATTATTTGTAGATTTTTTAATGATAGCCATTCTTACTGGTGTGAGCCTCTGTTTCCTCATTGTAGTTTTGATTTACATTTCTCTAATAATTAGTGATGATGAGCATCTTTTCATGTACCCGTTAGCCATCTGTATGTCTTCTTTGGAGAAACCTCTATTTAGGTCTTCTGCCCATTTTTCGATTGGGTCGTTTTTGTTGTTATTGAACTGTGTGAGCTGTTTGTATAGTTTGGAAATTAAGCCCTTATTGGTTGCATCATTTGCAAATATTTTCTCCCAGTCCGTAGGTTGTCTTTTCATTTTGTTTATGGTTTCCTTTACTGTGCAAAAGCTTATAAGTTTGATTAGGTTCCATTTGTTTATTTTTGCTTTTACTTCTATTGCCTTGGGAGACTGACCTAAGGAAACGTTGGTATGATTTATGTCAGAGAATGTTTTGCCTATGCTCTCTCCTAGGAGTTTTATGGTGTCATGTCTTATGTTTAAGTTTTTAAGCCATTTTGAGTTTATTTTTTGTGTAGGGTGTGAGGGAGTGTTCTAACTTCATTGATTTACATGTGGCTGTCCAACTTCCCCAATACCACTTGCTGAAGAGACCGTCTTCTCCCCATTGTATATTCTTGCCTCCTTTGTCAAAGATTAATTGACCATAGGTGTGTGGGTTTATTTCTGGGCTCTCTATTCTGTTCCATTGATTCATATGTCTGTTTTTGTGCCAATACCACAGTGTTTTGATTATTGTAGCTTTGTAATATTGTCTGAAATCTGGGAAGGTTATGCCTCCTCCTTTGTTTTTCTTTCCCTCAGGATTGCTTTGGCAATTCTGGATCTTTTATGGTTCCATATAAATATTAGGATTACCCATAACCATTTTATAATGAGAAAACTGAGACCCACAGATTTGCCTGAAGTAACACAGTTACTTAGTTGTAGAGCTGGGACTCCAGCCTCCTCATTGCTAATCCAGCTGGGCTTTCACCATATTAATGCAGGTTCTCATTCACTCAGTAGTCATTTGTTGAATGCATAGCAATATGCTAGGCAGTTGGAAGAAAGGGGTATGAGTATAGAAAAGGAAAACAGAGACCTTCCTTAATAAAGTCTAGCTGGGCGCTGAAACATAGATATATGACTTCTGAAGAAAAATTCCTGAGGATTTTGAAATAAGTATGCTGTGTAATATGCACAAGCATTTTAAGTTAAGCTGAGGGGATGTGGCGTAAAGGAATAATGAAAGTGGCTCAAGTTTTCAATGGAATTCTTTAGGGGAGGCATTTGCCTAAACCCTGAGGGACAAACAATGAACATGGGTTTGTGAGGAGAAGAGAGATGCAGTCCATGTGATGAAGGGACCTAAGGGGACACCAAGACGGGAATCAACGTCAGCTGCAACCTCCCACCACTCAACTTTTCCTTCCTCAGGAATAATTTTCCACTCACCTGCACTGTTGTTGAGCAATGATTAATCTAATCTGCAGAGGGACATTCGTACGTGACCCTTAGGAACAAATACTTTGGCGTGGAATTAATCTATCAATAAACTCTACAGCATGAAATAGTGGAAATAACTACAGGATTGAGAGTTAGAGGATCTAAATTCCCAGCCTTTCCTCTAGCTTAATACTGGTATGATTAATGCCTAGATCCTCTGTTTCTTCATGTATAAAGTTGGGCTAATAAAACCTCACAGGGTTATTATGATAGTAAAATATATTATATTTGGGGAAGTCCTTAGTCCTTCATATTGCAAATGCCACTAGTGCTGAATGAGAACAGATTTGGATCTTGTCTACCACTGAGACCAGTTTAAAATGCTTGTTGAGTTTTTTCTTGACATGCGGTGTTTGGGGAGACAGCGGCAAATTCTTAAAAATATCTTCAGAAGCTCTGAGAAGTCAGGCAACAACTACCTTTAAATCACCCGCTCCAGGCTCCGTTTGCCCTTGGTCATTCCTGCATGAGGTGACACATGAATGTCACTGTAAGTTGTGAAATCAAAACACTGCCTTCTCCTCCACTACCCATATATGAACATATGAACGATTTTATTCCAAAAAAGAGGAGAAAATATCAAAAGTTACTACTATCTAACAGAAAAGAATTTCATCATGATACAAAGGAATCAGGACAGAAAATTGGTAATAATATCTAACACCTTCAGATACAAACATCTTACACTAAGTCACTCATTTGCTTTAAACTGCTTAGCTTCTTTCCATGCTTTCCCAGTTTTACTTCCTTGCATTCTTAATTCAGCTCTCCCAGTTTTAGGAAGTAGTTCATTGTTAATTAGACAATATCCTGGTCTCTTGAGAGGTTAATTTGTCTTTAATGCTCAACCACTGATAAATCAGCCTGAGTGACTTAATGACAGTTACCACCATCTGTGGCTTCTAAACGTCTAAAAGCAGTTAATGAAAAAAAAATACCTAGATGCTTGTCTGAAAGCATTGGCTCAGGACCTTTTCTCCCTCCTTTCTCTTTCTCTCTCAGTATCCTCTCGCCCCCTTTAAATACATATATATCTTAATGCTTTACTCATTCACAGTTCAACTCTCCAGCAACCTGACATACTTGAAATCCAGCAAAAAATGGGGAGAAAGCTAAAGCCACATGCAACCATACCATGCCACAGACGCTATAGTTTCTCACCTAGGATTTATATATTATTATTTTATATAGTTCTGACCAGTTAGGTTATATTTTCCAATATGACATTTTCTTTTTAAAAATTATTTTTCTGAATTTGAGTGTTACACTTTTATTGCAGAAATAAATAGAAATAAGTAGAAGGGTATAATAAGAGACTAATAATTATCTATAATCCTACCATTGTAAACATTTTGGGTATATTTCCCTCACTCTAAGCTTTTTTTTTTTTTTTGCGGTACGCGGGCCTCTCACTGTTGTGGCCTCTCCCATTGCGGAGCACAGGCTCCAGACGCGCAGGCTCAGTGGCCATGGCTCATGGGCCCAGCCACTCCACGGCATGTGGGATCTTCCCGGACCAGGGCACAAACCCGCATCCCCTGCATCGGCAGGCGGACTCTCAACCACTGTGCCACCAGGGAAGCCCTTTGGTTTTGTTTTTGCTACTATGAGTAATGCTGCAATGAATATATATATTTGTCTGCATTTCATGTGACTCTAGGGAACAGACTTTAGAAAACGTGGGTGTAGAATTAGAATTAGAAGGTGAGGGAAGGTGATGATACTTATACTTAGAGCAGACAGAGCAGCAAGATATAAGAGCAAAGAGCAAGTCCATAGAAATCCATAAAAAGTAGTCATCATATCCCCAGCATTGCACACTACACTCTAAGTCAAATCAGCACTCACAGACCCTGTATTACAGAGTTGACATCATTGATCTCCATAATGGTGGCCTTCATTCACAGAGATACAGTTCAATAACGTTAATTATACTCTGTATATAAAAATAGGGATTGTATAAACCAGTTTATAAAGATTTTCATCCAAATGGTTTATTTTTAAGTTTGACTGTTAATAGGAATAAAGATGTTTTGTAGTATAATTGAAAGAGGTCTTGGAGCCAAAAGACCCAGATTCTATTCCTAGCTCTGCTGCCAACCAAATATATGACCTTGAATGAGTCACCAAACCTCTCTAAAGCCTATTTCCCTATAAATCGAACGTATGAACAGGATCTCATTGATGTCTTCCATTTCTAAAACTATGATTCTGGTATCTTGACAGTGGAAAACTCAGGCAGCCATAGTTTCTGCAAGGTTGCACTTAACTTCTTCTTGAATCTTCTGCTTTCTCTGTTGCTTTTCTCCTCTCTCCCCAGACAGCCCATGTAATTTGTTTATAATATCTGACTAAAAGAAGACCACCGCTTAGCTATGCTGGCATCTGCACATGAATTTGCCCAGTCATACTTCTGTTCGTGGGAAGGGCACTGAGACTGTATGAGTGAAGCAAAAGTAGATTTTGGAAGGAGACGTTCTGAGCCATCGTTCATGGATTCTTGTTAAGATTGCTTAGATTTTTTTTTTTGCGGTACGCAGGCCTCTCACTGTTGTGGCCTCTCCCGTTGCGGAGCGCAGGCTCAGCGGCTATGGCTCACGGGCCCAGTCGCTCTGCGGCATGTGGGATCCTCCCAGACCGGGGCATGAACCCGTGTCCCCCGCATCGGCAGGCAGACTCCCAACCACTGCACCACCAGGGAAGCCCTGCCTAGATATTTTTATTAGCACTTAATAATGCTAAGCAAAATCTAGCATGAGAAGATATGGTTTGCATTTGATCCATTAATGTTTTTATTTGAATGGGAGCACAAGTTCATACACATTTCAATAGATTGGGTTTAGTAGAGAGAAATTTCCAAGGAAAACAGTTGCATGACTTGAAGAGATCAAAATAGCATTTCACACTGTCTCAGAGAGCGTCATGAACCTAAATATTTATTATTTGTCATAGTGGGCAAAAGCTGAAGGGTTGAAATAGCCCGAGAGGGAATCTTTTCTCGCATTATTTATTTTTATGCTTGTACATTATTCATATTTCTCTAAGCAATCTCAAATCGTTTATAATTTTTTCTTAAGTTCGGGCATAAATAATCTACACATTCCCTTGTTAAAGTAGTGTGATTTGTAATGCCTTGTGTTTGAGGGAATTGTGAGGAGAGTAGGCCCATTTATTTGAGAATGATACTCTCTGTTGCACAATCAAGAACCCTAAGGCATGGGGAACAGAAGTAGCTCTGTTCCTTTGGGAAGAGCTGGCTATGCCTGTAAGAGGGTGGACAGTCCAGCGGTGGTATCTTGCTTCTAGCCTCGGGACAGTTGCCTAAGTTGCTTCTTTGATCTCCTCTCAGAGTTAAACCTAAGACCAGCAAAGGTTTTATTTGTTCTTACAGTTCACTAGAAACCCAGACAACTTTCCAATGAGCACATGTTTCTACCATGTAGAAAGAACACTTACGAGTAGAAAGCGGACCAGACAGTGCAGATGAGGGAGAAAACTCAGCCAGCTGTTTATATTGTGTTCATTTGGGCATCATTTAAAGCTGGGGGCCTGCAGATCCATTGACAGGTGTCAGGCAATCATGTAGGATTTTCCCAGAGGTGGTGAGGAAGGAGGAGTAGCATTGATTTGTTAGCCTTTGCTTGGTGATTGCCTGATGCAGCCTGACATTAGAAATGCGTGAGAGCTGAGCCCAAGCAAAGCTACTTGCCATGAAGAGACACCAAGTACTGAAATGTACTTTTTGGAGAAATGGCTTTTTGAAAGGGTGGCGAATGTGCTGTAAGCAATTTAGGAAGTAGCTGGAGGGTTCCCTCCTACTGAGCTTATTTTATTCTTCTTAATATAGACGGTACCCAAAAGTTACATCTCTGAGTTAATTGAGCCATTAGTGTCTGAGTAATCAGTGATCTCAAAAGGAAAACCATTTACTGTCATGGAGAAAAAAATTGAACACACATCGAGAAACCAAACCCAGGAAAGAGACTGTAAATTATTTAGGGCCCTTTCAGGTTTTCTAAGAATATAAAAAATTCAGTAAAAGGCCTTTGCAGAAAGTTTTTCACTCTAACAAATAGAGTGAATTTCTCAGTCTGTTTCTCAAACAGGTCCTAAGCGAAGAGGTGGCTTTAGGTTTCCTTAATTTATATCTTTAATCAGAACCTCATTTCTGGGCTCAAAAGATGTTCTCACCAAGGCTTTCTGTCAGGATTTGGAAGGAAGAGAAAAACAGGGAAACTTAAGAAACACGTCGTAAAGGGAAATTTAATATTGGTTGTGTAACCTCTGACACCAACTTCTGAATTTCTGTAAAAAGTTAAATCTTTTATTTTTCCATTATGAGAGTAATATAAATATGTTTTAGAACATTTTTAAAATATGGAAAAATAGAAAAGGAAAAGATAATCTCTAATTCCACCACCAAAACATAACCACCATCTTTTAGTATATTTACTTCTAGTCATTTTTCTCTGCTGGGTTTTAATAATTTGTGCCCAATTTTATACCTTTTTTCTCATTTAACACTAAAATATAATCATATTTCTCAATGCTCTTACAAGTTACTCAAAAGTAATTCGTAATGACTGCATAGTATCTTACTGAATGGATATGCCACAGTTATTGTTCCCATAACCTTTTAACATTTTCAGCATGGCCCCTCTTGTTTATTTGTGTTTCATTTCTTGTCACCATATAGAATCCCTGAATTTGGAGGTCTGTTTCTTATCTGTGAAAAGATGAGAATGGTGGTATGATTAACAAAAACATAATGAAGACTTCTGTAATGCAGCCAATTATTAGTCGTATAACAGTGGGAGCAGAGGACTAAAAGAGGTAGTTAAAATCCACTTATAAACTGATAACTTCTTTCTGGCCAGTAATACCAATCTTTTTAACCAAACTTGATTTGAGTTTCAGTTATAATTCTTATACTTCCCCCTTTATATCATAGATTTAAAAAGTCAAAAGATAAAGTGGGGGGGAGTAGCAACTAAACAGAGTGACTTTGACATCTACAAACTAGAAAACTATCCACCATGGCTGTTTGAAAGTACCCAAATATGTGATTCACCAGCCCTGGGGTTGGTTTCTATGTCTGTGGCGAGACATTGTGCCTCTCTTTGCTTGGTTTCATCGACTGTAAAAAAGGACATTGGGGGGCTTCCCTGGTGGCGCAGTGGTTGAGAGTCCGCCTGCCGATGCAGGGGACACGGGTTTGTGCCCCGGTCTGGGAGGATCCCACATGCCGCGGAGCGGCTGGGCCCGTGAGCCATGGCCGCTGAGCCTGCGCGTCCGGAGCCTGTCCTCCGCAACGGGAGAGGCCACAACAGTGAGAGGCCCGCGTAACGCATAAAAAAAAAAAAAAAAAAAAAAAAAAAAAGGACATTGGATTAGATATTTTCTGAAGTCTTTCCCAGCTTTAACAATGTGTGTGATTTTGTGCTCAGTTCATTTAACGCTCATTGGTTCATTCAGTTATTTACTCTGTAAACATTGACCGAGTGCCTAGGAGCCAGGCATGGTGCCTGCCACTGGGAATGCCCAGGTGACTGCGTGGCCCTTCACTCCAGGTGTGTGTACACATCTGTGTGGGAGTGGGAGGACAGAGTGACAGTGGTAGAAACGTAACTAGAGTGCAGTGGAATTAGTGCTACAGAGTGTGTGTTCAGAGGACAGTGAATGGGTAGAGGAGGAAAGAGTTAGGTTTGGGATTGAGAAAGAATTCTTAAATAAATCAGAAAATCATAAGAGAACCCGTAAATCTTTTGAGCTGTTTGTCTTGAATGTCAGTTGCATGTTTAAAGGCAGGTTTATTATGAGTGATGCTTTTTTTCTTCTTTGCTCAGTAACTGGTGATGTGCCAGCGCCTTATACAGACCTATTCTTTTTTTTTAATTTTTTTAAATTGAAGCGTAGTTGATTTACAATGTTGTATTAATTTCTGCTGTATAGCAAAATGATTGTTTTTTATATATATTCTTTTTTATATTCCTTTCCACTGTGGTTTATTATAAGATATTGAATATACTTCCCTGTGCTATACAGTAGGACCTTATTGTTTATCTATTTTATATATAGTACTTTGTATCTGCTAATCGCAAACTCCTAACTTATCCCTCTCCCGTCCTTCTCCTTTGGTAACCATAAGTTTGTTTTCTATGTCTGTGAGTCTGCTTCTGTTTTGTAGATAAGTTCATTTGTATCATATTTTAGATTCCACATATAAGTGATATCATACGATATTTGTCTTTGTCTGATTTACTCACTTAGTATGATCATCTCTAGATCCATCCAAGTTGCTGCAAATGGCATTATTTCATTCTTTTTTTACGGCTGAGTAGTATTCCATTGTATATATATATACACCACGTCTTCTTTATCCATTCATCTGTCAATGGACGTTTAGGTTGCTTCTGTGTCTTGGCTATTATAAATAGTGCTGCTATGAACGTTGGGGTGCATGTACCTTTTCAAGTTAGTTTTCTCTGGATATATGTGCAGGAGTGGGATTGCTGGATCATATGGCAACTCTATTTTTATTTTTTTGAGGAACCTCCATACTGTTTTCCATAGTGACTGTACCAATTTACATTCCCAGCAACAGTGTAAGAGGGCTCCCTTTTCTTCATACCCTCTCCAGCATTTATTATTTGTAGACTTTCAGTGATGGCCATTCTGACTGATGTGAAGTGGTACCTCACTGTAGTTTTGATTTGCATTTCTCTGATAATTAGTGGTGTTGAGCGTCTTCTCATGTGCCTGTTGGCCATCTATACAAACCTATTCTTAACCTCTGCTGTAACATCACCTTCTACATTCTAAGTGCCGCTGTCCAACTAATTTTAGTTTACATCAATTAGCTTATATTAATATGCTTATCAGCATCACCTGCTTTCTTATGAGATCTCTCCCGCCACAGAAAGAAGAAATGATAATTCAGACTGAATTTTGTAAAAGTGATATGATGGGGAGTTATTTTTTTAAAAATCACATTTTCCAACTTCAAGTTACCTTTTTAGTAGAAGGCCTCATATGCACTCTGAGAATAAATTGATCCAAGTTTTGCAGTGTGCAAATAAAATTTTAAATTGTAAAGAACTTTGCCGAGAATACTGGAAACTGCTGGCTAATACTGAGGTTTAGAATAAGGACGTGCTGCCTCTGGTGATTAAAACATTTGACTAGAGCTGTGTTTTACCTTTCTAATCAAGTTATCATTGTTTGCCAGGAGGGAAGTAATGTTACTACCTGCTCTAAAGTAGTATTTGATTACAAGGCCTGGAGAAAATGTGTACACTTCAAAGAAAATAATTGTACCAGGTGGTCACAATTTAGACTGCATCGGCCAGCCAGAGACAGGATGCCGCTGCCATCTGTATCTCTTCCTTTCTGTACTATGGGAATTTTGTAACCAAGTTTCCTTAGATCTTGTTGGAATGCATGTAATAACTCTTAATGAGATCCAAGTTAATGGTAAGACCTTCAGTCTGTAGGGAAAAATCGGATAGTTTTTGAAGTGCCAGAATTTCTAATGTACTGTGACTGTCCATTTGTAGTGGTGAGATGTAAGCCAAAGGCATCCTCTGGCTGACTTTCAGACTCGGAAGATCTGTAATCATAGGCAGCTGGACTGCTGTTTAATGTCATTTTGCAAGAATGTCATTTTGCAAGAAATTCAATCTTCAAGAGCTACTAGATATTCCAGTCTCATCTGGTAAATTGCCTCCTGAAAGGCATTGTTTTTAAGCCACCTGCTATTGCCCAGAGGAATTCTCTTTGTGTTTCTTTCTTTACTCATGTCCTTGTCCCAAGGCTGTGTGGCTTAGGCTATTTCTGATGCTGGTTTGATGAGGTTTCTGCAGTATATAAAGAGGCACCTGAATGTGCTCTTGTAGTTCTGTAATCAGTCCAAGGGAACTGTAAATCAGCTATGTAGAAATCACTAGGACAAACACTGTTCATTCAACACAAATGTTTACTGTGTGCCAGGTTCTGGCTAGGTGCTGAGAGTCTAAGAAATGGGGAAGGACAGTCAAATCAGAGGTCTTCTCCCTTTGAATTTATTGCTAATCTGGACTACTGTCTCTATAAATCTGTTCTGTAAGAGGTGCTTCAAAATGACACCTTAGCTGGCTTCTTCCTTACCTGAGCCAGGGCCTTCCATTCCTCTGATCTCAGTCCTTCTCATTCAAGGAGGTAACACAAATTACACGTTTGTTATTTATATCCTACTTGCTTCCTGAAAGTCCAATTTGCTATACATACAATAATAATGTTAAAATAAAAACAGAAAATCAAAGCCAAAACGGAGGAAGGAAACAAACGCACTAACCATAAAGAACAGACAAAATGAAACAGTTTTTCATTGGAGACAACTTCTAATACTAAAGTTGATGGAGACTTTTTCACAGGGTACCTTGTACTTTGGATCTTGAGCAACATTATCTCAGCTTGAGTTTACCAGAAGCAGAGGCTGAAACAAAAGGCTTGAGTGCAGACAGTTAATCTAGGAATGCAGCTGAAGGAACAGGAGTGAGGGACCTTGGGAGTGAACCAGGAAGGAGGGAAAAGAGAAACAAGGGGAAGCTGCCATGAGGACACAGAATGGAGCTGGCCTCCCCCGAGGGTGACTTCTGCTTAATCTGACTAAGGGAGTTTGTGAGTAGCATCCCAGAACCATCGCCAGGAGGTGAAGGGGGAAGCATTTAGCAGCAAGTCTCATCCCCTCGTTTGTCAAGGGTAGCTCCACAGACATTAGTTTCCCCGTACTTCTGGTTTACGTATGCCTGAGTGCTGAGTGGGTTCTGGGGACATCCCACACGTTGGCATCAGGGAAGCTCCAGGGAAGGGAGCAAGTGAAGGGTGAACCAGGGAAGGGTTCAGGCCAAGGTGTTCCCAGTGAATTTGAGGTTTTTGATGTCTTGTCACGGAAAGAATTCAGTGAGAGACAAAGTGATAGGTAAGAAGTGGATTTATTTAGAGAGACACGCACGGCACAGACAGAGCATGGGCCATCTCAGAAGGCGAGAGAGCCCCGAAATATGACGTGGTTAGTTTTTTATGGGCTGGGTAATTTCATAGGCTAATGAGTGGGAGGATTATTCCAAGTATTTCGGGAGAGGGGTAGAGATTTCCAGAAAATGGGCCACCACCCACTTTTTGTCCTTTTACGGCTAGCCTCAGAACTGTCATGGCACTGGTGGTGTGTCATTTAGCTAATGTATTACATGAGTATATAATGAGGCTCAAGGTCTACTGGAAGTTGAATCTTCTGCCATCTTGGACGTAGTTGGTTCTAACCAATTTTTGTCATGTCCTATGGCTATGTCATTCTTTCAAAGATTGTGCCCTGCCCCCTTCCCTCCTGTTTCAAAGGCTGCTTCTGTCTGAGCTGGTCCCCGTACCAGTGGCTGGGACTGAGAGAGTATGAAATGCTCTGCAGGAGATTTGTCATACGAGCACAACAAATGAAATCTTAAGACAACTTTATAGGAAATACATGTGAGTTCATCTTTTTTTTTGCGGTACGCGGGCCTCTCACTGTTGTGGCCTCTCCCGTTGAGGAGCACAGGCTCCGGACGCACAGGCTCAGCGGCCATGGCTCATGGGCCCAGCCGCCCCGCGGCATGTGGGACCTTCCTGGACTGGGGCACAAACCCGTGTCCCTTGCATCAGTAGGCGGACTCTCAACCACTGCGCCACCAGGGAAGCCCGTGAGTTCATCTTAAAGTCATTTCGTGTGTGACAACCATCTATAAAAGCATGATTATTCATGTTTTTCAAAGCTCCTTTATAGCATGTGGCAACGCAGAGTGTTCAAAAGCATTTAGAGGAAAAGCTTACATGTAGTAGAAGACGTATGTAAGAAAAGGAGAGGGTGCTTTGTTTGATGTGACAGTTGGCAGCTTTCCAGCTCAAACCAAAATAAATAACTAATCCTCATTTTTATAACTAATGAATTCAAGTACCTAGGCCCTTCAACCTGAGTGGCACAGTAAAATCCAGCTTTTCATATGTGTAAAAAATAATTATCTTCCATAGATAACGTACAGCAGTCGTTATTCTGGAGAGGAGAAGCTGGGAAAGGAGACTTAACTTTTTTGCTGAACCTTCATATTGTATTGTTTGAATTTTTAACTTTGTCCATGTATTTTCTAATTTTAAAAATTTATGAAAAATAAATAAAAATAAACAAAACCTTCCTAGTACATTTCCTCTTATCTTCAGTACTGGAAATGGAATATAATAAGGCAGAAAGCCAGTCTTCTTGTTTTCAGTAAAGCTTTTTACCTCTAAGTTATGTATATCCAAGGAATAAGTCAAGAAAGGAACTCAGCGACAAGGCCAGCCATCATGGAACTGCAATGCCAAGGTCAGAGAAGGTCAGCTGTGAGACCAGCTCAGTACTATGCCAGTGAGCACCTGGGTTCTTGGTAGTCTTCATGCCCTGAGCCAGAGCTGATCCCAGAGTCCAGGGAGGGGGCTGACCTTATTGCAGGGAAAAAAAGAAGTTCATCTGAAAGAGAACAGGATTCATGGGCAGCAAGCTGTTGGGAATTCAGCAGATTCTGATCTCACTTCCTATTAGTTGCCCGTGCTTCACCCTGAGCTTGGTCTTTCTGTGGCTGACAAGTTACCTGACTTGCTGCTTTAATTGGCCTTTTACTCAGATTCTCTTTTTCCTCAACTACAGCCAAACCTCTACTGATTCTTTTTTTTTTTTTTTTTTTTTGCAAGGAAGTGTAGTACAGTGGAAAGAGCCCAGTCTTTGAAGCCAAACTGGCTCCATGATAATTCCTTATGCTATAGCTTATGGGCCTTTTTATGAGGATTAAAGATAACGTATGGAAAATGATGGACATTTGGTGGACACTGTAACAACGATAGCCTCTCTCTTATTTGTTGTTACTTGGCGTATACTCAGCTTGGTATATAAGTGTATTTTTCCAATTGCTTTCATGGTAGAGAGGATTAACTATCATGCACTTTGCATAAATTACCTTCTTTTTTGCCCAGGACATAACAGAAACCAGCAAAATTCTGGCCCCATCAACTTCCTTTACATTTCTTACCCTGCCCTGGATAGAAAAGCAGTTCCTTGAGTTTAGTGTATTTGTAGTATGTTTTTATGTTTATTTGTTTTTACTTTCTCTAATGCTGTATGTTAGTTATCTCTTGCTACATAACAAATTAGTTAGTAGCTTAAAACAATAAATGTTTATTATCTCATACAGCTTCTGAGCGTCCAGAATGCTGGTTGGTTTTCTTGTGAGGCTGCAGTCAAGTTGTCAGCTAGTCTTTAAAGACGGGCTGGAAGTGTGACGTACAAGCTTACTCATGTGGCTCTTGTCCGGAGGCTTCAGTTCCTTTCCACATGGGCTTCTCCACAGCCTGTTTGCTACCTGGCTTCCCTTGGTGTAAGTGACCTAAGAGAGAGAGCCCAGGAGAACCCAAGATGGAAGCTGCAGTCTTTTGTAAACTGATACCGAAAGTGAGATACCACAATTTCTGCCATATACTTTTTTTTTTTTTTTGGGGGGGCTGTATTGGGTCTTGGTTGCTGCTCGCAGGCTTTCTCTAGTTGTGGCGAGTGGGGGCTACTCTCTTTTGTGGTGCACGGGCTTCTCACTGCGGTGGCTTCTCTTGTTGTGGAGCACGGGCTCTAGGCACGTGGGCTTCAGTAGTTGCAGCTTGCGGGCTCAATAGTTGCGGCATGTGGGCCCTAGAGCATGTGGGCTTCAGTAGTTGAGGCGCGTGGGCTCTAGGGTGCAGTTGTGGCACATGGGCCTAGCTGCTCCGCAGCATGTGGGGTCCTCCCAGACCAGGGATCGACCCGTGTCCCCTGCATTGGCAGGCGGATTCTTAACCACTGTGCCACCAGGGAAGTCCCTCTGCCATATACTGTTGGTTACACAGGCCAACACTAATTCATTGTGGGAGGGGTCTACACAAAAGTGCCATATACTGTTGGTTACACAGGCCAACACTAATTCGTTGTGGGAGGGGTCTACACAAAAGTATGAATGCCAGGAGGTGGTGATCTTGGGGGCATCTTGGCTACCACAGTCTGCATTGTAACCATACTTACTTTGACTCTGCCAGCTCCTCTATCTCCTCTCTCTAGTATCATCATCTTTCCCTCTGATTTCCTAATCACTACCTACGTCCTGCTTCCCTAAATCCAAAGCTGGAATGTTGAGCCCTGCACTCAGTACCAAGTAGCCTTAGGGTATTTACACCCAGCATCCTTTCCCACACCTGCAGCTTCATTTCATTTGACCAGAGGCAGTACCCTCAATGTATCAGTTCTTAAATGTTTTGAATATCATTTCTGACTTCTTTAACTCAGAATATTTCCTTCTAGAGCATCTTAACACAGTGTCCAGTGTTGTAGTCTGTTCAGGCTGCTATAACATAATATAGACAGTCCCCAACTTACGATGGTTCAGCTTATGATTTTTTGACTTTATGATCGTGCAAAACTGATACATATTCAGAAGAAACTGTACTTTGAATTTTGAGTTTTGCTCGTTTCCCAGGCTAGAGATATGCAGTAGGATTCTCTCT
This sequence comes from Phocoena sinus, assembly GCF_008692025.1. Lineage (NCBI taxonomy): Eukaryota > Metazoa > Chordata > Mammalia > Artiodactyla > Phocoenidae > Phocoena > Phocoena sinus. Next base: position 40,512,256 of record NC_045766.1, read on the forward strand.
CATGATGCTGGGCAGGGGCGGCGAGCCGCAACTCCCAGTCAGCCACACGATCATGAGGGTGAACAATGAAAAACCATTATGTTTTTCACTTTCAGTACAGTATTCAATCAATTACATGAGATATTCAACACTTTATTATAAAATAGGCTTTGTGTTAGATGATTTTGCCAACTGTAGGCTAATGCAAGTGTTGTGAGCACATTTAGGGTAAGCTAGGCTAAGCTATGATGTTCAGTAGATGTATTCAATGCATTTTCGATTTTTCGGTTTACGAGGGTGATTTATCAGGATGTAACGCCATCGTAAGTTAAGGAATATCTGTACCATAAACTAGGTGGTTTATAAACAATGGAAATTTATTTCACATGGTTTTTAAAGGCTGAAAGCCCAAGATCAGGGTGCCCTCATGGTCGGGTGCGGGCCCTCTTCTGACTTCCTGTGTGCTCACATGGTTGGAAGGGCTCTGGAGCTTTCTCAGGCCTCTTTTATAAGAGTACTAATCCATTTATGAGGGCTCTGCCCTCATGACCTTATCACCCCCCCAAAGCCCCATCTCTTAATACCATCATATGGGGCATTAGGATATCAACAAAAGAATGGGGGGGGGCCACAGACATTCAGACCATAGCACTCAGTACCTCAGCAGTTGTGAAACTGCAGTTTAGTTTTCACAGCAGTATCCTGAATACTTCAAAATTCAGGCATTTCCCTCTAGATGGTAATAGTTTCTCTCTCCATCTCTGTCTCCTTCTCTCTCTCATCCTTCTACAATCCCTCACTCCCCACCCCTCATCTTATTTTTCTCTTTGTTTCTTTCATTTAACTGGCTATGTTCTAAAAGTTATTACATTTTAAATTTTTATATTTATTAAAAATTTTGATGACTTGTTCTGTTAGTTTTTAAAATGGACGGGTAGGATAACTGTATAAATTGTTTTTATATTTAATTCAGCTGTTATCTTCAGTAAAAAAAGTTTCCTGGGCTTCCCTGGTGGCGCAGTGGTTGAGAGTCTGCCTGCTGATGCAGGGGACACGGGTTCGTGCCCCGGTCTGGGAAGATCCCACGTGCCGCGGTGCGGCTGGGCCTGTGAGCCATGGCCGCTGGGCCTGTGCTCCACAACAGGAGAGGCCACAACAGTGAGAGGCCCGCGTACTGCAAAAAAAAAAAAAAATGTTTCCTGTTCTTTCTTTATTGCTTCTTGGTTTTCTCTTCTATTGTGTAGGAAAAAAGTAAAGAAGTGAAAATGAGGAAGTCACTGAAGATCTTGTTCGTCTCTTCCACTTTCTACAATGCCATAATTTCCCTTATTTGTGGTCTTCTACTCTTCTACCAAATCCCCATCTCAAATTCTTTGTTCTTAAAGAAAACAGCAGTGAACAAGTGAGTCTCTCATTGTGTCAGCATTTGTGGAAGAAAAAAGTGGATAGAACTAACAAGTAACTATCCCCTCATTCCCTAGGGACTTTCTTTTTGGCTAGATTTGTTTTTTTTTTGGTAGACTATGCCACTTTTTTTTTTTATTTGCGGTACGCGGGCCTCTCACTGTTGTGGCCTCTCCCGTTGCAGAGCACAGGCTCCGGATGCGCAGGCTCAGCGGCCATGGCTCACGGGCCCAGCCGCTCCGCGGCATGTGGGATCTTCCCGGACCGGGGCACAAACCCGTGTCCCCTGCATCAGCAGGCGGACTCTCAACCACTGCACCACCAGGGAAGCCCGCTAGATTTCTTTTAAATGTTTTGAGAAAAACATTATTTTTGAGAAAGCTCATATGTTTTTAACCCACCAGTCTTCAAATTGCTTTCTGATCTACAGGAAAATCAACCTGAGATTAAGGAACTAGGAAAAATGAAAATGCTGTCCTTCACGGAATTAGAGATGCATTTGATTTTTGCACTCAAGATTCAGCTTTTGAAAAGTATTGGCCCATATAAATAGAAAGAAATAAACAGCCAAATTTGCCTACTTGTCTGAAGACCTGCATGTGTTTTAAAATCATACCTGAAAGTGTTATGGGCCTGGTGTAATTGCATTTGCAAATAAAATGTAGGAAGCTCTAGTGCTCAGAGTACAATTAGGTGGGTTAATTTTCCCTTTCTGTTGTAACATCAGTAACTTCAAGCCTCTTTGGTTGACTGTTCTTCCTTGTAAACCTTCCCCTGTAGGGGAAATCAGTATTTCAGAGCCACCAAAGAAAATGAACTTGTCTAAAAATAGTTGCCTGTTGACAAGACTTTAGCAGATTTTTTTTTTCTGGTAATACAAAAGCCTTACAAAATGGAATGAGATCAGATACGACAGATGTAGTCAAATCCACTTCTAATCTGTAAATCCCTGCAGTTGTGCTAATTTTTAAATGAATATTTTGAAGTTTTACTGAATTTATGACATTCTCAGCATTTCCCCATATCTCTAAGCGTTTGGGGGTACTCAATTGCATTCTGTGCTTTGTCGATCAGTGCCCTGTTCGCTGGTACCCACCGGGTCCTGCTTACTAAAGGCTCAAATGAGGTTCTTTTTTTTTTTAATATTTTCTTTTTTTATTTATTTTTATTTTTATTATTTTTTATTTCTTTTTTTATACAGCAGGTTCTTCTTAGTTATCCTTTTTTTTTTTTTTTTTGTGGTACGCGGGCCTCTCACTGTTGCGGCCTCTCCCGTTGCGGAGCACAGGCTCCGGACGCGCAGGCTCAGCGGCCATGGCTCACGCGCCCAGCCGCTCCGTGGCATGAGGGATCTTCCCAGACCGGGGCACAAACCCGTGTCCCCTGCATCGGCAGGCGGTCTCTCAACCACTGCGCCACCAGGGAAGCCCTTAGTTATCCATTTTATACATATTAGTGTATACATGTCAATCCCAATCTCCCAATTCATCACATCACCACCACCACCCTCGCCACTTTTCCCCCTTGGTGAGGTTCTCTTTTGCTTTGCTTTTATTTGTCAGGAATTGTTTTCTACCAGCCCCAGATAATCAAGTCAGTTTACTATAATACTCTTTACAGCTGTGGTTCTCAACTGGGGGCGATTTCCACCCTGCCTCTACCTCTTCCCCCCAACATTTGGCAATGTCTAGAGGCCTTTTTTTGTTGTCCCAACTGAAGAAGGGGAATGGGAGTGAGGGCTAGCGTTATCTAGTGGGTAGAAGTCAAGGATGCTGCTAACCATGCTCACAGGACAGCCCCTCGCAGTGAAGAATTATCTGGCCCAAAATGTTGATAGTGCTGAGGTAGAGAAACTTAGAGAAATAGTTCTCAATTTTTGTAGCATATAGAATCACCTTGGGGGGCTTCTGTCCAGACCCACCCAGACCAATCAAATCAGAGTATATGAGCAGTAGGGCCCAAGCCTCAGTGTCTTTTAAATCTTCCCGGGTGATCCAAGTACACAGCCAAGGTTGAGAACTGCTACTTTACAGCAAACATTTTTAGAGGGTGAGACTAGCTTAGGCATCATCCCAGATGCTTTCCTTACTAAAGTACGTGAAAGGGCATCGTTAAAATGTGGTTTGACGTATTGGGCAATGTCCCATTGTAGTATGATAGTGAGGTTCAAATGAATTTTTAGCAACGTTTTATATTCTCTAAACCCAGTACTTATAACTTTTTCCCTTGGCCCTTTCTATCCTTCTAGTAAGTGGAGATTGCAAGTATTTACTGGTAGCTTTAATGGATAAAGTTCTCTCAGATAACATTTGGGGCATGTTTGGAACATTGTCGATTTGTTTCCCTTGAAGTTTTCGCATGTACCTTTTTTTACTGGATGAACAAGTTTCATCATTTGTATCTACCCGAATGGACGTGCTGTGCAAAGTATAAGATATGAAGTATCCTCTCTAAGAATATTTTATACGAATTTTTACCCTTGCATTCCATTCTTCACCATTTTCTCTCCCCAAAAACTGAATCTTAAAATGCATGGACAGCCACCCGAAATAAATAAATATTTTCCAAATATTATTAACATATAGCTTTTTATTTTATTTCAGATGCCTGTGTTGATGATGCAGGTTCTCAGGAAACCTTCAAAACCATAAATGCCTTTCAAGGCTTTTGACCATCAGGATAAATTGAACAATTCTCAGTGATGTATTATACAGTAAAAACCATTCCATTTATAAAAACCAGCACACACCTGCCTAGTAAACAATAAAACTGTCCTCTTCTACATTTGTCTCAAAGCCTTAGTGGAAATCAGGTTGTGGAACTCTGGAAAACACCCAGCTTCTTTGAAGAAATACAGTGTGGTGTTACTCGTGGAGAGCCTTCTGATATTTGGGTTATTAACCTGCTCTGCTGCCTGTGCTCCCCGCGTCTGTCGGTGGATGCTGGGGAGTAATCAGAAGGAATGGAAGAGAGGAAGGGGGTGGTGGTGACTGCAGAGCCCAGAGGCTGCTCGTGTTCTAGAGGTCAGTCAGGTACCTCAGGCAGGACGGGGACAAGCCCAGGTTTTCTCGGGGCTGAGGTTTACACAATTTGCGGAATCGTCTTTAGGAAAAAAGAATAAACATTAGGTGTAAAATGGAATACCCAAATATCAGAGAACCTAGAAAAATAGCAAAATTTAAAATGGGGCCAATAAACAGTGGTACCTACAGTATAGGATTGCTGTTAAGATTAAATGACATAATACATGTAAAGCAGTGTTCAGGGGTTACATGCATGGGATTTTAAAAAATATATTATTATTATTTTACTTTTGGCTAAGGGATGGAGAAGTGGATCTTTTTTTTTTTAAATGGCTTCCTAATATATGGGATGGATGTGCACCTGAGGACAAAGGAGAGGTGGTGATACTGTCATGCCAGGGATGCTGTCTCAGTTACCACCTAGCATGTACCAGAATTTAAGACAAGTTTCTCAGTATCACAAAGCATGGAGTGAGGCTTCACTAGGGAAGGAAAGAACTTATAAGGCCAATATTAGCAAGAGACGGTCTAGGTTCCCCATACTCCAGCACTCCACAGAGAAGTATGTCCGTGGCCAGGGCTCTCTACTGGACACATCATGGTGTCTATATAACGTAGAGAAACCATATCTTCACACCCTACATTACTTTCCTTTTTCTATAAGCAAGTGTGAGAGCATTCTTCTCAGTGATGGAACACATTAACTTCTCAAACTATATAGATTTAGATGCCAGCTTTTTATAGCTTTTAGCTGGGAATACCCGCTTCCCAGACCCTGAAGACCTTGGGCCACAGGAAGTTGTAGCCCCTCAGTCTAGAGGAGGAAACTCCAGATACCATGGAATGCTGAGTTTGGGGCAACCCTCCCGCTGGGAGATCCCTTAGTCCTTAATTAGCTCATCATCTAGACAGTTGAAGTCAGCCCTCAGTGTCACTTTTGGACAGTCCTGCTCCTCCAATCACAGATACCATCTGTTCTCTGCTTAACTCCTACTCTAGATCTGAGCCCCAACGGGCACAGGGATTTGGGTAAGAAACTTAAAGGAATTTAAAGTCCCCATTGTGGGAGACTCTGGGCATACTTAGTGCTGCTGTAGGACCGAGGGGTCAAGGTGCCGTAGAGGACCAATTTCACACCACTGCTTGGGAACGCCCTGACACCCATTAGGTTCCTCGAGAATGGGTGGCTTTGGTCGCATTGGGAGATGGCACCTTTGTCCTGGACAATTTGTGATGGACATACCCTTACAGCATGTTGGATTATAAGGAAGAAATCTGTTTAAATTATCTCAAGAAAAAAGGTTTATTAGAAGAACAGAATCTTTTGGAATTTAGGGAAGAGCTGAATAGTCATATAACCAGGGCAGCTCTAGAAACCCTCATAGGATTGTATGGATCTTCATTCTGGGGCACTGTCATTCATGTGATTAGTTGTTTCAGTTACTACTGCTTTGTAATGTACCACCCCAAACTCTGGCAAAAAAAAGAACAAGCATTTTCTTATGCTCATGGATTCTAGGGGTCAAGGTATAAGGGGAATGGCCTATTTTTGCCCCCTGATGTGTGGGTCTCAGCTGGGAGACTCAAATGGCTGGGGCTGGGGAAGCCACTTCCAACATAGCTTCTTCACACATACTTTTGGCACCTTGGTAACAACTGCTAAAAGGTTGGGCTTCCCTTGGGACTGTTGGCTTGAGTGCCTACACATGGGCTCATTAATACGGGGACCAAAAGATAGACTTTTTATTAGGCAGTGCAGCGTTTTGAGAGGGAGTGTCCTAGGAGGGAAGGTCCAAGAAATAATCATTCCAAAAGATCCGGGTAGAAGTTGCATGCCTTTTTTGTTTGTTTGTTTTAAGGGGAAATCATTTTATTTGAATGAACAAGATAAGTCAAAATGCATGTTTAATAATGTGTACCAAAATAGATAATTCTTAATAAATTATAGCAATTTATGCTTCTGCAAAATTGAAAAATATATTTCTGTTTTCTTAATGAAGGACATTGTGATAAGTAATATTTCCTCCTCTATGTCTCAACCATCTTGTTTGGTTTTTTTGTTCAACATCCTTACTGGAGTATGATTGCTTTACGGTGGTGTGTGCCTTTTTTGCCTAGACTGGGAGTCACTTCTGCCAAATTCTCTTGGTCAAAGCAGTCAAAGGCCTGCCCAGGCTCCCGTGGAAGGAACAGAGACTCATCTCTTTGGGGGAGGAGTATCAAAGCATTTGTGGACATTTAAAAAAATTGTTACACTGGACCGCCATCTTGACTTTGTTTCTTGGTTTAGATTCTTGACCTAGGGAAACTGATTGGCTCAGCTTATTATATAGATCAATTCCTCTGGTCCTGTCAGCTGTGACAAACAGTGCAGGCTTTCATATTTAGCAGAACCTTTCTTCCCTGGCTCTGGAATAGGCAGGTTATCTAAAAAGAGCTTGTGGTTGAGGAAGAAATAATGGGATCTCTAATGTAGACACTGCGAAGAATGGCAACCATACTACCACCTTCCATAAGCATTCGTGAATAGAGGGAACCTGGGCAAGAGAGAAGAAATAGGGAAAACACCGTAGGGTGAATGAAGCCCATGGAACACACAGGTTCTATCAAGAGCATGGCATTTGAGATACTTATGTTTATATGACATCCACAAGAAAGTGAGGTCTGGAAGCATTCAGGTTAAGCGGTAAGTGAATGATATGAGAAAACAACCTTGTTCTTGAAATGAGAACAGATTCTACCTTGAGCAAAATCAAAAACAATAGAACCACTTCACAGCTGCTGTAGATTTCCGACTTTTAGAAGCAAATGTTAAATATCAGATTTTCTTGGCTTTTAGTTAGTCTGGCAGTTCTAGTCAATAATTAGCAACACTGAATGAAATATCTTTCCTCTGAGATTCTCAAGCTGCTTAAACTGATCAGTTAAGTTTAGCTGAGCATCCTGGGGTAGTAAGTGAGGGGAAACATGGTTCTTATTTTGGTGTGTATGCTGTAAAAGCAGGCACTAAAAAAGAAAAGAATGTTTTCTAATCTTCCTTTGTGCGTGGGAGAACAGACTTGGGAGGTTAAGTAACTTTTTCAGGATCTCAGAACAATTGAGTAGAATAGAATAGCCAGCCTTTAACTACCAAAACTTTACTGGGAGCCAACATTTAAGCACTACTAACTTGCTTCATATAGAATTTATAGTGGCGGTGGTTAGCCAAAGATGTCTGTACGATTCTTTATGCTTGAGAAGAGGCTAGGGAATGTCTGTGACTTTGTAAACTAGTTCTGTGGATCTCATGAGCAGCAGATTTTAAGGGTAATCAGACCTTTACTAGAAAAAGATATTTGCTATGGAAAGGGAGAAGGCATGATTCTTTTGTAGAATGTATTGATTAAAGTGAATGTTGTAATCACTGTTTTTTTCTTTTTTTGATGGTTAACTGATTTACTTTCTGAAGAGTTTGAAAAAGTGTATCTTATTTTTTTTTAATACAGCAGGTTTTTATTAGTTATCTATTTTGTACATATTAGTGTATATATGTCAATCCCAATCTGTACTCACTTCTTTTTTTTTTTTTTTTTTTTTTTTTGCTGTACGCGGGCCTCTCACTGTTGTGGCCTCTCCCATTGCGGAGCACAGGCTCCGGACGCGCAGGCTCAGCGGCCATGGCTCACGGGCCCAGCCGCTCCGCGGCATGTGGGATCTTCCCAGACCGGGGCACGAACCTGTGTCCCCTGCATCAGCAGGCGGACTCTCAACCACTGCGCCACCAGGGAAGCCCTGTACTCACTTCTTATGTCAAGGGGAAGAAAGGAGAAAATAGACTGAAACAAAATGAACAATTCCTTAGGAAAATCTGACATCTGAAGAGTATAAGGACTTCAGTGTCTCATGTTGAAGTCAGCTTTTCCTAACAATATTTCTTAATCTGTTTACTTACCTGTCCGGTTTTCCTTTTCTTTTTCTTTAATTTTTTTTAGCACCAAGTCCTGTAAAATCAACATGATGATTACCCTGTAATAAGTTCCTCTGCAGTGGGAAGTCTTAGAGAGAAACAATTTGAATATTTCTTTCCACTCTGTTAATACTCTAAAACAGTAATTCTCACCCTTACAAACCAGCACTTTCTTTTTATAACAAATACTTTTTAGCACTCTATTTACCATCCTGAAATGAAATCCATAGATAATATAATCTACCTACATGCATAATGCTTTAAAAGTTCAGTAAAATGCCCTAATACAAAGGGAAAAACAAAGGAAAAGTAATGTATAGTAAAATTGCATGTATTTCAATATATAAATATTCAGGCCCCAATACATTAAAAGTCATAATGGAGTTGTCAGATGCCTGTGATTAATGCTGGCGATACCTCCATAAGTACAGCAGCTACAGATGCAGGCTGACAGTTGAATTATTTTGACAACTCAAATACAGTGAGTGGTGCTTTTGTTGGTGAAGTGATTTTCCAAGATGGGACTAACTCGTCATAAAGTTCGAAACAAAACAGAGTGCAAGTTCCTCTTAATTTGCACAGTAGTTGTATTCCTGGAAAATTCAGTGTATACTAAAGCCATTCCAAAGATACTTTTTGTTTATACATAAAATAGAAGATCTAGGCTCATGTGATTATAAACAGGTTTTTCACCTCTGTTATTGGAAAGCTGCATGGGATGTGGGAAAGTGTTTTGCAGGACTGTGTATCATGTTGCAGAAGCTCTAGTGTCCCTGACCCTTGCATCTGTGTGTGTGTGTGTGTGTGTGTGTGTGTGTGTGTGTGTAACCCACAGTCATTGTGACAACCAAAAATGCTCCCCTAAATATTCAAAATGCCCCTATTCAGAGCCAGTGCTCTAGATAATCTGGAACAAAGGTGAAGAATTAAGTTTAGGTGAGAGATGAGTCTTCCTGAGTACATTTTGAATGTTTTTGATTCATTTTCTTTCATTTTGAGATGTTGAGAGCCACTGTTCCATTTTCAAATATTGGAACCTTCAGACCATAAGATCTTCTCAGAAAAAAAGAAAGGTGGTGTGATGGTTTAGATACAGTGCATTAAATGTATAGCTTTCACAAAACCATTTGAGTTTCATTAGAATCCCTAGGATTTGGTTAGGCAAAGAAGACGCCCAATTGCAGATTCTGGTTCAAGCCTAATCACCATTTTAAGGAACCCAGAAAATGGGGTTGTGTAACTATTGGGCAATTGTGTAACTATTTTATGAAATTAAGTATATATATAATATATATACATTTTACATATATATACATTTTATATATACATTATATATATTTTATATGTAATATATACATTTTACATACATTTTATATTACATTATATATATATAAGTCTTTCTAGGAGTTATCGAGATTCACTGTGTGTCTGTTAGAATCTCCTGAAGGTCACACTGTCTCATTTTCTGTAGAATTCTTGGAACCTGAGCATTAACTGTAGTCTCAAGAGCTATGGCCTACGGGAAAGACCCACAAGAGGAACCTGAAGCCATTTATGTACTAATGAGAACCCAAAGTGCTTAACTAGAAAGTGACCAGTCTAATTTCTAAAATGTATACCATTCATCTCATTATGTTGCAGTTAGTATAAACATTTGTACGTATGTATATGTACATGCATTTATAGTGAATTTATGAAGAGAGTGCCATCTCTAGGTTCCCCTGGGTAATATAATAACCAATAATGACAACAATTATTGACCACTTCTATGTGCTAGATACTGTTCCAAGCGCTTCACATGTTCAATTCTCTCAACAGCCCTAAGAGATAAGTATTATTATTTTACATGGGGAATTGTTACATAGGGAAACTGAGGCAAAAAGTGGTTAAGTAACTTGCCTAAGGTTCTGTAACTAGTAGGTAGCAAAGCCAGAATTTGAATCCAAGCAGTCTGTGTTTCTGGAACCCAAGCTCTTAACCATTATACTATACATGTTTAAGAAATAACAAGACTAAAGATATGGGTTGGGTTGGCAATTCATAATACACAAAGAGGCACCTCTTTTTTATTATTTATTTGTTATTTTTAAATTGCTGGCTGCACCGTGTGGCATGAGAGATCTTAGTTCCTCAACCAGGGATTGAACCCGTGCCCCCTGCATTGGGAACAGTCTTTTTTTTTACATCTTTATTGGAGTATAATTGCTTTACAATGATGTGTTAGTTTCTGCTTTATAACAAAGTGAATCAGTTATACATATGTTCCCATATCTCTTCCCTCTTGCGTCTCCCTCCCTCCCACGGGAACAGAGTCTTAACCACTGGACTGCTGGGGAAATTCCAAAGAGGCACCTCTTAACTACATCCTGCTCCCAAGTCTGATCAAGCTAAATGTTTGGAGGTGATAATGGTTGAGAAAACTGTTACAGCTTTATTCCTTAAGTGTCTACAGGGAACTCCCAGTGTTAATTTCAGTGTAACCAGAAGCACATGAACAGCACTGTCTGTAAAACTGGGAAAATGGCAAGTGTCACCTTCATTCAGTTCATCAAAATTGGGACCCAGGACTCTCCAACCTACAGAAATTCCATTCTGACTCATTTAAGCAAAGAAAAAAAAAATGGAATGTGAAATTTATTGGTTCCATAAGTGGAAAAGTCCAGGGGATACACTTGATTTATAAATGGTTTGATTGAAGTCTCAAATGATATCAAAGCTCTTATCTCTCGCTCTCTGAGCTCTGCTTCTCTTTGCATGTTAACCTTATTCTTGTCCCTTGCAAATAGTTTCCTCCTTGGAACCACAAAGAATATTCACAGCTTGTGATTCCAGAGTTAGAAGGAGCCTCTCTTTTCTGTTATCCACGGGGGAGACTTTGGCCAGTGTGGGTCACATGCTCATCTTTGAAACGAAGAGCTAGCTGTGCCAAGGAGAAAGAACTCTGATTGGCCAGCCTGAGCCATATGCTCATTTACCTCAGCCCTCTGTGGGACGGTAGGCAGACACTGTGGACCTCATGGCTTAGAAGACAGGTGGCGCCCCAGGGCAAAGCAGTGCTGCACAGATTAAAACAACAGGTGACTGCTTCCAGGACATAAACTGAGCCAGAACCTGACTGCTACTACTTCTGTATTTCCAGGCCATTTCGTCTCCAACTTGTAACTGAATTGTTGACCCAGGTACAGTGTTTACTTTTGTCATGATGAGGTTTTTTTTTCCTTTGTTTTGTTTTATACATGAGGATATAGAATTATAAACAGTGACTGGCATAGGGTAGTTGTTAGCTGATATTATTCTATGCTTAAAAGTAAAAATGATATTTCTGATATTGCCTCAATAATGAATGTCGAACAAAAAACTTATTATAGAGTATTCTGGTCTCAGGTGATGCCTAGCAACAAGATCCCAAGGCCTGTCAGCAATTAGATGAATTATGGAGCAGGATTTCCAAATCTCGGTTACTCTAGAGTTGGATAAATTATCTGATTCACTACAGCAGAGTTGGGTAGGGTAAAAGGAAGTCAGATAAGAAAGTATGGGAGCTGAACTACAACCTTTCATACTAAAGAAGGTTAGAATAGTTTAGAAAAAGTTGCCTCTTGCCTGCCCCAGTTCTGCCAGAAGGAAAATATTGTTCTGGTAATGATTCTAAAGCATCATTGGCAGTCTGCCTGCCTTGGGTGGCTGGGGGAGCTTTGTAAAACCATAGCTCACGGACCGCAACCCTGGAGACCTATTTGGTAAATGGGGAGGGGCCCAGATTCCCAGGGTAAGTCATGTGCAGCTAGACATGAGAGCTACAATCATCAACCTCTGTGATTTATGGAGGAGCAGATGCCATAGTAAGAACACAGAGTAGCAGTTCAGGCACACCCAAGCCATAAAAACAACCTTCACATGGTATCTCCAGACATAAAGGGGTTCACACCTGTCCCTCATTTCGAAGACAGAGCCATTCCGGACTCTTTTATTAGCTCATTTTTCTCCCATCAGGTACTGACACGCAAAGACTGCTTTTTCCTGCCCCATACCAATCCCCCCTCCATTTTCCCCTTTTTCTTTTGCAGTTCAGTTAATTTCACTTTGAACATTTTCTTTCTCATGCATATAAGCAAATTCATTTGTGTCATATTTTTTTTTTTTTTTTCTTTTTCTTTTTGCGGTACGCGGGCCTCTCACTGCTGCGGCCTCTCCCGTTGCGGAGCACAGGCTCCGGACGCGCAGGCCCAGCGGCCATGGCCCACAGGCCCAGCCACTGCGCGGCACGTGGGATCCTCCCGGACCGGGGCACGAACCCGTGTTCCCCGCATCGGCAGGCGAACTCCCAACCACTGCGCCACCAGGGAAGCCCCTTTTTGTGTCATATTTTATTTGTGTCATATTTTATTTATTTTATTATTGATAAGTTATTTATAATTTTATTACTTTATAATTTTATCTTTATATTGAAGTATAGTTGATTTACAATACTGTATTAGTTTCAGGTGTACAGCAAAGTGATTCAGTTATACATATATGTATATACATTCTTTTTCATATTCTTTTCCTATATAGGTTATTACAGAATATTGAATAGAGTTTGTTCCCTGTGCTATAGAGTAGGTCCTTGTTGATTATGTATTTTATATATAGTAGTGTGTGTATGTTAATTCCAAACTCCTAATTTATCCCTGCCTCACCTTTCCCCTTTGGTAACCGTAAGTTTGTTTTCGAAGTCTGTGACTCTTTTTTTTTTGTAAATAAGCTCATTTGTATCATTTTTTTAGATTCCATGTATAAAGTGATAAGATATGTTTGCCTTTCTTTGTCTGTTATAAAGTGATAGATATGTTTATCTTTCTTTGTCTGACTTACTTCACTTAGTATGTTAATCTCTAGGTCTGTACATGTTGCTGCAAATGTCATTATTTTGTTCTTTTTTATGTCTGAGTAGTATTCCATTGTATATATGTTCCATATCTTCTTTATCCATTCATCTGTCAGGTTGTTTCCATGTCTTGGCTATTGTAAACAACACTGCAATGAACATTGGGGTGCGTGTATCTTTTTGAATTATAGTTTTCTCTGGATATATGCCCAGGAGTGGGATTGCTGGATCATAGAGTAATTCTATTTTTAGTTTTTTGAGGAACCTCCACACTGTTTTCCATAGTGGCTATACCAACTTACATTCCCACCAACAGTGTAATAGGGTTCCCTTTTCTCTACACCCTCTCCAGCATTTGTTATTTGTAGACTTTCTAATGATGGCCCTTCTGACTTGTGTGAAGTGGTACCTCATTGTGGTTTTGATTTGCATTTCTCTAATGATTAGCAATGTTGGGCATCCTTTCATGTGCCTATTGGCTGTCTGTATGACTTCTTTGGAGAAGTGTCTATTTAGGTCTTCTGCCCATTTTTTGATTGGGTTGTGTGGTTTTTTTAATATTTATTTATTTTTGGCTGTGTTGGATCTTCGTTTCTGTGTGAGGGCTTTCTCTAGTTGTGGCCAGCGGGGGCCACTCTTCATCGTGGTGCGTGGGCCTCTCACTGTCGTGGCCTCTCTTGTTGCGGAGCACAGGCTCCAGACGTGCAGGCTCAGTAGTTGTGGCTCATGGGCCTAGTTGCTCCGTGGCATGTGGGATCTTCCCAGACCAGGGCTCAAACCCGTGTCCCCTGCATTGGCAGGCAGATTCTCAACCACTGTGCCACCAGGGAAGCCCCGGTTGTGTGTTTTTTTGTTGTTGAGTTGTATGAGCTGTTTCTGTATCTTGGAAATTAAGCCCTTGTTTGTCGCATTGTTTGCAAATATTTTCTCCCATTCCATAGATTGCCTTTTTGTTTTGTTTATGGTTTCCTTTACTGTGCAAAAGCTTATAAGTTTGATTAGGTTCCATTTTTTTTTGTTTGTTTTTATTTCTATTCCTTTGGGAGACTGACCTAAGAAGACATTGTTATGATTTATGTAAGAGAATGTTTTGCTTATGTTCTATTCTAGGAGTTTTATGATGTCATATCTTATATTTAAGTCTTTAAGCCATTTTGATTTTATTTTTGTGTATAGAGTATGTTCTAACTTCATTGATTTACATGCAGCTGTCCAGCTTTCCTAACACCACTTGCTGAAGAGATTGTCTTTTCTCCATTGTATATTCATGCCTCCTTTGTCGAAGATTAATTGACCGTAGGTGTGTGGGTTTATTTCTGGGCTTGCTGTTCTGTTCCATTGATCCATATGTCTGTTTTTGTGCCAATACCACACTGTTTTGACTACTGTAGCTTTGTGGTATTATCTGAAGTCTGGGAGGGTTATGCCTCCTGCTTTGTTCTTTTTCCTCAGGATTGCTTTGGCAATTCTGGGTCTTTTATGGGTCCATATAAATTTTAGGATTATTTGTTCTAGTTCTGTAAAAAATGTCTTGGGTAATTTGATAGGGATCACATTAAATCTGTAGATTGCTTTGGGTAGTATGGCCATTTTAACAATATTAATTCTTCCAATCCAAGAGCATGGGATATCTTTTCATTTCTTTGAATCAGCTTCAACTTCCTTTATCAATGTCTTACAGTTCTCAGTATATAAGTCTTTCACCTCCTTGGTGAGGTTTATTCCTAAGTGTTTTTCTTTTTTGATGCAATTTTTAAAGGGATATTTTTAGAACTTTCCCTTTCTGATATTTCATTGTTGGTGTAAAGAAATGCAACACATTTCTGTATGGTAAAAAATTACCATACAGAATATCCTGCTACCATACTGAGTTTATCAGTTCTAGTAGTTTTTGTGTGGAGTCTTCAGGGTTTTCTATATATGGTATCATGTCATCTATGTATAATGACAATTTTACCTCTTCCTTCCCAATTTGGATACCTTTTGTGTCTTTCTCTTGTCTGATGGATGTGGGTAGGACTTCCAATACTATGTTTAATAGAAGTGGTGAGAGTGGGCATCCTTGTCTTCTTCCAGATTTTAGCAAGAAGGCTTTTAGCTTTTCACCATTAAGTATTATGTTGGCTGTGGGTTTGTCATAAACCGTTTTTATTATGTTGAGATATGTTCCCTCTGTACCCACTTTGATAAGAGTTTTTATCATGAATGGATGTTGAATTTTGTCAAATGCTTTTTCTGCATCTATTGAGATGATTATGTGGTTTTTGTCTTTTCTTTTGTTCATGTGGTGCATTGCACTGATTGATTTGCATACGTTGAACCATCCTTGTGAACTTGGGATGAATCCCACTTAGTCATGGTGTATGATCTTTTTTATGTGTTATTGGATTTGGTTTTGCTAATATTTTGTTGAGAATTTTTGCATCTATATTCATCAAAGATACTGGCCTGTAATTTTCTTTTTTGGTGGTATCTTTATCTGGTTTTGGTATCTGGTTTTGGTTGCTTCATAGAATATCTTTGGGAGTGTTCCGTCCTCTTCAGTCTTTTGGAAGAGTTTGAAAAGTATCGGTAAAATTTCTTCTTGGTATGTTTGGTAGAATTCACTTGTGAATCCATCTGGTCCTGGACTTTTGTTTGTGGGGTTTTTTTTTTTTTTTTTTTTTTTTTAACAGATTCTATTTCACTTCTAGTGATTGGTCTGTTCAAATTATTTATTTCTTCTTGATTCACTTTTGGTAGGCTATATGTTTCTAGACACTTGTCCATTTCTTCTAGGTTGTCGAATTTGTTGGCATATAATTGTTCATAGTATTCCCTTATGTTTTTTTGTATTTCTGTGGTATTGGTTGATATTTCTCGTTTTTCATTTCTTATTGTGTTTATTAGGGTTCTCTCTCCTCTTGGTGAGCCTGGCCAGAGGTTTGTCAATTTTGTTTACCCTTTCAAAGAGCCAGCTCTTGGTTTTATTGATTTTTTTTCTATTGTTTTTTTAATCTCTATTTATTTTCTCTCTGGTCGTTATTATTTCCTTCCTTCTGATGACTTTAGATTTTGTTTGTTCTTCTTTTTCTAATTCTTTTAGGTGGTAGGTTAGATTGTTTGAGATTTTTCTAAGGCCTGTATTGCTATGAACTTCCCTCTAAGAACTGCATCCCACAGATTTTGTATGGCTGTGTTTTCATTGTCATTTGTCTCAAAGTATCTTTTGATTTCCTCATTGACCCATTGGTTTTTTGGTAGCATGTTGTTTAGTCTCCATGTAATCATTTCTCTCTCTCTTTTTTTTTTTTTTTTGTGGTACGCGGGCCTCTCACTGTTGTGGCCTCTCCCGTTGCAGAGCGCAGGCTCAGTGGCCATGGCTTACGGGCCCAGCAACTCCACAGCATGTGGGATCCTCCTGGACCGGGGCACGAACCCGCATCCCCTGCATCGGCAGGCGGACTCTCAACCACTGCACCACCAGGGAAACCCTCATTTCTCATTTTTTTTCCTGTGGTTGATTTCTCCTTTCATGCCGTGAATGATGATCTTTTAGGGGAACTTGAGTGTAACCTCCTTTTAGGGATTGTTTTCTGAGCTAGGGATTGCTGGCTGCCCACCCTCATATCTTAGAACCTCTGATTTTTATTGGGCCACAATACTGTCTAGAATAAAAACTATATTCGCCAGCCCTCCTTGCAACCACATGGGGCCTTGTGGGACTTTGTATGACTGCTTGGGATTCAGAGTGTAGGGCAGGTTTGCCTGATTGCCTGGCTTGGACCATGTGCTGGTTGCCGCTGTCAAGAAAGGCTGAGAAAGGGAGCATCTGGGCTGCATGCAATAGCATCAAGTCAAACAATCTATATGCCCAACAGTAGGGAAGAATTGTAGTAAGCTAAAGGTTCAAAATAACCTGTAATAACCTAAAAACCCACCCACTTATGATTACTCAGAACAACTTCATTGCTTCAAATTAAGGGATTAGAAGGAAAAACGAAAAAACAATCTGTCTAAAAATCAGAATGAGCTAAATGTACTTCAGCCTTATACATAAAACTTGAAAATTGAACAAATGAGGGCAAGAAAACATAATTGCCTTAAAATGAATTAGAACATTTAGAATAGAAAACGTAGCACAAATCCCCTATAAGGTCAGATTTGGCAGAGGGGATACGGTTCATTTTTTAATGTTTATCTTATGTATATAAAAGCAATGGAGGTTTGTTCTAGTGAAATCAGGAAGTACAGACAACCAAAAGTAGATTTAAAAATCCATAATTCTATTTAGAGACAAATACTGCTTTTACCATCATATATATTTTTTGCCAGAATACTTTTGGTATACATACGTAATCATATGTTATTATTTTCTATAGAATTGGAATTATTCTGTACATGCTGTTTTATAACTTTACTATCATTTATTTAAGCCACCCACTAATTTGGGGTATTTCGGTTATTCCCACAAGTCCCTGTAATGGGCCTTTAATTTGGTATGACTAATCATTCATTTACTATTAGACATTTAGGTTGTTCTTACTTTTCGCTGTTGACAACAGTAGGAATAATTGGTGAAACATGAATTAGGAATTATATGAGAGATAAGAAATAAATAAGCCAATATTTTAAAAATCAAGTTTGTTTAGGAGGTTCTTCTAACCAACCTGCACTTAATTTACTTGTGAGGTTAACTCAGTGTTCCTGGCCCCCACGTAAAACATGCCGATGGACATCCACATGAAGCTGGACCCCCATGAAGACAGCTGCTCTCTGGAACATCCTTTGCTGGAATGCCAGTTCCACTGAAGCTAGGAGTGTTTTGTTTTTTTTTTTTTACATTCTTTTTAAAAATATTATTTTCCATTATGGATTATCGCAGCATACTGAATTTAGTTCCCTGTGCTATACATTAGGACCTTGTTGTTTGTCCATTCTAAATGTAATAGTTTGCACCTACCAACCCCAAATTCCCTGTCCGTCCTTCTCCCTCCCCCGCTCCCCCTTGACAACCACAATTCTGTTCTCTATGTCTATGAGTCTGTTTCTGTTTTGTAGATAGGTTCATTTATGCCATATTTTAGATTCCACATATAAGCAATATCATTTGATATTTGTCTTTGTCTGACTTACTTCACTCAGTATGATAATCTCTAGGTCCATCCATGTTGCTGCAAATGGCATTATTTCATTCTTTTTGTGGCTAAGTAATATTCCATTGTGTATACGTACCACATCTTGATCCATTCATCTGCCGATGGACGTTTAGGTTGTTTCCATGTCTCAGCTATTGTGAACAGTGCTGTTATGAACATAAGAGTGCATGTATCTTTTTGAATTATGGTTTTGTCCGGATATATTTGCAGCAGTGGGATTGCTGGATCATATGGTAATTCTATTATTTGTAGTTTTCTAAGGAACCTCCACACTGTTCTCCATAGTGGTTGTACCAACTTACTTACATTCCCACCAACAGTGCAGGAGGGTTCCCTTTTCTCCACACCTTCTGCTAGGAGTTTTCTCTAATTTAACTTAAATACTAAGTGCTTTAGAAAATGCGTGGCATTTATTGAATGACTGACTGAATGAATAAATAGGGAGAAATATATAAAAAATCAAGAAGTATTCTGCTCGCAGATTGTTTTCTGCACTTGTCTTTAAATGGATGACATTTTACTCTGCTTAGAGAACCTGAAACTGTATAGCCAAGATCAGTGGTGCTCAAACTGCAGCATGCATCAGGATCATCTGGAGAACTAGGCGCCACCATGGGGTTTGATTCAGTAAGTCTGGAGTGGGCCCTGAAAATTTGTATTTCTGTTAAGTTCCCAGGTGTTACTGACTCTGCTGGTCCAGGGAACACATTTTGTAAAGAACTGTTCCAGATAATACCTGATGGATGTGGTTTATGTGAAAAGACAATCTGGAACTTGGATATCAGGCAACCACCAGTCTCAAATGTTCTGGCTAATGGAGTTTTTATTGTCCTTAGAGACCCGGGAAAACTGAGTCACAATGGCTGAAGCCTTCACCTTAGATACCATCTTCAGCTAAAGACAAAAGAGGATGTTGGGGTAGTGGTTTGGGACCTCAGAGTGGAGGAAGGCAATTCACATGGGGATGGAAAAGCAAATGTTTGGTAAACAAATGTTTGTTGGGTCATACACAGACAAGGGGACACAAAATGGATTCGATTTCTCAGCCTTGCTGTTTCCCCGACCATACCTGGCCCATGTGCTTTGCAGATATCTCTGGTGATGGCTCTATTCCAGGAACAGGCCCTCTATCTAAATTCTTTCAGGCAGTTAGGCAGAAGGTCGAAGTTTCTTCCTGAGTCTTTTGGGTCTTGATTGTTTTCAGCTCCAAATAATTTGCATGTCAAAGAGATACTTTGGGGTGGCAAATTTTGTTCCCTGACATTTTGTTCCCTGTCAAGGGAGGCTGTGAAACTGAGTATCTGGGCTTTTCAGTGTCTGTAGCAGGAGGTAGTCTCTGCCTCTGACCCGTTATTAAAGTGATGAAGATATCTCTGTATCTGTTGGGTATCTGCTGGAGATGACTTCTGAGTTTTTGACCTTGAGTGAAAGGGAGAATGATAATGCTGTTGGCAGAAATTAGGATGCTGTCAGGGGAAACCAGATTGGGAAACTATTTGCTGTATTCTTTTACGTGTGTCATTTATGGCTATTTAAGTATGGCATAGGAAATCTGGGCAGTTCCAAGCAGTCACATTGTCAGATGCCAAGTGGTCTGGTTTAATGACTAACTTGTCATCTTAAGGACAGCCTTAGATCAGTCTGGAACAAGACTCAGTAATTCCAGGTCTTGGTAGTTGGTTTTATTCTGGCTCTAAAATTCTCTTGATGGGATTAAAGGAAAAAAAAAAAATCAGTTGGACAAGTAGGAAGCAAACAAGCAGATATGTTTTGCAGTTTTGCTTTTCTAGTATTATAAATTACTTCTTCTCTTCTAGATTAAATAATAAAAGCCTATTACTAACAATCTCAAAATAAAATTATTCATGTCCTGAAGAACTTACCAGGACTTAGAATGACTCAGGACCACAGCAAGCAGGATCCTAGTCTCATACACAAGGAAACAGGTTTGATGAAAAAATTCAGAAGAGAATATCATAGAGCCTATTTGGAAAATATAATAGAAGGCTATAATAGAATATAATAGAAGGAAAGTAATATGTAACTAAAGGCTCTTATTTTACAAATTACTTTGAATATGTAAGTAGCTTTTGCATTCAAGACAAGTAACATTACTGAAAAAATTTCTATGTGTTGGAAGACATTTCTACAATCCAGTTTCCACATTAAAAACAACATAATGAAATTGCCTCACATTGTACTTGAAATGACCACAAATGCTATACTTACGCACAACAGGATTGATTTTCACCTGGGACTCACTGTTCTAGTTGTTTACAGCCAGCATCTGTTCTAATTGTTTAGCATCTGTGCCTTGCTGGTTGTTAATATTTTTATTATCATCCTTGCTAGAGCATGTATTTATTTGCCAAATAGCAAAAAGTATGTACAAATTAATATAACAGGAACAAAACACATAAAATATTATTTAATCTGATGTAGTTCTTATTGTTATTCTTGTACTTCACTCTCTCTTCCCTCCCCGTTTTTTTCTTTCACAGCAAATCATAAAGGTGACTTTGTTGTCACCTTCATTAGAGCCACAGAATTCAAAAGGACTTTTTTGAGGGAGATTTTTGACAGGCATCTTTGAAGAGATGTCTGGGGAGACTTGGAGTGCCTGGGTGACACTTTAGGAAATTGAGCAAGAATGAATAAAGTCATTGGCAGTACTAGCAAGACTATTAGAAACCTTTTCTTTAGTATACATTTTTATGAAGAATAAATATTGACCATTAAGTTATATCACTGTAATACAGGGATAATTTGTAAAGCACTGTGGGTAGAAAGTGATATGATCCCAGTAAGCCCAGAACTGATGGGGTTGACCTGAAAGTTATTTCATACTTGATCTTATTAATAATGAGTTACAAAGGTACATGGCTTTTTAATAAAGACCTTGCCCTCTAAGAGAATTGATTTTAGTTTTTATGACTCTATTGAAACTTTAAAAAGCTGCTTGTGAACGGAGCCATGCTTTCTCAGTAAATGCCACTCAAAATATGACATAATTGCTACCTCTTGGCAAAACAAACACAATTATGGTGCAATGAGGGGTACAATGCAAATATACTAATAATAGTTTAGATTTTTTAGTACATTCTGTGTGCCTGCACTCTTTTATGCATTCTAGATGTAGTAATTCATTTAATCTTCACAAACACCCTATGAGGAAGAAATAACTAATATGTTCATTTTTATAGATGAAAAGACTGCAGCACAGAAAGGTAGAGTAACTTGCTCTAGACCACACACATGTAAGTGGCCACACTGGGCTTCTACTGCTAATAGTCTGGTTCCAGAGCCTATAGTCTAGTAAAGCTGTGTGTCATATTGTATTACGCTTAGTAAGCCATATTTCACTGCCCTAATCTGCTTATGACTCATAGTATTCATTTTGAATCCAGATTATTGTACCAGCAAGACAGAGGGCAATAAGAATTTCTCAAAACCCAGCTATTGCTTCCTAGGGTATCACTTCACATGTGCTCAGAGTTTTCTTTCCAGCCTTCTCACCTGGCTGCTATGATTTCTGTATAGGGAGCAAAATTTGCTGCCCCAAAATATGTCTCTTTGGCATTAAGATTAATTTAAGTTGATTATTTTTGAAAAAACAAAAGACTCAGGAAGTTCTTGATACCTGTCCCTTAACTGCCTAAAAGAATTTAGATGAGGGGCTGTTCTTGGAATAGAGCCATCAGCAGAGATATCTGCAAAGAACATAGGTCAGGTGTAGTGGGTGGAACTCATCAGTGTCCATTTTGTGTCCCATTGTCTCTGCAGGCCAGCAAACATGTGTTTACCAAACATTTGCTTTTCCATCTCCATGTGAATTGCCTTCCTGCCCTTTGAAGTCCCCAGCCACTACCCCAACATCTTCTTTTGTTTTTAGCTTGAAGATGGCATTTAAGGTAGGGGTTTCAGCCATTGTTACTCAGTTTTCCTGGCTCTCTTCCATGCATACATGTTATTAAACTTTTGTTTGATTTTCTCTTGTTGATCTGTCGCATGTCAATTTAATTCTTTGACCAGCCAGAAGAACTTAGAAGGTAGAGGAAAATTTCTTCCTCCCTCACATCTGCTATACTCTTAGGAGATTGCTGCTATACCAGGCATAATTATTTATTGGATGCAGCCATCTCAATCCCCCAACTTGGACCTCAGAAATGACCTAGCTTCCTGTAATTCCTCAGAGTTCACCTAGTAACTTTCAAAGTTCTGTTCACCTGCCCAGTTTATGATGCCAGTGTCTTGACCTGAAGCTTCTATAATTTGGGTCATTTTACTTGTTCAGGACTTCACCAAAAACAAAGCTTAGGTTCTTATATTTCTCTTACCAAAAATCTCCTTCCCAGAATCAAGAGAGGATGTACAGCCAAAGTCTAATTGTAACCCTTAAAATGGCAGTTTTATGGATTCAACATCTTTTGTGTATTTGTATTCTAAGTACTAATTTAGGTGTTTTTCCTTCCCAAGACTGAGGTACTCCAGGGCAGGATCTGTTGTGTTCACCTTGGCAACCACATAATCTAGCACATAGTAGACATTTAGTAAATGTTTGTTATATGAACAGATGATTAAATAAACACGTCATGGAAAGGAACAGCTCCTTGATACAGCAAGTTGATAATGAAAGAAAATACATGTTCTTTAAGTAATTAGAGGTCAGAAATTAGATAAGAGGTCAGAGCTACACATACAGACACATTTCTAATAAAGAGTTTGAAGTTGAAGCTGTAATTCAAAATATGTCTTAAAGAGAAAAGCAGTGAAGGATGGGGAAGCAAAGAGTGAACCTTGAAGAAAACACACAAAGTATAGGAGAAGGTGGTGTAGCACAGGAGCTAGTAAAGCAGCATTCAGAGAGGTTAGAAGCAGTTCAAGAACATGCATTCTATCAGAAGCTAAGAAAGAAATGAATTTCAAAAAGTGAGCAATACAGTCTCCCAAGGCAACAGAAGAACAAAAATAAACAAATGGGACCTAATCAAACTTACAAGCTTTTGCACAGCAAAGGAAACCATAAACAACATGAAAAGACAACCTACAGGATGGGAGAAAATATTTGTAAATGATGTGACTGACAAGGGCTTAGTTTCCAAAATATACAAACAACACATCCAACTCAACAACGAAAAAACAAACAACCCTATCCAAAAATGGGCAGAAGACCTAAGGAGACATTTCTCCAAAGAAGACATACAGATGGCCAGTAGGCACATGAAAAGATGCTCAACATCGCTAATTATTAGAGAAATGTAAATCAAAACTACAGTGAGGTACTACCTCACACGAATCAGAAGGGCCATCATTAAAAAGTCTACAAATAACAAATGCTGGAGAGGATGTGAAGAAAATGGACCCTCCTCCACTGTTGGTGGGAATGTAAGTTGGTGCAGCCACTGTGGAAAACAGTATGGAGGTTCCTCAGAAGACTAAAAACAGAACTACCATATGATCCAACAATCCCACTCCTGGGCATAAATCCAGAGGAAACTGTAATTCAAAAAGATACATGCACTCCTATGTTCATAGCAGCACTGTTCAGAATAGCCAAGAAATGGAAACAACCTAAATGTCCATTGACAGATGAATGGATAAAGAAGATGTGGTACATATATAATACTACTCAGCCATAAGAAAGAACAAAATAATGCCATTTGCAGCAACATGGATGGACCTAAAGATTATCATACTAAGTGAAGTCAGAAAGAGAAAGACAAATACCATATAATATCACTTATATATGCAATCTAAAATATGACAGAAATGAACCTATCTATGAAACAGAAACAGAATCACGGACATAGAGAACAGACTTCTGGTTGCCAAGGGGGAAGGGGTTGGGAGAGGGATGCAATAGGAGAGTGGGGTTAGCAGATGAAAGCTTTTATATATAGAATGGATAAACAACAAGGTCCTACTGTATAGCACAGAGAATTATATTCAATATCCTATGATAAACCATAATGGAAAAGAATATTTTTTAAAAAGAATATATATCTATGTATAATGGAATTACTTTGCTGTACAACAGAAATTAACACATTGTAAATCAACTATACTTCAATTAAAAAAAAATTATTAAAAAAATCACACACAAAAAACGTGACCAGGAAAAACCCACAAACACATGACCAGTAAGTAGGGTCAGATATATAAGGCAAATCAAGAAAAATGAGGGCAAGAAGGCCAGTGAATTTGGCGACAGCAACAACAAAATGTTATTAGAAGCCTTTAAAAGTACATTTCCAGTGGAGTAGTTTGTTTTTCACATTTCTGATTTATTTACATTGATTGCATTGATTTCTAACAAAAACTATTTCCCAGTATGTAGCCTTTTACCATTTTTATAAGACTTGTTAGAGAAATTTACCAGTTAGAAATAGCCATTTAGATTGATTCCAGGTTCACTGGAATCATTTTAGGGATTTCCCCTCAGTAGCACTGTGTGGAATACATTCTTAAACAAATCATTTGATTTTTCTTTTTTCTTTCTGTCAACACTTTACACAGCTCAAAGATACATCTGACTTTAATCCATCAATGACCATGTTAAGGGCTATGCTGGGTGCTTTCTTTCAGGGAATGATAAGAATACCACATCATTTCTTACTTATATGAGGAATCAGCAAAACCCCAAAAACCAAAAACAAGCTCACAGAAAACAGATTGGTGGCTGTAGAGGTAGGGGTATGTACAGCATGACAACTATAGTTAATAATACTGTTTTGCATACCTGAAAGTTGCTAAGAGAGAAAATCTTAAAAATCCTCACAAGAAAAAAAAAATCTGTAACTGTGTGGCAATGGCCTTATTGTGGTGATCATTTTGCAATATATTCAAATGTTGAATCATTATGTTCTACACCTGAAACTAATACAGTGCTGTATGTCAATTATACCTCAATTGAAAAAAAAACTCCATTTCATTGAAGAATTAATTTTACTTCCTAAAAGTCAGGTGTATTATAAACTCTTCCTAGGAATTTAATTTCAGTAACATGGCTTGAGTCTACTTCAAACTATTAAGATTTACGATCTTCTATAAATAATTGTAATTTCTGATTGTCTAATAACAATAATTGTTTCTTCCTTTCACTTGTAATTCTTCTAAGAATCACAGGCTAATTATTGTTTGGCCAATTCTCTGAGTATGCTATAGATTAGATTGCAGAAAACACCCTAGGAACTAAAACCCTGTAGTTCTAAAGCAAACAAAACCAGCTTTTCCCAGTGATAGGAAAAAAATATAAAACTCTATACTATATATTTGTATATCAGGCCCAGCTATAAAACTATCTATCTCTCTAACTAGCTAGCTAGCTAGCTATTTATATTAAAAATAATTTAAGATGCCTCCAGGCCTTCTTTTTTCCTCCTATCAAAACATCACTAGCTATCAGTGCCCTCAAGCTCCCTTTCTTCTCTCTCCTATTTAGTATTGGAAAGGATCTTTTATCAACCATTCATAACTTAATGTGAATTTAATATGAATCATGCTAAGGTATTTACATTTTAAGCATTTTTCTAATTTATGTATTTATTCACCTAATAAATACGTATTGAGCCTTCTGCATAATACTAGTTTCTGTGAGAAATATCAGGCGAACTAGATATGAAAGCTACTACTTTTTAAAGTAGCATTAAACATATGCAACTAACTATGAGCTAAGATTTTAAAAAATGAGGAGTACAGGTTTTCTAGAGTTTAGGGAAAGGAGAGGTCCATCTCAAGCTCAGTGTGGGAGAGTGTTATGGAAAGAGTGGTAGTTGAGAGGGTAGCACGGCATAATGATTAAAAATCTGATCTTCAACCAGCCTTACCTGGGTTTAAATCCTAACTGTCACTTACTGAATGACTTTGGGCAAGTTACTCAGTAAGCTGTCTGTGACTCAGTTTCCTTATCTATGAAATGAAAATAGTAGTGTTTATCTTATGGATCTCTTCTGAGTATTAAATGTGTTATGACATGTAAAGTACTTAGAACATAATATAAGTCCTCCACAAAGGATTGACTATTATTCTTTAGACTGGGCCTTGAAAGATAGGATAGATAGGATTTAGACAAGCAAAAATGAGACAGGCTGAAATAAATTTCAGAAGGAGCAAAGATTATAAAGTATAAAAAACCTTAGAAGAAATCTGAATAAGTTTTTAAATCTCAGGGTAGGAAAGGCCTTCCGAGGTATGACCTCAGATCCAGAAGCTGTAAATGAAAGGGTTGATGAATTTACCATTAAAAAAAAAAAAACTGCATTAAAAATACCATAAGTAGGCGTACTCCTGGAGGGCTCATGCCAGGGAGTGCTTCCCAGAACTTCTGCTGCCAGTGTCCTTGTCCCCACGGTGAGCCACAGCCATCCTCCCACCTCTGCAGGAGACCCTCCAACACTAGCAGATGAAGTAAAAGAGTACATTGAACAGCTCATAAAGTCAATATCAAAAAAAAACCACAACAACCCAATCATAAATGGGCAGAAGACTTGAATAGATATTTCTCCAAAGACAACATGCAGCTCGCCAACAGGCACATGAAAAGATGCTCAACACCTCTAATTATTACAGAAATGCAAATCAAAACCACAATGAGGTATCATCTCACACCTGTCAGAGTGACTATCATCAAAAAGTCTACAAGTAACAAATGTTGCTCACAGGGAAACATTCTGACCCTGCCCACCTGTGAATGGCTGAAAGAAAGAAGAAATTAAGACACCCTCTCCCCGAGGCTGGCCAAACCAGGAGATGTTTTGCAAGACTTATGGCCTTTTTACTTTATTTCCTCACCTCCTCCTCCTCTCTGTTCTATAAAAGAAACTAGCATCCAGAGCCCAATAAGATGGTACTCTAGGACATTAGTCCACCATCTTGTCGGGTGCCCGGCTTTCCGAATAAAGTCACTATTCCTTGCCTCAAAAAAAAATAATAAGTAACACTAAAAACTTGCAGAATTTAATAAAGATCAAGAAAAGATGAACTTAATAATTAACTGTCTGCTTATGTGATTATTTTTAAAAAGTAAACTTTGAGCATAAAACAATAAAACTCCTAGAAGAAAACATAGGGGAAAAGCTTCATGACATTGTGTTTTGTAATTGTATTTTGTAAACAATTGTATTTTGGCAATAATTTGGATATGACACCAAAAGCACAGGCAGCAAACACAAAAACAGACAAATAGGACTATGTCAAACTTTAAAACTTCTGTACATCAAAGGAAATAATCAACAGAATGGAAAGGCAACCTATACAATGGGAGAAAACAATTGCAAATCATACATCTATTAAGGGATTAATACCCACAATATACAAAGGACTTTTTCACCTCAACAACAACAACAAAACCTGATTTTAAAATGTGCAAAAGACCTTAATAGACATTTCTCCAAAGAAGATTATATAAATGGTCAACATATATATGAAAAGATGCAACATCACTACTCATTAGAGAAGTACAGATCAAAACCATAGTGAGATATCACCTCATACCCATTAGGATGGCCACTATCAAAAAATAAAACAAAGAAAGAAAACAGGAAATAACAAGTGTTGGTGAGGATATGGAAAAATTGGGATCCTGTACACTGCTGGTGGGAATGTAAAATTGTGTAGCCACTGTGGAAAACGGTATGGAGGTTCCACAAAAAACTAAAAGTAGAATTACCATATGATCCAGCAATCTCTCTTCTGGTAATATATCCAAAATTATTCAAAGCAGGATCTTGAATAGGTATTGGCACAACCATGTTCATTGCAGCTTTATTCACAATAGCCAGGAAGTAGAAATAGCTCAGATGTTCATCAACAGATGAATGGATAAAGAAGATGCGGTATGTACATACAATGGAATATTATTCAACCTTTAAAAAGAAGGAAATCTTATCACATGCTACAATATAGATCAAACCTGGGGACATTATGCTGAGTGAAATAAGCTAAATAGTGGATGATGACACTTATGAGATATCCAGAGTAGTTAAATCTATGGAAACACAAAGTAGAATGGTGCTTGCTAGGGCCGGGGGAAATGGGGACTTGTTCGATTGGTATAGAGTTTCCATTTTACAAGATGAAAAAGTTCTACTTATACAACAGTGTGAATATAGTTAATCCAACTGAAAAGTATACCTAAAAATAGTTAAGGGCAGGGTGGGGGGTGGCTGATCAAGATGGTGAAGTAAGAGGACATGGAGCTCACCTTCCCCCACAAAGATATCAAAAATACATCTATATGTGGAGCAATTCTCACAGAAAACCAACTGGAAACTGGCAGAAGATCTCTTATACAACTAAACCTGCAAGAAAGATCCTCACCTAATTGGGTGGAATGGGAAAAAAAGGCATCATGGGAGGGACCTGTGAAGGTGGGAGTATCTGCACAGGCATACCCTTACTCTGGGAAGCCCCTCCCATGCTGGGAGGTCCACTGGCACAGAAAGAGGGGCTGGAGGAGCCTGGATTCTGATGCCAAGGAGTGCACACATGCTGGCTTGCTAGCAATCAGTGCCAAAATAGACCAGTGCTCTGTCACCTGCCACCTCACTGCACTTCCCAGTTCAACATGTGTGCCAAGCGGAGCTGCCAGTATGCACAGCAGCTAGGTGCTGAAACTTGGGCAGACAGGCCCTGAGAGAGGACTCAGTCTAGCTGCCCAGAGAAACCCAGAGGGCCTGGGGTGTGATCCAAGCTGAACCTTGGAGCCCGTTGTTGGCTCGCACATGGCAGGGAATAGGGTTGGGGGTGGGTCTGGCAATGGCAGACTTTGTTGGTACATACACCAGGTGGCATCACAGAATTGTGTGTCTTCAGCAGACAGCCTCTGGGGAGGAATACTCAGCAGTTCCTTTCCTGGCTGGAGCTGTCCACTTCCACCCACCTCACACCACAACTTGGAGGTGGATCTGGTGGGGGGCAGGGGGGTTAGGTCCTAGAATAGCCCTCTCAGAGGCAGCCCAGGTCCCAGGCAGCAGCACAATCACCTCAATTCCTGCAGCCACAACGCCCTAGCCCCCAGCACCAGCCTAACACTAGGTGTGGGACAAACACAACATAGAAAGGGATGTGACCGTGGGCTCCTTCTGGGTAGAACTGCAGATACCTACATAAACAGCACATAGATTCGCTGTGACTGCAGGGGCCTCACATGCTTCGACACTCCTTTGAGACAAAGTATTGCTGCACCTTTGGGCGATGGAGGCTTATAAAATCTGACCCCAGGGTTTCTACTGCAACAACTGGGGAGCAGACCCCACCCTGACGGGATTGTGGCAGCCACAGAGCAAAGAGGAGGTCCTGCCCAAAATCCAGTTCAGGCTCTGGATACCACAATACCAATCACACCCATTATTAAGGGGATAATGGCCAGCACACCCTGAGGAAAGACATGGCTGGCATCCATACCAAAAACAGCTCTCGCACCAAAAATATTGGACTCACACAGTCTATACAGGGATGGTCCCACTTAAAAATACCCCTTTGAGACCACAGTAGATAATTGTTTCTCTTAGATTCATAGAGACAGAGAAAGTTAAGTTAAATAAAAAAGCAGAGGAACTACTCCCAATTAAAAAAACAAGAGAAATTCCCTGAAAGAATAAATAATGAAACAGACCTCACTAGTCTACTACACCCCAAGTCAAAAAGGAGGTAATAAAAATCCTAAAGGAACTAAGAAAGATTATTGTTAGAAAGGCATATCACTGTAACAAGGAAGTAGAAACTGTAAAGAGGAACCAATCAAAATTAAACAACTCAATTGCTAAGATAAAAACCAATCGAGAAGGGCTTCCCTGGTGGCGCAGTGGTTGAGAATCTGCCTGCTAATGCAGGGGACACAGGTTCGAGCCCTGGTCTGGGAGAATCCCACATGCCGCAGAGGAACTAGGCCCGTGAGCCACAACTACTGAGCCTGCACGTCTGGAGCCTGTGCTCCGCAACAAGAGAGGCCATGATAGTGAGAGGCCCACGCACTGTGATGAAGAGTGGCCCCCGCTTGCCAAAACTAGAGAAAGCCCTCACATAGAAAGGAAGACCCAACACAGCAAAAATAAATAAATTAATAAACTCCTACCGCCCCCCCCAAAAAAACCAATCGAGAAGCAATGAATAGCAGAATAAATAATGAAAAAGAACAAATAAGTTATCTGGCAGATAGAATAACGGAATTTATCCAATCAGAACAGCAGACAGAAAGACACATAAAAAAATAAAATGAAAGCAACACACAAGATCTGTAAGATAATATAAAGCATGCCAACCTATGCATAGTAGGAGTTCCAGAAGGAGAAGAGAGGGGGGTGGGATCAAAAATGTATTTGAAGAAATTATGGCTGAAAACTTCCCAGACCTAAAGAAGAAAATAGATATCCACGTATAGGAAGTACAGAGGGTCCCGAACAAGATGAACCGAAACAGACCCACACCAGGACATTTCATAGTTACACTGACAAAAGTTGAAGATAAAGAGGATTCTAAAGGCAGCAAGAGAAAAACAAAGAGTCAGTTACAAGGGAATCCCCATAAGGCTGTCAGCTGAGTTCTCTGCAGAAATTTTGCAAACCAAAAGGGAGTAGCATAATATATTCAAAGTTCTAAAAAGAAAGAACTTGCAATGTAGGATACTCTACCCAGCAAGATTATCATTTAAAATAGAAGGAGAAATAAAAAACTTCTCAGACAAATACAAACAAACAACAACAAAGAAAAACTAAAAGAATACAACAACACTAAACCTAACCTAAAAGAAATATTGAAAGGTCTTCTCTGAATAGAAGAGAAGCAAGAATCTATAGGAAAGGGAAAAATCATAGTAGGAAAGGCAAATATATGAAAGGATTAAAGATCACTTAAATAAGTAAGTACATAGGTTAAAAACAAAAAATTTGTAATAGTGATTATAACTACAAAGAACAACAAAGGGATAAACATGAGGATGTAAAATAAGATATCAAAAATCACAAAATGTGGGGGAAATGAATAAAAAATGTAGATCTTTTGGATGTGTTTGAACTTATGACTATCAGTCTAAAGTAGGTAGATATAGTTATGGGTCAACATACTTGAAAACTAGGGTAACCACAAATCGAAAACATACAGTAAATTCAGAAAAACCAGAAAGAAAGGAACTCAAGCATAATACAAAAGAAAACCACCAAACCACAAAAGGAAAAAAAAATAGAGAGAGAGAAATGAAGAACAACTACAAAATCAACTGGGAAACAAGGTTTAAAATGTCAATAAGTACATACCTATCAATAATTACTTTAAATGTCAATGGCCTGAATGTGCTGATCAAACAGTGGCAGATTGGATAAAAAACAAGAACCTACAATATGTTGCTTAAAGAAGCTCACTTTAGGGCAAAAGACACATATGGATTGAAAGTGAGAGGATGTAAAAAGATATCTCATTCAAATGGAAATGACAGGAAAGCAGGGGAAGCAATACTTCTTTTGGACAAAATAGACTTTAAAACAAAGACCATAAAGAAAGACAAAGAAGGACACTATATAATGATAAAGGAATCAATACCAGAAGAGGATATTACACTCATTAACATATATCACCCAATATAGGAGCACCTAAATGTATAAAACATACTAACAGACATAAAGGGAGAAATTTACAGAAATGCAGTAATAGAAGACTTTAACACCCCACTGACGTCAATGGACAGATCTTCCAGGCAGAAAATCAACAAGGCAACAGAGGTCCTAAATGACACAATAGACCAGGTGGACTTAATTGGTATCTACAGGCCACTACCTCAAAAACAAAACAAAACAAAAAACAAACAGAATACACATTCAAGTGTGCATGGAACATTCTCTAGGATGGACCACATACTAGGTCACAAAATAAGCCTCAACAAATTTGAGAGGATAGAAATTATTTCAAGCATTTTTTTCTGACCACAATGGTATGAAACTAGAAATCAACCACAGGGGGAAAAAAAAGATCACATGGAGACTAAACCAAATGCTATTGAAAAGCCAATGCATCAAGGATGAAATCAAAGGGGAAATCAAAAAATAGTTCAAGACAAACGAAAATGAAAACACAACCTTACAAAATCAGTGGGATGCAGCAAAAACAGTTCTAAGAGGGAGGTTCATAGTGATACAGGCCTTCTTCAAGAAACAAGAAAAATTAACAACCTAACCTACCACCTAAAAAAAATTAGAAAAACAATAAAACCCAAAGTCAGCAGAAGGAAGGAAATAATAAAGATCAGAGGAAATATATAGAGATCAATAAAACAATAGAAAAGATCAATAAAACCAAGAGCTGCTTTTTGAAAGGATAAACAGTATCGACAAACCTCTAGCCTGGCTTACCTAGAAGAAAAGAGAGAGGACCCAAGTAAACAAAATAAGAAATGAAAGAGGAGAAAAATAACAAACAATACTGCAGAAATACAAAAACATCATAGGAGAATACTATGAATAGTTATATGCCAACAATTTGTACAACCTAGAAGACATGAACAAGTTTCTAGAAACATACAGCCTGCCAAAAGTGAGTCAAGAAGAAACAGATAACTTGAACAGACCAATCGCTGGAAGTGAAATAGAATCGGTTAAAAAAAAATAATAATAATAATAATAATCTCCCTGCAAGCAAAAGTCCAGGACTGGGCAGCTTCACTAGGGAATTCTACCAAACACACAAGGAAGAACTTATACCTATCCTTCTCAAACTATTCCCAAAGACTGAAGAGGAGTGAACACTCCCAAATTCATTCTATGAAACCACCATCACCCTGGTACCAAAACCAGACAAGGACACTACAAAAAGGGAAAATTACAGGCCAGTGTCTTTGATGAATATAGATGCAAAAATCTTCAAAGTATTAGCAAACCAAACCTAAGAATACATAAAAAGGATCACACACCATAATCAAGTTGGATTCATTCCAGGGTCCCAAGGATGGTTCAGCATATGCAAATCAATCAGTGTGATTATACCATGTTAAGAAAAGACAAGACAAAAAACACATGATTGTCTCAATAGACACAAAAAAGCACTTGACAAAATTCAACATCCATTCATGATAAAACCTCTAACCAAAGTGGGCATAGAGGGAACATATTTCAACATAATAAAAACCATTTATGACAAACCCACTGCCAACATAATACTCAATGGTGAAAAGCTGAAAGCCTTCCCTCTGAATTTTGGAACAAGATAAGGATGCCCACTCTCACCACTTCCATTCAACATAGTACTAGAAGTCCTAGACACAGCAATCAGAAGAAAAAGAAATAAAATGTATCCAAATTGGAAGGGAAGAGGTAAAATTGTAACTATTTGCAGATGACATGATACTCTATATAGAGAACCCTAAAAACTCTGTACAAAAACTATTAGAATAAACAAGTTCAGCAAGGTAGCAGGATACAAGATTAATATACAGAAATCTGTTGCATTTCTTTATACTAACAATGAAATAGCAGAAAGAGAAAGTAAAAAAAAAAATCCCATTTAAGATCGTGTCAAAAAAATAAAATACCTAGGCATAAACTTAACCAAGGAGGTGAAAGACCTATACGCTGAAAAGTATAAGATATTGATAAAGGAAACTGAAAATGATTCAAAGAAATGGAAGGATATCCCATGCTCTTGGATTGGAAGAATTAATATTGTTAAAATGGCCAGACTACCCAAAGCAATCTACAGATTTAATGCCATCCCTATCAAAATACCCATGACATTTTTCACAGAACTAGAACAAATAATCTTAAAATTTTTGTAGAACCACAAAAAACCCAGAATTGTCAAAGCAATCCTGAGGAAAAAGAACAAAGCTGGAGGCATAACCCTTCCACACTTCAGTCAATACTACAAAGCTACAATAACCAAAACAGCATGGTATTATATTAGCACAAAACCAGACATATAGATCAACGGAACAGAATAGAAAGCCCAGAAACAAACCCATTAACCTATGGTCAATTAATCTAAGACAAGGGAGGCAAGAATATACGATGGAGAAAAGAGTCTCTTTAGCAAGTGGTGTTGGGAAAGCTAGAGAGCCAAATGTAAAAGATTGTGATTAGAACACTCCCTCACACCATATACAAAAATAAACTTAAAATGGTTAGGGACCTAAATATAAGACATGACATCATAAAACTCCTAGACAGGAGCATAGAGAAAACTCTTGGACATAAATTGCATCAATATTTTCTTAGGTCAGTCTTCCATGGCAAAAGAAATAAAAACAAAAATAAACAAATGGGACCTAATCAAACTTACAAGCTTTTGCACAGCAAAGGAAACCATCAACAGAACAAAAAGCTAACCTATGGAATGGGAGAAAAGATTAACAAACAATGCGACTAAGAATGGGTTAACATCCAAAATATACAAACAGCTCATGAACTCAATATCAAAAGAACAAACAAACAAACCCAAGCAAAAAATGGGCAGAAGACCTAAATAGACATGTCTCCAAAAAAGACTTACAGATGGCCAACAGGCACATGAAAAAATGTTCAACATTGCTAATTATTAGAGAAGTGCAAATCAAAACCACAGTGATGTATCACCTCAAACCTGTCAGAATGGCTGTCATCAAAAAGTCTACAAATAATAAATGCTGGAGAGGGTGTGGAGAAAAGGGAACCCTCCTACTCTTGGTGGGAATATAAGTTGGTGCAGCCACTATGGAAAACAGTATGGAGGTTCCTTAAAAGACTAAAAATAGAGCTACCATATGATCTAGCAATCCCTCTCCTGGGTATATATTCGAAAAACTGTAGTTTGAAAATATACATGCACCTCAGTGTTCATAGCAGCACTATTTACAAGCTGGGGGCAGAGCCTTCATGGGCCATTATATGGACCTTGTTTTCACTGTGATCAGATGGGAGCCATTGGAAAATGCTGAGCAAGATGGTCTCTCTGGCAGCAGATAATAGACTGTAGGAGGGAGAAGAGGGAAGCAGGGAGCCAAGTCAGGAGGGAAATGAAGGTGGCTGAGACCAAATGGTAGCAAGGAGGTGTGAGATCTGGGTACCTTGTGAAGGTGGAGCCAGTGGGGATTCTAATGAATTGGATGTGAGGTGAGAGAGAAGAGTGTAGGATGACTCCAAGTCTTTTGGCCCAAGCTGCTATCAGGATGGAGTTACTGTACTGAGGCAGGAAGGAAATACTGCAAGAGGAACACACTTGCTGGGATTATATCAGGATATTAGTTTTGGACGTGTTAAGTCTGAGATGCTAAGTTAGGTCAAGCAGGTAATTGAATATATGCGTCTGAAGCTCAGTGGAAAGATCAGGGCTGGAAATAAAAGTTTGGAAATCATCTGCAGATAGATATTTAAAACCATTAGACTGGATGAGACCAGCTAGGGAGTAAGTGTAATTGAGGAAGAGTTCTGTGGACTTGAGCCCTAGGGTGCCCACATCGACATGGGGAAATAAGAAACTGCAGGGCCTGAGGAGCAGCCAGTGAAGGGGGAGAAATGTCTCAAAAAATATCCCTTTGCAAGTGACTCTTTGATTAGTCAATGCTAATAGGAATTTCTGCAGTGTTTTATCAGTTGCCAGGTACCTGGGTGGTGTTGATGAATTGTAAAACGAAGTGTGCTGGTTAGTTTGCCCACAGTGTTGTCCCCATAGGTGGTTTCAATTTTTCCTCTCTTTTTAGAATGAAACATTTATTATTATGTAAGCTTACATGTGGAAAGTTAAGATAAATTTACTCAGAAATTAAAAAAAAACATGTGACCACATAGTACCCATAACAATTAGAGATGCAGTGTTTTTTTTTTTAATCAGATGCAAATCGACCTTCTACATCATCTCAATGAAAATGTTTTGACATCTCAGTCTGACCAGATTTGTTACCTAACCCCTCTTCTCATTCATCTCTCACCCTCTGAAGTCAATACCGCCTTTCTGCAGCCTCTTAAAAAGCAGTGTAAGAACCTATTGATTTCACTCATTCCACCTTCCTCCCTTGCCTCTGACCACAAATTAGTCTGAGTCAGAAAAGGTGGTGAGATAAAAAGACTGTATATAGACTGTCCTTTTCTATTCTTTGCCAAAGTGTTTTTTTTTTAAACTAGAAAGCCACAAAAGCAAAGCTGAAAACCAGCTGCAAGCTATATGTCCTACTGAATCCTTTGTACTTTAAAAGCAAACATTTTGGCTTGCTACACCTTTTTAGTTACGCACAGGAAGCAATGCTTGCCAGGATTTATCTTTCCCTAAAATTCTATTACACAAGATATTCACATTCAGCGTGTCACTTAGCAGAATTGTTTCTCACATCAACCCCCAAATGTTAAATATCCATGTTGTTTTTATGCTCCAGATTCTCAAATTTAGGGAATTGATGCCATTGGCTCACAAAGCCAAACAATAACACTTCTTTTTTCCAAGTCAAGATTTTTAATAGTAGTAGAAAGTAGAATAGTAGGATAAGCACTAACTTTTCAGATTATCTCTGTCTTTGCCTTCATCTTCTGGCTGGGGATGTCTGGGGAGGTGTAATATACCACCTCCAAGCAATTGAATTCAACGAGGCTTGGAGCAAAATAAGTATGCCTGAGTTTCCCCAGTGCTGTGTGCTGGCAATGCCACTTCCATATAAGGAGCTGGCATAGGAGAGAGTTGCTCCCTGGGAAGAGGTCACAGTTGTAAATTAAGGGGCAATAAGTCTAGGTGTGTGTGGTGTGTGAAAGGTAGTTGGTAGAGAGAAGAGCAAAGGGGGAGTGAATGGGGAAAATCGTTAGTGGATTCTCTACCCCCCCCATACACATACACGCCAAAAGCATTATAATATAATCATGCACTATACTGGGTCTACTTTCCAGGTTTTAGCAGTTTGAGCCTAGAATCCCACTGCAGACCGGGTCTCATTTTTGAGATAATGCTGGTGATCCTTCTTGCACTTCAGTGCTTCCAGACTCACTGGAAAACTAAGTAGGTATTTACAGGGTACCTCAGTGAAGTCAGCAGTGGACTGAAATATGGTTGTGCTACTGATATGTGTAAGTTCTTCATAAAACCTCTGTGCCAGGGCCTGGAGATAATGCAGTTATAGTAAAAGCAATTTGTTAAATGTGATCTGAAACCCTAAAGGGGATTTTCCAGCAGATGTGTTCTATTAATGCTGGCCGCTGACTGATCAGAAGATGCCAGCCACATCTCTAAACTGGTCATTATTTATATCCTTCAGCTGCATTCACTAAATAAATCCTCTGAGTTAGCTCCAACACCTACCACCTGGGACCTGTCTTCAGAAGAAGGCTTTCTTGTACCATGCAGCTGAGCCCAGTCTGGGCCCTTCTGTTTCATGTCAGAGTAAATATTTTAGCTCTAATTCTTTTTGTCCAACTGGATTCAATGATTCTCTTATTGGTTTGCTGTAGTTCTTCAGCAAGAATCAGTTTACCAAGCTAGCTGTTATTTGGACTGGCTAATTAAAACCTGCTCAATTTTGCCTTTAGAAAGAAAGGAAGGCGGGACTTCACTGCCCATCCAGTGGTTAAGACTCTGCGCTTCCACTCTAGGGGGCATGGGTTTGATCCCTGGTTGGGGAACTTAGATCCCACATGCTGTGCCACAAGGCCAAAAAAAAAGAAAAGAAGGCAAAGCAGCAAATAATCAGTTAATTAACAAAGTATTTAGAAGATGGTGATCTCTGCCTAGATATCACTTCTCTCTACCACTCAGGTATGGAGTGATGCCCCTGTGCATAAAAAGTTCCCTTTACAACATATATCTTAGCACTTAACACACTGCATTTTAATTAGCTGCCCTCCCCACTACACACATACCTCAGTATGAAATCTGTGACGAGCTATGTTAGCCTATCTTATTAAAGTCATAGACTGTGGCAAAGTATATGATTTATCTTAAGTAATAAGCATTTGCTGAATGAAAACAGAAAAAAAACCCTGCTCAATGTGTGTGCAGGCAGCCTCCAAGCCAAATACTGCCCTTCACAGAATTTGAGTACCCTTTTTATTCATTAGAACAGGTGGGTATCGTGAGTTACCCTCAGCCAATCTGAATGCAGTGTATGCCTTTTATTGCATGCCCTTGTGAAAGTATATCCCCACTTGGAAAAAGGAGGGCCCAGAATTTCCAGTCTTGGAATCTTATGGAAAGGATTTTCCTGGTTTTAACTTCATGGTTGGCCAGGTCAGCAAGAAATATGGCTATATCACCTATGACATCTGGCTTCCTGAGATGCTTTGGAATTAGCCGTTTATACTCATTTATCAAAGTTTCATGCAAAGTGGATACCCAGTTATGGAAGCTTTCCCAACTCTGTAATTCCTTTGGGAGCATTCTAGCAGCTAATTAAAAAAATATATATATATATATATATATATATATATATATATATGCAGTTAACTGCGTTTGACTATGATCTCTGTCAACATCAAACGTGTATTCACTTAGGCAGTATTGTGTGGTGCTGTGTTCTGGGAGAGACTCGTCATATTCCCCTAAAGAACTGTCTTTTCATCTTTTCCGGAAAACTCTAATTTGAAAAGATACATGCACCCCAGTGTTCATAGCAGCACTATTTACAGTAGCCAAGACATGGAAGCAACCTAAGTGTCCACTGACAGATGAATGGATAAAGAAGAAGTGGTGTATATATATACGATGGCAGCAACAGGGATGGACCTAGAGATTATCATATTAAGTGAAGTAAGTCAGACAGAAAAAGGCAAATATTACATGATATCACTTATATGTGGAATCTAAAAAATAGTAGAAATGAACTTATTTACAAAAACAGAAACAGACTCACAGACATAGAAAACAAACTTATGGTTACCAGAAGGGAAGGGGGGGATAGGGATAAATTGGGAGTATGGGATTAACAGATGCATACTACTATATATAAAATAAACAACAAGGGTTTACTGTATAGCATAGAGAACTATATTCAATATCTTATAATAAACTATAATGGAAAAGAATTTTAAAAAGAATATATATAAAAGCAAATCACTTTGCTGTGCACCTGAAACTAACACAATGTTGTAAATCAACTATACTTCAATAAAAAGAATGATAAATATGTATATTTTACCACAATTAAAAAAAAAGCTAACAGTCTTGTGGATGAAGCAACTATGCAAACAAATAATTCTACTACAGTGTGATAAATTGTCTCTCAGCTTTCTAAATGAGGCAAATGAGTGAATGATGGTGCCCTAATCAAGATATAGAACCCTGAAGTAGCAACAGGTTGCAGGAGGGGGAGAGAGGGAGAAAGATGTTAATTTGGGTTTCAGGTGCTCACAGGGCATCCAGGTTGTGCTGTCTAGTGGGCAATTCTAAATAGGGCTTAGAAAACACATGAGGAACTGCTTTTTTGCAGGAAACTATTATTTCATCATGTCCCTGTCAGAGAAGTAAGGCATAGTACAAATAGGTTTTGGTAGGAGAGAAAAAAGGTTGAGCATGAAGGACAAAGTGATAGGACACCAGATTAGGGAACGGGAAACTTGTCGAGAGCAGCTTTACTAATTCTCAATTTTCTTTAGACTGGGCCCTGATTAGAATGATATGTCCATGATATGGAAACTTTCTGAAGGGTTAACTGGTGAATGAATCTTTAAGAGTACAGCACATGCCCATGGATTAAGTATTCATTTGGAAGAGAAGAGTCTCCCAGTTTCTTAGAAGATGATGTTTGGAATGTTGTCTGAACCAAACACAATTCACTTTCTTCTTTTTATCTGGCCAGATCATGAAAGAACTAGATTAAAATATTTCAGCTGGTATTTCTATCTGGAAATGAATAGGTTTATGGGATATGTCATTGTTTTTAAAATAGAACTATGAATAGAGGTGATTCATAGCTTTCATTTTTGCATGTGACACCTTAGAAAGAGGGAGTTGAGAGTGTGTCTCCAGCTAGCTCAGGGAATATGGTAAAACTCTCCCCCAAATGAGTTCAAGTTAAAGAACATTTGAATCAATGCCATGGTGAAAATTAAAGAGAAAAGGGAATGTCACAGAAGACAGTAAACAGCAAATTGTTGGAACTCTAAGGAGTTTGAGGGAGATTAGATATAGAGCAGGGTTACAATTTTCTTTTCAGCCCAATTATGGAGTCTGAGCATATTGACTCAACTTATTATACTGATTGACTCTTTAGCAGCATTTTCATTTCTTCACCAATTTTCCTGTTCTCCAAAGACCCTCAAGGTTCTAGCACATGGCTTAATGAACTGCCTACATTTGAGTGTTTTATCGAAAGTCCACTGGGTTCCATCTTCATAAGTATATGCCCACCTCAGATGTAAAGTGCCCATTATGCCTACTGTGTTATAATTTTACTAAGCTCAGAATTGTCATGGGAAGTTGAAAACATTTCAGTGGTCAAAGAGAGAGGGTAATTAGCTCGTTTAAATCCTCTGCCGTGTCCCATTTTGTCCTTGGTGCAAAGGTGCCAGCCTGTCTTTATAAGAATGAATGGAGCCTGTATCCTGGCATTATTTAATTCAGGTATCAATCTTAAAAGAAACTGAGCAGATTATAAACCAAATTAAATTTGCATGTAGACTGTGTGTGAATGTGTTTGCTTCCTCATAGATTAAATGCTGGCAAGCCTGTTCTCTGCAGCAGGAAGGACCATCTTTATAGAAGAATGCTCCATGGCAAATCACAAATACAGGATTTGCCTTTACATGTAAAAGACCATGACAAGTCAATTTTAAAAAGCACTCTTTTCATTTTACAAGTACATTGGCTCTAAACAGGAATTTTTCAAGTAGAAATCTTCAAATATATTTTGTTTCTTCAACAGTAATAATATCAGGTGGTTTTCATAGCTTCTGTCATTTTTTTATTAACATGAAAGATGACATAGATATTTTTATAAATGAAATTCCAATGTTATTGCTTTGGGGTTTTTTTATTATTTGGATTTAAGATACCATATTATGTAAAATGTCAAACTACACTTGATGACAAAGAATAATTAGTTTAGTTTAGGATCAGATTTAATTAGCATTTTAATGAATTGAATCATACCTTTTTAAAAAGGAAGTGTAGAATTTCAGGAATGTGACTATTTTTCTTGTAGTGTAAATATTTATTAAACACTGCTTATTACTACAAAACTGATATAAAATTGAAATCCAAGAATAATATTTCTTAAAAAATACAAATTAATGGTCAGAAAAAAATTTAACAAAGAATCTTATTATAGGAAGCTGATGACAAGAGAATCAAAGCAGAGCTGCACATTTTCAGTGTATGTACCTTGGGACCCAGGTATTCTAGAAAAACATTTGGTGTATGTTGCATAACCATGTTTCTCCTTGGGATCCACCATTTGACAGTACATTAAAGGCTCTATAAAGACTGAGAG
Source organism: Phocoena sinus (assembly GCF_008692025.1). NCBI lineage: Eukaryota > Metazoa > Chordata > Mammalia > Artiodactyla > Phocoenidae > Phocoena > Phocoena sinus. The sequence goes on from NC_045766.1 coordinate 40,553,972, forward strand.
TTTAACTGTTTTAACTTGATAACCTGGTTTTCCCAAACTTACTAAAGCTTGAACCCTTTTAGTGAATAACATCTATTTATGTAAAGCTGAATTGGTACTGCATGGAAACCACTTTGGGAAACACTGGAGTGTAGGATAAGGCTATTTGCTGAATTTAGTTGATTATCAACTTTAGATAATACTATATATGATACTGAAAATCTCAGTCCAAATTCAGACATTTTTGGTAATTCTGAGGTTTTTTTTTTAAACTAGGAGGATAAGTTCTGGATACTTTTTGGTGAGGTCAATAGCTGACTTTTAAATATTACAAACCTGGAAATTCATTCAGAAGTAAAACAGAATCAAAGCACTATTTATTAGAAAGAGTTTTGTATATAGAATGAATTCACAAATAAATTTGAGTAGTTTGTAGTATTTGCCATACTGTATCATCAGTCAATCTCATATTTGCTGAGCATCTGTTGCATGATGTATGTCCACTAGGATCACAACAACACATTATTGAGATAATATGTCATAAGGCAAGTTGGTCTTAACTTCTAAAATCTTAAGCCAAGCTAACTGTAAAATGTTGTGGTCAACCTAGAAAAGACAAGATACCGCATAACTCAACTTTATACTCTGAAGTATTCTAGCACTTCAGATTATTTGAACATGTACTTAAGTCCTGAAATCTTATGTAGTCAAATTTGTTCATTTTTTTAATTCAAACAGAAAGTCAAAAAATTATAATCATCCTCATCAGTTCACTCAGTCCCATGTAACTAATTTTTTTTCATCTTGATCTTTTGTTAGCACTTTTATTCATCCGTTTTCCATTAGAGTTCTGAAAATGCTTATTCATTCAGTTCAGCAGTATACTCAGTTACCAGAAACCTGTACTTGTCAGAGTCTTTTCCATGAATTCCTTGAAGATGAAACCCTTTTATAGGAACACTTTTGCAAAAGCATCAGAGTACACCCAGAACTGTCTGTAAATGACAACACTTAAAAATGACCACCATTAAAGATTTGATGAAAGTTCATAATAATACAATTGACAAGGAAATTTAGTTATTTCTGAGATATACATTTTAAAATAATAACTAGAATTATGACTTATAACATTATACCAGAACATATAAGATTTTTAGGAATTTCATATAATGTCTGAAACATTTATATTAACATATTTCCATACAAATAACCCAAAGAAAGTTTAGTATTAGGGTTTTTTTTTTAATTTCTGAATTTTATTTTATTTATACAACAGGTTCTTATTAGTCATTCATTTTATACACATCAGTGTATACATGTCAATCCCAATTGCCCAATTCAGCACACCACCATCCCCACCCCACCGCGGTTTTCCCCCCTTGGTGTCCATTCTCTACAGCCGTGTCTCAACTTCTGCCCTGCAAACCAGTTCATCTGTACCATTTTTCTAGGTTCCACATGCATGTGTTAATATACGATATTTGTTTTTCTCTTTCTGACTTACTTCACTCTGTATGACAGTCTCTAGATCCATCCACGTCTCAACAAATGACCCAGTTTTGTTCCTTTTTATGGCTGAGTAATATTCCATTGTATATATGTACCACAACTCCTTTATCCATTCGTTTGTTGATGGGCATTTAGGTTGCTTCCATGTCCTGGCTATTGTAAACAGTGCCGCAGTGAACATTGGGGTGCATGTGTCTTTTTGAATTATGGTTTTCTCTGGGTATATGCCCAGTAGTGGGATTGCTGGATCATATGGTAATTCTATTGTTAGTTTTTTAAGGAACCTCCATACTGTTCTCCATAGTGACTGTATCAATTTACATTCCCACCAACAGTGCAAGAGGGTTCCCTTTTCTCCACACCATCTCCAGAATTGGTTTTTTGTAGATTTTCTGATGATGACCATTCTAACTGGTGTGAGGTGATACCTCATTTTAGTTTTGATTTGCATTTCTCTAATAATTAGTGATGTTGAGCAGCTTTTCTTGTGCTTCTTGGCCACCTGTATGTCTTCTTTGGAGAAATGTCTATTTAGGTCTTCTGACCATTTTTGGATTGGGTGGTTTGTTTCTTTAATATTAAGCTGCATGAGCTGTTTATATATTTGGGGGATTAATCCTTTGTCTGTTGACCCATTTGCAAATATTTTCTCCCATTCTGAGGGTTGTATTTTCATCTTGTTTATGGTTTCCTTTGCTGTGGAAAAGCATTGAAGTTTCATTACGTCCCATTTGTTTATTTTTCTTTTTTTTTCCATTACTCTAGGAGGTGGATCAAAAATGATCTTGCTGTGATTTATGTCAAAGAGTTTTCTTCCTATGTTTTCCTCTAAGAGTTTTATAGTGTCTGCTCTTACATTTAGGTCTCGAATGCATTTTGAGTTTATTTTTGTTTATGGTGATAGGGAGTGTTCTAATTTCATTCTTTTACATGTAGCTGTCCAGTTTTCCCAGAACCAATTATTGAAGAGACTGTCTTTTCTCCATTGTATATCCTTGCCTCCTTTGTCATAGATTAGTTGACCATAGGTGCGTGGGTTTATCTCTGTGCTTTCTAACCTGTTCCATGGATCTATGTTTCTGTTTTTGTGCCAGTACCATATTGTCTTGATTACTGTAGCTTTGTAGTATAGTCTGAAGTCAGGGAGTCTGATTCTTCCAGCTCTGTTTATTCCCTCAAGACTGCTTTTGCTATTCGGGGTCTTTTGTGTCTCCATACAAATTTTAAGACTTTTTGTTCTAGTTCCATAAAAAATGCCATTGGTAATTTCCTAGGGATTGCGTTGAATCTGTAGATTGCTTTGGGTAGTATAGTCATTTTCACAATATTGATCTTCCAATCCAAAAACATGGTATATCTCTCCATCTCTTGGTATCATCTTTAATTTCTTTCATCAGTGTCTTACAGTTTTCTGCATACAGGTCTTTTGTCTCCCTAGGTAGGTTTATTCCTACATATTTTATTCTTTTTGTTGCAATGATAAATGGGAGTGTTTCCTTAATTTCTCTTTCAGATTTTTCATCATTATTGTATAGGAACGCAAGAGATGTCTGTGCATTAATTTTGTATCCTGCAACTTTACCAAATTCATTGATTAGTTCTAGTAGTTTTCTGGTGGCATTTTTAGGATTCTCTATATATAGTATCCTGCCATCTGCAAACACTGACAGTTTTACTTCTTCTTTTCCCAAATGTATTCCTCTTATTTCTTTTTCTTCTCTGATTGCCATGGCTAGGACTTCCAAATCTATGTTGAATAATACTGGTGAGAATGGACATCCTTGTCTTGTTCCTGATCTTAGAGGAAGGAAATGCTTTCAGTTTTTCACCACTGAGAATGATGTTTGCTGTGGGTTTGTCGTATATGGCCTTTATTATGTTGAGGTAAGTTCCCTCTATGCCCACTTTCTGGAGAGTTTTATCATAAATGGGTGTTGAATTTTGTCAAAAGCTTTTTCTGCATCTATTGAGATGATCATATGGTTTTTATTCTTCAATTTGTTAATATGGTGTATCACATTGATTTGTGTATATTGAAGAATCTTTGCATCCCTGGGATAAATCCCACTTGATCATGGTGTATGATCCTTTTAATGTGTCGTTGGATTGTGTTTGCTAGTGTTTTGTTGAGGATTTTTGCATCTATATTCATCAGTGATATTGATCTGTAATTTTCTTTTTTTGTAGTATCTTTGTCTGGTTTTGGTATCAGGGTGATGGTGGCCTCATAGAATGAGTTTCAGAGTGTTCCTTCCTCTGCAATTTTTTGGAAGAGTTTGAGAAGGATGGGTGTTAGCTCTTCTCTAAATGTTTGATAGAATTCACCTGTGAAGCCATCTGGTCCTGGACTTTTGTTTGTTGGAAGATTTCTAATCACAGTTTCAATTTCATTACTTGTGATTGTTCTGCTCATATTTTCTATTGCTTCCTCGTTCAGTCTTGGAAGGTTATACCTTTCTAGGAATTTGTCCATTTCTTCCAGGTTGTCCATTTTATTGGCATAGGGTTGCTTGTAGTAGTCTCTTAGGATGCTTTGTATTTCTGCGGTGTCTGTTGTAACTTCTCCTTTTTCATTTCTAATTTTATTGATTTGAGCCCTCTCCCTCTTTTTCTTGATGAATCTGGCTAATGGTTTATCAATTTTGTTTACCTTCTCAAAGAACCAGCTTTTAGTTTTATTGATCTTTGCTATTCTTTTCTTTGTTTCTATTTCATTTATTTCTGCTCTGATCTTTAGGATTTCTTTCCTTCTGCTAACTTTGGGTTTTGTTTGTTCTTCTTTCTCTAGTTCCTTTAGGTGTAAGTTTAGATTGTTTATTTGAGATTTTTCTTGTTTCTTGAGGTAGGCTTGTATAGCTATAAACTTCCCTCTTAGAACTGCTTTTGCTGCATCCCATAGGTTTTGGATTATCGTGTTTTCTTTGTCATTTGTCTCTAGGTATTTTTTAATTTCCTCTTTGATTTCTTCAGAGATCTCTTGGTTATTTAGTAACATAGTGTTTAGCCTCCATGTGTTTGTGTTTTTTACATTTTTTTTCCCTGTAATTCACTTCTAATCTCATAGTGTTGTGGTCAGAAAAGATGCTTGATATGATTTCCATTTTCTTAAATTTACCAAGGCTTGATTTGTGACCCAAGATGTGATTTGTCCTGGAGAATGTTCCGTGTGCACTTGAGAAGAAAGTGTAATCTGCTGTTTTTGGATGGAATGTCCTATAAATATCAATTAAATCTATCTGGTTTACTGTGTCATTTAAAGCTTCTGTTTCCTTATTTATTTTCATTTTGGATGATCTGTCCATTGGTGTAAGTGAGGTGTTAAAGTCCTCCAGTATTATTGTGTTACTGTCGATTTTGTCTTTTATAGCTGTTAGCAGTTGCCTTATGTATTGAGGTGCTCCTATGTTGGGTGCATATATATTTATAATTGTTATATCTTCTTCTTGGGTTGATCCCTTGATCACTACATCATTATGTAGTGTCCTTCCTTGTCTCTTGTAACATTCTTTATTTTAAAGTCTATTTTATCTGATATGAGTATTGCTACTCCAGCTTTCTTTTGATTTACATTTGCATGGAATATTTTTTCTCTCCCTTCACTTTCAGTCTGTATGTGTCCCTAGGTCTGAAGTAGGTCCCTTGTAGACAGCATATATATGGGTCTTGTTTTTGTATCCATTCAGCAAGCCTGTGTCTTTTGGTTGGGGCATTTAATCCATTCACGTTTAAGGTAATTATCAATATGTATGTTCCTATGACCATTTTCTTAATTGTTTTGGGTTTGTTTTTGTAGGTCCTTTTCTTCTTTTGCATTTCCCACTCAGAGAAGTTCCTTTAGCATTTGTTATAGAGCTGGTTTGGTGGTGCTGAATTCTCTTAGCTTTTGCTTGTCTGTAAAGCTTTTAATTTCTCCATCAAATCTGAATGGGATCCTTGCTGGTTAGAGTAATCTTGGTTGTAGGTTCTTCCCTTTCATCACTTTAAGTATATCATGCCACTCCCTTCTGGCTTGTAGAGTTTCTGCTGAGAAATCAGCAGTTAACCTTCTGGTAGTTCCCTTGTATGTTATTTGTCGTTTTTCCCTTGCTGCTGTCAAGAGTTTTTCTTCATCTAATTTTTTCCAATTTGATTACTGTGTGTCTTGGCGTTTTGCTCCTTGGGTTTATCCTGTATGGGACTCGCTGTGCTTCCTGGACTTGGGTGGCTATTTACTTTCCCATGTTAGGGAAGTTTTCGACTATAATCTCTTCAAATATTTTCTCTGGTTTTTTCTCTCTCTCTTCTCCTTCTGGGACCCCTATAATGTGAATGTTGTTGCATTTAATGTTGTCCTAGAGGTCTCTTAGGCTGTCTTCATTTCTTTTCATTCTTTTCTCATTAATCTCTTCTGCAGTAGTGAATTCCACCATTCTGTCTTCCAGGTCACTTATCCGTTCTTCTTCCTCAGTTATTCTGCTATTGATTCCTTCTAGTGTAGTTTTCATTTCAGTTATTGTATTGTTCATCTCTGTTTGTTTGTTCTTTAATTCTTCTAGGTCTTTGTTAAACATTTCTTGCATCTTCTTGATCTTTGCCTCCATTCTTTTTCCGAGGTCCTGGATCATCTTCACTATCATTATTCTGAATTCTTTTTCTGGAAGGTTGCCTCTCTCCACTTCATTTAGTTGTTTTTCTGGGGTTTTATCTTGTTCCTTCACGTGGTACATAGCCCTCTGCCTTTTCATCTTGTCTTATCTTTCTGTGAATGTGGTTTTTGTTCCACAGGCTGCAGGATTGTAGTTCTTCTTGCTTCTGCTGTCTGCCCTCTGGTGGATGAGGCTATCTAAGAGGCTTGTGTAAGTTTCCTGATGGAAGGCACTGGTGGTGGGTAGAGCTGATTGTTGCTCTGGTGGGCAGAGCTCAGTAAAACTTCAATCTACTTGACTACTAATGAGTGGGGCTGGGTTCCCTCCCTGTTGGTTGTTTGGCCTGAGGCAACCCTACACTGGAGCCTACCTGGGAAGGTAGTACAAGGAAGTACTCCTTGGCATGAGCCCTCCCAGAGTCTGTCACTAGCCCCTGGTGGGGCTAGTGACAGACTCTGGGAGGGCTCATGCCAAGGAGTACTTCCGAGAACTTCTGCTGCCAGTGTCCTTGTCCCCACAGTTAGCCACAGCCAACCCCCGCCTCTGCAGGATACCCTCCAGCACTAGCAGGTAGGTCTGGTTCGGTCTCCCCTGGGGTCACTGCTCCTTCCCCTGGCTCCCGATGCCCACAGTACTTTGTGTGTGCCCTCTAAGAGTGGAGTCTCTGTTCTCCCCAGTCCTGTTGAAGTCCTGCAATCAAATCCCACTAGGCTTCAAAGTCTGATTCTCTAGGAATTCCTCTTCCCGTTGCCGTACCCCCAGGTTGGGAAGCCTGACGTGGGGCTCAGAACCTTCACTCCAGTGGATGGACTTCTGTGCTACAAGTGTTCTTCAGTTTGTGAGTCACCCACCCAGCAGTTATGGGATTTGATTTTACTGTGATTGCGCCCCTCCTACCATCTCATTGTGGCTTATCCTTTGTCATTGGATGTGGGGAATCTTTTTTGGTGAGTTCCAATGTCTTCCTGTTGATGATTGTCCAGCAGCTAGTTGTGATTCTCGTGTTCTCACAAGAGGGAGTGAGAGCATGTCCTTCTACTCTGCTATCTTGGTTCCTAGTCCTGTTCATTATTTAATTTCTTCAGTGGGAAAAAATACTTTTTCCTTCTTAACTTTATAAACAATTGAGAAATAAAGCAAAGGAGACAATCAAGTAGCAATCAAAATAACAGCTTCATTTTGATAAAGCTGATTGAGGAACATGATTTTAAGATGACCAGCCATTTCAGGGAAGAGGAAATAGAAATATCTCTTTAAAAGCTGCTCAACCTTATTACTGATCAAGCAAATGCAAATTATATCACCATGAGACACCATTTTATCCATATCAGATTAGCAAAAATTAAAAAGCTGGCAATATAAAGTGTTGCTAAAGATGTGGAGCAACAAGAGTTCTGCAGCTGAGCATGTGATTTGGTAGAAGCACTTTGAAAAATAATTTGGCACTATTTAGCAAAGTTGACAATGTGCACATGCCATGACCCAACAGACCCATCTTCTGGGTTTTTTTCTTAGAGAAATGTGCATATTTATATCAGAAGACATGTGCAAGAATATTTGTAGTCACTTGCTTACAATTAGAAAAGAAAAGCTGGAAACAAAAATACTTATCACCAGGAAAATGGACAAAGAAATATGGTATGTACAATTAAGGGAATGCAGTAAATCAATGAAAGTGAATGGATTACAGCTACATATGTCAACATGGGTAAATCACAGGAATATAATATTAGATGAAAAAAGCAAGTTGAAGAATATATAAAGAAGGGTTCTATTTTTGAAAAGTTAAATAAAACATGACTAAACTGGGCTTCCCTGGTGGTGCAGTGGTTGAGAGTTCGCCTGCCGACACAGGGGGCACGGGTTTGTGCGCCGGTCTGAGAAGATCCCACATGCTGCGGAGCGGCTGGGCCCGTGAGCCATGGCCGCTGAGCCTGTGTGTTTGGAGCCTGTGCTCTGCAACGGGAGAGGCCACAACAGTGAGAGGCCTGCATACCGCACAAAAAAAAAAAAAGAAAAAAAAACATGACTAAACTAAACAATATATTCCTTAGAGAGCCATCCCTATGTGATTAAACTGTAATGAAAAGCAAGGGAATTGGAAAGACCAACTTCAGGGTGGGAGGGAGCAGGAGGAGGTCAGGGAAGGGCACACTGAAGTCTTTCCAGTCACTGGCAGTGCAGCCTTAGCGCACTGCACTGGTTTTGTAGGATATTTAGATTGCCTTTGGCTGTTGTGGTGCTTAATGGTTTTTGTTAGGTCTGAGTATCTTTGATAAGAAAAAGAAAAGGATCTTCTGTTGTTGGTGTGGAGAGAGGATTTTCAAGCTCCACAACCTCCAGGCAACTGCCCAGACTCTCATCACTCTGGGATCTCATTTACCTATAATTCTTCCATAAATAAGTTTGTGGATTCCTGGCCCACAATAGGGGAAATATCCTTTAATGACTAACAATAGAAATCTGAAACACAAGGCAAAGTCTATACCTTTTCTATTAAGTGATGAATGAGTTGGCCCTCCTTTGGCACTTGTCAAAACCTCCTGTGGTAGTCAGAACTCTAAGATGGTCCCAAGATTCCAGCACCCTGGTGTACATACCCTGTATAATTCCCTCCCCTTCAGTGTGGGAGGGACGTGCAAATATGCTGGGCTAGTGGCTCCCTTTTTGGGCTATTTCATATGAGCAAGGTGATGGGGCAGTCATCGCCTACTACTCCTGCTGGCTCTGAAGCTACTGTGTTGTAAGAGGCCCATGTGACCAGGAACTAAGGGTGACCTCTAGGAGTTGACAGGGACCCCACCCCCACCCCACCAACAGCCAACAATAAAATGAGAACCTCAGTCCTATAACTTCAAGGAACTGAATTCTGCCATCAACTTGAATGAGCTTGGAGAGGACACCAAGGTCCAGACGAGAACCACAGTTCTGTTAATACCTTGGCTGCACCCTTGGGAGACTCTTGAGCAGAGGACCCAGTAGAGCTATGTCCAGACTCCTGGGACCCAAATAAGTTGTGCAGTAATAAATGTGTGTTGTTTTAAGCTGCTAAGTTTGCAATAAATTGTTACACAGCAAGGGAGAATGACTATACCCCCTATTATTGTATCTAACTGGTGCAAAGCCTAGGCTGCCAACCTATTTTGGCCCTCCTTTCCTCACATTTCCATAAAGTTATCAGTTTCTCGGTCCAAGCCAGAATTGATATCCTCTTTGATCATGAGAAAGAAAAAAGAATGCCACAGTTTAAAGCCTGTACTCCAGACATCCTCCCTCCCTCTCTCCCTAAGAGACACCCTCATCATGTGCCAGAGACAGGCTGCCGACAGTAACACTGCTCACTAGGCAAGACAAGTCAGATTTCCTTCCTTTTTTCCTACCTTTCCCTTTCTTCCCTTCCTTCAGGAACATTTTTTGAGCAGAAGCTGTGCTATGCCCCATGCTTGCAGAGATAAAGAAAATGCAGTCTTTTTAAGGAGCTCACTATTTAATGGTGGAGACAAATTACCACATGGTAATTTCTCTGCTCTTGGACTAGCAGCTCAAGAGTGGGAGAGAGAAGAAGGTAATTATGCTGGAATCTCTTCCTTTCCCTGTGGTCACACACCCACTTTCTCCATTTTCTCATACACACTCATTAGCATCCTATAAAAATAAAATCTTTGGGTTCAGTAGAGGTTGATTCTCTGTTTGAATCACTAAATTGGTGTTCAGAAATGATGAGGTTCTTTTAAACTGATTTATGAATCATTACGTAGAAGGAGAGCAGGTTGTGGAGGAAGCAGATTTGGTTTTTAGGCCTGCATTTCCCTGTAAGTTTGAGCCAGGCCATTGATGATATCTTTTGTGCTTTCAAAGGGTGGAGTTTGTTTATCCTAAGTCAGTTGAATGTGATTTTGGAAACACCATCCTGAAACATTAAAAGTGGCAGGAGTACAAAACAATCATTTGTCACTAATGCCTGCAGCTGCTACTGTGGCTGATGCCTCTAGTTTTATAATTAGAGTTTTTTACGCTCGCAGCACGTCTTAAATCCAGAAATGCCGCGTTCAACAGGACATCACTCGTCAGCTCTTCTAACAATTACGTACTCTAGATTGCAGCAGCATATCTGGGCAATTTCAACCAAAGACAAAGTTAGATGAATGTGATGAAAATAAGTTGCTGCCATCCGAAGAAATTTGTTTACAAGTACTTAGAATTTCAAGTTAAAATGGGGTCCTTTCAAAGTCCCTGGATCACAGTTGAGGAAAAGCAAGCACAGAACTAAGCAAACCCAAACATTTCTTCTACTCTTTTAAACCTCAAACCTATGTCCAGTTGCTTAAAGGTGGCATTTCTAAAAAAAGAAAAAAACAAACAAAAAACCCAGAACAAAAACACAATATAAAAACAGTGATAGAAAAGAGCTTAATATTGGCCTTTGGCTCAAGGACTGGTTTTTTTGCTGTCCTCTTACCAATGTTCTGAAATAAATTGCTTGATGCCTCTGTGGAGTGAACATTTAGAAGGTGAAGAGGCCCCCAAAGACATTCTGTTGTTTAGGATTGAGCTTTCCTGACTGTGCTCCATAAGATATCACATAAAAGTCCACTTAGGTCGATCCTTTCATTCCGCTTCACAGTGATCATTTTGCTATCCAAGCTTCAATTACAGACACTGTTACTGATGTTGCAATCCTCTGCATCTCCATCTGCATTTGACTTCAGTGGCCATGTGCCACCATACATGCAGAAACTAGAATGAAGGGGGAAGAGAGAGGCAGCCTCTGCACAGCACATACAGTCCAGATTGAGGGGGACCATGTAAACAGCTGCAGGAAGGGCAAGACGATGAAAGGAAACATCACAGACTCCCCGCTGGGGTGCTTAGCTTCTAGCTGACAGTTAATTACTTCTACCAGATTTAGTTTTCTAGAGGAACAAATTTGGTGTCTGACACCACATTTTGCTTTGTAGCAAAGGTTATTCAGGATCTCAGGAGAAGCCAGAGTAATTTGAAGTATACGTGTTTGTTTTCTTTTTATTTATCTATGAAACAGCTTCATTGATACATAATTCAAAGACCATAAAATATATGCTTTTGAAGTGTCCAAGTCAGTGGTTCGTGACCACTTATATTCACAGACCACTCTTCAATTTTAGAATATTTTCATCACCCTCAAAAGAAACCCTGTACCCTTTAGTAGCCATTCCCTATTCCTCCACCTCCGTACCCTCCAGCCCTAGGCAACCACTAAACTACTTTCTATCTTTGTAAGTTTGCCTATTCTGGACATTTCATATACATGGAATCAATTTGAGATCTCTTGTGGCTGGTTTCTCTCATTTAGCACAATGATGTTTTCAAAGTTCATCTGTGTTATAGCATCTAACCGTCCTCCATGCCTTCTTATAGCTTAATAATATTCCATTGTATGGATATCCACATCTTGTTTACCCATTCATCAATTGATGGACAATTAGGTTGTTTCCACTTTTGAGATATTATGAATACCCAGTATGTAAACTATGTACAAGTTTTTGTGTGGACATATTTTCATTTCTCTTAGGTATATACCTAGGAGTGCAATTGCTGGGTCTCATGATAACTCCATGTTTAGCTTTTTCAGAAATTAGAAACTGTTTTCCAAAGTGGTTGCATCATTTCACATTCCTACCAGAAATGTATGAGGGTTCTAATTTCTCCACATCCTTGCCAACAGATGTTATTGTCTATTTAATTTTACCTGTCATAGTAGGTATGAAGAGGTATCTTACTGTGGATTTCCATTTCCCTAATGTTGAGCATCTTTTTATGTGTCTATTGGCCATTTGTACATCTTCTTTGGAGAAAAGTTTGCCCACTTTAAAATTGGATTGTCTTTTTATTGTTGAGTTGTAAAAGTTTTTTATGTATTCTAGATACAAATTCCTTGTCAGATATATGCTTTGCAAATATTTTCTCCCATTCTGTGGGTTGTCTTTCCCTTATTTGTTGATGTCCATTGAAGCCAAACATTTTTAATTTTGAAGTCCAATTTATCTATCACTTGTGTTTTGCTGTTATATCTAAGAAACCATTGCTTATTACAAGGTTACAAAGGTTTACCCCTATGTTTTCTTCTGAGAGTGTCATAGTTTTAATTCTTATATTTAGATCTATGACCCATCTTAAGTTAATTTTTGTACATAGTGTGAGGTAATGATCCACATGGATCCATCTTATTTGTAGCACATGTGGTTATCCAGTTGTCCCACCACTTGAAGAAACTACTTTTTCCCCATTGAATTATCTTGACGCTCTTGTCAAAAATCAATTGACCATAAGAATAAGCGTTTATTTTTGACACTCAATTCTATTCCATTGATTCGTATGTCCATCTTTATGTCAATATCACACTTTAGATTACTGTAGCTTTGTAGTAAGTTGTGAAGTTGAGAAATCTGAGTCCTCCAACTTGTTCATTTTTTAACATGGCTATTGTGGGTCCTTTGTACTACCATATCAATTTTAGAAGCAGCTTGCCAATTTCTGGCCCCCCAAAAACAGCTGTGATTTTGACTGGGATTGAGTTGAACCTGTAGAGCAATGTTGGGAATGTTGTAATATTAACAGTATTAAGTCTTCTAATCCATGAATGTGGACGTCTTTCCATTTATTTAGATCTTTTTTTTTTTTTTTTTTTTTTTTGGTACGCGGGCCTCTCTCTGCTGTGGCCTCTCCCGTTGCGGAGCACAGGCTCCGGACGCGCAGGCCCAGCCGCTCCGCGGCATGTGGGATCTTCCCGGACCGGGGCGCGAACCCGAGTCCCCTGCATCGGCAGACGGACTCTCAACCGCTGCGCCACCAGGGAAGCCCCCTATTTAGATCTTTTAAAATTTCTTTCAACGGTGTTTTGTAGCTTTTAGCATACAAGTCTTACACTTCTTTTGTTAAATATGTTATGTAGTTCACCTTTTTAATACTACTACATATGAAATTATTAATTTTATTTTCAGGTGTTCATTTCTAGCATTTACAAATAGTATTTTTACCACTGGATTCTACAATGTGCCCAACTCATCTAGCGGTTCTAGTTTGTTTGTGTGTGTGTGTGTGTGTGGATTCCTTTGAACTTTCTACATGGAAGATCATGTCATCTATGTTGCCTTTCTACTTTGGATGCCCTTTTATTTCATTTTCTTGCCTAATTGCCCTGGCTAGAACCTCCAGTACAATGTTGAATAGAAATGGCAAGAGCTGACATCCTAGTCTGTTTCCTCAATTAGAGAGGAAGCATTCAGTCTTTTACCATTAAGTAGGATGTTTGCTCTACATTGTTTGTAGATGTTCTTTGCCTGGAGCAAATTCTCTTCTATTCCAAATTTGTTGAGTATCTTTATATGAAAGGGTACTGGATTTTGTCAAGTGCTTTTTCTGAACCTATTGATCATGTGGTTTTTTTAATTTTATTCTCTTAATACAGTGTATTACATTGATTTTCATATGTTGAACCAATCTTGCATTCTCAGGATGCATTACTTTTGAGCATGGCATATACTACTTTTTATATATTGCTAGATTTTGTTTGCTACTATTTTGTTGAGCATTTTCACAGTATTTTTATAGGAGATTCTGGCCTTTTCTTTTATTTGCATGTGATGCCTTTGTCTGGTTTTGTTATCAGGGTAACACTAGCTTCATGGAATGAATTGTAAGTGTTCCTTTCTCTTCTGTTTTTTTGAAATTTGTGAAGAATTGGTATTGATTATTTTTTGCATGTTTGGTAGAATTTGCTAGTGAATCTATCTGGAGATGGACTTTTTATGAGAAGTTTTTTGATTACTAATTCAATCTCTTTACCTATTATAGATCTATTCAGATTTTCTATTTCTTCTTGGTTAAGTTTAGGTAGTTTGAGTCTTTATAGCAATTTGTTAATTTAATCTAGTTATCTAATTTATTGGCACAAAATTGTTCATAGTATTCCCTTACAATTCGTTTTATTTCTGTAAGATTGTTGTTGACGTCCCTTCTTTCATTTCTGATCATAATAATGAGTCTTTTCTCTTTACCAATCTAGCTAAGTTTTGTGAATTTTGGTGATCTTTTCAAAGAACCAACTTTAGTTTTTGCTGATTTTTTCTCTTTTGGTTTTCTATTCTCCATTTTTGCTCTAATTTTTATTATTTCCTTCCTTCGTTGGGGGTTAGTTTGCTTTTTATCCAGTTTCTTAGGGTGGTAACTTAGGTTTTGATTTCAGAACTTTCTTATAGGCGTTATAGCTTTAAAATGATGCCTTGGCTGCAACGCGTAAGTTTTGGTATGTTGTGTTTCACTTTAATTCATCTCAAAGTATTTTCTAATTCCTCTTGTGATTCCTTCTTTGCTCTACTGGTTAGGTTTCTGTTTAGTCCTTTTTACATATTGAATTTTCCAAATTTATTTCTGTTTATTTCTAATTTTATTCATTTGTTGTCAGAGAACATTCTTTGTATGATTCCCACCCTTTTAAATTTATTGAGGTTTGTTTTATCATCTAACATGTTGTCTACCCTGGAAAATGTTTCATGTATTAATAATAATGTGCATTCTGATATTGTTATATGGAATGTTCCATAGAGGTCTGTTAGGTCTAGTGGTTTATAATGTTGGTCAAGTCTTCTATTTTCTGGTTAAGCTTCTGCCTCGTTGTTTTATTTGTTATTGAAACTGGGGTTTTGAAGTCTACGTCTATTATTATTGAGTAGTCTATTTCTTCCTCTAGTTGTGTCAGGTTTTACTTCCAGTTTTTTTAGAGCTCTGTTGTTACATGTATATAATAGTTGTAATTTCCTGATGGATTCACCCTTTTATCATTTTAAAATATCCTTTTTTGTCTCTAGTAATTTTTGTCTAAAGTCTATTTTGTCTAATATTGGTACAGCCACTCTAGTTCTCTTTTGGCTCTTATTGTATGGTATACTTCCCTCCAACCTTTTTACTTTCAACCTCTTTGTCTTTAAATATAAAGTGTTTTCTCGACAGCATACAGTTGGATTATTTTCAAAATCCATTCTACTAATCTGTGCCTTTTGATTAGAGTGTTTAATTCAACCTCTTTGTCTTTAAATATAAAGTATTTTTTTTCAACCTCTTTTTACTTTTCAACCTCTTTGTCTTTCAACCTCTTTGTCTTTAAAGTATTTTCTCGACAGCATACAGTTGGATTATTTTCAAAATCCATTCTACTAATCTGTGCCTTTTGATTAGAGTGTTTAATTCATTTATGTTTAGTGTAATTACTAATAAAGTAGGATTTATGTCTATTATTCGCTATTTATTTTCTGTATGTCTTTTGTGTTTGTTCTGGTATTTTTTCTTTATTGCATACTTTTGCATTAAATAGGTATTTTCTCTTTTAATTACACTGTTGTTTCTTTTAACTTATTTTTTAAAAAGTATTGGAGTATAATTATTTTTTATTGGAGTATAATTGCTTTACAATGGTGTGTTAGTTTCTGCTTTATAACAAAGTGAATCAGCTATTCATATACATATATCACCATATCTCGTCCCTCTTGCGTCTCCCTCCCACCCTCCTTATCCCACCCCTCTAGGTGGTCGTAAAGCACTAAGCTGATCTCTCTGTGCTATGTGGCTGCTTCCCACTAGCTCTCTATTTTATATTTGGTAGTGTATATATATATCCATGCCACTCTCTCACGTCCTCCCAGCTTACCCTTCCCCTCCCCGTGTCCTCAAGTCCATTCTCTACATCTGCATCTTTATTCCTGTCCTGCCTCTAGGTTCTTCATAATCTCTAGGTACATCCACCTCACTACAAATAACTCAGTTTTGTTTCTTTTTATGGCTGGAGTAATATTCCATTGTATAGATGTGCCACATCTTTATTCATCTGTGAATGGACACGTACGTAGGTTGCTTCCATTTCCTGGCTATTGTAAATAAAGCTGCAATGAATATTGTGGTACATGTCTCTTTTTGACTTATGGGTTCTCAGGGTATATGCCCAGTAGTGGGATTGCTGGGTCGTATGGTAGTTCTATTTTTAGTTTTTTAAAGATCCTGCGTACTGTTCTCCATAGTGGCTGAATCAATTTACATTCCCACCAACAGTGCAAGATGGTTCCCTTTTCTCCACACCCTCTCTAGCATTTATTGTTTCTAGATTTTTTGATGATGGCCATTCTGACTGGTGTGAGGTAATACCTCACTGTAGTTTTGATTTGCATTTCTCTAATGATTAGTGATGTTGAGGATCCTCTCAGATGTTTGTTGGCAATCTGTATATCTTCTTTGGAGAAATGTCTGTTTAGGTTTTCTGCCCATTTTGGATTGGGTTGTTTGGTTTTTTGATATTGAGCTGCATGAGCTGCTTGTAAATTTTGGAGATTAATCCTTTGTCCGTTGCTTCATTTGGAAATATTTTCTCCCATTCTGAGGGTTGTCTTTCGGTCTTGTTTATGTTTTCCTTTGCTGTGGAAAAGCTTTGAAGTTTCATTAGGTCCCATTTGTTTATTTTTGTTTTTTTTTTTGTTTTGTTTTGTTTTTTGCGGTACTTGGGCCTCTCACTGTTGTGGCCTCTCTCATTGCGGAGCACAGGCTCCGGACGTGCAGGCTCAGCGGCCATGGCTCACCGGCCCAGCCGCTCCGCGGCATGTGGGACCTTCCCAAACCGGGGCACGAACCCGTGTCCCCTGCATCGGCAGGCGGACTCTCAACCACTGCGCCACCAGGGAAGCCCTATTTTTGTTTTTATTTCCATTTCTCTAGGAGGTGAGTCAAAAAGGATCTTGCTGTGATTTATGTCATAGAGTCTTCTGCCTATGTTTCCCACAAAGAGTTTTATAGTGTCTGGCCTTACATTTAGGTCTTTAATCCATTTTGAGTCTATTTTTGTGTATGGTGTTAGGGAGTGTTCTAATTTCATTCTTTTACATGTAGCTGTCTAGTTTTCCCAGCACCACTTATTGAACAGGCTGTCTTTTCTCCATTGTATATTCTTGCCTCCTTTATCAAAAATAAGGTGACCATATGTACGTGGGTTTATCTCTGGGCTTTCTATCTGGTTCCATTGATCTTTCTGTTTTTGTGCCAGTACCATACTGTCTTGATGACTGTAGCTTTGTAGTATAGTCTGAAGTCAGGGAGCCTGATTCCTCCAGCTCCGTTTTTCGTTCTCAAGATTGCTCTGGCTGTTTGGGGTCTTTTGTGTTTCCATACAAATTGTGAAATTTTTTGTTCTAGTTCTGTGAAAAATGCCATTGGTACTTTGATAGGGATTGCACTGAATCTGTAGATTGCTTTGGGTAGTATAGTCATTTTCACAATGTTGATTCTTCCAATCCAAGAACATGGTATATCTCTCCATCTATTTGTATCATCTTTAATTCCTTTCATCAGTGTCTTATACTTTTCTGCATACAGGTCTTTTGTCTCCTTAGGTAGGTTTATTCCTAGGCATTTTATTCTTTTTGTTGCAATGGTAAATGGGAGTGTTTCCTTAATACGTCTTTCAGATTTTTCATCATTTGTGTTATAGGAATGCAAGAGACTTCTGTGCATTAATTTTGTATCCTGCTACTTTGTGAAATTCATTGATTAGCCCTAGTAGTTTTCTGGTAGCATCTTTAGGATTCTCTATGTTTAGTATCATATCATCTGCAAACAGTGACAGCTTTACTTCTTTTCTGACTTGTATTCCTTTTATTTCTTTTCTTCTCTGATTACTGTGGCTAAAAATTCTAAAACTATCCTGATTGCTGTGGCTAAAAATTCCAAAACTATTTTGAATAATAGTTGTGAGAGTGGGCAGCCTTGTCTTGTTCCTGATCTTAGTGGAAATGGTTTCAGTTTTTCACCATTGAGAACGATGTTGGCTGTGGGTTTGTTATATATGGTGTTTATTATGTTGAGGTAAGTTCACTCTATGCCTACTTTCTGGAGAGTTTTTATCATAAATGGGTGTTGAATTTTGTCCAAAGATTTTTCTGCATCTATTGAGATGATATGTCATATAGTTTCTCCTTCAATTTGTTAATATGGTGTATCACATTGAATGATTTGTGTATATTGAAGAATCCTTGCATTCCTGAGACAAAACCCACTTTTTCAGGGTGTATGATCCTTTTAATGTGCTGTTGGATTTTGTTTGCTAGGATTGTTGAGGATTTTTGCATCTTTGTTCATCAGTGATATTGGCCTGTAGTTTTCTTTCTTTGTTACATCTTTGTTTGGTTTTGGTATCAGGGTGGCTCATAGAATGAGTTTGGGAATGTTCCTCCCTCTGGTATATTTTGGAAGAGTTTGAGAAGGATAGGTTGTAGCTCTTCTCTAAATGTTTGATAGAATTCGCCTGTGAAGCCATCTGGTCCTGGGCTTTTGGTAGTTGGAAGATTTTTAATCACAGTTTCAATTTCAGTGCTTGTGATTGGTATGTTTATATTTTCTATTTCTTCCTGGTTCAGTCTCGAAAGGTTGTGCTTTTCTAAGAATTTGTCCATTTCTTCCAGGTTGTCCATTATACTGGCATATAGTTGCTTGTAGTAATCTCTCATGATCCTTTGTATTTCTGCAGTGTCAGTTTTTACTTCTCCTTTTTCATTTCTAATTGTATTGATTTGAGTCTTCTCCCGTTTTTTCTTGATGAGTCTGGCTAATGGTTTATCAACTTTATCTTCTCAAAGAACCAGCTTTTAGTTTTATTGATCTTTGCTATTCTTTCCTTCATTTATTTCTGAACTGATGTTTATGATTTCTTCCCTTCTGCTAACTTTGGGGTGTTTTTGTTCTTTCTCTAATTGCTTTACGTGTAAGGTTAGGTTGTTTGAGTTGTTTCTTGCTTCTTAAGGTAGTATTACATTGCTATAAACTTCCCTCTTAGACCTGCTTTTGCTGCATCCCATAGGTTTTGGGTCATGGTGTTTTCACTGTCATTTGTTTCTAGGTATTTTTTGATTTCCTCTTTGATTTCTTCAGTGATCTCTTGGTTATTTAGTAGTGTCTTGTTTAGCCTCCATGTGTTTGTATTTTTTACAGATTTTTCCCTTAGTTGATATTTAGTCTCATAGCATTGTGGTCAGAAAAGATACTTGATACGATTTCCATTTTCTTAAATTTACCAAGGCTTGATTTGTGACCCAAGATATGATCTGTCCTGGAGAATGTTCTATGAGCACTTGAGAAGAAAGTGTATTCTGTTGTTTTTGGATGGAATGTCCTATAAATATCAATTAAGTCCATCTTGTTTAATATATCATTTAAAGCTTGTGTTTCCTTATTTATTTTCGTTTTGGATGATCTGTCCATTGGTGAAAGTGGGGTGTTAAAGTCCCCTACCATGATTGTGTTACTGTCGATTTCCCGTTTTATGGCTGTTAGCATTTGCCTTATGTATTGAGGTGCTCCTTCATTGGGTGCATAAATATTTACAATTGTTATATCTTCTTCTTGGATTGATCCCTTGATAATTATGTAGTGTCCTTCTTTGTCTATGGTAATAGTCTTTATTTTAAAGTCTATTTTGTCTGATATGAGAATTGCTACTCCAGCTTTCTTTTGGTTTCCCACTTGCATGGAATATCTTTTTCCATCCCCTCCCTTTCAGTCTGTATGTGTCCCTAGGTCTGAAGTGGGTCTCTTGTAGACAGCATATATATGGGTCTTGTTTTTATATCCATTCAGCCAGTCTATGTCTTTTGGTTGGAGCATTTAATCTGTTTACATTTAAAGTAGTTATTGATATGTATATTCCTATTACCATTTTCTTAACTGTTTTCAGATTCTTATTGTAGGTCTTTTCATTTTCTTGTGTTTCCTGCCTAGAGAAGTTCCTTTAGCATTTGTTGTAAAGCTGGTTTGGTGGTGCTGAATTCCCTTAGCTTTTGCTTGTCTGTAAAGCTTTTAATTTCTCCATCGAATCTGAACGAGATGCTTGCTGGGTAGCATAATCTTGGTTGTAGGTTTTTCCCTTTCTTCATTTTAAATATGTCCTGCCACTCCTTTCTGGCTTGCAGAGTTTCTGCTGAAAGGTCAGCTGTTAACCTTATGGGGATTCCCTTGTATGGTATTTCTTGTTTTTCCCTTGCTGCTTTTAATATTTTTTCTTTGTATTTAATTATAGTTTGATTAATATGTGTCTTGGCATGTTTCTCCTTGAATTTATCCTGTATGGGACTCATCGAACTTACTGGACCTGATTGACTATTTCCTTTCCCACATTAGGGAAATTTTCAACTATAATCTCTTCAAATATTTTCTCAGTCCCTTTCTTTTTCTTTTCTTCTTCTGGAACCCTATGATTCGAATGTTGGTGTGTTTAATGTCCCAGAGATCTCTGAGGCTGTCCTCAATTCTTTTCATTCTTTTTACTTTATTCTGCAGTGTGGTAGTTGTTTCCACTATTTTATCTTACAGGTAACTTGTCCGTCCTTCTGCCTCAGTTATTCTGCTGTTGATTCCTTCTAGAGAATTTTTAATTGCATTTATTGTGTTGTTCATCATTGTTTGTTTGCTCTTTAGTTCCTCTAGGTCCTTGTTAAACGTTTCTTGTATTTTCTCCATTCTATTTCCAAGATTTTGAGCATTTTTACTATCATTACTGTGAATTCTTTTTCAGGTAAACTGCCTATTTTCTCTTCATTTGTTTGGTCTGGTGGGTTTTTACCTTGCTTCTTCATCTGCTGTGTGTTTTTCTGTCTTCTCATTTTGCTTAACTTACTGTGTTTGGGGTCTCCTTTTCACAGGCTGCAGGTTCATAGTTCCCGTTGTTTCTGGTGTCTTCCCCCTGTGGGTAAGGTTGGTTCAGTGGGTTTTATAGGCTTCCTGGTGGAGATGACTGGTGCCTGTGTTCTGGTGGATGTGGCTGAATCTTGTCTTTCTGGTGGGCAGGACTGCATCTGGTGGTGTCTTTTGGGGTGTCTGTGACCTTATTATAATTATAGGCAGCCTCTCTGCTAGTGGTTGGGGTTGTTGTCCTGTCTTGCTAGTTGTTTGGCATAGATAGAGTGTCCAGCACTGTAGCTTGCTGGTTGTTGAGTGGAACTGGGTCTTAGCGTTGAGATAGAGATCTCTGGGAGAGCTTTCGCTGTTTGATATTACATGGAGCTGGGAGGTCTCTTGTGGACCAATGTCCTGAACTTGGCTCTCCCACCTCAGAGGCTCAGGCCTGACACCCAGCTGGAGCACCATGACCGTGTCAGCCACGTGGCTCAGAAGAAAAGTGAGGGGAAAAAAAGAAAATAAAGTTATTAAAATAAAAAAAATTATTAAAAAGAAAAAAGTATTTTTTAAAAAAAGAAAGACTAGAACAACGAAACCAAAAAACAAATCCACCAATGATAATAAATGCTGAAAAGTATACTAAAAAAAAATTCCAAAACGGTTAGACAGACAGAACCCTAGGACTAATGGTAAAAGCAAAGCTGTACAGACAAAATTACACAAAGAAGCATACACGTAACACACTCAACAAAAAGAGAGAAAGGGACAAAATATATATATATATTAAAAAGAAGAGAGCAACCAAATCAATAAACAAATCTACCAGTGATACTATGCTGTAAATACTAAACTAAGATGATAAACATAAAACCACAAACAAATTAGATGCAGAAAGCAAACCCCAAGTCTACAGTTGCTCCCAACGTCCACCACCTCAATTTTGGGATAATTCAGTGTCTGTTCAGGTATTCCACAGATGCAGGGTACATCAAGTTGATTGTGGAGATTTAATCCAGTGCTCCTGAGGCTGCTGGGAGAAATTTCCCTTTCTCTTCTTTGTTTGCACAGCTCCTGGGGTTCAGCTTTGGACTTGGCCCTGCCTCTGCACGTAGGTCACCTGAGGGCGTCTGTTCTTCGCCCAGAGAGGATGGGGTTAAAGGAGCCACTGATTCGGGTACTCTGGCTCACTCAGGCGTGGGGCAGGGAGGGGTACGGAGTGCCGGGCGAACCTGTGGTGGCAGAGGCCGGCGTAACGTTGCAACAGCCTGAGGCATGCCATGTGTTCCCCCGGGGAAGTTGTCCCTGGATCACGGGATCCTGGCAGTGGCGGGCTGCACAGGCTCCCAGGAGAGGAGGTGTGATTGATAGTGACCTGTGCTCACACACAGGCTTCTTGGTGGCTGCAGTAGCAGCCTTAGCGTTTCATGCCCATCTCTGGGGTCCGCACTGATAGCCGCGGCTAGCGCCTGTCTCTGGAGCTTGTTTAGGCTTTCCTCACACACCCCGAAACAATGGTCTCTTGCCTCTTAGGCAGGTCCAGACTCTTTCCCGGACTCCCTCCCAGCTAGCTGTGGCACACTAGCCCCCTTCAGGCTGTGTTCACACAGCCAACCCCAGTCCTCTCCCTGGAATCTGACCTCCAAAGCCCGAGCCTCAGCTCCCAGCCCCCACCTGACCTGGCGGGTTAGCAGATAAGCATCTTAGGCTGGTGAGTGTTGGTCGGCACCGATCCTCTGTGCAGGGATCTCTCCACTTTGCTCTCTGCACCCCTGTTGCTGCTCTCTCCTACATGGCTCTGAAGCTTCACCCCTGCCCACCCCCTGTCTCTGCCAGTGGAGGGGCTTTCTAGTGTGTGGAAACTTTTCCTCCTTCACAGCTCCCTCCCAGAGGTGCATGTCCCATCCCTATTCTTTTGTCTGTTTTTTCTTTTTTCTTTTGCCCTACCCAGGTACGTGGGGAGTTTCTTGCCTTTTGGGGAGTCAGGTGTTCTACCAGCATTCAGTAGGTGTTCTGTAGGAGTTGTTCCTCATATAGATGTATTTTTGATGTATTTGTCAGAGGAAGGTGATCTCCACATCTTACTCCTCTGCCATCTTGAAGCTATCTAGCAAAAGCTGGCTTTTTGAAAAGATAAAATCAACAAACTTCTAGTCAGGCTCACCTAGAAGAAAAGAAAGAGGACCAAAATAAAAAAGTTAAGAAACTGAAGAGGAGAAATAACAATTGATACTGCAGAAATACAAAAAAATCATAAGAGAATACTATGAACAGTTATATGCCAACAAATTGGACAGCCAAGAAGAAATTCACAAGTTTCTACAAACATACAGCCTGCCAAAACTGACTCAAGGAGAAACAGATAATTTGAACAGACCAGTCATGAAAAGTGAAATAGAATCTGTAAACGAATAAACCAAATTAAAAAAAAAAAACACAACTCCCTGCAAACAGAAGTCCAGGACCAGAGGACCTCACTGGGGAATTGTACCAAACATACGAAGAAGAACTTACACCTATTCTTCTCAAGCTATTTCAAAAGACTGAAGAGGTGGGAACACTCCCAAATTCATTCTATGAAGCTACTACCACCCTGGTACCAAAACCAGACAGAGACTACAAAAGGGAAAATTATAGGCCAATGTCTTTGTTGAAGATTTTTGCCTATATATTCATCAAAGTATTAGCAATCCAAATTCAACAGTACGCAAAAAGGATCGTATACCATGATCAAAATGGATTCATCCCAGGGGCAAAAGAATGATTGAATATATGTAAAATCAATCATTGTGATACACCATATTAACAAAAAGACAAAATCCCCGTGATCATTTCAGTAGACACAAAGAAAGTATTTGACAAAATTCAACATCCATTCATGATAAAAAAAACTCTCACCAAAGTGGGTATAGAAGAAATGTATCAACATAATAAAAGCCATATATGACAAACCCACTGCCAACATAATAGTCAGTGGTAAAAAGCTGAAAGCCTTTCCACTAAATTTAGGAACAAGACAAGGATGTCCCCTCTCACCATGTCTATTCAACATAGTATTGGAAGTCTTAGCCACATCAGTCAGAGAACAGAAAGACACAGAAGTTATCCAAATTGGAAGGGAAGAGGTAAAACTGTCACTCTTTGCAGATAACATGATAATCTATATATAAAACCCTAGAGACTCCACACAGAAACTGTTAGAATAAATGAATTCAGCAAGGTAGCAGGATACAAGATTAACATTCAGAGACCCATTGCATTTCTTTAACAATGAAATATCAGAAAGAGAAAGTAAAAAATTCTGTTTAAAATCACACCAAAAAAATAAAATAACTAGGAGTAAACTTAACCAAGGAGGTGAAAACTATACTACACTGAAAACTATAAGACACTGATCAGGGAAACTGAAGATGATTCAACGAAATGGAAAGATATCCCATGCTCTTGGATTGGAAGAATTAATATTGTTAAAATGGCCAGACTACCCAAAGCAGTCTACAGATTTAATGCCATCCCTATCAAAATGCCCATGACATTTTTCACAGGAGTAGAATAATTCATAAATTTTACGTAGAACCACAAAAGACCCAGAATTGTCAAAGCAATCCTGAGGAAAAAGAACAAAGCTGGAGGCATAACCCTCCCAGACTTTAGACAATACCACAAATCTACATTAATCAAAACAGCATGGTATTGGCACAAAAACAGACACATAGATTAGTGGAAAAGAATTAGAGAACCCAGATATAAACCCACATACCTATAGTCAATTAATCTACAACAAAGAAGTCAATAATATACAATGGGGAGAAAGTATCTTCAAGTGGTGTTGGGAAAGCTTGACAGCTGTATGTAAATCAGTGAAATTATTACGCTCCCTCACACCATACACAAAGATAAACTCAAAATGTCTTGAAGACCTAAATATAAGACTTGACACCATAGAACTCCTAGAAGAGAACACAGGCAAAACATTCTCAGACATAAATCGTAGCAATATTTTCTTAGGTCAGTCTCCCTAGGCAAAAGAAATAAAAGGAAAAATTAACAAGTAAGACCTAATCAATCTTAAAAGCTTTTGCACAGCAAAGCTTTTGCACAGCATCAACAAAAAGACAACCTACTGAATGAGAGAAATTATTTGCAAATGGTGACTGACAAGGGCTTAATATCCAAAATACAACTCATACAACTCAATATCAAAAAAAAAAAAACCCAATCAAAAAATGGGCAGGGCTTCCCTGGTGGCGCAGTGGTTGAGAGTCTGCCTGCCGATGCAGGGGACATGGGTTCATGCCCTGGTCCAGGAAGATCTCATATGCCACAGAGTGGCTGGGCCCGTTAGCCTTGGCTGCTGAGCTTGCGTGTCCAGAGCCTGTGCTCCGCAACGGGAGAGGCCACAACAGTGAGAGGCCCGCGTACCGCAAAAAAAAAAAAAAAAAGGGCAGAAGACCTAAGCAGACACCTCTCCAAACAAGACATACATATCATACATATGACCAATAGGCACATGAAAAGATGCTCAACGTTGCTAATTATTAGAAAAGTGCAAATCAAAACTATAATGAGGTATCACCTCACACCAGTCAGAATGGCCATCATTCAAGAGTCTACAAATAATAAATGCTGGGAAGGGTGTGGAGAAAAGGGAATACTCCTACACTGTTGGTGAGAATGTAAATTGGTGTAGCCACTATGGAAAACAGTATGGAGGTTCCTTAAAAATCTAAAATAGAGCTACCATATGATCCAGCAATCCCACTGCTGGGCATATATCCAGAAAAAAGGCAAATTAATTTGAAAAGATACATGCACCCCAGTGTTCATAGCAGCACTGTTTACAATAGCCAGGACATGGAAACAACCCAAGTCCCAGCAACAGACAATTGGTTAAGCAGATGTGGTGTACACACACACACACACACACACACAAAATGGAATATTCGTCATAAAAAAGGAAATATTGTCATTTGGAGCAACATAGATAGACCTACAGAATATCATATTAAGTAAGTCAGAGAAAGACAAATATAATATCACTTGTATGTGCAATCTAAAAAATAATACAAATGAATCTATATACAAAATAGGAACAGACTCACAGACATAGAAAACCAACTTATGATTACCAAAAGGGATGAGGGAGGGACAATTTACGTGTGTGGGACTAACAAACTACTATACATAAAATAGATGGGCTTCCCTGGTAGCGCAGTGGTTGAGAGTCCACCTGCCGACGCAGGGGACACGTGTTCGTGCCGTGGTCCGGGAAGATCCCATGTGCTGTGGAGAGGCTGGGCCCGTGAGCCATGGCCGCTAAGCCTGCGCGTCCGGAGCCTGTGCTCCGCAACGGGAGAGGCCACAACAGTGAGAGGCCCGCATACCACAAAAAAATAAAAATAAAAAAAGAGAAGCAACAAGTATTTACTATATAGCACAGAGAAGTATATTCAGTATCTTGTAATAAATCTATAATGGAAATTAATCTGAAAAATATATAACTGAATCACTTTGCTATATACCTGAAACTAACACAATACTGTTAATCTACTATATTTCAATTAAAAACAAACAAATGCTGCATAGTAGGTATATGGATATTTGTGACATATTATGGTTTATCCTTAAGGGAAATACTCAACAATAAACAAATAAAATCTTTTTTAAAGAAATGTCATCAAGACTGGTTTTCACACAAGCCTGAAGGAGCCCAAAGAAGGAACTCACTGAGGAATTAAGAGAAGAGAGCCTGAAAGTGCCATTGGATGTAATTTACATTCACTCATTAACAGATGATATTTAACTGCCTTCTAGGTGCACTGACAAGAGTCTGCCCTGCCCTGAACTTCATCTTTGTTGAAGGGTCCAACAAGTAAGCAGGTGTGTGTGGAATAGCTTCAAGAGAGCTAAGTGCTAAGTGCTAGGGGAACGTACACAAAAGAAGGGCTTTTAATCCACAGTTGGTGGGGAAGAGCTGGGAAGACTTCTCAAAGAAGGTACTATCTTAGCTGAGCTTTATAAAGAATGAATAGGAGTTGGTAGGGAAGTGTTCCATGCAGGGTAAAGTGTACTTGACAAACAAGTTTGCAACAAGTCTAGAGGTCAGGGAACAATGTAGTGAGTGGTGCAAAAGGAAAACTGAAAGCATTTCCACTAAGATCAGGAACAAGACAAGGTTGCCCACTCTCACCACTCTTATTCAACATAGTTTTAGCCACAGCAATCAGAGAAGAAAAGGAAATAAAAGGAATCCAAATCGGAGAAGAAGAAGTAAAGCTGTCACTGTTTGCAGATGACATGATACTTTACATAGAGAATCCTAAAGATGCTACCAGAAAACTACTAGAGCTAATCAATGAATTTGGTAAAGTAGCAGGATACAAAATTAATGCACAGAAATCTCTGGCATTCCTATACACTAATGGTGAAAAATCTGAAAGTGAAATCAAGAAAACACTCCCATTTACCATTGCAACAAAAAGAATAAAGTATCTAGGAATAAACCTACCTAAGGAGACAAAAGACCTGTATGGAGAAAATTATAAGACACTGATGAAAGAAATTAAAGATGATACAAATAGATGGAGAGATATAACCATGTTCTTGGATTGGAAGAATCAACATTGTAAAAATGACTCTACTACCCAAAGCAATCTACAGATTCAGTGCAATCCCTATCAAACTACCACTGGTATTCTTCACAGAACTAGAACAAAAAATTTCACAATTTGTATGGAAACACAAAAGACCCCGAATAGCCAAAGCAGTCTTGAGAACGAAAAACGGAGCTGGAGAAACCAGGCTCCCTGACTTCAGACTATACTACAAAGCTACAGTAATCAAGACAGTACGGTACTGGCACAAAAACAGAAAGACAGATCAATGGAACAGGATAGAAAGCCCAGAGATAAACCCACGCACGTGTGGTCACCTTATCTTTGATAAAGGAGGCAGGAATGTACAGTGGAGAAAGGACAGCCTCTTCAATAAGTGGTGCTGGGAAAACTGGACAGGTACATGTAAAACTATGAGATTAGAACACTCCCTGACATCATACACAAAAATAAGCTCAAAATGGATTAAAGACCTAAATGTAAGGCCAGAAACTATCAAACTCTTAGAGGAAAACATAGGCAGAACACTCTATGACATAAATCACAGCAAGATCCTTTTTGACCCACCTCCTAGAGAAATGGAAATAAAAACAAAAATAAACAAATGGGACCCAATGAAACTTCAAAGCTTTTGCACAGCAATGGAAACCATAAACAAGACCAAAAGACAACCCTCAGAATGGGAAAAAATATTTGCAAATGAAGCAACTGACAAAGGATTAATTTCCAAAACTTATAAGCAGCTCATGCAGCTCAATAACAATAAAACAAACAACCCAATCCAGAAATGGGCAGAAGACCTAAATAGACATTTCTCCAAAGAAGATATACAGACTGCCAACAAACACATGAAAGAATGCTCAACATCATTAATCATTAGAGAAATGCAAATCAAAACTACAATGAGGTATCATCTCACACCAGTCAGAATGGCCATCATCAAAAAATCTAGAAACAATAAATGCTGGAGAGGGTGTGGAGAAAAGGGAACACTCTTGCACTGCTGGTGGGAATGTGAATTGGTACAGCCACTATAGAGAACAGTATGGAGGTTCTTTAAAAAACTACAAATAGAACTACCATATGACCCAGCAATCCCACTACTGGGCATATACCCTGAGAAAACCATAATTCAAAAAGAGTCATGTACCAAAATGTTCATTGCAGCTCTATTTACAATAGCCAGGAGATGGAAGCAACCTAAGTGTCCATCATCGGATGAATGGCTAAAGAAGATGTGGCACATATATACAATGGAATATTACTCAGCCATAAAAAGAAACGAAATTGAGCTATTTGTAATGAGGTGGATAGACCTAGAGTCTGTCATACAGAGTGAAGTAAGAGAGAGAAAGACAAATACCATATGCCAACACATATATATGGAATTTAAGAAAAAAAAATGTCATGAAGAACCTAGGGGTGAGACAGGAATAAAGACACAGACCTACTAGAGAATGGACCTGAGGATATGGGGAGGGGGAAGGGTAAGCTGTGACAAAGCGAGAGAGAGGCATGGACATATTTAGACTACCAAACGTAAGGTAGATAGCTAGTGGGAAGCAGCCACATAGCACAGGGAGATCAGCTCGGTGCTTTGTGACCACCTGGAGGGGTGAGATAGGGAGGGTTGGAGGGAGGGAGACGCAAGAGGGAAGAGATATGGGAACCTACGTGTATGTATAACTGATTCACTTTGTTATAAAGCAGAAACTAACACACCATTGTAAAGCAATTATACTCCAATAAAGATGTAAAAAAAAAAAAGGACACCTGGGAGTCACATAGGCCATGCAAAGGGATGGATTTAAATCCCATAGACTTGTTTTTTGGAGGATGTTAAGATGAGGAAATGACAGGGCAGAAAGGCAGTGATCATAATGTTTAAGATTCTGGCCTCTGGAGCCAAGGGCTGGAGTCTGGTATCAAATTCTGTCTCTGAGGGCTTCCCTGGTGGCGCAGTGGTTGAGAGTCTGCCTGCCGATGCAGGGGACACGGGTTCGTGCCCCAGTCCGGGAAGATCCCACATGCCATGGAGCAGCTGGGCCCGTGAGCCATGGCCACTGAGCCCGCACGTACGGAGCCTGTGCTCCGCAACAGGAGAGGCCACAACAGTGAGAGGCCCGCATACCGCAAAAAAAAAAAAAAAAAAAATTCTGTCTCTGAAACTTACTACCTGTGTTACCTTAGGTTCCTTAAGTTCTCTGTGCTTCGGTTTCCTCATCTATAGAATGGAGATATGTATCTCACAAGCTGTTCTCAGCTTTAAATAAGTTCATTCATGTCAAGCACTTACTTAGAAGTATGTCTGACCACAGAAAAAGTGCTTAGCAATTGCTAGGAAGTTCAAGCAATTTTTATGTAAAGATTAGATAATGTTTTAAAATGATGGCTGTGTATGGGGTGGAGGTGAGCCTGGGAGTGGGAAGGTTGCAGGCCAAGAGGCCTTTCTTTAGTCAAGGTGTGGGCCTAGGAGCAGCGGTGTCAGCATCACCTGGGAACTTGTTAGGAATGCAGATTTTCTGGAATTAGGGCCTAGCAATGTAGGGTTCAGCAAGCCCTCCAGGTGAATCTTATGTGCACCCAAGTCAAAGCACTGGTGTAACTGAGATGAGAAACTGATTAAAACGTAACTATGTGGAGGGCTCCTCGTGGCCTACATACCAAACATTTACTCGTTTAAGCAATGAATCAGATGTTATCCGTATTTCACAGATGAAGAAACCAAGGCTCAGGAAGGCTAAGGTCCTTACTCATAACCACACAGCTATTAAGTAGAAACCCTAGGAATCAGACCCCAAACTGATGCTTTTAGCCACTGTGTTCTTCTTCTCCTAATCAGAGAGTGCCAAGAGGAAAGGGGGAATTTCAGAGATAGTAAAGTGATAGAATTAACAAGACTTGCTGGGTAATTAGCTCTGGGCACAGAGGGAGGTGTCAATGTTGACTCCTAGGTCTCTGAATTTGGATTAATGTTGAATTCTCTGATTCAGGCTAAATCAATAGGGAGCAAGGGTAAAGCAAAGACATTTTAAAATTAATTTTTAAATGTTTAAAATAAATTTCTGAGGTCTCTGTAGGAAAACAGAGTGCAGAGTCCTGATAGGTTGGATATGCGAGCTGGAAATACTGATTTGGCAGACAGAAGGATACCGGCGGGTGTGGCTGCAGGTGGGGATGTGGCTGGGACCATCCTAGGCAAGTACAGAAGAAGACAAGAAAGGGGACCAAGGACAGGATGCTGGGAAACCGGTGGAGGAAGAAACTTCTGCAAAGTAGACTGTAAAAGGACGCTGAGCAGAGATAAAGGAGGAAAGGGAAAGAGGAGGGGCCCAGAAATCCAGGAGAAAATCAGCTCCAGGTTGGCACAAAGAGGGGCTAGATTAGCATCAGCTGTTACTAAGAATCCCAGCCATACTGCAAAGCAGAATGTGATAACCATCCCTTTTCCTACCGTCCTTCCCCTGTGAGTAAACTAGGGTACATGAAGCCAAAGACAGAAAGGCTCTCCCAGATGGCAGAATGTTAGGAGAGGGTGCCCTAAGCCTGAGGTGGTCATTAATAAAAAATTATCAGCGTGCTGACAGAATGTCAGTGCGCATGCCCTACAAAATTTTAACTGGTGAGGTTGTACTCCTTAACATGCGCCTCCATGTAATAGCAGTAATCTTGATGGACTCTGGTCAGTGTGGATTCAGGGGGGTCATCTGTACTAATAGAAGTCTAATTCATCACATTCAATGGACTTGTGGTTTTATATTACACTCACAGTGCCATTAAGCATTTATAGTGATCATTTGCTTATTGTTTTCTCATCTCATTTCTAGCATCAGAGCCAACACACAGAAAACAAAAAACCTAACTATACAGTCTAACGGCAGTTCACATGTGAAAGGGCAGATATCAATTTGAAGTCTCACACAAAGGGAAATAGCACTTACTGAGTGTTCCTTATGGCCAACATTTTACAGAGGTTATCTCATTGTGTCCTCTGAAGCATCCTCTCAGGTAGTTATGTGAAAGAGTCAGATTTAGTGAGCAAATGAGGAAGCTGAATTTCAGAGGGCTAATAGCTTGCCAAGGCCAGGGTCATACAACTAGTAAATAAGGAGCTAAGATTTGAAACTCCTGCCATCTCACGCCAAAGCTTAATTATTTCCACTAATGATGCCTAAATGGAATCATATGAAATCAGCCTGCACGCCTTAGAATGATGTCATAACATTCAAATAAATAAGGTACGTGAAAGCACTTAGACAAGAAAGCTATATGCAAGCAGGATAGTTTTAATTTCCACTATTAACATCAAAAGTAGTATCTGAAAGCATAAAAGACACTTCACAATAATCTCTAAAAGTACATTCTTGATGGCCCCCCAAGAAAAGAATTTTAATATATTACCATATTCTCTTGACTTTGCTGTTTATCACTACCCCCAGAGCTCATTTTTATACATACCATTTTGTGGAAACCATCTCCCCACTCTACTATCACACACATACCCCATAGCATTTCTCCCTTCCTGGCTATTCTGCCAGGAAGATATTCCTATCACCACCACTATCCTGGTATTCCTATCGCCACTCTAATCATTACATTCCCTGCTATACTATTCCCAACACCAAATCGACTAATTAACAATCGCACAGTTTCCATCCAACAATGATTAACCAAACTTACATCAAAACAACTAATAAATACACATAACCCCAAGGGACAAACCTGATCTCTAATACTCATCTCACTTCTCCTATTTATTGCCTCTACAAATCTTGGAATATTACCCCACTCATTTATACCTACCACCCAACTCTCAATAAATTTAGGAATAGCTATTCCTCTATGAGCCGGTACTGTCATTACAGGCTTCCCTAATAAGGCAAAAATATCCTTAGCCCACCTTCTACCACAAGGCACACCCACTTTCCTCATTCCCATATTAGTAATTATCAAAACTATTAGCCTACTTATTCAACCAGTAGCACTAGCCATACAACTAACTGCCAACATTACAGCAGGCCACTTGTTATTACATCTAATTGGAAGTACAACTCTCACACTAGTAAGTACCAGCCTATTCACAGCCCTCATCACATTCACCATCCTCACTCCATTAACCATCCTCGAATTCGCTGTCGCCTTAATTCAAGCCTACGTATTCACTCTACTAGTAAGCTTATACTTGCATGACAATATATAATGACCCACCAAACCCATTCATATCACATAGTAAATCCCAGTCCTTGACCCCTTACAGGAGCTCTCTCAGCACGTCTTATAACATCAGGCCTAATCATATGATTCCACTTCAACTCAACAATCCTACTAGTTTTAAGTTTACTAACAAATATTCTAACAATATACCAATGGTGACGAGATATTATCCGAGAAAGCACTTTCCAAGGCCACCACACACCAACCGTCCAAAAAGGACTTCGATATGGAATAATCTTATTTATCCTATCAGAAGTCCTATGTTTTACAGGCTTCTTCTGAGCCTTTTACCACTGAAGCCTTACCCCCACTCCTGAACTAGGTGGATGCTGACCACCAACAGGCATCCACCCTCTAAATCCCCTAGAAGTCCCACTTCTCAATACCTCTGTATTATTAGCCTCTGGCGTATCTATCACCTGAGCCCATCAGTCTCATAGAAGGAAACCGCAAACACATACTTCAAGCTCTTTTCGTCACAATCATGCTCGGCCTTTATTTTACCCTACTCCAAGCATCAGAATACTATGAAGCCCCATTCACAATCTCCGACGGAATCTACGGACCCACTTTCTTTGTGGCCACAGGCTTCCATGGACTACGTCATTATCGGATCCACTTTCCTCACTGTTTGCTTTATACGCCAAATAAAATTCCACTTTACATCAAGCCACGACTTTGACTTCGAAGCCGCTGCTTGATACTGACATTTCGTAGACGTTGTCGGGCTATTTCTCTATGTATCTATCTATTGATGAGGTTCATAGTCCTTTTAGTATTAACAAGTACAACTGACTTCCAATCAGTTAGATTCAGTGCACCCCGATAAAGAACAATAAATCTCCTACTAACACTAACAAATACAACTCTAGCCTTACTACTCGTATTTATCGCTTTCTGACTCCCTCAGCTAAACGTATACGCAGAAAAAACAAGTCCCTACGAATGCGGTTTCGACCCAATAGGGTCCGCTCACCTACCCTTCTCCATAAAATTCTTCCTGGTAGCAATTACTTTCCTCCTCTTTGACCTAGAAATCGCCCTCCTACTCCCCCTACCCTGAGCAACCCAAACAAATAACCTAAAAATAATACTCACTATGACCCTATTCTTAATCTCCCTACTAGCAGCTAGCCTAGCCTACGAATGAACCCGAAAGGGCTTAGAATGAGATAAATATGGTACTTAGTTTAAAATAAAACAAGTGATGTCGACCCACTAGACTGTGATCCAAACTCACAAATACCAAGTGTCTCTAATCCATATAAATATCCTAATAGCCTTCACCATATCCCTCACGGGTTTATTAATATACCGATCCCACCTAATATCCGCATTACTCTGCTTAGAAGGCATAATACTATCACTGTTCATTCTAGCAGCCCTCACAATCCTAAACTCACACTTCACTCTAGCCAGCATGATACCAATTATCCTCCTAGTATTTGCAGCCTGTGAAGCAGCTATCGGACTAGCCCTATTAGTCATAATCTCCAACACATACGGCACTGACTACGTACAAAACCTTAACCTCCTCCAGTGCTAAAATTCATTATTCCTACCATCATACTGATACCCCTAACTTGATTATCAAAACACAGCTCTATCTGAATTAACACCACAACCCACAGTTTACTAATCAGCTTTACAAGCCTACTCCTACTGAATCAATTCAACGACAACAGTCTCAATTACTCTCTGATATTCTTCTCTGACCCCCCTTTCTACACCACTCTTAATCCTGACAATATGCCTCCTTCCCTTAATACTAATAGCAAGCCAGTCCCACCTTCTCAAAGAACCACTCGTCCGAAAAAAAACTTCACATTACGATACTAATTATGTTACAAACTCTTCTAATTATAACATTCACTGCCACAGAACTAATCCTATTCTACATCATATTTGAAGCTACACTAATCCCCACTCTCATCATTATCACCCGCTGAGGTAACCAAACAGAACGACTCAATGCAGGACTCTACTTCCTATTCTACACACTCATAGGATCACTCCCCTTGCTAGTAGCACTAACATACTTACAAAACACACCAGGATCTCTAAACTTTCTATTATGACAACACTGAGCCCAACCACTACCCACTTCCTGATCTAATATCCTCATATGACTAGCCTGCATAATAGCTTTTCTAGTAAAAATACCCCTTTACGGTCTACATCTTTGATTATCCAAAACACACGTAGAGGCCCCCATCGCAGGTTCAATAGTCCTTGCAGCTGTATTACTAAAACTCGGAGGCTACGGCATGCTATGAATTACATCAATTCTTAACCCTCTAACAGAACATACAGCTTACCCCTTCCTCATGCTATCCTTATGAGGAATAATCATAACCAGCTCCATCTGTTTACGTCAAACAGACCTGAAATCACTCATCGCATACTCCTCCATCAGCCACATGGCACTCGTTATCGCAGCTATCCTCATCCAAACCCCTTGAAGCTACATAGGAGCTACCGCTCTAATAGTCGCCCACGGCCTTACATCCTCTATACTGTTCTGTCTAGCAAACTCGAACTATGAACGAATCCACAGCCGAACCATAATCCTAGCACGAGACCTACAAATCTTTCTCCCACTAATAACGACCTGATGACTACTAGCAAGCCTAACAAACCTCGCTCTACCCCCCACCATCAACCTGATCGGAGAACTACTTGTAGTTATATCAGCTTTCTCATGATCAAACCTCACTATTATCCTAATGGGAACAAATATTGTAATCACAGCCCTTTACTCCCTATACATGTTAATCACGACACAACGCGGCAAACATACTCACCATATTAACAACCTCACCCCCTCTTTCACATGAGAACACGCCTTAATAGCCCTACACATCATTCCCTTACTACTCTTATCATTAAGTCCCCAAATCATCTTAGGCCCCCTTTATTGTAAGTATAGTTTTAAAAGAACACTAGTTTGTGAAGCTAGTAATAGAAGATCAAAACTTCTTACTGGAGGGTGGGAGGGGGGGAGACACCAGAGGGGAGACATATGGGAACATATGTATATGTATACCTGATTCACTTTGTTATGGGGCAGAAACTAACACACCATTGTAAAGCAATTATACCCCAATAAAGATGTTAAAAAAACAAAAAAACTTCTTACTTACCGAAAAAATACTGCAAGAACTGCTAACTCATGCCCCCCACATCTAACAGTGTGGCTTTTTCAAACTTTTAAAGGATAACAGTTATCCATTGGTCTTAGGAACCAAAACATTGGTGCAACTCCAAATAAAAGTAATAAACCTATTTACTTCCTCTGCTTTACTCACATTACTAATATTAACTGCCCCCATCGTAATAGCTAACACAAACCTCTACAAAAGCGACAAGTACCAACACTATGTAAAAAATATCACCCTTTCCGCCTTCATCACTAGCCTGATCCCAATAATATTTCTTCACACAAACCAAGAAGCACTCATTTCAAACTGACACTGAATTACCATCCAAACCCTTAAACTATCACTTAGCTTCAAAATAGACTACTTCTCACTCATATTCATACCTGTAGCACTATTTATTACATGATCTATCATGGAATTCTCAATATGATATATACACTCTGACCCCCACATCAACCAATTCTTCAAATACCTACTTATTTTCCTCATCACCATACTCATCCTCGTCACAGCTAATAATCTTTTCCAACTATTCATTGGGTGAGAAGGAGTAGGTATTATATCCTTCTTGCTAACTGGCTGATGATTCGGACAGACAGATGCTAATACAGCTGCCCTCCAAGCAATCTTATATAATCGCATCGGAGATACTGGATTCCTCATGTCAATAGCATGATTCTTATTTAACATAAACGCATGAGACTTACAACAAATTTTCATACTCAACCAAAACTCCTCAAATCTTCCCCTCATAGGACTTGTACTAGCCGCAGCTGGAAAATCAGCCCAATTTGGACTACACCCCTGACTCCCTTCAGCAATAGAAGGTCCCACCCCAGTCTCGGCCTTACTCCATTCAAGCACACTAGTCGTAGCAGGGATTTTCCTACTTATCCGTTTCTACCCTTTAATAGAAAACAACAGACTCATTCAAACAGTAAACCCTTCTCTAGGTGCCCTCGCCACTTTCTTCACAGCCATTTGCACTCTCACCCAAAATGATATCAAAAAAATTATTGCTTTCTCCACCTCCAGCCAACTTGGCCTAATAATAGTAACAATCGGTCTTAACCAACCTCACCTAGCATTCCTACACATTTGCACACATGCCTTCTTCAAAGCCATATTATTCTTATGTTCCGGCTCCCTCATTCATAACCTAAACAACGAACAAGACATTCGAAAAATAAGAGGACTATTCAAAACTCTTCCCTTCACCACAACCGCCCTTATCATCGCACTTACAGGAATACCATTCCTCACAGGGTTCTACTCTAAGGACCCTATCATCGAAGCCACCACTTCGTCTTATACCAACGCCTGAGCCCTATTACTGACCTTAACCGCTACCTCCCTCACAGCTATTTACAGCACTCGCATTGTCTTCTTTACTAGGACAACCTCGCTTCCCTCCCCTCATAAACATTAATGAAAATAACCCTATATTAATTAACCCTATCAAACGCTTTTAATTGGAAGTATCTTCGCCGGATTTATCCTCTCCAACAATATCCCTCCAATAACCACCCCCTTAATAACTATACCCTTACACCTAAGACTAACAGCTCTCGCAATAACAACCTTAGGCTTTATTCTCGCATTCGAAATTAACACCTATACACAAAACTTAAAATACCTACATCCATCAAACGCCACTAAATTTTCCACTTTATTAGGATATTTCCCCACAATTATACATCGCCTACCCCCTCACCTAAACCTAATAATAAGCCAAAAACTAGCAACTTCCTTACTAGACCTAACCTGAATAGAAACCATCCTACCAAAAACTACAGCCTCCATTCTTCCACACTAACCCCAAACCAAAAAGGCCTTATCAAACTCTACTTCCTGTCTTTCCTCATCACTATTACCCTTAGCATAATCTTATTTAATTACCCCGAGTAATCTCCATAATAACTACAACACCAATAAACAATGATCAACCTGTAACAATAACCCATCAAGTATCACAGCTATATAAAGCAGCAATTCCTATAGCCTCCTCACTAAAAAAT
This sequence comes from Phocoena sinus, assembly GCF_008692025.1. Lineage (NCBI taxonomy): Eukaryota > Metazoa > Chordata > Mammalia > Artiodactyla > Phocoenidae > Phocoena > Phocoena sinus. Next base: position 40,591,774 of record NC_045766.1, read on the forward strand.
CCCAAATCCCCCGTATCATAAATAACCCAATCCCCCAACCCATTAAGTTCAAATACAATATCCACCTTCTCACTCTCTCAAACGTACAACACCACTAAAAACTCCGTCATTAAACCTAAAAGAAATCCCCCTAACACAACTTTATTAGAAACCCAAACCTCAGGATATTGCTCAGTGGCTATACCTGTAGTATAACCAAATACAACTAACATTCCTCCCAAATAAATCAAAAATACTATTAATCCTAAAAATGAACCACCAAAACTGAAAACAATCCCGCACCCTACGGCACCACCCACAATCAACCCTAAACCCCCATAAATAGGTGAAGGCTTTGAAGAAAGCCCCACAAGACTAATTACAAAATTAATGCTTATAATAAAAACAATGTATGCCATCATTATTCTCACATGGACTTCAACCATGACCAATGACCAACATTCGAAAAACACACCCACTAATCAAAATCCTCAATGATACATTTATTGATCTCCCCACCCCATCAAATATCTCTTCATGATGAAATTTTGGCTCCCTACTCGGTCTCTGCCTAATCATACAAATCTTAACAGGCCTATTCCTAGCAATACACTACACACCAGACACCTCAACTGCCTTCTCATCCGTCACACACACATCTGCCGAGACGTTAATTACGGCTGCAGACGGAGCCTCTATATTCTTCATCTGCCTTTATGCTCACATTGGACGTGGCCTATACTCTGGCTCCCACGCCTTCCACGAAACATGAAACATTGGTGTACTATTATTATTCACAGTTATAGCTCCCGCATTCGTAGGTCACGTCCTACCTTGAGGGCAAATATTCTGAGGCACAACCGTTCTTACTAACCTCCGATCAGCAATCCCCTGTATCGGGACTACTTTTTTCCGTAGACAAAGCAACACTAACATGCTTCTTCGCCTTCCACTTTATCCTTCCATTTATCATTACAGCACTAGCAGCCGTCCACCTACTATTCCTTCACGAAACGGGATCTAATAATCCCACAGGAATTCCATCCAATATAGACAAAATCCCATTCCATCCCTACTACACAATCAAAGACATTCTAGGTGCTTTACTACTAATCTTAACCCTACTCGCACTAACCCTGTTCACACCCGACCTACTAGGAGACCCTGACAACTACACCCCAGCAAACCCACTAAGCACCCCAGCACACATTAAACCAGAGTGATACTTTGTGTTTGCATATGCAATTCTATGATCAATCCCTAATAAACTAGGAGGAGTATTAGCACTACCACTCTCCATCCTCATCCTAATATTCATCCCAATACTCCAAACATCTAAACAACGAAGCATAATATTCCGACCCTTTAGCCAGCTCTTATTCTGAGTACTAGTTGCAGACCTCCTAACCTTAACATGAATTGGAGGCCAACCCGTAGAACACCCATACATTATTGTAGGTCAGTTAGCATCCATCCTATACTTTCTCCTAATCCTAGTATTAATACCAGTAACTAGCCTTATCGAAAACAAACTCCTAAAATGAAGAGTCTTTGTAGTATAACAAAATACCCCGGTCTTGTAAACCGGAAAAGGAGAAATTCATCCCTCCCTAAGACTCAAGGAAGAGGTATTAAACCTCACCACCAACACCCAAAGCTGGAATTCTACATAAACTATTCCTTGAAAAAGTTTATTGTAGAATAACCACAACACTACAGTACTATGTCAGTACTGAAAGTAATTTATTTTAGAACATTTCTGTTGTTCATATTACATGCATATGTATGTCCACATATCAGTAATAGCGTCTTCCTGTAAATGTTTACATGTACATGCTGTGTATTACTGTGCATTCATTTATTTTCCATACGGTCAGTTAAAGCTCGTATTAAATTTTATTTTACATATTACATATTATTGATCGTACATAGTACATGTCATTAAATAAATTTATATCCACTAACACTATGGCCACTCCATTAGATCACGAGCTTAATCACCATGCCGCGTGAAACCAGCAACCCGCTGGGCACGGATCCCTCTTCTCGCACCGGGCCCATACATCGTGGGGGTAGCTAACGGTGATCTTTATAAGACATCTGGTTCTTACTTCAGGACCATTTTAACTTAAAATCGCCCACTCGTTCCCCTTAAATAAGACATCTCGATGGATTAATGACTAATCAGCCCATGCTCACACATAACTGAGATACCATACATTAGGTATTTTTTATTTTTGATGGTGGGGGGGCCCTGCACAGACTCAGCTATGACCTTAAAAGGTCTCGTCACAGTCAAGCAAATTGTAGCTGGACTTGTATGTAGTTTTGATTTGAGCAGCACAACCAACGTGTGCAGTTAAATTAATGGTCACAGGACACAGTACTCCACTATTCCCCCCCCGGGCTCAAAAAACTGTATCTCATAGGGGTCCAAACCCCCATTACCCCCTACAAAACTGACCGTCTACTTAGATATTCACCACCCCCCTAGACAGCTTCGTCCCTAGATCCACGAGTATTTTTTTTCGTAAATCAATACTAAATCTGACACAAGCCCCATAATGAAATTATACGAATATCTTTTGTACTCCACAGGTTAATGTAGCTTAAATTTTTCACAAAGCAAGACACTGAAAATGTCTAGATGGGCTTCGCCAGCCCCATCAACATAAAGGTTTGGTCCCAGCCTTTCTATTAGTTCTTAACAGACTTACACAGGCAAGCATCCACACACCCCGGTGAGAATGCCCTCCAAATCATAAAGATCAAAAGGAGCGGGTATCAAGCACACTGCACTAGCAGCTCACGACACCTTGCTTAGCCACACCCCCACGGGACACAGCAGTGATAAAAATTAAGCCATGAACGAAAGTTTGACTAAGTTATGTTAGCTAGGGTTGGTAAACTTTGTGCCAGCCACCGCGGTCATACGATTGACCCAAATTAATAGAGACCCGGCGTAAAGAGTGTTAAGGAATCATACAAAATAAAGTCAAATCCTAATTAAGCTGGAAAAAGCCATAATTAAAACTAAGCCAAACCACGAAAGTGACTTTAGTACAACCTGAATACACGACAACTGAGACCCAAACTGGGATTAGATACCCCACTATGCTTAGTCGTAAACCTAAATAGTCCCAAAACAAGACTATTCGCCAGAGTATTACTGGCAACAGCCTAAAACTCAAAGGACTTGGCGGTGCTTCATATCCCTCTAGAGGAGCCTGTTCTGTAACCGATAAAGCCCAATCAACCTCACCAACGCTTGCTACTTCAGTCTATATACTGCCATCTTCAGCAAACCCTAAAAGGGAACGAAAGTAAGCATAACTACCATACATAAAAACGTTAGGTCAAGGTGCAACCTATGGGTTGGGAAGAAATGGGCTACATTTTCTATAATAAGAGCACCCCTTATATCCACACGAAAGTTTTTATGAAACCTAAAAACTAAAGGAGGATTTAGTAGTAAATTAAGAGCAGAGTGCTTAATTAAATAAGGCCATGAAGCACGCACACACCTCCCGTCACCCTCCTCAAGTATCACAGCAAAACCCCAGTTCACTAACCCATGCTAAGCAACTATACGAGAGGACACAAGTCGTAACAAGGTAAGCATACTGGAAAGTGTGCTTGGATAAAACAAGATATAGCTTAAACAAAGCATCTAGTTTACACCTAGAAGATTCCACAACCCGTGTATATCTTGAACTATACCTAGCCCATACCCTCTCCACCGCTACTACCATAAACTAATCAAATAAAACATTTACCATACATCTAAAGTATAGGAGATAGAAATTTAATCATCAATGGCACTATAGAGAAAGTACCATAAGGGAAAGATGAAAGAATTATTAAAAGTAAAAAAAAAAGCAAAGCTTACCCCTTGTACCTTTTGCATAATGACTTAACTAGTAATAACTTAGCAAAGAGACCTTAAGCTAAATTACCCGAAACCAGACGAGCTACTTACAAGCAGTAACTAGAACAAACTCATCTATGTGGCAAAATAGCGAGAAGACCTATAAGTAGAGGTGAAAAGCCTAACGAGCCTGGTGATAGCTGGTTGTCCAAGAAAGGAATTTCAGTTCAACATTAAATAATACTAAAAACCACATCAAGTTTTAACATATATTTAATTGTTAGTCTAAAAAGGTACAGCTTTTTAGAAATGGATACAACCTTTGCTAGAGAGTAATATAAACCTAAACCATAGTTGGCCTAAAAGCAGCCACCAATTAAGAAAGCGTTCAAGCTCAACAACAAAACTACGTTTTAATTTCAACAATAAATAAATTAACTCCTAGCCTGATTATTGGACTTATAGAAGTAACACTGTTAATATGAGTAACAAGAAATTTTTCTCCTCGCACAAGCTTACATCAGTAACTGATAATATACTGATAAACAGTTAATAAATATAAACCAACACTAAATTATTTATTAAATACACTGTTAACCCAACACAGGTGTGCATTAAGGAAAGATTTAAAAAAGTAAAAGGAACTCGGCAAACACAAACCCCGCCTGTTTACCAAAAGCATCACCTCTAGCATAACCAGTGTTAGAGGCACTGCCTGCCCTGTGACAATCGTTATACGGCCGCGGTATACTGACTGTGCAAAGGTAGCATAATCACTTGTTCTCTAAATAAGGACTTGTATGAATGGCCACACGAGGGTTTTACTGTCTCTTACTTTTTTTTTTTTTTTTTTTTTTTTTGCGGTATGCGGGCCCCTCACTGTTGTGGCCTCTCCCGTTGCAGAGCACAGGCTCCGGACGCACAGGCTCAGCAGCCATGGCTCACGGGCCCAGCCGCTCCGCGGTATGTGGGATCTTCCCGGACCGGGGCACGAACCCGTGTCCCCTGCATCGGCAGGCAGACTCTCAACCACTGCGCCACCAGGGAAGCCCATGTCTCTTACTTTTAATCAGTGAAATTGACCTCCCCGTGAAGAGGCGGGGATAATAAAATAAGACGAGAAGACCCTATGGAGCTTCAATTAATCAACCCAAAAATCACAAAATAAAACCGCCAAGGGATAACAAAGTTTTATATGGGCTGACAATTTCGGTTGGGGTGACCTTGGAGTACAAAAAAACCTCCGAGTGATGAAAGCCTAGGCCTACTAGCCAAAGTGTAATATCACTTATTGATCCAAATTTTTGATCAACGGAACAAGTTACCCTAGGGATAACAGCGCAATCCTATTCTAGAGTCCATATCGACAATAGGGTTTACGACCTCGATGTTGGATCAGGACATCCTAATGGTGCAGCAGCTATTAAGGGTTCGTTTGTTCAACGATTAAAGTCCTACGTGATCTGAGTTCAGACCGGAGTAATCCAGGTCGGTTTCTATCTATTACGCATTTCTCCCAGTACGAAAGGACAAGAGAAATAAGGCCAACTTCAAAGAAGCGCCTTTAAATAATTAGTGATTCAATCTCAACTTAATAAATTAGCGCAAATATACTTTGCCCAAGACCAGGGCTTTGTTGAGGTGGCAGAGTACGGCAATTGCATAAAACTTAAGCTTTTACACCCAGAGGTTCAAATCCTCTCCCCAACAAAATGTTTATAATTAACATCCTAACACTCATTCTCCCTATCCTTCTAGCTGTAGCATTTCTAACACTAGTAGACCGTAAAATCCTAGGCTACATACAGTTCCAAAAAGGACCAAACATCGTAGGCCCACATGACCTGCTACAACCCTTCGCCGATGCAATCAAACTATTCACTAAAGAACCCCTATGACCAGCCACATCCTCCACCGCTATATTCATCATCGCACCCGTACTTGCCTTAACTCTAGCCCTCACAATATGAAGCCCCCTACCCATACCATACCCCCTCATCAACATAAACCTAGGAGTACTATTCATATTAGCAATATCCAGCCTAGCCGTCTACTCTATCCTATGATCCGGCCGAGCTTCCAACTCAAAATACGCACTAATTGGAGCTCTCCGAGCAGTAGCCAATCTCATATGAAGTGACACTAGCCATCATCCTCCTATCAGTACTCCTAATAAACGGCTCATTTACTCCATCCACACTAACCACCACACAAGAACAACTATGCTTATTTTTTCCTTCATGACCATTGGCCATAATATGATTCATTTCTACCCTAGCAGAAACCAACCGGGCCCCCTTTGACCTAACAGAAGGAGAATCAGAGCTCGTATCCGGCTTTAATGTGGAATATGCAGCAGGCCCTTTCACCCTATTCTTCCTAGCAGAATATGCCAATATCATCATAATAAATATATTTACAACTATCCTCTTTCTAGGAGCATTCCACGACCCCTACACACCAGAACTACACACAACAAACCTCATTGTCAAAACACTACTACTCACAATATCTTTCCTATGAATTCGAGCATCCTACCCCCAATTCCGATATGATCAATTAATACATCTAGTCTGAAAAAACTTCCTTCCCCTAACACTAGCCCTCCGTATGTGACACGTCTCACTACCCATTATAACAGCAGGCATCCCCCCTCAAACATAAAAGATAAGAAATATGTCTGACAAAAGAGTTACTTTGATAGAGTAAATAATAGAGGTTCAAACCCTCTTATTTCTAGAATAATAGGAATCGAACCTACCCCTAAGAATTCAAAATTCTCCGTGCTACCATGTCACACTATAGTCTATAGTAAGGTCAGCTAGACAAGCTATCGGGCCCATACCCCGAAAATGTTGGTTTATATCCTTCCCATACTAATAAACCCATTCATCTCCATCATCCTAATAACCCTCATCCTAGGCACAGTAATCGTAACCACCAGCTCCCACTGACTATTCGCCTGAATTGGACTAGAAATAAATACAATAGCCATCATTCCCATCATCATAAAAAATTCTAGCCCCCGAGCCACAGAAGCCTCAACTAAATATTTCCTAACACAAACCACCGCATCCACGCTACTCACACTAGCCGTTATCAATAACCTGCTACACTCCGGCCAGTGAACCATCACAAAACTATTCGACCCACAGCATCCATCCTAATAACAATGGCCCTAGCCATTAAACTAGGACTCTTCCCCTTTCACTTTTGAGTACCAGAGGTTACACAAGGTGTCCCCCTAACCACAGGACTGACCCTACTTACATGACAAAAACTCGCACCCACTTCAATCCTCTATCAAATTTCACCATCAATCAATCTACACCTAATACTATATCCTTACTCTCTATCCTAAACGGAGGCTGAGGCGGACTAAACCAAACGCAACTTCGAAAGATTTACTCATCAATCGCCCACATAGGATGAATAACAACTATCCTACTATATAATCCAACCCTCACTTTACTGAACCTAGTAATCTACATCACAGCAACTTTCACCATATTCATGTTGTTCATCCAAAACTCAACCACCACCACATTACCATTATCCCAAACATGAAACATAATGCCTGTTACCACAGCCCTCACCATACTCACCTTACTCTCCATAGGAGGGCTCCCCCCACTTACAGGATCCATACCCAAATGAATAGTTATTCAAGAACTAACAAAAAACGATATTCTTGTTCTACCAACCCTCATAGCCATCACAGCACTACTCAATCTATATTTCTACATACGCCTCGCCTACTCCACAGCATTAACCCTATTTCCCTCTACAAACAACATAAAAATAAAATGACAGTTTCACTCCACAAAACGAATGACCCTTCTACCAACAGCAATTGTATTATCCACAATTACTCTTAACCCTCACACCAACATTCTCCATTTTACTCTAGGAGTTTAGGTTAAATCAGACCAAGAGCCTTCAAAGCCCTAAGCAAGTATAATTTACTTAACCCCTGCCTAATAAGGATTGCGAGACCGTGTCTTACATCAATTGAATGCAAATCAAACACTTTAATTAAGCTGAATCCTCACTAGATTGGAGGGATACATCTCCCACAAACTTTTAGTTAACAGCTAAATACCCTAGTCAACTGGCTTCAATCTACTTCTCCCGCCGCGAGAAAAAAAAGGCGGGAGAAGTCCCGGCAGGATTGAACTGCTTGCTTGAATTTGCAATTCAAAATGATAATTCACCACAGGACTTGGCAAAAAGAGGACTCTACCCCTGTCTTTAGATTTACAGTCTAATGCCTACTCGGCCATTTTACCTATGTTCATAAATCGCTGACTATTCTCAACCAACCACAAAGATATTGGTACCTTATACCTGTTATTTGGTGCCTGAGCAGGAATAGTAGGCACTGGCCTAAGCTTATTAATTCGCGCTGAACTGGGTCAACCTGGCACACTAATCGGAGATGACCGAGTTTACAACGTACTAGTAACAGCCCATGCCTTCGTGATAATTTTCTTCATGGTCATGCCTATCATAATTGGTGGGTTCGGAAATTGACTAGTCCCTCTAATAATTGGAGCACCTGACGTAGCTTTTCCCCGTATAAATAATATAAGCTTCTGACTACTTCCTCCTTCCTTTCTACTACTAATAGCATCCTCAATAGTTGAAGCCGGCGCAGGCACGGGCTGAACTGTATACCCGCCTCTGGCTGGAAATCTAGCACATGCAGGAGCCTCAGTAGACCTTCCCGTTTTCTCCCTACATCTAGCCGGCGTATCCTCAATCCTTGGAGCCATCAATTTCATTACGACCATTATTAATATAAAACCACCCGCTATAACCCAATACCAAACACCCCTCTTCGTATGATCAGTCCTAGTTACAGCAGTATTACTCTTACTATCACTACCCGTCCTAGCAGCCGGAATTACCATACTATTGACTGACCGAAACCTAAACAAACTTTTTCGATCCCGCAGGAGGAGGCGACCCAATCCTGTACCAACACTTATTTTGATTCTTTGGCCACCGCGAAGTATATATTCTAATCCTACCTGGCTTCGGAATAATTTCACATATTGTAACCTACTACTCAGGGAAAAAAGAACCTTTTGGATATATAGGAATAGTTTGAGCTATGGTTTCTATTGGGTTCCTAGGCTTTATCGTATGGGCTCATCATATATTCACAGTTGGTATAGACGTAGATACACGAGCATATTTTACATCGGCCACTATAATTATTGCTATCCCCACAGGAGTAAAAGTCTTTAGTTGACTAGCAACACTTCACGGAGGAAATATTAAATGATCTCCGGCTCTAATATGAGCCCTAGGCTTTATCTTCCTATTTACAGTAGGCGGCCTAACTGGAATCGTCCTAGCTAACTCATCATTAGATATTGTTCTCCACGACACCTACTACGTAGTCGCCCACTTTCGCTATGTACTTTCAATAGGAGCTGTCTTCGCCATCATAGGAGGGTTTGTCCACTGATTCCCACTATTTTCAGGCTATACACTCAACTCAACATGAGCAAAAATTCACTTTGTAATCATATTCGTAGGTGTAAATCTAATTCTTCCCACAACACCTCCTAGGCCTATCCAGTATACCTCAACGGTACTCCGACTACCCAGACACCTACACAAGGTGAAATACTATCTCATCAGTGGGCTCTTTCATCTCACTAACAGCAGTTATACTAATAATTTTCATCATCTGAGAGGCATTCACGTCTAAACGAGAGGTACTAACAGTAGATCTCACCTCCACAAATCTTGAATGACTAAATGGGTGTCCTCCACCATACCATACATTTGAAGAACCAGCATACGTCAACCCAAAATGATCAAGAAAGGAAGGAATCGAACCTCCTCTAATCGGTTTCAAGCCAATATCATAACCACTATGTCTTTCTTTATAAATGAGATATTAGTAAAGCCTTACATTAACTTTGTCAAAGTTAAATCACAAGTGAAAATCCTGTATATCTCCATGGCATATCCCTTCCAACTAGGCTTCCAAGACGCAACATCACCTATTATAGAAGAACTCCTATACTTTCATGATCACACATTAATAATCGTCTTCCTAATTAGCTCTCTAGTCCTCTATATTATCACCCTGATACTTACAACCAAACTAACACACACCAGTACAATAGACGCTCAAGAGGTAGAAACTGTTTGAACTATCCTCCTAGCCACCATCTTAATCCTAATCGCCCTGCCCTCCCTACGAATTCTCTACATAATAGATGAAATTAATAACCCCTCTCTTACCGTAAAAACAACAGGACACCAGTGATACTGAAGTTATGAATATACCGACTACGAAGACCTAAACTTCGACTTCTACATAATTCTAACCTCGGACCTAAAACCAGGAGAACTACGACTACTAGAAGTAGATAATCGAATGGTTCTACCCATACAAATAACAATCCGAATATTAGTCTCCTCCGAAGACGTACTACACTCAAGAGCTGTCCCCTCCCTAGGCCTAAAAACAGATGCAATCCCTGGACGCCTAAACCAAACAACCTTAATATCAACACGACCAGGTCTATTCTACGGACAGTGTTCAGAAATCTGCGGCTCAAATCATAGCTTCATACCAATCGTTCTCGAACTAGTACCCCTAGAGAACTTCGAAAAATGATCTGCATCCATATTATAATCTCATTAAGAAGCTAAACTAGCGTTAACCTTTTAAGTTAAAGATTGAGAGCCATAAACTCCCCTTAATGACATGCCACAACTAGATACATCAACATGACTCCTTACCATCCTATCTATATTCCTTACCCTCTTCACGCTATTCCAGCTAAAAATCTCAAAACACTTCCACTCCCCCTCCCCCAAACTAACACTTACCAAAATACAAGAACAACAAACTCCTTGAAACACCACATGAACGAAAATCTATTTACCCCTTTCACAGTCCCACAGGATATAGGGCAGTACTGGTGAAGAGAAACTAGAAGAGAGCAAGCCTTTAACCTCTCTGCCTCAGCAACTATTTAATAAAAGGATGTGACTTGATTATATTCCTGGTATCAGTACCCCATGCCACCTCCCACCCTGTGGCCTCCCTGGGGTCCTGGGAAACCATGGAGAAAAGACTGGGCCCAAGCTGGCCTGTGGAAGCTTGGGAAACTTTCTTGATCTCCTGCCCGCTGATTACCGTGAGAGTACACCATGAGCTGTTTCGTGCCTATCTCAGACGAAACCTTCCAAACTCTCTCCTGTCTTCCATTTTACGATAACCTCTCCATAATTTACCAATCAGCAACCTCCTCCTGTCACCATTACAGTTATATCTTTTAGCAGGAGATACAGAAGTAGGAATTTAGGTATTTAGAGAACCACCAGTTAGAGTCAGACTTGTAGATGGGCCCAAGCTTCCAACAATTTTGCTTCCAAATGTGTTTTTCAAAGCTATATATGTCCTGCCCCATAAACAGAATCCATATATCAAAATCCTAAGTTACATGAAATGAAAGAAAGGTGGTCCCTAATGTACTTACTATATTGTAATCACAACACAGGTTATAGAAACAGCCTCCCCTTGAACCAGAAAGGAAGGTTTCCAGAGGTCATTCGTTTGGTGTAATCCATCAGACCTCAGAAAAGGAATAGGATGTCAAACAAGACTTCCGAGTAAAAGAACAGGAGAAAGAAATCTTAGGCAAAGTAGACTTGTCCGTAAAGACTATATCCCAGTCTCCCTCCTGAAATGGGGACCCAAAATGATTCACCCCTGCGGCGAGCCGCTTCTGACCAGCAGAATGACGAATCACCACACGCTAGATTCTTCTCGCATCACACTTTATTGGAGTACAGCTTGGTTTCGGGCGGATGGAAGGAAGACCCCGTACGCTCGAGCCTGTCTGCTTATATAAGGGCTTAAGGACTCGTGTAAGTCCCTGATTCGTCCGTATGGTTAGCGCATTTCGCAAGCCGGACTTTGGATAGGCCACTGCTTCAAAACCTGATTAGCATATTAGGTGCATACGCCCTAGCGGCATACTTAGTGCATGCGTAATGGCTATCCGGCCGCGCCCTACACACCCCCATTCTGTTTCTTTACCTGCATAAGCTGCAACCGCTGAGGTCCCTTCCAGCAGAAATTCAGGCAGGTGAGAGGCTTGTTTCTGAGAAGTACTAAGGAAGAATCAGCTGCCCTTTATCTGTCTAATTAGGCAAGAGGTCAGGTGTAGTTGAGGCAGAAAGTTCAGGAAGATACCACAGATGCAAGCTGGCAGTAAAGGTGACCTCGTAGTGAAAGGAAACCACAGGGGGCAAATAACCACCGATCAACGACTACATTGCCGGATAACTTCTCAGGCCTTGCTGTGTGTTACCAAAACCAAGAGAGCTTGGTTCACTCGCCTGAGGGCATTTAGCTAGACTGTGAGGCCGGGCTGTCCGATACAAAGCTCGTGTTCTCTCCACAACACTCTTACCTGTTTTTGTTGATGGCAGCCATGTGTTCTGCATCCTGAAGCAGCAACAGCAACGCTCTGTGATGAGGGTTCAGCCTATTTAGCTCACCTGCTGATGGTGCCGTCGCATCCGAAACAGCTTTTCTGTCAAGGGGCCATGGAGTGTGAAATAGGGCGACAAGGGTGCTTCAGTAGCATCTTTCTCTGCCTAGGGGAAGAAGGGGAAGAGAGAGCAAAGTCTAACAGAGCTGGCCTTTTCTCCTTTTGTCTCTCTCCCACCTCTAATTTCCCCCCAGCCCACTTTATTTTCGGGCTTAAACACAAGAAGCCAGTTTTTAAAGTACTTTCTGGTAGTAGTGTCAGTAGATTTAACCAAGTGGGTAAAGTGGAGCCCGTCCCTTTGCCCGTAAGTGGAAGCAATGAAATTGCCTCCATTCCATCCTGTTGGGTTGGGTATCCCAGTATTTTAAAGAGAGTTCCTACTCTCGCTGTGGTTCGTTGTCCATCACTCAACAGGTCACCCTGAGCAATTTGTGAACACCCAAAGTGACTCACAATTTTATTACAAGGACTGTCCTTAGACATAAATGGAGTTAGTCATCACCTACCTGATATACTTTGAAAAACACAAGATTCCCTTACTCAAATACATAGATCCTACTGGTATATGACAATCCCTGAAATCCTACCATTGCAGATTGCTAACCTCATGCTGGTAGATCAAGTTTCTATTATTCAGTGTTCACCTAACACCTAGGATCTTCAAACCAAGGGAATAGAAATCCTAAGGCGGACAGGGGGTGGGCAGTGGGACGGATGATGGAAAAGGAAGGGGTAGAAAAGTGGGAGATTTTGGAGGCTTGGAGCATTGCTGCATTGCTTGTGCAAACAGACCCGAGTAGAGTGGCTCAGTAGACAGAAAAGCCTTAAAGTGTTGGGTCCTGGGGAATGGGGTTAAGGTCCCACAGCCAACCCCACTGTCACCCCCAAGGAGGAGAGAGAGTATGAGATCCTTTGAGACAAAATCAGGCCATCTCACAGTTTTGCTTGAGCTTGCTTCTCCTTATTGAATACGTAAGGAACCTAAACTAAAAGAAGCGGCAGGCAACGCAGGAAGCTCTCAAACTTGATGTAACACATGTGGAGTTTTCATGGTTTACGTGGTACAGGCCCCCTTGGCCAAAAGGGGAAAGAGGTAATTCTGAGAGAAGTCACTATTGCTTTCAAGTCTCTAGAAAGTTGTTTTGACGGTCTTCACAAGTGCAGGGGGCTTGTTGTGTCTCATCGTTTAAAGGCAAGATACTTACAGCTTCTCTTTGTTGTTGATAGAGAAATACTCGCTGAAAGAATGAATCAAAAGAATAGGAGAGGGCTTCCCTGGTGGCGCAGTGGTTGAGAGTCTGCCTGCCAATGCAGGGAACACGGGTTCGTGCCCCGGTCCGGGAAGATCCCACATGCTGCGGAGCAGCTGGGCCCGTGAGCCATGGCCGCTGAGCTTGCGCGTCTGGAGCCTGTGCTCCGCAACGGGAGAGGCCACAATAGTGGCCCGCGTACCGCAAAAAAAAAAAAAAAAAAAAAAAAAAAAGAATAGGAGATGCAGGATTCTCATGACATGAATGGGAGAAGTACAAGGCTAAAACTTACCTCGTCTCAGAATGATTGGTGTATTTCTCAACTGAATAAGATCACGTCTTGGATGGATATAAATGGCGATCCTTGCTAGGAATACCAGAGTTATAGTGACTACACAGATCATTCCATTTTCCCAGTTCCAGGACATCCTAATGGATGATTTTGCCGTCTTCAGGACATCCTTCAGGTTTGAACACGTTAGTCTCTTTTGCAGTGCTTTTTGATTTATAGTCTCACACACTCTGAAAGTGTTGTGGCAGTCCAGCCAACTGATTTCAACATTTCTTGGTTGTCTCCAGTTAATAGGCTGTACATGTAATGTTCTCTTTTATTTTCATCACCAGAAACCACAGAAATAAAAGGGAAATGGTATTCCAGCAAGTCTGAATCAAGCTGAGTCAGATTTCCTAAGGAAGAGAAGATCAGAATCTACTTTGACCTGTTCTATCTTAAATACAGAACTACTTTTAGGACAACATTAATTATTTAAGTCAGTGAGGGGTTATAGAGATCTTCCATGATCATCCTCTTTATGCGATATACTTACTGACTTGACATATCTTTATTTGATAAGTTGTTCACCTCTGGGGATGGCTGGTTATGAGTGCATATATGGAGTAGTAATATAGGGAGAAACTGGAACTTAAAGATTTGGATTTAAGTACAGAAGACCAGACTCCGTAGAAGTTAATATCGTGGACCTCCGATCCAGGGTACCTGAGTGCAAGTCCCATCTTCTCTCTTTAATACCTATGTAACCATGGGCAAATTCCTTAACCTCTTTGTGTCAGTTCCTCCATCTGTAAGGTGGGGATAATGAGAGTATTAGTAGTTGAGTTGCTGTGAGGACTATGGGAATTAATGTGTTTAAAGTACTTAGAACAATGTTTGGTACAGAGTAGACGCTCAATAAACATGAGCTGTTATTATTATCTTTCAGTAAATGGCAAATTTTACTGAGATAGTCATAGAGTTTGGTTAAGTCCAGCCAGGTGCTGGTTAAGACATTGCAGAGCTTGAGGGAATTTTTGATGCAGAGTATGGATTCCTTCTTGTTTATCTTTTTTTTTTCTCCTTTTCCGTGTTTCCTTCAGTCCCTTTGGCTATTTATTATCAACCTGTGGTCAGGACATTCTACATGCATTTAATACTGGAAATTCAAAGGGCTTTCAGAGCAGAGATCCATGGTTTTAAGGGATTTCTGTTAAAGCTAAAAAGATACTTGACAAGTCCATTTTTCCTGCCAAGGATATAAGTGGCGAACACTTATATTCTTGTGTCCATTTCTTCAGCAAGAGGCTAAGTCACATCACCTCACATAAATTTATAGCAGAGGGCTAGTTTTAGGTTGCATATAACAGTAAGTATAGTTGAGAGTTTTATTTTTCTTTTAAAAAGCAAAGTTGATTACATCCTAACACCTTTTCATTCTTTATTGTAAGCACATCTCCTTGGTGTGTATTATAATCCAGTTTCTCCTCTTCAGTAATTAGTCTGAAAATCATGTGAAAAGTCTTCCATTTTCTTCAGTGGTTCTGCCTCTTATCAGTTAAGAGACAGCCTTGAGGACTCTCCTGGGAAAATGATCCAGGTTCTTGGTGCTCTGCCCTCTTAGAAAGCAGAGTGACTGTAGTGGGGAAGCCGTAAGGAGGAGACATGGATTTTTTTCATTTGAAGCTATTTTAGCATTGGAACTTCCAAGGTTCAATTTCTCTTGGAATTTTATGAGGCTCATACCTCATTGTATTTTAAATTTCTACCATTTGGTAAATTTAGGTAGAAAGCATTGAACAAAACTGCTTCCCATCTGCTGAGCAAAATGGAGCCTGAATTAAATAAATTTCTCCAATATAAATGCTAAAATCTGATTTCTGCAAGCCTTTGGACCTTTAAACATTGACTTCCAGAAAGTTGGTCCTGGATCTCAAGCAACATATACTCCCTTTGGAAACTGGGTATAAACCTACCAGGTTTGGGTCTAAGATGGGTTATTCCACTTGTGTACCCTCTCTAAGGCGACAAGGATGTGTCAGAGTTCATGATCATACTTTGAAAACTGTTAGCTGGCCAGTGGCTTGGTGCTTAGTGAAATACATTCTTTTATCTCTGGGTAACCCTTTACTTTCTTCTTTACATTAAGATATTTCTTTCAAGGAGTGACAGTTCAGCAGTTTTTAATCAAAATTCTGAAGTATAATACATAGTTTTAAAATTGTTTCTAAATCATAGCCTTAGAGATTTAATTAGTAAGTAGTGCTTAAACACTCCTCCTCCTTTTTCAAAAGTCCTCAGCTGGATGTCTTCCAGCCATCAAAACAAAGGACTGATATAGCATGTGCTCTTAATTTGAGTTTTTCAAGGCTGGGAATTTCCCATTACACATTACATTTGCAAGCGTGTAAGACCACGTGTTCCCTAACTCTATAAGATTAAACATATGAACTGAAAATAGACCAAAATTAAGTACAGTCATTGACTAACTACAGTGCTGAAATGGGGCACTATAGCATATGGTGGAAATCTTTACTATTAATTAAGTAATCACAGAAAATTCCATACGGATGATTTGTGAACATTCTGAAGTCAGGTTGGGAATGCTTCTTTATCATGTTTTCTTTCTAAACATAATTTTCTTAAATAGCACGTGGGTCTATATAATCATATTTGCAGCTCGACAATGTTTGAGAGCTTTGACATTTCTTAATGTCACTAATTTCCATATTGAGATTTGACATATTTGGACTTACGTTAAATCAGATGTCCTAGTCATCATCATAATAAAAGAATATTTTAAAAATCCTTCTCAAGTATAGAAGAGAAAAAAATCCCCTTTCATTCATTTATTCAACTCCCCCCACCCCATACACACACATGCATAGACACATAGAGCATCCATACATACACGTAATCCAAGCCTTCCTCCCGACCAACTTTGTCTGGCTAACTCCTATTCATCAGTCAAAACTCAGCTCAAATATCTGCTCCTCGTATGATTGCAGGTAGGTTTCTGTGCTTGCCTCTCTCAACTTCGGCCATCATAGAATTGTTTTTCTATTCTCTCCCCACTGACACCCCATTAAACCTTGACTTCTCACGTAGAGACTACATCTTTTGCTTCTGAGCCCCCAGCTCGTGTCAGAATGTCTGGCATAGCAGAAAGTGCTTCTTAAAAGCCTGCTAAATGAATGAATAACTTCAGCCTCTAGGCTAGCTAGCAGAGGAGTTCAGAGGCCAAATAAGCATCATTTATAAACTCAGCCAGAATCTTGTTGCAGCCAGGGTGGCAGAAACCCAGCAAGTCGACAACAATGCCACCCTGGGGTTTAGAGCTCCTTCAGTAGCTGTATGAGGCCAAACCAACACGGAAACCCCATGCTGAGATGCCCTCCCACCTCAGGTCCCTGCTGCCTAGCAGTTTTGCGCTGTCTGTAGGCCACAACCAACTCTCTGTGTGTGGCTCCTACAAATTTTTTGCTTATTCGGGAACTCCAAAAAGTAAAATACGTAGAAGAAACAGTCCCTTGGAGGAGCCCCAAACAAAATCACTTCCATGAATCATACTTAATGTTTTAAAACCTTGTTTTCTATTCAAGTCAGAAGTTGACTTCATGACATTTGCCTGGAAAATAGACTGGAGACCAGTGAAAAAACTGCCTTCAGAAGCCAGTTCAACTTAGGGTGGGTCCAAAAGGGCAATGAGGCTGTGAGAAGCTCCATTTCTCAGCTATCAACCAGAGGGAGGACTTTCCAGGGATCCTGAGAATAGTGTTTAGATAAATGGAGGTTATGCCCCTTGATAGGTTCTTATTTTTCAGTTCAAAAGATGTCTCCTGCAGTTCACATATTAAACAGTCAGGGGTCAAGAGGGGATTTAAACCTACTTAGAGCCCAGTGTTTCCTAATTAATTATAGAATCTCCTTGTTCTTAACTGACCTGGCCAGCTCCTTTATCAGTTATGTTCATGTAGTTGATGCCTTGAGTGTCTATTTAAACCCTTGGGCTTATAACTGCTAAGGCTTTCTTTTCACACTTGGAAAATATGAGACTTTAGGTTTTATTCAATGGAGACTCAAGCCAGCAGCCTGGAATATGCCCCAGTTGTGGGGAGGTGCCCCAAGTACTAGACTGAGCAGCTGAAATGCAGCTTAAGTTCTGGTTAAGCTGCGTTTGAAAATTAATATCACGCAGGGTCATTAGAAGATGTATTTGGTATTCCTTTGCAAACTCTGCAGACTATCTAGCCCTCCCTCAGATGCACCGTAAACATTATATCCTAAATGCCCTAGAGCCCCTTCCAAAGTGACTTAGCCTCAGAGACCCGGGAGAAGGTGTGTGTCTGATGGTGTTTCCAAACTGAGAAGCTCTTTCTCCCTTACTTATTCCTTGGGCTTTTCACCTTCATATTGTTTCTAGCCTCCCTAGAAAATCACATACTCATCTTCCAACTCAGCCATGAATTAAAAAACAACTTAAAAAAATATTTTATGCATCATTTGCATACTGTACCAGAAAGGTTTCTTTGAATACCTAGTTTGTATATCCCCCTGTATTGTTCTTCAGCGGAAGCAAATATAAACTTTAAAGAACCCTTAGATAGGGCTTCCCTGGTGGCGCAGCGGTTGAGAGTCTGCCTGCCGAGGCAGGCACGAACACGGGATCGTGCCCCGGTCCGGGAAGATCCCACATGCCGCGGAGCTGCTGGGCCCGTGAGCCGTGGCCGCTGGGCCTGCGCGTCCGGAGCCTGTTGCTCCGCAACGGGAGAGGCCACAACAGTGAGAGGCCCGCGTATAGCAAAAGAAAAAAAACAAACCCTTAGATAAAGCTGTTTGCTGGCAAAACTGACTGCTTCCTTGTCACGCTCCTGATAAAATTTTCTTAGAGAAAATTTTTAAAGCCTGATTGAGGGTGTCAGACCTGGGTTCAGATTCCAGCTCTTCCACTCAAAATCTGTGTGACCTCGGTGAGCCTCTTGTTCCTTACCTGTAGAATGGAGGGATAGGGGTGATGATAATGATGATAATGTATACCTTGCAGGATTTTTGTGAAAACAAGTCAGGCACGTGTGAACAACAAGCCGAGTGCCTGGCCCACTGTAGCTTGTCTAGTTAATGACATCTCCCTTTGTGACTTGAGATTCTGGCATCCTGAGACTCCTCCTCCTTTGTCTCCTGTCCCCCACCCCCCACCCCAGTAGGCCTCACTTCCAATAATGTGACACCCACTCGGCAATGGTCGTAGGAAGAATAGATTCACCATCTACTGCCTTGAGGAACTGGCTCTCCCTGATCAAGGCTTCCTGTGCAGGAAATGTGTTAGAATCAGCCCGGTCCTGCTGCCCTCCACCCTCTAGGGTCATCCCTTGTCCCTTTCTGGGCAGTAGCATCTAATCATGTAGCATGGTGGTGTCACACAAGGGTGGTGTCACAAACCCGGAGCTTTCTGAGGCATACCCATGATGAGTCTGGGGCCTGGCATTCCCCCTGATACTGTTCCTTCTTTTCCTGGAACTACATTAGCCAAAATGGAAACAGGGGAGGCATAGCCTCAGGCTTGTTACTGAAATGCCAAGTCGGTCCAGTGACTAAAATCAAACAGCTCAACCAAAAACCCAGTCAAGTCATTGTAGACCATGATAGAAGACCCTCAGAAGGATAAAAATGCCTAACATCAAGGAACATGAAAGTAAAAAGCCCTGAAGTTGGTAAAAGTGAAATAATTTCTATAAATGAGTCACATTAAATGTAGAAGATTTCAGAAAATTTTTCAAAAAAATTTTAAATGAACTTTAATAACCAATCTTCTCTTTTTGTTTCCAACATTTTTCTGCAGACATTTATACACATATGTATTTATTGAAGTGAAATTGGAATATTTTATGTACAGTTTTTTTCAAGTAAAATGCGAATGTGTTATATTTTAAAGAAATTTTAGGTACAGTTTTTATTTTTCACTTATGAGCACTGAAGAATGTATGTTCTTCAGAAACACTACATTTAGTGTTCATACAGCACTTTATTATTTGGATACTTCATGATGCATTATACATGTACTCATTTTGGTTATTTCTATTGTCTTGTTGTTTAAATTAATTCTGTGAGGTTAATCCTTATACGTGAAGTTCTGTTCATATCTCTAGTTATTTCCTTAGGATAAAATTCAAGAATTGACATTATCGAGTCACAGTTTAAACAAGTGTTTGCTTTAGTCTTTGTTTTGAAACGAAATATAAAGAAGTCCCCTGTAGAGACCTACTCTCTTTATTCATTTTTATCCTACAGATTCTTTCTTTACCTCCTCCTTTGTGCCAAGAACCAAATTAGGCTACGTGAATTCCTTATCCTATTGCATCTTTAAGAGAGTTAAGGTCTCACTTCTTCCCAGTAATCCTCCCTGCACTTCTCCCCACCACCCACCATCTCCCTAGACTGAGGCATCCCCTCCATCCACATGCCCAGCCTCTCATAGCACTGTCACAGCATTTACCATGCTGGATTCTAAGTGTCTGGTTCCATCTCGCCATTAGGCAGTAAGTGCTTGGGGTTAAGGACTATATCTTGTTCATCTTTATCGTTCCAGCACCAAGCCTCGTAATTTACACACAGTCGGCACTGAATAAGGGAACAAAGGCCATAAAACTATTTAGTCAAAATACACACACCCTTCCAATCTTATACTGTTATTAGGTACAGGACATAGAGGTGAGAGAGAGAGAGAGGAGAAAGACGGTCATTTTCAAGAAGCAACATGGTTGTATATTCCTGGCTGTAGATATAGAGATGGGATATCACTTCTTTGGCATGTGTCCAGATGGAATTAAAGTCAGGATTTTATCAGATCTTTGAGGAAGCAGCCTTCCTGGAGACATAGCTTTAGAGTCAATTTTGTAGCCCACTAAGCTGAAAACAAGTTGGAGAATTAATTATTGGATCAGATCGGCCCCAAATCATATTTGGTTTTATTTATTTATCCTAAATGAACATAATTGTACAACTTTTATTTTGTCCCTTTAAACGGGAGTTTGTTCTGTTTGGATGGAAAAGATCATCTGAAAATAATTTATGTATAACTGCAAAACCTGCCAATGGTGTACTTCATTCACAAGGGCAAATTTGGCTTTGGAAACAATTTCTCCTTCCATCTGGAATTCTTCAGTGATAGGTGTGTGTTAACAAACTCAGTGCCCAGGGTAGTCTTGTTTGGTTATCAAACATTGTTGGTACTAGCTGTAACATTTTAAAATTTAAATTTTGTAATGTCTATGCCAGGGTAAGATTTAAGATGTGCAACGTGCGATAGGCAGATACGTGCACACACACACACACATGCACACACATTACATGGTTACAAAATAAACGTGTTGAACTTTAATTTGTCTCCATAGGACTGAATGTAACAGATTTTGGGTCCATATTGGATCTGTTACTAAATCTTGCTATATTCATTTCCAGGAAGATACCGTAATTTCCTGACTTTTCCTCAGGTTCTTACGTGTAAATACCAAGTTCAGCTTATGTGTTCACCCCCCCCGTTTTCCCCAGGGGTGATCTAAGTGTCAGGATGTTGGGATGGCACCTGCTGAGGTGACCCAGGGTCTCCAGGACCTGTGGTTGGAAGGCTCCAAAGCTCCTGAGAGGTGCCATTTCTCCCTCAGGAGAAGCCCAGCAGTTCTCAGCTGTCCTTTCTACTCCACGTTAGGCTGTCCAAGTGAGCTCATTCAGCCATTGCCTCTCTATACTGGGGCAAAGGTTTCTGATTTCTTGGGTTGTGCCTTGGAAAGCAAGGTCTAGGTCTCCTGTGCTTTGAACTTCATGTAATTGTAATTCTTGGAGATCCACACGTTAAAGACTCTTTGTCGGGCTTCCCTGGTGGCGCAGTGGTTGAGACTCCGCCTGCCGATGCAGGGGACGCGGGTTCGTGCCCCGGTCCGGAAAGATCCCACATGCCGCGGAGCGGCTGGGCCCGTGAGCCATGGCCGCTGAGCCTGCGCGTCCGGAGCCTGTGCTCCGCAACGGGAGAGGCCACGACAGTGAGAGGCCCGCGTACCGCAAAAAAAAAAAAAGAAGACTCTTTGTCTTCCCTCCACCTCCCCCCATCACCACCCTCCTTCCTGCCCAGCCTTACATGTCAGGGGAGCAAGAAGAGAGGACCCATGGGCAGGAAAACTCGCTCCATCTTCATATGCCTGAGGTTTAGTCCAGAACTGAGGCTGACGGATGCTCAAAAAATTTTTTCTCTGAGAATACTGTCTCTTTGTGAGTTTCCAATCTCCTTGAAATTCAAAAGCTAAACCTGACTACTTCTTTCTCTTTGCACTTCAGCCATAGCAATCCTAATCTTCCCTGGGACAATGAGTGCCTCACACTGAATGAAAGACAGTCATGTACACACATGGGGCAGGAACTTCCATTAATATCTCCAGATGTCATCCTTCCAACACGTATATATATAAATAGATGGCTAGCTATATGGTAATTTAAATAAAGATAACTTATCTCACACCAGTCAGAATGGCCATCATCAAAAAATCTAGAAACAATAAATGCTGGAGAGGGTGTGGAGAAAAGGGGACACTCTTGCACTGCTGGTGGGAATGTGAATTGGTTCAGCCACTGTGGAGAACAGTATGGAGGTTCCTTAAAAAACTACAAATAGAATTACCATATGACCCAGCAATCCCACTACTTGGCATATACCCTGAGAAAACCAAAATTCAAAAAGAGTCATGTACCAAAATGTTCATTGCAGCTCTATTTACAATAGCCAGGACATGGAAACAACCTAAGCGCCCATCATCGGATGAATGGATAAAGAAGATGTGGCACATATACACAATGGAATATTACTCAGCCTTAAAAAGAAATGAAATTGAGCTATTTGTAATGAGATGGATAGACCTAGAGTCTGTCATACAGAGTGAAGTAAGTCAGAAAGAAAAAGACAAATACCGTATGCTAACACATATATATGGAATTTAAGGGAAAAAAATGTCATGAAGAACCTAGGGGTAAGATAGGAATAAAGACGCAGACCTACTGGAGAACGGACTTGAGGGTATGGGGAGGGGGAGGGGTGAGTTTTGACAGGGCGAGAGAGAGTCATGGACATATACACACTAACAAACGTAGTAAGGTAGATAGCTGGGGGGAAGCAGCCGCAAGGCACAGGGATATTAGCTCGGTGCTTTGTGACAGCCTGGAAGGGTGGGATGGGGAGAGTGGGAGGGAGGGAGACGCAAGAGGGAAGACATATGGGAACATATGTATATGTATAGCTGATTCACTTTGTTATAAAGCAGAAACTAACACACCATTGTAAAGCAATTATACCCCAATAAAGATGTTTAAAAAAAAATAAATAAATAAAAAAAAAAAAAATAAAGATAACTTAATCACCTCAAAGACCAGGTTTGTTTTTAATGGAAAGAATAGGGAAAAGGCTGACTCTGCGCTGAGATAAAAAAGGTCAAAGAAAGTGCAATTCTCTGCTAAGCACCAGATGAATCGGCCTGCACCTCTCATCCCCAGCCTTCTCCTCTTTCTTCTCTGTGCCCTTTCTCCTCTCTGCCTTTTATGAAAAAGCAAGTACCCCTTTTAATAAAGCTCAATTTCAGAAGTTATTGTACCTCACTTCCATAACATTCATAAAGAAGCAGAAACAGTCCTTGCAATTTGCTGGGAACCCTAAAGAGAAATGAAATATCTCACTGAAGAATTCTTAAATAACATGAAGACATGAAAAAATATAGCCAGTGCATCTCTGGCTTATGTAGGAAGAATCAAAGAACCATGAAATTAATTTTATTTACCATTAAAAGATACTGAACTTAGAATCCAGGTTGTGATTATGTAATTAGAAATTAATTTCAGTAGCATGTTATCATCTGAACTAAATGTCAGCAAGAGTTATGAGAAGTATGTCAATGAGCTTCAAAGAAGCTTGTTTGATTACTTGTACCTCAAAATAGTCATGCCAGAGAGGAGAGATGAAGGCTCCTGCAGCAAAAGGACATGCTGTGGTTCTTCTAAGACTCCCCAGTACATGTGATCAGTTTAATAGGAAGTGACTCTCTTTAACATGTTTATACTGAACTAAAAATGAAGGGTTAGAAGGGTGTCCACAGGTCACACTCAAGTATGAAGTAAACATTATTACTGCAGCTGAAGTGTGAAGTTAAAAAACACTTCGATTTAAAAATGGTGTCCAAGAACATCAGATGATGCAGCTATATTTTAACTTTGGTGAAGTATGAAAATTCAATGAATTCTCCATCAGATTCTAAAAGCTTGAATTATGACCTCCTCCCCCCATCTCCCATCACCTCATAAAATAGATTGTTTGTCTTATTTAGGGTGCACACCTCATTTGTGGAAAAGACCTTTCTGGCACTTGTACACTGTTTCTTATTTCTTCTAGTCATTTTATTAATTACTGTATGTTTGCTGGGGAAGAGCCCAAGTATACCTAAATCTGGAATTAGACTCCTAGCACTAGGGTTTAAAATAATAGAGTTTGTCATCAAGTTGATTGCCTCACATTCAGCCAGTGTCCAGCTCAATGGCTGATTTTTTTGCTTATGCAAAAATCTCAGAGGAGAAGAAAATTCTAATTTGTAATAGACCTTTTCTCACAAAACGTTACTCCTGCCACTCTATGCTCCAGCATGCGACGAAGGGAAGCTGAGGCAGCTTCGGTTGCAAAGGAAGACCAAAAGGGGTCCCATTTATGGTGGGGGGCTTCTTTCTGGGCCCGGTCTGGGGGCCTCACATGAGTCTCCCTCCCTATATGGTATGTCCTATCACTGCTTCCTCTATTTGGAAACCCAGAAAGATAGTTTGCCATCCTACTACGTCTTGGTGGAAGAAGGCCTTAATGTGTTCTCAGGAACACTCAGATGTGTTGCTATCAGTATTTCACTCTTGCACTATTTACAACAGCCAGGACATGGAAGCAACCTAAATGTCCATTGATGGATGAATGGATAAAGAAGATGTGGCACATATATACAATGGAATATTACTCAGCCATAAAAAGAAACGAAATTAAGTTATTTGTAGTGAGGTGGATGGACCCAGAGTCCGTCATACAGAGTGAAGTAAGTCAGAAAGAAAGAGAAAAATACCATATGCTAACACATATATATGGAATCTAAAAAAAAAAGGTACTGATGAACCAAGTGGCAGGGCAGGAATAAAGACATAGACATAGAGAGTGGACTTGAGGACATGGAGGGGAGGGGGAAGCTGGGGTGAAGTGAGAGTAGCATCGACATATATGCACTACCGAATGTAAAATAGATAGCTAGTGGGAAGCAGCTGCATAGCACAGGGAGATCAGCTCAGTGCTTTGTGTCCACCTAGAGGGGTGGGATAGGGAGGGTGGGAGGGAGATGCAAGAGGGAGAGGAGAAATCAAGAAAACACTCCCATTTACCATTGCAACAAAAAGAATAAAATATCTAGGAATAAACCTACCTAAGGAGACAAAAGACCTGTATGCAGAAAATTATAAGACACTGATGAAAGAAATTAAAGATGATACAAATAGATGGAGAGATATACCATGTTCTTGGATTGGAAGAATCAACATTGTGAAAATGACTTTACTACCCAAAGCAATCTACAGATTCAATGCAATCCCTATCAAACTAGCACTGGCATATTTCACAGAACTAGAACAAAAAATTTCACAATTTGTATGGAAACACAAAAGACCCTGAATAGCCAAAGTAATCTTGAGAACGAAAAATGGAGCTGGAGAAACCAGGCTCCCTGACTTCAGACTATACTACAAAGCTACAGTAATCAAGACAGTATGGTACTGGCACAAAAACAGAAAGATAGCTCAATGGAACAGGATAGAAAGCCCAGAGATAAACCCATGCACATATGGTCCCCTTAGCTTTGATAAAGGAGGCAGGAATGTACAGTGGAGAAAGGACAGCCTGTTCAATAAGTGGTGCTGGGAAAACTGGACAGGTACATGTAAAAGTATGAGATTAGATCACTCCCTAACACCATACACAAAAATAAGCTCAAAACGGATTAAAGACCTAAATGTAAGGCCAGAAACTATCAAACTCTTAGAGGAAAACATAGGCAGAACACTCTATGACATAAATCACAGCAAGATCCTTTTTGACCCACCTCCTAGAGAAATGGAAATAAAAACAAAAATAAACAAATGGGACCCAATGAAACTTCAAAGCTTTTGCACAGCAAAGGAAACCATAAATAAGACCAAAAGACAACCCTCAGAATGGGAGAAAATATTTGCAAATGAAGCAACTGACAAAGGATTAATTTCGAAAATTTACAAGCAGCTCATGCAGCTCAATAACAAAAAAACAACCCAATCCAGAAATGGGCAGAAGACCTAAATAGACATTTCTCCAAGGAAGATATACAGACTGCCAACAAACACATGAAAGAATGCTCAACATCATTAATCATTAGAGAAATGCAAATCAAAACTACAGTGAGATATCATCTCACGCCAGTCAGAATGGCCATCATCAAAAAATCTAGAAACAATAAATGCTGGAGAGGGTGTGGAGAAAAGGGAACACTCTTGCACTGCTGGTGGGAATGTGAATTGGTACAGCCACTATGGAGAACAGTATGGATGTTCCTTAAACATATGACCCAGCAATCCCACTACTGGGCATATACCCTGAGAAAACCATAATTCAAAAAGAGTCATGTACCAAAATGTTCATTGCAGCTCTATTTACAATAGCCCGGAGATGGAAACAACCTAAGTGCCCATCATCGGATGAATGGCTAAAGAAGATGTGGCACATATATACAATGGAATATTACTCAGCCATAAAAAGAAACGAAATTGAGCTATTTGTAATGAGGTGGATAGACCTAGAGTCTGTCATACAGAGTGAAGTAAGTCAGAAAGAGAAAGACAAATACCGTATACTAACACATATATATGGAATTTAAGAAAAAAAAATGTCATGAAGAACCTAGGGGTAAGACAGGAATAAAAACACAGACCTACTAGAGAACGGACTTGAGGATATGGGGAGGGGGAAGGGTGAGCTGTGACAAAGCGAGAGAGAGGCATGGACACATATATACACTACCAAACGTAAGGTAGATAGCTAGTGGGAAGCAGCCGCATAGCACAGGGAGATCAGCTCGGTGCTTTGTGACCACCTGGAGGGGTGGGATATGGAGGGTGGGAGGGAGGGAGATGCAAGGGGAAGAAATATGGGAGTATATGTATAACTGATTCACTTTGTTATAAAGCAGAAAGTAACACACCATTGTAAACAATTGTACTCCATCCAATAAAGATGTTAAAAAAAAAAGAGGGAGGGGATATATGTATATATATAGTTGATTCACTTTGTTGTACAACAGAAACTAACACAGCATTGTGAAGCAATTATACTCCAATAAAGATGTATTAAAAAAAAAAAAGTATTTCACTTCCAGTTTGGGCTCTAGGGCTGCTGCCAGTCTCTGTGTGAAGTAGAAAACCTCTCATGTGCTGTCCTGCAGAAATTCCTCATTGAGTGACCCTCTCCTCTGGTCTCTTCCCTCCAGGGCCGGGAGTGGGGTGGCGCGGGCAGGGTATAGCCCGGGAGCAGGGCTTTCCACATCACCGTGCATGTTTGACTACACAGCTCTAGGAGGCACCGTTCACACTGTCGTCAACTTGAACATGCATTATGGTCCTTTTATGGAGATGCTAGTAAAGTGTTTTGAGGAAGAGATGCCTTTTTCTGGCTTGCCCAGAAACAGTAACTATGGACTAGCCACAGCCTGCTTCAAGGTTGAAAGTAACACTCTGACAACACACTGGGTAAGTTCTGTCCCTCACTAGCCACATGACCTTGGGCTGATCCCTTAATCTCAGTTTTGTCATCTGTAAATCGGGAATAACAGTACCTCATAGGCTGTTAGGGTTAAAGAGATTGCCTATGCCAAGGACTGAGCACAGAGCCTGGCATGGGGTGAATGGACAGTGTATGGCAGCTCCCACAATTTGGCCCGCACATGTCTCTCTGCACACATAGATTTCTTTCCAGTCACTTTCCATTCAAGGCTCTCACAGCATAAAATAACTTTCAAACTCTCACTATAAGACTCATCACAGTGGAGCTACTGACTTATAGTATGAATTGTTAATTGGTATTATTTCAGTAGCCTCCTTCCTGCACGGAGTTAGACAATTGTGTCTGGTGACTCTCCGGCCCCAGCCATGCACGTTAATATAATTCTAAAGAGGGCCCACCTCCAAGAGAATTTAGAGCTGGGAAGTGTAAGGATTCAGGCAATAGATGAGAGAAAAGGCATAAAGAAGGAAAGATTAGAGCTTACTCTTTAGTTTTCCAGAGATTGGATCACCCCAGCCAGGTCTGTCTCTGCCATGGCATTAATTATTACAAGACTGGTGAACAGACTCTGAGAAGGTCAAACTTGGGCAGACTTAGAGATCGTGCAGACAGGGGATGGGTCCAGGGAGTCAGTCTTATCTGCGAGCTGCCTGGTACTTAATCTGTGTTTCAGGGCTCATCACAGCTTTGGCTGTGGGAGATCGGCTGGAAGCCCTGCCGGCACTGATCTTATCATTCCCCATGATGCTTTCATTAATGACTGGCTTTGCCTGCTCTTTTCCCGGTATGTTTCACACCAGTATAATTTCTGTCAGTTTCCAGGCCTTGATGTCATCTAGGCCCTGGAACTGTGTTATTGAACTAACATTCACTGTCAAATCTTTTCAGGATAAACCTATTTTTCCGTATCATATAAACGTGTTGAATCTCCATTTGCTGGGTATAATGAATGGCTTTTAGGCGGTTGTAACACCTTCACTGAAATATTCATTCATTCATCCTCTGTCTCTTTCTCTCTGTTTCTTCGTGTGTGTGTGTGTGTGTGTGTGTGTGTGTGTGTGTGTGTGTGTCCCCTTCCCTTCCTTTCCACTTGTCACCTCTTCTCCACCCACCCCCAATTTCTTTCTTTCTATCCTGAAGAAAAAAATGGCCATTTCCTTTTATTCTCTTACAAAAGAGTTTCTGTCACTGAGGGAAATCACTATTAGCATGAGTGAGTGGCATTCATTGTTTGGGAGAGAGCCCACTTGCTTTGTGAAGCAGGGCTCCTAAGTCATGTTAACTGCACTCGGCTTTCTCTGCTCTGCCCAGCCTCCCAGCCCCACCCCAGAAAAAGTGAAGCTGCGGTGTCAGGCACCTAAGAAAATGTTGCAGTAAGCTGAACTTCCATAAAATAAGGATTCTCATGCCTCCAACTTTTAAATCATAGAAGAGGGGGAGGGGAGTGCAAGGGGTTGAGAGTAATGTGCTTTGATTGGCACTCAGGGCAGGTTGTTCTTTGTAGATGGCACTGCTCAGAGGTCAGGTGAGGCTGTGCAGGGGAAGCCTGAAGGCAGCTGAGGCTCACATGTCTGTCACGGAGTCACTGATGGATAGTCACTGGTGGGCGAATATGAATCTGAACTTGATGATCTGTCAACAGTGGTGCTGTCATCATTGTCATGGCCTTATTCGCCTGGGCCATTTTTTTTACCTGTACCATTCTACTACCATGATTGTCAATTCTGTTTTTTCTGTTTTATGTCTTGAATACTTTGCTTTTTGCAGTGGATATGCTCCTGAACCGTTGTGAATAAATTGTGGTTTTAAGTAATGTTAAATTCATCTCAATACAGAAAAGCATAAAGAAGAAAAGAAAGTGGGCTAAAATCCCATCACCTAGATAACCCTGTTAATATTTTTCAAAAAATAAGAGTATATATATTTACGTAGTACAAAGGTGTGAATTGTACAAATACTACAATTAGTACAAGTTGTACAAGAGCACCTCCACTTTCCTCACCACCACCTCAGTCCTTAGCGCCCCTCCCAGCATTAAGGGTCTGTGCAGGGTACAAAGCACTACGATAAGAATACAGCAATGAATAAGGCATCCCCCTGGTCCCAAAAGAAGCTGCTAGTCTAATGGGTCAAAGAATCATTTGACCTACAGTTGCCTTTTGTTTGGCTTGCATTGTTTTTTTAAATAAAAGTTGTCAATATTGAAAAGTCAGGAGAGTTCACATAAAAATAGCTTCCCCTGAAAAATCTGAATAACTGGTTACAGTGGGCCTGCATTCCCACATGGCAACCATCTTCACTGCTGAGGAAATGCTGCCCCCTTAGCAAGTGTTCTCTAGTTTGCCACAAGCCACACCACTCCCTGTTGTGGACCCAACACTGAAACCTGATGTCAGTTGTCCCTTATCATCCCTTGCCTATTCTTAGAGTAGAAAAACATCTTCAGAACCCATGTTTCTGTCAAAAGTACAGGGGTAAAGCTACTCCAAGAGGGTAATAAGCTTTTTCTTATACCTGGCCTACTTACCCAAAGGCGTTGGAGTTTGCAATTCCTGTTCAAAACCAGCAAAATATTCAAGGTGAAAAGGACCTGACACTAATCCAAGTCACTTGTGTTTTTACTTGTGGAGGTTCACGTGCTTTCTGATTATTATTGAGAATTTGAAATGTACCAGCTTTGTTTAAGTTAATCCAGAATCACAGTTATATTAAAGGAAATTCACATCACACTAATCAAATTTTATCCTGGTTTACAAACTTTTCTGTGACATGCGCCAGTTTATACTACAAAACGGGGAGAGTTGATGGGGACTATTCGAAACACAGAAATGTAGAAACTGGTCACAGAAATCATTCCTTCTGGGGGTAGGAAGAGAACAGTTTAAAGCAAGAAGGAGTGTCGATTATCAAAGGTTTGGCCCAGTGGAATCAGTCAGTCCGTGTGTGTGACTGTCAGTATAGCAACCTGGGCAGGTTGCTATACCGTCTGAGACCTAGTTTTCCCACCTGTAAAGTGGGGATAATTATGCCTTCTCACAGGTAGTGCAGATTAAGTTAGGTAATGTAAATAAAATGTTTAGCGTTATAGTAAAATGCTTAAGCAGTAGGTCTATCATTATTATTATTACTAAAGTAATAACTCTGGATTCCCAGGGTTTTTAGTCATTTGGTCATTCAGTACATATGCGTTGAGCAGCGTAATCATGAGTATGACACTTGAAGTCACTGAGTCCCATTTTTCTCATCTGTTTAAAGGGAAGAATAATACCTGCCTCTCCCCAACCCTAAGGTCAGGAAATCAACTGCAAGTGTGTTAGCCACATCGTTTGTAGCATTGAACAGATTGTATTACTACTTTGTTATTAATTGAACTGGGAAAGTTTTTAGCTAGGGTTTTAAAAGATGGCTGAGATATCCCAAACTACTTAATCCTCATTAGGTTTTACATTTTTCTCAAGCTCAACTCATCCAATGAATTCATTGCCTAATAGTATCCAATGAAAATACTTAGATAAGTCCAGAATAGATTTTCTTGTGTACCTTTACTTTGTCTGCATCCCAGAAATTAAATCAAGAGAGAGAAGGCTGGTTTAGAGGAATAGACTGATGAATAATGGGCATTCGTGTGTTTTTCCTAAGGAAAACAAGAATACAACAACACAAAAACGTGCCTGCTTTGCTGAAGTACAAATTGAGGTCAGACGTAGACAGAGATTATTCATGTACTGACCACCATGATGCACTTTTATTGCTTCCTAAGGTGCCACGGCTTTAGAAGCTGGTGAGGATGGATGCCCTACTCATGTTTCATTAACATTGTTCCAGGAGCCTGGACTGGAGGAAAGAGCTAGGGATAGGCCTGGGCTGGAACTTCTCTCCACTTACTAAAAGTGTGCCTGTGAGCATGGTTATACATGTACAGGAGGGTCCTTATGTTTTGATCAATGTGTAAAATGTATTTTGCTACAGTTGGCTATCTCCCTGCTGTGGCAATATCTAGAAGATGTGGTACAGTGTGGTACTGAACTGGGTTGACATACTTAGAGCAAGACAGTGGGAGCTTAGCATAATGTCAGATCAGGACCAAGGAGAGAGTGTGTGATTGTTTATCACTCCTCTATTAATTTGTTTATTCAGCAAATATGAGGTCTGTGATGTTCTAGACCTCAGCATTATAGGAAGAAAAACAAGCAGGTGATATTCTTACCCTTGTGAAGTTGACATTGTACAGGGGAAGACTGGCATTAAATAAATTGTTTAAAGAAATACACAAGATATTTACATAATTGTGTGCTGTGAGGGCAATAAAGGATATAAAGAGGAAATTAGATCCCCCATCAGAGAAGGCCTCTGAAGATGTCACACTTGGACTGAGACATCACCACGTGCATGTCAGCCAGTGCCAAGGACTACAGAGGGAACACTGCGTACAGAGGCCCAAAGGCAACCAAAAGCTTGGCATGGGCTTCCCTTGTGGCGCAGTGGTTTAGAGTCCGCCTGCCGATGCAGGGGACACGGGTTTGTGCCCTGGTCCGGGAAGATCCCACATGCCGCGGAGCGCCTGGGCCCATGAGCCATGGCCGCTGAGCCTGCGCGTCCGGAGCCTGTGCTCCGCAACGGGAGAGGCCACAACAGTGAGAGGCCCGCATTCCGCAAAAAAAAAAAAAAAAGCTTGGCATGTTTGGGCAACAGAAGGGAGGCCTTGAGCAAGGGGAGGGTGGTATGACATAACATTGTACAGGTTGGGGCAGGGGCAGATCATGCAGGACCTGGAGAGCTGAAATAGCATGCTGGCTGAGATGGTGGTGGCTTGGACCACAGTCAGCGCGACGAGAACAAGAGAAGGGAAGGGGTTTAAGATGTGTTTGAGAGGTATGAGTGACAGAACTTAATGATGGATTGAATGTCAGGAATGAGGAAGAGAGAAAAACTAAGGATGTCTCCTAGCTTGAGCAGCTAAGTGGATGGTGGTACCATTTTCTGAGGCTTAAAAGTTAAATAATTTGCCAGACCTCACTCAGCTAGGATTTTGAATTCTAGTCTGTGTGAATTTACTTTTTCAGTTTTTTTTTTTTAAATCTAAGTCAGACTATTAGGTTAAAGCTCCAAAATATTGTCCAGATTTTCAATTAAGGTATCACCTAGATTAAATTATTAATATAGACAATCCTGAGGTTCAGGGTTGAGTGATATTGTCAGACGCTGGTATATCTGATCAATAGTACTATGATGGCTAAGTTTACCTCAAAACTAATAACCAGAGTCTTGGCAGTGTTTTTTCTCATACATACAAAAGAAAAAATGATTTTCTCCTTTCCTCTTGGGCATAATGTTTTTCTGGAGTTTTCCTCAGCCACAAGGTAGTTTCTGCTGTAATGTAAGATTAGATTATAAATTGTCTCTGGTAATCCTGAGCTAAGACTGCAAAGCCCAAACTACAAGTTATTTACAGTGTTTTCAATCATGCTTGGGCTCTACCCAGGACACGGGCAGGTTTCTATGGGGAGGGAATAGTGACATTTCAGTGACCCTAAACACAGCCTGCAGCTCTCCTTCTGCCACCTGGGGCTCACGCATTTTGTCCAGGCCTAAGAGTCTATTGTTGACACAGGCAATTTCCACTTTCTCCAAGCAGTACATTCCTGAAATCCACATCAGGAGGTAGATTTTACAGACCCATAGAAACAATGGGATCGTCTTCTTGACAGAGGAATCAGCAGGCCATGAATCTTCACATGTGAGTGAAGCAAAGCAGTCACCCTCTAAATCTCTCATCCAGAGCCCCTTATTTTATTTTATTTTATTTTTTGCGGTACGCGGGCCTCCCACTGATGTGGCCTCTCCTGCCGTGGAGCACAGGCTCCGGACGCGCAGGCTCAGCGGCCATGGCCCACGGGCCCAGCCGCTCCGCGGCATGTGGGATCTTCCCAGACCTCGGCACGAACCCATGTCCCCTGCATTGGCATGCGGACCCCCAGCCACTGCACCACCAGGGAAGCCCCAGAAGCCCCTTATTGAACTGTAAGCCCCTGAACCAGTTAGGATACCAAAAGGAACAACAACAACAAAAAATCCAATGTAAAAAGCCTTAAGTAATAAAGTCATTTAGTGTCTTGCAGAACAAGAACAGGACGGGTCCAGGTGGGTTCAGCAGTTCTGTGATGTCTCAGGGACTCAGGTTCCTCACCTCTCCGCTCCCCATTCTGGACACAGAGCCTTGACTCTGAGCCATATCCCCTCATGGTGCAAGATGGCTGCCACAGCCCTGGGAAACACAGGAGCCACAGGAGGCCAAAGAAATGGGTCGTGTTCTGCATCATGTCTCTTTCAGTGAGAAAGCCTCTCCCAGAAGCCCAAGCCAACATCTCCTTAAGTGCTTGTCCATGGAGCACCCAGTGCCCTGCTTCTAGACACCAGGACATTATCCTAGACCTCCCCCTCTCCTTTATTTCCTTATTCTCTATGACTTATCCGTTCTGGTCTTAAGTAATCTGTCCCCGACCCTCAATCCCTGTGTTTACTACATTAATTCAGATCCTCATGAACTCTCCCTATTCCCCCTGCTTCCAGTTTATCTTCCACAGAGCCACTGACATGATCTAAAACACAGATCTCATCATGTCACTCTCCTGCTTAAAACCCTTCAGTGGTTCTTAATCACATATACAATTAAACTTCAAAGGTTTTTTTTTTAGCCATAGAAATTACCTGTCCCCTCTTAAAAAAAACAAAAAACAGACAAAAAGAACATGCAGCATCCTGATAAAGCTAACAATGGATGTAGAGCTGCTGTGGCTGAAATGGGGGTGGGGAAACGGCTTATAGCTCATCCCGGTGGATCCCTTCACCTCCCTCACATGGAGACCCGAAAGCCTCTTGTGGATCCCATGTTGTACAGGCAAATGGAAATGCCTAGCAGGCAGTTGATATGGACCTCAGGAGTGTCAACCAGGCTAGCGTTGTAGGATGGTGGTGGAAGCAAAGGTCAGGGCCGTGATCTCTCGAAGTGCACAGAGTGAGAAGGGAAGAGGGCCTCTGAGAGACACAACTCCAAGAGTTGAACTGATATAATGCCCCCAAGCCACGTAACATCCAATAACGCAGCGTCTCCATTTCACCTTTCAAACTCCAAGAGTGTGCCTTATAGGAGAATCTGTGCTCTCATCGTGATAGACAGGTTAACACAATCAGATGCTTGAGGACAAAGTGAGGATGGTTGAAGACCAGACTGCAACTAATATGAAAAACTGAGAATAATGATTTCTAATCATATGAACTGTCCATCTTGTGCTTACATTTTCATTCTTACAGCTTTTTTTTTAACGTGAAAGATTTGCTATTTGCTTTGATAATCCTGAGATTAGTCTTTTCTCCTTTCGCAAGGCTTTTCACATCAGACATTGTGAGTTAACCAACATTTCATGTGTTTCCATTTCTGATCAAGGCACTTTTGAGTTAAACAGCCTTTAGAATGGAATTTCCAAGAGAACTATAATAGCTGGAAATGCTAATTATTCTCCCCACTCTTGATATCAATCTGTGTTTATTCTTTATGTCTATTTAAGAATTCAGTCTTGTCATTCTGTGCAGATAAAAAGCAGTTTGCATTCTGTTATTGAATATCACCTTCTTAATGAGGAAGTTAAATATTAATGAAGACTAATTGATGAATAATTTTAACAAGGAAAGGCATTATCGGTTTGAAGCCAGAGCTTAATGGGTTGTGCATTTCAGCAGGTATTTATTTGCATACTCACTCAGTAATACTGTCAGAAGGCGGGGGAGGAGAAAGAGGGGCTGGACAGAGGGCACGGGGCTGGACAGAGGGCACCGGGCAGGTAATAAGGGCGGCCTCCAACTAGACCGGACTGTGCAGCTCTACTTGCTTTTATCCATTCTCATTCCATGAGGAGTTTGAGGAGAGAGAGCTTGTCCTTTTGTGTCTTGTGTGGGCTCCAGGCAAACAGCTCTTCCCTCTTGCTTCCCTTCTGACTCTGACCACCCCAATCCCTCACTGCCTGTCGACACAGACCTCATTTCTGTCCTCATATTGGGTTTTCCTGCCTCTGCCTTTACAGTTCACCCCCATCACCCCCTGGCGCCGACCTGTTTCTGGCCGCCAGTCTTTGCTGTCAGACTCCATATAGACTAGTTTGTATATGCTTCCCCCCCGCCCCCCACCGCTCCCCATAGCTCCATAGGACCTGGTTGTTGGCATCTGTCATTTACTGGCCCTTCCAGGCCCTCCTGCTTGAAGAGCCCACCTGACCCCCATCCTTCCCACTTTCAATTGGGATTTCACAGAAACTCAGCACCAAAAAGAAGCAGAAAATAAATATCAATCGTCTGAAGCTTCAAGCTGATTTTCTGATTCTCTCTGAATCCTTTTAAGTGTGATATGCATTTAAATCAAGAGTAGCAGAGACAATGATTTGGGAAAATGATAACGTTATCCTAGCCTATTTCAGTGAGACTCCAACATGGTTAAGAAAATTGACTGTCAGATCTGATCAGTGTTGTTGAAGTGAACAACTGTCATTCTCCGAGTGGCTGGAGTCAAATTCTTACCCAGCAGGAGTAGTTTTAATGACTGAAGGACCAGTTACCACGAGAAGCAGCCTAACCTCAAAGCACCACTGACCTGTATTGCTTCTCTCTCCTGTTTTGCAGGCACAACGTGTTTGATTGCTCTGTTGTCAGATAAAGACCTCACCGTGGCCAATGTGGGTGACTCGCGTGGGGTCCTGTGTGACAAGGACGGGAATGCCATTCCTTTGTCTCATGATCACAAGCCGTACCAGCTGAAGGAAAGGAAGAGGATAAAGAGAGCCGGTGAGTTTGTGAATGTCTCCGAGGACTTTGTGCTGTCTTGTTCAAGTGGACAAGGTGGCTTGCTGGGAGAGCCCCTGGGGGAGAAGATGTTCCTTTACCCAGTGATGAGTGGATCAGTACAGAGGCTGCTGCTCAGGCAGCTGGGACTGGACTTTGTAACATTTCCTATCAAATGAGTGGCCACTGAATTTGCCCTTCTTTGTGGCCACAGATTACAAAAGAGCCAAAAAAAAAAAAAAAGCCCTTAGTTTAAAGGCTAATGAGATCTTTGGGCCCCTGCTTGCCATACCCCACTTCTCTCCAGCCATGCCAAACTGCTAACCACCAAACGAACCATGGAGCTGATACCTCTGTGCCTTTGCAAGTGTTGTCCACACCGTCTAGTGGGTAACAACGACCTTGTCCTTTAAGACTTGGTTTAAGGGTGTCCTTTTGGCAGCCTTCCCTGTCACACCCCTTCAGTCTTTCCCCAGCATCCTATGTGGACCTCTTGGGTCACCTTTCACATGTGTGGACATACCTGGCCCTCTTACCTGTCTTGCCTTCCTTACCATGAGTTCTTTGAGGCAGGAACTTGGTCTGTTCAGCTCTATACTCCCAACACTGAGCTCTGTGCCTAAGATAAGTACATATTTCAGTTTGGGGAGGGGGAGAATCCCTTTTTCACTTTTTCAACATCTAGAGGCTTGGGGGTACAAACTTACATCTTGGAACTGAGAAACAGGTAGGGAATGTAGTAGACAGACAGACATTAATAATAAATAAGTAAAAATAGGTAAATGATCTAGTATATTATAAGGTGATAACTGCTATGGAGAGACACAAAGCAGGTTAGGGAATGGGGAGTGTCACGGGGTGGTCAGCATAGGCCTCACTAAGGTGACGTTGGGATGAAGACTTGAAGAAAGATTATCAGTTGATGATTACACTTTCATAGTCAGTTTGGGGGGGGATTCTTTTCTACCCGTGCAGGGGAGGAGCCCTTCCCTCCCCAGACTGACAACCACAGCATGTAGCCTCTGTGTCACATGCTAAGCCACAGGCCCAGCTGCCGAGGGAGCTCAGGTACCCTGGGTCTCAGCCCAAGAAGGGCCCCTGCTGCCTGGGGGAATCTACAGGTTGACCCTCAATGTCTACACATCAGCTTCTGCCCAGAACCTAATCAACATTTGAGTTTTCACAGTAGGAAGCTATACTGTTGAGTCCAAAAGCATTGAATTTTATTCAGTGACTGCTTGAGATGCAGAATAATTTTTAATGAAAGCTTTGGTCAGGTTTTCTGTTGATGGGATGGAACAGTGTTTTAAGAGCATCTATCACGCTTTGATGAGCTTCCCTCCTTACGAAGACAGCATCTCAGTCCACTGTGGCCCTGGACTTAGGATACAGTCAGCCTGCTCCTGAGGAAGCACAAGCAGGGATGTGTAGACAGAACATGTGGAGGTGCCACCTTAGCATCCAGCGCTCTCCTGAAATGTCAACCCATTTTATCCTCTCTCCTTTTCCCTGCTGTACCCATCCACCCTCCCCCGCCCCCACAGTGATTATAGTAGCAAATTCTGACAGCATCTCCAAGGAGGTTAATCTCACCTGTGTCAAAGGTGTATTTTACAACAGGGCTTAATGAACAATGACTGGTTTTCTTATCTTTGTGTGTGTTTTCTCTGACCTCAGCCTTCCCTTCTGGACATCTCTCCCCCTCCTGTTTTGTGTGACAGTACGCTACAACCAGTCTAGGCCAAATACACGTTGGTCTTTCTGTCTCCATTCCTTAAGCTGTTTCCACAATAACAGTGATGTCAGCTGCCATTTACTGTGTGCTCGCTCTGTGCTGGGAGCTAAGCTGAGCGCTTTACATATACTTTCTCTTTCCCTACCTTACGAGGTTGATGATGTTATCCTTATTTTACAACCAATGAAGTGGAGCCTCAGAGAGGCTAGTGTGCCCAAGGACACACAGCTAGTGAATGGTGAGACCAGAATTGAGACCCAGGACAGTGACTCCAGAGCCCATGCTCTTGCCCAGGAGACCACGCTTCCTGGAATGTTCTCGTACATTCCTGCCCATGGAAGTCCTACCCATCGTTCAAAGCCCACCTTTAATGCTCACTCCTCCCTGATTATCACAACCAGAAATCTTCGCTCCCTCCTCCCCATCTGCCTACAGCATTTAACAGGTACTAGTCTCTCCCTGAAGAAATGCTGCTTTGTGCTTGTAGCTGTTGATACAGGTGGCTTTTCCCTCCTGCCAGGCTGTCTTCTTTATAGAAAGGTCTGGATCTTGTCTAACTTTATAGCCTGCAAATTGCCCTGCATGGAATATATATTTAATAAATATGACAAATAATATGCGAATGGACAAAGTTCTAGCTCCCTTAAAGAAAAAATAATAATAGGTAATACTGAATGCATGTTATATGCAGGCACTGTGCCAGGTGATTAATATGGAATAACTAACTCCTTTATTTCTCACAACTCCTCAGTGGAATAGGTACTGTTATTGCCCCAATTTTGGAACCAAGGAAACCAAGGATCAGAAAGAGTTTCTCATCCAAAGTCACACAAAGCTAAAAGTAACAGAGCCAGGAATCAAATCCAAGCAGTCTGCCCCGAGGGCCTGAGCCTTTAACAACTGTGCTAAAATACACCATTCTTTAATCCTGATTCTATCTGGGGAGGTGTTTTGAGATATAGGCACACCCAAGGGCAGCCTCAAGCTAATGATGGATCCCAGTGGTATTCTCTGGTACCATCCACCTGCCTTTCAGTGCTGTTTTGCTGCTGTCCCTGGATCCCCACCCTAGGGCTCCCTACTGTCAGTCACTGAGCTGCCAAGGTGTCCTTAAGTTAAAACTGATGCCCTCACCCATCCATGCCTCCTACCCTCAATATTCTTATTAATTTGGTCTTGAAGGCTTTTAAGATACCAAGGATGAGGGCCTGAGGATCTACCCGCAGAGCATCAAACCTCAAGCCATGCAGAGGAACGCTGTTCCCTCCTGGTAGCGCCAAGGTGGGGTGAGGGGAGCACATAGGTCACATGCAGTAGGTCAGCCCTTTGCAGACGCACGCGGACCGCACCCGGGGTGTGATAGAGCAGCTGGTCAAGCTAATGGGCTCGTTCTATCTTTCCAGGTGGTTTCATTAGTTTCAATGGCTCCTGGAGGGTCCAGGGAATCCTGGCCATGTCTCGATCCCTGGGGGATTATCCGCTGAAAAATCTCAACGTGGTCATCCCAGACCCAGATATCCTGACCTTTGACCTGGACAAGCTCCAGCCCGAGTTCATGATCTTGGCATCAGATGGCCTCTGGGATGCTTTCAGCAACGAAGAAGCTGTTCGATTCATCAAGGACCGCTTGGATGAACCTCACTTTGGGGCCAAGAGCATAGTTTTACAGTCGTTTTACAGAGGCTGCCCTGACAACATCACAGTCATGGTGGTGAAGTTCAGGAATAGCAGCAAAACAGAAGAGCAGTGAACCCTCTGGGGTCTCAGCTGCCTTAGACTAAAGGACTTTCAACACACTGGTTTCTTTTAATGTAGTGAAAGGTGTGGGAGTTACAGTTAGAATCATCCATCCCAGACATGGGGTTCCCCATCCCCGGCCATCTTAAGTCTATGTGCCCTGATGAACAGAGGGTGTTCTTGGCCAATGTAGTTGAGAGGCTGGAAAATGGTTTCTTTGTGTTTTCCCAACTCTTTCATCCAATGTTCAAAATATATAAATATATAGCTGTAGAGTCACATGTATGAAGTGAATGGCATATGTGCCATATATTCTCCTTTTACGATTGTTTTCAAGATCCCTTACAGGGCCCTCCAGGCATCAGACTTTGTGTCCTCTCATTGGAGCAGTGAGTCAGGGCAGATGTGGCCACACCCTATGCCGAGGGGCAGAGCTGTCCTGAGGATGCTTTGTCCTCCTGAGCCCAGGTTTTCTGCTCTGCAGCAGCCCTGCAGAAACAGTTTTGGAAATGGTTTATTATTCCGTGGCTGCTCTTGGAGGCTGAGGGACGTGGGGAGGATGAGAGCCGCCTGCATGGCAGAAGTAAACTTCTTCCCTCGCTTTCTTTATTAGTTAAATAGACTTTGTGTACCACCTGACCAGTCTTTGTGTGTTTATCCTAATCATGCATGACCTTAATCTTTGGCCTACACCTTACCTAATGTAATAGGCAGCTGTTAAACTTTACCACCAGACACCACGATTTTTTTACATTACCAAGTGAAAAAAGCAAATCACAGTACCATAATCCCTTCCACCTTTAAGGGTAGATAGAGGACACCATGGCCGAATAAGTCACAGCGCCCCTTGGGAAGTCTGCTATTTGCCTTCAGAGAGAACGCTGGTGAGGTTGCCACCTCGAATCGAGCTCCAGCTGCCCGGTTTTGTGCATCTTTTCCTCTCCTGTTCTAGTAGCTTTCAAGTGTCTCTGAAGCAGTGTTCTGAGAAGCAGCGGTGTAGAACTGCATGTGTGCTCCCGGAAGCCGAGTACAGAGTTCGCAGCCAAGTTTTGGAATTTGGTGGTAAACTACTGGGACGTGCTTCTGCTAGACAGTGGAAAGGCAGCAGTCTTTAACATCTGGTTGCAAACCACTGAGTTATTTTTGTGGCCAGACTTGCTGCTTTTCATTTCTTATCACCAAAGTCACATTTCCAATCTCAGTATTTTATAAGTTAATTACAGAAAATGCTGGATCATCCTGTTTCCCTGGCTGAGGTGCTCAAACAGCCAAACAAGATTTTCATTGCATCCCCACCCCTCTGTGTCTGAAACGCCAGGGCGGCCACCTGGTTTTGTCCTTCCAGAGTGAGCATTTGCCTTTATAGCTTCTTAAAGGCCCCATTCACTGGCCACCTCCTGCCCACGATGCCGCTTCCCTGCTTGCTTCAGCTGTGGAGCTTTCCTGAAGCAGGTTCTAGGAGTGAACTCAGGAGGATGAAAAGATTCCCTTGTGGCTGCCAAGGACTGGAATCTGTCTGGATTCCTCTGAGCACTTAACCTTTCTTTGACTGAAAGAATTAATAGTGGTTTCCCAAGAGATGTCCTTACTTTGGTAAACTATAACATTAGAATTTACAATATGAGAATTAGAACCTCATTTTTTTTCCTTTTTTTTTAAGCCATAGAATGTTCTAGTACAAAATACCTGCCACCATGTTAGATTGGAGTATCTGCCTATTGAGAGGCACTGAACATTTGGATGTGTGTATTTGAGGCGGGGGTTGGGAAGGGAATGTGGGAAACATGCAGTTTGTGATCAGTGATGGGACAGTCAGGCCAGGTGGCCTGAGTTTGCTTGGTGATTTTAGGACGTTCTGATTCTGGAGAGTTACCAAAGCCCACCCTCTAACCAGAGTCCAGGAATAAGCAGTGTCAGCATATTACAGTATGCAGTTAATTTTCCTTTTTTATTTTTAACTTAACCCAAAATTCATAATAGCGATGGAAAGATATTTTTAAATGCTATGATCACTGTGATTGTCTAAAATGAAAACGGTACTGTTTTGGTGAAGATGAAGGAGAAAAGCGACTTAGTAAATTAGTGTTTATTTGCCCTGCAAAATGTCTTACTAGATGGTGCTGAGTGCAGGAGTGCATGGCTTTCCTTCTGAGTTCACAAGGCATCTTCTAAACTTTGCTTTGTAGAATTAATTCATTTCTGACTTTAATCAAGTAGTGCGTGTATTTTCTACTCCCTTTCTGCCTCTTTTTCTCCCACTTTGGCTTGTAGATTTTTGAAAAACAGAAGTTCTAGGCAAAATAGTAGCAGTTTGATTAATAGTTATGTCTCAAATCAGGCTACTTTGTTCCCTTCCCCATCCTCCTGGAGCTCTCTCTCCCTGAGCCGCCTCCAGCTGTCGGAGGTCTGCAGACATCACCCGGCATGCCCTGTGGCTCACTGGCCAGCCACTCCCATTTTCCAGGGACAGGGAAGGTTGAGTCTAGTTAGGGAAATTGATTTGAGAAGTTTGCATGTGAAGCTTCCCTAAACAGCACTGCCAAAGCTTTGGAATCGTCACCCAGACCCCCTAGCCTGAGTTCGCATTGCCAATAGCCCCCATGGTGCCAAATTTTGGAATGGTTTTATAGTCTTTTAGAAATGAAGCTGGGAGCCAATGATCACGTGCTTATGAGCCCCCAGCAAGATGCCAAGCCCAGGTCTTCATTAATGCACTGCTCTCCCGCTGCTCCACTGGCAATTTGTACTCTTAAAATGGGTTGGGATTGGGGTGGGGGTGGGGGGAGACAGGGAAACTTTTTTTTTAATTCACTGTATTTGCAATTCTCTAATAAAAGGAATAAATAATACTTATATGGAAAATTCCAAAGCTAGTTCCCAAGATCGGCATTTATTTCACATGACCAACTTGCCCAAGGCACTTAACTCTGAGGTCGCTGTTCTAATGCAACATGACTGTGCATCTTACTGGTAACCAGTGGCTACGTTCCATTCCTTGCCTTGGACTGAAGGCATTGGGCTCTAGAATCTTGTCTATGTGGTAAGAGTATTACAGAGCGTTTTATAGAGTGATGGAGCATATGTGATCTGGATAATTTAAAACAGGTCTTATGGGCTTCCCTGGTGGCGCAGTGGTTGAGAGTCCGCCTGCCGATGCAGGGGACACGGGTTCGCGCCCCGGTCCGGGAGGATCCCACATGCCACGGAGTGGCTGGGCCCGTGAGCCATGGCCGCTGAGCGTGCGCGTCTGGAGCCTGTGCTCCACAACGGGAGAGGCCA
Organism: Phocoena sinus; assembly: GCF_008692025.1. Classification (NCBI taxonomy): domain Eukaryota; kingdom Metazoa; phylum Chordata; class Mammalia; order Artiodactyla; family Phocoenidae; genus Phocoena; species Phocoena sinus. The sequence continues at coordinate 40,635,114 of NC_045766.1, forward strand.
CAACAGTGAGAGGCCCGTGTACCGCAAAAAAAAAAAAACAAAAAAAAAAACAGGTCTTATTTCATACAGCTGTGATGATTTCAGTCCATGAACATTTTGTGCAAACAGGATTGCATGAGTGATGGCATCATCAACACTATTTGAGGTGATCCTAGGAAGTTGATTACACGATTGAATTGGATCACTAGGATATCTGGCAATACATGAGGGATTCACAAAGGGAGTGATCGCTTTTTCCTTTGCCAGGTATATTTGATTTTCCTGACATTCCCCCCCCCCGCCCCCCAGTTGTTGCCAGATCTAACTCTCTTGCAACTGGGAACACAAAAACTAGAAAGGGCAACATTTCATTATACACTTGTAAGTATAGGAATTCATACTCTGGATAAGGTTTTATTTTCCACTGACCTCAGAAAATTGTTTCCTCCTTTTGACCCATTATTAGACTGATCTTCTCTTCATTTTCCCCCCAAATTGCCTTAGCTCATCACACCAGCATTCCTGACCCAGCTCTGCAGAAATGACATGACCATTAGATACTGTGCTGGGTCCTATCTGACTGACTCTGGATTAAATCCTTCACATCTAGACTTCTAAGCTAATTAGTTGAACACTGCAGGAGTAATGAGATCCAGTGTTCCCCAAAGTGTGCTCCACAGGACACAAGTTCCAAAGATACTCTTCCAAACGTGGGGCTCCAGGGTCAAATGAGTTTGGGAAACATACTATCGTAGAAAGTTAGTACATATAAGCACATCAAAGGTTCTAATTTAAATATCCTCCAGGGGAAATAAATAAACACCACAAATGTAATTCCAGTGTTTTCCAGATTAATCTGACCACGCAAACTTTTTTGGGTAACACTCCAAGGAGCTCATGTTCCATAGCACCCACTTTGGGAAATTCTGCTATATGGAAATGTTGCTGTTTTCTCATTCACTGTGACTCTTAGCAGTTGCTGTATAGTTTGTAGTTTAGCAGCAGTAATTCACGGAAGAGACTGATTTGTTAGTGAAAGCAGTATTAAGAAATAGTATGATTTAATCTAATTTTATCGATAGCAGAAGCCCAGCAATCCTGCTTGAAACTCTAAACATGGGCTCGCTTCTTTTTATGTGAACGGTAAGCAAGAGCCTTACCATAGCTAGGGATTTCTCAAATTTGTTCCAAGAGCTTTCAGTTGCTTTTTTGAAGTTATCTTTGCTTTCCAGATGGAATCAAAATATGTTTACATTTTATCACTGTGTGAGAGTAAAAAAAATATATTTAAAATAATAGAAAAGGGGGAATGGCATATTTGGTATTAATTCATTTTTTAAATTCTAACTAGATTTTTTTAAATTATGTATCCATTGTATAATAATGGAAATGTAAACTATTTACACTTACTCTTTCCTTATTCTTTCTGAAATCCCTGTCCCATGTTGTCCTACCTTTCACATTTTATATATATATAATTAAGTTTGGCAAGTTATTTGGAGAGAGAATCCCCAAATCACAGAGGAAGCAAATCTAGTCAAAAATATGGTACAAAGTAAATTTAGGATAAAGTCACTATCTTAAAATTATATCCAATATTTAGGAATACACCCTCCCTCTGGTTGTTATCCAGAATAGTATAAAACAGAAAGTAAAGTCACTTAGACTAGGTGGCAGATTGCAAAGGGCAAGTGATAGTTGACACTATAAGGCTTCCGTTAGATATGTGATTCTAAACTTGTTTTCTAGTATGTAAATTTATTTGCTAACCTTAATAATGTTGATGCTTTTGTCCATTACTTTTTATCTTTAGTACTGTTAAGCTGCAAACTGTTAGACCAAGGGTTGATCATGATCATGTTTATGTGTTTACTAGTAACCACACCATCATCTGTACAATCATTTCAGTAAATACAAGTTAAGGACTTAGAAGAAAACATGTAGCAACTGTTCATTTTAGCAGATCGTTATAAGCATTTGCACAATTCAAAACTCCACCAAAAAGCAAGCAAGTAGCAAAAGTGTAGATTACATTTAGAGATGTGGTTCCATTTACTCTAGAAATCCTATAATCTGGTATTATAATCCCCTCTGACATTTGCCAAATCCAAATTAATCTCAGAACCTCCAAGGACCAGAGTCCCTAGCTTTCAGCACAAGCAGATTACTGTGAGGGCTCCAATGGCAGATTGTGGTTGGGGGGAGGGGGGGAGGGTTGGGGGCAGGGCAGTCTGCCTGGGTCTCTGCCTCCATAGGAAAGGGCCCATGTTTCAGCCACACTCTCCCATCACCTTTTTTTTTTTTTTTTTTTTTTTTGCGGTACGCAGGCCTCTCTCTCACTGTTGTGGCCTCTCCCGTTGCGGAGCACAGGTTCCGGACGCGCAGGCTCAGCGGCCATGGCTCACGGGCCCAGCCGCTCCGCGGCATGTGGGATCTTCCCGGACCGGGGCATGAACCCGCGTCCCCTGCATCGGCAGGCGGACTCCCAACCACTGCGCCACCAGGGAAGCCCCTCTCCCGTCACCTTTTGTCATGTAGAAATTTAGAGGTTAAGTGTGATGTCATGCAGTATCTCAACATATCCCTGTATTAATTAGACAATGCATAATTTTAAAATGTGTTCGTGCAGAAACAAAGGTAGAAGTAATAGTCAAGGAATTGGGGAATGCGGGGGGTGGAGAAAACCTTTAGGATACTCAGACATTAAAAACATAAAAAGTAGGTTATCAAAAATTTAGATTATTAGACTTTTACCTACATAGGTTGTATTTAATAGCAGTTGCTGACACCTGCACATACATCTGTAGAAGGCAGTTTTCCCCACTTTTCACCTATTGAGATGCAAGCCTTCCCATTTAGAGTATTGGCTAATGCTTTGCTTACATGTTAACTAATACAATTCTAAAGCTCCTTTTCTTAGGACTGATGGCACAGGTAGAATAACATTTAAGCAAAATAATTTGGAACATTTTTTAATTTTAAAAAAGGCAAAATTAGAGCTTCCCTAATTTTGGTGGCGCAGTGGTTGAGAGTCCGCCTGCTGATGCAGGGGACGCGGGTTCGTGCCCTGGTCCGGGAAGATCCCGCATGCCACCGAGCGGTTAGGCCCGTGAGCCATGGCCGCTGAGCCTGCGTGTCCGGAGCCTGTGCTCCTCAACGGGAGAGGCCACAACAGTGAGAAGCCCGCGTACCGCAAAAAAAAAAAAAAAGCAAAATTAATTTCCAGTAAGATCAAAGTCAGAATGTAAAGAAAAGCATTCTCAAGAAAATATACAAGACAGGGACTTACTTCCCTTGTGGTCCAGTGGCTAAGACTCCACGCTCCCAATGCAGGGGGCCCGGGTTGGATCCCTGGTCAGGGAACTAGATCCCATTTGCCGCAACTAAGAGTTTGCATGCCGCAACGAAAGATCCCGCACATGGCAACGAAGATCCCATGTGCCACAACCAAGACCCAGTGCAAATAAATAATTAAAAATAAATTAATTTAAAAAATAAAGTATATAAGACAAAAATCAAAGGAGTATAATATAAAATATTTTAAATTAAGAAAACATTACATCGTGAATCATGCTTTCTGATATTTGTGCTCTTTCTGAAGTTGAGATAACACTGAAGTAAGAATGAATTCTGAGTTATTTGTAAAGTTAGTAAAATTACAGTCCCTATTTCATTCTTTCCCTGTGAAAATAGATACATGTGGTCTTATCTACTGTTCTCCTAAACCACTTTTACTGTCCTAGGTATTGTTTACTTTCCAAATGCTAGACATCGTTTCACCCTGAATCCTTAGAATTTGTGCATTTTCAAGGAGGGAATACTCCTTTTTAGTAAAAGGGACTAAATGATAGACCTTCTATTTTAGAATGCTCCAATAAAACTAAAGTCAGATAAACACAGTCACAGCTACATCTGGGGGCGAATTTTAAAACTGGTAGTTTTCCAAATGCCAACATGAATACCAGTGAGTATTCAATTTAAAACAGATGATTTCACAAAGACAAAGCACAGGGTTATTTAATGTTCCTGCTTCCTAGAGAGTTTTCCATATAATGAAAAGGGTCATGTTGGCTCATATAATTTTTTTTAGTCCTGTAGAAATGATGTATTAGACATCTCTAACTGAAGAGACTGATGTCTCGTGCACATTTTATGTCCCCATCTGTCTCAGTATATGCAGAGACAAACAGTGATGCTTAGTGTAATAATGAAAAGATACAAATCCTGCTACATGGGAAGAAACTATAACCATGGGATATTAAGCAAGAATACTCCCCCTATTTAGGCTCCAAGACTACAACCAGTCTATGTATTTTTCATCTTGATTTCCCTTTATCTCAGGCATATATTCAGAAAAATGGAGTAATAAATACAGAATTGGAGAAGAACCAATAACTTTTGCTCCTATTTTAGAAAGCAGTGTTTGCCTTTTTAAAATTTTGTCAGAAATACATGTTCACATTGAAACATTGACATCTACAGCCTTGTTTTTGGTTTACTCTGTCAGTTACTAAAGCCAGTGGTTTTGATTTATAGCACTCACATAATTTCAGTTCAGATTATAAAGGGTTGAAATCTATTTTGCAATGCCTCCTTGGTCAGCCGGGAAAAAGAAAACAAGAGCAAAAAACGACGACATTTTAGAGTTCAGAAGAATGATGATTCTAACAAGCCTGAAAAATAGTAATGAAACATTTCACTCCAGAACACCCCAGTGTGAACTATGTTCACATACATCATTCCTATATACCAAATATACAAGTTAAAAAAAAAAAGCATCACTGGATTCATAAAACATTGATCTATATTATGAACAGATTTAACTGAGAAAGCCACTATTTTTACTATAAGTAAATCTGCTTGTATATTCTTTCCATTATTATTATTGTTATTATTACTTTTTTGAGCACCGACCATATGCCAAGTGCAGGTCACCTAAGGGAGTGTATCTAGAGGTGAGCACTCAGGCACCATCCCTGCCTTGGCACTTACAGCCCAGTGGAGGCTTCACAGATATCGTAATGCTCAGTATTGCCTGAATGCGATAAAAATGGGCATCTTTCATGATTTTCTCCAATGGGTTTAGATGTATAAAGACAGGACAGAATTAGAGTTATTCTTTCCTACACTTAAAAGACAGTGAATGGTAACAGATTTGGAATATCTTGCCCACACCCAAGCAAACTGCATCAGATAATTATTCCACGTTAGGTCGTCTAGTTTCCCAAGGATGGAGTGGGGAGGTGAGACAGGGAGCCTCTGGGTACCAGGGCAGGGGTAGGGCTGTCCCAATGAGGAGCCACCACTGGAACAGCAGCCATGCAAGGGCTCAGCAGTGGTATGATTCAAGCCAGGGTATCTCTCTCTACAAGGTCCTCTGGAGGAAGGAGAGAATTACAGCAAAGGCAAACAGGGAACACTGAGAACATCTCTCCATGGCTTGTTTTTATTTTTGTTCCCAAGAGGCTATGTACCAACTTCATGTCTCAAATGAGAACCCAGAGCTGAGAGTTTTTATCATCAGTGTTCCTTGATTATGTAAATTAGCAAATTTATTATATAGAAAATTAACATATTTCAGGAATACAATTATTTCTTGATCTTAATTGTGAAGACTAAATGCCAGATTTTTTTAAAAGCATAAATTTGGCATCCATGGTTACTTTAGACTTTCTAGGTTCTAGGCATGGAATTTAAGCTTTATATTTTGCACAAGAATAGCAACATCTATTTTCTGCATAGCAAAGCAAAACTAAATGCCAGACTTTTATTTTTAACCACAGAAGCCATCACTTCTTTCTAAAATCTTTGGCTGGTCATCTTCCCTAGACATCTCTTTCTGTTTATGCCAATTGCTTCTTTATCCAAGTAATATTAGCTTTGGCCCAATTATATTAGAATTCTATTGAATTAGAATAACACAAAGTGAATAAGATATTGGGAATATCTCATTGTGGTCAGCAGTGGAATTTTTGTTGTTTTGTTTTTAATCATGAAAACATACAACAAGAAATGCAAATTAAGTCAAGCCAGTTTCTGATTTGTTAAGATTAAAACCATAGGAGGAGTCCAGTTATTAAGGAAGGAAAGGAGGATTGGAGGGAGTAAGAGAAAACAACCCACATAACTGAGACGTATTTTTCACGAATGGTATATCTCAAAATCTGCTCTTGTTTCCTGCTGAATTTTGAAACAGTGACTTTGTATATGCATTTACTATACCTATTTTAACATCATGAAAATTTTTCCATGAGCATTTTCTTGCTATTTTAAAAATCATAAGATGTTATTTGTTTATAAAAAGATAGCAGACTCCATAAAATATTAGACAATGCTTTCTTTTAGGAATCTCCCAATTGAATTTAATAATTAAATCATGGGTCAAAATGACTGCTCAAATCGATCAGACTGTCTGGTAAGTTAGTCCCTGAAAACTATCCATAAAATACAACAAAACCTTGGCAAAACCTCATTACTCTTGGTACTCTTCAGAGGTTTTTATACCTACTAGTCTATATTTGTCTCTAAGAGACATTTGAAAAAAAGTTAAAATGTCAATTTGATGTTGAGCTCCGAGCCTATGGCAGTGCACGGTCACTCAAGACGCATGGCATGTGTTTCAGGTCCCTTGGGTGTGTGCTAGGGGTAGATTTAGCATTGTAGAGACTAATGTGTTCATGCTATCACTGATTCTGTGTTGTATACAAAATGAACAGCTAAAAATTCACCCTTGATGACAAGATTAAAGCAAAAATAAACACATTAAAGCTATTGGACTTTTTTTTTTTTTTAAAGCTGTTGGGCTTTATACATAGAGTTGTTGCTATTCTTTTTCTTTTGGTTAAACTCATTTTACATTCTAATGTCTGTGCTGGAATTTTCTAATTTTTCAATGCTTTTGTGTTGGAGTGGCTGTTAAGTTGGGATTCCACATAGAAAGCAGAAAAACAGTTCATGGCCTGAGGATAAGACAAAAGCGTAACAGAAACAAGAAATATAGGAGATATCGAGACTTCAGGTGCTCTCATTTGGAACAGGAATAAGCCTGGCTCCGATTCAAAGCAAGATAAATTTGTTTATTTTGGGGACTTCCCTGGTGGCGCAGTGGTTAAGAAGCCACCTACCAATGCAGGGGACACGGGTTCGAGCCCTGGTCCAGCAAGATCCCATATGCTGCGGAACAACTAAGCCAGTGCACCGCAACTACTGAGCCTGAGCTCTAGAGCCCGCGCTCTGCAACAAAAGAAGCCACCACAGTGAGAAGCCTGCGCACCGCAACGTTGCCCCCGCCCCCCGCAACTAGGGAAAGCCCGCGGGCAGCAACGAAGACCTAACACAGCCCAAAATAAATAAATTTATTTTTTAAAAAAAGTATACAAATGTATGCAATAAAAATTGTTTAGTGTTAACACAACCTTTACCCAGCTTTATACCACAGCAACAAAGTTTATATAGTGTAACCAGTATTAGGTGATAGCAGTTAGATTAGCTATACACACATGTAAACTCCAGCAACATGACATGACACACCTCTGAGAAAAGTGTTCAGAAGAGAATATCCATCTGCCAAGGTTTTCACAAGATGCAGGAAGGAAGAGTGTGGAATTTAGAGACAGAGGGAAGTAGATATATACACACACACATGCACACATGTAATACTATTTTTAAGTATTCTAAAGATGAAATGCTTAGATGTGAACAGCACTTGGAACTTAGAAGAAGAACAGTAAAAGTTAATCACCAGATTGCTGAATTTGGAATTGGGTGTAACAAAGCAGAAAAATGTGGCCTTGGATTATTTTTCTCCTTTTCATTAAGAATAATATTTGATAGCCAGAGTAGAACGTGCTGTCTGCAAATTATGGTCTTCCACTCCTTTCTCTGGGTAGAAAATTTCTAACATAAAATGAAGGATGTGATTAGAGATTTCAGGATGAATATTTGTTATCTGGATTAGAGTAAGAATTATGGACGTTTCCAAAACCAACCACAGATCCAGAGAAATAGGAATCAAGAACCACAAACACCCTACCTTCACTTCAGTGATGGGTTATATTCTCTTTCCCTCCTTCTGTTTTAGTTTAGAAATACACTAGTGACAATCTATTTGTTTTTTTGTTACGGTAACAACAAGACAAAGGGGACTTTAATATAAGGATTTTAGTGGTGCCTCATGGAATCCAAAGGCAATAAGTATTTAAGTGGGGCCTCGGGAACAATTCACACCTAAAGACTCAAAAACTCTCAAGGAGTCTACAGGGGCTTCCTCTTCCAGCTTTCCCAGATTAACTGGTATTGCACTAGGCCATCCACCATAAACAACTATAAAACTGGATAAACTGTGCTAAGCAACTGTTTTCAGGCATTGGACAACTTGGACAACAGGCAGTGCAAGATAGCATCTTTGAGAGAAGGGATCACAAGCTGCCCCGTGATCACCTCAGCTCTCTGTGAGGCGACACTTTTCTGGTTGTGGCACAGCAAGCTGGAGTCCAAGCAGAGCTAGACTGAAGCAAAGATACAGAATGTGGCTGGAGTCTGTGGAGAGCTGTAACAGAGGGGGAGCCTCGGAAGTCTACGTGTGGGCCCCTCATGAGTCCTTAGCCAAGGGCTCACTGCACATATGCAGGACCCTGCACTGAGGCTCAACTGAACATGGCTGCTATGGGATTGAGAGTGGAATAAAAACACTAGAGACTGAGTATTGCTGGGGAATATCAAGTTCTGGCCCAAGCAGAGTAGAGAGACATCCAGTGGAGACACTTAGGTTGTATATTAAGAATAAGGACCACTCTCTAAATGAAGGCCCACTTCAGATCTAGCCTAACTGAGCCTAAAACCAAGTGCTGACAAGATCTGTAAGAGAGACAGAGTAGGGAAGTTGAGTTGCAACAAATTGAAGGGGCTTGGGAACACCTTAAGCTTTTACAGATTTGCTGAGACAAACCATAACACATTCCCCGTGACTCCCCCTGCAAAAAAAAAAGAAAAGAAAAAAAATAATCAAGATAGTTAGCTAATAACTGAACTACTTTACTTATGAGAACAAATATCAAAACTCTTCAGAGAAAGATAAAAGAATCCAGAATATTTACAGGTTTTTAACATATACTCACATTGTCCAGTACAATATAAAATTGAGAAATTACCAGACATGTAAAGAAACAGGAAAAGTTGACCAATAGTCAAGAAAAAACAGTGGTCAATGGTAATCAACTCCAAGAGGCCTAGATATTAATCTTAGCAGATTTACAGCAGCTATAATAAATACGTTCAAGGAATTTAAGGCAACTATGGTCTTAGTGAGACAACAGATAAGGAATCTCAACAGAGAAATGGAAAATTAAAGATAAAAATTCTAGAAGAGAAAAATAAAAAAACTGGAATGAAAGTTCTCTGGATCGGCTTAAAAGAACTTGGAGATGACAAAAGAAGAAGTGAGTAAACTTGATCAATACAAATTACCTAGTCTGAAGAAAAGACAAGAATAAAGATTGAAGGAAAATTAATTGAACATGTTCTACAAAGACATGTAGGACACTATAAAGCAGTGTAAGTTATATGTTACTCAAATACCAGAAAGAGACAAGAGTGAGAAGGGGGCAGAAAAATAATGGAAGAAATAGATAACTCATAAATTTCTCAAATTTTATGAAAAACATCAACGTGTAAAACCAGGATGATCAGCAGACCACAATGAAGCAAAATACAAAGAAAGCATACCCCACATATATTATCTGACTCAAAATGTCAATAGTACAAAGGTTGAGAAGCCCTGATCTAAAGCAATCAATTAAAAAAAATAATTTCAGGGACTTCCCTGGGGGTCCAGTGGTAAAGAATCTGCCTTCTAACGCAGGGGTTGTGGATTCAATCCCTGGTCAGGGGACTATGATTCCACATTCTACAGGGCAACTAAGCCTGCATGCCGCAACTACTGAGCTCGCACACCTCAACAAGAGAGCCCACGTGCTACAAACTACAGGGCCTATGTGCCCTGGAGCCCATGCACCACAACTAGAGAGAGATAAATCCGCACACCACAACTAGAGAGAAGCCCACCTGCCGCAACGAAGAGCCTGTGTGCCGCAACAAAAGATCCCACATGCCTCAGAGAAGATCCCATGTGCAGCAATTAAGACGCAACACAGCCAAAATATATATATATATATAATAATAATAATTTCAAACACAAGAGCAATAGCTAAGAAGGCAATTGAGGAAATTAAATGGAATGCTAGTGACTACTCAACTCAAAAGAAGGCAAGGAAGGGGCCACAGAGGTGCAAAATGAAAAGTAAGTAACAGGATGGTACACTTAAACCCAATTATATAAAAATTACATTAAATATAAATGGACTAAACACTCCCTCATGAGGAAAGTCTTTTTTTTTTTTAATGCTGCTGAGACAACTAGATACTTACATGAAAGAGAATGAGTTTAAAATGCTTTCTCACTCTGAATAAAAATTTAAATTGGAGCTGGATCATAGACCTTAATGTAAAACCTAAAACCATAAAGCTTCTAGAAGAAAATCTCCCCCACCTTGGTGTAGGTAAAGATCTCTTGGGTGGGGCACAAAAAGTATAAACCATAAAAGAAAAACTGGATAGGAATGTACAATGGTACAAACACTTTTGAGAACTGTTTGGCATTTCATAGTAAACACACACCTACCCTATTGCCCAGCAGTTCCATTCCTAGGTGTTTACAGAGAGAAACGAAAACATAAATACACACCAAAAAACTCATACAAGGATCTTTATAGCAATCTTATTCATGATAGCCCCAAACTAGAAACAACCCAAATGGATAAACAACTTGCTGTTTACTCATATAATGGAATAATACTCAGCAATAAAAAGAAATTTCTGACACACACAACAACATGGATTAATGTAAAGTACATTATGTTCAATCAGAGAAGCAAGACTCAAAATGATACATACTGCATGAATACATTTACGTGAAATCCCAAAATGGCAAGACTAAATCTACAGCGATGGAGACCTGGAAGTGGTTGCTCTGTAATGGGGGTGGGGTAGGAGTAGGGATTGATTGGACGACAGCATTAAGCACCTTCGTGGGATGATGGAAGTGTTCTCTATCTTGTTTTAGGTGATGTTTGTACAGATATATAAAACTGCCCCAAATCATTGTACTGAGCACTTAAGTTTGTGCATTTTACTGTATGTTAATTATACCTCTATAAAAAAAATCTCATTGACAATAGCATCAAAAAATACAAAATACTTAGGAATAAATCTAATGAAATATATGCAAGACTGTTACCTTTTCATAAACTTCAGAATATTGCTGAGAGAAATTAAAGAAAATCTAAATAAATGGAGAGGTAGACCATTCATAAATCAGTAGACTTGATATTGTTAAAACAGCCTTTCCCCCCAGTTTCTATATTTAATGCAATTCTAATCAAAAGCCTAGAAGACTCTTTTATAGAAATTGTAAAGCTGATTCCAAACTTTTCTTGAAAATTCAAAGGTCATGTAATAGTCAAAACAACATTGCAAAAGAATAAAGTTGGAAGACCTATATCACCAGATTTTAAGACTTAGTATAAGGCCAGAGTAGTCAAGGTAGTATGGCAGTGATGGAAAGGCAGACTTAGAGCAATGGAACAGAATTAGAGAGTTCAGGGGAAAAAAAAAATCAGTACACGTATTGCCCCTTCATTTCTTCCCTTGTTCCTCTTCTTAGAATATCCTACTTGCTTCCAGTCTGTCTTCCTGCTGGCGGCCTTTCCAGACTCTGGCCCTGGGGGCAGCAGCAACATCCTCCCCATTGTGCCCTCCACTGTTTACAACCATCCTTTAGAACCAAATGGTGATTTAATGAAATTTCCTAGGTACTGAGCAGTTACTTCCTGTGGGGTCCTCCCATCTCCTATTTCAACGAATTCTTGCAAAAGCACTACAAGCCAGATACTCTTATTACCTTCCTGCCATGTGCAAGGCAATGAGGTTGAGAGAGAAGAGTCATCCAGATAGCAATAGGTGGCACTAAGACTTGAACTCAGATCTGTGTGACTCCAAAGCTAATGCTAGTACTTCTCTCAGAGCTAGACTTTGCAAGTCCAGGTCCTGTTAATTCTGCACTCCCAGCATCTTTACCAAAGGATTCTCCAGCTTCTTTTACCTCCTTTAAGGTTGGGAATTTGTTATTTCCTGAAGCATCCTGCTCTATCTCTGGATTTCTCTGACCCTATACTAAAATCTCTCTCCCTGTCACTCCTCCCACTACCTTGGTCCTGCCTTCCAGAGTCACTCTGGTCAAGACCGTTTTCTCTGCCACAGGGCTTCCTCTTCTCCAGGTTGATGGCCCCAGCATCTTTAAATCATCATCTGACTCTGAAGAGAATGAGAATTACTAACCCTCTTCATAGATGAGGAAACGGAGATCCAGAAAAAGCAAAGTACACTCCAGGTAAAGAGCTGAGATGGAGGCAGGTAGGCCAGCATGGGCCTGGGGTGCCTGAGAAACAAAGGGCAGAGTGGAGAAGGCTGGTATGCAAGGCATGGGGCAGAGGTTGAGGGGCGCTGGGCTTCATTTGCAGTGTGAAACCATACTCCTGAAGCTACTGGTCCCCCAAATGTCAATCTTACTCCTTTACCCTCCAGGCCCACCTGGTACAGAGGTCGGCCTAGGGTTGGCATCCATAGGAATCCTTGCGGCTTCCTGTGAGGTCTGGTGGAAGGGAAGCCTGCAGAGCCTCAGGCCCACCAGCCTGGCCCTAGGCCGCCATGAAGAAGGGGGACTGGCCCTGGCGAAGGGCTTATCTCAATGTGGGCCTTTTCTGTTTCTGTAAAGTACTTCCCTTCCGAGAGCCCGAGACTCCAGCTCTGAAGCTTTCCTCAGGGATTACAGTCTTAGCCTCACTGACAATCCACCAAAAGTCCAATGTAAACTGTGGGCTTTCGGTGATAACGATGTGTCACTGTGGTGATAGCCAGTGTAATAAATGTCCTGTCCTGATGGGGAATGTTGATGGTGGGGGAGGGAGTGTGTACATGGGGGCAGAGAGTATATGGGAAATCTCTGTACCTTCCTTTCAATTTTGCTTTGAACCTAAAACTGCTCTAAAAAATGAAATGTATGTTTTAAAAAACATCTAATATCAAAATTTCCCGGATTTATATCTCCTAGTTGAGGACAACGCTCAGACTTAGACTGCTTAGCCTTAATTCTAAATTCTTTGAGAGGGACTGCAATTGCCCTGTAGTGTCAAGTGGACCACGGGACTGTCGCCAGGGAGCTGCGATCTTAAGACGGGGAGAATTCTCATGGCTTGGGTCACACTGTACTAACCAGGCAGATGGAGTTCGTGGATAAGACATTTCTCAAAAGTAGAAGTTTCTCAAGAAGGAGGTTGTTCAGCAGGCAAAATAATAACTGCCTGTCTACTTGCCTTCAAATTTAAGGCTGAGAAAGACAAAATTTAGTTTCTTCTTATATAATACTTTAAAAAATTTTACTGTTTGTATGTTAAGGTTCACTAAAGGAGAGAGAAGCAGCGTGCAAAATTTTTTAAAGATTCATATAAAAAGAGATTCAGTAACAAAGGTGAGGTTGTTACTTTCCTCCTCTTCATATTCATTGAGCTAAGAGACAGGCTTGATTATCACTTGAAACACCAAATTAGTCATTTATGGCTTTTCAACAGTTTTTGTCCTGAAACCTTGAGACACCTCGTTTTTAATAAAGTAATTATAGCAGCCTCGGGGCATGGAAGAACAGCGAGACCTGAGTGCTCTCTGGTCATTTCATTGTGAATTTACCAAAATCCAGAGGTTTTCCAGCTTCTCATTTACAAAGAGGGCAGAGTGAACGGCGTTACCATCAGACTCTGAAACTACTTTTTGCCAAGTTTGTAACACAAACCTTCTCGGATAGGCAGGCAGTAAACCGTGAAAGGCAAAGAGATGTGGCCCTGACCTCTCTTCTCCCAAATGAGAAGACGCGGCTCCACAGGTGAGACAGGTTCAGACTCCTCAGGGCTCCCTCCCACAGCCTCCTTCTCCCCGCTCTGCGCCCCGCAGGTGCAACCGCAGCCCCGCTGCCCGACACGGATGGCGGGCACCAACCAGAGAGGAGTGTCCACCGCGTCCCCGAGGGCTGCTCGCAGGCGGGGCACCATCCCCCAGCAGGATCCAAGCCAGAGCCTCAGAGCTCCGGGGTCACAAACCAGCTGTTTTCTCTCTGCCCTGGAGGAGAGTTTGATTCATCTCCTCACATCTCCCCACTCACCATGGGCCCAACTGCTCCGGTCAGGGAAACTGTTCTTACGTCCCTGGAGTTAGGTTCCCCCAGCTGTGAGGAACTGACCACTGGACCCACGACATCCAAATGTGTGTGGTTACTTAACACCAGAGGGTCTAGAAGAATGTGGGCCCAGGCTCACCGTCTCAGCCCACTGCCTTGGCCTTTAGGCTCATGGGATCACCACGGTAGCTGCAGATTCCAGCAGTGTAGGCAGAACATCTTATCAAGGAAAAGGAGGCTTTCTCCTTTTTTTCTTAATGAGGGAGGAACACAGGAGGCCACAGGCAGACATCCCCCATGAAACAGGAAGGAAGGGGCCAGGGCACAACCTTTAAAAGAATGACAAGAGCCTTTGAAGATATGACATAAACTGACTAAAACTGACTAGGTCCGAGATGGCAGAAGATCTGACTCCCAGCAGACCTTGAGCCTCATGCACTCATTGTAATACACTAGCACACGCTAAGTGACACGCCATGACATCTCTGAGGCTGATCATCAAAGGCCAAAAAGTGGGCGGTGGCCCCAATCCTGGAAATCTCCTCCCCTTCCCCCAAAAGAGTTGGAATAATCCTCCCACTGTAGTCAGCCTATGAAATTACACAGCCCGCAAAAACTAACCTGGGGCGCTCTCACCTTTTGAGACATTCAGCATTCCGTCTATGGAGTGTATTTCTCCCATGGCTGCTCTCACTTTCTGAGTCGACCCCATGCCCTGGGGTTGCTCTCAAGCCTTCTGAGATGGACCACATTCTTCGGCCTGTGGAATGTGTTCTCTCTCTAAATAAACCCACCTCTTACTTATCACTTCGACTCTGAATTCTTTCTGCGATGAGACACAAAGAACCCGAGCTTCAGCAAGTCCTGACAAGAAGTGAGCAATTTTAACTAACAGTGGTTTAAATCCCAATCAGAGTTGTGTGGTTTCACTTGGGGTCCCACTGGCAGGGACTGGTTCACAAGAGTCTGCTGCGGGAGAAAGCGGGAGGGCGCGGAAGGGGCTGGCAGCTCAGCAGTGAGCCAGCCTTTGACCCTGTCCCCCGCCAGCCTTTG
The DNA here is from genome assembly GCF_008692025.1 of Phocoena sinus. Classification (NCBI taxonomy): domain Eukaryota; kingdom Metazoa; phylum Chordata; class Mammalia; order Artiodactyla; family Phocoenidae; genus Phocoena; species Phocoena sinus. The sequence goes on from NC_045766.1 coordinate 40,650,427, forward strand.
ACCCCCACAGCTCCTGACCCTGCTTTTTACCTTTACCTAAACTTGTTCATATATTGTTAAAACATTTATGTTATAAAAGTAATTCATCCTTGTTGTTGAGAATGAAGTAATAAAAGGTACTTCAAAGGGAGCAAAGTCATTGACAGGCAACTCCTGTTAACATTTTGGTATCTCCTGCTTGTTTCTGTTCGGTTTCTACAGGGAGAAAGGGGGAAGGGGGAGAAGGGGAAAGAGTGTTATTTAAAACCTTCGCTGCAGCTGCTACAGCCTTTTAAGAGAATGATGTTAACTCACCACGAGGGGCCTTGATTCTTCATCTGGGAAATGTCTCAAAGGGGGTTCTTTAAGGGGGAAATGTAAGTAGCGCTAACCTCCACCCTCCCTCCCACGTGGTCTAAAGGGTGAGAGTAAAACATAAAAAGGGCTAAGTTGGCAGACGTTTTAGACATTATTCATTGAAAACCTAAAGGAAGGGTAAGGCTTGCAAATGCGAAGAAAGGGTCACATGTGAGGAGAGACTATCTAAGCGCAAGTTTTGTGCTTCCATCACTTACCTTAAATACAGAGCAATGGTATCCATCCTTGTTGGGCCCTCCTTTGACTTTACAAGACCCATGAGTCGGCTCTTCCCTTGGGCACAAATTCTGCCAAGGGCCTGCCCACTGAAACTGCCTCTTGGCTTTCGGGGCCCATTTCCCACGCTCGCTTCCATCTCCTACCAACACATCCATCAACATATGTCACCTGTTTTGACTCCTTAACGGGTTGGTCCTATATTAACTACACGTGGGATAATCAAGCAGCTGATGGAGACTGTGAGAGGGTTCTAATAGCTCACACAAAATCCAGAGGAGCTGGCTTAATATAAAGATTAATTCCCAGCGGATTAAAAGAACCTCCAAAGACGTCAGATGGGCCTGCCACATTTCTCATACTCACCCTTCCCCTCTCTCTCTCCCTCCATCCCGCAATAAATGCCTACCAGACGCCAAGAGAAAAGAGCTTTATCCCCAAGCTCACACTCAGAAATACTGTTATAAATAGCTCAGCTCTGGCTGCTCTTCATCTGGCGAGTTAATGGGAACATGATAATGCCAAGACCATTTAGCGTAGAGCTGGGGAAAGATTAAGGAGGTGAAAGGGCAGCCCTCTCAGGGAAGGGCTCAAAGCACCAGCTCCAAGTAAGCCAGAAAACCTCTGATGCACTGGGGCCGGCCTCAGAATCCAGGTCCCTGAGCCCCTTCTCCCTTTCACACACTAGGTGTGGCAGGTTACTGTACCCAACTATTCCTTGCCTACCCTGTAAAAGAACACAATATTCCTGGCTGCCAAAAAATGACGTGCACTACTTCCTGTGAGACCAAATCCCTGCCCCACCCTGCCACGGACACTGGGCTTGGCATGGGCTTTGCTTTGGTCAGCAGATATAGATGTTAGTGTTTCCACCAGCTCTTTCTCCTTCCACCAGCTCTTTTTCCTCTCCCTCTACAAGAACGGCATGTTCCAAACAGGCGTTGCCCTTCAGCTGGGACCCTGAGGTGAGAAGATACACACAGTATCCAAGGCTGGTAACCAGTAGCGTGCGGTGTGGATGAAAAGAACACATGGTTGTTGTCAACCTCTGAGATCTGGGAGCTGTTCTTGCAGCATAATCTGGCAAAGGCTAACATGCTGGGGTCACAGACTCAATGCTTACAGGCAAGCAAAGTAAATGAGTGAGGCAGAGAGCAGGTAAGACCACGGGGATGTGGCAGGGCTGTGGATGGCAGAAAAGCAGCTGCCTACGGTTAGGCTCTGTATTAAACTCTGTTACCAGTTAAAATAAAAGGTGCTATTCATGTGGTTAAACATCAGAGGCCAAGAGTTTAATAACACAGCTGACTAATACTACTTGAAAGCAAACATGAAGTTAAAAACAAAGAATATAACGACCCAACCTCAATGTTTTTCATAATCATTTAACTCTTTAGAGATCTTAAGCACCAACCTGTAGCTGAAAAGGAACAATCTTCTAAATGGCAATTACTCACGTTTTACTGCTTTTTTGGGTCTCATCTTAAAGTGAAGGGAAGTTATCTTTTATTTTAAAAGTTCTCCCTCTATAAATTATTTGACTTAGCTTCCCAAATACCAATATAAAGTTAGGTAAATTTGATCAAATCTAATCCTACCACAAAAATACCCACCACCTGTGTCTTAAAGAAAGTGACTCCCGGGGGGTGGGTGGTGGTGGTGGGATGAATTGGGAGATTGGGATTGATATGTATACATTAATATATATAAAATAACTAATAAGAAACTGCTGTATAAAAATAAATAAAATTCAAAAAAAAAAAAAAAGTGACTCCCGAGGGGTGGGTGGTGGTGGTGGGATGATTTGGGAGATTGGGATTGACATGTATACATTAATATGTATAAAATAGATAAATAATAAGAACCTGCTGTATAAAAATAAATAAAATTTTAAAAAAAGAAAGTGACTCCGTATGGATGGGAATTAGCAAGGGCATAGATGGATTCCACAGAGTATTTCATTTAATTGATTTTATTGTAACTGGATCAGGTCTGAGAGGAGGGAAATGGAAATAGCCTTGTTATCAAGAATCAAACATTATAATGTTTCTAATTGAAATTAAGCTTTTCTTATAGGAGAATTATAAATATATGAGTATTACAAGAGCTGACTATATATTTTCAAGTTCATATTTTCTGCCAACAGATTTGATCTTTCACCATCATGTAATCCAGAAGAAAGGAAATCACTTGTCCCGTATCAGGCATAATGGGAAATTGCACAATCCCAAGAATATGGGGGCAAGGAGTGCTTCTCTTGGACCAACTAGCAGGTCAAAGCTGACCTACATCACCACTCCTATGAAAAAACGTGCTTCTCCATGACATGGAAATCAGACTTGATTTTAGACCACATAGTAGGGCTTTCCTCTTGATGTGAAACTAATAACAATAGCAGCAGTGGTTTTTTTTTTTCTTTTTATTCTCAAACTGATTGTTAATTTAAAAAAAACACGGAGCAGTTAACAATACAACTTGAATCTTTAGTCTTCTCTTTCCAGCTCAAGCACTGAAATATGCCACTCCTTTCATAATATTCTGGCCATCACGTTCTCTCTTTTCTTTTTGGCTTCAGAGTCCTTTCCAAAAGGAAACATGCTGCCTGGCACTCTACATTACTCCTAATTTCCACGTGGAACAATGAGACAGATGAAGTGACATCTAAAAACACCAGGGATTATATTTTTAAAAACAAGACGATAATTTAGATCTTCTTGCTTTAATTCGTCTCTATATTACCACGAAGAAATATTTATCAAAGTTCAGGAGATTACTGATATGCAATAATGACCAATATCTACACATTAATGGAGCTATTCATAATAAACTCATCAGTGAAGTAACTGGAAAAGAAGTTTAAATATAGAGAGTGATTTTTCACTATTCTGTTTACACAGTATTGAAAAAACCATAACATTCAAACACCCATAAAAGTGCAAAACTTTAAGTAACATTAAATAATAATTGATAACTGAAATACTGCAACATCCTGAAGTATCTTCCGAATGACCAAAAAGAGATGAAATTTTGTTCAGCATAACTTCACTTGTTTTACACACAACTATATATTTTAAAAAACTGTAATCCATGTAAGATATACACAAAACCCTGAACTGACTAGATTGTTCAATGAATAATACTCCACACTGCTTTGTTATTATGGACAAATGAGCTTATAATTCAATGAAACCCACTTAAGAAGTTTTAATCTATAGAACGACACGGTCAAATTGTTTGGTCCTATGAGTTTTATTAACAGAAACCTCCCATTCCTTTATAAGATGTTTAATTCCTCTGAATATCACCTTTAAAAGGCCTGACTTGATTGTTGTCAAAATAAACCACAGGTCAAGTACAACCCTCCAGTCTCCAGCCTATAGCCTCTTCATGAGTTTCAGTTCCGTGTAAGCCACACAGTGACCTTCCCATGAGTTTTCCATTGGAGATTTCATAGTGTAACCTTAACGTTTTCCACAAAGTATCCCTCCCTTCTCTAGGCCTTGAGTAGAATGTCAAATTAATAATGGCATGTGGTGTTCCTTAGCATAACCTGCCAAAATGTGATAATTTCCTTGGAAGAAAAGCCATGGGCTGCAATCACGCGTCTGAGTTGACAGACATCCAAATGGATCCTATATAAAAAGAAAAGGTTGGTGTCTTCTGGAATATGAATGTCCACTTTTAATAAATTCAAACAGATCCCAACGTAAACATCTTCAAACTTGATGGGTTTTACGTGACTCATCATTTCATAGATTCTTGGCACCAAATCTCTGGACATTATATAACCCAACCCACTGCAGTAGGGAGGAAACACCTTGAAGGGATACTCCTGGTATGAAATATGGGTTTTTTGGTAAAATCCCCTATAAGAATAATTATCAATTAGAGGATAACCTGTGAAAAACTTCTCTGAGTGGTTTAAATTTAAGAGATACTTCACTAAATTGCCAGTATTGATGAAGACATCAGTGTCTGTCTTCATGATGTACCTGGCGTTGGGGCAAAACTCAGTTACCCACCTAAATGCCATAATCGTTTTCAAGGTCAGGTTATTGTACGTGTCTAAAAAATCTTGTCTTATTATGTCGCCATAAAGGAGGTGTTCATCCTCTAAGGATAATGCTAACATTTTGTCTTCCCTTTCAGCCTGCTGGCCTAATAAGAAAAATGTGAGAACCTCATATCCCCACCAAGACTTCTTTTCACCCCAAGTAACTCTAATGGCCTGTCTGGCTTTCACATCTGAGGGGTGTGAGGTCACCAGGATGACCAGAAATGGGTTTTGATGAGAGCAGTTCGAATGCTCTCGAAGTGTGAAGCGGAAGTCTTGCCTGTAAATGGGCTCATACTCATAGAAGTACATCCAGTTCACGCGTTCTATCACATTGTAGTGGGGAAGACTGAGGTACCACATCACCAGGAAGCTCAGGAGTGACAGCAGCAGGAGGCTCCATTTCAGGGATCTCAGCGACATCCTACCCGGAAGAGTGGTCAGGAGCGCTGGGGCCATTCACAGCAACTCAGGAGCACGCGAGCCTCGGGTTCTGGAAGATTTATCAAAGACCTGCTTAGCATGCCACCACCCAAAACACATTTTCAAATGATACCTGATCATCTACTTAAGGAAGAAGAGTTGGGAGAACAAAAGCTCCAAAGCAAAACCAAAAATCCTGACCTGAATCTACTTAACTTCATTTAACTAGAAGCAAATGGATACCAACAACCAAAAGTATATTTCAGCTTTTTACATCAAGACCAATGTTAAAAACATATCCCCAATTATTTGAGGAAAATTAATACTTCTTGTTTGACCTAACTGTTGAAATAATTCTTTACTTCTTTTTCATAATGGTAGAGAAGCAGTTTGCTTTATTTTTTACTGTAGATTTATCTTGTAACTCCCCCATTACTCATCTTTTTCTGTCCCTCTGGATATCTAGAATAAAATCATTAATGCAAAGAGATATTATCAGCAACATGTCCAAATAAACCGAGGGTCTTTCTCAGCTGTGTGATCTGATGTGAATTCTAGCAAATCCGGAGTAAGAAAAACCCAACAGCTACAATTATTCACAGTGACCTGCTTGATATGGGATGAGATAAAGGTGGAGATGCTTCCCCTGAAAGGTGAGGCCTCTAAACACAAGAAGGGTAACCATCTCTGGAGTTTTCAAATGCACAAGACTATGAAACAGCTTTTACCTGCCCAAAATACCACCCCAGCCCCCTTTCTACCTCACTAGCTGAACTCAATGCACAGTTTGGACAGCAAGTGCTTAAATTAAAGGCCTGCCCATAGTATGAGTTTTTGTGAGTTTCCCATTCTAATCTTACTCCCATCTAATCTAACTTCCCTGTTCAGAAATCCTGCACCAGATCAGAATCATGGGATGGAACCTCCTAGAACACTTGCTTCTACAGGGAACTTCTAGCTGAGACAAGAAAACTGAGCTAGGAGACACGGTGCATTCACGGTCACAGCCTCAGCTCTGCTTTGGATCCCAAGGATAAGGTTGGTTTACAATTCGGGATCCCACAGGGCTTTCCTGGTGCCATGATCATGGGCCTCAGTCCAAAGACGTTCATATATACTAAGTGTTTACTAGAACTTCAACATCCACAGACTGCACCAGGCACTAAGGAGGCCAAAGGAAGAAGGAAATGGGAGGAGTGCAAATCCCAAGGCAACACGTAAACATGTCACAGCAATGTAGTACAGACTGTTTACGTCAAATGCTAAGGAACTTCAGAATGAGGGACAGATCAAGAACATGAAGGGCAGGTTGAGGAAGCTTCTGACCATGCCCTTTCACCCACAATCAACTGCGGGAGAGATCCTGGGAACCCAGAATTTGCTATGGAGGGCATACATTAATGTCACTATATGGAAAGGCTGGTCTACCAAGGGTTCTACCTTGGGGCAATCTTAGGTCTTTGGACATACAGTTCTTCTGCCTCTTAATACATATAAAAATGACAGGATCTCAAGGCTCTTTGTCCTTTCCCTCTGGCCATATCTTACCTGCCCTGATTACTTCTTGCTACAATATCCTTTCCTACCTCTAATGTTTTTTATATTTTAAGTCACACAGTACAATGGAATGTTTCAGCAAACTCTCTAGTTCGGTTTCATGTATATGTGTCTTGCCTTTCCACTTATATTCTATGACCTTGTCGGAAAGAACATTTTTCTTTTGACAAGAGTCAAAGTACAAGACAGAGACCTACAGCAAGAGTGCAATGAACACTGACCTGTCTGATGTGCTATTTCTGTTTGTATAAACATAAAATGTAGGTCTATCCATCCCACCCCCATCCTCCTTTCTCCCCCTTACTAGCCTTACACAGCTAGCTCCCAGAAAAAGCTGAAACAAAATAGACCTAGAACGAGACTTATGGAAGGAATTAATATCTTCTTACACTTTCTCCTCATCTGGCTACTAGACACAGCACAATCCTAGGGAGCTCCATCTAATCTCAGCCATCGATGACCTGTACATTTATTACAACTGTTACCAAATGGCAGCTTTACGTCTCATTCTAACAAATTGGCACATTATAACACATTTCGGACAAATGGAAGGAAAGCATCTGAGTAAGGGGCTTCCTGTATAACTGCACACAGGCAATGGAGGCCCGGCTACTCTTCAATAACGGGAAGAACTCAAAAACAGCAAATCTTACTATAAAAGTTATCCTATATGCATTCTACAAGCCACAGTTCATAAATGTGAAATTGTGTCTGTAGTTATGATGTCTACTGCTTATGGGCCTACGAAGAAAATAAAGTAGCAGCAAAAAGAACAGGAGCTATCTATTCCAAAAGTGGGGGAAGGTCTTTCAAGGACTGGCTGGAACAGACTTCAGGTTACCCACAGCACAGGTGGCTCCAAAGGCAGAGACCAGAGCCCACGCCTAGTTCTGTCCTTTGCCAACCAGGGAGAGCTATGGGTATGTTATTGACTTCTGGAAGCCTCAGTTTCCTCATCTCTACAGAATGAAGATGTTAACACAGTGTGAATTAACAGATGGCCCGTGTTCTACCCTTTGCGGCTATTCCATCCTGTTTATGTTCACTAAATTGATTTTTATTGTCAAAAGGGATTATCCTAAAGAAATAATCTTGATGGATTCTTCTTACTTGATGAATGTTTCAAAGCGTCAAAAGATTTTATTTCTTACCTTCTTGATTTATTTCTTCTGAGTGAAAGACCTTCAATTTCATCGACTGAACATTCAGTAGCAAGTAGTCAAAAATAGTGCTTGAAATTTCTGTAAGATACGTAAGAAACTTAACAGCATCTACTTATGGGTCAGGGAATTAGACGTCAAAGAGGGGAATGGAACCCCTTCCCCATTCCAATTTCTTTCTGAACATATGCTGAAATAAAACGTTAAAAAAAGCCCACGAATCCACAGAATTCAGAGAGTTCATGGGTTCATCAGGGAAGAAGAGCACTTGGTATTCAAGACGTAAAACCTCTAAGTCCTCACGTCAGATGGTGTCTTACGACATCCTACCACAGTTCCACTTCCCTGGATAAAGAACTCAGGGTCACTAAAAAGAAGTGAAACACGAAACTTCTAAGAGACACTCTGCTGGTATCCTGTCTTTAATTCTCTGTTCCACACACATACACAGAAGGTAACCCTGACATGAGACTGTCAACTACCACCTCCCAATCCACTCCCTCCCCTTTGAACCTCTATCTCTACTTACAAATACCCAAGACACATTAGTAAACTGAAAACTATGAAGCACATCTCAATTCCTGCCATGCTTTAGGATGCTCATATATTGATTTTCATCAGTCAAATTTAAAAACCAGAACAGGATGTGACAAACAGGAAGGCACTGATATGTATCACTCCTTATACCAAAAACACTCCAAATGGATTAAAGATTCAAATGGGAGAAAAATAAACTGCTAGGAGTACAGACACACAAAATATACAAATGAACATTTAACAATTTTGAAATGGGGAAGAACTTTTAGTTATCCCATCTAAGGAAACAACCCAGAACTCATAAAGGAAATTTTGATCAAATAAAAATTTCATAAAGTTCTTGAACAAGGTTGAAAAGCAAAAAAACAACGTGACAAAAAGCACAAACAAGGTTAAAAGATTTTTTTAAAAAACAGGGAAAAAATAAGATATTTATAATAATTTATAAGCCAAATAAGAGTTCATACAGCTTAATAAGAAATGGATGAATGCAAAAAGAGAATAAACAGCCAAAGGGGAAGTTCTCAAAAGAATTACAAATGAACGATAAAACAAGAAAAGATATTCAAACTCACAAGTAAGCAGAGATATTGACAAAAATCTCAAACTGGAAAATTAAGGGGGAAAAATGACAATACTTAGTTTGTGTGAGGAAAAGAGGCATTCTTGTGCAGTTTTTGGAGAGATTTATTAAACATGTATCAAAGACTTGAATGCCTTCAAGCACACTCTTTGACCAATATCACTGCTAGCAACTTATCTTAAAGAAATAATCAGGCAACTGTGCATAATTTATAATATAAAAAATTATTTTAAAGTCTCCCAATAGGGAATTGGTTAAACAAAATTATGATACATCCATACAACGGTATACATTTATTCATTATATGCAATGATACTTAGCTATATTCTCTTGATATATTACTTAGTGAAAAATGCAGTAGCAAAATTGCATATGTAGTATGATTCCTTTTGAAAGATGAAAAGACAAGTCTCCAGAATCCACACAGCCACACATGCAGAGCAAGATGTCTGGAAGGATGTGTCCCAATATGTCAATGGTTTCAACTCTATGGACTTCCTGGAAGATTTCTTTCTCTCTTTCTTTTATCATTTGGATTTTCCACACTATTTGTGTACTGTCTTTGTAAATAGATAAAAACAAAGTAAAAAAATTGGACTTCATGCTTGCGTATCTCAAAGTTCCAATGAATGGGAGTAACCCTAAGCTAGCAGTTAGGATCCCGAGTTTCACCTTATCTCATCTCTTCTCCCAAGGTGTGAGCATGTACAATTCATGATATTTCTAGTAGGTATTATTCTCTTTTGTCTCAGTAAATATTAACTAAGTACAGTAAGCAATGATTTTTAAAATCCATTCAAAACACTGTAATTCTAATATAACTCTAATAGGATGTATATTAGCTAATAATAATAGCATTACGTACACACACAAAACCGTTTATAAAGTATTTCAACAAATTTTATTAGTTCCCCCCAATAACCCTATATTGTGGGCCAACTGGTTTTACTGTACATATTTTACAGGTGAATTTTAGAGTTCAAGTAAAATGAAGGTGAAATAAAAACACTGTGAAATGGACTAGGACTTATAAAGTGCACAAACTCTAGCTAAAAGGAGTACCAAGGGAATGTATTTTAGTATGAAGAAAAATGAACTCAGGAGGAAGGAACGGAATTCAAGAAACAAAAGTAAGTAAAGAGATTATTGAAAGATAATGAAAACTAATAAATATACATAGTAAAAGAGAGAGAGAGAGAGAGAGAGAGAGAGAGAGAGAGCGAAGAACAAAAACAGTGTTTTTTGGTGTGGTTAAAAAAGTGAAACCAAAATACTATATAAAAATGATGTGGTTGCTTTAAAAAGAGTTTCATTTAATAATGTGTAGTAACCTTTAGCGTGACGACCCTGAAAGAACAGATACTGAACATATACATTCCACACAGATTAAGAAATAAAAGAAACAAAGCAAGCTATCGACTCAACAGAGGGCTGGAAAAAAGGAAAAAAGCAGAGAAAATGCATGGCAAATGGAAAACCACAGAAGGAGGTGGCAAAAGTAAATTTAAATGCATCCGATATCAGAGTAAATATAAACGTAAACTCACCTACTGAAAAACAGACTCTCAGATTGGCTTAAAACTCTGCCATATACTACTTATAAGATACATGCCTAAAAGAAAACAACACAAAAAGTTTAAAAATTAGGAAATTTTTTAAAAATCAGGAAAATGCCAATCAGAAATCTGCTGTAGTGATTTATTAACATCATGTATTTAAATGAACAGCATTTAAAAGGGACAAGGAGATTTTGTTACTAATAAAAGGAACCAACATATACATTCCACACAGATCAAGATAATTTAACAATCGTGAAGCTATAGAAACATAGAAACATAGTCTCAAAATACACAAAGCCAACTCTGAAAAGTGTGAGTACAAATGGGAAAATCTGTAATCCTAACAGGAGATTTTTAACAAATCTCTCTAAATAACTAAATACATCAAGCAGAAAAAAATAAGGATGGAAGTGTTTCAAATAAAATTATTATTAATAGTCTTGATTTAGTACCCTTCATTCAATTAAAAAGAACAGGAATATTCTTTTCAAGACCACACGAAACATTTACTAAAAAACTGATCATGGGCTTCCCTGGTGGCGCAGTGGTTAAGAATCCACCTGCCAATGCAGGGGACACGGGTTTGATCCTTGGTCTGGGAAGATCCCACATGCCGCAGGGTAACTAAGCCCATGCACCACAACTGCTGAGCCTGCATGCCACAACTACCGAAGCCCGCATGCTCTGGGGCCTGCATGCCATAACTACTGAGCCTGCATGCTGCAACTACTGAAGCCCGCATGCCTAGAGCTCATGCTCCTCAACAAGAGAAGCCACCGCTCGCTGCAACTAGAGAAAGCCCGTGTGCAGCAACAAAGACCCAGTGAGCCAAAAAAAAACAAATATATAAAAATAAATAAAATGATTATACTAAAAAGAAAACTGATCATATTAGGTTACATAAGCTGTCTCCAAAATTCAAAACTTAATTTAACACAGGCCCCATTATCTGATCACAGTATTATTTCAGCTTAACTACCAAAACATATCTTGAAAAACACATAAACAAACAGACAAAAAATCCTGTCAGGAAACTCAAAACCCTTACACACTCAACTTTTGTTTAATCCATAAACTTAAAGAGAACACCACAGTGGTAATCATAAAATACATGCAACTGAATACCAGCAATGTATAACATTTCAATGAGGAAGATATTATACCAGTCCCTTACTTGAAAATTACTGGGGGAGAAGACAAGTCAAATTTTTTCTCTTGTTGTTTTGTTTTAAAGAGTGATTTGTAGTTCAGGGAAGACAAATAGCTCCAAGTGAAAAGGAGAAGCTCTTCTTTATAGAAAACTGCCAATTATGAATGTAGATAGGATGACAGAATAAGAAAACTATCATGTTGCAACCTTTCATGAAATTACTGATTCAGGCAATGATTACCAATCAGTGTTTTAATCATCAAATGAAAGATTGATGGGGGATTAGACGTTGTATGGTACCAAAGTGACACCAGAAAGATTACTTTTTACTTGTAAGGACTGAAAAAAATATAAAATTCACAGTGAAGGAATGCTGCCACTCTCATCCAATCATCAATCTCAGCATAAATAATGGAACAAACACATATTATGTGTCTCCAAATGAGATACAATGTGAAGTGTACATCCTAGCCAAAATGTTTAACTGGAATGTAATCACATTTTATACAAAATACAGAAAACAGAAGAACAAGCTAAGAACTCCACAGAGAAACACTCCAACAAACCCAGGAGGTGGGGTGTTCTATGGGACAACTAGCATGGTGTTTACAGCTAGTCAATCCCGTAAAACAAGGGATGCCTCAATATTAAAAGAGATTAAGAGACATACACAATTGCAGTGTATGATCCCAGACTGGATCCTGGAGAAACTGAAGACAATGTTGATATTAGGTGATGTGAAAAGGATTATTTATTTTGTTAGGTGTGATGATGTTAACTGAAAATGTTCCTGGGTAAATAAATGTGCTATATCCATACAATGGAATACTATTCAGCTGTAAAAAGAAACAAAGTACTGATACTTTGTTTGGCTATAACATTTTATTTAAGAATTCAGAACATGGGGATGGCTTCACTGGGGAATTTACCAAACATACAAAAAAGAACTTATACCAGTCGTTCTCAAACTCTTCCAAAAGACTGAAGAGGAGGAAACACTCCCAAAGTCATTCTATGAAGCCACTATCACCCTGATACCAAAATCAGACAAAGCACCAAAAAAGAAAATTACAGGCCAATATCTTTAATGAATATAGATGCAAAAATTCTCAACAAAATACTAGCAAACCGAATTCAAGAACACAAAAAAAAGATCATACAACATGATCAAGTTGGATTCATTCATCCCAGGGTCACAAGGATGGTTCAACGTATGCAAATCAATCAATGTGACACACCACATTCACGAAAGAAAAGACAAAACCACATGATCATTTCAACAGATGCAGGAAAAGCGTCTGATAAAATTCAACATACATTCATGTTAATAACTCTTATCAAAGTGAGTATAGAGGGAACATATCTCAACATAATAAAAGCTATTTTTGACAAACCCACAGCCAACATAATACTTGGTAAAAAGCTTAAAACCTTCTCACTAAAATCTGGAAGAAGACAAGGATGCCCACTCTCACCACTTCTATTCAACGTAGTATTGGAAGTCCTAGCCACGGCAATCAGAGAAGAAAAAGAAATAAAAGGTATCCAAGTTGGAAAGGAAGATGTAAAAATTGTCATTATATGTAGGTGACATGATACCATATATAAAAAACTCCACACAAAAACTACTAGAACTGATAAACAAACTCAGTACGTTAGCAGGATACAAAATCACCGTACAGAAATCTGTTGCATTTCTTTACACTAACAATGAAATGTAGAAAGGGAAAGTTTTTTAAAAATCCCTTATAAAACTGCATCAAAAAAGAAAAACACTTAGGAATAAACCTCACCAAGGAGGAGAAAGACTTATATATTGAGAACTATAAGACATTGATAAAGGAAACTGAAGCTGATTCAAAGAAATGGAAAGATATACCATGCTATTGGATTAGAAGAATTAATATTGTTAAAATGGCCATACTACCCAAAACCATCTACAGATTTAATGTGATCCCTATCAAATTACACAAAACATTTTTCACAGAACCAGAACAAATAATCCTAAAATTTATATGGAATCACAAAAGACCCAGAATTACCAAAGCAATCCTGAGAAAAAAGATCAAAGCTGGAGGCATAACTCTCCCAGACTTCAGACAATACTACAAAGCTACAGTAATCAAAACAGCATGGGCTTCCCTGGTGGCGCAGTGGTTGAGAGTCCGCCTGCTGATGCAGGGGACACGGGTTCGTGCCCCAGTCCGGGAAGATCCCACATGCCGCGGAGCGGCTGGGCCCGCGAGCCATGGCCGCTGAGCCTGCGCGTCCGGAGCCTGTGCTCCGCAACGGGAGAGGCCACAACAGTGAGAGGCCTGCGTACCGCAAAAAAAACAAAACAAAACAAAAAAACAGCATGGTACTGGCACAAAAACAGACAGATGGATCAATGGAACAGAACAGAAAGCCCAAAAATAAACCTATACACCTATAGTCAATTAATCTTTGAAAGGAGACAAGAATATACAATGGAGAAAAGACAGTCTCTTCAGCAAATGGTGTTGGGAGAGCTGGACAGCCGCATGTAAACCAATGAAGTTAGAACACTTCCTCACACCATACACAAAAATAAACTCAAAATGGCTTAAAGACTTTATATATAAGATTTGACACCATAAAACTCCTAAAAGAGAACATAGGCAAAACACTCTCTGACATAAATTGTAGCAATGTTTTCTTAGGTCAGTCTCCCAAGGCAATAGAAATAAAAGCAAAAATAAGCAAATGAGATATAATTAAACTTACAGGCTTTTGCAAAGCAAAAGAAACTATAAACAAAACAAAAAGACAAATTACAGACTGGGAAAAATATCTGAAAACGATGTAACTGACAAAGGCTTAATTTCCAAAATATACAAAAAGCTCATACAACTCAGTTACAAAAAAACAAACAACCCAATTAAAAAAATGGGCAGAAGACCTAAACAGACATTTCTCCAAAGAAAACAAATAGCTGGCCAATAGGCACATGAAAGGATGCTCAACTTCACTAATTATTAGAGAACTACAAATCAAAACTACAATGAGGTATCACCTCACACTGGTCAGAGTGGTCATTATCAAAAAGTCTACAAATAATAAATGCTGGAGAGGGAGTGGAGAAAAGGGAACCCTTCTACACTGTTGGTGAGAATGCAAACTGTTGCAGCCACCATGGAAAGCAGTATGGAAGTTCCTTAAAAAACTAAAACTAGAGTTACCATATGATACAGCAAACCCGCTCCTCATCATATATCCTGAAAAAAACTCTAGTTTGAAAAGATACATGCACCCCAATGTTCACAGCAGCACTATTTACAATAGCCAAGGTGTGGAAGCAACCCTAAATTTCCATTGACAGATGAATGGATAAAGAAAATGTGGAATACAATGGAATGCTACTCAGCCACAGAAAAGAGTGAAATAATGCCATTTGCAGCAACATGGATGGACCTAGAGATTATCACATTAAATGAAGTCAGAAAGAGAAAAACAAGTATCATATGGCATCATCTATATGTGGAATCTAAAATATGATACGAATGAACTTATTTACAAAACAGAAACAGACTCACCAACACAGAAAACAAACTTATGGTTACCAAAGGGGAAGGGGGATGTGGGATAAATTAGGAGTCTGGGATTAGCAGATACAAACTACAATATATAAAGTAAATAAACAAGTTCCTACTGTATAGCACAAGGAACTATATCCAATATCCTGTAATAAACCATAATGAAAAAGAATATTTATGTGTGTGTGTATATATATATTTATACACACACACACACAGACACACACACACACACACACATATATATATATAAATGAATCACTTTGCTGTACACCAGAAACTAACACAACATTGTAAATTAACTACACTTCAAGAAAAAAAAAAAAGAATTCAGAAAATGGGTGAACCTAAAAAACATTATGCTAAGTAAATGAAACCCAACACAAAAGACCATATTATCATATGAAATGCCCCTATAGGCAGTAGGTTAGTGGTTACCTTGGGGTGGGTCCGTGACTGACTACAAATGGACATAAAGGATCTTTTTAGGGTAATGGAAATATTTTAAAATTTGACTGTGGTAATGGTTGCAGAACCCTGTAAATGTAGTAAAAATCATTCAGTTGTATAATTAAAATGAAATAATTATATGGTATGTAAGTCATACCTCAATAAAGCTGTTAAAATTTTTTTTAATTTAAAAAATATTTTCCTATTTTTAAGAGTCATACACTGATATACTTATGAGTAGAATGTCACAATATCTATACCTAATTTAAAATATTTCAGTAATAAAAACTAAAGAGAGTTAAGAAAAGAAAAAAATTCCCTCTCTCATGTATTTCTGGTAGAGTAAAAAGTGGTAACACCTCTATGGAGGGCAGTTTGGAAATACATACTTATACAAATTACAAATACTTTTATTATTTTATCAGTAATTTTGTTCCTGAAGTTTATTTCAGATACAGGTGCATATGTCCAAAATGATGCATGTATATAAGGTTATTGGCTGCAAAATTGTTTGTAACAGTAAATAATTAAAAATAAGCCAAGGGATCACAATGAGAGATTTCATACATAAACCATGATACATCCACCCAATAGAAAACTTTACAGCAGTTAAAAAAAAAAAGAATAAGGATGTTCTCTAAGTACTGACATGGAAAGATTTCTAGAATACATCAAGTGAAGAAGTAAGATATAGAACAATGTTTATAATATGTTAACTTTTGTGTTAGAAAGGAATACAAAATAAAACCAATATTTGTATGTACATATGAAAAACAGTGGAAAGACACATAGTGGACAGAGAGGAAAGCAGTGGATAAGAAAGAAAGGTGAGAGCACTCCTTTTTATACTACTTTGTTATACTACTTGGCATCACTTTGTTATATTACTTAGTAATGTCACTTTGTTATATTACATTGTTACCTATATATATTTTAAGTATTATTTTGACTCTTATACTTGAATACATTAAAATTCAAAACAATGAAAACAAAAATTTTCCCTCCTCATTTAAAAAAGTGCTACATATGAAAATGCACTGGGTATTACTAAAACAATCCTTACAGAAAATTAACTTTTAAAAATAATGTACTTTTTTAGGACTTCCCTGGTGGCACAGGGGTTAACAATCCACTTCCCAATGCAGGAGACACGGGTTCAATCCCTGGTCCAGGAAGATCCCACATGCTGCAGAGCAACTAAGCCCGTGCACCACAACTACTGAGCCTGTGCTCTAGAGCCCGCAAGCCACAACTACTGAGCCTGAGCGCCACAACTACTGAAGCCCACATGCCTAGAGCCCATGCTCCGCAACAAGAGAAGCCACCACAATGAGAAGCATGCACATCGCAACAAAGAGTAGCCCCTACTTGCTGCAACTAGAGAAAGCCCGTGCACAGCAACAAAGACCCAATGCAGCCAAAAATAAATAAATTTATAAAAAAAGAAAACATAAAAATAATGTACCTTTTTAAAAAAGTAGAATTACTTTATATATTTTTTGTATCCATGTGATTTTTTTTTACTGGCTTATAATTTACATACAGTAAAATTCATCCTTTTTGTTGTACTGTTCTGTAAGTTTTGACGCTTATGTAACCACCAGCACAATCAAGATATTAAACAGTTCCACCACAACAAACATTCTACCGGTGTCCCTTTGTAATCAATCCTTCCCCCAACATGCAGGCAACCACTGATGTTTTTCATCCCTATATTTTTGCCTTTACCAGAATGTCACATAAATGAAATGATATGTTATGCAGACTTTTTAGTCTGCCTTCTTTCAACAGCATTAACAGATAACATATTTTAAAAAACAGACTGAAAATAAATGATCTGAGTATAAGAAATTTTAAAAATTCCTATGTTATTACTAAGAAAATAAAAGGAATAATAAAGATAAAACAGAAAATAATGAAAAACAAAAAACCAATACAGATGATTATTAAAAAAAGCAAACAGTAGGAATAGAAAGGAAGTTCCTTAACCTACTGAAGAAACCATAGCAAACTTAATGATGAAACTTCAGAAGTATTTCCATTAAAGTCAGGAAAAAGACAAGGATGCCCACTATCACCTCTACTATTCAGTGTTTTTCTAGTGAGCCTTACTATCCCCTAAACAAGAAGAGGAAATAAGATATAAAAATTGTCAAGGAAGAGAAAAAACTGCCCTTATTTTCATATTATATAATCATCTACATAGAAAACTCAAGGGGAAAAAGATGACATAAAAGAACAGGTTTTCTTTTGGTTTTTTTTCAGTACGCGGGCCTCTCACTGTGTGGCCTCTCCCGTTGCGGAGCACAGGCTCCGGACGCGCAGGCCCAGCGGCCATGGCTCACGGGCCCAGCCACTCCACGGCATGTGGGATCTTCCCGGACTGGGGCACGAACCCGTGTCCCCTGCATCGGCAGGCAGACTCTCAACCACTGCACCACCAGGGAAGCCTGAACTAACAGGTTTACCAAGATGCTGGATATGAGCTTACATACAAATCAGAAACATTAAAACAATAAATAAAATAAAAATCTAACACGAAAAACACAATAGCAACAAAAACTACAGTGTCAAATAAAGGTAACAAAAGATGTGCCAAACGCTGATGTAGAAAACTAAAAAACTTTTCTGAAGAGTATAAAAAAGATGTGAATAAACAAGAGAGATACATGTTTGGGGATAAGAAAACTCCAATGTAAGATTCCACTTCCCCACACTGATCAATAAATTCATAGGATTATGAAAGGAACTTAATGATCTAAGAATAACCAACAAAATTTTGAGAACAAAGAATGAAGCTGGCGTTCGGGTGGATTTGGTGTTATCAAATATTTTGCAGAGCTCAGTAATTAAATCAGAGGAATAGAACAATGTATTAAACAGCTGGGTAACAAGACCAGAAATAGACCCACCCATCCATAGGGACTTGAAAAATGGCAGAGGTGGCTCTTCAAACCAATGGGGAAAGGATTCAATAAACTGTTTTGGAATAAAAGTGGAAAAAATAAAATTATATTCATATTTCCAAAATAAAATACCGAGTCGATAAAAGAATTAAATGTAAAAAAAGCAAAACTAATACCACGATAAGAAATACAGAATAGATTTGTGACCTTAGCATGGGGAAAGTCTTTGTAAACAAGTCACAAAAAGCATATCCCATAAAAGAAAGGCAAAACAGATTGGGTCACAACAAAATATAAAACTACTTATAAGACAAGACACCATAAACACAGTTAAAGGATGAGCCACATGGGACTTCTGTGGTGGTCCAGTGGTTAAGAATCCATGCTTCCACTGCAGGGGGCGTGGGTATGATCCCTGCTCAGGGAACTAAGATCCTGCATGTCATGTGGTGCCACCAAAAATAATAAAATAAAATATTAAAAAAAAATAGATGAGCCACAGGCTCAGAGAAGATATTTACAACAAGTAAAAACAAAGGACTGGTATACAGAATCTCTTCTGGATATATACTCGTTATATAATATATATTTGTAATAATCTGCTGTCATTATTTTCTGTTTATATGAAGTTTATATAAAACTTACAAATCAAAAGGAAAATGAGTGACATGAACAAGAAGCTCACAGAAGAGGAAATAAAGAGTGGCCAACGGACATGAAAAGAGGGTTGATCTCAATAGTAATCAGGGAAATGCAAATTAAAGTCAGATACAAAATTTTTAAACCATCAAAAAATCTCAAAGTCTAATATTAATCAGGTACTGGAGTAAATGCTATTTGTCACACACTGTGAAGCACAAACTGTTGCAGCCCCTCTGGTAAGCAACAGGGCTGCATCTAGCAAAACTGAAAACCAGTCACTCCTCTTCTGGGAACACACCCTAGAAAAACTCTCATACGTGTACACATGTGGAGACATGTACAAGCGTGCTCATTAGGGGGACTACGAAAGTGGAAAATTCGAGGTAACCTAATTGTCTATCCATAAGATAACAGATAAATAAAAGCTGGTCTGTCTTCCAGTGGAATCCTACAAGATGGTTACTGGATTTGTACATAGTGTATCAATTTGAAAATAAAAAGTTGAGTAAAAAAATACAAGTTGAATGATTACACATATATAAAATACACCATTTAGATAAACAGTTTTAAACCACACACAAGAAACGGTAAGCTTTCAGAAGCAGCTATAAAACTATTTTTTAAAGGGACTGCAGGAACACCTTCCACCCTAAGCAGTGTGGGTGTCACTGTGAAAGAATGAAGGGGGTGTGTGGGGAAAACGGGAAAAAATAGATTAGACACAAATACTCTAAAATATTAGCAGCTGTTAATTCAGGGTGACAGAAAAATAGGCCTTCTCTTATATTTATCGCTTTCTTTGTAATTTAGATTTATCAAAACAGGAAAAGAAGCATAATAAAAATGCAGCTAGATGGCTCACCCTCAATCTTGTCTGCAGCACTTAATGGCTGTGTGACCTTGGAGAAGTTAACTTCTCAAAAGTGTCTCCTTCCAGATATAAATCATCAATACCAATTTACTTACTGTGAGGTTTATGTGGAGAACATGAATTAACCAGTCAGCACTAGGGCACTCTGTAGTTTCTGAAGTTAAACGACATTCAGCCACACAGATAAATGCACACACTATGAGGGCACAGAAATCAAGCTGGCCTAGCCTGAGATCTGGGATTGGCTCATTCCCTGACAGTGGGACCACAGGACTTCTTAGGAAGGCTGAAGTCTGACACTGTTCTAAAGCCCATGTCCCAGGGGAGGGACAGAAAGAAAAACCAAAAACATCAATGCACAGAAAAATATAAAAAGGCCCAATATGGACACTGTTATTTTATTACTGACTTCTTAAATAATAATGTCACATAGCACCGTCAACAAATAAATTATATTTATAATTTAAAAATAATTTCCATTTTATAAAAAATAAACTTGTGATTGTATTAACTGCACACGCATTCACCAACTAGATCCTAAATAATTTACATTAAGCAAACCATCTTCTCTGTCTTACAAGTTTAGCACAACACTGGGTGCACAGCAGGCCACCAGTAATTATTGTTGATTTGGTGGCTGATCAACAACAGCCGAAGAAACATCTCAAATAATAGAAAAGCCCAGAAAACCTACAGAGACAAAACAGTTGTCAGCTTCCAGATTTATTAAGTGTGCAAATGCTTTAACCATCAAATGAAACCACTGTCCTCAGAGAAGGAACCAACATCTCAGTTATTAAGCACAGAACTTTATGGCAGCCAAAGATGGCTGCATTTGTGTCTTATCTACAGGTGTTACAGAGCCTCAAAAGGGCTGTGGACCAAAAAACTGGAAATCATTCAAACTATTATTTTTTAATGGAGGGCTTTTCAGAGTTTTTAATGTTAATGTACATTCTCTGAGAAGAGGATATATTACGCAATGTTTCTCAAACTTAACTGAACAAAGAACCTATTTTAAGTTTCAGAGCCTCTGGCAGGACTAGAATTCTGCACTTTGGGAAACGCTATCCTAGAATATCTTTGTATTCACTGAATCACAAAACTAATTTTGATGATT
Organism: Phocoena sinus; assembly: GCF_008692025.1. Lineage (NCBI taxonomy): Eukaryota > Metazoa > Chordata > Mammalia > Artiodactyla > Phocoenidae > Phocoena > Phocoena sinus. Next base: position 40,671,566 of record NC_045766.1, read on the forward strand.
TAGTAAATAAATATTTAAGTAGTAGTTTGAAGTAAAAAAGGAAACCCAAAAAACTAAACAAACTGGTTTAACTACTTTGGAAAATTTTTTAGTGTTATTCACTGAGATATAACATACATGTACCCAATGACACGGCTACTACACTCTCAGGCAGAACACTCAACAACGTGTATGTCCATAAGGACACCAAAAAATGTTCACTAAAGTTTTTAATAGCACACTATTCATGAGAGCCCCAACCTGGAAACAACCCACAGTGGAAGAAAGAAATTTAGAGAACAGCACATTATACAAAATGAAAACGAACAAACTACATCCTCACATGACATCATGGAGAATCTCTCAACCATAAGGTTGAGCTAAAGAAGCCAGGTACATAAAGAACAGACACTATAATGCGATTTATACAAAGTTGAAAAGCAGGCAGAAGTAATCTAAAGCATTAGAATTCAGGACACTGGTAACTTCTGGGGAGAAGGAGGAAATATAATTGGGAGAGACTGGAGGGGACCTTCTGGGGTGTTGGCCATGTGCTGTTTCTGTACCTAGATGGTAGCTACAGGCATGTTCACTCTGATAATTTATCTTCTAACTTGCACGCTTTTCTTTCTGCATGCCATACTTCAACAGAAATGTAAAAAGAGCTTGGCAGTCCAATCAATTATCTGTTTATTCAGATACTATGTGCAATCAGTGCAGGCAGGTGTCCACACGATGTGCTGGCCCTGGATGCCCCAGCTATGGGAAGAGCACCAGGTACTAAGCCATGTCATCTTCAAGAGAGCCCACGAATTAAGGAGCTTTAAAGACCTTTACTGTTCACATTTCACAGGTGAGGAAACTAAGGCTTAGAAAGAGTCAGTAACTTGCCCAAAGTTACAGGCTGTAAGTGGTAGAGACAAAAATCAAACAGGACTCCAAAACTCATGTTCTTGGCCACTGCCCTTCCTATCCTGGGGAGTCTGCTGCAGCCCTCTTGACCAGAGCTGCTCTGAGTGGGTTTTAACTTCTTGCAACCATTGAACCTTGAGACAAACAGTAAAGCAGCATCACAGCCTTACCATCTTTACACTCAAGATTCACATTCTCAAAATCTGAAATATGAGTTACTAACAACAGTAATGAATAGTAACTAATAATTCATGCAGGTATGGACCTTTTATTTTGCATCAAAAACACACTGGGCACAAGAAAATAAACTGGGGAGTGGGCAGAGGGATCAGCTCAAATGCAAGGGCTCTAGAGATATGGAAAAGAGAGTTCAGTTACAGCAATGGTACAATTATTTAAGCAAAAATAACCTGATATTCTTTCCTGGGGTGCAAAAATGTTGGTTATTTTCTACAGAGTGAAAGTAAATTTAATTATTTAAAAAATATATAAAATGTTTCTAATTGCAAATGTAATACATGTTCATCAGAGAACTGTGAATGCAAAAACAAAGCACAAAGACAATAAAAGCTGAAAGATAATGTTAACATTTTTTTTTTTTTTGGCTGCACCATGCAGCATGCGGTATCTTAGTTCCCAGACCAGGGATCAAATCCGTGCCTCAATTTTTTTCCTTTTTATGGCTGAGTAATATTGCATTGTATATATGTACCACATCTTCTTTATCCATTCCTCTGTTGATGGACATTTAGGTTGTTTCCATGTCCTGGCTATCGTAAATAGTGCTGCAATGAACACTGAGGTGCATGTGTCTTTTTGAATTATGGTTTTCTCTGGGTATATGCCCAGTAGTGGGACTGCTGGGTCACATGGCAGTTCCATTTTTAGTTTTTTAAGGAACCTCCATACTGTTCTCCATAGCAGCTGTCTCAATTTACATTCCCACCAACAGTGTAGGAGGGTTCCCTTTTCTCCACACCCTAATGACTGTCATACAGAGTGAAGTCAGAAAGAGAAAAACAAATATCGTACATTAACCCATATACGTGGAAACTGAAAAAATTGGTATAGATGATCTTATTTACAAAGCAGAAATAGAGCCACAGACGTAGAGAACAAATGTATGGATGCCAAGGGGGAAAAAAGGGGGTGGGATGAATTGGGAGATTGGGATTGACATATACACACTATTGATGCTATGTATAAAATAGATAACTAATGAGAACCTACTGTATAGCATAGGGAACTCTACTCAGTGCTCTGTGGTAACCTAAATGGGAAGGAAATCCAAAAAAGAGGGAATATATGAAATCCAAAAAAGAGGAGATATATGTATACATATAGCTGATTCACTTTGCTGTACAGTATAAACTAACACAACATTGTAAAGCAACTATATTCCAATAAATATTAAAAAAAAAACAAAACATAAGGAACTCTTACAACCCAACAGCAAAAAAAAAAAAGATCCAATTAAAACATGGGCAGGGCTTCCCTGGTGGCGCAGTGGTTGAGAGTCCGCCTGCCGATGCAGGGGACACGGGTTCGTGCCCCGGTCCAGGAGGATCCCACATGCCGCGGAGCAGCTGGGCCCATGAGCCATGGCCACTGAGCCTGCGCGTCCGGAGCCTGTGCTCCACAACGGGAGAGGCCACAGCAGTGAGAGGTCCACGTACCAAAAAAAAAAAAAAAAAAAAAAACAAACCATGGGCAAAAGACTTGAATAGACATTTTTCCAAAGAAGATTTACAAATTTACAAAAGGCCAACGTGTATATGAAAAGGTGTTCAGTATCACTAATCATCAGGGAAATACAAATCAAAACCACAATGAGATATCACCCTACACTTGTTATCTCTTGTGTGTTTTTCATGGTAGCCATTCTAACAGGTGTGAGGTAAGAGTCCCACGTACTGCAAAAAAAAAAAAGAAAACATCCTGCCATTTGTAACAACATGGATGGACCTTGAGATCATTAGGCTAAGGGAAATAAGTCAGAGAAAGACAAATACTGCATGGTCTCACTTATATGTGGAATCTAGAAACATTTAATTCATAGAAACAGTAGAATGGTGGTTGCCAGGAACTAGGGGGTGGGAGAAATGGGGAGATGTTGGTCAAAGGGTACAAACTTCCAGTTATAAGAAGGTGCTCTGGGGAATCTAATGTACAATGTGTGGACCATTTAACAACAGTGTATTGTTAGTACTTGAAAGTTGCTAAGAGAGTAAATCTTAACTGTTCTCACCACAAAAACAAAAAACAACCCACGACCCCTGCAGTGGAAGCACAGAGTCCTAACCACTGGACTGCCAGGGAAGTCCCACAACGTTAACATTTTTGATGAAGATCTATCAAGCCTGTCTCTCCTCAGGAAAACATAAGCCCCCATCCCACCAGCTGCCACTGCCCTCATCCTATCCCTGTTTCAGCCACAAGGGCTTCCTTTCTGATCCCTGACTGTGTCAAACTCTTTCCCTCCCTCAGGGAGTCTGCCCTTGTTCCCCCTCTAACTCAAAAGTTAGAGGCTCTTGGAAAGTCTGGCTCCTTCTCATGCTTTAGGTCTCAGCAAAATGTCATTTAGGATAGTCCTTTCCTGGCCCCTTATCTCAAGTAGTTCCCCCAGCCCCTATCTTCTATCACATTCCATCACATTCACATGATTCTCCTCTAAGCCCTTAACCCTACCTGGAATTCTTCGCCTGTTTGTTGTCTGTTCCCTTCACAAGAATGTAAGTTCATGAAGGAAAGGCCTTGCCCATATTGTTCAACGCCATATGCCCAGAGCCTAGCACACAGTAGGTGCTTGATGGATATCTGAATATTGTACAAATGGTCTGGTAATGTGCTTTTATCCACTTAACATATTACAAAAATATTCCCAAGAATAAACTGAATCCAAAAGTAAATTCCTGAGTTTCTGTTAGACTATGCTTACTCTTCTTCAGCTATTTTCTAATACAAAGCCTTATTCTAATAGGCTGCACTGATTCTGATAACGTTCATTTAAAAATAAAAGATCCAGACAGGAAAAAACAAACACACAAACAAACAAACAAAAAACAAATTTCAATGAAATTCTGGGCCCAAGCATGGTAGATTCAGAGTCATCCAAGGAGAAAACGTAAGCTAGCTATTAAAGATAATTACTGGAAACTCCCTGGCGGTCCAGTGGTTAGGACTCCACACTTCCACTGCAAGGTTTGATCCCTGGTTGGGGAACGAAGATCCTGCCCGTAGCAGCAAAAAAAAAAAAAAAAAAAAAAAAAAAGATAATTACTAAACTGCTGCCAGTTGTGCAACATTCTGACTTCTCTGCATAAAACATGATACTACAAAGGAGTATAAATCCTAACTGCCTAAAAAAGGTCCTATGCATATAGGGTTTAATATAAAATGACAGGACTTCCCTGGTGGCACAGTGGTTAAGAATCCGCCTGCCAATGCAGGGGACATGGGTTCAATCCCTGGTCCAGGAAGATCCCACATGCCGCGGAGCAACTAAGCCCGTGCACCACAACTACTGAGCCTGTGCTCTAGAGCCCGCGAGCCACAACCACTGAAGCCCGTGCCCCTAGAGCCCGTTCTCCGCGACAAGAGAAGCCACCACAATGAGAAGCCCTCGTACCACAACAAGGACCCAATGCAGCCAAAAATAAAATAAATAAATTTATTTAAAAAGTACATATCCTCGAAGAAAATTTCCCTAGTAGTACCCTCTCAAACTGAACACATTAATTCATAAACAAAGCAATATAAAATTCTGTCATTCTTACCTCCTCCAATTATATTAGAAACAGACAGAACCAGTGATGTCTGACCACTACTTCTCTCTTCCCTTTTCTTTCTTAAGCCAGTGGTTCTCAAACTTTATTGCATATCATCATCTCTTGGAGAACTGTTATTATTATTATTTTTTTTTTCTTTTTGCGGTACGTGGGCCTCTCACCGCTGTGGTCTCTCCCATTGCGGAGCACAAGCTCCGGACGCACAGGCTCAGCGGCCATGGCTCACGGGCCCAGCCGCTCCGCGGCATGTGGGATCCTCCCGGAGAGGGGCATGAACCCGCGTCCCCTGCATCGGCAGGCAGACTCTCAACCACTGCGCCACCAGGGAAGCCCAAGAGAACTGTTATTATTATTACATCCACTGTATGCTCTCTGGAGAACTGGAGAACTACAAAATACATGAACCTTTTCAAACTGAGGTATGAGATATTTAAGAGGCATCAAGCTACTTTAAGGATTAAGCATATTGGATAAGACTTACATTTCTTCTTACTTTGAAGCACACAGTTGGAAGTATAATAGGGAATCAAATTTTATTTATTGAATGAATGAACTGCAACCACTACATGTGCATAATCTAATAATGCTTAAAAATGAAATATTCTTTACTCTGTCGGGGCAAACAAAGTTAACGTCAAAAAGAACTTGCTTTCTATCTTACCTAACTTCTTCATACTCCCCTCTCTCCGTAACTGTAGCAACAGTACCTGCCTGTTCCTGGCACTATAGTAAGTGCTTTGGAGACCTGCTCCTTAGTCAGGGGCTCACAGGCAGCAGAACAGGGCTGGAAATCCAGGTGTCCTCACCCCATAAGTGGGGTCTGGAACCTCTGCAGTACAATGCATCCTTCCTGACTTGTTTTTATCTCTCTAGTCTGATGTCTTCATACTTTCCTCCATGTAGTGAAGCACCTCTGTTCTTCCCCAGGGATAAAGAGTTGACAAAGCTAAACCACAAACTTAAAAAAAGGGAAATCCTAAATGCAAACACAGTTCAATCCCCAAGCAAATCATGCACAGCTCTTTCTAATTCTCACCCAAACAATTTTCAACAAGTCTCTTCCAAGTACACTTTTCAGCAAGGGCGGAATTGCTGAGGGGGAATAATGTTAGTGAGTTTACATTCCAAATAACTCTGAATAAGCTCCCACACTTCTGTAAACATTAGTGAACACTTCGACACAGAAGCAATGGCCATCAGGAGCCAGCAGAGTCGCTAAGAAAATTTCACCTGACTAACCTCATCTCCATATTCAAAAGGCTTCCTTGACCAGAAGATCAAGGGAAGCCTTAGATAACACACAAGAATTAAGCTTCTCTGAAGATGGCAGTGCACTGAAAGGTCCCTCTGAACAAAATGGAAAAAGCTGAGTCCAGTGGCAGTGCCTAGATGGTTCAAAATCGGCTGATCCATCTTGGCCAGTGGATTTTTCACAGCCAGTGTTTTGTTCAACACACGCCTCTTGGGCACAAGCTAGACTGTGAGAATACAGTATTGACCAAAACAGCCAAAGACCTGTCCTCCCATTTATGTTCTAAGGCTGTTAGAGCATCTTTGTCAACCTGGGAGAAAATCTCTAGGGTTTAATCACAGGCCTATCTTTAGCTTTTTCCTGTTTAATACTTCTTATGAAAGACAAATGAATATGGGTTTATTCAATTTTGAAGGCAAGACAAAGCAGGAAAAAATAGCAAATTCATTAGAAGATATAATTGCAATCTAAAAAGCTTTCAACAGGTTAGAATAGAGCCAAAGCAAGATGAAATCTGATGGGAAAAAATTTACTGTCCTATATCACAGTTCAAAAAACCAACTGCGTAAGAGAGGATGGGAGACCATTTTAACACCCGTCTAAGTTAGGAAGACCTAAAGGTTTTAGTTGAGTATGAATTCAGTATGAAGAAAGGTGATGGTGTAAAGGAATAACTGGAGAGTCAGGAAACAAGGATTCTAGTTCCAGTGGCTGGGGGAGGGGGCAAGTTATTGAATTTAGGGAGTTGCTTCTCTCATCAGAGTCTTTAAGGGATTGGGCCAGGATACCTCTCAGATCCCATCTAGCTCCACCATAACAAAGATAATGCTCACTTCTGTACACTGCTGTGTCCCCAGCACCTAGCACGGAAAGCATTCCCCAGGTGCTTGTAAATGAATGGCAGTGCTAACAGAAATCCTACAGGTTAGTACTATAATGTGCCTCCCTCCCCCAACACACACACTAAAACCCCTAACGCTCTCTTGGGTTCAAGAAAGAGAAAGGAGTCTGGGCAAAAGGGATCATAAACCCATAGCCACATATATGTTCCATTTTAAAAGGATCCTTGACAAGTTAGATTTATAGTTGAGAGGAAGGTTAAGGGGTTGGTTTCTCAACTCCCATAATAAGAATTGGATAAAGTAGTGGCTGAAGGAACTGAGGAATGTTCTGTTCTGGGTAAAACAAAAGCTTAGAAGGGCCATGGTAGATGCTTTCAGATATTTTGAACAATACATCAGTGTAACTCCAGAAGGCAAATGGAAGCCCAAAGATAAAAATCAGTGGGGGACTTCCCTGGTGGCACAGTGGTTAAGAATCCTCCTGCCAATGCAGCGGACACAGGTTCAAGCCCTGGTCCCAGAAGATCCCACATGCCACGGTGCAACTAAGCCCGTGTGCCACAACTACTGAGCCAGCGCTCTAGAGCCCGTGAACCACTACTGAGCCCGCACGCCACAACTACTGAACCAGCACTCTAGGGCCCGCGAACCACAACTACTGAAGCCCGCGTGCCTAGAGCCCGTGCTCCGCAACGAGAAGCCACTGCAATGGGAAGCCTGCGCACTGCAACGAAGAGTAGACCCCGCTCACCGCAACTAGAGAAAGCCTGCACAGCAATGAAGACCCAACGCAGCCAAAAAAAAAAAAAAAACCAGTGGGAAGGTTCAGTATAGATTACTAGAATGGGCTGCTCCTCACCAACAGAAATCTTCAAGCACCTGGCGGGAATGTTACAAAGGTTAATTCCTCACTGAGTTTTAAGTTATTTTAGATAACTTCTAAGGTCCCTTCCAACTCCAAGATTCCATGACTTTGTTATTCATATTTAAAATGTAGTATACAGAAAAGGTTTGGGACTTCCCTGGTGGTCCAGTGGTTAAGAATCCACCTTCCAATGCAGGGAACACCGGTTGGATCCCTGGTCGGGGAACTAAGACCCCACATGTCGTGGGGCAACTAAGCCCGTGCGCTCTAGAGCTCACGCACCACAAATAGACAGGAGCCTGAGTGCTGCAACAAAGATCCTGCAACTAAGACCCAATGCAGCCAAATAAATAATTGTTTTAAAAACCTTTAAAAAGAAAAGGTTTCATTTTGCATAAAATTTTAAAATTGTTCCATTTTTAAGAATGAATCTGAAGTACTCAATGAGTTTAAGAAAAACCCCCATACGAAGCATAACTCTCTGTGGTTGTTATACAGTTTTAGGTAGACAGTGAGTATAAATACCTAATGCTCCATTATTATTTCCCCATTCTGCCCTTGCATCCCCGGCTGGCTGCAGTGATACCACCCTCAGATATTCTGAGATGTATGGGAGAATGCCCTTCATTCTAGCCTCATTAAAATGGAAACCTCCAGCCTCTTGCGTGTTGAGGTAGAAGACACCTGGGTTTTTAAAAACCTGTTTTAAAAACACATATCATATACCGTTTGTAAACAAAGTATTTTATTGTAGGAATAACGATATATGGGAACACAGCGCTCTGCAACCATGGGCTCCACTAACTTTGGATCAAAAATATTTTTAAAAAAAATTCCAGAATGTTCCAAAATGCAAAACTTCAATTTGCCATGTGTGCTGGCAACTATTTACATATCACTTACATTGTATTTACAACATAACTAAACGTTATGTTTTACATAACATTTACTTTACATTAGGTATTACAAGTAACCTAGAGATGATTTAAAGTATATGAAGGATGTGCATGGATTATATGCAAATGCCATGCCATTTTAGGGACTTGAGATCGATTTTGGTATCTGAGGGAGTCCTAGAACCAACCCCCTGCAGATACAGAGGACAACTGTATTTTATAGATTTCTGGGCTTGCGGCATGTAGGATCTTTAGGCTGAGAAAGATGAGGAGAGGCCAAAAGTAGTAGAACCTGACAAGGAAAATTCATTTGAGATTTTCTCTTTGCTCCTGCCTTATCTGCACTTGTATCCAACACACACACAAAAATGTACTCTTTGTAATAAGTTAGACTTTTTTTTTTTTTTTTGCGGTACGCGGGCCTCTCACTGTCGCGGCCTCTCCCGTTGCGGAGCACAGGCTCTGGACGTGCAGGCTCAGCGGCCAAGGCTCATGGGCCCAGCCGCTCCGCTGCATGTGGGACCTTCCCGGACCGGGGCACGAACATGTGTCCCCTGCATCGGCAGGCAGACTCTCAACCACTGCGCCACCAGGGAAGCCCAATAAGTTAGACTTTTAAGCAGGTTTTTTTTTTTTAAGGTTAACTGGACTCTTGGGCTTAAGTCTGTATCACTTCTACAGCAATTTACAAAGCACATTTCACAACATGGTAAAATGGGTATCACTATCTCATTTTTCAGAGACTGGTGCAGCCCAGATACAAGCAGCCCTGGAACCCAAACTTAGGTTCAACTCCAAATGCTGTGCTCCGTCTCCAGAGCACAGTGCCTGTAGAAGAGCCCAACCTCACACCCAATCCCATAGCCTCTTGAGATTCCTGGGCAGGGAGCAAAGAATACAACAAAAGTGGACTCACTCTGCCCTGAGTGGTAGGCAGTCTGAGGGAGCCATGTAACGGAGCGGCCTATGGGAAGAGGCAACAGGAAAACCAGGTTCAGAGAAGCTAGGAAAACTGGAGCAGAGCAAAGATGACACAAGTCAGGCAGAGTAGCACCAAGGCTGCCTTGAGAGCTGGGCTGCCTGTCTCTGTTTTGCCACAAACAGCTTTACTCATTGGAGGAAGAGGACAGTGCAAGCTGCTCTAGTTAACACTTCTTCCCATTGTTGCCCTAGGTGAGTAGTATTACAGATCTTTGTCATCCTTGTCTGTCAAGCTAAGTTACTGCTTCCCTTGTCCTTAGCTATTTGAATGTATTTCATTCAGTCATTCGATATGCCAGACATGTGTTACAGGCTAGGCTGCCTGGCCCTCAAGTTGCTGACACCATGCAGAGCATGGACAGTCATGAAAAGGTTCATGACTCCAAGTTTTAGACTGAACATTATGAGCAAAGCCCACCTGGAGAAGATGGAGGGACACCCCCCCCCCCCCCCAGCCCCAGCTCAAATGTCTCCAAACCTGTGGACACCGGTCATGACAAGGTACTGAGTTTGCACTCTCAGAATGTGTAGATGCCCGCCAAAGTGCAAGTTATACAAATTATATCAGTTTAGAGAATGAAACTATTTAATACTGAGATAAGAGTTGATTATAATTATTTCTCTCAGCAAGTGGGTAACTCCGTTCTTGAAAACAAATTCTGTTACCGAAATAATAGCCAAATATAGCTCCAGATAAGAGACATGGTTGGAGCCCTCACTGTCATGCTGGTAGTAGGTGGTTGCAGACTTGTGAAATGTTTAACGGGAGCAGTACTTCCTTAATTCAAACTTAAAAGAGCCTACTTAAAGTGCACTGCTTTGGAGGTTAGCAGAAATCTATGTTCTAGCCTAGGAGTGGGCAAACTTTTTAAAAGTAAAAGGCTAGGGCTTCCCTGGTGGCGCGGTGGTTGAGAGTCCGTCTGCCGATGCAGGGGACATGGGTTCATGCCTCGGTCTGGGAAGATCCCACGTGCCGCGGAGCGGCTGGGCCCGTGAGCCATGGCCGCTGAGCCTGCGCATCCGAAGCCTGTGCTCCGCAACGGGAGAGGCCACAGCAGAGAGAGGCCCACGTACCGTAAAAAAAAAAATAAAAAAAATAAAAGGTCAAATGGCAAACATTTTCTGTGGGCCACATGGTCTCTATCCCAGCTACCTGATTCTGCCTTTGTAGCGAAAATGGAGCCGTAGACATTATTAAACATATAGATGTGACTGTGCTCCAATAAAACTATTTTCAAAATGGGCTGCTGGTCTGAAAGTGTTTGTCTAGCCCCATGAAATGGCATCTCAGAACAGCAACAAAACCTCCTAAGGTCTCCCTTCTCTATGTTTCCTCATTACCCCAGAAGGCTATGTCACTGAAAAGGGGATCCTAGTGCTTGCAACATGTTCCCTACATGAAATGGTTCCTGGAGGGTAGCAGGGCTGAGAAGTATTAAACTAGGCTGTGGATGCTATAAGGGGACAACAAAAGGCCTTGACTTCCTGACTAACTACCTGTGTCAGGGTCAGATCCACACAGAATAGGAAACAATCTACTCTAGCTCTGTTTTTTATTCCTTAATTTCTCAGTTTCAAGGAGTGCAAGTTACACCCCTAGCCAAATCTTCTATCCTGTTGCCTCTCAGTGTCCCACACTACAGACTGTTCTGCGGCTTCATCTCCCCCTCACCTAGACATGCCCCCTACAAGTTGCTTCTAACTTATACCATCGCCTTCCCTCTTCTAATTCACAATGTATCAAAAGCTCCGATTGCAAAAGCAAATCGATATTGATAATATGCAACTTTTTACTAAAGCAAAATCATTGCTCATAGTCCAAAAAAAGATATCTGCCAAAGAACCTGCTATTAAATGAACTGCAACTTTTGAATTTATCTGCTGTGCCACGTCATTTCGTCAAGAGCATCCTGTTTGACCCTCCAGTTTTGACCTCATTCATGAAGCTGTAGTGTGTTTATCTACTACACAGTGAGCAGGGATGAGCAACGATAGCTGTTTTCTGATGTAACAGAGAAGCATATTTGGCCTGGACATATTATGGTTGCAGAAGGAATAAAGGCATTTCCTAAAATGGGATTCTACCTGTATCATCCAATGGTGGACAGAACAGAGCTGGAGACTGGGCACAGAGACAAGGCAAATCATTTGAAAGGGAAGGAAAAGAGAGAAAAGTAACCACTGGTGTATTTTCTTAGGGATAAAGACAGTTGAGTCTGATCTTGAGTTGAATATGACCACTAAAATAAGTTTATATAGTTAAGTTTTCCTGAGATACCATGGTATTTTAATAATGATTCAATTTTTTAAAAAATATATAATCTAAAATAGTTTAATTGAGCTTAACTCTTCCAACTCCTCAAATCCTTTAGGGAAGAAATATACTAGAATATATAACAAAACATGTAGCTGCATAAATGATCCTTAAAATCTTATAAAGGAGACTATTATGGTCAATTTTAACCGATAAGGATAATTTCTCAATTAAAATAAGAGGAACTTACCTGTAGAATTTCAGATGAGACTAAAACACTAGCTGAAGTTTTTTGTTTTCCGTATTCCATGCTTTAATTAAAAGATATGCCGTGCACTACTGAACAGAAGAACAGAAAAAGAATATATCTCAGTCATAACTTAACAACATTGGGCATGAGACATCTAAAATTAATGTTCTATAGCTAGCAAGCTGCTATAGGAGCAAACCATTATATATCAACATTCTTTTCATTTTTGGAAAAGCTTTGATCCTCTCTTCTTCCTCCTTGCTCTCAAATCACTTCATGCATCTCATCTGGAATTATACTTGGCCACTGTCTTGATAACAGGCTTTATTTTCAGGACTGGAATTACCCAACAACCATTCATTTGAATGAACTTTCTAGTCAGGAGAAAAAAAAAAAAGGTCTTAGACTCTTATCTCTAAATAGTAAATAGTTCCCTTCTCTACACTGATACAGGTTCAATGTATGCTTTTATCAGGCATCAACACATTCTGAGAGCACAAAATCAGCTCCCTACCTCTGTCTAAGCCGCCTGGGGAAAGCTAAAACACAAAGCTGTTCCCAGGTGAAGACTGCAAACTCAAATCTTCCTCACCTCTGAAAACAGAAAAGAAGACATGGTTTGGTAATTTGTTCCTTATTGAAAGCTCTACCTGACAAACCAGCCACCTCCTAAACGCTGGTACTAAGTGCAAAACACATGAAGGAGAGAAAACCGTCTCTGCTTTGCACATTCTCCTTCCTACAACAGTGGAAGAGAGAAAAGAAACACGGAATGCCACTCGTGCTTGCTGCTGGCATCATTCCCTATTGCTTGAAAAGTGAGGCTCCATTGCACCTTAAAGATTTCCTTTAAAATGCCTTGTATGCTTGCTAAGACCCCTTTTAAAAATCTTGTAGCCCTAGCCTCTTCGGGTTTCCTCCTCTCTCTGGCCAATTCGCCCATTCTCCTCCTTAGGTCCACATCCCTCCCAACCCCTCCCCAGGAGGAACAAGCTTCCCACAATTCGGCTGCTGGGCCCTTCCCTAACTCCTTGTCAAGGCTTTACCCCAGGCCTGCTTGGGGAATCCGACACCGAATCACCGTCCCCGTCCGCTCCCCCGCCGACCCGCCCAACTTGCTTCCTGATGCTCCCCGAGGAGACGTGAAAGGGAGTAGTCTGCGCGCTGGGGCAGAGCAAGGTGGACAGCGTGCTCCTCGCAGCCTCGGCCTGGCCCTACCACGCACCCCGGCGCTCCTAGGTGTCGCCCGCGGCCCCACCTCCCGCGCTCACCAGGTTGGGGAACGAATAGTCGCGGAGGCCCAAGCGTCTGGGCGCGGCCGCTCGCGGCTCAACCCCGACCGCGCTCTGGGAGAGGGCCGGAGGAGTGGGCGGCGCCGCCCGGCCCGCCTCCCGGCCCAGCTGCCCGGGCCTCGGTGTCCCGGAGGAGGGCGCGTCACCGGCGGAGCAGGTCCCAGCGCCACGCCCGCCACCCAGTCCGAGGGCCTCCGAGGCCTCCGCGCCGCCCCAGCACCCACCCCGGACCACACTCACCACCCCCCCGCGCGGCGCGCACCGTGCTCCGACGTGGGCGGATGGCCTAAGCTCCAGCCCTGCGCGCATACGCAGCCTTACCGCAGCCGCACGCGCGGCCGGGCGCGCGCAGACCACGTGCCGAGCCCTAACCCCCTTGTCCTCTCGCTCGCACGCGCGCACGCACGCGCGGGCCCTGACCCCCTAGGAGGGCGGCGTCGCGCGGCACCCAGGCCTCCGCGCTGATCCGGGCGCGACCTCGGGATTCTCGGCTTCACCTTGCATTTCATGCACCGGGCTGCTAGGTAGTCATTTTACATTTGAGCTTGGCAGCGGTTAGTCGATGGGCTGACCTCGGGAAGGATTTCGTTGAAGACTCGCTTCTCTTTGTCCCGGCTTGCCCTGTTTTCAAGTTGTGTAAGTGCCCGGCCTCGCGGCAGTCCGGGAGGTATTTACTTATTAAAATTCGCACAGAGCTATGAAGGGAAGAAGACATCTTGGGAAGTTCTTTGCTCTTGCAGGCGAAATGCGCGTTCTCCAAGAATCAATAGGAAAAGAAGGCTGGGGATACGTCGGGGTTGCAATGGTCTGGGGTGTGAACAGTAGTCCCGGGAGTCGCATGCTCTCGAGAAATGCCTCTCGAAACCCTCCTTTGGTCTGGAGAATTCAAAGGTCTGTCCCACCCTAAGTTGTCACTAACTGTTGCTTCTTGGGAGGAACGGAGAAGCTTTGAGGCGCGGGAGCTGAGTGTGCTGTATGGGCTCTGGTTGCACCGGCCTCTGGGTGGAGGTTGTTGCATTAATTCAGAAATAGTATTTACTCTCCTCTCTCGGCACCCCTGAAACAGTGCCATCTGAAAACAGTTCCCCATTCAGGCCGCTTGTCTGTGGCACAGTGAAAAGGTCGGCAGAGGCATCACGGTGTGAAAAGTTGAAAGAATAGTTCAGTGAACAGCCATGTACATTCCTCCGAGAATGAATAACTCAACGTTTTGCGGTAACTGCTTTCTTTCTCTCTCGCCTAAGTAAAGACAAAGACATTCTCCTATGCAACCACATAAGAAACTAAATTACATCTAAGAAACTTAATAATTTGACATCACCTAATATCCAGCCCATATGCAAATTTCTCCAGTTATCAAAAAAAGTCATATATTGGTTTTGTAGAAAGGTAGTCCCATGGCGTCCAGTTCTTATTTAAGGGTTGCAATATCTTCTCTTACCGAATGGATGATAAGACAAGTCTCAGGACTTTCTCTTTTAAGTTTCCTCTGTTTCCTGAATTGTCTATTTAATCTTTTTTTTATTGTTTTAAGCTCTTTCAAGTTAAAGACTTTTTTTCAAATTTGTGTGGATCTCTGCCTAACATTTACATTAAAGACTGCTGCTAGTCAAAAGAATAAAAAGAGTCCTGTGAAGATTCATGCATTGTATTTGTTATGGTTGTCTCTTTTTTTTTTTTTTTGGCGGTATGCGGGCCTCTCACTGGTGTGGCCTCTCCCGTTGCGGAGCACAGGCTCTAGACGCGCAGGCTCAGCGGCAATGGCTCACGGGCCCAGCCGCTCCGCGGCACGTGGGATCCTCCCGGACTGGGGCACGAACCCGCGTCCACTGCATCTGCAGGCGGACCCTCAACCACCGCACCACCAGGGAAGCCCTGGTTGTCTCTAATGCAGAGCAATCCTCCACCTGTTTTGTTTTTGTGGTATTAACTTTTTAAAGAGTCTAGGCCAGTTATTTGGCAGAGGGTTCTACTTTCGCCATTTGTCTGACCTTGTTTTCCTCCTGATGTCATTTAGTTTTTTCTCTAGATCCCATATTTCCTGTAAGCTCGAAGGAAGGTTGAGAGCTTTGATTAGATGGCAAGAATCCTTCTAAGATGGCACACTTTATGAGGTGCTCTTATTGTTTTCCATCAGCAAGAACATAATAATAAATATTAAACCCCTGTTATTTTTATATGCATAATATTAGGTTGTCCCAGTATCAGTGGTCACTGAAATCTGAAGTGTTCTCCAGATTTCTCTATTAAACTACATTTTCTCTTTTGTGGTTAATAGGTAATCTGTGTGGTGGAGACTTTGGATCTGTTTGGAGGAGAAAGTCTTAGATCCCTGCAAGGAGGACATGGGTTACAAATCCATTCACCTAGGTGGATAGAGTAATCATCTGGATCATTCTGGTACCCAGTGTTAGGCGCTTCATTGAATTAGGTACTAGCTTCATTCAAAGAACAGTAAAACTCTGGACTCTGGAGTTTGGGCCACTGTAGGGTTCCTGTGGATAATTCTGGTAGAAACAGTGATACTTTCTACAGGGTCTTGTGATGTCTGTTTTAAGAAGGCTTGATAAAATCCAAGAGGAGTTTCCTATATGTAACTGGGCATACCTGAAACTAAACCCCCAGTTCCATTCTAACAACAGAAACAAATCAAGAATATGTAATACTCTGTGTAAACTCTGTCTGTGATCACCTGGTCTCTGGCTCATATCAAACGTCTGGGGGTGTGAGCTCATCCATTTAAGCTTATAAGCCCCACTGGGTGAGATCTATGTCAAGTTTACTCTGTATAACAATGACCACTTCAGCTCCCACAAGAGGAGTCTCAAAGGGCATCTTCTATTCCATAGACAAATGTAGGATTCTAAACAGAGAGCCTGGATCTCCACTCTTATAATTTTTAGTGAGTCAGTCAGTGGATCATATCAGTGGTTTTTGTTTGCATCAGCAAATTAGTGTCGGCTCATGCCTCTGCCAGTTGATCTGAATTTCATCAGTCAGCTTTCTAAAAGTCCAAGGCAGAAGCTGCAAGGCAGAAGCTAGACTTGAAAGTTATGTTGCATCATTTTTGTGACATTTTATTGGTCAATAGGAAGCATAGGACTGTTCAAGATTCAAGGGGAGGGGATCAGACAAGGCATGAACACGAGGAGATGAGGCTCACTGCGGAGTCAGAGGGAAAATATTTGGAAAGGAGCTACCACACTGCTCTAGGCCAAATGCAAACTTAGATGTGTAGTATTGATCATAGTGGTGCTTTGCTCAAAATCAGGTGGGTCTGGATCATCTATTTAACTTCAAGCCTCATCATAACCACCCATCCCCAACTGTGATCTACACATTTACATGAGGACTATAAATATGGGCCCCCATTTCTTTTTTTTTAATCAATTAATTTATTATTTAAGTTTGGCTGCGTTGGGTCTTCGTTGCCACGCACGGGCTTTCTCTAGTTGCGTCAAGCGGGGGCTACTCTTCGTTGCGGTGTGTGGGCTTCTCATTGCGGTGGCTTCTCTTGTTGCGGAACACGGGCTCTAGGTGCGGGAGCTCAGTAGTTGTGGCTCACGGGCACTAGAGCACAGGCTCAGTAGTTGTGGTGCACGGACTTAGTTGCTCCGCAGCATGTGGGATCTTCCTGGACCAGGGATTGAACCCATGTACCCTGCATTGGCAGGCAGATTCTTAACCACTGCGCTACCAGGGAAGTACACCCTCCCCCGTTTCTTTTTGTTTACAGATTTCTTGGTTCAACTGCTTCTCCCTTACAAAAGCATTGTTTTTATGTTTTTTTTTTCCCTATGGGAAGGAGAAAGAATAGGGGCCTGAAATGTACATTTAAAAATTATTTATGGTATTTTGGAGGTTCTCTGAAAATAATAGAGGTGGAAATAGGAGTTAAAATGGGTGTACAACAAAATTATTTGTGGATAGTAACAGTGTAAGTCTAGGCACTGGACTTCTTTGACACTGTGTAAATATTCAGATCTGAATCCCTGGTTGTGATTCTTTTTCTGGCTCCAGCCGTGGCAGGTAGCTGTGCCCTTTGCAAAGGGTAAAGTGATTGCTACCTGCTGATGCCTTTATCACAACCATTCTTCACCTCACCTTGGCTGACAGTTCACCTCGCTAAGTAAAGGAAATCCATTGGTAACAAAACTAGGAAGGCTCCATTGCAAATAGAGTAATATACGGAAAAAAATAGACCTCTGTATTTGGAAGGATGCTTTAGGACACTGATATTATATCTTACAAATTCTGTATTTTTATTTTTGAAAAGTTATATTCCGATACCTGTTTTTAAAATGTTTTGAATGTCCTATGAATAATGAGTGGATATATGTGCTCATAGATGGCAAAACCTCCCTAGGATGCAAAACAGAGCCATGGACAGCAGACTAGGGGGATGAAATCCTCTCAAGTGAAATGATTGGGAAGAAAAGGTCCAAAACCTTCGAGAGCTTATTTCCTTCGAGGCAGTTTCCTTGTTCCTTGTGTAGCGTTTATTCAGCTTGTGATTCAGTTATCTATTGCATCTCATATATTAAAAATATCCATTTAATATTTCTCACGATTCTGAGGGTTGGTTGGCTGACTCCTCTGTGGTTTTGTCTGGATTTACTCACACAGTTATATTCAGCTATAACAGGGGCTGGCAAAAGTTTCTGTAAGGGGTGGTAGATCGTGCATATTTTAGGTTTTGTGTCTGTTGCATATTCTTCCCTCAGTACTAGTTTATAGGTGTCTCTGCTAAGAGATATCAGCTCCTTGAAGGAAGGACCACGCCCTACCACTGCCTTGCTGTGATATATCTTCAATAGTTAGGTACGGAATTTAATTAAATAGCCTAACTAAGGTTTAACATCAGGTTATTTGCTTACTTCACAAAAGCAAAACTAATTTAAGAATCTTGCACATTACCTCCAAATTCTGGAAGAACAGCAGGCATCAGAGAGTTACGTTTCACACCCAAACACTGTCTAATCAATCAGATAGTTAAACTTCCTAGCAGTTTTCCAAACATATAATCAAACGTTAGGAAGCAGTATGCTTAATGACAAGTTTGAACTAGCAGTCAGCTTTAAGGACATACTACATTTTAACTCTGTGTCTGCAGATGAAAATCAAAATGTAGCAGCATAGGGAGCTCAGCTTGGTGCTCTGTGATGGCCTAGTTGGGTGGGATGTAGGTGCAGGCGGGGAGGTCCAAGAGGGAGGGTATGTGTATGCGTATGACTGATTCACTTCGCTGTGTGGCAGAAACTAACACAACATTGTAAAGCAATTATACTCCAATAAAAAAAATTAATAAGTGGAGGAGGGGAGAATGTTAAAAATCTGAGCCCATTAAGAATGAGGTTAAGGGGAGAAAAACAAATCCAATAAATATACGCTA
The DNA here is from genome assembly GCF_008692025.1 of Phocoena sinus. Lineage (NCBI taxonomy): Eukaryota > Metazoa > Chordata > Mammalia > Artiodactyla > Phocoenidae > Phocoena > Phocoena sinus. The sequence goes on from NC_045766.1 coordinate 40,690,269, forward strand.
TCAAGTAAAAAAAAAAAAAAAAGTAACAGCAGTTTGGAATATATGCTATGTATGTTCCAAGGCAGAAGTAATTCTGGAGAGGGTTTCTAATCTACAGTAAATGCCGCTACTAATTGCTTAGTTGAATTTTTTAATATGTGTTTTCTCCCAGATCTCATTGTAACTCCATCTTCTTCCACTTGATGGAAAGCTTTGACAATTTATTATGTTTAGAAGCAGCTGGGGTGTATTTCTAATTGATGATTTGTTATCCTGTATTTCTTACTTGACTATCCACATTTTTCATTCTCTTCAGCATTTTCCTCCAGCATCTCCTGTCTCACTGAACTAGATGGATGGTGCTCCTTTTGTGCAAACACAGGCAGTATTTCAGTCCCTCCGCTGCTTCTTCCTTCCATCAGACCTCAGATACATACAGGACCGATGCTAGATAACATGTATATGGCACTTAAACATTAACAAAGTGTATTCACATATCTGAGTCAGTTGATTATTAATACATCAGTCCTGTAGGACAGATGCTACCACTACCTTCATTTAGCAGGTAGGGAGACTGGTGAACAACTGTCCCAGAATACTTCAAGAATGTGTCCAAGCCAACTTCAGTACCTTCCCATAAAATCTGTTTATTCTTCTGGATTTGGTTAAAGCAGCCCCATTTATCAGTCGCCCAAGTCTGACCCTCAATTCTTCCCTCTCCATTACTCCACATGTCCAGACAGCCACCAAGACCCTGTGGATTTTCTCTCTCTGAGACCCTGACCTTCTGATCCTCTGCTCCCCCAAAAGCCTCACTTCTCACTTGGGTTTGTGTCAGAGCTTTCTGTCTGCTCCCCTGACTTCTGAGTTGCCTATCTAGTCCTTCACATTACCACGAGGGCTGTCTTCCTCAAACCCAGATCTTTCCATGCACTTCTGGTTTTAAATGGGTCAGTGGTTCCCCACAGGCACAGTCTAAAGGGTTACAAAGCTCATGAGACTGAGGAACTGAATTTTTAATTTTACTTAATTTAAATTAATGTAGCCGCTATATTGAACAATAAGGCTAAGTGGCCACCATATTGAACAATGCAGATCTATGTGAATCCCTTTTTGTCTGTCAAAACTCAGTTCAAACATGGCTCAGCCTAAGGACCAGCTACACAATTTGTGGAGCCCAGTGCAAAATGAAAATGCAGGGCCCCTTGTAAGAAATTATTAAGAATTTCAAAACAGCACCAGCAGAGCATTAAACAAAGCACAAGGCCTTTCTAAGTGCAGGGCCCTGTGTGACTACACAGTTTCCATGCTCATGCAAATGGGCAGTAGAAAAATTCACAAAGGGTATGAAGAAGCAATTTACAGGAGAGGAAATCTGCATGGCCAGTAAATATCTGAAAAGATGCACATTTTCATAGGAATAAGGAAATGCAAATTAAAGCCACAATGAGACACAGTTTTATACCTACTCATTGCCAGAAATTTTAAAGTCCAATAATATTAAGTTGTCAGGTAGTAATCACTGCTGATGATCGTATAAATCACTTATCTAATAAATTGAAGATGTGCATATCCTGTAAACCCGCGGTTCCTCTCTTAGATGTCTTCCCTGGAGAAACATGCACATGTGCACAAGAAGGTGTGTACAACAATGTTTATGACAGCTTTCTTTTAACTGAGAGGCATCTGAAACACACTAATATGCACAAATGGGAGGATTGATAAATAAATGCAGCATGTTTTAGGAAGAATTTCATGTAATAATTAAAATGGATAGATTAATTAGACTTATATCTCTCAGCTTGGATAAATTTCAAAAATATAATGTTGATCAAAGAAAGCAAGTTCCAGGGGCTTCCCTGGTGGCGCAGTGGTTGAGAGTCTGCCTGCCGATGCGGGGGACGCGGGTTCGTGCCCCGGTCTGGGAGGATCCCACGTGCCGCGGAGCGGCTGGGCCCGTGAGCCATGGCCGCTGGGCCTGCGCGTCCGGAGCCTGTCCTCCGCAGCGGGAGGGGCCACAGCAGTGAGAGGCCCGCGTAACGCATAAAAAAAAAAAAAAAAAAAAAAAAGAAAGCAAGTTCCAGAAAGGCGTTATTTATGAATATGTTTTACAAATGTGAAAAACATAATTATATTATTGTTTGTAAATACATATATATATTGTAAATATATATGTATTATAAATTTATATATGCATTATAAGTATATATATCATATATAGTAAACATATACAACCAAAGCACAGGAGTGATTACCTCTAGTGAAGGGTAAGGGGACAGAGACTAGGGTGGCACAGGGCACTTCACTGAAGCTACAGTGATTTATTTCTTAAAAAAATAATCACTTAACTGAAATACACACAGACACACAAAGAAAATAATGCAAGTAGTAGAAGAAAGTGTGAATGAATTGCTATATAACATAAGAAAGGGAAAACCCCACAAAATATGACTCAAAATGAAGAAGCAATAAAAGATTCATAAATGCATTTATACATAAGCTTTTAAAAGAACACTTTTCATGAGGAAAAACTATAAGCAAGTAAAAAATCCTGACAACTTGGAGAAAATATTTGTAATGTCTATCATTAGAGGGCTAATATTTTCCCCAATATTTCATTATGAAAATTTTCAAACATACAGCAAATTTGAAAAAATTTTGTAGAGAACACGCACCCTCTAGATCCTACCATCAACATTTTACTTGCCTTATCATGTATGTAATTTATCTCTATCCATCCGTCAATCTATATTATTTTTTGTTGTGTTTCAAAATAAATCACAAACCGGTATATTGATGCATGTATATTATTAACCAGAATTCAGTATTTGTTTAAGGTGTTCCTTGTGATATAAAATTTAAATAGAATGAAATACACAAATCTTAATTGTACATTCTCTGATTTTTGACAAATACATATACCTCTGTGACTGAAACCTCGACCCAGAAGGCTAATATTAGTAATATATAAAGAGCTCCTAAAAATTGAGAGAAAAATGCCAGCAGTGCAATAGAAAAATGAGTAAAAAGTATGAACAGACAATTCCACAGAAAAAGAAATACAAATGGCCTTTAAACACACGAAAAGGGGGCTTCCCTGGTGGTGCTGTGGTTGAGAGTCCGCCTGCTGATGCAGGGGACAGGGGGTTCGTGCCCTGGTCTGGGAGGATCCCACATGCCGCGGAGCAGCTGGGCTCGTGAGCCATGGCCGCTGAGCCTGCGCATCCGGAGCCTGTGCTCCGCAACGGGAGACGCCACAACAGTGAGAGGCCCGTGTACCGCAAAAAAAACAAAACAAAACAAAAAAAACCACACACGAAAAGGTGCTCAGCCTGCCCATCGTAAGAGAAATATTTTACAATGAACAATGTGAAAAGGAAATTAAGAAAACAATTCCATTTATTTTATTCAAAAAGAATAAAAATACTTGGGAATTAACCAAGTAAGTGAAAGAGTTGTATACTGAAAACTATAAAACATCACACAGAGAAATGAAAGAAGACACAAATAAATGCAAAAAACATCTTGTGTTCATGGAATGAAAAATTTAATATTGTTAAGATTTCAGTACCACCCAAAGTGATCTACAGATTGAATGCAATCCCTATCAGAATCCTAACATTTTTTGCAGAAAAATACATCTTAAAATACATGTGGACTCTCATGGGACCCCAAATAACAGAAACAATCTTGAAAAAGAAGAAAAATGTTGTAGGTCTCACACTTCTGATTTCAAAACTTATTACAGAGTTACAGTAATTAAAACACTGTGAACTGGCATAAAGACAAACATATAGACCAATGGAATAGAATAGAGAGCCTAGAAATAACCCCCCATATATATGGTCAGACGATTTTCAACAAGGGTGCCAATACCATTCATGGTGAAAGGACTTTTTCAACAAATGGTGCTGGGAAAACTGGATATCCATTTCCAAATTAATGAAGTTGGACCCTCATCCAACATCATATATAAAAATTAACACAAAACTGGGAATTCAGTGGTGGTCCAGTGCTTAGGACTCTGTGCTTTCACTTCAAGCACCCGAGTTCAGTCCCTGGTCGGGGAACTAAGATCCCACAAGCTGTGTGTCGTGGTCAAAAATAAATAAATAAACAAACTCAAAATGGATTGAAGACCTATACATAAAAGCTACAACTATAAAAACTCAGATGAAAACAGAGAACAATCTTCATGACATCAGATTTGGCAATAATTTCTTTGATATGGTACCAACAGCATAAGTAACAAAAGAAAAAAAAGACAAATTGGACTTCATCAAAATTAAAAACTTATGTATGCTAAAGGACACTATCAACGGAGTAAAAAGGCAGTTCACAGAATGAGAAAAAATATTTGCAAATCATATATCTGATAAGGATTAATATCCAGAATATATAAAGAACTCCTAAAAGTCAACAACACACACACACACACACACACACAACTCTAGTTCAAAAATGGGCAAAGGACTTGAAAAGACAATTCTCCAAAGAAGATATACAGATGACCAATAAGTACATGAAAAGATGTTCAACATCACTAATAATGAGGGAAATGCAGATCAAAACCACAATGAAATACCACTTCAGACCCATGAGAATTGTTATTATCAAAAAACCCAGAAAACAAGTGTTGACAAAAATGTGGAGAAATTGGATCCCTTGGGCGTTGCTGGTGGCAATGTAAAGTCATGCAGCTGCTGTGAAAAAAAAATATGACAGTTCCTCAAAAAATTAAACATAGAATTACCACATGATCCAACAATTCCACTTCTGAGTATATTCAAAAGAATTGAAAGCAGGGATTTGAACAGATGCTTATAAACTAATATTCATAGCAGCACTATTCACAATAGCCAAAAGATGGAAACAACCCCACTGTCTATCAATGGATGAATAAATAAACAAGATGGAGCATATGCATACTATGGAATATTATTTAGCCTTAAAAAGGAGTGAAATTCTAATACATGCTACAGCATGGATGAACCTTGAGGATATACTGTTAAGTAAAATAAGCCAGACACAAATATACAAATATTGTAAGATTCCACTTAACATGAGGTACCTAGAATACTTAAATACATAGAGACAGAAGGTAGAACACAGGTTACCAGGGAATGAGGGGAAGGAGGAGTGGGGAGTTATTGTTTAATAGGTATAGAGTTTCAGCTTAGGATGATGAAAGTTCTCTAGATGGACAGTGGCGATAGTCAATGTGAACATACTTAATGCCACTGAACTGTCCACTTAAAAGTGGTTTAAAAGTTAAAACTTATGTATATTTTACTACAATGAAAAACATTTTAAAAAGTAAAAAATAAATTAAAACAAAGAAATGCTAGTTAACACTGCACTGAGATGCCATTTCTCACCTATCAGATTGACAAAAATCCAAAACTTTGACTATGTGAGGCTGTGAGGAAACAGGCCTTCTCATTGCTAGTGGCAAGGCAAAAAAATGTAGTATAACCGCTATGGTGAGGAGTTTGGCAATGTCTAGAAAAATTAACATCCACTCATTCCAGGAAAGTCTCCTGGAGACATACTTGCAAAAATATGAAATTGTTATGACATATAGCAATTTATGTTTATGTCATAACATAAATTGTTATTACATAAAAATTATTATAATAGGCATAAAGCTACTTATGGTGGCATTGTTTGCTATAGTAAAAACAAAACAAAACAAAAACAAAACTGGAAACAACCCAAATGTTCAGTGATAGGGAAATGGTTTAGTAAACTATGGGGCATCCAAGCAATGGAGAACTACACAACTAAAAAGGAATGAGGAAGGCCTCTATATATTGGTATGGAACTATCACTAGGCGATTGTTAAATGAGATAAAGCAAGATGCAGGACGGTGTTTATGTTGTGCTATATTTTATGTAAGAAACGGGTAAATAAATCATAAACATATTTGTGATATTTTTCAAAAGGTAACAATGAAATGATACATCAAAAACTAATGAGAGGGCTTCCCTGGTGGCGCAGTGGTTGAGAGTCCGCCTGCCGATGCAGGCGACACGGGTTCGTGCCCCGGTCTGGGAAGATCCCACGTGCTGCGGAGCGGCTGGGCCCTTGAGCCATGGCCGCTGAGCCTGTGCGTCCGGAGCCTGTGCTCTGCAACGGGAGAGGCCACAACAGTGAGAGGCCTGCATACCGCAAAAAAACCCAAAACAAACAAACAAGAAAAACTAATGAGAACGGTTTCCTAGATTGGAAGAGAGGGTGCAAGATGAAGGGGAAAGGACAGAAGAAAAAGTTCTGTGGATGCATTTTTGGCTTTGGAACCATATAAATGTTTATATAATTCAAAAATGGGAAAAAACAAATCCCTAAAATTGAACACAAATGGAAACAAATGAACTTAACCATATATCAATTTGATGCCATAGCGGCATAGAGAAAATAACTCCTTATTTAAAAATATAGGATACCCTTAGTGGCGTATAGTCTAAAGAAGAAAAGAACCACAAAGAAATTTTATATTGCATTCTTTTTTGTAACACTAATAGTGACATGGTGTAGGAAAAACAACAAATAGTTGTGTTAATGCTATTAGAAACTTAGATTTCCACAGCAAGAGAAAAGAGATACAAGGGTAAAAATTTAAAAGTTAAGTAAAAACAGGATAATGACTGCAACGGATTGAAACATCAGATATATGTAAATCTGAGTTCATGATGATGCTTTAAAAACACACTGGTTACCATTGGAGGTTGCTAGATTACTAAGTCACTACTATAAACGTTGATGAATAAAGGGAAAAACATGAAGGATCCTACCTTTCCCATATGAATGAAATAATTAATGAGGAAAAGTCCTTTTTTATAGATGAATTTCAGCTAATGAATAAAGAAGCAGTGATAGAATAGCCCTCCACCATTTTGCAACCTCTAATGAAATAAAGGCTATCCAGCTACCCAAAATATTAGGTAAAATGTTGATAGGGAACGTTAAAGTGGAGAAAATTGGCCGACACCACCAGAACCTGAAGACCTTTAGCAACAATAAAACTAGAACAGCTGGTAATGTGTGCCTCATGGTAAAATGTAATTTGAAGCACACAACACCATTGGTGAAGTATTCTTGGATAAAAATCTAATCAGGCTTCTAGATCTAAGTCTATTTTATAGAAAATATAGGGGTTAGAGCAAGAATTAACAGTTAAAGCAGTGATAGGAGGAAAATCAATAGCCTAAAATAATATTATCAGTAAAAAATCGAAGATCGAAAAATAAATGAACTAAAATTTCAATTCCAAACCTAGAAAGAGAAGAGTAAGATAAACCAAAAGAAAACAGGGAGAAGAAAATAATAAAGATTAGAAAGCAGAAATTAATTATTACAATAGTAAAAATAAATAAATCTTTGGGAAAAATAATCTAAATTGTTCTTTGAAAAAACAATTAAATAGACAAACCACCAGCTAACCTAATCATGAAAAGAAAACAAGGGAGAAAATATACAAAACAAGAAATGACAAGGGATATGTAAGCATTGAAAGAGAAGAAAATGTTAAACATTTAAGACACCACTCTGCACAGCTTCATGCAAATACATTTGAAAACCTGGTTGAAATAAATAATTCCCTTGGAAAATAAAAATTTCCAAAATTGTCACTAAAGTTTAAACAAATCAATTTTCAGAGAAGAAATAGAGAACTGCCTAAAATGCCCATCTATATAAGATTAGTTGAATAAATGATGGTACATCCAAACAATGGAATACTATGCAGCAAAGATCTCTATGTACTGATAAGGAGTGTTTTCAAGGAATATTTTGTTAAATGAAAAAAAGCAAGGTATAAAAGAGTATATTTAATGTAAACATATGAAAAGGAGATAAATAAGACTACATATATATTTGCTTATAATTTTAAAAAATATAGGAAGGATAAAGCAGCAACTAACAAAAATGTTGAAAATGAAAGGCAAGTTCTTTGAGCTTAGTGCTTTATATAGGTTTCACTTTTGAACCATTAAATGTTTTGCATATTAAATCAACAAAAATTGAAGAGGCAAGTCCTAACGTTGAACACAAACAGCCACAAATTAACCTAATTAATGAAACTATCAAATTGATACCATGGCCATTCAGAAGAAAGAATTAATTCAACTGACTTTTGAGCAGTGTACTCCCTAAATAAAATATATTTTAAGTACAAAAAGAATTACAGAGAAATACTGATCTTTTCTTAGGTTTGTTTTTTATAATGATATCAGTGAAGAAATTTTGAAAATATTTTGTATCTATTATAGGTTAGAGAAAATTGTTGGAAACCGGGTTTTTTCTCACTATGGCAGAAGGGAGATACCAGTTGCAATAGGAGAAGGTTAGGAAGAATCAGTTTTTTAAAAACTTGATTTGATTTGCATTGGAATTATCAATATTAACTCATGGTTTAATATTTTCTAGCTCTGAAATTTTTATTTTCTAGGCTCCTGAAAAGCCTAGAAGCAATAATATTTCAATAACATTGGGCATACCTAGCATGCAGATGCCGATTTCTAAATATTGTTCTCCACTGAACGGAACTCAGGTTCTTTGGAGAAATGGCTGATTCCAAGTCTGGGATACAGAAAGTACACAGTAAGTTGGAGACATCTGGTGCACAAACATGAGGAAGTGCTCACAATTAATGGGGACATGTCAGAGGATATAGGAGCTAGCTTAAAGTTGTTCCCGCTGGCCAAGTTTGTGATAAGTTGACCATCAAAAAGAATAATGATGGTAATGATTATATTATCTTGAGTTAGAAAAGGACCCATGATTCCAGAGTGACTCAGAAAACTAAAAATAGAACTACCATATGACCCAGCAATTCTATTTCTGAGTATATACCCCAAAACAACTAAAACACTTATTCAAAGAGATACATGCACTCCAATGTTCATAGCAGCATTATTTACAATTGTCAATATATGGAAACAACCTCAGTGTCCATCAACAGATGAATGTATAAGGAAGATGTGGTATATACATATAATGGAATACTACTTAGCCATAAAAAAGAATGAAATAATGCCATTTGCAGGATTATTGAGCAATAGGATATTCACATGTTATCATGTATCACCCACAGTTACTTATTAATTACAATACAATACATACACACACACACACACACACACACACACACACACACACACACCCGGAATGTGTTGAGACTAGTATGCTGATCTTTGTAAACCTTCAGTAGCCTGGAAATGGGAGGAGCTCTTTTATGAGTTCTTCAACAGTAATCTTCATTGGAAGAAGAGACTTCCATTTGTCTTTGGGTATGTTGTTTTGGAATGCTTCTACCTCTAGAGACACAAAAATATTGTTACTGAGGGAGACTGAGGCTATCAGAGTAGAGATGTTGAGAAGCTAAACCAAGTGCTTTATTTTGTAATGTAAATCTGGTGTGTCTTGCCCCAAAGAGGTATTTTAGCAAAGCCAAGACCGTGCAGAATTGTGTCTTCCACAGGAGGAAGGATTCTTTTCCATATTTGGATTTAGACTGTGCTCTGTTTGGTTATTATCACTGGAGATGTGTATATGTTCTTCTTTGTGGAGTAATGCACAGAGACTCAGGAGCAGAACCTCTAAAGCTGCAGGAGAGATATGCACACCTGATCTTTCTCTGGGACTTTGAAGTGAGCTGGACTAGGTCCAGTGTAGCACAGAGTGGATTGTGGATACACCCACTGAGATTCCATAATCCAGATTGTGCTGATACTAGGTTTTATGTTGTAATTGTCCTGAGGGGTGAGAGGGGGTGGAGCTCAGGATAACCAAAGCCCTGAGGGTTAGGGTGGGAATTCTTTTGAAGGGAAACATAATTCCACTGGCAGTCATCCACCTAAATAATGGAGTGTGTACCCATTATTCATTGGCTGTCTGCCCTTCTTATAATAGTTCCACAATTATAAATTCCTGGGGTGTAAAACTTAAGCATGGAAGAGGGGGGGGAACTACAGAGGAAGGAGAACTTTTCCCCTGGTTTGGGTCCTTGTTGAGAGTTTGGTGTGGACCTTGAGGCATCAAGATATTTGGGAGCCCAACTGGGAGGCAGTCAAGGCAGGGCCCACTGGGGGTGGCGTCTCTGAGAGAAGCCACTTCTAAGAGCATCTGGAAGGGCGTGACTGCCTGTGCTAAACTTCCCTGACAGCCTGTCTCAGCTGTGCTGAGGTGATTAAGGGAAGGACCTGCCCCAGCTAGGGGGACGGTGGTAAAGGGCAAAACACTACCTCTCCCCTGGAGCCAAAGGGGAGATAGCAGAGATGTTACCAGTTAGCAAAGATACAAACATACTTTCCAAAGGGTAGAGGTCATCAGGCATAAATTCTGTGTGTCTGTTTATTAATGGAGTATGTACCCATTACTCATTGGTTGTCTCTCCCTTATAATAGGTCCACAATCTCCTATCAGTAATTCTGAAATCCCAATGAATTTGAAAAAATATTTTTTTCATAAGTTTGCAACTGTCTCATCTGGTGGCAAAACTTGACTGGAACTTATGTGAGATTATTTATACTCTTTATTTATCTCACTTGATTTCTGAAAATGTATATGCTTTGCTACAGAAAAATTGATGTGTTTGTTAATAGGGTACTGCCTCAGAGTTCTCTGGGGCCCATAAATCTGAAAAATTAAAAACCTGAAAACTGCTGAATTCCAAAACCTGTCTGGCCACAAGGGATTTAGACCTAGATATGGGATTTGTAGCTGTATGAACCTTCCTTTAAGCTGGGGATGTGCTTCAGGACCGTTAGGGAAGCAGGGCCTGTTTCTTTTGATCCTTGGATATAAACTCCACCCCACCCCGCCTCCTGCTCTAGGATAGGACCTGTGCCTAGTCTGCACAGGTTTAAAATACTTGAATGTGTTGCCAACAGTAAAAACTCAGGAGGTTACTCATAAACGTCTAGATTTCTAGTGTCTATTGGGAAGTTGGAAAGCTAGCAGTATTGACTTTGCATTCTGACAGATCAGAAATTTGCTGGGACTGAAAAGCAGCTGCCCTGTTTGCTGGGAAGATTGTCTATTTGCCACAGTTTCCACCACTCTCAACTATGATATGAGACTCAACTTAGTCACAACCTAGAAATCCATCTTTCTTTAAGTTGGTAGTTATTAATATATATATATTTTTGAGAGGGATGGACAGGGGTGGTGGGGCAAAGGCTTCTAGTCACCCTACTCACATCATTTATTTTTATTATGCCTCCAGCTACTGAAGGCATTTCAGTTTTCGATCCCTACTGTAACCCAGAGTCAAAGCTTTTTTCCTCAAAGTCCCTGGACTCCACCTGGGTTACCATCCTAGCTGTAGCTCTGACCCACCAATGACCTTAAGTTGACAGAGCCCACGGCGTTTTCCATAAGGGGCTTGCTCCCCCGGACTCACTCCTTGTCTGTTCCTTTCTCCAGGCCTGGGATATCTTCCCAAGAACTGGCTGTCTTCACCGAAGCCCTTTCCAGTAAGTGCATTTCTTTCCACCTGCCCTGTAGATGCCCTGTAGCTTTTCAGCCTGTGCCAGCTGGTGCCGTTCTCACTCTTACACTGTGGTCCTGGCCCTGGTGGCAAGGCGTGCTGCAGGATAAGTGACCCTCTCCTGCGTTTCTGGCTTTGATGAGGTGCTCTCGTTCTGATCTTAAATGATTTCCTGTTCTTTGTGTTTCCAACCCCCGCCTGGTCACCTGTATTATTATTTCCCCTCGAGCTGGCACTTTTGTTAACCCCACTGCATATCTCAGCCTGAAGGACCGAAGGCCTTCTTCCTGAAAACAGAGCACTCAGCCAGGAGCCAGGTGCCAGGAGATCTGGCCTCTACTCCCAACTACACCCTTGTTGGTAGAAAGTCCATGAACAAATCACTTTCCTCTCTGGCCCGTGGATTTCTCAATTGTAAAATGAGGCAATTTTGCTGTAGGTGTGCTCAATATCCTTTTAATCCTGCATACTGGGCGTCCCCCTCCCAGTGGATAAAACATGTTTGACCTATTGATGTGCAGCCCCCATTTTTCCTGTTGGTCTTGGTTGGAGGAAGAAAACGTTGGTCTTGATAGAAGAAAACATTCATTTCCTTATTTAGTGCCTGAGGAACCTCTCACATAATAGTATACCATATATACTCCAGAACTGGCCTCTCTCCTGGGTACTGACATAGGGCCTGAGTAAAACCAGATCCACCGTCTGGGAGGGGCTGGGCCCCAGACCTTAAGATCAAGTGCTGGGCAGGCAAGTGCTCTGGAGCAGTGGTCCCCAACCTTTTTGGCACCAGGGACTAGTTTCGTGGAAGACAGTTTTTCCACGGGTGGGGGCGGGCGGAGGGGGATGGTTTCGGGATGATTCAAGCACGTTACATTTATCGTGCACTTTATTTCTATTATTATTACACAGTAATATGTAATAAAATAATTATACAACTACCATAATGCAGAATCAGTGGGATCCCTGAGCTTGTTTTCACTTGCCACTCACTGATGGGCTTTTGATATAAGTCTGCAAGCAATTGATTTATTATGGTCTCCGTGCAGTCAAACCTCTCTGCTAATGGTACTCTGTATTTGCAGCCACTCCCTGGCACTAGCATCACCGCCTCAACTCCACCTCAGATCATCAGGCATTAGATCCTCACGAGGAGTGTGCAACCTAGATCTCTTGCACACGCAGTTCACAGCAGGGTTCGGGCTCCTATGAGAACCTAATGCCGCTGCTGATCTGACAGGAGGCAGAGCTCAGGCAGTAATGCGAGTGATGGGGAGCGGCTGTAAATACAGGTGAAGCTTCGCTTGCTTACCCGCTGCTCACCTCCTGCTGTGCGGCCTGGTTCCTAACAGGCCACAGACTGGTACCAGTCCGTGGCCTGGGGGTTGGGGATCCCTGCTCTGGAGAACAACAGGTGGAAAGAGGTGTAATTTAACCTCATCATCACTTTACATTTCCTGCCAGGTAGTCTGCTCCTGTTCTTGAGGTCAGAGATAGGCCTCATTTCTCATGGAGAAGGGCAAGAGCAAGGATCTCTGTTTGGATCACGGCTTAACCACTTACTGCTGTGTGACCTTGAGCCATTTACTTCACCTCTCCTAGTCTGAAAAAGAGGGCAATTACAATGCCTTCTGCATAGGAATGTTAGGATTAAATGGGATAATGTATGTAAGGCTCTTAGCACAGAGCCTGGCACACATTAAGTATCTGAAAGGTGTTATATACCTTAATCATTGTTAGCACACTTTATTTCCCAACAGCCTCTAGGTCTATCAGGGAAAAATTGTATTCCATCTCAGGAGTATGCAAAAAAAAAAAAAATCATTCTCAAAAACTAGCTTATGAAGAAGTCTCTCCCATTTAACTCTTGCCCTTTGCCCAGTGGTTCCCACTGACAACCTGAGTAGATACTTTTAGCTGTATTTAATCAGAGAACAATTAAAAGCCACTATGAGAGTTCCATTCAACCTAGAAAAATCAATTCCAAACTAAAAATCCAGTTTTATTGTACCTTTGCATGGAGCTCATAATGTAAGCTACAGATATTCTTAAAGCTCTTCTTTCAATATAAGAACATTTAGTGATCATGACGTTTCATTCCTTTAAAAAAAAGTTTTTGCCTTGAACAATGAACAGGAATATTTTATTGAATCCAGTGAGGATTTTTCTGGATTTGTATTTATTTTCAATCACACACGTAACACTTTGATACATTCTGGTAAGACAATTCAAACAATGCAAATGAAAAGAAAATGTGAAAGTCCTTCTTAACACCATCCCCATTAGAAGTAGCTTCCCTACCCCAGTGGTAGCCGTCTTTTCACCCCTGTCTGAGGGGATTAACCCTGACTTGTCCGAGAAAACTGTAATGGCCTCCCCTGAGGCAATTGCCAAACAAGGCAATGCTGGTTCTCCCCATAACCCACTCCCACTACCCCTCTCTGCTTCTAGACCTATAACTAGACTCAAGTCCCAGCAGCCCTAAAAGTGAGATGCAAAGTGTAACCCATGAGAAGGTGTGCTATACTCCAAAAGAACTAATTTGAGTTTTATAATTTGTACAGAAAGAAATCTGGAGAATATGTTTGGGAATGGATATTAAGGTGTGGGATAGTGGTGGAAGGAACATAAAGTTGGATCTGGCCATATGTGTTGCTACGGTCTCTCTAAGCAGAAATTCTGCATTTAATATTGCAGCTTGAAGTGTGAGGAAGAGCTCTAGCAGTTTGCCTGCTTTGTTGGCCGAAACATGGATCAAAAAGGGGCCCACGATGAGCAAATTAGAAATTAGAAATGGTAGACATGCCTTGGTTTAATGTAGAGGGAGGGATTCAACGGCTTAGGGAGTTTGGAATATTAGACTGGATTTGTCATTTAAGACCTACTTACCCACACTAGAGGGTTCAGAAGATATACCAGTCATCACTACTGTGAGAAATAAATTTGAGAGAGGAGCCCCAGCATTCTTAAAGGGTTCTGTGACTGGTCTTCTCTGTACACCAGACCTTACAGTGGGGACTGCAGTCACTGAATTGGGAAACCTAAGGGCAGTAGGATCTGTGGATGGCAAGGGCCAAATTGCTACATTCAACCCTCCCTGTGGACAGAACTTTGAGCATTGAACTAAGTTGTTCACTTTGCTTGGAAGGAGATATGGCCTGACATGTGATTTATATATTCGTTCATGGCTTTGGCCAGTGGTTTTCCTGGATAGTCAGGGACTTGGAAGGAACATGATGAGAAATTTGGTGACAAGGAAATCTAGGGAAGAGGGATATAGATAAATGTCTCTGAATAGACAAAAACATGAAGGTATTTGAGTCCCATATGAATGCTCACCAAAGGGTGACCTAAGCAGAGGAGGATATTAATGATTAAGTAGATAGAAACCAGTTTCTATGGAAACCAGTCAGCCTCTTTCCCAGCCACCCCTGTCATCTCAACGGGCTTATGAGCAAAGTGGCCATGGTGGCAGGGATGAATGTTATACATCGGCTCAGCAACATGAACTTCAACTCAACAAGGCTGACCTGGCTATGGCCACTGCTGAGTGCCCAATCTGCCAGCAACAGAGACCAGCAATGAGTCCTAGATATGGCACTGTTCCCCAGCGTGCTCAGCCAGCTACCTGGTCGCAGGTTGATTACATTGGACCAATTCCATCATGGAAGGGGCAGCATCTTGTTCTTCCTGGAACAGATCCGTTCTCTGGATACAGATTTGCTTTCTTGGCACACAATGCTTCTGTCAGAACTACCATCCTACTTACAGGATACCGTATTTACCATCATGGCCGTCTACACAGCATTGCTTCTGATCAAAGAACTCACCTCACAGCAAAAGAAGTGTGGCAATGTCCCCGTGCTCATGGAATTCACTGGCCTTACCTGTTCCCCACTATTCTGAAGCAGCTGGCTTGATGGAATGGCGGGATGGCCTTTTGAAGACTCGGTTACAGCATCCACTAGATGGCAATACGTTGCAGGACTGGGCCGAATTTCTCCAGAAGGTTGTGAATGCTCTGAATCAGTGTCCAACATATGTCGCTATGTCTCCTAAAGCTAAGATTCATGAGTCAAGGGGTGGGAATGGGAGCGGCTCTACTCACTATTATCCCTAGTGACCCGCTAGCAAAATTTTTGCTTCTTGTTCCCATGACCTAATGCTCTATTGGCTTAGAGATCTTAGGCCAGAGAGAAAATGCTTCCACCAGGAGACACAATAATGATTCCATTGAGCTGAAAGTTAAAAATTGCTCTCTGGCCACTTTGGACTCCTCATGCCTCTGACTCAGCAGGCAAAGTAGTGAGTTACTGTGCTGGCTGGGACAATTGATCCTGACTACCAAGAGGAAACTGTACTTCTGCACCATGACAGAGATATGGAAGAGTATGTCTGGAATACAGGAGATCCCTTAAGAAGGCTCTTAGTATTACCATTCCTTGCGATTAAGGTCATTAGAAAACAACAACCCAATCCAGGCAGGACTACTAATGGCCCAGATCCTTCGGGAATGAAGGTTTGTATCACTTCGGTGTGTAAAGAACCATAACCAGCTGAGGTGTTTACTGAAGGCAAAGGGAATATAGTATGGGTAGTGGAGGAAGGTAGTTATAAATACGAGCTATGATCATGTGACCAGTTACAGATATGGGGACCATAACTGTCATGAGTATTCCTCCTTATTTTGTTATGAATATGTGTGTGTGTGTATTTTAAAACAACTATCTTTGTTTGCTTCCTTCTCTTATTCCCTAATTGTGTAACATAAGATGTATTGACTTTATATCATAGTATTTAAGTTATAGGATATCAAGGAGAAGGGTAAACATCACTCAAGGACATTATATTACCTCTTCCAGGGAAGGGATTAGTACGTTTCTGGTTATACACAGAACAGTTGTATTATGTTAGATGGAATTACAATCTTGTTAATGTGCTTTTTGGAGATTAAGTATAGTTTAAGAAGGTGCATATGAGTGCCAGGTTGACAAGGAGTGGACTTGTGATGATTAATTTTGTGTGTCAACAACACATAGGGGGACTTCCCTGGTGGCTCAGTGGTTAAGAATCCACCTGCCAGTGCAGGGGACACAAGTTTGAGCCCTGGTCCGGGACGATCCCACATGCTGCGGAGCAACGAAGCCCATGCACCACAACTACTGAGCCTGCGCTCTAGAGCCCACGAGCCACAACTACTAAGCCCATGTGCCTAGAACCCATGCCCCGCAACCAGAGAAACCACTGCAATGAGAAGCCCGTGCATTGCAATGAAGAGCAGCCCCTGCTCGCCGCAACTGGAGAAAGCCTGTGCGCAGCAATGAAGACCCAACGCAGCCAAAAATAAATAAATTAATAAATAAATTAATTAATTAAAAAACACACAAAACAATACATAGGGTGCCCAGATATTTGGTTAAACATTATTTCTGGATGAGATTAACATCTGAAACAGTAAACTGAGTAAGGCAGATTGCTCTTCTCAATGTGGGTGAGCTTCATCCAATCCACTGAAGGCCTGTATAGAATAAAAAGCTGAGTACAAAAGAATTCTTTCTCTGCCTGACTATTTTCAAGCTGGAACATCAGTCTTCTTCTGCCTTTGAACTCTTGGACTTGGAACTTATGCCATCAGCTCTCTGGGGTTTCAGGCCTTTGGACTTGGACTGGAACTTACACTGTAGGCTCTCTCGAGTCTACAGCTTGCCAACTGCAGATGTTGGACTTCTCAGCCTCCATGATTGCATGAGCCAATTCCTTAAAATAAATCTCTCTCTCACCATGTGTAGATATAGATGTAGATATAGATACAGATACAGTTATAGATGTATAGAGGTAGGTATCTATTTATGTATTTAGAGGATATATATTTATTGATTGTGTTTCTCTGGAGAACCCAGACTATATACTAGATAACCAATGCACTCCTTCTTTCATAAAATACCTGGTCAGGGAGAGCTTTTCTGTCATACATTTACAACAGCCTCATTCTTTGTAACTGCTGCATGATATCCTTAGTTCTATGGTATTTTGAACCTTTTCCTTTTTAATGGGTACTTAAGTTCTTTCGGTGCTCTATTCTCAGAATAACTGCACACAGCATCATTGCAGAGTGGGTTGCTTCCATGATAGACTGAGTTTTGCTGAGTCAGCCCTGACCACAAGGTGGAACACACATGAGAGGAAAATGGAAGTATCTTCCACAGTGAGTTTTTGTTCATCCTGTACCTTAGGAAAATAGCTCCCATCCTTGTGGCTTTGTGACCTTGTTTTGCCAATGTCAAAGGACATTATTAAAAAAGCAAAATAAAACAAAAAGCTTTCTACCTGTTACCATCATAATTTTTTTTAAAAAGCCATTCTAACATAAAAGCACAAAGACAACCTTAGAATAATGGATGGTTAAATTGGATAAATTCAATCTTATTCAAAATTCACAGCACTGTCATTTTTCTCTCTTTGTGTCGGCAGGTGAAAACTCACTCGCCTGTTTCACTTTCCATCTGCATTAGAAGGAACTGCCTTAATATTTTTCTGACTTCTAAATTAACAAAGAATTGGGAAGAAAGCTAAAGTGAGAACTTCTTGCTCTTTTTTTTTTAACTTTTTATTTTATATTGGAGTATAGCCAAGTAACTATGTTGTGATAATTTCAGGTGCACAGCAAAGGGACTCAGCCATACATATACATGTATCCATTCTCCCCCAAACTCCCCTCCCATCCAAGCTGCCACATAACATTGAGCAGAGGTCCCTGTGCTATACAGTAGGTCCTTGTTAGTTATTCATTTTAAATATAGCAGTGTGTACACGTTGATCCCAAACCCCCTAAATATCCCTTCCCCCCATCCTTCCCCCCCCTGCCCCCTAGTAACCATAAGTTCAGAGAACTTCTTGCTTTCTAAGAGGGAGATCACAATCTAGTAAAAGAGGGTTAAAGATGTTTCCTTGAACTCGGGCCTAGGAAGTGATTCTAGGATGAGTTGGAAAGAATTTAAACCTTAGTTCTTGAGACCTTAACCGAAAGGAGGCCTGGGATGAAAAGATGAGCATGATGTGGGTGTGGGGTTGTGTGAAGAGATTGCAAACCCATTGGAGATGAATGGTGGTGTGGTCCACAATGGAAATCAAAGAGCTGTCGTAAAACAATTAAAGGTACTAGAATGACCTATTTAGAGAATAACATCTGAATCTATTAAATCATCTCTATTCTGCTTTCTTTAACACATTTTCCTTCTCTGGCATGGAAAAACTGTGAGGAGAGACTTTCCTGGTGGTCCAGTGGTTAAGACTCCACACTCCCAATGCAGGGGGCCCAGGTTTGATCCCTGGTCAGGGAACTAGAGTCCACATGCTGCAACTAAAAGATCCTGCATCCTGCAACTAAGACTCAGCACAGCCAAATAAATAAATAACGTGTATTTAAAAAAAAAAAACTGAGGAAAAAAAATTATATATTTTTTATAGCTTATGTGAAGTGAAAAAATTGGTGGTTGTTTTTTGAAATAAAATAGCCAGTTTTATTGGTTGTAGCAACTGTTCCATTTTAAACATAAGGAGAGGAAGGGGAAGAAATGCTAGCCCTGCAGATGGACAGGTGGTTTCTGTGATTAGAAAAGTCCCTGGAGCATTTAAAGCCTGGAGCATCAGTTCAGCCAGAACTGTGGTTGTCCCCACTCTAATCATACCCGAGGTATCGGGATGCAGGGTGAGACCCCAGCTGAACATCTGTCATTTTCAGTCAATTCTGCCACCCTCGGAACCAGCCGTTTTGTCTCACTGATCCTTCATTCACTCCTCTAAAAAAATTGGGGTAATAAGATTGCCTTATGTGACAAGAGAATACAGTAAAATCCCTCTGAAAGTTATGAAGTGTTATACAAACAAATTATAATATTTACAAAACCCAGAAAGCAAGGGGTGGGACAAAGAGTGGGCCAAAGCTAGGTCATATGATGACTTTGTGCAAATTAGAAAAAGATGCCCCTTTGGTGGACACAGCCCAGTGCCGGGACACACAGCTGGCTTCGTGGAACTTGGGCTGGATTTCAGCCCTAACTTATACCCTCAGTGGCATGCCAATGTGCAATGAACTGTTTGCAGAACTTCACGTGGCAGACCCAGAGGTCAGGGCCATTTGTTCTGGGCCTCA
Organism: Phocoena sinus; assembly: GCF_008692025.1. NCBI lineage: Eukaryota > Metazoa > Chordata > Mammalia > Artiodactyla > Phocoenidae > Phocoena > Phocoena sinus. The sequence continues at coordinate 40,709,889 of NC_045766.1, forward strand.
AGTTCAAGGGAGTCTCAAATTGTGACTTCCATTCAGTAGAAGTATGTGCAAAGGATTAAGATAAAGCTGCATCACAAATGATGATTTGATTTGATTTTTATTTTTGGCTGTGTTGGGTCTTTGCTTCTGCCTGTGGGCTTTCTCTAGTTGTGGTGAGCAGGGGATACTCTTCATTGTGGTGTGTGGGCTTCTCATTGCGGTGGCTTCTCTTGTTGTGGAGCACGGGCTCTAGGTGCACGGGCTTCGGTAGTTGCAGCACATGGGCTCAGTAGTTGCAGCATGCGGGCCCTAGAGCATGCAGGCTTCAGTAGTTGTGGCACATGGGCTCAGTAGTTGCAGTGCGTGGGCTCTAGGGTGCACGGGCTTCAGTAGTTGTGGCGTGTGGGCTCAGTAGCTGTGGTTTGCGGGCTCTAGAGCACAGGCTCCGTAGTTGTGGCGCCCGGGCTTAGTTGCTCCGCCCTGGGATCGAACCCACGTCCCCTGCATTGGCAGGTGGATTCTTAACCACTGCACTACCAGGGAAGTCCCCAAATGATGATTTTAAATGATATCCATCTAACTAAATCCAAGGGGTGAGTGATCTCACATTTTAAAGCTGCTTGGGCCTCCCCGAGATTTTGTAAAGCCTAATTATTTAGTAAACTTAAAAAAATAAGGTGATGGGCTTCCCTGGTGGCGCAGTGGTTGGGAGTCCGCCTGCTGATGCAGGGGACACAAGTTCGTGCCCGGGTCTGGGAAGATCCCACATGCCACGGAGTGGCTGGGCCGGTGAGCCATGGCCGCTGAGCCTGCGCGTCTGGAGCCTGTGCTCCGCAACAGGAGAAGCCACAACAGTGAGAGGCCTGCGTACCGCAAAAAAAAAAAAAAAAAAATAAGGTGATATTCAGCTTCAGTAATGCTTATTGGTTAAGTAGCTGCCTCAGCAATTTTTAGACATAGGACGAATAAAATAATTGCATATAGACACACATCTAATATGTGGTGTTCACCCTTGGACAGCGTCTCATTTTGCCATATTTGAAACCAGCCTCAATACTGGACTCAGCACTTTGTTTCATCTGGCCCCTACCCTCCTCACTTCTGGTTCATTTTGCCCCAGCCATGCTGCCCTTGTTTCCTTCTGTTAAACATCCTACCTCTGGACATTTGCATTTGCTGTTCCCTCTGCCTAGAATGCTTTTCTCCCAGATTTCTGCATGGCTCAGTTCTTTCTAACATTCACCTTTCTCTTGAAAGATGACTTCAGAGAGACACCTGAAATAATTATGCTGCTTCTAAGCTGCACTTTTATTTTATTTTTTAAAAACATTTTAACCTCTCTGAACCTGAGATGCATTTAACACCTGCTAGCGTCTTATGATTGTGATTAACGAAGCAGCAGGCATGACTGCTACAGTTGTCATTGCTTGTGTGCAAAATCAGATGTTATTACTGGTGGACCTACTGGCCACCTGCCTCACCTTGACAATTCAGTCAACAGATCCGGGACACCAGATACTGAAACTTGCATATCCAGGAAAGAACACTCAAGTGATAGTTTAAAGATCCAGATCTACTTCAGGATGATTCTTTTTTTTTTTCTTTTTTAAATTAATTAATTAATTAATTAATTAATTTTTGGCTGTGTTGGATCCTCGTTTCTGTGCGAGGGCTTTCTCTAGTTGCAGCGAGTGGGGGGGCCACTCTTCATTGCAGTGCGCGGGCCTCTCACTGTCGTGGCCTCTCCTGTTGTGGAGCACAGGCTCCAGACGCGCAGGCTCAGTAGTTGTGGCTCACGGGCCCAGTTGCTCCGAGGCATGTGGGACCTTCCCAGACCAGGGCTCGAACCTGTGTCCCCTGCATTGGCAGGCGGATTCCCAACCACTGCACCACCAGGGAAGCCCCCTTTTTTTTTTTAAGACTTTATTTTTTAGAGCAGTTTTAAGTTCACAGCAAAACTGAGAGTCAGGTACAGAGATTTCCAGTATACTCCCTGCCTTCACCCATGTACAGCCTCCCCTATTATCAACATCTCCCACTAGAGTAGTACATTTGCAGGAAGATTCTTTGTCTTTGAAAATGGTGAAGCAGATGCCAACTTTCCTCACCATGAATGAAAAACCCACTCATTCTCTGGAAGGATTCTCCTATGATAGAAAGCCCACCTCAGGTATAACTATGTAACTTTTTATACAGTGTAAATTCATACATGTATTTTAAACTTCAAATCTGTTTTTAAAAATTATGTGCCATAGGGACTTCCCTGGTGGCACAGTTGTTAAGAATCTGCCTGCCAATGCAGAGGACATGGGTTCGATCCCTGGGCTGGGAAGATCCCACAAGCTGCGGAGCAACTAAGCCCGTGTGCCACAACTACTGAGCCTGCACTCTAGAGCCTGCAAGTCACAACTACTGAGCCCATGTGCCACAACTACTGAAGCCCACGTGCCTAGAGCCTGTGCTCCACAACAAGAGAAGCCACCGCAATGAGAAGCCCATGCATCCTGGCCACAACTAGAGAAAGCCTATGTGCAGCAATGAAGACCCAACCCAGCCAAAAACAAATAAAAAAATGTATGTACCATAGATATTTACACATATGAATGATATGTATCTTCCTCAAGAAGACTTTATCAAGGATATGACAGCAGAATTGAGATTTTTATCTTCAAGTTATTTGCTTTCCAAAGTCTAAGAGGATTTATTGTTCTGTTCATCTGAAACTGAAAAAAAAAAAGGTAAAACAATAAATAATAAATCTAAGTGACAGCTGACAGTAAATTGATTCTAGGATCTGAAACTTGTATTCCTCTGAAAATGCATCTTTTGAAGATTCAAACTTTCTCACTGTTGCTGCCAGTTACACTGTCACTGATCACAGTTACTTCAAATAGCTAACCTTTCTCAAGTGGAGCCAGTAGCTTAGCTTGTAAAGTATATGCTTCCAAAATATGAATTTTACTCTATTTTGCTTATATTAAGCTCAGTAGCTAACCTCTCTGTGTTCATTTAAACAAAATATTTCAGAAGCTCATATGACTTTTACATCTTCATTTTACTGGAGGGTCTAAATTTGCTTCTGAAAAGTTAGCAAAATAGTGCTCAGCAAACCTATCTTCCTTAAAACTCAACATTCAGTTTGGATATTCTGTTTTATGTTTTTGTTGCTTCTAACCTCCCAGGCAGCAATTTTACATCTCACAGTCTTGATGTTGTTTAAAAAAATAATGTTGGAGATGGAGTAGAAAAGATCTCCTAGTTCTTACTCATTCTCCTAGTTTTTGAACCAGTTTTTTTTTTAACCCCTGACTCTTTATAGGCATATATCATGTGTACAATACACATGTCTAATATTAATGAAAATAGAGGATTTCATTCTCATTTTGTCTGTTTGGCTCCCTCTTTGTCTTCTTTCCACTTGCCCTGCCCCTCCCCCACCGCATCATTATGCTCCATCCGTGCCATCGTTTCCTCACAGTGGGAACACTCCTCTCCTAACAACTTGGCCCCACTCTCTTGGCCACAGAGATACACTCAGGACCAATCAGAATCCCTCTGCAGGCATTTAGAATCTACTTACCTATCTATTTATTTATTTATTTGGCCATACCATGCGGCTTGCAGGATTAGTTCCCCAACCAGGGATCGAACCCAGGCCCCCTGCAGTGGAAGCATGGAGTCCTAACCACTGGACTGCCAAGGAATTCCCAACATTTAGAATTTAGACTAAGAAATCCTAGGTTTATTGTGCTGGTTTTTGGAACAAAGGAGATGGAAACTCAGAAGATGTAAGTGGATATTTCCACCTTGTGAACCAGGATGTAGGCCAAGCCAGTGTGTAGTAAGAGAGGAGGAAAAAGTAGAGGCAGAGATTAAAGCTGAATTGAAAGCTGAGGTAGGAAGACTTCTTGGCCTGGTTGCATCCTACCCTCAGGCGATCAGCTCTTCTTCCTTAGGATAAATTCTTTTGTTTCAGCTAATTTGAGGTGGTTTCTATTACTTTTAAGAAAAATGTTAAACAATATGGTGTTTTCTGCATGAAATTTTGGGGAATTTCTCTTATTTTTTAAGTTATTTATTATTTTTTAAATAAATACTTATTTGGTTGCGCTGGGTCTTAGTTGCGGCAGGCGGGCTCCTTAGTTGTGGCATGCAAACTCTTAGTTGCGGCATGCATCTTACTTTTTAAGTTGTTTTTGTTAGTTTTGTAATAGCCAGGAAAGGACTTTCCTCAGAGAACTTTTCTTCCTGTTTTTTTCTACCTCAGACGTACATTTTTAGTATCTTGATTTCCCTTTATTTTTTTTTCTTGCTAAAGTAAATATTACATGTCTTTCTGTGAGGGGAGTGCAGGGATTTGTAGCAGAATCTGAAAAGGCTGGTCAGGGCCACATACCTCTTCTAAGTTAAATTCCCTTCCAGGACAAAACTCCTCAAAGAGGAGAAACATCTGGGAATAAAATCTGAATTTAGCAGGACACAGATAGAAAAGGCCAAAGAAAAAGAACATCCAGATTAATAGTGGGGTGGAGACAGGAGAGAACTGTCAGGAGATTTCAAAATGTAACCTGACATGTTCTTGAATACTTTGAAAAAACATCAATGCAAGAGAACTCAGAAGTATAAAAGTTGGCTATAAAGTTATCAAAGTTTAGATAGAAAGTTAAGCTTAAAAAGTTATCCAGAACAACATCTTCTTTCTAAAAGCTTAGGAGCTTTCTAAAGTACTTTGACATAAAAATTAAGCAACAGAAAAGATGGAAATCAGGGCTTCCCTGGTGGCACAGTGGTTGAGAGTCTACCTGCTGATGCAGGGGACATGGGTTCGTGCCCTGGTCCGGGAAGATCCCACATGCCGTGGAGTGGCTAGGCCCGTGAGCCATGGCTGCTGAGCCTGCGTGTCCAGAGCCAAAAAAGATGGAAATCAAATTCCATCAAAATTAAGGAAAAAGAGAATAATATTCCTACAGATGATGAAATCATGTCCAAAAGACATTCCCATAAAGCAGAGTAAAAATTATAATCTAATATTTCAAAACAAGCTAGTAGACACAAAGAAAACAACATAACAAATGAAAGAACAAATAAATCAGAATTTATCTGAGGTGACAGAACTCAGAAAATAATTAAAACAAAATTATTAAGAAATGGGAACTAAAATAAAAGCAAAGCTAGAATGAATACAAGATAATGCCTCAATGGAAGATAAAAAGAAGGGAAAATTTTAAAACTACAATGGAAGAACAGAGAGATGAAAAGGATTCAAGAAACAATAAGGCAGAGAAGAACATATATATGTATATATCATATATATATATATGGAATATCTGCAGAAAACCCTGACAAAGAAAAAAACCCTGGAATCCGTAATATAAGAAACTGCAATAAAGTGTGAATTTAAATGAAATATTGAGAGGGCACCTGGTTTATCTGATGATATTGACCTAGAATGACCATCACTGAGATATAGTCTAGTGAAATTACTGGACTTTAAAGGAAAGGAAATAAAAATCCTTTAGCCACTGAGAGAAGAAGCCCAAGTCACTTAGGGAAGAACGTAATATTGTCTTTAAACTTTTGAACACCAACACTCTATGCTTGAAGAAAATTTAGTAATATATTTACAATATTCAAAGAAAGAAAATACAAGGCAAGGATTTTATATCTAAACAAGCTGTCATCAACATGTAAGAACTCAGGGAATAGTATTCGTTATGAATCTACTGGAGAAGGGGATTGAGACAAGCAAAATACTTAAGAGACAGGACAAAATGACTGAAGATGAGCATATAATTTCTATGTATAACTAAGACTAAATGAGAGATATAAGGAAGAGTCTGTAGTATGTAGTAGCTGAGTGCTCTGACAATGTAGGTACAGCACAACTGCAAAAAATGGGTGAGAATGGGGAGAGCAGATGCAAAAGAATTTGTAACTCTTTCCAGTAATCACATTGGTGGTATTGTTATTGGCTCCTACCGACTAAAGATGGAAGAATTTGAATATGGGATTTCCCTGGTGGCACAGTGGTTAAGAATCTGCCTGCCAGTGCAGGAGACATGGGTTCGAGCCCTGGTCGGGGAAAATCCCACATGTGGTGGAGCAGCTAAACCCATGTGCTGCAACTACTGAGCCCGTGTGCTGCAACTACTGAAGCCCACGATCCTAGAACCTGAGCTCCGCAACAAGAGCAGCCCCCATTCGCCACAACTAGAGAAAGGCCGTGTGCAGCAATGAAGACCCAACGCAGCCAAAAATAAATAAATAAAAATTAAAGAGGAGGAGCTTCAAGATGGTGGAGGATTAAGACCTAGAGATCACCTTCCTCCCCACAAATACATCAGAAATACATCTACATGTGGAAGAACTCCTACAGAACACCTACTGAATGCTGGCAGAAGACCTCAGACCTCCCAAAAGGCAAGAAACTCCCCACGTACCTGGGTAGGGCAAAAGAAAAAAGAAAAAACAGAGACAAAAGAGTAGGGACAGGACCTGCACCAGTGGGAGGGAGCTGTGAGGCAGGAAAGGTTTCCACACACTAGGAAGCCCCTTCATGGGTGGAGCCTGAGGGTGGCGGAGGGGGGAAGCTTCGGAGCCACAGAGGAGAGCGCAGCCACAGGGGTGTGGAGGGCAAAGTGGAGAGATTCCCGCACAGAGGATTGGTGCTGACCAGCACTCACCAGCCCGAGTGGCTTGTCTGCTCACCCGCCGGGGCAGGCAGCGACATACTAAAAACATCCAAATCAAGCATTGAAAATCATTTGCACCAGCTTGGTTATGTTCATCACTTTGATGTTTGGGTTCCACATAAGTTCAGCGAGAAAAACCTTCTTGACAGTATTTCCGCATGTGATTCTCTACTGAAATATAATGAAAACGTTCCATTTTTAAAACAAATTGTGATGGGCGATGAAAAGTGAATATTGTATAATAATGTGGAACAGAAGAGACTGTGGGTCAAGTGAAATGAACCACCACCAACCACACCAAAGGCTGGTCTTCATCCCAAGAAGGTGATGTTGTATATATGGTGGGATCCGGAGTCCTCTTATTATGAGCTCCTTCCAAAAAACCAAATGATTAATTCCAACAAGTACTGCTCCCAATTAGACCAACTGAAAACAGCACTCAATGAAAAGCGTCCAGAATTTATCAACAGAAAACACATAATCTTCCATCAGGATAACGCAAGACCACGTGTTTCTTTGATGACCAGGCAAAAACTGCTACAGCTTGGCTGGGAAGTTCTTATTCATCTACTGTATTCACCAGACAGTACACTGTCAAATTTCCATTTATTTTGGTCTTTATGAAATTCTCTTAATGAAAAGAATGTCAATTCCCTGGAAAACTGTAAAAGGCACCTGGACCAGTTCTTTGCTCAAAATGATAAAAAGTTTTGGGAAGATGGAATTATGAAGCTGCCTGAAAAATGGCAGAAGGTAGTGGAACAAAACAGTGAATGCATTGTTCAATAAAGTTCTTGGTGAAAATGTGTCTTTTATTTTCACCTAAAAACTGAAGAAACCTTTTGGCCAACCCAATACCTCTTATTGCTGGTGCCCTATCCCTTTTTCCTGATCCTTTTGCTTATATTCCTTTACTCCCCAACTTGTTGACCCTTTATTTCATGCTTAACTAGATTCAAAGAACACCTCCAGTCCTTTTACCATGGCTTGTCAAATTCTGAGGTTTATTTTATTTAGTTTTATTTCTTAATCTTGATTCATTTACTCGTTAGTTGGGTTTCATGATCAAGTAATTTCTCTCTTCTTCCTCACTAACAGAACTCCATTTTGTTTTTGACGGCTATATATATATATATATATATATATGTATATATATATATATATATATATATATATGTCAGTAGCTTAAAAACTTGATTTACTGGGCTTTCTTCAAGCTAGGGGTGGACATATGACATATGGTACAAGTCTGGCCACGGAGATATGTCTACCATGTGGGATATTTAGAAAACCTGTCTTTAAAGGATCTAAGTGGGCACATGAATTTGTCTTTCTTCCTTCTCATTATTCCTGGAACATAAGTGCAAGGTGAAAGAAGAGCTATCTTGGTATCAAGAGGTGTTCACAAGGATGAAAGCTAAACACTACCAATGCTAGAGCAGAAAGCTAACTGGGTCTTTGACAGCTCCTTTGAAGAATCAATGAAAATAACTACCATAATTTGTTTAAAAAAGTGTTTAGCTAAGTTTATTGTTATGTACAATTGAAAGTAATTCCTACTGCAATGAGGTATCACCTCACACTGGTTAGAATGGGCATCATCAGAAAATCTACAAACAACAAATGCTGGAGAAGGTGTGGAGAAAAGGGAACCCTCTTGCACTGTTGGTGGGAATGTAAATTTATACAGCCACTGTGGAGAACAGTATGGAAGCTCCTTAAAAAACTAAAAATAGAACTACCATATGACCCAGCAATCCCACTACTGGGCATATACCCAGAGAAAACCATAATTCAAAAAGACACATGCACCCCAATGTTCATTGCAGCACTATTTACAATAGCCAGGTCATGGAAGCAACCTAAATGCCCATCAACAGACGAATGGATAAAGGAGTTGTGGTACATATATACAATGGAATATTACTCGGCCACAAAAAGGAACGAAATTGGGTCATTTGTAGAGACATGGATGAATCTAGAGACTGTAATACAGAGTGAAGTAAGTCAGAAAGAGAAAAACAAATATCGTATATTAACACATATATGTGGAATCTAGAAAAATGGTACAGATGAACTGGTTTGCAAGGCAGAAGTAGGACACAGATATAGAGAACAAACGTATGGACACCAAGGGGGGAAAGTGGGGGGGGGGGTGGGATGAATTGGGAGATTGGGATTGACATGTATACACTAATATGTATAAAATGGATGACTAATAAGAACCTGCTGTATAAAAAATAAAAACAAAACAAAGTAATTCCTACTGTTACAGACCATTCATTTAATTTTTAGCAATGTAAAAAACATGGAGTACTTCAGTAGGTTTCATGTCATTTGGAGATGGGGTCCTGCTAATCCCATTTTGGGGATTTGCTCCGATTTTGATGTATGTGCTACTGAAAGGAGCAGGATATTGTTTTTTCTTTAATGGTGAAAAAAAGTTGAAAGGAAAGAAGTCAGGTTGTTCTTAGAGAAATGGGCATTATATTTTGCATTTTTCTGGCAACCTTTCAAGTGATCATTTTCAAAATTTTGACAATGAGATGTTTTAAAAAAATATTTTCTGTTTTCAACTGTTTCTGTTTTCTACTGTTTTATAATATATGCATACTGAGATAATAACTTTGATAAAAAGTAATTAAAGCAAGAGAGCATAAAATGGTTCAACTCAAGAAAAAAAGGACTATGGCCAATATTGGCTTGGGATTTAGAACAAACTTGTACCTTTTGTTGTTATTACTAAATTAGACTTGCCTGGTGACTCTACCCAGCTGTTAATTAAGCACTGAGGCAGCCACAGTCATTAACTCCTTCAGTGAAGATCTCCTGGATACTATTTAGTTATTGCTTTAATTTACTGTACTAAGCTCACTAATAGGTAATGCCTTAAAACATTGAGACTATCTGGCTCATAATATGTTTAGTCTTCTATATGATTAGATGGAAAAAGCAATTCTAATTTAGTTCCTTGTTCATTTTAATTTGGGTTAACAGATGTTCTATGTGTACCGCAGTCAACTAATTTGCATTATGGAAGAGCCTATAATAGCAATTTATCAGGTTTTTTTTCTGTTATAGTGTGCTTTTAATTTCCTCCAAAATGTTGCCATTAAAGAAAGGATACAGGGCTACCCTGGTGGCGCAGTGGTTGAGAATCTGCCTGCTAATGCAGGGGACACGGGTTTGAGCCCTGGTCTGGGAAGATCCCACATGCCGCGGAGCAACTGGGCCCGTGAGCCACAACTACTGAGCCTGCGCATCTGGAGCCTGTGCGTCTGGAGCCTGTGCTCTGCAACAAGAGAGGCTGCGATAGTGAGAGGCTCGCACACCGCGATGAAGAGTGGCCCCCGCTTGCCACAACTAGAGAAAGCCCTCACACAGATACGAAGACCCAACACAGCCATAAATAAATAATAAATTAATTAATTAAAATTGCACCTCCCTTAAAAAAAAAAAAAGGATACATTTTATTTTCTAATTCAGGTAGAATGTCCCAAGAGCAAGATTGGGCTCATAAAGTTCAAGCAATATTTTAAAAGTAGTTTTGTTTGAAGAGGGAATGAGGGAAGTAGAAAAAAATAGTAAAGCAAGGGAAAGAAGGGAAGTAAACTGAACAGTGATGCTGTCAGCTTGCCAAGGGTCAACAGCCACTGTGAGAACAGGTAGGGGGTAGGAGAAGCTGTTCACGTGGAAAACATTTCTATTTCTACTATAATGTTACTGTTCGAAAACTTATATATATATTTTTTCATGGGTATGTATATATTGAAGAGCATTTTTGTACAAACCATCATCTGAATAAATGGAAAGGAAAGTACATATCAGCATTTTAGTTTTATAATCATATAGGTTTTCCTAAGCCTTATTTAGGCTTAATTAAGCAATAAATATCTGTTGTTTCAAGCTTCTAAGTTTTGGGGTAATTTTTTGTGCAGTAATAGATAATGAATACAAGCTATATTGTAAGATTATCTTGAGTGAGAGCAAGTGTTAAATACATATTATCATTATTAGTTTCGTTTATCAGAACTTTGGTCAGGAAGTTACTTCTTTTATATGGATGGCACTTATTCTGTTGATGAGTTCAATTTGTTGATGTTTTGATAATTTTTAGGTCATGTTTTTGGTTTCTCCAAATTCTCCAATCATTCTTAAGTAAGAGGTTATAGACATTTTTACTTTGACTTCAAATTGGAAATATATGTTTGGCAGAAATAGTGAATTTTTAGATCTTATAATAAAAATAACATGAAATTAAATTGAAAAAATACTCAACAACTCTCTAAAAACCTGTATATATAGATTAATGCAGAAAAAATAGTTTTTGGCTTGTATGCTGAAAAGTCACTTAATCAAACCCTGTATATTCTCTGGAGGGGTTTGATTAGAGTGGTTACTCCTATAATCTCCTATATTTGGGCCTGGTTTTCAAAGACCACTGGGCCTTATCAGTAACAAGATGAATCTTTACATACATTGGTGAATAATGCTTATAAGATAGTATTTTAATCATATAAGGCCTAGATCTCAAACTCAATTCCTTTAGGGATGAGTAGGTAAGGAAAATAGATAGAGTGAGCTGAGGGCACAGGCCCCTTAGGAGCTGCAAATACTCAGCTTGCCCCAGTATTCTCATGTAGGAATTTGAATGCTGGGTTGCCACATTCTCCAAGTTTCAAGAGAAAATGGAAATCTGGATTTTTGTTTATGCTTTTTAAAAATTGTTTGAGAGAAAACTCTACATATTTTAAAATACTGTTTTATTTTCTAAAAATACTTGTAGATCAAGCAAAATACATCTGTAAACTAGAGTCTTTTCCCAGTTACCAAGAAGTGAGAGAGAAGCTGAGTGTATGGCCTAAAAAGTTGTTGTTTTGTGAGCAAAGCCTGTATCTATTGGAAGAAAGCTTCAGAAGCTTGTGTTTTGTGCATTCGCAAGTGTTGGATAAATAATGCATGGTTTCTATGAAGAGGACAGCACTGACACTGCATTATCAGACAAATGTAGTGTTTAAAGTCTTCTCATCAAGGGTGCTCATTCATACAGATAAACTAGTTAAAATTTCCAAGAGAGAAGTTTCCCTTGTGTCTGTAATCACTTCCTTGTGGATTCACAGAGGTCTACGTTATGACATTGCTGTTTAACCAGCTGCAAAAACAGTAAATGGAAGCCAGTCTTGAAAAGGTCATCAGTCAGTTGGCTAACTCTTTCACCATCATAACGGTCAGGAAAGCTGGGATTCTATCACAGTCACTTCAGTTATGTCAGCAATTTGGAGGGTCCAAAATAAGTGTGCTCTATTTTAACCCTTACTCTTTTCACTTTCACAAGGTTTATCACTACTGTGCACATAAAATCTGAGTCTGTTGTCCTTAATCATAATCTCAGGAATATTATAAATGCATAATTACATAGCAGGAGAAACCTTTGGAATTGTTGGAAAATGAGGGAAGATGACATCTTTAGCCTCTTGCAGATTGGTTCACATTCCGTTATTTCTATCATATGTATTGTTTTTATTACAGCTACTATTTTGGTCCCTATTGATTTCTGGCTATTGAAAAAAGTAATACAGAATACTTTGTTTTTCTGATAGTCTGTTGGGTCAAATTTATTGCATTCTAAATTTTGACCTGGAATATACTTTTTCCCAATTAAAACTGCAAAGAGAATGGCTCCATTAATTGTATACATTACTCACTGTATAAATTTTATTTTAACAACTTATTAAGTGCCCATACTTTCCCAGACTGCTATTGATTATAAAATGTTGAGCAAGACCCTAAATTAGTCAAGTCAATCCAAGTGGAAGTCAAATGATCACTAACAATATTTCCTTTTATATATAAGAATGAAAAATCAATAGTTTTATCTGTTTAAAATATTAAGACAGGGCTTCCCTGGTGGCGCAGTGATTGAGAGTCTGCCTGCTAATGCAGGGGACATGGGTTCGTGCCCTGGTCCAGGAAGATCCCACATGCCGCGGAGCGGCTGGGCCCGTGAGCCATGGCTGCTGAGCCTGTGCGTCTGGAGAGACCATAGCAGTAAGAGGCCCGCGTACCGCAAAAAAAAAAAAAAAAAAAAAAATATTAAGACAGTGGACATTTTTCTTTATTTAAAAAATGAAGGCAAAAAAAAAAAAAAAAAAAAAAATGAAGGCATTTAATATTAGCAGTTCTTCAAAGAATTGGGATATTTTGTAAAAAGCAAGATTAAGCAGTCTCTACAGAGATTCTAATTCTCTTCATACTATGTATTCTGTAAGGTTGAATACCTAAAAATGATGAGTCCATTGTCATATTTCTTTTGTCTTCTGAAAGAGAATTGTGAGGTAAGTGTGATGTAGCTTCTGCCCTCCTGCATATGACAACCATAAACTCTGGGCAAAAATAAACAATTCCCTGAAGGCATCAGAGACTAAAAACAGGTAGAAACTGGGTCTGCGATTGGAAAAGGAAAAATGAACTGGGTGAGTTTCCCTATTTTTAAAGACTTTTAGCTTGAGGACAAGTCCTAGGAGGGGAGTTAAACCCCTGTGCACAGAAATACACAAATTTACTGGCTTAAAGTACCAGGGATAGAGGTCAGAGGGACCACAACAGCAGGAAAATAAAGGGGAACATCCTAGAAAGGAGTCAGAGAGGGGCACCCCAAATTCTGCATATAAACTCTGCCTAAACCTCTGGTTGGACTGTAAAGAACACGTGCATGGGGAAGGCTCTAAACAGCCCAGCTAAGGATAAAAGAACCGCATAATGATGGTGATTTCAGATGTACACCCACCACAGGGAAGACAACGTTTGGGGTTTGGTTCCACCCAAGTAAACTTCCTAGTAAAACAACAACAAAAATCAACTCTTTTCAGAGGAATGGGTCCAGAATGGGGTCATGTGCCCATGTCCTAAGTGCAGCTGAGCTAGGGAGGTGATAGTTTGCCATTTTCAGTTTCTTTAGTAGGAAACAAATTCTGCCAGGAAGGAAGAAGAGGGTTGCAAGGTAGGTAGGCAACCTAGAGAGCCTGTAACTTTAGAAAAATTGATAAAGCCTAGTTGGGCAACAGAAGCATGTCTGTTGAAACGGACTAGGAGCTAAATTTTAACTCCCTGTCTGGTAATCATTCCTGCTATATATTTTATTTTATTTTATTTATTTATTTTTTGAGGTAGGGCTATGTTTTTGGTTTTTTTTTACATCTTTATTGGAGTATAATTGCTTTACAATGGTGTGTTAGTTTCTGCTGTATAACAAAGTGAATCAGTTATACATATACATATGTTCCCATCTCTTCCCTCTTGCGTCTCCCTCCCTCCCACCCTCCCTATCCCACCCCTCCAGGCGGTCACAAAGCACCGAGCTGATATCTGTGTGAGCTGATATCCCTGTGCTATGCGGCTGCTTCCCACTAGCTATTTTACGTTTGGTAGTATATATATGTCCATGCCTCTCTCTCGCTTTGTCACAGCTACCCTTCCCCCTCCGCATATCCTCAAGTCCATTCTCTAGTAGGTCTGTGTCTTTATTCCTGTCTTACCCCTAGGTTCTTCATGACACCTGCTATATATTTTAAAACTTGTTATTGTGAAAACATCAAACATAAACAAAAATTGGTATTGTGAATCCCTGCATATCCATTACTTGCCTTCAACAATTACCAACATTTTGCCAATATTGTTTTCCTCTGTATTTTAAATTTTATTTCCCTTCAACTTTTAATTTGAATAATTTCAAATGTACATAAAGATGGAAAGGATAGTACAGTGAATATCACATACCTTTCACCTAGATCTAATAATTGCTAATATGTTGACATATTTGCTTTACATTTCTCAAATATATATTTTTATAGATATTTGTATGTATATGTGTGTGTATATATATATATATATATATATATATACTTTTTTTCTGAAACATTTGGAAGTAAGTTGCAAACATCATGATACTTTACCACTGTATCAGTTTAATTTTTGCTAGGGAACAAATTACCTAGTATTTTAAAATAATCATTTATTTGTTTAGGATTCTGTGGGTTGGAACTTTGAGTAGGGCCTGGCTGTAGTGATTTTTCTCTGCTCCATGTGGGTTTGTCTGGGCTCAGGAATACATCTGTGCTCAGTTGGCAGGTTGGCTGAGAAATAGCTGGTTCTCGCTCGCCTCATTCACATGTCTGGCAGCTGACTGCGGCCTCAGTTCTCCATGTGGCCTCTCAGTCTTCAGCAGGTCATACCAGGCCTCTTCCGTGGTAGTGTCAGGGCAGGGTTCCAAGAGGATAAGAGCAGAAGCTGCAACATCTTTTGAGGTTGAGGCTCAGAAATCACACAGCATCACTTCTACCATACTGTATTGGTCAAAACAAGCTAAAGACTAGATGAGAGTCAAGAAGTGTGTCGGTTTGCCCTAGAGAATCACTGAAGGATTCACATATTGGAGATACCACGGGTTAAGGTATGGTATTGCTAGACCCCCAGTTCCCCTCCTATGTGCCTAGTGACTATCCCCAGGCAGCAATCACAAGCTTATATCTTGGAGAAACTGAACCAGAGGAGTAGGTCTCAGGCACACCATGTGTGGTTGAGGGTGGAAGTGGAGGACAGAGTTCTGAAAACCCTTGCAATTTCCTGAGTGATAGGAGTATCTTTGTTATTCATAATGAGCACCTTTAGATACACCTGAATTTATACTAATGAGATGACTTTGGGTGGGGGCTCCTAGATAGCCTCAGGAGAGGCTGGTCACCAGAAAGACCAAGTGATCAGAGGGTTGGAACTTTTAGTCCTACCCATCAACCTCCAGGGATAGAAGCTGGGTCTGGAGAGTTAAGTCTATAAAAACTCTTGAATGATGAGATTTAACGAGCTTCTGGGTTGGTGAACATATGAAGTGCTGGGAGGGAGGCAAGTCAGGAGAAGGCATGGAAGTTCCATGCCTGCCCCAACCCTGGACCTTGCTCCACACACCTCTTCCATTTGACTGTTCCTGAGTTATATCCATTATAATAAACTGATAAATGTAAGTAAAGTGTTTCCCTGAGTTCTGTGGGCCATTCTAGCAAATCAGCAAACTTTAGGAGGGGATCACGGGAACCTACAATTTATAGCAGTAGGTTACAAGTATGGGTGGCCAGACTGGGGATTGGCATCTGAAGTGAGGGTAATCTTATGGAGGACTGAGTGCTAAACCTGTGGGATCTATGCTAATTCCGAGTATTAGAATTAGTATTTCATATAAAAATTGAATTATAGGATACCCAGTTGGTGTCCAGAGAATCAGAGAATTGGCTGTTAGTGTTGAAAAACACTCCAGACATGCATACACATCTTTTCTCTATATACTGATTACTAACATCTTATTAATTCAGACTGATTCTTACATTTCTCCCCTCCTTGAAATAATTAGCATATTAAGTAGAACTTCAGAAAGATTTTCGATTTTCTTTTCAGTTGGTTTACTGGCAGGAACTTTTGGCAAATGTGTCTGTTTTTCTACATCAAAACGATAACAGCAATGGTATTCTCCTTGCTGATATGTCAGCAGTTTATAGTTTTCCTAATTAATAGATTTTGGGGAGCTACTCATATTTTTTCTGTTTCTTTTTTCACAAGCTAGTTTTATTAATTTTTATTTTTTAAAATAAATTTATTATTTATTTATGGCTGTGCTGGGTCTTTGTTGCTGCGCGCGGACTTTCTTTAGTTGCAGCAAGCAGAGGCTACTCTTCGTTGTGGTGAGCGGTCTTCTCATTGTGGTGACTTCTCTTGTTGCCAAGCATGGGCTCTAGGCGCATGGGCTTCAGTAGTTGTGGCGCATGGGCTTAGTTGCTCCGTGGCATGTGGGATCTTCCTGGACCAGGGCTCGAACCCGTGTCGCCTGCATTGGCAGGCGGATTCTTAATCACTGTGCCACCAGGGAAGCCCTATTCATTTTTAAAATTAACATTATTTCAGAATATGTCTTCATTAATTCAAAGTGAATTCAGAAAGCGTATAACAAAGAAATCAGAAATCTACAGAAAATAATTATAAAACTCTGTAAGTAAATATATTTTCTAAAATTTCATTTATTACCTAAGCTTTTTTTTCAGTTTCCAAAGATTTATTTTCCTCTTTACTTCTTTTTAAAGTTTCCAACTATGTTCTGCACATAGAATATTTTAATCACACACAGACAAATCATTTAAAAATTGTTTTATAATGATGGAGTAGGCAAGAAATAAAACAGAAAAAGAAAGGAGGTTGAAAGGAGGTAAATAAAAATTTTAATCATGGTTTTCTCAGCTAACTAGAAGGAGTACCAATGAAGCCTGACATGTACCATCTATCCTTTCACTCGCTCAGACGACATTTATTACCATCATATTGTTACCTCCTGTTAAATACCTGAACAACTCCAAAGATGTCACTGTCTAAAGGGCAATGGCTTAGAGATAGTGAGATCCCAGGCCCTGGAAGTATCTGAGTAGAAAACAGAATATTACTTGTTAGGGATAATATATGAGGGACTCAAGTATGAAGTACAGTAGGACTGGACAACTTCTCAAGAGTCTTCTAAATTTTGAGAACTGACTCCCTGAAAATACCACCAAAATAATCTGTTGATAAAACAAAGCTGAGTTTTCTTATTTATTGCTCACAATGGTAAAGGAGAAGGCTACCTTGAAAGGTCTTAGTGTTTCAGATTGCGGAGGGCACAGGCAGGATTTTTATGAGGTTTTCTAACATATGGTTTAAGGTGGGCCTTGCCATGCTTTTGAAGATAGGGCCTTTAACTAGGTGATTAAGTTCAACGGGGGTAGAGTGAAGACCCTAATCCAATATGACTGGTGTCCTTTTGAAGAGGACATTTGGACACACGGAGAGACACCAGAGGTGAACACATGCAGAGTAAAGACCATTTGAGGACACAGCAAGATGGCAACCATCTGCAAACAAGGTGAGAGGCCATAGGAGAAATCAAGCGTGCCAATGCCTTGATCGTGGACTTCCAGCCTCCAGAACTGGGAGAAAATAAATTTCTGTTGTTTAAGCCATCCAGTCTGTGGTATTTTGTTATGGCAGCCTGAGCAGACTAATACAGTGTTATATGCCTAATTACCGCTTTTCAGTATTGCCATGGCAATCCGAGTCCAGGACTTTCCCACATTTTGAATATGAAGATTCCCTGCAGATCATCATGGAGACATGATAATGTCCAGAATGTGCTCCTGATTGTGAGTTCTCTCGTAACCTTTAGGCAGACAGTTGCAGACAGTTCTATTTTGAGGCTTATCAAGGAATTTCAGCATTTTGATTGTTACCTATTTGGCTAAACTCATAGGTTTTGTTGCATTCCTGAATGAATTGTATTTTGAAGGAAGAGAAATAGCTTCTCCTAAAAGTCAGCAGAAGTCTTTTGACAAGTTGATGGTCAACAGCTTCCTGAGAGTCTTTGAAGCATTGATCAGTTACACCAACTTCTCCTAGCCTTGAGCATTCTGTGATCTATTCCAAAAGCTCTGATAATTTCTCCAGGCTTTGACAGCATGTCCTGACATGTGACAGACAGTCATTTTGCACTTGTATTAGTAACAGTAAGAAAGACAGACTTATCTGTGGTCATTCCTAAGTGGCTAATATTTACTTCACAAGGTGTATACTTTCTGTACCTCTATCTCTGCATACTTTGGGTGCACAATGTTTGAAGACAATTTAAGAACATTAGGACACCAAACTTAGGTTAAAACTGAACCTTGAATATGATTTTCAATGCCAACTTACTACTCAGCTCCCTACTGACAATATATTTTTAACTCCTCTGATCCTACAAAACCAAAAATCTTTACTAATTTTATACATAAAAGTGGTATCTCATCACTTGATGGCATATATATAAGATATGTCTCAATTTTTAGATGACATGAATAGAAATAGATATCTTAGAGCAAAGAAATTTGAAAAAATCAGAGGAAAATAATAATTTAAAACTAAACCTGAGTGTAGCCGTGGCTGCCTTCTGAGGTGGGTATCGAGGAGAAGGATGGCATAATTCATATCAGCAGTTGGGCAACACATCTCTACTTCTCTCTTCCTTCCCTTCAAACACTGGTGGGGAAAAAAGAAGGGAAAAGACTGAAGTTGCAAAGCCTCTGACCATTTTTCTCTGCAGATAAGGAGTGAGATCTGGAGTTGATGCCTGAGTTGTTAAAGCATTGGGGAATAGAAATGTCTTTGATGCTCCAGAGACTAGTAGTGGATGGAAAACAAAATTACTCTGCATAATAATACAAGGGAAATAGAGTTTCTTGGGGAAACCTAGGGGAGGAAGGAGCCTGTAGAGGGAGAAGCAGGGAATATGGAGTCAGAAAGGGAATAAGAAAACATGGCAGGAGGCCAGAGTCTGCTGAGATAGAGGGGCTCCAGGCAAAATTCCAGTAACCTGACCGCCAGAAGGCTAACAACCAGAATATATAAATAGAAAGCTCAGCTTTCAGTTGTTCGCCAGTTGTCGCTATCATGTAGTCCCACCCTTCGTACACAGCATCCCAAAAGTCCAAAAAGCTGCTGCACATGTGTGAGGATAAATAAAAATGATTTTTCTCTGCTTGTAAAGGAGAAGAAGAACGTTCTCTCTTCCTTTGCTTTTGAAAAGGTCTCTTTAGAAACAGAATAGTCCTTGAGTCCCTACTTTAACTTTTTGGAATGTGGGCAGATTTCTCCAGGGCTAAATAAATAAGCCCCGAGTCCTGTTTCCTTATGCAGAGTTGTCTCCAACGTCTGGGCTTCATACCCCCTAGAAATGTCCACACACAATTCTCGAGTTAACCTAGCAGGCTGTTTTGAGTAACTACTTACCTCTCAAGGAGACAAGAGAAGTTTAAATATTCTTTCTTCTGCTTTACTCAATTGTGTGAAACTCCATGCTGACTTCATAGTTACTCACAGGCTACCTACGTACGCGTACTACTCTGTTGTGCTTACTCAGTACTGATGCCGAAAGCTCAGCTTCTCTGTACACTGGTGCCAAATCAAATCTTGGAGACAGAGTTTTAGGTGAAGCAGAAAAGGATAGCTTTATTACTTTGCCAGGCAAAGGGGGGCACAGCAGGCTCCTGCCTTGAAAAACTATGTCCCAACTTGGAGAAGATAGTGAGATGTTTTATAGTAATTGTTCAAAGAGGGCGTGATCAGCTCATGGACATTCTTCTGATGAATTGGTGGTGAGGTAAGTAGGAGTCAGCATAATCAACCCTCAGGTCCAGCTGGTCTGAGGTCTACATGCTTGTGGGCAGCATACCATCATTAATCCGTTAACTTCTCCTGTCTGGAGGGGGATTCAGTATCTGCAAAATAGCTCAAAGATACTGTGTGTATCCATTGAAGGGGAAACAGAACCTTGCCCCAAGGCTGCTCTCGACTGTTTGTTTCCCCCAGTTTCATATCCCCTCCCTTCCCTAATTAACAACTGCTTGAATCTGCCTATTGGAACTCAGGGAAGGTCATGGAGGCTGAATGAAGGCTGTTTCCTATAATCAAAGAAATGGCGGTCACAGAAATGCTTTGTGCCCAGGAGCCCCATAGGGCCCTGTACAGTATCAGTACTAAATTAGGTTCCTGGACCCAATTCTAACATGTGTGTGTTTGCGTGGAGGGTTTCCCACACAACACCAAGCAATTCTCAGACACCAGTGGTGTGAGAATTCAACTCACTTCTGACACTATCTACCCAGATAGAGCATCAGATTCCACAGCTTAAGGGTTCACTCTGTTAATAAAAGAAACAGGCCCAAAATGAGATCACTTGTGCTAAGATTCACATCACCAAACCAAGACTTAACCCCTAACCTAACTGCAGTTTCAGCCTCTCCCAGGAATGTGACTTTAACCAATCTGGAATTATAGGCATACCCCTTTTACTGTGCTTTGCTTTATTGTGCTTCTCAGATATTGAATTTTTTTATAAATTGAAGATTAGTGGCAACCCTGCATTGAGCAAGTCTATAGGCACCTTTTTTCCAACAGCATTTGCTCCCTTGGTGTCTGTTTGTCACATTCTGTTAGTTCTCCCAATACTTCAAACCCTCAACCAGCAAACATATTAAGACTCACTGAAGGCTCAGATGATGGTTAGTGGTTTTTTTTTTAGTAGTAAAGTACTTTTTAATTAAGGTATTGAAACTGAGCAGGACCCTGTGGGGCTCCTGGGCACAGAAATCATTCTGTCTCCCATTTCTTGTTGGTAGAGAATAGACTCCAGTCGCCATGACACTCCCTGAGTTCCAAAGGGCAGGTTCAAACAGTTGTTAAGGGGAGAGGATGCAGAGACAAGGGAGGAGCAGTCATGAAACAATAGTGCAGCCTTGGGGCAGGGTCCTGGCTCCACCTCAAGGGATACACATAGCAATATCTTTGAGCTCTTCTGCAGAACTAAAACCCCCAACAAATGGAAGATGTTAACTACTTGATGAAGTATTCTTCATTCCAGAGAGACGTCACAGTTTATAACCTCGAGAACCAGATTAAAGGAATGCAGACCCTGCACACACCCTTATCCTTATTAGCAACCCCACCTTTGAACCACTGCTATAAAACTCACCAAACCCCCCTGGGTGGGGACACAGTTTTGTTTTTTTAATATATATATATTATTATTTTTTTTTTTTGTGGCCACACTGTGCAGCATGTGGGATCTTAGTTCCCCAACCAGGAATTGAACCTGTTCCCCCTGCAGTGGAAATGCGGAGTCTTAACCACTGGACCACCAGGGAAGTCCCAGGACACACAGTTTTTGAGGGCACAAGCCCACTGTGTCCCCCTTTGCCTGGCAAAGCAATAAAGCTATTCTTTTCTACTTCACCCAAAACTCTGTCTCTGAGATTTGATTTGGCACCGGTGCACAGTGGCCAAGTTTCATTTGTCAGTATGTATACTGTTTTGTTAGACATAATGCTATCGCACACTTAATAGATTACAGTATAGTGTAAACATAACTTTTATATGCACTGGGAAACCAGAAAATTTGTGTGACTCCTTTTATTGCAGTGGTCTGGAACCAAATTGTAATCTCTGAGGTATGCCTGTACCTGGACAGCACTAGTGAGGTAATCTGCCTGATAGACCCCACCTTCCCACAAAGGAAGGTGACCTTGCCTGAAATAATCCACTCTTTGCTGGAAACTTCTGCTTCCAGCCCCCTTCTGCCTATAAAAGCCTTACATTTTGTACAGCTCCTCGGAGCTCCTTTCTATCTGCTAGGTGGGATGCTGCATGATGCATGAATCACTGAATACAGCCAATTAAATCTTTAAATTTACTCCGTTGAATTTTGTGTTTTAACAAGTTCTACAAGACAGTCCATCCTCGCCCCACCCCACCCTTTCCCAGACACACACACTTCAGATGCCAGTCACAAGTCCAGGCTGGTACCTGAGCTTCTGACCAACTGGCTATAAATCAGAGGTTCCCACAACATCCTCCTTCGGTTCAACTAATTCGCTAGAGTAGCTCACAGAACTCAGAGAGACATTTTACTTACTAGATTACTGGTTTGTTAGAAAAGAATATAACTCGGGAACAGCCAGATGGAAGAGATGCATAGGGCACAGTGTGGGGAAAGCGCTCAGAGGTTCTATGCCCTCTCCAGACTCACCACTCTCCCCAATCACTATGTGCTCATCAACCTGGAAGCTCTCCAAACCCCATCCTTTTGGGTTCATATGGAGGCTTCATTACATGGGCATGATTGATTAAATCACTGGTCATTGGTTACTGATTCAACCTCCAGCCCTTCTCCCCTCCCTGGAGGTCAGGGGGTGGGATTAAAAGTTTCAACACTCTAATCTCATGGTTGGCTCCATTGTCACCTCATTAACATAAAAGACACATGTATCACTTTCCACACTGATGAAATTCTAAGGGTTTTGGGAGCTGTGAGTCAGGAATTGTGGATGAAGACCAAATAGATATGATAAATATATTTTGGTCATCTGAATGGCCAAATATATATTTCTTATAAATCACAATATCTCAAGTACTAAACCAGTTTTCTTTTCTGCATTGATGTGGAGGGGTCTCTGTTTGTTGGTAGGACTTTTACTTCCCCAATACATGCAAATGACTTATTTTATGCTTTAGAAGCAAGTCAAGAAAAAGATGTGACCTATATTGGGGACCATGCTGTAGAGAATAGAGATGGGATCCTTACACAGAAATAAGTTCTCAGGAGCAGAAGTTTGGAGCCAGAGAAGACAAGGAGAAATGTAGTACTGCTCCTCTACTTTCCCTTCCTGCTTCTCACTCCCTAAACATATCTTAACTCCTAGAGCTGTTCAGAGTAACTCTGGGTTTCCAGTTATGAAGTTGGAATCAATTTTATTAGGCTCTCCTCACCTTAACATCTGGGATAAATACATAAACCGTTTAATGTTTGACCTAATTGGGATCATGCTGTACAGATTTTTTTCATTTCTACCTTCTTTTTTTTTTTTAAAGGAATATATATGTAACATTCTCCCATGTAAAGGAACATTTTTTAAAACATCAGTTTTGGGACTTCCCTGGTGGTACAGTGGTTGGGAGTCCACCTGCCAATGCGGGGGACCCGGGTTCCAGCCCTGGTCCGGGAAGATCCCACATGCCGCGGAGCGGCTAAGCCCGTGTGCCACAACTGCTGAGCCTGGGCTCTGGAGCCCGCGAACCACGGCTACTGAAGCCCGTGCACCTAGAGCCCGTTGTCTGCAACAGGAGAAGCCACCGCAATGAGAGGCCCGCGCACCGCAACGAGGAGTGGCCCCCCTCGTTGCAACTAGAGAAAACCAGCACGCAGCAACGAAGACTCAACACAGCCTAAATAAATAAACGAATAAGTAAATTTATAAAAAAAAAAAAAAAAAAAAAAACATCAGTTTTGATGACAACATTGAATGGATCCATAAAAATGTACTTAATAATTTTTCCCTTTCCTTTTTTGGCTATTATAGATAATTTTTCAATGAATAGCTCTGTTTTTTGTTTTTTTAAAACTTTTTTTTGGATATGATTTCAAACTCACAGAAAATTTGCAAGAATAGTACAAAGAAAACCCGTATACCCTCCACCAGATTCACCTATTATTTAGATCTTGCCTAATTTGCTTTATTGTTTGCTCTTTGTTGGGGGAAAAACTTCCTCTACCACCTCAGAGTGGGGTGGTGGAGGTCTGTGAATTAATTGACAATAGCCAGATTCACAGGAGGAAAGACAAGGCTTATTTACAAACATGTGGGACCACTCATAACAGTTTGTAGAGCAGCTTAATAGAGGAAAATGTTGGGGGTGGTTAAGGGCTTCAATGGGAAAGTACCAAAGGTTCCATTGGGCTTTTTCATCCTGGTGCTAATGGGCAGCCTCCTTCCTGGCTGGAAACTCCCCTGGAGGGGAATTTATGGCAGCTGAATTCTCACCTCCTGGTGCTGGGATTCCATTTTCTCCCAAACATGCAACTCCCTTGGAGGGGTGTTAATGGTTGCTGTATTTGGGGGTTGGGGGGCTCTGCTTTAGTCAGATTAGGGCGGTTCAGGTAAGATTTCTTTATGCATCTTTTGTGCAAATGTTTCTCATTTAAAGTTATCTTTATGCCATTCTGATGGGTTATTAGTCCCTTCATCTCTATATATATCTATATCTTTATATCTATATCAATATCAATTTAGATATATTGATATAAACTCATCAAATGTGTATATTTTCTGAACCAATTTTTTCCACCACATTTACCCCTAATACTTCAGTTTGTATGAACTATTTATTTATTTATTTAATTTTCGGTTGTGTTGAGTCTTTGTTGCTGCATGCCGGCTTTCTCTAGTTGTAGTGAGCAGGGGCTACTCTTCGTTGTGGTGCATGGGCTTCTCATTGCGGTGGCTTCTCTTGTTGCAGAGCACAGGCTTTAGGCGCACGGGCTTCAGTAGTTGTGGCACGAGGGCTCAGTAGTTGTGGCTCACAGGCTGTAGAGCGCAGGCTCAGTAGTTGTGGTTCACGGGCTTAGTTGCTCCACGGCATGTGGGATCTTTCCGGACCAGGGCTCGAACCTGTGTCCCCTGCACTGGCAGGCAGATTCTCAACCATTGTGCCACCAGGGAAGCCCTGTATGAACTATTAAAGGACAAACTGAGGCATATTAAAAATTTAAAGAGATTATTTGAGCAAAAATCTATTCCAATCTATTTAGGCAGCACCAAACTCCCAAGTAGTAAGGAGCTTTCCACCAGCAGGAGCTCAGGGAAAGCTTTTATAGAGAAAAGGCAGAAACAAAGCAAGGAAATTAGTTGATTGGCTAGAACTTAAGTTTGCCTTATTTGGAAAAGCCTACTTTGCTTTGGTGATTGGTTGTCCTTTGGTTTTGATTTCTTCACCTTGAAGCATTTACAGGCTTAGGTTTTGGTTTGCTTACACAGGCAAACCCCTTCAGTCTAATGGCTTCCTTGTTTAATTAATTTAACTTTACAAAGAAGAGGGGTATCCCTCTTACATAACCACAGTACTGTTATCAACTTTAGTACTCTTCACACTGATATAATTATATTTCCTAAATCTACCATTCACATTCCAATTTTGTTAATTGACCCAATAATGTATTTATAGCAATTTTATCCTTTCCAGCAGAGGATCCAATCTAGGATCAGGTATCATATAGCAGACCCTTGAATAACATGGGTTTGAACTGCATGGGTCCACTTATACAGGGATTTCTTTCACTAAATACATATACAGCAACGGTCCCCAATCTTTTTGGCACCAGAGACTGGTTTTGTGGAAGACAATTTTTCCACAGACAGGAGGGTGGGGGTGGTTTCGGGATGATTCAAGCACATTACATTTATTGTGCACTTTATTTCTATTATTATTACATTGTAATATATAATGAAATAATTATACAACTCACCATAATGCAGAATCAGTGGGAGCCCTGAGGCTGTTTTCACTCACTGATGGGCTTTTGATATGAGTCTGCAAGCAATTGATTTATTATGGTCTCTGTGCATTCAAACCTCTCTGCTAATGATACTCTGTATTTGCAGCCACTCCGCAGCGCTAGCATCACCGCCTCAGCTCCACCTCAGATCATCAGGCGTCAGATTCTCATAAGGAGCGCGCAACCTAGATCCCTCGCACACGCAGTTCACAGTAGGGTTCACCCTCCTATGAGAATCTAATGCCGCTGCTGATCTGACAGGAGGTGGAGCTCAGGCGGTAATGCGAGCGATGGGGAGCGGCTGTAAATACAGGTGAAGCTGCGCTGGCTCGCTTGCCTCCTGCTGTGCGGCCCGGTTCCTAAGAGGCCGTGGACGGGTACCAGTCTGTACGTGGCCCGGGGGTCAGGGACCCCTGTACTACCGTACTACATGATCCGCAGTTGGTTGAATCCGAGGATCCTGAACTGCGGATATGCACGGCCCACTGTAAAGCTATACGCAGATCTTCAACTGTGGGGAACGTTGCTCCCCTAACTCCCTCGTTGTTCGAGGGTCAACTGTACTTAGTTGTCTCTTTAGTCTCCTTTAATACGGAACATTTCCTTGGCTTTTCATTGTCTTTTATGACATTGACATTTTGGGAAAAAATAGTCCGTTTTTTAAAAAAAGTAGAATACGTCTTATTTTGAGCTTGTCTAATATTGTCTCATCATTAGTTTCAGATTATGCATCCTGGCTAGAATAGTTCATTAATGGCGTTGCATCCTCAGGAGACCACACCTGGAGGCATACAATGTGTGTGCCGTCTGACCCTCATTTGTGGTGTTAGTTTTCATCTTCTGGTCAAGGTGTTGTTCACATAGTTAGCCGTTTGTTTTTTTTTTTCTCTCTTGTTACCAATAAGCAACCTGTGAGAAGAATTATGTGCAGTAGCACACCTTTGGTGGATATCAGAATCTAGTCCTGTTAATTGTTTGAGGTTTTGTTATATACCTGTAAACTGGGCTGTATCCTGAATTCTTCTAATTTCCCCAAGTATCTGGCTCCAAACTAACTTCTAATTTCTTCCATCCTTCTGACTTGAAGTCACTAAGAACAAAGGCTGCCCTTTTCTCAGCAAACTGAAGCTGGACAACTTGATATAAACTTCAGAGAAATCACTGCAACAGCTCACGTGTGGACAACCTTTATGCCTACTGCTGTGTGGGCCATGCATAAGGTTCCCTGGAACACCTGCTAACATCACCAGAGAGATTCAAACCACAAAATATTCTGCAAGCCCAACATCTTGAAATCACTGGCTGCCCTCAGAACTCAGAAACTGGACTCACGGTCTGCTCTAATCATTAACCTTTGTTTTTATTTTGTTTCCATAGAAATACCTCTTATTAAATACCTGATTGCTTGAACCATATAAGCCTAACTTTGGGAGCCCACCTGTATCACTGCTATAGGGGTTCAGAATTTGTCACCCCAAAATATGCCATGTTAGTATATTGATTATTTTGAACTAACGTTACTTGAGAAACAACTGGCACAAGAAGGACACTCTGACCCTCCTTTGTCCCCCTAAAAGTAGGAGATAAATCTCCCATGAAAGTTACCCTCCCTGTACCAGGAGGGTAGAAGACATTCTTATCAACAGAGATAGGGAATTTAGGGCCAAGAAGGCTGTGTAAACAAATGTTGCTACTTCATCATTTTACTAACCCAAGCCCAAACCCTCTTGTCTTGTCAATCTTCACAAATTTATTGTTTCTTTGTCTAAAATGTATAAAACCATCCTGCTTTGTTTACTTCTTTGTGGGGCTCCCATATAATTACATTTGTTTATCTCCTATTAATCTTTTTATTACAGGTGGGTCTCAGCCAAGAACCTAGAAGGGTAGAGGAGAAATTATTTTTCCTCCCTTACACCGCCTCCTGAAATGAGACACAACTCTTTAACCGAACTGACTTATTCTCAGTACTAAGAGACTGGTTCAGTAAGATGGAGGAATCTACCAACTTCACAGGGGCTGTGAAACTTAGCGGGGAAGTTTCAAAGGCAGGAATGAAAAATAGCAGAATACGCCACACTAAAATATACCTCTTTGGCATAAGGTTTATTTTGAGCTGATTATTTTTTTAAAAAAAGCAGACACAGGAGAAGCTCCAAAAACAGAGTTGAATTTACCCTTTTTTAAGGGAAATCTCCATTGGTTAGGATGTCTCCCTCTCTGTACCAGGAAGAGAAGAATGACTCTAAATCACAAAAGATTCATCCATGAAGAAGGTGCTGGCTTAAATCTGCATAACAACCTTACCCTGTTTACTGTGTCTTTCCTGATAACCTCTACTCCCCAATATCTTTCTTTTGTCTTTAGCTGAAGATAGTATTTAAAGTGATGGGTTGGGCCATTTCAGGGCTTTTTACTCAGTTTTCCTGGATATCTCCCATGTATACATGAGGTATTTGTGTTAATAAACTTCTGTGTGTTTTTCGCTTATTAATCTGTCTTTTATTACAGGGGTTCTTATCACAGAACTTAGAAGGGTAGAGGGAAGTTTGTTTGAAAAGGGCTTTTTTTGTGGAAAAGAGGAGGATAAAGAAGAATGACAATTAGTTCCAAAGATAATTTCATAATAGTAACAGTTATTAATGCTAGAACTGTTAATGAAAAAGATAGTGTACGTGTTTCTAAGAGTTCTTTTAATATGAGGATCATTCACAACTTTCTCTTTAGGGTCAGGAGTAGTTAAAAGGTAATATGACAACATTAAGCAAAGTATTAGTTGCTGTTGTTCATTTTTACAAAAGACCAAATGGAGTAAAGACACCCTCTAGTGGAAGGTTAGGTCCTCTCTACAATCAAACTGAAAGAACAGAAAATCTATCCACAGTTAACATTGCAATTGCGATGCGGAGATTTTGCTTTCTTTCTGAACAATAGAATCAATAACAGAACTAAGAAATTAATTCCCTTGTGTAAGAAATTAATTCTCATTCATATGTTCTTTTTTAAAATAAATTTATTTATTTTTGGCTGCGTTGGGTCTTCATTGCTGCGCGCAGGCTTTCTCTAGTTGCCACAGCAGGACCTACTCTTTGTTGCGGTGCGCGGGCTTCTCATTGTGATGGCTTCTCTTGTTGCAGAGCACAGGCTCTAGGCACGTGGGCTTCAGTAGTTGTGGTGCACGGGCTTAGTTGTTCTGTGTCATGTGGGATCTTCACGGACCAGGGCTTGAACCCGTGTCCCCTGCACTGGCAGGTGGATTCTTAACCACTGTGCCACCAGGGAAGTCCCATATGTTCTTCCTGAATGAATTTTATTTATTTTAATTACTTCTAGCGTGCATTATCCTGTCAATAGCAATAATCAAATTGTCATGGTCCAGGAAATCTGTTGTTTTTCTATTTTGAAAAAAAGGGTTAGTCACTCTGTACTGACAAATAAATCTACTCTTTCTCACAAGTTTATACAAATAAATATTGACTTGTTCAATAGATAATCTGAATGTGTTATCAAAATTTGCTTTAATTTTATAAAAGAAATTAATATTTGAGAGAGAATAGTTTGCAAAGTTATCAAAAGATCTAATAATAAATATCTAGAAAAATAAGATGTTGACAGAAATGCTTATTTTATGACTTTCAGTGTCAAGGTGCTTGAGAAAGAGAAAAGAATGAAGGGACTGAGTGTGTAGAGCTGGTGGGGGTGGTGGGCAGGAGATTATACTCTCAGAGTCTAGCCCAGGGTCTTGTTCACAGTGGAAATCAATCAACATTGTTGATTGGAGGTGAAAAAAGTTGTTCCCTAACCAACTGAAATAAAATCTCTTCTGGATGAATTGCTAAGATGATTGCGGTGGTAAAATATCTGTAAAATGCAAAAATCCATTGTTTCATTGATTTAAAACTGTCCTGTAAGACTTACATGTTGACATTCCCTTGGTTTTGACAAAAGAAATACTGAAATACAATGGTGGAAAGATGGTCTTTTCAACGAATGGTTCTGGGCCTATTGGATAGCCATCTGGACAAAAAAAATGAATCTTAGCTTCTACCTCCCACCATAAAGAAAAATCAATTCCAAGTGGATTGCAGATCTAAATGAGAAAGGTAAAACAGCAAAGCTTCTAGAAGAAAACACAGGCACCTCAGGGACAGCAAATATTTCTCAAACTGGACATGAACAGCACTAACCACAAAGGAAAAGGTTGATAGATTGTACTAACTGAAAATTAAGTACTTCTCTACATAGGGCTTCCCTGGTGGTGCAGTGGTAAGAATCTGCCTGCCAAGGCAGGGGACATGGGTTCAAGCCCTGGTCCAGGAAGATCCCACATGCTGCAGAGCAATGAAGCCCATGCGCCACAACTACTGAGCCTGTACTCTAGAGCCCCTGAGCCACAACTACTGAGCCCACGTGCCACAACTACTGAAGTCCATGTGCCTAGAGCCCATGCTCCGCAACGAGAAGCCACTGCAATGAGAAGCCCGCGCACCACAACAAAGAGTAGCTCCTGCTTGCCGCAACTAGAGAAAGCCCGTGCGCAGCAACAAAGACCCAATGCAGCCAAAAATAAATAAATCAAATAAATAAATAAAAAAAATAACTTCTCTACATAAAAAACACCACTAGAAGACATTTGCAATACATATAGTCAATAAAGGACTTTTATCAAGAATACATAAAGAAGCGACTTCCCCGGTGGCACAGTAGTTAAGACTCCGTGCTCCCAATGCAGGGGGCCTGGGTTCGATCCCTGGTCAGGGAACTAGATCCCACATGCATGCCGCAACTAAGGAGCCCACATGCTGCAACTAAGGAGCCTGCCTGCCACAACTAAGGTCCAGTGCAACCAAATAAATAAATATTTTTAAAAAAGAATATGTAAAGAATCCCTACAAATCAATAAGAAAATGAACACAGTAGAAAAATGACCAAAAGACTTAATAGGGACTTTATAAAAAAAAGACATTCTATTGATTGATAAACTTATGAAAATATGTTCAACTTTCTTAGTCATCAGGAAAAGAAACCTTAAATCACAGTGTGACAGCACTATGACTAACAGTATCCTGGTAAATATTCGACAATTGACTTTCCAGAGGGTCAAAAAAGTGTGTATGTGTGTGTATCACAAATTGACAAATAATAATAAAATATACAACATAATATATACTCTTTATTATAAATTCCATATAGCCAATTAATTCTAACAGAATGCTTCTGTTGATTTTTGGTGAACTTCTGTATCCTTATCTACAGTTGTAATTCAACCATGCTTCGATAATTTTTTTTAGCTATTCACAAGATATCAACTACAAACATGACACTTTTAAGTTTAATCTGCATTATTAACGTTTCCCCCATCCCTATCTTAAGTCTGTATAAATCATCAGAACAATAAATCAAGCTCTGATTAGTAGCACTTCCCAGTTTCCATAGTGTAAATACTCCACTGTGGTCAATTTCAAACTACCTAGAGGATATCGCTGAAGAGATGCATATAGTATTATGCACTATATAGTATTTCCACCATACAGATACAATTACTGTAGATAACCTTAATAGCATAGATGATAGTCAAATGTAGTAAAATAATTAAGAGGTGGTGAATTTTAAATACTTATTATTTTTGTTTTAATATAACATTTATATTTATGTAAGTTAATTTTTTAATAATGGTTGTGTTTAATAATGAGCTCTCAAAATTACTACAAATTTAACCTTTGGCCCCTGAGAGCCGATCTGAGCCAACTCCAACAAAGGTGAACATAAGGTAGGTTCACCTTTGAACCTACCAGAATGAAAAGATAGCCAATACCACATGAGGCCCTATGACCTGACAATTCCTAGATATATCCCCAACAGAAATGAACACATATGTTCACCAAAGACATGTACAAGAATGTTCACAGCAGTACTATTCATTGTAGCCCTGAACAAAAAGCAACCCCAAAGTCCATCAACAGTAGTACAGATAAGTAAATCATACTATATTCAATGAGAATGAACAGACTATTGTTACATGTGCCAGCATGGATGAATTTCATAAATGTAATGTTGAGTGAAATAAGCCAGACCCAAAGGTATACATGCTGTTTGTTTCCATTTATATAAAGTTCAAAACAGACAAAAGTAGTCTACAGTGTCAAATCAGGAGAGTGGCTACCTCTTGGGGTCAGGGCACAGGGAGACAACTGGGGTTCTGGTTATGTTGTTTTCCTCAGCTGGCACTGTTTCCACAGGTGTGTCCGGTTTGTGAAATTCATTAAACTGTACAGCTTAAGATCTGTGTGATTTTCTGTGGATGTTGCATTTCAGAGTTTAAAACATTTTTAAAAACCTACTCCCTAGATTTAAAAAAGTAAAACTGACCTAACTGAAAATCCCAAGGTAAAATTAAGTTGGCTAATTTAATTATCCATAACTAAAGGAGTAGGGGAGTAGAAACCAGAAGGTTAAGTCATGGAGTCCCATTGTCTCACCATGAGACCCTGTGAAATGTTTTTTATTCCTTTTGTGACTCAATCCTTTCTACTACAAAACAGCAGTGAATTACAGAAACCAGAAAATTACTGAAAGACAGAGCTTACCAAATCTCTATACTAATCTTAAAAATAGTTAAACTCTCAGGCTTCCCTGGTGGCGCAGTGGTTGGGAGTCTGCCTGCCAATGCAGGGGACACGGGTTCGTGCCCCGGTCAGGGAGGATCCCACATGCCGTGGAGCGGCTGGGCCCATGAGCCATGGCCGCTGAGCCTGTGCATCCGGAGCCTGTGCTCCGCAACGGGAGAGGCCACAAGAGTGAGAGGCCCGTGTAATAAAAAAAAAAAAAAAAAAAAAAAAAAGTTAAACACTTTATGAAGCTGAATTATGTCAGAGAGTAATATATCTGAAAAAAATCTACATTGTCCTTAAAAATATGACTCTAATGTTGAGAGTGTATAGCCTTTCAAAGGGTTTTCAAAGATATAATAACCTTGTTCATTTTTTTCCTTTGGCCTGGATCCACAGAGAGAAAACAGCTGCAATCTAATAAAATAAAAAAGGAGTACTTCCCAGTAGAAGATACGGGTAAATGGTTAAATGAATATTGGAAATGGAGTGAGGGCTCTATCAGCCATAAACCCAGTGGAAGGCAAGGAGCAGCTCTATGCTGAGTACAAGTTAATTTAACATTATATGTTGCAGATAAATATGTTTGCCAGAGATTATTAATCCCTATAGATCTATACCTAGATCTTCAAATTATTATCAAATTACTTTTGAAGGTTTTCTCCTTCCATATATAGCATATCAAAATATTACATACAGGGGGCTTCCCTTGGAGGCGCAGTGGTTGAGAGTCTGCCTGTCAATGCAGGGGACATGGGTTCGTGCCCCAGTCCGGGAAGATCCCACATACCGCGGAGTGGCTGGGCCCATGAGCCATGGCCGCTGAGGCTGCGCGTCCGGAGCCTGTGCTCCGCAACGGGAGAGGCCACAACAGTGAGAGGCCCGCGTACTGCAAAAAAAAAAAAAAATTACATACAAAAAGACATTACACTCTGTTGCTACATAAAGACCCTACTTCTAGAACTTTTACTGCTATAGCACATTTCACATTTCATAAATTTTCATGTCTGTTTTGCCCTAGACTTTCCTTTCTATGTGAGTTACTTAGCAGAACTTAGTTTAAGAATATGTGATATGTCTAAAAGAGTAATCATTTTAGATGGATGTGATAGAAAGAGATCCTTTCTTGAAGGTTCGTTCCTGTGAGCCTTACATTTTGTTCAAGGATAAGAACCATCACTAGAGCATCAGTTTCACCATAAATCTACCCATCTCCTTTGAAAAGAGTCTATAATCAGCAAAGATCTTAGAATTATTCTAGACATTTGGCTCTGCACACACACCGACTTGATAAATGTGAATAATAGGCTCAGACTGACTGGACAACCAGAAGAAGACAACATTTGGGTAAATCAAACAAGGTTTACATATTTAAAGGTGCAGCATGAAGTCAGAACAGGTAGGCCGTGCAGTAGAGACCAGCTCTCATTTCCTATTAATGGACAGAAGCCCTTTTACTTGAGGACCCCTCAAAGGGGCCACACCAGCAGATACACAGTTGGGGGTGCTAAGTTTGAGCAAATGAGGCTCACATCAGACCTTGCAAAGATCAGCTGCCTCCTTCAGACCTAGTCTTGCATACATGGTGCTAAAGCAGTCCAAGATGTGGTCTTGGTCTTGCCTGGGTACACACTGGAGATAACTGCACCCTGGCCAGGTGTACTGCATCTATCAGGGAGTCATAGTACACACCCCAGGTTTGCAGGAGTACATAGGGCTCCATTGGGCTGGATATAATCCTGAATTCCATGCCATGGAGCTAGAGTAAGGATCTGTCACCCATATGGCCCTGGGAGTCATGCTAATGTACCCTTGGACCAGTTTTAGGATCTAATCTACAAGTCCAGACTTATGTTGACAAGGAATCATGAGATTGAAGAAGGAAAGAAGGACTGCAAAATATATGCCCCAACCATAGATGGTCCAATTATGGAGTCACTAAGCATTGTAAGACAATTCTTCTACGTCATAATGTTTTACATGTGTTTTTATTTTGCTTATTTGTTTTTGCCTTCTAAACCTATGCATTGAGATATGAGAAGGTTTCTATCTAGCCATCCTTCATCATCTGGGGGCATCCTTTCAACAGGTGAAACACCCTTTTGCTTTGGATGGTGTCCTTCCTTTCAACTCAGTTTTGAATGATAGGATGCCAAATTGCAGTGTCGCAATGAAATCCCTGCAATTTGGGCTTAATCCATGACATTTTCATTAGGGAAGAATTACTAGATGTTACACGTCTCTGCCTAAAGCTTAATATACCTTAACTACTCCTTCATGCTGAAACCCTTACTCACCCTGGATCATTCTGCTGAGGCAGAGAGCTGATTTAGATCAGGAGCCAGGCTCAAACCCTGGCTTTACCATCTACTAGGCTTGTGATCTTCAGTAAGTCCCACAGACCTCAAGCTTTGCTTTCCTCGTCAGTGAAGTGGGATTTAATCTACCTCATGAGTTTGTAGCGACAGTTCAGAGAATGTTTGTAACCTTGCCTTGAATGGTGCTTGACAGTCTGTGCTCAATAAATATAAATTGAGTCTAAATCTGACAGTTCAGTATTTGAAATATCTCACGTGTAAAAATTCTTCATTGTCTATAATTTTTACTGACATGCGTGTTTTACTGAAAAGTCTCTAAATTTCAGCAATAAAATAATTGCTAGGATTTTAGAGGATGAGTTTGTTGAGCTCTGAACAGACATTAAAGTGCTTGCAGCTAAAAGCATTTCCTTGTATGTGAACTCAAGGCTTGCGACTACATGCCAAGCAACTCACGAATCAATATCATATTCTGGGCCACCACTTACCCTCTTGGAAGCTTTTCCAGAAAATTAGTAAGTGTAACCAAGAATTTGTTGAACTCAAGTAAATTTTCACTGAGCTGTTTGATTGCTCAGTCTTTTAGACGGATTAAAGGTTATTAGAGAGGGGCCGAGGTTGACAGTGCTGCTGATGGACCAGGAAGCAATAAGCCTGCACAGTAATGAAGAGAAGGAAAATCATGCCATACAGGGATTAAGATTTTTAATTGGTTTCTCAAGGCACTTGCAGACTCTATTCAGGAGCTAATTCTGAATTTTAAAAGAATATTGAAGGAGTGCAATCATGACCATTTAGGGCTTTCTGTTTTACATTTATAAATATTAATTGAATGCATCACCACTGTCTAAAAATAGCCCAATAAACATTTACCAAGAACATCTGGCTATTAGACTTCTTAACGCATCCAACTATGTTAATTTTGGCAATGAATGTGCAAATTGCTAAGCTTGTTTAGGGATTCTAAACTTGGAAGGGGCAAAGGTTGGGGCGTAGGAGGTAGTTCTTTGAAAATTAGCAAGAAAGGGACTGGACTGTAGTGGTCAGTGGCTCAAACTCTGACTCAGACTCTAGTTACTGCCCCATCTCCTTCATCTGCTCACATGATCTAGGTTCTGCTGATTACAGGTGCCAGCTCTGAACTTCTGAGTTAATGATGCAAAGAATCAGGACTGCAGGAAGCCTTATGGTAGCCACACAGAGTTCCTAGGGAAGCAGGGACTGAGGTTCTAGCAGCAGTAGCTGCGTCTGCAGGGCAGGCTGCAGTGTGTATCCTGTGGGAGTGATGTCTGTGTGGTTTTGACTGGATGAGTTGTGTGATTTTGAGTGGTGTTCCTGGCTGCATGACTGAGTCTTGTCTTCCACCTTCCTTTGGATTCGAAGCCTACCAAGAGCATGTCACAAATTCCTTTCTGCTAACGAAGCCACAGTCAGTTTCTCATGCTTGTATTTAAGAATATTATATGATAAAGCAATTGATTCAATTTTTTAAAAGCCAATGTTAGACATTGTCAAAAATTCCCATGCATTGGATTTGCTGTAGTACACCACTTTGAGTCCTCCCTTCTAAATTATAAGCTCCTGGGAATTCCCGGGCGGTCCAGTGGTTTGGACTCCGCTCTGTCACTGCCATGGCCCGGGTTCAATCCCTGGTCAGGGAACTAAGATCCCACAAGCCACACTGTATGGCTAAATAAATAAATTGTAAGCTTCTTCATAAATAAAGTGGGAGAAGAGAAAATATGAAGAGAATTCATACAAGTTGGGTTTCTTCATTTTCCCCCTCATTATCAAAGTAATACATCATCCTATCTTTTTAAAACAGTATTTTTAACAGAGTAATAATTATAAAGTAATTCTTTAACAAACTTATAGGATCAAAGAAAAGGCAAAGGTCAGGGGGAAATGGCTGGGTCATAGGGCACATCTAGTTTGCCTGAGTCCTTGACATACCATGCTGACAGGAAAATGCATATTCCGTAATGTTTAGAACAATGGCGTAGCCTGGTGAGAAAGACAAAGGAGGCTTTTCTCTTTCCTTCTTTTAACACATGTCAATTAGTAAATGTTGTTTACTTTGGGCAAAACATTGTGCTAGCAATCTGAAGAAACTCAAAGAAGTATGAATCACCTGACTGCCCTTCAAGGAAACTCATTCATTCATTCATTCATCTTTCAAATGTTTATTAGACTCTCCTATATTAGACCTGATGGATATAAAGGCCTACAAGGTATAGTCCTTTTCTATTGAGGCTTATGGTTAATAGGTATAAACATCCACATGACTAGAGACCTGTGTGGCCTTGTGACATACAGGCACCTATTAGACATATATATATTAGCTTATTTATTTTTGGTTAACATTTTAAACATGTACAACCAATTACCATAACTTGTGGTGTTTTTTTGAAATTGATATTCATTGCATATCTTGAGTTTACAGATTTAAGCAGTATATAATCAGAAAAGTTATAAATAAACTCGGATTATACAGGCAAAGGTATGTTCCCAAAGGTGACACGTACAAGTACATTATTAAATGCAGGCATCTAAAATTGTGACCGAGCTCTTTTTAAAATGCAGAAATGTAAAATTACACTTTTTTTTATTTTGCGGTATGCGGGCCTCTCACTGTTGTGGCCTCTCCCGTTGCAGAGCACAGGTTCCGAACGCAAAGGCTCCAGACGCGCAGGCTCAGCGGCCTTGGCTCACGTGCCTAGCCACTCTGCGGCATGTGGGATCTTCCCGGACCGGGGCACGAACCCGTGTCCCCTGCATCAGCAAGCGGACTCTCAACCACTGCGCCACCAGGGAGGCCCTACCCTTTTTTTAAAAGTGAAGAGATTATCTATACACTTTAAAAATCAAATGTGGCTTATATCAGAGACGGATGACAGCTATAGGATTGCACTCATCAAAGCCAATTACCTAAGATTTTTCTTGTTATCTAAACAATAGCAATGGCATTAGAAGAAAATTACACCTGCATTTTTTTTTTTCCCTTTGGTGGTACGCGGGCCTCTCACTGCTGTGGCCTCTCCCGTTGCAGAGCACAGACTCCGGACGCGCAGGCTCAGTGGCCATGGCTCACGGGCCCAGCCGCTCCGTGGCATGTGGGATCTTCCCGGACCGGGGCACGAACCCGTGTCCCCTGCATCGGCAGGCGGACTCTCAACCACTGCACCACCAGGGAAGCCCACACCTGCATTTTAATTGCCAATCTAGTGTTAAGCTAGTTCTGAAAAAGGTAATGCAACCGAAAGACTTCCAAACTCCAAATTAAAAATCTGCTAGGCCCCGATTAAATTATGGAATGCTGCAGATGAAAAATAAGGATACAATTGGATTACTGAATGGAATAAAAAATTGCTGACATTTCTCTGAACCTTGGAACTACTAAATTTCATTTCGTTAAATATTTCCATTATTTTTTCTTAGTGGTGTGAGTTATCTCAAATAGCTTACAAAGTTATTCTCTACAAAGCACTTTTGTTTGCTGCTGTTCAGAAAGAACAAAAACTGTTCTGTGTTAACTTAACAATATATGTATATTTGTTACAAGATTTTATCATGATGGATAACTAATAGTTTTTCCATTAAGACAAAACAGTAAAATATTTTTGTTCCATTAGCACTGCATCTTAAAAATGTTAACATTAAATACAAAGAACCATTATCTTATTTGGCTATTAGATATTGAGTTGGAAAAACCTACAGTTCTGTATTTCTCCTTTACTCTTACACTACTGCCACACATAACACTTCTGACACTTCCGGTCACCAAATGTTTGCGTTTTTTTGCCCCACGCCAAGCAATTCTCCAGGAAGCCATCTGGTTTTATGATTTAATTGAATTCTGGCACTGTCTACCTGGAGATAGAGTCAGATTCCACAGGTTAAGGGGTTCAATCCCACAAAACTGCTCCTGTCCCACTTCAGATGTCAGTTTCAAGTACTAGGTCCCTAGGTTACCGACGTCTATCTGACTTGGCTACAAATAGGAGGTTCTCACAGCTCCCTCTTTGGGTATTATTAATTTGCAAAAGTGGCTCACAGAACTCAAGGAAACACGTTTACCAGTTAATCAAAGCTATAATAGAGGATATAGGTGAACAGCCAGATGAAGATACATAGGGTGAAACCTGGGAGGGTCCTGAGCACAGGAGCTTCTGTCCCCATGAAGTGGGGTGTGTCAACCTCCGGTATGGTATGTGGATATTCACCCACCTGGAAGCTCTGTGAACCCCTAACTATTGGGATTTTATGGAGGCTTTCTCACATAGGGATGGTCAATTAT
Source organism: Phocoena sinus (assembly GCF_008692025.1). Lineage (NCBI taxonomy): Eukaryota > Metazoa > Chordata > Mammalia > Artiodactyla > Phocoenidae > Phocoena > Phocoena sinus. Next base: position 40,748,711 of record NC_045766.1, read on the forward strand.
TAACTCCATTTCCAGTCCCTCTCCCCTCTCTGGAGGATGGGTGGTGAGGCTGAAAATTCTAATCACGGCTTGGTCTTTCAGATGACCACCGTTCATGCAGAAGCCAGCCAGAAGCCTACCCAGAGTCTCCTGAATGGAATGAAAGATGCTTCTAGTGCGCTTACAACTTAGGAATTTACAAGGGTTTTAGAAGCCCTGGGTCAGGGATTGGAGATGAAGACCAAATGTATATTTCTTATTATAAATCACAATATCACAGATATATTTTAAATCTCTTACTAGAGAGAAAGCCTATGAAGAAAATGCAGAATCTCTTGAGGTTTAAAGGTTGAAGAACCCCCCAAAGGCAAAATCCAATCAAGTGGTTTAGCAGCCTAGGAGGAGGTTAAAGACACTTAAATATCTTAAGACCTGAGTCAGAATGGGCTTCTTCTCTTTCTAGGTATTGTACTGATGACAAATTGAAATTATAGTGGAGTGATCACAGTTCAGGTATACAAAAATGGGGTTGGGCGGCCATGGAGGTTCTGGTCTCAGACATGTCCCTGAACCACTGAGAACTGAACATTCTTTAAACTGTACCAGATCCAAGGACACAACCAGCTGTATTCAGAACAATACCTACCAAGTGCAACTTTATGTTCTCAAGGTCTCCCCTTACAACTATGAAACCATTTCAGACCCCAACCATTCCTTACCTAACAATCACCCTTACTTCTTGCCAGCTCCAATTATAATTCTTGATAAACAACTCATGTAATTAACTGTAACCTTGTGGTTTTCGCCTTTATAAGCCTCTCCCATTTTGTAGACTGGTAGAACACAATTCAAGTGCTTCTTGGATCTGTGTCTTATGGGATGCAGTCCTAAGAAACCCCAAATGAACACCTTCTTATTTCAATCAGGTCTCCATTTCATAGGATTGTTGTGAAAATTAAAGTGAGTGTCAGGTGTCTGGCTTATAGGAGGTAACTTAAACACTTAATCATTTTTCTTTTCTCTAGGAGCTTAAGATCTAGTTGGGATGATAAGCTGTAAACCCCTGAAGAGGTAAAGAAAAATCCAAGATTTAAGCCACAATTCACATGCAGTGAGGTGGCTGGAGAAGATGATTTTTAATGTCATGTCCAGCTCTAAACATCGATTATTCTATGACAGCTGTATGAGAAGTGTCATGGGGCAGTGCATGATGAATTGGCAGTTGGGAGGTGCAGACAGTAAGTGCTATGAGGTCAAAGAAGGGAGCAACTGCCTTGGACTGGGATGGTTTAGGAAGACTATTAAAAAATTCTGAGCTGTCTGAGCTAGAACAAAAGTCCAATTCAATTAGGAGAGTGACTGGCAAGGGTCTGTTTATAATACAAATTTAGCCCAAGCTGAGGAGAATAAGAAACATAAAATATTGTAGAGAAAGAAGAAAGGAAAAGGCAGTATCAGCAATTTGGTTTCTGAAACACACAAAGAATATAAAGCAGCTATCCTGTTTTTCATCCTTATAATAGTCTTATAATAGGTGAAGTGTATCAGCCCTGATGAGAATCTCCTGAGTAAGGAATCTGTTAGAAGTGTGTTTGGTTACAAATAATAGAAATCCTAGCCAATGGTGGCTTACACAAATAAAGTGTTTTGTTTTTTTTTATCCTTCAAGAGAAAGAACTCCAGGGTTGGTGCCACCACATAATAACACAGCCAAGACACAGGCTCTTTCTAGCTCTCTTCTGCCTCACCATACTCTGCTTGATAGCATTTGCCCTTATTGCTCTTTGCCTTATGGACAGGAGATGGCTGCTGTGCCTCCAGGCATCACATTTGCGTTCCAGACAAGAGGCAGACAAAAGGGCAAAGGAGCAAAGAGTGAGGGCAAAATGGCTTCCACTGAGTCTGTGCCTTTTTATTAAGATAGCTAAAGTTTTCTGGAAGATTGCCCAGTAGATTTCTCCTTGTAACCTGCTGGCCAAAACTGTGTCTTGTGGTTGCTCCTAGTGGTAAAGAGACTGGGGAGAAGGGGAATATGGTTGGGGTTAAGTCAGCCAACTGACGATGAAGAAAAAAGTGTTGAAGCATTGTGAAAAAAATTACTACAAATTCAATTTTCTTAGTAGTTATCAGGTTATTCAAACTATCTACTTCATTTTGTGTGAGTTGTGGTAGTTTGTGCTTTTTGAGGAATTGGTCTATTACACCTAAGTTTTCAAATTTTTGCGTGGAAATTTTTTCGTAGTATTCCCTTATCAATATCCAAGTATTTCCCAGATGTCTAACTCTTCAAGATATTCAGAAACATTGTACATGTCATCGATTTTTAGTTTCTTGTAGAGATCTCTCTCAGAGCCATCTGATTGCTCCAATCCAGATGAAGCTCTCTTTGTGTAGCATATAACTATCCCCTTGGGATTTTGCTTAACTTTTCTCATGTTTCCTGAGTCCTGTATCTTCCTTTTTCTTGGTTTACATCTTTCAGTAACTTCCTCAGAAGGGTGAAACTAAGAATATCTTTATTCAATCCTCACACTTTATTGACAGTTTGGTCTAGGATAGAATTCAAGGTTAGAAATAATTTTTCTTCAGAATTTTCAAAGTATTTCTTCATTACCTTCTTGTTTCTGTTGTTGCTGTTGAGAAGTCTGAAGGTATTCTGATCTTGATCCTCCGTATGTGACCTGTTTTTTTATACTTGGAAACTTCAAGGATCTTTTCATCACTAGTGTTCTAAGCCTCATGACAATGATCTCTGGTGTGTACCAATTTTTTCCATTTTGATGAGAATATGGTGGATTCTTTCAATCTGTACATTCTTGTCCTTATGTTCTGCAAAAATATTTCCTGTATTATTTCTTCAATAATAATAATTTTTATAATAATTTGGGAAGTTTATTAGGAGGTCATGGTTCAACTAACTGAAAAGTATCCTAAAGTAAATCAGCTACAGAGCCAGACATTTTAGAAAGTGCTTTTTTCTGACATCCAAATTTGCTTACATACACTCCCTGTACATCCTTGGCAACTCCCCTGAAACTCAACTTCAGATGTTATAAAATGCCGACATAGGCAAAGTAAGTTTATTTCTAAACAGTTTTGGCAGGAAAATTCTCCCCATCACCTCCAGACAAGTACAGTTTTGTGTATCTTCCCCATTCTTGCTACAGGAGTGAAATAAAAAACAGAGCACCTGGGCTTCCCTGGTGGCGCAGTGGTTGAGAGTCCGCCTGCCGATGCAGGGGACACGGGTTCGTGCCCTGGTCCGGGAAGATCCCACATGCCGCGGAGCGGCTGGGCCCGTGAGCCATGGCCGCTGAGCCTGCGCGTTCGGAGACTGTGCTCCACAACGGAAAAGGCCACAACAGTGAGAGGCCCGTGTACCGCAAAAACAAAAAAAAAAAAAAACAAAAAAAAAAACAGAGCACCAAGTATCTTTGAGATCATCTGAGAGGAAGAGGTGAGCACGCTTTTAGACCAATGAGACACTGACATGGTAGCAAGTACTGAAAACAAGGATCAGAGCAAAAATGTCAGTTTCATATCCCCCAATTCTTAGTTCATTGGGACCCAGCGCATATAAAGTTTTATTTTTAAAATTTTTATTGGAGTATAGTTGATTTACAGTGTTGTGTTACTTTCTGCTGTACAGCAAAGTGAATCAGTTATACATATGCATATATCAACTCTTATTTAGATTCTTTTCCATATAGGTCATTATAGAGTACTGAACCGTACTGTGCTATACAGTAGTCCTTATTAGTTATCTATTTTATATATAGTAGTTTTATAGTTGAAAGTTATTTTGGTGCATCTAAATTTGTTCATGCTTTTTTCTTTGTTCATCTTCTCTTTTATAATACCTATAAAATTTATTTTTGTAAAATATTTCCTCATCTACTACTATAGTAGTTCTCTCCCATCACTAACATCTAAAGCGAGAAGTCCGTGATTACATCTTTGAAAAACTACAGTAGAACATTACAAATTTAATCTCCAATATTTTGCAATTTGCAAAAGTGGGGAAATTTCTCAAGTACTATTATAGTAATTTTATTATTCTATTTTTTCTGTTTTATTTACTGGGATTCTATGTGAGAGTTTATTTGTATTTTTAAAACTTTTTGTTAAGTATAATACACATGCAGACATATGCACGGATGTTATAGGTGAATGAATTTCACAAAATGAAAACTCAAATTTTATTTTGTTTATAATTTCTTTATCTGTAAATTAAGAGTGAAGCAAGATCACAAGTGTGATGTTTCAAATTCTATACATTGGATGTATCAAATACTAACCATTCCTTGCCATTTAACTCAATTGCTGTTAAGGAGCTTCACCTGAGAATAACATAACTGTCCATAACAGCTTTTTATAGTTTACTAAGCACTTCTTTTTGCAGCTTACTAACATTTCTACATACCTTATCTCAATCATTTCTCACAATACTTTATGAGGGACAGATTATCACATAGTTTTAGAAAGAAGGAACCAACAAGGGCCTACTGTATAGCACAGGGAACTATACTCAATATCTTGTAATAACCTATAATGGAAAAGAATCTGAAAAAGAATATATATATATATGTTTATATATGAATAACTGAATCACTTTGCTGTCCAACTAACACAAAATTGTAAATCAACTACAATATATTTCAATAAAAATTAAAAAACAAAAAGAAGGAAACTAAGGCTCAGAGAGGTGAAGCAACCCCTTGGGGGCAGAGGGTCTATAAGTCGCAAGTTATGGACATGAAGCAAGGCCCTGAGAGTCCAGGTCTAGTATCAATTCTATAGATAAACTGCTTTTGTGTGGTGCATCCCAGATCCCATTTCAGAAATGAAGGACTTATTCCTCTGAATGACTTATTCCTTATTCCTGCTGCTGGAAGAAAGCTCTGAGCCTCACCCACTTCTGGGACTGCCTTGGCTGAAGAAGGAAACCTCACCTGAGGTTACACCTCCTTCCTTGAGCGGTCACATCCAATGACTCATCAATGAACAATGGCCCAGCCCCCTCAAGAAAACTCTCAAGTCATCTCAGCTTCAGAACTTCCGGCATTATGGTTGCTGAGGCCTCCATCAGACTGCAAGGCACCTCGGCTTCTCTCTCTACCCACTTGTGGTTCCCCTCCTTCCTTTGCACAGGTGTTGATTCTAAGTGTACTCCCTAATAAACCTCTCCTGAGCTAATCTCCAACCAATGAGATCTTGATATCCCACACGTGCTATCACATTTGATGGTGTGAAAAAAACCACACTCTGCATCTGAAAGTTCTGTGTAGAATTTCAGTGATTAACAGATATGAATGGAGCATTTACTACTTGCTAGGTATTGAAGATATTTAAAATTAATAAAACCCTACTTTTAAAACACTTATTCAGTCTGTCTCCAAGAAAGTTATGTTGTAATCTAAAACAAAACAGGTGAAAATCAATATTTATATTTACCTTAATTGGTTGAGAAAGAGATTTTATGGATTCTGATCTAAACTTTTTTTTAATGAGTTTGTGGGTGATGAATCTGGTGAAACTGTAACTTCCTAGGAGGTCTGAATTTAAGTTTGTAAAAACAAAAGAAAGCTAAGATTCAAATAAGGACAGATATCCTGAATGTAAGGACTATGGTACAAGAGAACACATTTTTTCAAGGTGAGATTTGAGGATTAAATAAAAAGTGCAAAATGAGTTTCTCTCAGGTGTAATTTGCCTATATTATCCCACTGTGAGACCAGTCCTAGCAAGGTCATCCTGGTTTGTGGCAGACATTTAACAGCAAGCACTTCTCACATCTGGAGATCTTAGTACTGAGGGGTGGGAAGTGGGAGGAGAGATATAGGTACGTATTTCATTTATCAAAAGCCTGTGAATCAACTATACTCCAAAAAGAAAAAAAAGCCTGTGGCCTTTCTGCATTAACCAGAGAGGGGCCCATATGGCGGCGTTGTTCTGGGCTCCCCCTTGTAACTTACAGGGAAAATTTCACAATAACCGGAGCACTTGATGTCCTGCAAATGAAGGAGGAGGATGTTCTCAAATCCCTCACAGCGGAGCCCACTGAGGTGGCACCAACCTGACTTCCAAATGGAACAGCACCTCTACAAAAGGAAAAGTGATGGCGTTACCTCATAAATCTGAAGAGAACCCGGGAGAAGATTCTGCCAGCAGCTCGTGCCATTGTCGACACTGAAAACCCAGCAGACGCCAGTGTCATACCCTCCAGGAACGCAGGCCAGCGATCTGTGCTGAAGTTTGCTGCTGCCACGGGAGCCTCTCTATTGTAGGTGCTCCATCCACTCCTGGCAGCTTCACTAACCGGATCCAGGCAGCCTTCCGCTGTGTGTTGTGCGGTTATCAGGGGTGACCACCAGCCTCACAGAGGCGTCTTATGGTAACCCGCCTACCGTTGCTCCACATCACACAGACTCTCCCCCTGCGCTGTGTGGACGCTGCCATCCCTTCAGCACGAGGGGAGCTCCCGGCAGGTCTGATGTGGTGGTGCTGGCCTGGGGATTGTGCGCCTGCGCGGCTCCATCTCGGGTGCGCGCTCGTGGGAAGTCAGGTCGTGTCTCTGCTTCTACAGGGATCGTGAAGAGACTGAAAAGGAAGAGCAGGCGGCTGCTGAAAAGGCTGAGACCCCGGAGGAATTTCGGGGTGAATGAGCCGCTCCAGGTCTCGAACTTATTGCTACTAAACCCGAAGTTGCAGACGGGTCTGAAGGCGCAGGTGGCCTCAGCACCTTCCAGCAGCTCCTCCGGAAGGACCACGGTGCGCAGCCAGCCTCTGAAGGCCGGTCTGCTGCCGCTACTCAGACCACTAAATGGGGAGAAACAACCAGAGTGGTCTCAAAGCTGCTCTTCCACAGACTCTTTTTTTTTTTTTTTTTTTTGCGGTACTAGGGCCTCTCACTGTCGTGGCCTCTCCCGTTGCGGAGCACAGGCTCCGGACGCGCAGGCTCAGTGGCCATGGCTCACGGGCCCAGCCGCTCCGCGGCATGTGGGATCCTGCCGGACCGGGGCACGAACCCGTGTTCCCTGCATCGGCAGGCGAACTCTCAACCACTGCACCACCAGGGAAGCCCTTCCACAGATTCTTAAACAGAAGATGGAAATAAGGTCGATGGAAAATAAAGTTTCTTAAAAAAAAAACAAAAAAACGAAAAAAAGCCCACGAATAGGAATAGCTGACCTGAGCCTCAGAAGGCTGGCAGCCTGGTATGGTGGTACATGTACACAGAGTTAGACAGACTGTTTGTTGTTCAGGTCCTGGTTCTGCCACTTACTTGCTACAGAACTCTCAGCAAATTACCTAGTTTTTTGGAATATCAGCCTCATCTGTAAAACATAAGCTCCATAAGGGCAGGGACCATGTCTTGTGTTGATCCAGTGCCTAACAAGACTGGCACTGTGGCACTTGCTGCCAAATCAATCAGGGTGTGGAAGGAGTGTATTGAGAAAGAAAAAAGGAACAGCTCTTGACATTCCGAAGCTGGCCAGTACTCACAGGTAGGCCAGCAAAGGAAGATTATTTCCTGTAGGACCTGCCAGTTGGTTTGAAAGGCTGTGTGCTTAGGAATGTGACAGGTTACGTCAGGGTCAGATCCTGAAGGGTCTTTTTTCTATGCAGAGAAACTGGAAATAATCCAGAGTGGAGACCATTGAAGGATTAAAAGCAGGGGAGAGTAACAAAATCAAATTTGCATTTTAGAAGGATGGATTGGAGTGTGGAAATAAGGAGAAGGAATGGGAGACTACTTAAGTACCCTACGCAAGAAATGGGAGGCCTTCTTTCATGACCTTCTATAAGGCGACCTTGCTTATTTCTTGAAATTTGGGGTGAGAAGACAGAAAAAGAATATGGTTGCACTCTTCAAATATTTGAAATTCTGTCATAAGAAAGTGATTAGACTCTTTCTGAGCTGCTCTAGGATCAAGGTATAAAGTCATAAGGAAATATTAAGTGCGCTATGGGGAAACACATTCTAATAGAGTGGTCTGAAAATAACATAGACTTCTTCACAAATAGTTATTTCTTACATTTCTTTCATCTATTCAACAAATATTCCTTGGAGCAGTTAGGATGTGGCAGGCATTAGGCATATAACGGCGAACAAAATAGACAAAGGCACTGCCCTCGATGGAAGTTACTGTAATTTTTGTCCAACGTGGTACCGTTTATAGATAACTTTTATATAATCATTTAAACAAGAAGCAAGCTCCCAATAGGGGTATCTAAAAAGTGGCTCTGAGTGAACTCTGGCCAAGAAGATCGGGAAGGACGATAACCAAATAGAAGAGTTGTAAAGTCTGTGTGAGTCTCAGGCGCCATAGGACGAGAGACCCAGAGAACCCGCTGCCTTCTCTCCCTCATCTTTTCCACCAGCCTGGCCTCCGCCCCGCCCCGCCCTCTCCGCCCTCCGCTCGCCAGCACCCTCCCCTTTCTCGGTCCCCCACACGCCGCTGTGATTCGCGCTGTCGGCCCGCGAGATTTCGAGCTATTCTCTCGCGAGATCTTCAGTGTACTGGAGTCAGCTGTGGTGGCAGCTGACTAGGCGGTAGGAGCTGGTCCTGTTGCGGTTTTTCGGCACATCTGGCCAGAGTCTGGCCCAGAGGCGCTAAGTAGGTTCTGGGGGCCGAGACCCGGCTTGCAGTCGTGCGGGGTCCCTAAGGAGAGAGGGGGACAGACTCCCTGGGCTCGGGCTACCTCGGGCCGCGTGCGCGCAGCGTGTGTGCCGCCGGCGGGAGCCCGCGTGAGGCCTCACCCGCGGGGTGCGGGGTCGGAGTGGGGTGGGTGGGTGGCCCGCAGGTGCGGTGACACCGCCCGCGGACTCTTACAGTGAGGTTCGAGGCACGGTGAGGGCAGCGGTGAGGGCGTGGGGTGTCCGGTGAGGGCCCGGCCCCCTCTGGCCCCTCCTTGGGTTCGCCGGGGTTGGCGCCCAGGTGCCGCCTGAGGTCAGCGCGCAGTTTAGTGGCTCGAGGGTCTTGCAGACGGGAACCTCCGGAATTCGCTTCTTTGTGTTATTAAAGAAATTACTTCTTCCAAAGGTTCCAGGTGGAATTGGTTTTTCTTATTTGCGGCTTTACGAGGCTTGGCTGCCTTATTCAGAGAGGCAGAAGGAAGATGAGTAACAGATGTCTTAAATCTTACTATTCTCTCTCTTTTTAAAATCAGGATATACAGAAAAATGGAGTATATGACAGAACCCGTGAAGCACACACCTGGACACATGTGAGTCGCGTCCCTTTTCCCCCATCCCTCTTAAGTTTAAAAATGTTAAAAGTGACTCTTTGAAACTTACTGTGGGGAAAGCTTTTCTTTGCGGGGTGGGGTCGGAGGGATTCTTTTGTCTTAAGTGGGAAAAATGAAAAGCCTTGTTTCCTGAGAAAAACGAGTTCATTTTTCGCTGGGAAGTTTGTGGTAGTAAATACTGGTTTAAGAATGTTAAAATATTCACTGTACATTCTTCTAGGTTGGCATCAGCCATTGACTTTTAAATTTAAGGTAATTAAAATGTAATAAAATTATGTATTCATTTGTTCTGTCTACTACCCACATTTCAAGTCCTCAGTAGTCACATTTGCCTGGTGGTTACCATAGTGGACATCAGAGGTTATAGAACTTTCATTCTGGGTAACGTCAATGATTCTTAAACATTTTGTGTTCCCAGTACACCTAGGGTTATGACACTCCCATCATAGTGAGTCACTAGACATGATACTCTTTCCATCCTCCAAAAATTTTTCTCCTTTGGGTTAATGTTTACATTTTGGCAGTCCCTGTGCTATACTGAGGCTTAAAAAAAAATTTGCCTTTGGACTCTAAAGCTGTCTGATGATTACTATTAGCAGTTATTTCGCCTCTCTAGACCCTTTGTACATCGGCCATATTTTGAGGCTTTTTGGAATTGCGGCCATCCTTGGTTTTTTTTCGCCTCAATAATCCAAGGTTTTTTAATCTACTGCATCTTTGAAGTCAGTTTTTTAAAAAGGGCAGAGATATTATGGCCTAACTTGAAGGCTTTGGTTTGTTTGTTTTTTTATTATTATTTTTTGTTGAAGTATAGTTAATTTTTCAGTGTTGTGTTAGTTTGTGGTGTACAGCAATGTGATTCAGTTATATATATATATATTTTTTATATTCTTTTCCATTATTGTTTATTACAGGTTATTGAATATAGTTACCTGTGCTATACAGTGGGACCTTGTTGTTTATCTCTTTTATATATAGTATTATAGTTTGTATCTGCTACTCCCTGTTTGATAGTTTTTTAATTTAACCTGTGCACTTATGAAATCTAATTTGAAAAACGTATGCTTTGTTTATTTAAGCTTGTGCTGCGATTGCGGTGTCCCGATCAGTCCAAATCCTGCCAATATTTGTGTGGCTTGTCTGCGAAGTAAAGTAGATATCAGCCAAGGCATTCCGAAACAAGTCTCTGTATCTTTCTGCAAACAGTGCCAGAGGTACGGTGTCGTACTATTTTATCCTGCTTAAAGTTGAAATTTGTATGTGGGAGAGCCACCAGGATATACTGACAATATTTTAAGAGTGTTAAGATATTCACTGTACATTCTTCTAGATTGGCATCAGCCATTGGCCATATGTGGCTTTTTAAGTTTAAAGTAATTAAAATGTAATAAAATTAAGTATTCAGTTCTGTCTGCTACCCACATTTCAAGTCCTCAGTAGTCACATGTGCCTGGTGGTTACCATAGTGGACATCAGAGGTAATAGAACTTTCATTTTGGATAACGGCAATGATTCTTAAACATTTTGTGTTCCCAGTACACCTAGGGTTATGACACTCACATAATAGTGAATCACTAGACATGATACTCTTTCCATCCTTTAAAAATACATGCGATAAGATACATGTAATAAAGTGCATGTAATTGAGATTTAAGTTTTATTTATGTTGGCCTAGTTAGAGATTTTAGAATTAGCAATTTTGTAGTGTTCTTTTCTATTTTTCTCTGCTAATTTGGTAAAGTTAGTGCAAAGGTATTTGAATCTGTTCTTTTTCTGTTAAGAGATTAATAGGTTTGGTGTATACAATTAATAGATACAAGTTTATGTTTTTAAGGGTGAGAGCAGATTTTAAAGACATATTACTATTAATTACCATGAAGCTTTTGTTTTCCGCTTCAGTCATTTAGAAGCCATGTATGATAAAAAGCACCTTATTTTTTAAGTAATTTAGTGGTGTGTTTTAAATTAAAAATCATGTATTAATCTTCCCATGTAACTAAAATGACTATAGCTGATGGAAAAACAGCTCAGTATATCATATCTAGGATGGTCTGAAATGAAGACTGGATTTTAAGGCAGACTTCTACTGAAAGTTAATGTTTTATTCCTTTTATGTTTTCTTTAGTCGTTGGCATGAACAGCTTATGTCTAGGAGGCCATTGAGTAATACAAAACTACCCATTGAAACTACCCATAAAATTATATGCCTGTGATTTCCCAAATGGGTTAGGACTCTAGTGGCTCTTAACTTTTTTGGGAGGGAGGGGTTCATGAATCCCTTTAAGAATTTAAAAACTGCATCTTCCCAGAAAAATACATTAAAACAAAGACATGAAACTTGTGTACTGTTTCAGGGAGTTTATAGTTTGTAAGCTTGGCAGGTGTGAGGATTAATCTATAATAAATATTCGCTACGCTTAAGAGCATCGGTGGAAAAAAAACACTGGACAAAGAATCAGGAGACCCAGTTTATCTTGAATTTCTCACAAACTAGCTCTTTGATACTCTTGGCCACTTCACCTCTCTAAGCCTTAATTTTCTCATCAGAATGAAGGGGCTTTATTAGATGATATACGAAGCCCTTTCTAACTCCAAAAACATGCTTATAACAAAGGGACCTATATAAATAATTTTTTTCAGTGAAACTTTAAAAGTGAAAATCAGACTATTTACTTAACAAGTAAGGAAAAAAAAGCATTCACATGATACATTTAGAAGTATTAATTTATTGAGCATTTGCTGTATGCTAGGCACTGTCCTAAGTCCTGAGCTGACTGGGCTAAAAAACTTAAAGTACATACATAAAGGATTTCAATTTTAATTTAGTCAGGTTTTATATAAGATTTAAAATTTTACAATTTAAAATTTGAAAAGGGACTTTGAAGTAGATAAATAGTCTGAGATATTATTGATACATAGTATTAGGTACTAATTTACCTTTTTTGTGTGTGAGAAATAAGCAGTTCTTAAGCATTTTAGATGTACATTGTAAACCATTTTAATGCTATTTGGAGGTGATTTTTTCACCTGTTTCAAAGTATAGCTTCAAGGAACATTGGGGCATTTTGTCATCCTCACTGGAATGCTTATTGGTGCTTGAAGTAATAAGACCTTTTAATAAGTTATTTCAGATTGACTTTTTCAAATACTCAGAATTTTATCTTTTTAACTAAATTACTTGTCTAACTGAAAGTTTTCTGGAACTTCTAAAATATATTTTGGTTAAGTGCCTCAGATCAACCTTGGGTATTATTAATTTAATAATCATTGTTACGTCTGCATATTCACATGGAAATTTTTTTTATTTCTGAGAGATCCTGAATTTCAATATATTTTCTCTCAGATATTTCCAGCCACCAGGAACTTGGGTACAATGTGCATTAGAATCTAGGGAACTTCTTGCTTTATGTTTGAAAAAAATCAAAGCCCCTCTGAGTAAGGTAGGTCAAATAGCTAAAATCAGTTTTTGTGGGGGGGTTCTGTGTGTGTGTGTGTGTGTGTGTGTGTGTGTGTGTGTGTGTGTGTGTGTGTGTTTAAGTGTTTAATCTCTCATTTTCAGATAATCCTTGTTTGAGTAGATTTTCCAAAATAACTACTAAATGCTACTGTTGGTAAGCACACTACTACAAATGCTGTTTTCATTTTTAAAGTTGTATATATTCTTTTTTAATGGAAATGAAAATCTTTTTGCTTTAGAATCAAATTTTTTTCATTCATTATTTGAGAACCTCTTATGTGCAATAATCTTTACTGAAAATGTTTATATAAAGCCATTGCTAAACATAATTTGGAGGCTATAGTATTAGGGCTATGGTATTCGGTTTTTTTTTTTTTTTTTTTTTTTTTTTAAATTTTTATTTATTTATTTATGGCTGTGTTGGGTCTTCGTTTCTGTGTGAGGGCTTTCTCTAGTTGCGGCAAGCAGGGACCACTCTTCATCGCGGTGCGCGGGCCTCTCACTATCACGGCCTCTCTTGTTGAGGAGCACAGGCTCCAGACGCGCAGGCTCAGTAGTTGTGGCTCACGGGCCTAGTTGCTCTGCGGCATGTGAGATCCTCCCAGACCAGGGCTCGAACCCCTGTCCCCTGCATTGGCAGGCAGATTCTCAACCACTGCGCCACCAGGGAAGCCCCGGTATTCGGTTTTAAAAAATTTTTTGTTACTGCTCTGGAAAGAAAATATTTGTGCCTATTACTTAAAGTCAGGGTATAAACATCTTCAAAAAACAAATAGGGTTTGTTAGTGTAGTTAGGCGCTCTACATAACACTTTCAGTTTTATTTATGCTAAACTTTATGACTTATTTCCACCAGGTATATTTGTAATTGAAATGGCTTTTTTGGTTTGTCGAGCTTCAGATTCTCTTAAAACTCTGATAAAATTACATGTAAGAGTTCCTTGAAGTTTTTCCCTTTATTTTCCTTGTTTTTTCTCCCTGGAATTTGTATCAATCAAATGTTGGCCCTACTAGCTGAAAGCTTTGCCTTTTTGCCCTTGTATTGTTTTTAATCTTTTTTTTCCTGTGTTCCTGACAGTTTCCTTTATCTTCCAGTTTTTGTATTAATTTTCTTTCAGGAGTAATATTTTAAGTTTAGAGTTTTTAATGTTCTTGATACAGTCTGTTGAATATTTCTGAAGGTTTAATAATATGCTGTTATTGTTTTTTACTTTCCTTCTGTTCCCTGATTTGTCTTAGTTTTTTTTTTTTTTTTCTCCTGGAGTCAGTTTTTGTGTAATTTGGTCTTTTGTTTTCATACTTCAGGCTTTTGTCAGATGTTCATTAATAATTCATTAGCATTCAACAGATGTTTATTAACTCAACTCTGTGCCAATCTACTTTTGGTGTTAGGGATATGGAAGTGAATGAGAGAGACGAAATCCCTGTCTTAGAGAGCTTTTATTTTAGTTGAAGGGGAGGGTGTAGAGTAGTCAATGAACAAAATAAATAGGTATATTAAGAGGTATAAATTCTGTGGAGGAAAAAGCCAGAACTGTGCAGGGAAGAGTTGCAATTTAAAATAGAATGGTTAGGGGAGGCCTCATTGATAAGGTGATACTTGAATAAACATTAAAGGCAGTAGAGGAGGGAGCCACAATCTGGAGGAGAAGAGCATTATGGGTAGACAAAACAAGTGTAGAGGCCAAAGGTGGGAGAATACCTGTGTGGTTAGAGTGGAGTGGGGAGGGAAAAGTAATTGGGGATGAAGCCAGGGAAGGCATGGAAAGTCAGTAGGTCAGGCCTTGTAGGCCCTTTTGAGGCCTGGTTTTTACTCTGAGTATAGTGGGTATAGAGCAGGGGTCCCCATCCCTCAGGTCGCGGACAGGTACTGGTCGGTGCCCTGTTAGGAACTGAGCCGCATAGCAGGAGGTGAGCAGCGGGGGTGGGTGAGCGAGCAAAGCTTCATCTGCTGCTCCCCGTTGCTCCCCATTGCTGGCATTACCACCTGAACAACCGCCCCACCCCCCACCCCCGTCTGTGGAAAAATTGCCTTCTGCAAAACCGGTACCTGGTGCCAGAAAGGTTGGAAGGTTGGGGACCGCTGGTATACAGGGTATAGGGCAGAATAGTGAGATGAATGATTTACAGTTTATCAGCTTCCTTCTGGCTGTGTTTAGAATAGATGTGAGGGGCATGGGCACCTTTAGGAAGCGCTTGTAGTAATCATGAGAAATGATACTTGGATCAGTAGTAGAGGAAGTGAGAAGTGGACAGGTTCTGGCTGTATTTTGAAGGTAGTCAGTAGGATGTTACTCATGAAGCTGGATATATGTTTATGAGTTGGAATAGTCAAGGGTGACTTCCATGGGTCTTAACTTGATCAGCCAGAGGAGGGAGTTACTGATAGTGAAGTAGGAAAGGCTTTAAGAGGAGCAGGTCAGGGGACTTCCCTGGTGGTCCAGTGGGTAAGACTCCTTGTTCCCAATGCAAGGGGCCCAGGTTGAATCCTTGGTCAGGGAACTAGGTCCCGCATGAGTGCAGCAGCTAAGAGTCCGCATGCCACAACTAAGACCTGACACAGCCAAAATAAATAATAAATACATAAATAAAATTTAAAAAAAATGAGGAGCAGGTCAGGCAGGAGAGATCAAAGCTCATCTCAAAGTGGTGCTTAGATGTCCATTAGACATGGAAGTAGAAATAGTGGGGAGCTGGATAAATGAGCAAGGGAGTGGTCCAGACCAGAGATAATAAATTTTGGGTGTGATGGTATTTAAAGCTACAATATTAGATGAGATTTCCTAGAGAGTTTAGAGAAAGGGAGAAATTTCAGGACTGAATCCTGGGATCCTTTAATGATAAAAGTTTGAGAAGATGAGAAAAAAAATCAGTCATTACTTCTAATTAGCTGCAGGGAGAGCAATATATATAATTAGGAGATCTAGAAGGTGAAGGGAATGTTCAGGAAAGAGATTGAGGATTTTGGAAGTTTTGTTGTTAGTGAATGTTGAATTCCAGAGGCCAGTAAAAGGTTTTCAGGATTTGGGGAGGAGTGTTAGATGGGATAGAAAAGGGCATATGTGGACTTACCTGGTGGTGCAGTGGTTGAGAGTCCGCCTGCTGATGCAAGGGACACAGGTTTGTGCCCCAGTCTGGGAAGATCCCACATGCCGCGGAGCGGCTGGGCCCGTGAGCCATGGCCACTGAGCCTGCGCGTCCGGAGCCTGTGCTTCGCAATGGGAGAGGCCACAACGGTGAGGCCCGCGTACTGCAAAAAAAAAAAAAAGAAAAGGGCATATGTGGAACCATATGGAGATTGGAGTGTGGGAGATGGGGGAGTGACTGAGGTAATGGTAAAGAAGAATTAAAGGGCTCCATAAGATGGATTAGTCCTGGTTGTCTGAGGACAGATGGTGTGGTGAGGCTGAGGAATGGGGAATGCAGGTGGAGGCTGAGGGAATAAGAAGCTCTCTGTCACCCTCTGTACCTGGTGTCGCTTGTTGACTACTAGGCTTTGCTTTAGGGAACCAGTAGAATGAGGAGGGTTTTACTCTGGACGGCTGTACCTATACTAGCTTATCTAGTTCTTACCAGAAAGGTCTTGATAAACTTATCTGCCTGCTCTTGTCTCCCAAATCTGTTATCTACAGCTCAGATTTCTCCATAGAGCTCCAGACCAAATAGATATCTCACTATCCACTGAACAGCTTCACTTGGGTATCTTAGATAAATCCTCTTAAACTTAAATGTCTGAAACCAAATATAGCACATTCCTCCCCATTTAATCTGTTTTTTATTTGTGTCAGAAAAATAGTGTTACCTAGATGCCCAAGCTGGATACTTGACCATCATTCTAGAATCTTCTTTTCTTCCTTCCCATATCCAGTTATTATTAAATCCTATAGATTTTATCTCCTAAATAGCTCTTGGCTTGGATCTTTCTGCTGCTGTTATTTCCGACCCCTCAGTTCAGGTCAACTACAACTCCTGCCCAAATTATTGAAACAACCTCCATTTTTGTTCTCCCACCCACTTCCTCAAAACACCCATTTTAGCCATATTGAGCTACATTCAATTTGTCACATATGGCAAACTGTTTCTGGCCTCTGCTGATTTAGCAGTGAGTTAGCATTGTGGATTCAGTATTCGGTGCATGAGACTCCTTGTAATGAATGTTCATTCTTTTTTTTTTTTAAGCCACATACATATTATAGTGAGAATAATAAAAGTAGAAACCTTTGTTCATGAGATTTCTAGTAGATGATGAGGTCATCAGGTCTTTGTTTTCTTTTAAAAAGTGTAATTTCCATTCAAAAAACTATACTGTTTTTAGGGGAAAGGAGTTTTTTTCTATGCAAGTATTTTAATTTTTGCTTGAATTATACCAGTTTCATTAATATAGTCATTAGATTTTCCCTTTATTTGCTGTTTTTGTTGCCATACCTCTGATGATATCTTTTTTTTTTAAACTGGTGATGTTGGGTAGATTAATCATGGATTCCTTAAGCATCTATGAAATCTGTTTATTAATGAGTTATTCTCTAATTTCTTTTCTCCTCAGAGGGGAACTGACGTTTCTTTTTGTTTGTGTTTTGTTGAAGGTACGGCTTGTAGATGCAAGCTTTGTTTGGACTGAGCCCCATTCTAAGAGACTTAAGGTTAAACTAACTATTCAGAAAGAGGTAAGCTATACATAATTTTCTCAGCATGGTTTAAAGTATAGGTAGGATAAGGAGACAAAAGACCTGTATGCAGAAAATTATAAGACACTGATGAAAGAAATTAAAGATGATACAAATAGATGGAGAGATATACCATGTTCCTGGATTGGAAGAATCAACATAGTGAAAATGACTCTACTACCCAAAGCAATCCACAGATTCAATGCAATCCCTATCAAACTACCACTGGCATTTTTCACAGAGCTAGAACAAAAAGTTTCACAATTTGTATGGAAACACAAAAGACCCCGAATAGCCAAAGCAATCTTGAGAACGAAAAATGGAGCTGGAGGAATCAGGCTCCCTGACTTCAGACTATACTACAAAGCTACAGTAATCAAGACAGTATGGTACTGGCACAAAAACAGAAAGATAGATCAGTGGAACAGGATAGAAAACCTAGAGATAAACCGACGCACATATGGTCACTTTATCTTTGATAAAGGAGGCAGGAATGTACAGTGGATTGTACAGTGAATGTACAGCCTCTTCAATAAGTGGTGCTGGGAAAACTGGGCAGGTACATGCAAAAGTATGAGATTAGATCACTCCCTAACACCATACACAAAAATAAGCTCAAAATGGATTAAAGACCTAAATGTAAGGCCAGAAACTATCAAACTCTTAGAGGAAAACATAGGCAGAACACTATGACATAAATCACAGCAAGATCCTTTTTGACCCCCCTCCTAGAGAAAAGGAAATAAAAACAAAAATAAACAAATGGGACCTAATGAAACTTCAGAGCTTTTGCACAGCAAAGGAAACCATAAAAAATACCAAAAGACAACCCTCAGAATGGGAGAAAATATTTGCAAATGAACCAACTGACAAAGGATTAATGTCCAAAATTTATAAGCAGCTCATGCAGCTCAATAACAAAAAACAAACAACCCAATCCAAAAATGGGCAGAAGACCTAAATAGACATTTCTCCAAAGAAAGTATATAGACTGCCAACAAACACATGAAAGAATGCTCAACATCATTAATCATTAGAGAAATGCAAATCAAAACTACAATGAAGTATCACCTCACGCATAGTCAGAATGGCTATCATCAAAAAATCTAGAAACATGGGGCTTCCCTGGTGGCGCAGTGGTTGAGAGTCCGCCTGCCGATGCAGGGGACACGGGTTCGTGCCCCGGTCTGGGAAGATCCCACATGCCGCGGAGAGGCTGGGCCCGTGAGCCATGGCCGCTGAGCCTGCGCGTCCGGAGCCTGTCCTCCGCAACGGGAGAGGCCACAACAGTGAGAGGCCCGCGTAACGCATAAAAAAAAAAAAAAAAAAAAAAATCTAGAAACAATAAATGCTGGAGTGGGTGTGGAGAAAAGGGAACACTCTTGCACTGCTGGTGGGAATGTGAATTAGTACAGCCATTGTGGAGAACAGTATGGAGGTTCCTTAAAAAACTACAAACAGAACTACCATATGACCCAGCAATCCCACTACTGGGCATATACTGTGAGAAAACCATAATTCAAAAAGAGTCATGTACCAAAATGTTCATTGCAGCTCTATTTACAGTAGCCCGGAGGTGGAAACAACCTAAGTGTCCATCATCGTATGAATGGCTAAAGAAGATGTGGCACATATATACAATGGAATATTACTCAGCCATAAAAAGAAACGAAATTGAGCTATTTGTAATGAGGTGGATAGACCTAGCGTCTGTCATACAGAGTGAAGTAAGTCAGAAAGAGAAAGAAATACTGTATGCTAACGCATGTATATGGAATTTAAGAAAAAAAAATGTCATGAAGAACCTAGGGGTAAGACAGGAATAAAGACACCTACTAGAGAATGGACTTGAGGATATGGGGAGCGGGAAGGGTAAGCTGTGACAAAGCGAGAGCGGCATGGACATATATACACTACCAAATGTAAGGTAGGTAGTGGGAAGCAGCCGCATAGCACAGGGAGATCACCTCGGTGCTTTGTGACCCCCTGGAAGGGTGGGATAGGGAGGGTGGGAGGGAGGGAGACGCAAGAGGGAAGAAATATGGGAACATATGTATATGTGTAACTGCTTCACTTTGTTATAAAGCAGAAACTAGCACACCATTGTAAAGCAATTATACTCCAATAAAGATGTAAAAAAAAAAGTATAGGTAGGAAAATGAGGGGCTATTGGTAAATTATATTATGACTTGAACAGCTTAAAAGGAAACAAATGCACTCTTAATTTTAACCCTTTGTTTTCTTTTGGATCATCTGCACAGATGATCAGGTTGATAGTAAGCAGCCATTGTTCATGATAGTGGGCTAAGTTAATCTTCTCAAAGTCATTTTTATTTGGAATAAGATTGAAGTAAAAACATGAGCTAAGGCAGTGCTTCTCAAACTTGGCTGATCAGTTGACTCACAGTGACTGAATCAAACTGGATTCAATTGGATGTAAGATCCAGGAATCTATTAAAGCTTCCCAGGTGATTTCTGATGATTGCCTATGTTTGGGGACAATTAAATTAAGGAATGTCTTCTTTTTTGAGAGTTTTCTTGGTCTCCTAAGGAAGACACACACATGCATATACATGAATATATAGCTATGAAAATTCTTCAAAAAATATCCTTACAACACTTCAACTAAAGGTAAATTTGAAATGTTAATCTAATAAATCCTATGGATTAAACCTATATATCTTTCTTGAAATAGTATGACTTAGGATTTTAAATGTAACTCATTTGTTGTTGATTTCCTCAAAGCATTCATGGAAGAAGATTTTAAGTTAAATATTGAAGGATCTTCTTTTAAGAAAGCTATGTTATTAAACAGAAAGGAAAGAATGAAAGAGTGTGATGGTTTTCTTTGTCAGGTGATGAATGGTGCTATCCTTCAGCAAGTGTTTGTGGTGGATTATGTAGTTCAGCCCCAGATGTGTGGAGATTGCCACAGAGTGGAAGCTAAGGATTTCTGGAAGGCTGTGGTTCAAGTCAGGCAAAAGGTAATGAGAGAAAGATGATGTGTGAATCCTCCATCTTGTATTTCATCTTTGTCGGTTATAAATTGCGAGTAAAACTTTCTCCTTTCCCCTCTTTCCAAATCGTTCAGGCAGTAGGGATATTCCAGGTCTCTGGGGCATTCACCTTTAGAAAGAGATCACTGCCACATTTTAGATAATCTTTAAAGGTTGTTTTTGTTTTAAAAATCAGTGTCCTATATCTGTAGATGGCTTTTTTTTGCATTTCATTTATTAATCCAATAATGCATTTATGTTTAGACTTTGCACAAAAAAACTTTCTACTATCTGGAACAGTTGATTTTGAAATATGGCATGTACCAGAATACACTTCGTATCAAAGACATTCATGGTGAGTTAAAATTTAAAGCATTTGAAATGATGTCAGAATTTTATTGCAGCTATCCTAAGGCGTCTTTTATCTTTACTGATAGTATCTAGAATAGTACTGTCCAAAAGAAATTTCTGTTAGGAAGAAAAAAATCAAATATTCAATAGCCATATGTAGCTATTGAATATTTGAAATGTGGTTAGTGCAACTGGGGAGCTGAATTTTTAATTGAAATTTACACGAAATAGCTACCAGATGAGTAAACCAGTAACTACATTAATAGAATGTAAAGTGGTATGATAGAAATTCGTCAAAAACTTATTTTATGTAGAGGTCAGTTTTCTGATTGAAAGAAAATTAGTTTTGAGATCTGTGAGTTGAGATCTGTGTAATATTTTTGTTTTTCATATGCCTAGCGGCATTTGTGCTGGATACATTAAATCAAAAGGCTAAACTCAGTAATAATAAATAGTGATATACAAATGATATAATTAGATTTCTTGAAGATGGAATTTAAAAATGTGTAATTTCATAATGGCTCCTCACAGCGTGTTCTGTCTTAGCACTTACTATTGATGTAGCACACTTTTATATACTAGCTGATGGATAAATATTTCTTTAATAATAGAAAAAATAAATATTCTTTAGCAAACTCTTAAGTCTCTTGCTAAAAGTTAATATTTTTAGTTGTAGGACATGTGTATAATTTTCCTGGTTGTTAAAGTACAGGTTTAGAGATAGCTATTCTTGAAGGAATGACCAAATTCTTGTACTACTTATTTTACAAGTGTAAGCTCCTCTGTTACTTACTGATCTGTTAGTCATTTATCTCATATGTCTTGAGGAAAGTAATTAGAAGTGTGATTTTAGGTCCTTAAATGGGAAGAAATGAATATCAGTTATGTCACCTGGAGAAAATCTTTTAAGCTTTGTATCTGATTTGAGTGCATTACCACTATAAGGTTAACAGTCTAAATTTGTAAAACATAGTTTACTGAATACTTATTGTGGGGAAGGTACTTTGCAGCCTGTTTAACATGGTGCCTGGATATTTGTGGCTAGCCATCAGGCAAAAATACACCTTTGTTCTGAGTAACTTTGTTTTGAGTAACTTTTGGGGATTAGGGGATCCTAATATTCTAGCAAAGGAAGCAGAAAACTCTGATTATCGTTCATCACCAGGGCAGAAATGTCCTTACACAGAATTTTTTGTAGCAAAACACTTGGATACATTCTGGTACATACCTTTGCAGTCACTTTAAAAATCAAAAATGCTGGAAGTTTAACAATCCTTTTTTTCATCCAGAGGAATTAATCTACTTTTTTTCCCGCTACTGGTTCTTGATTTGATGTAAATGAATCTTTTGTTTGTTTGCTTGTGTGTTTGTAACTTTGTTTTTAAAATCATAACAATTGTAAAAATTTAAACAGAAGTATATATGAATAAAGGACCTCTGTCCCATTTATCCACTTGTTATTCCCAGATGTAGCCCCTTAAAACAAGGTATTACAATGTGTACTCTGTATATGAATTGTGATAGCATTGGTTTTCCCTCATATATGAGACTGTTCTGTAATATTCTGTGACTTGCCATCTTAATATATTTAGAAATGTTTCCACGTCATTGCATATAATCCTATTTTATTATTTTTAACCACTATGGTTGTGTATTTGTTAATCAGTATGTTTTTAATTGTTTAGTTGTTTCCTATTAACTGGTTTACAAGATGCTCTAGTTTTTTTGTTGCTACAAACAGTGCTGTAATAAACATCCTTATGTTTGTGCATAGTGGTTTTTCTGTGGGACTGAGTTCAGGAATTGAAATTACTAGGCAAAAGTATGCAAATGTTAAATTTTATATATGTGCTGCTAGATTGTTTTCCAAAATGGTGCCAGCTTACAGTCCAATCACTTGTGAGAATTTCTGTTTTTCCAAACACTTGCCAACACTGCATAAGATTGTATTGGACTTTCTAAGTTTTGCTGTTCTGATGAAGAGAATAAAGGCATCTTGTTTTTATTTTCATTTCCTTGATTACTAATGAGGGTTAACATTTTCATATGTACTGGTCATTTATGTTTATCTAATGTGAATTGTCTGTTCTGCATATATCTGTTTTTTCCTTACATATTTTGTGTCTGTTATTTAGTATATCAATCTCATTACGTGTGTGTATTATTACATATAGAGAGAGAGGAGCATGCAGAGCATGTGTTTGAGTGTGAGCCTGAGAGAGCAGATACTTTCTTAACAATGTCTCATATCTTTTATCATCTAAATTTTTTTTTCTTTTTCTTTTTTTTTTGTGGTACGCGGGCCTCTCACTGTTGTGGCCTCTCCTTTTGTGGAGCACAGGCTCCAGTCGCACAGGCTCAGCAGCCATGGCTCACAGGCCCAGCCGCTCCGCGGCATGTGGGATCTTCCCGGACCGGGGCACGAACCCGTGTCCCCTGCGTCAGCAGGCGGACTCTCAACCACTGCGCCACCAGGGAAGCCCTAAATTTTTCATTTTTTAGTTTTGTATAGCTATGGCTTATGACTTTCTGTCTTACATAGGAAAGTTTTTTATACTCCAAAGATATTTTTAGAAAGTAAATTTCTGTTTTACTTTTGGATCTTTAATCTTACCTGGTAAGAGTTTTTCCCAGAAAGTTAACTTGCATTGTCTCAATACTTACCTACCAAGTAGTCTGTCCTTTCCCCACTGATTTGAAATATCTCCTTTCTTATATATACTAAATTCCTTTGTACACATGGCTCAGTTCTGGTTTATTTTGTCCCATTGCTTTTATTACAGTATGTAAATTATACTTTATAGTATGTGCCCTTTTATTAATTCTTTTGTAAACCTTGGTTGATAGTGAGTAAGAGCATGGATTTTGGAACCAAGTTTTGTGAATTTGAATCTGTGTCCCACTAGTTTTTTGCTGTGTGACCTTAGGCAAGATATTTAACTTCTCTGAGCCTCAGTTTTCCCATTAATAGAATAGAGAGGATGATAATAACACTACCTCATAGGATTATAGTGAGGATTAAATAATTTGTGTAAAGCACTTAGAACTGTGCCTGGTGCATAATCATGTTTATTTAGTTCTTTTCTGTATTTCAGTGACATGTTATTGTTTTCATTGTGAAGATTTTGAATGTTTCTAGTTTTTTTGGACTATTCTATGCTTCTTATTATTGTGGATGGCAACTGTTTTCATTATATTTTCTAAGTGATCATTGCTAGTATTTTGGAAAACTTGATTTTGTATGTTGATCTTTCTGAAATTTCTTAATCACTAATAGTTTACATTATATTCTTGTGTCATATATTCATGATAATTTACTAGGTAAATTATTGTCTGTACACAATGATAGTTTTATTTCTTCCTTTGCAGTATTATTCCCTCTTTTTTTCCCCTTTGGCTAGGAGTGGAGAATAGCATTGAGTGGTAATGTATCAGGCATTACCATCTTTCTGTGTTTCACCCCTAAATAGAATATTTGTTGAGATTTCTATCTGATACATATGCATACAAAGTTATATTTAAACTGTTCTGTCCCATCATGCTATCAGTTACGTTAGTGACATTGAAACAGTTGGAGTTTTCCCCTCTTTCTGCATACTGTTAATCAACATGTTGAAGTTTTGTAAGAACCTGCCCAGTAAGCCATCCAGTTTGGTATGAGGAAAGGGTGTAAAGGCTCTTCAACTCCTTTATTAGGACGTTAGTCTTTCAGGTATTATACTGCTTCTTGAATCAATTTTAATAGCATTTTCCAAGGAAATTCACCATTTCGTCTAGCTTTTCACATACTTGGCATAAAATTGAACGTGGTATATATATCATAGTGTTAAATCTCATCCATAACTATCGTTGTATCTTCTTTATTTTTGCTAATGTTGTTTGTCTTTTTTCATCTCCCTTCACTTCCTCTCTCTCCGCGTTCCCATCAGATATGCCAAAGTTTTGTCTATTCTAGTTTTTTCAAAGAGTTAGTTTTATCAAGAAAGTCTCACTTTTTCTTAATTTTTGCTTTTGTTACTAATCCTTCTATTTAAAAATTTTTTTAATTGAGATAGAATTGTAGAATTGACATAAAACATTATATTAGTTTCAGGTATACAATATATTGATTGAATATTTGTGTATATTGCTGAATGGTCACCTTATTAAGTCTAGTTAACATACATCACCATACATAGTTATACAATTTTTTTCCCTTCTACTTTCTTTAGTTTTTTGTTTGAATTAATTGAAAGCTTAGTTTATTTTCAGTTTCTAATATGTAGACTTAATAAATTTTCTGAGTATCATATTGGCTCTGTAGCTGGTACTTAAAGCTGTCTTTTTCCACTACCCATTGCATATTTCTTTTTTTTCTCACCAAGTATCTCAGCTATTTGATGCTCTTGAGTACATACCTAGGTGTAGAATTGCTGAGTCATATGGTAAATTTATATTTATCTTTTTAAGAAACACTAAAGTGTTTCCAAAGTGGCTGTATCATTTTATATTCCCATCAGCAGTGTTTTAGGGTTCTAGTTTCTGCATATCCTCATCAACACTTGCTATTGTTTCTTTTTATAAATAGCCGTTTTAGAGGATAATTTGAAGTGGTATCTCATTGTGGTTTTAATTTGCATTTCCCAAATGACTAATGATGGTGATTATCTTTTCATGAGCTTATTAGCCATTTCTGTATCTTTTTTGGTGAAATAGCTGTTTAAGTATTTTGCCCAGTTTTTGATTGGGTTGTCTGAAGTTGTAAGAGTTATTAAAATATACACTGGATACAAGCCCCTTATCACATATGATTTGTAAATATTTTCTCCTAGTTTATCTTTTCATTTTCTTAATGGGGTCTTTTTTTAAAATTGTGATAAGAACACTTAACATAAAATCTACCCTCTTAAATTTTTAAGTGTATAATACATTATAGTTGACTGTGAGTACAGTGTTATACAGCATATCTCTAGAGCTTAATCTCTTGCTTAACTGAAACTTTATGCCCATTAACTAGTCACTCCTCATTTCCCCCTCGTCTCTGGCAACCATCATTCCACTGTTTAATTCAATGAATTTGACTATTTTAGATACGTCATATGAGTAGAATCATGCAGTATTTGTCTTTCTGTGACTGGCTTATTTCACTTTGCATAATGTCCTCAAGGTTAGTCCATGTTTTTGTACATTGTAGAATTTCCTTCCTTTTTAAGGCTGAATAATGTTCCATTGGAGGTGTATATCACATTTTAACCATTCATCTGTTGTGGAAACAACCTAAATGTCCATCATCTTGGCTGTAGTGAATAGTGCTGCAGTAAACATAGGAGATCTTGATTTCACTTCTTTTGGATAAATACCTAGAAATAGGATTACTGGATTATATGGTAGTTCTATTTTTAATATTTTGAAGAACATCTGGACTATCTTCCATAGTGTCTGCACAGTTTTATATTCTCCGTAGTAGTGTACAAGGGTTCCAGTATCTCCATGTTCTCGCCAGTACTAATTGTCTTTTGTGGGTTTTTTTGGTAATAGCCGTCCTGACAGGTGTGAAATGTAAACTCATTGTGGTTTGGATTTGCATTTCCCTGACGATTAACAACATTGAGCTTTTTTCATATACCTATTTGCCATTTGCACATCTTCTTTGGAGAAATGTCTTGTTCCTCTGCCTGTTGCTTAATTGGGTTATTAGTTTTTTTTTGCTGTTGAGCTGTAGGAATTCCTAATAGATTTTGGAGATTAACCCCTTTGCAGATACATGGTCTGCAAATATTTTCTCCAATTCTGTAGGGTTGCCCTTTCACTGTGGTGATTGTTTCTTTTGCCGTGTGGAAGCTTTTTGGGTTTGATGTAGTCTCAGTTGTTTATTTTTGTTTTTGTTTTGGTGTCATCCATGAAATCATTGCCAAGACCAGTGTCATGAAGCTTTTTTTGTATGTTTCCTCGTAGAAGTTCTATAGTTTCAGGTCTTACATTTGAGTCTTTTTAATCTGTTTTGAGTTGATTTTTGTAAGATGAGTTCAATTTCATTCTTTTGCATGTGGATATCCAGTTTTCCCAATGCCGTTTGTTGAAGAGACTATCATTTCCCCACCATGTATTTGTGGCACACTTGTTGAAGATCAGTTAACTGTGTATGTGTGGATTGATTCTATAGACTTGTCTTTTTGTCGATACCATACTGTTTTGATTACTGTAACCTTGTAATATATTTTGAAATTAGGATGTGTGATGCCTGCATGAAATGGTGTCTTTTGAATTGTGAAACTTCTAAATTTTGAAGTCTAATTTATCATTTTTTAAATAGCATGCTTTTGGTGTCATGTTTAAGAACTCTTGTCTAATTGATATCAGAAGGATTTTCTCCTGTTTCTTTCAAATGTTTTATAATTTTAGCTCTTATATTTAAGTCTAACCCTTTTGAGTTAATATTTGTGCATGGTGTAAGGGTCTAAATTCATCTTTTCCCATGTGGATAGCCTGTTTTCCTAGTGAAAAGACTATTCTTTTCCCAATGAATTGCCTTGGATCCTCTGTCAAAGATTTATTGATTATAAATGTAAGGGTTTATTTCTGGATTCTCAAGTCTGTTCCGTAGATCTATATAATCTATCCTTAATATACTAGTACCTCACTGTCTCAATAAAGTTATTGAGTTTTGAAATTGGGAAGTGTAAATTCCTGACAACTTTGGTCACCTTCAAAATTGTTTTGGCTATTCGAAGTTATTTTAGTCTTCCTAGTTAGCTGAGTTGTTTGGAAGAATATCTCTAAACATTTCTTAGCAGGTAGTTTGCTTTTAGTTATCTCTTTGCTGCTTATTTTTAATGGTACTGCATTGTGATCAGATAACATTGTAGTAATTTCTGCTGTTTGGAATTTATTGAATTTTTAAAATTCTTAGATGTGATTATTTTATGAATATTCTATGAATTTTTGAAAATAATAGTCTTTCTTGGGACCATGTTCTACAATGTCAATTAAATCAACCTTGATACTTGGTTTTTCAAGTTCTATGTATCCTCCCTATTTTTGGTCATTTTGGTTTTGATAGTCTTATACTCGTCTCCCACAATGATTGCATGTGTGTTAACATTTGTTAATTTTATTCTTTTTAATAGTTTTTGTTTCCTTCATCTCAGTGCTGTGTTATTAGATGAATTCCTATTGTCTTCTTGGTAGATTGTTCCATTTATTACATAAAATATCCTTCTGTTTAATATTGTTTTCTTTTAACCTTAATTTTATTTTGTCTGAAATTTAAATTGGGCATCTTGTTTTGTTAGTATTTATCGGATTTGTCTATCCTTTTGTCAAACAAGCCTTTAGGTGATAACGGTATTCCTGCTGTGCTATGGCTAGAATATTGTAATTGTTAAATATGCATTGAATTTTTGGTATAGTCATGTTAGCAGAGGAAAATCTTACTTTGTGGTATTATTTTAACATGGCTTTTTTCTTTAAAAGATGGTCTGGATTTCTATTATTCCTCAAAACAACATGCTCAGAAGATGGTAGAATTTCTTCAGTGTACAGTTCCCACTAGGTATGTTTTGAACGTACATGTGATTAAATCCAGGGAACTGGGAATGAACTTAGGTCACATCCATTCTTCAGGCTTTGGCATCCTATCTTAAAATATTTAAATTATAGTAGGGATACTTACACAGTTAGTAAGTATTTATTGGATTAGCCATTTTAAGGGAAGTATTAGCCAAAGAGCATTAACAATCTCTTTGGGGAGCTAGACCTCACCCCACAATAGTAAGCACTGTAGTACTGAACCACTGATTGAATATGTTTAAATAAGCGAGAAGAAAAACGGGGGTAGAGGACTTTGGGGAGAAACTTCATGGAAGAGGAAGAACTTAAGCTCATAAAATGGGGAAATTTTCAAAAGTAGAGTTTGTATTGAAAAGTGAGATTAGTGTGAACAATGACTTTGGGCAGGCATTAGTGTGGCTTTTTTTTTTTTTTTTTTTTTTTTTCTTTTGCAGTACGTGGGCCTTTCACTGTTGTGGCCTCTCCCGTTGCGGAGCACAGGCTCCCGATGTGCAGGCTCAGCAGCCATGGCTCACGGGCCCAGCCGCTCTGCGGCATGTGGGATCTTCCCGGACCAGGGCACGAACCCGTGTCCCCTGCATCGGCAGGTGGACTCTCAACCACTGCGCCACCGGGGAAGCCCTAGTGTGGCTTTTAATGGGTGCTATATGTAGACTAGATTGGTCTAAGCCAAGGGCATGTTTTGGAGGTTTTCAGTAGGTAAAGTTGAAAATAGGTAGGGTGCAGTCAGATTGGTGAAGGTTTTTAAATGAAGTGGACTAAATGAGGGTTCACCATAGCAGGCATCTGCTGTTTCAGACCTTGGACAGTAATGATTTGTTTTGATGAAAATTTATATTCTCGAGACTTGTTACAAGTAAGGACCTTTCTTTTTTTATATGATTAACTTTTTCTCTTAACAGATACAAAGCCTCACAGAGACTGATCTCTCAGGATGTCCATAGTAACACATACAATTACAAAAGCACTTTTTCTGTGGAAATTGTTCCAATATGCAAGGTACTTTTTCTCATTTAATTAATCCATGTCCTTCTTTCTTTTTTTTTTTTTTTTTTTTTTGCGGTACGCGGACCTCTCACTGTTGTGGCCTCTCCCGTTGCGGAGCACAGGCTCCGGACGCGCAGGCTCAGTGGCCATGGCTCACGGGCCCAGCCGCTCCGCAGCATGTGGGATCTTCCCAGACAGGGGCATGAATCCGTGTCCCCTGGATCGGCAGGTGGACTGTCAACCACTGCGCCACCAGGGAAGCCCAGCTTAATCCATGTCCTTCTTAATCGGTTTATATGTAATTATTAGGTCCTGGTTTCCTTCTGGGATTGGTTAAACATTTAGAAAACTTCCTTCTTAATGGTTGCTGACACATTTCAGCCATGTTAAAAAGATGTTTAAAAGTAATCATGCTTAAAATTATAAATTTTTGGTGTACTAATTAAAAGGCCTGGTTGCAGTTTTTATGGTGCGAATTCCTTAAACTTTGCAGTCCTAGTGGACACTTAACAGTTCTGTGAAACTTTGAATATAGGAAATTACTTTAAAATAATTATCAGTGAACCACTTTGTGGAATATATGCAAACTGGATTTTGGCATGATAAAATTAAACAGTATTGTGGAAAGGAGATCACAGAATTATTTTTGTGATTTTTAAAAAAAATTAATTTATTTATTTTTGGCTGTGTTGGGTCTCCGTTGCTGCACGTGGGCTTTCTCTAGTTGCAGCGAGCGGGGGGGCAGCTCTTCGTTGCGGTGCACGAGCTTCTCATGGCGGTGGCTTCTCTTGTTGTGGAGCATGGACTCTAGGCACGCAGGCTTCAGTAGTTGTGGCACACGGGATTAGCTGCTCCGCAGCATGTGGGATCTTCCCGGACCAGGGCTCGAACCCATGTTGCCTGCATTGGCAGGTGGATTCTTAATCACTTCACCACCAGGGAAATCCTTGTGATTTTAAAAATATAATCTGAATAACACTTAAGACATAGATTATCATTTCATTAATTGTACTAAGGTAAAACTCTGCTTCAAAAATATAAATGAATTAAAATTCAACAAATAGTTATTGAGGATCTATTGTATAGAAGGCTGTGTGTTAAGGATTAAGTACTAGAGGTCTCTGCCACATAGGAACTTGCATGTCCATGTTTAAATCACTAATAATAAATGCCATAATTTATTGTGAGCATTCTACATAAAGTTATTATCTCTTATACTTATTATTATAAGTATATTTCACCTCTTCAAGTCTCATAACAACGGGAGTAAGTCATATCATCATTTGAAGATGAGGAAGTTGAAGCTTGGGGAGGTTAGATGACTTGCCCAAAGTTACATAACTACAAAATGATGAAGCCAGGATTTGTGTCTAGGTCTGTGACTCTGAGGCTTTAAAGTTATCACTAATTTATGGTGTAGCACAGTACCAGGGATGAAATGATGGCTTAAAACCGAGTCAGCAAATTTTTTCTGTAAAGAGCCAGATAGTAAATATTTTCAGCTTTTAGGCTATATAATCGGTTTTGCAATTACTCAGCTGTGCTGTTGTTGCACAAAAGTAGCCATAGATAATAGGTAAATGAAGGACTGAGGCTGTGTTCCAGCAAAACTTTATTTACAAAAATTTGGCCTGAGGATCTTATTTGCAGACTCCTAGTTTAAAACGGTGAACATTTTCCTGGTGCAAAACTGGAGAAATATGAATCTAGGTGTGAGGGCATATTTAGGCCATGTGTATTAAGTGCTTTGAGAGACTCATACAGGTATCTGGATAAATACACAGTGTAAAGAAGTTTTTTCATTAATCTTTGGAGACTTACTAAGTTAAAAAAAAAAAAAAGGAAAAGGACTGAACTAGGTACCATTAGGGAGGCACAGAATGTTCCTTCAGTGGGGGAGGCTTGTGAATAGATAAAGCTTAAAATATAACCCAGATCCTTTTTATATTTCAATAACAGCTTAAAAACAGTAAACCACATTGGTGGTAATACTTCCTGATGCACACATAGGCATATGTGCTTTTAAGGGGGCGTTAGATCTTTGATTTCATATTGGTACATGTAGACAAGAAGGAGGAACACGTGGCTCCTCTGAAATTAATTTTTTTTTAATAATGGTTATTTTTTTTAAAAAATTATTTTTAGCTGTGTAGGGTCCTCATTGCTGCATGAGGGCTTTCTCTAGTTGCGGCGAACGGGGGCTGCTCTTCGTTGCAGTGTGTAGGCTTTTCATTGCAGTGGCTTCTCTTGTTGCAGAGCATGGGCTCTGGGCACGGGCTTCAGTAGTTGTGGAATGCAGGCCCTAGAGTACAGGTTGTGGTGCACAGGCTTAGTTGCTCCGTGGCATGTGGGACCTTTGCGGACTAGGGGTCAAACCCGTGTCCCCTGCATTGGTAGGTGGATTCTTAACCACTGTGCCACCAGGGAAGTCCCTGAAATTAATTTTTATAGAGATTAAATGAAGGCACAAATAGATTAGAAAATCACTCTCCTTCTGGTGTTTATAATACTTTGCTTGGAATGTAAACTATATTAACATAGAGTAAAAAGCAGGCGTTCACACTAATAAAATTGAAACAAAATAGTTTGGTGAAGGATCTGGAAAATATTTTTTAAAGCATTTTTATTAAGACAGATATTCCCATCTTAAGAAGGTGTAGCTTATTTTCTGTTTCTTTAAGGTCTGATTCTGTTTTTTAGGCCCTTTGTTGATACATAGAATTAAAAATGACATTTTGGTTTGGGCAAATGCGCTTGGATCAGCTTTACATTGATGATTGTTTACTGGAGACTGTTACTTAGGATTTCCTTCATACTAAATGTTAGTTCTTATGCCTAGGATAATGTTGTTTGTCTGTCTCCAAAACTGGCACAAAGCCTGGGAAACATGAATCAGATTTGTGTGTGTATTCGAGTAACCAGCGTCATCCATCTCATAGATCCAAATACCCTACAAGGTAAGTTTTCGAAGCTATTTGCCTTGACAGTTCTCTCCAGCAAGTAGTAATAATTTGTTAATGTTGTTAATTTTATCAAGCATTCTTAGTAACGTTGTTTTAAAAAAGTACTATACAGTGGTTAAAATTTTTACCATACAGTTTTTTAAAATACTGGAATTTTTAAAGCTTTTAATAAGTTATCCTTGTATTTTTTTGTTTGAAGAAAGATTTCTGTGAACTTTTAAATTTTTATTAGTTGTATTCCATTTAGAGTATAATTGCTTTACAATGGTGTGTTAGTTTCTGCTTTATAACAAACTGAATCAGCTATACATATACATATATCCCTGTGTCTCCTCCCTCTTGCATCTCCCTCACACCCTCCCTATCCCACCACTCTATGTGGTCACAAAGCACTGAGCTGATCTCCCTGTGCTATGTGGCTGCTTCCCACTAGCTATTTATTTTACATTTGGTAGTGTATATATGTCCATGGCACTCTCTCACTTCATCCCAGCTTACCGTCCCCCTCCCCGTGTCCTCAAGTCCATTCTCTATGTCTGCATCTTTATTCCTGTCCTGCTCCTAGGTTCTTCAGGACCGTTTTTTTTTTAGATTCCATATATATGTGTTAGCATACGGTGTTTCTTTTTCTCTTTCTGACTTACTTCACTCTGTATGAGAGTCTCTAGGTCCATCCACCTCACTACAAGTAACTATTTCGTTTCTTTTTATGGCTGAGTAATATTCCAATGTATATATGTGCCACATCTTTATCCATTCATCTGTTGATGGACACTAAGATTGCTTCCATGTCCTGGCTATTGTAAAGAGTGCTGACATGAACACTGTGGTACGTGACTCTTTGAATTATGGTTTTCTCAGGGTATATGCCCAGTAGTGGGATTGCTGGGTCATATGTAGTTCTATTTTTAGTTTTTTTTTTTTTTTTTTTTGCGGTACGCGGGCCTCTCACTGCTGTGGCCTCTCCCGCTGCGGAGCACAGGCTCCAGACGCGCAGGCCCAGCAGCCATGGCTCACGGGCCCAGCCGCTCCGCGGCATGTGGGATCCTCCCGGACCGGGGCACGAACCCGTGTCCCCTGCATCGGCAGGCGGACTCTCAACCACTGCGCCACCAGGGAAGCCCTATTTTTAGTTTTTTAAGGAACCTCCATACTGTTCTCCATAGTGGCTTTATCAATTTACATTCCGAGCAACAGTGCAAGAGGGTTCCCTTTTCTCCACACCCTCTCCAGCATTTATTGTTTGTAGATGTTTTGATGATGGCCATTCTGACCGGTGTGAAATGATACCTCATTGTAGTTTTGATTTGCATTTCTCTAATGATTAGTGATGTTGAGCATCCTTTCATGTGTTTGTTGGCAATCTGTATATCTTCTTTGGAGAAATGTCTATTTAGGTCTTCTGCCCATTTCTGGATTGGGTGGTTTTTTTTTTGATATTGAGCTGCATGAGCTGAATGTATATTTTGGAGATTAATCCTTTGTCAGTTGCTTTGTTGGCAAATACTTCCCATTCTGAGGGTTATCTTTTGGTCTTGTTTATGGTTTCCTTTGCTGTGCAAAAGCGTTTAAGTTTAATTAGGTCCCATTTGTTTATTTTTGTTGTTATTTCCCTTTCTGTAGGAGGTGGGTCAAAAAGGATCTTGCTGTGATTTATGTCATAGAGTGTTCTGCCTATGTTTTCCTCTAAGAGTTTGATAGTGTCCGGCCTTCAATTTAGGTCTTTAATCCATTTTGAGTTTATTTTTGTGTATGGTGTTAGGCAGTGTTCTAATTTCATATTTTTACATGTACCTGTCCAGTTTTCCCAGCACCAGTTATTAAAGGTGATGTCTTTTCTCCATTGTATATTCTTGCCACCTTTACCAAAGATAAGGTGACCATATGTGTGTGGGTTTATCTCTGGGCTTCCTATCCTGTTCCATTGATCTATATTTCTGTTTTTGTGCCAGTACCATACTGTCTTGATTACTGTAGCTTTGTAGTATAGTCTGAAGTCAGGGAGCCTGATTCCTCCAGCTCCATTTTTCTTTCTCAAGATTGCTTTGGCTATTCAGGGTCTTTTGCATTTCCATACAAATTGTGAAATTTTTTGTTCTAGTTCTGTGAAAAATTCCAGTGCTAGTTTGATAGGGATTGCATTGAATCTGTAGGTTGCTTTGGGTAGTATAGTCATTTTCACAATGTTGATTCTTCCAATCCAAGAACATGGTATATCTCTCCATCTATTTGTATCATCTTTAATTTCTTTCATCAGTGTCTTATAATTTTCTGCATACAGGTCTTTTGTCTCCTTAGGTAGGTTTATTCCTAGATATTTTATTCTTTTTGTTGCAGTGGTAAATGGGAGTGTTTTCTTAATTTCACTTTCAGATTTTTTGTCATTAGTGTATTGGAATGCCAGAGATTTCTGTGCATTAATTTTGTGTCCTGCTACTTTACCAAATTCGTTGATTAGCTCTAGTAGTTTTCTGGTAGCATCTTTAGGATTCTGTATGTATAGTATCATGTCATCTGCAAAGAGTGACAACTTTACTTCTTTCCTTTTTGGAATCCTTTTGTTTCTTTTTCTTCCCTGATTGCTATGGCTAAAACTTCCAAAACTATGTTGAATTATAGTGGTGAGAGTTGGCAACCTTGTCTTGTTCCTGATCTTAGTGGAAATGCTTTCAGTTTTTCACCATTGAGCACGATGTTGGCTGTGGGTTTGTCATATATGGCCTTTATTATGTTGAGGAAAGTTCCCTCTATGCCTACTTTCTGCAGGGTTTTTATCATAAATGGGTGTTGAATTTTGTTGAAAGCTTTCTCTGTATTGATTGAGATGATCATATGGTTTTTATCCTTCAGTTTGTTAATATGGTGTATCACATTGATTGGTCTGCGTATACTGAAGAATCCTTGCATTCCTGGGATAAACCCCACTTGATCATGATGTATGATCCTTTTAATGTGCTGTTGGGTTCTGTTTGCTAGTATTTTGTTGAAGATTTCTGCATCTGTGTTCATCAGTGATATCTGCCTCTAGTTTTCTTCTTTTGTGACACCTTTGTCTGGTTTTGGTATCAGGGTGATGTTGGCCTCGTAGAATGAGTTTGGGTGTGTTCCTCCCTGTGCTGTATTTTGGAAGAGTTTGAGAAGGATGGGTGTTAGCCCTTCTCTATATGTTTGATAGAATTCGCCTGTGAAGCCATCTGGTCCTGGGCTTTTGTTTGTTGGAAGATTTTTAATCAGGTTTCAATTTCAGTGCTTGTGATTGGTCTGTTCATATTTTCTATTTCTTCCTGGTTCAGTCTTGGAAGGTTGTGCATTTCTAAGAATTTGTCCATTTCTTCCAGGTTGTCCATTTTATTGGCATATAGTTGCTTGCAGTAATCTCTCATGGTCCTTTGCATTTCTGCAGTGTCAGTTGTTACTTCTCCTTTTTCATTTCTAATTCTGTTGTTTGAGTCTTCTTCCTTTTTTTCTTGATGTGTCTGGGTAATGGTTTATCAGTTTTCTTTATCTCTTCAAAGAACCAGCTGATGTTTGCTATCGTTTCCTTCATTTCTTTTTCATTTATTTCTGATGTGATCTTTATGATTTTGTTCCTTCCGCTAACTTTGTGGTTTTTTTGTTCTTCTTTCTCTAATTGCTTTAAGTGTAATGTTAGTTTGTTTGAGATGTTTCTTGTTTCTTAAGGTAGGATTGTATTGCTGTAAACTTCCCTCTTAGAACTTCTTTTGCTGCATCCTATAGGTTTGGGGTTGTCATGTTTTAATTGTCATTTGTTTGTAGGTATTTTTTGATTTCCTCTTTGATTTCTTCAGTGATCTCTTGGTTATTAAGTAGTGTATTGTCTAGCTTCCATGTGTTTGTATGTTTTACAGATTTTTTCCTGTAATTGACATCTAGTCTCATAGCATTGTGGTCAGAAAAGATACTTGATATAATTTCAGTTTTCTTAAATTTACCAAGGCTTGATTTGTGACCCAAGGTATGATCTATCCTGGAGAATGTTCTGTGAGCACTTGAGACGAATGTGTATTCAGTTGTTTTGGATGGAATGTCCTATAAATATCAATGAAATCCATCTTGTTTAATGTATTATTTAAAGCTTGTGTCTCCTTATTTATTTTTATTTTGCGTGTGCTGTCCATTGGTGAAAGCGAGGTTTTAAAGTCCCCTACTGTGATTGTGTTACTGTCGATTTCCCCTTTTATGGCTGTTAGCATTTGCCTTATGTATTGCAGTGCTCCTTCATTGGGTACATAAATGTTTACAATTGTTATATCTTCTTCTTGGATTGATCCCTTGATCATTATGTAGTGTCCTTCTTTGTCTCTTGTAATAGTCTTTATTTTAAAGTCTATTTTATGTGATATAAGAATTGTTACTCCGGCTTTCTTTTGGTTTCCCATTTGCATGGAATATCTTTTTCCATCCTCTCACTTTCAGTCTGTATGTGTCCCTAGGTCTGAAGTGGGTCTCTTGTAGACAGCATATATATTGGTCTTGTTTTTGTATCCATTCAGCAAGTGTATGTCTTTTGGTTGGAGCATTTAATCCATTTACATTTAAGTTAATTATTGATATGTATGTTTCTGTTGCCATTTTCTTAATTGTTTTGGGTTTGTTATTGAAGGTCTTTTCATTCTCTTGTGTTTCCTGTACAGAGAAGTTCCTTAGCGTTTTTTGTAAAGCTGGTTTGGTGGTGCTGAATTCTCTTAGCTTTTGCTTGTCTGTAAAGGTTTTAATTTCTGCATGGAATCTGAGATCCTTCCTGGGTATAGTAATCTTGGTTGTAGGTTTTTCCCTTTCATCACTTAAAATATGTCCTGCCACTCCCTTCTGGCTTGCAGAGTTTCTGCTGAAAGATCAGCTGTTAACCTTATGAGGATTTTGAATGTTATTTGTTGTTTTTCCCTTGGTGCTATTAATGTTTTTTCTTTGTATTTAATTTTTGATAGTTTGATTAATATGTGTCTTGGCATGTCTCTCCTTGGATTTATCCTGTATGGGACCCTCTGCATTTCCTGGACTTGATTAACTATTTCTTTTCCCATATTAGGGAAGTTTTCAACTATAATCTCTTCGAATATTTTCTCAGTCGCTTTCTTTTTCTCTTCTTCTTCTGGAACCCCTATAATTCGAATGTTGGTGTGTTTAATGTCCCAGAGGTCTCTGAGCCTGTCCTCAATTCTTTTCATTCTTTTTTCTTTATTCTGCTCTGCAGTAGTTATTTTCACTATTTTATCTTCCAGGTCACTTATCTGTTCTTATGCCTCAGTTTTTCTGCTATTGATGCCTTGTAGAGAATTTTTAATTTCATTTATTGTGTTGTTCATCATTGTTTGTTTGTTCTTTAGTTCTTCTGGGTCCTTGTTAAACATTTCTTGTATTTTCTTCATTCTGTTTCCAAGATTTTGGATCATCTTTACTATCATTATTCTGAATTTTTTACTCAGGCAGACTGCCTATTTCGTCTTCATTTGTTTGGTCTGGTGGATTTTTATCTTGCTCTTTCATCTGCTGTGTGTTTCTCTGTCTTCTCATTTTGCTTAACTTACTGTGTTTGGGGTCTCCTTTTCGCAAGCTGCAGGTTTGTAGTTCCCGGTTTTTGGTGTCTGCCCCCAGTGGCTGAGGTTGGTCCAGTGGGTTGTGTAGGCTTCCTGGTGCAGGGTACTGGTGCCTGTGTTCTGGTGGACGAGGCTGGGTATTGTCCTTCTGGTGGGCAGTACTGTGTGTGGGGTGTGTTTTGGGGTGCCTGTTACCTTATTATGGTTTTAGGCAGCCTCTCTGCTAATGGGTGGGGTTGTGTTCCTGTCTTGCTAGTTGTTTGGCATTGGGTGTCCAGCACTGTAGCTTGCTGGTCGTTGAGTTGAGCTGGGTCTTAGCGTTGAGATGGAGACCTCTGGGAGAGTTTTCAAAGCCTTTTGATATTACGTGGAGTCGGGAGGTTTCTGCTGGACCAATGTCCTGAACCTGGCTCTCCTACGTCAGAGTCACAGACCTGACACCTGGCCAGAGCACCAAGACCCTGTCAGCCACATGACTTTTGGGGCCGCCATTGTAGATGAAAGTATAGGTGGAGTCTGAGTGTCTGAAATCTGCCTGCTGGGTTGCTGCTGCTGAAACCCTGGAGGCGGGCTCGGACGCTCTGGTCGTTCACCTGGGACTGCATTTAATGGCTTTTGAAATACTTCAGTTCTTTTGTTCTTTAATGTTCTTTGTTTATTCTTAGTTGCAGATATTGATGGCAACACTTTTTGGAGTCACCCTTTCAATAGTTTATGCCATCCCAAACAGCTAGAGGAGTTTATTGTTATGGAATGCAGCATAGTCCGAGATCTAAAACGCAATGCAGGTGCTGGAATGATATCAAAAAAGGTAAGTTCCATCCTGCTTACCTCCCCCTAACCCCCAACTTACTGTTTTAGTTTCACTATCTCTCTCTTTTTTTTTTGTATCTTTGTTTTTAAAAATTTGTTGGTAATCCCAAAATGTGGTTCCAAATAAGCTAACAGCACATTCAGTTAAAAATGCATTGTGTGTTTGTATAACATTTGCTTTTAACATGTGGTCATTGTGGTGAAAACTGTCAGACTTATACTATCTAGTAAGTTAACTTTTCCTCTTTAATATTGGAAAAATTAAAAAAATATTATTATGAAAAAGCATTTCCTTTCCTTTTGTACAGAAGGACCAAATGACAAGCTTAACCCTCTTTTGCTTTTTAAAAAATTTCAAACATGTTCAATTAAATATATATATATAATCACTAATTACTGAATACTTCAATAATCATCTCTAAAACATAGAAACATTTTCTGTATAATCAAAGTACTATCATACATATAAACTGCATAGTTTGCCAGATTTCCTTATTTGTCCCAAAGTGCCTTTTATGGTTCATTCAAACCAGTGTTTAGTTGGGGACTGTATATTGAATGTGAATATTGTACCTTTTAAATATTTAATAACAGCCCCCCCCATTTTTTTCTCATTCATTTTTTTATGATACCAACTTCCTAATGCAACTAGGGCATTTATTTATCTTGTGGATCTAGTGTTATTGTTTCCTTATGATGTCATTTTTTAAAAAAATTTATTTATTTATTTTTGGCTGTGTTGGGTCTTCGTTTCTGTGCGAGGGCTTTCTCCAGTTGCGGCGAGCGGGGGCCACTCTTCATCGTGGTGTGTGGGCCTCTCACTGCCGCGACCTCTCTCATTGCGGAGCACAAGCTCCAGACGCGCAGCCTCAGTAGTTGTGGCTCACGGGCCCAGTTATTCCGCGGCATGTGGGATCCTCCCAGACCAGGGCTTGAACCCATGTCCCCTGCATTAGCAGGCAGATTTTCAACCACTGCGCCACCAGGGAAGCCCCTCATGATGTCATTTAACTTGCTTCGTAATCTCTTATATTTCCTTTAAACTGGAAAATGGATCTAAAGTCCTATTTAAGTTTAGGTTAATTTTTTTTTGGCAGAACATTTCAGAGGTGATGCTATGTACCTTTTATGATATATCAAGAGGCAAGTAATGTTTGGCTGTTTATCTGATAGCCAGGTGTCTCCATTGTAATTTAAGAATTTTTTCCCTTTGCTACTACCCTCCCTCCTCCCTCCCTCCCTCCCTCCCTCCCTCCTCCCTCCCTCCCTCTCAGATGGCCTCAAATGTAGCCAGTAGGAGCCCCTTCAGAATAGTTTCTATTTCCTTCAAAAAAATATTTTTTAATGACTTACTGTTTTTAGAGCACTTTTAGGTTTGCAGCAAAATTAGGAGGAGGTAAAAGATTTCCTGTATACTCCTTGCCTCCACACACG
Source organism: Phocoena sinus (assembly GCF_008692025.1). Classification (NCBI taxonomy): domain Eukaryota; kingdom Metazoa; phylum Chordata; class Mammalia; order Artiodactyla; family Phocoenidae; genus Phocoena; species Phocoena sinus. The sequence continues at coordinate 40,788,712 of NC_045766.1, forward strand.
CATAGCCTCCACCATTATCAAATGCCCTTCTCCTGCCAAAAGAGTGGTACATTTGTTACAATTGATGAATCTACATTGACACATTATAATCACCCATTGTCCATATTTTACATTAGGATTCTCTCTTGGTATTGTACTTTCTATGGGTTTGGACAAACGTATAGTGACATGTATCCATCATTGTAGTATCATGCCAGATATTTTCACTGCCCTTAAAATCCTCCGTGCTCTGCCTTTTCATCCTTCCCTCACTCCTAACCCCTGGCAATCACTGATTTTTTTTTTTTTTAATACTGTCTGTATAGTTTTGCCTTTTCCAGAATGTCATATAATTGGACTCATACAGTCTTTTCATATTGGCTTCTTTCACTTAGTAATGTGCATTTAAATTTTCTCCATGTATTTTCATGGCTTAATAGCTCTTTTTTTTTTAAGTGCCAAATAATATTGTTTTGATGTACCACAGTTTACTCATTCACCTACTGAAGAACATATTGGTTGCTTCCAAGTTTTGGCAGTTATCAATAAAGTTGCTATAAACATTCTTTTGCATATTTTTGTGTGGACATGAGCTTTCAGCTTCTTTGTGTAAATACCAAGGAGCATGTTTAGTTTTGTAAGAAACTGCCAAACTGTCTTCCATAGTGGTGGTATCATCTTGCATTCCCACCAGTAATGTATGAGAGTTCCTGTTGCTCCACATCTTCACCAACATTTGATGTCAGGATTTTGGATTTGTCAGTGTGTAGGGCCTTCCTAATAGGTATATAGTAGTATCTCATTGTCATTTTAATTTGTATTTCCCTCATGACACATGATGAGGAGTATTTTCTCATGCTTATTTGCCATCTGTATGTCTTTTGGTGAGGTGTCTGTTAAGGTCTTTGGCCCATTTTTAAATCAGGTTGTTTGTTTTCTTATTTTTGAGTTTTAAGAGTTATTTTGGTTAAAAGTCCTTTGTTAGATATGTTTTTTGCAAATATTTTCTCCCAGTGTGGTTTATCATCTTATTCTCTTGACATTGTCTTTCATAAAGCAGAAGTTTCTAATTTTAATGAAGTCCAGGTTATCAACTATTCTTTCATGGATCCTGCCTTTGTTATTGTATTGAAAAAGTCATTGCCAAACCCAAGGTCAGCTAGATTTTCTCCTTTGTTATCTTCTAGGATTCTCATAGTTGTGTGTTGTACACTAAGGTCTGTGATCCATTTTGAGTTAATTTTTGTGAAGGGTGTAAGGTTTGTGTCCAGATTGACTTTTTTTTTGCATGTCAGTGTCCAATTATTCTAGCACCATTAGTTGAAAAGACTGTCTTTGTTCCATTGTCAAAGATCAGTTGACTGTATTTATTTGGGTCCCTTGTCAAAGATCAGTTGACTCTATTTATTTGGGTATATTTCTGGGCTCTCTTATTTTGTTCCACTGATGTATAATATTTGTTTATTCTTTTGTCAGTACCACACTGTCATGATTACTGTAGCATTATATTAAGTCTTCAAGTTGGGTAGTGTCAGTCCTACAACTTTGTTCTTCTCCTTTAAAATTGTGTTGACTGTTCAGGATCTTTTGTCTTGGTATAACTTTAAAAGCAGTTGTCAATATCCACAAAATACCTTATTGGAAATTTTTTTTTTTTTTTTTTTTTGCGGTACGCGGGCCTCTCACTGTTGTGGCCTCTCCCGTTGCGGAGCACAGGCTCCGGATGCGCGGCCATGGCTCACGGGTCCAGCCGCTCCGCGGCATGTGGGATCTTCCCAGACCGGGGCACGAACCCGTGTCCCCTGCATCGGCAGGCGGACTCTCAACCACTGCGCCACCAGGGAAGCCCTGGAAATTTTTTTTAATTGAAACATAGTTGACATACAACAGTATGTTATTTTCAGGTGTACTACACAAGTGATTTGATATTTTCATGCATTATGAAATGATCGCCATGATAAGTCTAGTTACCATCTGTCTCCATACAAAATTACTACAGTATTACTGACCATATTCCTTATGCTGTATATTACGCCTCTGTGGCTAAACTTGTTGGGATTTTGATTGGAATTGCATGAATCTGTAGGTCAAGTTGGGCAGAACTTACATCTTGAAAATATTGAGTTTTCCTGTTCATGAACATGGAACATCTCTCTGTTTTAGTTCTTTGATTTTGTTCATCAGAGTTTTGTAGTTTTCCTCATACAGATCTTATACATATTTTGTTAATGAAATACACCTAAGTATTTCATTTTTGGGGGGGTGCTAATGTAAATGGTATTTTTAAAATTCAAATTCCGCTTTTTTATGTTGGTATATAGGAAAGTGACTTTCATTTATAACTTTGTATCCTGTAACCTTGCTGTATTCCGGGAGCTCTTTGGTCCATTTACATTTTCTATGTAGATGACCATGTCATCTGCAAAGATAAGTTTATTTTTACCTTTCCAATTTATATATACCTTTCATTTCCTTTTCTTATCTTTTGTATTAGCTAGGGTTTCCAGTAGGATATTGAAAATGAGTAGTGAGAGGGAACATTCTTGCCTTGTACCTCATCTTAGTGGGAAGGCTGCAAGTTTCTCACCATTAAGTATAATGTTAGGTTTAAGGTTTTTTTTAATAGATATGCTTTATCAGGTAGCAGAAGTTCCCCTCTATTTCTAGTTTACTGAGAGGTTTTTTTTTATCATGAATGGGTGCTGGATTTTGTCAAATGCTTTTTCTTTATTGATATCATCATGTGATTTTTTTTCCTTTTTAACCTGTTGATTTGATTAATGGGCTACATTAATTTGATTTTCACATGTTGAACCAGCCTTGCATACATGGGTTAAATCCCACTTGGTAATGGTGTACAGTTCTTTCATGTTTTGTTGAGGAGTTTTGAATCTGTGTTCATGAGAGATTGGTCTGTAGATTGCTTTCCTTGTAATGTCTTTGTCTGGTATTGGTTATAAGGTAATGTTGACCTTGTAAATAAGTTAGGAAGTATTCCCTCTGTTTCTGCCTTTGGGAAAAGATTCTAGAGGAATGGTATAATTTCTACCTTAAATGTTTGCTAGAATTCACCAGTGAATCCATCAGGGCCTGGTGCTTTCTATTTTGGAAGATTACTAATTATTGACTCAATTTCTTTAATAGATATAGGTCTATTCCTTTGTTCTTTTGACATGACTTTCCTAGTCTTTGAAAGCATCCTTACTTGGTGGGACAACACCACAACATTTTGGTGTTCCAAAATCACAAAATCACATAATTCCTACCCCATATCTGAAATCAGGTGTTTCTTCAAGGATGTAAGTCTGATTTCTTCTACTATAAAATAGTATTTAGAGGCCCCCCCAAACTGTATAGTAGCAGTGCTCATTTCTATTGAGTGCTATTTCTATTGAGGTAATATTGTGTCTTGAGACAAAAATAACTTCCAGTAACTTGAGAAAATGGGAATGGAAGAATTACTTTTCATATTTTTAAAATAAAAAATTTGATTATATGATTAAGAACAAACGTTTAGGGTTTCCCTGGTGGCACAGTGGTTAAGAATCTGCCTGCCAATGCAGGGGACACGGGTTCGAGCCCTGGCCCAGGAAGATCCCACATGCTGCGGAGCAACTGAGCCTGCGCTCTAGAGCCTGTGCTCTGCAACAAGAGAAGCCAAGACAATGAGAAGCCCGCGCACCGCAACAAAGAGTAGCGTCCGCTTGCCTCAACTAGAGAAAGCCCATGAGCAGCAACAAAGACCCAATACAGCTGAAAGTAAAAACAAATTAATAAAGTTATTAAAAAAAAAAAAAGAAATGTTTATCATTTAAGCACCACCACTTCCCCTCAGGCATATATAAAACTACTTTCTTGGGCTTCCCTGGTGGCACAGTGGTTGAGAGTCCGCCTGCCGATGCAGGGGACACGGGTTCGTGCCCCGATCCCACATGCTGCGGAGTGGCTGGGCCCGTGAGCCATGGCCGCTGAGCCTGCGCATCCGGAGCCTGTGCTCCGCAACGGGAGAGGCCACAACAGTGAGAGGCCTGCGTACTGTAAAAAAACCCCCCCAAAAAACAAGCTACTTTCTTTGCTTTCAAAAAATGCATTTAGCTAGAATTTAGTGTTTCCCTGGTGATTCGATTTTTTTTTCCAGTTTTTTCCTAAATCTGGGACCTGTTATTTCAGTTTCTTCCCCTCTCTCTACCTCTTCTTTTCACCTCTTTGAGATTCCTTAATTCTATCTATAATTCTTAGTATTTTGCTCTTGATCCCATTTTACTTGGTTCTGTTTTTGTTAGTAAAAGGTATTGGCATGTGCTATACTTCATTCAGCCGCGAAGTTGGAAATGTCAGTTACAATTGCTTGTAAAATTCCATGTTGGAAAGGGACATTAATGGTTTTCTGCTTTAAAAGTTTAAACTTGAGATGATGTTTCCATGGTAAATAGTTAAAAAAAAAAGTTATACCTCAAAATAGTAGACATTCAAAAAACTGATGAAGATTTGGGTTCTGTTGTGGTGGTAGTGGTGCTGCTGGGATTGCTAGATTATTTTCTCTGAAGGCTGTTTTTTTTAACCTTATGTGTAAAACAAGGGGTTGCTTAAGATATTTTCTGGATTTAAGATTCCCCTACTTTTTTAGTTATTCTTTTTGCTCAGTCTTTGTTGGCCCATCTCCCTGTGAGAACATTTCTTTTGAAAATTCTACATATGTGTCTGTTTTTAGGTGACAATGTTAATGTTTTATAAAAGCCTTGAATAAAATTTTAACAAAAATATTTATTTTATGAATTACTTATGAGTCTTTTTCTGTACTCATAATTCAGTAATCTGTTAATTTTGACAGTGTTTCAGAGATCTGGAAAATAAAACAATTTCTGTCTTTAAAACGAAAATCAGAAAACCAAAATCAACATTGTATTTAATTATTCTATGAGATGCTTTTTAAGGTATGCATAGATTATTGAAGAGTTCATTTTCTTTCCTGTTAAGCATACCCTCGGGGAAGTCTGGGTACAGAAAACATCTGAAATGAATACAGATAAACAGTATTTTTGTCGCACTCATTTGGGACATCTTCTAAATCCTGGAGACCTGGTGTTGGGGTTTGTATTATTTTATATTATTTTAAACTGCAGACTAGCATTGCAGATTTTCTCTGGGAGCCAGCAAAGCTATCTAAAATAAAGTTGTTTATCTTAAAAAGAATTTAAGAGTTCTTAGGAGCCATATAGCTCACTTTATTTTTGATAACTAAATGAAATTATTGATTGGACAGAAACCCATAGTTATTCCATGATTTTGAGTAATTGAACCCTGAAGTAGTATGATTAGATTATGTTTGTAGTTTTTGGGGGGAGCAGGTAGTTTTTTATTATGCATATGCTGTTGTTAAAATATTTCACTTTTAAAATATGGCAGCTATATATGTAAAGGGTCTTTATAGGCATAGGATAGTCCATTCTGATGCAGAGCTTATAAGCATGCCTTAAACGTTATTTTTGCTCTTAGGGTTTCAGTTCCTTTTACTAGAGAATGAGGGGTGTGTTGTTTTTGTTGTCTATAAACTGAATGGAACCATGTAACTGAATCCTAATGTTAGACTGATATATAAGTCTGTTTTGCTTCTTTTACAAGAGTATAGTAAGGTGGGCAATAATGGATGACATGTGAAACTGAGAGATAGAGTGCATTATTATCTTTACCAGGTCTGCAGAAGGCTGTTCACTGTATAGTACACTGCAAAACTTCTAAAGTGGGAAAGCGTATTAAATGTTTGATCTTAGGAGGAACTGTTAGGTGATCATCTATAAAATAAAAAGTTACCTGGAAAGAGTAAGTGTTTTTGTCATTAAGTGTTTCATTGTTTTCATTTCAGGTTTGATTTGGCCAACTGTAACTTAAATGATGAGCATGTCAACAAAATGAAATCAGATAGAGTCCCAGATGTGGTAAGGCTTTAGATTTTCCTCTTTTTCATGTGTTGAAGACGATTGATGTAACTCTTATGAGTAAGATGCATGAGTTCACATTTTTGAAAGTAATCAATTTAGAGATTTCTTTTGAAATTGCAGTTAAGGTATAATAGCAAAACCTTCATTTAAGATAATTATTCTTAGTGGATAAAATCCAAGATTTATTGAGTTTTTTGGTTGCTCTTATAATCAAATTTTCATTCTGTCAAAATACTTGATAGTATCTTTAGAGTAAAAATAAATTTGCAGCTAAAAATGATGACCTTTAGAATTTATCCCTGTTCATTCTTTTAGGCTCAGCTTATTCCATGTATTGTTAAGAAGGCATTTAGAGTTAAAACCATCATTCAGGTTTGAATATAATTGTAGTTGAAAATAATCTTCACAGTGTTAGGTCTTAGAGAAAGAATGTTACTTCTGAAAAAAATCTGTTAAATTCTAACATGAGTTTATCAGAATCCTGAGTAACAGTGAATGTGAAATGTGAAAGACCCTATCTCCTGTTTGCTTTACTTAATCTTTTAAAATAAACATTGATCTCTTTAGCTGTGGGCAAAAATAAAGTCATGGTATAAGAAAGGCTCCCCTCCTCACCACCCAGTTGTGCTTTTATTAATTAATAAATTAGGAAATAGGAGCATGGTTTCGGTGTAATTCTAAATAGGTATTTTTCAAAAAGGTCATAAGAGAAGATCAAATGGTCTTACATAGGTTTTGTATTATAAAGTTATTTTCATTTATTCCACACTTTATTAAATTGTTCTAGGATATACAGTTGTGAAAATATATATATATAATTCTGTAAGTGCTTATTAGTAGGAATGAAAGGGAGAAAAATGTCTGCCTGTAATAATGTTTCAGAGTGATTTATGTGAATGGTAGCTGAAAATGGAACTTTGGTGTAAAGGAAGAAAAAAAACCACCAGAAACGAAATTTTTGGTATAAAAAATTTTAATTTTCAGTCACTGGAAAATTTCAGTTAGTAAATTTTAACAGTTATACAAATAATGGCTAAATGAATTCTCATAAAATATTAAGTACATTAATAAAAATGTTAAAAGTTCTCTTGACACCACTTCTTGATCCCTACTCCTTTCCCTTAAGGTATAACCACTGTCATTAGTTTAGTGTCTTCCTGGCATTCCCATAAGCTTTCATTTTAAAAATTTTGTTGGATTTTGAGGTCCTGTTACCTAGTTCCCATTTTTTGTAACTTTGCAAATATTTCTCTTACTTTTAGGTGTTAATCAAGAAGAGCTATGACCGTACCAAACGTCAGCGTCGTAGAAACTGGAAACTGAAAGAGCTCGCAAGAGATAGAGAAAACATGGATACGGATGATGAAAGGTCCCACTTTCTTTATATTTTATATGTTGTCTCAAAGGAAATTCTTATGATAAATCTTTATGGGTTTTTTTTATCATAAAGAAATAGTCACCACATGCTTGCTCCTTGCACTCAATATTAATTTTCTGTTCTTATCAATATGTTGTTTGGATCAGTATGAACAGATGTAATGACATTTAACACAGATTTAGTTATTATTTCCTGGGTTCTGACCTGACAATTGCAGTGTTATTATTGATGATTCATTTGAAAATATAGTGAGCAATTACCTTGTGGATATCACAAATAGCAAAGTATTACTTATGATTTAGTATAAAAAGAAAATACCACATAGATATCAAATATGCTGTTTTTCATACAACTTAAGGAGAAATGAAGATACTGTGTTCTAGAAAAGTTTATTGGATGATTGGAAAAGTGGCCTTAATGATGACATTAAGTTTAAATAAAAGTTGTGTCATGAAATGTGAGTGGGAAACAGCAATATTTCTAAAATATAGTCTCATAGTATAATTTAAAATACGTATATATAAGTATATAATGTTAAATAGATATTGTAAGTACATATTTGACTATTTCATCTATAGTCTTAAAGTGTGTATTTCAACTTGGCCATACATTTTTTTGGGGGGAGGGTAAAGTATGAAGGGGTCTTGTTATTGTCTTATATTTAATGTCACCTATATTCAGGTGTGTATTTTTTTTAATAATGTAATTTTGAAAGAAAAGAATTTTTAAAAACCTGTTAGTATTTAATTAACATCCATACTTGACCTTCAGTTACTATTTTTAAAGATTTTAATACTTGGAACACACTTATAATGCTGAAGATGAAGAAAACATTAACTTCATACTTTCTTGGTAAAGGTGAAATACTTAAATGTTTCTTTACCCTTCTATAGGCAATACCAAGATTTCCTTGAAGATCTTGAAGAAGATGAGGCAATTAGAAAAAATGTGAACATTTATAGAGGTTGGTGAATTAGGAGCATTTGATTTAAGTTGTAGCTTCTGTAAATAAATATATTAACCCAGTATGAGTATTTTGGTATCTTAAACTCTGATTCCATAAATGACTTTTGTCATTTGTCTTTAAAACTACTGTAAACATTTACCACCCCCCAAAAAAATCCCAAACTTGCACAACAGTAAAACTTATTAAAATGTTGTTTACTGTACCACATTTGATATCATTTGCATCCTAGCATGATCCCTTCCTTAATTTGCTGACCCCTATACAAGTATATTTGTATATTTCCATAGTTGTATTTGAAATCCTCTTTGTTTTTTTTCTTAGATTCAACTATTCCTGTGGAAGGTGACACAGATGATGAAGGAGCACCTCGAATTAGTCTGGCTGAGATGCTTGAAGACCTTCACATTTCCCAAGATGCTACTGGTGAAGAAGGTGAATCGATGATGACATAATGAGATCATGTTGTAGATGGTTTCCACATCCGTAGGCTCAGGATGTTGGACAAAATAATTTTTACTGTCTATTCTGTCTATGCCTTCATATTGAGAGAAGAGAAATTTAGTTTTAAACCTGACTGTTTTGATTGTTCACTTGAAGCACTGATAAAGGTTGATGGCTTTGAAGTTTTAGATAAAAAAATGCAGAATGTAATTATTACTGATATTTAGGCCATTTTACATATGGAATTTTATTGGTTTACTTTTTTATCAGACACTAGTATTTTCACATACTATAGCTCTGGGTTTAAAAGCTCACAAGTTCTGATTCCTTGGAGGTTACCTAAATCTTCAAGCAGAAAACAAGCTTTCATATTCTTTTTATATTGATTGCTTTAGTAGAAGAGCACATGAAGAATCATTTTTAATAAGAACTTGCCATGCACTTAGTCCACTTTAGATCATTTTTATGTCTTTGGGATAGAAAACTTGGGGTTCAGTTTATCGTTGGACATTCAGTAGGAAAGCTGTCTTTTTTATTTGTAATATTTACATCTTCAAAAGCTGTTAAGCTGGAGATTATCTTAATTTTCATTGAAGAAGAAAGTATATTTAAAATATGTGTAGATTTGTAGCAAACAGTATTTAAAGGTTAAATAACAATTTGTACCTTTGTTGTTTTGGCTTGTGCCAGCAGCTTACTGAAGTAGCTACTTATGTCATAAAAATGTCTTCCTATCACTTCAGGGATTTTACTTTTAAAATTTTGGTTTACAAGTTAAGAAGGAATTCTCTTTTTATAAGTTTCTATCACTGAACACATCACTATCAAAAAGAATATTAGAATCCAGCATATAGTTGATGAAGTAATGAAAATGATCTTCATGCTTTATAAAACCACGAATCAGATTTGAATGAGGAATGCCTTCCACATCCTTGAAGGATAAACATTGGCTTGGGTTTTAAAGTGTTCTGAAAATGAAGTATTAAGATCCTATTTCTGTAAGCAAGATCAGACTTACTAAGCGCTAATTCATAAATTCTATACATACCACTATATAAGGAAATTGAGTAAGTGCTGAATAGAACATTTTCCTTTTTTTAAGATCAGACTCCCTAATTCTGAAGTTTTGAATAAAGGCCTGTGCTTTCTAAAGTGGCTTCTGTCTGCATATTTAAAGTTTTTACCTGTGGTCTGTGTTTACCTCTTCTATGTCAAGACTTTAAAAAGCATGAAAATAAAAATGCTCTCCCCCTTTTTTGTGTCCTTGAAGTGATTATGTGGGTGTCATATTTAAATTTCATGCAGGTTTCTGAAGTAGAATTAATGTTATTTAAGTATTGTCATATGACTTTCCCACTGAAAAATGTAATTTCTCACTAACCTTATTTAGTCTTTCTTGTTTTCATGTTGTGTCTTTATGAGTAATGAAATCTGTTGGTTGAAAGAAGGCTGTGACAAGATGAGGGAGTATAGCTAAAAGAAAAGCTGTTAGCCAAGAGTGCACACAGTTATATAGCCTTGATAAATCTATCATTTTAGAGGATAATTTCCAGGCTTATGTCCCAGAGTTGATACAACTTGAGGATGCTGGTATTAATCAGAATAACAGGAACCTGATTTATAACCCAATTTATAATTATTCTAAGTCAGTATGATTGATTATTTTTTTGTGGCCAAATCTGCATTTGAAGCTGCTGTTTTATTGGCAAGAGGCACTTGATGAGCAAGGAAACAGTTGAGGGGAGAGAGTTGCTTGTGTGGTTAGATGTTTAACAGCATCAAGCTAATTCCTTGCCGCAGTGGAACCCAGAATTCCAGACTTTGTGCTAGAGCACACTTCTCTGATCAGTTCTGAGTAAGTGCCAGGAGCTTTCCCATGACTCTTAAAATTTTAGTAAATGTGTTCATGTTGAGTCCCATCCTTTATTTTTTTAAAAATAAGTTTATTTATTTTATTTTTGGCTGCATTTGGTTCATTGCTGCACGCGGGCTTTCTCTAGTGGCGGCGAGCGGGGGCTGCTCTTCGTTATGGTGCGTGGGCTTCTCATTGCGATGGCTTCTCTTGTTGTGGAGCACGGGCTCAGTAATTTATGGAAAAAATAAATATCTAAGATTGTATGTTGCTTTGGGTTCTCTTATGTCTTTAGACTTCTTTCATCTGGATCCATTCCTGATTTTTTTTAATGTAATTGACATTTTTTTTTTTTACCGTACGCGGGCCTCTCACTGTTGTGGCCTCTCCCACTGCGGAGCACAGGCTCCGGACATGCAGGCTCAGCGGCCATGGCTCACGGGCCCAGCCGCTACACGGAATGTGGGATCTTCCCGGACTGGGGCACAAACCCGTGTCCCCTGCATCGGCAGGCGAACTCTCAACCACTGCACCAATTACGGGAAGCCCGTAATTGACATTTTTGAAGAGTCCAAACCAGTTGTTTTATAGAGTGACCTCAGCTTAGGCTTGTCTGACTTTCCTCTTGATTAAACTTATGTTAAGCCCTTTTAGCAGGACTTCCCCAGACGTAATGCTAAATTCTCAATGCATTGCATCAGGAGACGTATGCTGTCTATTAGTCCAGATGTTCTCAAATGTTTTTGGGTTATATTAGTTGGTTTTCTGTTTGAAGGGATTAAAGGATTTAATCCTTTGCAATTGTTATTTTAACTTGATTTTTCTTTTTAAATTCATTAACTTACAGATGGTGAAGCTTATGCTTTGATTTACAGTTCTTTGAATTTTAACATGTGTATATTCATGTAATCACCACTAATTAAAATACAAAAAAATGCTATCATCCTCCCCAGTCCCCCTAAATTCCCTTTGTTTTCAAACCCTTCACCCATCCTTAACTCCTGCCAACTTCCAATCTGTTTTCTAACCTCATGGTTTGCTTTTTCCAAAATATGTAAATGCAGTCATACAGTGTGTGACCATTTGAGTGTGGTTTTTTTCACTTAGCATGGTACACTTGAGATTCATCTAAGGTGTGGTGTATATCAAGAGTTTGTTACTTTTTATTTTGAATAATATTGCATTGTATGGATGTACCACATTTTATTCATTCCTCTGGCGAGGCACATTTGAATTTCCAGGTTTTGATGATTAGGAGTAAAGCTGCTTTGAATATTTGTATACAGGTTTCATTTTATTTGGATAAATAACTAGGGATGCGATTGTTGGATCCTTATAGTATTTGTATATTTAACTGTTTTCCAAGTGGTTCGTGCCTTTTTGCTTTCCCACCAGAAGTGTATCAGCATCTCAGTAACTGTGCATCCTCACCACCACTTGATGTCATTTTTTTAAAACCATCCTAATAGGTGGTTGGTTGTGTCCTTTGTGGTTTTAATTTACATTTCCCTAATGGCTTATCATGTTGAGCATCTTTTCATAGGCTTATTTGTTATCCGTATATCTTCACTGGTAAAATGGCCGTTCAAAACCTTTGCCTACTTTTAAAAATCAGATTGTTTTCTTTTCGCTAATCTTTTCTTTTGTTGCTCACATTATCCCAGAATTGGCTAGTGGGTGCCCCATCAGTGTGGCTCCTGTGTCCTTTTGCCAGGTTCTTCTCCATATATTTGAGTTTATTCATGGATGCTGATAATGTAACTCTTTGAGTAGGTTTTGGATTTCCCTTGTTCAGGACATGTGTACAGTCTCCTCTTGGCTTATTTTCATGATGGGACCAATTTTCCTAAAAATAGACCAATTTTCTTAAAAATAAGCGAGCCTTAGTTGAGTCAGCCTGTGAATTAAGGAATCATGAAATAGCATCATAAGAAACACAGATATAGGCTATTCATTCTCAGTTTATCAATTCTGTCACATGTTAAAATAGCTTGAGCAGTAGGGTGGTGAGCCTTAATGAAGGCAAGAAATCAGTCTCAATATCTCTTTGAATTTAACAGTAGTGTAAGGAGAATAATTGATTTGATACATTTTGAAAGAACCACCTTATTGCCTAGGAAAGAGGCATGCTTGAGGATGCCTCCTGGTAAAACAAGATCTAAATATTTTAAAGTTATTAGAAGTAGGTTTGGCAGTCACTGTGTTTCTGTAGCAGTGCTGCTTGTACAGTTGCTCACTGACTTATGATAGTTCAACTTAGGATTTTTCACCTTTACCATGGTGTGAAAATGACATGCATTCAATAGAAACCATACTTTGAATTTTTATCTTTTTTTTTTTTCTCTCTCTTCTTTTTCCTCCTTTGGCCGCGCTACGCGGCAAGCAGGATCTTAGTTCCCTGACCAGGGATTGAACCCACGCTCCCTGCAGTGGAAACACGGGGTCTTAACCACTGGACCACCCGGGCAGTCCTTGAATTTTGATCTTTTCCCAGGCTAGGAATATGCAGTACGATACTCTCTTGTGATATCGGTCAGTGGCAGAGAGCCTAGCTCCCAGTGCCATGAGGGAGTAAACAGTCAAGGTACTTACGGTCATTCTGTACACATATAACCGTTCTGTTTTTCACTTTCAGTACAGTGTTCATTAAATTACATGGGATGTTCAACACTTTATTATAAAATAGGCTTTGTGTTAGATGATTTTGTCCACTGTAGGCTAATTAAGTATTATGAACATTAAGGTAGGCTAGGCTAATCTGTGATGTTTGATAGATTGGGTGTATTTAAATGCATTTTCAACTTAATGATATTTTCAATTTATGATGGGTTTATCAGGACCTAAACGCATTGTTTTATCTGATGGAGGTTTTGTTTTGTCTTTGGTGGAGTCGGCACTGCAATGGTGCCTGTCACATTTTTCTTCTAACACAGTTTCACATAAATACGGTTATTTAAAACTGACTTCATAGTGTTGTTGTGAAGTACTTTAAGATAATATATGGCACTAGTGAACGAGTAATTCTAGGGAAGCTATATTATCTAAAAATAAAAGCATGTTTGAAGTCAGCTTATCTGCCATCTGTTAGCTCTGTGGCCTAAAATTTCTGAACCTCTAGTTCCTTATCTTTTAAAAAGGCACAGTGGTGTTCTTTTAAAACGGAATAGTAGTGTTCACGGAGTATTGATAAAATTCTTAGCAGGGCTTCCCTGGTGGCACAGTGGTTGAGAGTCTGCCTGCCAATGCACGGGACATGGGGTTCGTGCCCCGGTCTGGGAGGATCCCACATGCCGTGGAGTGGCTGGGCCCTTGAGCCATGGCCGCTGAGCCTGTGCGTCCGGAGCCTGTGCTCCGCAGCGGGAGAGGCCACAACAGTGAGAGGCCCGCGTCCTGCAAAAAAAAAAAAATTCATAGCACAATCAGTATGCAACAAGTTGTAATTATTCAATAAATAGTATCTGCTTTTAAAATTTATAATCACAGTTCTAGTGTTTAGTATTCAAGTAAGTTGAGCAAACAAATCTTACGCTTATATGTTTTAGAGCAACATAGAGCTTATTCTAGAAAATGTGTATGGCACAGAGAACTATAAAGACAAATCATAAATTGCCCATATTTCCAGTAGAGAGAGATCTATCATTTAACACTTGGCTGTTTTTTCTTTTTTAAAATAGACTTTGATTTTTAATAGTTTCAGATCTTCAGAAAAAGTGAGAAGATAGTACTGAGTATATCAAACCCAGCTTCTCCTGTTTTTAACATTTTACATTTTAACATTTTATATACTTTGTTATGCTTAATAAGCCAATATTGATATATTGTTATTAGCTAAGTCCATAGTTGATTTGATTTCCTTAGTTCTTATGTAATGTACTTGTTCTTTTCTGAAATCCTATCCAGGATACCATGTTACATTTGGTTGTCCTGTTTCCTTAGGCTCCTCTTGGCAGGGGCAATTTCTCTGAATTTCTTTTTTTTGATGAACTTAACAGTTTTGAGGAGTACTGGGCACAGATTTTGTAGGATGCCCCACTATTGAGGTTTGTCTGATGTTTTTCTCATGATAAGAATGGGATTATGGGTTATTGGGAGGAAGACCACATGCAAAGTGCTATTTCCATGACATATCAAGGGTATATACTGTTAGCATGATTTATCACTGTTGATGTTGGTCATGGTCACCTGACTGAGATAGTGTTTGTCAGGTTTTTCCACTGTGAGTTACTCTTATTTTTCCCCTTTGCATAATGTACACTTTGGAAGGAAGTCACTGTGCACACTCCACACCTACGAAGTAGTGAGTCATGCTGCTTTTTCTTGAGGGTGGGATATCTACATAAATTATTTTGAATTCCTCTATATGGGAGATGTGTCTCTTTTTTCCCATTTGCAGTCATCCCTCCATATCTTTGGGTTCTGCATCCACTGATTTAACCAACCTCAGATTAAAAATATTTGGGGAAAAAAAGAGTGTATATACGTGTATAATTGAATCAGTTGCTGTACAATAGAAATTAACATTGTAAATCAACTATACTTCAATTAATAAAAGTATTTGGGACAAAAGTTCCAGTAAGTTCCAAAAAAAGCAAAACTTGAATTTGCCAAATGCCCGCAACTATTTACATTGTATTTGCAACTATTTACATAGCATTTATATTATATTAGGTATTTTAAGTAATCTAGAGATGATTTGAAGTATATAGCGGGGTGTGTCCAATATGCAAATACTGTGTCTTTTTACATAAGGGGCTTGAGCATCCTCAAATTTTGGTACTTATGGAGGGTCCTGGAACTAATCCCCTGCAGACTCTGAGGGACAGCTGTACTAGTTTGTTCAGTCATTTATTTAAAGCAACATGGACTCGTGAGTACTTATTTTATATTTTGGGTTATTACCTAATACTATTTTACTTTGCTCTTTGAATTGTTCTAGCTTTGGTCACTTGGAGCTCTTTTGGTTAGCTCCTGTGCTCCTTTGACATAACCCTATTGGGCTTGTGTATGTAGATTTTCTTTTTTCTTTTCCTCCTCTTCCTCTTCTTCCTCCTCCTCCTTCCCTCTCCTCTCTTACCCTTCCCTCTTCCCTACACCCCTCCTCTCCCCTTGTCTCCCTCTCCCTTCACATTCGCATTTCCTTATTCTCTGCCACCATAATTATGGCACTACAGAGTCATTTTGTATATTTACTACCTTAGAATCAGCCATTTTGCCAAGAAATTCTGCTTCCATTTATTGGAGAATGGTTTTAGAAACCAATGTCTAGGCACAAGGAATGCTTGTTGCTCCTGTGTGTCATTTCTTTTACGCCCTCTTAGCTGACAGGCTGAAAAAAAATGCTTTTATACTAACCTATGTATTTACACATATTTATAAGTATTTCTATATGTAACTATCTCTAGCTACATTAAGCTAAACATGAGTTCATACTGTCTCCAACTCTTAATTCATTACATCATGGATCAGTCTAACTTCCCTCGTTTATCTGTAAACTCCCACTCCAATAGTAAAATAAATAAATAAAAACCCTGGTCCCTGTCATCTGCCATTCACTTAATTATTCAATTCTGGTATACATGTATAGCTGTATCAGAATTGTTAACCTCTGCCCATTACAACATTATTTATTACAGTAAGTGCTTATGTGCAGTTCCTTTTGCCTTTAGTCTTACAGACTGCAGTCATTTCCAGAGTTATTTAGTGACCTAAATAAACCTGCCACACCTCCTTCAGTGAGGTTGTTTTTATATATTTGTAATACAGTTAGAATCTCTTGTCACAGTCTGCGTTTAATCCCCTAACCTCCTAAATGATTTTTTTTAATTTGCATGGATTAGGTTAAGGTTCATTTTGTGCTATAAAGTTACATGGGTTTTGACAAATGCATCATGTCTTGTATTCACCATTACAGTATCATACAGAATAGTTTTACTGTCCTAAAAGTCCCCTGTACTTCACCTATTCATCATGAACCCCATACCCTTGGCAACCACTAATCATTTTACTATCTCTATAGTTTAGTCTTTTCCAGTGTCATACATGTGATATACATATCATATATACATATTATATGATATGTAACCTTTCATACTGCCTTCTTTCACTTAGCAATATGCCTTTAATGTTATTCTATCTTTTGTGGCTTGTTAGTGCATTTATTTTTATTGTTGAGTAATATTCCATGGTATAGGTGTACCATACTTTGTTTATTCGTTCATGTGTCAAAACATATCTTGGTTATTTCAAGCTTTTGGTGATGATTAATAAATCTGTTATAAACTTCCATATGCAGGTTTTTGTGTTGATAAAGGTTTTCACATCAATTGGTTGAATACCTAGGGACATATTGATGGCTCTTATGGTAACACTATGTTTAGCTTGGAAGAGACTATCAAACTGTCTTCCAAAGTGGCTGTGCCATTCTACATTCCCACCAGCAATGTGTAAGAGTTCCTGTTGCTTTGCATCCTTGCCAGCATTTGGTATTGTTAACTTTTTTGATTTTAGCTATTCTAATAGGTGCATAGTGGTATTTCATTGTTGTAATTTGTAATCCATGTTGACAAAGGATGATTAGCATCTTTTCATATACTTAATTGCCATCTGTATATGTTCTATAATGAGGTGTCCAGATCTTTTTTTTTTTTTTTTTTTTTTGTGCTACGCGGGCCTCTCACTGTTGTGGCCTCTCCCGTTGCGGAGCACAGGCTTCGGACGCGCAGGCTCAGCAGCCATGGCTCACGGGCCCAGCTGCTCCGCGGCATGTGGGATCTTCCCGGACCAGGGCATGAACCTGTGTCCCCTGCATCAGCAGGCAGACTCTCAACCACTGCGCCACTAGGGAAGCCCTGTTCAGATCTTTGGCCTTTTTTTTTTTAATTGAAGTATAGTTGATTTACAATGTTGTGTTAGTTTCAGGTGTACAGCAAAGTGATTCAGTTACACATACACATATACCTATGGTTTTCAGATTCTTTTCCCTTATAGGTTATTACAAAATACTGAGTATAGTTCCCTGTGCTATACAGTAGATCCTTGTTGGTTATCTATTTTATATATAGTAGTGTGTGTATATGTTAATAACAAACTCCTATTTTATGCCCTCCCCTTTCCCTTTGGTAACCATGTTTGTTTTCTATGTCTGTGGGTCTATTTCTGTTTTGTATATAAGTTCACTTGTATCATTTTTGTTTTGGATTCTACATATAAAAGATATCATATGATATTTGTCTTTGGCAGCCCATTTTTATTTTTTTATTATCATTTTAAAATTAATTAATTTTGGCTGCATTGGGTCTTTGTTGCTGTCTGCGGCTTTCTCTAGTTGCGGGGAGTGGGGGCTACTCTTTGCGATGCGCGGGCTTCTCATTGCGGTGGCTTCTCTTGTTGCGGAGCTTGGGCTCTAGGTGCGCGGGCTTCAGTAGTTGTGGCTTGTGGACTCTAGAGCGCAGGCTCAGTAGTTGTGGCGCACGGGCTGTTACTCCACGGCATGTGGGATCTTCCTGGACCAGGGCTCGAACCCGTGTCCCCTGCATTGGCAGGCAGATTCTTAACCACTGTGCCACCAGGGAAGCCCTGGTGGCCCATTTTTAAATTGAGTTTTTTTTCTTTCAGTTTTACTGAGATATAATTGACATGCAGCACCATATATATTTAAGGTATACAACATAATGATGTACATCATGAAATGATTATCGCAATAAGTTTATTGAACACCGATTATCTCATATAGATACAGAATTAAAGAAATAGAACAAAATATTTTTCCTTGTGATGAGAACTCTTAGGATTTACTCTTAACAACTTTCATATATAACATACAGCAGTGTTAATTATATCTTTATTGAGTTTTAAGAGTTCTTTGTGTATTTTGGATACAGGTCCTTTATCAGATACCTGTTTTGAAAATATATTCTTTATTTGTGGCTTGCCTTTAAAAATATATATGAAAATAATATATGTATATGAATTATTTATATATAATATATGTAATTTACTTATATATGATTATGTAGAGGTGAGATCATACTGCCTGTTTATTTTTGTACCTTCTTTTCTCTTTAACATTATTTTATAAACCTTCTCTAAACCGTTAAATTTTTTAAAAGGTATTTAATAATAAAACAATATTCCACTGGTAGATTGCAGAAATAGCCCCAATTCTTTACTCTTCACTGTGTCCATTCCCTTTACTGTAATTTTACGATAAGACTAAATAATAAACATTTAAGGATTTTCAGGTTATATGGTCTCTGTCACAACTATTCTGCTGTTGTAGCCTGAAAGATCCATAGAAAATATGTAAATGAAAGGAAGTGTCTATATTCTAATAAAACTTTATTTAAAAAAAAAAGGCAGGGGCTTCCCTGGTGGCACAGTGGTTGAGAGTCTGCCTGCCGATGCAGGGGACACGGGTTTGGGACACGGGTTCTATGCCCCGGTCTGGGAAGATCCCACATGCCGCGGAGCAGCTGGGCCCGTGAGCCATGGCCGCTGAGCCTGCGCGTCCGGAGCCTCTGCTCCGCAGCGAGAGAGGCCACAACGGTGAGGCCCGCGTACCGCAAAAAAAAAAAAAAAAAAAAAAAAAAGCAGTAGGTCACATTTTGCCTGTAGCCTATAGTTTGTTGACCCCAGATGTAACTTTGTAGTGCCCTTATACTCTTCTCTGGGTTTTGGTGATTAGAATGAGGTGGAAGTTCTGAGTGTAAGATTCAGGAGGACTTGCACCTCTGTCTTAACTGTGAAAACATGCCTGGTTGAGTGTTGGAGGAAGAGATACAGGTGGCACAGACCAAGTTGCCCCATTGCCCTGTATGAAGCCAGCCAACCCTCAGACGTTGAGCAAGCCCAGCTAAGATCTGCAGAACTGCTGAGCTGACCCCTGACTAACCCGACACGTGAGTAGTAAACTTATATGCCCCTGAAGGTTTGTGTTCACCTCATAGCATTGTTGTGGCATTAGACAATTGGTAGACTGATGTGCCAGCATTTAATTATCCAATTTCTAAAGTTGGTCGTTGCCAGGTGTTTTTCATTTTTTTCCTTTTCTTATAAAAATCTGTCCATTTTGCTCATTGTTTTCTTAGGAGTGAAATTACTGTCAAAGAGCATGTATGAATCTCAGGACACATTACAAAAATCCTTTCCAGAAAGATGCTTTCCATGTGGTAGAATTTTTAGGAGTGTCTCTTTTACAGTCTTACCATTCTTGATATTGACATGTTTCTCTTAATATTTTCTGCTTAAGTAGGTGAGGCCCAGTCCACAGTGATCTGTTTGCTGAACTTCGGTAGCAGTTACTATCTGTTCTACTTGGTTAGTTTTTATATGCCTCCTGAGTTATCATTACTATTTTTATGTGTATTTGTCTTTCTCTCTAACTAGACTGCATTTCCTTAAGGCAACACAAATATAATGCATAAGTCCTCAAATAGATAGGTAGTAGTATGATTTGACTGGTCAATATTTTGAAAAATGGGTATGGTTTTGTTTTAAATAATTCCTTACGAGTCTGGCACGAAATAAGAAATCAAGCAGATCTTACTGGCGTTAGAGAGGCAGTAAGTGGGATTTGTAGGGAGAGTTGTTCATGTTGGTCAAAACTTCATTTTACTTAATAGAAACAAAACCTGCATCTAATTCTAAGCTTGGT
This sequence comes from Phocoena sinus, assembly GCF_008692025.1. Lineage (NCBI taxonomy): Eukaryota > Metazoa > Chordata > Mammalia > Artiodactyla > Phocoenidae > Phocoena > Phocoena sinus. The sequence continues at coordinate 40,808,920 of NC_045766.1, forward strand.
AAATTTTATGTGAGTAGTGCTAATTATAATTAATTAACCACAGAAGTCGTATGTTGTAGTATTAACACCAACTGTTCACTGTAACACACAGTAAATAGTTTTCTTACTTTAGGGTACTTTATTGTATATAATAGCACAAATGGTATTTGTAAATGATCATGTGGAGAGAGAAGTAGAAATGACCTATGCAGGGAAGGTAGCTTGTAATCAGAACGATAAACTCTTGGGAAGTATTCAAGAAGTATGAAATATGTCTGGTAGTTTTCCTGTGTTTATGCATTTGGATCAGAATAATGTTGATGTGCTGACTACTTGACAGAGGCTGAGATAAATCAGTGTTCATTTGGGTTGTAGAGTGTCAGCATAAACAAATGCTATAGAAGTCTCCACGGAGTGTTGAGAGACTGGGTTGGTGACACTCTGAATAGTCTGGAATGTGGAATTCTGTGTTTCTGAGAGGATCTTAAAAATATCTGTGTTCTGATTGTAGAGTTCCATTTTGGCATTTTTCCTTTTTATTTTTATTGGAGAATAGTTGGTTTACAATGCTGTGTTAGTTTCTGCTGTACAGCAAAGTGAATCAGTTATACATATACACATATCCACTCTTTTTTAGATTCTTTTCATATATATATATATATGCCATTAGAGTATTGAGTAGAGTTCCCTGTGCTATACAGTAGGTCCTTATTAGTTATCTGTTTTATATATAGTAGTGTGTATATGTCAGTCCCAATTTCCCAATTTATGCCCCCCCCTACACCCAGCCTTCCCTCCTGGTAACCATAAGTTTGTTTTCTACATCTGTGACTATTTCTGTGGCATTTTGCCTTTTATTTTGTGAGAATAGATAGACTCTGATCCTAGGTAAATTTGTAATTTGCAGAAAGCTTGTTTGGGGTTGTTCCCCCAGTCCGTTACTCTGCCTTCCCTAGTCATGTTTGCGTTTTCTTCTTTTCATAGGAAATGGTTTGATATTCATAGTAAGGGATAGAATAAATAGTTATGGAGTGAAGTGTTACTCCTGAGAGTATTTTCATTTTTGTTAGGGACTTAAGCAAAGGCACATTCAAATGGAGGAAATATATTTTGGGAGATAGCAAATCTTCTGAGTGTGGTAGGTTGAATTGTTGGTCACAATTCTTAATTCCTCTGTAAGTAATCAATAGCCTTATATTGCCCCAGTCCTTATGGTCGTGGAGTGTATTTCTTTGTCCCTTAACTTTGGATTTGGCTGTGTGACTTGCTTTGGCAGTGGGGTGTTAGTGGATATGGTAAGAAGATTAAAATGCCTTTGCTTATTTGCATTTGTGTTCCTGTCTTTCTGCCTTCACCAGGAGAAGAAATGTCCTGGATAGTCACTGCCTCATCTCGGCTCAGAATGGAACATTTGAAGCAGTGTCACTCTAAACAACCCCGAGTGTAAGAATAAATGATTAGTTGTTAAGCCTTTGAGTTTTGGGGTGGTGTCTTATGTAGTATCATTGGCAATAGCTAACTGATAGTCTCTTCATCTTTAAAATTCATTAAGTAGTTGTCAGTGGGTACCTTCTCTGATTGTAGAAATAGCCAATCTCCCTTCCCCCATTCATTGGATAGGGTTAAAGTTAAGATGATAGTGGATATACTCCTGTAGAGTCCCTTAAAGCAGCCTGGCGTTTACTGCTGCTTTCACTGTTATGAACAAGTACAAAAATTTTATTGGGTTCATTCCCATGCATTCTCCTTTCTGTCTGTATTATAGGCTTTACTGGTTTAAATAATGGTACCTTGGGCAGATGGGGGAGGCCAAGAAGACCTAGCTCCATTTGTTCCCAACTCTGCTTCAGGCAAGCAGCTTCACTTTTATTTAGGTATTTGGTTTTCATGTAAGATTTTGTTAGGAAAAAAAGTATTTTTTAGAAAATTTAAAAATTGCTTATAAACAAACTTGTACATTCATACCATGGGATATTATTCATCAAAAAGGAATGAACTCTTGATACACATAACTTGGATGAATCTCAAGGGAATTATGCTGAGTGAAAAGAGTCAATCTCAAAAGGTTATATATTGTGTCATTCCATTTATATAACATTCTTGAAACAGCAAATTTATAGATAGAAAATGGCTTAGTGATTGCCAGGGTTTAGGGATGGGTGTGTGTGTGGAGGTTGAGTGTGGCTATAACCGGGTAGCACAAGGGAGGTTTTTGAGGATGGAACAGTTCTGAGGTTTGACTGTGGTAAATGATCACATGAAACTACACAGGTGATAAAATTGCACAGACAGGCAGACAGATACACATACACATGCTTGTAAAACTAATAAGATCTGAATAAGCTCTGTGGATTGTCTCAGCGTCAGTTTCCTGGTTTTGGTCTTGTATTCTAGTTATGCAAGATGTTACCCTGGTGGGAGGATAGGTGGAGAATATACAGGACCTCCCTGTACATTTTTTTTTGTTGTTATTTCAGAATTAAAAGGGGAATTAAAGGCATTGCCATGTGTAAGAGCTAATATTAGAGGGAAAAATTTTTCCTTTAATCAAATAATAAATCATAATAAAAATAAATGATTTATTTGAAAGAAATTTAAGTGAATACTGATACATTTTATTGGCAAGTTATTCATTTCTGATAATCTAAGATGTTCCTTAGAGAAAAGTTAATGTGACAGAAGAGAGGGTGCATGTGTGTATGTGTGTGTGTGTTTATTCAGTTCTGTCAAGTGGAATTTATAGCAGTCCCACAAAAGGACCCATTCTTATTGCTGATATTAGCAAAAGGAAAGAGGAGGATATTAAGTAAGGGAAAAGAGAAGAGAGGGTCTACATTTTATGAGGCAGAAGGCAACTGACAGAGGACTAGCAATTTTCAGTTTTGGCGATCCAGGGAGACCTTTGTGTTAGGAAACTAAAAGCAGTTTTCTTTCCATTAGGAATGTTCAAAGCTGTAAATGTTCACAGTAACATGACCCCTTTCTGTCACATATTTGGGACTAAACTGAAGTTCACAGGAGTTGGATTGAGGCTTACTGGTTTGAGAATAACATCATCTAACAGCCCCTAGCTTTGGACTCTAATCTAATTCAGTGATGTTAACATCACCAATGTCCTATACAAATTTCCCCATTGTTCTGTGATTTGAGAATTTCCAGTGCAAGCAAAAAAATAGAAATGCTTTTTTTAAAAAAGAATTTTAAAGATTGTGATATGATTTGTCTTAGTACTTCTTTTAGTTATTTAAAAAAAATAGTTTATGATGCAAAACAATCTAACATGAGTTATGGGTCTGATAATATGTTTACCCTGTCTGGTGCTTCCCACTGACTAAACCATGGAAAGTTGAGCATCAGACCTGTAGTATGAAATATGGAACCATATTTACCCCAAGCATATGAATGAATGTATCAAGAAGGAAGGGAGGTCAGTCATAACCTTTATTGTATAACTGCTTTTTCATATTTTCCTTTTTCTAAGGTATGAGGATACAAAATAAAAGGCGCACAGGTGGTACTCAGCTGTCTTTACCGTACAGTCACATTTTCTTTTTTTTTTTTGGCGGTACGCGGGCCTCTCACTGCTGTGGTCTCTCCAGACGCACAGGCTCAGCGGCCATGGCTCGTGGGCCCAGCCGCTCCGCGGCATGTGGGATCTTCCCGGACCGGGGCACGAACCCACGTCCCCTGCATTAGCAGGCAGACTCTCAATCACTGCGCCACCAGGGAAGCCCACATTTTCTTTTTTTATATGACATCATATGGTAATACAGTTTTACTCTACTTATATGTGTGTGAAAGGAAGTGCAGAATATAGTTAAGTGCATAGGCTCAAGAGCCAAATGTCCTGAGTTCAGATCCCAGCTGTGATCCTCAGGCAAGTACTTCCCTTCTTTGACTCAATCTACTTATCTGTAAAATGGGAATTCTGTTGTTTAAAATTGTGGTGTCCTATTATTGTGAGGGTAATAGAAATGCAGTATTTTTCAGATGGTCTGTACTGTCTCAACTCACATAAAGGGGCTGGAAGTGCAAAAAGGAAAACAAGTGGGCCTGGAGCAGTAAAAAAGGAAGATGAAGGGATGATACCCAGAGATAGAAGTGCAGATGCTGCCGCCCTTGTGTTGACCTGCTGCTGTACTCTTGAAGGCACAGAGGCAGGCCTGGATCTGCTGAAGAGGTGTCAGTTAACCAAAGGCTGCTGCTTCTGCCCTGGCTGCTCATCTGGAATCCATTTCCATAGCAGCAAGAGTGTCTGCCAGCAACGGTCACACATTGGGAGCCAGGGCCTTTCTCTTTCTTCAGCGTCCTCAGTTCCTTTCAGTGCCTAACAGGAAGCTACCTGGCAAGAGAACTTAGAAGTATAGTTTGATGTTTCCCAGCCCCAGATGTTCAGAGTAGCATATAGAAGGGTAGGTGGGATGAAATATAACAGGTAACTAACCTGTGCAAAGACTATGTATATGCACATATCTTCTATAATCAGTAACTGTGTCTCTAGGAAGAACTTGGGGGCTTGAGCACAGCAGTTGGAGGGATGCATTCATTTTATTCCTTGTCTTTGGGGCTTTGTTTTTAATGCCTTTAGATCTACAGAATTAAGTTGATTTTATTCATTTCATAGCATGTTGATTTTTGTTCATGCAATGCATCATGCCATTCCTTTTTCCCATTGTCACTTATGCCATGTATGTCTACCTCCCATACTTTTATATAGATATATTGAAATTCTTGAAAGAGATTGGGCTGGCGAAAAGGTTCATTAGGTTTTTTCTGTAAGATGGCTTTAGTAGCACTTAGTTGTCTTTAACTTCATTCAAAACAATTTTGTTAGATTGTATGTGACAGCTGTCATCATTAGCGTGCCTTTAAAAAAGACCAAAATTGGTGAATTTTTGTGTAGCCATTTTAATACTGAAGATGGAAAACAACATTTTTGGCATATTATGCTTTATTATTTCAAGAAAGGTAAAAGTGCAGCTGAAACGCAAAAAAAGATTTCTGCAGTGTACGGAGACAGTGCTGTGACTGATCGAACATGTCAAATGTGGTTTGCCAAGTTTTGTGCTGGAGATTTCCTGCTGGATGATGCTCCATGGTCGGGGTAGACCAGTTGAAGTTGATAGCGATCAAATCGAGACATTAATTGAGAACAATCAGTGTTACACCACGCGGGAGATAGCCGACATACTCAAAATATCCAAATCAAGCGTTGAAAATCATTTGCACCATCTTGGTTATGTTCATCACTTTGATGTTTGGGTTCCACGTAAGTTAAGCAAAGAAAACCTCCTTGACCGTATTTCTGCATGTGGTTCTCTACTTAAACGTAATGAAAACGTTCTGTTTTTAAAATAAATTGTGACGGGCAATGAAAAGTGGATACTGTACAATAATGTGGAACGGAAGAGATCGTGGGGCAAGCGAAATGAACCACCACCAACCACACCGAAGGCCGGTCTTCATCCCAAGAAGGTGGTGTTGTGTATATGGTAGGGTTGGAAGGCAGTCCTCTATTGCGAGCTCCTTCCAGAAAATCAAACAATTAATTCCAACAAGTACTGCTCCCAATTAGACCAACTGAAAGCAGCACTCAATGAAAAGCGTCCGGAATTAGTCAACAGGAAACGCATAATTTTCCATCAAGCTAACGCAAGACCACATGTTTCTTTGATGACCAGGCAAAAACTGTTACAGCTTGGCTGGGAAGTTGATTCATCCGCCGTATTCACCAGACATTGCACCTTCGGATTTCCATTTATTTCGGTCTTTACAAAATTCTCTTAATGGAAAGAATGTCAATTCCCTGGAAGACTGTAAAAGGCGCCTGGAACAGTTCTTTGCTCAAAAAGATAAAAAGTTTTGGGAAGATGGAATTATGAAGTTGCCTGAAAAATGGCAGAAGGTAGTGGAACAAAAGGGTGAATACGTTGTTCAATGAAGTTCTTGGTGAAAATGAAAAATGTGTCTTTTATTTTTACTTAAAAACCAAAGGCACTTTTTGGCCCACCCAATATGTAATGTTATTCATGCGCTAAATTTAAATAAATGCTGTTGTGCTAAAATTTTTATTCTTTATTACTTTTTTACACTTAACATTAGGTTTCTGAAATGGATCCATGTTGCTGTATATAAATTTGGTTCACTATTTTTTGTTGCATGATATTCTACCATATACATTTATCACCCTTCCTCATCTGTTTTCTCATAGATGGGCATTTAAGTTGCCTGCAGTTATCTTGCATACAATACTGCAATGAGCAGCTTCATCCCTGTTTTATTTACTTTATATTGATCTGTTGAGAGTTTCTGCGGTATATATCCAGTGTGGCAGGCAGCCTCAAAAATAGCTCCCAATGATCCCTGCCTCCTAATATTCACACCTTGTTTAATCTCCTCCCCTTTCATGTGGACTGACCCTAGCAATTCTCTTCTAGTGAATAGCATCTGGCAATTGTGATGAGATGTCACTTCCAAGATTAGATTTTTAAAGACCTGTGACTTCTGTCTTACTTGCCATTTCTCATTCTCTCTTCTTCGGGGGAAGCAAGTTGCTATGTTAGGAACCACCCTGTGGAGAGGTCCATGTAGCAGGGAACTTAAGTCTCTGACCAACAGCCAACAAGCCTCTGAGATCTGGCAACAGCTTTGTGAGTGAGCTTGGAAGCAGATGCTTCCCAAGTTACCCTTGAGGTAACTGCGGCCCCAGCTGACTCTTGATTGTGACCTTTTGAGAGACCCTACTCAGGCACCTGACTAAACCACATCTGGATTCCTGACCCACAGAAACTTTGAGATAATAATCTTCGGTAATTTGTTGCACAGCAATAGGTAACTAATATACCCAGAAATGTGATTGTTGGGCTGTGGGATATATGCATACTTAAGTACTGTCAGATTTTTTTCTTGTCAGCAATACTTGAGGCTTTTGTTTCTTCACACTTTTCACTAGCACTTACTTGCTAGTATCAGGTGTTTCTAAATAATTTTTTGCAAACCTGATAGGTGTAAAGTGATATCTCATTTTAATTATATTTATTTGATAACATGCTGAATATCCAGTCATATCCCTTTTGGTCAGTGCTTATTTATATTCTTCTTTATTTGATTTTTCTGTCTTGTGTTGATTTGATGAAATGTCTTATAATAGCACTTACTGGTTTCAGAAATTGCAAATATCTTCACTCATTTTATTAGTTGTTAAATTTGCAAATAATATCCTTCATTAAACAGAAGTATTTAACTTTGATGTAGTTATAACAAGAAATTCTTTCTCCTTAAGGTTTGTGCTTCTCTGGATCTTGTTCAAGCAGGACCACTGATATCTATAATTTAGATTTTCTGAATAAATAAAAGTCTTCTCACTAAAAGCTTTTGGATGAATTGAAGCAGGTTTAAAGATATGGAAAAACACTATGCTCTGCTGTTGCCCATTTCATCTGAATTTGCTTTGCAACATCACTGCAGGTACTTACCTTACATATAATGTGATAACTTAACCCATTCATAAATCTGGATAAAGATGAGATGTGGCTGTGTTGCAAGTGACCTGAATTAGGTTAATAGAACCTCGTGGGAGTGAATTAATGCATTGGTCCCCAAGTTATAGAAACTATAAGATAAAGTATGTTGCAAAATAATAAAAGGTATTTTTCTACTTTCTTTTTATTTAAGTTAGAGGAGAAAGCCCCAAACTCTTTTAAATAATACTTTTAGCTTTAGTTTTAAAATGTCCACCAGATGGCACCAGTGCATGATAAGCACTTAATGAAAATCAGAAGCATTATTCTCACACTTATCTTAAAATCTGTTGAAATAAGAATGTATTGACGGTGTAATTCTGGAGATAATTTTGGCTCCCTATTAATTAGTCTTCAGGAAACCCTTTCTGAGGCTCTAGGTTGGGTGAGTTATCTTTCTTCTGTAATTATTTACTAGAGTCTATTTCTTTCACTTGAGGTAGAGATCAGGACATTCTTAGCCTCACTAGGCCATGAATAGTGGGACTTTTATTTTTCTAGTAATCATTAGGTTATGAGTTAAAGCGAGGTTTGGGAGAAGTGAAACCTAAAATATAGACTTTCTAATTTAAACATATCTTTCAACGTGTATAAAACCTGCATGTTGGGAAAATCATGGAGATAAACACTGCATTGCTTTAATTTTATATAATGAATTGATAATGAAAAAATTAGGCAAGATTATCCACCTCATTCACTGGACTGATCTACAAGTACCATTTCCTTTTGGGAAGTAAGCATAGAGAAATTTGTAGACTTTGAAAAATAAATATTAATTAATATATCCAAGGACCATAAGAGTAACTTCCAAGCAACAATCTGTACTCCAAGTATAAAGTGTTCACACCATTTATTCTGAATGGTACTGATGACTCAGGCTCTGTGCCTGGTTCCAAACATCCTAGAAAAGTTTCTATGAGCTCCCTCTCTCTTGTCTTTTGGAGACATGATATCTTTTCTGTGTTACTGATACATTGAGAGGCCCAGCTAAGCATCAGGCTTTCCATCCCTGATATCTCCAGAACCTTCTTACTGCTGTTCACTTGTGGCAGGTACTCAGTATGTTTTCACTATTGAATTCACTTCTAAAAAATGATCAATGCCAGTATTTCCCAAAGTGTGATTAGTGAAACGATAATCTTTCCAGAAGCTACTTGGAAGGTGTTCTGTGGTTAAGCAAACTTTTTTCTCAGCACCGCTCACATTATCATGTTAAAGATTCTCAGGATTCTCATGTAATCCTTACAAAAACTTTATGAGGTAGGTAATAGTGTTATCTTTATTCAGATGAGGAAACTGAGGGAAAAGAAGGTGAAATTGTGTACTCAAGGTTACACAGCTAGTAAGTGGTGGAGAAGGGACAGTATTTTGCCCCAAGTCATACAGTGGCAGAACCCAGATTTGAACCTGGGGAGTCTGGCTTCAGAGAAAAGCTTATAAGATTACCAAAGAGAAACAGGCTAGGGTATACTCAGAACAAGACAGGTGGAATCTTGTGGTTCTCTTTTAGGATGAGTATTGCAAGAACTTCTGTTGAAGACTTAGTTGGCTGAAGGAAAATGTACAACCCAAAAGTTGCGACTTACGTTTTATTCAGGGAGCTTACTGAGGACTGTAGCCCGGGAGACAGCCCTCAGATAGCTCTGAAGAGCTATTCCAAAGAGGTGTAAGGGAGGAGCCAGGATATATAGGAGTTTTTGCTGGGGAAAGAAAAAAGTGTAGTCAAACATCAAAAGATTACTGCTAATCACAAAAAATAGACATCTCAAGTTAATGGTTTTAGTGCTTTCCTATGTATGGGAAGGTGCATGAGTCTGGGCTCACTGAAGTTATTCCTTAGATATGCATCTTATCTAGGACCTGTGTCCTGTTTTTCTCTATCCTGAATTCCCTCTCAGGGGACACCAGTGGGGGTGGCTGCTGTGGCTGAGGGCTTGATGGCGGGCAATATTTACTGGAATGGCAGGCAACGTTTTTTGTCTGCAACTCATTACCAAGTTTGAGCTTTGTTTTGAAATCTAAAAGGGTGTCATGGTATAAGAAGTCTTAGAAGGAACTTCCTACCTCTAAATCTCTCCATTCAGTTGTCATAGTCTCTTAAATTCTATCCATAAAGTATCAGACCTTTGAGTTTTCTTTGGGTTCAACTGTTAGAAAGATATATTCTTAAAAGAGTAACATATTAAACTAATTGACAGACAAGTATCAGTTACTTAGTAGTTTTGAGCAAAGCTGCAAAGAGGTGAGGCTAGAGCCTCCTGTCCATCTTCCTTCCTCCCTCCCTCCCTCCCTCCCTCCCTCCCTCCCTCCCTCCCTTCCTCCCTTCCTTCCTTCCTTCCTTCCTTTCTCTTTCTTTCTTTTCTTTCTTTCCTTTCTTTCCTTTCTTCCTTTCTTCCTTTCTTCCTTCTTTTCTTCCCTCCCTCCCTCCCTCCCTCCTTCCCTCCCTCCCTTCCTTCCTTCCTTCCTTCCTTCCCTGTTTCCTTCCTCTGTCCTTTGGCTTTGTTTATAGCTGCAATCTGAGTAATTTCAACAGCAAATATCAGCAAAAATAGATTTAAAATGAGGAGCAGGACATTTTTATTTGATGCTTGCTGTCAAGTTTTATTAAGCTTTTTTACTGGACTGTCTATTTGTCCCTCTGTGAGTTTGGTGTAAATGTATTACCCATCCAACATGTGGGCCAATGCTCTTTTTCAAGCTTGTGCTAATTAATAAGAGAGACCAGAGCTGGAACTCAGACAAGGCAAATCTACAAGTGGAACACTGGATGGGGAAGCAGGTGCATATCCTGTCTTGAGGTGGTGGTGAGCATGTGGGTGACTAGAGGTGAGGTGCAGTGGACCAGCCTGGGAAAGACGGGGGACCAGTGGGTGTGTACCGAGGGAGTGCCTGCTTGCTCAGGGTTGGGCCCTGGGCACTTCCCATACAATGGCAAACAGGTAAAAGACTTCACTGGCATCCTTCCTGGTTCCTGAATTCAGAGTTTAAAATAAGGGAGGGGCTTCCCTGGTGGCACAGTGGTTAAGAATCCACCTGCCAATGCAGGGGACACGGGTTCAAGACCTGGTCCGGGAAGATCCCACATGCCGGGGAGCAGTGACGCCTGTGTGCCACAACTACTGAGCCTGAGCTCTGGAGCCTGCTAGCCACAACTACTGAAGCCCACATGCCTAGAACCCATGCTCCACAACAAGAGAAGCTACTGCAGTGAGGAGCCCACGCACCACAACGAAGAGTAACCCCCGCTCGCCGCAACTAGAGAAAGCTTGCATGCAGCAACGGAGACCCGATGCAGCCATAAATAAATAAATTAATTATTAATTAAAAACAAAATAAAGGGAATATGTGGAGACTTTAAAGTCTCAGTTGTGATGAAATTTTCCTCAGAACTTAGCAGCACATCTTATCTACCTTAAAATAGTTATCCAAATTGTGATTTTAGATATTTAAAAGCCTGATATAAAGCTAGTTTTACATTCCTTTTACTACATGCCAAAGGTAACATGCATCATAAAGAAAAGATAGATGAGAATTATTTTGTTTCAAACACTACTATGAACACTTTTCGTAAAGTATGTAATAGGTATTAAGAACTAAGGTGCTTTGAATGCTGAACAGTCAGCTACAGAGCAATTCGTCACCTGAGCAACTCACATGGAAAGCATCTGACTGATGAAATCTGGAAATGGCTAAATAAAATGAGTAGATCACAGTGGTATTCCTGGTGGCCATATTTGGCCAGGATTAGGAAACCACAGAATTGGGAATTAGCTGCCTTGGGCTTGCCTCCTGTTTTACTGTGGAACCATGGGAGGTGCAGTTAACCTCTCTGTTAGTGTCTTACTTGCCTACTTCATCAGGGATTATTAGCACCATATACAATGATGAGTGGGAAAGTATCTTAAAAACTGAAACTCTGTACCAATTAAGATATTGTCATTACTCGTTAATCTAGTTCATAATGCAAATAATTTCAATGAGGCTCATTTTTCCTTAGCAAATGTATTCTTTTCTGTTATAACATTCTATTGATAACACTTATTTAAGTAACAGAAACATCAGGCAAACAATAAGTAGCAGTGCTGCAGCTGGAGCCCTGATGACGTTTGAGGGGAATATATGAATATCCTGATTCATCCTGGGGTGTTTCTTTAGGGTCTTTAGGTCACCTGCATTCAGTGCTACTAGGGGTCTCACTTCTTCTAATTTTGTGTAACTAGCTTCTTGCTCAGTGAAGTTGCTATTTTGTCTTCTAAATAGTCAAGAGAGACAAACTTCTGGTTTTAATACATCCCCACATCATTTTTACGGATCATGGACTTTTTCTTCCCGCATGGGCTTCAGTATCTGGGCTCCAGCCTATTTCCTACGGTTGACTGCAGGTAAAAGGGTATCCCCCATTTTATGTCTACACCCATATATTCAGACTAGTCTGAGTCTTCAGGGAGGCTCTGTGTTTTGATGACCTCAGGAGCTGGGGAAATTGCACAGGAGATTCCTGCTGGGGGTGAGCACAGAAAGCTAGCTATACTCTTAGAGGCTCGAGTGGTTCCAGGTCGTCTCTTGAGTCCCAGACTTCTCCATCTTGGCTCTGACCCACCTCATCAGACTTGGATCTGCAGGGCCTGCCCAGAAGAACCCAGAAACCCTCTGAGGGAGCCTTAGAACTGACCAGAGTCCTGAGGCATCTTCCAGGCTGAGCTGCATGGACCACTGGCTGATCTTGGTGGAGAGCTGTGGTTGTCATAAGTTCCCAATATATGTTCTCAGGGTTCTTCTAGGACATCTCCAGTACGTCCTAGGCTTCCTGTGATAGAGACTTCTGTCAAACAGTTAGCTCTGTCTGCCAGAGGGGCACTAGCAGCCCTGAACTCACTCTGGTCTCAGGCTGGGCTGTTCTTCACAGAGTTCTCACTGTGTGGTCAATTTCATTCTTGTCATTATAAGTTCCCCTGAGGTACTGCTTCCTATTTCAAGGCCCAGCTCAAATGTCACTTTTTTCCCCCCGTAGGCTTCCAACTTTAACAGAATAAATTACTCCATAAAGTGCTATCTGTGCTCGTAGTTATTTATCTGTAACTCTAGTGAAACAACACACAGGCGTCTAAATTTAATGTGTCTGCCTTTATGCTTAAAGGGAGCTGTAAACTTCTTGAGAGAAAAGATTACATGTAACTCATTTCATCTATTCATATATTTGCAAGGCCTTGCACTGTGATTGGAACAATACATGTTTATTGACTTAAATTCCTTTAAAGGACAATAAGATGGAGATCAAAGACAGTACCACTCTTTTCCTAATTAATTATTTCAACAAATTTGTTGAGAACCTACTCACATATTAGACACAGGCATGCCCTGAAGAGGCAATTATGAATAAGACACACATAATTCTTACCTCTAGGGAGCTTATAGTCTTCTCTACTTTCATGCCTTGGTCTCTCAGTTTAGTGATAAATCAGTTGTTGCTTCTGGTGGTGGTGAGCTGAGCCAGACCACTCCTTCTCACACACCCAGGACATGGAAAAGTGCTGCTGCTGGTGGTGGTAGAAGAAGCAGACAGCATGGCAGAATTGTGCCCTCCTGACTATACTCATGATTATTGTAGCATGTCCAACCATCACATACTGTTTCCCACTTCTTCCCAAGCAGATGTCAGATAAGCATCTGGATAATGACTAGTTTGGTCTGGGAGCCTAGGCTTGATCTCCTGGGAGTAGATACTCAGGATGGATGAGCCAGGAAATAAGGAGGGGGTCAAATCAGAGAAGCCAAGTCCATTTCAGATCCAAAGGACAAGCATGGGATGGACAGTGGGGGACAATGTTCAAAGTTTAGAGGCAATATTGGACAGGAATAAATCTGGGAATTATAGGAATGGAGCTGGAGGTTAAGAGTTAGGTAGTTGATGGATCCAAGAATTTTGTGGTAAATAAAGCTGGGATGTCCACATTTTTCCATTCATGAATTTCTCAGTTTGCTGAAAGATACAGGGCTGAGCTGTTTGGGGAGTGATGTCAGCCATATGGCTGAATACGACATCACTCATTTGTGGCCCTCCCCCAACAACAACAATTTGGCATCCATCCAGGGACAAAAGTGCCTTTGTGGGAGCTGTGGGATCCAGCCCCATAGGTCAAGGGGTCCAGGAAGAGTCTTGCCCACTCATGTGACAGATAATAGGCAACTGGACCTTGGTCCTGGCTCTGGACCCTGCAATGACCTGTGAACCGGCTCCAGTCCCTCTTGGCTACAGTCCAGGAGCCCCTGGAAAACACTGTCTTAGTCATCCATGAGCAAGAGAGCCTTTGGGGAAGTCAAAATTTCCAGTGGAAAAATCCTAGCACACCACTGAAACAAAAACATATGAGTTTGGATGCAATGGAGTGGGTAAGAGGAACAATTTGACTACCTGCATCACCCCATCCCCAAGACGGCACTGCTTAGGGCCAAGACAGATCTTCTCAGCCTGTGATTTCTCCAGTGGGGGAAATGAGAGTGTGTGAATGAGCACCTGGATTCCCCATTGTGTGGGACACTCTCAAAGAGGCTCATTTCTCTCACCCATCCAGGGTACTGAGTTGTGAGCTGCATGACTGGGCAGGTGCAGGGGAAGACTGGGAGGGCACCAGATTGGACTCTTGGAGGGCGTCAAAGGGACACAGATTCTCCTGTGTCACAGACTCCATCAAGAAGCTTGCCCATGAGCTGCTGGGGGCACCTTGCCAGCAGATCCCCCCAACTGGCCTATGGGTACCCCCAGTGTTCTGTGTGCTTCATTCCCCCCCCCCACCCCCGGCCTACTGTGGTGGCTCCCTGTGCATGCTCCCACTGGTGGCAGCAAGAGTGAGCTTTGGCAAATGGCTAGTGAGCATGTACAGAAAATCGACCTGAATCTGCGGACCAGGGAGAACCTACAAACTTGAGTTTTAGTGCTACTTCTGTAAAAACAAAAAGGAGGCCATCAGTACTCAGCCTGGTTTGTTGCAAAATCAAGAGAAGGTATACAGGCATATCTTTTTTTTTTAAACATCTTTATTGGAGTGTAATTGCTTTACAATGGTGTGTTAGTTTCTGCTTTATAACAAAGTGAGTCAGCTATACATATACACATATCCCCATATCTCCTCCCTCTTGCGTCTCTCTCCCACCCTCCCTACCCCACCCCTCTAGGTGGACACAAAGCACTGAGCTGATCTCCCTGTGCTATGTGGCTGCTTCCCACTAGCTATTTTATGTTTGGTAGTGTATATATATCTTATTTTATTGTGCATGGCTTTACTGCAATTTGCAGGTTATTGTGTTCTTTATAAATTGAAGGTTTGTGGCAACCCTGTGTTGAGCAAGTCTATTGGTGCCATTTTTCCAACCACATTTGCTCACTTTGTGTCTCTGTGTCACATTTTGGTAATTCTCACAATATTTCAAACTTTTTCATTATAATTATATTTGTCATGGTGATCTATGATCAGTGATCTTTGATGTTACTATTGTAATTGTTTTGGGGTGCCACAAACTGTGCCCATATAAGATAGTGAACTTAATCGATTGTTGAAACGACAACAAAGGATTTAGAATATTACATATATTACATAGACTTAGTTGATAAAGCAGCGGCAGGGTTTGAGAGGATTGATTCCAATTTTAGAAAAAGTTCTATTGTGGGTAAAATGCTGTCAAACAGCATTGTGTGCTACAGAGAATCATTTGTAAAAGCAGGAATTGATGTGGCAAACTTCATTCCTGTCTTATTTTAGGAAATCGCCACAGTCACCCCACACTTCAGCAACCACCTGCCTGACGAGTCAGCAGCCATTAACATCGAGACAAGACCCTCCACCAGCAAAAAAAATTGCAACTTGCTGAAGCCTCAGATGATGGTTAGTATTTTTTGGCAACAAAGTTTTTTTAAATTAAGATATGTACATTTTTTAGACATAATGCTATTGGACACTTACTAGACTACAGTATAGTGTAGACATAACTTTTATATGCATTGGGAAACCAAAAACATCATGTGACTTTATTGCGGTATTCACTTTATTGTGGTGGTTTAGAACTGAATCTGCGATATCTTCAATGTATGCCTATAAATTAGGAATTCTTCCACAAGAGGGAGCAAGAAGCATGGAGCAGGTAGAAAGCCTCAGAATAACTAGCAGGGCTGGTGGAAGGTATTTCTTTCTCAAAGGAGGTTAATAAAGACTAAAGGAAGAGACTGTTACTTCAAATGAGAAGATGGCAACACAAAACTTCAAGGACATGAAAAAAATCTAGGGAACAGGACATCACCAAAGGATTATAATTATTTTCCAGTAACTGATCTCAAAGGCATGAAAATCTGTACTTTACATGATAAAGATTTCAAAATAGTTGTTTTAAGGAAACTTAATGAGCTATAAGAAAATACAGTTCAAAAAAATCAGGAAAACAATACATAAAATGAAAAGTTTAACAAAGAGACAGAAATCATAAAGAAGTGAATAAAAATTCTGGAGCTGAAGAATACAAGGAATGAAATGAAAAATGAAATGGAGAGCATCAACATCAGAATGGATCAAGCCAAAGGAAAAATCTATGAGTTAGAAGATAGGAACTTTGAAGGTATCCAGTCAGAGAACAAAGGAAAAAGAATGAAAAAGAATGAAGGAAGCCTATGTGATTTATGGGATACCATGAAAAAAATACTTTGTGAATTATTGGCGTTCCAATAGCAAGAGAGGAAGAGAAAGGGGCAGAAAGCTTATTTAAGGAAATAACAGCCTAGAACTTCTCAAATTTGGACAGAGATTTGGATATCCAAGTTTATGGATTTCATAGGTCACCAAACAAACTCAGCTTTAAGAAATTCTCTTCAAGACACATTATACTAAAACTGTTAAAATTTAAAGACAAAGGGAGAATCTTAAAAGCAGTAAGAGAAAAGAAGCTTGGAAATTACAAGGGAACCCCCATAAGGCTACCAGTGGATTTCTCAGTGTAAACCTTACATCAGAAGAGAGTGGGATGATATGTTCAAAGTGCTAAGAGAAAAAACACTGCCAACCAAGAATACTGTATCTGGCAAAGTTATATTTTAGAAATGAAGGAGAGATAATGACTTTCCCAGAAAAGCAAAAACTGAGAGAGTTCAGCACTACTAAAAATACCTTACAAGAAATGCTGAAAGGCGTTCTTCCAGCAGAAATGTAAGGATGCTAATTAGTAACCTAAAAAATATACAACACACTCTTAAATGATATAAAAAATAAACTCAAAATAGATTAAAGACTTAAATGTAAGACCTGAAACCAAAAATCCTAGAAGAAAACAAAGGCAATAAGCTCTTTGACGTCAGTTTTAGCAATTTTTTTTTTTTTTTTGCATGTCTCCCCAGGAAAGTGTAAGAACAGCAAAAATAAACAAGTGGGACTACATCAAGCTAAAAAGCTTTTGCACAGTGAAGGAAACCATCAATAAAATGAAAAGGCAGCTGACTGAATGGGAGAAGATACTTGCAAATGATGTATCTGGTAAGGGGTTGATATCCAAAATATATAAAGAGCTCAGACAGCTCAATATCTAAAAAAGAAACAACCTGATTAAAAAATGGGCAGAGGAGCTGAAGAGATATTTTTCCAAAGAAGACATACAGATGGTTAACAAACACATAAAAAGATGCTCAACATTACTAATCATCAGGGAAATGCAAATCAAAACCGCAGTGAGAACTCCCAACAAAAAAAAAGTCCAGGACTAGATTGCTTCATGGGTGAATTCTACCAAACATTTAAAAAAGAGTTAACATCTATCCTTCTCAAATTATTCCAAAAACTTGCAGAGGAAGGAATGCTTCCAGACTTATTTTACAAGACCAGCATCACCCAGATACCAAAACTAGACAAAGACACTATAAAAGAATAAAATTACAGGTCAATATCACTGACGGTCATAGATGCAAAAATTCTCAACAAAATACTAGCAAACTGAAGTTGACCATACATTAAAAGGATCATAAACCATGATCAAGTGGGGTTTATCCCAGAGATGCAAGGATGGTTTAATATCTGCAAATCAATAAATATGATACACCACATTAACAAACTGAAGAATAAAACCTTATGATTATCTCAATAGATGCAGAAAAAGCTTCTGACAAAATTCAACATCCATTTATGATAAAAACTTTGAACAAAGTGGGTATAGAGAGAACATACCTCAACATAATAAAGGCCATATCTGACAAACCCACAGCTAACATCATACTCAAAGGTGAAAATCTGAAAGCATTTCTTCTAAAATCAGGAACAAGGCAAAGATTCCACTCTAGCCGCTTTTATTCAACATAGTATTGGAAGTCCTAGTCACAGCGATCAGATGAGAAAAAGAAAGAAAGGGCATCCAAATTGGAAAGGAATAAATAAAACTGTCACTGCTTGCAGATGACATGATACTATACATAGAAAATCCTAAAGATGCCATCACAAAGATATTAGAACTCATCAAGGTATTCAGTAAAGTTGTAAGATATGAAATTAATATACAGAAATCTGTTGCATTTCTATGCATTAACAACACTATCAGAAAGAGAAATTAAGAGAACAATCCCATTTACAATTGCATCAAGAAGAATAAGATACCTAGTAATAAATCTAACCAAGGAGATAAAAGGCCTATACTCAAAAAAACTGTAAGACACTGATGAAAGAAATTGAAGATGACACAAACAAATGGAAAGATAACCCATGCTCCTGGATTGGAAGAATTAATATTGTTAAAATTACCATACTACCCAAGGCAATCTACAGATTCAGTGTAATCCCTATCAAAATACCAGTGGCACATTTCACAGAATTAGAACAAACAATTCTAAAATTTATATGGAAACATGAAAGGCCCTGAACAGACAAATATATCTTGAGGAAGAACAAAGCTGGAGGTATCACCCTCCTTGATTTCAAACCATACTACAAAGCTACAGTAATAGTAAGGAAACTATCAACAAAATGAAAAGGCAACCTATGGAATGGGAGAAGATACTAGCAAATGATGTATTTGATATGTATCTGAAATATATAAAAAACTCAACATCAAAAAAACAGACAATACAATTTTAAAAATGGGCAGAGGATCTGAATAAACATTTTTCCAAAGAAGACATGCAGATGGCCAACAAACACATTTGGTGCAGCCGCTATGGGAAACTGTATGGAGAGTCCTCAAAAAATTCATACCATACAATATGCCTGCTACCATACAATCCAGCAATTCTACTCCTGGGTATTTATCTGCAGAAAATGAAAACACTAATTAAAAAAATTATATAAACTTCTGTGTTCATTATGGCATTATTTACAACAGCCTAGACATGGAAGCAACCTAAACTCTCACTGATAGATGAATGGAAAAAGAAGATGTGGTATATATATATCCATATGTCTATTAATGAGCAATATTCATATATAGGTGTATACCTATCTATATATACTCTGCCATAAAAAAGAATGAAATCTTGCCATTTGTGACAACATGGTTGGACCTAGAGGGTATTATGCTAAGTGAAGTAAGACAAAGACAAATACCATATAATTTCACTCATATGTAGAATTTAAAAAACAACACAAATGAACAAACAAAGCAAAACAAAAAAGACTCATAGAGGGAGTTCCCTGGTAGCCTAGTGGTTAGGATTCTGGGCTTTCACTGCTATGGCCCGGGTGCAATCCCTGGTTGGGGAACCGAGATGCTGCAAGCCATGTGGCATAGCCAAAAAAAAAAAAAGGCTCATAGATACAGAGAACAAACTGATGGCTGCCAGAGGGAAGCGGGTGGGGAAGAGGAGTGAAGTAAGTGAAGGAGATTAATAGGTACAAACTTCCAGCTAGAAAATAAATAAATCATAGGGATATAATATACAACATAGAGAATATAGTCAATAATATTATAATAACTCTGTATGGTGACAGATGGTAACTAGACTTATCATGGTAATAATCATTTAAACATCAAATCACTATGTTGTACACCTGAAACTAACATAATATTGTATGTCAATTATAATTCAATAAAAAAAAGAAAGTATAGAATATACTGGTAAAGGTAAGTTTATAGTTAAATTCAGAATACTCTAATACCTGTAATATGATGGTGTGTTAGCCACTTAAGTGTAGTGTAAAAGTTAAAGAACAAGAGTATTAAAAATAACTATAGGTACCTTAATTTGTTAACAAATACACAATACAAAAAGAGGTAATTGTGACATCAAAAACAAAAAAGGGGGAGGAGTAAAAGGGTGGAGCTTTTACATGTGATTGGAGTTAAGTTGCTATCAACTTAAAATGGACTGTTTTAGCTATAAGATGTTTTATGTAAGCCTCATGGTAACCCCAAAAGCAAAAACCTTTAGTAGATTCACAAAAAATAAAGAGAGGGGAATCAGAGTATACCACCATGGAAAATCACCAATTCACAAAGTTAGGCAGAAAGAGAGGAAAAAGGGAACAATGGAACTACAAAACATCCAGAAAGCAATTAATAAGATGACATTAGTATGTCCTTAATTGTCAATAATTACTCTAAATGTAAATGGATTGAATTCAACAATCAAAAGGCAGAGGGGCTGGATAGATTAAAAAACAAGACCCAACTATATGCTGCCTATAAGAGACTCACTTCAGCCTTAAGGACACACATAGGCTCAAAGTGAAGAGATGGAAAAAAAATGTTTCATGCAAGTGGAAAAGAAAAGAGAGCAGGGGTATATTATACTTATATCAGACAAAATAGACTTTAAACCAAAAAGGGTAACAAGAGACAAACACAGCCTCATTCACAGCCAGCAATCCATGCCGCACAGTTCTCTCAGTTGGGAACCTCAGTGAGATCTGTGTTCAGGCCACAATTTCCATGACAACAGGTAAGGACAACAGCAGAATGGCCAGAATTGCAGCCTCGTCAATCAACTTTATTTTTCTGAAAACCTTATGAAGAATATCTCATGGAAGTATTCCTGGCTCTCGTACTTCAGCCATCGGAAAGTTAAGAGTACCCCCAAACTCTTCTGTTTGACCAAAGAGTGGTGTATAGAAATGGCTGCTCCTTTGAGGTTGGCTTTCTACCACATGTGGATGACATGGATCAATCTGCCTTTGGGACTGGGAGAGTTTCCCAGCTTCACCTGGAGCTTGACTCATCTTGTTGCCTTCTGTTGCCCTTTCTGTGGCATGTTTTCCGTTCTGCTAGATTGCCCTTCAGTGACTGAAAGACGGCCAGTCACCACTTAGGCCTGTTCAGTCATGTAAGTCTTAGTACTAAGTGGGAGCCCCATATGTCTTGATGTCTCTCCCCAAGTTCTGCACTCAACACTTGCCTTTGTCTTAGGAAATTCAGAATTTTGAGTTCCTCTGAGTTATGAAATAAGATGTCTCATTAATAACCAGCTTTCCTGTCCTTGCTTTGCTGTCAGGAGAGAACTGGATAGTAAAACCTATGATTTATTTGGACTGGCTCCATTAAGAACTGACAGAGTGATGACTTAATTCCAGTAATGCTTTATTCTTACTCTGCATTTTGACAATTCCCTCTAGCTGTTCCTCTGCTGGAAGTGACTCTTAGTCACTAATTCTAAACTCACTCCAAGAGTATAAAACAGTACACATCACCTAAAATTTCAGTGGAGTAACCTTTGTCACTATAAAATTTTGTAAGCCTTTCAAAGTCTTTCTCAAATTATTATCAGAAGATTGAAAAGTCCAGACAATTTACAGGTTCTCTTTTTGACTGACTGACTTGCCCTTACAGGTGTTTCAAAAGGACCCTGCAGTTGTACAATGATGAATGTGTTGGTTAGTTCATTCATCATGGGTTTATTGGGTGTCTGTTCTCTGTCATGCTCTGTTGTAGGTGTTGGTAATTGTTCAGTGAATAAAACAGAAACCTGCCCTCATTTAGTGATGGAAGATAGACAAAAAACAGAGGAAATGAAGTAATTGGTTATCTGAGCGTGAGAAGAGCTCATGAGAAGGAGAGAATTGAATTGGGGAAGGAGATGTAGCTTGCTGGTTTGATGGAGACAAGTAGGGAAAGCATTTCAGTTTTAAATAGTGTTGTCTGGAAAGGCCTCACTGAGAAAGTGACATTAGAGCAAAGGTTTAAAGGAGAGAAAGGAGTGAGCCATCTGTATAATGGGGGCAAAATTTGTCCCAGGCAGAGGGACCAGTGAGGACAGGGGTCCTGAGGTAGGAAGTGTCTATTATATTCCAAACCAGGCTGATGATAACAGCACACAGACACAGTGCTTCCTGCATGTCCCACACTGTTCTGAAGGCTTTGTATCCATTATCTCATTCAGTCTTCCATATTTCCCCAGTCCCGATTTATAGATGAAGAAACTGAGGCACAAACAGCTTAAATAACTTGCCCAAGATTACTCAGCTAGAAAGTGGTGGAACCCAGGCAGTCTGGCTCCAGAGTCTGTGTGCTCAACCACTGCGCTTTGCTGCCTGGTGTTTAATCATTTGGAGATGCAGAGGGCACTGCTCATCACACTGCACTGTGCCCCTTTGCTTTCAGGAGGAAATACTTTACTGATCTTAATATTGGCATTAGTTGTGCTTGTCTTGAGCCACTGGTTTATTTCAATCTACCGAACACTGTGATCTGTGATGATTACTGATCATGATTTTATGTCGGCCATTGAATACTTACCACTCATTTCTTTTTCTTTCGTACTTCATGTTGTTATATTTTGTCTGTCATTGTAAACTCCCTTATATCCCTTTAGATATAGGGAATGATGAATGAATAGAAGTACATTTAAAAAGAAGACTCAGAGTCCTTAGAAGTTTGGAACTAGGTGGCTCTGGGAAGAGCCACCCTCCAGCTTGGCCTTGTGCGACTAGGATTCCCATTTCTCCATTCTCCTGGCTATGGCCCTTCTCCTTTTGCTCATACTCGGGGCTCCCGCAGGAACTGACAGAAAGGGACAGAAGCAGGCTTCTCTTTGAAACTCCAGCCTGACTACTACAGTTCATGTGGCAGTTAAGAGCATGGACTGAGATGGGACAAACAATTCATACCCTGACCACCACCTATCTGGGGTCTGAGACCTCACATCTTCATCTGTAAAATGAAGGTAAAAATCGTGTCTACCTCCTAGAGTTGTGAGGATTAAGTAGGATAATGTTCACAAACAAAGTACACAGCACAGAGCTGATGCATATAAACACTATGGAAATCTTAGCTGTTATTATCTTTAGTTACTCTTCTTTAACAACAAACAGAACAAACTACTGTCTTTAAAAACAAACCACTGTCTTTAAAAACAAACAAAAACCCCTGGGCTTGGTTGAAGTCTGGCTCTCCACATTATCCTGCCAGATGCCCTGTGGGGCTTCTCTGTGGTACTGATCCCTCCCATCTTGGCTCTCAAAATGGATATGGCCTATTGGAAACAGAATAAAACAGGTATGAAGAGTGAATAAAACCAACGAGCACAGCCAGGTTCCAACTTACTAAAAGACTCAGTCACGCTAAAGATAGGGTTTCTCAGAGATGCTGTGAGAGAGAGGACAAGTACCTCTGCTTTGTCAGCCTGTCCTCCTTCCCGCAGCACCTTCTAATTGCTCAAGAATAGTCTAGGCTTCTTACAGAATTGGCATTGACTTTTTAAGGATTACTTCAAGTTATGCAAGAAGAAAATGATCCTGCAAAAGAAGCTCACAAAGTTCAGTTAAATATATTTTAATGAATTGTGTTAAAATGAAAGAAAGGCTTTTTCAAAAAGCTTATATGTTTAATAATTTTTTTTTCGTCCTGTAAGAATGTTGAACCCTGACCTTGGAGTGGAATGGCCCGGTACTGTGGAAAAAACATGTGTGTTGAACCCAACTCTCGGCTCTGCATTTGGAGGCTGTAGGAAGTTCCATCAAGGCCACCACGTCCTCATCTGTACAATGGGAATAACACCTACCTCACAAGGCTGTTCAGAGGATTAAGTGGCACGGCTCTAGGAACTTTCCTGGCAGGTAACAGATTTTCAATGATGTTCATCTGATTTTTTGAAGCTTTTTCTTCAGTTATTTTACTTTCTGCCACATCATTAAAACTGCTTAATTATTCAGGATTTTTTACATCCAGTTTATGGATTATCAAAGCCCTTTGCTAATAAGTCTGTCTCCTGCTGACTTTTATTTATTTATTTTTAACATCTTTATTGGAGTATAATTGCTTTACAATGGTGTGTTAGTTTCTGCTGTATAACAAAGTGAATGAGCTATACATAAACATATATCCCCATGTCTCCCCGGTCTTGCATCTCCCTCCCATCCTCCCTATCCCACCCCTCTAGGTGGTCACAAGGCACCGAGCTGACCTCCCTGTGCTATGTGGCTGCTTCCCACTAGCTATCTATTTTACATTTGGTAGTGTATATATGTCCATGCCACTCTCTCATTTCGTCCCAGCTTACCCTTCCCCCCTCCCTGTGTCCTCAAGTCAATTCTCTACGTCTGCGTCTTTATTCCTCCTGCTGACTTTTAAAATTGCAATGTAACTGCCTATCAGCCTGTCAATTATGAGAAATAGCAGATGATTCAACATCAATATTGCTGAATGCCTTGGTAAAATGGTTTTATGAAAAAGTTTGAAGCTATAGTTAAAAGGGAGCTTTATTTATTTGTTTATCTATGGACAGACTTTACAAGTTGATAGTTTTCTCATTTTTAAGATTTATTTTTTCTATTTTGTGCAATTATCACCAAAATGTGAAGGTCAGAATAAAATCACTCATTATTCTATTGCCCAGAAATAACCACTATTAACTTTTAATTTTTTTCCTTTTTATATTCATAGTTATTTTTATGACTTTTTCCACCTAAAAGTCTATCATAAGTACTGCTAACATTTGAATTAGTTTCATACTGGTTATACTGTGACCTACATGATCATTTTTCCTAATTTAGACATTAACATTCTTTGAAACTTCTCTGCAAGAAATGTTTGGGTGTAAGCCTTTGTCTGCATTCCTGATTAGTGCCTGAGGATACATTTCTAGAAGCAAAATTATTGGATCAATATCAGGTCAATATTCTGTGTAACATGTCCTGCAAACTTAAAACCTAGTCACTTAAAACTTAAAACAGCAATCATTCATTTGCTTGCAATTTGGGGACAATTTGTCTTTGCTCCACGTGTTAGCTGGCTGGAGTGGCTTGGCTGGGTCTAGAGGATCCACTTCCGAGGTAACTTTCACATGACTGACAAGTTGGTGCTGGCTGTTGGCTGGGGCCTCAGTTCCTCTCCAAGGTGGGTATCTCCACTGGGTTCAGAGAGGGAGGAGGTGGAAGCTGCCAGTCCTCTTAAAGGTTAGGCCTGGAACTGGCACAGAGTCTCTTCCACCATGCGCTCTCCGTCAAAGTAGTCACAGGTCAGATTCCAGAGGCGGGGGAAGTGACAAGGAATTTGTGGCCATATTTAATCTACCATAGTCAAAGAGCATATTGGGGACTTCCCTGGTGAAGCCGTGGTTAAGAATCTGCCTGCCAACGCAGGGGACACGGGTTCCAGCCCTAGTCCGGGAAGATCCCACATGCCACAGAGCAACTAAGCCCGAGCGCCACAACTCCTGAGCCTGTGCTGTAGAGCCGACGTGCCACAACTACTGAAGCCTGCGCACCTAGAGCCCATGCTCGGCAACAAGAGAAGCCACTGCAATGAGAAGCCCGCTCACCGCAGCAAAAGAGTAGCCCCCACTCGCCGCAACTAGAGAAAACCACACACAGCAACAAAGACCCAACGCAGCCAAAAATAAAAAAAAAAAAAATTAAAAAAATTTAAAAAAAAAGAGCATATTGTTGAAGGATCTTTATACACATTACCAAGTCATTTTCCAGAAAGGTGCTGATATGCAGTTCTACCAGCAGTTCATGAGAATGCACACTTACCAACATTAAATATTAAAAAGTTAAAAATCTCTACTTTATTCAACATATGAAATGTGGGATATCATTGTTTTACTTTGAATTTACTTCATTATTCGTGAGCTTCCATATGTTTGATAAAAATTTATATTTCTTCCTTTGTGAACTGTCTGCTCATTTTGGGGGCAATTTGTTTATGTGTTAAAGAAACTTATAGAATTACATGAGTTTATTACTGACATTAAGAATGGGCCATATTTGTTGTAAATATTCCTTTCATTTCTCTGTTAAAAATCAAAAGCCTTTCCCTGTTATTTGAGAAAAAAGTTAGACAAAACTACTTTCTATTAAATTCACATGATTTTTATAAGAGTCTGGCAGCCATACATTGGTCTTAAAATATTGATATATATTATAATAAAATATTTTGGATAAATGTCAGTTTTACTCACCTAACATGTCAAGAGAAACCCAGGAGATAATTTGATTTATTAATTATCTTCATTTTGGAGGGACTGAACCAAAAAAGAGTTTAGATACCTTTACTGGAACAGAAATGGAGGAACAAAATTGTGTCAGTATACCTTAATTTTCTCTTTATCCCTTTAGCTCTCTGGTAGGCAAACCCATTAACCTCTCTGAGCCTCAACTTTCTTAACTGTAAAATGCAGATAATAGCAGGTATGCTCTGAGGCTTAGAGAAGATGTTTTTAAGGGGCCTAGCACAGGCAGGGGCCTGGTCTGTGGTGGGCACCATCAATTGTTTGCCTCTTATGTTCTGCCTTGTGAATCAAGAAAGACTTTACTAGGCCTGAATGTCAGAGTGAGTTCTCTGAATGGCTTTCCAGGCCAGGACTTGGATTGTGTGGATGACATCATTCAGCTCACCTCTGTCCATTAGTCATGGGTAGGTGTTACTACACAGTGCATTGCACTGTGGTGCAAATCAGGTGCTTTGTTCCAAATAGCACATTACGATTGTCAGGCCACAGCTGGAGCAAATGTCTGTGTTGTCATATGGTATACTCCTTGAGACTGACCCTTGGAGGAGCTTCTCAGAGCAATCTGGTGTCCAATCTTAACACTCTGAGAGTTCCATGCCAGTATTATGACTAATAATACCTTTTACTTGTATGGCACTAGATAGTTTTCACAGGACTTTCATGTGTTTTGTCTCCTTTGATCTTCATAGCCATCCTGGGAGGCCTGCAGGTCAAGGAATATTATTTCCCTTATATGCGTACGAAAGTCAAGGCTTGGAGGCATTATGACTTGCCCAAAGTTACAAAGCTAGTAGGTGCCAGACCCAGTACCAGAGGGCTCCCACAGGCCCCATCCAGAATTTTTCTATTGGATCATATGCTGCCTAACTCCACCACCAAGGACATTACAGCAGGTGACTCTAGGGTGAGGAGATGTATAGGATGGATTTTTTTTTTCTGTCTTCCATTAAAATGGGTGGGTGAGTGTAGTGGTCAGTATGGACTCTGGAGTCATTATCTACATTTGGATCCTGGTTCCATCTCTTGTTAGCTGTGTGTCCTTGAGGAAATTATTTAACCTCTCTGTACCTCAGTTTCTTCATATATACAATGAGAATACTGGTACCTAACTTATTAGACTGTTGGGGGTTTAAATGAGACCATCTATGAGAAACACTAGCACAATGCCTGGCATCTAAGTAAACACTAACTAAAGCCCCTGTTCTTACTTGGTGTGATCTGAGAAACTGAAAGCTTACTTCCCTTTAAAACGTCTGCACTGCAAGCCTTCCGCGGAGCCTTGGACTTCAGGCACTGGTTTCAGGAAGCCTCTGTTTGTAAGAGAGCCATCGTCCCTGGGAGAGGCAGCTGTCCGCACTATACTGCACTGCACTGAGTGTCCTCCACCACTTATCACAGTTTATCAGATTGGCCCTGAGGGGCTGGAGCACAGGACAGGTAAACATTGATTGTTTTAAAAAAAAAAAAAAAAACCACCCATTTACCACAGTTAACATTTTGGTGTATTCCTTGCCCACTTTATACAACCTTTAAAAATTTTGAATTGAAGGAAAGTAGAATATGCTACCCCCAAATATGCCATTTTGTTGTATCAATTACTTTGGATTAAAGTTACCTAAGAAACAGCTGGTGCAAGAACACTCTGACCCTCCTTTGTACCCCTGAAAGCAGCAAATAAATATCCTATGTGAAAGGAACCCTCCTGGTACCAGGAGGCTAGAAGGCATCCTTATCACCAGAGACAGGGAATTTAGGACTGAGACGGCTATATAAACAAACCTTGTTACTTCTTCACTAATTTACTACTCCAGGCTCAAACTCCTTTGTCTTGTCAATTCTTTACAAATTTATTGTTTCCTTGTCAAGCAGGTATAAAAGCTGCCTGCTTTGGTCACTTCTTTGAGTCTTACATATTTTATTGGGCTCCTGTACTTATGAAATTTAATTTGTTTTTCTCCTGTTAATCTATCTTATGTCAATTTAATTATTAGGCCAGGCAAAGAAACTGGAAGGGAAGAAGGGAAAAGTTTTCTGCCCCTGCAGAATCATATTGTATAAAGACATTTTGTGATTTGCTTTCTTCACTTCATATTTACATTGTCTTTCCATCTCCTTAGTAATCCTGAAAAACCAGCTTGCATTGTTGCATTGGATTCCATAGGTGGAGACACTGTTATTACCAATTTGGTATGTGAGATAGTTAGTTTTATTTTTATATTATAAATAATGCTACAGTAAACATCCTTTTACGCATATTTTTGAGATCTTCTCTGATTATATCCTTAAAATAAGTTCCTAGAAGTGGGATTATTAAATCAAAGGTTATATGCATTTTGAGAAATACTGCCAAACTGCTCACTAGAAAGTTGTATAAATTTACTACTCCCACCAACAGTGTATCAGAGATGAAATCATTCAAGGCCTTCCACATTTTTCCTGACTTTTCTTTCCACCTAAATTATTCCAAATATATTCCTGTATAAAGCCTTTACTTCAGATCTGCCCTCAGTTACTGCTACACTGTTTTGATTTCAAACATCCTTCCATGGGTACCATCTCAGGGCCCTTCGCATACCTTCCTGGAAATGTCTTCATCCTCTTCATCCATCTCTGAATCATATGTCCTTAACTCAAATCCCTAGCCATCTGCAAAGCCTTTCCTGATTGTCGAATTTAGTAAACTACCCTTCCTTCTCTGAAGTCCTTCCATCCTCTATTGTCTGTGCCACCTGTATGTCAGTTGTCACATGCTGCCTATCCTTGTGAATTGTTTTTTTTTATGTATGCTTATACTGTTTCCTGAAAGGCTCGTATATTACAAAATTACACTTTAAAATGCTTTATGTTACCCATTACATACACAAATGTAGCTTTGTATATGTAATTGTATTGTAATCTGTATATGTATATAATAATATATAGTATAAAACTCCAGTGAGGGATCATAGTGAAAACTTAAGTCACCTTTTGGGTAACTGTCCCACCAGATCAAATCCTCCCCATTGTTTTAGTCACCAACAAAAAACAGGTATCCCTGTCGGGCCTGTCCCAGATATCCGGGAGGCTCGGACCCCAGCCTCTTTGAATTTAAACTTCCTTTGAACTATGCTTATCTAAATTAAAAATGATAGGAGCTCTTTTAAATCATAAAATTATGAAAAGAACAATCTGTTTAATGTCTAGAATCAGGAATTAAAGTCAATTTGACAAAGGATATATGCATATTGCAACAAAAAACCTTTAATCTGAATGATATAGGAAGTCTAGATACTGTTAGTGGTCAGAAATGATAGCTATTTTAAGAAATACTAAGATTGAAAACATCTTAATTAAGTCACATTATATAAATAGTTACATAATGCGAACATACTACAAGAATCTGAAAATTCTATAATTTCATGTTGCATTTAGATATAATGAGTGCTTCTTCATCATAACTAGATCACTAATGATCTAGTTAACTTTCCTGGCAATCTTAGAAGACAAGGTATATGAGAAAATAGTTAAAAGTGATATTCGTAATACTTTATAGAGTCCATCATCCTGCTGGAGTAGCATGACGATACTTTCAGAGAGGCATTAATTGTACAAATGAAGAATCGGAGAACTGAGGAGATTAAAACCTTGGTTAAAGCCATACAACCATAAGTGAGGTTCCCAGGTCTCACACCCAGGTCTGCCTGCTCTTAGTCTAGTTTACACTCAAGAATTTCTTTGCCTTTTAATTTGCTTTATTTTCCTCAAAGCACTTCCCAGCCTCTGGTAATATTATATATTTACTTGCTAACACTCACATGTAAGCTCTGCAAGGACAGGAGTAAAAATTCCTAATAAAAATTGCTCTTGGGGACTTCCCTGGTGGCGCGGTGGTTAAGAATCCGCCTGCCAATGCAGGGGACACAGATTCGATCCCTGGTCTGGGAAGATCCCACATGCTGCGGAGCAACTAAGCCCGTGCACCATAACTAATGAGCCTGTGCTCTAGAGCCCACGAGCCACAACTACTGAGCCCACGTGCCACAACTACTGAAACCCGTGTGCCTGCAGCCCGTGCTCAGAAACAAAGAGAAGCCACCGCAATGACAAGCCTGCACACCGCAACGAAGAGTAGCCCCCAATCACTGCAACTAGAGAAAAGTCCGCAAGCAGGAACGAAGACCCAATGCAGCCAAAACTAACTAACTAACTAAATAATTGCTCTGTTCCCTGCTGTATCCCAGACCTAGAGCAATGGCTGGCATCTAGAAGACAATCAATAAATATTTGTAAAATGTATACAAATTAAAAAATAAATCCATGTAATTTCAAGTTTGAATTGTTAGCAGTAAGATTGGCTTCTATGGCAGCAGTTTGAATGGCCTGATTCCTAGATCCGAGTTCTTCATTCATTCACTCATTCACTCTGCTTTGATTTTCTTCACATACCTTATCACGCATGAAACTTTAATATACACTTATTTATTGTCTCCTTCCTTTATTTTAATATAAGCTCCAAGAAAGAAGGGGTTTTGCCTGCCTTGTAAAGTGCTATATCTCCACGTAGAAAACAGTATCTGGCACATAACAGGTGTTTGAGAAATATCCCTTATCATGAATTAAATAAGTGTATTCATGTAAGAAACATTTGTTGAGCGCCTACTACACGGCTGGAACAATTTATCTTTAGTCTCATGAGGGAGTAAGACAAGTCAACAGAGAATTTTTTTTTTTTTAACATCTTTATTGGAGTATAATTGCTTTACAATGATGTGTTAGTTTCTGCTTTATAACAAAGTGAATCAGTTATACATATACATATGTGCCCATATCTCTTCCCTCTTGCGTCTCCCTCCCTCCCACCATCCCTATCCCACCCCTCCAGGCGGTCACAAAGCACCGAGCTGATCTCCCTGTGCTATACAGCTGCTTCCCACTAGCTATCTACCTTACGTTTGTTAGTGTATATATGTCCATGCCTCTCTCTCACTTTGTTACAGCTTACCCTTCCCCCTCCCCATGTCCTCAAGTCCATCCTCTAGTAGGTCTGTGTCTTTATTCCTGTCTTACCCCTAGGTTCTTCATGACATTTTTTCCCTTAAATTCCATATATATGTGTTAGCATATGGTATTTGTCTTTCTCTTTCTGACTTACTTCACTATGTATGACAGACTCTAGGTCTATCCACCTCATTACAAATAGCTCAATTTCATTTCTTTTTATGGCTGAGTAATATTCTATTGTATATATGTGCCACATCTTCTTTATCCATTCATCTGTTGATGGACACTTAGGTTGTTTCCATCTCTGGGCTATTGTAAATAGAGCTGCAATGAACATTTTGGTACATGACTCTTTTTGAATTATGGTTTTCTCAGGGTATATGCCCAGTAGTGGGATTGCTGGGTCATATGGTAGTTCTACTTGTAGTTTTTTAAGGAACCTCCATACTGTTCTCCACAATGGCTGTATCAATTGACATTCCCACCAACAGTGCAAGAGGGTTCCCTTTTCTCCACACCCACTCCAGCATTTATTGTTTCTAGAGTTTTTGATGATGGCCATTCTGCCGGGTGTGAGATGATATCTCATTGTAGTTTTGATTTGCATTTCTCTAATGATTAATGAAGTTGAGCACTCTTTCATGTGTTTGTTCGCAGTCTGTATATCTTCTTTGGAGAAATGTCTATTTAGGTCTTCTGCCCATTTTTGGATTGGGTTGTTTGTTTTTTTGTTATTGAGCTGCATAAGCTGCTTATAAATTTTGGAGATTAATCCTTTGTCAGTTGCTTCATTTGCAAATAGTTTCTCCCATTCTGAGGGCTGTCTTTTGGTCTTGTTTATGGTTTCCTTTACTGTGCAAAAGCTTTGAAGTTTCATTAGGTCCCATTTGTTTATTTTTGTTTTTATTTCCATTTCTCTAGGAGGTGGGTCAAAAAGGATCTTGCTGTGATTTATGTCATAGAGTGTTCTGCCTATGTTTTCCTCTAAGAGTTTGATAGTTTCTGGCCCTACATTTAGGTCTTTAATCCATTTTGAGCTTATTTTTGTGTATGGTGTTAGGGAGTGATCTAATCTCATACTTTTACATGTACCTGTCCAGTTTTCCCAGCACCACTTATTGAAAAGGCTGTCCTTTCTCCACTGTATATTCTTGCCCCCTTTATCAAAGATAAGGTGACCATATGTGCATGGGTTTATCTCTGGGCTTTCTATCCTGCTCCATTGATCTATCTTTCTTTTTTTTTTTTCTACGGTATGCGGGTCTCTCACTGTTGTGGACTCTCCCGTTGTGGAGCACAGGCCCCAGACACGCAGGTTCAGCGGCCATGGCTCATGGGCCCAGCCGCTCTCTGGCATGTGGGATCTTCCCAGACTGGGGCATGAACCCGTGTCCCCTGCATCAGCAGGTGGACTCTCAACCACTGCGCCACCAGGGAAGCCCTATCTTTCTGATTTTGTGCCAGTACCATACTGTCTTGATCACTGTAGCTTTGTAGTATAGTCTGAAGTCAGGGAACCTGATACCTCCAGCTCCCTTTTTCGTTCTCAAGATTGCTTTGGCTATTCAGGGTCTTTTGTGTTTCCATACAAATTGTGAAATTTTTTGTTCTAGTTTTGTGAAAAATACCAGTGGTAGTTTAATAGGGATTGCACTGAATCTGTAGATTGCTTTGGGTAGTAGAGTCATTTTCACAATGTTGATTCTTCCAATCCAAGAACATGGTATATCTCTCCATCTATTTGTATCATCTTTAATTTCTTTCATCATTGTCTTATAATTTTCAGCATACAGGTCTTTTGTCTCCTTAGGTAGGTTTATTCCTAGATATTTTATTCTTTTTGTTGCAATGGTAAATGGGAGTGTTTTCATGATTTCACTTTCAGATTTTTCATCATTAGTGTATAGGAATGCCAGAGATTTCTGTGTATTAATTTTGTATCCTGCAACTTTACCAAATTCATTGATTAGCTCTAGTAGTTTTCTGGTAGCATCTTTAGGATTCTCTATGTATAGTATCATGTTATCTGCAAACAGTGATAGCTTTACTTCTTCTTTTCCGATTTGGATTCCTTTTATTTCCTTTTCTTCTCTGATTGCTGTGGCTAAAACTTCCAAAACTATGTTGAATAAGAGTGGTGAGAGTGGGCAACCTTGTCTTATTCCTGATCTTAGTGGAAATGCTTTCAGTTTTTCACCATTGAGGATGATGTTGGCTGTGCGTTTGTCATATATTGGCCTTTATTATGTTGAGGAAAGTTCCCTCTATGCCTACTTTCTGCAGGGTTTTTATCATAAATGGGTGTTGAATTTTGTTGAAAGCTTTCTCTGCATCTATTGAGATGATCATATGGTTTTTCTCCTTCAGCTTGTTAATATGGTTTATCACATTGATTGTTTTGCATATATTGAAGAATCCTTGCATTCCTGGAATAAACCCCACGTGATCATGGTGTATAATCCTTTTAATGTGCTGTTGGATTTTGTTTGCTAGTATTTGGTTGAGGATTTTTGCATCTATGTTCATCAGTGATATTGGCCTGTAGTTTTCTTTCTTTGTGACATCCTTGTCTGGTTTTGGTATCAAGGTGATGGTGGCCTCGGAGAATGAGTTTGGGAGTGTTTCTCCCTCTGCTATATTTTGGAAGAGTTTTAGAAGGATAGGTGTTAGCTCTTCTCTAAATGTTTGATAGAATTCGCCTGTGAAGCCATCTGGTCCTGGGCTTTTGTTTGTTGGAAGCTTTTTTTTTTTTGCGGTACGTGGGTCTCTCACTGCTGCGGCCTTTCCTGTTGTGGACCACAGGCTCTGGATGCACAGGCTCAACGGCCATGGCTCACGGGCCCAGCCACTCCGTAGCATGTGGGATCTTCCCAGACCGGGGCATGAACCCGTGTCCCCTGCATCGGCAGGCAGACTCTCAACCACTGCGCCACCAGGGTAGCCTTTGTTGGAAGATTTTTAATCACACTTTCAATTTCAGTGCTTGTGATTGGTCTGTTCATATTTTCTATTTCTTCCTGATTCAGTATTGGCAGGTGGTGCATTTATAAGAATTTGTCCATTTCTTCCAGGTTGTCCATTTTATTGGCATAGAGTTGCTTGTAGTAAGCTCTCATGATCTTTTGTATTTCTGCAGTGTCAGTTGTTACTTCTCCTTTTTCATTTCTAATTCTATTGATTTGAGTCTTCTCCCTTTTTTTCTTGATGAGTCTGGCTAATGGTTTATCAATTTTGTTTATCTTCTCAAAGAACCACCTTTTAGTTTTATTGATCTTTGCTATTGTTTCCTTCATTTCTTTTTCATCTATTTCTGATCTGATCTTTATGATTTCTTTCCTTCTGCTAACTTCGGAGTTTCTTTGTTCTTCTTTC
The DNA here is from genome assembly GCF_008692025.1 of Phocoena sinus. Lineage (NCBI taxonomy): Eukaryota > Metazoa > Chordata > Mammalia > Artiodactyla > Phocoenidae > Phocoena > Phocoena sinus. The sequence goes on from NC_045766.1 coordinate 40,843,171, forward strand.
TCTAATTGCTTTAGGTGCAACATTAGGTTGTTTATTCGAGATGTTTCCTGTTTCTTAAGGTAGGATTGTATTGCTATAAACTTCCCTCTTAGAACGGCTTTTGCTGCATCCCACAGATTTTGGGTCATTGTGTCTCCATTGTCATTTGTTTCTAGGTATTTTTTAATTTCCTCTTTGATTTCTTCAGTGATCACTTCGTTATTAAGTAGTGTATTGTTTAGCCTCCATGTGTTTGTATTTTATTATAGATCTTTTCCTGTAATTGATATCTAGTCTCATAGCGTTGTGGTCAGAAAAGATACTTGAAACAATTTCAATTTTCTTAAATTTACCAAGGCTTTACCAAGATATGATCTATCCTGGAGAATGTTCCATGAGAAAAATGTGTATTCTGTTGTTTTTGGATGGAATGTCCTATAAATATCAATTAAATCCATCTTGTTTAATGTATCATTTAAAGCTTGTGTTTCCTTATTTATTTTCACTTTGGGTGATCTGTCCATTGGTGAAAGTGGGGTGTTAAAGTCCCTTACTATGAATGTGTTACTGTCGATTTCCCCTTTTACGGCTGTTAGTATTTGCCTTATGTATTGAGGTGCCCCTATGTTGGGTGCATAAATATTTACAATTGTTATATCTTCTTCTTGGATCAATCCCTTGATCATTATGTAGTGTCCTTTTTTGTCTCTTCTAATAGTCTTTATTTTAAAGTCTATTTTGTCTGATATGAGAATTGCTACTCCAGCTTTCTTTTGGTTTCCATTTGCATGAAATATCTTTTTCCATTCCCTTACTTTCAGTCTGTATGTGTCTCTAGGTCTGAAGTGGGTCTCTTGTAGACAGCAAATATGTGGGTCTTGTTTTTGTATACATTCAGCCAATCTGTGTCTTTTGGTGGGAGCATTTAGTCCATTTACATTTAAGGTAATTATCGATATGTATGTTCCTATTCACATTTTCTTAATTTTTTTCGGTTCATTATTGTAGGTCTTTTCCTTCGCTTGTGCTTCCTGCCTGGAGAATTTCCTTTAGCAGTTGTTGTAAAGCTGGTTTGGTGGTGCTGAACTCTCTCAGCTTTTGCTTGTCTGTAAAGGTTTTAATTTCTCCATCAAATCTGAATGAGATCCTTGCTGGGTAGAGTAATCTTGGTTGCAGGTTTTTCTCCTTCATCACTTTAAATATGTCCTTCCAGTCACTTCTGGCTTGCAGAATTTCTGCTGAAAGATCAGCTGTTAACCTTATGGGGATTCCCTTGTGTATTATTTGTTGTTTCCCCCTTGCTTTTAATATGTTTTCTTTGTATTTAATTTTTGACAGTTTGATTAATATGTTTCTTGGCATATTTCTCCTTGGATTTATCCTGTATGGGACTCTCTGTGCTTCCTCAACTTGATTATTTCCTTTTCCATATTAGGGAAGTTTTCAACTATAATCTTTTCAAATATCTTCTCAGTCCCTTTCTTTTTCTCTTCTTCTTCTGCAACCCCTATAATTCGAATGTTGGTGCGTTTAATGTTGTCCCAGAGGTCTCTGAGACTGTCCGCAGTTCTTTTCATTCTTTTTTCTTTATTCTGCTCTGCAGTAGTTATTTCCACTATTTTATGTTCCAGGTCACTTATCTGTTCTTCTGCCTCAGTTATTCTGCTATTGATCCCATCTAGAGTATTTTTAATTTCATTTATTGTGTTGTTCATCATTGTTTTTTTCATCTTTAGTTCTTCTAGATCCTTGTTAAATGTTTCTTGCATTTGGTACATTCTATTTCCAAGATTTTGGATCATCTTTACTGTCATTATTCTGAATTCTCTTTCAGGTAGACTGCCTATTTCCTCTTCATTTGTTCAGTCTGGTGGGTTTTTCTCTTGCTCCTTCATCTGCTGTGTGTTTTTCTGGCTTCTCATTTTGCTTATCTTACTGTGTTTGGGGTCTCCTTTTTGCTGGCTGCAGGCTTGTAGTTCCCGTTGTTTTTGGTGTCTGTCCCCAGTGGCTAAGGTTGGTTCAGTGGGTTGTGTAGGCTTCCTGGTGGAGGGGACTAGTGCCTGTGTTCTGGTGGATGAGGGTGGATCTTGTCTTTCTGGTGGGCAGGTCCACATCTGTTGGTGTGTTTTGTGGTGTCTGTGGACTTATTATGATTTTAGGCAGCCTCTCTGCTAATGGGTGGGGTTGTGTTCCTGTCTTGCTAGTTGTTTGGCATAGGATGTCCAGCACTGTAGCTTGCTGGTCGTTGAGCAAAGCTGGGTGCTGGTGTTGAGATGGAGATCTCTGGGAGATCGTCACCGTTTGATATTATGTGGAGCTGGGAGGTCTCTTGTGGACCAGTGTCCTGAAGTTGGCTCTTCCACCTCAGAGGCACAGCACTGACTCCTGGCTGCAGCACCAAGAGCCTTTCATCCACACGGCTCAGAATAAAAGGGAGAAAAAGTAGAAAGAAAGAATTACTAGAAGTAGAAAGAAAGAAAGGAGGGAGGGAGAGAGAGAGGGAGGTAGGAGGGAAGGAAGGAAAAAAAGAAAGAAAGAAAGAAGATAAAGTAAAATAAAATAAAGTAAGATAAAATATAATAAAGTTATTAAAATAAAAAAATAAGTATTAAGAAAAAAAATTAAAAAAGAAGAAAAGAAAAACAAAACGAACAAACAAACAAAAAAAACAGACGGATAGACCCCTAGGACAAATGTTGGAAGCAAAGCTATACAGCATAAATCTTTCTCTCAAGGTCCACCTCCTCAATTTGGGATGATTCGTTGTCTATTCATGTATTCCACAGACATCAAGTTGATTGTGGAGCTTTAATCCGCTGCTTCTGAGGCTGCTGGGAGAGACTTCTCTTTCTCTTCTTTGTTGTCACAGCTCCCAGGGGCTCAGCTTTGGATTTGCCCCGCCTCTGCGTGTAGGTCGCCGGAGGGCGTCTGTTCTTCGCTCAGACAGGACGGGGTTAAAGGAGCCGCTGATTCAGGGGCTCTGCCTCACTCAGGCCGGGGCGAGGGAGGGGCACGGAGTGTGGGGTGGGCCTGCGGCGGCAGAGGCCAGCATGACGTTGCACCATACTGAGGCGCGCCGTGCGTCCTCCCGGGTAAGTTGTCCCTGGATCCCGGGACCTTGGCAGTGGCGGTCTGGACAGGCTCCCTGGAAGGCGGGGTGTGGATAGTAACCTGTACTCACACACAGGCTTCTTGGTGGCGGCAGTAGCAGCTTTAGCGTCTCGCGCCCGTCTCTGGAGCTGCTTTAAGCAGCGCTCTTAATCGCCTCTCCTCGCGCACCAGGAAAAAAGAGGGAAGAAAAAGTCTCTTGCCTTTTCGGCAGGTCCAGACTTTTCCCCGGACTCCCTCCCGGCTAGCAGTGGTGCACTAACCCCTTCAGGCTGTGTTCACGCCACAAACTCCAGTCCTTTCCCGGCGCTCCGACCGAAGCCAGAGCCTCAACTCTCAGCCCCGCCCGCCCTGGTGGGTGAGCAGACAAGCCTCTCGGGCTGGTGAGTGCTGGTCGGCACCGATCCTCTGTGCGGGAATGTCTCCGCTTTGCCCTCCACACCCCTGTGGCTGCGCTCTCCTCCGCGGCGCCGAAGCTCTCCCCCTCTGCCACCCGCAGTCTCCGCCCGTGAAGGGGCTTCCTAGTGTGTGGAAACCTTTCCCCCTTCACAGCTCCCTCTCCCTGGTGCAGGTCCCATCCCTATCCTTTTGTCTCTGTTTATTCTTTTTTCTTTTGCCCTACCCAGGTACCTGGGGGGGTTTCTTGCCTTTGGGGAGGTCTGAGTTCTTCTGCCAGCGTTCAGTAGGTGTTCTGTAGGAGTTGTTCCACGTGTAGATGTATTTCTGGTGTATCTGTGGGGAGGAAGGTGATCTCCGCGTCTTACTCTTCCGCCATCTTCCTGGAAGCCCCCCAACAGAGAATTTTGACACAGGTAAGATTTAACTATAGAAGAAGGAAACACAGAGAGACCCCTAACCTGACTATGATGGGTCACAGAGAACTTTCCAGGTAGGATTTGTCCTGAGTCAAGCTTGAAGGGTGACAGCATATGCAAAGGCACTGGGCCAAGTGAGAATATGGCAAAGTGTTTGGCGTGCAAATATTTTGATATGAGACTAGGAGTTAGGGTTGGAGAAGGGGCCAGAGAAAGCTGGAAAGCCAAGGAGCTTCTATGATATGCTGGGATGTTGGACTTTATTCTGAGGTCAATGGAAGATTTTAAGCAGGAATTTGATGTGAACAGATTCTCTTTATTATTTCACTGTAAGCTTGAGAGGAAGGACAAGGCAGCAAAATTGATCCTCATATTAACTCCACAAAGTCATCAAGTTGTAGGTTTGACACGACAACTGAGCTCTTCAGTTTGTCAAGCACAGGCATGAGATGGAACTGTACAGCCCAATTAGCCTCCTTCCTGGTTGGTGAAGAAAGCTGGTTATGGGCTCAGCCTTTCATGAGTGGGAGGCTGGGGTGTGCCATGGCTCCATGAAGATGGTCTAATTCCAGTACAGCTCCTGGTGACAGTTTATGGGTATTTTTGAAATGCCTGCCAGGAGATTTCTCACTAGTGTAAAACTTAGAATTAAGTAAAAATCTAAATATCTAAAAATCTTGATAAGCTAGTAATTAATACTCTAACTCTAGAGTGCCAGTGCCCTAAGACCTCAGCTTTTATCAGAACCTCATGCCAGCCCAGGAAATCACACTGTTGTCCTGTCTGTCCTGTAGCTTGGAGCAGGGCGGGAGTTGACCACTAACCCTGGTTCCCCATACCATGAGATCAAAAAGTCATCTCTGCATTTGAAAGAGATGTGGAGTGTGTTCATGGGGGTAGTGGCTCAGCAAATCAGGTTTACTAGAGTCATGGGGCAGGTGGAGCAGGCTGGTCTCACCTCCTTCCCAACTTACCACTGATGTACCAGCCACCGGCTCTCGTGGGTAAGCTCTCGACAGCCACCCAGCATATGCCATAGTCCTACACTCTTGCCTTCCCCCATCCATGTCATGTGAAAGGACTCTTTTTAATAAATGAGCAAGTGTTCTATGTGACATTATCCAGAGATTATCTTTTCCATCTTCAAATCCTGTGACTGGGATCACTCAACAGCACTGTGATGTATTATTTTCAATGAGATGCCTTTCTTAACTGTCCAAATGCTGCCTGTTTTGCCCCTAAATCAATAAAGTGTGTTGAATGTTTGTTAAAAAAAAAAAAAAAAGTTGGTGACCTGTGGCCTTTTGGAAAGGCCACAGGTCACCAACTCCATGAAGTAGCAAATTGGTCCTTGTTTTGGAAAATCCTCCAGGTATTTATCCAGAAATATATGTTCATGAAATTCTGAAACATCATCAAAACCTGCTTCGTTGTTAATTGGGAACTCCCACAATTTCCCCTCTTTTGTCCACTGGATCATCTCTTCAAAACCATTCTGAAAGTGTTGTTCATTGACTGCTGCTAACTGCTTAGCAAATTTTTTTTTTTCATTTTGAAAAAGCTATTTACTTTTTTCCAAATACATGTTTTACAGGCCACTATGGGTCAGAAACATTCTATAAAAGAAAGCATTTTGATAGACATTGGAAATAATTTTAATAGAAGAAAAAGCTCGTATTTATCTAGATGTGGCTATGTTACACAGGAAGATTTCAGCATCCAAAGTGCAAAGACAAAATGACTGCGGCCTTTCTTGCCACTCAAAATATAGACAATCTTCCCTTACAGCCTACTCTTAATTATTAGTTGGGTGCCAAAGAGACGGTACACTGACCTTTAGAAGCAGGGCTTCTAAATGGACATGGGGGTGGGGGGTGTCAAGCATCAGAATGAATTCAACTTAGGAACAACCTGGCTTTGACCCCAACCAAACCCAAAGTCCAGCCAGAGGCCCATTAGAAATAAATATAAATCTTAGTATCACTTTTACAGGGTTGTGCCACTTAACACTATTAAACCTAATCAATTCAAATTAAAGCTAAGCACACTCCCATTATTAGTTCAGTCCTTACCGTATAGGAAGATAAAAACTCTCCTTTCCCTACTTTAATCATGCATACAATTTTAAGTATTAATACAAATATTACATTTAATACTTGGAGATTTTTTAAAATAATAAGGTGGGTGAGCAGAAAGTCAAAGTGATAATATGAATTAACTTTGAATCTCCAGTTTGTTGAGACCCTATGCCAATCTGTATCAGCAAAGCCTACTTCCACCTGTGTGTAATAGGGAGCTAGATAATAGGGGGCCTGCGAATGTATGTTGGGATAGAGGGATATGTGCCTCTGGGGGAAAACTCCCAGCCTAGTGAGAGAAAATGCTTGGTGAGGAGAGTGTCCGTTTACCCAGCTCACCTGTAGTTGGCCCTATGTATGAAAAGTATGATGTTAACTATATACCTATAGTAATCAAGGCTGGATGGTATTAAACAGACCCACATAAATATGTCCAACTTTTTAAAAAAAAAATTGAGGTCAAATTCCTATAACATAAAATTAACATTTTAAAGTGACATTTAGTGCATCCACAATGTTTTGCAACCACTGTCTCTATCTAGTTCCAAAACATTTTTATCACCCCAGGGGAAACCCTGTACCTATTAAGAAGTTGCTCTCAATTTCTCCTCTCCCCTGCTCCTGGGCACTACCAATCTGCATTCCCACTCTATGAATTTACCTTTTCAGGGTATTTCATGTAAATGGAATCACACAATATGTGACCTCTTGTGTCTGCCTTCTTTCACTTATATAATGTTTAGAGGTTCATCCACCTTGTAGCATGTATCAGTACTTCATTCCTTTATATGGCTAAATAATATTCCATTATATATATGTATGTGTATATATATATATATGTATACATGCTAAAAGTAGTGATAATACCAAATGCCAGAGAGAATGCCGAGAAACTAGATTCCTCATATATTGCTACTGGGAATGGCATAGCCACTCTGGAAAGATAGCTTGGCAGTTTTTTTTAAAACTGAACATGCACTTACCATATGACCCAGCAATTGTACTCTTGGGCATTTATCCCAGATAAAGGAAAACTTACGTTCACACAAACATCTATACATGAATGTTTATAGCAGCTTTATTTGTAATACCTCCAAACTGGAAACAAACTCTGGTACATTCATATCTTGGAATACTACTCAGCAATAAAAATTAATGAACTATTGATACACAAAACAACCTGGATGGATCTCAAGGGCATTATGCTGAAAAAAGTCAACATCAAGAGGTTTTATACTTTAAAATCTTTAAAGGCTTTATACACACTTTATAATTTCATTTGCATAACATTCTCAAAATGGTAAACTATAGTTGGAGAACAGATTACTGGTTGCCATGGGGCAGGGATAGATGTCGGGGGGATGTGAAGATAAATGGAGAGTATGAGCAGGATCCTTTGCGATTATGGAACAGCTCTGTATCTTGACTGTGGCTACATAAATGTATATACATGGGATTGCATATGCATATAGTGCATAGAAACACATACAAATGAGTGCATGTAAAAATTGATGAACATTGAACACTGTCTGTAGTCTAGTTAAGAGTATTGTACCGATGTCAGTTTCCTGTTTTGATCTTGTGTTCAACATGTTGCCACTGGGGGAAGCTGGATAAAGGGCATTATAAATGTTTTAAAATAAAAAGTTAAAAAATTCCCCTAGGTAGTGAGTAAAAATGCTTATAAAAACATAGAAGTATCTGTATTTTATTAATAACTTGAAAAAAAAGGCAATAATGACTTTGAACATAAGAATAGAAGTGTGATTTTAGGCCTTGCTGAACATTCTAGGTGAGTTAGAGGGAGTCCTTGCCCTCTAGGTGCTTACAGGCAGTGGGAAAGATAGTTCAGTGAATGGCACATTGTCTACTGGGAGGTGAGCATGTAAACAACCATATATAATCTCTGAGTCAAATAAATTGAATAATTACAAGCAAAGTGTGGCAGGAATTGAGAGGAAGGAGATTTTAAAGTGGTCTGAGGAGCTGGGGGGAAATTTATTGGAGGAGGTGATTTCTGAAGTGAAGCTTGAAGGATGGATCTGATTCTGAAGTTACAGAAGAGAGTAAGGAAGTTTTTTTTTATGTATATCCTAGACTTTTTGGTTATTATTTTCTTATTCAAACTTCTACTTTTTCTCCAAACATATTCTTTCATGCCTTTAGCCTATGAAATTAGATGTGTTTATATATGGTAAAAATTCACCATGGGGACTAGCTTGAGATGTTCTTTTTTTGAAGCCCAAAGAGCATTTAGAGTGACTCTGTGGTTCTTCAAAGAGAAATATTTTGAGAGAGAACTTGAAGTCCTGGGTTCTATTGCCATTTGCCTGGAGGTACCAACCTGCAGTCATGTAGCTGGGAACCCTGCTAGAATAAAAGAGTATTTCTTCCACCCTCATAGCTTTTTCTTTTTTTTTTTTAGGTCAGGAAGAACTTGAAAAATGAATTGAAGTTGAAAACTAAGTACTGCTGACAATAAAGAATATTGTCCCAGATAGGGACACAACAAATCATTGCAGGTGTTTACTTAAATTCAAGCTCCAGCCCAGAGGAGCCAAATTCCAAAGGAAAGCTAAATGCCAGATATAAATAGACCTGGAGCACAGGCAGTTTATTTCATCATTTATTGACATGAGAGATTTACATTTTACTTGGGTTGACCTTATCTTATTGGCAAGTGTTAACTGTATTATTTACCTAGTGAAGTTTTACTCTATTTTGGCAGACACGAATTTTTACTTTAGGAGAAGATTGAAAGAGCCCTTTAAACTATCTGTAGAGAAAAGATGCCCTTACAGAGCCAACCATTAGAGTGCACGTGCAATTATAGAAAGAACCTTGGATGTTTGGCTGAAATGAGCCCTGAAGATCACCTTATTCAATAGCTTTATTTCACAGGTGAGGAAACTGAGACCAGAAGAAAATGCTCCTTCTTCCTCAGAGAATAACTGGTTTTCAAGGTATTCATTCATTCGTTTGTTTGCTCAGTACCTTCTGAGTACCTAAGAGCCACATACTGTTCTGGGTGTTGGGGATATAGAGACCTGCACCAGGGAGCTTACCTAAGTGTGTTTGTGAAGGAGGGACTAGATAATTTTTAAAAAGTAGACAAATGAACTGCCCATTTCATCACAGAGTTAGGTGTTGTAAAGAAAAGAAGTCCAAGGAGAGGGACTTTCTAATGGGGGTGGGAGGAGCTCAGGGAGGGCCTTTTTGAGGAGATGACATTTAAGCTGAGGCTTGAATGATGAGAAGGAGCCATCTGTGTTAAGGCACTGTGGGAGATTGTTACAGGTTAGAGGAATTGCCTAGGCCCTGGGGCAGGAAGGCAGGTTCAAAGAGTCCAAAGCAGACCAGTGTATAGGGAAGGAGATGTGCTGTTAGGTGAAGAGCTTGAGGGCTGGACCCTTCAGGCCTTGTGGCTCTAGGGGGAGACTTTTGAGGCCATTGAGGGTTTAAACACAGGAGTTGTGGGAGCTGATTTATATTTTAAAAATATTTTGTTGAGTGTGATGTGGAATGGTAGAGAGGCAAGAGCAGAGGTAGGGAGGCTAGCACTGCAGGTCAGACCAGGCAAGAAAGTTCTGGCCCAACTAGATGGTGGTGGTAGAGGCAAGCAAGAGAAGTGAATGGATTTAGGATATATATTTGGAGACAGAACCCTTCAGACTGCAGTTCCTTTGGATGTGGGTTTGAGGACAAATGAGAAGGACTCAGAAGAACTGAGGTTTTTGGCTTAAGCGATTGGGTAGGACTGTCTCCTGAGATGGGCAGGTCTGGAGAGGAGCAGGTTGGGAACAGTGCCGGTGGGGTGAGAAATCATTTATCAGAAAAAAATCAGTAGGTATTGAGATCGAGAAAAACAGGAGTAGATCCATTTTGGCAGAGCAGTTAATAAAGGCCTCACTCAGAAGTTGACATTTAAGGTGAGATATGAAAGGTACGAAGAGCCAACAGAGAGAACATTCCAGATAGAGGGAACCATAGGTGCACAGGCACAAAGGGAGGAAACAGCAAGTCAGAGGTAAGCAACAGGAACTATTGTGGCTTCAGGGTGGGGAGTGAGGTAATCAGAAGAGTGGTTTCTGTTTTTCACATTGCTCAGGGACAGGTTTAACACTGTAACTTAGATGTGCAAAAAGAAATATTGCTTTTTCTCTCTGTAGAGCTGACCTGAATTTTCTCACAGCTGCCACCCTGAATGAGAGTTGAGACTGAAAGAAGGGACCAGAAATTTAAACCTGCCAGTTTGTGATATATTCATCACTTTCAGATGACTCCATTGTCTTTGCAAGGTGGCAGGGAAGAGAGGCCCCAGGTCCACACACCAGTTTTCTGCTGCCCTCTGGCTCCTCCTGTCTCCATCTTGACAGGTGGAGCCAGAGCTCTGGTCTTGCCCTTGTCCATCCAGTCAGGTGATGGGGTTGGGGGCACTTTGCTTACCTGTCTCTGGAGAACTCTCAGTCTGTTCTCTGGGCTCAGTTGGTCCAGAAGTCTTTCCTACAGACTCACCCTACTTCCATTTTCTCTGATGCCACAGTTTCTTCTCCCTATGGTCTGAGGATGCCTGTGATTCCCAATTTAAAGCTCTTCAGAGTGACCTCATCATTGCTCTGTGGTACCTTTGCCATCAGCAACATCATCTTCTCACATCCTTCATGGGATAGGCAGAAACCTCTAAATTTCTCCTGTGCCACAAGGAAGGCTCTGGGTAATTGATGCTCTCATTACCTAACCGGGCTGGGCTGCCATTTTCACTTTGTTGCATCATTCATTGGGTTGCCTTATGTGGTGACATCTTCCCAGAATTGTGAATGGGAGGTGGTTGAGGCTTCTCTACTTTTGGCTTTCTTCTTGACTCTTTACTGTCTGATACCAGCCGCTCAGATCTTATGGTCTGGGGAGGTGTGGTGGTGATCCCTAGCACATATGCATCTGACAATTTGCTTCCCCTACCTCTCTTCTCTTTCAAGTAAATTCTCTGAGCTGGAAGGAGTAGGTGTCCTTCCTTATGGTGGTTGTGAAACGTGTCTGCAAATTCCTTGATGCTCTTTTCATCAAGAGGTACAGTCTATGTCACTTCTTGTGAACCTAGGTGGACATTTGTGACTTGCTTAATGAAAAGAATATGGCAGAAGCGATGCAGTATGACATGAGGCTAGATTAGAAAAGGCCATGCCATTTCTGCCAGTTTCTCTTGGGACTTGCTCTGGGAGGCTTCAGCCCCCACGTGAGAAGTCCAGCTATCGTGAGGCAACCATTTGGGGAGAGCATGTGGAGATGGTAGAAAGAGTTAGAGAGGGAGGAAGGGAGGGAGCTGGGGGGGAAGAGAGAGAGATCTGAGGAGCTTGAGCTGTTAGCTGTTCAAGTGTGCCCAACCCAGGTGCTGACATGCAAGTTAAGAAGGCTTCAAGATGGTATCAGTTTCAATTACTGTCTGACTGCAACCTCAAGAGACACCCTGAGCAAGAAACACCCAGCTAAGCCCATTCAATGCTCAGATTCACGAGCAAAAGAAATGACTGCTCATATTTTAAGTCACTCTTTTGGGGTGGTTTGTTCATAGATGACTGAAGCACTCACTCCTTCTGGAGCTCACATTCTTACCAGTCTTTCTCTTCTATCTTAAATAATCTCTACACTATGGCTCATAACTAAACTGTAGGTCCAGACTCTAAGTGGAGCGACTGATTACCCTGATTTGGGACTGAGGGGGTTCCTGGGGTATGGGACTCTCAGTGCTAAAACTGGGAACATCCTGGGCAAATCAAGATGCGTTGGTCAAGGTTTGCTTTTGTTATATAAAGGAAGCTGAAAGAATTTAGAGATTTTAAAATTGGTGATTACTATTTTTTTTAATAAGAATTTTAATAAGAAGCAGTTTTGGACATGGATGCTGACCCTTTCTTACAGATGGTATCTGCCCTCCCAAAGGAATGGATGCTTCAGAGTCAAAGAGTGGACTACTATAGGCAAGGATAATTGTAGGACATGAAAGTACTTTAAAAATGTCTCATAATATACAGATAGGGAAACTAAATCCAGACCAGGTCACTGACTTTCTCAAGGGCTAATCGTGACTAGGTCATGACTGGGATGCAGATAGTTGAACTTCAGCCCAGGGCTCTTACCCCCATATTATGTCATTTCCAATCCATATCAATATTTACCATGTGAGTATGGTATAATAGTGAACCCTGGAAAATAATTAGGCTGAGGGAGAGGTGTCTTTACCAGTAAGATGACTCACATCTTCAGCTCTAGGCAGCACTGATTAGATTAAAATCTAATCTCAGCCATACCTGGACAAACTAAGAACCAGAAAATACATCTGGCTTTAAAACAAAACCCTAAGCCAACTTCAGACCTGTTTTGAAATGAAGTGTTTAACAATCTCATTAAATGTTAGTGAAAATTTGTTGGCTCTGGTGCTGCTGTCCCAGAAGAAGCCAGGTTAACTTTGGGCTCTGATTTTAGGGCCCAAACGTGAAGTATGGGAGCCTTCCAGCTGGCAGCACAGCCAGTGAAACTGGGTATGGGCTGATGAGCCTTCCTAAGTGTATCTTTTGGCAAAGAAACCCAGACTGCTTACACTAATAAATAGGAGGCTAGTAACTGTCTGCACTGCCTAGAGCTGAACATGGCAAACTAGGTGGGAGGGAGGGTGGAGGAGGACAGCATTACTGACTTGGCAGGAAACGGACATCATGGTGCTTGCCCCACCTCTGTTTAGAAAGTATACGTAGTGTGCTTGGGTGTGGGCTCTGTGTGTACCTAACAATCAGAGTAGAGCTTTTATCAAAGAAGGCAAATTGCTCATTGATATGACTCCAATGACTTGGCTACCAAGAGCCAGCCTCATCCTGTCCAAGGGAACCAGGAGGAAACTGTTCTGACGAGCAAGGCAACGGTAACTCGGCCATGAATCACAGAGAGATTAGATTCAGCTGTTGTGAGCAGGCATGAGTGCATTTCATGTAATGATTACAAGAAAGAGCCCTATAATTTTGCACAACCCTTGGACTCATTCATGAGAAACTAAAAGTTAAAAAAGAAATGAGTTAAAGCTCTTGGGATGGGATACTATTTTGAGATTTTTAAACTTTGCTTTTCTTCTGTGTTTTCTCCTTTCTCTTCCTTCCGTTGAAGCCGAGTAAAGTCTGTTCTTTGCTTCTGTGGAGGGATATGGTTGGGAGAAAATGAAGCATAGTCTACATGTTTTCCTGGCCCTGTGGGCAGAGGTGGGGATGGTATGGGTCAGAAACAACATATTGGCCAGACACCCCCAAAAATAAAAACTTCTCTGATGCTAGAGAGAGATTTTCCAGGGCTGGAGAGAGGGAACATAAGGAAAGCAGAGCGCTCCGAAGTCCTGGGACAAAGAAGGAACATGCACTGAGTCTTTCAACATTCATTCATTCTTTAACTTCTTTAACTTCTGTATACACCATGCACTGGTCTAAGAGCAGTGAACAAATACACAAAGATCCTTGCCCTCATGGAGATTACATTTTAGTGAATATCAAAACGTGTGGGATTCTGGTATGCCAGACACTATTCTAAGTGCATGGCATGTATTTACTTCTTATAACCTGTTGAGTTAGATACTATTGATATATTCCCAGCTGACAAATGAAGAAATTGAGACATAGAGAGGTTACATAATTTGCTGATCTCATAGCTAGTAGGTATCAGAGCTGAATATTGAACCCAGAAAGCTGGTTTTGTTTTTCTTAACTGCTTGCTTAATTTCTAGGCAGGGCTTTGGGAGGGTGGAAAGACTCTAGAGTTGAGAAAGCTGCTTGGGGCAGTTTCATGGAGACTCCCAGGCCTCAGCTAGGTTACGCAGCAGTGGGAAAACTCTGAAATTCCAGGGACTGCTGCCTCTATGTTGGATGTCTCCAAGTCTGTCTTTCCCTGACTGCCTTCCACTGCCCAAGATTCTAGGACCCCAGCATGACCAGAGGGGAGGAACCATGGCTTGAGGCTGGGTTTCCTCCCTGCCCAGCATGATGGGAACCCAAAACAGAAATTAAGCTGAATTAAAAGAATAAAGAATAAAATAGAAAGAATGAGTGAATTCCCTGGCAGTCCAGTGGTTATGCCTCCATGCTCTCACTGCCAAGGGCCCGGGTTCAGTCCCTGGTCAGGGAACTAAGATCCCACAAGCCCCTCGGCGCAGCCAAAAAAAAGAAAAGAAAAGAAAGGAATGACAAAAATAATAAGAATAAATATTTTTTTGTAATCCTGAATTTGTGGGCTAAGATCCAGCTCCAATATTCTGGGAAGCGTGGAATTAGAAAGAACTAAGCGCAGCCAGTGGGAGGAGTTAAAAATCTGAATCTCCATCTCACATTTACCCCCTAATATTAGGGCCTTGTAAAAGGAGGAACTAGGATTTCATGATTGCTAAAGATGGAGACCTAATCAAGTCAGAATATTCACTCATTTTTTCAGAGTGGGTGTGGTCTACTCTGTGTGTCTATCAACATTCCATTAAGAAAATAAATGAACAATATGCAATATAATTATTCTATAATCAGTACAAATAAGATTATTTAGTTTTCTCACAAAACACAAACCAGGATCTGTAGTAAAGTTTGGGAATGAACTCTCTGTAATCAGTGCCCTCAGCTTCCCACACTGGGAAAAGATTTTCAAATCTACCCTACTTGTTATAATCCAGAGACATAAAGAGATGCAAGTCCTGTCCACATAGAGGAAGCGTGTTCAGTTTCTTTCTGTTTAAAAAATAAATTAGAAGTCACTGCTAATGCATTGGTTTTTTAAAGCCAACTTTTCTTAAGGTATGAGGCCATATCCCTTGAATAACTTTTGGTAATTCATTCAGGTGGCCTAAACTCTCTACATTATTTTTTTTTTTTATCAAGTTGGATAACTGCAGATAATATATTCTGATTCAATTTGTCTTGCTCCTATAAAACTTGCTGTCCCTGGGCTATAATTGAAGAGTATGCTCTTGTTTTCTTGAGGTTTTAAGAATGTCTCTATAAAACTGCTGCTTGAAGACATTATCTGTTTTGTTATAAATTTCCCTTTATATATGAATCCAGTGCTTTGTTCTTTCTAGAATTTATGGACAGACAAATTTGTTTCCTTTTACGACAAGCAGTATGAACTCATGGTCCACACTCACTGGCTGTCTGATTTCCTCATCTCCTGACTGTGAATCAGCGCTCTAAAAGTAAGCTTTCTGCTCAGTACTCGCCCCAGTCAGAGGACCAGTGACTTTCAATTTTCTGTATTCCTCCTTCAACTCTTATCACACATGCTGAGTGGCTGTCTTGCTCTTCCTCATGTGTGCTCATGCAGAAACTTGCATCACACAGCCTTGTCTGTTCCTAAATGAACCTAAGGCATAAGGTGGTCTGCAGTGTCAAAGGGGAAAGGGGACAAAGATGTTTGTATTAGTTTCCTATTGCCGTTATAACGAATTACCACAAACTGAGTGCGTTAAAACAGCAAAACTCTGTCTTGCACAGTTCTGGAGGTCAGAAGTCCCAAATCAGTTTCATTGGGCTAAAGTCAAGGTGTTGGCAGGGCTGGTTCCTTCTGGCACCTCTGGGGAGAATCCATTTCCTTGCTTCTTGCAGTTTCTATGGCCACCTTCCTTGGCTTTCTTGCCTTGTGGCCCCTCCCTCATCTTAAAGTTCATCACCACAAACTCTGTTTCTGATATCACATTACCTTCTCTCTGACTCTGACCTCTCCTGCCTCCTACCTCCTGCCTCCTTATAAGGACCATTGTGATTATATCGGGCCAAACTGGATAATACACGATTATCTCCTTACTTCAAGATCCTTAACTTAATCACATCTGTAAAGCCCCTTTTGCATGTAAGGTAATGTATTCACAGGGTCTGGGGATTAGCATATGGATATATTTGGGGGACCATTATTCAGCCTACCACAAAAGGTTGGTAGTGAACCTGCCAAACTGGGGGTCCTTCCAGCCCCCAGTACATCCAAGTCTGGGAGGTTCAGCAACCCTGCCTCAGTGAGAACACTGCTCAGTGTTGTTCGGGAACTCCCAGCAGCTCTACTGCCCACTGTGATCTGTGATGCAACAACAGCTCAACACACCTGGTCACCCTGTCTTCCCTTCAGGATTGAGCAGTGCTGCTCCCTGCTGCTGCTTCCTCTGTGTGTGTCCACATCCACCCTTCCCAAGGGTGTTAGTCAGGGTTGGCCAGAGAAACAGAACAATAGGATACCTGTATATATAGATATAGATATAGCCAATAGGATATCTATCTCTCTCTCTATCTATCTATCTATCATCTATCATGTCTATGTCTATACCTATATCTATATCTATCTATAGCTATAAGAATTGGTTCACACAATGATGGAGACTGAGAAGTCCCATAATCCATTGTCTGCAACCTGGAGACCCAGGAAAGCCAGTGATGTAATTTAGTCCGAGTTCAAAGGTCTGAGAACCAGGGAAGCTGATGGTGTAAATCCCAATCTGAGGACTGGAGAAGATGAATGAGGTGTCCCATCTCAAGCAGTGAGGCAGGGAAGAAAGGGACAAATTCTTCCTTCTTCCACCTTTTGTTCTATTCAGACCTTCAATGGGCTGGATGATGCTCACCCATATTGGGGAGGGCAATCTACTTTACTGAGTCCACTGATTCAAATGCTCATCTCATCTGGAAACACCTTCAAAGATACACCTAGAAATAATGTTTAATCTGGGCACCCGTGGCCAGTCAAATTGACACATAAAATTAACCATCACATTGGTTAATGTGAGGCTGTGCCTGCATGGACTCGCCACCATCCATTAGGAAGCGCCCCTACTGGGCATGGCTGAGTTCTTGTTGATCAAATTCCCTTTAGGTTGAATTGACCAAATGTCAATTAGTGATGCACAGTCTTAAAACTGCAGGTTGTGTGAACTGCTCTTGAATAAAGCTGCATGGCCCATGTTTTATATTTTATATAGCCCAGAATATGTTTTTATTTTTCTAGGTACATATCCAGCCATTTTGAATTGAATGGATTTTGAACTTGAGACACTGCAAATACATGTCACTTCCCAAAGAGGAAACAATTAAAACTTTACACAGATTGATTGTGTTTATTACTACAAACTGCACTTGTTTCCTCACCTGAAATCCCAAGTATTCTTTTGTATGTGTTATCCTCTAGTTAGGGCATCTAGTGCATGGAAACCCCTGTTTGTGAATTCAGTCTTAGGTAGTCACCTGCTTCTCCTTCAGGAGAGGGAATACTCCTGACTCCAGAAAGTGCTCCTGTAACATCCTGTACATATTTCAATTGCTAAATTGAATTCATTCCATTGTCATCATTATGTCTGTCTACGCTACTGGATGCTGGGCTCTTCAGGTCATTGTTATATCGTCTATCTTTATATCCGCACAGGGAGCATGATATCTGAGGCATTGTGAGTACTCCACAGATATTTGTTAAATGGATTTGTTTATTGAAGGAAGAACTCATGTACTTTATTTGATTACCTGATGGGAGCTTTGCATCATTTTCTGGTTTTCTTTTCCCTTGCATGACAGAAAACTTCAAGCCAGATTTTATGCTCTGCTGTGATAATAGCTACCTTATCCCAATTCTAAAAGACTTCTGCTTATTTTTCTTTAAGTTAGCCTGACTACATATTTTTATTATAAGTGATGTCAAATGCATTTTAGAACTACAAATAACATAAATTATAAAGATATTTGGCAAATTTTGGCTCGTCTCTGATTCATGTTTAAGGAAAATTAATGCCTTTCGCCATAGTGAACTTAATCGCTGTGATGGTAACATTAAGAAAAATCAAGGAGCAATGACTATTAGATAAACATGGGAAGGTGGTATGTATTATGCTTATAAATAGGAAGGAAAAATGAGGATCATTCCAAGAATTGACTTCTGATGTATAAACTATAAATACATATATTTATATGGAGAGAGTTGCTGAAGTTAACTTGGTGTGGATGGATATTATGTAGCTGGAAGAACCATGTGTTGAAAAAGTATTTTACCTTTAGTTATTTAATCGTTTTTATTTTTTTTTATATCTAAGAGAAGGAGAAAAGGACATAGAAAATCCAAAGAATTTCTCAGAGGAAAAGGAATATTATAAACCTGGTGAGAAAGCTGCACAGTGGTCCAATTACGAGAAAGGCAGTTATAAGATATATGTACTAAGGTCAGACAGCACAGTCTGAAAGGTGTACTTCTATCCCAATGAGAGAAAAACAGTATTAGATTTGAGATTGGGGAATGGTTGCCTTGGCTAGTTACAGTGACATAAATCAACAAGAATATTACTTTGTGAAGCGAGGAGGATAGTCTTTGTCAAATTACTCTTGGTTTTGTTATAGGCTAACCAAAAGGCCTAGAGCCAGAGTGAAATGGGAAAACAAGAAACAATAGGAGAGAAAAGAAAAATCAAAATGCTTGATGACAAGCCAGAGCTTTATTTATTAAAGTTTTACTTTGGAAAATTTGAGGAAGTAAAGTAGTCCAGCATTTTCTTGAGCTGAAAACAGACCATTGGTCCTACTTCTAAAGCAAACAACACTTTCTAAATGAAAACAAATAAGTGAAAGAATCAACAAAGAAGCAGTCATCTCACCACGAAATGAGTCAATATTTGCTCTTTATGGTAACCAGAAATATCTGGTTTTGTTTTTTAAACCTGATGCTATAACATTTTAGAAATTCTTACTAAAGTTTAAAAAAGGTACATAGTCCAACCTTTAGTAAAAAATTGGAAAGAACTTTCTAACAGTAGGAGAGTTTTGCTCTTACAAATGAACTCCAGTTTTAGAATAAAAAGTGTACTCATTTAAAGTGTTTTTGTTTGTCAAAGTTGATAGAAATGTCTAGACATTGGGAGGTGGGAAAGTAACATGCCTGTGGAAAGTGCTGGGGTGGGAAAGAAAGCTCCGAGGGTGTTGGCTGAGCTTGGCCTGTAGTGAGAGCTCTCATCCTTGACAGTTGCTCTCAAAGGGCACAAAACATTTAGGCCTCATTATATTTGAAATTCCCTATATTCATTATTAACATTTAATCATGAAATTTCACATGCAAATCCACATTTCTGATTTCTCTTGAAAAATCTGATAGCATTCCACAATAGTAGCTCTCACTGAATAAGACTGAATAGTGGCTGCTCATTTGGGACAGAGCCAGTTCCCCATTGTCCATTCCCCTCTCACCCTTTTATTTTCTCCAGACGTGGAGGCTGAATGTCAGTTGTAATCCATCCATCCATGAGATGGTTATTTGTCTGATGGTAGAATTAACAGAATATTAGAATATGTCTGATAACCTCATTTGTATCAAAATGCATGATGCAGACCAAGATGCCACATGATTCAAGAACAATGAGAGAAAGCATATTTCCTTGTGGAAGTGAGAGTATCCTAGGGATTCATATGCATTTAAATAGATCTCTGCAGAAATCACCTGCGTGTTTTGCTCATTTACTCACTTACAGACTTTGTGTTTAAGATACCCAGTTTAGCTTTTGTACCTGTGATCTTATCTTCAGGCACGGATCATCCCTGAGGCTGAAATAATATGTTTATTATTCCAAGAGACATTCCCCTTTTCTTTCTTTTCAATGAAACTCAGATTTTTTATGGTGGCAAGGTGTGTATAGCTGGGTCTATGCCTAAATTTTTAATCACATTCCTGTATTTCTCAGCTTCTCTTGTTTCTAGCCATGTAACCCAGTTGTAACCAATGAGATGTAGGCAGAGGATGCTGATGAGCCGGGGAATATTTTTTTTCTCTATAAAAGACGACAGGCACAGTTGGTTTGGCCCTTTGACCATTCCCGCTTTCTTCCTGCTTTGAAATGAACAAGTTCTCTGGAGATGCAAAATCTACCTTGTTCCCATGGGGATAGCCATGGGAGCAAAAGCCAATCTGTGAAGAGTACTGAGCAGAAATAAAGCAAGAGTCTTGGCCCTTGGGTGCGACTGAGTAGCTAAAACAATTGCCAGGATCTGTTTAGTTTTGGTTATACGAGAGAACTAAATTCTTCACTGTTTAATTCATGGTTGTTCAGCTTTTCTGTTACTTGCAGACAAAGGCATTCCTAGTCGATACATTCCTTTTCCCTCTCCTCCACTCATATATGCACAATGCTTCCCACCATTCCTGTACGTCCCACATTTGCCAAATTATGCCAACACCCCAATTCAGTTCCTACTGGACAATATTTGCAAGGCATGGCACTTGGAGTGAGGGTTCTATGAAGATAAGACAAATTATTTGTCTTTAAATAGCTTGTTATCTAGAAGGGAAAATTAGATACATGCACACATAATTGCAACACAAAGTAGAATAGGACAGTGTTATGGAAGTGCAGGTTGTTGTGGCATGTTTGGGGTGGCGGATGACATAAGTGCAATTTTTGGTTCACAGCCTCCTTGGGAGCTTCCTGGGTGTAATCTGAAACTGGCTCCCATACACAGGGGGCAGCAAGAGACTCAAGAAAGAGGCAAATCACTCTACATTGGTAGGTGGCAAGTTAAATAAGGGAGGGAACAAACCTACAATGCTTGTTTTGGGCGGCCACAAGATGAGTAGATTTCCGCACCCGCTCACCAGAGTCTTAAAATGGAGGGCAGCTTTTATTATTAGAGACCCTTCCGTGTTCACTAAAGATAGGCCTTGCTGGCTTTCACTGAATGCTTGCTGGGTGAATTTAGTAAGGGCTTCTATGTGTGCTATAATGTCCTCCAGGCCAACAGAGGGAACAAATGGTGACCAAATGATTGTACCAGTGGAAAACAGAACATGCCCCCCTGGCCTTCAAGAGAGGGAGGTTGGCAGCTTTAGGAAACTGACCTGGCTGTGCACACCATACATACTGGCTGGGGAGGCAGCAATCTCAGGCACGAGGAGACGGACTGGGGGTGAGATATACCAGACCAGGACCCCCACCTTCTCCCCTCTTTCAATGGTGTGTGTTCCATTTCAAGTATAATGTGTTTCAACAGGTCCAGCTTGCAGCAGGACAGTGGGATCCCTGAGGAGATTGCATAGTTTCCTTTCACCCAGGGGTGCAAAGTCTCCGATCTGGATGAGATGTCCTATTGCGAATTCCAGGAGACAATTCCCAGGTGTGATGGGGCCCAGTGTTCTCAACAGCATAGCAGGTTGATCCATGGTGAGAGTTGGGACAATGGCTTTTTCCTGCCATTTCCATACTTCTACAGTATTGGGTGCCTTGGCAGAGGTCCCTAGTCTGGCATGTGGGATAACAGGCCATACTGGTTGATCATTCAAATGTATTAAAGCCTAAGACAGTACTTTAGTTCACCCTGCCAAGGTGATTTCACTTGATAGTAATTTAATCTGCTGTCTTAATATTCCATGTTTCCTTCCTACCAGCCCTTTGCTTGCAGATTGTAGGGGAGATGGAACCTCTATTTAATGTCATGTTCTTTTGCCCAGTCTTGCACATCATGACCTTTGCAATGTGATCACTGATCACTATCACTGGTACTCAAAAAGAGTATCCATACATGGTACTCAGCTTCTCTAATCCCCTAACAGTGGTAGCCTGGTTTGTGTGGCTTAGGTTAAACCAGACCCAGTGTCCACACAAACCAAGACATGTTTAAACCTTCACTTGCAGGGAAGGGGCCAACATAATCAATTTGCCAGTCCCTCCCCAGTTGGGAACTACAGTGGATGGGTCCAATCATCCGTAACGTTGCCTTGTGCATTGCTTAGAACACACAGGACATGTTGTACTGCCATTAACCAAGTCACTGTATTTCAAGGGCAATTTGACATCCTTGGCAATATGCCATCCTAACCAAGCATTGTGGTGGCTGCTCCTTTTATACACCCAAATCTGCTGTATCTGCTAAAGGGTCAGTTGCTAGGGCTTGTGTCTGAACTGGAGCATCAGCTTCCTGATTGCCAGGGGGTGTCAGTGCCTTACTAGCTGGGATGTGGAAAAGAATGAGGATTGCCTCAGGCTCTTGGAGGCAAACCCAAATGTCCCTCCACACATCCTGACCAACAAGGACCCACTCATGAATCATATGCCCTTGTTTCCCATTGTCCAGAGCTGGGACCAAAATCCGAGGGGCACTCTCCCCTCTGTTGTCTCTGTCACAGTGCCTGACCCATACCTTCTGGAGGCACAGACGCCTCTAACCCAAATGCTAGTTCTGCTTGGTAGATGTGCAGAGCTTTCATCTGCTTCTCTAGTATTTTTGCCTTCTCAAAGGAGGCTTGCTGCTCTGATCCCCAGTCCCAAATGTGCCCTTTCTTTACCAGGTGGAGACAATGTGCTGGGTAGGGAATAAAAGTCCTCCAAAACCCTAAAATCCCTACAAAGGCTGGCATCTCTTTCACATTCTTAGGGGTTGGATAGGCTTTGCATCTTAAACACAGCTTTTGGGACAGCACATGTCTAACCTGACCGAACGACTCCCCCAAAAGCTTTGCAGTGGTGCCTGGGCCTTGACTTTTCTGTAAGTTCACTGCACATCTCCCTTGCAGATGTTCTAGCAAAGCCTGCAGAGTGACCTGCAGCAGAGGCAATCATCAGTGTAATGGGCCATTTTACTAATGTGGGGAAGGGGAACAGGGACAGGTCTTGGCTACCATCCCATGACATATTGTGGGGCTGTGCAGGTAGACTTGGGGAAGCACTTGAAAGGTCCATTATTGCCCCTCCTATATGAAGGCAAGTTGATCTTAGTTATCAGAAACCTGTACTTGTCAAAATCTTTTCCATGAATCTCCTCGAAGATAAAGCACTTTTTCAGTAACAGTTTGTCAAAGCATCAGAGTAAAACAATAACTGCCTGCAAACGACAAAAGACAAAAAGTAGCCATGGTTAAAGATCTGATTAAAGTTCATTATAATGCAGTTGTCAAGAGAATTTGGTTATTTTTGTGACATACATTTTAAAATTATGACTGATAACATTATACCAAGGCATATCAGGTTTTTAGGAATTTCATACAAGTATACCCTAAAGAAAGTGTACCACTTCTTAAATTTGACAATGCTTCCCATGAAATTTAACATATACAAAAAGTTATATGGTTGTAAAACACTTAGTTTCTTTAATAGAGAAGGCTCAGGTTTCTTAAGTAATCAAGGACCTGATAAAAGACAAAACACAAAATCTTTGTTTTCTAGACAGATTACATTAAAGGCAAAGAAAAACCTTTATTTATAATTTCTTACTAGAGCAAGCCAATAATCTAAGAAAACTTTGTCCTTTTAACAGAGAGAAAACCAAATTCTAATTTTGCAGTGTACTTTTGATATTAAAACTCTCCGTTTCACAGGGAGATCAGCTTGGTGCTTTGTGACCGCCTGGAGGGGTGGGATAGGGAGGGTGGGAGGGAGGGAGATGCAAGAGGGAAGACATATGGGAACATATGTATATGTATAACTGATTCACTTTGTTATAAAGCAGAAACTAACACACCATTGTAAAGCAATTATACCCCAATAAAGATGTTTAAAAAAAAAAACTCTCCGTTTTTTCTTTTTAACTTAAATCTATTTCAACTTTAGCTTGACTACACATAACATTTCTTTCTCAATATTTTTTTCTGCGAAACTGCAACTTTCTATATCCATTCAGCTTTTGTCCTTTTTTTTTTTTCCAATCTTGGAACAATCATTTTACTTTAGGACAAAATTGCTTTCTTTTTTTCTTTACCAAAACAAATAATGTTCTTTATCTAAAAAAAACCACGTTCTATTTTTTTTACCTACTTTTCTTATACAGTCATTTTCTTTCACCTTTATTATTTCTAATAGATTTGTAAAATACCTTATCTCTTTTACAGATAAATTTTGGTAATACCCTCTGCAGGTAGAAAAACATCACACATTCACAATACACATCTATAGACATATTACATAAACATACAGACAGACACAAACGGAAACTCCATGGCTTTCATTCCAAAACTTAAGCCATGGATCAGGTACCCACTCACATGGCTAAAGCTTTTTACTGATATTTGTGATCTTATGGAGGCTGTGGACTAGATTTTTGGGCAAAGGAACTTCTACAGCAGTCTGTATTTTAAAAAAGCCTCTTTCCCTGCCTTTTAAATTAAAAAAAAATTTTTTTTACAGTCTCTGTGGGCAATGTTTTGGTTATCTCCAGGGTGTTTATATTTCAAACACATGATAAGATTTACAACCTCAGAAGACAGAGAAAGAATGTAAGTTTTCTCCTAGGGGTTTTGAGGTCATTACTATTTAAATTTTTCCTTTGTAATAGGAGGCACAGGGTGTTTCACCTGCTTCCTCATCAATCACCATAACATTATCCTCTTTATTCTCATCACATTCCCAGGGATTCCACCCCTTAGTGTCTCAGTCAGGCTTTGTCATAAGCACTTGGAGCTTAATCCACAGCAATTTGCACCCTTCTAGCTCTGCAAAATGGTACACTAAGGTCTCCAACTTATTATCCTGCTCTCCCACCTTGTCTGGCAGCCCTGAAGCTAGCAGAGTAGTGGACAACTGCATGTCTTTCTCTTACCTCAGCTTTTCTTCTAACTCTCTAACTCAAGCTCCAGCCTCCAGTTGGGCACTGATATCCAGCTGAACTGCCCACAGTAGAGTACAGCCCATTGCAAGAGCCCTTCATTTCCCTTTGCTGCAGTATGCTATGTGCAGTTTCTCAAGCAAAAAATGGCAGCTGCCATTTTTCGGACATCCCCATACTCATGGAGCAGTCCACAAGCATCTAACATATGGGCCACCCTTCCCCACATGAAGATTTTTTTTTTTAAACATCTTTATTGGAGTATAATTGCTTTACAATGTTGTGTTAGTTTCTGCTTTATAACAAAGTGAATCAGCCATATGCATACATATATCCCCATATCCCCTCCCTCTTGCGTCTCCCTCCCTCCCACCCTCCCTATCCCACCCCTCTAGATGGTCACAAAGCACCGAGCTGATCAGCCTGTGCTATGTGGCTGCTTCCCACTAGCTATCTGTTTTACATTTGGTAGTGTATATATGTCCACCCACCTGAAGATTGATGGCTAACTCAGGATTTCCCCTGTGGATGCCTCTTTCCCAAGGCTAGGGAATTTAAGAGGCTTGTATGGGCCACCCCTCCCCACACAGAGGTCCATGGCCACCTCAGGATTTCCCCCATGGATGCCTTTTTCCCAAAGCTCATTTCTTTGGTCTCCTGCCTGGCTTGCCAATTATAGGTTTGCAATCTCCTCAGGAGCTTCCTGGGTGTAATCTGAAACTGACCCCCATACACAGAGGGCTGGGAGAGACCCAAGAAAGAGGTAAATCACTCCAGATTGGAGGGTGGCAGGTTTAATAAGCAAGGGAACTTACTTACAAGGCTTGTCTTTGCTCAGCCGCGTAGATTTCTGCACCCACCTGCCAGAATCTGAAAAGTTTATATAGAGGCCTAAACTGGGTTCAGTCACATACACTGTCCAGATGGTCTCAGGAATACCTTGCTTTCTCTGTGTCCTTGGAACAGCTCCCACTGTGGGAATGGTAGGTAGAGTGTACATTCCAAGGACAGGGGAGGGGGTAAGAAGGTTTCAGCTCAACGGTCATGTCTTTTCGATGACCTTCCCCAACACTACTGCACCTAGTTCCTGGCTGGAGTTGTCAAGAGAGATTTCCTAAAGAAGTTGGGATTTGAGATGAGTCTTGAATGTTGGATAAAATTTTAGAGACTGGCAGGAGGAAAGTCATAGAGGCAGGAACATGTGGATCATCCTGGGGAGCATGGGTTCTGCAGCTCCCTGTTCCCACACTCCAGGCCCACTGTCCTCTGTTGTTCTTCCAGTGAGCAAGCCTGTCCCAGCTCTGTGTCCTCACACCTGCTCTTCCTCCTGCTCGTGGGTCTCCCTTTTCCTCCAGTCTGCTGGCCATCCTGAGAATAATGTTTCCTTAGGGAGAACGTCTCTGAGTACCCAAACAAGTAAGTCCCAACTGCTTTGTCTCTTGTACTGTATTCTTTGCCTTTACAAAGTTTATATGCTCACTTATTTAGCAATTGTTAATATTTATTGAAGACCTGTTGCATTCCAGGCACTGGATTCCTTTAGTAGCTACATTAGTGAATAAAAAAGTCAAGTCCCATGCTTGTACCTTCAGATAGAGGGACAGACAATAAACAAGCAAGCACACAAAATTGTTACCTATTGTGTTAAATGCTAGGAAGGAAATAAGTGTAATCTGCTTGGGAGAAACCTGGGTGCTGTTTATTAACTCTGTTAATAATAGGACCTATTCAAATGACTTTGTAATGATAATAAAGATAATATACATAAAGAGCTAAATAGAATGACTGACACATAACACTAAAGTTAGTAATTACAAATTTGTGTGTGTTTCTGAGTAAACATTTTATTGAAATACATATACAGGAGAGAACACAAAAGTGTGTGCTTCAAGAATTTTTATAAGTGAAACACACATATGTAACCAGGCCCAGATCAAAAAACAGAGTATGACTGACTCAAAGCCCCATCATGTTTCCTTCTAGTCACTTTTCGACCTGAAGGGTAATTACTATTTTGACCTCCAACGGTATAGAATGATTTTGCCAGCTTTTTGAACTTTACGTAAATAAATTTAAGAAGTATGTATCCCTTAGTGCTTGTTTCTTTTTCCCTCTTAATAAATGATGTATTTAAGAGTGTGGGAATTTAAAAAAATTATATAAATTTCAGGTGTACAGCATTATAATTTGACATCTATATACACTATAAAGTGATCACCACCACCACTCTGGCCATCCTGGGAAAAATAATGTTTTCTTAGAGAGAAGGAGACATATAGTTGACCCCCTTTGACTGTTTTGCCCACCTTCCAAACCCCTTCCCCTCTGATAACCACTAATCTGTTCTCAATATTTATTTATTTATTTATTTTAAAATCTGTTTGTCGTGTTTGTTTTTTTAGATCCCACATATGAGTGAAATTACATATTTGTCTTTTGCTGTCTGACGTATTTTATTTACTATAGTACTTTCAAGGTTCATTCATTTTGTCCCAAATGGCAGGATTTCACTCTTTTTCTCACTGTTTTTTATATATATGTGTGTATATATATATATATATATATATATATATATATGTATACATATGGTTGGCCCAAAAGTTCGTTCGAGTTTCCGTAAGATGTTACAGCAAAACACGAACAAACTTTTTGGCCAACTATATATATATATATATATGTATACACATATATGTGTATATTTATATACATAGAAATATACACATATACCACTTCTTCTTTATCCATTCATCCATTGATGGACCCTCTAGGTTATTTCCATGTCTATTGTAAATAGCACTGCAATGAACACAGGGGTGTATATATCTTTTCAAGTTAGTGTTTTTGTGTTCTTTGGATAAATACCCAGAAGTGGAATAGCTGGGTCATATGGTAGTTCTTTTCTTAAATTTTTGAAGATCCTCCATACTGTTTTCCATAATGACTGCACCAATTTACAGTCACACCAACAGTGCACAAGGGTTCCCTTCCCTCCCCATTCTCTCCAACACTTGTTATTTCTTGTCTTTTCCATAATAGCCTCTCTAACAGGTGTGAGGTGATATCTCATTGTGCTTTTGATTTGCATTTCCCTGATGATTAGTGATGTTGAACATCTTTTCATGTGTCTGTTGGTCATCTGTATGTCTTCTTTGGAAAAATGTCTATTCATATCCTCTGCCTATTTTTTAATCAGGTTGATTTTTTGTTGTTGAGTTGTGTGATTTCTTTATATATTTTGGATATTAATCCCTTATCAGATATATGATTTGCAAATATCTTCTTCCATTCAGTAGTTTGCCTTTTCATTTGGTTGATTGTTTCCTTCACTATGCAGAAGCTTTTTAGTTTGGTGTAGTCCCATTTGTTTATTTTTGGTTTTGGTTCCCTTGCCTGAGGAGACATATTCAAAAAAATATTGCTAAAATTGATGTCAAAGAACATACTGCCTATGTATTCTTGTAGCAATTTTACAATTTCAGGTCTTACATTTAAGTCTTTAATCCATTTTGAGTTTATTTTTGTACATGGTGTGAGAAAGTAATCCAGTTTGATTCTCTTGTATGTAACTGTCCAGTTTTTTCAACACCATTTATTGAAGAGGCTTTCTTCCATTGTGTGTTCTTGCCTCCTTTATTAGATTAATTGCCCATATAAGTGTGGGTTCCTTTCTGGGCTCTCTATTCTGTTTCCGTTGATCTGTGTGTCTGTTTTTGTGTCAGTGCTGTAATGTTTTTGATTACTATAGCTTTGTAGTATAGTTTGAAATCAGGGAGTGTGATACTTCCAGCTCTGTTCTTCTTTCTCAAGACTTTTTTGGCTATTCAAGGTTTTTGTGGTTCCATACAAATTTTAGAATTATTTGTTCTAGTTCTGTGAAATATGCCATTGGAATTTTGATAGGTATTACATTGAATTGGTAGACTGCTTTAGATAGAATGGACATTTTAGCAATTAATTATTCCAATCCATGAACACAGAATATTGTTCCATTTATTTGTATCATCTTCAGTTTCTTTCATCAGTGTCTTATAGTTTTCAGTGTTTAGGTCTTTCACCTCCTTGGTTAAATTTATTCCTAGGTATTTCATTATTTTTTGACACAGTTATAAATGGAATTGCTTTCTTAATTTCTCTTTCTGATAGTTGTTTTATTTTGTTTTGTTTTAATATTTATTTATTTATTTGGTTGTGCTGGGTCTTAGTTGCAGCAGGCGGGCTCCTTAGTTGCAGCTCACAGGCTCCTTAGTTGCAGCTCATGGGCTCCTTAGTTGTGACATGCATGTGGGATCTAGTTCCCTGACCAGGGATTGAACCCGGGGCTCCCTGCATTGGGAGCACAGAGTCTCAACCACTGCACCACCAGGAAATGTGGGATCTTTCGTTGCAGCATGCTGGCTTCTTGTGGCACGCAGGCTTCTCTCTAGTTGTGTCGTGTGGGCTCCATAGCACATGGGCTCTGTAGTTTGTGGCATGCAGGCTCTCTAGCTGAGGTGCACAGGCTCAGTAGTTGTGGTGTGTGGACTTGGTTACCCCATGGCATGTGGTATCTTAGTTCCCCAACCAGGGATCGAACCCATGTCCCCTGCACTGGAAGTTGGATTCTTTACCACTGGGCCACCAGGGAAGTACCTCTGATAGTTTGTTTTTAGTGTATAGAAAAGCCACAGATTTCTGTTTGTTGGTTTTGTATGCTGACACTTTACTGAATTCATTTATTAGTTCTAATACTTTTTTTAGTGAAGTTTTTAGGGTTTTCTATATATAATATCATGTCTATATATAATAATAAATAGTGACAGTTTTACTTCTTCCTTCCCAATTTGGATGCCCTTTCTTTCTTCTTCTTCTTCTTTTTTTTGCCTAATTTCTGCTGCTAGGACTTCCAATATTATGTGGGATAAAAGTGGTGAGAGTGGGCATCCTTGTCTTGTTCCTGATCTTAAAGGGAAAGCTTTCAGCTTTTTACTGTATGGTGTTAGCTGTGGGTTTGTCATATATGGCCTTTATTATGTTGAGGTGTGTTACCTCTATACCAACTTTGTTGAGGGTTTTTATCATAAGTGGATGTTGAATTTTGTCAAGAGATTGTTTGCATCTATTGAGATGATCAAATGGTTTTTATTACTCAGTTTGTTAATGTGGGGTATCACACTGATTGATTTGCAGATACTGAACCATCCTTGCATCCCTAGAATAAATCCCACTTGATCATGGTGTATTATCTTTTTAACGTATTGTTGAATTCAGTTTGCTATTATTTTGTTGAGATTTTTTGCACCTATGATCATCAGAGTTATTGGCCTGCAATTTTCTTTTTGTGTGTGATGTCTTGTCTAGTTTTGGTATCTGGGTGATGCTGGCCTCATAGAATGAGTTTGGAAGTGTTTCTTCCTCTGCAATTTTTAGAATAGTTTGAGAATGGTAGGTGTTAACTGTTCCCTAAATGTTTGATAGAATTCACCTGTGAAGCCATCTGGTCCTGGACTTTTTTAGGAGTTCTCATTGTGGTTTTGATTTGCATTTCCCCGATAATTAGTGATGTTGAGCATATTTTCATGTGTCTATTGACCATCTGTATGTCTTCTTTGGAAAAATGTCTATTCAAATCCTCTGTTCACCTTTTAATTGGGTTGTTCATGTTTTTTTTTTTTTTTTTTTTGCGGTACGCGGGCCTCTCACTGTTGTGGCCTCTCCCGTTGCGGAACACAGACTCCGGACGCGCAGGCTCAGCGGCCATGGCTCACGGGCCCAGCCGCTCCGCGGCATGTGGGATCCTCCCAGACCGGGGCACGAACCCGCGTCCCCTGCATCGGCCGGCGGACTCCCAACCACTGCGCCACCAGGGAAGCCCTGTTCATGTTTTTGACACTGAGTTGTACGAATTCTTTATACATATTTGGATATCAACCCCTTATTGAATATATCATTTGCATATATATCTCTCATTCAGTAGGTTGCCTTGTCACTTTGTTAATGGTTTCCTTTGCTGTGCAAAAACTTTTTAGTTTGGTGTAGTCCCATTTGCTTATTTTTGCTATTGTTGCCCTTGCCTGAGGAGATATATCCAAAAAATATTGTTAAAACTGATATCAAAGAGCTAACTGCCTATGTTTCTTTCTAGAATTTTTATGGTTTCAATCTTAATTTAAGTCTTTAATCCAGTTTATTTTTGTACATAGTTTAAGAGTGTGTTGTACATTTTCATGTTACTAATTAGCATCCTCTTATTTCAGCTGGAAGAACTCCTTTCAGTATGTCTTACTACCATTTCAGTAAGGTAGGTCTACTGGTGATGAACTCCCTCAGCTTTCATTTGTCTGGGAAAGTCTTTATCCTCCTTCATTTCTGATGGATAACTTAGACAAATACAGTATTCTCGGTTGGCAGTATTTTTCTTTCAGCATTTTGAATATATCATCCTACTGTCTCCTGGCCTTTAAGGTTTATGCTGAGAAATCCACTGATAGCCTTATGGGGAGTTCCCTAACAAGTTGTTTTCTCTTGTTGCTTTTAGGATTCTCTCTTTATCCTTAACTTTTACCATATTAATTATAGTGTGTCTCTGGGCTTATCTTATTCAGAACTCTCTGGGCTTCCTAGACCTGGATGTCTGTTTCCTTCTCCAGATTAGAGAAGTTTTCAGCCAGTATTTCTTCAAGTAATTTTTCTGGCCCTTTTTTGTTCTCTTCTGCTGGGATCCCTATAATGTAAATGTTATTCCACTTGATTTTGTCTCAAAATCCCTTGAGGTATCTTCACTTTTTAAAATTCTTTTTTTCATTTTCCTGCACTGTGTGGGTGAGTTCAATTGTTTTGTCTTCCAGCTTGCTGATTTATTTTTCTACCTCATCCAGTCTGCTGTCGAACCCCTGTAGCATATTTTTCAGTTTGATACTTTCTTGTATTTTCTATCTCTTTGTTGAAGTTCTCACTGTGTTCATCCATTCTTCTTCTGAGTTTGGTCAACATCTTTATGACCATTACTTTGAACTCTTTATCAAGGAGATTGCTTATCTCCATTTTGTTTAGTTCTTTTTCTGAGGTTTTATCTTGTTCTTTCAGCTGGAACATATTCCTCTGTCTCCTCATTTTGCCTAATTTCTTGTGCTTATTTCTATGTATTAGGTAAATCAGCTATCTCTCCTAGTCTTGAAGGAGTGACCTTATTTAGGAGATGTCCCGTGGAGCTCAGAAGTGCAATCCCACCTGTCCACCAGAGCCAGGAGGTCAAGGGGTGTTCCCTGTGTGGCCTATGTGCACCTTCCTGTTGTGGTGGGACCACAGCTGCTGCGGTGTGCTGATGGGCTGGGCTATTGCCCCACTCCCCCAACTGTGAGGCCCAGCTGAGGTGTAGGGATGGGCAGGGCTCTCAATGGCCATGCCCACTGGTGCTAAAAGGTTAGAGGGAGAATTCCAAAACGGCACCCTCCAGTGCTGGCATTAGTAAGGTAGCCTCAGATCACAAAAATGGCTGCCATCAATGTCTCAGTCCCTGGAGAGTGTCCCAACTGGTTCCTGCCTCTCCAGCAAATGCATTAAGATTAGTAAGTCCCCTTCACCTATGGTCCATGTGCTTTTCAGTCTGGTGTTTTTATGCTGGATTTTGGGTCAAGTTAGCCTGCACATGAGCTCTATGAGAGTGGATTTTCTGTTACCTGCAGTTCTGTAGTTTTCCTGGGTATATTTTCCATTGGTTTTCAAAGTCAAATATTTTGGGGGTTCATTTCTCTTGTGCAGGATCTAGGGGCTGGGGTGCCTGATGTGGAGCTCAGATCTCTCATTCCTCAGGGAAAAGATCCATACCTTTGTGATTCCTCTTAATAGTGGATCACTGTGGCTGGGATGTGCATTTTTTCTTGGTGAGACAGTATCTCTGCCTCTCCTCCGTGTCTTGATGTGGTCCTTTTACCGTTTGTTGTGGAACTCGGTTCATCCAGTTTTCAGGTTCCTTTCCAAGGGAATTATTCTATATGTAGTCATAGATATGTTGTGTTTGTGGGAGGAGGTGAGTCAGGATCTTCCTGTGCTGCCATCTTGAACACATCCCCATGTGGGATTTTTTTTAATGTTTAAATTCTGTTGAAAATATTGATATTCAAAAAAGTGGTTTTGGATATATTCTAAAAATTTAGATGTCGCCAATTAATTAAAATCAGAAGTGTTGGTTTTATTGTTAAAAGAAATATTCATTCTTATAAGACTTAACTGAGACTTAATTTCTACCTGAATGCTTGCTAAACAAAGTATCAAATATGAATTGTAGTGTAGCAAGAAAATACATGGGCATAAATAATTATTTACACAGCAAAGGAAACAATCAACAAAGTGAAGAGATAACCTACAGAATGGGAAAAAATATTTGCAAACCGTATATCCAAGAGGATGGTTAATATACAAAATATATAAAAAACTCATTCGGGCTTCCCTGGTGGCGCAGTGGTTGAGAGTCTGCCTGCCGATGCAGGGGACATGCGTTCGTGCCCTGGTCCGGGAAGATCCCACATGCTGCAGAGCGGCTGGGCCGCTGAGCCTGCGCAACCAGAGCCTGTGCTCTGCAACTGGAGAGGTCACAACAGTGAGAGGCCCGTGTACCACAAAAAAAAAAAAAAAAAAAAAAAAAAAAAAGAAAAACTCATTCAACTCAATAGAAAAACAAACAAATAATCCAACTTTAAAAATGGGCAAAAAACCCGAATAGACATTTTTTTCAAAGAAGATATAGGAATGACCAACAGGTACATGAAAAGATGCTTAACTTTATTAGTCATTAAGGAAATGCAAATCAAAACCACAGTGAGATACTACCTCACACCTGTTAGAATGGCCATCATCAAAAAGAGAAGAGATAACAAATGCTTGTGAGGATCTGGAGAAATGGGAACCCTTGTGCACTACTGTTGGTGGGATTGTAAACTGGTACAGCCACGATGGAAAACAGTATGGAAGATCCTCAAAAAATTAAAAATTGAACTACCATATGATCCAACAATTCTACTTCTGGGAATATATCAAAAGAAAACAAAAACACCAACTGGAAAAGGTATCTTCACCCCTATTTTCATAGCAGCATTATTTACAATATTCAAGACAGGGAAACAACCTAAGTGTTCATCAGTGGATGAATAGATAAAGAAGTTATGATATACAAGTAATAGAATATTATTCAGCCATTCCTGCTATTTGCAGCAACTTGGATGGACCTTGAGGCATTATCCTAAGTGAAACAAGTCAGATGGAGATAGACAAATACCATATTATTTTAGTCATATGTGGAATCTTTTTTTTTTTTTTTCAGTATTTTTTATTTGGCTCCGTCGGGTCTTAGTTGTGGTGTGCAGGTTCTTTGTTGCGGCACGCGGACTCTCTAGTTGTGGCTCTCGGGCCCTAAAGCACGTGGGCTTAGTTGCCTCGCGGCATGTGGGATCTTAATTCCCTGACCAGGGATCGAACCTGCATCCCCTGCATTGGAAGGCAGATTCTTAACCACTGGACCACCAGGGAAGTCCCCATATGTGGAATCTTAAAACAAAACAAAACAAACTCATAGAGAAAGAGATCATATTTTGGTTACCGGAGGTGGGGTGGGGGGAGGTAGAATTGGAAGAAGGTGGTCAAAAGGTACAAACTTCTAGTAATAAGTAAGTACTAGGGATGTAATGTATAATATGATGACTGTAGTTAGCAGTGCTGTCTGATATATATGAAAATTATTAACGGAGTAAATCCTAAAAGTTCTCATCACCAGTAAAACAATTTTTTCTTTTTTGGTTTTTAAAAAAATTGTGTCTATATGCGATGGTGGATACTACATAAATTTATTGTGGTCATCATTTCACAGTATATGTAAATCAAACCATTATGCTGTACACCTTAAACTTATACATGTATCAATTACATCTCAATAAAACCGGAAAAAAGGGCTTCCCTGGTGGCACAATGGTTGAGAGTCCGTCTGCCGATGCAGGAGACACGGGTTCGTGTTCCGGTCCGGGAGGATCCCACATGCCGCGGAGCGGCTGGGCCCGTGAGCCATGGCCGCTGAGCCTGCGCGTCCGGAGCCTGTGCTCCGCAACGGGAGAGGCCACAGCAGTGAGAAGCCCATGTACCGTAAAAAAAAATTTTTTAAAAACTGGAAAAAAAGAAAAAATAACCAGTAGCAATAATCCAGACTACCTTTTCATGGATTTTGGATACACAAAGAATGGGAAAATATTGTCATAAGATTTTGCAGCATACAAAAGCATTTGATCCTAATTCATCATTGTTAATACTCCTGTCTTCGGCAGTAGTGATGGACCTAAGTTATATACGTCTGCCGATTTATTTTATTTTTTGTTTATTTTTATTTTTTTTCTGGCCATGCCACCACGGCTTGCAGGATCTTAGTTCCCCTACCAGGGATCGAACCCGGGCCCTCGGCAGTGAGAGTGCAGAGTCCTAACCACTGGACAGCCAGGGAATTCCCTCATTAGGTTTATTACATGAGCCATAATGCAGGCATATGTGCAGGATAGGTCTTGAATGCCAACATCTTCCATAGGCTGCTTTAGTAAGAAACAGGACTTCACCATTGATTTCATTTACTAGGCATATCCTTTTCCTCTGAGATGTATCATGCTACCCTTCTGGTGTTTTTTTCTTCAGGAGGTATGAATGAGCTGTAAGGTAGACAAATAATGCACTTAACTACTAGAACAGGCAATAAGCAAAGCAAGGCAGAAGAGAAAGCCATTCTGACACTGTGAACTCTGAGGGGCTGGGATGGCTCAGGATACACTGGAAGCAGCACCTTTCCCACGCAGGCCATGTTCTCTAGCACTTCTTCAGAGTACCTTTACCTTTAGTTGAAACTACCGGTTCTGCATCAGCATTGGTTGCCTCAGTCTTAGCTGGGCCATTCTGTTGCCTGTGGTTGTAGCTTGTTCATTTTCTTTGCTGTATAGCATTCCATCGTTTGAAACTGCCACAATTTATTTATCTATTTTAATATTGATAAATTCTTTCTTTCTTTTCTTTTTTTTTTTTTGAGCGGGCCTCTCACTGTTGTGGCCTCTCCCATTGTGGAGCACAGGCTCCGGATGCGCAGGCTCAGCGGCCATGGCTCACGGGCCCAGCCGCTCCGTGGCATGTGGGATCTTCCCAGACTGGGGCACGAACCCGTGTCCCCTGCATCGGCAGGCGGACTCTCAACCACTGCGCCACCAGGGAAGCCCGATAAATTCTTTCTTAACATCTGTCATTCCTCTAGGCCGCATGTCCATACAGAGTTCAATAGATTTTTGTTGGATAAATGGCTACTAAGTAGGTGATGTGAAATAATACTGGAAAGCTATTTGGGGCCATAATGTAGAGAAACCTAGAAGTCTAGTAAGAAATGTGCACTAGTTTCTTGGACAAACAAGCTTCAGGGAGGAGAGGTTAAAATGATGGACTATGGAGCAGACTATTTGAATTTGACAGCCAGTTCTACTTACTAGCATTTACTGTCTATATAAATTGGGGCAACTTACCTAATATCTCTGTGCCTTAGTTTCCTTATCTAAAACAAATGAGTATCATAGGGTAATTGTAAAGATTAAATGAGTTAATATTTATAAATTGCTTAGACCAGTACCCAGCACTTAGTAAGTTTTACAGCAGCAATTGCTAAGTAAAATGGGCATCCACTGTAGGTTTTTGAACAGGGAAGTGGCATTTTTGGTGCAGGGTGAAAGGGTAATAAAGGGAGGGCCAGCAGTCCAGTTACAGCTACTGTTTTTGTCAGGAGGCTGGCTCTCATTGACCCAAGGAATTTTGCCTGAATAAGAAACACTAGTGAGCAACTCACCTGAAGAGAAAAAACTTGAAAATTAGAATGAGAAATTTACATTTCAAAGATTCCATCCTTTGCCTCCACAGACAAATTGTGAATGGGTGGTTTGGAATTATAACCTGTAATTAGAAAATTTTCATCTTTTATAACCATCAGTTAGTGAGCAAACTATAATTGTTACAGCAGTGGAATTTCAGACCAGCGGGAGAGGGATTTCTTTCCATTTCACTGAAATGGCACAAAGTAAGAATTTCCCTCTTGCCTAAGCATCTGGCTGGTCTGGTGAGATTTGCAGAAATTTCCACTGGAAGTTTCCTGCAGTGAAGTTGTCTGTGTTGTGCTGGCTTATCTCATGGAGCCAAACTATGGAACAGTGAATATAACGGAGTCTGGGAAGAAACATGCTGCACTCCAACAGCATAATTTGAAAATAATTTAAGAAAAGGACCACTTATGGAGTTAGGAAAAACAACAAAGGATACTGCAGAATCTTAGACTAGAAACCCTGGGAAGACCTGACCACCCTAGGCTGAAGGGGAAGTGGGAGGAAGTGTTTACCAGAACCTGGAGAGGGCTGAGGACAGAAGCCGTGGGCTTTGGTTGAGGAGTCATCCAACCAATGGCTCCCTGGTAAGGAGGGAGCTACGAGAATGAACACGGGATAAATACCAGACTTTCCTCTTACCCCACCTCCCAGTCTCCTGCCAGCACACCCATTGGCTGAACCTGTCTGGAAGCTGGAAGGTGTGGGGGTCCACTGATGCAGTTCATAAGGGTGAGCCTTCCTAAGGCTCAGAGCACGTGGAGAAGGCAGAGGCGTGGACCTGAAGGGGCAAATAACGAATGTCCAACAGAAACAGAGAACAATGGCATGGGCCAGGTAGCCCATTTGGCTATTTCCAGAGTCAACCTAATCTCATAAAACAGCCGTAATTAATAGTAGTAATAACTGGTATAGTAAAAATGTGGCTTTTATCTATTGGGCATACCCTATGGGCCATGCAGTGTACTCAGAAAGTTGCATACTTTATTTTATTTAATCCTCACAATATTCCCATAGCTAGTATCATTGCTATCTTGCAGAATAGAAAAACTGAGGTTTAGAGAAGTTGGGTGATTTGCCCCAAATCCCATAGATCATAAGAAACAGGAAAACTAGTTAGTCTCATGTTTTCTAATGCCAAAGTCCATGCCCTTTTTACCACTTCATTGGTAATCAGTAAAGTAATTTACTGATTACTTTTATTTGTGCATTCACTTAAAGTATTTTCTACTCAGTTAAGTGAACTTATTTGTATAAAAATAGAAGCAATGCAGAAATTATAGATTCAAAAGTTCAGTTTCATCTCTGTCCCTCAAAACATGTCCCTCCTCAGGAGTTTTCACTGTTAATGGTAGGTTATGTCTCCTTCTTCCAGAATCTTTTTTTCCTATGTATTTACAAATTTGTATATAGGTAAGCACCTACATAGCTATTCTATTTTACATAAATAGGGTCATTTTGTTTATAATTTGTTCAACTTCCTACTCTGGCCTTTTTTTCCCCCCTCTTTGGACCCCTCCCTACCATAGTGACTTATGTTATTATCCCGTGGCTTAAATACATAGTTATATAATCAGGTATAAAATTCCTAATTTTGTGCTTCTAGGTGGTATACAACTATAAAACCCAAATAAAGAACCAACAAAATTTCAAAATAAAAAATTAAATTATCAATGTTAATGTAATGCAGTTTAATGTAATTGAAATTAAATTGTCAGTGGTTCAGTTTAGTAATAGGAAGATGTTTTATCTTTTACTTGTTGACTTTATCCTTTTGATTTTGAGCATGATGGGCCATTATTTATGGCATCATCATTATCATTTTATTATTTTTCCTTTTAAACAATAAACAGTACACTCTCTTTTGATCCTGTGAGCAATTAATATAATAGTGCATACCCAAATATACTGAAAAATTTTAAAAGGACCATTTAACAGAAACATTTTCCATGCATCTCTATAATTATGTGTTCTGGTAGTGAACTTTTGCAAGCTAATTAGATCAGAGGGAGATACATACAAAGAATCCACTTTCTTCCTAAATGGTATTAACAATTATACTGCTATATCTGGATTAATGTCTATAGTATGACACAACTCTCAAACAAATATTTCTCTCCTCAAACTATTGTTAAGCTTTTAGGTAGGACAAAATGAGGTAATTTTTGGCCTCCATTTGACTTAGGTGCCTTATTTCCATTCTAGTTCTGCCTCAATTCTTTCCTCGTTAGACTGTTCCATTAGAGTATACTACTGAACACTGTCATTTTCATGATGTATAGCAAAATCCCAATTTATTAAGTTACTTAAGAAACTAAAGTTTTAGTCCATGAAAATGTCTTTCAATTTTGAGTATCACTGCAAATCTCAGGATTTATCTTTATAATTGGTTAAAATAAATGACCTAAGTACAACAGCAGATATAGAATGTTGTCATTTGGATATTAGGACATGCCAGCTCAAATGCATTCAGTTACGCCTATTAGAACATAGAAGTTAAATGCTACCTCTTCAAATGATCAGTTGATAATAACCTGATTATAAACCACTGTGCAAAAATGAGAACATTGGAATTAGTATCTGTTTGTGGGTATTGAGTGGTCATCCTGATTGACCCAGAATATATCTATGTTATTTTTTTCCAAGAGTTTCAATCAATCATGTGAGAATAAAGAATTATAATAATCTCAGGGTATTTGTGGATACGGCTTCCCCCGCCCCCGCCCTGGTGTAAGTGAGCGTTTCCCAGTTTGAGAATCACTGTGCACTATGTTCTACTTTCCTGCATGGGGTACAGAGGCCATCAGGATTGGTGGCAGTTACCACTCTGCTAGTTTGTACTGTGGCTTTGAGGCCCTTTTTTCCTCTTTCAAGATATACTCACTTACTCTAAATGATCAGAGGGAAAGTCATAATGGTTATATTGGTATGTAATGACGTCAGAAATGTATTATCCTGCTGTGTAACTCATCCAGGTGGCATGACTGCCAGAAATGTGTTTTGTTTCTAGATCTTTCCTTAGTATTCAATATGGGAATATCTCATTGAAAAGGAAGTGTCCCCTTAAAATGCTACTTGTTTTCAAAGTTACTGATAGTTAAGAAAAAGACACAAAAGGTTAATTTTCCTTTTTTTCCCCTCCCTCCCTCCTTTCCCTCTTTTCCTTTCTCCTCTCCTCCTCTTTCTTCTCCTCCTCTTACAACTTCTTTTTTTCTGAAAAATATACTTTAGGCTACCTCCTTTGCCTTGAAAGTATAAAACAGACATATTCCCAAGTTGATAAAGCTTGTTGGGGGCAGAACTGTTACTAGACTAGGATCTCCAAGCCTCCCAGGACTGTGCTCTACATACTAGATATCTTCTGAGGAGCATAAATCAATAATATATTAAGAAACATGCAGCCTTACACAATTCCAATTAATAAATATAGTAGGAATGAGGGAACTATAAAACCACCATGAGGCAAATACCACAGTAGTAATTGTTGCAGGCAAGATCCACTGATGGATAAAATCAGTGGGTGAAAGATAGGGTAGAAATAGCATATTAGCAAAATCTCAAAACAATCTGCCCCCCAGGGAAAATGATAACTTGTAATAGTAATTTGCAATGAAGAAACCCAACAGACGCCATAATGACCAAGTGTTCAAGGTCAATGTCCCTGGTACTGAGACATATCAGTATCTCATACCTCTTGATATCATGCACTGAGAAGTACACAAGATCACTTTTGCAGTAATCTTGCCAGAAAAGGTACAAACTTCTCTTTAATCATGAGAAAACATCACATAAACCCAAATTGAGCAACATTCTACAGAATACCTGTCTACTACTCCTTAAAAGTATCAAGGCCATGAAAGACAAGGAAAGACTGAGGAATTGTCACAGATTGGAGGAGACTAAGGAGACAACCAAATGCAATGTGGGATCCTAAATTGATCCTGGAACACTAAAAGGACATTAAGAGAAATACTAGAGAAATTCAAATAAGATCTGTAGTTCAGTCAACAGTATTGACTGAATATTGGCATATTAATTTCCTGGTTTTGATACATGTTAACATTAGAAGAAGCTAAGTAAAGGGTATATGGAAACGCTTTGTACTGTTTTTGAAACTTTCAAATTATTTCAAAATAGAAAGTTTAAAAAAGTAAAGAAAAGGTAGAATTGGTTCAAGATGGTCGGGGTAGAAGGACGTGTGCTCACTCCCTCTTGCAAGAGCACCAGAATCACAATAAACTACTGAACAGTCATGACAGGAAGACACTGGAACACACCAAAAAAGATACCCCACATCCAGTGACAAAGGAGAAGCTGCAGTGAGACGGTAGGAGAGGCGCAATCACAATAAAATCAAATCCCATAACCTCTGGGTGGGTGACTCACAAACTGGTGAACAGTTATACCACAGAAGTCCACCCACTGGAGTGAAGGTTCTGAGCCCCATGCCAGGCTTCCCAACCTGGGCGTCTGATAATAGGAGGAGGAATTCCCGGAGAATCAGACTTTGAAGGCAAGCGAGATTTGATTGCAGGATTTTAACAGGACTGGGGAAAACAGAGACTCCACTCTTGGAGGGCACACACAAAGTAGTGTGTGCTTTAGGACCCAGGGTGAAGGAGCAGTGACCCCATAGGAGACTGAACCAGACCTACCTGCTAGTGTTGGAGGGTCTCCTGCAGAGGCTGGGAGAGCTGTGGCTCACCACAGGGACAAGGACACTGGCAGCAGAAGTTCTGGGAAGTACTCCTTGACATGAGCCCTCCCAAGTCTGCCATTAGCCCCACCAAAGAGTCTGTAGACTCCAGTGCTGGGTTGCCTCAGGCCAAACTACCAACAGGGAGGGAACTCAGCCCCACCCATCAACAGACAAGTGGATTAAAGTTTTACTGAGCTCTGCTTACCAGAGCAACACCTAGCTATACCCACCACAAATCCCTCCCATCAGGAAGATTGCACAAACCTCTTAGATAGCCTCATCCATCAAAGGGCAGACAGCAGAAGCAAGAAGTACTACAATCCTGCAGCCTGTGGAAGGAAAACCACATTCACAGAAAGATAGACAAAATGAAAAGGCAGAGGACTATGTACCAGATGAAGGAAGAAGATAAGACTACAGAAAACACTCTGAGACACATAGTAATCAAACTGACAAAAATTAAAGGCAAAGAAAAATTATTAACAGAAACAAGGGAAAAACGACGAAGAACATACAAGGGAACTCCCATAAGGTTGACAGCTTATTTCTCAGCAGAAACTCTACAAGCCATAAA
This sequence comes from Phocoena sinus, assembly GCF_008692025.1. Taxonomy (NCBI): domain Eukaryota; kingdom Metazoa; phylum Chordata; class Mammalia; order Artiodactyla; family Phocoenidae; genus Phocoena; species Phocoena sinus. The sequence goes on from NC_045766.1 coordinate 40,884,830, forward strand.
GGAGTGGCATGATATATTTAAAGAGATAAAAGGGAAGAACCTACAACCAAGATTACTCTACTTGGCAAAGATCTCATTCAGACTGGAAGGAGAAATCAAAAGCTTTACAGACAAACAAAAGCTAAGAGAATTCAGCATCACCAAACCAGCTCTACAGCAAATGCTAAAGGAACTTCTCTAAGTGGGAAACACAAGAGAAGAAAACGACCTACAAAAACAAACCCAAAGCAATTAAGAAAATGGTAATAGGAACATACATACCGATAATTACCTTACATGCGAATGGATTAAATGCTCCAAGCAAAAGACACAGCCTTGCTGAATGGATACAAAAAGAGACCCATATACATGCTGTCTATAAGAGACCCACTTCAGACCTAGGGGCACATACAAACTGAAAGTGAGGGGATGGAAAAAGATATTCCATGCAAATGGAAATCAAAAGAAAGCTGGATTAGCAATACTCATTTCGGATTAAATAGACTTTAAAATAAAGAATGTTACAAGAGACAAGGAAGGACACTACATAATGATCAAGGGATCAATCCAAGAAGAAGATATAACAGTTAAAAATATATATGCACCCAACATAGGAGCACCTCAATATATAAGGCAAATGCTAACAGCTATAAAAGAGGAAATCGACAGTAACACAATAATAGTGGGGGATGTTAACACCTCACTTACACCAATGGACAGATCATCCAGACAGAAAATTAATAGGAAACATGAGCTTTAAATGACACAATAGACCAGATAGATTTAACTGATATTTGTAGGACTTTCCATCCAAAAACACCAGATTACACTTTCTTCTCAAGTGCGCATGGAACATTCTCCAGGATAGATCACATCTTGGGTCACAAATCAAGCCTCAGTAAATTTAAGAAAATTGAAATCATATGAAGCATCTTTTCTGACCACTACGCTATGAGATCAGAAGTCAACTACAGGGAAAAAACCGTAAAAAGCACAAACACATGGAGGCTAAACAATACGTTACTAAATAATCAAGAGCTCACTGAAGAAATCAAAGCGGAAATCAGAAAATACATAGAGACAAATGACAACGAAAACATGATGATCCAAAAACTGTGGAATGCAGCAAAAGCAGTTTTAAGAGGGAAGTTTATAGCAATACAATCCTACCTCAAGAAACAAGACAAGTCTCAAGTAAACAATCTAACCTTACACCTAAAGGAGCTAGAGAAAGAAGAAAAAACAAGACCTAAAGTTAGTAGAAGGAAAGAAGTCATAAAGATCAGAGCAGAAATAAATGAAATAGAAAACAAAGAAAATAGCAAAGATCAATACAACTAAATGTTGGTTCTTTGAGAAGATAAACAAAATTGATAAACCATTAGCTAGACTCATCAAGAAAAAGAGGGAGAGGACTCAAATCAATAAAATTAGAAATGAAAAAGGAGAATTTACAATGGACACTGCAGAAATACAAAGCATCGCGAGAGACTACTACAAGCAACTCTATGCCAAAAACTGACAACCTGGAAGAAATGGACAAATTCTTAGAAAGCTATAACCTTTGAAGACTGAACCAGGAAGAAACAGAAAATATGAACAGACCAATCACAAGTAATGAAATTGAAACTGTGATTAAAAATCTTCCAACAAACCAAAGTCCAGGGCCAGATGGGTTCACAAGTGAATTCTATGAAACATTTAGAGAGGAGCTAACACCCATCCTTCTCAAACTCTTCCAAAAAATTGCAGAGGAAGGAACACTCCCAAACTCATTCTACAAGGCCACCATCACCCTGATGCCAAAACCAGACAAAGATACTACATAAAAAGAAAATTACAGACCAAAATCACTGATGAATATAGATGCAAAAATCCTTAACAAAATACTAGCAAACAGAATCCAACAACACATTAAAAGGATCATACACCATGATCAAGTGGATTTATCCCAGGGATGCAAGGATTCTTCAATATACACAAATCAATCAATGTGATAAACCATATTAACAAATTGAAGAATAAAAACCATATGACCATCTCAGTAGTTGCAGGAACAGCTTTTGACAAAATTCAACAGCCATTTATGATAAAAACTCTCCAGAAAGTGGGCATAGAGGGAACCTACCTCAACATAATAAAGGCCATATATGACAAAGCCACAGCAAACGTCATTCTCAATGGTGAAAAACTGAAAGCATTTCCTCTATCTAAGATCAGGATCAAGACAAGGATGTCCACTCTTGTTGCTGTTATTCAACATAGATTACGAAGTCCTAGCCATGGCAATCAGAGAAGAAAAAGAAATAAAAAGAATACAAATTGGAAAAGAAGAAGTAAAACTGTCACTGTTTGCAGATGACATGATACTATACATAGAGAATCCTAAAGATGCCACCAGAAAACTACTAGAGGTAATTAATGAATTTGGTAAAGTTGCAGGATACAAAATTAATGCACAGGATACAAAATGCAGGATACAAAATTTTGCACATTAATGCAAAATTAATGCACAAATCTCTTGCATTCCTATACACTAACAACAAAAGATCAGAAAGAGAAATTAAGGAAACAATCCCATTCACCATTGCAACAAAAAGAATAAAATACCTAGGAATAAACCTACCTAAGGAGGTAAAAGACCTGTACTCAGAAAACTATAAGACACTGATGAAAGAAATCACAGTTGACACAAACAGATGGAGAGATATACCATGTTCGTGGATTGGAAGAATGAATATTGTGAAAATGACTATGCTACCCAAAGCAATCTTCAGATTCATCACAATCTGTATTACATTACCAATGGCAATTTTTACAGGACTAGAACAAAAAAATCTTAAAATTTTTATGGAGACACAGAAGACCCCAAATAGCCAAAGCAATCTTGAGGGAGAAAAATGGAGCTGGTGGAATCAGACTCCCTGACTTCAGACTATACTACAAAGCTACAGTAATCAAGACAATATGGTACTGGCACAAAACCAGAAATATAGATCAATGGAACAGGATAGAAAGCCCAGAGATAAACCCATGAACCTATGGTCAACTAATCTATGATGAAGGAGGCAAAGATATACAATGGAGAAAGGACAGTCTCTTCAGTAAGTGGTGCTGAGAAAACTGGACAGCTACATGTAAAAGAATGAAATTAGAACACTCCCTAACACCATACACAAAAATAAACTCCAAATGAATCAAAGACCTAAATGTAAGGCCAGACACTATAAAACTCTTAGAGGGAAACATAGGAAGAACACTCTCTTGACATAAATCACAGCAAGATCTTTTTTGATCCACTTCCTAGAGTAATGGAAATAGAAACAAAAATAAACAAATGGTACCTAATGAAACTTCAAAGCTTTTCCACAGCAAAGGAAACAATACGAAAAGACAACCCTCAGAATGGGAGAAAATATTTGCAAACAAATCAACGGACCAAGGATTAATCTCCAAAATATACAAACAGCTCATGTAGCTCAATATTAAAAAAACAAACAACCCAATCAAAAATGGGCAGAGGACCTAAATAGACATTTCTTCAAAGGAGACATACAGGTGGCCAAGAAGCACATGAAAAGCTGCTCAACATCACTAATTATTGGAGAAATGCAAATCAAAACTACAATGAGGTATTACCTCATACTGGTTAGAATGGGCATCATCAGAAAATCTGCAAACAATGAATGCTGGAGAGGGTATGGAGAAAACGGAACCCTCTTGCACTGTTGGTGGGAATGTAAATTGATACAGCCACTATGGAGAACAGTATGGAGGTTCCTTAAAAGACTAAAAATAGAATTACCATATGACCCAGCAATCCCACTACTGGACTTATACCCAGAGAAAACCACAATTCAAAAAGACACATGCACCCTAATGTTCTTTGTAGCCCTATTTACAATAGCCAGGTTATGGAAGCAACCAAAATGCCCGTCGACAGATGAATGGATAAAGAAGGTGTGGTACATATATGCAATGGAATATTACTCAGCTGTAAAAAGGAACGAAATTGGGTCATTTCTACACATATGGGTGGACCAAGAGAGTGTCATAGAGAGTGAAGTAAGTCAGAAAGAGAAAAACAAATATCATATATTAGCACATATATGTGGAATCTAGAAAAATTGTACAGATGAACTGGTTTTCAAGGCAGAAATAGAGACACAGATGTAGAGAACAAATGTGTGGACACCAAGGAGGGAAAGCGGAGATGGGGTGGGGAGGGTGGGATGAACTGGGAGATTGGGATTGACATATATACACTAATATGTATAAAATAGATAACTAATAAGAACCTGCTGTATAAAAAATTAAATAAAATTAAATTTAAAAAGATTTGAAAGGTAAAAATAAATAAAACTAAAAAAAAAGGTAAAGAAAAAAATATTCAGGGCAGAGATTCTCTCCTCTTGAGAAGGGAAGAAAAGTTTGAAATTTTTAAGACCATCTTTAGAGGGTCAGTCAAGTTGACAGGATAAAGTTCTTTGAGAACACTTATATACTGTAGTTTGCCTGAGGAATTCATTTTTTTTAACTTTTAAGAATATATGTTTATTTATTTGGCTGCATCGGGTCTTAGTTGTGGCTTGTGGAATCTTTGTTGCAGCATGCGGGTTTCTCTCTAATTGTGGCGCGTGGACTCCAGAGCACGCGGGCTCAGTAGTTGTGGGCTTAGTTGCCCTGCGGCACGTGGGATCTAAGTTCCCCGACCAGGGACCAAATCTGCGTCCCCTGCATTGGAAGGCAGATTCTTAACCACCGGACCACCAGAGAAGTCCCATGAGGAATTTTATTGATTTCATTTTGTCTTCCCTTTCCTATTCTCCACCAGAATATCTTGTTATTCCTTAACAAGTGTGACTTGAAAATTGTGTTGTATATTAAATGTTATTTTATAAAATTCTGACCACACAAATTTTTCCTGTTGAGAACTCATTTCCAACTTTACAGGGAGATGAAATGAGTTTTGGTTCCCCCAGTTATCTGCGGTAGTCTGCTTTTACGGACTGTATCTCATCTTTTAAATGAGTCACAGTTGTATCTAAATCTGATAAAGTTAACCAATCAGCAAGTGTCTACTTACCACTTGCTGAGAACCCAGAACATAGCCACAGTCCTCAATAAGCTCACAATGTCTTTGAAGAAAGAAGATGAACACAGAGAAATCAGGGCAAAACCCTTAATGAAGTCCTGAATGAGGTCCTGGTGTAGAATTTAAGCACTGTTGGAGGAAAGGGGTTAGGAACTGGAATGGTCAATGTAAGTTTCCTGCATAAAAAATTATTTGTGTCAATACATCAAGTTGTACCTCTTAAATAAATACAATTTTTATATGTCAAAGATAATCTCAATAAAGCTGTTAAATAAGAAATTATTTGATCTAAGTCTTGAATTGTGGGCAGAAGTCCATAGATGGTGGAGAAGGAAAGGATTTCAGATAGAGAACAAGTCATCACTGGAGTGGTCAATGGCAGGAACAGGCTGCCTAGATGTTGTGGCAGTGGATGTTGACCTGAGGTTGGATCAATAGTCAGTGGTAGGAGAAGAGGGGAGACTGGATTATGGAGATTCCTGAAAACCAAGTCAAGGATATTAGAGTACAAGCCTGCTGCAGATAATAGAGAGCCTTTGCATGTTTGGGAATAAGGAGGCTGTTGTAATAATCCAGATGGGACCTGAGACCATGCTAGGTTGGCATGTTGATAGTGGGGCTGAAGAATGGATATGACTTAGAATACCATAGGAAACATTAAGATTTGATGAATATGAGGGAAATGGAAAGGAGTGACAGAGGACTTGAAGATTTTACGCTCAGATAGGTGGATGCCCGTACCACTGACAGCAGGAAATTCAGGAGGCAAAGAAATTTAGGGAAAAAGGATATCATTCTGGTGTAAAGTTTGAGAAATTGCAAGAGGTTCAAATGAAAATGTTTTAATAGCTTTATAAACTCATTCATCCAACAAACGATCACTTGTTTTGTGCTGGAATTTAATGCTAGGTGCTGAGGATAAAAAAAACCTATGATATGGGGCTTATCCTAAGGGAGTCTGGTAGAGACAAACATACAGGCTATGGTTGTAGGGAGGATGAAAAGGTTCTAGGAGCACAAAGGAGGGACAATTTCCCCAAGGTTTTGGGAGTATGGGATTATAGGTCAGGCAAAATATGAAAGACCTGAAACATGTTGAGTCATTAGCAAGAAGTAGTAAGTGGTATCTTAGATTGGCTAAGTCCAATTTTTTAAAAATTAATTAATTAATTTATTTTTGGCTGAGTTGGGGCTTTGTTGCCGCACACAGGCTTTCTCTAGTTGCAGTGAGTGGGGGCTACTCTTCATTGTGGTGCACCGGCTTCTCATTGCGGTGGCTTCTCTTGTTGCGGAGCATGGGCTCTAGGTGTGTGGGCTTCAGTAGTTGTGGCACGCGGGCTCAGTAGTTGTAGCTCACGGGCTCTAGAGCACAGGCTCAGTAGTTGTGGCACACGGGCTTAGTTGCTCCGCGGCATGTGGGATCTTCCTGGACTAGGGCTTGAACCTGTGTCCTCTGCATTGGCAGGCGGATTCTTAACCACTCCGCCACTAGGGAAGCCTGCTAAGTCCAATTTTAATGAAAGAAAAAAAGGCAGACAATCAAGGTGTGAGTCCTGCTGATACTCTTACTGAGAGAACAGGAGAAAGTTGAGAGTCAGTGATAGAAACGGAGAAAGTACTGGAAAAGTTGCAGGAGAATTTGTAGTGGTGCCACAGACACTGAGTTTCAAGGAGGAGAGAGTTTGCCAATTGTTTGGATTTGAAACAGCTTTGAGGGGATTATTTCAGTGAAGTGGAAAGGGCAGAAGTTGGAGAGTAACTAGAGAGGAAATAAAAGCATTGAGCACTCATTTGAAAAGTATGTAATAAAAGAAAGCTGTAGGGCTTCCCTGGTGGCGCAGTGGTTAAGAATCTGCCTGCCGATGCAGGGGACACGGGTTCGAGCCCTGGTCTGGGAAGATACCACATGCCGCGGAACAACTAGTCCCGTGAGCCACAACTACTGAGCCTGTGCGTCTGGAGCCTGTGCGCCGCAACGGGAGAGGCCGTGACAGTGAGAGGCCCGCGCACCATGATGAAGAGTGGCCTCCGCTCGCCACAACTGGAGAAAGCCCTCGCACAGAAACGAAGACCCAACACAGCCAGAAATAAATAAATAAATTTATAAAAAAAAAAAAGAAAGAAAGAAAGCTGTAAAATAGGAAGGTAACCAGAGGGGCACCAAGAGCGAGTGCAGTAAAATCTTCTCCACTCATTCACTCTACTCAAAAAATGTTGAGTCATTTGCCAGACACCGGGATGGGTACTTCACATATATTTTCTCTTTTAGTCCTCACAGTTTTTTGAATGGGTATTATCTCTTCAGCAAATATTTATTGAGGGCTCCTTGGTGCCAGATAGTATTTCAGGTGATGAGGATACAATAGTGGACAAAAATAGTCACAGTTCCTGCCCTCTTGGTGCTTATTGTCTAAAGGGAGAATTGACATTAGATAAATCATGTCACACATTATGAAAAATTGCAACAGGAAGAAAGTATACTATTATGGGATAGTGATCATTCAAATAGGGCGGTGTTCCAGTTCACCTTTGTCTGTGACCAAAAGTTTTGCTCAACAAGTTAATAGAGGAAAGGTCATGACATCTTTATGAAAAATGTTCCAACTTGCAGAGAAGTGTGCAAATGGGCACACTGGGTTTGCTGTGACTTTTAGGGCCACTATGATTGTGGGCACTGATGTTAGATGACTTCAAGTGGAGACCTGTTCTGCTGCCCTCCTGAATCTTTTGACTCATCAAAGGTGCCTTTTCAAAGTCAAGAATGGTTCCAAGATTGTGCTCCGAAAGTGGTGGAGCTCGTGTTTAAATCTGAACCTGGGAAGCTGGTTCAGGTTGACCAAATGTCCTCTTCTCCCCAGCCATCCTGGAATTTAGAACCTCCAGACAGCCCACCCAGAGGTGGGAACCATGGAGTTTCTGGGCAGCATTCCTACTCCAGCCTCTGGAGTTTCTCATTTGGCCTTGACTCCCTATTTCTGTTCTCGTAGTTCCTGATTATTTTCCTTTTTGCCCAGATGCTGACCTCAGTTTTTAACTCCTGCCTGGTAAATTGAAATCACCTCTGACTGGTTTCTTGTTTGTAAGTTGGTTTCTGTCTCTGGAAGAGTTGTGCTCCCATCTCCTGATAGGTTTCATCATTGTTTCCCCTTCCCCGTCATCTGGGAGGCAGGCAACTTCAAGTTTCCAGGATATATGATCATCTTGAAAGCAGATCGACTTTTGAGCTTCGTTTAGTGTCCTATTATGGTGATTAACCCAGAGTCATCCTGGTGTGGCTTTGAAGAAGTGAAATACATCCTCCCTGCATTCTTCTCTGAGCTTCTTAGTGCTTTCAGGTCTTACAGGTAAATGTGTCTTACAAGGCTTGTGTCTTTGTGTGTCTGTGGAACAAGTTACCATCGTGAGCAGGTTGAAAATTATTATTGTAACAAATTTGAAAAATAAGACTGTTAAATAAATTCATGATCACCAAACCAGAAACAAAAGTAAGGCTCAAACCTGGTCCCTTTTTATTCTCTCCCTTAGCAGCATGCTTTCCTGTTAGCCCAATCCTCCCTAAACTAGGTCTCAGAGTGTAAAAGTGGAACCAATTTTTGTTTGTCTGGAACTCACCAAAATGTAGCATCTTTTCCCTCACATCCTCATGGAGTTACCAGCTCATTATGTTTGATTTACTGGAGAGTCTGAAGCTCTTGACCGTAAGAAGAATTGATTTCCCACACTCTCTTGTGCCCTGAAGTATTTTCTTCTTTCCTCATCAAGAGTTTTATTAAATCTTTCCCTCCCTTTCTAACGACACAAGAACATGACCTGGAAGTGACCTTTTAAAGCTTTTCATATGTAAAGCAATTTACCATAATTATGATAGGACTGAACTTTTTTCTTGAGTTTGAGGAAAATTTAATATGAATCCATTCATTTTATTTATTTTATGTATTTTTAATTTTTATTTTTAAAAATAAGTTTATTTATTTAATTTTGGCCGTGTTGGGTCTTTGTTGCTGCACACGGGCTTTCTCTAGTTGCGGTAAGCTGGGGTTACTCTTTGTTGTGGTGCGCGGGCTTCTCATTGCTGTGGCTTCTCTTGTTGTGGAGCACAGGCTCTAGGCGTGTGGGCTTAAATAGTTGTGGTGCGAGGGCTCAGTAGTCGTGGCTCGAGGGCTCTAGAGTACAGGCTCAATAGTTGTGGTACACAGGTTTAGTTGCTCCACGGCACGTGGGATCTTCCCGAACCAGGGCTCAATCCCGTGTCCCCTGCATTGGCAGGTGGGTTCTTAACCACCGCGCCACCAGGGAAGTCCAGAATCCATTCATTTTATATTTAAGTTCGTGAGTCACACCCACATTATGTCCCTGGTAAAAATTCTGAAAGGCCACAGCAAGAAGCAGAAAAGGGCCACCTCCATAAGAGTGTCTGTCTATGAGCCCATGTTTGCTTTCCAGCCCTAAACAGAAACGCCTGACTCAGCACTGTCTGGGAAAATCAGCCTTTGATTCAAAAAGATGTTGTTCAATGATGGTGTCACAGTCCCAGCCATAGCATCAGCCCACCAGGAAGTCTGAGGAAGGGAGGCAGGCAGCCAGAAGGACAGAACTTTCTTCTCACCAGGAAGTACCTACCTCTAAGCGAGAGATGGATCACTTGGTGCCACCAGGGGAAAGATAATTTAGCCATTGTGTTCACGATTAAGAAGCATTCCTCTTTACTCATGGAAGAGTTTCAGTGTCACTACCGCCTGGAACCAAATGAAATCCTCCCGAGCCATGGTTGGGATCGAGAATTAACCACAGAACATGGTCACAGTGAGTTTGTGGCCTGGGCTGGACACTCTGTAATTGAGCTTGGGTTGAGACCAATCTTCTCCACAGTCGCGGTGGCCCTGTGCCATTAGTATGGTGCCCATGAGTGGAGGAGGCTGCAGCTCACTGAAGGTGCCAGCCGTGAAAATGGCTCAGAAGAGACGTCGCAAACAAGCTGCTGTGCTCAGGCTCGGGTCCATGCTGTTGGTGGCCAAACAGGACAAGTCAAGGTCGTAGAACTGAGATAGGCTGGGACCTGGGACCCTTTACTGGAGTGCTTGCCCTTGCACCCGGACAAACGTCTCCTCGAGCAACAGAATGCAAAGCACCTATAAGGGACTGAAAATCACTGCACGCATGCACCAACTACCATTTCTGAGGTGCTGAGAGCAAAAGCAGGGTATTATGCATGGTCCCTGCACATAGCACTACCAAGGGGGCGGGCAGACCCCCTAAGCCACCCCTCCGGCCTAACCCACTGATATGCCCCCACCCTCATCCCATTTAAGGGACCAGCCTGTCCTCCTCATAGAGCGAGCGAGGGCACCTGTTACTTGTTTTCCCTCCCTTGTGCAGCAGCGCAAGTCCCAGTAAAATGTTGCCTGAATTCCTCATCAATTTCTATTGATTAAAGAGTTCAAGGACCCGGGTCAGTAACAGAACAACTTGGGACTTAGGGCATTGCCCAAGGAGCATCAGCACTTGGGGTTCTAGTGACCAGGCAAAGAGACCCTCCAGGTGTCTGAGCACACCCTCCAGTTCTGCCAGGGTATGTTGGCATTTCTGCTGCTCGCCTCAGCAGTGGCCAGAGGTTTCTTCTTCTCCCTGTCCTCCGCCAGGGACTGCACTTCCAGCTCTGGAGCTGCCATCACGACCCCCAGGACTGAACTTTATTCTTGCAGGTAATTTAATGTTTTCTTTGAGTTTGGGGGAGGGATAGTCAACTCCGTTTATAAAAGGATGTATCCTGGGGTCCAAGCAATATAACCAATTGGCAAGGGAGAATGTTTGTATTAGAGAACAAACAGACCCTAAGTGCCGATTTTAACGTGGTTGATTGGTATTTATTCTTTAATAACTCATAACTCAGGCATCACTTCATGTAGGAAGCCTATTCTGAATTTCCCCACCCTCATCCAAAGACACTGAGTCAGCAAACCAGGATGTATGGTCACCCTCTATAAAGTTATGTCTGAATCTCAAAGTACTTACCACACTAATCAATCTTCTGTAATCACACAATCAGAAAATGATAGAATGCAAAAAACAAAGTATGGTGTAGGGGATGGTTGATTTGGATATTCAGAAATGTGTTTACCATTGGATATTTCATCCAATGGTAAACACATTTCTCTAGAGCAGACTGCCTCGGTTCAAATTTAAGCTGTCTCACTGACTGTGTAATATTGAGCAAGTCACTCAATCTGTGCCTCGGCTTTCCCCATCTGTAGAAGAGGAATAATAATAGTATCTACCTAACAGGGTTGCTGTGAAGATTAAATGAATTACTTGTGCAAGATGCTTACAACAGTGCCTGAAGCATAGTAAATGCTACCTAAATATTACCAATTATTATTATGGCATGTGGTTGGTCCAGTAGAAGAGGTAGAATTTGAAAGGGAGCTGAAGGATAAGTGTGCTAGGTAAAGACAGCTGTTTACCAGTATGCGGGGACACACTTTTTTAAGGCTGTAAAGGTTAGCAGCTAAGGTGATGTAAATAGTTGTTTTCATTTTATTTCTACTGGTCTACATTCACTGCTTTGGTTTGGGAAAGTAATTCTCTGGTTTTTGGCCCAGTGGAACTTAAACTCCACTTCCCTTCTCCTGAGCTCATGACAGACACTGATATGTTGATAATGGTATCTTTTCCAGTGAGCAGATGAAGCCTCAGAATGCTTCTCACCATGGCCCTCCAGAAAGGTCCTGCCAGTGCGACTGAAAAGACAAGAACACATATGCCATTCCCAGGTGAGTCCCTCGTTTCACAGCAGAGGGACCTGGAGCCTAGAGAAGTGAAGTGACTTGCCCAAGGCCACACAGCCAGCCAGAGCAAGAACTGGAACTTGGGTTTGTCCCCTCTTTTGTTGGTATTTGTCTTGCCATCATGTATGGTGGTATTTATTTTCCTAACATATCACTTGGTTAGCTTAGTTTCTGGTTAGAATGGCCCCTGCCACCAATTACATTGATGTAGCTTTAGATGGTTAAATATACATATATATAAAATATACGTGTGTGTGTATGTATATGTATTGTCAAAAGTTCATAAATAACAGAAGTAAAACCAGTGAATCATTGAAGTAGTAATCAGTAAAAGTTTATTGTGCACATACCACAAAGACAGTTCATGAGCCAGAAGCACTCAAACCAAAACATGGAATGAGGCTCAAGGTGTACTGTTAAAAAACAAATTATATACTGGGAAGGCAGTGACTGTTTATTCTTCACCATGATTGGTTATAATATTAGAATAAATGATAGGGAATTGGTTAGTGGCCACCGCATATCAGTTTGGAGAAACAGTTTAAGTTTTGCTTATGATTTTCAGAGGCATAAGCAAGAAATGACCCAGGTCAAGTTAGTCTTGCAAAATGAGCTAAATTAAGCTTTGCTTGTATGATTAAACTGATTCTGTCTGCTCAGGGACTTTTCCAGGCGGGTCTCTTTGGTTTTGATTTTAACAATATCACATCGTATATTTATTACATTAAAGACATATGGCTGCAAATAATTAAAAACAAAAGGAAGCAAGGTACAATCATTCATCCAGGAGATGCCCTACAACACTGTAGTGAAATTCATAAGCCTTGCTTGCTCTGCAGCAGTGCTGATGGCACTATCTATCTGGCTTAACCAAATTACTGTGGCATGATCTTGTAGTCAGGTTGCAAATGAAGGACTCCAGGCTAATCAACAGCAGACTGAGTGTACTTAGAGCTTCGTGCCTATAAGCATAAATTGTGATATTTTACTGCTTTTAAATGATGCATGATGAAATGATTGAAGACATCATTACATGGAACAATATCCAACAGGGAATGTGATATTTTTAATGATTTAGCACTTTCAGCTCTTATGGGAGTGTTAAGTACTTTTACTGAAGAACTGTAGGGAAGTGGTGTGTTTTAAGATTAAGACTGGATCTAGACAAACAGTGGAGTCTTGACCATATCACAGACATGTTCAGGGAACCTGGCGAGTGGGTGAAAGTGGAGGGTCTAGCTCTCAGCTGGATCTGAGTGATTTAATTAGCATTGCTGAAACCCTAGTAAAATGGTTCTCAGGCTTGGCTGAATATTAGAATCACCTGGGGAGCTTTTAAACCTCCCATGCTGGGGCCCCCTCCAGGGATTGTGAGTTAATTTTCTGGGTGGGGCCAGGCATTGATGTTTCTAAAGCTCCCAGATGGTTCTAATGTATAGGCACAGAGGTAAACAAATGGTGTGGTCCTTGAGGAGCAAATACATCAGCCTTTTTTGGATCCTCCTCCTTTATTAACAACGCTGGTGTAGGGATTGCTGTGAGAATAAATGCAGGAGCAGAGAGAAGGCGAAACAGGTAGGAGAATACAGGGGAGGGTCAGCAATTTCTCAAAACCTTCACCTACTTGTTCAGAGTTTCAAAACTCTCCTCATAGGTGAATCATTCCATACAATTTCTAAGGACAAATCATGTCTGGAATATGATCCTATGCCTCCTAACCTCGAATTGCAAAAAGGACTTGATGTATCCATCAATCCGTTCACTTAATGAGCTTTTACAAGAATACCTGGGGCCAAAAAACAGTATGTGCTCTCCAGAAGCAACACCTACATAACTTTTTGGAAATTGACACAGGAGAGGCACAGAATATGCATATATGGGCAATGGACTTTTCTTCTTCCCTCTCCTTCTTTGGAGCCAGTTACTGTCTCTGGTTCACGAAAACGTAACTCAGGACTGGGAGGATGGTATTGCCTTTGCATAATAAGGTGCAAGAGATAAAACTACCAGAAGGGCATATTCGACCGCTGATGTTCTTGGACACTTTGCCTGTTGGCTACACCAGGACATGAACCCCTTCCCTTTTTTTTTTTTAACATCTTTATTGGAGTATAATTGCTTTACAGTGTTGTGTTATTTTCTGCCATATAACAAAGTGAATCAGCCATGTGCATATGTATATCCCCTCCCTCTTGAGTCTCCCTCCCACCCTCTCTATCCCACCCTTCTAGGTAGTTGCAAAGCACAAAGCACCAAGCTGATCTCCCTGTGTCGTGCAGCTGCTGCCCACTAGCTATCTATTTTACATTTGGGAGTGGATATATGTCCGTGCCCCTCTCTCACTTCGTCCCAGTTTACCCTTCCCCCTCCCCATGTCCTCAAGTCCATTCTCTACATCTGCGTCTTTATTCCTGTCCTGCCCCTAGGTTCTTCAGAACCATTTTTTTTTTTGATTCCATATATGTGTGTTAGCATATAGTATTTGGAGGTTCCTTAAAAAACTAAAAATAGAACTACCATATGACCCAGCAATCCCACTACTGGGCATATACCCCGAGAAAACCATAATTCAAAAAGAGTCATGTACCACAGTGTGCATTGCAGCACTATTTACAATAGCCAGGACATGGAAGCAACCTTTCCTCTTTTTTGATACTACTTGGAGCCGTACTTCCTCAGCCCTGATCTCTCACGTTCCTCCCATCCAGTGGTGAAAATTGAGGTTGCAGAGAATGACAGTAAACCCTCCCTGGTCCTGCATGTAAGAGTTGACAGGGTGAGGGCCATGAGGAGGTTGAAAGGACTGAGGGGCTATGGGGGATTGGGCGGAGGGGGTATGGAGTAGGGGTAGCTACTGAAATGCAAGCCGAACCCCGCAGGGAGGCCTATCCCATAAGCCCACTAACCACTGAATGAATAGATTTTCTCACCTCAATCTCAGGTACAAGACTGATTGATTGTTCTTTGGGATTTTGTATATTTGTTTGCTCTTTTGTTTTTATTTATAGACTATATTATATTACCTTTCACAACAATGATGGTTAGTGCTGGGGTAATAAAGGCCATAGAATTTCAGAGAAAGGTCAGGCTCCAGTCAATAACCAAAGCTTCAGGAAGCTGAAATGCTGAAAGTCACTAGAATTTCATAGACTATAGACTTTTTAATTGGAAAAATCACTGGAGAGACTTCACTCCACTCACTAATTTTCTAATGAAGTGACCTAACTTCTAGAAATAGTGAGGGAGTGGGGTCGAGATGAGATGAGACAGAGGGAACCTTATAAGCCACGCTCTAAGAGGAGGGAAGACATAAGACCCACTGGAGGATGGAGAAATCGGCCGCCTGGTTATTCAGGTTTGCTTTAACCTTGGGCAAAAGTGAATTACTTTAACAAAAGAGACTGAAATATTAATATGAACAAGATGTAAAGCACTTAGATATGGCTCATGTTAGGAAAAAATATGAGATCAGGGAAGTTCTGTGAGGGATAAGGCAGAGGAGAAGCATTGCAATTTACTTGGAAGTGAGACCTTCCCATATAAACTTAGAAAACAAAAGGGTGACGCTTCTTCCTTTTCCTTTTTCCCTCTTCGCTGCTCTCCCCCATTCTCTCTCTCCTCTTCCCGCCTCATCGCTTTCTCCAGTCCAGTGTCATCACTGAGTGGGAATCCATGTTGAGTGACATGAGGCTCTCCTCAGTCAGTGCTTCCCTAGTGATCAAGACCGTGCCATCCAGGGAATTAACCTGCCATGTGTGTGGGGGTGGCTGTGCAGGCAGAGGCTGGGAAGGTAGGGCATAGGGAGCTCTCACCTATATTTAGCAGTCTCCCTCTGTCCCACACTCAGACATCTGGGTTGAGTGCTACCTCTGTTAGAAATAAAAATACAATAATAAAAAGGAGCAATTTGAATTTTGAATTTCATATGGAAATGATTAGAAGTGTGAATATTGTCAATGGAATATGTCATCATTGCTACAGAAATAGGCTTTGTCATTACAGTAAAGGCAACTGTAATTTTATTTTGGAACTCCTTCTGCCTCCTCTTTCCTTATAATCTCCAAGAAAATAATTGAAATTAAAAATTGGTCCACTCTGCCCTGCTAACCCCACCATTAAATCTTCTCAATACTATTATGTTCATGATTCTCAACATCATAATTCAGAAATGAATCAAAGAGAACCCAGGGCTTCCCTGGTGGCGCAGTGGTTGAGAGTCTGCCTGCCGACGCGGGGGACACGGGTTCGTGCCCCAGTCCGGGAGGATCCCACATGCTGCGGAGCGGCTGGGCCCGTGAACCATGGCCGCTGGGCCTGCGCGTCCGGAGCCTGTGCTCCGCAATGGGAGAGGCCGCAACAGTGAGAGGCCTGCGTATCGCAAAAAAAAAAAAAAAAAGAGAACCCAAACACTGAAGTTTTCTCTCAAGGCCTTTACAAGCTCCAGAATTACTGTTGGGGTAATTTAATCCCTAGGAACAACCAGGCTACTGATATTTTGGTTAGTCAACTTTGACGATGCAATGTATCAATACCTAGAGGATAGCGGTCTGTTTCATGGTAGAAAATTGGAGTCCTTACTTCCAATCAGAAGTATATGGACTCTTGATGAGATACAGTGAAGCTTCAAAACCTGGAAAAAGTGGGTAAAAATATATAAGGTTTGTTTCCTTCAACATATCGAAAAGGTTCTATCCTTTTTTTTTTTTAAGTTTATTCCCAGGTATTTTATTCCTTTTGATGTGATTTTTTTTAACATCTTAATTGGAGTATAATTGCTTTACAATGGTGTGTTAGTTTCTGCTTTATAACAAAGTGAATCAGCAATACATATATCCCCATATCTCCTCCCTCTTGTGTCTCCCTCCCACCCTCCTTATCCCACCCCTCTAGCTGGTCACAAAGCACCGAGCTGATCAGCCTGTGCTATGTGGCTGCTTCCCACTAGCTATCTATTTTACATTTGGTAGTATATATAAGTCCATGCCACTCTCTCAGTTTGTCCCAGCTTACCCTTTCCCCTCCCCGTGTCCTCAAGTCCATTCTCTACATCTGTGTCTTTATTCTTGTACTGCCCCTAGGTTCTTCAGAACCTTTTTTTTTTTTTTTTTAGATTCCATATATATGTGTTAGCATACATCTCACTACAAATAACTCAATTTCATTCCTTTTTATGACTGAGTACTATTGCATTGTATATATGTGCCACATCTTCTTTATCCATTCATCTGTCGATGGACACTTAGGTTGCTTCCATGTCCTGGAAATTGTAAACAGAGCTGCAATGAACATTGTGGTACATGACTCCTTTTGAATTATGGTTTTCTCACGGTATATGCCCAGTAGTGGGATTGCTGGGTCATATGGTAGTTCTATTTGTAGTTTTTTAAGGAACATCCATACTGTTCTCCATAGTGGCTGTATCAATTTACGTTCCCACCAACAGTGCAAGAGGGTTCCCTTTTCTCCATACCCACTCCAGCATTTGTTGTTTGTAGATTTTTTGATGATGGCCATTCTGACTGGTGTGAGGTGATACCTCATTGTAGTTTTTTTTTTTTTTTTTTTTTTGCGGGACGCGGGCCTCTCACTGTTGTGACCTCTCCCGTTGCGGAGCACAGGCTCCGGACGCGCAGGCTCAGCGGCCATGGCTCACGGGCCCAGCCGCTTCGCGGCATGTGGGATTCCCCCGGACCGGGGCACGAACCTGTGGCCCCTGCATCGGCAGGCGGACTCTCAACCACTGCGCCACCAGGGAAGCCCTTCATTGTAGTTTTGATCTGCATTTCTCTAATGATTAGTGATGTTGAACATCCTTTCATGTGTATGTCGGCAATCTGTATATCTTTGGAGAAATGTCTATTTAGGTCTTCTGCGCATTTTTGGATTGAGTTATTTGTCTTTTTGATATTGAGCTGCAAGAGCTGCTTGTAAATTTTGGAGATTAATCCTTTGTCAGTTGCTTCATTTGCAAATAGTTTCTCCCATTCTGAGGGTTGTCTTTTTGTCTTGTGTATGGTTTCCTTTGCTGTGCAAAAGCTTTGAAGTTTCATTGGGTCCCATTTGTTTATTTTTGTTTTTATTTCCTTTTCTCTAGGAGGGGGGTCAAAAAGGATCTTGCTGTGATTTATGTCATAGAGTGTTCTGCCTATGTTTTCCTCTAAGAGTTTGATAGTGTCTGGCCTTACATTTAAGTCTTTAATCCATTTTGAGTTTATTTTTGTGTATGGTGTTAGGAAGTGTTCTAATTTCATTCTTTTACATGTAGCTGTCCAGTTTTCCCAGCACCACTTATTGAAGAAGGTGTCTTTTCTCCACTGTATATTCTTGCCTTCTTTATCAAAGATAAGGTGACCATATGTGCGTGGGTTTATCTCTGGGCTTTCTATCCTGTTCCATTGATCTATCTTTCTGTTTTTGTGCCAGTACCATACTGTATTTATTACTATAGCTTTGTAGTATAGTCTGAAGACAGGTAACCTGATTTCTCCAGCTCCATTTTTCATTCTCAAGATTGCTTTGGCTATTTGGGGTCTTTGTGGTTCCATACAAATTGTGAAATTTTTTGTTCTAGTTCTGTGAAAAATGCCATTGGTAGTTTGTTAAGGATTGCATCGAATCTATAGATTGCTTTGGGTAGTATAATCATTTTCACAATGTTGATTCTTCCAAGCCAAGCACATGGTATATCTCTCCATCTGTTTGTATCATCTTTAATTTCTTTCATCAGTGTCTTACAGTTTTCTGCATACAGGTCTGTTGTCTCTTTCGGTAAGTTTATTCCTAGATATTTTACTCTTTTTGTTGCAATGCTAAATGGGAGTGTTTCCTTAATTTGTCTTTCAGATGTTTCATTATTAGTGTATAGGAATGCAAGAGATTTCTGTGCATTAATTTTGTATCCTGCTACTTTACCAAACTCATTGATTAGCCCTAGTAGTTTTCTGGTAGCATCTTTAGGATTCTCTCTATCATGTCATCTGCAAACAGTGACAGCTTTACTTCTTGTTTTCCGATTTGGATTCCTTTTATTTCTTTATCTTCTCTGATTGCTGTGGCTAAAACTTCCAAAACTAAGTTGAATAATAGTGGTGAGAATGGGCAGCCTTGTCTTGTACCTGATCTTAGTGGAAATGGTTTCAGTTTTTCACCATTGAGAACGAGGTTGGCTGTGGGTTTGTCATATATGGCATTTATTATGTTGCGGTAAGTTCCCTCTATGCCTACTTTCCGGAGGGTTTTTACCATAAATTGGTGTTGAATTTTGTCAAAAGCTTTTTCTGCATCTATTGAGATGATATGTCATATATTTTTTCTCCTTCAATTTGTTAATATGGTTTATCACATTGATTCATTTGTGTATATTGAAGAATCCTTGCATTCCTGGGATAAACCCCACTTGATCATGGTGTATGATCCTTTAAATGTGCTGTTAGATTCTGTTTGCTAGTATTTTGTTGAGGATTTTTGCATTTATATTCATCAGTAATATTGGCCTGTAGTTTTCTTCCTTTATGACATCTTTGTCTGGTTTTGGTATCAGAGTGATGGTGGCCTTGTCGAATGAGTTTGGGAGTGTTTCTCCCTCTGCTATATTTTGGAAGAGTTTGAGAAGGATAGGTGTTAGCTCTTCTCTAAACGTTTGATGGAATTCGCCTGTGAAGCCGTCTGGTCCTGGGCATTTGTTTGTTGGAACATTTTTAATCACAGTTTCAATTTCAGTGCTTGTGAGTGGTCTGTTTATATTTTCTATTTCTTCCTGGTTCAGTGACGGAAGGTTGTGCTTTTCTAAGAATTTGTCCATTTCTTCCAGGTTGTCCATTTTATTGGCATATAGTTGCTTGTAGTAATCTCTCATGATTCTTTATATTTCTGCAGTGTCAGTTGTTACTTCTCCTTTTTCATTACTGATTCTGTTGATTTGAGTCTTCTCCCTTTTATTCTTGATGAGTCTGGCTAATGGTTTATCAATTTAGTTTATCTTCACAAAGAACCAGGTTTTAGTTTTATCGATCTTTGCTATCGTTTCCTTCATTTCTTTTTCATTTGTTTCTGATCTGATCTTTATGATTTCTTTCCTTCTGCTAACTTTGGGGTTTTTTTTGTTCTTCTTTCTCTAATTGCTTTAGGTGTAAGGTTAGGTTGTTTATTTGAGATGTTTCTTGTTTCTTCAGGTAGAATTGTATTGCTATAAAATTCCCTCTTGAAACTGCTGTTGCTGCATCCCGTAGGTTTTGAGTCATCATGTTTACATTGTCATTTGTTTCTAGGTATTTTTTGATTTCCTCTTTGATTTTTTCAGTGATCTCTGTGTTATTAAGTAGTGTATTGTTTAGCCTCCATGTGTTTGTATTTTTTTATAGCTTTTTTCCTGTAATTGATATCTAGTTTCATAGTGTTGTGTTTGGAAAAGGTACTTGATACGATTTCAGCTTTCTTAAATTTACCAAGGCTTGATTTGTTACCCAAGATATGATGTATCCTGGAAAATGTTCCATGAGCACTTGAGAAGAAAGTGTATTCTGTTGTTTTTGGATGGAATGTCCTATAAATATCAATTAAGTCCACGTTGTTTAATGTATCATTTAAAGCTTGTGTTTCCTTATTTATTTTCATTTTGGATGATCTGTCCATTGGTGTAAGTGAGGTGTTAAAGTCCCCCACTATTATTTTGTTACTGTCGATTTCCTCTCTTATAGCTGTTAGCAGTTGCCTTATGTATTGAGGTGCTCCTATGTTGGGTGCATAAATATTTACAGTTGTTATATCTTCTTCTTGGATTGATCCCTTGATCATTATGTCATGTCCTTCTTTGTCTCTTGTAATAGTCTTTATTTTAAAGTCTACGAGAATTGCTACTTCAGCTTTCTTTTGATTTCTATTTGCATGGAATATCTTTTTCCATTTCCTCACTTTCAGTCTGTATGTGTCTGAGGTGGGTCTGAAGTGGGTCTCTTATAGGCAGCATATATATGACTCTCAGTTTTGTATCCATTCAGCCAGTCTGTGTCTTTTGGTGGGAGCATTTAATCCATTTACATTTAAGGTAATTATCGATATGTATGTTCCTATTACCATTTTCTTACCTCTTTTGGATTTGTTTTTGTAGGTCTTTTCCTTCTCTTGTGTTTCCTGCCTAGAGAAGTTCCTTTAGCATTTGTTGTAAAGCTGGTTTGGTGGTGCTGAATTCCCTTAGCTTTTGCTTGTATGTAAAGGTTTTAATTTCTCCATCGAATCTGAATGAGATCCTTGCTGGGTAGAGTAATCTTAATTGTAGGTTTTTCCCTTTCATCACTTTAAATATGTCCTGACACTCCCTTCTGGCTTGCAGAGTTTCTGCTGAAAGATTAGCTGTTAACCTTATGGGGATTCCGTTATGTTATTTGTTGTTTTTCCCTTGGTGCTTTTAGTATTTTTTCTTTGTATTTAATTTTTGATAGTTTGATTAATATGTGTCTTGGCGTGTCTCTCCTTAGATTTATCCTGTATGGGACTCTCTTTATTTCCTGGACTTGATTGACTATTTCCTTTCCCATATTAGGGAAGTTTTCAACTATAATCTCTTCAAATATTTTCTCAGTCCCTCTCTTTTTCTCTTCTTCTTCTGGGACCCCTATAATTCGAATGTTGATGCGTTTAATGTTGTCCCAGAGGTCTCTGAGACTGTCCTCAGTTCTTTTCATTCTTTTTTCTTTATTCTTCTCTGCAGTAGTTATTTCCACTATTTTATGTTCCAGGTCACTTATCCGTTCTTCTGCCTCAGTTATTCTGCTATTGATGCCTTCTAGAGAATTTTTAATGTCATTTGTTGTGTTGTTCATCATTGTTTGTTTGTTCTTTAGTTCTTCTAGGTCCTTGTTAAACGTTTCCTGTATTTTCTCCATTCTGTTTCCAAGATTTTGGATCATCTTTACTATCTTTACTCTGAATTCTTTTTCAGGTAGGCTATCTATTTCCTCTTCATTTGTTTGGTCTGGTGGGGTTTTACCTTGCTCCTTCATCTGCTGTGTGTTTCTCTGTCTTCTCATTTTGCTTAACTTACTATGTTTAGGGTCCTCTTTTCTCAGGCTGCATGTCCATAGTTCCCTTTTTTTTTGGTGTCTGCCCCCAGTGGCTAAGGTTGGTTCAGTGGGTTGTGCAGGCTTCCTGGTGGAGGGGACTAGTGCCTATGTTCTGCTGGATGAGGCTGGTACTTGTCTTTCTGGTGGGCAGGACCGCATCCAGTGGTGTGTTTTGGGGTGTCTGTGACCTTATTATGATTTTAGGCAGCCTCTCTGCTAATGGGTGGGGTTGTGTTCCTGTCTTGCTAGTTGTTTGTCATGGGGTATCCAGCACTGTAGCTTGCTGGTCGTTGAGTGGAGCTGGGTCTTAGCTTTGAGATGGAGATCTCTGGGAGCGCTTTCACCGTTTGGTATTACATGGAGCTGGGAAGTCTCTTGTGGACCAATGTCCTGAACTCGGCTCTCCCACCTCAGAGGCACAGGCCTGACACCCAGCTGGAGCACACTCAGTCAGCGCCACGGCTGCTAGTGTTGGAGGGTCTCCTACAGAGGCGGGGGGTGGCTGTGGCTTACCGTGGGGACAAGAACACTGGCAGCAGAAGTTCTGGAAAGTGCTCCTTGGCATGAGCCCTCCCAGAGTCCGCCATTAGCCCTACCAAAACTCTGTCCTTTCTTATGGGCAGCTGATTGGCTCTGGAAATAACTTTCCCCAAATGAGGAGGGTGTTTCCTTTAGATGAGTTAGATGTTTTTAAAAAAAATACGTTGTGTATTTAATGAAATTCCTCCTTTGATCCAACCCATAAGCAAGATTTGTTGACTTTATAGCTCCAGAAACTATGTCACATCAGACCGTGTGTCTCTGTCTCTGATGCCACCATCTTAGTCTGGCTCTCATCTGCGCTAGGTCCTCCTGCTCAGACTCATGCCCCATCCCATCCACTCCCACAGCAGCCAGTGTCCTCATCTTACATTGTACAGGACCCCACCCTCCACATCACCCCCCTTCTTAGAGACCTGCAGTGAGAGAAGTTTGAATTCCCCTAATGCAATGCCCCTTCTGTGCCCCACTGTCCCCCACCCTCTGTTACTTTCTCTCCAGCCCTCTGCTGTTTCTTTCATAAAACCTTATAACAATTTATAAATAGTTCATTTGCTTATTTTTTTCTTGTGTCATCTTGCCTACCAGATTGTATGATTCATAAATTCAGGGATGTTTCTCTTTCTGTCTTGTTCATCTTTGTTTCTTAGTGGCAAGCTTAATGACTAGCACATGGTGGACTTTTTCCCCAGCATTTTTTAAATAAAAAATTTCAAACATACAGCACAGAGAATTTTATAATGAACACCTAAATACCTAACCCCTAGTTTCTACTGTACTTTCTTCATCACATATCTATCCCTCTCTCTATTCCTGTATCTACCCTCAACACATGGTTGACTTTTAATACATTTGTTGAATGAATGAGCAAATGAAGAATGTTACTCTTTTGGTCAATAGCCTGAAGCTATACATCCTGAGCTTCCTTGTTTCTGAGTGGAAAGAGGGTATGGGGAACTACGTCATGTTTCATCGGATGTGTATCTGCTCAGCTCTGTACCAGGCATTGGGCCAGAAACTGAGGATGCAGAAATAAGGACAAATTTCCTGCCTTCCAGAGGCACAGCCGCCACTAGCGAGAAGACCCAAATATGTTAGTGATAGAAGAAATAAGCAGAAAATGTTGACTAGCGATTTTTTTTTGCTTGTGTGACTTGTTAATAAAGACTGACCAGTCCTATCTTGATGTTCAAACTGCCTGATTTCTTGGCCTTTCGTGTTTTTTGTTGCACAAGTAGACAAAAGCGATTGTTTACTTGGCCAATGCCAGTGAAGGAATATTTTATGATTCCTAGTTTAGTGAGTGACAAATGCAAGCCCATTTGAACCGTGAAACTCTTAGCTTAAGTTTTTTTTAAAAGTTCTGTACATACCATTGAAATATATAAATAATAGAAGCAAAAGAAAAGCATATAAATGTTCCTAATCTAGGCTAACTATGGTCAAGGTAAAGAGCATCTCTGCTTAGTCTAGAAAATAGACAGAGCAGAGCAGGTAGAGCTTTCTTCCCTTCTGCATGCAGATAGTTTTTTCTAAACTCTGATTATATTTTTTGGACCCTGTGTTTATTTTGATCGCTTAGAGGAAATGCTTACCTTTGAAGCGACATCCTAGGGCAGTGCTTTGCAATATCCTTTATTAAGCTTTACTGTGTCTATTCACATTTATAATATTTTGATTCTTATTTTAGAAGGATTTTTAGAAGGTCAGTGTAGTATCTTTGTGATTGAATTCCAAGAGTACTTAGCAGGGGTCCATGTATATAAGGGTGTTGAATCATTGTGAACTGGGAATGCATTCAAGTACAAGCTTAACTGAGAATCCTCTGTTAAATATTTAAAAGTGAAGCATTCTTTTAAAAGGGGCCTATGGGCCTGGACAGCATAGAAATGGGTGAACACAGCACCGCTAAGCCGCAGAAGCAGAGCTGGGACCTGAGCTTATTCCTCCAACCTTGGCTGTCTCCTCAGCCCCTCACCCCTTTTATTGATGGCGTTCTGCTTTCTAACACGTTTGGGATCCCCAGCCTATTAACTTTCACTTGCTCACATTGTCCTTCCATGGGCTTCCATGTGGCAAATATTTCAGGGCCCAGTGTGGTCCTGACCTGGATTTGCTTCCTGGCTTTGCCACTAGTAGTTAAAGGACCTCGAACAAGAAGTGTACTTTTTCCAAGTTCTAGGTCCCTTACCTGTAACTGGGAGACCTTAAAACCTACTTCAACATGTAAAACATGTCCACCATGGAGAAGACTCTTGATAAATATATCAATAGTTTTACCCTACCATCTTAAGATCAGTTACCACCTTGGATCACTAAGAAATGATGTTTGCAGAGAAATATGGATGTAAGCACCTACCTAGATATTTAGTGCAATAGGAGAAAGAAGCAAATCTGAAGGTGGATATTTTATTTATAAAATTAAACCTAATTTATTTTGCAAAAATCAACACATACATGTTCAGACCTGGTTTATCTTCAAAACACGTGTTTTTGTTTTTTTAACAAACATGCAAGCTAATTTGGCATGCCAAACATTTTTCTCTTTAGCTCTCCTTGGAAAATTTTTTTTTCATAACACAAACAAGGGTGCAAATATTGTCCAAAAACTATTTACATTTTTACCCTCCAGAATTACTAACATTAAGATTTATTGAGAGGAAAGAAAAACTGCAAGGTTTTGCCTTTGGCATTCACATTTGATTCAGCAGTATAATTAAAAACTTGTATTTGTTTTTAAGATAAACACTTTGAAGGAAATTTAATAAATCTTGGTTTTGCTCTGCAAAGGAGCCACTGTATCAAAACATTTAACTGGAGCTGTCAAGTTCCTGCTGGTAGAATATTACTTCCAGCCTATTTATTAGCTTTTCTTCCTGTAGCCCAATATATGATTCCCCCCACCCCACCCCTCCACTGAGTGAAAGCACAGAAAGGATGCAATTTCTTGTCTCTTTTCCCCCAGCATCATGCAAGGCAAGGCAGCATCACAAGTCACAGTATCTGAATTTACTTTGATTGTATATTTTTTCTTACACTTAAAATGATTTTGTATTATAATACTTACTGGGTCATCTAAAATCAACATTGTTGATTTTAAACTGTTATAAAGCCATACTTTTAGAGACATTTGAAACAATTCATGAACCATGTCTGAAAGGAGATAATTACCTTCAACCTATTCTTTTGTGCTTGAAGTAAAAGAATTTTAGGTATCAGCAGGTTACTAGAAAATAAGACTTTAGGGGGTCTATATAATTTATTCAGATCTTTTTGTATATTGTAAACAAGGATAAGATACTTTTGACGGTAGTGTATGAACAATTTTTTAAAAAATATATCCTTATCCTTCACTATAGAATAGGTATCAAGAGAGCATTTTAAATATGATTCTGATAGGTCTCTTATGAGCCTACTTCCCAGAAAAAGTTGATATGAAATTTCCCAATTAAAAACAAAATCTAAAGTCATAGATTTAAGCTGAGAGAATATGGTATGTGAGGTAAGGTCATTGTGTTATCTATGGTCTGATGCACAAATGTAGCACGTACAAAAGAACCTAAAGAGACATCTATCTCAAATTTCAGGCAGGATATAAGAGTGCATAGAGAGGAGAGAGCTTTTCAGGTGAGACAGTGAAAGAAGCTACAGTATTCACCTAAATTAATACATTGTAAGCAACGTACACATATGTAATGCCAGTTCACAGTATACAAACAAGATCAATTAGAAATTGTACTGTGATAGCCACACATTTTGGAGAAAAATTCCCAAGCCAGGCGAATGTGGATTGGGATAAAAACATAGGCGGTGTATACCACCATAGCAAAAATGGTTAGTAAGATGGTATTGAACATGGATCGCTCCCAGGGCTCCAAGACAGCACAGCAGCTAATGATTTGGTATTGATAGTAGAGCCAGGAGAAATAGTCCTTCACACGTTTGAAATCCATGGCTGGTTCCTTCAAGCTGCAGAAAGTCTGTCCTGTTAAAAAAGGTAACAGATTAGAAGAAAAAAAAAAATAAGGCACTAAACACAGAATCTTCTGATATTTTCATGATCTCAGCATGTCAAAAATTTTCAAAGAATGTTAATGATCATTGAGTGAATTACTAATAGGAATATTATATGGAAATAATAACAACATATTAATCATAGGAATTAATAATATTGCCATTACTACTAATAATTACTACTAGAATGAATAGCAATAATATTATTAACAGTGACATCTAAAAATAATTGCTAGTAATAACTCTAGTGATAATAATATCTACAGTTGAGTCTAACCACATTTTCTTTAGCCCTGTACATTTAGAGAGATAAACGTGAGTTTTCTATTTCCTACAGCATATATTCTGGTAGAAGATTAAAGAATAGTGTGCAGAGAAGAGTTAATATAGCAAACCTGAGGCTGCTATTTTTAGAAGGGTCCTTGGCTGGCATCTGGGAACTTGGCTTTTGGAATGTTCTTTCTGTTCCCTAATGGATAAGGATGATTCACTATGCCTAGACTGTGCAAACACTGTAATTTATGGTGAATACCTGCTTTATTCTGGGAGTCTGGAATTTTTGTAATTGCCAGGCAAAGAGTGTCCATGTGAGCAGCCCCAATAAAAACCTTGGTGCTGAGTCTCTAATGGGCTTCCCTGAGCAGAAACATTGACATGTATCACTGCACTTTTTGCTGGTAAAGAAAGAAGCACACTTGGTGTGTCCACTCATGGGAGGAAGAGAACATCTGAAGCCTATAAATGGATTTCTTCAGACTCCAACCGTGTCTGTCTTCCTGACTGATCCTGTTGTATATCTTTTTGCTATAATAAACCTTAGCTGTGAGTGCGAATATATGTTGAGTCCTATGAGTCTTTCTAGTGAGGCACTGGACATATAGATGGTCTTAGGACCTCTGAAACAAAGGTGAAGCCCAAAGTGTACCTTTGGGTGGTCATTTGGTTTTTGGGTAGAGAACTTATGAAAACCATATAAAAATGTTTTGTTGGCCCTCAGATAGGATCACAGTTAAAACTATGTGGAAAACCTCCTAGAAGGAAGGGCATCTATCATTTCTTTTTTTTTTTTGATATACCAATTTTTTTTTTTTTTTTTTTTTTGCGGTACGCGGGCCTCTCACTGTTGTGGCCTCTCCCGTTGCGGAGCACAGGCTCTGGACGCGCAGGCTCAGCGGCCATGGCTCACGGGCCCAGCCGCTCCGCGGCATGTGGGATCTTCCCAGACCGGGTCACGAACCTGTGTCCCCTGCATCGGCAGGCGGACTCAACCACTGCACCACCAGGGAAGCCCCATATACCAATTTTTATTTATTCATTCATTTCTTAAAGATTCTTGGGAAGGTTTTGCAGACAGAGACATGGTGGGTGTCCTTGGGGAGACAAGCTGACCTGTACCTATTGTGCTTACTCCTAGGAGTATCATGGTGCTACATCATCTAAGTCCACCTTGATAACTTTTATTATTCAAATCACAGTTAAATATTTTTGAAGATCATTCCTGTGTTCTGACCTGAATGTATCTCTCTTTTATTTGATTCTCTTTTGAGTAAAAGCAAGATGTTTTTGCTCCATAAGACCGTGGACTCAGGCTATGGGGAGACTCTCATGATCCTAATGCCTGGCACAAAGACTGTCATCAGTAAATACTTGCTGAACAAATGAGTAAATGAATGAATGACAAGTAACCAACTCAAAAAAATAATTATAGATGACTCACAGTCCTAACCTAAGTGGGATACGGTAGGCTATTGCTGACTTTCAGTAACTTGGCTTTGATAGTAAGGAACCCTTTCTGACAAGGAAAATTTCCACAAAAACTTAAAGTGGGAAAGTCTCTGTGTTTCCAGGTCATGATTATTTGTAATAATGGCCAGAGTAATCCAAATAAGTAGATAATACCTTTACTTAGTCTCCTAGAAGCCAGAGTGGAGACGAAGTAATTGGATTTGAATGGTTTGTCCTGGCAGGTGGACTTCAGTGAGAAGTTACCTCCAATGTTCTTTTTCACTCCTAACTCTGGTTGCAGAGAAAGAGCAAAGGTCAAAGGTTTAAGAGAAAATGAGTGACAGAAGAAGTGATAATTTCAGTGAACAATACTATCCAAGCAACCAAGACTTCCCACTGATAGGCTGAAAGAGAGAAATTAGGAGGTATCCCTATTTGAGCTTTTAGGCTGTCCCATGAGAAAACTGTATATTTCAAACTAAATTTAATTTTTAAAAATCTTATTGATGGATACCTACACTTGCTCCTCTTCATTACCTAGACAGAGTTTGGGGTGACGCCAGGTAACTGATCAGGAGTGTGAGAGTCCATTCACCAGGTATGAAGTTCCAGACTGTGCTGGGTGAAGGTGGGAGAATGATGGCTCAGACAGGCCCAGACCCACCTCTTAGAAAGCTTGGTCCAGTTGGGAAGACAGGTAGCAATCAAATAATGTATACAAATATATAATTATCTACTGTATTATGCCCTAAAGGGCAAGAGCAATGTATAAGGGGCTGTGGGAAACCTAATCCAGTCTGAGTATGTCTCTGGGGAAGAGATATTTGAGATAAAATCCAGGAGATGATTGTGAATCTAACAGATAAAATGAGTAGTCAGATGGGGAGAATGGACAAGACATAGGGATCAACTTGTGTTTGTGCAAAGGTTAGGGGTGGGAAGGAGCTTGATAGGCGGTCAAGGGAATGACCAGAGTGAGGCCAAGTACCCTAGGGCCTTAGCTGAGTGGGCAAAGTATTTTGTCTTGATCCTATGAGTAAGGGGCTCCAAAGGTTTTTAACAGGGGAATGCTGTGGTGGGTTTGAGAGGATGAGCCTTTAAGATCATATGGACGTGTTGCCTTCCCTGCATTCTAAAGCCAAACTGAAATGATTTTGAATACCAATCATTTCAGTAAATCTATGCCTCTGCTGTCTCATGGGCGTTACTCATTCAGAATCAACCATATACTGAAAATCTGTTTAAATATTCTTAATATTCTTTTTACTTTTATAAATGAGATAAATTACTCATTTAGAAACATCATTGACTTCTCTCTATATTTTAGCTTTTAAAAATTTACTAATTAACTGCCTGCCTATTGCTTTCTCTTCAAAAATTAAATTTCTTGCTTGAGCAGCCCCAGTGGATACCTTGACTGCATCCTTGTGAGGGACCCTGAGCCAGAGACCCTAAGCTAAGTTGTGCCCAGATTTCTGAGCCATAGAAACCGTGAGGTGGTCAGCGTTCACTGTGTTAAGCTGTACAAGTCAGTCAGTCAGTCAAGGAGATGACAGTTCTAAAGCAGACCAACATGCATTACACCAGAGCTGGATACCTGGTAAGAACTTGGTCACATGTTGCTAACAATTTAAAGAATTAAGATTAAAAATTTTTTTTCTTGCCCATTTCTACAGTACGCTGGATCATTTCCCAGCCCTCTCAGTAGTCAGCTCTGACATGTAAAAAGTACTTTATTGTCACATCTCACTTCAGTCTCAAGTAAAAGAGTCAATAAAAAGCATTGATATCCCCCTTTTCTTTGATTCTTTTTCCCCTTATTAATGAAAAGCAATTTTAAAGATTACCTATTCATTGTTTCTCATGAAAAGGTGAGAAGAGAGCTGGTTATTATTGGTAAATCATCTGCTACAACCTATTGTTAGAATATGCACTATACTGAGGTTCTGGATTTGCTTCAGTTATATGTTTTACTTCCTTCTGAGTCCATTTTGAAGTCTCCTGTGGCAGGAGTCCCCAACCCCTGGGCCGTGGGCCACTACTGGTCTGTGGCCTTTTAGGAACCAGGCCGCACAGCAGGAGGTGAGCAGCAGGCAAGCGAGTGAAGCTTCATCTGCCGCTCCCCATTGCTCCCCACCGCTCCCCAATGTCACATTACTGCCTGAACCATCCCCCACCCCACCCCCACCCCCGGGAAAAATTGTCTTCCATGAAACCGGTCCCTGGTGCCACAAAGGTTGGGGACTACTATCCTATGGGACAACATGGAAGATTTAAGACAACCACTTTAGACAATTTAAGATGAGTAATGTGGGAAGGAGAATTCACTCATTCATTAAATAAGGGTATTTTGAGTACTACTATGTGGTTTTCTCTTAGTAGTAACAGCCTCAGAAGGAATCTGTTCCAAAATGGCATTGCAGACAGGAGATGCTCTTCTAGGCAGCAGCAAACTGGACCATGTAACAAACATGCAGTGACGAGGGGCCAGGAATTAGCACTAAGTAGGGGGAAAGGGCATGGAAAAATGCTAAGGAGGAAGCTAGGAAAAGAGGCTGAATTTGAGAAATAAGATGACAAAAATGGCATGAAATTAATTATTCACAGGTAACCTAGAGCTAGATGACAGCAAACAAATTAATGTCTTAATCTTTCACAATCAAATGTGAAATTAACTTGCCCTTAAAGACCTGATGGCATATCCCAGTAAAGCTAAACAAGAGACTTAAAATGCTTACTTTATTCAAGCACACCACACTTCTCCTTATTTTTAATTATATGTTTTTTAAAAGGTGATTTCCCGTATACGGAAAAGAGGGAGGAAGTAGTTTGTTTCTTCTCCTACTCCTCCTCCTCCTTCTTTTAATTTTTTCTCTAAACTTGGTGATTTTTAAAACCCTCTTAAATCTTTAATGAGGTTGTGCATTCAAAGTTGACACTGCCTAAGCACATTGTGGTATGTCTTCAGTGGTACAGTGGCCTGGATGGGCTTGACTCTTTTTTTTTTTTGGGCTTGACTCTTAACAGCTGAAGCTGTGTGGTGATGCCTTCAGGTGACTGGGGAGGGTTGTGAGCCCCTGTGGGACACAAAGCGGGTGAAGCTCTCTGTAAAAAGTGGGGGTGAGGCAAGGGCCAGCACTGTTACCTGGAAGGATGGATACTGAGGCCTGAGGAAAGGCTTTTTCTGGGTCATTGTTTGTTTGCTTGTTTGTTTTTTAATGTTCCTTTTTTTCTATTGATGTATAGTTAACTTACAATGTTGTGTTAGTTTCAGGTGTACCGCACGATGATTCAAGTTATATGTGTGTGTGTGTGTGTGTATTCTTTTTTAGATTCTTTTCTCTTATAGGTTATTACAAAATATTGAAAATATTGAATACTGTACTATACAGTAGGTCCTTGTTGGGTATCCGTTTTACATATATAGTAGTGTGTATATGTTAATCCCAACCTCCTAATTTATCCCTCCCCATCCCCTTTCCCCTTTGGTAACCATAAGTGTGGTATATATATATATATATATATATATATATATATATACCACAACCAAACTATATATACAATGGAATGTTACTCAGCCATAAAAAAGAATGAAATAATGCCATTTGCAGCAACATGGATGGACCTAGAGATCATCATACTAAGTGAAGTAAGTCAGACAGACAAACATCATATGTCACTTATGTGGAATCTAACAAAAGGATACAAATGAACTTATTTGCAAAACAGAAATAGACCCACAGACATGGGCCATTGTTTTAAAAACAGGATAACATCTCCTTCTTCAGGAGGATCCATGTAGCACCACATTCTAAGATGCTTAATGGACTTGATTTATCAGGGTTTCTCTTGTAATAATAACAGAAACAATTTCTGTTTTCATAGGATTATCTGTAGCTTAGAAAGTGCTTTTTATTGCATTTTCATAATCGGTTTGGGACTAAGGACAGGCATTGGTTCAAGTTCTGACTTCTCCACTTGCTGAGTATGTGACCTTGGCCCAGTTACTTAAGTGTTCTGGGCCTCAAGTTCCTCATCTGTAAATGGAAATAATAATCCTTTATGTTTAAGGTTGCTGTGAGGATTAGCAAAAATGCAAGCAAAGCATCAATTAAAGGGATTTGTATATGGAGGAAATACATAGATAGGAAGATGGAATCTAACTGGTGAAAGGCTTTCCCTCTCCACCACTTCCTTTTATTTATTAAAAATAATTATTACCATGCTGGTAATCGCACCAGGAACTGGAGATACCATGGTGACTGAGACAGTCAGGGCCATTGCCCCCAAGGATTATCATTCAGCTGGATATATTCCACAAGTATATATTTTAGACAATATTTACCACATGTATTAGGTAGCTAAAGTGGAATCCTAGAATATTAGCAGCTGGATGGACTGTAGAATCCCCTAGACCCAATCACTCATTTTAAAGAAAAGTACCAAGACTATGAGGCTAACATTAAATTGATATTAAATTGGTTGACATCAAATTGGTTTGTCAAACTGAATTAAAGTGACTGGACTATTCCAGGTGGTGAATACCCTGTGTTTCGTGAATTGACATTGGATGAAAGAAGCAAAAATTCCAATGGAGGTTTTCTGTGGTCTTCAAAGTTGATCAAGGACATTGAAATCAAGTGTGTAGGTATCTGGAAGACTTCAGCCTCACCCTCTCTGTTTCCCCAGGCTCTACTCTTCTCTTACTCAAGACTCTTTCCTGAAATCCCACTGTTCAGCTTCTCCTCTAGTAAAATGAAGGTCTGGCAAAGTCTTCATTTATTGCAAGTATTACTGGGAACTGGCAAAGGCTAAGGTTCTTGTTAGTAGTGTACAACTTAGCATGGATAAAAGACCCGAATAAGAGTTTTGCCAGGTTGGGGGAGAAACGGGGGAAGGAAGAGATTATTAGAGAAGGATTATGAGAGTCTTGGGAACCAGAAAGAGAGAGAGTGATTTCTAAAGGGAACCCAGTGAATGGATGGGGGACACTGATAGTAGAAAACAGTGAGGACTTGGAATTCCCCTAAGAAGGTATCTCATAATTGATTGGAGAGTAAGTGGCTATTTTTTATTTCTGAATGTCACTGAATGTATTTTTCTCTCACTAGATTTGTGTACAGTGGGGAAAAGTAAAGTTTAATCTCCTCTCTCACAATGAGAAGGTGAATTCCGGGGACTTGTGATCCACATTACTCAGGGGCAAGCCTTTCTTCTGGCCTGAACAGAGAAGAAGGGTAGAATAAATAGAGCAATAAAAAAACCCACATGCTCTCATGAACCCATGTATATGAGTCATGAAATGAGAACGCTGTAAAAGGGAACGTGCGGGGCGGTGGCGAAAGTAGAGACTGGGCTTGCTCAGGAGGCTTTTTGGTTTTGGTTCTCTCCATGGGAACAGGAGTGGTACAAGGTTAGGCAACCACAATGAAAGATGAGTAGCAGAGAATTTGTCAGGGTGGCGTTTTCCTTGGGAATACTGCAAACGACTTCATCCTGCAGCCCTCCTCTGCCTAAAGAAAGTACTCCAAATTATTGGATTTTCTAAGGAAGGGATTTCCCTTTCTAAACATTAGCTAAAAATGAACCTTCCCTCCGGAGGAGGGGAAAAAGACTTAACACATTTTGGTTTAAATTTCCTTCTAAAATGTCAGAATCGGGGCTGAAGAGAAAAGTCAGAAGGATTTGCAACTGAATTTGGGTTAACTCCTTCTCAACTTATTTTGGAATTCTACGTCAATCACCCAGCTTTTTTTGTGCTTCATATTTGGAACTTGAAAACCTGAGAAGGGGAAAAAGTATCCTGCCTGCTGCTGCAGAGAGAGATGCTGTATCTAAAAAGAGACTGTGTCTGTACTCGGAAGTAGCTTTCTTTGGAAAGAACTCAATAGATTTACTCAAGTTCAAGGCTTCCTTTAATTAAGTAATTCATTTAAAGAAGGAGCAGAGTGATGTCCTTCCAAACAGTACAGTGTGAAAAAGGGTGATAAAAACGAGTAAATTTACAATGGAGGAGACTGATAAGCGCTACCTCAGCCAGCTGATCAGGGCCACTGTCAACAGTGATAACTCATGTTGGTAGTATGTATCCATGATATGATGGCATGAAAATGGCACTTTACTTCTTTGGTCTTCCTCCCCCAAACCCACAACCTCAGTCTAATAATGAGAAAAAACATCAGACAAATTTTAACAGAAGAGCATCTTAAAAAATACCTGACCTTAAATTCTCCTAGTACCTAAAACTCTCAAGATCATCAGAAACAAGCAAAGTATGAAAAATTGTCACAGCCCAAAGGAGCCTAAGGAAACATGACCATTAAATGTAATGTGTAATGGATGGAATCCTGAAACAGAAAAAGGATTTTAGGTAAAAACTAAGTAAATTTGAGTAATGTATTGGCTTTAATAATAGCATACCAACGTTGGCTCATTAACTGTAACATGTGTCATACTAATGTAAGATGTTAATAGCAGAAACTGGGTGCAGGGTATATGGTAATTTGCTGTATTATCACCTCAATTTTTTCATAAGTCTAAAAATGTTCTAAACAATAAAGTCTATTAAAATTTTTTGAAGGCAAAAAAATAATTAGGAAAGTCTTGAAAGGTCCAGAGTTACCCTTATTCCAAACTCCAATGAACTTTGCTTATGCTGTTCTGCCTTTCTGCAAAACTCTTCCTCATAACTTTGAACATAATTAAATAATAGACTTCCATAAAGGACTGGCTTTCAAATATTTTCAAACACAATAGAGATGAAAAGTACATTTTACTTTTGATCCAGGGTACATACACATACACATACACATACATATATACCCATATAACTGAAATAAACATCTCTCAAAATAATACTCTGCATGTTGATATCTTATTTCTTATTCCATTCAGTTTCATTCTGCTGTGTTCTATGTTATTGTCTTCATTCATTACAAAATACCAATCGTGAGCTACCATATCGATTTCTTAACCCACCAATTGCAACCTGCAGTTGGAAAAACCCTCCTTTAAGGCTTAGCTCAACTGCTAGCTTCTCCAAGATGTCTCTGCATTGTCCAGTTTGGCAGACACTAGTTACATGTGGCAATTTAAATTTTTTGTGCTCATTAGCCACATGTGGCTGTGGCTACCATATTGGACAGCACAGATATAGAATATTTCCATCACTGCAGAAAATTTTATTGGGCAGTGCTGTGGACTCTCTCCATCTCTCACTTGGACTAATGAAATAGCCTACCAATTTATCTCCTTTTCACCTTACAATCTTCCATGCTGCTGTTGCAATTAATTTTCTAAAATTATAGATTTATTTTTCTGCTTGAAATACTTCAGTGGCTCTCCATTTCCTATGAAATGAAACATTCATGTAAGGCCTTTCACAGTTTGATCCCTCCACCTCTCCTGCATCATCTCTGAACTCTCCTGCTAAATGCCATTCACTCTTAAGCTTCCATGTTTTAGTTCATCCTCTTTTCTTTTCTAGAAATATTTTGGTGCCCCTCTTCTTTTAGATAAAATCCTATTTATTCTCAAGACGTAGCTTCTATGTTCTCTTTTCTATGAAACATTCTCAGGTCAGGAAGACCACCCTTCCAAGGAATGTATATTGCTTTCTTTTATGGGTTACCATTGTAGCTTTTATACTGTATTATAATTAGCCATGTACAGTGTTTCCCCATTAGACTATGAGGTCTTTGAATACTGGGAATATGCCATGGTCATCTCTATATCCCCAGTGCCTGGAATGTGGGATACTTATACACTGGCTGGTTGGCTGACTGAATTGTAAGGCTGTAGAAGGTAGGGACCACACTTGTACTTATTTAATATTCCCATAGCACAATGTGGGGTACATAAAAGGTACTTATGAATTCTCATTTTCTGCTTTCAGGCAATAAGTTTTAGACAGATTGTTTTCTAAGTACTGTCAAATTCAGTACAATCTGTTTTTTTGTAGGATGAAAGGGAGCTGGTACTGATAGGACAAATACTTTTAAAGTTTCCAATACTGTTGAAAGTTCATGGACTCTGTGGGGGAATTAAAAAGCACTTCTATAGTGGTTTTAAATCCCATTAAAATGGCTTTTTACAAGGGCTTACTCTAGGTGAGTAAAAATTTAAGATTGGTAGAAAAGTGGTTCTAATGGAAAAAAATCCCAGGATGAGAACATCTGGAGACCTGAATTCTATTACAGCTTTTTTTCCTCTTCATCTTTTCTTCTCTTCATCTTTTTTCTCTTTATTTCTCTTCATTCATTCATTCATTTTACTTTGTGTCCTTGGGCAAGTTCCAAAGTCTTTCTGGGTCACAGCTTCTCTGTGTAAAATGAAGATAATTGATAATTGCTTCTAAGTCTGTCTCAGTGATATGGTAAGGAAAGTGGGGATAGTTTGTGAGCTCTTTAGAAATATTTGTAAGAGTCATAATGATAGTAATAGTAGTGTTTGTTGTTGTTCCTTGTGGATTGGTACAACTTTAAACTACTTGCAAGATTTTATTATGGAGTCAAAGAGTCTTCATAGAATATTCTATAACAGTTACCTCAACAATGGAGTGCTTTGGATATTTTACAGGGAAAAAAAAACCCCTCAGCCCTTATTTGTTTGCTGAATGAACTTCCTGGTACATTGAGTAATAATAACAAAACAACACATGCATATAACCATTAACACAAGCCACTATTTGAAAGATATTGCAATCTTTACACAAATCTTTAAATGTGTATTGGGCAGGGCCACCACATTCCATTATGTGGGCTGTGCACTGCACAAACTTGTGTCATGGTTCTTGGAGACCTGATCACAAACTGCTTCTTTATGTAAACACAATTTGATTCACAAAGATACAAATTTGTATGATTAAAGGAAAAACCTCACATCGTGTCTATGTACAAATCAGACACACAATAGTTTATTGGCTTCCCAGTTTCCAAATGTCTTGCTCTAAGTTTTCTGTGGGTGACTGTAATGTTTTCTGTCTCACAGAAGGTTCTATTCTTGCTTAACATTTTCCAGGGAATTTCCTTGTCATCTTAGACTACTCTCCAGTCACCCTTTGGCAAGCAATTCTTCATGCTGATACTGAGGTGAATATTGGAAGTCAGACCAGAAGTGATGGACTTGAAGTCCAAGTCTTTAGAGGGAGCTAAAAGAACCAGCTTAAAGGTTTGTGATAAATCAAAGCCAGAGAAGCAAATCAAACAACCATAGGGCAATTAAGGAACTTTCTTTATACATTCATGAATTGCTTGCACAATTTATAGACTCCTCAGAGAGGAAAAAACAAATAATTGTAAGTCAAAGCATGCTTCTGCTTTTAGGCAGCTAAGTTACTCAATGTTTTATAATCTTAGAAGTGAGTTACTGAAATAGTGTACTAAGAGGAAAAAGTCTCACCAACAATTTAGCCAAGTTGTTGGTATGGTGTTGGTTTGAGTAACACACAAGAGTAGAGTGTTTTTGTGGAGATCTGAACCAACCTGTTGGCCTCCAATTTCCATTAACACCAACAAAAGCAGAACAACAGAAAACATGTACTTCTAGTCCAACTAGCAGCTGAGGCCGCTGGGCATCACAGTGTGCGTTGAGTAACTGTAATTTCAAAGCAGTCCTGGTTGTTTGGCATTTTATGACAGACTCTAGAGGGATTTATGAATGAAGGACTTCTGGCTGGGAAAGGAAACTTGGAATTTGACTTTAACAGAAAATTTCATAATAGTTTAGGAAATACCAAATTCACGTTAGATCAATTTCAATGTTGTGTGGCTATCAAAAAGGAGATACATATAGTGAAATTAAAAATGAGAAGCACATAGGTTAATGCTGAGTAGATGTTATGAATAGGAAGAGAAACTTGTAATAGGAGAGGACATATCTTGCCTTTTTCCTGGTGTCCTGTCATTGACTCATATAAAAACAGGGCAAGGGGAATTCCCTGGTGGTCCAGTGGTTAGGACTCCGTGCTTTCACTGCCAAGGGCACGGGTTTAATCCTTGGTCGGGGAACTAAGATCCTACAAGCCAGGCAGCCCCCAAAAAAAAGAAACAGGAAAAGTATCCTTCTTTATTCCTGCCAATTTGGGAGTGGAGAGTAAGGCTTCCAGGTCAAGATTTTAACTGTATTGTCATTTCCTAGGATGAACCTCTTTATTACTATTTTATTTTTTTTAAAAAAAGAAAGAAAAACCCCATTATCCTAAGGAAAGAGGAAAGAATATAGCTTCTGAGTGGCTTTTTCCTTCTGTAGATATTGTTCCCAAGGGCTGCCAATTTGTTTTTAGAGGTAAAAAGTGAACAGAGTTGCAACACTAACAGTGGACTTAAAGATGTTAATAACTGTTTAAATAGGGGGATGTATGTATACATATAGCTGATTCACTTTTTTATACAGCAGAAACTAACACAACATTGTAAAGCAATTATACTCCAATAAAGATTAAAAAAAAATAGAAATGGAGAGAATAAAAGCAGACCAAAAGAAAAAGTCATTAAATGTATACACATGTTAAAGCGCCTTATTCAAGATAGCCAAAAGCAACCCAAATGTCCATTGGCAGATGAATGTATAAACAAAATATAGTATATACATGCAATGGAATATTATTTATCTTTTAAAAGTAAGGAAATTCTGACACATGCTACAACATGGATGAACCTTGAGAATGTTATCCCAAGTGAAATAAGCCAGTCCTAAAAAGACAAATGCTGTATGATTTCACTTATCTGAGGTATCTGGAGTAGTCATCTCATAGAAACAAAGTAGAATAGTGGTTACCAGGGGCTGGAGAAAGGGAGAAATTGGGAGTTGTTCATTGGATGTGAAATTTCAGTTTTGCAAGATGAAAACATTCTGGAGACTGGTTGCACAACAATGTGAATATGTTTAACACTACTGAGCTGTACACTTAAAAATGGCAAAGATGGTAAAATTTTATGTTATGTGTATTTTACCACAATTTAAGAATTTTAAATGTCAGTGAATAACTAAAAATTAAGAAGGACTGAAATTTAAAAATACAATTTAAAAATAGTCTGAACAATATTTTTTAAAAGTCATTAAAAGTCATTGAGAGTCTCAGGACTTCCCTGGTGGCTCAGTGGTTAAGAATCCGCCTGCCAATGCAGGAGACACGGGTTCGAGCCCTGGCGCAGGAAGATCCCACATGCCGTGGAGCAACTAAGCCCATGTGCCACAACTATTGAGCCCACGTGCCGCAACTACTGAAGCCCATGCATCTAGAGCCCATGCTCTCCACAAGAGAAGTCACTGCAATGAGAAGTCTGCTCACTGCAACGAAGAGTAGCCCCTGCTCGCCGCACCTAGAGAAAGCCCGCATGCACAGAAACAAAGACCCAACAAAGCCAAAAATAAATAAATAAATAAATTAAAAACAAAAAAAGTCATTGAGAGTCTCAATTTGTAGTGGGGCATTACTAGTCTAGCAAAATTTCTTGGATGTACCATCCAAAACTAAGTAAATGAATAACCCCAAAGGTCTTCAAATAATAATTGTGAGGTTCCAGTTGGGGTTCCCTTCTTCTTGGCTTTCATAAGAGGAAAATTGGAAACTGATGAACTACAAAGAACTTTCTGAGAGGAGTGTTGACCTGTTTAGGTTGATTCTTGGCATCAGTGAAATTCTCATAATTTAATTCCCTATAGTACTTGTGGGAATTAAAATTCTGTGATATGCTTGCCTCTTTTTGACAAGGATGTGAAATAAAGAGCTCATAAGATCCCCAAACCCAGAGTATTTAAAAGGGAGTAAGAGTGGAAAAGTGGCCAAATCGTTCAACTGAAACTACTTTTCTACTGTCATTACAAACCCCTTTCCTGGCAACAATGTGCCACGTACGTCATAACAGTTCTGCCTTTCTCTTTTCTTCCCCAGCTCTTTGCCATCAAAACTACACTTTGGTAAAGGAAATACCTGCTTACTGTTTGTTCCTAAGGACTCAATTTTCTTAGAAGCTAGAAGCCTGAGCACAAAAAAATCAAGATTTTGTCTCACCTCTGCCTATTGTCATTATATTTCATATGTCTTCAGAAATAGAAGACTTTTTTTCCCAAGGAAGAGTTTGAGGGCAAGGAAGGTGAGTTACTGCAATACTGATTTGTCAGTTACTGCAATACTGATTTGTCTCATACCTGCTGAGCACTTGTTCCCAGTGTTCTGCCAAAAGAAACCGGTTGCATAGGCAGCTGGTCAACCAGGATTCTTCCAATAGTATTTTCTAATACTAATTTTCTAGGTAGTGTTTTTTGCAGTTTTTTTGGATAGCATTGAATAGATTTGCTCATAAAACTTTTTATTGTTTTTGTTTATTTTTCTGTTCTTCTTCCTCCTCCTCTTCCCCCTCTTCCTTCTCCTTCTTCTGGCCTGTTCTTTATTTCTTATTACATTGTCTGGAAGGCTTCTGGTGATGAGTTCAGTGTTTTGGGTGACCAGCAACACTGAACTTTCATGGGTGTGATTTTTTTGTGACAATAGTAAGACAGCCTGTTGCTTTTTTACTGTCCTCAACTGACCTGCTTCTGTATCTCAGTTATTACTGCTTTTAGGAAAGTGAGTGGAGAGCTAGCCTGACTCCAAGGGTCATGGAGATAGACACAGCACTGTTGAGGTGTTCTGTCTGCCAACCCCCAGATCAAGGGACATTTCCCTACTGGATTGGTTAGCATTCTAGGTCAGCTAGTTTCTGAGATGGGGCAGAGGGAGGTGAGAAGGGAAAGGCAGGAGTGATAGAGCTATGTCAAGACATGTCATTGCTTTTAGACAGTTAAATTCATTAGATTTTGCAATCTTGTACTTAGAAATGAGTTACTTAAGTGAGATAACAAAAGAAAAAAGTCTCAATGACAATTTAGCCTAGTGGATTTCTCATTCTCCTGGACAGAACGGCATTGACATATTATGCTAGCTTCATTCTCTTTCACCTGCTCCCAGGTACATGGGTACCCGCATGCTTCTAGTGAAAAGTGGAAAAGGGCTGAGCTCCAAGATTATTCTTTTAAATGAATAACAATTGTTCACTTCCTAAGAACTTTGTTGATTCTCAAGTAAATGTGGAGATGGCTAATGGCAACTGGGCATATTAAGAAAAATATTTTCAACCAATAGATTTGGAGCCAATTCAACTATACACTCAAACTGGGTGAGATGAAATGTTCTTTTCCCTCTTTGAATAAATGTGGGTTTGTTTGTCAAGAATACCAGAGGGGGCTTCCCTGGTGGCGCAGTGGTTGAGAGTCCGCCTGCCGATGCAGGGGACATGGGTTCATGCCCTGGTCCGGGAAGATTCCCACATGCCGTGAAGCGCCTGGGCCCGTGAGCCATGGCCACTGAGCCTGCGCTCCGCAATGGGAGACGCCACAACAGTGAGAGGCCCGCGTACCACAAAAAAAAAAAAAAAAAAAAGGAATACCAGAGGAAATCTGCCAAGACAGAAAAATATTTGGGTTAAGATTCTGTAGTAGGTTGAATGGTGGCCCTCCAAAAGATATGTCTACATCCTGGAACCTGTGAATGTAACTTTATTTGGAAAAAGTGTCTTTGTGGAAGTAATTAAGTTACAGATCTCTGCAAAAGCTCATCCCGGATTACCCAGGTCAGTCCTAAATCCAATGACAGGTGTTCTCAGAAGAGAAGGTTAGTGAAGACAGAGGCAGAGATTGGAGTTATGTAGCCATAAGCCAAGAAGCCATCAGAAGCTGAAAGAAGGAAAGGAGAATTTTCTCCTAGAGTCTTTAGAGGGATTGCAGCCCTGCTGATATCTTTGTTTCAGAATTCTAGCCTCCAAAACTATCAGAGAATAATTTTCTCTTGTTTTAAGCCACCAATATTGTGGTACATTGTTACAACAGCCCTAGGAAATGAATTCAGATCTCTTCCTTAAAACCACTAGAATTGTATAATTTGGAATTCTCTTCAGGGGACAGAAACAGCATTTATTAAGTACCACTGTGGCAGGCAGTGGCTAAATGCTTAACTTAAATGATTCCAACTTTAAAGATGAAGAAACTGAGGCCCAGAGTCTCACGGTGACCACATGGGGAGCTGGGTGAGAATCCTCCCGAGAGGCAGTGTGGTGAGTAGTTACAAGCTCTGGCTCTGGATCCTGTCTGTGTTTGACCCTGGCTAAGTTGCTCAATCTCTCTGACTCAATTTCCTCTACTGGAAAAAAAGGAATGATAATAGAACTTCATTCATACAATTTCTGGGAAGATTAAAAGGTGTAAAGTATAAAGTATAAAGAATAAAACATAGGAAGAAGGCCTAAGTGAATGTTAACTGTTATGATCATTATACACTATACTAATGTACTATTACTAAGCCTATGAATACCAGACAAAGAATAGAAGAGAATGAGATCATTTTTAAGGCAGAATGTGACAACTTTATCAGTTGTTAAGATCGAAGCCACTTTAAGAGAGATTATTCTTCAGAATGTTTACTCAGTTCTGGTGTGGCTATCACAGAGTAGATAAAAAAGTATATTGCCTCATTTCAAAGATGAGGAAACTGAGACTCATTACGTTTTTGTACTTCACTACTGTCAGAAGCCAAGGAGGAAACAACACTGAGACCCAGTCTTGCGATTCTCTCACTCCAAAGTGCTCTTTCTATCATGCAGATGACTTTATAAATGCTTTACAAATGCTAAGTGTCCAACAAGTATTTTTTTTTTTTTTTTTTTTTAAATTTATGACTGTGTTGTGTCTTCGTTGCTGCGCTAGTTGCCGCGACTGGGGGGCTACTCTTCATTGCGGTGCGCGGGCTTCTCATTGCGGTGGCTTCTCTTGTTGCAGAGTAGGGGCTCTAGGCGCCTGAGCTTGTTAATTGTGGCTCGCGGGCTCCAGACCACAGGCTCAGTACTCGTGGCGCACAGGGTTAGCTGCTCTGCAGCATGTGGGATCTTCCCGGACCAGGGCTCGAACCCGTGTCTCCGCATTGGCAGGCGGATTCTTAACCACTGGACCACCAGGGAAGTCCAACAACAAGTATTTTTTGAATTAGAAAAATCAAGCCTCATTATCAGTAACTTTAAAGTAATAGTGGAGCTTCCCAAACTATTCTGAACTAAAGAAATTGTTGCCAACTGTTTCAAAACCATAAATCTCTTAAAATATTGCAGCAAAAG
Organism: Phocoena sinus; assembly: GCF_008692025.1. NCBI lineage: Eukaryota > Metazoa > Chordata > Mammalia > Artiodactyla > Phocoenidae > Phocoena > Phocoena sinus. Next base: position 40,928,169 of record NC_045766.1, read on the forward strand.
AGAAGAATTAAGAAACAGAAGATAAATCTGTTTCTTTTTGTCCACACTCTCTACCTTTTCTTTTTTCCCCATTTACTATAGATTTAATAAAAGTGGGTAGGTGGCTAGTGGTAGTCTAGGTTTTTTCCACTCTATTTCCTTTTCTTTCTTTCTTAAAAATAAAATAAGCAGAAAGAAAGTGAATGTCCCATATGAACACTGACCAGGCTTACTTTCATTAACGTTTTTTAAGAAAATGTTTTCAGTGTATCATATTCCTCTCTTCATTTGTCCCATCTGGTTAGCTAAGTACTTTTTGAAACATTTACTCCTTTCTTGTATCAGAGGTCTTCCAGGATAAGGTACTGCTCCATTTAAATAAAAAATGAAGGATGCCGAAACAGAAGCAGTTTTAACCAGCAAACCCATAAATAAGACAGTAGTTAGTGCTATGTAATCCTGACACTGGCACTTGTACTGATATTGGCCAGAGGTTCTTAACCAGGAGGCCAAGAACTTGGTTGGGGGGCTGGGTTGTGGAATCTGTGAACCCCTTGAAATGTTTGCGAATTTTGCATAAACATTTTTTGGTATACACTTCAAAGGAGCCTGTAATGTCTGTAAGCTAAGAACCACTGTTTCAAGGCCTCGTTACTAAAGCTAATTGCCACATTTCACTCCTTTGTATCATCTTAAATGCCATTATAATATCAAGTATATCATAAATGTTTCTTGGTTGCTTAAGCGAGAACCAGAAGCTTCATCTTGTTAAAGATGTCATCTTATAGGCAAAAGGGACAGATTTCTAAAAGCGGGACTCTATGATATAATCAATCAGAAGAATCTACCTGCCTGGAAGGGTCCAGGTCTGGGTTCTTGTCCTTGCTTTCCTGAGGAATGATTCTGTGTGTGTTACTTCTCCTCTCTGGGTTGCAGCTTCTTCATCTGTGAAATTAATATTTGAATTAAATAAACCCAGATGCCTTCAAACTTTAAAACAATTCTATTCTGTGTAAAAGATTATTAAACCTCTTAGAGAGATGATCTCCCACAAAATTTTAGAATGTATTATAAAAACAAAGCATCACAAGCTAGCCTTATTTTAAAATTTATTTTTAGAGAAGTTTAGTTTGAGGACATGCCATCGGCTAGTGATTTCCCAATGTACTCTGAGGGCTATAAGGTGCCACATTACCATCTATGGCAGGGTTGAGGAGAGGCCCCAGATGGGACAAAGAGACAGAAGCTAAGAGCCTCACATCTCACATCTCACTTCTACCAGAGTAGCCTGCTTAAAAATCTGCTTTATACACTAGGTTTCCGGGTGAGATTCTGTTTGTAGAAAGTGTTTCATAATTTTAATTAGTCTCTGTTGATATCTATGTGGGGGAAAAAAAGGAAAAAGAGATTAGGTTAATCACTGTATTTAAACATCCATCTTTGAAAAGGCACCGGAAACAGTCAGAAGCCCTAAGCCTTGTTTCCTATTTTGTCATTTATTAGCTGTGTCACATCAGGCATGTTAGATAGTCTTTCTGAATCTTTGTTCTCAAATATAGAATGATGATAATATATTTCCCACAGGATAATTGTAAGAATTAAATGAAATAATATTTGTGAAAGTGTTTTGTAAATGGGGAAGCATTATAAAGATGGTGAGTGGGTCTTCAGTGGTGAGCTCCAGGGCTCTGCATTTTGTCCTGACCATTGTAGCATCTTTTTCCATCTGAATTATGTCATAGAAAGTAAGGGTGATCAAATTTGCAGATGAACCAAAGTTATGGGGTGGAGTTCTAAAAGACTTAGCAGGTTACAGAGTCCCAAAAGTGACTGAGGGTAAAACTTTGGGAAAAATACAAAGTCTTGTTCTTCAGTTCAAAAAGTCAATTGTCCAAGGGTAAGATAGGGAAAAATGTGGCCCACGATCAGTTCAAATAAAAAAGACTAAGGAATTTTACTTGACTTCAAGTTCATTATGAGCCAATAGTGTTGTGAAATGGTTGACAAATAAGTGATCCAATTGTCTTAATCTGTTTGGACTGTTATAACAAAATACCACAGACTGGGTGACTTATAAACAACAGAAATTCATTTCTCACGGTTCTGGAGACTAGGAAGTCTAAGATCAAGGCGCCAGCACGGTTGCGGTCTGGTGAAGGTCCTCTTCCTGTTCCTAGCTGCCACCTTCTGGCTGTGTCCTCACATGGTCTAAGGGACAAGGGATCTCTCTGGAGCCCTAAGAACACTAATGTCATCATGAAGGTCCCATTCTCGCGACCTAAGCACCTCCCTCCCAAAGGACCCACCTCCTAATACCATCTCCTTTGGTGGTTAGGATTCAACATATGAATTTTGGGAGGACACGTTCCAGACCATAGCACTAATATTCTTATGTATTTATAGAAGTACTGTGCCACCAGCTCTTGGCTTTGATTAGCATCCTTCTAGCTGCTGCAAATAGTCACTCCAGCAAGTTGAGCACATCCTCAGGAAGCTAGATGGCGAAAATCTGGAAGGTTTCCAATGGGAAACATTGCAAGAAGATTTTGGGGGAGGGACATATCAAGGAGGTCTTAAAAGATCTAAGAGGTTTTAAATGGTGTTACAAGCTATTATGGAGGGAAAGGTTTGGAATTGTTTTATTGTTTTCAGAGGTTAATCTCAGGAAAACCTGGCGAATTCCCTGGCGGTCCAGTGGTTCAGACTCGATGCTTTCACTGCGGTGGCCTGGGCTCAATCCTTGGTCGGGGAACTAAGATCCTGCAAGCTGTGTGGTGTGGCCAAAAACAAAAACAAAAAACTCAGGAAAAACTTTAAACAGTAAGAGTAATCTAAAGGGGAAAGTGTTGGCTGATTGAAGTAGTGAGAATTCCATTAGGGAACTGTTCAAACAGAGTCTAGACAGCACCTTCCGAGGGTTGCTACCCATCAGAAGGAAGGGTTTAAGAAGAGATTACTAAGCTTTCATCACATCTAAGGTACTACTTCTATAAGAGCATTCAGTATCCCATTGGAGAATGATTTGCTTCATTAAATTTTTTTCCATAATAAAAGAATATGGATTTTGAAATTGGCAAACTGGAGTTTGCTATAGTGTGTTATTCTGGGTGTTGTTTAACCTCTGTAAACATCAGTTACAACATCACTAACAAAGAGATGGTTAGTCATTTCTGTGTTGTTGTGAAGATTACACAACATTGGTAAAGGATGCTTAATGGTGCCTGGTTTTAGTAATGGCTCAAAGCTGGTAACTTTTATCACAATATTATTTGTTCCTCTTATTTTCTACATGCATTTTATTTCTTCTCCTAAGAGATTCCTTTCAGGTGACTCTATTGAACCCATAAGACACAAATGATGTTAAGTAGGTAAAATGGTGACTCACATGAGTCTCGGAGAAAAAATTTGCCCTGTAGGTCATGGGGGTGGGGAGAGGGTACCATATCATGTTTTGTGTTTGCATCAGGGTTTCCTCTTAAATGGAGGAAACCTGTGGAACAACATTTTTGTCCTGAAATATAACCTGATTTTCCTGCCCATCAAGACCAGAACTAGACCAACCTGACTGATTTTTTTCTTTGTTTAAAGTTTTAGACAATAAAATATCCTATTAAAAATTTAATGACTGGGACTTCCCTGGTGGTCCAGTGGGTAAGACTCTGAGCTCCCAATGCAGGGGGCCTGGGTTTGATCCCTGGTTGGTGAACTAGATCCCACATGCATGACACAACTAAGAGTTCGCACACTGCAACTAAGAAGTCCACATGCCACAACTAAGAGTCTGCATGCTGCAACTAAGAAGCAGTTTACTATTCTTAGAAGAAGATAAAAACATGAGATTCCCCCATGTTTGGGGAAGAGGCCAAGAGAATTCTCTTTAATAGCAGTAGAGGGAAGTATTAAAGTTAGTAGGTTTCCATAGATGGTCACAGGTTAGCATTTCATCTTATTTAGAAGGTAATAGATAAACACTGCATGTGAGGAGGCACTAGGATAATTCTGACTAAAGATCTTATACAAAAAGAGGATTATCAAACTTTCAAAAGAAGCAAAAAAGACAATATAACACTCTTAGGTTTAGATAAGGCTTGACTTCAAATAAAATTTTTTTCCCATTTTTCTGTCTTCTTCTGCATCAGTGAACATTTATTGAGCATGACATTCTGTGAGGCACAAGTATGTTCCAGAACAGAGATGAACTGGCACTTTGGCTGGTGGGTGTGAGAGCAGTAGAGGTATTTTTGCCCCAGAAAAATTGCTTTGGACGTGCCATCTTGAGCTTTTTTCCTTCTTTCTTTTTCTAGTCCTTCAAATTTTCTTGTTCAATATTCTACTTATATTCATTCCCAAATTCTCTTTATAATCTTTTCAGAGATCTTGAACCCAAAGTGATACCTTTAGTTTAGAATTCCTAATGGACATCCTTCGATCTTATAATAGAGCTGAAAGGGCAGGGATGCAATATTTGAGTAGCAAACGGTCACCCAGGAAACTGCCATTCTGTATCAGTAATAATAGCGGATATTTATTGAGCAACTTATGTCCCAGAACTTTATATGTATTACCTTAGACAGTTCACTTAACAACATTATAATAGAGGCACTATTTCTATACCCATTTTACAAATGAGGAAACTGAGGCATTGGGAAATTTCAATATTAACCCAAAGTCTCACAGTTAATGTAGAGCACACACTCTTAATTACTACTCCGCCAGGCTGCCTCTGTATGCAAAGACCTCTGGTTACAACCTGGCAAATCACCATGCATGCATGCATGCATCCATCCATCCATCTATCCATCCAATCAAATATTCAGTAAGCATGTACTAGGGATATAAACTATGAATAAGACTGACGTACTCACTCTCCTCAGGCCACTTTCTAGAGAAGAGAGACAATTACACAAGTGTCCTACACAGTGCGATAAGTGCTATGATAGGGAAGTGTAGGGTACTCTGGGGCATAGAAAGAGGCTCTAACCCAGCCTAGAAGGGGGTATCAGGACAGGCAGGTCAAAAAGATGAACCAGTTTGCAAGGCAGAAATAGAGACACAGACATAGAGAACAAACGTATGGACATCAAGGGGAGAAATGAGGGGTGGGATGAATTGGGAGATTGGGATTGACATATAAACTAATATGTATAAAATAGATAACTAATGAGAACCTGCTGTGTAGCACAGGGAACTCCACTTCACTGTACACTAGAAACTAACAACATTGTAAAACAGCTAAACCCCAATTTAAAAAAGAGTTCTGTCCTCATCACGGTGTGTGCTTTGACTATTTTGTAACAAAAAGCATATAAGGTAACCTCAAGAAAGAAAGGTCTTTGACCTTTCTCAGGAAAGAAAGGTCGGTGTTATTCCCCCAGTACTTGGCACATAGTGGCTGCTCAATTAAAATCTGTTAACTAAATGAATGAGAATTCTAATGCTCCATAATAGCTCCTTTATAACAGGGAGGTTTTTGACTTATTTCTAATTTGATTCAAATGCTTCTCCTCAAGCCTGAAATAAATGTTCCCTTTTGACTTAAAAAAAAAAAAATCAAGTCCTTGCTCCCTTTTAAGCCATTTTCTAAAAGTTCTATTTCAGGAGATCTGCCACACCCATTATATTTTACTAGAACAATGTGTCCTCAGGTATCTTTTAAGCCAGGTGCCCTGAGGAGAGATTCTAGGACGGTCTGGGAAAGCAGAGGCTCTCTGGTTGCTTTTCTCCTTTTTTCCAGTTGATCTGTGGGGTTCCATGCTCTGTTATGTAGTTCTGAAAGATTTGTTCTCCTTTCACCTTTCCAGAGTGTCCTAGAAATTTTTCTTTCTCTCAAACTCTCCCCCACCCTCTTCACTCTTTCAAAAGGTGTTAGCTTTGGGAAAGTGGTCCTTAATTATTTACCACACAATCCTCTGGCAGACTGCACGAATCCAGGGCAAAGCAAGAGAGAAAGGCCACGAGAAAACTGAAAGCCCAGGCTAATGGTTTCCCATAACAAGAATTTTTGTTGTCATAAGGCGGTGTTTTATTTAGGTTGTAGTTCTTTAGAAAACACATGAAGTTATGTCTTCCTCGTGCTTGCTTGGAATGTTGGGGCTAATGTAATATTTTCTTTGGTGAAACAGCAGTAAATCCAAGGTAGTAAAACAATGCTGACGGGAAGGGGAAACCAAAGCTCCTCGGGGGAGAAGTTAACTTGGAGCAGGTAATCCTTACAGCCCATCCCATACGTGACCTTTATATTATCTAATTACATAATTTTACTTCCTAGCCTGATGCCACAATTTAAAATTGTACCTCGTTCCCTTCCCTGCTTAGTTTTTCTCCAGAGCCCTTATCTCCTACTCATACACTGTATAATTCACTTAAAAATTATGTATTTATATGACAGCCCCTCTAGAATTTGAGCCCCTGAAGGGTAGGAATTTTTGTCTGTTTTGTTTTACTCATCCAGGACCTAGAATTGTCCTGGTGCAGGGTAGATGCACAATAAATATGTTGAATTAAAGCATTATTAATCCTAATCAAAGCAATATTAATAAGTAATAACTATGATCAGGTTTTTCCTACATGTACTTAATTTATAGACAACTGGTTGGACATTTAAAATTATTTTTTAGAAATCTGACAAGATATGACAATAGGATCTCTACAAAAGCTTTGATGGTCGAAAGCTGCGTGAAACCCATTTTCATCAGCATGGTATGCTCTTCTAAACTTGTGCATGGAAGGATAAACTTGGCCTGGAGAGAATGGAAAATCTTGAGGTTTCCTGATGCAGGTAGACTTATTTGAATCCCTAAAGCTAAAGGTATACTTTGGCTCAGTGTACTCATAACTGTTGCTGGCAACAAGTTCAGGTGTTGCTTATACCCCCCATGAAACTCAGACTCACTAATTTTATATTCCTATTTATGGACAAAGCATTATCATCCAATTCCACAGTTCTTTACAGGATCAGGTAGTTTATGGGAACACAAAATATAGAAGATGAATAGAGGAGAATATTAATTATTTGGGAGCTTCTATATTTGAGATTATTATAATCACTGGAGATGCTTCCTAGCAGTGACATGTCAGTGTGTTCTGAGTACTACAGTGGCCGCTCCAGCTCTTCCTTTACCCCCAAGACTTCTACTTCCGGGCCAATCTAGTGCAAGTGAAACCGGGTTAGTCTTCGTGGCAGACAAGTACACTTTTGGCTGAGATTCAGGTACCCTCCCTCTCTCACCCATTGTGGCCTCTCTCAACAACTGGCCTAAAGAACTGATAAAGAACTAGACTTATCTAGAAACAGGAGGAACAGCTGGCCTCGCTGAGCTTGGATTAATATAATGAGTGGATGAGTCCAAAAAGTTAGGGCATTGCAAACAAATTCTCTATAAGACTGCATCAATGACATTTGACATTTCTAAACAGAGAAAAGCTTGGGCAGGTGTGTAAACATATACAAATCATATAATATGTATCCCCTGTGTCACTCAATTATTTCATCTATCTCATGTGGCCCTTAGGAAAGATCTTCACACAAACTATTGGTCTGGTGGTACATGAAGATTCATGAACTCCAAGTTCTAAACCCACATGTTCTTTTAACAGCTTTATTGAGATATAATTCAAACACCATACAATTCACCCAGAGCACACAATTCAGTGGTTTTTAGTATACTCAAAGTTATGCAACGATTACTAATCAATTTTAGACCATTTTTGTTAACCCCAAAAGATGCCTTGTACCCTTTAGCAGTGACTCCCTATTCCTGCTCATTGCCACTCCCATCCCCTCCAGCCATATGCAACCACTAATCTACTTTCTGTCTCTATAGGTTTGCCTATTGTGGATGTTATATAAATGGAATCACACAATATATAGTCTTTCACTTAGCATAATCTTTTCGATGTTCATCCATGCCATAGTACATATCAGTACTTTATTCCTTTTTATTGCTGAATAATATTCCATCATTCCATTCCGTATCTCATTTTATCTATCCATTCATCAGTCAATGGATGCTTGGGTTATCTTCACTTTTTGGCTATTATGAATAATGCTTCAGTGAACATTTGTGCACAAGTTCTTACAGGGACCTAGATTTTCAGTTCTCTTGGATAATACCTAGGAGTGGAATTATATGGGTTATACGGCTGGGTTATATGGTAACTCTATGTTCAACTTTTTGAGGAACTACCAACTTATCTTCCACAGCAACTCACCCATTTTACATTCCCACCAGCAATATATGATGGTTCTAATTTCTCCACCTCCTCTCCAACAATTGTTATTTTCTTTCTTTTTGATTATAGCCATTTTGGTTGATGTGAAGTGGTATCTTGTGTTTTTGATATTCATTTCCCTAATGACTAAATGATAGTAAGAACCTCTTCGGTGATTGGCCGTTTGTACCTCTTCTTTAGAGAAATGTCTAAAACCCCTTGCCCATTTTTAAATGGATTATTTGTCTTTTAGTTGTTGAGTTTTTCCTCTTTTGCATTAAGAATGCGGGATGGTTGGAAGGAGAGCCTCAGATGTTTCACATGCTCTTGCCTAGGGTAGAGCTTCTGCAACACTGGTGGTGGATGAGTTGCTTGTGGCCTGCTTTCCCAGGGATATACCATAGCCCTATGCTGGGATCTAGGCTGAGAGGGAGTCCTGTGTTCTTGGCTGTACCCCCCCTCAGAGTGGAACACCATCACATCCAGGTGGAATTGGCAGGGAAGTGAGTTGTGGTTCAAAATCCAAACTCTTGCTGTTCTTATGGAAATGTAGTGGATTGTCTTGAACAAAATTTTCTACATTTGTTGTATTTCCTCAGGACAATTTCTAGAGACTAAATAGTTGTGTACCTACAATTTTCAACCGTAATTTTAAAGTTATAGTATTGTTGTTTTGCTAAGGGGTGGGTTCACAGAGCTCCTCATACCACCATTCTGGAAGTTGAGTCCCATTTGGATAATTTTTAATGAAGATTTTGCATCTTGTATACTTGGTGGTGAAATAGTTTATACTGACATAGTAGATATAGAATTACAAAGGACAGTTTTTTACAAAAGTATTTGCAAATTTACAAACAGTGGATTAAGAAAACCAGTTGAAGTTGAGAATTGGTTGACTTTCAACTTCATATCCACTAAATTTCTAGAATGCCCACCCATTTGGTTTGACGAACCACTGTTAATTTATTGTTATTAAATAGTTGTATAGAAATCTTTGGGTAATGAGGGTGACAGTACATTTCATATGTTTGTTGTTGCTCTAGGAATCTATGTGCAAAACCATCACAGCCATTGAAACAGTCATCAGAATGATGCCTGTTTTAAAAAGCATAGAAATAATTTAGACGTGAAAATCAAATTATTCAAACCTCATTAGTTTTATGCACTAATCTAAAAAATTCACAAGCAAAATTGATCATGTATTTCTTAACTTTTGTTTAATTCAAAAGAACTACTGGGCCACAAAGTCTTGTAGAAAAACAATTTTCCCAACTTCCCTGGTGCATTTATTTGTAGTTTTAAGGCTAAGATTTACATTTAACAATTCTTCAAATTCTTTATTTGATCAAGGGCTGGGTTCATATGTTCATTGCCAACCAGTTGAATGTCATTTTAGTTGAAACAGATCTAGAATTTCTGCTCTTATCTAAACCCTTCTTTATTATACCACATCCCCACCCGCATGTCAAAGTTATCTATATGTACCTTTCTCCTTGGGTTTAGAAGTCTAGTTACTTATAAATGAACACAATCATCTTTAAGAAAATACATCCTGCGTAATAATCATGAAAAAATGTTAAAATGTATTCCTTGTTGGGAACTCTTCACTTTTTGGTCAGTTGACTTGTGTGTATTATTGGCTCAAGTAGCTTATGGGCAAAAAATATTGTATAAGAGCATGAAACAAGATAAAGATGAATATTTAAGAATGAAATCAAGCACCTCCCAATGACATGTCTCTGAATAGTTATTACTGAACTACACAAAGATAAATAATGAAAGTAATTAACAAAGTAATTTTCTCTTCTTCTGGCTGGGAAAGTTTTAATAATAAAGTTTGACTTCTGTTGAGTGAAACATCTTAGTTTCTAACATAGTTAAAGGCAAATGGAAAAGCCCATTCAATTCTTAAAAAATTTTAACGCAGTTAAATAATAAGCTGGTACATTGCATTATGGCTTGGTATTATTTTTTCTTTATAAAGACAGGAATTCTATCCTTCTAAAGCTACTTTACAGTTCAAGCAGATATTTGGAAGATGGAAGATGCTTACCTCCCAGTTGGGTGTATCTCCTTGCGGCTTAGGTGAGCACCAGTGCTTTGGCTTCTCCCCAACTGCTGCGAGCTTCCCACTGCGCTGGGCGCCTCGAGGCTCCAAGAGTTAGGTGTTTGGCCCCGCCCTCTGCACTATTGCTAAAACTCCAATTCTGCCAGACTGATTCCGGTGATTAATTATTGACAAAAGGAAAACACTCCCAGGCAAACTTGTGTCCAACCGCACTGCTCCCAACGACTCCTTCCAGAAGAGAATGCCGGCTGCACCACTCCCCTCCCCCCTTGCTCTATGGTCCCAACTTCCCACACGCTGCCACTCTCAGTCCTGGGCGACCAGGCTCGTCCTCGGAGGAATGCAGCCCAGCGACTTCTACATTTTAAAATTTGGTTTCCTGTAGCTCGTTAGTACTTCTCCGGGGAAGAGCCTCTCAGGAGGGGGTGCTTTCCGGATGCAGGGGAAGCCGGGGCTCTGAGAGCAACGGAGCAGGCTAAGGCGTCGCTGTCACCTCCGGCTGCTGCAGTAAAACCCCGAGTCGCGGCGGGGATGGGCAGGAGGGGGTGGGGAGGCGCCCTCCCCCTCGCTCGGATCGGAGCCCCGACGCTACCGGAGGGGCACGTACTTCGGTGGTAGTGGTGGGAGCGGGCAGATAAACAGGAGGCGAAGGTGGGAGCTTTGGGGCTTTAGCCTAAGCCAACGTCAACCTGCCCAGGGAAAGCCTGCGCCCAGCATCCATCGATCTGCAGACTTCGGCAAGGGGGTGAAGCCGGGCGGATGCTGAGGACTGCGGTCTGAAACTCAGCGGCAAGCTGCGAAGTGAGCCCAGGGCTCCGGGCCGGGGCGGCAGTCGGCCCAGCAGGCATCCCACCGCATTCGTCTGTCAAAAACGGAAGAAAACAAACCCTTTTAGCTTTGGCAGTTAATTTTGGTGCCTTTGAACGTGCAAAACGCCTCTCCCCGCCCCACTCCCTCCATCCAGCACCTTCCCCCCTCCCCGTTGGCTGGGCGGTTAATCGTTGAAAGGCTGGACCCCCTCGGGGAAGCAGATGGAAGGATCGTGCCCAGCGAACTTGTGTGTGCTCACTCACAAGTGAAGAGAATTTGGGGCCGGACTGCGGCAGGAAGGCAAATTGGGGAGAGAGGGCTGGGAGGTTCGTTGCCTACACTCGCGGCGCAGGCTGCCGCGGCTCCCGGACCGGCGACCCCAGCGCTCGCGCTCGGCGCTCAATTATCTTCCCGGGGAGGCGCGGGACCGCGAAGAGCATCTTCCCTGAAAACCAGCGTCCAGAACACCATCGATTCCTTTTCTACCAAGGACACAGTGCTTAGATTGAACGCCGTGGCTGCTTGCTGAGAGCGCAGAGGACCTTGAGGCTCCTAGCCCCGATATCTCTGTAGCCGAGACTCTGCCCAAGACCTAGTGGGGTCCAGGGCGAAAGAGTCTTTTGATTAATGAGCATTCGGGCAACATCTGCCCGTCAGCCCCCATCGCCTAAGGAGGACACGTTGCACACGCTCGGCCTCATTGTGTTGAAGCGCGAATTTTAGCTGCGGGCAGGTTTCCGTTCACTTCACAACGCGCTTCCAGCAGGTTCCAACCTGCCGGTGCAACGAAGAGAGAGATTCATGTAACTGGGTGGGGGTTACTGCAAGCCGGGGGGAGGTGTCCCCAAAGGAAGCCGAAAGTGGTTGGGGCCAGGGAAGGGAACCAATGGAAACCGAGCACCTTGGAGCATCTGTGTTGGCCGTTTTACGCCGTTATCTTTTCTGTGTCTTGTATCTAAATGGTAGCAACCTCTGCTAATATTTTTTATTTACCACTTTATGTTGTTCACATTCCTTATCTTCTGGCTTCTCCTGACAAACCTTGTCATGTTGGCAGCACAAGTATGACCACCCCCATTGGGAGATGAGGAAATAGAAACCCTGAGGAGTGACTTGTTCAGGTTGCCAAGCCCCTACTGCGGTGGTGTCAATACTATTTACACTGGTTTTTAGGTCTCATTATTCATTATCTAGTTTTCTTATCAGATTGTGACATGCCTACCCCCATACTCCCCGTGATTGTACATTTGTGGGAGTATAGAAATAGGTCTCTTCCTGCCCAAAGTTTGTGAAATGGCTATGAGACCTTGCAATTATTTGAACTGTAGGTGGGGAAAAACTGCTATAGCTTGCAGAAGCATCTAGGCCATTAAAAATAATCTTAAATGACATATGTAATATAACCACACACAGATACACCTTTATGTATATCTTTGCACCCCCAAATGGAGAATAGGTTTTTGTTTTTTTTTTTTAATAAATTTATTTATTTTTGGCTGTGTTGGGTCTTCATCTCTGTGAGAGGGTTTTCTCTAGTTGTGGCAAGCAGGGGCCACTCTTCATCGCGGTGCGCGGGCCTCTCACTGTCGCGGCCTCTCGTTGCGGAGCACAGGCTCCAGATGCGCAGGCTCAGTAGTTGTGGCTCACGGGCCCAGTTGCTCTGCGGCATGTGGGATCTTCCCAGACAGGGCTCGAACCCATATCCCCTGCATTGGCAGGCAGCTTCTCAACCACTGTGCCACCAGGGAAGCCCCGGTGTTTTTTTTTTTATTACAAACAGAACATTCTCAAAACTTAACTAGATCACAAAATAAAGATGGACACTTTTTTTTATTAGGTAGACATATTTTAAGTGGCAGAAATCATACACAGCTCATTTCCCCCTGATTGACATAGCACAATTGGAAATTTAAGAATACTTTAAACGTAGGTTAAAGGGAAACACAAATGGGAAGCTACATTAGAAACAGAAGAAAAACAAAAATCCTACATAAAGTCAGGAGAATATAGAAAAACCATACAACGTTCAATGTATTTATTGCAAAACAAGGTACAAACCAAGAAGCTCAGAAGAAATTACAAAAAATTGTGTTAACTCATGTTAAAAATAAAAGCAGAGGGCTTCCCTGGTGGCGCAGTGGTTGAGAGTCCGCCTGACGATGCAGGGGACACGGGTTTGTGCCCCGGTCCGGGAAGATCCTACATGCTGTGGAGCGGCTGGGCCCGTGAGCCATGGCCCCTGAGCCTGCGCGTCTGGAGCCTGTGCTCCACAACGGGAGAGGCCACAACAGTGAGAGGCCCGCGTACTGCAAAAAAATAATAATAATAAATAAAAGCAGAAATTAATGAAATCGAAAAATAAAAAGGAGAACTGATCAATGAAATTAAAAACTTATTTATTGCAAAGAACAAGAAAAAATCAAGAAACAAAGGTACAAGCAACATTAGAAAAGTGGTGTATAGCCACAGATGAGTTGGATATTAAAAACAAAACAAAGAAAAGATAATGTTATTTTTCCTACAGAGAGGATCCTCCCTTTGTGCTGATAACTAGAAATAGTGAGATAACAAATGGTTAAGACATACCACAGCTTATAGAAAAGGGAATAAGATTTGAAGAAGCAGGCAAAATTTTTTAGAATGTAAGAATGTTAAGAATATAAAGTAATTCTAATTGTATCAACTGAACATTTGGAACCAGGCCTTTCATCATCATTATCATAAAGCAGCTGTTGAAGAACTAAAGGACACATGCTTGCTGGAGTAGAAAACTTTATAAAGTAATCAAAGTTAAAAGTAATAAAAGACTATATGCTCTCAAGGTAACCTGGGAAGTTTGAGGACAGATATTACAGGGAAAAAATAAGATCACTTTGTAAAATCTGTATTTATGACCCAGAAAGTTTGTTTGGAATATCTCTGGAGTTCAGAACACCGGGAAGGAGAAAGGACATGATGTGAGAATCCACTGAAAATGACCAGCCTGAAAATGGTCTTACCTCCAGGGGACCAAAATTAATAGCCTGAAATGTGAGTTTTCTCAAGCTCCAAACCTGCCCAGGGTGGCATGGTAGAAAGAGTATGTACTTTGGGGCAAAGTCTGGTTCTACTAACATCTTTTCTACTAAGAAACTGTAGTCTGAGACAACTTGTCTAGTATTTCTGTACCTTAGTTTTCTCATCTATGAAGTGGAAATAATATTGCCTCCATGGGGTTCTTCTGAAAAATTAAAAGAGCCACTGTTTACAAAGTAATTGTATAGTTCTCTATCTCCCCCACTCCCTACTCCTCCCCTCCGTCCCCCAATTCCTCCTTCTCTAAACACCATCTTTCAGGATCTCCTCTTCTGTCCATTGACATCTCTCCTACTTTGTTAGTAAAACTCTATCTTCCTTCCCTTCCTTTCAGTGACCCAGCTACCTCCTCCATGACTTTTTAGCAATTACGAATCCAAACATCATGACTGAGTACCTTTGGGATGCTTTGGAGAGACACCCCTGAATCTAAAAATACTCAGCTCCTCTCTTATAAAGTGAATGGCAAAAGCAGGATTGCCCTTCCTCCCTCCCTTCCCCCTCCTTCCCTCCCTCTCTTCCTTCCTTCCTTCCTTCTTTCCTAATTCATATATTTTTTGAGTTCCTATGTGGCCGTGTTCTAGCAGAATGAGTGTAATTGCTCCAAATCACTGATTATAATTTAACAGAGATGCAGTGCTTAGGCTGAAGTCTTTAATGGAAAGACCCTAACATTTAACCATTCTTACTTTTAATATTAGAATAAAGATCATAATAGTAATGAGAGTCAGTAGTTTATTCTAAAAATTGGAAAAGCAGTATTTCATTAAGGGACTAATTGTCCCATTAATCATTAACAAACATATGAGATGTATCATAATAGGCACAATTCTTGACCTTAAAAGCTGTTCTTAGCAATAAAGAGACCCCAAGAGAACAACACAGAAATTCCCAGAGCAGCAGTAAGACCAGTTTGACAAAGGTTTTCTGAAGAATTTATTCTAAAGCAGCCTCAAATGCTGCCTTTTGATACAATGTCCAAAGTGTATCTACATCTATTTGGACAAGACAGAGAAGACAATGGAATATCAGAGGAATCAAGAGAAAAGAATAAGGCTCCAACTAACTATATCAGCAATATCTCCCTTTATGTATTAACTCTTATTCTCTTCTATTGATCTTACTATCAGGAGGGGGAAAAGAAAGAAAAGCAGTAACAGATGTGAGTATTTAAAAGCAAGAACAGAAATTTGAAGCAAATTTTATTTACTTCTTTCTGGTTTGCTTTCACTACGTGCAGATTAACCTTCCTTATTTTTTTTAAACATTGTTAGATTAGCACTACTTATTTTTATGATAGCGTGACAAAAAAAGTGATGCCTTTCATTTCAGTAAACAATGTTGCCCTCCATCAGCCACTGGAGCTGCCCCACTGATGTTCCCTGAGGGGAATTCAGGATGGAGAAAAACAGGATACTGGCTCTAGATAATTAAGATGCATATTAAAGAAATAATTTCAGTGAGCCCAGACTCCTGCATCTTCCTGTACATAGAAAAGCACTAGAATCATTAACTTGAGAAGTCTGGGGGGTTTTTGTCTTTTTTTTCTTTTTGATTAGCAGTAACTTTTGATGTTCTACTACTTGTTTTTTTCCCAGCAAAAACTCCTATATATCCTGGCTCCTCACTTACCTCTTTGGAACATTTCTTCAGAGCTATCTGAGAGGTTGTCTACCCAGGCTATAGTCCTCAGTACAGTCACTGAATAAAACATAACTTGCAAATTTTAGGTTGTGTGTTTCTTTTCTTTTTTTTTTTTTTCCTGTCGACAGTGGCATAAAATGTTATTATTCTCCCAGAGTAGAACTCTTCATAACACTCAATAGATTTGTAAAGGTATTTGAAAAGATTGTCATATGTTAGTGAAACTTACGTATTTTAGTCTTTGCTGAGTCACCAACTAGTGGTATACCTTTGGCTAAGTCCCTTTAGTAATTTTATATTTATTTATTTCAGAAAAAGTGGATAATTCTGCTTTCCTGTAAAATGGAAAACATTTTTTTCCCTTCCTGGCTATGTTGTTGTAAAGATGCACCAGATATCCTTCATTATCCTATCAATTCTTTTGTTTCAGTTTCCCTCTATCAACATAGAATTTTATTTTCTTCATTAATTAGGCCTGTTCGTTTAGAAACAAACAAACAAACAGAATAGGAAAGTTGTATGGCTGGGGTCTTTGAGCTCTCTGCCAAACTTCAAAAGAAGAATAATGATGATAATGACTATCATTTATTGAACTACAAACACCAAGGTTTTCCATAATCATCTCTTTTTCTTGCTACATGTTTGCAAGGTAGGAGCTTTTATTTTATTTTTATAGACAGTAAACCAAGAATCAGAGAGGTGGTAACTTTTTTTAGGTGACACTTAACCTGCTGTATTGTGCAGGTTAAGAGAACAGATGTTGGAGCCAAACCTCCCATATTTAAATCCCAACGTGACCACTTTCATGAATGAGGAGAGCTAACTTAAATCTCTCTAAAGCCTCAGTTTCCTCATCTGCCATAAAGGATAATAACCATATTGAATTATTTATGTTAATATGCAAAAAGCATGTAGAAGAGAAAATGTCCTATAAATGTTCACTACTATTGTCTGGAGAGTTCAATGAGATTATAATTCATGTAAATCATGCAGTGTCTGGCCCTTAGACAATGCTAAATATGACGATTTCACTTTTAAAATATTTTATTTTTATAATGTGTATAGTTTTAAACTAGTCTGTCAGGAATATGATTAGTCCCTCCCTCCTTCCCTTTACCCCTCCCTTCCCCCACGATTCTTCCTCCCTATCTTCTCCTCGTCCTCCCTTTTTGTGCCCATAACTATGACTCACTCAACTGTATTGTCTATGAGCTATTTTTTTTTTTCAGAGAGACCCATTGTTTACCCTAATGTTTCAGACCAACATAAAACATACTTTAATTCAGTATCACATATTCAGGAACAGAACTCTTTACTTCCCCCATCTTTTTAAAAGAATTTTGCTAAAACAGTAGTTGATAAAAAAATAAGAATGTTCAGGTTTAGAAAGTAGAAATTAGCTTAGAGATGAAAACTTCCTATTTTTGAGAAAGGTTGATGGATTAAATATAATAACGAGAACTCTCACTATCTGAGATACGGATTGGTCTAAAGTGGCTGTATTAGCCAGGGTTTTCCAAGAAACAGAACCAATTATCTATCTATCTATCTACATATCTATTGAGATATTTATTATAAGAAATTGGCTTACTCATGACTGTGGATGCTGAGGAGTCCCCATATCAAGGTTGGCAAGCTGGAGACCCAGGAGAGCTGATGGTGTAAATTCCTGTCCAAAAGCTGGCAGCCTTGAGACTCCAAAAGAGTTGAATTTCAGTTCAAGTCTGAAGGCAGGAAAAGATCAACCTGCAGCTCAAGCTGTCAGGTAGGAGGAGTTTTAACTCTTACTCAGACTTTTTGTTCTATTGGGTCTTCAACTGATTGGATGAGCCTTCAAAAGAATCCACTATAGGGAGGGCAATCTGCTTTACTCAGTCTATAGATTCTAAGGTTAATCTCAGCCTGAAACACCCTCACTCATAGACACACTCATAATAATGTTTGAACAAATTTCTGGGCATCCCATGGTGAAGCCAAGTTGATACATAAAATTGATCATCACAGTGGCCAAAAATTTTGATTGATCCAACCATTTTGCTTTGGATTTTGACATGTGACTGCATCTCTCCCAGAACAAACTTACTTCACCCTTCCTTTGCTAAGGGATTTATTGCTTCTTTAAGGCTTTTGATTTGACTTCTTTTCTTATCCTTAATCAGTTTGAGTAAGACTCTTCAGCTACAATGAATAGCTATGTAATTAGAAAGGGAGGACTCCGGCCCCATCACTGCCTGCCCGCATTGAGTGAGTTGTCTCCCATCTTCAACAAAACCTCTTTCTCTGACTCAAATTCATAGCTGCCGTAATGTTGTGACATTTTTCTGTGGAGAATTTGGCATTCATTGTGAAGTTATTTTTAATTACTGTGAAATTAAATTTTGGGGCCAGGATTGTATTAGGGATAAAAAGAACAAATCCAGAGTGAAAATAAGGCAACAAGAAAATGCAGATGTCAAGAGTAAACAACAGGAAAAGAAGCTCATGGAAACACAATGGCAACTGGAAATGAAGCCGTGGTCCTTTTTGGGTCATCTGTCCCAGTCTCTAATATCTAATCTAGTGACCTGTATTTGAAATTTGTATGACAGCTGTATGCGAGGCATCAGGAGAATTTGGTGAAGCATCTCACGAACCATGTATTAATCAACCAAGAAATTCTTCCCAGCAGGACTAGACTTTTAAATATCAGGCAGATACAGCATGCCATTGCCTGTGTAAATTAAAACAGAATCTCACCATAACTAGCCACTAAAAGTTTATATTGACCACTTCATCTTTTTATTTTTTAAATGGCTGTCATTTTCTTCTACCTATTATTTTTTTAAAAACAGCATTATTGAGATATAATTCACATACATTTAATTCACTCATTTATAAGATGCAATTCAGTGGTTTTTAGTGTGTCCACAGAGTTGTGAAACCATCATCACTACCTAATTCCAGAATATTTTCATGATCCCAAGAAGAAATTTCATATTTATTAGCAGTCATGTCCCATTTTCTCACCCCCACCTCCAGCCCTAGGCAACTACTACTCAACTTTCTGTCTCTATAGGTTTGCCTATTCTGGACGTTTCATATAAGTGGAATCATACAATATGTGGTCTTTTGTGAATGATTACTTTTATTTGGCATAACATTTTTAAGGTTCACTTATGTTGTAGCATTGTTACTGAGTCTAAGCTGATACTGCTCGTGGCACGACAGGCTAATAATTGAGAGACGAGTTGCTGGGGCAAGGAATAATGGTTTTATTCGGAAAGCCAGCTAACCAAGAAGATGGTAGGCTCGTGCCCCAAAGAACCATATTGCCTGAGTTAGAATTCAGGCTCCTTTTATACTAAAAGGGGAGGGAGTAAAGTCAAACACTTCCTGGTTCCCATCAGCCTCCAAAGAGGATGTGTTCATTTCTTCCTCCCTGCAGTCATTCACAGCTGGACCTGGTCAGGATGTTTCCTGTGAGCTAAACAAAGCTATTTTCGCTTAATGCTCATTACAGAGGAAGCAGGGTTCCCAGCAATGGACCCTTATGTATAATTTAAGCTTATAGGCAACATCCCTTTAGTGATTAACTTGTAATAGAATACAAAATGTTCTTCCCTATTACAGCATGTATCAGTTATCCATTCATTTTTATTGCTGAATAATATTCTATTGTGTGACTATACCACATTTGATTTATCCATTCATCATTTGATGGGCATTTGAGTTGTTTCTACTTTTGAAGTATTGTGAAGGTTTTTGTACACATTTTTTGGTGGATGTATGTTTTTATTTCTCTTTTGTATAAACCTAGGAGTGGAATGACTGAGTCATAACTCAGTTTAACTTTTTGAAGGGTCATAACTCTGTTTAACTTTTTGAAGTACTGCAAAACTATTTTCTAAGGTGGGTGCACAATTTTACATTCCCACCAGTAATGTATGAAGGTTCCAATTTTTTTCACATCCTGGCCAACACTTGTTATTGTTTGTCTTTGTGATTTTAGCCATTCTGGTGGGTGTGAAGTGGCATCTCATTGTGGTTTTGATTTGCATTTCCTTAATGAATCATAATACTAAGCAATTTTTCATAAATTAATTCATTATTTGACATCTTTAGACAAATGTATATTCAATTTTTTGCCCATCTTTTAAATTTGGTTATTTAATTGTATCTTTTTATTGTTGAGTTGGATATAAGTCCTTTGTCCGTATATAATTTGAAAACATTTTCTCCCATTCAGTGGGTTGTCTTTTCACTTTCTTTTTTCTTATTTTATTCTATTTATTTTATTTTGTTAACATCTTTATTGGAGTGTAATTGCTTTACAATGTTGTGTTAGTTTCTGCTGTATAACAAAGTGAGTCAGCTATATGTATACATGTCTCTCCATATCCCCTCCCTCTTGTGTCTTCCTCCCACCCTCCCTATCCCACCCCTCTAGGTGGTCACAAAGCACCTTCACTTTCTTAATGCTGTTCTTTGAAGCATAAAAGTTTTTTAATAATTTGATAAAGTCTAATTTATCTTTTTTTCTTTGATCTCTTGTTCTTTTGGTGTTGTATGTAAGAAACCATTGCTAACCCAAGGTCATGAATATTTACTCTTATGTTTTCTTTTCGGATTTTTAGAATTTTAGATTTTACATTTAGGTGTATGATCCATTTTGAATTAATTTTTGTGCATGGTGTGAGGTAGGTATCCAAATTCATTCTTTTGCATGTGGATATCAAGTTGTCCCAGCACCGTTTGTTGAAAAGACTGTCTTTTCTCCATTGAATTGTCTTAGCACCCTTGCCAACATCAACTGACCATTTGTATGGACTGAATGTTTGTGTCCCCCAACATTCATACTGTGAAATCTAATCCCCAGTGTGATAGTATTTTGAATTAGGGACTTTGGGAGGTGATTAGGGCAAGAGGTAGCTCCCTCATGAATGGGATTAGTGCCCTTATAAAAAGAGACCAGAGAGCTAGATAGCTGTTTTTTCATTCTGTGAGAACACAGTAAGAAGTGAGCAGTCTGCAATCTGGAAGAGGGCCCTTTTAAGAACTCAACCATAGTAATACTCTGATATTGGACGTCAGCCTCCAGAACAGTGAGAAATAAATTTCTGTTGTTTATAGGCCACCTAGTTTATGATATTTTTGTTATAGCAGCCCAAACTGACAACATAAATGTAAGGGATTATTACTGGACACTCAATTCTATTCCGTTGATCAATATATATAGCCTTATGCAATATCATACTGTTTTGATTACTGTAGGTTTACTGTAAAAGGTTTTAAAATTGGAAAGTATTGGTTTTCCTGTTTTGTTCTTCTCTTATTCTGGATCCCTTGCATTTTCATATGAATTTTAGAAGCAGATTGTCAATTTCTGTGAAAAAGGCAGCTAAAATTTTGATAGGGATTTTATATCCCTTTCTACGGATTGAATCTGTATGTCAATTTGGGGAGTAAGCCATCTTAACAATATTAAGACTTCCTATCCATGAACATGAGCTGTCTTTCCATTCATTTAGATCTTCTTTAATTTTTTCCAACAGTGTCTTGTAATCTTCAGTTTACACGTCTTGCACTTCTTTTATTAAACTCTTATTCTAAACCCCAAATATGAATAAAGCTTAGTAATGTCCAGGAATTATGTCTTGGTTAACCCAGCATCCTTCCTACCTGGCTTAGTGTCTTGCATTATGGTTGTCAATCCCTGTGCTTATTGAAGTAAATTGAGAAAATACATTTTATACTTATAGAAAATTCACAATATTTTTCCTTTTATATATATATATATATATATATATATATATATATATTTTTTTTTTTTTTTGGTACGCAGGCCTCTCACTGTTGTGGCCTCTCCCGTTGCAGAGCACAGGCTCCAGACGCGCAGGCTCAGCGGCCATGGCTCACGGGCCCAGCCCCTCCGCGGCACGTGGGATCTTCCCAGACCGGGGCACGAACCCGTGTCCCCTGCGTCGGCAGGCGGACTCTCAACCACTGCGCCACCAGGGAAGCCCCATATTTTTCCTTTTTATTACAGCATCCCATTAAGAAAACAGAACAAGTATAACTCCATTTAATAAGAAAGTTAACTGATGGACATATTAAGCCCAAGGAGCTTAATTGGCGTGGCCAAAGATACTCGGTCCATGTCAAATATAAAATTAAAGCACAATTCAACATTTTCCTCTAGTATTGTATTAATTCTGAAAGCTTTTAGACCAAGAAGCATATTGAGAAGCTCAGGGGAAAATGGGGGATGGCACTAAGTGATTTTTATTGAATTACATTAAAAATGTATATTGTCACATCATCCAGCTCCTTTAGGGCTAAAATAAGGTTTCACTCTGGGGTGTATTTCTTTTTTGAACTTTTTAATTTAATTTAATTTAATTTTTGCTGTACGCGGGCCTCTCACTGCCGTGGCCTCTCCCGCCGCGGAGCACAGGCTCCGGACGCGCAGGCCCAGCGGCCATGGCCCACGGGTCCAACCACTCTGCGGCACGTGGGATCCTCCCGGACCGGGGCACGAACCTGTGTCCCCTGTATCGGCAGGCGGACTCTCAACCACTGCGCCACCAGGGAAGCCCCTTCTTGAACTTTTAAATTAGCAAAGTGTTTGCAAAAAGTCTTACAGTTATTTTCATGCCACATTTCAGTGACTCACTGATGTGAGGATACAAAAACCTTGACTTAATGAAAGTTAAAGTCTAACTACCATAGATGGAGTTAAAGATGTGGCAAACCTTGTAGACTCTCTCTTCTACTTGTATTTCAAAGGTACAGATCTCTTTTACGAGTTGACACCTCCTAGAATGGTCTCTGATTCGGGCTTTAGAATTGAGCATCCAGTAAAGTGTATGGTTGATCATCTGATAAAGAAGCTTCTGATGGGATGAAACAGGTGTTAAATTACTGTGATTGAAATGAGAGCAATGTATGGGTATCTAACATTTATTGGGAACACGTACCAATCAGGAAGACATTGTCAAGGTCAGGCAAATGGACCAAGAGAAGGGTACTAGCCTTGGCTACATGTTACTAATGTCACAACTCTCATTAGAGAGGGGGAAAAAGGCCCACTGAGAGTTTCTTGATGATGAGAACAGGAGGTGCATTAAGAGGAATGCCTGTTATCAAGAGTATCAGACGTTGTGACCTAGAAGAAACCATTGAGATTGACTGATGCTTTTCAGGTCTGAACTGGATGGATAATGATGGCTGTCTGGACCCCAAATGAAGAAATTTTAATTATAAATGGTTAAAAAAGAAATGACTTTATATTCCAGGAAGTATTCCCCGAGGTAGTCAGTAAAAATAATAGGATTTTTCTTCTCTGTAGGAAAATGTAAGTAGAGGGACAGGGGGGTTCTGAAATGGGAGTTAAACACAAAAGAACTTGTAGATGAAGAGGTGAGTTGAGTTGCTCTTAACCACATACCTGTTATCTATCAATTGTTTAAGAGTCAAACCAGTGAATATAAAGGAAAGGTAAACATTTAATGAAGGCCATGAAATAGACCCTAGGCAAATGTGGATGTAACATTTTTAATTCTACTATGTTCAGATCATTCTAGCGGTCCATGAAATTTGCAATTTTGCTGAGCCACAAGCTTGACTTCTGAATTTGATGTTGGAATGAAAGAGCAAGTTGCTTGTTAGGAAGTGACCTATCTAGTAAATAAGAGGTAATATTTAAAAAGTTGTTGTTTTGGTTTGTTTTAGTTTTTAATTTGCCAGCAGCTCTGGCAAAAATAGGTAGGGGGTAACATGAATACTTGCAGTAAAATATTTTAATTACTTGGGTTTTATTTCATGTTAAACTTATCTTTCACTAACATAGATAATCACATTTCTTTGGAGGAGATGGAGTGGTTCCACATTTCTATTTAGGAGTTTCCTAGAGATCACAAATAATAGGAAGGGGAAGACTTTTGTCCTGAAACTGCATTTCCATAGTAAGCATCAAAGTTTAATTCAGGAGGAAATTAAATAAAAATTGCAGGAGTTTAATTAATTAATTTATTTATTTATTTTGCGGTACGCGGGCCTCTCACTGTTGTGGCCTCTCCCGTTGCGGAGCACAGGCTCCGGACGCGCAGGCTCAGCAGCCATGGCTCACAGGCCCAGCCGCTCCGCGGCATGTGGGATCCTCCCAGAGCGCGGCGCGAACCCGTATCACCTGCATTGGCAGGTGGACTCTCAACCACTGAGCCACCAGGGAAGCCCTGGAAGTTTTTCTTTAAGTGGCAAAATTACAATCTAAAGTTAAATGTGTTAACTAAGGCTTCAGTTTTCTTTCTGAGTAGATTTCATGTTCATATACACAGATAGTCTTGTTAGGATCCAACTAAAATTTAAAATTCCAAAAATTTCACAACACTAATTTAAAGTTTCATATTTGCATCTATGGCTTAACACACTTTAAGTTTCCTCTGACTGTTTTAAATGTCCCTTTGGTATCTCTAGCAGGTGTTTTAGGTATAAAACACAGTTCTTTCTGATCTCAAGCCCAATCTGAGGATTGTGGGATCCTCAGCGATTGAACAAGTCATTTAGGGTTATTCTGGAAAGTTACAAAATGTTATTGCAGCTATGACTACCTATGATGGTCTCATTCACTCATTAATTTATCCAATTAATATTTATTGAGAACTTATGTCCAGCTGTGCCCACTCTGGCATACAGTGGTGACAAACAGGCTGATTTCCTCCCTTCACGGAGTTTTATTTTTGTGACATGAATTAGTTGAGCAATTTTGACTCCCTTCCAAGCCTGTTTTAGATACCATAGTTTTGAAGGATTTATTTTAAACAATAATCCTATCATTGAAGAATAAGTCAGGAAGCCAGGTAAAGTTGCTCTGAATGAGAAGTCTTGAAGATCTCTGTCTTCACCTTTTTTTTCTCCACATTTTTTCCCAAAATTTTATTTTGAAAAATTTGAAATCAACAGACAAGTTGCAAGATTCATATAATTAATACTCATAAGGCCTTCAATTCACCAATTGTTGACATATCTTCACCTTTTTAAAAAAAATTAATTTATTTTTGGCTGCGTTTGGTCTTCGTTGCTGTGTGTGGGCTTTCTCTAGTTGTGGCAAGTAGGGGCTCCTCTTCGTTGTGGTGCAGGGGCTTCTCATTGCAGTGGCTTCTCTTGTTGCAGAGGATGGACTCTAGGCACTCGGGCTTCAGTAGTTGTGGCACGTGGGCTCAGTAGTTGTGCTGCACGGGCTTAGTTGCTCCACAGCCTGTGGGATCTTTGCGGATCAGGGCTCGAACCCGTGTGCCCTGCATTGGCAGGCGGATTCTTAACCACTGCGCCACCAGGGAAGTCCATGTCTTCACCTTTTTGATGACTGTCATACTTACATCTCCTAAGAGCATTGTAGGTAAGAATCTTACAACATAGGCTGATGAGAAGTTAAATCAAATGGTTTCTAAGACCTCTTTCAGCCTAGGATTTGGTGAACTGGTGATAAACCAGGGAAGAGGGATCTCCCCAAAATGACCCCAGAAAAACACAGAAACCTCCTAGAATGTGCCACTTAATTCTATGTAAATGTAGTAAGCTCTAACGAGCAGCTCTAGGTTATGTCTATCGCACTATTGACCCTTGCTCATCCTTTATCATTTTGAGCAAAGAAAGTCTGGAGACTAATGGAAAAGCATTATAGAGCTTTTATTGATCTCTGCTGCTCACTGTGAACTGGAGCCAGAGACTTGTTAAGCTAAATGAGCTCAACTGAGACTCTGGCTGTCAACGTTTACACAGAACCTGTGCATTAGCCTCTGGGTCTGCAGGGGTTTTCTTCTGATCAGGCATAAACATTGCACATGGAAAATTTTGACCTGGGATTTCTGGTCATTAAGAAAAATAAAGTATGACCTTTTATTTTTTAGTGAAATATAGCAAATTTTGTTGTGTGTATTTCAGAAATAGATATGTTTAGAATTTATTATTATAAAGTGTTTTTCTACTTTAACATTTGGTAGCATTTCCTCATGGTTAGTAAGTAAAATTATAACCTCGTGCTTTGTTGAGTGGGCAGTGTTAATCTCACTTCAGTGTCCTTTGTGGTTGGAGATACTTAAGCAGAAGCTTGGGAGGGATTAATATTACAGGGCAGTGATTTTCTTTTTTTGTTTTATAAATGTATTTATTTTTGGCTGCGTTGGTCTTCGTTGCTGTGTGCAGGCTTTCTCTAGTTGTGGTGAGCGGGGGCTACTCTTCGTTGTGGTGTGCAGGCTTCTCATTGCAGTGGCTTCCCTTGTTGCGGAGCATGGGCTCTAGTCGTGTGGGCATCAGTAGTTGTGGCACGTGAGCTCAGTAGTTGTGGCTCACGGACTCTAGAGCACAGGCTCAGTAGTTGTGGCTCCCGGGCTTAGTTGCTCCGCGGCATGTGGGATTTTCCCGGGCCAGGGATCAAACCCGTGTGCCCTGCATTGTCAGGCGGATTCTTAACCACTGCGCCACCTGGGAAGTCCCCAGGGTAGTGATTTTTCAAAGTGTGGTCTTTAGACCGGGAGCATTAGCCTCACGTGGGGGACTTTTTAGAAATTCCCCCTGCTCCAGGTGGTTCTGATGCGTGCTAAAATTTGAGAACCCTGTAATAGGAATATAAGCCTTAGAACAGTACTTCTGTAGGAAGAAGAAGAGGAAGGAGAGTATCAGAAGCCCCTGGGTTTCTTCTTTTCTCAAGCTCACAGTCTCTCTTCCTTTGCCCCTCCTTCTACTCCCATTGTTGCACAGTGAGCTGTTTCTCTGAGAATCTGACACACTCTTTGGAGGCTTTGGGGTGAATCTTTGGACCAGAATGAAATTTTCTAGGCGATGCTCAGTCATGATGGTGTCATGTCCTGACCTTGTGACCTTTTTAGGGTTTATAAAGTTCTGTTGTCTTTGCATTTACTATAGATACACTGATAGCCCCAACTGCTACTATGAGTTAGACAGAAATAGTAGATGTACGTTGTTTTACAATCTTGAACTTGCTTCTGCTTGCCGACCTTTCCTAGAAAAGTTGAAAATGTTCCACTCTTTTCTGAAATAAAGGTTTGAGTACTATTGTATAATGCCTCGCACTTTGGGTTTCTCACCCATTGAGAAAAGACAGTGCAATGGTTGGGCTGATCACGTGGCCTTTGAATCCAGGCTGCTTGGGCACCAATGCTGGCTCTGCTACTTGCTCCATGTGTGACCTTGGGAAAGCCCTTATCCTCCTCTTGGTCAGTTTCTTCATTTGTAAATCAGGCTGGGAATAATGTCTCCCTTTTACTAAGTTTTAAGCATTTAATGCCTTAATACATGTTAACTTCCTGATACTTGATAAATACTCAATAAACATTAGATATTACTTCTATGACTATTGTGTAATGAGAAAATTACCTACAACTGAGAAGATAACTAATTAGAGCAATAAGTGTGACTGGAAAATACATATAATCTGTCAGGATAGAGTAAAGAAGCTATAGAGTCAGACACACACAGGTTTGATTTCTTGGTATGTGTCTTCTGGCAAGTAATTTAGTCACGCCCGAGCCTGGATTTTCTTATCTCTGAAATGGAGATAATGCTTTCTGCTTTGCAGGGCAGTTGTGAGCAGAAACAAGAACATTTTGGAAGAGGCTGGTATACTCAATACAAATGGCATTATTCTTTTTATTGCTGCTTGCTTTTCTCGAGCTAAATTTTAAATAGCAACTTCCCTTTCCTATGGAAATGTAGGGAGTCTGATTTAGAGGAAATGTGTATGTGCTGTGGAATGGCCCATATGCCACTTCGCTATTAGAATATGACTCATTATTTCTAAACTTAGTGTTGCTTTATTTGTATGCTATTTGCTTTTCTCAGAAATCCCTATGTTCAGATCCAATCATAAACTTTGGATAATAAAAGAGAGTAACCTCAATTAAGTGCATTTTTTTGGAGCCACCACACGTCACTCATATGAGGTTGTCCGACCAAGCCGTCACATAAAGAGGACTAGTATTCTGGTAAAGCAACTGCGGAATTCTCCATTTGTACAAAGCTCTTTTATTTACAGAGCTTTTAAAATCGTATTATATTTTCTACTGCGGTACACTTTACATATGGTGACAGATGTAGATCTTAAGTCTGCATTCAGTCATTCTTGACGAATGCATACACTTCTTCTATCAAATGTATAGAACATTTCCATCACCCCATCTCCTCATGCCCCTTCTCAGTCAATTCCCCATGCAACCACTATCCTAATTTCTATCCTTATTGGTTAGCTTTTTCTGCTGGAAAACTTCATATAAATTGAATCATGCAGTCTTTTACGTCTGTCTTTTTTTCCCTTTAGTATAATGTTTTTGAGAGTTGTCTGTGTTGTTGCATGTGTAAATAATTTGTTCTTTTTTGTTGCTGAATAATATTCTATTGTGTGGCTATGTCTCTGTTTATCCATTTTCCTGTTGAGGAACACCTAGGCTGCTCCCACTACTTCTTTTCATCATCAATGTAATGATGTTGAATAAGCAGAAGGTTCTGAAAATCTCCATTTTCCAGACCAGAAAGCTGGAGCTCAGAGAAATGAGGCACTGTAAGTTCTCACTGCTGGGAAATGCTGAATCCAGGAGGAGAATCTGGTCTTCTGGTTCCAGGGCCTCTGTTTTCTTTCCATTTTCCAAGGCCAGTTTGTTTCTGGCCTTTACCTGGAGTTCTGCCCTAACTGACTCCAGGATTCTGTCTAACTCTGCCTCATCTTTTTGTGTGTGTGTGTGTGTGTGTGTTATGCGGGCCTCTCACTGTTGGGGCCTCTCCCGTTGTGGAGCACAGGCTCCGGACGCGCAGGCTCAGTGGCCATGGCTCATGGGCCCAGCCGCTCTGTGGCATGTGGGATCTTCCCGGACCGGGGCACGAACCCGCGTCCCCTGCATCGGCACGGGGACTCTCAACCACTGCGCCACCAGGGAAGCCCACTCTGCCTCATCTTTGAGAAAGACTCAGAATGTCAACATTCAGGAATTCAGCCCTACTCTGAGGTAGCCCTTGGCAAAGCTTTAGTTTCTCAGGTGGAGCGAATGGATTTCTGAGGCTGGCCCGAGGGTTGAAGCAGAGCAGGGGATCTGGATGGCATTGGGTTAGATTACAGATCTTCAGATCTGTTCAGATGTTCTGAAGGTGCTCTAGGAGAGAAGCTTTGTCTTCCGGAGTGCAGAAGGGAAAAAGGATGGGCATGGAGTAGGACAGGCCTCTGTTAAACGCCAGCTCTGCCACACACGCTAGCTGTGGGAGCTCAGGCAACTCCATCTGTAAAGTTTCTCCATCTGAGTCTGTTTCTCCATCTGGAAAGAGGTATTTTAATGCTTCCCTCCTGGGTCCCAGTGAGGCAGTTTGTGACATAGAACCTGCTCTTTCTGTGCTGTATTAAGCTTAAGGGAGCGTTACAGTGTGCTGTTGACCTTGCTGTGGGATTTCCATGTATGGAAGAATGAATCCTCCCCTTTATCTCTGAAGACACTAATTCATAATTTATAGACTCTGAATAGAGACAAGAAAGTTTACTTGTCAATAAAGTCCTCACAAAAATAAAGCAAGGGAGGGGTACAGAGGGACTCGTTTGCTTTAAGAGATCTGGGAAAATGAATACAGCAAAATGTGTGCCATGAAGACAGTCTTTTCTCATTCCTTCTCAAGAAGGATGCAGACATCTTCAGGAGGATCTTCTTCAGGAAGATCTTCTTCAGGAGCTGATTAGGCTGCATGGGTAAAGACGGCCTGCAGGAAAAACAAAAGGAGAAAGCATTTTACTCCCAGGCTCCATGACCCCATTCCTGCCCTGTTATGGATTCAGCAATGTCTCTGGGTCTCCATCTCTCCACATATGACCCTTAAAGTGCACTCTGATACACACCTCAGGATTGATATGAAATTTGATGAGTTCAGTTTCCCAATAATTTACGTGGATGCAAAGATTTTGGTAAAAAAATTTATCTGTATACTATGTAATTTGAGCTTAAGTATGCTGTCCAAGAAGACCTTACAAGCTATGAGAAAATTTGATATGTGATCCCTAATATATAGCAGGATATATTAAACTTTGGTCATAGCAAAAATTGGGAGGAGGACCTAGGGTTGGACAATTAGCTTGGTTATTAAGAGTGTCTGAGGAAAGTTCAAACAGTCTGTGACATACTGAACTTGTTTTCAACCAAGATGGAAAAAAGCTGGTCTCAAGTGATCCAGCGAGGCCTTGCTGCTCTGCAGAGTGCCCTTGCTTCCCAGCGCTTACCTTTGTTTCCCTCCATATTCCCAAGGAAAGGACACTCTTCTAAAGGCTCAGGGCTTGTGCCTGGAGAGGAAAAACAGTCCTAATAGTCTGGAGATCAGAACGCTTGCAAAGTATTTATGCAGGAAACTGAATGATATGCTTCATTTATGGCTTTCCATAATTGGCATTTAAACAGTCATTCTGCTGGCTCAGCTTTATCATGTAACAGATCCCTTGTGTGTAGGAGGAAGAAAGAATGAATATGCCTCTAAAAATGGGGTGGCTTTTTTCATGAAGAATACTTGAGAGATGAAATAAGCTTAAAAGGGGTAAGAATAGGATAGAGAAAAAGACATCCCATGAGGTGGATGTTTCTGTGGCAATTATTTGGTTTGGCCTTTTCGCTGGAGAACATTTCCTTTCAGAATTTATACTATTTTATGTGTTACTTTCGTTACTTTCAAGTGTACTGCATAATTTCCTATTTATTTATATATCTGTCTCCCTTCTAGGCATAAAGGAAAAGACACTTTGAATTTCAGGTGACGATAGGCATACAATTTAGCCACTTATTTAAAAGGTAACATTTATTGAGTGCTTTTTTAATGTACCAGGCACTGAAATAATCACTTGTATATGTATTGCTTTATATGATTCTCATAACAATCATATGAGAAAAGTATAGTTATTATTTTTATTACTATCACATTAGAGATGAGGAAACCAAAAGCAAGAAGAGTTGCCAAGTTTAGGCAATTGTAAGTAGCACATGTCAAAGCCAGAGCCTTTAACTATGGTTTTATACTGTATTGAACCTCTTGATGGTGGAAGTCCCATCTCATCCCTCTTGATATCTTCAGCACGCAGCTGTGTCTATAATACAATGTTTGTTGAATGATTTACAGGACCCAAACATCTTTAAAGGGACTTTTGCAAAACGACGGGTATCCTTAGATCTTTTTTCCCACCATGAACATTAAAGAGGTGGAGATTATTAAGGGAAAATTTGGAATCCCTTTCAGAAATGGTAGCTTTGAGTTGCCAATTAGACACCCAAATGCGAATGTTGGTTAAATAGTAGTATTTATGGGGCCAGAGCATAGGGGAGAAATCAGGGCTGAAGATGAAAATATGATTTTCTTCAGTGAATAGATAGCATCTAAAATCATGGGCCTGGGAATTTCCTGGTGGTCCAGTGGTTAGGACTCAGTGCTTCCACTGCAGGGGGCATGGGTTCAATCCCTGGTCGGGGAACTAAGATCCTGCAAGCCATGTGGCATGGCCAATAAAACCACAAAAAGAAACAAACAAAAACCCCACCATGGGCTTAGATGAGATTTATGGTGGGGCGGGTGGTGTGCAAGAGAAGAGAAGAGGACTGAAGGCTTAGTCCTGGGCTTCTATAATTAGCAGCTGGGTATAGAAGAAGAAAAACTGAGTTGGAATGGGAAAACTAGGAGTGAGGAGTCATGGATGCTAAGAGAAGAAAGTGATGTGGGAAGATGAGCGTGGACAGCTGTGTCACAATGCGGTTGGATGAGGACAAAGAAGTGACCATTGGGTTTGGCGTGGCTGAAAGTCCTTGATAAGAGTTGTTTCATGGGCACGGTGGGGATGAAAGATGGGTAGAGTGGTTGGAGAGAGAATGGAAAGCAAGGATTAGTCAATTCTTTAAAGTTTTACTATAAAGAGCTGAGGGACGGGGCAAAAGCTGAATGGGGACATAAGGTCAAGGAAGAGATTTTCAAAAAAAAATACGTGAGTATTAAGGTCTATTTTATGCTCAAGGAAATGACCTACTAGTGAGGGAGAAACTGAAGAAGCAGGAGAGAGAGGGGAGAATCACTGGAGTGATGAGGAAGCATAGAGGTGAGGGAAGCAGAGCTCCAATGGAGCGTCTCCCATATTCCAGGAGGGAAGGCAGGAGTAACATTCCTCCTTTACGTTCATATTGTTAGACTCTCAAGAGCTGGTGGATTTCACAAATGCTAACTGATGGAAGTGTATTCTTACAGATAAATATATACACAGAAAGTATTCAGTCGGAAGCTGGTGTGAGAATCAGGTAAAATTTAACAGTCAAAGGCGATTTCATTATCAGACCTACATTTAATATTGAACTTTAAACTGCTTGCTATTTTCTAGGGCTGTTGTCTCAGATGAAAGGAAGAAATTTGCTGTAAAAGGAAAGGCAACAAAATCATAATTAAATGGTAAAATGTGAAAGTTTTCAAATCAAGAATCATGTCTTCTGTTTTTGCTCAAAGAATTTAAATCTTTGCAGAAATAATGGGGACACTGGTGTCTATGATCAATTGTAACTTCTATGTACTGAGAACCTATCCTATTCCTGGCACTTTTCAAACATTCTTGCTGGTTTGTACAACGAAGCAAAGTGGTTTCATTATGGTTTGACAAGTGAGAAAACTGCCAGTGAGGTTCTGCAGGGTTTAATGATTTGCTCAAGGTCACCCAGCTGGTAAGGCGAGATTTAAATTAAAGCTCATTCTGGATTCAGAGTTGCTCTCCCTCATACACTGTCTTGATATAGTGAATGTTTTGATATAGGTAATACTCCCTGTTTAACATGGGAAAAACATTAGGCTCCAAATACTCCTGTTGTTCTTCTAGTCTGGTGTATAGATATGGCTAAAAGGAAGGAAGGAAGAAAGGCAGGCAGGCAAGGAGGAAAATCTATGTAAAACCAGAGAGAGTAGCATCATGAACCCTCATATCCCATGTTCCAGCTTCAACGGGGGTTGACTCCTGGGCAATCTTGTTTCATCTCTATCTAATCATATTTTCTCTCCCCCGACACTAGGTTGTTTTGAAGCAAATCCCAGACGTCACATCATGTCATTCATTAGTATTTCACTGTATATTTCTAAAAGGTAATTTTTAAAATGTGACTTCAGGGCTTCCCTGGTGGCGCAGTGGTTGGGAGTCCGCCTGCCAATGCACGGGACACGGGTTCATGCCCCGGTCCGGGAAGATCCCACATGCCGCGGAGTGGCTGGGCCCGTGAGCCATGGCCATTGAGCCTGCGCGTCCGGAGCCTGTGCTCCGCAACGGGAGAGGCCACAGCAGTGAGAGGCCTGTGTACCGCCCCCCCCCAAAAAAAAAGTGACTTCAGTGCCATTACCACATGTTAAAAAAATTAACAGTAATTCCTTAGATTTGTCAAATATGCAGTCAGTATTCAAATCACCCCAACTGTCTCATGAATGATGTCACAGTCAGCTTACTCCATCCAAGCAAGGGCTGTACAGTGTCACTGGTTGAATGGTTTCTGAAGTCTCTGTTTCTACAGCCTCCTCTTTCCTCCCCCTTGTAATCTGTTTGTTATTTGTCCCATAGAGTTCCCACATTCTGGCTGTTGCTGATTCCACCAGTAGGCTTTGGTTTAACGTGCTTCCCTGACTTGATGTTTCTTGGAAATTGATTACTCATGCTTGATAAAATTCAGCAGTATGAAAGCAGGCCATATACCACATAGCTCAATATTTAAAGTCACAAACTAAGCTAGAGTTTAGAGTTATAAACTAAGTTATAAACGAAGTCAGCTAGCCATTCCCACCCACGGTTCCTCTGCTCCTGGAGCTGAAGGAGCCTCGTGTTCCTGGGGTCCAGCTTGCCCTGTAAGCACCAGAGTGGCTGCCAGGATCTCCTGGGGCAGGGCAGGGTGGAGTCAGGTACACTGGGGTTGCAGCTCCTGGCTGAGGCTGAATCCACCTGCACCTGAGTGTGGACTAAGTGGGTCAAATTCCCCAGGGAGCCAAGGGAGCAGGTCACCCTTTCCCAACCAAGCTCCTCCAACTCAGGATTTCCAGGCACTTTAAACACCTCCCAAAATATGCCTTCAAGTAGAAGGGTGGTGGGAGCACAGTACTCTGGGGAAACCAGTCTGCTGAGACCACCACTTCTGTCAACACTCTGCTCTTTTTCTGTTCAGTGTGAGCACTGTTGGCTGTTGGCTCTCCTCCCTCTCTCTTCACAGTCATCCTAGAGCTGCCCCTGCCCTGTGAACACTTCTGCATGGGGGATGGAGGCCTGCTCTGCTCTGGACCTCATTAAGGGTCATTCTAAGCTGTGTGATTCTGTAGCTGTTTCCTGCTGAAGACACCCTGCTATTATACCCAAGCTCGGCCAGCTGCAAAAAGGCCCAGAAATCAGTCACAAGAACTGCTAAACTCTGGGAAAATTGTATGCCCACTTTACTTAAATGCCACAGAGGACAGGTTTAAATAATGTTATGTTTAATCTTTTGAATCCATCATCTCTAGCATCAAAAAGCCATACAGTTTGAAGCAGATATTCTCATTTCAGGTGAAGAGATACAAAACCACTCTTCCATCTAGATTTATCTATGGTTACTATGGAGACGATTTCCCTTGTGTCAAGATTTACACAGACATTTTAGAGGGACAAAACATTTGGGCTACTGTGTTCTTTAAGGGCCTTGAGAGGTGGGGGAAACCGAAAACAGACGGTGTGTACAAACCTTGAATCTGAGCTGCTGATGTTTTAGTTGGGACACGTCACTGATTCATAGATGGTGAGGGGGGTGGACCATGTCCCGCAGATAATGGTGTCCATCTTCACAAGTATGTAACCTCACATATACCACTGTCAGCTCTGATGTGGTCACTCAGTTCATAGCTTGCTCTTTGATTTCAGAGAATTATTGATTTGATAACGGGTAGCCTATAGGCTCAGAATTATAAAGCACATATAAGCTCCACTGAAAGTAAATGTAGGGGAAAAGGAAGGGTGTTTTAAAATGGTACTGATACCCAGCAAGTCGGAGTTTTGGGTCTCACTGAGTGGTCCTGGATTGTTTTTTTCATCCTGAGGCATATGAGTCATTAGGCTGGCCCGGATGTATCCATCGAGGTTCCAAAGCTTTTCCCTAGAGAGCATTCAAGAGCCAATATACTTACCTTCCTCTCCCTGCTCCCTCAATCTCTTTCACGTGCACCCAAGCAGCCCAGCACTAAATTTATGTTTAGTCCCCTGTTTAAGTGAAAATCTTGTGCCAGATTTATGTTCTACTGCATAATGTTTTGGTGTGTCTTAATATAAACTATTTCAAATCAATAAATTACCCCAAATCTTCAAATAAAATAGATGCTCCAGAATAATGTGCCCTGCTGCCCGTGGCTCTGAGTACAGTGTAGTGTATGGCCCATCCTCTTAGTGGTACACAAAATTCCATCTGGGAAATAGTGGGGAAGGACACTTTTTGCTAAAAACTGTGAAGGATCAGTGCCTCTGGCTCTCTGTGTTGTTTGATACTGCATTTGAAATGGTGTTCTTTAAGCTGTGTGTTCTCCTTGACAATGCAGCTAGAAAGGGGAGCATAATAAATAATTCACACCTTATTACTCGCTAGCAGTGGCTAGTGATAGTTCAAAGAGAACATGCATTTAAACAATGACAGCTGTATAATAATTGGTTACGGGGGGGGTGGGGGTGGGGGGCGGAATCAGGAATGAAAATTGAGTGGCAACTCTCTATTTTAGAGGTGGGGAAACCAAAATAATTACCTGTAAGTCATGGAACTAGTTGATGAACTCCTAGGGAGTCTGGACCTCGTTTCATTATTTTTGGCTTCTTAATGTCTAGCACGTAGAAAGTACTAAATAAATGCTCGTTAAATGGACAACTGAAGAAAGTAGGATTCAATCTGAAGGCCACTGTGATTTCCGTTTGGGGAAACCAGAGGTTCTTGGTGCCTTAGGGACAGATTTACTTTAACTCAAAGAGGATTTCTGCTCATAGTACCACTCCTCTACCTGGAACTAGGGATTGAAATTTCACCTTTACTGCATTTATCCATTCTGTGTCCTGTCCTGTGGCTTCTTCCTTTGCAAAGCCTTCCTATTTCTTAATTTTTTTCTGCCCTTCTCTGGCTCAGGCCCTAGTGCTTTCCCTGCTGGAGAATTAAAATAGTCTTCCAGCTGGCCTTTCTGCTTTCAGACACTTCCCTTGCAAATATCCTGGTAGGGTGTCTATAGGGTAGTATTATCAACTCACACATCATTCGTGCTACCCCTTGCCTAAAAACCTTTATCAATGGCCTGTGAAAGACCCATGGAGTTCAGCTGAACTTCTTTCCTTGGTGTTGAAAAACTTCCCGCTCTCACCTAACCTACTTTTGGGGCTTATCTACAAGGCCACTGACATAAAACCTACATCCTTGACAATCTAGTTATTTTACAACATTTCCTCATGCCTGAGGACATGGTACTAGAACATCTTGTTAACTTGTGAGGTTACCTTTGACACTTGATGGTTATTGGCTTGAGGATGGGGAGATGTGTCTTGTGCATCTTTGAATTTATTTCCCAACACAGCAAATACCATGGTGGAGATGCCCACCAGAGATGCTAAGTTCAGCTTCTCTGTGGGTCCTACAGCAGGAGTCAGTAGGTGGGTCTTGGATGTGGAGAGCTGTCCCTGTGCCCCCCACAGGGTAAGGGGATGTGAAAAAGGGAGCAAAAACTCCTGAAAGCGATGGGCAAGGTTGGGAGAGGTGGTGCTGATGGTGCCTTTTACCTCTTTGAACTTCCTAGAAGAGTTGGATCACTGTGGGCAATCCTGGCGTTCTCTGCTGTGGTGAAACAGCAGGCTTGCAGAATGGCAGGTGATGAGAAAGAAGCAGTCTCAGAAGGGTTCAAATTAACGTCATGGAGAGGACTCAGGTGGGTGGAAACCCCAGTGAAACCTAGCATGTGGGTCCCTAGGTTGAGAGCTGGGAGGCATGCACCAGGATGATGACCAGCTTTCCTGGACAGGGAACCAGAATGCATTTTTTAGGGCAAGACTGGCTCAGCAGGGATTACAGGGGCAAAGCCCTCATCTAAATGCAAAAACTGGTCTGAAAATTTCGGTATGTATTAAGTTAAAATGCCCCAGTGTTTGAGGAAATCTAGGCATTGTTTTCACGTGTGTGTGCGTGTGGCGCCTAAGAGAAAAAGGCTGCAAATGGTGCTAAGACTTCCTGAAGCCACTTACCAAAGAGCCTAGTGAAAGCGTCTGTCAACTCCAGAGATAAAACCTGGGTCTAGGACAACTCTCATTTCAAATATTCTCTGAACTCCTCCCAAAGTAGCCCTTATATTTATTACATCCTGTGCCTCTATTCCTTGTGCCCAAAGCATAGCTCTTTTCTATCACAACACCACAGTCACAGAATTTTCTTCGAATACAAATAGAACATTTCCCCTTTGGCTTCTCCTTCTTCCCCTCTTTTGCTCTGCCTTCTCTCACTGCTTCTTGAGAACTTTCTTTTGCCCCTTGCCAGAGGGTCAGCGCTCACAATCAAATCCCAAGTAAAGCTTTGCAGAGGAGGGTGGGACCCAGAGGCATAGAATTTTTTTGTCTCTAGCCGTGGATTTTTCAGCACAATAGGAAGAACCCTTAAAATTGTAAGAAGTAAAATTCCTTGTGAGAAATTTTCATACACAGTAGAACAAAAGCCAGGAGATGGCAAAGGTTGACACCAAGAAAAGAATATTTTCCAACTCTAAAATTCTTTTCAAAGCAAATATGTACATTTTATACCTGCAAGTTTTGAATGTGCAAATATTGACTCAGTAGATGGATGAAGCCATGCTCTGTTTTTTTTCTCAAGGGTTGGGCCTATTATGATTCTGACTAAGCATTATATATTTTTTCCTCCCCAACTGATGAATTTTCTGGAATGGGATGGTTTCCCATCCCTGTCTTTAGAATATATAACATCTGTGGAAAATGCTAAACAGATTTTTATCTCCCAGGGGCCCCCTTTGAAAATTCATATTATAGTTTAGGCTAAATAACCTGGTCTCACCCCATGATTTCTTCAGGGACCCCAGCTGATGACTTACATCAGGTCACCAGGGGATTTGATGGGAATCTCAAAGTTGTTTGACTCATTTGATTTTTAGTACTCTCATTTTGAGACTGGTGAAAAAACTGCCCTCACATAAGCAAAGCACCTTGAGTGATATGAGTTTCAAAATGCTTTCAGAATTAGTTCTGGAGATAAACATGTACATAAAATCCTAAACTGTAAAGCAGTATACTTACGTAAAATCACAGACTGTAAGGCAGTATATACAAAGTTAGTTTTCTTAAATATGATGTACAAAACAAGGTACTCATGGTTGAGTCGTTAACATCAACCAGTACTGTCACAGCGTGCAGTGATTCAACAACACCTAAAATTTCTACCTTTAAGGTGAAGAGCAGGCAAATAAGTCATTAGGCAAACTACCGGGCACGACATCATTTCATGAAAGTCTGTAAAATCATATTCAAAAAAGTTAATCAAGAGACATTTTTATTTTTTGTTTTTAATTTAAAAAATTTTAACTGATGTATAGTTGATTTACAATGGTGTATTAGTATCTGCTGTATAGCTAAGTGATTCAGTTATACATATATATATATACATTTTTCATATTCTTTTCCATTATGGCTTATCACAGGATACTGAATATAGTTCCCTGTACTATACAGTAGGACCTTGTTGTTTATCCATTCTATATATACTAGTTTGCATCTGCTAATCCCAAACTCCCACTCTATCCCTCCCCCACCCAACCTTCCCTTTGGCAACTACAAATCTGTTCTCTATGTCTATGAGTCTGTTTTTGTTTTGTAGATAGGTTCATTTGTGCCATATTTTAGATTCCACATATAGGTGATATCGTATGGTATTTGTCTTTCGCTTTCTGACTTCATTTAGTATGATAAGTTCAAGAGGCATTTTTAAATGCATAAGTTTAATCTGTTACATATCTACAGTTATTGGTGACCAGTTTCTTGAGACCCACTGGAGACTCCCCGAGCCCTGATGGAGCTTGCCCACCCAGGTGCCACTGGTTCTGAGCCATGTCTCCACATGGCCCCTAATCCCTGACAGGAGAAAACTGCATTTGAGGAAGGGCCTTGATTTCCTTTACATCAAGAAAATTTCTCGTTGTAGGAGGTTATCTCCTGCTTTATGCTTCTGGGCTTATGTCATCTTGAGGATCTTGGAAGCAAACAGGTGATGCCACCATCTATTTGAATTAACCGTATTTTTAATCAAATCTTACATGAACAGCAGAGTGTTAAATTGGGAATTGGTACCAGCTCTCTCTAGTAAGCAGTGCAGGTGGGATTAGCCCCATTTTACAAATAAGAACATACAAACTCGAAGAGGGTAAGGGACTTGCCCAAGGTGTAACTTCAGTTCTTAATACTCCTTAATTCTTCTGTTACATAGCTCTGATTGCCATTGGGAAGATTTCATAGAACATGGAATTCCTGGCAGTAATTCTTAAAAACAATTCCTGGAATATTATTTTTGGAGTAAGCTGTGGCTCTGGAAATTTTTGAGGTTAAAGAGGGTTTTGTTTTTGTTTTTTTTTTTGAAATATATTATGGCCCCATGTTGCCCCCTTATGGAACTTTTGATGTTTGCAAAATACTTTACTGAATTAGTCTTTTACTGAACTGAGGCAAATAAAACATGATTTACAAGCGTTAGCTTTTCTCAGGGTAACATGTTATCTTAATGTTTTCATCTTTCAAATCAAGTGTTGCTGAAATTTTGTCAGATTTAAGGAAAATGTGATTATGGGTAAGTCAACAAAAAATCTTGTGAAAATGTCTAACTGTATGTCATAGCCCCTCTCACGCACATCCTCAGGACTAATCATCTTGTACACATTTAAAAAAATGTATCTAACAAAATGGGGTGGTGGTCTTAATATTTTACTACACTTGGGGGACAAGATGGTTTATGTTTCATATTTGTGAAATGTTTGGAAGTTGAGTTAAGTTTTTTTAAAAATTGAGTTTGAATTCCAGCCCTGCCCCTTTTTGGCTGCATAGCCTCAAGTAAGACTTAATTTCCTTGAGCCTCAGTGTTTTCTTCTGTAAAATGGGGAGAATGGTGCC
The DNA here is from genome assembly GCF_008692025.1 of Phocoena sinus. Lineage (NCBI taxonomy): Eukaryota > Metazoa > Chordata > Mammalia > Artiodactyla > Phocoenidae > Phocoena > Phocoena sinus. The sequence continues at coordinate 40,968,113 of NC_045766.1, forward strand.
ATTTGTGAAGCATTTGAAACAATTCCTGGGGCAGAGTGTGCTTGCAAGAGTAAAACTCGTGGTGGTGGTTGTAGTAGCTGTAACCCCTGGGTCTTCATCTCCTCGATTATTACATGGGGAGCTTGTACTGAAGGAGCTCCAAGCCCTCTCGAGTTCTTACATCTCTGATCTTAGGGATGCAGGATAAATGGGGAAGGAGGAGGCACCAAGATCAGTGTTTTCATTTCCTCCCACCAGGGAAGGCTGGTCCCTCTCCACCACACCTGGACGGAGCAGGGATTTCAGTTCATTTGCCCGTAGGGGCTCCTGGTGAGGGCCACTGTTTCTGAGCACTTAAGGGAGTTAGATGCAGCGGGGGGGGGGGTGGGGGGGGTGGGGGGGGGGTGGGGGGGGGGGGTGGGGGGGGGTGGGGGGGGTGGGGGGGGTGGTGTTACTTCAGATACCAGTCCCACACGCCCCCAGGACCACACTCCTCGGATGACTGATTGGGGAAAGACTCAGCAGGTACGTGGGAGCTGGTGGTAGGCAGTGGCAGGGGTTGCAGGGAGCTTGGAACGTGGGGTATTAATTAATGTCTAGAAATGCAGTGTAGAAGGCACACCGAAGGGACTGATGACAGGAAAATTCTGCCTGTTGTCCCGAAGTCTTCCCTTCACCGCTGTCAAAGATAAACAAACCCGGACAGGAGTTAAAGTGGTGAAAACAGATTTGATTCTGTAACTACTGGCAGTGGGGGAAAGAGCTGAGCTCCATTTTGATTTGTGTAGAGGTTGACCGGGCATTTTTCTTTTTTTTTAAGGTTTTAAAAATAACATTTATTTCTTAAAAGTTAACACGTGCGTAATAGGAAACCAAAAAGCACAAGAAGCAAATAACAAAGTCATCCACAATCACAAGCAGTTTACCACTTGATGTGTCCTTCTAGGTCTCGTTTGTGTATCTACACAACTAAGCATCCATTTTTATGTAATTAAGATCATACAGTCATATATCACGCTTTTTGACCAGGCTTTTTTTTTTTTTTTTTTTTTTTTTTTTTTTGCGGTGCGCTGGCCTCTCACTGTTGTGGCCTCTCCCGTTGTGGAGCACAGGATCCGGACGCGCAGGCTCAGCGGCCATGGCTCACGGGCCCAGCCGCTCCGAGACACGAACCCGTGTCCCCTGCATCGGCAGGCGAACTCTCAACCACTGCGCCACCAGGGAAGCCCTGACCGGGCGTTTTAAAGGGAAGAGTAGGGAGGGGAGGGAGTGGGGCATCCAGTGAAACCTGACCGAGGGTTGGTTGACAAGGGGAAATGTGCTGAGGCAGCTCTGGGCGCCAGCTGGCAATGACGAAGTCAGGGTTCTGTTCTCCTGCAGAGACTGGGAGAGAGGGACCCCATCCTCTGATGGTTACACTTCGAAGGAATGGCTCTCAGGTCCTTTAGAAAGACACTCCTGAGTTGTAGGAGATAGTATACATCTCCCAGGGACAGAGGAAGGATTCACAATGGTGGGCCCTTTTAAGGAAATGCTCTAAGAAAGTGAGTTCTGGCCATCCTCAGGTGTTGGTAGGGAAGCAGTAAATTTGCCGGCAGCATTGTGGTTTCTCAGGCAGGCATTTTGATAGGGGGCCGGGGTCAACCCAGGGACACAGCCTTGTGTGCTAGAAGCCAGGCTCTGCCGAGGTAGCAGTAGCGCAGAGGTTTCAGTGCAGTGCTCACCAGGGGGCCTTCTCTGACCAGTGTAACCCCTCGTGGGTCTCCATCTGTCAGCCTTGGTGGCATTTGGAAACTGGAGCACTAGTGGTTGGTCCACTCACTGCACAAGGATTAGTTGGGAGCCTTCTGCATGAGGGGCAGCGTTCAAGAGTCAGGAGTCTTAGAACTGTTTGCATTTTTCTCTGGTTGCTTTGTGTTAGTTTTACCTTAACTACATAGATAGTGAACATCTTTGAGATTATAGACACTGCCTTATTCTTCTGTCCTCCACTCGGTTTGTAATTTAGTAGAGCCTAGTAAATATTCAATTGAATTTATACAATATAATTGAACTACATAATAAATGAGGAAGGTAAAGGAAAATACTTTGGGAAGAATTTGGGTAATCTGGTTGTTAAGTGTAGAAGAAAAAGAAAATGACAACATCAAAATAAAAGAAATTCTTTTACTACCCTTTTTTTTTTTTTTTTTTTTTTGCGGTACGCGGGCCTCTCACTGTCGCGGCTTCTCCCGTTGTAGAGCACAAGTTCCGGACGCACAGGCTCAGCGGCCATGGCTCACGGGCCCAGTCACTCTGCAGCACGTGAGATCCTCCCGGACCGGGGCACGAACCCGCGTCCCCTGCATTGGCAGGCGGACTCTCAACCACTGCGCCACCAGGGAAGCCCTCTTACTATCCTTTTTGACGTGAAGAAGAAACTCAAATTCACCCTAAAGGCCACACTAACTTCTCTTATTTTTCTGAAATATTATAAAAAATATGTGCTATTTGCTTCCGTAATTACAAGGAAGGAATGGATCTCTGAGATACACTGTGTAGGTGATATTAAAACTACATTTTTGTGGGCGTATGACTTAACATTGTGGAAAATAGTAAAAATGTCTGCTAGTTTAACATTTATCTAAACCCTAAGAATAGGTACAAAGAATTTTACTCCTTCTAGATGCTAAGAATACTCTCAGATGTTGCCAGCTCTGCAGCAAATGGAGGAGATGGCTCTTGGATGGCAGGTCTCCCTGGAGGGAGGCCAGGCTGCACTTGGCCGAGTTGTAATGTTTTCATCTGAGGTGTTGGCATGAAGGCTTCTAACACTGTTTCTAAAAGTTGGGTAAGGGTCAGGGCTAGCACAGAACTGAAAGATGCATGCATTTTATCCAGCGCCCTTTCCCCCAGTTATAGCCCCAAATATCTTCTATTTCAGTGGTCCCAGCTAGGGTGATTCTGCCTCCCAGGGGACATTTAGCAGTATCTGGAGACTTTTTTTTTTTTTTTTTTTTGCGGTATGCGGGCCTCTCACTGTCGTGGCCTCTCTCGTTGCGGAGCGTAGGCTCCGGACGCACAGGCTCAGCGGCCATGGCTCACGGGCCCAGCCGCTCCGTGGCATGTGGGATCTTCCCGGACCGGGGCACGAACCCGCATCCCCTGCATCGGCAGGCGGACCCCCAACCACTGCGCCACCAGGGAAGCCCCTGGAGACATTTTTGATAGTCACAATTGGGGGATTTGCTTCTGGGATCTAGTAGGTAGAGGACAGGGATGCTGCTAAACGCCCTACAGTGCACAGAACATCTCCCCACAACAAAGACTCATCCAACCCAGAAATCCAGAGTGCTAATATGGAGAAACCCCCTTCTATATTTTAAGACAAGAAAACCAGTTTCTTGATTAAGTGTGTCAGTTAACACCTTCCTACTCAGAGTGTGGTCCCCAGATGACATCAGCATCACTTGGAAGTTTGTGAGAAATGCAGACTCCCAGGATCCACTCTAGACTCACGAGATTAGAATCTGCACTTTTTCATAGGGTCCCCAGGTGATTCATACACACGCTCAATTGTGAGAAGCACGGACCAACACTCTGAGAACTACAGAGAGAAAGGCAGGGTGATAAATGCCTTGAGTTAACTGAGTCAGGAAGAGGCAGAGTCCTGGCTGTGCCTGAGTAGTGTCTTTAAATCCACAAAAACTCACTTCTCCATCTATTTTTGTTTTTCATTTAAATATCTTTCACTTCTTTTCTCCCTTTTACTTCCTTTCTTAGCTCCTTCCTTCCTTCCTCCTCTGGTTACTCTGCTTCATCAGAGCTGTATTCATTTGTGCGTGCATTGCTTTTTCTAGGTCTTTAATTCTGAGCCACTCTTGACACACATACACACACACACACACACACACACACACACACACAGGCAGACAGTTATCTCTTTAATTAAAGAAAATTATCCTAGAGGGAAAAGTGGGTAGAATCTGGAAAGACAGGCATACTTTCTGAAACCTGATATAACACAATTAAATTCAGCCTTCCTGCACTGAGCCTTCAGGGGTGAGATATTAAAAAGGAAGGCAATAAAGCTTATCCAGTACTAATTTAATCAGAAGTCAGTGCAATCAGTCTCTTTGATATACTTTTTGTCAATGCAGCTTTAGGTTTTGAATAGACAATCTAAAACCCTGGAAATTTACCATATTGGCTTCTCAGCAAAATTTCTGCTGAATCTAGGTATAATAATAGGACTGATAAAAAAATAAAATTTAGGGCTTCCGTCGTGGCACAGTGGTAGAGAGTCTGCCTGCTGATGCAGAGGACACGGGTTCGTGCCCTGGTGCAGGAAGATCCCACATGCTGCAGAGCAGCTGGGCCTGTGAGCCATGACCGCTGGACCTGCGCGTCCAGAGCCTGTGCTCTGCAACGGGAGAGGCCACAACAGTGAGAGGCTCTCGTACCATTAAAATAAATAAATAAATAAATAAAATAAAATAAAATTTAGTCTGCACACCATGCCAGTGTACCATAAAATTATGGAGGTTTTTAGATAATTTATTTAGAAATTCTCTCTCTCTTTTTAAGCGTTTGCCTGTGTCAAGTTCACCATCTATTAGCTCCATGTTTCTCTATAGAAAACAGGAGCTGAAATTTTAAACCATTAAAGCAAACTTCAGTTCAACTTGATAAACATTTTCTAAGCACCTACTCTCTACAAGAACTGAAATAAGAATTATGGAATATTAAAAAAGATTAAGATACAATCCCTGCCCTAGTTTATAATCTGGGGTGTGTGTGTGTGTGTGTGTGTATGTGTGTGTGTTGGGGTGGATAAACATATGCAGAAGTTTGTTTATGGTATGTTAATACACAAATTAACCAAGAGCTGCAAGAGTTCATAGAGAAATATGCATGCCTGCTGTTTCTTTGCTCTTGAAAAGTGGATTTTGACATTTAAAAAATGAAAAATAGGACAGAAGAGATTCCAGTTCCTAAAAAACTGTGGTTTTTCTCAGTGACATTTTATATCCTGCTTAACAATTAAGTTTCGGGGAAGTTTAACTAAGGAGCTTAAGTAGACTTGATATTCTCAGGAAATTATTATTCCTATTTAGGCCTGTTTTCCCCAGAATTTCTTCATAGCTATATTTTTCAACACATCTCATCATTTCCCCCCTTTTAAAAACTAGTGGTACCAAAAAGAGGCTTATTCTTTTTTGATTGTGAATCTAAGTCATCCATGGAAGACAAAGACACTTATGTAAACATTGAAGAGAACCTACTAGAAGAAATCTGTAATGGATTTTTTAGTCAATTTAACTGAATAAAACTTACCTTGGGCTTCCCTGGTGGCGCAGTGGTTGAGAGTCCGCCTGCCGATACAGGGGATGCGGGTTCGTGCCCCGTTCTGGGAGGATCCCACATGCCGCGGAGAGGCTGGGCCCGTGAGCCATAGCCGCTGGGCCTGCGCGTCCGGAGCCTGTGCTCTGCAACGGGAGAGGCCACAGTAGTGAGAGGCCCACGTACCGCAAAAAACAAAAAAACAAAACAAAAAAAAACTTATCTTGCTTAGGAATGACTTTTAAAAATAATGCCCATAATAGTCACTATGCAAATTTTTTCACCTGGCATCTATTTGAGGCTAATAGTGAGGCTCTAGAAGTGATCTCTAACTTCTCCCTGAGTTGTAATTAGTATTCAAAAGGACATATAAATACTATTTGGAAATGACAAGTAATGGGAAAATTAGTCTTTTACTCGTACGCCATGACCTTGCAAATGACTCTTTGTGCCAAAAATTACAGCAATATTTGGACTGAATTACTAAAGTAAATCAAGTGACGTTGAGTCACACTAAGGCAATCACATTGGAAGATTAATTTTTAAAACAAGCTAGAAAAAGTGGTCTTACATTAATATAATTTATATTACTTGAGTTTTTCCCAGAGCTTAAAGAATTTCTAAGTTTCATAGGGCAGTGCTCACCTTTGGAAACTGGCAGGTGTGTCCTCATTGTGTGATATTGAAGATTATTAAAGCAATCATGAGTATATGTTCACCATCATATAAAATAAGTCTACTTCATTAATAATGCTGGTGTTGAATTTTTCAGAAACTATTATTTGCCCCAAATTCTGTGAGTTATTTTCTCTGTGAATTGAATCCTTTTACTTCCTTACCCATGGCTTTTCTGCAGCCTCCATTCTCATACTGCAGACTGCTTTTCACTTGAGAGCAAATCTTGGAGAACTAGTTAGGTGGGTTTGTTTTCTCTTGTTTTGTTTTTTAAATGAGATAATGAAAAAGTTCTTCTTGGAATAAAGGTGCACTAAAGGTGCACTGGCAAGTTAGAAAGCTAAAAACTAGTGAAGAAAGTTTTTTTTTTTTTTTACATCTTTATTAGAGTATAATTGCTTTACAGTGGTGTGTTAGTTTCTGCTTTATAACAAAGTGAATCAGCTATACATATACATATGTTCCCATATCTCTTCCCTCTTGCGTCTCCCTCCCTCCCACCCTCCCTATCCCACCCCTCCAGGCGGTCACAAAGCCCCGAGCTGATCTCCCTGTGCTATGCGGCTTCTTCCCACTAGCTATCTACCTTACGTTTGGTAGTGTATATATGTCCATACCTCTCTCTCGCTTTGTCACAGCTTACCCTTCCTTCTCCCCATATCCTCAAGTCCATTCCCTAGTAGATCTGTATCTTTATTCCTGTCTCACCCCTAGGTTCTTCATGACATTATTTCCCCTTAAATTCCATATATATGTGTTAGCATACGGTATTTGTCTTTCTCTTTCTGACTTACTTCACTATGTATGACAGACTCTAGGTCTATCCATATCATTACAAATAGCTCAATTTCGTTTCTTTTTATGGCTGAGTAATATTCTATTGTATATATGTGCCACATCTTCTTTATCCATTCATACGATGATGGACACTTAGGTTGTTTCCATCTCTGGGCTATTGTAAATAGAGCTGCAATGAACATTTTTGTACATGACTCTTTTTGAATTTTGTTTTTTTCAGGATATATGCCCAGTAGTGGGATTGCTGGGTCATATGGTAGTTCTATTTGTAGTTTTTTAAGGAACCTCCATACTGTTCTCCACAGTGGCTGTATCAATTTACATTCCCACCAACAGTGCAAGAGTGTTCCGTTTTCTCCACACCCTCTCCACCATGTATTGTTTCTAGATTTTTTGATGATGGCCATTCTGACTGGTGTGAGATGATATCTCATTGTAGTTTTGATTTGCATTTCTCTAACGATTAATGATGTTGAGCATTCTATCATGTGTTTGTTGGCAGTCTGTATATCTTCTTTGGAGAAATGTCTATTTAGGTCTTCTGCCCATTTTTGGATTGGGTTGTTTGTTTTTTTGTTATTGAGCTGCATGAGCTGCTTATAAATTTTGGAAATTAATCCTTTGTCAGTTGCTTCATTTGCAAATATTTTCTCCCTTTCTGAGGGTTGTCTTTTGGTCTTGTTTATGGTTTCCTTTGCTGTGCAAAAGCTTTGAAGTTTCATTAGGTCCCATTTGTTTATTTTTGTTTTTATTTCCTTTTCTCTAGGAGGGGGGTCAAAAAGGATCTTGCTGTGATTTATGTCATAGAGTGTTCTGCCTATGTTTTCCTCTAAGAGTTTTATAGTGTCTGGCCTTACATTTAGGTCTTTAATCCATTTTGAGTTTATTTTTGTGTATGGTGTTAGGAAGTTTTCTAATTTCATTCTTTTACATGTAGCTGTCCAGTTTTACCAGCACCACTTATTGAAGAAGGTGTCTTTTCTCCATTGTATATTCTTGCCTCCTTTATTAAAGATAAGGTGGCCATATGTGCGTGGGTTTATCTCTGGGCTTTCTACCCTATTCCATTGATGTATCTTTCTGTTTTTGTGCCAGTACCATACTGTATTTATTACTGTAGCTTTGTAGTATAGTCTGAAGACAGGTAACCTGATTCCTCCAGCTCCGTTTTTTGTTCTCAAGATTGCTTTGGCTATTCGGGGTCTTTTGTGTTTCCATACAAATTGTGAAATTTTTTGTTCTAGTTCTGTGAAAAATACCAGTGGTAGTTTGATAGGGATTGCATTGAACCTGTAGATTGCTCTGGGTAATAGAGTCATTTTCACAATGTTGATTCTTCCAATCCAAGAACATGGTATATCTCTCCATCTATTTGTATCATCTTTATTTTCTTTCATAATTGTCTTACAATTTTCTGCATACAGGTCTTTTGTCTCCTTAGGTAGGTTTATTCCTAGATATTTTATTCTTTTTGTTGCAATGGTAAATGGGAGTGTTTTCTTGATTTTACTTTCAGATTTTTCATCATTAGTGTATAGGAATGCCAGAGATTTCTGTGCATTAATTTTCTATCGTGCTACTTTACCAAATTCATTGATTAGCTCTAGTAGTTTTCTGGTAGCATCTTTAGGATTCTCTCTGTATAGTATCATGTCAACGGCAAAGAGTGACAGCTTTACTTCTTCTTTTCCGATTTGGATTCCTTTTATTTCCTTTTCTTCTCTGATTGCTGTGGCTAAAACTTCCAAAACTATGTTGAATAAGAGTGGTGAGAGTGGGCAACCTTGTCTTGTTCCTGATCTTAGTGGAAATGCTTTCAGTTTTTCACCCTTAAGGACGATGTTGGCTGTGGGCTTGTCATATATGGCCTTTATTATATTGAGGAAGGTTCTCTCTATGCCTACTTTCTGCAGGGTTTTTATCATAAATGGGTGTTGAATTTTGTCGAAACCTTTCTCTGCATCTATTGAGATGATCATATGGTTTTCCTCCTTCAATTTGTTAATATGGCTTATCACATTGATTGATTTATGTACATTGAAGAATCCCTGCTTTCCTGGAATAAACCCCACTTGATCATGGTGTATGATCCTTTTAATGTGCTGTTGGATTCTGTTTGCTAGTATTTTATTGAGGATTTTTGCATCTATGTACATCAGTGATATTGGCCTGGAGTTTTCTTTGTGACATCCTTGTCTGGTTTTGGTATCAAGGTGATGCTGGCCTCCTTGAATGAGTTTGGGAGTGTTCCTCCCTCTGCTATATTTTGGAAGAGTTTGAGAAGGATAGGTGTTAGCTCTTCACTAAATGATTGATAGAATTCGCCTGTGAAGCCATCTGGTCCTGGGCTTTTGTTTGTTGGAAGATTTTTAATCACAGTTTCAATTTCAGTGCTTGTGATTGGTCTGTTCCTATTTTCTGTTTCTTCCTGATTCAGTCTTGGCAGGTTGTGCATTTCTAAGAATTTGTCCATCTCTTCCAGGTTGTCCATTTTATTGGCATAGAGTTCCTTGTAGTAATCTCTCATGATCTTTTGTATTTCTGCAGTGTCAGTTGTTACTTTTCCTTTTTCATTTCTAATTCTATTGATTTGAGTCTTCTCCTGTTTTTCTTGATGAGTCTGGCTAATTGTTTATCAATTTTGTTTATCTTCTCAAAGAACCAGCTTTTAATTTTATTGATCTTTGCTATCGTTTCCTTCATTTCTTTTTCATTCATTTCTGATCTGATCTTTATGATTTCTTTCCTACTGCTAACTTTGGGGTTTTTTTGTTCTTGTTTCTCTAATTGCTTTAGGTGCAAGGTTAGTTGTTTATTCGAGATGTTTCCTGTTTCTTAAGGTAGGATTGTGTTGCTCTAAACTTCCCTCTTAGAACTGCTTTTGCTGCATCCCACAGATTTTGGGTTGTTGTGTCTCCATTGTCATTTGTTTCTAGGTATTTTTCGATTTCCTCTTTGATTTCTTCAGTGATCACTTCGTTATTAAGTAGTGTATTGTTTAGCCTCCATGTGTTTGTATTTTTTACAGATCTTTTCCTGTAATTGATATCTAGTCTCATAGCGTGTGGTCGGAAAAGATACTTGATACAATCTCAATTTTATTAAATTTACCAAGGCTAGATTTGTGACCCAAGATATGATCTATCCTGGAGAATGTTCCATGAGCACTTGAGAAAAATGTGTATTCTGTTGTTTTTGTATGGAATGTTCTAATATCAATTAGGTCCATGTTGTTTAATGTATCATTTAAAGCTTGTGTTTCCTTATTTATTTTCATTTTCGATGATCTGCCCATTGGTGAAAGTGGGGTGTTAAAGTCCCCTACTATGAATGTGTTACTGTCGATTTCCCCTTTTATGGCTGGTAGTATTTGCCTTATGTATTGAGGTGGTCCTATGTTGGGTGCATAAATATTTACAATTGTTATATCTTCTTCTTGGATCAATCCCTTGATCATTATGTAGTGTCCTTCTTTGTCTCTTCTAATAGTCATTATTTTAAAGTCTATTTTGTCTGATATGAGAATTGCTACTCCAGCTTTCTTTTGGTTTCCATTTGCATGAAATATCTTTTCCCATCCCCTTACTTTCAGTCTGTATGTGTCTCTAGGTCTGAAGTGGGTCTCTTGTAGACAGCATATATATGGGTCTTGTTTTTGTATCCATTCAGCTAATCTGTGTCTTTTGCTGGGAGCATTTAGTCCATTTACATTTAACGTAATTATCGATATGTATGTTCCTATTCCCATTTTTAAAATTGTTTTGGGTTCATTATTGTAGATCTTTTCCTTCTCTTGTGTTTCTTGCCTAGAGAAGTACCTTTAGCATTTGTTGTAAAGCTGGTTTGGTGGTGCTGAACTCTCTCAGCTTTTGCTTGTCTGCAAAGGTTTTAATTTCTCCATCAAATCTGAATGAGATCCTTGCTGGGTAGAGTAATCTTGGCTGCAGGTTTTTCTCCTTCATCACTTTAAATATGTCCTGCCAGTCCCTTCTGGCTTGCAGAGTTTCTGCTGAAAGATCAGCTGTTAACCTTATGGGGATTCCCTTGTGTGTTATTTGTTGTTTTTCCCTTGCTGTTTTTAATATGTTTTCTTTGTGTTTAATTTTTGACAGTTTGATTAATATGTGTCTTTGCGTATTTCTCCTTGGATTTACCCTGTATGGGACTCTCTGTGCTTCCTGGACTTGATTAACTATTTCCTTTCCCATATTAGGGAAGTTTTCAACTATAATCTCTTCAAATATTTTCTCAGTCCCTTTCTTTTTCTCTTCTTCTTCTGGAACCCCTATAATTCGAATGTTGGTGCATTTAGTGTTGTCCCAGAGGTCTCTGAAACCGTCCTCAGTTCTTTTCGTCCTTTTTTCTTTATTCTGTTCTGTAGTAGTTATTTCCACTATTTTATCTCCCAGGTCACTTATCCATTCTTCTGCCTCAGTTATTCTGCTATTGATGCCATCTAGAGTATTTTTAATTTCATTTATTGTGTTGTTCATCGTTGTTTGTCATCTTTAGTTCTTCTATGTCCTTCTTAAATGTTTCTTGCATTTTGTCTATTATATTTCCAAGATTTTGGATCATCTTTACTATCATTATTCTGAATTCTTTTTCAGGTAGACTGCCTATTTCCTCTTCATTTGTTAGGTCTGGTGGGTTTTTATCTTGCTCCTTCATCTGCTGTGTGTTTTTCTGGCTTCTCATTTTGCTTATCTTACTGTGTTTGGGGTCTCCTTTTTGCAGGCTGCAGGTTCGTAGTTCCCGTTGTTTTTGGTGTCTGTCCCCAGTGGCTAAGGTTGGTTCAGTGGGTTGTGTAGGCTTCCTGGTGGAGGGGACTAGTGCCTGTGTTCTGGTGGATGAGGGTGGATCTTGTCTTTCTGGTGGTTAGGTCCACGTCTGTTGGTGTGTTTTGTGGTGTCTGTGGACTTATTATGATTTTAGGCAGCCTCTCTGCTAATGGGTGGGGTTGTGTTCCTGTCTTGCTAGTTGTTTGGCATAGGATGTCCAGCACTGTAGCTTGCTGGTCGTTGAGCAAAGCTGGGTGCTGGTGTTGAGATGGAGATCTCTGGGAGATCGTCACCGTTTGATATTATGTGGAGCTGGGAGGTCTCTTGTGGACCAGTGTCCTGAACTTGGCTCTCCCACCTCAGAGGCACAGCACTGACTCCTGGCTGTAGCACCAAGAGCCTTTTATCCACATGGCTCAGAATAAAAGGGAGAAAAAGTAGAAACAAAGAATTAGTAGAAGTAGAAAGGAAGAAAGAAAGAAAGAAAGAAGGGAGGGAGGGAGGGAGGGGGAAGGAAGGTGGGAAGAAAGGAAGGAAAGAAAGAAAGCAGCAGATAAATAAAATAAAGTAAGATAAAATACAATAAAGTTATTAAAATAAAAAATAATTATTAAGAAAAACAAAAACAAACAAACAAAAAAACCCCAGACTGATAGAACCCTAGGACAAATGGTGGAAGTAAAACTATACAGACAAAGTCTCACACAGAAGCATACACATACACACTCACAAAAAGAGGAAAAGGCAAAAAAATCATAAATCTTGCTCTCAAAGTCCACCTCCTCAATTTGGGATGATTCATTGTCTAAAGGAGGGAAGGAAGGAAAGAAATAAAGAAAGAGATAAAGTAAAATAAAATAATTAAAATAAAAGATAATTAAGAAAAACAAAACAAAACAAAAAAAAGAACAGAAGGGTAGAACTGTAGGACAAATGGTGGAAGCAAACCTATACAGACAAAATCTCACACAGACGCATACACATACACACAAAAAGAGGAAAAGGGGAAAAAATCATAAATCTTGCTCTCAAAGTCCTCCTCAATTTGGGATGATTCGTTGTCTATTCATGTATTCCACAGATGCAGGTACATCAAGTTGATTGTGGAACTTTAATCCACTGCTTCCGAGGCTGCTGGGAGAGATTTCCCTTTCTCTTCTTTGTTCTCACAGCTCCCAGGGGCTCAGCTTTGGATTTGGCCCCGCCTCTGTGTGTAGGTCGCGGGAGGGCGTCTGTTCTTCGCTCAGGCAGGAGGGGGTTAAAGGAGCAGCTGCTTCGGGGGCTCTGGCTCACTCAGGCCGTGGGGAGGGAGGGGCACGGAGTGCGGGGCGGGCCTGCAGCTGCAGAGGCCGGCGTGACGTTGCACCAGCTTGAGGTGCGCCGTGCGTTCTCCTGGGGAAGTTGTCCCTGGGTCCTGGGACCCTGGCAGTGGCGGGCTGCACAGGCTCCCCGGAAAGGGGGTGTGGATAGTGACCTGTGCTCCCACACATGTTTCTTGGTGGCGGCAGCAGCAGCCTTAGCGACTCATGCCTGTCTCTGCGGTCCGCGCTTTTACCCGCGGCTCACTCCCATCTCTGGAGCTCCTTTAAGCAGTGCTCTTAATCCCCTCTCCTCGTGCACCAGGAAACAAAGAGGGAAGAAAAAGTCTCTTGCCTCTTCGGCAGGTCCAGACTTTTCCCCGGACTCCCTCCCAGCTAGCCGTGTTGCACTAACCCCTGCAGGCTGTGTTCACGCCGCCTACCCCAGTCGTCTCCCTGCGCTCCAACCGAGGCCCGAGCCTCAGCTCCCAGCCCCACCCGCCCTGGCGGGTGAGCAGACAAGCTTCTCGGGCTGGTGAGCGCCGGTCGGCCGGCACCGCTCTTCCGTGTGGGAATGTCTCGGCTTTACACCGCACCCCTGTTGCTGCGCTCTCCTCCGCGGCGCCGAAGTTTTCTCCCTCCGCCACCCGCAGTCTCCGCCCGCAAAGGAAGGGGCTTCCTAGAGTGTGGAAACCTTTCCTCCTTCACAGCTCCCTCCCCCTGGTGCAGGTCCTGTCCCTATCCTTTTGTCTCTGTTTATTCTTTTTTCTTTTGCCCTACCCAGGTACGTGGCGAGTTTCTTGCCTTTTGGGAGGTCTGAGTTCTTCTGCCAGCGTTCAGTAGGTGTTCTGTAGGAGTTGTTCCACGTGTAGATGTATTTCTGGTGTGTCTGTGGGGAGGAAGGTGATCTCCGCATCTTACTCTTCCGCCATCTTCCCGGAAGCCCTCGTGAAGAAACTTTTGAAAGGAATTAAGAAATCCTGCTTCTGAGAAAATAGATATAAAGGCATCACATTTTGTAAAATATTGAACAGATGTACTTTTGTTTAGTCTTATAATCATTTCTTTTCTTTCAGTCTTTCACCTTCAAGCCTGAACCATGACATCAAAAGCTTCAGAGAAGGGGAGGGCGGGCCCCCATTGGGACATCCTTTGGACTAAGTGCATCACCAATATTCTGCCAGTTACGTCCTGGTCAGAAGAGAAGATAAAGAGGAGACCCCATCCTCATGGGAGGAAGGAGGTAACAGAGACAGAGGGAGAACATGGTGACCAAGTGTCTGGGTGACCTTGTCTAGGCTGAAGTGCTAAATGGGGAGACATTTTAGGTACAGGGAGGGCAGGGATGAAAGAAGAATGGCTTTTGCACTATTTCTTCTTGAGAGAAAGAAATCTCACAGGGTGATTCTTCCCATCACAGGGTGGGCAACTACAGGGTCAGGTAGGTGGAGTGAAGGCCTGATTCCCCTGAATATCCCTTTCTAGAAGTTCCTAAGAATGCTACAGAGAACTATCTAGATAGCTAAAGGCACTGATACGTGAACTTAAAGGGAGGGGTATTAATGTGTTGGGGCAAAGTGACACTAAGCAAGGGTAGGCTGGCCCACGTGGGCTGAAGGTAGACTGGAAGTTGAAGACCAGACCTCATCAGACCCAGCTGAGAAAGAACTAAGACAGATCAGGCCCAGTAGATGCCAGGTGGGGTTCCCGTGCCTGGAATAGGGGATGGAAGGCAGGGGATGGTGAGTATGTATCTGGCGTCCCACCGCCATTCACTGAGCTGCCATCCTGGAGGAGCCGGGGAAGTGGAGGAAGTTTACAATATGCTCAGGCTTCTCCGCAAGCCTGATACCTAAAGATGCTCTTTATTTAATGGAGTTTACCAACTGAATTGTAGTTGTGTTTCTCTCTCTTAGCAGGGTGGGGGCCCATAAGGAATGTCAACAATTCTAGCACATCAATAAGCAGAGGGGTTTCTGAGCACACCGAGTGCAGGATGATAACATTTACAAGGCTGCCAGACAGGTCTGGCCTCCGAATCCTGGGGCCTATTAATGTAATTTATGTTACTTGAGTTTTTCTCAGAGCTTCAAGAATTTCTAAGTTGTAAAACTATGCAGTAAACTTTGGGTGGTAGGCAAGACCATGATGTTGGTATTAGTGCAGCGTTTGAACTTTTGGCAGTGAGAAGGTCTGCTCTGTGACCTTGGGGAGTGCAACCCCCTGTGAGGAGAGGGGATGCTGGGGGGTGGGATTCAGTGTTTAATGCACAGAGTCTTAAGAAGAAGCGCTGGAGAAGCCTGCACTGGCTTCCCGTTCTTCTGCAGTGCTCTAGCTGTCCATCTTCCTCTCCCCACCTCCGGGATGACTCTTCCTCTTCTTTCATTTTCAGTGGGTCCTTTGTCCTTGTTGGAACAGCCTGATGGGCAGGGTGGGCCCAGGGACCCAGAGCAAGGGCCTCTCAGATACTTTCTAAGGCCTTTCTAACACTCAAGTAACTGCAGCCACCACTGAAGAGAGCACAAAGCCATTTCCTGTGAGGAGAGTACATGTCTTCCATAATGCCTGCCCCAAGAATCAGAACCATAGGGTAATCAAAGTCTGGCCAAGCAGTTCTGGTTTGTTCCATTTCAGTTTGTTCTTTGATGCTGCACTGGAGGGCAACATTCCTAGTTTTTGAGGGAACTGTCACTTCTCCCTCCTTGTAAGTGATTTTTACTAATCTTATCTTCACTGTCAAGTATGAGAACAAATGTACAGACCTCCATTGAGAGATTTCAAATTGTATTAATCTTGTGGCAGATTATTCATGAATTTTTGCTATTCAAATGTCACACCCTTCCTTTTTCCCCATAAAAGACACGTGATGTGCAGTGGGTGGTTTGCAGAGCCCGAAGTAACCCACTTTGTTAATTAAATGCTGCTGATTGAACAGACTGAAAAAAAAGATCTGACAAGAAAGAAAAGGCAGCCATGTTAAAAAATGCTCCTTTGAGAACTCAAGAGAAAAGCAATCACTAATGTTTGCCAGGGGAACTGATGGCAGTAGAAATAAATGTATTTTTAATATGCATTTAAAATAACATGTTATTGATGAAGATAATAGAATACATAGAAACAATACAAGTTCTTGAGACTGTGATCTTACATTAGTGTGAGGGGGCTATAAAGATGGTGGAGAAAAATCCTTCAGGCACTGTTAGACTGGGAGACTCATTTTGCGTAAGTAATTCCTGCCCATAGAATCATCTGTCCTTCAGCAAAAATGCAAGAACTGTCTTCTTTCATGATTCCGGGCAAGAATGAGTGGATAATTTTTTTTTTTTTTTAAGATATTGGGGGTAGGAGTTTATTAATTAATTAATTTATTTTTGCTGTGTTGGGTCTTCGTTTCGGTGCGAGGGCTTTCCCTAGTTGTGGCAAGCAAGGGCCGCTCTTCATCGCAGTGCGCGGGCCTCTCACTATCGCGGCCTCTCTTGTTGCGGAGCACAGGCTCCAGACGCGCAGGCTCAGTAGTTGTGGCTCACGGGCCTAGTTACTCCGTGGCATGTGGGATCCTCCCAGACTAGGGCTCGAACCCGTGTTCCCTGCATTAGCAGGCAGATTCTCAACCACTGCGCCACCAGGGAAGCCCCAGAGTGGATAAAATTTTGAGGAAGGTAATTAATTTGCAAGATGTTGTCAATAAAGTAAGAGGAAAAAGTAAGATGTAGGAAAGTTTCCTCCATTGTGGAATAATTTATTTTTCTTGTAGTTGATGTGGGCATTTTAAAAAATTGAAGTATAGTTGCTGTGCAATATTATATAAGTTACAGGTGTACAATATAGTGATTCCCAATTTTTAAAGTTTATACTCCATTTATAGTTATTATAAAATATTGGCCATATTCCCCATGTTGTACAATATATCCTTGTAGTTTATTTTATACCTAATAATTTGTACCTGCTAATCCCCTACCCTTATCTTGCCCCATCCCATCTTGTCCCTCCCCCTTCCCTCTCCCCACTGGTAACTGCTAGTTTGTTCTCTATATCTGCGAGTCTGCTGTTTTTTTTTGTTATATTCACTAGTTTGCTGTATTTTTTAGATTCCACATATAAATGATATCATACAGTATTTGTCTTTGTCTGACTTACTTCACTTAGCCAAGTGCCCTCCAAGTCCATCCATGTTGCTACAAATGGCAAAATTTCACTCTTCTTTGTGGCCGAGTAGTAATCCATTGTGTATATATATCACGTCTTTACCCATCCATCTGTTGATGGACACAGGTTTGCTTCCATATCTTGGCAATTGTAAATAATGCTGCTATGAACACTGGGGGGCATGTATCTTTTCAAATTAGTGTTTTTGTTTCTTTCACATATATACCCAGGAATGGAATTGCTGGGTCGTATGGTAGTTCTTCTATTTGTAGTCTTTGGAGAAACCTCCATACTGTTTTCCACAGTGGCTGCATCAATTTACATTCCCACCAACAGTGTAAGAGGGTTCCCTTTTCTCCCATTGTGGAATAATTTTTATGTGCTAGCCAAGTGCTTAGCACATAGTATTTATTGAACAAATAATTGAGTCATGTTTATAGCATACAAGAAAGTAAGTTTCCTAAAACCAACATTCGACAACCACATGATCCCAGGGCTATCTAACTGACTCTAATTCCATGGTATCGACTATGTCATGCCACCTTCTGATTACCTTTAGCACCTACATTGGATGTACGGTCAGCTCTCTGTATCTGTTGATTCTGCCTCCTTGGGTTCTGCATCCATGGATTCAACCAACTGCAGATTGAACATATTCAGAAGAAATTTCAGAAAGTTCTAAAAAGCAAAACTTGAATTTGCTGTGAGCCGACAACTATATTTACACAGCATTGACACTGAATTTATATCTATCTGTATATAAATTTGTATATATCTATAGTATTACATTGTATTAGGTATTTTAAGTGATCTAGTGATGATTTAAAGTATACAGGAGGATATGTAAAGTATATGGGAGGTGATATGCAAATATCAATACTACACTATTTTGTATAAGGGACTTGAGCATCCGCGGATTTTGGTGTCAGTGGGGGTCCTGGAACCAATCCCCAGTAGATATCAAGGGACAACTGTATCATGGTTTGGTGTGAGTTGCCAACAATGAAAATATCTGGGGGAAGAGTTGCCAAATGAAATAAATACAGGCTTCCCAGTTAAATTTGAATTCCAGATAAACATCAATTTTTTTAGTGTAAAGATGTCCCAAATATTATTATGTGGTTCCTGCTGGATCCAGCACTCCATTCTTTCTCTTCTGTCTTGATTCTCATCAATTCATTCACTCAATGCATACTTTAATGGGCAGCTTCTCTGTGCCGTGTTCTGGATGTGGGGAGAAGAGGTAACAAAACTGACAAGTTTGCTGCCCTCATGGAGTGGGGAAGTAAACCAGGTAAAGAAATACCTCACGGACTTTCAGAAATGGCAAGGGCATCAAAGCCAGGGAAAGGGAATGATGGATGGTGCACATGAAGAGTGGAGACTGTGGTTAAGTCCCCATCCAGGAAAGACATCTCTGAGATGGTGACATCTGATTTGAGGAGGGAATGAAAATGTGAGTCACATGGAGATCTGGGACCAAACTGTCCAGCCAGAGAGGACAGCAGATATGCCAGAAATCTAAAACAATTTAAAACGATTTAAAAATTGTTCATTTTTAGCAATACTCTATTCCCCACTCCCACCCCCAGCAACTATTATTATTATTATATTTTTTAACATCTTTATTGGAGTATAATTGCTTTACAATGGTGTGTTAGTTTCTGCTTTATAACAAAGTGCATCAGCTATACCTATACATATATGCCCATATCTCCTCCCTCTTGCGTCTCCCTCCCTCCCACCCTCCCTATCCCACCCCTCTAGGTGGTCACAAAGCACCGAGCTGATCTCCCTGCTATAAAATAGCAATTAGTTTTAATTGTCCATTTTCTGTATCAAATCAGCAGAGGGCACAAAGGAACTGGCTGACAGGGCTTCTCTGCTGCAGCAGGAGATATTATGGGCAAAGTGCTGTTTGTTCTCGTGGGGAATTTTTTTCTGAGAAAAGCCCCCCCTGGGTAATGAGAGGCAGCATCTTGTACAGCAGGCGTCATCCACCCAATAGGCCTTTGAACAGCAGAGAGCAGAGTAATGAGGCTGCTTTACGGTTTAACTTAATCCGTTAGACAAGGTACTAGCTTTGTCATATAAACAGCTCCTATAAGGCACATTTCCCCAATAAAATGCAGAATAAAGGGCCATGGGGAATACTGACCTTAGTTTCTTAATGAAAAATGCTCCCACATCCTGGCGTGTGGGCCCATATGGTTGGCCACATGCTAAAGGGAGCTAAAGCCCTAGCTTTTGCATTAGATCCCGTCCCCTTATCTACTCAGTGGCATTGCTTTGGAAAGTCTCTCTTTCTTGCAACCTTCAGTTTCCCTCTCTGCTGCTAATAGCATAAAGTCATGCTCTCATTTCTCCCATCTTTTGAAAACCCTCTCTTGACCTTGTATCTTTCTCCAGCTATTGCTTCATTTCTGGGTCCCCTTTCTATCAAGAGTCCTTGAAATAAGTGTTATGCTTGCTGGCTCCTCTATCATGCTTCCTCTCTGTAACCCTCTCTGATCAGGCTTGGGGTCCCACCACTCCAGGAACACTGCTCTTGTCAAGGCCCCGTGATCCACTCTGCTGACGTCAAGGGTCAGGCTTTGCCCTCGGTTTTTGAGGATGGATCACTTTCTGCTCCTGGAAGCAGTTGGAGTCCAGGCCCCTCATCCCTGGTTCTTCTCCTGTCTCATTTGAAACTTTCTCAGCATCCTTTGCTGGTGTGTCCTCATTGCCCCAACTTCTAAATGTTGGATGTTCCAGGGTTTGGTTTTCAGACTTTTCTTTCTACACGTGTCCTCTCTGTGATTTTATTCCATCTCTACACTTATGTGTCTCAGATTTATATTTCCAACCCGGACCTCTTCCTTGAATGCCAGTCTGCCGTATGCAACTACTTTTTCAACTGCTCACAGGCACCTCAAACGTCGTCTGCCTCCGAATCTTTCCTGGGCTGCTATCGCCATGGTCCTCATCACCAGTGTCTCTCACCTGATTAACTGCAGCAGCTTCCTAACTAGTCTTCCTGTTTCTACCCTTGTTCCTCTATGGTCTATTCTTGAAATGGTAGTCAGAATGACCCTTTTTATGCATATAGATCATATCCTCCCTATGCTTAAAGCCCCAACTTTTCTTTACTTCAGAGGAAAAGCCCAAGTGCTGATGCTGGCTGCCAAGGCTTCCCGCTCTCTGGCCCCTTCTCTCTCCCCTGGCTCACTTTCTCTCCACCTACCTTGCTTCCTTGCTGTTTCTCACCAGTCAGATCCACTCCCACCTCAAGACCCTTGTGCCTGTGTTCCCTTTCTTCTCAGAGTGATCTTTCTTCAGATCTTTGTGACTCTGAGCTCTTTAAGCTCTCTGCTCAGATATCAAATCATGTGTGAAGTCTCCACTGGCCACTCTACTTAAAATAGTATCCTCATGTCCCCAGCGTGCTATCTCCCTTCCCAGCTTTACCTTCTTCTCGTCACCTGTAACCTTCTAACGTGTATATAAGACACAAATGTCTGTATATGCTCCTTGTCCTACCTCTCTAGCATGTAAGCTCTTCGAGGTCAGGGATTTATGTTTTCTTCATCACTGTATTTGCAGGCACCAGAGGAATGCCCTGCAAATTCAGGTGATCAGCAAATATTTATAAAATGAAAAAAAATCATGCTTTATCATTTAGTACATGATCAGCCAATGGGATCAAATAGTTGGAATCAAGAATTAATCTGGGGCTTCCCTGGTGGCGCAGTGGTTGAGAGTCCGCCTGTCGATGCAGGGGACACGGGTTCGTGCCCCGGTCCGGGAAGATCCCACATGCCGCGGAGCGGCTGGGCCCGTGAGCCACGGCCACTGAGCCTGCGCGTCCGGAGCCTGTGCTCCGCAACGGGAGAGGCCACAGCAGTGAGAGGCCCGCCTACCACAAAAAAAAAAAAAAAAAAAAAAAAAAGAATTAATCTGTTTGCCTTTCAAGAAGCTTTTCAGGAGTCAATTGCTTTTCCTAAGTTTACTCTAATGGTTTATGAAGTTTCAATTATAAATCATACTGTAAACACAATTCGATAAGTAATGATAGTTTTAGTAAATCTATGTAATAGTGAATGCTAATAAAGGCATAGTTTTCATCTGATTAAGATAATGATTGAAATTCCATTTGTACATTTTTTGTGTTGAAATAATTTAAATAGAAAAATTTTAAATAATCATTTTAACATAATAATGTGTTATATGCATAATGAAGTATTTATAACTCTTTACTCTTTGCAAGTGTTTTTCAGTAGAATACTTTCTAGGGACCATAAACTGAGCCATCTGCATGCTGCAGAAACCAGAGAATAATAGATGAGTTAATATTGCCCTCTAGTGGAAAACATGAGACTTGCAACATTGGCATCTGATAATCATAAAAGACTCCATTCCAGTCCAGGGAATGCCTAGGGATTGGATGTTTCCAATTTATCATCTGCTTTTATAGTGTTGAAATAAAAATTTTAATTTGATATTTAAAATCTCAATTATATAAAAGACTTGAATAATCAAGGTACAAAAAACATATAGGGCTTCCCTGGTGGCGCAGTGGTTGAGAGTCCGCCTGCCGATGCAGGGGACACGGGTTCGTGCCCCGGTCTGGGGGGATCCCACATGCCACGGAGCGGCTGGGCCCGTGAGCCATGGCCGCTGAGCCTGCGCGTCCGGAGCCTGTGCTCCGCAACGGGAGAGGCCACAACAGTGAGAGGCCCGCGTAACCGCAAAAAACCCCCAAAAAACATATATAACCAATCAACTTTTTAAAGAGTAATCACATTTCATAAGCAATCAAAAAATACAAATTAAGAAAAGAGGTATACCTTTTCATCTATCAAATCAGTAAGAGGTTTGAAAAGAAAGTGAAGGCGTGAGCAAAGAGGTATTTACATTGTTGGTAGGAGCATAGCTGGTATTGAGTTCTTAACCTGGAGTCCTTTTTTGAGGGGGAAGTTCCGTAAAATTGTATAAAGATTTTTGTGTGTATTTGTCTTTTTTTTCTGAGGAGAGATGAAAGTTCCATCAGATTCTCAAAGCCCATGCTCCCAAATGTTAAGAATAAATGTTTAAATTATTTCTGGAGGGGATGGGGGAAGTTGGCAATTTGTACCAAAAAATGTTCACCGGTATAGTATGTGCATTACGGCATTGTTTTGATGTTTAACAACTACAAACCACCTAAACGTTCAACAATAGGGAAGTTTCAAATAAATCACGTTCAAGCCCTAGGAGGGAGTCACTATGGCTATTACCAATAGTGCTATAGAATGAATGATTCTTTCACTTGTAAATTTTATTAGCAAAGGAACGAGTGAAAGAGGCTGGGTAGGGAAGCAACAATTCCTGAACATGATTTTTTTTTTTAACTGCAAGTCACCAAACAGAACTTCTCCAGTACAATGGTGCCATTGAAAGTCTTGATTAAATCTGTCTTTCATTTGATATTGTGTGCTAGGCATGAACCTTCCTTCTAGGTCCTCAGCAGAGGTGTGGGTGGGGAGGGGCACATTATAGTACTGTGAGAACACGGCATTGCTTATATAGATAATATTCCTACCAAAGAGGAATTGTGACTCTGGAACACAGTGAGCGCAGCAGTTACAACAAATGAAACAGCTACTAACAGGGCAGGATCTTCAAGATATAAGGTAAAGAGAAAATAAGCCAGGAGCTGGACAGTCCTGCTATCTTTGCTGTGAGTTTACATGAATCTTTTTTTTTAAAAACAAGATATTTTGCTTTTATTTTTAAAATTTATTCTTTTTGTTTTTCTTTTTTTTTTTTGCGGTACACAGGCCTCTCACGGCTGTGGCCTCTCCCGTTGCAGAGCACAGGCTCCGGATGCGCAGGCCCAGCGGCCATGGCTCACGGGCCCAGCTGCTCCGCGGCATGCGGGATCCTCCCGGACCGGGGCACAAACTCATGTCCCCTGCATCGGCAGGCGGACCCTCAACCACTGCGCCACCAGGGAAGCCCTATTTTTAAAAATTTATTTAAAAAAATTTTATTTTTGGCTGCATTGGGTCTTTGTTGCTGTGTGCAGGTTTTCTCTAGTTGCAGTGAGTGGGGGCTACTCTTCGTTGTGGTGCACGGGCCTCTCACTGCAGTGGCTTCTCTTGCTGTGGAGCACAGGCTCTAGGCGTACAGGCTCAGTAGTTGTGGCTCGCGGGCTGTAGAGTGCAGGCTCAGTAGTTCTGGTGCACGGGCTTAGTTGCTCCACGGCATGTGGGATCTTCCCGGACCAGGGATTGAACCCGCATCCCCTGCATTGGCAGGTGGATTTTCTCAACCACTGTGCCACCCGGGAAGCCCCTACATGCATCTTTGTTTTTAATTGTGGAGACCAAAGACCCTGGTAGCAGTGGTTGTCTCCGGGGAGGGGAGCTGGGGGGCTGGGAGGCACAGAGGGAGACTTTCTTTATTTTTAGTGCAAAGCTTTTGTGCATTCTGACCTCCCCCATTAAAAAAACTCCATCTGAGGATCACTTCATCAAATTACAGAAACAGAAAACCACAATACAAAAAAAATCTACCCAAAGGAAATCTTGTCATGGCAAAAAGGCTTCCAGGCCTCAAAGTTTGGCTCCCTTGTTTTGAGTAACATCCAAATGTTTATGGATTTAGTTGAAACCCATCCTCAGGATTTTAGTCAAGTGCTGTCATGTTTTTTTAATTTCCTATTGCAGGATTTCTGAAATCCCATCTGGTCAATGAAGTGATTTTTGGCTGAACTAATAACTGCAATAGATGAAAGTAAATAATAAATTTAAGACATTAATTGCGGTGTTCCTACTTTTTAAAAAATCAGCTAAAAATCCTAGAAAGATCTACTGTTTTATAGGAAGGTAAGATCCTTTCTCTTATATACATAAAGTTACACATTCATGCTCCAGGGCAGGTGGCTTGCAATATAAAAAGGTTGGCAACAAGAGCTATAATTAGGTTCTGTTTATTTCCTTTGGAGATGGAAATGAGAGTCTTATAACCTCTTATGGGTTGAATTGTGCCCCCCCTTCATCCACCATTCATATGTTGAAGTCCTAACCACCCCCACCCCATCTCAGAATGTGATCTTATTTGGAAAAAGTGTCCTTGCAGATGTAATTAGTTAAGATGAGGTCATACTGGAGTAGGATAGGCTTTAATCCAATATTACTAGTGTCCTTATGAAAAGGGGAAATTTGGACACAGACATGCACACAGGAAGAACACCATGTAAATATAAACGCAGAGGTTGGGGTAATGGTTCTGCAAGCCAAGGACAAAGATTGCCAACCAAACACCAGAAGCTGGGGGAGAGGCATGAAACAGATTCTTCCTCACAGCCCTTAGAAGGAACAAACCCTGCCAACACCTTGATCTTGAACTTCTAGCCTCCAGAATTGTGAGTTCTGGAAAAACAATAAGTTCTATTTCAGCCATTCTAGCAAGCGAGTATACCTCCCAATCCAAATGAAATGAAGCAGGAAAATAAACCTGCAAAAGAGAAGGCAGCCCACTCTAGAGTGGCCAGAGCATCCCCCTCCCCTGTTTTTAAAATTTATAACTTTTTAAATGATAAAAGAAGGCTCTACGTGCAAACAGCAAAAATGAGAGAATCCCATTCTTAAAGTGGCAATAGCTTAACAGGTGTAACCAATTGAGCAGCAACTACACATTCCTGCCCTGGTGCTGGATGCTTTACTTAAATTATCTTTAATTCTCTCAACAATGCACAAAGTTATATAATTCCATTTACGGAGAAGGAAACTAAGCCTTAGAGGAATAAATGATGATTGCAAGGCAGCATAGGCAGTAAGTCCTGAGTTCAAGATTTGAACCCAGGTTTGACAGACGTTGCTAGTTTCAGAATTGCTAGACTGTCACTTCATCAACTGTAATTTTGAGATGCTTATTCCAAACTTTTTAAAGTA
The DNA here is from genome assembly GCF_008692025.1 of Phocoena sinus. NCBI lineage: Eukaryota > Metazoa > Chordata > Mammalia > Artiodactyla > Phocoenidae > Phocoena > Phocoena sinus. Next base: position 40,993,028 of record NC_045766.1, read on the forward strand.
TGCAGGATTTATCCATTGTTTTAGATAAAATGTGGAGAGGCAGAGATGGCACTGGGGACAGGCTGAATGGTGGTCCAGTCTCTAGAACCTCAGCAAAGGAGCTATTGATTGAAAGGGGCTATTGATTGTGTGTGAGTGCATGTGAGTGTGTGTGTGTGTGTGTGTGTGTGTGTGTGTGTGTGTGTAGTAGATTGTGGTAGTCTGAGCTTATGGTAACAGGGAGAAGTGCCCCTAATAAAACTGGCATTTTCTATGAGACTAAAGAATATGGCCAAAGTTCTTTAATCTATTTTTTCATTATTTTAAGGATGGAGGGAAGGTTCTGCTCTAGGACAGCCTCAGTGACATCTGGTGATTTTGTAACCTGAAGTCAATTTATCAGCTCAAGTGAACTTTCCTGGGTAAAATTATTTTCTTTTTGTTCACTTGTTGTACAGAATGGCTGGTTTACTTGAAATTTCTACAGTTTTTTATGATAGCAGTTAAATTAAAAACCCTACAGTTTTTCACAAAATTCTTACATAATGTTAAAATTTATAATTTAATTGAATCCATATATGACATTTGACTATGGGAAAATGATATATACATTATAATACTTAGTGAATGTTTTGTGGAGTAGAATAAATAGTTCTCCATCTGAGTACATCTGCTCCCCTCCACAAAATGAGAGAAAACTTGTTTTTCTTCTTTTAACATATGCTGTTATTTTAAGGTAGAGTTTCATTTAAATGCAAAACATTGTTATTTAAAATATGACATGAAATCTCATTTGCTTTTATCTTCTGTTATACTTTCTAATTTAATTTTGCCATCTATTGGCCTCTTTCCCTTATTTGTGGGTAGTTAACTTCATTAAAAATTGTGTCATTTCTACATAAATTAAGACCTAGCAAATTTGTTGTATGTTAACACCCTTTAGCAGTGGTATATTTACTCACAATGTTCTCTCACATATTTTGAGAGATTTTTAAAGTATGTTGGTCCCAAAGACATCACTTCGGAGCATTATTTTTTTTTCTTTATTTCTGTTAAAGGCATATGTGAATAAGTATCAAAAGCCATTAAACGCCTTCTCTTTGAGGGCTAGAGAGTGTCTTTAAATCACTTTTACAATAGTATTTACTGCCCTGTTTTTTTCAGGTGTAGAGTTTCCAGTTCACTCATACAAGTTCTCTGATGAGCTGTCTAGGGGCCTATAACCCTATTCTGTCTTTGGCATTGCCCAACGAGTTATTTGCCTTGCAGTGCAACAAAGCGTTTTAAACAAACCTCCTCTGTTCATCCAGACTCACTTTAAAAGAGCTCTGAAACCAATCCAGGTGCAGATGGCCGGGTGTCACCGGTGTTCCCAGCCGGCTGTAACTTCCACCACTGCCACCATTTTCCACAGTGAAATAGATGGAGTGGAAAATAATACTCATCTTCAAGAGGATGGTTCTTTCATGCATTCTTGGTTTCAGAGAACCAATCATTTACAAACAATTTACCACTGCAAACTGGATGCCATTATAGAGAAACATGAAGTAGGACAGAAGAATTCTGTTTTCTAATGATTGAACTGGCTGATTCCAACAAAGGCACTGTGTTGGGTTATTAAGTGGCTTGTGTTTTACAAACATCGCCAAACTGTACTGTGCCTACACACACAGAGAAGCCAGGAGAAAACCAGTATCAAGATCCTTTTCCCTTTAGATGGTTGTCATTCATTGCTTAAATCTCAGCTTTCTTTACTAAAGCAGGTTACTATTACTGAATTATATACTTCAATAAAAGTAAAAACTGGGAGAAAATTATTGAATTGACTCTATGAACAATTTCTAAATTTCCTACAGCAAATGATAAAAGCTGTGCCCAGCAGACTTAAACCTGAATGCAAGTTTTTGGTAAATTAACTAAAAGAATCCTTCTGGGCCAAAGTGGGTACATATGTCCAGTATCTTTTCAACGAGTGGCTTCAGTCTCTACAGTGGAAAAGGCACCACGGGATTGCTAAAAAAAAGTCCATCATCTCATTTTTGTTTTCTATTGCCAGGGGTTTATCACATAATTTTCCCCAAGTTTATTCCATAAAACTATTGTGTGGAGTATATTTAGGAATTAACTTTTGCAGAATCTTTAGTGATTTTTCCAAGAAGACAGATAACTAAGCCACAGGAATTTCCCCCTCCTAGGCATGCTGTCTATTCTTTTGAATACAAATGAATTATGGACCTATCAAGAGGAGTTTGAGTAGGGTTTTATTACACATACATTTTCTTTTTTCCACTTGTAGCTTCTTAGAGCACCGTAACTAGGGTATCTTACCACAGTTCCAACTTGTCCCACGGAGTCTAAAGTCCACTTCACTGAGGGGCTCATGAGTATCCTGGGATGCTGAAAGTGAGGCTGCCCTAAGGGGTTATTTAGGTTTGAACTAAGCAAAGTCTCAGGGCACCTTATGACAGTCTTGCCAGAAGTCAGTGGGTAGGCTATTTTATAGGTCAACTGAGAAAGGAACCAGCAGGACCACAGCTCTCACTGGTGAGACTTAAAAAGAGACTTTGAATTAGAAGATGGATGCTCATTTATCTACAAGACTGAAACTCTCCTCTTCTAAGATCTTGGGAGGTGAGACGCATAATCTTGGGAGGTGAGATGCATAACCATCTCCTAGGTAGAAGATACTCAAGACTATGAAGCCCTGACTTGGGACATTGTAAGGGGATACAGAAGAAGAACTAGGAGATGAGAATTCTTCCAGTGGGAAGGAAGATTTTTGGAATGAAGAGGCTTGAGGAAACATCAACACCAGCTGGATGGTAATGTCTCTCCTCCCAAGAAGTGATCCCTGTCTGAAAAGTGTCTGAACATGCCTGCACTGCCTGGTGAGCTAGTCCTGGGTCACTTAATAGTGGTAAAGGAGAAGGGAAGCCTGTTCTTCCAACTCCTTCCAGTCTCTAGGGGAGAGAGGGCTGCAACCTTTCAAGGGGATTGTGTCAGAGTTTTGTTGGGGTGGTGGTGGTGGTGGTGGTGGTGGGAATTACAAGAGCCAGGGAGAGCCCACCCCAAAGCCACAGTAGGCAGTGGCAGACCTTCCCATGATGCTGGAGGAGCAGTCTGGAGAGGATGACGAGAGATGTCATTAACAAGGAAATTTTTGGTAACCCTGGTGACATCTAGAGGGGCAAAGGGGCAGTGCAAACTCCTGTATGGCTTTAGTAAGGGAAGAAGAGGGGGAGGCAATACAAAAGAGACTAGGAGTATGTACAACCATAGTCTTCCCAAAATCTTTACAAAGTGCAGAATTTCGTCTGCTACTGATGATCAAGGTCTGTTAGTATTTTATAAGTGGAAACAAAGGATTCTTAAAGGAAATGGTGATAAGTGTTTTTCAATTTAGATTTTACAGTCTTCTTTTCATAGGCTGCAGTCACATAGGCCTTTTGTCAGTTCCTACAACTTTCCTGACTGAAGATCTTTGCTTAGGCTGTATGCTCTGCTAGGAACACTATTCCTCTGGCTTTTTGTGGAACTGGCTCTTTTTCACACATTATGATCATTTTTAAAAATTGAGGTATAGTTGATTTACAAAATTATATTAGTTTCAGGTATATAACATAGTGATTCAAAATTTTTATATAATTATACTCCCTTTATAGTTATTATAAAGTATTTGTTATATTCCCTGTGCTGTACGATATATCCTTGTAGTTTATTTATTTTATACATAGTAGTTTTTACCTCTTAATTACCTACCTTTATCTTGCCCCTCTCTCCTTCCTTCTCCCCACTGGTAATTACTAGTTTGTTCTCCATAACTGTGAGTCTGTTTCTTTTTTGTTAAATTAACTGGTTTGTTTTATTTTTTAGATTCCACATGTAAGTGATAACACACAGTATTTGTCTTTCTCTGTCTTACTTCCCTAAGCATAATGCCCTCCATGTCCATTCATGTTGTTGCATAATCTCATAATTTTTTATGGCTGAGTAATATTCCATTGTGTGTGTGTGTGTGTGTGTGTGTGTGTGTGTGTGTGTGTATACACACCACATCTTCTTTATCCATTCATCTACTGATGGATACTTAGGTTTCTTCCATATCTTGGCAGTTGTAAATAATGTTGCTATGAACATTGGGGTGCATGTATCTTTTTGAATTAGTGTTTTTGTTTTCTTTGAATATATACCAAGGAGTGGAATTGCTGGGTCATATGGTACTTCTATTTTTAGTTTTTTGAGGCACCTCTATACTATTTTCCACAGTGAATGCACCATTTTTCTCACCAACAGTATACAAGGTTTCCCTTTTTTCCACATCCTTGTCAACATTGGTCTTTTTGATAATAGCCATTCTGATAAGTGTGAGGTGATATCTTGTTGTTTTGATTTGTATTTCTCTGATGATTAGTGATGCTGAAAATCTTTTCATGTGCCTGTTGGCCATCTATATATCTCCTTTGGAAAAATTTCTATTCAGGTCTCCTGCCCATTTTTTAATGGGGTTTTAAATTTTTTTCATATTAAATTGTATGAACTGTTTATATATTTGGATATTAACTCCTCGTCTGTCTATAATTTGCAAATATTTTCTCCCATTCAGTAGGTTGTCTTTTTGTTTTGTCAATGGTTTCCTTTGCTGTGCAAACGTTTTTCAGTTTCATTGGGTCCCATTTGTTTATTTTTGCTTTTGTTTCCTTTGCCTTAGGAGACAGATCCAAAAAATATTGCTACAGTTTATTGCCTATGTTTTCTTCTAGGAGTTTTATGGTTTCCAGTCTTAAATTTAGGTTTTTAATCCATTTTGAGTTTATTTTGGTATGTGATGTGAGAAAATATTCTAATTTCATTTTTTACGTGTAGTTGTCCAGTTTTCCCAGCACCATTTTTTTAAGAGACCATCTTTTCTCCACTGTATACTTTTGCCTCTTTTGTTGTAGACTAATTGACAATAAGCACATGGGTTTATTTCTGGGCTGTCTATTCTGTTCCATTGGTCTATGTGTAAGTTTTTATACCAGTACAATGCTGTTTTGATTACTGTAGCTTTGCAGTATAGTCTGAAGTCAGGGAGTGTGATACCTCCAACTCTGTTCTTCTTTCTCAAGGTTGTTTTGGCTATTAGCGGTCTTTTGTGCTTCTATACACTTTTAAAAATTATTTGTTCTAAATAGTTCTGTGAAAAATGCCATTGATATTTTGATAGGAATTGCATCAAATCTGTAGATTGCCTTGGGTAGTTTGGTCATTTTAACATTATTAATTTTTCCAATCAATAAACACGGACTGGATTACATCTGTTTGTGTCACCTTCCATTTCTTTCATCAGTGTCTTACAGTTTTCTGAGTACAGGTCTTTTACCTCCTAGGTATTTTATTTTTTTTTGATGCAATGGTGAATGGGATTATTTCCTTAATTTCTCTTTCTGATGGTTCATTGTTAGTGTATAGAAATGCAACAGATTTCTCATATTAATTTTATATCCTGAATCTTTACTGAATTCATTGATGAGCTCCAGTAGCTTTTGGTGGCATCTTTAGGATTTTCTGTGTATAGTGTCATGCAATCTGCCAACAGTGACAGTTTTACTTCTTCCTTTTCAATTTGGATTCTTTTTATTTCTTGTCTGATTGCTGTGGCTAGGGGTTTCAAAACTGTGTTGAATAGAAGTGGCAAGAGTGGGCAGCCTTGTCTTGTTCCTGATCTTAGAAGAAATTCTTTCAGTTTTTCACCTTTGAGTATGATGTTAGCTGTGGGACTGTCATATATGGCTTTTATTACATTGAGGTATGTTCTCTCTAACGCACTTTCTACAGAGTTTTTATCATAAATGGATGTTGAATTTTGTCAAATGTTTTTCTGCCTATATTGAGGGGATCGTATGGTTTTTACTCTTCAGTGTGTTAATGTGGTGTATCACATTGATCAATTTGTGGATATTGAATCATCCTTTCATCCCTGGGATAAATCCAACTTGATTGTGGTGTATGGTGTTTTAAATATATTGTTGAATTTGGTTTGCTAATATTTTATTGAGGATTTTTGCATCTATGTTTATCAGTGATATTGGCCTGTAAGTTTCTTATTCTGTGATATCTTTGTCTGTTTTTGGTATCAAGGTGGTGCTGTCCTCTTAGAACAAGTTCAGAAACATTCCTTCCTCAGCAAGTTTTTGGAATAATTTGAAAAGGATAGGTGTTAACATTTTTCTAAATGTTTGGTAGAATTCATCTGTGAAGCCATCTGGTCCTGGCTTTTTGTTTGTTGTTGTTGTGTTTGTTGTTTTTTAATTACTGATTCAACTTCAGTACTTATAATTGGTCTGTTCATATTTTTTGTTTCTTCCTGGTTCAGTCTTGGGAGATTGTACATTTCTAGAAATTCGTCCATTTCTTCTAAGTTGTCTACTTTATTGGCATATAGGTGTTCATAGTTATCTCCTATGATCCTTTGTATATCTGTGTTGTCAGTTGTAACCTCTCCTTTTTCTTTTCTGATCTGGCCTCCTCTCTTTTTTTCTTAGTAAGTCTGGCTAAAGTTTTATCAGTTTTATTTTATCTTTTCAAAGAATCAGCTCTTAGTTTCATTGATCTTTTCCTTTGTTTTTTAGTTTCTATTTCATTTTTTTCTTCTCTGATCTTTATGATCTCTTTCCTTCTACCAATTTTGGGTTTTGTTTGTTCTTCTTCCTCTAGTTCCTTTACGTGTAATGTTAAGTTGTTTATTTGAGATTTTTCTTGTTTCCTCAGGTAAGCTTGTATTGCTATAAACTTCCCTCTTAGAACTCCTTTTGCTGTGTCTCATAGATTTTGGGTTGTTGTGTTTTCATTTTCATTTGTCTCCAGGTATTTATTGATTTCTTCTTTGATTTTTTTAGTGATCCATTTGTTAATATCATATTGTTTAGCCTCCACATGTTTGAGTTCTTTGCAATTTTTTTTTCTTGTAGTTGATTTCTAGTCTCATGGCATTGTGTCTGCAGAAGATGCTTGATATGATTTCAATTTTCTTAAATTTACCAAGGCTTGTTTTGTAGCCTAGCATGTGACCTATCCTAGAGAATGTTCTATGTCCACTTGAAAAGAATGTGTACTCTGCTGCTTTTGGATGGAATGTTCTCTATATGTCTATTAAGTACATGTGGCCATTGAAGGCCAGTGTTTTGTTATTAATTTTTCTGTCAGAATGACCTGTCCGTTGGTGTCAGTGGGGTGTTAAAGTCCCCTATTACTATTGTGTTACTGTCAATTTCTCCCTTTATGTCTATTAATTTGCTTTATGTATTTAGGTGATCCTATGCTGGGTACATATATATTTACAATTGTTTATCTTCTTCTTGGATTGATCCCTTGATCATTATGTAGTGTCCTTCTTTGTCTCTTGGAACAGTCTTTGTTTTAAAGTATATTTTGTCTGGTATAAGCATCGCTACCCCAGCTTTCTTTGGATTTCCATTTGCATTAAATACTTTTTTCCATCTTCTCATTTTCAGTTTGTATATGTCTTTAGATCTGAAATGAGTCTCTTGTAGGTAGCATATACACAGGTCTTATATTTGTTTCCATTCAGCCCCTCTGTCTTTTTTTTTTTTTTTTTGCAGTACGTGGGCCTCTCACTGTTGTGGCCTCTCCTGTTGCAGAGCACAGGGTCCGGATGTGCAGGCTCAGTGGCCATGGCTCACAGGCCTAGCCACTCCACGGCATGTGGGATCTTCCTGGACCGGGGCACGAACCCGTGTCCCCTGCATTAGCAGGTGGACTTGCAACCACTGTGCCACCAGGGAAGCCCCCTCTGTGTCTTTTGATTGAAGCATTTAGTCTATTTACATTTAAAGTAATTATTTCTGGGTATTACTTATTGCCATTTTGTTACTTGTTTTGTAGTTCTTTTTTGTTCTCTTCTCTTCTGATTTGATGACTCTCTTTAGTGTTATGTTTGGATTCCTTTCTCTTTTTTTATGTGTGTATCTATTATAGATTTTTGGTTTGTGGTTACCATGAAGTTTATATATAGCAATCTATCTGTCTGTCTATCTACACATGATTATTTTAAGTGGCTGGTCACTTAAATTCAAATGCATTTTCACAACCCTGCAATTTTACTGTCCTCCCCTCACAATTACTGTTTTTGACATCATATTTTACATGTATTTGTTTTGTGTATCCCTTAACTGCTTATTGTGGATATAGATAATTTTGCTACTTTTGTCTTTTAACCTTCCTACCAGCTTAGTAATTGGTTGATTAACTACATTTACTGTATATTTGCCTTTACCGATGAGCTTTTTCCTTTCATAATTTTCATGTTTTAGTTGTGGCCTCTTCTTTTTCTATTAGGGAAGTCCCTTTGACATTTCTTGTAAAGTTGGTTTGGTGGTGCTGAACTCTTTTAGCTTTTGCTTGTCTGTAAAACTTTTGATCTCTCCGTCAAATCTGAATGAGAGTCTTGCTAGGTAGAGTATTCTTTGTTGCAAGTTTTTCCCTTTCATCATTTGAAATATATTGTGCCACTCCCTTCTGGCCTGCAGCATTTCTGCTGAAAATTCAGCTGATAGCATTTGGGAGTTCCCTGTATGTAATTTGCTGTTTTTCCCTTGCTGCTTTCAGTATTCTCTATTTTTAATTTTTACCATTTAAACTACAGTGTGTCTTGGGGTGGTCCTCTTTGAGTTGATCCTGTTGAGGACTCTCTGTGCTTCCTGGACTTGGATGTCTGTTTTCTTTACCAGAGAAGTTAGGGAAGTTTTTTGTTTGTTTTGTTTTTTGTTTTTGTTTTTGTTTTTTGTGCTGAAACCCGGGAACGAGTTAGGGAAGTTTTCAGCTATCATATTTTCAAATATCTTCTCTGCTCCTTTCTCTCTCTTCTCCTTCTGGGACCCCTATAATGTGAATGTTAGTATGCTGGATGTTGTCCCAGAGGTCTCTTAAACTATCCTCATTTCTTTTTATTCTTCTTTCTGTTCATCTTCAGTAATTTCCATTACTCTGTCTTCCAGCTTATTGATCCATTCCTCTGTATCATTCAGTCTACTGTTGATTCCTTCTAGTATATTTTTCATTCAGTTATTGTATTCTTCATCTCTGTTTGTTTGTGTTTTTTTATATTTTTAACTCTTTGTTAAAAACTTCTAACTCCTCACTCTGTTCATCCATTCTTCTGTCTTCTAAATTCTTTGATCATCTTTATGATTATTACCTTGAACTCTTCCTCAGGTAGATTGCCTATCTCCACCTCACTTAGTTCTTTATCTTGCTCCTTTGTTTGGAATGTATTCCTCTATCACCTCATTTTGCCTAACTTGGTGTTTTTATTTTTATGTATCTGGTAGGTTGGTTACATTTCCCGACCTTGGAGAAGTAGCCTTTTGTAGAAGACATCCTGTGCATCCCAGCAATGCTCTCCCCTCTGGTCACCAGAGTTATATGCTCTAGGGGTGTCCAGTATGTGGGCTGCATGGGTCCTTCTGTTTTGGTCAGCTGACTATTGTGGGCAGTCTGGTAGGCATGGCTGGCTCTGGTCTGGTTGGTTGCCAGGCCTGGCCTTGTGTGGAGGTTGCAAGCCTCTGGTTGGTGGGGCTCGGTCATGGGGCAGCTGGCTGCAGAACCCCGGAGAGTCCTGGGGCTAGTACTGGCTCACTGTGGACAGAGTGGGGTCCAGGAGATCCTGGGGCTGGTGCCTGTCCCCTGATGGGTGAGGCTAGGACGTAGGGCTAGTGCTGGCCTACTGGTGGGCAGAGCCGTGTTCTGAGATCTGGCTGTATGGTCCAGGGGTCCCAGAGCTGGTGTCAGACTGCTGGCAGGTTGGGCCAGTTTCTGACACAGGACTGTGGGGTTTGGGTTGTCCTGAAGCTTATATTGGCCTGCTGGTAGACAGGGCTGTGGCCCAGCCAGTCCCAAAACTGCTGCTAGCCATGGCAGGCTGTGGGGCTACATTTGTCCTGGGTTTGGTGTCTGCCTGCTGGTGGGTCAGGCTGGTCCTGAGGCTACAGCAGGCTCACTGGTGGGTGAGGTCTGGGTCCAGGGGATTCTGGGCTGGTGCTTGCTCACTGGTAGATGAAGCTCATCCCTGGGGTCTGTGGCTGCAGGTCTCTGCTGGGGGTTCTGGGTCTAGTGCCTGTGCACAGGTGTGTGGGGCTGGGTGCTGGGCCTTCTGGTGGGCATGGCTGTGTCCAGGGGGAAGCTGTGGGCTCAGGTGTTCTAAATGCAGCCTGTCTGCTTGTGGATGGGGCTGTGTCACTGCCCAGTTAGTTGCTTGGCCAGAGGTATCCCAGTACTAGTGCCCGCAGGCTGGTGGGTAGGGGCAGGGCTGGGTCCTGAGGCTAATAAGCTAGCGGGAGAATTCCAAAATAGTGACTGCCAGCACCAGTGTCCATGTGGTAGAATGAGCTCCCCAAAATGCTTGCCACCACTGTCTGTGTCCCCAGGGTAAGCTCCCGTTGTCTCCTGTCTCTCTGGAAGTCCCTCCAAGATCAGCAAGTGGGTCTGACCCAGGATCCTTTCAAATTACTGCTTCTGCCTTGGGTTCTGGAGCATGTGAGATTTTGTGTGTACCCTTTAAGAATAGAGGCTCTATTTTCTTCAGGCCTCTGGGACTCCTGAAAGCCCCACTGGCCTTCAAAGCCAAACGTTCCTAGCACAAGACTGGGTTGGGGAGCCCCGCGTGGGGTTCAGATCCTTTGCTCCTCGGGGAGAACCTCTGCAATTGTAATTATCTCCCGTTTGTGGGCTGCCTACCCAAAAGTGTAGGCTTGACTATACTATGACTCTGCCCCTCTTACTCATCTCTTTGTGGTTCCATCTTTATATTTTTAGTTGAAGAAGATCTTTTCTGGTAGGTTCTGATCTTTTTCATTGATGGTTGTTCTGTAAATTGTTGTGATTTTGGTGTGCCTGTGAGAGGAGGTGAGCTCAGGGTCTTTCTACTCCACCGTCTTCCCCTTGTCCTGAATTTAAATGGTGTATCTTCACCTTATCTGATTAAACCTTTGCCTCTCTTGTAGTTCCCTGTTTATCTCCTTTGCAGCATCTCTCACAACCTGTAACTTTTGTATTTTTACATTTCTTTTCTTGCTTCCTATCTTTCCATCTCATTGGAATATAACCCTTATGAGTGCAGGGATCTTGTCTGTCTTGTTCAACTTTGTTTTTGGTACTTAGCACAGTGTTTGGTACTTGGAATTTATGAAAAGAAAAAGTTGTCAATTGGTGAGAAAATGTAAATCTGGTATGTTTATACATTTAGTTGTGTTGTAAATGTTGGCAAGAAATTCTTGAAAAGTTATCATTGCTTCAGTCGTTTCAAGAAACACACCTCTTAATACAAAATTGTTAGAGAGCTTCTCGAGTCATTCTTCTGGTGTACTTCCTTTCCAAATGAATTGATCAACAGAAGAAAACTCATTTATGTCCAGACATTTTTTTTTTTTTGGCTGTGTTGGGTCTTCGCCATTGCATGCGGGCTCTCTCTAGCTGCGGTGAGTGGTGACCACTTTTTGTTGTGGTGCATGGACCTCTCAAAGTGGTGACCCATTGTGGAGCACGGGCTCTAGGTGCACGGGCTTCAGTAGCTGTGGCACGTAGGCTTCAGTAGTTGTGGCTCGCGGGCTCCAGGGCGCAGGCTCAGTAGTTGTGGTGCATAGGCTTAGTTGCTCCGCGGCATGTGGGATCCCCTGGACCAGGGCTCAAACCCCTGTCCCCTGCATTGGCAGGAGGACTCTTAACCACTGCGCCACCAGGGAAGCCCTGTCCAGACATTTTTTCATTGTCCTTCCTCCTTGACTACTTGCTAATGACTTAAAAAAGATGGTAATCTGTTTTAACATCTCTCACCCCAGTGATTATTCATGTTGAGCTCTTGATTTGACTAGATGCTCACTTAGTAAGGGAGCAGCTTTCACAGGTGAAGGGAATCCTTTCTTTGGTTACAGGTAGAGGTTTTCTAATACTTTCCCTAGTGTTGCTTCAAAAATCTATTGGCTGCCTTTGTGGGAGATAATTCTTCATGTTTCTTGTATTCCTGCACAATTTGTATCAGAATTCGTTCTCAACTATCTTTGGAAGGATGTTTGTATGGCAAATAGTCTTGGAAGATAGCAATAGTGTTTATTTATAGGGAAGAGGGCAGATTTGTTTGCTTTTCAGGATAATAAAGATAATCTCCCCCTCTGGAGCAATGGTTGTGCAGGTTTGCTAGCAGTCCCCTTTAAAAGTCCCCTTAGGGATTTCCTAAGCTTGGGGCTCCTAAACTGGGATATGAACCTATTGTGTGTGTGATACCCAATGTTGGCCACTGGACCTTGCCCTGCAGAACTTGAGCTGGGCGGTAAGGAGAACAGATGTGAACATGAACTTCACGCTGCCCGCTGTGCTCTGAGTAATAAAGTCCTTTATCTTTGATCCACAAGACTAATCACATCTTATTATCTGGGTGTACTCAGCCCCATACTTGTCTCGTCCCATTGAGGAGAAAGCCTGGGAGCTACATCTCCCAGCTTGACGGCTGGTTTCGTTAGGTTCTTCCATGGAAGGGACTCCCATGTGATACGAAGATGGAAATAAGCAGAAGCCCTTTGACTTCTGGCTTCAGCAGCTGTGGTGACTTGCAGCTGTGAGTGCGTGCAGGGCGTCAGTGGCAGCAGCAGCCACAGAGAATGTGGTCCCACTGCGTGAGGAAGACCAGCATGGCTTCTTGTAGGTCCTGACCTCTGGACACCTCCTTCCCCTCTGGTCTCCTCTAGGCTCTCCAGCGATGTTGTAGCCTAATCCCCAGCGTTCATTTCTTTTCTGTTTTAAATGACAGAGTGCTTCCTGTTTTTCTGACTGAACCCTTGTCTGATCTCCCCGCCTCCCCCGCCCAGTTAAGGCTCTTTGGCAAAGTTAGTTGGAGGACAGCGTCCCTATCAAGGCCAGAAGGCTTCAATAAGCTTTTTTAGAAATTAAGATGAGTGGCTCCGTGGAGAAGATTTTGACCAGACTTATCTTCCCAGCCTCAGGAGGAGGTGCTAGAACACAAAGAATGTTGTGAACTTGCTCCAAAAAACCAGGACCACATAAATGTACTAATTAGATTAAAGAAACAAAATGGAAGAGAAGCAACTGGAACATGGCTGCAAGGCTTAAAGAAAAAGCTGCTTCATCTGCTGATAAAATGGGGGCTAATGACCAATCCTTAATTCCCTTCCCTTCCTTATGGGAGGAAGGAGTGGGGGGAGTAGCTGAAGCACCCAAAGTGCATGCGGAGCTGGACATGTCTGCTGCTCTAGCAGCTGTGGTGGAAACCTGCTCCATGACAGAAAATTCAACTCAGTCTGTCAGCCGAGCAGGAATGAGAAGGACAGGCCTGTAACTGAGATACTCACATGGGTAAAATGATGAGATGTCTATTTCTCTTGCTTCCCTTTTTTATCTCCAACACAAAAGCTGGTGTGCTTCTTAGTGTGGCTGAGTTCTTGCCAATGAGATTCTTTTTTTTTTTTTTTTTTTTTTTTGCCAATGAGATTCTTAATCCAGCAAAACCAGTGGACACTTTGTGTCTGTTCATTCTGAAGCTCATTGGAACATCTCTGGGAAAATCCTTGATTTGAAAAGGTTAGGATTTTATGAACACTTGGATTTGACCTCAAACAAAAACCTTGAATCCTACTAGAATTCTAGTTTCACCAGAAAGGAAAGAAGCTACATACATCCAGAGAGGACTTGAAACCGTGTGCCCTGACAATGGTTAAAGTGGGAGGAGGTTGGAGCAGGGGAGGGTAATTGAAGTAGCACCTGTCCTAAATTATGTGACTCACTATGTAACTGTTGACATTTCTCCTGATATTTCACAGCTGATCATGGGTCTTCCACCACTAGTTTCTTCAACAAAATGAATGATGTTTTTCAGCGCAGGCAGCTCCTCTTTTCCGTCTGTTATGTGCATGCTGATGCCATCAGAGAAAAAGTCCAACTTCTCTTCTGGAAACTGGAAGGGTTGTCAACAGTTTCAAAACGGTGCAGTGTATCTTACCCAAGCAAAACTTTGTCTGAAAGAAAAACCGTGATACCCTGTGTACAGATGGGGTCCCGGGATGCTCGGCACTGCACTAGGCCTTCCTGCCTTGGGACATGTTGCAGTGATTCACCGTCTTTGACACAGGCATGTGTTGGCATCAAAACCCTGTCAAAAGTCCTGAAAGAAGCCGTGCTTACTGCTAGGAGAAGCATTAAATTCACAACTAGCATCTTTCAAGAGGTTTTGTCAAGAAATGGGAGCCAGATACAAAGTTCTTCTGTATTACACAATTTATGGTTTCCCAAGATCAAACCTTGAAACTAGTGGTTGGATATCAGACGGTAATTTCTTTTTTTTCGAGAGAAAAAGAAAGTAAATTTACTCTCAGTTTTGGCATGGAGCAGCTCGTTCATGGCCTGACTTTCCTGGCAAATATTTTTGGTCACATACTTGAGTAAATCTTTTGATTCAGGTTTCTGCAGTGATAATTGTGGGTGCCACTGAAAAATGACAAGCTCTTTGACCAAGCTGCTACTGGAGGTGGCCAAATGGGTGAATTTTCTGGTGCTGGAAGAAGTACTTTTGTAGTCTGGAAATGGGGATACTGAGAAGATAGCATTGTATGTAGACTCCTGGCAATACGGTAGAGTTTGTTTAGAAGTTATTTTGCTGAGATAACCTTAAAATAGGAGTTTGGATTTGAAATTTCTTCCTTGCTGACAAAGATAGCACCAAAGATTCAGACTTTGCTAAAGATACTGTGATGGTTAGTTTTATGTGTCCACTTGATTAGACCATGGTGTGCCCAGATATTTGGTTAAATATTCTGGGTGTTTCTGTGGAGGTGTTTTTGGATGAGCTTCACATTTAAATTGATAGGTTGAGTAAAGGAGGTTGTCTTCCCTAATGTGGGTAGGCCTCATCTAATCAGTTGAAAGTCTGAATAGAACAAAAAGTCTGACCCTCTTCTGAGTAAGACAGAATTCTTCCTGCCTAACTGCCTTTGAACTGGGATATTGATTTTTTTTTCCTGCCTTTGAACTCAAATTGAAACATTGTTGCTTCCTGAGTCTCCAACCTGCCAGCCTTTGGACTGAAACTGTGCTGTTGGACCTCCTGGGACTTGCCGGCCTCCATAATCATGTGAGCCAATTTCTTATTATCTCTATATCATCTATATCTATATATCTATATCTATATCTTTATCTATATCCTCTTGGTACAATTCTCTGGAGAACCCTGACAATTACAGATACCACCACTGATGTGAAGCCGAAAGAGATAACTTGACTTGTGGTCAGTTCAGAGACCTGGAGAATCCTAGTGTTCCTTGACACAAGATTATTTTAATTTTGCAAATCAAGTGATGGTATTTTTTTTTTTTTTTTTTTTTTTGCGGTACGTGGGCCTCTCACGGTTGTGGCCTCTCCCGTTGCGGAGCACAGGCTCTGGAAGCGCAGGGTCATCGGCCATGGCTCATGGGCCCAGCCACTCCGTGGCCACTCTTCCCGGACCGGGGCACGAACCCTTGTCCCCTGCATCGGCAGGCGGACTCCCAACCACCGCGCCACCAGGGAAGCCCGATGGTAGTTTTTTATTTCATTTACTGCAGAGAAATTGTTGTAACATTTAAGAGCTGACCCCCAAATTCCTCTTTGAGAGAACTGTCTGTTGGAAATCATATGTTGATAAATGTGTAACTAGGATAGATTTTGTCACTGCTCAGTTGTGCCCAATGCTGGAACTGGTGACTTGCCCCTCCGTCTTCCAACTCCCTCTCTGGGGGACTTTTGCAAATCCTGGCCTTTTGAAAAATGAAGTGTCTATAGGACACATTTTGGATGTGGTAGAGTCCAGATAAATGTCCTTCTGGTGGATGACCCATGGGTGACAAGCCCTCCCCCATCAGCAATGAAAAGAAAGTCGCCATAGCCCCTCAGTGTATCAGTAGTAACTGAGTTGTCTGGCTCTCACTGCAGTGGCCATGGGTGGTGACTGGGCATTGGCTCAGCTTCCATCAGCCTCCTTGCAGAAGATGCTTTAGGAATCTGGCTGCCCTTGATGATGACTCTGCTTGTTCACTTGCCATCCCTCCCCCACCCCATCTTTGTGATTCAGCTCTTCCTCCTACTTCCTCTCACGTGCTCTAGTACATGCTCTTTTCCCTGTCACCTCCTTACCCAGTAATCCTCATTTAGTTCCCTTGAGGGAACTGTCTGCCTCTCCTTCAACTTTCTTTCTAATAAAGTATTCTGATTAAATTCCCTCAGGACTTTCCTGTTTTCCACGTAACAGCCCGTTGTAGATGTAAAACAGAAATCAAAAGTTGAACAAAACCCAGAGATCCAACAAAACCCCCAAAACCCTACACTGTGTGTTTTGCTTTTTGTATGTCTGCTTTTATAATTTTAATCCTTTTCAAGGCATCGTGGCTGCCTCTTGCAGATTGGGGAGGGTCAGTACAAAGAAGTGGTACAGAAACAACAAAGACAAGGTACAAGATTATCACTGGGTAAAAGGGGAGCCCTCTTGGTGTCTGGATATTGATGAGTCCCAAAGCTTCAAAGAATGACCACCACTGCTTTGTCTAATAGAAAGAAAAATTTAGAGTCAGTAAAATGGTACAACATTACTTGATGTGACCTTTCTGTGCTTTCCCCCAACCAAAAGAAAGGTTCGGTCAAATCTATAAATAACACAAAAGCTTGTGTGTGAAAAGGGGGCTGAGATGGAGTTATTGTTGGATGGATAAAGTAGGATGTAAGGACATCAGAGCTTAGAGGTGAGGCCAGGCAAATGCCAGTTGGTGCAGAACTAGTAGAAACCTTGAGATTGAGCTTTGGATTTCATGAGCCATGAAATTATTGAGTACAAGAAAATTTTACCTAAAGATCATGGGGGCAGCGAGGCCTCCAGCTGTCTTGAAGGTTACCATAATTCACATCTTTGTGCTTAAGCACTTATTAGAAACCAGACGTGGAAATAAGTTGGATATTAAAGCTGACAAGTATTTAATGTCAAAGATCACTGTAATTTAACTTCTTATTCTTGCAAAATAACTTCAGGATTCTCATTTCTGAGCAGTCATCAAGCTAATTTTCATTTCACTGGAACGACTTATTTCACATTTTCAGGAAGTTGCCACTAATTTCTGCAAGGAAAAAAAAAAAAAAGAAATATACCAGTCAGGGTTGATAAAGCAGAAAAGGGTTTTACTGAAAGAATATGGGGCTGCTCCCAGAGTTTCTGGGAGGGCTGGCAGATGAGCCTTGGGAAGCCAACAGGAACAGCGGCAGACTAACTAGGCAGCCACAGCCATGGCCAAGATTGCACAACAGAATCAAAGTCAGGGAAGCACGTTGCTGCCTCGGAAGTAAGCTTGAGCAGTGAATGAGGTTAATATGGGTATAATATGTGAGGAAATCAAAAGAAAGATAGAAATTACAATCATATACAATATTGAGAAAAATTTTTTATAGTGTTGATTTTCTATGTTGCCTATGTGAAAGCAAGCAACATTCAAGGCAATAATATAAATTGTGTATAAAGATGCCCATGGGCATTTTTAGATACAATTATTTTGGGGAGCAGATCCATAGGTTTCATGAGCTTTTCAAAAAGTCATTGTCTTTTTATACTTTCCCCAATGCCAGATTTTCTTTCTCATCTCCATCATCTAGAGAGTTTGAACACATTACACTCAAAGCTCAGAATGTCTCTTTTTTTTTTTTTTTTTTTTTTGCGATACGCGGGCCTCTCACTGTTGTGGCCTCTCCCGTTGCGGAGCACAGACTCCGGACGCGCAGGCTCAGCGGCCATGGCTCACGGGCCCAGACGCTCTGCGGTATGTGGGATCTTCCCGGGCCGGGGCACGAACCCGTGTCCGCTGCATCGGCAGGCGGACTCTCAACCACTGCGCCACCAGGGAAGCCCTAGAATGTCTCTTAAACATACGAAAAAATGCTTAAATCCTCTCATAATAAGAAAAATACAAATTTAAATTACAGTGATACCATTTATTATCAATTATATTGGAAGAACCAAAAAGTCTGACATCATATTCTGTTAGTGAAGCTGTTGGGAAACCGACTCTTTCTTACATTGCTGATGGAAATGTAAAATTGTCTGACTCTGTGGAGGAAACTTTGGCAATATAGAGCAACTACATATGCATAATCTTTTTTTTAGGAATCCATCTCAAAGATACACTGGCAAAAAATACAAAATAACAAACGCACAGAGCTTTTCATTGAGGCATTATTTGTAATTCTAAATGTTGTAGGCAGAATACTAAGATAGACCCACCCATTCTCTCTCCCCAGCATATGTCTTGCATAGCTCCCTCCTCTTCAGTGCAAGCAGAATCTGTGAATATCATAGGATATCCCTCTCAGGATTAGGCTATATTATATGGCAAATGTAAAGGAATCTTTCAGATGTAGTTAAGGTCCCTAAACTCTTGACTTTGAGTTAATCAAAAGGAGGATTATACTGAGTGGACCTGACCTAATCAGGTGGGTCCTTGAAACAGATTCTCTCTCTCTTTTTTTTTCTCAAAGTTTCCTTATACCCTTTTTTTTAACTTTTTATTTTATATTGAAGTATAGCCGACTAACAATGTTGTGATAGTTTCAGGTGCATAGCAAAGCGACTCAGCTGTACGTATACATGTATCCATTCTCCCCCAGATTCCCCTCCCATCCAGGCTGCACATAACATTGAGCAGAGTTCTCTGTGCTATACAGTAGGTCTTTGTTGGTTATCCTTTTTAAATATAGCAGTGTGTACATTGTCAATCTCAAATTCCCTAATTATCCCTTCCCTCCACCTTTCCCCCACGGTAACCATAAGATCATTCTTTAAGTCTCTGAGTCCATTTCTGTTTTGTAAATACGTCATTTGTATTATTTCTTTTTAGATTCTGCATATAAGTGATATCATACGATATTTCTTTCTCGAAGCAGAGATTCTCTTGATGGCTTTGGAGAAGTAAGCTCCACATGTGAGAGGACCTCTGGAGGGGGTTCTGTGGTTAGGACCTGAGAGAGGCTTCTAGTTTCTGAAAGTCATCCCAGATGACAGCTAGTGAAAAAAAAATAGGGATTTCACTTTACAACCATAAGGAACTGAATTCTGCAAATACTAGTGAAGGAGAAAGAGATCTGCAAACTTCACATGAGATCACAGCCTTGGCCAACATTTTGATTTCAGCCTGGTGGGATGCTAAGCAGAGGACCCAGACAACCTGTGTGCAGACTTCTGACCCAGAGAACTGTGAGGTAATAACTTTATGTTGTTTTAAGTTACTAAATTTGTGGTAATTTGTTATGCAACAGTAGAAAATGAATACGCTGACAAACAAAATACTACCAAATGTCCATCAATAGGGGACAGATTGAATAGACTATGGTATATCCACACAACTGAGTACTTTGTAGTTGTAAAAAGGATAAAAAGATCTAGGTGGGGAATGGTGTTTTTACATGCAATCTTTTGTATAAGAAAAGGGGAATAAGAGTACATACACACCAATGCTTACATTTTCAAAAAGAAACAGTGGAATGATTAACCAAAATAAACAAATACAGTTACTTAGAGGGGCAGTCAGGGACCAAGGAGGAGATGGGACTCATGCGAGGCTTTTGTGATATACCTTATTGTGTTTTGACTTTGGTACTTTGGCTTACATAATTAAAAACAAAATTAAAGAATAAAAAGGAACTATTAAATATTAAAAACTAATGGAAATAAAACAAATCTAGCTGTATATCAACTTGGTAGCATTAATCACACACATAAATGAATTATTTAAAGTAACTCTAAAGCACAGTGTTTTGACTGTTGCTTCCTGGTGGAGTGTATATATGTAAGGAATGTAAGCATAGATTTATATATGTGACCTGGGAAACTACTCACCTAGTCCAAGCAGGGTAAATGCAAGGGGTCCATACCCAGACATTTGTAGTGAAAAGAGTAAAAGCCAACGACAAAAAGGAAATCTCAAAAGGAGTGGGGGGAAAATGGACTCTTTACATACAAGGGAACTTCCATAAGATTAACAGATGACTTCTTCTCAGAAACAACGAAGGACAGAAGGTAGTGTGATGACATTTTCAAAGAACTGAAAGAAAAAAATTGTTGACTAAGAATCTTAAATTCTGCAAAAAAGGTGAAATAAAGACATTCCCAGATAAACAAAAGTGGAGACAATTAGTTGCTAGGAGATCACTTTATCTGAAATACTAAAGACTTCTTCAGGCTAAAAGCAAGTGACACCTGGACTGTAATTCAACTGCACACCAAAACCCAAAAAGTAATGGTAAAGGTAATTATATAATCATAAAAGATGCTTATTTCTTTGAACTACAATTTAAAAGCAATTCTGTGAAATTACATATATAAATGAATTATTGGTCCTATAACACATAGGAATGAAACATATTTGAACAGCACAAAGGAAGTGGATGGGAGCAAGGCTATGTTGGAGTAAGGAAACGATGCCAGATGGCGACGTGAATGTATGGGGACAAAGGAAGAGAACCAAAAATAGTAAGTAAGGAGATTAATTTAACCAACTCTAGTTTATATACTTCCTCTCCTTTATTCTCTCAACTTCTTTAAAATAAAAACATATATAAGATAATAAGTAGAATAACCTGTTGTTGGGCTTGTAACATATATACATGTACTATGCATAACAATTATAGCTCAAAAAGGAGAAAAAGGGAATAGAGCTATACCCAAGAAAATTGAAAACATATGTCCACACAAAGACTTGTACACAAATGTTCATAGCAGCATTATATCATAATATCCAAAACTTGGAATCAACTCAAATGTCCATCAGCTAGTGAATGGACAAACAAAATGTGCTATATCTGTACAATGGAATATTATTCAGCCGTTAAAAGGAATAAAGTACTGATAAATGCTACAATAGGGGTGAATCTTGAAAACATGCTAAGCGAAAGAAGGTAGACAGAAAAGACTTCATACTGTATGATTCCATTTATATGAAATGTCCTTTATAGGCAAATCTATAGATTCAGAAAGTAGATTAGTAGTTGCCTAGGGCAGGGGATAGATTGGGGGTAGGAGAAATGAGGAGTTACTACTGATGGACATGGGGTTTCTTTGTAGGGGAATGAAATGTTCTAAAAATCCATTATGGTGATAATTGTGCAATTCTGTGAACAAACTAAAAACAAGTGAATTGTATACCTTAAATGGGTGAATAGTATGTGAATTATATCTTAATAATGCTGTTAATAAAAAGTCTAATGAAATCATGCCAACAGTGCATAGCAGCCAACTGGAAAGGAGCTCCCAGTGCACAGGGCAATTTGAGCATCAAAAAGACTGACTGCATTGAATTGAAACACAGTATATATATATATATATATATATATATATATATATATATATATATATATATATTGAGTTTTAGTTTGTAAAGACAACAAAACAAAACAAATATCTCACCATTCACCACTGGAGGTTGCCAGGCCACCAATCATTTCTGTGAAAAACTGAAAGACGAAAAGAACCAAG
The DNA here is from genome assembly GCF_008692025.1 of Phocoena sinus. Taxonomy (NCBI): domain Eukaryota; kingdom Metazoa; phylum Chordata; class Mammalia; order Artiodactyla; family Phocoenidae; genus Phocoena; species Phocoena sinus. Next base: position 41,014,548 of record NC_045766.1, read on the forward strand.
CTTATCCTGCCTTACCTGTATGAATTGTATATTTATATAACTGAAGAGCTGATGAAAGAAAATTCTTTATAGAACAAGTTCAGCCTAAAGGTACAGAGAGAATGGTAGAATAAGAAAATCACTGTTTTGCAACTTCTAAGGAAATAATGCTTTTGGGCAACAATCATGTATAAATAATAAAAGTATGAGGTAAAATTTGATGGGAAAATATTATAATGGAGAGATCAGGGTCATATAATTTGAACCCTCTGATTTCATCCTTTTAAAAAATAACAGCTTTATCGAGAAATAGTTCACATACGATAAAAATTCACCCTTTAAAGTAATTCAGTGGTTTTGAGTATAATCACAGAGTGGTGCAACCATCACCACTATCTAATTCCAGAACATTTTGTTAACACTTCAAAAAGAAACTTGATCCCTATTAGCAGTAAGTCCCCATTCCTCCTTCCCACCAGTTTTTGGCAACAACTAATCTATCTCCTCTCTCTGTGGATTTGCTTATTCTGGACATTTCATTTAAACAGAATCAAATGATACGGCTCCTTTCACTTACCATAATGTTTTTATGGTCATCTGTGTAGTAGCATGTATCAGTATTTTGTTCCTTTTAATGGTTGAATAATATTCCATTGTATGGATATACCACATTTTGTTTATCCATTCATTAGTTGATGGAAATTAGGTTCTTTCTATTTTTGGCTATTGTAACACTGCTAAGAGCATCTGTGTACAAGTCTTTGTGTGGACATATGTTTTTAGTTTTTTTTGTTATATACCTAGGATTGAAATTGGTGGGTCATATGGTCACTTATGTTTAACTTTTTGAGGTGATTCCATCTTATCACTAAAAGTAGGATGGTAAAGTATTATGCGCTTCATAATATGATGTAAAAAAATATACAGCATACATACAAAGTATTCTGGTCTAAGCAACTGAATCTGAATATAATCAAGCATGTAGATCAGGAATATGTAAACTTTTCTGTAAAGGGCAAGACAGTAACTATTTTAGGCTTTGTGGACCATACAGTCTCTGTCACAACTTCTCAACTCTACTGAGAAGCATGAAAGGAGGTACAGACAACGTGTAAATAGAAGACATTGCTTTGCCCCAATAAAACTTTATTTCAGAGCAGGCAGCAGGTCACATTTGGCCCACAAGTCATAATCCTTGTTTGAGATTTTATAGAAAACCTGGCGGAGACAGAAACACATTAAATCAGCCAAACTTGGAAAGTGAGACAAGTGACATGGTTTTTTCAAAAAAACATTACTGGCATGAAAATGGCTTACATTCTGTTTTTTCCATAAATGCTTTCTTTTTTTTTTAATCTCATGCTGTGTGTTACTTGAGTGAGTAATAAAAAGAAACTTGGGTGTATCTGAAGGAACATAGTGGCTTACGACTTATCTTTCAGTGACCTTATTGTGCTGCTACTTCTCCTAATGGTAAAAGACCCCTCTGTTTGGACCAATTACAATTCTTCATCCCTATGGTGACAATAATCTCACCAAGATGTAAACATTTATCTAAGGCAGACCAATCAGAATTTTCCCTTTATTTTTTCAAGGTGAAGCTGGGATAGAAAAGCTATATTTTCTCTCTGGTTGTGAGAGTATAAGAATGCAAGCCACAAGACAGCTCTAGTCAGTTTCAGGTTTCGGTAGCCTTTGATCTTTAGAATGAAACCAATCTGAAAGGAGAAGGAAAAGTGTATATGTGTGTGTGTGTGTGTGTGTGTGTGTGTGTGTGTGTGTGTGTGTGTGAGAGAGAGAGAGAGAGAGACAGAGAGACAGAGAGACAGGGAGAGAGAGACAGAGAGGGAGAGAGAGAATGGAGGGGATTGGAGAGATTTATTTGCAACCAAAGAATTCCATTTAATATGGTCATCTTAAAAGATTTTTGAAAGGATAAGACATAATATGTATAAAATTGCTGACATGGCAGACTTTCAATAAATGTTGTTTTTTAAAACTAAATCACAAATTGCTTATGTTTTATACATTATTATTTTATTTCCTATGTTTATATGCCCTGTCTTACAAACACATTGTCAGTTCCATGAGGGCAGGAAACATGCATATTATACTTCCTTGCTTTCCAGAGGGTCTAGCATGAGCTTAGTTAATTTCTGTAAAAAAGATATTCTTCATTGATAAATAAGAACATGAAAATGTATTATTTGATTATAGAACTAGAATGACCTTAATATCTTCCAGTGAAGGTAGACTTGTTTTCTGTGAATTTATCTCAAGTTAGAAGTAGCATTTATTTTTATTTTTAAATTTTTTTAAATGGAAGTCTCTTCTCAGGTGTATTATTGTTTTTTCAGTTAGTGGAAGAAGCATGAGTTAAATTATAAAATTTTTTTTCTTGGAAATTCATGGATGAGATGTTATTGCTCATGTAATTTAGGTTCTAATATTGAATATTTAAGGCACATTTTTAGCTTAATTGCTGGAAAGCAATACCACCACAAGTTGAAATAGTTTTAAAATAGAAAAAGATATAAAATTATAGTGAACATGTCATTTGAAGTAATTTGCATTCTAAACAAAGTCTGAAAGAAGTCATTAGAGTTATTCAGAGAAATTAGTTGATGGTTTTTAAAAGACCCATGTAATTTGAATTTGTTTACTTTATACATTTAAAGGCTTTACATATATAATACCAAAATTGCTGTCCTAGTTTTTAAATAAGTGAAACTCTTTTATTTTTTCTAAAAACCAAATTGTTAGAACCCTAAAAATATCTATTGCTGTTCTGAATATAAAGCTTACTTACTAACCAAGTATGATGTCAGTCCCACATTTCAAAAATTTTAAACAAATATGAATATTTCCTAGTTATAATATCTAGGTGAGGCATGTCCTATAGCTTCCTCTCTTTAGCTAATGATAATTTTTAACAACTTTCTCATTCTTAGGAAATATTAGAATTAAATGAAAATTTGTCATTTCAATAATAATAGACATTTTCTTATTTATACTTACATATGAAATTTCTTTTCCAAAAAAGTTGTCCTAAGAAAATGTTTTCTTCCTGTGGTTCATGTAATATAGGAACATAATTTGATTTATGTAAGTTATAGGAAAAAAAATAAACTGAGATGCTTTCACTTGAGCTTGAATCAGTATTTAATTTTAAGTAAACAAATACTTAAAAATTGTAATCTTGGAAATTCCCTGGCAGTCCAGCGGTTAGGAGTCCGCACTTCCACTGCTGAGGGCTGGGGTTCAATCCCTGGTTGGGGAACTAAGATCCTGTAAAATGCGCCGCGTGGTCAGAAAAAAAAAATTGTATTCTTTACTGCCATTTCTGTCCAGGATGGATTAGCAAGCACAGGATTTATCTTAAACAACTAAATAAGCAGACAAAATATATGAAACAATGGTTTTCAGATATTGGACAACAGGCAGTACATGAGAGCGATCTCTGAGAGAAGGGAACAAACAAGGTGAGCCCTATGATTGCTCAAGCCACAGGCTAAAGAGAGTTTCTGGGCTTCACTGCAGGGTGCGGGAGTCCATACAGAACCTGGCAGTCTCCCTTAGTTGAGGAGACAGAGTGCAGAGTTCATGGTGGCCAAGCCACTTATAATGGAAAGAGCAGAGTACTCGAGAGGAAAGAGCTGCACAGCTAGAGAGTTCTAGAGACCTGGCTTTCAAATGTTTATACAGAAAGGTTCAGACTAGTCCATGGAGCTCACACAGTTCCAGGAATAGTTTGTGTTTGTACCAGCCAGAGTGAAAAGCTTCTTTATTCCCAGGGATTGATAAGAGAGTCAAATAACCCTGGATGAGGGGTAGACAACTATGACATGTGGGTCAAATCTGGCCTTTTTTGTACAGTTCACAAGCTAGGAATGGTTTTTACATTTTTAAAGGGTTATTGAAAGCAAATGAAGAGTATGCCACAGATTATATGTGGCCCATAAAACCTAACTAGTAACTATGTGGTCCTTTACAAAAAAAGTTTGCTGAACCCTATGCTAGACTAAAGGCTGTTCTAAACCTGCCTAATACGGGTTAAAAGCAAATCTCAAAAGTATCCATTTCCAAGTAAATTAACCACATCCTAAAACATAACCTAAAAATACTTAAAGGGAAAAAACTAGTATCCATTTCCAAGAAAATTTCTGCATCCCTGAACAATGTCCATAAATATTTAAAGGAATACAAAGCATCTAGTATCTGACAATGTAAAAATCACAATGTCTGGCATCTAATAAAAAATTACCACATATTCAAAGGGGCAGTAAAAGATGACCCATAATGAAGACAGATGTCAATTAATAGAAACAAAAATGGCATTGATAATAGAATTTTTAGGAAAGGACAATAAATCAGCTGTTATAAATACACAGTATATGTTGAAAAAGGTAGAGAAAAACATGAGCATGATGAAGAGAGAAATGGAAAGTATAAATAACACCTAAACTAAATTTGTAGAGATGAAATATATGATGTTTTAGATAAAAATATACTGAATGAAATTAATAGGTTATTAGACAGTATTAGGAGGAAAGATTAGTGAACTTGAAGACGTAGTAATGGAGACTATCTTAAATGAAACAGAGAAAAGAAGACAGAAAAGTGAATGGAGCATCAGTGCACTGTGGGAAACCTTCATGTATCCTCATATATATGCCATAGGAGTCTCAGAAGGGGTGGAGAGAGATGGAAAGAGGGAAGAAAAAATGTCTGGAGAAATAATGACGGAATATTACCAAATCCCATAGACAGCAAAAGCTCAGCAAACCTCAATCAGAAGACACATGAAGAAAGCAACACGAGGCAGATAATCAAATTGCTTAAAAGCAGGAATAAAGAGAAAATAATTAAATTAGTCAAAGGAAAATAACATATTCCATACAGAGGCACAAAGATAAGCATGACAAATAAAGAATGCAAACTAGAAGATGGTAGAGCAACACATTTTAAGTACCAGAAGACATAATACCCCATCATTCTAGAAATCTTTACCCAACTAGAATACATTCATAAAATGAAGGTAAAATAAAGATTTTTAAAAAGACATACAAAAGCTGATAGAATTTATTACCAGCAGAGTAGTACAAGAAGAAATGTCATAGAAAGTCCTTCAAGGAAAAGGATGTCAGATAGAAATTTATACCTACTTAAAGAAATGAAGAGAATCAGAAGTAAAAACTATTTATGTAAATATAAAAGTTTTTTCCTTATTTAAAAAATTCATTAAAAGATAATTGACTCTTTAAAGCAAACATAGTAACAATGTATTGTACAGTTTATAACATAATTGTATGACAGTATGGGTAAACTGTATGACAGTAGTGGCATAAGGTCCAGGATGGGGGAAATGTAAGTAGATAGGGGTCTACTGCTGTCTGTAAAGTGGTGTAATATTAGTTGAACACAGACTGTAATAACTTAAATATGTATACTGTAATCCTAGAGCAAATCCTACATGTATTAAAAAGATGTTTATTATGAATATATTATGAACAACTTTATGCTAATTAATTCAATAACTTTGATAAACAAAAATTTCTTGAAAAGATACAAACTGCTGAAGCTCAAATAAAAAGAAATAGATGGACTGAGTAGCCCTATATCTATTAAATAAATTGAATTTGTAGTTAAAAAATCTTCTCACAAAGAAAACCCTAGGCCCAGAAGATTTCATGGTGAATTCTACCACATATTTGAGGAAGAAATACCAATTTTACACATTTTTTTCCCCAAAAAACAGAATAGGATAGGGAAACTTCCAACTCATTTTATGACTACAGAATAATCCTGATACCAAAATTAGACAAAGACATGGCAAGAAACTAGAGACCAATATCTCTCACAAACATGAATGCAAAAAATCATTTGAGAATTAACAAATTGAATCTAGCAATATGGTAAAAGAATAATATATCACAACCAAATGGTGTTTATCCCAGGAATGCAAAGCTGGTTTAACATTGAAAAAAGTAATCATGTAATTTTAATATTAACAGAATGAAAAAAGAAAAACATGATTTTTTTGTAAGATACCGACAAAGCATTTGAAAAAATTCAACACTGCTTCCTGATAAAAGTAGAAATACAAGGGAATTTCCCCAACCTGATAAAGAGCATCTATGAAAAACTTACAACCAGCACTATATTGGGTTGGCCAAAAGTTTCGTTTGGTTTTTTCTGTAAGATGGCTCTAGTAGCACTGAATTGTCATTAACTTCATTCAAAACAATTTTGTTAGATTGTATGTGACAGCTGTCATATCAGCATGCATTAAAAAAAAAGACTTATCTGGGGCTTCCTCGGTGGCACAGTGGTTAAGAATCCTCCTGCCAATGCAGGGGACACGGGTTCGAGCCCTGGCCCGGGAATATCCCACGTGCTGTGGAGCAACTAAGCCCGTGCACCACAACTACTGAGCCTGCGCTCTAGAGCCTGCGAGCCACAGCTACTGAAGCCGGCGCGCCTAGAGCCCGTGCTCCGCAACAACAGAAGCCACCGCAATGAGAAGCCAGCGCACGGCAACAAGAGTAGCCCCCACTTGCCACAACTAGAGACAGCCCGCACGCAGTAACGAAGACCCAACGCAGCCAATAAATAAACAAACAAATAAATAAATTCTTTAGAAAATAAAAAAAAGATATCAAAATTGGTGAATTTTTGTGTAGCTGTTTTAATATGGAAGATGGAAGAAAAAAAGCAACATTTTCAGCCTATTATGCTTTATTATTTCAAGAAAGTTAAGAAAGCAACTGAAACGCAAGAAAAGATTTGTGCAGTGTATGGAGAAGGTGCTGTGACTGATTGAACATGTCAAAAGTGGTTTATGAAGTTTCATGCTGGAGATTTCTCTCTGGACGACGCTCCATGGTCGGGTAGACCAGTTGAAATTGATAGATATCAAATCGAGACATTAAACGTTATACCACGCGGGAGAGAGCTGACACACTCAAACTATCCAAATCAAGCGTTGAAAGTCATTAGTACCAGCTTGGTTATGTTCATCGCTTTGATGATTTGGTTCCAGTTAAGTGAAAAAAAACCTTCTTGACAGTATTTCCGCCTGAAATTCTCTACTTAAACGTAATGAAAACGTTCCATTTTTAAACAAATTGTGACAGGCGATGAAAAGTGGATACTGTACAATAATGTGGAACAGAAGAGATCGTGGGGCAAGTGAAATAAACAACCACCAAGCACACGAAAGGCTGGTCTTCATCCAAAGAAGGTGATGTTGTGTATATGGTAGGATTGGAAGGGAGTCCTCTATTATGAGCTCCTTCGGGAAAACGAAACGATTAATTCCAACAAGTCCTGTTCCCAGTTAGACCAACCAAAAGCAGCACTCGACGAAAAGCGTCTGGAATTAGTCAGTAGAAAATGCATAATCTTCTATCAGGATAATGCAAGACTGCATGTTTCTTTGATGACCAGGCAAAAACTGTTACAGCTTGGCTGGGAAGTTCTGATTCATCCACCATATTCACCAGACATTGCACCTTTGGATTTCCATTTATTTTGGTCTTTACAAAATGCTCTTAACGGAAAAAATTTCAATACCCTGGAAGACTGTAAAAGGCACCTGGAACAGTTCTTTGCTCAAAAAAATAAAAAGTTTTGGGAAGATGGAATTATGAAGTTGCCTGAAAAATGGCAGAAGGTAGTGGAACAAAACGGTGAATACATTGTTCAATAAAGTTCTTGCTGAAAATGAAAAATGTATCTTTTGTTTTACTTAAAAACCGAAGGCACTTTTTGGCCAACCCAATATTTAGTGATGAAAGACTGAATGATTTCCCTTTAACACTGGCAACAAGGCAAGAGAGTTTACTCTCCCTAATTCCATTTGGCATTATAATAAATGTCCTAGCCAGCACAAAAAGGCAAGTAAAATAAATGAAAGTCATACAGGCTGGAAAGAAAAGGTAAAACTGTATTCACGGAAAACATGACATTTTATGTAGAAAATCCCAAGGAATCTATAAAAAGCAATTAGAAGTAATAAGTGAGTTTAGCAAGGTTGCAGGATACTAAGTCAATATACAAAATACAAAATTAAACAAACAGTATCTTTACATTAGCATCAGTATATGAGATATTTAGGAATATATTTGACAAAAGATGTTTAAAAACTGTACACTAAATACTAGAAAACATTGTTAAGAAAATTTAAAGGAGACATGAATAAATGGAGGGATATACCAGGCTCATGTATGGGAAGAGTCAATATTATTAAGATGTCAATTCTACCCAAATTGAGATATATATATAGTTTTTGCACTGCCATGAGGCATGTAAAATCTTAATTGCCTGACCAGGCATCGAACTCACGCCCCCTACATTGGAAGTGTGGAGTCTTAACCACAGCTCCACCAGGGAAGTCCCCAAATTGATTTATTTTTAACTCAGTCCCAATCAAAATCCCTGAAGAAATTTTTAGTAGAAATTGATAGGCTGATTCTAAAATTTATGTGGAAATGCAATGGACCTAGATATCCAAAACAATTCTGAATGAAGCTTTTTTACACTACTGGATTTCAAGAGTTTTTATATGGCTACAATAATCAGATAGTGTCAATACTGCCTTGCTAACTATAGCCACTATATTGTACAGAAGATCTCAAGGATTTATTCAGCTTGCATAATGGAAACTGTGTTTTTTCACAAGTACCTCTTGTTTTCTCCTCCTTCCAGGCCCTGGCAACCACCAATCTATGCTCTGCTTCTATGAGTTTGACTATTTCATATACTTCATGGTAAACAGCACATTTTTATATACTTAAAAATGTGCTGAGAGAATAGATCTTATGTTAAGAGTTCTTATTACACACACACAAAATAAATAAAGAGTGTGGGAGGAAACTTTTATAGGTGATGGATATGTTTTTAAAAATTATATATAGATGGATATGTTTATTGCACAGATTGTGGTGATGGTTTCATGGATGAATACTTCTCTCTAAATTCATCAAGCTGTATACATTAAATATGTACAGATTTTTTCCTTTTTTATTTTTCACTGTCTCCAATTACTGATTTTCCCCCCAACTTTACTGAGGTAAAATTGATAAATAAAATTGTTAAGGTATTTAAAGTGAAATATGTATAGATTTTTTAATGTCAATCATACCTCAATAAAATGGCTAAAAAATGTCATAATTGGCATAATAATAGATACCCAGATCAATGGAACAAAATGGAGAGTCCCGAAATAAATCCACCCATACATGTATTGATACAATTGGATTTTTTTCTTTATCCTTTTACCCCACTTTTTATTCTTCTTCATAGCATTCATCCTTGCCCGACAATTCAGTTGTTTATTTGATAATTATCTGTCTCTCTCAACTGGATTTTTTTTTATTGTGGTAAAAATCATACAACATGAAATCTCTCTTCTTCACAAAATTTTAAGCGTACAGCACAGTATTGTTAACTCTAAGCACAATGTTGTATAGTAGATCTCTAGAACTTTTCCATCTTGCATGACCTGCACTCTATACCCATTGAACAGCAATTCCCCATTTCCCCTGCCCCCCAGCCTCTGGCAACCATCATTCTACTTTCTGTTCTGTGAGTTCGACTACTTTAGATACCTCCTATAAGTGGAATCATACAGCATTTGTCCTTTTGTGACTGGCTTGTTTCATTTAGTGTGAGGCCTTCAAGGTTCATCATCGTAGCATATGACAGGATTTCTTCCTTTTTTATGGTTGAATAATATTCCACTGGAAGCATGTACCACATTTACTTTATTAATTCATTGATGCATACATAGGTTGCTTCTACCTTTTGGCTATTGTGAATAATGCTGTGATGAACATAGGTGTGCAAATATCTCTTCAAGATCCTGATTTCAATTCTTTTAAATAAATACTCAAAAGAGAAATTGCTGGATCATATGGCAATTCTATTTTTTAATTTTCTTTTTGGAATCTGCATACTGTTTTCCATAGCGGTTGCTCCATTTTACATTCCCACCAACAGTGCACAATGGTTCCAGTTTCTCCACATCCTCTGCATCACTTGCTATTTTCTGATTTTATTTATTTTTTTGATAATGGCCATCCTAACAGATATGAGGTGATATCCCATTGTGGTTTTGATTTGCATTTCCCTGATGAGTAGTGAAGTTGAGCATTTTAATATATTTGTTGGCCATTTGTATGTCTTCTTTGGAGAAATGTCTATTCAAGTCCTTTGCCCATTTCTTAATTGGGCTATTTATTTAGTTTTGCTACTGAGTTTTAGGACTTATATATTTTAGATTTTAACCCATTATCAGATATATAGTTTGCAAATATCTTCTCCCATTCCATAAGATGCCTTTTTACCCTGTTGGAGGGAGGAATTACAAAGGGGCACAAGGAAACTTTTTGGAGTGAACGTTTATTATCTTGAGTGTTGTGATGATTTTATGGGTATATCCATATGTTAAAACTCCTCAAATTATATACTTTAAATTTGTGCAGTCTGCTGCATGTTAATTATATTTCAATGAGTTGTTTAAAAAAAAAGAAAATAGTAAACAAAAGTAAGAGAACCTCATCAACCCCAGAAATTTACATTCATTTACCTAAAGTTTTTTTGTTTGTAATTACATAAACAATTTATAATGTATAAATTTACAGAACAGTTGATTTCTTCATCTTGAAAATTTTTTTACATGAATATGTATTAAAAATATTCAGAGTTACCAGTACTTTCTTATTCATTATATAACACACCATAATTAAATATATACCATGCCAAATTCTGGGTAAGTAAAATAGATTAACTCAAATTAGAAATTAATCCAATGGAACAATCTTTGGCTTAACATTTTTTTTTTTTTTTTTTTTTTTTTTTTTTTTTTTTATGCGTTACGCGGGCCTCTCACTGTTGTGGCCTCTCCCGTTGCGGAGGACAGGCTCCGGACGCGCAGGCTCAGCGGCCATGGCTCACGGGCCCAGCCGCTCCGCGGCATGTGGGATCCTCCCAGACCGGGGCACGAACCCGTGTCCCCTGCATCGGCAGGCGGACTCTCAACCACTGCGCCACCAGGGAAGCCCTGGCTTAACATTTTTAAATGTGCTTAATATTGTCTGATTTCACAACTGAGAATTTTTACATTTTTGAGTTCCAGCCTAATCAGTTTCTCCCTTCATCCCTTTATGAAAGGAGGAAATTGAAAGCCCCAGGAAAGCTAGCTATGAGAAGAGAGAAGCCAGTCTGTTTTGTGCAGAGGAAAACAGGCTCTGGGACTTTAGTACTCTGACTCTTCCCCTAAATCCCAGTTGTGGAAGTAAAAGACCAATACAGACATTGGAAGATAACCAGCAACAGCAATGGACAAAATACCTACTATTGGCAAATACTAAAAAGATAAATCAACTAAGGTAGTAGGAAAAATAGGTAATGCTTGTCTCACTACAGTTTAAAAAATTCCTTTACATGCATTATTTCCTTTAATGGACACTAGTCGTGGTCCCTGGAACAAAGCAAGTGCTCAATAAAAGCTTGACAAATGAATAGATTGAAATTCCTAGCAGTGTCTAGCAGATTGTAGGCGCTGTATATTTGGAGCTAATTCTGCATAATCTCTCACATCTGTACATCTTGTGGGCAGAGGAACTGACTACCTTTGTTATGAACTATCTTTTTGAGGATATTTATGTAGTAAACGGCCTTGGAAGATAGAGATAGTATCTCCCTCCAGAGCAATGGGCAGGTTTGCTTACTGTTCAGTATAATAAAGGTGTCCCTTTTTGGAGCAAAAGTCACACAAGTTTACTTCCCATTATAAATGATTTGGGATCCTTATGCTGAGGGTTCCTCTCCTATAATGCACTGTATTTCACATGTAGGTATCATTTCATCTCCTGGATGTCACGTTGTGGGAATTGAGGCTTGGGAACTGGCACAAACGATGGTACTCAGGTTGTTGCTATCGCTCTGAACAATAAACTGTCCTTTGTCTTTGGCCCAGAAGTCTTATGTCTTCTACCAACATCCATCAGACTGTGGGAGGATAAGCTTTAGTTTGCAAGTAGGTTAAAATCTCAGGCCCTTCACAGTTCTTGATGCTATACATGCTTTTTGCACTAAAGTGCATAATCTCAGGAAAGCTTAAAAAAAAAGAAAAACAGGATAAGTAGCCTTATATTGGTTAAGGAAAACAAAGAAGAAAGTAAAATCTAACCAAAAATACAACTTCCCCACTTCGCAGAACAGAGCTAAATATTAAGAGGCAAAATAGCCATCATCTTGCATTGGGGAAGAATAAGTGAAAGAGCTAATTGATGGTAATGTCAAAACAATTATAGGGACCGGAAGAAAATACAGAAATTGGAAAACAATAGAATCGTAGCACATAGAAGGTTGAAAATTAAGGAGAAGTAGACTCAGGAAGCTCCCAAAGAAGTGTTATGTCATTATGCAGGCATCAATTCTTCTGCAATCTCTGGAAAGAAAAAAAATATCACTGAGTGGTTGTTTCTGAAAGGGTGAATATGGTGGGAGAGAGATCTACTTTGTATATTTTGAATTTTGTACCATCTTCAGGTAGTACTTATTCAAAAGATACATGTATAAAATTTAATTTGAAAAGCTTTTAAATGATTTTTTAGGCAAGAAAGCACGAATTGTTTTTAGACTAAAAAACCAAAAAACACAGCAGGTACTTTACCTTTTAAAAGATTTACTGAGGAAACAGTTTTTTTGGTTTCATGGAGATAAAAAAGTCTTTACCTTTGCAACACTACTTTTGTTAAGGAAATTCTTCAGAATAGGCTCTTTCATTCCAGGTTTGTAAGAAAAAAAATAGCCACCTATTGCTATTGAGTAGAGGTATGAGGTTACCTTGAATCTGAGAATACATGCATTGTGTTCTATTTGGTAATGTCAATTAGATGTACGTATTTTACTTCTAAAAGAGGGAACAGAAGTAGTTTTCCTAAAAGATATTCAATCAGGACTATTAGTGATCTCTATTTGGGTTTATTAAGGATTGAATAACTATGAATTTGAGATGGTCTCTTCAGGAGCATAGAGCTTGCTTTTTAGTTGTGCTTCTGGGAAGTCAAGAGGATGTATTCCAGCCAAGCTTGCAGCAATTGTGAGAGAGGCTGCTGTTGACCACAAAGTGTGGCTCATGCTTGAACCTCTCTGGCCCAGTACCAGCAGGAAAACTGTAATAGGAACAGCAAATGGGGCATTTGTCTGGGTGGCTCCACTGCCATTAGTATTAACTGCAGGGGCTGCTGGGCTGTTTGAGGAGGCTCAGATAGTTATAACTGAGAATGAACTCTTTAGATTAAGTAAATAATGCTGAGGTCCTTAGGAATATCTCAGGAACAGACCCCTGGGGTAAAGATGGGGCCTCTTGCAATTGTAGAATAGCACTTGGAATTATACTAGTAGTGAAAAGACCTTCTTTGTTACTCCGAAATGTTGAAATGGAGTATTTTGATTTGATTACTGACTTAAACATGTTTAAGTTTGTTTAAATATGCTCAATATTTAAAAAAAAATTGTTTTTCAGACAAAATAGACTATTTTTTTAACTTTATATTGGACTATAGTTGATTTACAATGTTGTGTTAATTTCAGGTATACAGCAAGGTGATTCAGTTATACATATACATATATATACTCATTTTCAAATTCTTTTCCCATTTATGTTATTACAGAATATTGATCAGGGTTCCCTGAGCTATACAGTAGGTGCTTGTTGGCTATCTGCTTAATCTTTAGTAATTTAATCGTTGGCGATATTGATAAAGTAGGAACTCCAGCTTGGGTCTAAGTGGGATTTACCTAGAGTGAAATTGAGGGTTGGGTCTGCCAGATACTTGTTTGTGGGAGGCTTGAGGAATCTTATTTGGGGAAGAATGAGTCAGTTTTGCTGAAAACACTCAGTGAACCAAACTTAGGAGGACATACTCTGCATTGAATGTAGTTGCCATTGGATTCATGTTTGAGTCCCATGTAATTCAGAAAGGTTGTGAGAAACATAGGAAGAGCGGTTTCAGTGAAAGTTTCATAAAATATTGAGGCCAATCCCAGGAGTGATTTGGAATGCTGCTAACAAAGGCAAAGAGCAAGGAGAGACTCTGTCCTACTTTGCTTTAGAGCCTTGCACGAAGTCTCTGAGGAAGCCGGGCAGCTCTGCTGTAAGCCTCACCAATATGTTGGATTGTGTGCAGAACCTCCCTCCTCAAGTTGCTTACTTCCAAACTGAAGCCTCATTGAGTACTTATTGGTAGAGACTAGGTCATGTGAGTGAGTTTTTTGGGTTCCACCTTGAAGATGCTGGACTCTTATGCTTAAAAATATTTTTTAAAAAAATTATAAAAAAAAGAGACATTTGTCAGAAAACTTACAAGTGTCCACTATAGCATGTACCTCCACAGTTGTTATGAGAATTAGATATTCTTATTTTAATATGCAAATAGAAATAGTTTTGAAAATGTTTTTGTGATATCTACACATTGTTTTAGATGTGGATAATCACCTGGACCAAAGGTCGTAAATTTAAAGTGGGATCCAGATACTTCTGGGGTTGTATGGAAAATATTGAGTTAGTGTTAAGGAATGAAAAACTGGTAAGCATAAGGACTAAGAACTCTCCTGGGGGAGGAATTCATTTTTGAGATAAAAGTTGCCACTGACCATGTATCCAGGGAAAACTAATTCAAAAAGATACATGCACCCCAATGTTCACAGCAGCACTATTTACAGTAGCCAAGACATGGAAACAATCTAAACATCCATCAACAGAAGAATTGATAAAGAAGATATGGTATATATATATGCAATGGAATATTACTCAGAGCATGTCTGATATTGAATTTAAAATGATTGTTCTGGAAAACAGTATGGAACTTCCTTTAAAAACTACAAATACGGCTACCATATGATCCAGCAATCCCACCGCTAGGCATGTATCCAGAAAAGACAAAAACTCTAATTTGAAAAGAGACATTTCTCCAAAGAAGACATACAGATGGCCAAAAGGCACGTGAAAAGATGCTCAACATCGCTAATTATCAGATAAAAGCAAATCAAAACTACAGTGAGGTATCACCTCACAGTGGTCAGAATGGCCAGCATCAAAAAGTCTACAAATAATAAATGCAGGAGGGAGTGTGGAGAAAAGGGAACCCCCCTACACTTTTGGTGAGAGTGTAAATTGGTGCAGCCACTATAGAGAACAGTATGGAGGTTCCTTAAGAAACTAAAAATAGAGCTACCATATGATTCAGCAATCCCACTCCTGGGCATATATCTGGAGAAAAACATGGTTTGAAAGGATACATGCACCCCAGTGTTCATTGCAGTGCTGTTTACAATAGCTAAGACATGGAAGCAACCTCAATGTCCACTGACAGATAAATGGATAAAGAAGATGTGGTACATATATACAATGGAATACTACTCAGCCATAAAAAAGAATGAAATAATGCCATTTGCAGCAACATGGACAGATCTGGAGATTATCATACTAAGTGAAGTAAGTCAAACAGAGAAAGACAAATATCATATGTCACTTATATATAAAATCTAACAAAATGATACAGATGAACTCATTTACAAAACAGAAATAGACTCACAGACATAGAAAACAAACTTACGGTTACCAAAGGAGATAGTGGGGTGGGGAGGGGAGAGTAAATTAGGATTTGGGGATTAACATATATACACTACTATATATAAAATAGGTAAACAGCAAGGACCTACTACATAGCACAGGGAACTATATTCAATATCTTGTACTAACCCATAATGGAAAAAATCTGAAAAACAATATGTGTGTGTGTATGTGTGTGTGTATAGCCAATTCACTTTGCTATACACTTGAAACTAACACAACATTGTAAATTAACTAGATATCAAAGAAAAGTTGCCACTGAGGAAGGAGAATTCTAATGCAGCCTGTCTATGCATTAGATTTATCTCCCAGGCTAGCCCTCTTTCCTCTCATGTTTGAGTTCTATGTGGAACGGGAGAGAGAAACAGAAAATATTTTACACTTAAATCTCTTTAAGGCATCAAGAGAATAAACAGACATCCAAGTGGCTGTACACAGCAGGGAGTGGTATTTCCCCGGATTCACAGTGCACTGTCACCTCCACTGCTGGAGGGGGAGCAGAGGGGCGGGTCCAGTAGAGACTTGGGGAAGGTGGGGCACAGTGGACCATGCGGGGCCTGTGGTGCCACCTGGCAAGACACCCATGAGATGTCTTAGAGATACTTGCGGGGGGCGGGTGTCTTAGGACATAGATATGAAAGTAGGTAAAATATGAGTAATTACTTTTTTTTTTTTTTTGAGTAATTACTTTTTAGGCAACCTGGAAGCTGGAGAAAAATCAGGTTATACACATATTTCATTTTTGATCCATCAATATATTGTTGGGGTTGTTTTGTGGGCAACTGGGATTGTTTCCATATGCACAGACTAACTGCTCTGATGGAATTCAAATAACTGAAGAAGGTTTTCATTTTAATTGGCACCTTACCATGTATTTAAAACAAACACTTAGACATTAATGTATATTAGTGAGGGATGCAGATTAGCAAAAATTAATTGATTTTATGGAGGAAAAGTATAAATCTGTCAGACCTTAAAGAAAATATATGATATAAAAGAAAATATTTTTAGTGTTTAAATTGAATTGCTGGTATATTGCAATACTTCAAAGGTCCCTGGTGAGAGATTTGCCTATATTCTTGAACTCTACTTTATTGAAAAAAATCCCAATGTTATAAAACTTGAATATTTTCAGGAAGCAAAAAGCATTTTCAAATATAAGTTGTTCAAGGAACATTAGGTCTCTTATTGCTTGAATTAATGGGAAAGAAGCTAAATGGTTTTAGAAAAAGGTTTGAAGCAACCAAAGAGATCATCTTTCTTTTTTTCTGGTAGTCAATCTGAATGATTAACAAGTATAGTGAAATGTCTAGCTGTTAAAAATTTGACTTTATTTACACATTAAATTACAAAATAGAAGGAAGCTCTCTGCTATTTAAATTTTCCACTGTAAGGTTTATAATTTTACCAGAGTTGAAAACAAGTGAGTATTTTTGCAATGAGATTTTCAATTAGAGAGAGGATGAAACAAAACTTCATACAATTAAAATCTTATAAAGTATAAAATTAATTTCAAACTGTTTGGGACTTTCCAAGCTCCATGGTACTAATGAAACTTTAATTTTTAAATAGGTACATTTAAGGGAAAATTATATTATTAAAATCAAAATGCTCTGATATATGAAGACTTTCTGCAGTCCTCTTACTCAGGGAAGCTTTCTCCTTGAACTCCTTCTTCTTTCATGTTTGCTCAAAGGAGTCAGGGTCAAGTGTACAGACCTGTTACATGAGATACACATCTGAAAAGTAGAGGTCAGAGGGAGATGCAGTGAGCTAAAGCAGAGAGGTTTCCTGGACTGAAGCCCAACAGGGAAGATTTACTTGGAAAGAAAGAAAGCTGACAAGCTCCTTCAGCTCAGGGTCAGGAATATAATCTGCTTGGTGATGTAGCTGTTTTATAAAAAGAGCTTTATTCTGGGCCTTCATTGTTTTCCTCCTAATAAATTAGTTTGAGTACAAATGTACCCTGAAGAGGAACATAAAACATTTTATGAAGTCATTTGGTTTTATTTATAACTATATATAATGCATATATTATAAAATACATGTTATAAATATGTATTATGATATATATCATATATGTATGTATTATAATACACAAATATATTTATGTATTTGTTTTTCTGCTGCTCATAATTTAAATTTCACCCTAACACATTTTCTTTTTCAAAATTTAATACACAGAAAGACTCCTTTAAGTGATTGTGATGGCCGTTAAAGAAAAGTTAATATTTAGAGACTGTATGAGTTAAAAATGCTAATTCTATGCCAGAGTATGGCAGGGTTCTGGTGAGAGCTCTTCTCCTGGTTTGCAGACAGCTGCTCTCTTGCTGTGTCTTCACGTGGCAGAGAGAGAGTAAGCTCTCTGGTATCTCTTCTTATATGAGCACTAGTCCCATCACGAGGGCCCCACCCTCACGACCTCATTTAAACCTAATTATTTCCTAAAGGTCCCATCTCCAAATATCATCACATTGAGGGGTAGGGCTTCAATATATGAATTTTGGGGGGAGGAGCATAATTTAGTTCATAGTAACTACCTAAGAGGTGATAAGAGTATAAAGATATGGTGCATAAAAAGCAATCACAGCCAGTCCATAGTGAGTTGAAACTGTCCAACAACTTCTTGGAGAAGATTATTTTCAATTTTTTAAGTGTAAGTAAATGTAATGATTTATAAATGCAGCTACATGTATTTTATCAGCAGTACTGAGGGCTTAGGCAATGAGGTGTTTTAAGCTATCTAAGTTTAGTGGTACAGAAATCCATCCAGTGCCAGCACATCAGAGAGGGTGAAGAATTACAGGCTGGCATGGATTCCTAATGTGACTCAGCCTAGTGTGTGATGCCTGTTGAACACTCTCAGATGAACTGATGCAGACTTCTGTGGTCCACGCTCCTTTAAACATCATGCTCAAGGTTGTTTCTTGTACTTTAATGATAAAGTCCTACACAAATGCCCAGAAAAGAGGAAGGAAAAAATTCACAGGTACGGGCTTCCCTGGTGGCGCAGTGGTTGAGAGTCCGCCTGCCGATGCGGGGGACACGGGTTCGTGCCCTGGTCCGGGAAGATCCCACATGCCGCGGAGCGGCTGGGCCCGTGAGCCATGGCCGCTGAACCTGCGTGTCCGGAGCCTGTGCTCCGCAACGGGAGAGGCCAGAACAGTGAGAGGCCCGCGTACCGCAAAAAAAAATTCACAGGTACGTGTGGACTAGAAATGGGAAATAGTACAAAACAGGCTTATGAGCTGGACTTTGACACCAGACAGAGCTGGGTTTGAATGCTGGATCTACCTCTCCCTGGCTGGTTCTCTTGAGCAAATTTCTTAACTTCTCTGTGTTCAGTTTTCTCATCTGTAAAATGGGGATAACAGTACTTCCTGCACACGGTTTCATTTACTAGTAAATTAATAATTAAATACAATTATTAATATGTTAATATTTACAGCTTTCTCTGTAACCTCCTAACCACAGTGAAGATGGGTGGGTCTTTGCTCATTTAGCGTCTCTTCTCCTGCTGTCTAAGGAGAAAGGCTATCCAGGCAGATTTGGTAATAACAGAGGAAAAATGATAGAAAACCAGACAGTCAGAGCAGCAGGCCAATCACACTCTGACAGGGACAGCACGCATCAGGGACTCAGGCTCATCAGAGCACATTCTGGGAAACAGCAGTGTTGAGGCAGAGGTGGATGAGGACAGTCACAGTGGTGGGATGTGGGAGCGAAGGGTGCACAGTGGGAGGGAAACACTGTGTCCATGGGCCCACATATATTTTAGTAGATAAAGTCTGGATTGGAATCCAGATTTAACTGCAACCCAGCTCTGGACTACGGGAGTTATGATTCAACAGGAAGCGTGTGCAAAACTCCTAATGCAGAGCCTTGCACATACAAGTGTTTGCTAGATGGACATTTTAGTACATTTTTAGAGACAGACAGCACCTGAGAGCCACCTACTCTAATAGTTCTCTAACTTCACTGTGAAAGTGTTTGTATAAAACATAGGTCCTGGCCCCCATACCTATTGATTCTGGCACAGAAGGTGTGAGATGGGACCAAGAAAGCTCCCTTTTTATCTCGTATTATACATTTCCTTATTTTTAGTAAACACTTCTATGATCCAGGTGGTCTACAGACTATAGCTTGAGCCTAGACTCAGATGCTGTCATTTGGTAGTTCCCCTTCCTGGAGCTATTCTAGAGAAACTCTCTTTTATGTGCACAGTAAAGAATGTACAAGGATATTTATTGTGACATTTGGTAGAGGTTAAACATTGAAATAAGCCTAAATAGCTTCCAATTGATAAATAATACACAAAAGTGTAGTGTATTCATATGATGGAATGTTAGGCAACAATTAAAGAGACTAAGGGAGAGCTATGTTCTGATGTGGAAAGATCTACATTTACTTTCATATACTTTGTGAGGAAAATATCTACTTCTACTGCTATACAGGAGATCTGAACAAAGCTATTGCAATTTTGTTAGGTAAAGATGTTTTAACTCCAAGCAGTATAATGGTTTTAGGTATTTACAGAGAAAAAGAAATGTAAGTAACCCGAGAAACAAACTTTGTGAAGGTCATGGGGCCATTACTTCAACTTTAAACCATCTTCCACTGTTATTCACACACTGCCTATGAAGATGAGTCCAATTCTAAGATATGTTGCTTAGTGAAAGCAAGTTACAGAGCAAGATGTACCATGTGGAACTATTTATTAAACATAAAGCAAACAATACTATTTTTTTATGAGTATATATGTATGTAGACATAGGATGTAAATGCTTAAAAAGGTTTGGAAGGATTCAGATGTGATAACAGTGCTCCTCTTTGGACAGTGGGAATAGCAGACAGCAATTGGGGTGTTGTTGCTTGTAATGTTTTATGCTTTTACAGGACAAATGTATTGATATATTACTTGTGTAATTAAAAATCTATGAAAAAAGACCTGGAGGAGACCAATGCTTCCATTTTATAGAGGAAACAGATATTTGCTTGCCAAGGCTCTCAGAGAGCATGGTAAACCCAAAGGGAGAATTCAATGTGCTTGATTGTTTATTTCAGGGCAGTAACTTTCTTCATCATGCCCAGTTGAACTCATGAGGCATTTTAGATGAAGATGTGGTAGACATAGACATATATATCCTCATCATCAGGAGTCAGTGGTTATGAAGGAAAGGCCAGCTGGGGCTGGGCTGGGATTCTCTAGGTAGTGGCTTGATTAAACTTGCATTTGTCAATGTCCAGCAGTGATCAAGACCCCAGAAACACTAAAATGAGGAGGAGACAGATAGCTTTCAGAATGCCTATTAATTTATAATGAGAAATATAACCATATGGGCTGCTGTGTTTGTATTAGCCTGACCACAGCATACTCTCCAAGCCAGCAAGCTACAGCGGAAGCCAAATGATAATTAGAAACCCGCTTTGTAACTTACCATGAGTAATCACTATGTCAAATTATTTTAAGCATTATGATCAACGCATTCTCTCTGAGGGCAGAATGAGGAAGGACTTGGTGAGTGTGGAATCAAAACGAGAGGATTTACATTAATCAAATATTTCATGGCTTCTGGTTAAGCTGCATCCAGCTCATAATGGGGATCAGGTTACCAATGGGACTGGAATATTGAAGTCCCATTGCCTTAGGTTCCTTGGGCCTGTCTGGTTGGGTTCCAATCCTGTTTGTGCCTCACAAATTCCTTTTTCTATGTTCTGATGGTTGATTAGTCCCTTCTATAGCACCAGTCCTAGGTATGTTAA
Source organism: Phocoena sinus (assembly GCF_008692025.1). Lineage (NCBI taxonomy): Eukaryota > Metazoa > Chordata > Mammalia > Artiodactyla > Phocoenidae > Phocoena > Phocoena sinus. Next base: position 41,035,936 of record NC_045766.1, read on the forward strand.
TATATTTAATCATATCACCATTTTGCTGATCTGGGATTTAATTTGGTTTTCTTTGTATCTCTCCTCTGATCTATGTTGTGTTGCTTTCACAGTCTAATGCTTGTTGCCATCTCAGAGTCTCTGCACTTGGGGTGCTCTTGCATTATCCTCTGATTTCTCCTTCTCCACATTCAAACTGAAGCAGCTTAAAGTCAGTTTGTTAGAAGGACCTTCCCTGAGCAGTCAGTCTAAAGAAGCCACTCGTTCTCTGTCACTTCACTTTATTTTAGTTTGTGTGTAATGCTCATTGGCTTATTAGTATATGATATTTACTATTTACATCTTTGCGTTTTAATTTTTGGTTGTCTCTCCCATTAGGATATAAGATCCATGAAGGTAAGAACCTTGTCAACCTTTCTTCTTCTCTATTCCCAGCATCTAGAACAGAGTCTGGCACTTGATAGGTTCTCATGAATGCTTGCTTACTTGTTTGCTGAATGAATGATCTTTCAAGAGACCAATGGTGCTTTTGTAATGTGTAAGTTCTTGGGAACATCTTATTGTAATCCCAAACAATATGACAAAGTTATCTTCTTAGAAATGAACCTGGCCAAGAATCTACAAGTCTTGGTCAATCCTCAATGGGTGTCAGGCTTTTGAAGTAAAGGGGAAGGTTGGGGGGAATGTGTTTGTTCAGAAATGTCACCCAAGTGATTGTTCTCCTGCAGTGAGGGCTCACTCAGTAGCGGAAGCAGATGCCTTTAGATACCCAAATGCTGCCTGAATAATAGATTCCAGTGGAGATTCTCCAGAAAACTGTGGCATTTACTAAACAGGAGAATTGTTTGACACATTGGTGCAATGGTCTTAAAGTATTAGGATGAAAGATAATCCTGTAAACCAAGAGGAATGGCAGAGAAGTTCAGGCCGGTGAAGAGCTAAGGCTTTAATATTCCCAAGATATTTGCATTTCATCAGATTTCAGAGCCTTTCTTCAGAGTCAAAAAAAGTCACCCCTCCCCTCATCATAGGGTACTCATCTCTCATTGGGTAGGGGCAAATCTTGAAAGGAGTAAAACAGACCCCTGTCTGATGGTGAATGTGATTGAATTTTCCAATGTGCTGTCCAGGAGAGGGATTACTGATAAGGAAACATCCATAAGGTAGGTGATGATTACAAACAAGGATTTATTTTATCTTCTATCAGGTCTTTTGCAATAAGATCCCAGGCTTAAAAAAGTTGTGTTGATGTAATTTGCCTCAAGGAAGTAAGAATATGAATAGACATGATAAAAGCATGCAATTGGTAGAAGGCAGTCTTTCCTCTGTTGTATTAAATCTATTTTTTGTATTGATTTTTGAAATGTGGAAGGTTGTGGTATGGAGTATAAAATCATTCTTAATTTTAAAGTCACTAAGTTTGTGAATATCCATGAGACATGTAGAATAAATAAATTCTAAAGGGAGATTATAATATATTGGTATTACTGAGGTCAAGCTACATATTTTTGGTTCCATGCAATATTTAACTCCCTTTCAGAGATGAAGATGTTAAAAATCAGGTTTTGTTTAGATTACAATACTGTGGTATATCTTCAGTTAAGATGATGTAGGTAGTTGTATCAGAAATGTGGTTTCTATCATAATAATTATCTGGTGAGGAGAAAAGATAGTTTGCTTTCAAAAATATGTTATGCCTGTGGTATTTTAGGGAACAATTACGAACAATAATAAAAATTTAATATGCATTTAGCTTCTTACGATAGAATTAGTGGAGCATTACATTTCTAGATCTAATGGTCATTTTATTTTCACCCCCTCTGTAAAGGATTTATAGTTCATGAATAAAAATTAACTGCTGGATATGGGGATATATGTATATGTATAGCTGATTCACTTTGTTATAAAACAGAAGCTACCACACCATTGTAAAGCAATTATACTCCAATAAAAATGTTAAAAAAAAATTAACTGCTGACTTAAACTTGACTTGAGGGTTTTCAGGACAGAAGCTAATTTTTATGTATTATGTTCTTTCTACCAGTGTTTAAGGCAAATCATTGTGGCCATCTCTTTTTGATCCTAAATGCTATTTTCATTTTTGAAATTTCATAAAGAACTCTGTCATTTATTTTTCTATTTTTAAGAAGCCAATTTTTCTAATAACATATCTGTACTAAAAAAAAAAAGGAAATGCTATGCTTCTGTGAGAATGAAGTCAGGCAGATCATTAAACAGAAGAAATCTTATCTAAAGATCTTTCTAAGAAATAATTTTCCTTCTGAAATTCGCATTTTATTCCTTCCTCTTCCTTTCTTTCTCCTTAAGTTCTTTGGCAGAAATCTAAAATGAAACTAATTGCTTTACTTTTTAATCTTTAAAACACAATTAACTAGAGATATACAAAATACTGCTTAATAAGGCCAAAGGTAGGAAAGAAGATATTCAACTGAAACATCACAGCCTTTATCCCTTATCTTTTATTGTTGAATGAAAACTAGACACTTGGCTGCTTTTTTCAATTTCTGGAATTGATAAGATATTAAGCGAGAGTCCATACTAGAAAAGAAACTTATTTTCATTTATGTGATACCTACTGTAGTGATATGACATTTACTGTAATTTAGTCTTACTGTGTAGCTTATAAGATTTGAAATCTAAGGGCTTTGTGTAATCTCCTTCCAAGTGTTCTAATTGACATTCTGCTATAATGAACCCCATAGACCATTACCTGGCTAATTGCTTGAGTTACAGTGCTTATTCTTTGTCCTTGATCTTTTGGGTATTAAATAGCGTGGCTGTTCTGGAAGAGGAAATGGACTGCTGGTTTGCATGTGAAGCATTAACCTCTTGGTAGCTTTTTCAGGGACAGACTCCCTTCTGTTCTTCTCTGGGCTGATACCAAACCTGATGCTCATCAGAGATCCCTGTTATTCTGGGATTCTCAGCTTTCTCCAGGAGAGCCCTTGACCTCTAAAGGGTCTTCCAGAGCCACTGCCACAGGCAGAGCTTTCCATGACGTGCCTCTCAAGTCCTGGAATAGGCCCTGGACCAGGTGACAAAATGAGGATGTAACAATATTTAATTCTCGAGCGATATGATTAGCCAGGGTTTGTTGGGAAAAGAGTCTTAATACTTTAGAATTAGAAAAGGGTTTATCACTCTGGCTCATCTAGTCTGAACTCATTGTTTTTAATGGTAAACTGACTTGCCCCAGGTCTCTCACAGCTGTTAGTGACCCAGGTTCTTGACTTCATTTTATGGAGTTAACAGAATCCATATCCATGATGAAGTCTTGGAAATTAATGCCAAATTATGGAGTTAGAGCAAAGCAGGAAAGTGCTAGAATCAGCATGTCAGTACGACCCAGAAAAATGCAGTGTGGCCAATATCCTTGTTTCCTGCCTTTTTTTGGTCAATGGTATGGGTCAGTGACAATGACCTTATGAGTGGTGGGAAGTAATTAAGGGTTTTTCAAAAACTTTTGGAAATGTTTTAGAGGCAGGGTAAGGACCAACTCCATTACCTATAGGCCTAGATTGATTTCTCTTAGTAACTTATGATTAAAATGTTTCTATGGGGCCTGCTCTTGCCTTGATCTAAGATGCTAAACAGCTGTTACTAGTTCGGATTCAGGTGGGCAGGATAGGAACTGATATCTTTTGGGATATATGTAATGTCTGTTGGCATCCTCAAACGTTTTACTTTTCTAATGTTTGTTTATAAGACATTCAGAGCACTGGAATAAGTTTGGAACACTGGATTTTAGAAAAAGGGAGATCTTAAACACTGCAGAAATTGAAGACAAATAGAAGTTTGGTAATTGGAAATATTTTTGTATAATAAAGCATTTATTTCATGCCATATCTTTAGTAGATTTACTTCATATTTGAGTTCCCTACATATGAGCATGTGAGTAAGCTGATAAAAGGATCAACACTAATCTTTCAACAGTGAGAAGCAAGGCTACCAGCAGAAGGTAAGCTACTAGTGATGAAAATTTTCATCTATCATGTTATCTGAAAAATACCTTTTGCTTCAAAGACAAACTCCTTGTCCTTGCTTTTTTATTTTTATTTTTTAATTGAAGTATAGTTGATTTACGATGTTTCAGGTATACAGCAAAGTGATTTAGTTACATATACATATATATACTTTTTTAGATCCTTTTCCAGTACAGGTTATTACAAACTTCTTTTCTTTAAACCCTCTAATCTGCTAGATTCTGTATCCTCAAGGTTGTCCAGAACCTCCCCATCAGGGTACCTCTGGCTAATTTTCGGGTGGACCTGATGGAGCACGAGTGAGCTGGCTTCCACTCCTTTCCATAATAATTCCCTACTGAGGAACACCCACGACAGACCTTCTGCTTGGTCGACAGAAACGTGAAGTGGTTTGCTTAGGTTTGGTTATACTTATTGAAATGGGTGTCTAAATAATTTATGTCAAGGAAGTTGAAAAATTTCAGTGAAATCTCTGCTTCATGAAGAAAGTTTCTAACATGGAAGCCAGTTTGGCTCCACCATAGATTTTTGTTAACGTGCCAAAACTTAACAAAAATATATCATGGGCATAGGTAAATTTTAAATTCAGTTTTTTAGCAGCAACTTCGATAGATTATTAACTGCCACCAGGACCGGCTAATAAACAAGTAAGGGAACAAATCAATCATGTTTGGGCCCCATTGCTTTTTTCTTTTTATTAATCAATGGACTTTATCTTTTAGAGTAGTTTCAAGTTTACAGAAAATTGAGCAGAAAGTACAGAGAGTCCCATGTACCCATCCCCCCACCCCTCACACACAGTTATCCACTGCCTTTTACAATCAGTGGCTCACTGTCTACCCACCCAGTCACACTGTCCCTTTTCTCACCTCCTTTCTCTCTCTCCATAAAATAGGAAAACCACTACAGCAGACACACTCAGAATCCCTGTGAGGGAAATAAACAAAGATGAACCAGAGTAGTAAGAATTTCATTCTTGCCTTTGCCTAATTCCATTCTTAAAGGTTTCTTTTGGTTTTTGGAGATCTGGGGCCAGGGCTTATTTTCATGCTTAAATTAAAGTACATTTATAACCTGTCTGCTCATCCGTGTGGGTCGAGTTGGCTTTTCCACCAGCTGCTCGCCTGAATGATTATTTCCTCCTGCCTTAGCTTGATTGCTCCCAGCTCTCCTGAATGCGATTCCTTCTCTGCACCCAATTCTGTGCCATGGGCCTCGCCTGCCGCTTAGAACATTTTGCTTCCTGGATTTAACACAAAGTGGGCGGAGAAGAGGTGTAACTGAAAAAGTGGTGGCATGCAGAGAAGGAAAAAAGCATCCACATTTGCTGCCGGACTTTTTTTTTTTTCAATGGTGTTAGACTCTGAACCAAAGCTAATCCCTTTTATCTAACTGAAAAATGATGAGAATATGTTTTTATTTTACTGCATACTTGTTAAATACAAGAAGCATTTAACTGGGCAGAAGGTAATGTTATATTCAATGTGCTTAATAAAATTGGAATGGATTCACTTATTTTGACACCCTGGGAGAAGTAGTCTCCCACTGGATAACGGAAATTATGATGCTTTTGCTGCATCTCTTGACACAAAGGGATGAGCAAGCCTTATTAGAGCTGATCACAGTCACTCTGGAGTTGCCCTTAAAAAATAAAGTGGGACATAGGAATCTCTAGTTGCAAAGTTTCTCTTCCTTCCTTTTGATGGTGTTTTATTTGTGAACTCAAACTCTGAGCTCAAGGAGGCCTGCCTGAGTTTGCTGGAAGCAACCAGGCAAGAGAAAACAGCTTCTCAGAAATTCTCCCTAATTCACCCTTATGGCTGCATAGCATTGAGAGCTCAACAGCAGGCACCTTAAAAAGGAAAAGAGGAGATTATTCGATGGATGTGGCTCTCGGGGAAGGAGAAGGAAGTAGTGGCAGCAACTGGCCCTCCCTGTTTTCCTCTTCCTGACATCCTTATATAATATGCTCTGTTGTGGGACCTTCTTCCTTGGGGTAAACATGCCTGAAGTGAGTGTGATGTTAATGATCTCACTTGTCTGCGGCTCTTGATTCTCAGCTCCACTTTTGGTTACTTGTTTAGGCGGAAAGGTCACAGGGGGCTGCCGACATCCTAGGAACAAGCCCTGAAGTCATCCCGTTTCTTGACTGGGGCTCAGGCTCTAATAAAACTTCCTCTTTTCCTCATAACCTTCTTTTCCCATATAGGTTGTTACAGAGTATTGAGTATAGTTCCTTGTGCTATGGTAGGTTCTTGTTGATTACCTTTTTTATATATAGTAGTGTGTATACCTTAATCCCAACCTCTTAATTTATCCCTTTCTCCCACATTTCCCCTTTGGTAACCATAAATTTGTTTTCTTTGTCTGTGAGTCTGTTTCTATTTTGTAAATAAGTTCATTTGTATCATTTTTGGGGATTCTACATATAACTGATGTCATATGATATTTGTTTTTCTCTATCTGACTTACTTCACTTAGTATGATCATTTCTAGGTCCATCCATGTTGCTGCAAATGGCATTATTTCATTCTTTATTATGGCTGAGTAATATTCCACTGTATATATGTACCACATCTTCTTTATCCATTCATCTGTTGATGGACATTTAGGTTGCTTCCATGTCTTGGCTATTGTAAACAGCACTGTGATGAACATTGGGGAAAGATGCACTTTTCAGATAAAAATTAAAGTAACACTTGTTTTCCAGAATGGGTTGACCTATTAGTTGTGAATTAATATCAACAAACTGTTGTAAGCCACCCTCATCTCCTATTGCCTGGACTGCAGCAGCTCCCATGTGCTTTTACTGCTTATTGTTTTGATCTACCTGCAACCATCCTCTACACAGAAGCCAGGGTCTCGCTCATGCTTTAATTTTCAGTGACTTCTTAAAGCTTGTAGAAGAAACCCCAAATCCTAATGATGGTCTACAGCACCCTACAAAGTGCATCCCGGGTGACCATGACAGTAATCTCTCTTCCTCACTCCATATGGTCAGGCCTCCAGTACCAAGGGCACACCTGGTTCCTGCTGCTTGAAAAGTTCTTCTCCTTGCTCTTCCTGAGACTGGCTGCTCTGATTCATCAATGCTCCTTCCTCAGGCCTTCCTAACTTAAGTATCACTTCCTTAGATACGCTTTCTCTAGCCACTTGTCTGAAACGATCTTTCCTTGTCACTCTTTATCAAATACCCCTATTTATTTCTTCCATAGCACTATTACAGTCTGAAATATTGGATTTTTTTTACCATCAGATATTTATTACTCTCATTGGAATGTAAGTTCTATGAGAGCAGATATTTTGTTCTACGACTCCTGCATATAATGTGTCTACACAAAATAGGTGTTTAATAAACATTTGTTGACTGAAAGAATGAATGAATGTGAAACATGGGTATGAGAAGGAACACAGCATGGAATATTGTTCATAATGAAGTGTTGTGAGAAATTAAAAGTAACTGTTCACATAGGAAAGGAATGCTATATACATAAAAGTCCATCTTATAATCTTATATAATGATACAAGTGTCAGAAGGGAAGAATTCTCTACAAAAGGTCGAAAAAGACCATCACTGTTACAGCCCAACAACATATCCATACCTATCTGTGTGCCTAAAATTATTTCAAAAGTCTTTATAATTATACTGGAGTCAGCATTCAAGAATGCAACTGGGATGCATCACTGGTGTGGATGATGTATTTGCAGGCTCAGAACATTGTGGGAGGATCTTTTGACAAAATCTTTTGGGATATAATTGGATCCAGCTAATTTCTAAGAGATTAAGATGTTGTGGATGGATGAGGAGTGACTGGGTTAAGAAAAAAGAGAATGTAGGATTGGATATAAGATGGGCTAAGGCAGGCAGGCTGGGAGTTTATAATAAGAGAAGTGGAAGTAAAAGTAAAGGGAGAAGAAGAAGACTATAGTAGGATTTAGTCTGGGACCCCTATAGCTGTGTAAGGCAGAAAGGGATTTGATACAGGTAATTAGGTGTTCATGCAGTCATTGAAGGGGAAGGAGCACAGGGCAGGAAGGGCTGACACTAGCTGTCAGGTTTGTCACCCGCCTTCAGAGAATTAAGACTTTGCTAGTGATGGTCACAGCCAGCTACACAACCAGGGCAAGAAATCATGTTGTTGTACCAGAGAACACTGCAAAACTTCGATTCTGCCAAAGTCCATACGGTCACTAGCTGCGGCCGGCAGAAGTATAATGGCTTCTGCTTCCTTTCTGTCTTCCACATCCCATGCAACTGTTTCTCACTGGCAGAAACTGAACTGGAGCCCTAATGGCAAGAGATTCGGGGACAAGTAGTTCTCAGGCTTTGAGTTCCTGAGATAAAGGAGAGAGCATATAAAGGGATGGAAATGGGGCCAAATGCCAATCTGGTACAATATGAGAATAGGAAATACTTGTCACTGCTTTAAAATACTATTTCTGGCTGATTTCATTAGCTCTAATCCTCACTAAAAATAATAGCCAACAGTAACCACCAGGTGCACTGTGTTAAGAGCTTTACATGCATTACATCATTAAGTTTCACAACCGTAAAATATGTCTCTACTATTATTATCTCTATTAAAAAAAATAAGGAACTAGGGCTTCCCTGGTGGCGCAGTGGTTGAGAGTCCTCCTGCCGATGCAGGGGACACGGGTTCGTGCCCCGGTCCGGGAAGATCCCACATGCCACGGAGCAGCTGGGCCCGTGAGCCATGGCCGCTGAGCCTGCGTGTCCGGAGCCTGTGCTCTGCAACGGGAGAGGCCACAACAGTGAGAGGCCCGCGTACCACAAAAAAAAAAAAAAAAAGGAACTAAGACTTTGAGAGGTACAATATCTTGCTCCCAAACAACTCGTAAATAGAAGATCTGAATCTTGTACTCAGGACTCACTGTCTACAAAGCCAATGGCTTTCAGTCCTTTTACTATATTACTTGCTAGTCAGTTATTAAATTTATTTATAATCCGTGGCCTTAGCCTCAACATAAAATTTTCCAGTCATCTTACAAATATACATTATTAAGTTGGTGTAAATACCTCAGTTATTTTGGGGAAAAAAACTAATGAATCTTTAAAGAACATCCTCCCAAGCATGGGCACTAACTTAATGAGAGAGAAGAAAGAGTACACCATTAGAAGGAATGTAATGTCTCCTGTATTTAGAATGCAAATTTATGGTATTAACTCATTTTCATATATTGATAAAATGTCTACTGTTATAAAACCACATCATAGTATTTAAGGTTAGACAGGGCATTCAAGGTTGAAGAGTCTTCAAGTTTCTTTATAGTAGCATCTCAACAAAACGTGGCCCAGCTTCTGCTTAAGAACTTTCAACGGGGGCAACGTCCAAGACTATGGGGGTTGATTGACAAGGGGGAGGAGTACATAGGATACCTGCTGCTGGGAAAGGGAAAGATGGTGCTGCCTGGAGGCTGCTTAGTCATTTTTGTCTCAATGGTAGCAAATATAGTGTTAGGCTAGAGGCTGGAACTATTGGTAATATCTTTTGCTGCCTAAACTTTCCCAAACTCACTCCATGGCTTACAAATTATAGTTTGAGTGTCTGCGGTGGATTCAAGATGGCCAAAGATTACTTGTCTCTTCTTCCTTTAAGAGATAGGGTCTATGGCCCTTCCCTTAGAGTCTGGCTGGCCTCTGTGACTTCTGTAACTAATAGAATTCAATAAAAGTGTTGCTGTGCCACTTCTCAGGTACAGCCTAAGTAGACTGGTAGCTTCCATGTTCTTAGAACACTCTCTTTGGGAACTCTGAGGTCTAATTGAAGAAATTTGACAATCCTGAGACTAACGTGCTAGGGAGATGATTGTGATTGATGAGCTCAGCTTTTTTTCCCCCATTTTTATCAAGGCATTGGATTTGTAGTGAAGTCTCTCCAGACTAGCCCATGCACCAGCTGAATACTGCTGAGTGACCTTAGTTGATGCCTCCTGGAACAGAAGAATCAACCTAAATAATCTAGACCCAAATTCCTGACCCATGACATTATGAGCTATGGTAAAATGGTTATTTTAAGTCAGTGAGTTCGAGGTACTTTGTTACACAGCAATAGATGACTGGAACATGTCTGTGGGATCAGTGAGGGTCGTCTGATCTAGATTGGCCTCAACTGGTCTCACCTGGGCTCACTCACATCTGTGGATCAGCTGTGGACTTTCATCTAGATTGAGTTGGGCTGGGGCAGCTTACCTGGGGAAGCTCTGCTCCATGTGTCTCTCATCCTCCTTCTGTGACAAGCAAGGTCGGCCATGCATATCCATCTCACGGCAATGGCCAAAGTGCAAGAGCAAGTGGAAGCCCATAAGGCCTCTTGAGACCTAGGCTTGGAAATGGTATCCTGTCACTTCCACCTCATTCTACTGGCCAAAGTCACATGGCTGAACTCAAAGTCAAGGGGCTGGAGTATAGACATCATTTCTTTTGTGGGAGGCAGTGCAAAACTCATCAAAGAGTGAGTACAGGGAAGGGTGGAAAATTGGAGACAATAATGCAATCTACTACATTTACTTCATTTCATTTTAGCAAACATTTATGAGATACATATTATGCTAGACACTGGGAACACAGAAACAAAAGAGACCTAACTTTCTGCTCTTGAAATGCCTACAGTCCAGGCAAACTTCAGGAGGGGTAAAAGGGCTTTTACTGTATTTAGGTTTATTGGGGACCTCAATCTCCTTTTAGATCTTTACTTCTAAGCCCTCTGTTAAGATTTATACCTGTGTTAAACTTCAGAGTTAGCATTTGAGTCATGTCTTATTGTTTTAGTGACTTAAAATTTGGTCAAAAGCCCTTACTTGCTTGACTCATTGTGGAGGTTTTGTTTGGCTAAGTTTTTGTGTTTTTACACAAACATGAAAAAATCCAAATGAAAAGAAATAATATATAAACACCATCAATCAGGTTGCTATCAACTCTTGCTCTACTGTTTTAAAAAGGGCTTCATCTCCAAGTTCTTGGGGAGCTTCATCATAGTCTTAAGGTACTGACTACATTATCCTTTAATATCTGTATTTAAATTGGGAAGCAGGAGGCTACAACGCAAGGAAGACATTTATGAGGACAAGTCACACCCTCCAATAGGAACACTGAGCACCTTCACAATATTACTTGGTTCTGCTCATTCCTTTCTGTGGTCCTTTAGCCTCTTGTCAGATGGGCTGTGTTCCCTTCTGTAACTTTGCCCCACACTAATATGTTCCACGGTCAGAGCCAGACTTCTTATCTTTCCTCTTCCTCATGTCTCCCATAAGGTTCCCGTTTCTTGTCCCACTTTCTTCCACTGAAGGGCCTCAGGCTGAGCTCCTTGAAGGGCCTAACTCAGTTTGTTCTGCAGCATCTCTGATCACTCACTGATCCCCAGGCAGCACAGCACAGTGGGGAGCACATGGGATGACTTTGGAGTCAAATGGATTTAGGTTTTAATCCCAGCTCCACTGCTTACTAATACTGTGATCTGGGGCAGGCTACTTAACCTCTCCGTGCCTCAGTTTTATAATCCATTATGTGGGCATAGTAAATCTTACCTTGCATGGTTCATGTGTGAGGTAATTGTAATAATAATTACAAAGTGCTTAGAAAATGTCTGTCATGATCTCAGTGTTAGTTCCTTTCCCTTCCCCATCCCAATAGCTATCTCTTATTTGCCACCTCATGACTGGTTTACCAAGGGGCTATCACACCATGTTTTCAGGATCAAAAATACTTTGTGTGCCTAGAAGAATAATACAGATATGTTTTAGTAAGGAATAAAAACACGGTTTTTTCCCCATATAACCTCATTTTGTTTAAGAGAACATAAACAATGCCTTAGAGCATTAACACTCAGCATTTTGTAAGCTCAAATTATTTTTATAGCAAAGTGGTAAGAAAATTAAAAGTTACCGATATTCCACTTTGCATACTTTGCACTTTGGATATTTGCCATATTTGAATGTTTACTGCAGACAAGATCCTTAGGGATGGGGCTCGATTTATTTGTCTATATATTGTATGACCCAGCACAGGACCTGACACTTCTTCGATGCTTAAGTAAATGTTTGTTGAACAAATGAATGTTTCATTGAATGCAATTGTATGAACTGATGAAAGTTGAATTATTTTATATCTAAACTGAATATCTGTGTTGTCTGGTTTTGGCTGGGGCTGGATTTAGCTTACTGATGCACAGGAACCTTGTTTATGTGCTCAGTGTTGCAGAGATGGGGGGAGTGGGGCTGTGGGATCTGTGTTTGGAGAGATGCATTATTATCACTGCCCTTCACACTTTCCTCTTTGCTTTTGTTGTTTCTCAACTTTCCTACTAGATTGTCAACTCCCAGAGGGCACAGGCCATGGCGTATTCTGTATTACTGTATGTTACCACATATAATTTCTCAGTGCTTGTAATACTGTCAGTACTCAGTTAATATTGGTTGAATGGATGAATATGGTAGCAAAGACAGCTTGAAGGAAGATTAGCACTTTTGGATCTTTATAGTGTTTTGGAAATGCAGCATCCTTTGTCCCTTCTCATCTGCTTTGATTTATATCTGTCTCCTCCATAGCTGTTTCATTGATCCTACACTTGGATTTATTATTCTTTAATCTCACCCTTATAAATGTCACATGATTTGTGGGAAAGGGTTGAGGCTGTTTATTTTATAATTTTTTTCCTTCTTAATTATTTATAGTTTTGACATCTTTATTGGAGTATAATTGCTTTACATTGTTGTGTTAGTTGCTGCTGTGTAACAAAATGAATCAGCTATACATATACATATATCCCCATATCCCCCCCCTTCTTGCGTCTCCCTCCCACCCTCCCTATCCCACCCGTCTAGGTGGTCACAAAACACTGAGCTGATCTCCCTGTGCTATGCAGCTGCTTTCCACTAGCTAGCTATTTTATATTTGGTAATGTGTATATGTACATGCCACTCTCTCACTTCGTCCCAGCTTACCCTTCCCCTTTCCCGTGTCCTCAAGTCCATTCTCTACATCTGTGTCTTTATTCCTGTCCTGCCCCTAGGTTCTTCAGAACCACTTTTTTTTAGATTCCATATATATGTGTTATCATACAGTATTTGTTTTTCTCTTTCTCACTTACTTCACTCTGTATGACAGACTCTAGGTCCATCCACCTCACTACAAATTGCTCAATTTCATTTCTTTTTATGACTGAGTAATATTCCATTGTATATATGTGCCACATCTTCTTTATCCATTCTTCTGTTGATGGACACTCAGGTTGTTTCCATGTCGTGGCTATTGTAAATAGAGCTGCAATGAACATTGTGGTACATGACTCTTCTTGAATTATGATTTTCTCAGGGTATATGCCCACTAGTGGGATTGCTGGGTCATATGGTAGTTCTATTTTTGGTTTTTTAAGGAACCTCCATACTGTTCTCCATAGTGGCTGTATCAATTTACATTCCCACCAACAGTGCAAAGGGATTCCCTTTTCTCCGCACCCTCTACAGCATTTATTGCTTATAGATTTTTTGATGATGACTATTCTGACTGGTGTGAGGTGATATCTCATTGTAGTTTTGATCTGCATTTCTCTAGTGATTAATGATGTTGAACATCCTCTCGTGTTTGTTGGCATTCTGTATATCTTCTTTGGAGAAATGTCTATTTAGGTCTTCTGCCCATTTTTGGATTCAATTGTTTGTCTTTTTATTATTAAGCTGTATGAGCTGCTTGTATATTTTGGAGATTAATCCTTTGTCAGTTGCTTTGTTTGCGCATATTTTCTCCCATTCTGAGGGTTGTCTTTTTGTCTTGTTTATGGTTTCCTTTGCTGTACAAAAGCTTTTAAGTTTCATTAGGTCCCATTTGTTTATTTTTGCTTTTATTTCCGTTTATCTAGGAGGTGGGTCAAAAAGGATCTTACTGTGATATATGTCATAGAGTGTTCTGCCTATGTTTTCCTCTAAGAGTTTTATAGTGTCTGGCCTTACATTTAGGTCTTTAATCCATTTTGAGTTTATTTTTGTATATGGTGTTAGGGAGTGTTCTTATTTCATTCTTTTACATGTAGCTATCCAGTTTTCCCAACATCACTTATTGAAGAGGCTGTCTTTTCTCCATTGTATACTTTAGCCTCCTTTATCAAAGATAAGATGACCATATGAGCATGGGTTTATCTCTGGGCTTCCTATCCTGTTCCATTGATCTATATTTCTGTTTTTGTGCCAATACACTACTGTCTTGATTGCTGTAGCTTTGTAGTATAGTCTGAAGTCAGGGAGCCTTATTCCTCCAGCTCCGTTTTTCGTTCTCAAGATTGCTTTGGCTATTTGGAGTCTTTTGTGTTTCCATACAAATTGTGAAATGTTTTGTTCCTGTTCTGTGAAAAATGCCATTGGTAGTTTGATAGGGATTGCATTGAATCTGTAGATTGCTTTGGGTAGAATAGCCATTTTCACAATGTTGATCCTTCCAATCCAAGAACATGGTATGTCTCTCCATCTGTTTGTATCATCTTTAATTTCTTTCAGCAGTGTCTTATAGTTTTCTGCATACAGGTGTTTTGTCTCCTTAGGTAAGTTTATTCCCAGATATTTTATTCTTCTTGTTGCAGTGGTAAATGGGAGTGTTTTCTTGATTCCACTTTCAGTTTTTTCATCATTAGTGTATAGGAATGCGAGAGATTTCTGTGCATTAATTTTGTATCCTGCTACTTTACCAAATTCATTGATTAGTTCTCATAGTTTTCTGGTAGCATCTTTAGGATTCTCTATGTATAGTATCATGTCATCTGCAAACAGTGACAGCTTTACTTCTTCTTTTCCGATTTGGATTCCTTTTATTTCTTTCTCTTCTCTGATTTCTGTGGCTAAAACTTCCAAAACTATGTTGAATAATAGAGGTGAGAATGGGTAACCTTGTCTAGTTCCTGACCTTAGTGGAAATGGTTTCAGTTTTTCACCATGGAGAATTATGTTGGCTTTGGGTTTGTCATATATGGCCTTTATTATGTTGAAGCAAGTTCCATCTATGCCTACATTCAGGAGAGTTTTTATCATAAATGGGTGTTGAATTTTGTCAAAAGCTTTTTCTCCATCTATTGAGATGATCATATGGTTTTTCTCCTTCAGTTTGTCAATATGGTTTATCACATTTATTGATTGGCCTATACTGAAGAATCCTTGAATTCCTAGGGTAAACCCCAGTTGATCATGGTGTATGATCCTTCTCATGTGCTGCAGGATTCTGTTTTCTAGTATTTTGGTAAGGATTTTTGCATCTATGTTCAACCATGATATTGGCCTGTAGTTTTCTTTTTTTGAAACATCTTTGTCTGGTTTTGGTATCAGGGTGATGGTGGCCTCATAGAATGAGTTTGGGAGTGTTCCACCCTCTGCTATATTTGGAAGAGTTTGAGAAGGATAGGTGTTAGCTCTTGTCTAAATGTTTGCCAGAATTCATCTGTGAAGCCATGTGGTCCTGGGCTTTTGTTTGTTTGAAGATTTTTAATAACAGTTGAAATTTTAGTGCTTGTGATTAGTCTGTTTATGTTTTCTGTTTCTTCCTGGTTCAGTCTTGGAAGGTTGTGTTTTTTAAGAATTTGTCCATTTCTTCCAGGTTGTCCATTTTATTGGCATATAGTTGCTTGTAGTAATCTCTCATGATCCTTTGTATTCAGTGTCAGTTGTTACTTCTCCTTTTTCATTTCTAATCCTGTTGATATGAGTCTTCTCCCTGTTTTTCTTGATGAGTCTGGCTAATGGTTTATCAATTTTGTTTATCTTCTCAAAGAACCAGATTTTAGTTTTATTGATCTTGGCTATCATTTCCTTCATTTCTTTTTCATTTATTTCTGATTTGATCTTTATGATTTCTTTCCTTCTGCTAACTTTGGGGTTTTTTTGCTCTTCTTTCTCTAATTGTTAGGTGTAAGGTTAGGTTGTTTATTTGAGATGTTTCTTGTTTCTTGAGGTAGGATTGTATTGCTGTAAACTTCCCTCTTAGAACTGCTTTTGCTGCATCGCATAGGTTTTGGGTCGTTGTGTTTTCACTGTCATTTGTTTCTTGGTATTTTTTTGATTTCCTCTTTGATTTCTTCAGTGATCTCTTGGTTTTTTAGTAGTGTATTTTTTAGCCTCCATGTGTTTGTATGTTTTACAGTTTTTTTCCTGTAATTGATAACTAGTCTCATAGCATTGTGATCAGAAAAGATACTTGATATGATTTCAACTTTCTTAAATTTACCAAGGCTTGATTTGTGACCCAAGATGTGGTCTATCCTGGAGAATGTTCCATGAACACTTGAGAAGAAAGTGTATTCTGTTGTTTTTGGATGGAATGTCTTATAAATATCAATTAAGTCCATCTTGTTTAATGTATCATTTAAAGCTTGTGTTTCCTTATTTATTTGCATTTTGCTTTTTCTGTCCATTCGTGAAAGTAGGTGTTAAAGTCCCCTAGTATTATTGTGTTACTGTCGATTTCCCCTTTTATGGCTGTTAGCATTTGCCTTATGTATTGAGGTGCTCCTATGTTGGGTGCGTAAATAGTTACAATTTTTATATCTTCTTGGATTGATCCCTTGATCATTGTGTGGTGTCCTTCTTTGTCTCTTCTAATAGTCTTTATTTTAAAGTCTATTTTGTCTGATACGAGTATTGCTACTCCAGCTTTCTTTTGATTTCCGTTTTCATGGAATATCTTTTTCCACCCTCTCACTTTCAGTCTGTATGTGTCTGAAGTGGGTCTGAAATGGGTCTCTTGTAGACACCATTTATACGGGTGTTGTTCTTGTATCCATTCAGCCAGTGTCTGTTTTTTGGTTGGAGCATGTAATCCATTTACATTTAAGGTAATTATCGATACGTATGTTCCTATTACCATTTTCTTAATTTTTTTGTGTTTGTTATTGTAGGTCTTTTCCTTCTCTTGTGTTTCTTTCCCAGAGAACTTCCTTTAGCATTTGTTGTAAAGCTGGTTTGCTGGTGCTGAACTCTCTCAGCTTTTGCTTGTCTGTAAATATTTTAATTTCTCCATCAAATCTGAATGAGATCCTTTCTGGGTAGAGTAATCTTGGTTTTAGGTTTTTCTCCTTCATCACTTTAAATATGTCCTGCCAGTCCCTTCTGGCTTGCAGAGTTTCTGCTGAAAGATCAGCTGTTAACCTTATGGGGTTTCCCTTGTGTGTTATTTGTTGTTTTTCCCTTGCTGCTTTTAATATGTTTTCTTTGTATTTAATTTTTGATAGTTTGACTAATATATGTTTTGGCATGTTTCTCCTTGGGTTTTTCCTGTATGGGACTCTCTGTGCTTCCTGGACTTGAGTAACTATTTCCTTTCCCATATTAGGGAAGTTTTCAACTATAATTTCTTCAAATATTTTCTGAGTCCCTTTCTTTTTCTCTTCTTCTTCTGGTACCCCTATAATTCGAATGTTGGTGCATTTAATGTTGCCCCAGAGGTCTCTGAGACTGTCCTCAGTTCTTTTCATTCTTTTTTCTGCTCTGTGGTAGTTATTTCCACTATGTTATTTTCCAGGTCACTTATCTGTTCTTCTGCCTCAGTTATTCTGCTATTGATTTCTTCTGGAGAATTTTTAATTTCATTTATTTTGTTGCTCATAATTGTTTGTTTGCTCTTTAGTTCTTCTAGGTCCTTGTTAAATGTTTCCTGTATTTTCTCCATTCTATTTCTAAGATTTTGGATCATCTTTACTATCATTACTCTGAATTCTTTTGCAGGTAGACTGCGTATTTCCTCATCATTTTTTTTGGTCTAGTGGGTTTTTACCTTGCTCCTTTATCTGTTGTGTATTTCTCTGTCTTCTCATTTTGCTTAAGTTACTGCATTTGGGGCCTCCTTTTTGTAGGCTGCAGGTTCATAGTTCCCATTGTTTTTCGTGTCTGCTCCAGTGGGTAAGGTTGGTTCAGTGATTTTTGTAGGCTTCCTGGTGGAAGGGACTAATGCCTGTGTTCTTGTGGATGAGGCTGGAATTTTCTGGTGGGCAGAACTGCATCCAATTGTGTGTTTTGGGGTGTCTGTGAACTTAGTATGATTTTAGGCAGCCTCTGTGCTAATGGGTGGGGTTGTGTTGCTAGTTGTTTGGCGTGGGGTTTCCAGCACTTGAGCTTGCTGATCGTTGAGTGGAACTGGGTGTTAGTGTTGAGATGGAGATCTCTGGGAGAGCTCTTACCAATTGATATTACCTGGGGCCAGGAGGTCTCTGGTGGAAAAGTGTCCTGAACTCGGCTCTCCCACCTCAGAGGCACAGGCTTGGCACCCGGCCAGAGCACCAAGACCCTGTCAGCCCCACGGCCAGATTCATGGGGATTTTCTTGCCTTTTGGGAAGTCTGAGGGCTTCTGCCAGCATTCAGTAGGTGTTCTGTAGGAGTTGTTCCACATGTAGATGTATTTTTGATGTATTTGTGGGGAGGAAGTTGATCTCCACATCTTACTTCCCTGCCATCTTGAAGGTCCTATGGTTGAGACTTTGATATTATTCAGACGTGGATTTAAGTTCTGACTTAATAACTTGTGGGTTGTGTGATCTTGAACAAGGTATGTAACCACCTGCTGCCTCTTTCCTCATCTGTGAAGGTGAGTGTGAGTGTTGTCTACCTGGCAGAGCTGTTTTGAGAACAGATTGGATTGATGAATATAAGGCACCTACTCTTTGTAGGGATTCTATAAATAGTAGGTGTTGTTACTATCCTTATTTCCATTCTCTTTTCTCTCTTACTGTTTATCTTAAACACTCCTTCCTTTTCCAATCAGAAATCATGCATTTCTAACCCTGGCTATCTGTTAGCAGCCACTGGACCACTGGGAGTTTCTGGGGAATGGAATATTATGAACTCTCAAAATTTCATTTCATCAGGAACCTTATATCCCCTTGAACAGTGATAAAAGCCTTAATAAGAATAACCACTATTTGGCCCATTAAAATAATCCAAAGATAAATGTGAGTTTGCAGAAAAACCCTTAAATTATAAAGCAAAGAATTGGAGAGTTAAATGGCATGTGAAGAATCTGAAGACATAACACATATTTAAATTTATGATTTTTTATTCTCTCTCTCTCTATTTATTACAACAGATTCTAAAAGATTGTTCTCATAACAAGACCATTATCCTGAGTAGATTTAAGGACTCTTTTACCAGTATTTTTTCTTGAAATAATTGAGTTTGCTGAAATAAACAATTCAGCTCAATATTTTTCATCTCCCTCTAATACAGATGTATTTGATTCCTATAAATCTGGGTGAAGTCAGTCATGATTTTATTCATATTTGTTTTCCACAGGGTATATGAGCTATTAAGTCATGTTGCATTTATTATAGATCATGTTTGCTTTTTGGCAAGATAATTTTAACGATTGAGAACAATATTTTAGTACATGTAACACTGGGAAAACAACCAGAAAGGAGTATTGAAGCAAAATGTTCCTTACAATAAATACTTTAAGTAAATAAAATATTCCATTGTGAATCAAGCATACATTTACATATGAAATGTATAAAAATCATTTAGTATTATGCATACTGTTCATTCTTATGGTTCATATATGTATATATATTCCTCTCATATAAGAATATATCTATATCACTTTGTCTTTTTGTTTGTAATATATGTATATATTCCCATTATATCTTTCTTCCAGCCTCAAATATGTGGATATTTTCTTGGTTTTGTGCCATTTTAATTATCTTGGCTGTTGCTGGTGTGGACACAATAGTAAAGACCACACCATATACCAAATTCACGAAGAAGTCTGAGGGAAAAGAGATGCCAAAGGGTCCAAAGCCATCCAGTGGCCAACCTCCAGAAGAAGAAGAAACTCCCTTCACAGAAGCAGCTGAAATGGCAGAACCAACCCCTGACCCCTCAGCTTTCAATTCTGTCTTTGGTGCTGCCACCCTCTTCCCCTCTGAAAACCTCACTCTTGACACGGCTGATTTCTTCTTGAATTGCTGTGATTGTTGTTCATCTGGACCAGGGCAAAAAGGAGAACCTGGAGAGACTGGAAATCCAGGTATTTGAAAATATACGAGGCCCTATATTTCTCACTTGTACATCCTTAGAGTTGAGAGGTGGTGGATTGGTGGTGGAATTGCCTCAAGGGTTTCTACATTGTCATGCGAATGGGACAAGCCTAGGTGTAACACTGTGACAAATGCAATGGGTTCTGTTGCCCAGTGGGGTAGCCAGAGTCCCATGTATGGCTATTAATATTAAATGAGATTAAAAATTCAATTTCTCAGTCACACGGGTCCCATTTTAAATGCTCAGTAGCCACGTGTGGCCAATGGGCAGCACAGATATAGAGCATTTCCATAATTGCAGGAAGTTCTACTGGATGGTGCTGGTTAGAGCAGAGACTGGCCTACCAACCCTAGCACTGGTGTGTAGTCCTTCCAGTTACACAATCTTTTCATTAATGGCTGATGTAAGTAGGGTAAGTGAAAATTCTGTGGTCTGGTAAGATTGCTTACTGACTGATGGGGTTTTGGAGTGCTACTTGTAGTTAGGATTAGAAATGGAATGCCTGTGAGGTGGAGAATAAAGGCAGGATTCAGTTCACTTCTCATTGAAATTCTGAGGCAACACAGTCCCCTTGCCCAGCAATTTTCTCCATTGAACGTCATGGTTAAATATTTCAAAATTTCAGATGTCTTTCATGTATACAGTATGAATATACTCTCACTTTTATTGTAATACAGTTCAGCTTTCACATGTCCTACAGCAGAGAATTCAAGGAAAAAGTGAGATCAGAATGTCAATTTCAAATCCACTATTCCCTGAAAAAATTACATATAAATATTTGTTGTGTCTTGCCTGAAGAATTTCAAGTTATAAAATCAGGAATTCTGCATCCTCATTAAGCTTTTCATTCATTTCATCCCATTTCAGGAAGCTTTTGGGAAATGTGATCAGTGTTTATGTGGAGGTGGTATTGAATGGGAAAGAAGCTGGGCAGGGGTCTGGGGAACCAAGATTTCAGGCTTGCCAAAACATTACCGGAGATCTAATGAGACTGAGAAAATTATATTTACCAGGGTTTCTCTTAGTATCATGTCTGGCAAGCTGCTAGCGGGGAGCGGGAGGGGGTCATGTAAACACAGCTGGTTGCTAAACTGTCTTATAAGTCATAGCATCAGGGCTTTTGTCTTACCCAGTGGTGGATTTAGCTGTGCTGTTCTTAGAGCTCAGCTTATTACATACATTAATTAACACACATAGTACATACATCACATTTGTGTTATCTACTGTAATGTGAATAATAAATGTAGACTTTAAAAGTTATGAGCCTAATGTTACAGAGTTTCTGAATGAAAGTGTTTTGAAGTATACAGCTCAGCTCTATCTAATAGCTCGTAAAGGTAAAATTCCATTTGAAATTTTATCTCCAGCTTCTCTCATTAATTCAGTTATATAATAGCTACCTACTATGTGCCAAGAAATGTTAAGCACTTTATGTTGTTTCTCATCTTTGTAGAAAATGATTAAAATATTATTACATTTCAGTGCATAATTTAATTGCGTTTCAGAGAGTTTCAGGTAATTCTAGAGGTTATAGCACCTGAGAGTATAGAACCTGGTGTCAAACTCGGTTTGTGCACCCTCCAGCCCCAGCTCTTCCATTAGGTCCAGGCTTCCGATATCTACACTAAACTAACCAAGATGTACACCTTGCCTAGATGGAAGGGGCAGCCTGCCTGCCCCTTGTGCCCTTGCAGGCAGTTGCTGTGTGCTCCCTGTGCGTTTCCCTCATAACCACATTGGGCATTTGGGGGTCGTGAGGAAGGGGGGTCACTGCACAGTGAACTGTAATTGATCATTTTGCTTGCTTCTGCCTCCCCTGCTCTTTGTTCTCCATTCCTTTCCTCTCTGCTCTTCCTTCTTTTTTAGACAGAAGAGCTTAACCACCACTTTGGCTTCTTAAGCTTGCCTTCAGCCTTAACCTCCATTGCATGCAATTTATTAAAGCTTTTCATCTAAACAAATACAGCGTTCTTTCAAAGAGGAAATTCAACAGATTGAAAATAATTTTCTCCATCCCATCAACTTAATTATAATAATTAAGATGAAAGATTACAATTTAATTGAGTGTACTTATTTATATGGTTAACTTTCAAAGAACCTGGCCATAAATTATTCCAATCAAGCTTGAACAGGACTGGGGTTGCAGGAACGATAACTGTCCTAGGCTTGGGTGTCTGTGTGGCCCAGGTAAGTGGAAGGGACCTGGGCTGCTGGGATGAGTGAGGACACCAGTGAGGTCTCGCCTGCCCCTCAGCCTCTTTTACCCTGATCGCTAGCTCCGCCCATGGTGCTCTTCTTTCAGTTTCTTAAAAACACCATGGTCTTTTCTACTCTTGTGTTTCCTGAAATACTCATCCATGTTTTTTTTTTTTTCTTTGTCTCAGAAATTTCTAATTTGTTCATTGGGTCTTAGCTTAATGACATTTTTTTCCAGGAGGTATCCTCTGATCCCATAAATCAGTGTTTTTTTAAACCACCATCTACAATAGGAACTTTCTCTTTTCTTTACATAACTAACAACAGTGTGGCCGTTTCTATTTATTTGTGTGGTTATTTGTTCATGTTTATCTTTCATGGACTCTCAGCTCCATGAGGGAAGGGACTGCTGGAATGTTGATGGCTGATTCCTGACACCTATCAGGATGCTTGGTGTGTAGGGGGGCTCAGCAATTTTTCCTGAATGAGTATATAAGTGAAGGAATGGGAAAACCAAAAGTGCTAGGTATTGTGGTTTTACTTCCAATTTGAAAGTGTGGTCCACATGAGGTTAAGAGTCAGATAATCATCTTTTCTTGTTGTTTGATATAGTACTGCTTCTCTGAATCATTTGATCACTGCCATGAATTCAGTGACAAGTACTAATGGGCTCAATTTATCTATTCAGGTAGTGAAAAATTGTAAATCAGACAAAAATATTGTCCTTAGAACTCTGTAATAGTTTATTCTCACCCAGATTTTATCATTAGGACACTGACAGTCATTGGCCTCAATAAAATGACTGATTTTTTGGGAAGTAATGAATTTCAAAAGAGAATTTTTCTACCCTGATGGTTTTTCAATCTCATTTCCAGGTTTTAAGGGAGAAGCTGGTGATATGGGGATCCTAGGGCCACCAGGAGTCACTGGACCCCAAGGTCCAAAAGGCCAGAAAGGAGAGAAGGGTAGGTAATTATATCCATTTCATGTCAGAACTCAAGAGATGTTCTGCATCATTTTTAAGAAGAGCAGCTTGTTAAGTAAATACCAGATTCTTACAGGTAGATCTATTTTTTAAAATGTAAAAACTTGGTAAAGCATATTGTGAGTTATATTTGATATAAAAATGTTAACTTTATAAATAGCCGACTGAGAAATTTAAAACTTGCCTGGTAATATACTCGCCCCCACACACATACCTTTTCTGTTTCTTATAGTCCACCTGGCTGACTCAGTGACTGGGAGCCACAGGGCATAGACTCTGGGAAAGGGTCCTTTCCTATATACTCCTGTTTGAGTTCTTCTTTATGATGCAAATTAATCTCATACTACACAAAACTAATCAGAGCAGGCAATCCTCTAGAATATTCCATATAGATGGATAGACTACCTACTAAGGAGAGTATGACATATCCTTTGGCTTACTCTCAAATCAGGGGCAGTGTCAACGGTGGGAAGAGAACTGAATTAAAATGGAAGAAGTCAAGCTATTTGCAGTGACCCTGGACCCGTCACTTTACCTCATCTGGAAATTGAGAGGACTAGACTAGATATTTATTTATACTCTGTTTAAGGAAGATTTGTCATTATGGGGCCTTTCCTAGATCTTTTCCAGCTCAGAAATTCTGTAATTCCATAGATGTATCAGCAAAGAGGGTGCTCTGCTCTGGGAAATCCCTGGTTCTATAAGTGCTTCAAGGTATTTAGGGAAGGTTATAGATTCACTGGGACATTTAGAAATTCCTCAGGGAATACCACCAGCCTGTAGAAATACTATATATCCGTCAAGTTAAATGTTTTAGCCTTAGTGTCACGTGTCAAAAGACATAATATCATCTATACATCACCCTCTGCATGGCTCAGGAACCGCCTAACTCATTTCTGGTAGAACATTCAGTGAAGTAATTACTCAAAAAAGATGCTAAGGTAAGAGAGAGCCACTACACACTTGTCAGTTATGGGATTTTCATTCTTGGAAGCATTTAATCCTTTTGTGGCTGAATTATGTTAGCAGAAAGCCCTGTGAAATAAAGATGACTGATGAACCTCCCCAGTGTTTCATACATTTTGAAAGTTAGACTTCTGGAAGTAGAAGAAAAAACCAGGGAAGTATTATAAAATGGGGTTCTTAAGAATATGCCTTGATGAAGGATCAAAAGTATAAAATCATTTAACCAGTCTCTATAAAGTGACAACTGTGTTTTCCTTTTACTTCAACTTAACTTGGACTCTTGTTTAAGACTTAAAGTTAAAAAAATAAATGAGTAGAATGACTGTAGTTTTTACTCAATCATTATCTGATTGAGTAAATTCATTATAAGCAGTTAAACTCTTTAAATGAACTCGAGAATCAGAATAACTGTGCAGTGAAGGTCAGGATATGAATATTGACAAGGACTGGGAATAGAATTATTCCTTCACTTCCATTCATAGTTATGTTCTCTTCAAAGGTATACAGATGTTCTCCCGATGGCCTATGGGTTAATTTCCAATTTTTTTTTTTTTTTTTTTTGCGGTACGCGGGCCTCTCACTGTTGTGGCCTCTTCCGTTGCGGAGCACAGGCTCCGGACGCGCAGGCTCAGCGGCCATGGCTCACGGGCCCAGCCGCTCTGCGGCATGTGGGATCTTCCCGGACCAGGGCACGAACCCGTGTCTCCTGCATCGGCAGGTGGACTCTTAACCACTGCGCCACCAGGGAAGCCCTAATTTCCAAATTTTAAGTTTTAAATGGAATGATAAAGAGGAGCAAGCTACTTAGAAAACTCAATTGAGCAGCTTATGGTGGGATTTCTCTAGCTAGTCTTATGAAATTTGGCTGAATTGCTTTTCATGACTTTTATTTATGTATTTATTTATTTATTTACAGCCATTGTGCTTTTATTGTAAAATTAATAAATTCTTTATAGTAGATTATTAAATACTGGCATATTTATACAATGGTAATGAGAACCAACAAACAACTATATGCAACAGTATAAATCAATTTTACAAATATAATGTTGAGTGAAAGAATTCAGACACAAAAGATTATATACTCTACAACTTCAATTATATAATGGTTAGTACAAACCCCCCAAAGTCTATGATGCTAAAAGTCAACTGTAGTTACTCTCAAAGGTTAGGCTGTGACAAAAAGGGGGCACATTAGAGTCTTCTGGGACTCTGATAATATTCTGGTTTCTTACACAACATTGTAAATCAACTATACTTCAATTAAAAATAAAATAAAAGAGATTAAGAAACTAAAAAAATTATTTTGGTTTCTTCTTTGAAAAATTTTTATTGGGATATAGTTGCCGTAAAGTGAATCAGCTATACATATACATATATGCCCTCAGTTTTGGATTTCCTTCCCATTTAGGTCACCACAGAGCACTGAGTAGAGTTCCCTGTGCTTTACAGTACATTCTCATTAGTTATCTATTTTATATATAGTATCAATAGTGTATATATGTCAATCCCTATCTCACAATTCATCCTACCCACACCCTTTTCCCCTTTGGTATCCATACGTTTATTCTCTACGTCTGTGTCTCTATTTCTGCTTTGCAAATAGGATAATCTATACCATTTTTTAAGAATCCACATATATGGGATAATATACGATATTTGTTTTTCTCTTTCTGCCTTACTTCACTCTGTATGACAGTCTCTAGGTCCATCCACGTCTCTACAAATGACCCAGTTTCATTCCTTTTTATGGCTGAGTAATATTCCATTATATATATGTACCACATCTTTTTTATCCATTCCTCTGTTGATGGACATTTAGGTTGCTTTTATGTCCTGCCTATTGTAAATAGTGCTTCAGTGAACATTGGGGTGCATGTCATGTGTCTTTTTGCATTATGGTTTCTCTCGGTGTATGCCCAGTAGTGGGATTGCTGGGTCATATGGCAGTTCTATTTTTAGTTTCTTAAGGAACCTCCATACTGTTCTCCATAGTGGTTTTATCAATTTACATTCCCATCAACAGTGCAAGAGGGTTCCCTTTTCTCCACATCTTCTCCAGCATTTATTGTTTGTAGATTTTTTGATGATGGCCATTCTGACTGGTGTGAGGTGATACCTTTTTGTAGTTTTGATTTGCATTTCTCTAATAATTACTGATGTTGAGCATCCTTTCATATGTTTGTTGGCAATCTGTATGTCTTCTTTGGAGAAATGTCTGTTTAGGTCTTCTGCCCGTTTTTGGATTGGGTTGTTTTTTTTTTTCATATTGAGCTGCATGGGTTGCTTGTATATTTTGGAGGTTAATCCTTTGTCAGTTGCTTCATTTGCAAATATTTTCTCCCATTCTGAGGGTTGTCTTTTCGTCTTGTTTATGGTTTCCTTTGCTGTACAAAAGCTTTGAAGTTTCATTAGGTCCTTCCCATTTGTTTATTTTTGTTTTTATCTCCATTTCTCTAAGAGGTGGGTCAAAAAGGATCTTTCTGTGATTTATGTCATTGAATGTTCTGCCTATGTTTTCATCTAAGAGTTTTATAGTGTCTGGCCTTACATTTAGATCTTTGATCCATTTTGAGTTTATTTTTGTGTATGGTGTTAGGGAGTGTTCTAATTTCATTCTTTTACATGTAGCTGTCCAGTTTTCCCAGCACCACTTATTGAAGAGACTGTCTTTTCTCCACTGTATATTCTTGCCTCCTTTATCAAAAATAAGGTGACTGTAGGTGCATGGGTTTATCTCTGGGCTTTCTATCCTGTTCCATTGAGCTATCTTTCTGTTTTTGTGCCAGTACCATACTGTCTTGATTACTGTAGCTTTGTAGTATAGTCTGAAGTCAGGGAGCCTTATTCCTCCAACTCCTTTTTTCTTTCTCAAGATAGCTTTGGCTTTGGGGTCTTTTGTGTTTCCATACAAATTGTAAAAAATTTTTGTTCTAGTTCTGTGAAAAACGCCATTGGTAATTTGATAGGGATTGGCATTGAATCTGTAGATTGCTTTGGGTATTATAGTCATTTTCACAATATTGGTTCTTCCAATTCAAGAACATGGTATATCTCTCCATCTGTTTGTGTCTTTTTTTATTTCTTTCATCAGTATCTTATAGTTTTCTGAGTACAGGTCTTTTGCCTCCTTAGGTAGGTTTATTCCTAGATATTTTATTCATTTTTTTGCAATGGTGAATGAAATCGTTTCCTTAATTTCTCTTTCTGATCTTTCATTGTTAGTGTATAGGAATGCAAGAGATTTCTGTGTATTAATTTTGTATCGTGCAACTTTATTAAATTCATTGATTAGCTCTAGTAGTTTTCTAGTGACATCTTTAGGATTCTCTATGTATATTATCATGTAATCTGCAAACAGTTACAGTTTTACATATTCTTTTCCAGTTTGTATTCCTTTTATTTCTTTTTCTTCTCTGATTGCTGTGGCTAGGACTTCCAAAACTATGTTGTATAATAGTGGCGAGAGTGGGCACCCTTGTCTTGTTCCTGATCTTAGAGGAAATGCTTTCAGTTTTTCACCATTGAGAATAATGCTCGATGTGAGTTTTTCATATATGGCCTTTATTGTGTTGAGGTAAGTTCCCTCTATGCCTACATTCTGGAGAGTTTTTTTTTTATCTTAAATGGGTGTTGAATTTTGTCAAAAGCTCTTTATACATCTCTTGAGATGGTCATATGGTTTTTGTCCTTCAATTTGTTAATATGGTATATCACATTGATTGATTTGCATGTATTTAAGAATCCTTGCATCCCTGGGATAAATCCTACTTGATCATGGTGTGTGGTCCTTTTAATGTGTTGTTGGATTCGGTTTGCTAGTATTTTGTTGAGGATTTTTGCGTTTATGTTCATCAGTGATATTGGCCTGTAATTTTCTTTTTTTGTGTGATATCTTTGTCTGGTTTTGATATCATGGTGGTGGTGGCCTCATAGAATGAGTTTGGGAGTGTTCCTCCCTCTGCAATTTTTGGGAAGAGTTTGAGAAGGATAGGTGTTAGCTCTTCTCTAAAATTTGATAGAATTCGCCTGTGAAGTCATCTGGTCTTGGACTTTTGTTTGTTGGAAGATTTTTAATCACAGTTTCAATTTCATTACTTGTGATTGGTCTGTTTATGTTTTCTATTTCTTCTTGGTTCAGTCTTGGAAGGTTATGCCTTTCTAAGAATTTGTCCGTTTCTTCCAAGTTGTCCATTTTATTGGCATAGAGTTGCTTACAAAGGATCTCTTATGATCCTTTGTATTTCTGCAATGTCAGTTGTAACTCGTCCTTTTCAATTTCTAATTTTATTGATTTGAGCCCTCTCCCTTTTTTTCTTGATGAGTCTGCCTAAAGTTTTATCAATTTGGTTTATCTTCTCAAAGAACCATCTTTTAGTTTCATTGATCTTTGCTGTTGTTTTCTTTGTTTCTATTTCATTTATTTCCTTCTACTAACTTCTTCTTTCTCTAGTTGCTTTAAGTGTAAGGTTAGGTTGTTTATTTGAGATTTTTCTTGTTTCTTGAGGTAGGATTGTATTACTTTAAACTTCCCTCTTAGAACTGCTTTTGCTGCCTCTCATAGGTTTTGGTTCATCGTGTTTTTATTGTCATTTGTTTCTAGGTATTTTAAATTTTTATTTATTTATTTTTGGCTGTGTTGGGTCTTCACTGCTGCATGCAGGCTTTCTCTAGTTGTGGCGAGCAGGGGCTACTCTTCATTGCAGTACACGGGCTTCTCATTGTGGTGGCTTCTCTTGTTGTGGCTCTAGGTGCGTGGGCTTCAGTAGTTGTGGCACACAGTCTCAGTAGTTGTGGCTCGTGGGCTGTAGCGTGCAGGCTCAGTAGTTGTGGTGCATGGGCTTAGTTGCTCTGTGGCATGTGAGATCTTCCCAGACCAGGGCTTGAACCTGTGTCCCCTGCATTGGCAGATGGATTCTTAACCACTGTGCCACCAGGAGCCCCCTCTTGGTGTTTTATGATTTCCTCTTTGATTTCTTCAGTGATCTCTTGGTTGTTTAGTAGCATATTGTTTTCCCTCCAAGTGTTTGTGTTTTTTACTGTTTTTTTTTCCCTGTAATTGATTTCTAATCTCATAGCCTTGTGGTCAAAAAAGATGCTTGATATGATTTCAATTTTCTTAAATTTACCGAGGCTTGATTTGTGATCCAAGATGTGATCTATCCTGGAGAATGTTCCACGTACACTTGAGAATAAAGTGTATTCTGCTGCTTTTGGATGGAATGTCCTATAAATATCAACTAAGTCTAGCTGGTCTAATGTGTCATTTAAAGCTTGTGTTACCTTATTAATTTTCTGTCTGGATATCTATCCATTGATATAAGTGGAGTGTTAAAGTCCCCACTATTATTGTGTTACTGTCAATTTCCTCTTTTTTGGCTGTTAGCATTTGCCTTATGTATAGAGGTGCTCCTATGTTGGGTGCATAAATATTTACTCTTGTTATATCTTCTTGGATTGATCCCTTGATCATTATGTAGTGTCCTTCTTTGTCTCTTATAATAGTCTTTATTTTAAAGTCTGTTTTGTCTGATATGAGTATTTCTACTGCAGCTTTCTTTTGATTTCCATTTGCATGGAATATCTTTCTCCATCCTCTTACTTTCAATCTGTATGTGTCCCTAGGTCTGAAGTTGGTCTCTTGTAGACAGCATATACATGGGTCTTATTTTTGTATGCATTCAGCCAATCTGTGTCTTTTGGTTGGAGCATTTAATCCATTTACATTTAAGGTAATTATCAGTATGTATGTTCCTATTACCATTTTCTTAATTTTGGGGGGTTTGTTTTTGTAGGTCTTTTTCTTCTCTTGTGCTTCCTGCCTAGAAAAGTTCATTTAGCATTTGTTGTAAAGCTGGTTTTGTGGTGCTGAATTCTGTTAGCTTTGCTTTTCTGTAGAGCTTTTGATTTCTCCATCAAATCTGAATGAGATCCTTGCCAGGTAGAGTAATCTTGGTTGTAGATTTTACCCTTTTTATCACTTTAAATATATCCTGTCACTCCCTTCTGGCCTGCAGAGTTTCTGCTGAAAAATCAGCTGATAACCTTATGGGAATTCCCTTGTATGTTATTTGTTGCTTTTCCCTTGCTGCTTTTAGTATTTTTTCTTTGTGTTTAATTTTTGTTAGTTTGATTGATATGTGTCTCAGCCTGTTTCTCCTTGGATTTATCCTGTATGGGACTGTCTGTGCTTCCTGGACTTGATTGACTATTTCCTTTCCCATGTTAGAGAAGTTTTTTACTATAATCTCTTCAAATATTTTCTCAGACACTTTCTCTTTCTCTATTTCTTCTGAGATCCCTATAATTTGAACATTGGTGCCTTTAATGTTGTCCCAGAGGTCTCTGAGACTGTCCTCATTTCTTTTCATTCTTTTTTCTTTATTTTGCTCCATGGCAGTTATTTCCACCATCCTATCTTCCAGGTCACTTATCTGTTCTTCTTCCTCAGTAATTCTGCTATTGATTCCTTTGAGTTTATTTTTAATTTCAGTTATTGTGTTGCTCATCACAGTTTGTTTGTTCTTTAGTTCTTCTAGGTCCTTGTTAAACATTTCTGTTTAACAGAATTGGATCATCTTTACTGTTATTACTCTGAATTCTTTTCCAGGTAGACTGCCTATTTCCTCTTCATTTATTTGGTCTTGTGGGTTTTTACCTTGCTCCTTCTTCTGCAACGTATTTCTCAGTCTTCTCATTTTGTCTAACTTACTGTGTTTGAGGTCTTCTTTCCACAGACTGAAGTGTCATAGTTCCTCTTGCTTCTTGTGTCTGCCCTTGGTGGGTGAGGTTGGTCCAGTGGCTTGTGTAGGCTTCCTGGTGGGAGGGACTGGTGCCTGTGTTCTCATGGGTGGAGCTGGATCTTGTCCCTCTGATGAGCAGGGCCATGTCAGGTGGTGTGTTTTGGGGTGTCTGTGAGCTTAGCACAACTTTAGGCAGCCTGTCTGCTGATAGGAGGTAGTTTTGTGTTCCTGTCTTGCTTGTTGTTTGCTGTGAGGCATCCAGCACTAAAGCCTGCAGGCAGTTAGGTAGAGCCATGTCTTGTATTCAAGATGCAGACCTCTGTGAGAGGTCTCATCAATTAACATTCCTTGGGGTCAGGAATTCTCTGGCATTCCAGCATCCTGGACTCAGTGCTCCCTTCCCCGAGGCTCCGGCCTGACCCCTGGCTGGGGAACCAAGACCCCACAAGCCACACATCACAGCAATAAAGGGAAAAAAAGGGGTGGGGGGAGAAAACAAAGGAAAATAAAAAGAGAAACAAAACCCAAGGGAAATAGCAAATACAGAAACAAATAGCAACAACAGCAATAAAACCAAAGAACAAACAAAACTCCAGACAAATGGTAAAAGCAAAACCAACCAAACAAAAATGAAAACAAACTCATGCACACACAAAAAGAAACAAAAACAAAACCAAAGAAAACAAAACCCAAGAGAACAACCAGGCAAACAGAACCCCAAAATGAAATCAAACAATTAAAAACAAAACTAACACAAACAGAAAACAAAAAACAAAACTTAAACAGAATGCAAACTGAAGAATAAAGCAAACAAAAACAGACACACAAAAACAATTAAAAAAAGGATAAAAAGAAAAAACAGAAAGAGGGAAAAAAAGATAAAAACAAAATAGAACAAAGAAAAGGAAAAAAACAGAACAATGAAAAATAAAAACAAAAAAATTAACAAAATTATAAAAAGGAAGAAAAGAAAACAGAGAAAAACCAAACAAACCTAAAACCCCCCAAACTACTAAATAAAAATAAAGAATAATAATTACAAAAAACAAAGCCAGCAACAGAACAAATCAAAACATAATAATAATAATAGTAATAATAATATTTTCCTGGGGTCTCAGCTGTCATTGTGCTAGCCCCTGCTCTGAGCCACAGCCCACCTCCACCTCCCCAGTAGGCCCTCCAGTGCCTCTAGGTTGGTCTCTCGACCTGCTGTGGGCACTGTGAGGACAGGTCAGACTCTGATCTGGCCCAGCTCATGTGTGTGCTTGCCCCCAAAGTCCACAGCTGCCAGAGCTAGACCAGTTTCATTTGTGGGAACACTCATTGTCCATTCAGATCCATAGATGCAGGGTCTACTAAGCTGATCACAGGGCCTTAATATGTAGCTTGTGCAACTGATGGAAAGATTTTTGTTCCTCTTCCTTAGTCACCCTGCCCCTGGGGTTCAGCTGTGATTTTAGCCCCACTTCTGCATGTGGGCCACCCACAGGATTCTGCTCCCTAGGCTGCCCTGGAGCACTTGGGCCTGCCCCATGAGGACATGGCATGGAGGTGGCATGGCTGCCTGGGTCGCAGGAGCTCCAGTGGTGACAGATGTGCAGGGAAGTGGCAGCCACAGGCACAAGAGATCTGGCCTAGTGTGAGCATTTTCTAGTGCCCAGTGGCAGGTGTGCGAGGGCCAGCCCTGTCAGGGCCCTCTCCTAGCACCTGCGGGGATGGGCAGGGGCTGGTGCGTGGGGAGAGAGGCTGCAGCGGTGGCTCCATCCCCTGCATGTCACTCAGCAGTGGTGCCTTGCTTCCATGGCAGTCCAGGTTTCCTCTACAGGCATTCCTAGTTGCATATTTCCTCCCTCCCATCCCCATCGGCTGTCTCCTTGCAGCCAACAATAGTACTCCTTCTGGGTTTGTACTCCAGTCCCCACGCTCCAGCTCCCACCACCGTGCGCACCGGTGGACACACGTCCCAGTGTGGGGCATGCAGTGCTGTTGCATGGACTGTCTGTGTAGGTCTCACTTTGTGCTCTCTGCCACAGACTGGCCGTTCCACCCTCCTCTGTCAGCCTCAGGTGCTTCCCTTCTGTCCCAACCAATTTCTCTGTCGGTGAGGGGGCTTCCCCAGATGTGGGAACCTCTCTTCTGCTTCAGCTCCCCAACTGGGGAGCAGGTTCCATCCCATTTCCTCTCCTCTTCTTTCTCCCTTTCTTTCATCTTGCCTGGTTATGCAGGCATCTTTATTGTCCTTTCTGGTGTCCAAGGTCTTCTACTAGTGTTCAGCCCGTGTTCTCTGAGAATTGTTTCATCTGTAGATGTATTCTTTTTTTTTTTTCACGGTACGCGGGCCTCTCACTGTTGTGGCCTCTCCTGCTGTGGAGCACAGGCTCCGGACGCGCAGGCTCAGCAGCCATGGCTCATGGGCCCAGCTGCTCTGCGGCATGTGGGATCTTCCCGGACCGGGGCACGAACCCACGTCCCGTGCATCAGCAGGTGGACCCTCAACCACTGCGCCACCAGGGAAGCCCTGTAGATGTATTCTTGATGCATTTGTGGAGAGAGATGAACTCCATGTCCTCCTACTCCTCCACCATCTTGAAAAGCCCCCTCTTCTCATGACTTTTAATTTGACTTAGGGTTTCTTTTTCCCTGGAAAAAATGAAACAAAATATGTTGGTTATATCATAAATAATATGGCTGGTAAGTTGATGCCAACCAATATTATATACAGTTATGTTTGACTCTGTACAGATTGCTAAACTTTTTCATACCTCAGTTTCTTTTGTGATGAAAGTGGTAACAAAAATATGTGCTCTACCTTTCTTGATGGGAGATGCTACAAACTTTTGTAAATGAAAAATATTCCAATTGATGAAATGTGCTCTGTTATGTGAGCCTCCCTGTTATATGAGAGGCTGTTTTATTATCAAATAAAAATTAATATTAAACTAAAAGTTTGAAATTTAAAAATTCATGTTAAGAGCTTGGAACATTACCTGGTGCAAAGTAAGTGCTCAATGAGAGTTAGCTATTATTGTTACTGTTATTTTTGCTATTATTAGTTACAATTAAAATAAATCTAGAGTGGCTGCACTGTAACAGGATGGGCCTTTGGCCAGGCCCAGTATAAAAGTCCATTTTGTGGTAATATTGCAAATATCTAAAAGCCCCGATATTTTTATTTTTTCAAACATGAATTTTCACAGCTTTATAATTGCCCAAAGAGTGTATGAAAAAAATTCCAAACAAAATGAAAATTAGCTTTTCCTTGGTGCTTTATGTATATCAAGGACAATATTTTTTATCCTGTGTGGGTTTTTTTTTTTTTTTTTTTTGCGGTACACGGGCCTCCCACTGCTGCGGCCTCTCCCGTCACGGAGCACAGGCTCCAGACACGCAGGCTCAACGGCCATGGCTCACGGGCCCAGCTGCTCCGCGGCATGTGGGATCTTCCCGGACCGGGGCACGAACCCGTGTCCCCTGCATCGGCAGGCGGACTCTCAACCACTGCGCCACCAGGGAGGCCCCCTGTGTGGGTTTTTATCATGAATAGTTTTAGCTGACTGCAGAGTGTTGTGCTCTGTGTTTTAGCTTATATGGTGCACGGTACGATCTCTCACACACTGTGAGGGATATAAAAAAAGAGAACCTTTTAACTGTCATTCAGAATTCGTAATAAGAAGAGCACAAACACAGACATACATAATGTAAGGCAGAATGTCATAGGTTTTGTAAGAGATTTGAAGAGCTACAAGAATGCTGAGGGAAAAGCTGAAATCTGTTTGAAGAGATTTGGCACTACCTCCAAATATACTTTAAATGGTTCACCATCAATTGGAATAAAATATTCCTAATGTTGCTCAATAAATTCTTTTTCCATATTGTTTTACCTTTACACATTTTGGTAAAGGAAGCATTAGAATGTGACACAGTTGTGAAATGGGTGTTTGTTATATCATAGCTAATATAGTTAGAAAAAAGTTAATCTTGGTATCATTTTAGGATTTAAGGGAGAACGTGGGGAGCGAGGAACAAATGGAGTTCCAGGATACCCAGGAAAACCTGGAGTACCAGGTAGTGTATAAAGTATATCTACTGTGTGTAGTCACATGTGCAGTATGGCCCTTAATTTTCTTCCTGTTTGTATTTAAAGTTATCAGGGAGGTAAGATGGAAATATCAATTAGTAATAATCTTCTAATAATTTAGTGTACTGATTGGATGGAGTGTTATCAGCACTGGTGTAGGAATCTGGAAATGGTAAAAGTATCTGAACTCTGCACCTCTTTCTCGCTGTCCTTGGGAAAAAGATCTCTAAATCTTCCTGGGTTGCAGATTTTTTGCCTGTAAGATTTTGGGTTTGGATGGACAATATGGAGATTTAGGAGAATAGCTCGGTTGGGCCAAAATGCAAAGTATAATGGAACACAACGGGCAACTATAGTTCTAATATTCATTATCTTAAAAGTCAAACAAACAAACAGACAAACTAGATATATAAGATCTAAATATAAGCTGTTGCTTCTCAGTAGCATTAACTCTTTCCTTTATGAGGGAGTCTCTTGATTTGAATGGCTCAGTGTAAGAGTCTGCTCTGCATGGCCATTGCTCAGGCAAGAAGCAGGTTTCCAGCTCCAGTTAAGAGGTTTTGTTTCATTTTGTGAGCTCTCTGATAATAGCATACTGGTCATACCATATGTGAGCCTTAACCATTATTTTAATTTTTCCATTTCAGGTGGACTTGGTCCTAAGGGGGATAGAGGAAATATTGGCCTGGCAGGAGTGAAAGGACAAAAAGGCTCGAAGGGGGACACGTGTGCCAATGGTACCAAAGGAGATAAAGGAGACCGAGGGGCTGTGGGTGCACCAGGCTTGAATGGAGAGCCTGGGGCCAAGGGAGACAAGGGGGAGATGGGGGATAAGGGCTACTGTGGAGATTCTGGGGAGAGGGGGGGAAAAGGAGAAAAAGGCGAGGAGGGCATGAAAGGAGAAAAAGGTAGCAAAGGAGATATTGGAATGGAAGGGAAAAGTGGTTCAGACGGGCTGCCTGGGCCCCAAGGTGATCCAGGAGTTAAAGGAGAAAAGGGAGAGTTGGGTCCTCCTGGTCTTGTGGGACCTGCAGGGCCAAAGGGTGAACTTGGGAGCAAAGGGGTCCGAGGGTCTATTGGGAAGAAGGGCTCTCGGGGCCTCAAGGGCTCCAAGGGGGAGATGGCCAGAGTCCCACAGTCAGCTTTCAGTGCTGCTTTATCCAAGCCTTTCCCCCCTCCAAATGCCCCTATCAAGTTTGACAAGGTTCTCTATAACGACCAAGGGAACTACAGCCCTGTCACTGGGAAATTTAACTGTAGTATTCCTGGGGCATATGTTTTTTCCTACCACGTCACCGTGAGGGGCCGACCTGCTCAGATCAGCCTGGTGGCCTGGAATAGGAAGCAGTTCAAGTCCAGAGAAACGCTCTATGGTCATGAAATAGACCAGGCCTCTCTCCTCATCATCTTGAAATTAAAAGCAGGGGACCAAGTCTGGCTGGAAGTTTCAAAAGATTGGAATGGGGTGTATGTCAGTGCTGAGGATGATAGCATTTTTACTGGGTTCCTTTTGTACCCAGAGGAAAACCCTGGCATTTCACCATAAACTTGTATCTTCAACACTGTAGTTTGGGTTTAGTGGAATAAGTGAGGTAACATTGGGTAGTGCTATTGAAAAAAGTAAGCTTCTTTTTTTTTTCATGATTATAAAAATAATACAGAAAAATTAAGAAAAAATTATATCACCTAGAGTCAATAATCCTATTTTAGAACATCACCTTTAAAAAATATTTATATGTATTTGAGAGCATGTGTCTATTAATTTTGTAGCTAGCCTTTTTCATTTAGCATTTAATGGCATTTCTCAAGCCCTTCAAATAATATTTGTATACAAAAATATGAATGAAATTTGTAATAAATACATATATTCTAACTAAATATTTTCTGTCTCATAAAAACGTGTGTAACTCTTTTCAGTGTGAATGTGAGGCTAACAGCTGACATATGATGGGTAGGTATTTCTCAAAAGTTTCTAATTCTGTTGGGAGGATTGCCTTCCCACAAAATAGGACGATTCCCACGTTAGTTTAATTCAGGGAGAGTACACAGAAAGAATAGTAAAGACTAGCTAAAGTATTTTTAAGATCAATCAGTGTGTAAGGGTTTGCTCATAAAAAACCTGTATTATATGGACTTGTGTGTTGGGTAAAAGGTAAAAAGAAAGTTGATATAGATATTGCTTCATCATAGCAAAGATCCAGCGGTTCATCTAATTATTGTGCTTAGAAGAACTGAATGTCCCCCAAAGATTTCAGAGTAAAATTAAATCATTATTGATCTAAAGTTTCAGCCCTTTCTTCATGGAAGAACATGAAGGTAATGTTAATTCAATTTGGATAAATTCTTTGGCTTCATTATCATCATCTCTAAAATAATTAATTCTAGTTATTCAGTGATAACATTGCTGTAACAGGTGGGTATTTGGGAATTCACTTGCAATGTGAATATTTAAAGCTGTGAATATATAATAACTCAACAGCCTCATTTACTAAGAAGTGAATTTGTTGACTCTTGAATTTGGTTTAATGAAGCATATAGTTATGCAGATTTGCAAATCTTGGTGAGTCAAATCAGGGCGTGGGTGATGGGAAACATTTTGGCCTTGCTCTGCCAGATAAACAAGCTCTGAAAAACATAATTTATTTTTGATCTTCATATATATGTATATATATATTAGAATAGTGCTTCTCAAACTGTGTTCAGAGGAAAACCATTACTGGAAGTTGTTATTATGAGCTACTGCAAAGAGTGGGTTCTGTGTCAAACAAATGTTGGAAATGCTGTATTCTATCTCCCTTTTAAAGATTCATAGAGCATGTTTAGTGTAGTCCCTCATATTCCTACAGAAAAGAAATTTGTTTAATTTTGCTTTGTCCATTTATTTTGAGTATAGAACTCATCAAGCAGCATCCCATGGAACAGCGTTCTGTAAGATGCCAATTTTGGAAATGTTGCATTAGTGTCTCATCCAAAGATTACCCAGCAGGCTGGGATAAAGTTTACTCTTGACATTTAGCCCTTGCTTCAGCAATTCTTCTCTATTTAGATTGCAATATTGCTTTAATTGTGGCTTTGCTTGTATTTGTCACAGGGAGAATAAGAATTCACAAATGATTAAGGCAGCGATATTTGCACTTAGACTTTTCTTTTCCAGTTTGAGGACGGGATAGTGAAGAGATTCCAGGAACTTAGAGTTTTGTCTCTCTGTATTGTCTTATAGATATATTTCTTTCTTTATGCCTTCTCCATCTTTGGGTCATAGGGATTTGGGAGGCTGAGACCAACTAACCTAGGAAGATGGAAGATAAACCATATCAAAGGATGTGATGTAAAAGGCAGCTGGGCAGAGGGCCAGTAAGAGAGGAAAAATTCACATGGAGGATATATGATATCCAGCGGTGTCTTACATGTGTGTTTGTGGTAAACATTTTGTAGGAAGTCTGAAGTTAAGAGTTTAGGGTTAGGATCCAGGGTTGGTGGTTAGTTATGAATTTTCCTCAGGGCATCCCAACTAAGGAAGTTCTTAGCCTTTGGGATGGCTTTGGGAGGTGACTTCTGGGTTCTGTATGCCACTCTCTGCTACAAGGGTGAAGTGGCACAACAATGTCCCTTCTTTCAACTATACCATGTCTTCCATCTCGTTGAAAGCCCAAAAACAAAGAGTGGATCTCTTGCATCCTAAGGATTTGAATGTAACCCATATCCTGCTCCTACCCTAATGACTGTCACATATCCTGACCTCTCCCCTGAATGCCTGCCTAGAGTATTAAACTGCTGAGAGGACTTCCCTGGTGGTGCAGTGGTTAAGAATCCACCTGCCAAAACAGGGGACACGGGTTCGATCCCTGGTCCGGGAAGATCCCACATGCCATGGAACAACTAAACTCGTGTGCCACAACTACTGAGCCTGCGCTCTAGAGCCCGTGAACCACAACTACTCAGCCTGCGTGCCACAACTACTGAAGCCCGTGCACCTAGAGCCCATGCTCTGCAACAAGAGAAGCTACTGCAAGAGAAGTCCACGCACTGCAACGAAGAGTAGCCCCCACTTGCCGCAACTAGAGAAAGCCTGTGCACAGCAGTGAAGACCCAATGCAGCCAAAAGTAAGTAAGTAAGTAAGTAAATAAAT
Organism: Phocoena sinus; assembly: GCF_008692025.1. NCBI lineage: Eukaryota > Metazoa > Chordata > Mammalia > Artiodactyla > Phocoenidae > Phocoena > Phocoena sinus. The sequence continues at coordinate 41,075,038 of NC_045766.1, forward strand.
AAATGTATTTAAAAAAAAAAAACTGCTGAGAGTTAAAATACATCTCAGGCTTAACATGACAAAACAAGCTTCTGAAAGTCTCCCCAAGCTGCTCTTCCTACATCCTGCCCTAGCTCACATAATGGCAGCTTTTTATGGAGATGCTCAGGCTAAAAACCTTGTGTCATTTGATTCTTCCCTTTCACACTTAAATCCAGTCTGTCAGGAATCCTTCTGGTGCTTCTTTCAGAAAGTATTCAGAATTTGATGACTTCTCACATCTCCGTTGCCATCACCCTGATGAGACCATCATCATTTATTGCCAGGATTTTTTTATTGCAGTAACCTGCAAAATGGATTTCCCTAAAATACAAGGGGCCAAAATACAAATGGGACCCAACATAATAAATATCTAAATATTTGAACTTTATGAGTCAATCTAACAAAGTTATTTAAAATATGTTCTACCCTCCTACTTTAACGTATACTCTTATGATGAAAAAGTAAGAAACAATTAATGATTTTTATATGACCAACAGTAAGCAAAACATAACAGATGACTGAATTACTATTGTGTGTGTCTGGGTGTTCTCTTAATGGGTAGGTGATATTTGGATGAGTATAGAAAGAGTTTAAGTTATGAATTACTATATGTCTATCCTGTAGATGTTATTTTTAAAACTTAATTTCAGTAAAATATATGCCACATAACCAAGATTTCCATGTAGTTGATGTTCTATTGATAGTTTTATCAAATTAGACCACTCTTGTTGAGTCTTTGTATTTTAAAAATTAATTAAACATATTAATTTCAATTCAGTTTGGAGAAACTTTGCTCATCTGAACTAGCAATAAGAACCACAACATCTACACATCATGTTCAAGTATTGTAATTGGGGTTGCAGATGATACATTACCACTATTGTAAACAATATTTCAAAATATTTAAATTTCATCCTATAAACTATGATCACTTATATTGCCATTTTCGTCATCTCTTGAAACAATATTCTAGAATTTAGCTCCAGCATGAATTTTGTTTGGACCTGCATAAATACAAATTTAGAGAGATATGAATTGTTTAATATTTCTAGTCATTAAGTATGCAACCATTGCAAACCCTGGGCCATTCGTGAATATCTCAAGAATGCTGAATTGGAACACAAAGAGAAGCACAACTGAGACATAATATGTTGTTATCTATGGCACTTATGCTCTCCAAGAGGAAGTTAGTAAGTGAAGTCGTACTTCTCTTAATTAGGCACATCCATTTCTCAAATCCTCCCCACATTCCTAAGCAGTGTCCAGCTTCCATGTTTGCAGCCTTGATGGCATTTGGAGGCAGTCACCTTTTGTTTGATGCACACATGGCAAGAGGTGTGGAGAAGAGTCTAAAAGGGTCTAAAATGTGGTAGTCATGGGAATACATATTTAAGACTGCAGGTTGTGCTGTGCCAGAATTGAGCCTGATTGCTAAGAAGGATGCCCTGGGTACTATCATAAATGTACATGTTTTGTGTTTGTTTTATGCAGGACCCCGTACAATATGGGGCCCAGGGCAGGGGCCCCTCTTGCTTGGGTCTAAAGGCAGTATCTCCTATTTCTGTCTCCAACTCCTTTAATCAAAGCAATCCTGTTAAAAAGGAAGTTAGATCATCTTACTCCTCTGCTCAAAGCCTCTTGAAGCTCCTGTCTCATTGGGAGTAGAAGCTGATTCCTTACTATGACCGGAAAGGCCCCTGTGTGATCGGGTCCCTGCTTTCCCTCTGACTCTGCCATCTCCTCCACGCTCACTCTGGGCATTGCCCTCAATGCTATTTCTCCAATTCACTCACATATTTCCACTTAGGGCTAGGGCTTTGCACGTGCCATTCTACCTAAATGGCTCTTATCCCAGGTAACTGCATGACTGGCCCCTTCCTCTCTCTAGAGCCTTTATTCAAATATCACCTTTTCAGTAAGGTCTTTGACTACTTGATTTTAAATTTTAAATTGCATTCCCATGTCCTATTTCTCATCCTCTCATCCTTGCTTTTTTCTCCACAGCACTCACCACATCTAATATATATTTCCCTTACTGATCTTTATTTTCTGTCTTCCCACTAGGAAGTAAGTTCCAGGACTCCAAGGATTTTTATCTGTTTATTGCCCTTTCCCCAGCACCAGCACATTAATTCAGTGAATGAAGATTGATGGGGTCCAAGCTGCTGTGGTGGTTGTAAATCTCTCTACAAGGTGATGCTCACAGGTTATCTTGCTTTTGGTTTCCATCTTAATGTAAAACAACGACAAACTACTAGTCTAGTTGCAAAGCAACTAAAACTGTGACTTCTTAGATTTCATAATTAAGAAACTGGCTTCATGAAATGCCATGTTTTATGTTTCATTGTGTTTCAAAGAGCTACAGAATTTTTTTTTCCTGTGGGGACAGGGGACTACTGGGCGGTTCCACAGGGTTGCAATGAGGAGCTTACAAGTATGGAAGGGGAACGTGTCTCCTGTTGCTGGCGATGATGCTCCTTTTGAGTGGGTGTCTAAACCATTTTTATCTCTTAACCCAGCCCCAAATGGGTCATCCTGAGTCCTGGGAATTACTATATTCTATATCTGTGAAGCCACTTACAAAATGATTTTAAAATGAGGCAAGAAGACGGTAAGACTTTAAGATATAACGATGCTGTAAAACTTGGAAGAAGGACTTAGGGAGAAGGAAAAATTGAGAGCAATGCTGTTACCAGTGACAAAGATGGGGGTGGGGCAGGCAGGAGAGAGAGAATTATGGAGTCATAGAAACTGCTATTTCCTAGGTCCCAACAACGTGCCAGGCACCGAGCTTTATGTGTCTAAAGTGCCTTAAGTGATAGATCACGTGGGGAGAATGAGGCATGGGGTTATTAGGCAATGTGTCAAAGGACACCCTTCTGGTAGGTGGGGGAGCCAGGAACCCACACTCTTTTTAAAAAATTTTATTGAAGTAGAGTTGATTTACAACGTTGTGTTAATTTCTGCTATACAGCAAAGTGATTCACTTACACATATACATATTCTTTTCCATTAGGGTTTATCACAGGGTACTGAATATAGTTCCCAGTGCTGTACAGTAGGACCTTGTTGTTTATCCACCCTATATATAACAGTTTGCATCGGCTAATGCCAAACTCCCACTCCTTCCCTCCCCCACTCCCTCCCCCTTGGCAACCACAAATCTGTTCTCTAAGTCTGTGTGTCTGTTTTTGTTTTGTAGATATCATGAACCCGCCCTCTTAACCAATGGAGCAAAGCAGTGTTTACTAAAAAGCTTAACTGGTAAGACCTGGTATTGATATAATGGGAAAAAGAATGGTAGTAGCTCAGTTTCTCAAGGCTATCACCCCAAGTGGGAAAGGGAATGAGAAGGGGATAAAAATCCACTGATATTTCAGCAGGGGATACAAGAATGGGTTTCATGCAAAACTGCAGTTGGAACTGATGGGGTTTACTGATAATGGAGTGTGTAGTTGGGCGCTCTGATCAGCCTAGTGAATAATCCATGTGAGTTTGGTGGGAAAATTTAGTAGGAGTGCTTGATTGTTCTAGGAACTAGAATTAAAGCATATTTATTGTTGCTTGAAGTATAAGAATTACCTTGTGTCTAATAGAGATGACATGAGAGATTTGCATGTTCAGGGTTCCTTGCCTCTAAGGTAGGAAATGCATGGAAGGCATCTCTCTTGTCCTGAGCTTGTGGAGGACGCTGAGGAGACAGAAGCTTCCTTCTTCTACTCTCTGTGTAGTCATTCATTGCCTTAGGGTTACTGTGTGCCAGGCACTGTTCTTGGTACTGAGGATAAATCAGTGAGCACAACAGGGGAAAACATCCTCTGTCTTCATAGTGCTTATGAAGAGAAAGAATTAAAAATATATAAGCCATCAACTATATATTATGTCAGAAGATGATAAATGGTATGGAGAGAAATACGGCAGGAAGAAGGATTGGGAGTATCAGAGTAGGGTTGGGGGGTGGTGAGAGAGATTTAAAATAGTGTTCAGAAAACACTTCACTGAGATGTAATATTTGAGCTAAGATATGAAGAAGCCAAAAGAGCGAATCATGTGGACATGAGAGCAAGCAGAGGGAACACAAGGACAAAAATCCCTCAGGTAGGGGCTTGCTTGGCAAGAAGACCAGTGAGACTGCAGGAAGCGGGGGGTGAGGTCAGAGAGGCAATGGGGTCACAGATTGTGTAGGACTTTGGTTTGGTACATGTGGAGTTGCGCCACCCAGACCTCACCTCCTTCAAGGAAAGTCTGGATGCCCTCCTGAGGGACTGTGCTCCTTCAAGGTCTGCCTTGGCTGCAGAGCTGCCTCTTTTGAGGCTGCCCTTCGTGGGGCAGCCCCAGACCGATAACGAGCAAGGTGGGTGGAAAAAGGCCCAGCTGCTCAGCCCTTGGTGGTTACCTGGATGACCCATATGTGCTCCAGACTCTCTGCTTCCTGACTGAGGCTTTGCTGGGCCTTCCTTACAGTTGGGCTCTTCCCTGCTCAGTTCTGCCTCCTTTCCCTTCCCTTCACAGGGGTTGATAAACATCTTGTGCCTCAGATTCTCTCTGAACATTTGCTTCTGGAGACCCAACTGGTGACCATGAGATGGAAAATGTGAGAGACAGTGGTAGAGGTACAATTTTGTGGACCATTTGTTCACTGTGCACTCACACATGTGCACACCGCCCCCCCCCGCCCACATACCCACACCCACACCTACACATACGCCTCTCCTTTGTTCTGAGCCAGGGCTGAAAGAATTGATTAGGTAATTAAGTAATGTTGTCAGAACACTATTGGAAGCTTTGGGCCTGGCCTTTAGGTCCAAAGACCTCCTATTGTCTGACTGTAGTGATTGATTAAGTGCATGGACTCAGGAATGGGATGCACTAGGTTAGAGTTTCATTTACTAGCCATGTGACCTTGGGCAAGATGCTTAGTCTATCTGTGCCTCCATTTCCTCATCCATAAAATGAGATTTTGGTGTTATAAATGAGTTTATATTTGCAAAATTCTTAGAACTGTGTCTGACACATAGTGAATGCTAGACAGATGTTTGTCAGATGAGAAAGCCAGTTCTATTCAAGTCAAATGTGAGAGGGTGCATTTTGCATATGGTTCAGATTCCTTTTTGGGGTCAGGTATGTTTCAGTTTTTCAGCTGAGTGGAGGGGGAAGAGGACTGATTTGGGTCCAGGGTAGTAACAGAGGTGAGAGCGTTGGTGGAATTGGAGCTATACTATTTTTTTTTTTTTCTTTCTTGCGTTACGTGGGCCTCTCACCGTCGCGGCCTCTCCCGTTGCGGAGCACAGGCTCCGGACGCGCAGGCCCAGCGGCCATGGTTCACGGGCGCAGCCGCTCCGCGGTATGTGGGATCTTCCCAGACCAGGGCACGAACCCGCGTCCCCTGCATCGGCAGGCGGACTCTCAACCACTGCGCCACCAGGGAAGTCCTGGAGCTATACATTTAATCAAGGCCTTTCCATAGAATATGTGAGTTATTAAAACAAATACAAAAAATATGTTCTATAAAGGATATATAAAAATAAAGTGTTACTCCTTTAAAATGAGACTGAGGTTCACCCTCTCCTCAAAATTACTGTTGATAGAGTTAGTATATCAAAGTGCATGAATCCACCTTCATACTGAGGCACCGAGGACCACTGTCCTGGATTGCCATTGCTGACCATAAGCTTCCTATATACCTGAACAAGGCATTGAAGGAAGGCCCAACTAAAGGTGGATGTTTTGCTGATCTGAAAGGTAATGACAGTGACAAATGAGACCTCCCAGTGGACCATAGCGAGGGTTAGCAGCAGGAAATTGCATCGGCTCGGTGATTAAGGCAACACCAGCAGTCAGAAGACGGCAGGGCAGGTGGCCTTGGTCTTGCTGCTGCTTCATGTGATCTGTCACACGGGGCGATGAGTCTGAGATGTGTCTGCCAGGCCCACAAACATGATCTTCCCCTGCTTCCCTTTTTCCCTGAGGATAAATGAGCAAGAAGAAATTTGGAACATCCAGATTATTCAATGTCAGAGCCAAAGCAGCACACCCACTCTCCTTGGATGTTGAATGCAAGTTAAAATTGCCTCTGACAAAAGATTTTGTGAAGGTCTTACTCATTCATTTTAATTCAGGAAAAATTAATAAGCACCTACTATGTGCCAGGCACTGGGCTTGATGCCAGGGATACAAAGAAGAATGAGATAATTTCTTGTCTTCAAGGAAGTCACAGTCGAATGGAAGAGGTGACTAAGTAAAGACAAGGGTTGTTCCATCCTTTTGTCTCAGGGATGACCAAGAACCTAAATGCCATAGCTATTCTAAGAGAACTGGAGAAAACACTTAATCCAGCAAGTTGGTTGATTGATGTTCTTATTTAACTACTCCATGGAGTACTAGATAAGCAATTTATTTCAAAAAGTTCAGTCTTAGTAGGAAAAAAATGTTAAACAAAAACCCAAGAATGACATTTTCACATTTGGGTATTACAATCTGGGACCCTAAGTCTTGTTTCTAAGATCCTGGACTGACAAGCAGGAGAGGGCTAAAGACTCTGTGGGGAAATCAGAAGTTGACCTGGCAAAGTCCAGAACCAAAGGAGGCAGAAGCTTTCACCCAGGCCTGGAAAGGATCTCTATATTCACCTTACCAACTCCTCATGAGGGAAGAGAGTCCAAAGCCTGGATTCTGCAACTCAAGATGTGTGACCCAAGGACCCAAATATTGCAGCATTCATATTGCAGCCAAAGGCTTCTGATTTGAAAAAGAAAAAAAAATTATTGGTATATTATATACCTTCAGAAAAGTGCAGCTGTGTTGAACGTATAGCTTGGTGGCTTTAAACAGATGGTGATACCCATGAAATCACCAGCATGTCATGATATGGAAAATTTCCAGTACTTGGAAGGCTTCCTTGTGCCCACTTCCAGTCAAATCACCCCATCCCACAAACATGACCATGACTCTAATGTCTATTACCATAGATTCATTTTGCATGTTATTGAACTTCATATAAATGGAATCATGCAGTTTAGAGTTTTTCATATCTGTCTTCTTTCCTCAACATCTGTCTGGAATATCATCTATGGTGTTGTGTGTATCAGTAGTACTTAAAATGTTGAACATCTTTTCGTATACTGATTCACCACTTGAATATCCTCTTTTGTGAAGTGCCTGTTCAACTTTTTGGCCAAATTTTAGTGGGTTGTCTTTTTCGTTTTGATTTAGAGGAGTTCTTTAGACTGTCTGCATGCAAGTCTCTGGAGTTTTAATCTACTTCTCTTTTTCTACAAGTGGGTCAGTTTGTTTCCTGAGCCCCCTCCTGCTTTTCATTCATTCCTCTTAGATTTCCAGAACTCTCAAATGTAAGCTCCCCTAGTGGTTCTCTACTTTTGTGGGACTAAAATTGCTCCCAAAAGTGAATTCATGCTTAGATATAAGTGAATTAATGCTTAGATATTAATGAAAATTCTTTGTTACTTTAACCCCTAGATATTTATCTTTTGAAAGGAAATGAAACAAATCAACAGAATACTGATGGTGGAATTTCAGAAACTGGGAAGCTGATGGAGAATTTTTTGAGGGAAATTGCGGGGCAAGAATGACCAACAAGAGGTATTTTTTATATCTCTGAAATCCAACATTGCTGTCATTTCTTAAACTTTTCTTTGAATGTGGGCCAATTAAATGTTGGACAAAGGAAAAAGACACTTATTCATCAACAAATGATTGCTTCATTAAAAAAAGAGAAAGGATTAAGGAATATAGGGCTAAACCTGGATCACTGGTTTCAGGACTATTTTCAAAGATTGGGCATCAGTGGTTAACACCAACCTGGGAACCTTATGGTGTGATGTTCCAGGGAGGCTTGTTGTCCTAGAAACCAGGCTTCATGTTGCAATAATGACTTGTTAGGAGATAATAAAACATGCTTATTAAGTTAATGAGCCGTGTTACATTGGGAAGTGGAGTCTAACACCTTATAGACAAGAAAATGATTTAAGATAATTTGAAAGTGAAAGCAAAACTCAGAAAAAAATAAGAAATATCATTGAAGGCAATTTTAGTGATGACAAAGAGGGCCAAAAATAGTGAAAAAAATTAAAATAGAGGTGTGTGTGTGTGCCTAGCCAGACCCAAAGCAGTCTCTGGTCATCCTCAAGCTGAGAGTTTGCTAGAAAAGAAAACAGGGTTTGGAGATGACCAACCTAAGCAAACTGTATTATTTAATCTCTCACTATAAAACCAGTTCTCAGTTATGTGTGCTAAAAAAAACCCCCCACAGGCACAGATTTGAGAATCTTAGTCTGTTTCTGCCATAAATATTTCACTCCTCAAATATTTATTGGTCATTAACAGTTGGGTACTGTGATAGATAGTTATCATACAGTTTTGTCAATTCCTTAATTAAAGTATTTATTAACTATAATAGGAGACCAGAAGAGAGGTTCAAAGCAGTCTGTGAGGATTAGGGGAGCTTTTGCATTAATTTTAATTTATTTCCCCATTCAAGAAGTATTCATTGAGCATCTACCTCATACCAGCATCAAGATAGATGCTGAAGATACAGCTTTGAATAAGAAAGATGAGCCTTTGTTTTCATGGAGCTGGCACTTTAGTGGGAAAGACAGAGGAGATGACTTTAAACCATGTCTTGAAGTATTTTTTTGGTGAAAAGGGAGGAAAGCCATTCCTGTAAGGGGCTCCTGTAGATAGAATTACAGTTTGGAAAGAGATTGGTGAATTTGCAGAACTGCAAACAGGGGGGTGTGGGCTGACGTCATGTGGAATGCATGCGATGAGAATCCAGTGAAGTAGTTGCTTCTAGTAATGTTGCAGTTAAATCTACCAGGGGCTGGGATAGCTAGCTGCATCTAGCTGTCTCTCTGTTTATCATCCTATCTATGTAAGGCCTACTCTATGGATGGCACTAATAAACACTGGGGGAATTCATACAGCAATGAATATGACAGGGTCCCTATCTTATCCTTAAAAGTTCTTAGAATGTAGGAATGTCATATCCCAATGACATGAAGGTGAGAGTAGCTGAGAGGTAGATGAAAATGGAAGGAGCTAGATTCAGGGTTTGACCTGTCTCCATTCTATCCTAATCAAGATAGAATTTTAAACTCTTTCATAGGGATTTCCCATCCTTTACCCTCAAGTGTTCAAAGACTTGTATAGCAGTTTTGGGCTATTTGTCTCTACTGAGAGGTGTCAGAGCAGACAAAAAATAAGCCTATTAAAGTGAGAAGAAGAAAATGGCCCTTTGGTTTTCTAGTTGACTATGTTCTGGTCAAATAACTTTTAAGTATCTGATTCAAAGGGGTTAATTTAGGGTTACATTTATTATATATCCTCTTAAATGCCCTTCAGAAGCATTGGGTATATATTAGTGAGCTTTTCCTGCAGTAACAAACAACCGCCAAATTTCAATGGTTTATAATATTTATTTCTCACTCATGTGTTTACAGGTTGGTTGTAGCTTTGCTCAGCTCTGCTTGGCTGCTCTGGGCTGGGCTCTAGGCTGTGGACTGGGTTCAAGTCTGTTTCATATATTCTTTCATTCTGGGGCCCTAAGTGAAATGAGCAGCCATTATGTAGGGAAAGTTTTCTTCATGGTGGAGGGCTGGAGCTCAATGAGTGATAGAAACTTGTACTAAAAGTTTCTGCTTGGACATAAGTCATATTCACTCAAATTCCATTTGCAAAGAAAGTCTTCTGAGCAAACCCATAACTGGGCTGAGAAGTATACTCTTCCCACAGAGCAAGGGTGGGAGTAGGTAGCGTGAATGTTTGCTGATAAATACAAGCTACCACGATGTAAGTATATATGTATTGTACTTTTTAAAATAAAATAACTTCTACAGATAAACTGAAATCGCTTTCAGAAGTGTTGTGATCAGAAGTTATTAGAAAATACTACAGTGCAAAGGAAATGTTCTAAAATTTTCTTTCATGCTATATTAGATGAGTTGATATTAGAAGGATATGCATTGTCATGATCTGAAATACTTGACTTGGGGTAAGATTGCCATGGGGGAAAAATTAAAATTTAGACTGTAATAATTTGGAGGTATCCATGTGTGAGAAATATCTGAGCAGTTATTCATTAATTTAGAACTGATGTAATAGTACTAATCATCCAGCCAGGATTAGAGTGATCCATAGGTCTTTAAACATAGGAACACATTTTTTTAGGGGGGAGGTTGGGATGGACTGAGGGATATGGTGAATATTTTACAGTGTAGACTAAGCTACATATAACTGCAATGTTACTGATACAGTCTTTATGTTTTGTTTGCCTTACAACTGATTTCCCCTGCAAAACCAGGTGGTATATTGTATGATTTCTGTTTTAACGAGTGACAGAAGTCGTCATTTTCCTGGTGTGTGGCAAAAGCATAAGTTAGTCCTTGTAATGGGACTGTAAATATGGCTCTGGCTGAGGTATGAACTTATGAGTTAAACTTGGTTATAGAATTAGGGATTAAAACTTAGAACAGCTTAACGGCAGTGTGTGCTGTGTGGATATTTAAGTAATTGCAGGGCATTACATAGCATGATGAAAACACTGCATTTTCATTCCTTCTTGTACTTTTATGCTTTATGCTGACATTAGGTGTTGTTCTTAATGTGCAATGATGATGATTTTAGATTATTATTCACAAGTCTGCAGCTTCACTGAACGCTGCTTACAACTAAGCCACTGAGCAATTTTAATTGACTTAGAGATTACAATGACCCTCTCTAATTAAGATGTATCACTGTGTACCACACTTAGAGAGACCTGCAATTCAGCACAAGGCAGCCCATCCTGTCAGGGGCATCAAATTAGTTCTGTTTTCAAATACAGATGATGTACAACATTCCTGTAGAAAACTAAGAATTTACTGAGAGGATAAAGTAAAAAGCAGTAGAGAAGTTTGTTCTTATACCTAAAGAGAAATGAAAGCCCTCATTAATTATTATGAGGTCACTGGGATCCAACTGCTACTCTCCTTCCCTCCTCTTGTTTGTCTTTTGGCCATTGTAGTAGTTAGATTCCTTTCAGCTGCAATTAATGGGCAACCTAATTCAACCAATAAAGAAATTTATTATCTCACCTAACAGGTGGTTAACAGGTAGCATGGACCTCAGGCATGAGGAAATCAGGATGCTTGCTCTGTTTCTCTGTTCTCTTGGCCTCTTCCCTCTTCTCTACATTGTCTTTATTCTCAGGCTGGCTTCTCCCATTGTGTTAACATGCTTGCCAGCAACATCCAAGGAAGCATGCTTCCTTGGTCACGTCCAGAAGCAAATATCTCTTCTTGAATATGTCAGACACCTTAGTTATAACCCAATATCTATTCTTCCTTGTGATGGCTAATTCTATGTGTTAACTTGACAAGGCTAAGGGATGCCCAGATATCTGGTAAAATGTGTCTTCTAGAAACACACATTAGAAGAGATTAGCATTTGAATCAGTAGACTGAGCAAAGCGAATAATCCTCACACATGCAGGTGGGCATCATTCCGTCTGCTGAGGACCTCAATAGAACAAAAAGGAGGAGGGAGGGTGAATTTGCTCACTGTGTTGAGCTGAGCACCCTCAGACGTCAGTGTTCCTGGTTCTTGGGCTTTAAAACTTGGACCAGGACTTACAAAGTTGGGCCACGCCCCGCCGCCTTGGGCTTTGGGACTCCTAATGGGACTTACACCATTGACTCCCCTGGTTCTGAAGCCTTTGGACTTGGACTGAATTAAGCCATTGGCTTTCCTGTTCTCCAGCTTGTGGGACTTCGTGGCTTCCGTAATCACGTGAGTCAATTCCTATAATAACATTTCTCTTCCAATCTCTCTCTCTCCTTGTCTCTGTCCGTGTGTGTGTGTGTGTGTGTATATATATATATACACACACACATACATGATGGAATGAGGGTTTGTTGGTGGGCTTAGTCCTTGAGATGGTCTGTTATGGAAAAGGGCAGAGCAGTAAGGTAGAAGTAGCTGGGACATCTGACAGTTCTGTGGAGGAGAGCTACCTTACCAGCTTGAATTTTACATTAAAGAATAATAAACTATCGGTTTTACTTCAAGTTTTTGTGAGTTAGGTTTAAGTTTTCTGAAAAAAGTTCACTCTCCAGGTTTTGTGAATCACTTTAGATCACTCCTCATCCTTGGGGCAGAAATTGTCTCCAAGGGAACCTATGGAGTGTTTTAATTGGCTTAAATCTAGGTTGCTGAACCAATCACTGGCAAGAGGGATGGGATTACAATGATTGGTTAAGACACTAATTGCACAGAGGTGAAGAGATTGGGCTCTGAGTTCCTACTCGTGGTGTAAAAATTTTGCCTCCTTCACTGACTAGTTGTATGACTTTGGACAACTGCTTTATCTTTCTCTGTCTCAGTTTCTTCACTCAAGAGCAATGATGATAGCACCTACCATGTGGGTGACTGGAGGTTTAAATGAGAATAAGGTATTTAGCTCAGGGTCTGTTACAAAGCAGAGCTGACATCACAAAAGTCACTGCTGGTCACATGGGTCCCCAGCTTCTTTTCCAGCAGTGTCTTCATTTCGAAGAATGTGCAGGTGACACAGAAAAAGGGATTTTATTTTTTCTCATAAGTTGAGGACATCATTTTTTTAGATACCATCTCTCAGCAATGCTGATCAAGAACGTTCTTTATCCCAGGTTTTACTCATAAAGAAATTAAACACACACACACACACACACACACACACACACATGCACTTAAAGTTTTAAAGCACACAGGCAACTTTAAAAGGGATCAATTTTGATGCCATTGGCAACAATTATAAACTGGCTTAACTGTAGCATGCCACCATTTGGGCAGCATTCATCTTAGATGACATTTTAGCTGAGGTCTCTGGGTGGGCAGCTAAAATTGGAATGGCTGTGTACATAGGTATCAGGTGGCAGTGACTGGAGGGATCTCTGCTAATGAGCCAGTTGGTTTAGGTTGATATAAGGAAACAGTCTCTAAAACTTACACATGTTTTAAAATTTAATCAGATGCTCATGGTCATGGTGAGTTGTTTTATTGGAGGTTTCCAAGCAGAGGGGGGACAATCATTTATCAGCAATATAGTTGAGAGGTTCACACACAGAATGCATGGTTAGACTAGGTAACTGCTTTTATGTGAGCTGCTCTGATTATGTCTTAATTCCTAGTCATGTCAACATAAATATGACCTTCATTTAGAATTTGATCTATCAACAGGCCATTGTAACTCTTCACTTGGTGAGTTGTCAATGCCAGTCAAGAATGTGTAATTCCTCAGAAAAGCCAGCAGTTAAAACTACTCATTCAAAGACAAAGCTTAATCACCCTGAAGCTATAGTTATTGAAATAGTAATTGAAAAGGACCTTAATATGACAAAAAACAAATAAAAATTGATGAGGCCAAGTGAAAGGTAAACAGTCCTTTGGAGAGAATTTAAAAAATTTCATACATTTACCTTTACTCCCTGCAAAAACAAGGCAATTACAAGACTTTTGACTTTTTAATTATATTGTTGCCACATATTTTAACTTTAATGTTTTGAAGAGTCTTGGATGAAATTGTTTTAATTGAGGCCAACTCAATTTTTGGTTATTATTTATAATTAGGTGGAATTTTCTCTTAATGTAATTTTGCTATAAAGCCTTCAAAACAGCTAAAAGAAAAGCTAGCAGTATATGCAATGAACAGTTATTTATACAACCCTATTTTCTCATCTAATGGACTTAGCAATAAAAAATTAAGGGGAGGAAGGAAGCTAATATTCATTGGGCCATCACTCTGTGATAGGTGACTTGCACTGCACACAGTAACTTATTTAGCTTCTAAGTAACTGATGAGATAGATATTGAACATATTTTATAGACAAGACCTTTCAGAAACATTAAATATCTTGTCCAGGATAAGCCAATACACGCTGGAGCCAAGATTTTGACTTAAGAGTTGCTTGAATCTACATAAAATCCATCTCTGTTACTCTAAGGTGGAGACCTTGCCGCCTGAAACTCAAGTGTGTTCACCGACTAGCCAGGGACATAAATGAGTGACTGTGAGCGGTCGGTGGTAGGGGACGTGAGTCATGTAGAGGCTGAACTGGGGGGTGCCAATGGCACCTGAAGGCATTCACATTAAATTAAAAAATCACTTCAGCAGCTAGACACACTTATTTCCTAGACTCATCAAGCATGCATGCCAAGAGTTTGCAACCTCTGAAATGCTGTTTCATGCTATAGACTGAACAAATAATTTGAGAGACACAATCAAAATGCAGTTTTGTTTCGGTCTCCCCTGATTTCTCTAAAATTGCATTTAATGGAAGAGACTTTTCCACTGGAAACTGTAGGCAGGTTCAAAGGACTTTTGGTAAGTAAAAGACCTGCCCACAATGGATTTAAGGCATAAACATTTTCAGTTCAGAAATTAGAGTCTTCAGTCCTCCACAATAATCAAAATTTCATAATTGATCTGTCAACCATCTTCTCTTTTCCCTCAGCTGGTCCCTTGCTCTGTGAGAGAGTGTCATGGTCCTCCTTTTCTTTCTTCTTCACCGCTTCTCTCAACTCGCAGGTGAAGGGTGTAAAAGCTATAATAAAGTTCTTACCTGAAATGGTGCTGCTGTGAGCTGGCTCAGGCAGACTTGAAGTTCGTTCTCTGTGAGGTTCTTTCAAAACTCCTTCCGTGATCCCCATCTCTAGGAACTTCTCACCTGCATCTGCCTTGGAAGGAGGAGGGGGGTTGCAAATTGATGTCAGTGGATGTTTGAGCCTCCATCTGTAAGCCCTAGGATTTCTGACTTTTACCTGAGCTTTCTGTTGCTGAGTCTTTCCTCACCTACTGACCCCACACTGGTTCTTAGTGGTGCACAGCAATTCCCCTCTGTAGTAGTTGGTCATTTCTCTGCCCCTCTGGATCTCCCAGGTTAGGAGTCAGCCCCCGGTCCACTCTGCTGCAGAGTAAGGGAGACATACATCACATGTAATGGGCTCTCCGACTGTCCCACTGAAGCCCCCTGCCCCTGCTTACTAGGCTTTAGGTGAGGGTGAAGTTAGGAGAGGGGTAGTGGAGGCTGAGACTGTTGTTGGGTCCAAAAAAAAAAATCCTTCCTTCGACCCCCTTTAAAAAGAATCTTTAACCTGGTTGACTGGTCCAAGAGTCAGGGGACTAGTTTTCATAATTTTCTCTGTAAATTCTTCATTTTGCTTTATTGCATCTCAGTGCCTCAGGTGAAACATCAATTTGGTAACACTCAACTGTCCCTCTAGGTAAGGCTGATGCAGGCTGAACAGAACAAAAATAGTTTCATAGATTCATTAATCTAGTAGAACCTTGGAAAACAGGATCTAGAAGAGATTCAAGGAGGACCCTTAGGTGGGCTTTGTGGGATCTATAAACCTCCCGGAACTATGTGCAAAATTTCAATGTATGTGTGCAAATGTGTGTTTTTAGAGGGTTTATGGCCCCAAACAGGTTAGAAAGCTGTGGGAAAAAATGTGGTAGTGTTTGTGCACATAAAGTACTTTTTTGGGGGGTCGATATATCCATACAGGAGTACAGGAATAACTGGACTGCTTACTCAAGTTATGCTGTAACTGAGTGAAGTCAAGGAAGTTGTGGATGTCAGTAACTTTGGACCCTACTCCATTCTTTTCCTCAAAACTTATGACTTAATTCCCTGGTTGTCAAAGTTAAACTAGTTTTAAAATTGTTAATATCAGCCTCTTTCCCCTTGCTTTAAAAAAAAAGTAACATGGTGGCAGTGGGGAAGGGAAATTAAATCATACTTTTTACACTAAACACCATTATCTCTTACATGTGTATTTTTGGTAATATCCATTTTTTTTGGTTATTTTATTCCCAAACTGCTACTAAGGAATTTACAACCATAGAATCTTTTAATGCAGTTAAGGGCAGAAACTATTAAGGCAGCAAAAATAGAATTAGGAAAAGAAAATCCTCATCAAGTGATGGAGCAGTTAAGATGTTCTAATTAAAATTATAATTGTAAGTGGAGTGCATGAAGATAACTTAAAATTTTTTCTCATTTGTACATTTTTGGTCTATATTTTAATTCACTATACCTTATACCTAAATTTCCATATCTTATTGAATCTATGCTGACCCCTAAATAAACTATCAAGGAGTTTTAAAAATGAAACTTCAGCAATACCAGTAAGCAAGGTATTAATGAAGGCATTATTTTTATATAGATTTTTCTCTGCTGTCACTTTAAAGTGCTTTTAAAAATTCTTCTGAAACATAACTTCTTCTTTGAGACAGGAAATAAGTTGCAACACAATTCAGGAATCCTTGGTGTTACCTACACTCAGCCTCCTTTCACAGACCTTCACTATTTCTTTCAAACACTTTTTGCTCCCTCCCCACCTCGTTCTCTTCACCCTTGGTACATAATTTTGCTGCATTGCGGCTTAAGAAAGTACAGCCCTTGAGGTAGCAGCTTTATCACCTTCTACAGTTAAAAGCACATAAAACTCTTCCATCCTTTTCCACTGTTTTAGAGACAGAGGTAGCTTCTTTTCCTTCCATCTCAGCCCTCACTTGTGCTGGGCAACCTGTGTCTTCCTGTCTCTCCTCACTGACTTTACACATCAATTTTCCTGTCTCTCATCTCTTCTAATGCTCCATCTTTTCCAGTGCTTTCATTTGAGCTTATGAACATGTTTCTGTATTCTCCATCCCAAAAAGGACTTATTAGTCATCCTAATGTCTCCTTACCCACTTCTACACCATTCTTGTCATTCATTCTCTCCACTTTTTTCAATTCACATTTACTCCTTCATCCTTTGCATGCCACCGACCTACAAACTTGGCAGGTGAAAGCCATTTTAAAGGAAAGACAAAACAAACAACCAAAATAAAGACAATGTATGGCATTAGCATCCTTCCTAGCCCTTCCCATATATGTCATATAGTTTACAACTTTGTCCTCACAGAGTAATACAATCCTGTTTCTTTTTGCTGAACATAAGGCCTGGTATATTGTAGATGAGCATCAGATATTAAATAAATTTGTTTTTTGCATTATATCAGTTACCTATTGCCATATAAATACTGTGTAACGACCACAAAACCTCTTGTGACATGCAGCAGTAAATATTCCATGAGTCTATAGAGTTCAGCTGGTCTGGGGTGGGCTCAGTTGATCTCATCTGGGCTTCTTTATGTGGCAGTCATGGGCCATCTAGGGCAGCTCTGCTGATCTTGGCTGGGCTCTCTTATTTGTCTGAGAGTTGCCTGGCTGCCAGATGGCTTAGAATAGCCTCAGCTCAGACAACTGGGGAGACCTGGCACTACTCACATGTCTTGGCCTTCAGCAGGCTCGCCTGGAATGATTTTCATGAAGATGGCCGAGGTGATAGTGTGAGGACAAGTACACTGCAGAAGTACTTTTCAAGACAAGTTCTGCCATGGGTTGCTAACATCCCATTGTTCAAAGGCAAGTGCCTTGGCTGAACTCAGAATCAAGGGCAGGAGAGTCATCTTGTCTCTTTTTTGAGAGTAACTGCAAAGCCTCATGGGGAAAGGTGTGACTCTAGGAAAGGATAAAAAATCGGGGTCATTAATACAATCAATCCACCAAACACATGATCTTCAGATTGATCATCTGATTTGTATGCATCATTATTCCTAAACATCTCCCAATTAGGAAGCAATTGGTCGCTTTCCTTTCTTCACTCATATAGAAAGATCTTGAATTAGTCAGAAGCATGTTAAGCAATTCTCTTATTGAATTTATTCCTTTGTATATCATTAAGTGGCTCAAACAAACCAAGGTTTATTTCTCCTACACAGCAAATTCGGAGGTTATGTGCTGGTTGTTGGCATTGATTTGGTGGTTCACTGATTTCAGGGCCAGTGTTTCTACGATCTTTCTCTTATGTCCGGAAGATGGCTGCTACAGCTTCAACTACCACTTTCCCATTTAAAGTAGGAGGAAGGAGAAAGAAAGGTGCACCCAGTAGACTTGCTCTCACTTTCCTTGACTAGAACTGTGATATGTGGCCACACCTGGCCAGAAGATGGCACACAGGAAAGGGTTAAGGATGAGTCAGTGATTCTGCAGTGTCTGCCGCATCTAACATACAGTCCCAGGAGTGGGCTGATCAGGTCAAGGTGCCATGAATTTATTTTTACCTTCCTTACTACATATTTTTATAGTCCTTTTCAAATGGATTTTCCAGTTCACAGTGCCTTTGGCAGCACCTTTACCATGCTTTCATCACAACCTGGCCAACATGCTTTGACCACTAATGAAGTTGAACATATACAACACGCTATTCAATAATTTTTTTCTGAAATTTTTCCATTTATATTCTTTTTCTTTTTAGAAATTGTTTTCTTATACATTTAAACGTGCTCTTCAAAAATTAAAGGTATTAACTCTTGATGTGGAGGAGAAAAGCTTCCACTCTAATATTTAAACTCTAAGTCTTCTCAAAAATTATTTAATTTGACTGTAAAATAAAGGATACAAAATCTAGTACCTCTTTTCCCTCTGGTTTGGTTTAGATCCAGATTTTCTTTCCTCTACTCTTAGCTGTTGCAAACATTATCCATTGGCTGGTAGAATATGTAGAAAACATATTTGTTGAGACATTTGGGGTTATAAGTACAAACAGTTTTGGCTGGATTTATAAAGAGAAGCCCCTTTGAAAAAATATGTAGCAAGTTAATTAAAAAAACGTATCCATCTAAACTTGTTGGGTCAGAGATTTTAATTCCACTATGATTTTCTCAGGGGCAATCTCTGCGAGCTACTTAAAATGACAAGAAATAACTTTTCAGAAACATTTCTTCTTTAATTTTTGCAGAGATCGCTTTAATAATCCTATATGCTGTGATGGGCTGGGATATATAGTATAGTTTTAGATGCTAATCTTTTCCTTCCTTCTCAGCCAGACATGAAAAAGGGTCCAGATTTTCCCAGTGTTTGACCCTCCGCAGAGGGAGGAGACTAACAGACTCAGGGGTGGGGAAGATTGGTAGATGCTGCAGCTGGGAGAAAAAGGGCCAGCCACTAACTAGAGCTTGACAAGTAACTTACAGAATCCTGCCTTTAAAGGCTATTATCATTGTAGACTTGTCAGTGGCTTTTAGTTGTTATAATACATAAAAGCTTAACAATGATTTTACTTTGAGCAGTGGCAGTCATCACTGTGGAGATAAACTCTAAGCTGATAAATGCTCTGCTTAAAACCAGAGGATCTGATTCATTACCTAGTTCCAAACCCCAGTGTGACATGGTAGCATAATATTTTAGCTTTAGGGGTGGTGTTGTTGTAGTTTTATTGGTATGGTGTTTTATTTATAATCTTAGCTACCATACCCCTTCTCTCTAACTATCCATCAACTTTTATATGTACAGCTAAAGAGCATAGAAATCATCTTTCATAAAATTAAACCTAAATCCCTTAAATTTATTATATACAATCTAGCTCATGGCAGCCCTTCCATACGGTCAACTAAATATTAGTAAACGGAACACCACATAAGAAAATTAGATTCTGTTATGAGTTAGACAAGGCTAATAAAAAAAAAAAACCCTACTGGTTTCTATTTTAGATAGGTTGGGATTTAAACGAGGATTACTAAATTTTATTGTATCTTTAGAGTACTATTCTGACATTTCTAGTGATCTCCATAAACTTTCATTGCCCTATAACAGTTTATTAAGCTACTGGGTCTTCATAAATATGCAAACTACCTTACTAAGATTGTTTGCCATGATTGCCCATTAATTTGGTATTGAAAGGGCACTAACCCAGTCAATAGAAATGTCTAGTGGTGGAATGGTCTGTGGCATTCCTAATATTGAAGCTTATTTGTCTTAAAGGGGGTCATAAACTATTAAAATAATAGAATCACATTGTTTGCATAAGTAGGATTACTCTTTTGTTCATTGCGCTTGATATCTTTTGTGTAGTTACATTTCACAAACCTGTAAACAGTCCTAATAGATGTAAGTTTGCCTCCTGGTAATTTTATTTTATTACATAGGCAGTTATTGTTTGGGAAATAAATTGCTGGCAGATTAAATGGACAAAAAAATCGGTCTTAGAGTGGATCAGGAAAAATGCATGTTTATTAAAGAAACTCTAGAACGAAGAATTTATTTAGAATAAGGTCTAATTTCCTAAAGAGAGAAAGTTTATATGAATATTAAAAAAAGGTGTTTTATTAGTTTATTTAACTTTTAATTTGAAGTAATTATAGATTCATAGGAGGTTACAAAGAAATGTACGGGGAAGTCCCACGTATCCCTTCTAAACATCCAATGCCAATATCCCACACAACTACAGGATAATATCACAGCCAAGAATATGACATTGGCACAATCCATACAGATTATTCCAACCTCATCAGTTATATATGCACAATTTGTGTGTGTGTATGTATGTAGCTCTATGCAATTTTGTCACATGTGTAACTTCTGTAACCACCACCACAATAAAGATACTCAACTGTACCATCACCACAAAGCTCCTTTGTATTCCCCCCTTATAGCGTTCCTATCTCCTCCCCTTTTCCTACCCTCTGGCAACCATTAATCTGTTCTCCATTTTTATAATTATGTCATGTCATGATTGTTACAGAATGGAATCTTGCAGTATGAATCCTTTTGAGATTTACTTTATTCACTCAGCATCATTGTTTTTTGGAGGTTCATTTGGGTGGTTGCATGTAGTAGATCATTGGTTTTTGTGGCTGAGTAGTATGCCATGGCATGGATATACCAGTTTGTTGAACCATTCATCCTTTGAAAGGCATCTGGGTAGTCTGTAGTTTTTGGCTCAGATAAATGAATCTGCTATGAACATTTATGTATAAGTTCTTCTGTGAAAATAAATGTGTATTTCTCTGGATAAATGATCAATAGTACAATCACTGTATCATATAATAATTCCGTTTTCAGTTGGGAAAGGAACTGCCAAACTATTTCTCAGAGTGGCTGTGCCATTTTACATTCACCAGTAATATGTGAGTGATCGTTTCTTTGCATCCCTGCCAGCATTTGACATTTTTCATGTTAGCTATTCTGATAGGTCTGTAATGATATCTCACTGTGGTTTTAATTTGCATTTTTGCTGGCTACTAGTGTTAAACACATGAGTTTCTTTTTTTTTTTTTTAAAGACTGCTTCTCTTTAAGATTTTTAGATACTATGTTAATCAAGGATTTGCAGAGGAACAGAATCAGTAGAATATGAGAGAGAGGGAGAGAGGCATTTAGTTTACTTGAAGGAATTGGCTATGCAAGTGTGGGGCTGGCAAGTGTAAAATCTATAGGACAATCTGCAGGTTGCAGATTCAGGTAAGAACTGATGTTGTAATCTTGAGTCTGAAGGCTGGAAACTCAGGTAGAATTTCTATGTTGCAGTGTGGAGGCAGAATTTTCTCCTTTGGGACACCTCCGTTTTGCTCTTAAGGCTTTTAAATGATTGGATGAGGCCCACCCACATTACAGAGGGTAATCTGCCTTACTGAAAGTCAACTGATTGTAAATGTTAATCACATCTAAAAAATACCTTTACATTAATATCTAGATAGTATTTGACCAAACTAGTCTAGCCACCATAGTCTAGCCAAATCGATGGATACAATTAACCATCACAGATACTTTTCATTGAAGGGATGCTTTTTTATTAGTACAATTTATTTATTTAAAAATTATGGAAAATATATTTGCCATTTTAACCAGTTTTAAATGGATAGTTCAGTGACATAAGTATGTTCACATAAGTATTTCACACTGTTGCACAACTGTCACCATCAACGGTCTCCAGGACTCTTTTCATCTTGCAAAACTGAAATTGTATTCATTGAACAATAACTCCCTAGTTCTCCTCCCCTGCAGTCTCTGGTTATCACTATCCTACTGTCTGTCTTCATGAATTGGACCACTCTAGGCAGCTCATAAGTTGAATCATACAACATTTCGTCTTTTGTGACTGGCTTGTTTCACTGAGCCAAATGTCTTCAAGGTTCACTCATGTTGTAGTATGTGTCATAATTTCCTTCTTTTTAAGGCTGAATTATAATTGTATGCCACATTTTGTTTATCCATTCATCTGTGGATGGACACTTGGATTGCTTCCACCTTTTGGCTATTGTGAATAATGCTACTATGAATATGGGTTGCAATGATCTTTTTGCACCCTGCTTTCAATTCAGAAGTGGACTTTTCAACCCCGAAGTGGAATTGCTGGATTGTATGGTAATTCTATGTTTAATTTTTTGAGGAAACTCCATTCTGTTTTCTATAGTGGCTGTACCATATTATATTTGCAGCAGCAGTGCACAAGGATTCCAATTTCCTCATCCTCACTAACACTTGTTATTTTCTGTGTTATTTGTTCTTAAAAACTTTTTACTTGACTTTGGTCATTTAATAGCAGCATCTAGCTTCATTAACAAATTTGCTTGTTAAATAGCACTTTTTGGAAAGAGCGTATGAGGACATGTCAGGAGACTGGATTTCAGTCTTGGCTCTGCAGTTTAGAGCTGAGCTACCTTGGGCAGGTGGCTAAATGTTTTTCTTGATTATCAAACAGGAATAATATCCACATTGGGAAGGTGAAGTGAGGTTTTAGTTGTTTAGCATACAGATGCAAAGCTTATTATTATCATTGTTGTTGTTGTTATTACTGTGTTTCCTGAAACATTCTACTAAACAGAGTGCATTGTCCTAGTTTTTTGTAAATGATAATATGACAAAAATGTAGCTTCTAATAAGTCTTTGCTCCTTTATTTCAGTCTCTCACCCAGTATTTAATTACCCGCATATCTTAAGAATGGTTTTATCTTTGATAATTATATTAATACATAATAAATAGTGACACATAATTTTCTAGATTTCTATATACTTTCTTAACAAACTATTTTATTTTTAACCTCATGACAGTCCCAGGAGTTGTACTGGGTTGCTCTGTCATTGTACAAATGAAGACACCAGCCTTCAGCCAGGACAGCATTGTGGAGGGGAGCCAGGCAGAGGGAACCTGGGCTGGGATGGTGTCCTCTGTCTCCCCAGTCTCAGCACATGTAGTTTCATGCGTGCCATCTTCCAGAAATGTAATCTTATCCTCTTGATCTGATAAAGTTTTTATTTTGGCTTTATTCATACTGATTGTCAGAACAATTGCTAATAGGGGCTACCTTTACATGATGTCACATTTTATTCAGCTAATTACTTTTAGGGGAATTTTTGACCATACCATAAAATCATATGATGTGAAAACATTTACTACTGTCAGAATATATCCCAAGAATCCATACATTTTATTTTTCATGGCCACTCAATATATTTGTATTACATTTGTAACATATCCACCTAAATATCTTATCCGTGAAAATGTAAGGGGCAACTTAAATGTGCTTTACATTTCCGACTCTTGATATAAAATGAAAGCAAAACCAGAATAAACCAATCCCACTAAAACAATCACCGCTTCCACCAATACCACACCTGGGCAGCTATGCACACTTCAGAATGTGTGTGTGTGGGGGGGGGGTGTGGGGAGGAGCAGGGGGAATTGATAAGTGGGCAGGACCCTGCAATTTTATAGCCACTTTGAAAAGTCCAAGTTTGGTTGGAGTTCTTTTTATGACATTTTCTTGGGGCTAAAATCTGACACTACATTGTTCTTGATTCTGCTGGAAACTTCAGTACTCTGGTTTCCACATCTCTTTCTCTTTCTCTCCCCCACCCCATAGATTCAGCACAAACTCTGCTAATCTAACTTCCCAGATGGTTTGTGGGGTGGGGTGGAGCGCTGTGGGTAACCTATGGAAATGATAGCGCTGTCAGAAGTGTAAGGAGTCAGCTATGCCCACTAGGAAATGTCCTGCATTTCTATTTGGTCTCAGTAGAAGACTGCAAGAGAAATTCTGGATACCATTGGCACCCACCCTTCTGTACTCCAAGGTTCTCTTCTCTTCTTTTTTGGCGGTACGCGGGCCTCTCACTGTTGTGGCCTCTCCCGTTGGGGAACACGGGCTCCGGACGCGCAGGCTCAGTGGCCATAGCTCACGGGCCCAGCCGCTCTGCGGCATGTGGGATCTTTCCGGACCAGGGCACGAACCCGTGTCCCCTGCATCGGCAGGCAGACTCTCAACCACTGCGCCACTAGGGAAGCCCTCTCTTCTCTTCTTTACCTCCTTTCTTTACTTCATCTCTTCTCCTTAGTTTGTGGGCACAGGAGCATGTAGTAGTAATGAAGTCAGTTGACAATGAAGGTTTTATCACTGGAAGAGGAGGCATCCTCATTCTTTACTTGGCCTCAGAGAGTGACTCTGTGACAGATCATCCATCCTGCAAATGCAGGCTCTTCTTCAGTGGAAAATGAGAACATAAAGAATCAGCACAAGTCAATCACCTCTAAAGGGAAAAGTAACTAAAGGGGCTACGTTAGGTGGATTAGGACAACACAGCACTAAAGGGGAAAACTATTTCTAATAATTCTTGTTCCTTCCTTTTTGATTTTCTTATCCTTTTATTCCTAGCCTTTCCTAGCCTGATTTGTTCTGTTTTCTCTGGGGGAAAAAAAAAAGGAAAAATTTGCATTTGTATTTATTCTTGTCAACTGAAAAATAAATGAAAAAAACAGTTGGATATCTATAACATACATTGGTGAAAATTTTTACTTAATATCAGAAGAACTGATTTTGGCCCAATTATTCAGAGCGTATATTGTGTTATCGACTTTATTTAGTTTTCCATAAACTTTCTTTCGTTTGGTGGTTATGAATTAGAAGCAGGGATGTTGACACCATTCTAAATAATCTGATCTTTATTCGCACTGGTGCCTCTTGGGAGGTGACTATGATCTGGTGGTTAGAAAATCCAATTTTTCTTCTATCCCAAAGGAAAAGCAATTGGTAAGTGATCACCTCAGCGGAAGACAGGAGAGTCTTGATAAAATATTTCATTTGTACTTTAAAAAACTGCTGTAAGAATGTGACTGTCAGATTTTTACTGACAAAAATGGAAAATCAGTGAAGTAGAAGGCAGGGTAACTGGGCACTGTTCCTACTTAACTAGCTGAGTGACCTTGGGTAGTCATTCAAACTTTCTCCTTTTCATCTATGAGATCAGGCTAAGAATATCTTCTCTACCAGTTTCTTATAACATTTTTAAAAAAAAGGATCATAAAAAAAAACTACTTGAAAGCAATTTGAAAAATAATTATAAAGTATACTGCTTGTGTAAAATAGCATAATAATATTATTGAGAGGAAAACAGTGAATTTACTTTTACTCTTGCCAATGCTAAATAGGTTTAAGTGGCAGATTTTTATTGCATATTAGAGGTTTATTTTGGGAAATATTCACGTCTTTAATAATGCTAGGGAAGAACTGAATGTGATATGTTCCAGGACGGAATGTGTTTGCATGTGGAAAAAGATTAATTAACCAGGAAGTCTTTCCTACTTCAAAAATAAATGAAAATGCTTCTTTTCAGGTTTTTTTTTTAATGAAAATATAATAGGTCAAGATTTCTTTATATTCTCTTTTAAAAATGTTACTTCATTATGAAAGCTATTAAAATAACAAGAAATCTGAGACAAAAATTACCCATTGAAACCTAGTCAACATTTTTATGTGGCCAAGTTAGTTCATAATCATTGATCATATCTGTTTAAAATTTTTACACACTGCAGTAATAATATAGATAGGGCTCTGTAGTCTATACTTTTACTTAATGTTACATCAGAAGGCTTTTTTCCATTTTATTAATCTTTTATTATTATTTAAATTTTTTTCTCTTCTCTTCCTCAAGGTAACCAATGTACCAAGTCTGGTACATACCATGCTATCCCTTCTCCATCATGAACCTCTTTGAAATCAGCAGATAACAGATGTAATCCATGTTTTTTGAATAGCTTCATGACATTCCATGATAAGAAATTTATTCTATTATTTCCCTACTGTTGGCATTCAGTGTTTCTCAAGGTTTTTTTGCCCCTACAAAAATGCTCCAATAAATATTCATGTATTTATTTATTTAGTAGATATTTATTGAGCATCTGCTATGTGCCAGGCATTGTTCTAGCTCCTAGGAAATGCCTGTGGACAAAACAATATCCCAGCCCTCATGGAGCTATGTTTGAGCCAGGGAGACAGTCAGTAGATAATAAACACAATAAAAATTGGATTATAGGGTGTGTTAGAAAGTGATGTGTTATGGAAAAAAGATAAAGTAGAACAGGGAAAGGGGTTTGGGAGTATCAGGGGGTGAGTTACAATTATTATTTTTTTTATTGGAGTAGAGTTGATTTACGATGTTGTATTAGCTTCGGGTGGACAGCAAAGTGAATCAGTTATACATATACATATATCCACTCTTTTTTAGATTCTTTTCCCATATAGGCCATTCCAGAGTATTAGGTAGAGTTCCCTGTGCTATACAGTAGGTCCTTATTAGTTATCTATTTTATGTATAGTAGTGTGTGTATGTCAATCCCAATCTCCCAATTTATCCCTCCCCTCTTTTTCCCTCCTGGAAACCATAAGTTTGTTTTCTACATCTGTAACTCTATTTCTGTTTTGTAAATAAGTTCATTTGTACCATTTTTTAAGATTCCACATGTAGACGATATCATATGATATTTGTCTTTCTGTGTCCGACTTACTTCACTCAGTATGACAATCTCTAGGTCCATCCATGTTGCTTCAAATGGCATTGTTTTGTTCTTTTTTATGGTTCCCTTGTATATATGTACCACATCTTTATCCATTCCTCTGTCAATGGACATTAAGGTTGCTTCCATGTCCTGGCTATTGTAAATAGTGCTGCAATGAACACTGGGGTGCATGTATCTTTTCAAATTGTGATTTTCTCTGGATATATGCCCCAGAGTGGGATTGCTGGATCATATGGTTGCTCAATTTTTCCGTTTTTTTTTTTTTTTTTGCGGTACGCGGGCCTCTCACTGTTGTGGCCTCTCCCGTTGTGGAGCACAGGCTCCGGACACGCAGGCTCAGCGGCCATGGCCCACGGGCGCAGCCGCTCCGCGGCATGTGGGATCTTCCCGGAACGGGGCACGAATCCGTGTTCCCTGCATTGGCAGGCGGACTCTCAACCACTGCGCCACCAGGGAAGCCCAATTTTTACTTTTTTTTTTTTTTTTTTTTTTTGTGGTACGTGGGCCTCTCACTGTTGCGGCCTCTCCCATTGCGGAGCACAGGCTCCGGACATGCAGGCTCAGCGGCCATGGCTCACGGGCCCAGTCGCTCCATGGCATGTGGGATTTTCCCGGACCGGGGCACGAACCCGCGTCCCCTGCATCGGCAGGCGGACTCTCAACCACTGCACCACCAGGGAAGCCCCAATTTTTACTTTTTTAAAGGAACCCCATACTGTTCTCCATAGTGGCTGCGTCAGTTTACATTCCCACCAACAGTGCAAGGGGGTTCCCTTTTCTCCACACCCTCTCCAGCATTTATTGTTTGTAGATATTTTGATGATGGCCATTCTGACTGGTGCGAGGTGATACCTCACTGTAGTTTTGATTTGCATTTCTCTAATGCTTAGTGATGTTGAGCATCTTCTCATGTGCTTTTTGGCCATCTGTATGTCTTCTTTGGAGAAATGACTGTTTAGACCTTCCATCCATTTTTTGATTGGGTTGTTTGCTTTTTTGATATTGAGTTTCATGAGCTGTTTGTATATTTTGGAGATTAATCCCTTATTGGTGGCTTCATTTGCAAATATTTTCTCCCATTCTGAGGGTTGTCTTTTTGTTTTTTTTATGGTTTCCTTTGCGTGCAAAAGCTTTTAAGTCTAATTAGATCCCATTTGTTTATTTTTGCTTTTATTTTCATTACTCTAGGAGATCAAAAAAGATCTTGTTGCAATTTATGTCAGAGAATGTTCTGCCTATGTTTTCCTCTAAGAGTTTTATAGTATCCGGCCTTACATTAGGTCTTTAATCCATTTTGAATTTATTTTCATGCATGGTGTTAGGTAGTGTTCTAATTTGTGAGTTACAATTATAATTTGAGTGATTAGGACAGGTCTCATTGATTAGAAGGAATTTGACCAAAAATTTGAGGATGAGGGAATTAGAGGGGAAGAGAGTTCCAGGCAGAAGGAACAACCAGTGCAAAAACTCCAAGGTGGGAATGTGCCTGGGGGTGACCAGGAGGCCTGTGTGGCTGGAGCCAACTGCATGGGAAGTATGGTCAGAGACGTTATAGGAGTACCGGGTCGTATAAGGCCTTATAGGCCATTGTAGAGTCTTTAGCTGTTTTGAGTGAAACAAGGAGGTATGTCTGGGTTTTGAACAGAAGAATGAAATAATTTTTTTCATTCAACATTGTTTTGAAGAACTAGTTATATGAAGCTTTTTAAAAAATTAATTACTGCTGAATATTTCATCATGTGATGTTTCACATTTGATTCATCCATCACCCTATTAATGGATATTTAGGTCATTTATAATTTTTGGTTACTACAAATCTTGCTGCAGTAAAAATAATGGTACATGTCTCCTTGTACACATGTGTCAGAATTCCTCTGGGATATATTCTCAGAAATGCAAATGCAGGGTCATTTTGTGACTGCATTAAGGATCATTTCTCTAAACAAATTTTTATTCCCCCATCCCTTTCCTAATAGATTTAGAATTTTATTTTCTGCATTCCTGTATTCAGGTTCTTCAGAAATCATTTTTGGTTATGGTGCATGATAGCAATCTAGCTTTAATTTCTCTCTCATGGAGGTTTTTGCTACAATATGACTTTTGAATAGCAAATGTGTGTGTGTTTGTATGTTTGTGTATGTGTGTGTGTGTGTGTATAAATGTAGTGGGCAGAATAATGACTTCCAAAAGATATTCAAGTCCTAATCCCTAGAACTTGTGAATATGTTATCTTACAAGGCAAAGGGACTGTGCAGACATGGTTAAATTAAGGATCTTGATATGGGAGATTATCTTGGGTTATCCAGGTGGGCTCACAGTAATCATAAGGGTCCTCATAAGAGGGAGGCAGAAGAATCAGAATCAGAAAAGTTGTGATGATAGAAGCAGAGGTCAGATTGATGCCAGGAACAGGCCATGACCCAACGTATGGAGGTGGCCTCCAGAAGCTGGAAAAGGCAAGGAAATGGACTCTAGAAGCTGGAAAGGGAGCTTCCAGAAGGAATGCAGCCTGGCTGACACCTTGATTTTAGGATTCCTGACCTCCAGAGTTGTAACTGAGTTGTTCTAGTAAGTTTGTATTCTAAGCCACTAAATTTTTGATAAGTTGTAACAGCAATAGAAAATGAATACCATATATATATAGTGTGTGTGTATATATATATGTGTAGTAATACCATACACATATATTTATTCATTGTTACTTTTTAATTTTTTCTATAGAGGTGAGATTTCTGGAACGCAGGAGGTATATATTTATAATTTTAATTAATATTTCCAAATCACTTTCCAAAATTGGTATAGCAATTCATACTTCCACTGAGATGTATTACATTGGCACTAGATAGTAATATTTTCTTAATTTTTTTGGTCTTATAGCTGAAAAATAGTGTTTCAGTTTAGCTTTAGTTTGCATTTCTTGATCACTAGTGAAACTGAATACATTTTCCCATATTTATGGGTCATTTGAATTTCCTCTATGTGACTATTCATAACTTCTGTGCATTTTTTAAAGACTAAATTATCCTTTTGCTATAAATTGGTAGGAACTCTTTGCACTCTGTAGTTGACCCTTAACCTATTCTATGGGTTGTAAATATTTTTTCTGTTTATTTCTCCTCTTTTAATGCTAGTTTTGATGTATTTCACCTAGAAAATTATTTAAATTCTTATATAATCAGAAATGCTTATTTTTCCTTTAATTTCTTGGTTTCCTTTCATTTTTATTTTGATGTAGAAAAGAGGCTCATTTATCTTAAGAATCATTCTTAGTTTTAAATAAATGATGACAACCTTGCTATTAGAGAAGTATTGTGTTAATATGAAGAGGAAAACTTCTGTCATTATTTTCAGTCTCTATCAAAGCCTTATTCAGGTTTTGTAGTTTGGGAGAGTATATATGATAATGAATTTTAAATGATTGTTCTGGAAAACAGTATGGAGCTTCCTTTAAAAACTAAAAATAGAGCTACCATATAATCTAGCAATCTCACTGCTAGGCATATATCTAGAAAAGACGAAAACTCTAATGTGAAAAGAAACATTTCTCCAAAGAAGATATACAGATGGCTAATAGGCACATGAAAAGATGCTCAACATTGCTAATTATCAGAGAAATGCAAATCAAAACTATAATGAGGTATCACCTCACACGGGTCAGAATAGCCATCATCAAAAAGTCTACAAATAATAAATGCTGGAAAGGGTGTGGAGAAAAGGGAACCTTCCTACAGTGTTGGTGGGAATGTAAACTGGTGCAGCCACAATGAAAAGCAGTATGGAGGTTCCTCCAAAAAAAAAAAAAAAAAAAGGAGTTGCCATATGATCCAGCAATCCCACTCTGGGGAATATATCCAGAGAAAACTCTAATTAGAAAAGTTACATGTACCCCAATGATCATAGCAGTACTATTTACAATAGTCAAGACGTGGAAGCAACCTGAGTGTCCATTGATAGATGACTAGATAAAGAAGATGTGGTGTAAATATACACAATGGAATACTACTCAGCCATAAAAAAGAATGAAATAATGCCATTTTCAGCAACATGGATGGACCTAGAGATTATCATACTATGTGAAGTAAGTCAGACAGAGAAAGACAAATATCATATGATAATATGATATCACTCACATGTGGAATCTAAAATATGATACAAATGAACTTATTTACAAAACAGAAACAGACTCACAGACATAGGAAACAAATTTATGGTTGCCAAAGGGGATGGCGGGGATAAATCAGGAGTTTGGGATTAGCAGATACATGCTACTATATACAAAATAGATAAACAACAAGGACCTACTATAGAGCTACTAGTAGCTACTACTACTAGTAGCTACTACTATATATTACTATTATATATACTTGACAAATATTATATGATATCACTTATATGTGGAATCTAAAAAATAATACAAATGATTCTATAAATAAAATAGAAATAGACTCACACACATAGAAAACAAACTTACAGTTGCCAAAGGGGAGGGATAAATATAGGAGTATGGGATTAACAGATACAAACTACTACACATAAAATGGATAATCAATAAGGATTTACTGTATAGCACAGGGAACTATATTCAATATCTTGTAATAACCTATAATGGAAAATAATCTGAAAACAAATATAACTGAATCACTTTGCTGTACATCTGAAATGAACACAATATTGTAAATTAACTACACTTCAATTAAAAAAAAAGTTGTTCCCACCAGTGTCTGAGATCAGTGTTAAAGTGCTCTGGGAAACTTAGACTATTGCTATCTTTCTTTGTGTACAAATGGAATAGTGTGTTTTACTGGCTTTATTGGTCAAACTAGTCAGATATCAGTCAGATTATCTGGAAACACACATCATGATTTGAATAGTTCAGTCTAATGATGGTGTAATTTTTTGCTAGACCAACTTGGTTTCTTTGCTTTGACACAATTTGTCAAATCAGTTAAGACATTTAAAGTGACCTGCTTTGAGTATCATATAGTTTTATTGTATCTACTGGGATACTTGACCATGAAATATGAAATAATCTGAATAACTCTTAGGACTTTATTTTGAGATTAATGCTTCTGCCATATAAGAAAGTGATAAATAATAGCAATTTAAGTAATGCCTGATATCTACTGATTACTTATCATGCACCAGTTACTGTTTAAAGTGCTTTGCATCAAACTATCCATTAAATTCTGCAACAGCTTTATGCAGTAGATACTATTATAATCTTCATTTTACAGATGAGAATCCTGGAGCACAGAGAGGTTAAGGAACTTCCCCAAGATCACACAGCTCTATAGTCGTAGAGCCAGGATTTATAGGTAGGAAGTCTGGTTCTAGTCTTTGTGCTCTTAACCACTACACTACATTTTGTTAATTTATTTTCTGGTCTCCTTGACAGCTCTACTGGATCTGTTTCAATTTCTTTACCATGAGGAAAGAGAAAGTTCGGGTCAGCATTTTTCAGGCAGTTTCTCTATTCAGCCATAGAAAGTAATTTGAAGTTCTTTCTGTAGTAATAGATGTAAGAATTGGGTTGGGTTTTGCTTTGCATAAGCTACATGTGTAATTAAGGAATCTTTCAGACACAGGGGTTTTACAAGGAAGTAGAAGTCAGATTGCCACTGCCAGTACTTTGATGAAAAGGTAATTAACTCCCTTATGACTAATTTTGATGCTTTTATTTGGCTAAAGAAATGAGAAATATAAAAATCATTTTTAATTGATTTTGTTTCTGGTTGAGAGCTAACAGTGATAATGACGTGAGCCATTATTAGACCACATTTTAGTATTCCAGATTTAAAGATACATCTCCATGCTTTGTATTTCTAATGCACAATTCTGGATAAGTCCATTAGAACTATTTAAAATAATGCAGTGGTGTATCCTCTAAGTATTATTAATCACTTACTTTCTTCGGTCCTTCATTCTCTAGATCTAATTCTTTTCTTTCCCCTTGTTTTAACATGTGGTTGGATCAGACAACAAGCCCAAGAGGCTCTTTCTATCCTGACAGAGCAAAGGGACAGATGAATCGTCACATTCATGTGCTTGGCAGCAACAGTGGGTCAGTTCTAGTTCTCTTTTTTAAACTACTTTACTGACATCTGACAGTGAAAAGCTGTCCATATTTCATGTATAGAGCTCAGTGAGTTTGGGGATAAGTATACAGCCTTGAAACCATTGCCACCCTCAAGGCCATGGACATAATCATCACTTTCTAAAATTTCCTCCTGCCCCCATTATTTTATTATTATTATTTTTGGTAAGAATACTTAACATAAGATGTACCCTCTTAGAAAAATTTCAGTATACAATACAGTATTGTTAGCTATAGGCACTATGCTGCATAGCAGATCTCTGAAAATTATTTATCTTACATGATTGAAACTTTATACCCTTTAACCATCACCTTCCCACTCCCCCTCCCTGCCACTCTGGACATCCACCATTCCACTTTCCTCTATGAGTCTGACTATTTTGAATTACACATATAAGTGGGATCTCACAGTATTTGCCTTTTTTGTACTTGCTATAGGTCAATTCTAGTTCTTTCTCCTCCTATGCAGAGGATATTTTTCTTAATTATATATATTCTTATTTTTCTCTTTTTTTAGTTAAAAATATATTTTAAAATAATTTCAAGGGCTTCCCTGGTGGCGCAGTGGTTGAGAGTCCGCCTGCCGATGCAGGGGACACGGGTTCGTGCCCTGGTCTGGGAGGATCCCACATACCGCGGAGCGGCTGGGCCCATGAGCCATGGCCGCTGAGCCTGCGCGTCCAGAGCCTGTGCTCCGCAACGGGAGAGGCCACAACAGTGAGAGGCCCGCGTACAGCAAAAAAAAAAAAAAAAAAAAAAAAAAAAATTCAAACTTAGAGAAAAACAACAATCATCAAGAAACTTTTTTCCTTCAACCCTTTTCAGAGTAAGTTGCTGACATGATGCTTCACAATCCTAAAATACTTTAGTTTGTAATCCCAACAAAAAAAATACTCTTCTATATAACCAAAACACAATGGTCAAAATCTGGAAATGGACCTTGGTATGTTACTGTCATCTAATTGTCTGACCCCCTTCAAATTTTCACCAGTTGTCCTAATAGTGTCCTTTATAACAAAAGGATCTAGTTCAGCATCATACATTGCATTGAATTGTCATGTTCCTTTAATCTACTTTCATCTGTAATCCTCAGTAATCCCCCTGATCCTGACACTTTTCAAGATTATAGGCAGGTTGTTTTTGAGAATATCCCTCATTTGGATTTATCTGATGGTTCTTTTTGAAAAAATTCAGTTTATGTGTTTTTGGTCAGAATATCACAGACATGATTCTGTGTTCTTTTCATTGCATCTAGTCAGGTGTTAATATGATTTTTATTTGCTCCTTTGCTGGTGATGTTGACTTTAATCACTTCATTGAGCTGGTGTTTGTCAATTTTATCCAATGTAGAGTTTCTCTTTTTTTTCTTTATACTTAATATGTATTTTGAAGGGTGGTACTTTGAGATTTTGTCAATATCACATTCCTTATTAGATTTCACCCACTGGCTTAGCATCTACTGATGTTTAACTAATAAATAGCTAAATAGATTATTACTATACAGTTGCCAAATGATGATTTTTATAATTCAGTTATTTTTCTGCCTTTATTGGTTGATATTCTATTGTAAGAAAAAAATTTCCTTCTCTCCATTTGTTTATTTATATCAATATAGTCACATAGATTCTTATGTTATTTAATGTAATCTTTTACTATCATTATTTATTTTGCTGCTCAAATTGACCCAGATTTGGTCAGTGGGACTCCTTCAAGCCTACTTCTCTGTTTTCTTAACATCTCTCTGTCATTTTTAAAGCCCTTTTAAACTTTTTTGACACAGAATTTCAGGATTGTTTTGTACTATCTCTGCTCCAGCTAATTCTCCAGGGAGCCCTGCTTCCTTTTAGTGAATAATACTGTTTAGAAACCAAGATCTGGCAGTAGGTGTGCTCAGTGTTCTTGAGGTATCTTGCTCTCAGCCTCTCATTGTATAGAGCTATGAAATATGTGTTTGTGTGTGTCTGTGTGTGAAAATATATACAGCACACACATTTATTTCTATATTTCTCAATGTGATTGAAAACTATGAGTTATGCTAATATATTCCATCCCTGACTTACAATGGTTTGACTCAGGATTTTTTAACTTTACAATGGTGTGAAAGTGATATGCATTCAGTAGAAACCTTCCTTTGAATTTTGATCTTTTCCTGGGCTACCATATGTGGTACGATACTCTCTCATGATGCTGGGCAAGGCAGTGAGCTAAATTTCCCAGTCAGTCACGTGATCACAAGGAAAAATAACTGATACACTTACAATCATTCAGTACCCATACAACCATTCTGGTTTTCACTTTCAGTACAGTATTCAATAAGTTACACAGGATATTCAATAAATTATACAGGGTATTCAATACATTATTATAAAATAGTCTGTTAGTTGATTTTGACCAACTGCAGGCTAATGTAAAGGTTCTGAGCACGTTTAAGGCAGGCTAGGCTGAGCTGTGATTTGGTAGGTTAGCTGTACTAAACGTGTTTTTTTTTTTTTTTTTGCGGTATGCGGCCCTCTCACTGTTGTGGCCTCTCCCGTTGCGGAGCACAGGCTCCGGATGTGCAGGCTCAGCGGCCATGGCTCACGGGCCCAGCCACTCCGCGGCATGTGGGATCTTCCCGGACCGGGTCACGAACCCGTGTCCCCTGCATCGGCAGGCGGACTCTCAACCACTGCGCCACCAGGGAAGCCCCTAAACGTGTTTTTGAATTACAGTATTTTCAACTTAAGATAGGTTTATTGGGACAAAACCCCATTGTAAGTCAAGGAAGATATGTAGTTGAATTCAAATCTAACATTACAAAGTTGATTTCTAGTTTTGTCTCCTTCCATATTGTAACTTCCTTCTCCAACAGTGAAAAACTTGCCTTCCATTATTTTAAATCTATCTATCTATCTATCTATCTATCTATCTATCTATCTATCTATCTAATCTATCTATATTTTTTTTGCGGTACGCGGGCCACTCACTGTTGTGGCCTCTCCCGCTGAGGAGCACAGGCTCCGGACGCGCAGGCTCAGCGGCCATGGCTCACGGGCCCAGCCGCTCCGCGGCATGTGGGATCCTCCCGGACCGGGACACGAACCCGTGTCCCCTGCATCGTCAGGCGGACTCTCAACCACTGCACCACTAGGGAAGCCCCGAATCTATATTTTTATTTGATCAATCTCTTATATAGAATCACTGTTTCCCCCACTCCCAACCCTGCATGAATGTTTACTTCTCACCCCATTCAGGTACCAAACCTCCGAGTGGGCCACTGCCATCACCTGCTGGAGCACTCTTCCAGTCTCTGCCATGTCCCATGGTCTCCCATCTCACCACTCAGGTTCTGACACTCTGAGTAGGGCTGTGCCCACCTCCCATCTTCTCTGCCCCGCCCCTATCACACCTTGCCCTACCTAATTGTTTTTAGTTTGAATTATCCAGGAAGGGAAGCAGATCATTACATTCTTTTGATATTTTATTTGTTCCCTATGATACAGATGGAGTTATTACCACCTCTTAAAGAGATAAGGACATACAGAGATTGTTCAAAGTCCTAAGACTTTGGGAGCTTAAACTCAGTTTGTTCTGACACCAGCTCCAATGCCTTTTATTAGGACTAGCCATGATATCTAAATGGGTTCTCCAGTTTAGTGGTTCCCATCCAGCAGCTCAGCAGTAACTCACAGGTCTGAACGACTCTGCTTGAAGGATGGATGTGCACCTCCAAGGACCAGGATTACCTCAGGAGTAATCACCGGATTGCCCTCTCTAAGTCTCAAGGAAATAGCTGGGTGTAAAATTTAAAACATAAAACAACTGGTCAGGCACAATGATTGACCAATAAGAATGAACACTAGGTATAGGCTGGAGCAAGAATCCTGTAGCCCCCCAGATCTGCCAGGTTTTATTCCCTTGGATGTTCAAGCATTTCTGGTAGAGAGGCTGGGGCTGACAGGGTAGCAGTGGCAAAACTTGTAATCTCGGACAGCCTCTATTTATCACCCAATATGGAACAATTTCAGTATTTTAACAATCAATATGGCCTGTCCAGCGCTTACTGGATGGAAATCAGGCCTCTAGTTGCTAAGGCAGACACCATCATGTTCTTTTCACTTGGCAAGGTTTGGGAAAGGAAGGAAATAGACAAACTCACCCGGGTATATTCAGGGTAAAGCCAATGAACTGAATGTTAGGGTGGGAGTGTTTGAGAGATGAATTCATGTGTTTTCTACTGTTCCTTGTTCCTTTCTATCTGATCAAGAGACATCCATGGCCATTGTTAGGCATGTTATAGCAGAAACAGAAATTCCAGGCTCTGAAGGGCCTCAGGGTGAATTAGAGAGAGTGAAAGAATATGAGGGGAAGTGAAATGATACTAGAATTAGGTGTGTACCTGAAAGATGAGCCCTGTGTCCTTTGTCATCCCTCCTCACTTCCAGGGTAGGGCACAGGACAGAAATGCGGATAGGATTGGGGACCTGAGAGGAGCGGGGTCTTGTGCCTGCTTACTCAGATGGACCCTTAATTTTCCCTCGTGCCTCAAAGATAGTGGAACAGTAGAAAGATTTCCTTGTTCCTAAATGATGCCCAGAAGAGGTGAAAAGCATCAGACAGCCTCACGGAACTGCTTATAACAGCAGAATCGTGTGTGTTCATGCCCTAGGGGGACCATACAAGGAGCCATGCATTAAGGAACAAGGGACAACTCAACAATGACCACCTGTCATACATGACAGGAATCACAACGTCTTAGGAGATGCCAACATACAGAGATGGTGACTCAGACACAATGGCTATCCCAATGCCTTGTTGCAAGCCATAGAAACAAACTGATAGCTAAATGGCATCACAGGGAAAATGAGGACAGTCCTTGAACTGCCCTCTCTCTTTCCTTCAGGGAATAGGGATTTCAATAGGAATTGAGTTCAGTTGTAGAAAAATGAAGTTGTAATTCTTGCACATCTGAGGTGGTGGCCTGCCATTCTTCCCCTCTACCCCTGGTATATCTATACTGATCAGTACCTCTACCTGGTACTGATCAGTATAGATACCCCAGGATTTTATACTTTTCTTTCCAAGATGGCCCAAAGTAAACTGCCCAATGTGAGAGACAGGCAATTGTGACTCAGCAGTATAACAGCTCAAAGACACTCAAGGCAGGCAGGAACTTCTGAACTCCACTATTTTGCACGTGACAGTGACTCGGGGGAATGTAATTATCCAGGACAGTTCTACCCACATATAGCATCTGTTTTTCAGTCAGCTCCTGCTGCTTGAACACACTTTGGCAGCAGGCTTCACTGAGGCACAAAGGAGACAAAGTGGCTTGACTGGGCCACACGGGGAGGAAGTGGCTTGGTCTACCTTGGGATCTGGGACCATTATGGCATTCAATTATCTGCTGTCAACACTGGGGCTTCCTGCCTCCTGAATGCAGCTGCAGTCTCTTGCTGAAAAATTCGCCTCCTTTCACATAGAAGGCGTAATTAAGAGCACAGCTGCAAATTGGCTCTTCTCAACAATTTTCCCTGCTGTCCCATAAAATGTGAAAAATACGGGCCAGTACATTGATTAGACAGATTCTTAGGATTGAATTGTGTGTAATCTATCCACTTCTGGCACTTTGAAATAAGTTTTTTTTTTTTTTTTGCTCTCCCACTGGAATTTAAAGGAAGGAACAGAAAATAACAGTAGCCTGGGTGTTTCTTGGTTGGACACTTCATGGACACAGAGTGAGAGGATGTAATCAGCTCACATCTTCATGTGAGTTTGTAACACACACACATACACATACACCCCCCACCCCCAAACACACGCACTTTGTCTTGATGATGACACAGTGTATGTTTCCTGGCAAATATTGATCTATTCATTTCCTCTGTGAATTTTTTGAGTGAAGAATTCTTGAAGCAGCTCGTCATTTTTTTTGGCTCTGCCATCTCTGTGAGATGAAGGAGAGGAAATCTAGGTTGGGTGTACTGTACTTCCCAGGTGTCTATGCTTTTCTATTCTAGTGGTGTTGCATAGAGGAGTGGACTTACTATGTACATTGGAATCAGGTTCAGTTTCCAGACTCACCACTTAAGCCCTGAGAATTTAAGCAGTTAGTTTAGCCTCCAGGAGCCTCAATTTTCTCCACCTGTGAAGTTGCAGTGATTGTGCTTGTTTAACAGAATTATCATGAACATTAAATGTAGTTGCAAATTTATGCTTTCTAGCATATTGCTTGGCCTATAGAATGTGCTCAATAAATTGCATGATTGTCTAAATCTTCACTGAGATTTAGAAACAAGAAACAAGCCTGTTAAAGGGAAAGAGGGTAATCTAGCTTTATTTTCATTGAATCATCACGACATTTATACAAAATAATATGGATTAGAATGGGGTCAATAAACTCAAGGAAACTATGGAGAATATTGTTTTGATGTAAGTTCTCTGAGCAACCTGTATTTAGGGGAAAATGCCAACAGTGAAACCACTTATAACCTAATTCTAAAAGAAAAAGGAGAAATGGTACTGCTGCACTGACATTTAAAGCAAGCCACCTACGGAGGACAAGGTACAGAGAAGGCACCACAAAGATACGGGCTACATGTTCCTGGATCTTTATTCACTTCACTCTGGTTCTTTCCCAAATAATGAGTTCAAGAGAGTTCTTGGCAGTTTCACAGCAAGCTCCCAGTTGAATGTTCCCACTTGTACTCTGTTTGCTACAGACCACGCACAGCTGCGCTCTGTGCAGATTTGCCCTGATATAATGGCTGGGCCCCTACAGAATACGTGGCCTCAGATTGTGGGATGAAACAGTCGTCAGTGAGGGGGTGCTTGGTCTTTACACGGCCCCCAAAAGGAGAGGAAATATGGCAAGCGTATACAGCAGCTTCAATGGAGGGAATTTAATACTCTTCTTACCTGGCTGCTGCCCTACTTTCGCTCCTGGGGAAGATCCTGTAGGAGGAACAGCGAAGGTTCCGTGGTTTGCTCAGCCATAGTTAATGCACCTGTATCCTCCTGAAGATGAAAAGTCAGATTCTTTTTTTTAAAGGGAATATAGTTGATTTACAATGTTGTGTTAGTTTTCTGGTGTATAGCAAAGTGATTCAGGTATACACATATATATATAATCTTTTCCATTAGGGTTTGTCGCAGGATATTGAATACAGTTCCCTGTGCTATACAGTAGGACCTTGTTTATCCATTCTACATATAGCAGTTTGCATCTGCTAATCCCAACCTCCCAATCTATCCCCCCGCTGTCCCCCCTTCTCCTTGGCAACCACAAGTCTGTTCTCTACGTCTGAGTCTGCATCTGTTTCATAGCTAACTTCATTTGTGTCATGTTTTAAAAGTCAGATTCTAAATCCGTGGAGGACATCTCAGATCAGAAAGTAATGCATTCCTCTAAGTGCTTTTGCAGCTTTTCTCTACCCTCTCTCACCCACCCACTCCGGTCCTGCCCACCACATTTAATCATAAAGAAATGAGCTGGAGAAATGAAAGCTCATGCACCTAAATAGCATTCTTTGTAGAATAAAACAGTTGTATAAATCTCTTCGCTGGTACTTATTCTAATGAAGAAGATTAAATTCATCTTAAGTATTCACCTTTATATAGAGGAAGAGAGCTTTTAAGATGTGAACGAGCACAGGTGCCCTGTGGTAAGAAAAGGCAGCTGGATTTGCCATGTCAGGGAAGCGTGACTCCACAATTTAAGTCCCCACAAATGCCGTTCAGAGCCACCGTACTTACATCAGAAACAGATGAGTGCAGGATGCCTGGACGGGGGCAGGGAAGGGAGCAGCGTTGTTTAACCTTGTTCTTCACACCCCTCAGGAGAGCAGAAAACACCTCTATTTTCAATGTTTCTTCTGGATGATTTCCCTCCTGGTGGATTGACAGGTACTCTGATTATCTGCCTAAGGAAAATGAAGGGATAAACAGCTGAGAGATGAAGATCGACTTGAAAGGACTATATCAAGGAGTGTATGTTACACTTGGATAAAGCAGAGTATAAAAAGGGGACTTGTGGAGAAATGTCAGATTAGCACCTAAATATATTTTGGAGAAAAACATAGCATCTTGCCAAACTGGTCTTTACTTGAATAGTAACGATTTCAGATTGTCACTGTCATAGCTTAGAGATTTATTTGAGGAAGAGAAATGCCTTTCTCTTTTTACCATCTAGAACAGGCTTGTGTAATGGAGATCTTGAGGCATCTCATTCAGTTGTCTGGGGTCGAGGCTGGGAACCTTTATTTTAGAAGCTTCTCCTTTCAGGTGGATCTGACGGCAGTCAGGGTGGGGACCATACTAGTAGAGGTGGGTGGCATGTTCTGAAATGACTTCTTTGCTGCATTTGATTTCCTCCTGCTGGAAATTGTCTGGCCCCATTTCACCCATCTTCTCACCCTTAACCCAACTTTGAATAGTCTTCAGGGCAGATGTCATGTAGCTGAGTATCACTACCTAATAATGGATTTTTCTCCCGGGTGGTTGCTCAGCTGACTAGGGGTCACCTTAAAGACAGAGAAGATGAGGTTAGAAACAGGAGAGTATTGCCTACCCAACCTTCTAGTTCTGACAGGTGCTTTATAATGGTGTAAGAATGAAGTGTTTTCCTTGAACAGAACAGTTTTAGGGGGGATTGTCTAATGTCATATTAGAAAAAAATCACAAGAACTGAGGAAAGAAACACTGTAGCCACGGTAACCAAAAAGAACAGCCAAAGCAAGTGGTCCATGGCTACATAACATCAATGTTTGCCAGCTCTGTTATCATCTCACAGAGTTCAATGATCTGGTGGGTGGCAGGAGAATTTTCTGTCAAAACCAGTTGTATAAGGGAGTGATGAAGCCTTTGGAAATATCCCTGCATTATCTCCTTCTCACTGAATTAGAAAACAGAGCCATGAGCAGAGGCTATTTTTATGACCTTCTAGTGGTGAGATCTCTGCTTTTGCCCACTTATGTCGAGACTGGAGCAGGGCAGGGGAATTCCCTTGTGGCCTGGACAGATGGGGTCGTTAGGCCTTAATCTCTTTATCCTTGGCCACGGTTTGCACTGCTTTAATCCC
Organism: Phocoena sinus; assembly: GCF_008692025.1. Lineage (NCBI taxonomy): Eukaryota > Metazoa > Chordata > Mammalia > Artiodactyla > Phocoenidae > Phocoena > Phocoena sinus. The sequence continues at coordinate 41,116,865 of NC_045766.1, forward strand.
CAGGTTCACATTGCTGCTGAGGCAGGGCATAATTCTTGTCATTAAGAGGGTGCACAATGTGGCATGTGTGTTTGAATGTGAATTTGCATTCTCCCAGCTCACACTTCACTTCTTTTTTTGGAAAACGAAATACCCTAAGTCCCTGATGACTGAATATGAAAAATGCTCTGTAGGCTTTGCTTCAAAATCTGCTCCCCAGCTGTGTTTATATTTATCCTAGTCTTACTCACATGTCCCCTCTTCCTGGGGCCAGGACAGGCAGAACATTTGTGACCGTGGACAGAGCACGGCACTTGGTTGCAGAACCCGGAGTTTCCAGGACTTGACCTCTGACCTTAATGAACACATTCAGCCCTTCCCTAGCCCAGCTCACATTCACAGCCTGCCTGAGTTCATTTATATACTTTTTTCACTGCAATTCTCTGCCGTCCCTATCCCTACAGGCAACAGGGTACTCTTGTCATCTTTTTGCATGTGGAGGATTTGGAATAGCCAGTAACATAAATGATGAGCGCCCAACCTCAGAACTTGGTGTCCTATTCAGCAGTTTGTTTTTTCATCTGGGCCAGTTAGAAGGGAAGGATTTGTAAAGGTCTAATCGGCTATTGTTGTATTTTGTGCTGGATGCACACGCTCCTTCTTTGCTGTGTTTGGGAATCCGTGGGGAGTGATGGGCACAGCCCACCCAGCGCAGCACCTCCCCACCCTGGAAGGCAGCTGTTCTGCATGGAGCTCGGCCTTCTGTAGGTGGCACAACTGGCCAGCTGCCTTGCCTCTCTCTCTCTCTGTCCCGCTGACTGATGCTCCCAGGTTGTTCAGCCCCATGTGCCGGAGGTTGTGCCTCAGGGCTTCTTAGGGTGCATCGAGGGAATGCCCTCAACTGCTCTCTTCTCCTGCCTGACTCACTCGCCTCCCACATCCCCACTGGCCCTATTTCCCTCCTTTGCCAGATCCAGCTGTGCTGAGTGGAGGGGAACCATGTGTCCAGCCTGGCTGCATTCTAGAAAGGTCAGGAGGATTCCCCAAGAGGGAACAACACCACTTCAGTGACCCCCCTGCACATTCTCCCTAACCTTCCAGATGTCGGCTTGACAACAATGGAGAAGCTGCAACAATACAGACTTCACCCCAACCTCTTAAGAGGCCATTGCCATGCTCAGAGCTGTGGACCCTGATGGCATTTCAACAGGGAACAAGGACTGATCCGGACATCTGCATCAGGCCTCCCTCAGGGGACTGCAGGCTGAGGAAAGAGCCCCAGGTTTTCACGATGCCACAGTTTCCCCCCTCACCCCACCTCGAGTTCTTCTAAAAGCGAACATTTGGGGAAGCTGAGTGCAGCAGCTTTGCTTGCTGGCAGATCCCTGGCTGAGGCCTGTGCTGGCCAGAGCCGGGCGTGTGTGGCTTCAGGACTAGCCGAGTGGGTTTATGGTGCGGCTGTGTGTGGCCCAGGTGTCTTGCTGTGGCTCCAGGCACAGGACAGGCACATGCCATCAGCAAAACCTCTGTTTCCTGCTGTTAGTTCCCAAGCACACCGCTCTCTGCAGCGTGGCCAAGGTCCACGGTGGTGGGCCAGGCCGGGCCAGAGCTGTAATATCCAGCACACAGCTGATTTGTTAGGAGACACCTTCAATGTGCAATGGTCGAAAATCAGCTCAATGTCCTTACGAGACCCAGGCAGCCTGCTGTGTGCGCTGTGCTCGTCAAGTGAACATGGAATTGTCAGCAGATTCTTTCCCGAGCTGTCACCACTGAAAATTTATGCTGCACGTTAGGTCCTCCCTTGCTTGGAATGCTGACGACGGATGCGGGCACTTGATTTCTCCTCATTTTGCAGATGAGTTGGTTTGAAGACTGGAATTAAAACATGAGTGGCTTCTCAGCAGCAGTGAATGTGGCAGGAAGCCTAGAACCCAGCTCTCATTTTCATTTCCTTTTCCTTTCTCTTTCTTCTTCCTCTGTCTCTGTTTGGCGTTTCAAATCGTTGTTCTTTGTATGGTTCACCTTGATCGACTTGGTCTGTAAAACATTTTTTTGCTAGAAGCATGTAGATTCTCAATGTGAAAGAAGCATAAATATTAGCTCTGCCAGTGCCGGCCGTTAGAACTCTCTGCTGTGATGCAGAGGTTCTCTATTCTGCTCTGTTCAGTTCCGTAGCCATGGGCCCCGTGTGACTACTGAGCATCTGAAGTATGGCTAATGTGACTAAGGAACTGAATTTTAAATTTTATTCAATTGTAATTCATCTAATTTGAATTGAAATAGCCACTTGTGACTATTGACTACAAACCCATCCATTATACAGATGGCAAAGTGAGATCCAGGAAGTTTACTGGAACTTGCCCAAGAGTACAGAGTGAGCAGCTGTCTTAAAGCCATCTAGAACAGGGGTCCCCAATCCCCGGGCCATGGACCGGTACCAGTCCATGGCCTGTTAGGAACCGGGCTGCACAGCAGGAGGTGGGCGATCGAGCGAGCGAGGCTTCATCTGTATTTACAGCCGCTCCCCATCGCTCGCATTGCCGCCTGATCTCCGCCTCCTGTCAGCATTATGGTGAGTTGTATAATTATTTCATTATATATTACAATGCAGTGATAATAGAAATAAAGTGCACAATAAAGGTATTGCACTTGAACCATCCCCAAACCATCCCCCTCCCCACCCTGGTCCATGGAAAAATTGTCTTCCATGAAACTGGTCCCTAGTGCCAGAAATATTGGGGACTGCTGATCTAGATTAGTAGGTACATTTTGACTAATAAAATAGTAATTGATATCTTCGGCATAATGTTTTCAAATGCTTCATAATTTACAAAATAAAGAAATAGGCCACTACTAAAATACCATTACATTTTGTGCCAGGTTAACCCTTTGCGTAATTGCCTTGTATGAAGGAGGGGTACACCAAGGGGGAAATGGGGCTGGGCAAGCCTGGCCTGTTATTCCACAAAAGGCCCTAGAGTGGCGCTGTTGTATAACTTCTGAGGCCTGCAGACTCCGAAATCAAAAACCCAAACAAATGAAAATCTACCTGTTCTTCCTATTCCTGCTCTGCCACCCCTAACGGTTTATTCTTTTATGTTCAGATCTTTGAATATTTTACTTCCCAGTAGAAAGAGAAATAAAATTCTCTCTGTGAGCCTACAGAAATAGAATTCCATTTGTAGGGGAGGAAAGTATGAAGTTTTGTTCTTATTTTTAAAATGCGTTGAGAATTCTAACTCCTAAAGGAAGTTTGAACACCTGTTTATCCATTTTTTCAATAGATAAGGTTAAGGTGGTACAAAGCCATAACTCACCAATACTCTGAGGTCTTGTCCTTTGAGGACACTTTCTTAAATGACGTCTCAGATCACTTAAATGGTCAGAATGTCATTTCTGGGAAAGGTGGGCAACACATATTTGTAGATGGTGGCAGGATAAGGACATTTGGCAGCTAACGTGCAAGGTTCCAGTGTAAGATTTCTGAAGACCTGACTAAAGGGCATATTAATAGTTTTCTGTGTAAGCTACCTAGTGCTTTAGCATCTGAGGCCCACAGATTCAGTTCCTCCCATCCTATTAATGTTGTTCTCTATCCTGGAGAGAACACTTCATGTAGACATTCAATAATGCCGTGTGCCTTGTAATTCCCTTAAAAGTTAATGAACGTGTTAGAATTAATTTTAATAGATGTTGATTAATTGCAGTTTGCCTTGTGTTTTGAAGAACAAAGGCGTCCCACAGTATTTGGCCGCTTTTCCTCAGTCACTGTGACACTGCTCACAGCAGGTGGCACTGTGGCCCTGCGGATGCCAACAGGAAAGGCTGGTGCAGGACCAGAGGGAGAAACCCTAACAGACGCTTAATCCGGGCTCCACAACTAGAGCTACCCCATGACAATTAGGGTCTGGACAGAGACAGAATGAAGGGCTTAAGGAAAATTTAAAAGGTTCACTGAGACTGCAATTAATTCAAAATATGGGAATCACTTGAGCCTTCTGTAATTTTATTCAATCAAGTTTTATTGAGTTCCTGACAGGTTTGGAATCACATCTGTGAATAGCATGGTTATTGCCTTCCAAAAATATCAGATAATGGTTTGCTCTGTGTGTGTGTGTAAGTGTGTGATGTGTGTGTGTGGTGTATATGCAAGAATGTGTGTGTGTATGGTATATGTAAGAGTGTGTGTGGTGTGTATGGAAGCGTGTGTGGTGTGTATATGTGTGTGTGTGCATGATGTGTATGTAAGCGTGTGTGTGGTGTTTGTGTGTGTATGCAGTGTGCTTATGTATGTAGCTGTGGTGTGTGGTGTGTGTGTGTGTGAGAGGTGGGGCGAATGGGGGAGGAAAGTGTGTAACTGATACTACAACATGCTGCCTATTGACAAATATGTTCTAGATACTGCAGAGGCCAATACTTGCTGCTACAGAGTTAAAGCTCTCTCATCACAGGTGCGCAGAGAGGAGCACAACTACATCCTTTTTTTGGCTGGAGAATGAAGAGACAGAAATAGTGACCTTCCAAGGTCACCTCCAGCTCTAACATTCTAGAAGTTTGTGGATATTTTCATAAACTCTGGCACTTTCTAAACCTTCAGAGTTTACAAAACAGACCGTTGTCCTTCAAATCAACTGGGCTAAGGGAGTCACGGAGCTAGATTACTCTCAATGTCATGTCTTATTTGGCCTTGGGATGCTATTTAACAGGCTTCCTGTCCAATGGCCTGTGATGGTGACCAAGGCAATTAGGGAGATTGGTTTGGCATGCACCATTTCATGCTTGGCTTCTTATGGTGAGAGATGGCAGAGCCATCAGGGTCCAAGATAACCAAATTTGATTTTGCCCAAATTAGGACATTAATTTCCAAGTTGTTTTGGTGGTTGGTGTATTTAACTTAATCTTATTATTTTTTAGAATAGTGTCTCAGAAAGAGGATTTTCAAAATTATATTAAATTTAGTTGTCCTTCCTAAAGGTCTTTTTGTCTCCTTTACACTAGCTTATGGTTTAAAAATTAAAAAACAAAACAAAACACCAATAACGTTCCAAAATAATTTCATGTGTTATTTTCTCAGCTTCTTTGTGTATCATGTACTATGTCACTTCAATCTGTTCATTACTTTTAGGTTGCTTTATTTTTTACTACTGTTTTTTTTGCCATTTGAAGGTATTAAATGCCAGAGAATAATAACCTTGAACAAAAAAGCCATGGCTAAAACAGCTCTGATATTTTCTGGATATTGATTCACTAATTGGATTAGAGTCTCCCTTTGACAGAATTCCAGCGAGATAAAGAACCAGTCCATGATTCACAGCTGGCTGTATCTCGTCCCAGGGACCATGAGTGAAGCTCATTCATTTAACAAACACTGATTAAGAGTCTATGGTGGGCCTGGCTCTGGACACTGCTGGCCTTGCCCTTATGCTGCTTTCCTGATGTCAGTTATGGGGCGAGTAGGCAGGAAAGGCAGCACGAATTTTGGAGTCTCTTCCAATCTGTTCTCATGTCTGTCTCAGCGGGGAAGAGCCTCTGGGAATAACTGAGGGGAAGGGAAATGGCAGGTGACCTGAGAAGCGTTACCAAGGCTTTTCTCTCCGTGTACCTGGAAACCTAGGTGGCTACTAGGTGACAGTCTAGACTTTATGGGATGCTATTGGACCAGGCTCAAGACATTGTGGCTGCCCCAAGAGCCCAGAGCATGAAGGCAGAATTAGCTTTCCAGTGGGGATTTAAGCCTACAATCCTGGCAGATAGCTTCTGAAATTGCAGCTGATGGGGAAATACATTTTGTGAGATTTTGAGAGACATATGGGAGTCTTGTGGATTTTTCACTGAAATATTCACTACAGATACTCAGGCAGAACTGACCAGGACATGTCTATTTAAAAAAATATCGATTGATATTACTTTCTTTCAATTAAGTTTTCTAGACTTTTGTGATTAGAATTGCAGGTCGGGCAGGCAAGTTAGCCTGTAAGGTGCATATGTCCTGCCATGCTTTCTGATTCACTTACCCTCACCCTAGGGGTTCCCTGGGAGTAGACTGGGCATTTTGTACCTAGAAACAAAAATTATGATCAGCCCATTACCACATATTAAGTGTTTTTAGATGCCTTACTTTATTTAATCCTGGCATCAACACTCTGAAGTAGATACCACACTAGTGACATCTACTGAGGATCAGAGAAGTTTCCTCTTAGAGGCAGAATTTAAATCCGATTGTGTGAAATTCTAAAGTGCATGTTACTGTGGTCACCAAATGCAGTTGTCTTCCCAGGACCTCAAATACATGGGGGAGAGGTTGGCTGACCAGTTCTCTACAATATTTTACTGATATTCATGGAAGCATTGCTTCCATGGATATCACCGCTGAAAGATGCCAAATTGGGCAATCAGGTGTTACTTAGGCAACTTCATCCAGACTCACATTATTGTAATTGATAAGGTTGCTAATTTCTGGGTGAGACTGTTGCCCAGTATTAGAGATATCAGCATTTTTGAGAAGCAGCAACTGCACTAGATCTGGTTATCTAAGCTTTTCTCACTGTTGCACTAGTTTCCTTGTTCCTCACCTGCTTTTTTTTTTTTAATTTTGTACAACAGGTTCTAATTTGTTATCTATTTATCTTATAGTGTATACATGTCAATACGTTTGTTCTGTACATCTGTGTCTCTATTTCTGCCTTGCAACCGGTCATCTGTACCATTTTTCTAGATTCCACATATATTTGTTAATATATGGTATTTGTTTTTCTCCTTCTGACTTACATCACTCTGTATGACAGTCTCTAGGTCCATCCACGTCTCTACAAGTGACCAATTTCATTCCTTTTTATGGCTGAGTAATATTCCATTGTATATATGTACCACAGCTTCTTTATCCATTCATCTATCAATGGGGATTTAGGTTGCTTCCATGACGCAGCTACTGTAAATAGTGCTGCAATGAACTTGGGGTGCATGTGTCTTTTGAATTATGGTTTTCCTCTGGGTATATACCCAGGTAGTGGGATTGCTGGGTCATATTGTAATACTATTTTAGTTTTTTAAGGAAACCGCCATACTGTTCTCCATAGTGGCTGTATCAATTACACACCCACCAACAGTGCAAGAGGGATCCATTTGATCCACACCCTCTCCAGCATTCGTTGTTTGTAGATTTTCTTATGATGCCCATTCTAACCAGTGTGAGGTGATACCTCATTGTAGTTTTGACTTGCATTTCTCTAATAATTAGTGATGTTGAGCAGCTTTTCATGTGCTTCTTGGCCATCTGTATGTCTTCTTTGGAGAAATGTCTATTTAGGTCTTCTGCCCATTTTTGGATGGGTTGTTTGTTTCTTTAATATTGAGCTGCATGTGCTATTTATATATTTGGAGATTAATTAATCCTTTGTCCGTTGATTCATTGCAAATATTTTCTCCCATTCTGAGGGTTGTCTTTTCATCTTGTTTATGGTTTCCTTTGCTGTGCAAAAGTTCTGAAGTTTCATTAGGTCCCATTTGTTTATTTTTCTTTTATTTCTGTTTACTCTAGGAGGTGGGGTCAAAAAAGATCTTGCTGTGATTTATGTCAAAGAGTGTTCTTCCTATGGTTTCCTCTAAGGGTTTTTATAGTGTCTGGTCTTACATTTAGGTCTCGAATCCATTTGAGTTTATTTTTGTGTATGGTGTTGGGGGTGTTCTAATTTCATTCTTTTACATGTAGCTGTCCAGTTTTCCCAGCACCACTTATTGAAGAGACTGTCTTTTCTCCATTGTATATCCTTGCCTCCTTTGTCATAGATTAGTTGACCATAGGTGTGGGGTTTATCTCTGTGCTTTCTAACCTGTTCCATTGATCTATATTCCTGTTTTTGTGCCAGTACCATATTGTCTTGATTACTGTAGCTTTGTAGTATAGTCTGAAGTCAGGGAGTCTGATTCTTCCAGCTCTTGTTTTTTTCCCACAAGATTGCTTTGGCTATTCAGGATCTTTTGTGTCTCCATACAAATTTTAAGATTTTTTGTTCTAGTTCTGTAAAAATGCCATTGGTAATTTGATAGGGATTGCATTGAATCTGTAGATTGCTTTGGGTAGTGTAAATTTTCACAATATTGCTTCTTCCAGTCCACAAACATGGTATATCTCTCCATCTGTTTGTGTCATCTTTGATTTTCTTTCATCAGTGTACCTTATAGTTTTCTGAGTACAGGTCTTTACCTCCTTAGGTAGGTTTATTCCTAGCTTTTTATTCTTTTTGTTGCAATGGTGAATGGATTGTTTCCTTAATTTCTCTTTCTGATCTTTCATGTTAGTGTATAGGAATGCCAGAGATTTCTGTGCGTTAATTTGTATCATGCAACTTTACCAATCATCGATTAGCTCTAGTACTTTTCTGGGGGCATCTTTAGGATTATCTACGTATCATGTCATCTGCAAACAGTGACAGTTTTACTTCTTTTCCAATTTGTATTCTTTTTATTTCTTTTCTTCTCTGATTGCTGTGGCTAGGACTTCCAAAACTATGTTGAATAATAGTGGTGAGAGTAGGCACCCTTGTCTTGTTCCTGATCTTAGTGGAAATGTTTTCAATTTTCACCATTGAGAATGATGTTGGCTGTGGGTTTGTCATATGTGGCCTTTATTATGTGAGGTAGGTTCCCTCTATGACCATTTTGGAGAGTTTTTTATCATAAATGGGTGTTGAATGTTGTCAAAAGCTTTTTCTACATCTATTGAAATGATCATATGGTTTTTATTCTTCAGTTTGTTAATATGGTGTATCACATTGATTGGTTTGCATATATTGAAGAATCCTTGCATCCCTGGGATAATCACACTTGATCATGGTGTATGATCCTTTTAATGTGTTGTTGGATTTGGTTTGCTAGTATTTTGTTGAGGATTTTGCATCTATATTCATCAGTGATATTGGTGTGTAATTTTCTTTTTGTAGTATCATTGTCTGGTTTTGGTGTCAGGGTGATGGTGGCCTTGTAGAAGGAGTTTGGGAGTGTTCTTTCCTCTGCAGGTTTTTGGATGAGTTTGAGAAGGATGGATGTTAGCTCTTCTCTAAATGTTTTATAGAATTCCACCTGTGAAGCCATCTGGTCCTGGATTTTTTTTTTTGTTGGAAGATTTTTAATCACAGTGTCAATTTCATTACTTGCGATTTGTCTGTTCATATTTCTATTACTTCCTGGCTCAGTCTTGGAAGGTTATACCTTTCTAAGAATTTGTCCATTTCTTCCAGGTGTCCATTTTATTGGCATAGAGTTGCTTTTAGTAGTCTCTTATGATGCTTTGTATTTCCACGGTGTTCATTGTACGTCTCCTTTTTCATTTCTATTTTTATTGATCTGAGTCCTCTCCCTCTTTTCTTGATGAGTGTGGCTAAAAGTTTATTAAAGAACCAGCTTTTAGTTTTTTGATCTTTGCTATTGTTTTCTTTGTTTTTATTTCATTTATTTCTGCTCTTATCTTTTTGATTTCTTTCCATCTACTAACCTTGGATTTTGTTTGTTCTCCTTTCTCTAGTTCCTTTAGGTATAAGGTTAGAATGTTGATTTAAGATTTTTCTTATTTCTTGAGGTAGGCTTTTATTGCTATAAACTTCCCTCTTAGAACTGTTTTTGTTGCATCCCATAGGTTTTGCATCGTCGTGTTTTCTTTGTCATTTGTCTCTAGGTATTTTTTGATTTCCTCTCTGATTTCTTACTGATCTCTTGGTTATTTAGTAATGTTCTGTTTAGCCTCCATGTGTTTGTGTTTTTTACATTTTTTCCCCTGTAGTTGATTTCTGATCTCATAACATTGTGGTCGGAAAGATGCTTTATACAATTTCAATTTTCCTGACTTTACCCAGTCTTGATTTGTGACCCAAGATGTGATCCATCCTGGAGAATATTCCGTGTGCACTTGAGAAGAAAGTGTAGTCTGCTGTTCAGATGGAATGTCCTATAAATATCAATTAAATCTATCTGGTCTATTGTGTCATTTAAGACCTACCTTGCAAACTTGTACTTTCTTCACAAGCAGGATATATTTCTGTATTTTTGAGGTATATACAATAGTAATGAATACTGCTAAGAAGGGAAAATCCTGTGATCAATATCTTTGCAGTGTCTAAAAATATGCAAATACTCTCTGGAACAAAGTCGTTGCTTGGGTGTATTGCTATAAGTAAAATTATTTCCTATCTGCATGACAGTTGAATTTTGGTGGCTGATTTTTCCCACCCAATCAATACCTTTGACCTTTCCTTCCCTGAAATAAGTCCCCCCTATGTAAAAAGTTATATTGGCTCTATGATATAACTGTGAAATCTTAGGCTGGCTTCTAATGCTGGGCTGAATTTCCTCATATTTCTCAAAGTAGGATTGCCAAGTGACACTCCTGACATTCATATCTTTGTGTTTAAACAAAGTGGGGACTAACTTGAAAGTGAAGCTCTGTAATGACTAGTTGATACTTTATTATTGTTTCTGATTGTTATATATAAAAGATAAAAAGAATCTATTAGTTTTATTTTTTCCTTCCTTTATATACCACAAATTTACTAGTTCAAGTAAGTGCCAGGCACTTACAAAGCTCCAAATGATGCTTTTACAATTTATAAAATGCTTTCATGTACATTATAACTTTTAATATTCCAGATATTCATGAAGTAATAGTGAATACCAATGACCCCAAAAAGTATATAGCTAATTAAATAATTATTTGGCTTAATTTTCTATTTTTATTTGTAGTTTTATTTGTGTCTTAATTGTTTATTGCATCCTGGCTAATTTTCACATCTGAACACCTGCTGGGTTGCATATTTGGACATGACTGTGGTCAATTGTAGAGGTGGCAATTTAAAGATTGATATAAAAATGAATAGGATTTCCTCAAGAAGAGGATTAGGATTTTGCCTGAGGGAAATTGGTATTTTCTCAGTCTGTGATTGCACTGGTGAAGCCTAGAAAGTAATTCTAGGCTCCTGAATATATTTCTATATAATTCTTGCTCTAAGGAATAAGAAGACTTTTGTGGGTCCAGATGGATTGTACAGCTGATGCACTGATGTGCACCTTCAAGGAAGTAGAAGGGTAGCTGTGGAAAGTGCCCTGTGAACTGTGGTAGAGACAGAGACCCCCAAAACAAGGCCAGAGACATGGGGTTGGGGCCGGTTGGGCAGACTGCAATATTCCACAACAATGCGTTTTACTTCTCTGAAGAATTTGCATTTTTATATCTAAAATTAAGAACAGGAGAAAATGTGATGTCAAACTGTTTTTTCCCTGAAACTGTGAAGGAAGCATCTCCTAAATATGAAAATCATAATAAAGCATACTTTTGCAACAGATAATAATCCAATAAGGAAAAGAGCTTTGATTGCTGGTAATGCTGATAGTTTGGCTTTACTATACTAAATATTCAGATAGGGATATTTATTTCTTTATAGTGGATCAAGGAATGCATTTGTATGTGTTGTTTCCTTGAGTTCATAAACAAAATACACAAAATGTGACTGTTTTCAAAATATATGTTGGATTCTGGAGGAGTGTTAAATTTATTTCTTTATTTTTCAAAGCTGGCAATGTGCCTATGGCCACCTTGAGTGCCAGTGGAAGAGAACAGTGCTATTTCAATGCCAGGGGCCATCTCTGATGGCTGTTAACTTATGAGACACAAACTAAATAGGTGTATTTTTTTTCAGTGGAGGGGAGGAAAAATGAGTGGGCTAGAAATTCTGTAACCCTCTAGTGCCTTGGCACAATGAGAACTCCCCACTGGAGAGACGATGGTTTAATGCAAGTGGCTAAGCATCACATGATGCTAATGAATTAAAACATTTGGGATTATCTGCTCTAAGTTAACTATAAGAGCAAACCTCGTGTTTCCATAAGAAATGTTTATATGTGTTTCTCTCTTCCTAAATTTTATGACAAGGTGTACAATAAAAAGGATGTCTGCTAGCACATGGGCAGACACAAGGAGACACGGGAAGAGGATACTACAACACAGGTGATAATAGAGACAAAACAGCTCTGTCTTATCAGACACAAGAAAGGGTTCGCCCAAACAATAAAACTGTTTTAGAAAATGTCTGTCGCATTTAAGCGATCATAACTATTACCTAAAATATTATTTTCTCTTAGAAACAGATCCCTACTGCAAAACACTTTTTTTTGATACATCCACTTGATAACCAATACATATCATCCATAGTTATTATATACACTTTTGATACAGGAGAAGTGACACTAAATCTAGAAATATAATTTTGACCTGAGCTAAGTCAAGTTTTTCTCAACAGAAGATTCTGGGGGAAGTGTAATTAATAAAAACCAATAAATAAAAAGATGATGTGGCTTAATCAGATCTGGAGAAGGAGTAGGAAGTATTCAGGATGGTTGTAGCCCATAGATGGCAGGAAAATTAAAAATGGAAATACAATACCAGAAAGAGAATATAAAAAAGAGAACATTGTGACCTCATCTATATTAAAATTTTTAAATTAAAATGAAAATAATCTGAGAGGGGGTGTATTTTTCCAGGTGTAGTTTGTGGCAGTGTGGAATACAAAGGAATATTTTGTTTTTTTGATATGTGAAAGAGTTATAGTCATAGGTGTCCATGTGAACAAAAAAATAATTAAAATAGAAAAGTCTGTTTTCCCTATGCAGGCTGAAAAAGTTTTCCCTAGGCCTTTTGTAGTGGACACCTTGAAATTCCAAATCTCTATGCCTGTAAAACTTTAACTTTATTTCTGCTTATGATTCACTTTAAAAGGTTGGCTGACTTATTGGACCTGTAGAGAGTAGCAAATTTGGTTTGGGTATTACATGTCACTTCTTAAAAGTCCCATGCATCTCATTAGACTTACTTGTGATTAAACTTGAAGAAATATATGTTATGTTTATGCAACTTCAATAGTGAAAAATATTTGTGGGCTTGCCTTAAATTAAGTGAAGTAATGCAAAGCATGAATGGGACATTAATGAGGTCATTAGCATTTCTGGGAATAATGCATTTTCAGTCAATATACGAATGATTATTTATGGTTGGGTTTATCCATGAGGTAAAAGAAGTCAGGGTATCTATTTCAATGGAGGTTATAACTGCCTTAATTTAAAATTTTAAAAGAAATAGAAAATACAGCAACGATCTATATTGAAGGTAAATTTATGGTAGACATGAAATTATTTGGAACAATAATATGGTTATGTGGAAGGGCAGTTTAACTTTTTCCCTCATATTTTCTTTTTGAGTTAATTAGGTATAACAAGTCAGGTGCTAGTGCTTACATTTTAGACTTTAGACAATATATTGGAGTTAAACTAGAGACTGTTACTAGTGTTTTATTTGGTTTTGTAGCAAAAACAAACTTTAAAATGATAGTGTGTTTAGAAGTATTTTTTGTAAACCTAGGTTTTTAGGGTTCAATTCCTAGAGTTTTGGAGATATAACTTTGATCTAGAAAGATGTTACTTTTTTTTTTTAGAAAAATGTTATTTGTTCAATTTGACTGATTCATCGTAAAACTGATAAGGAAAATGGGGTTTGTAAGCACATGATCTGTATAATGCCTCAACTTACACTTAATTCTGTAAGAAATATTGGGCCTTTTTTTTTTTTTCTTAGAATATAACAAATTTAATTAAGGTTCTTGTTAAATCTTAGCCTCTTATGGATAAAAAGAGAATGAGAAACTCCAATTACATAAAAGGGTATTTGAGTAAGCTTCAAAAAGTGATTCTAACAGGATCAGCAATGGCTGTGGAGTTGTCAGGTGTCTGGGCCCTCCCCTAAAAGTCAGCCTGAATCACTAATATTCATGATTTAATTGTGTCTAGGAGCTCTTTGGGCAGATACCTCAAGGAGGAGTAGTAATTAACAGTTGGGGCGACTGTTCCCTCTTTATGTTAGTCACTAGTCTTAACCTGGTTAGGAATAGGGATTCATTACCAAGAACTAACCCCAATGTGCCCTGAATTAAGGACCCCTGCAGAAGAAGAAAGCACCTCCTAGTTACAGACAGGACAGACACCCATATGGATTCAGTTGTTCTTGAACTGCTCCAGTGGCTAACAAAGATAATACAGTCAGACAGAAACTTGCAAGTCACTAGTAGTTCTGTTCCTATATATTCAGGGATCACCTTGCAGGGCTAGGTTAACCAAGAGGCAGACAGAGCATGTCCTTGGGGCCCAGAGAGACATAGAGAGAGGAGAACACCTAGGAAGAATTTAAGTTTTGTACCATTTCAAAAAAAAATTATTTTAAAGTTTAGGATTTTTAAATTGCAAATAGTATGGGGAAATAGCATAATGATTTCAGAGTTTGTTTCTCTAATGATCAGTTATGAATGAACAGTTTCGTTGGTTTTTTTCCCCCAATCTGTCACGGACTGACATAACTGTAAATTTAAATAAAAATTAATTACTCAAAAAACAATTAAAAATAGATATATGTAAAATACAAGCCCAAACTTTTTTCATTATTAGATCCAAGTTACATAAAATTGCTCAAATGGCTATAAAGCTCTCCAAACACTCTCACTGCACACCAGAGCTGGTCTGCAGACCCCACTTGGAGTAGGGCAACTCTAAAAAGCTTAATTGAGCTCTGGTCCAGAATAATTACAGCAGTGAGTTGGTTCGATGTTTTTTTCTTTAATATTTTATTAGCCTGATTTTGCTACCGGTAGGACTCAAATCCCAAATCACTAATTTTAGACCTATTTTTCCCAGAATGCACTCAGCAAAGTAGATTTGTTAACCATACTTGATGCTTCATTTATCTGGTATTTCTCTCCTTCATTCAACATTTACTGAACACATCTCTGTGCCAGGCACTGCTGGGGACATAGCAGTAAATGGTATGGCCACTGCCCTCATAGGGTACTTCATCTAGTCAAGTCAACAGATGGTTACTAGCTGCTTTTTACTTCTTTTTGCCAGGAACTTTGAAACTTAACCTGCACAAGTTGCAATTAGGTCATCACTAGCTGGTGCTTTGTTAACGTGGTGTCTGGGTGCAGGAATATATAATTTAACATGCAGTTATCGGCGTTTTTGTAATTTTCAGCTCAGGGCCGAATAGTCTGGACTGGAGAGATTCTTTGGATTGCTCTGTCAGATGGGATAAATCTTTTTTTTTTTTGCGGTACGCGGGCCTCTCACTGTTTGTGGCCTCTCCCGTTGAGGAGCACAGGCTCTGGACGCGCAGGCTCAGCGGCCATGGCTCACGGGCCCAGCCGCTCCGCGGCACGTAGGATCTTCCCAGACCGGGGCACGAATCCGTGTCCCCTGCATCTGCAGGCGAACTCTCAACCACTGCGCCACCAGGGAAGCCCAATATAATTATTAAGAGTAAATTTCTTTTCACTTCTTGGACTTGGGAAAACTTCTGGCACTCAAGTGGAAAGGATTTATGCTCCTTATTGATTTCACAGAGAAACCACTTTTTATATTAAGCTATATTACATAGGGCCCTGGATTCAACAACAGATTTTATTATTCCTTTGGTTATGGACCTCTCAACTGTGAGTTGAAATCTTGTCCAGGTCCCAAGAGGAGAATTTTCTTGTGTCTTTTAAAGTCGATTTGAAAAAGCTGGAACACCTCCACCATGGAACTAAAATTCCTAAAAACATTTTTACCATAACGTTTATTAAAATGCCTCAGGTCAGAGCATTCTTTGTGGAGGATTTCTTTAAGTAGTAAGATAAATTTACTTCTTTATTTTTAAAATTAAAAAGAAATATTTTATTGAAGTGTAGTTGATTTACAATGTGTTAATTTCTGAGGTACAGCAAAGTGATGCAGTTACATATATATACCTATATATTTTTTTATATTCTTTTCTGTCATGGTTTATCACAGGATATCAAATATAGTTCCCTGTGCTATACCGTAGGAGCTCGTTTATCCAGTCTATATATAATAATTTGCATCTGCTAATCCCAAACTCCAACTCCCTCCCTCCTCCTCCCCTCCCCCTGGGCGACTGCAAGTCTATTCTCTATGTCTGTGAGTCTGTTTCTGTTAAGATAAATGTATATATGTGCCACATCTTCTTTATCCATTCATCTGTTGATGGACACTTAGGTTGCTTCCATGTCCTGGCTATTGTAAATAGAGCTGCAATGAACATTTTGGTACATAACTCTTTTTGAATTATGGTTTTCTCAGGGTATATGCCCAGTAGTGGGATTGCTGGGTCATATGGTAGTTCTATTTTTAGTTAGTTTTTTTTTTTTTTTTTTGCAGTACGTGGGCCTCTCACTGTTGTGGCTTCTCCCGCTGAGGAGCACAGGCTCCGGACGCGCAGGCTCAGTGGCCATGGCTCACGGACCCAGCTGCTCCGTGGCATGTAGGATCTTTCTAGACTGGGGCACAAACCCACGTCCCCTGCATCGGCAGGCAGACTCTCAACAACTGCGCCACCAGGGAAGCCCCTATTTTTAGTTTTTTAAGGAACCTCCATACTGTTCTCCATAGTGGCTGTATCAATTTACATTCCCACCAACATTGCAAGAGGGTTCCCTTTTCTCCACACCCTCTCCAGCATTTATTGTTTGTAGATTTTTTGATGATGGCACATATATACAATGGAATATTACTCAGCCATAAAAAGGAACAAAACTGAGTTATTTGTAGTGAGGTGGATGGACCTAGAGTCTGTCATACAGAGTGAAGTAAGTCAGAAAGAGAAAAACAAATACTGTATGCTAACACATATATATGGAATCTAAAAAAAAAAAAAAGAAAATGGTCAGAAGAACCTAGGGGCAAGATGGGAATAAAGATGCAGACCTACTAGAGAATGGACTTGAGGATACAGGGAGGGGGATGGGTAAGCTGGGACAAAGTGAGAGAGTGGCATGGACATATATACACTACCAAATGTAAAATAGATAGCTAGTGGGAAGCAGCTGCATAACACAGGGAGATCAGCTCGGTGCTTTGTGACCACCTAGAGGGGTGGGATAGGGAGGGTGGGAGGGAGGGAGATGCAAGAGAGTTGGGGACATATGTATATATATATATATAACTGATACACTTTGTTAAAGCAGAAACTGACACACCATTGTAAAGCAATTATACTCTAATAAAGATGTTAAAAAAAGATAAATGTAAATAGTGTTCTGGTTGTAAACAAATGTTCTCTAGGCTTGTTCTCTAAATATATTGTAAATTATTCAGTTTAAACCTCAGCTCTTCTCTACCTGTAGCAGTCACACAATAAACCTTTGTATGTTTCTTCAGTATTTTTCCCACTAGGACCTAATACTTGGCAGAACTGATTTGAAAAATATATTCAAGTCCCATACTTAATAGAAAAATATTCCCCTGTATATCAGAAAACTGCTTAGACCTGAAACATTGAGCAGAACAATAAACAGCTTTGTTTGGTGATCTCACTTTTAAAGATATTGCTGCAATTATTTGAATATATAACTTTTCTTTTTTTCTCTTCTAAAGGAAAAATGAAAACAATACGAGTAACTTGAAATATTAAGTTGAGTGTGATTTTCCTATTCCAATTTTAAATGTTCTCAAGGAAAATTAAATGGTGCTGATTGTAGCCCCAAGTTCCTGTTGTGCTACAGGGATAAATAATAAAAATGAAATATATTTTTATAACTCAGTAGCGTAACAGAGCTGCACTTGGCTCGACCACATACAAAGAAGCCTTGTTTTGGCTGCATTTTTCTGGGGATGCTTTCTCTATTTATAGGCTCTACAGTGAAGCCTTCTGGGGAATGATTACTCAGTGTAGCCACATTTCTGTCAAAGGATCTGGAAAAATAATAACAACAGAAAGAAATCTCTGGCATAAAACACACTAATCAATATGTAATGATATGGCTGGATCAATAACTTCTAATTTTCTAGGTTTGTAAAATGTCAATTGTATGAATGTATTAGCAGGTTAAAAAGTTTCCAAGTAGAACAAATGCGTAAATTCAAGAGAGTTTTTTTCAGTCTGTTTTATTCATGAATATCACTTTTTATTTCAGATAAAGTTTATGGTTAATAGCATCCTCAGTGTGCAAATATCACCCTGTCCGCATTTTTCTTTTCTAACAATAGAAGTCATGATTCCTCTTTCCCAGAGTGAAGAGTTTTCATTCACACTGTTTCATGATCCTGGAGATAATATAAACATTTATGAGGTAGCAAGTGTCACAGCTTGTGAAGATGCAATGTCTTTTGTTTAGTCATTAAACCTCCCCCACACACTTTTTACATTTATAGAGATCAAACATTAAATAAAACGTTTCATATGTAAAATACTAGAAAACGATTTATCTCTGAAATGCTATAATCTCCTGTCATCTAGGTCCTGAGCTGGGTGCTCTGTGTGCATTTTAATTGGTGATTCCCATATTCTGGTTGGTGGATTTTCCCTTCTACCAGCCCTTCCTTTTTCTCTCCCTCTTTCCTATTTCATTCCTACTTTTTCCTTTCCTTCACCTTCCTTTCAATTTTCTTTTTGAGAACTTTAAGAAATTATTATAAAATTAGTTCATGCTAATTTTGGAAAATTTAAGAAAAATGGAAAAGTGTAGGATAAAAATAGGATTCCTCAAAACCAACCATCATTATACTTTCATATATTTTACTTCAACTTAAAAAAATATATATATTTTACATCTTTATTAGAGTATAATCGCTTTACAATGGTGTGCCAGCCTATGCCCTACAACAAATCAGTTACACATACACATACGTTCCCATATCTCTTCCCTCTTGCGTCTCCCTCCCCCCCACTCTCCCTATCCCACCCCTCCAGGCGGTCATAGAGCATCGAGCTGATCTCCCTGTGCTAGGCGGCTGCTTCCCACTAGCTATCTACCTTACATTTTGTAGTGTATATATGTCCATGCCTCTCTCTCGCTTTGTCACAGCTTACCCATCCTTCACCCCATATCCTCAAGTCCATTCTCTACTAGGTCTGTGTCTTTATTCCTGTCTTACCCCTAGGTTCCTCATGACATTTTTTCCCCCTGAAATTCCATATATATGTGTTAGCATACGGTATTTGTCTTTCTCTTTCTGACTTACGTCACTCTGTATGACAGACTCTAGGTCTATCCACCTCATTACAAATAGCTCAATTTCATTTCTTTTTATGGCTGAGTAATATTCCATTGTATATATGTGCCACATCTTCTTTATCCATTCATCTGATGAGGAAACTTAGGTTGTTTCCATCTCCGGGCTATTGTAAATAGAAGTTTAATGAACATTTTGGTACATGACTCTTTTTGAATTATGGTGTTCTCAGGGTATATGCCCAGTAGTGGGATTGCTACTATTTGTAGGGTAGTTCCATTTGTAGTTTTTTAAGGAACCTCCATACTGTTCTCCATAGTGGTTGTACCAATTCACATTCCCACCAGCAGTACAAGAGGGTTCCCTTTTCTCCACACCCTCTCCAGCATTTATTGTTTCTAAATTTTTTGATGATGGCCATTCTGACTGGTGTGAGATGATATCTCATTGTAGTTTTGATTTGCATTTCTCTAATGATTAATGATGTTGAGCATTCTTTCATGTGTTTGTTGGCAGTCTGTATATCTTCTTTGGAGAAATGTCTATTTAGGTCTTCTGCCCATTTTTGGATTGGGTTGTTTGTTTTTTTGTTATTGAGCTGCATGAGCTGCTTATAAATTTTGGAGATTAATCCTTTGTCAGTTGCTTCATCTGCAAATATTTTCTCCCATTCTGAGGGTTGTCTTTTGGTCTTGTTTATGGTTTCCTTTGCTGCGCAAAAGCTTTGAAGTTTCATTAGGTCCCATTTGTTTATTTTTGTTTTTATTTCCATTTCTCTAGGAGGTGGGTCAAAAAGAATCTTGCTGTGATTTATGTCATAGAGTGTTCTGCCTATGTTTTCCTCTAAAAGTTTGATAGTTTCTGGCCTCACACAGAGTTTATTTTTCTGTATGGTGTTAGGGAGTGATCTAATCTCATACTTTTACATGTACCTGTTCAGTTTTCCCAGCATCACTTATTGAAGAGGCTGTCCTTTCTCCACTGTACATTCCTGCCTCCTTTATCAAAGATAAAGTGACCATATGTGTGTGGGTTTATTTCTGGGCTTTCTATCCTGTTCCATTGATCTATCTTTCTGTTTTTGTGCCAGTACCATACTGTCTTGATTACTTTAGCTTTGTAGTATAGTCTGAAGTCAGGGATCCTGATTCCTCCAGCTCTGTTTTTCGTTCTCAAGATTGCTTTGGCTATTCGGGGTCTTTTGTGTTTCCATACAAATTGTGCAATTTTTTGTTCTAGTTCTGTGAAAAATGCCAGTGGTACTTTGATAGGGATTGCATTGAATCTGTAGATTGCTTTGGGTAGTAGAGTCATTTTCACAATGTTGATTCTTCCAATCCAAGAACATGGTATATCTCTCCATCTATTTGTAACATCTTTAATTTCTTTCCTCAGTGTCTTAAAATTTTCTGCATACAGGTCTTTTGTCTCCTTAGGTAGGTTTATTCCTAGATATTTTATTCTTTTTGTTGCAACGGTAAATAGGAGTGTTTTCTTGATTTCACTTTCAGATTTTTCATCCTTAGTGTATAGGAATGCCAGAGATTTCTGTGCATTAATGTTGTATCCTGCTACTTTATCAAATTCATTGATTAGCTCTAGTACTTTTCTGGGGGCATCTTTAGGATTATCTACGTATCATGTCATCTGCAAACAGTGACAGTTTTACTTCTTTTCCAATTTGTATTCTTTTTATTTCTTTTTCTTCTCTGATTGCTGTGGCTAGGACTTCCAAAACTATGTTGAATAATAGTGGTGAGAGTAGGCACCCTTGTCTTGTTCCTGATCTTAGTGGAAATGTTTTCAATTTTTCACCATTGAGAATGATGTTGGCTGTGGGTTTGTCATATGTGGCCTTTATTATGTTGAGGTAGGTTCCCTCTATGACCATTTTGGAGAGTTTTTATCATAAATGGGTGTTGAATGTTGTCAAAAGCTTTTTCTACATCTATTGAAATGATCATATGGTTTTTATTCTTCAGTTTGTTAATATGGTGTATCACATTGATTGGTTTGCATATATTGAAGAATCCTTGCATCCCTGGGATAAATCACACTTGATCATGGTGTATGATCCTTTTAATGTGTTGTTGGATTTGGTTTGCTAGTATTTTGTTGAGGATTTTTGCATCTATATTCATCAGTGATATTGGTGTGTAATTTTCTTTTTGTAGTATCATTGTCTGGTTTTGGTGTCAGGGTGATGGTGGCCTTGTAGAATGAGTTTGGGAGTGTTCTTTCCTCTGCAGGTTTTTGGATGAGTTTGAGAAGGATGGATGTTAGCTCTTCTCTAAATGTTTTATAGAATTCACCTGTGAAGCCATCTGGTCCTGGATTTTTTTTTTTGTTGGAAGATTTTTAATCACAGTGTCAATTTCATTACTTGCGATTTGTCTGTTCATATTTTCTATTACTTCCTGGCTCAGTCTTGGAAGGTTATACCTTTCTAAGAATTTGTCCATTTCTTCCAGGTTGTCCATTTTATTGGCATAGAGTTGCTTTTAGTAGTCTCTTATGATGCTTTGTATTTCCACGGTGTTCATTGTACGTCTCCTTTTTCATTTCTAGTTTTATTGATCTGAGTCCTCTCCCTCTTTTTCTTGATGAGTGTGGCTAAAAGTTTATTAAAGAACCAGCTTTTAGTTTTTTGATCTTTGCTATTGTTTTCTTTGTTTTTATTTCATTTATTTCTGCTCTTATCTTTTTGATTTCTTTCCATCTACTAACCTTGGATTTTGTTTGTTCTCCTTTCTCTAGTTCCTTTAGGTATAAGGTTAGAATGTTGATTTAAGATTTTTCTTATTTCTTGAGGTAGGCTTTTATTGCTATAAACTTCCCTCTTAGAACTGTTTTTGTTGCATCCCATAGGTTTTGCATCGTCGTGTTTTCTTTGTCATTTGTCTCTAGGTATTTTTTGATTTCCTCTCTGATTTCTTACTGATCTCTTGGTTATTTAGTAATGTTCTGTTTAGCCTCCATGTGTTTGTGTTTTTTACATTTTTTCCCCTGTAGTTGATTTCTGATCTCATAACATTGTGGTCGGAAAGATGCTTTATACAATTTCAATTTTCCTGACTTTACCCAGTCTTGATTTGTGACCCAAGATGTGATCCATCCTGGAGAATATTCCGTGTGCACTTGAGAAGAAAGTGTAGTCTGCTGTTCAGATGGAATGTCCTATAAATATCAATTAAATCTATCTGGTCTATTGTGTCATTTAAGACCTACCTTGCAAACTTGTACTTTCTTCACAAGCAGGATATATTTCTGTATTTTTGAGGTATATACAATAGTAATGAATACTGCTAAGAAGGGAAAATCCTGTGATCAATATCTTTGCAGTGTCTAAAAATATGCAAATACTCTCTGGAACAAAGTCGTTGCTTGGGTGTATTGCTATAAGTAAAATTATTTCCTATCTGCATGACAGTTGAATTTTGGTGGCTGATTTTTCCCACCCAATCAATACCTTTGACCTTTCCTTCCCTGAAATAAGTCCCCCCTATGTAAAAAGTTATATTGGCTCTATGATATAACTGTGAAATCTTAGGCTGGCTTCTAATGCTGGGCTGAATTTCCTCATATTTCTCAAAGTAGGATTGCCAAGTGACACTCCTGACATTCATATCTTTGTGTTTAAACAAAGTGGGGACTAACTTGAAAGTGAAGCTCTGTAATGACTAGTTGATACTTTATTATTGTTTCTGATTGTTATATATAAAAGATAAAAAGAATCTATTAGTTTTATTTTTTCCTTCCTTTATATACCACAAATTTACTAGTTCAAGTAAGTGCCAGGCACTTACAAAGCTCCAAATGATGCTTTTACAATTTATAAAATGCTTTCATGTACATTATAACTTTTAATATTCCAGATATTCATGAAGTAATAGTGAATACCAATGACCCCAAAAAGTATATAGCTAATTAAATAATTATTTGGCTTAATTTTCTATTTTTATTTGTAGTTTTATTTGTGTCTTAATTGTTTATTGCATCCTGGCTAATTTTCACATCTGAACACCTGCTGGGTTGCATATTTGGACATGACTGTGGTCAATTGTAGAGGTGGCAATTTAAAGATTGATATAAAAATGAATAGGATTTCCTCAAGAAGAGGATTAGGATTTTGCCTGAGGGAAATTGGTATTTTCTCAGTCTGTGATTGCACTGGTGAAGCCTAGAAAGTAATTCTAGGCTCCTGAATATATTTCTATATAATTCTTGCTCTAAGGAATAAGAAGACTTTTGTGGGTCCAGATGGATTGTACAGCTGATGCACTGATGTGCACCTTCAAGGAAGTAGAAGGGTAGCTGTGGAAAGTGCCCTGTGAACTGTGGTAGAGACAGAGACCCCCAAAACAAGGCCAGAGACATGGGGTTGGGGCCGGTTGGGCAGACTGCAATATTCCACAACAATGCGTTTTACTTCTCTGAAGAATTTGCATTTTTATATCTAAAATTAAGAACAGGAGAAAATGTGATGTCAAACTGTTTTTTCCCTGAAACTGTGAAGGAAGCATCTCCTAAATATGAAAATCATAATAAAGCATACTTTTGCAACAGATAATAATCCAATAAGGAAAAGAGCTTTGATTGCTGGTAATGCTGATAGTTTGGCTTTACTATACTAAATATTCAGATAGGGATATTTATTTCTTTATAGTGGATCAAGGAATGCATTTGTATGTGTTGTTTCCTTGAGTTCATAAACAAAATACACAAAATGTGACTGTTTTCAAAATATATGTTGGATTCTGGAGGAGTGTTAAATTTATTTCTTTATTTTTCAAAGCTGGCAATGTGCCTATGGCCACCTTGAGTGCCAGTGGAAGAGAACAGTGCTATTTCAATGCCAGGGGCCATCTCTGATGGCTGTTAACTTATGAGACACAAACTAAATAGGTGTATTTTTTTTCAGTGGAGGGGAGGAAAAATGAGTGGGCTAGAAATTCTGTAACCCTCTAGTGCCTTGGCACAATGAGAACTCCCCACTGGAGAGACGATGGTTTAATGCAAGTGGCTAAGCATCACATGATGCTAATGAATTAAAACATTTGGGATTATCTGCTCTAAGTTAACTATAAGAGCAAACCTCGTGTTTCCATAAGAAATGTTTATATGTGTTTCTCTCTTCCTAAATTTTATGACAAGGTGTACAATAAAAAGGATGTCTGCTAGCACATGGGCAGACACAAGGAGACACGGGAAGAGGATACTACAACACAGGTGATAATAGAGACAAAACAGCTCTGTCTTATCAGACACAAGAAAGGGTTCGCCCAAACAATAAAACTGTTTTAGAAAATGTCTGTCGCATTTAAGCGATCATAACTATTACCTAAAATATTATTTTCTCTTAGAAACAGATCCCTACTGCAAAACACTTTTTTTTGATACATCCACTTGATAACCAATACATATCATCCATAGTTATTATATACACTTTTGATACAGGAGAAGTGACACTAAATCTAGAAATATAATTTTGACCTGAGCTAAGTCAAGTTTTTCTCAACAGAAGATTCTGGGGGAAGTGTAATTAATAAAAACCAATAAATAAAAAGATGATGTGGCTTAATCAGATCTGGAGAAGGAGTAGGAAGTATTCAGGATGGTTGTAGCCCATAGATGGCAGGAAAATTAAAAATGGAAATACAATACCAGAAAGAGAATATATAAAAAGAGAACATTGTGACCTCATCTATATTAAAATTTTTAAATTAAAATGAAAATAATCTGAGAGGGGGGTGTATTTTTCCAGGTGTAGTTTGTGGCAGTGTGGAATACAAAGGAATATTTTGTTTTTTTGATATGTGAAAGAGTTATAGTCATAGGTGTCCATGTGAACAAAAAAATAATTAAAATAGAAAAGTCTGTTTTCCCTATGCAGGCTGAAAAAGTTTTCCCTAGGCCTTTTGTAGTGGACACCTTGAAATTCCAAATCTCTATGCCTGTAAAACTTTAACTTTTATTTCTGCTTTATGATTCACTTTAAAAGGTTGGCTGACTTATTGGACCTGTAGAGAGTAGCAAATTGGTTTGGGTATTACATGTCACTTCTTAAAGTCCCATGCATCTCATTAGACTTACTTGTGATTAAACTTGAAGAAATATATGTTATGTTTATGCAACTTCAATAGTGAAAAATATTTGTGGGCTTGCCTAAATTAAGTGAAGTAATGCAAAGCATGAATGGGACATTAATGAGGTCATTAGCATTTCTGGGAATAATGCATTTTCAGTCAATATACGAATGATTATTTATGGTTGGGTTTATCCATTGAGGTAAAAGAAGTCAGGGTATCTATTTCAATGGAGGTTATAACTGCCTTAATTTAAAATTTTAAAAGAAATAGAAAATACAGCAACGATCTATATTGAAGGTAAATTTATGGTAGACATGAAATTATTTGGAACAATAATATGGTTATGTGGAAGGGCAGTTTAACTTTTTCCCTCATATTTTCTTTTTGAGTTAATTAGGTATAACAAGTCAGGTGCTAGTGCTTACATTTTAGACTTTAGACAATATATTGGAGTTAAACTAGAGACTGTTACTAGTGTTTTATTTGGTTTTGTAGCAAAAACAAACTTTAAAATGATAGTGTGTTTAGAAGTATTTTTTGTAAACCTAGGTTTTTAGGGTTCAATTCCTAGAGTTTTGGAGATATAACTTTGATCTAGAAAGATGTTACTTTTTTTTTTTAGAAAAAATGTTATTTGTTCAATTTGACTGATTCATCGTAAACTGATAAGGAAAATGGGGTTTGTAAGCACATGATCTGTATAATGCCTCAACTTACACTTAATTCTGTAAGAAATATTGGGCCTTTTTTTTTTTTTCTTAGAATATAACAAATTTAATTAAGGTTCTTGTTAAATCTTAGCCTCTTATGGATAAAAAGAGAATGAGAAACTCCAATTACATAAAAGGGTATTTGAGTAAGCTTCAAAAAGTGATTCTAACAGGATCAGCAATGGCTGTGGAGTTGTCAGGTGTCTGGGCCCTCCCCTAAAAGTCAGCCTGAATCACTAATATTCATGATTTAATTGTGTCTAGGAGCTCTTTGGGCAGATACCTCAAGGAGGAGTAGTAATTAACAGTTGGGGCGACTGTTCCCTCTTTATGTTAGTCACTAGTCTTAACCTGGTTAGGAATAGGGATTCATTACCAAGAACTAACCCCAATGTGCCCTGAATTAAGGACCCCTGCAGAAGAAGAAAGCACCTCCTAGTTACAGACAGGACAGACACCCATATGGATTCAGTTGTTCTTGAACTGCTCCAGTGGCTAACAAAGATAATACAGTCAGACAGAAACTTGCAAGTCACTAGTAGTTCTGTTCCTATATATTCAGGGATCACCTTGCAGGGCTAGGTTAACCAAGAGGCAGACAGAGCATGTCCTTGGGGCCCAGAGAGACATAGAGAGAGGAGAACACCTAGGAAGAATTTAAGTTTTGTACCATTTCAAAAAAAAATTATTTTAAAGTTTAGGATTTTTAAATTGCAAATAGTATGGGGGAATAGCATAATGATTTCAGAGTTTTGGTTCTCTAATGATCAGTTATGAATGAACAGTTTCGTTGGTTTTTTTTCCCCCAATCTGTCACGGACTGACATAACTGTAAATTTAAATAAAAATTAATTACTCAAAAAACAATTAAAAATAGATATATGTAAAATACAAGCCCAAACTTTTTTCATTATTAGATCCAAGTACATAAAATTGCTCAAATGGCTATAAAAGCTCTCACAAAACACTCTCACTGCACACCAGAGCTGGTCTGCAGACCCCACCTTGGAGTAGGGCAACTCTAAAAAGACTTAATTGAGCTCTGGTCCAGAATAATTACAGCAGTGAGTTGGTTCGATGTTTTTTTCTTTAATATTTTATTAGCCTGATTTTGCTACCGGTAGGACTCAAATCCCAAATCACTAATTTTTAGACCTATTTTTCCCAGAATGCACTCAGCAAAGGTAGATTTGTTAACCATACTTGATGCTTCATTATCTGGTATTTCTCTCCTTCATTCAACATTTACTGAACACATCTCTGTGCCAGGCACTGCTGGGGACATAGCAGTAAATGGTATGGCCACTGCCCTCATAGGGTACTTCATCTAGTCAAGTCAACAGATGGTTACTAGCTGCTTTTTACTTCTTTTGCAGGAACTTTGAAACTTAACCTGCACAAGTTGCAATTAGGTCATCACTAGCTGGTGCTTTGTTAACGTGGTGTCTGGGTGCAGGAATATATAATTTACATGCAGTTATCGGCGTTTTTGTAATTTTCAGCTCAGGGCCGAATAGTCTGGACTGGAGAGATTCTTTGGATTGCTCTGTCAAGATGGGATAAATCTTTTTTTTTTTGCGGTACGCGGGCCTCTCACTGTTTGTGGCCTCTCCCGTTGAGGAGCACAGGCTCTGGACGCGCAGGCTCAGCGGCCATGGCTCACGGGCCCAGCCGCTCCGCGGCACGTAGGATCTTCCCAGACCGGGGCACGAATCCGTGTCCCCTGCATCTGCAGGCGAACTCTCAACCACTGACACCACCAGGGAAGCCCAATATAATTATTAAGAGTAAATTTCTTTTCACTTCTTGGACTTGGGAAAACTTCTGGCACTCAAGTGGAAAGGATTTATGCTCCTTATTGATTTCACAGAGAAACCACTTTTATATTAAGCTATATTACATAGGGCCCTGGATTCAACAACAGATTTTATTATTCCTTTGGTTATGGACCTCTCAACTGTGAGTTGAAATCTGTCCAGGTCCCAAGAGGAGAATTTTCTTGTGTCTTTTAAAGTCGATTTGAAAAGCTGGAACACCTCCACCATGGAACTAAAATTCCTAAAAACATTTTTACCATAACGTTTATTAAAATGCCTCAGGTCAGAGCATTCTTTGTGGAGGATTTCTTTAAGTAGTAAGATAAATTTACTTCTTTATTTTTAAAAATTAAAAAGAAATATTTTATTGAAGTGTAGTTGATTTACAATGTGTTAAGTTCTGAGGTACAGCAAAGTGATGCAGTTACATATATATACCTATATATTTTTTTATATTCTTTTCTGTCATGGTTTATCACAGGATATCAAATATAGTTCCCTGTGCTATACCGTAGGAGCTCGTTTATCCAGTCTATATATAATAATTTGCATCTGCTAATCCCAAACTCCAACTCCCTCCCTCCTCCTCCCCTCCCCCCTGGGCGACTGCAAGTCTATTCTCTATGTCTGTGAGTCTGTTTCTGTTAAGATAAATGTATATATGTGCCACATCTTCTTTATCCATTCATCTGTTGATGGACACTTAGGTTGCTTCCATGTCCTGGCTATTGTAAATAGAGCTGCAATGAACATTTTGGTACATAACTCTTTTTGAATTATGGTTTTCTCAGGGTATATGCCCAGTAGTGGGATTGCTGGGTCATATGGTAGTTCTATTTTTAGTTAGTTTTTTTTTTTTTTTTTTGCAGTACGTGGGCCTCTCACTGTTGTGGCTTCTCCCGCTGAGGAGCACAGGCTCCGGACGCGCAGGCTCAGTGGCCATGGCTCACGGACCCAGCTGCTCCGTGGCATGTAGGATCTTTCTAGACTGGGGCACAAACCCACGTCCCCTGCATCGGCAGGCAGACTCTCAACAACTGCGCCACCAGGGAAGCCCCTATTTTTAGTTTTTTAAGGAACCTCCATACTGTTCTCCATAGTGGCTGTATCAATTTACATTCCCACCAACATTGCAAGAGGGTTTCCCTTTTCTCCACACCCTCTCCAGCATTTATTGTTTGTAGATTTTTTGATGATGGCACATATATACAATGGAATATTACTCAGCCATAAAAAGGAACAAAACTGAGTTATTTGTAGTGAGGTGGATGGACCTAGAGTCTGTCATACAGAGTGAAGTAAGTCAGAAAGAGAAAAACAAATACTGTATGCTAACACATATATATGGAATCTAAAAAAAAAAAAAGAAAATGGTCAGAAGAACCTAGGGGCAAGATGGGAATAAAGATGCAGACCTACTAGAGAATGGACTTGAGGATACAGGGAGGGGGATGGGTAAGCTGGGACAAAGTGAGAGAGTGGCATGGACATATATACACTACCAAATGTAAAATAGATAGCTAGTGGGAAGCAGCTGCATAACACAGGGAGATCAGCTCGGTGCTTTGTGACCACCTAGAGGGGTGGGATAGGGAGGGTGGGAGGGAGGGAGATGCAAGAGAGTTGGGGACATATGTATATATATATATATAACTGATACACTTTGTTAAAGCAGAAACTGACACACCATTGTAAAGCAATTATACTCTAATAAAGATGTTAAAAAAAGATAAATGTAAATAGTGTTCTGGTTGTAAACAAATGTTCTCTAGGCTTGTTCTCTAAATATATTGTAAATTATTCAGTTTAAACCTCAGCTCTTCTCTACCTGTAGCAGTCACACAATAAACCTTTGTATGTTTCTTCAGTATTTTTCCCACTAGGACCTAATACTTGGCAGAACTGATTTGAAAAATATATTCAAGTCCCATACTTAATAGAAAAATATTCCCCTGTATATCAGAAAACTGCTTAGACCTGAAACATTGAGCAGAACAATAAACAGCTTTGTTTGGTGATCTCACTTTTAAAGATATTGCTGCAATTATTTGAATATATAACTTTTCTTTTTTTCTCTTCTAAAGGAAAAATGAAAACAATACGAGTAACTTGAAATATTAAGTTGAGTGTGATTTTCCTATTCCAATTTTAAATGTTCTCAAGGAAAATTAAATGGTGCTGATTGTAGCCCCAAGTTCCTGTTGTGCTACAGGGATAAATAATAAAAATGAAATATATTTTTATAACTCAGTAGCGTAACAGAGCTGCACTTGGCTCGACCACATACAAAGAAGCCTTGTTTTGGCTGCATTTTTCTGGGGATGCTTTCTCTATTTATAGGCTCTACAGTGAAGCCTTCTGGGGAATGATTACTCAGTGTAGCCACATTTCTGTCAAAGGATCTGGAAAAATAATAACAACAGAAAGAAATCTCTGGCATAAAACACACTAATCAATATGTAATGATATGGCTGGATCAATAACTTCTAATTTTCTAGGTTTGTAAAATGTCAATTGTATGAATGTATTAGCAGGTTAAAAGTTTCCAAGTAGAACAAATGCGTAAATTCAAGAGAGTTTTTTTCAGTCTGTTTTATTCATGAATATCACTTTTTATTTCAGATAAAGTTTATGGTTAATAGCATCCTCAGTGTGCAAATATCACCCTGTCCGCATTTTTCTTTTCTAACAATAGAAGTCATGATTCCTCTTTCCCAGAGTGAAGAGTTTTCATTCACACTGTTTCATGATCCTGGAGATAATATAAACATTTATGAGGTAGCAAGTGTCACAGCTTGTGAAGATGCAATGTCTTTTGTTTAGTCATTAAACCTCCCCCACACACTTTTTACATTTATAGAGATCAAACATTAAATAAAACGTTTCATATGTAAAATACTAGAAAACGATTTATCTCTGAAATGCTATAATCTCCTGTCATCTAGGTCCTGAGCTGGGTGCTCTGTGTGCATTTTAATTGGTGATTCCCATATTCTGGTTGGTGGATTTTCCCTTCTACCAGCCCTTCCTTTTTCTCTCCCTCTTTCCTATTTCATTCCTACTTTTTCCTTTCCTTCACCTTCCTTTCAATTTTCTTTTGAGAACTTTAAGAAATTATTACAAAATTAGTTCATGCTAATTTTGGAAAATTTAAGAAAAATGGAAAAGTGTAGGATAAAAATAGGATTCCTCAAAACCAACCATCATTATACTTTCATATATTTTACTTCAACTTAAAAAAATATATATATTTTACATCTTTATTAGAGTATAATCGCTTTACAATGGTGTGCCAGCCTATGCCCTACAACAAATCAGTTACACATACACATACGTTCCCATATCTCTTCCCTCTTGCGTCTCCCTCCCCCCCCACTCTCCCTATCCCACCCCTCCAGGCGGTCATAGAGCATCGAGCTGATCTCCCTGTGCTAGGCGGCTGCTTCCCACTAGCTATCTACCTTACATTTTGTAGTGTATATATGTCCATGCCTCTCTCTCGCTTTGTCACAGCTTACCCATCCTTCACCCCATATCCTCAAGTCCATTCTCTACTAGGTCTGTGTCTTTATTCCTGTCTTACCCTAGGTTCCTCATGACATTTTTTCCCCCTGAAATTCCATATATATGTGTTAGCATACGGTATTTGTCTTTCTCTTTCTGACTTACGTCACTCTGTATGACAGACTCTAGGTCTATCCACCTCATTACAAATAGCTCAATTTCATTTCTTTTTATGGCTGAGTAATATTCCATTGTATATATGTGCCACATCTTCTTTATCCATTCATCTGATGAGGAAACTTAGGTTGTTTCCATCTCCGGGCTATTGTAAATAGAAGTTTAATGAACATTTTGGTACATGACTCTTTTTGAATTATGGTGTTCTCAGGGTATATGCCCAGTAGTGGATTGCTACTATTTGTAGGGTAGTTCCATTTGTAGTTTTTTTAAGGAACCTCCATACTGTTCTCCATAGTGGTTGTACCAATTCACATTCCCACCAGCAGTACAAGAGGGTTCCCTTTTCTCCACACCCTCTCCAGCATTTATTGTTTCTAAATTTTTTGATGATGGCCATTCTGACTGGTGTGAGATGATATCTCATTGTAGTTTTGATTTGCATTTCTCTAATGATTAATGATGTTGAGCATTCTTTCATGTGTTTGTTGGCAGTCTGTATATCTTCTTTGGAGAAATGTCTATTTAGGTCTTCTGCCCATTTTTGGATTGGGTTGTTTGTTTTTTTGTTATTGAGCTGCATGAGCTGCTTATAAATTTTGGAGATTAATCCTTTGTCAGTTGCTTCATCTGCAAATATTTTCTCCATTCTGAGGGTTGTCTTTTGTCTTGTTTATGGTTTCCTTTGCTGCGCAAAAGCTTTGAAGTTTCATTAGGTCCCATTTGTTTATTTTTGTTTTTATTTCCATTTCTCTAGGAGGTGGGTCAAAAAGAATCTTGCTGTGATTTATGTCATAGAGTGTTCTGCCTATGTTTTCCTCTAAAAGTTTGATAGTTTCTGGCCTCACACAGAGTTTATTTTTCTGTATGGTGTTAGGGAGTGATCTAATCTCATACTTTTACATGTACCTGTTCAGTTTTCCCAGCATCACTTATTGAAGAGGCTGTCCTTTCTCCACTGTACATTCCTGCCTCCTTTATCAAAGATAAAGTGACCATATGTGTGTGGGTTTATTTCTGGGCTTTCTATCCTGTTCCATTGATCTATCTTTCTGTTTTTGTGCCAGTACCATACTGTCTTGATTACTTTAGCTTTGTAGTATAGTCTGAAGTCAGGGATCCTGATTCCTCCAGCTCTGTTTTTCGTTCTCAAGATTGCTTTGGCTATTCGGGGTCTTTTGTGTTTCCATACAAATTGTGCAATTTTTTGTTCTAGTTCTGTGAAAAATGCCAGTGGTACTTTGATAGGGATTGCATTGAATCTGTAGATTGCTTTGGGTAGTAGAGTCATTTTCACAATGTTGATTCTTCCAATCCAAGAACATGGTATATCTCTCCATCTATTTGTAACATCTTTAATTTCTTTCCTCAGTGTCTTAAAATTTTCTGCATACAGGTCTTTTGTCTCCTTAGGTAGGTTTATTCCTAGATATTTTATTCTTTTTGTTGCAACGGTAAATAGGAGTGTTTTTCTTGATTTCACTTTCAGATTTTTCATCCTTAGTGTATAGGAATGCCAGAGATTTCTGTGCATTAATGTTGTATCCTGCTACTTTATCAAATTCATTGATTAGCTCTAGTACTTTTCTGGTGGCATCTTTAGGATTTTCTATGTATAGTATCATGTCATCAGCAAACAGTGAGAGCTTTACTTCTTCTTTCTGATTTGGATTCCTTTTATTTCCTTTTCTTCTCTGATTGCTGAGGCTAAAACTTCCAAAACTATGTTGAATAAGAGTGGTGAGAGTGGGTAACCTTGTCTTGTTCCTGATCTTAGTGGAAATGGTTTCAGTTTTTCACCATTGAGGATGATGTTGGCTGTGGGTTTGTCATATATGGCCTTTATTATATTGAGGAAAGTTCCCTCTATGCCTACTTTCTGCAGGGGTTTTATCATAAATGGGTGTTGAATTTTGTCAGAAGCTTTCTCTGCATCTATTGAGATAACCGCATGGTTTTTCTCTTTCAATTTTTTCATATGGTATATCAGGTTGATTGATTTGTATATATTGAAGAATCCTTGCATTCCTGGAATAAACTCCACTTGATCATGGTGTATGATGCTTTAAATGTGCTGTTGGACTCTGTTTGCTAGTATTTTGTTGAGGATTTTTGCATCTATGTTCATCAGTGTTATTGGCCTGTAAGTTTCTTTCTTTGTGACTTCTCTGTCTGGTTTTGGTATCACGGTGATGGTGGCCTCGTAGATGTGTTTGGGAGTGTTCCACCCTCTGCTATATTTTGGAAGAGTTTGAGAAGGATAGGTGGTAGCTCTTCTCCAAATGTTTGATAGAATTTGCCTGTGAATCCCTCTGGTCATGGGCTTTTGTTTGTTGGAAGATTTTTAATCACAGTTTCAATTTCAGTGCTTGTGATTGGTCTGTTCATATTTTCTATTTCTTCCTGATTCAGTCTTGGCAGGTTGTGCATTTCTAAGAATTTGTTCATTTCTTCCAGGTTGTCCATTTTATTGGCATAGAGTTGCTTATAGTAATCTCTCATGATCTTCTGTATTTCTGCAGTGTCAATTGTTACTTCTCCTCTTTCACTTCTAATTCTACTGATTTGAGTCTTCTCCCTTTTTTTCTTGGTGAGTCTGGCTAATGGTTTATCAATTTTGTTTATCTTCTCAAAGAACCAGCTTTTAGTTTTATTGATCTTTGCTATCATTTCCTTCTTTTTCATTTATTTTTGATCTGATTTTTATGATTTCTTTCCTACTGCTAACTTTGGGGGGGTTTTTTGTTCTTCTTTCTCTCATTACTTTAGGTGCAAGGGTAGGTTGTTTATTCAAGATGTTTCCTGTTTCTTAGGGTAGGATTTTATTGCTATAAACTTCCCTCTTAGAACTGCTTTTGCTGCCTCACATAGGTTTTGGGTCGTCGTGTCTGCATTGTCATTTGTTTCTAGGTATTTTTTAATTTCCTCTTTGATTTCTTCAGTGATCACTTCGTTATTAAGTAGTGTATTGTTTAGCCTCCATGTGTTTGTATTTTTTACAGATTTCTCCCCTGAAATTGATATCTAGTCTCATAGCGTTGTGGTCAGAAAAGATACTTGATACAATTTCAATTTTCTTAAATTTACCAAGGCTTGATTTGGGACCTAACATATGATCTATCCTGGAGAATGTTCCATGAGCACTTGAGAAAAATGTGTATTCTGTTGTTTTTGGAGGGAATGTCCTATAAATATCAATTAAATCCATCTTGTTTAATGTATCATTTAAAGTTTGTGTTTCCTTATTTATTTTCATCTTGGATGATCTGTCCATTGGTGAAAGTGGGGTGTTAAAGTCTCCTACCATGAATGTGTTACTGTCGATTTCCCCTTTTCTGGCTATTAGTATTTGCCTTGTGTATTGAGGTGCTCCTATGTTGGGTGCATAAATATTTACAATTGTTACATCTTCTTCTTGGATCAATCCCTTGATCATTATGTAGTGTCCTTCTTTGTCTCCTCTAATAGTCTTTATTTTAAAGTCTATTTTGTCTGATATAGAATTGCTACTCCAGCTTTCTTTGGTTTCCATTTTCATGGAATATCTTTTTCCATCCCCTTACTTTCAGTCTGTATGTGTCTCTAGGTCTGAAGTGGGTCTCTTGTAGACAGCATATATATGGGTCTTGTTTGTGTATCCATTCAGCCAATCTGTGTCTTTTGGTGGGAGCATTTAGTCCATTTACATTTAAGTAATTATCGATATGTATGTTCCTATTCCCATTTTCTTAATTGTTTTGCATTTGTTATTGTAGGTCTTTTCCTTCTCTTGTGTTTCTTGCCTAGAGAAGTTCCTTTAGCATTTGTTGTAAAGCTGGTTTGGTGGTGCTGAACTCTCTCAGCTTTTGCTTGTCTGCAAAGGTTTTAATTTCTCCATCAAATCTGAATGAGATCCTTGCTGGGTAGAGTAATCTTGGTTGCAGGTTTTTCTCCTTCATCACTTTAAATATGTCCTGCCAGTCCCTTCTGGCTTGCAGAGTTTCTGCTGAAAGGTCGGCTGTTAACATTATGGGGATTCCCGTGTATTATTTGTTGTTTTTCCCTTGCTGTGCTTAATATGTTTTCTTTGTATTTAATTTTTGACAGTTTGATTAATGCGTGTGTTGGCATATTTCTCCTTGGATTTATCCTGTATGGACTCTCTGTGCTTCCTGGACTTGATTAACTATTTCCTTTCCCATATTAGGGAAGTTTTTAACTATAATCTCTTCAAATACTTTCTCAGTCCCTTTCTTTTTCTCTTCTTCTTCTGGAACCCCTATAATTTGAATGTTGGTGTGTTTAATGTTGTCCCAGAGGTCTCTGAGACTGTCCTCAGTTCTTTTCATTCGTTTTCCTTCATTCTGCTCTGCAGTAGTTTTTTCCACTATTTTATCCTCCAGGTCACTTATCTGTTCTTCTGCTTTAGGTATTCTGCTATTGATCCCATCTAGAGTATGTTTAATTTCATTTATTGTGTTGTTCACCTTTGCTTGTTTCATCTTTAGTTCTTCTAGGTCCTTGTTAAATATTTCTTACATTTTGCCTATTCTGTTTCCAAGATTTTGGATCATCTTTACTATCATTATTCTGAATTCTTTTTCAGGTAGACTGTCTATTTCCTCATTTATTAGGTATGGTGGGTTTTTATCTTGCTCCTTCATCTGCTGTGTGTTTTTCTGGCTTCTCGTTTTGCTTATCTTACTGTGTTTGGGGTCTCCTTTTTGCAGGCTGCAGGTTCGTAGTTCCTGTTCTTTTTGGTGTCTATCCCCAGTGGCTAAGGTTGGTTCAGTGGGTTGTGTAGGCTTCCTGGTGGAGGGCACTAGTGCCTGTGTTCTGGTGGATGAGGGTGGATCTTGTCTTTCTGGTGGGCAGGTCCATGTCTGGTGGTGTGTTTTGTGGTGCCTGTGGCCTTATTATGATTTTAGGCAGCCTCTCTACTAATGGGTGGGGTTGTGTTCCTGTCTTGCTAGATGTTTGGCAATGGGTGTCCAGCACCGTAGCTTGCTGGTCGTTGAGTGAAGCTGGGTGCTGGTGTTGAGATGGAGATCTCTGGGAGATTTTCGCCATTTGATATTATGTGGAGCTGGGAGGTCTCTTGTGGACCAGTGTCCTGAAGTTGGCTCTCCCACCTCAGAGGCACAGCACTGACTCCTAGCTGCAGCACCAAGAGCCTTTCATCCACACGGTTCAGAAGAAAAGGGAGAAAAAGTAGAAAGAAAGAATTAGTAGAAGTAGAAAAGAAAGCAGGAAAGAAAGAAAGAAAGAAAGAAAGGAAGAAAGAAGAAAGAAAGAAAGGAGGGAGGGAGGGAGGGAGGAATGAAGGAAGGAAGGAAGGAGGGAAGGAAGGACAAAAGAAAGAAAGAAGATAAAGTAAAATAAACTAAAGTAAGATAAAATATAATAGTTATTAAAATAAAAAATAATTATTAAGAAAAAAATATATTAAAAAAAAAAAATGGACAGATAGACCCCTAGGAGAAACGGTGGAAGCAAAGCTATACAGACAAAATCTCACACAGAAGCATACATATACACACTCAAAAAAGAGGAAAAGGGGAAAAAATCATAAATCTTGCTCTCAAAGTCCACTCCCTTAATTTGGGATGATTCGTTGTCTCTTCATGTATTCCACAGATGCAGGGTACATCGAGTTGATTCTGGAGCTTTAATCCGCTGCTTCTGAGGCTGCTGGGAGAGATTTCTCTTCTTTGTTCGCACAGCTTCTGGGGTTCAGCTTTGGATTTGGCCCCGCCTCTGCATGTAGGTCCCCGGAGGGCATCTGTTCTTCGCTCAGACAGGACGGGGTTAAAGGAGCAGCTGCTTCGGGGATTCTGGCTCCCTTAGGCTTGGGGGGAGGGAGGGGCACGGAGTGCGTGGCGGGACTACAGCGGCAGAGGCCATCTGGACGTTGCACCAGCCTGAGGCACGCCATGCGTTCTCCCGGGGAAGTTGTCCCTGGATCCCGGGACCCTGGCAGTGGCGGGCTGCACAGGCTCCCCGGAAAGGGGGTGTGGATAGTAACCTGTGCTCACACACACGTTTCTTGGTGGTGGCAGCAGCAGCCTTAGCGTCTCATGCCCGTCTCTGGGGTCTGCTCTTTTAGCCGAGGCTCGCGCCCGTCTCTGGAGCTCCTTTAAGCAGCGTTCTTAATCCCCTCTCCTCGCGCACCAGGAAACAAAGAAGCAAGAAAAAGTCTCTTGCCTCTTCGGCAGGTGCAGACTTTTCCCCGGACTCCCTCCCGGCTAGCCGTGGTGGACTACCCCCCTGCAGGCTGTTTTCACGCCACCAACCCCAGTCTTCTCCCTGCGCTCCGACCAACCTAAGCCTGAGCCTCAGCTCCCAGCCCCGCCTGCCCCGGCGGCTGAGCAGACGAGCTTCTTGACCTGGTGAGTGCTGGTTGGCACCAATCCTCTGTGCCGGAATCTCTCCGCTTTGCCCTCCGCACCCGTGTGGCTGTGCTCTCCTCCGTGGCTCTGAAGCTTTCGCCCTCCGCCACCCGCAGTCTCCGCCCGCGAAGGGGCTTCTAGTGTGTGGAAACCTTTCCTTCTTCACAACTCCCTCCCACTGGTGCAGGTCCCGTCCCTTTCCTTTTGTCTCTGTTTATTCTTTTTTCTTTTGCCCTACCCAGGTATGTGGGGGAGTTTCTTGCCTTTTTGGAGGTCTGAGATCTTCTGCCAGCATTCAGTGGGTGTTCTGTAGGAGCAGCTCCACGTGTAGATGTATTTCTGGTGTATCTGTGGGGAGGAAGGTGATATCTGTGTCTTACTCTTCCACCATGTTCCCCTCGTCCCCTCAAACAAATATTTTGTTTTACAAAGTTGGCACAATACTAAACATTCAATTTTATATCTTTCACTTTTTCACTTATGCCACATATCTTATAGTTTTATTAAACACTCTTTAAAGTGTTACTTAAATTATTTGTCCCCACAAAAATATACCATTTATTAAAAGCTTAGAAAAGCTTGCATCATTTCATAGTTTACTCTCATTTCTCTTATAATTTTAATCTTTTCCTCTCACTTCAATCTCTATTTGAAAGTATATACAAGTCTCTCTCACATTAAACACATCATTTTGTAATTGTATACCTCGCTCTAAATTTCTGCCCTTTCTCCTTCTCTTGGGAGTCAACCTCTCAGTCACTTTTAAAACCATTCTATTCAGACTTCAGCCTCCATTGGTCTATACAGCTTGCTCTGGAAAATGGCACCAATGACAGCTGGTTCACCCAACTCACTGGTTTCTTTGCAATCTTATCTGTGTCATATTTTTTTGGAGGGCTGCTCTTCCTCTCCCTACCCCTTGGTGTGTTAGTGCCCCCCAGGGGTCTGTCCTGGCTCTTCTTTTCAACCTTTGCACTCTCATCCTCTCCCGTGATTACTACCACAACCCATATATCCATAACTCTCAATTACAAAATTCAGATCCAACTTTCTTTCTATTGGCTATCACTTATTTGCTCCTTAGGCAGTTCCGACTCTTCATGTCCACATGCTATTATTCTCTTTCTCTCTGCTTTATTTTCTCTTAGATTCCCTTTCTTACCTTCCTGGTTCCAGAGTCAGAATATTGGGAATCATCCTTGCTCCTTTGTTGTACCCATCTCATCCCCTCTGTTCAAATCATAAAGCTCTGAAAGGAGCCACCATCACTTCACCCATGTCTGTTCCTCCTCCCCTCCCCAAAGCTACTGCTTCAACTCAGTCTTGTGACATGTCAGCCTGAGTACTCCCAGCCCCATTGCTTTCTTCCTCCTTTTCACTAATGCTAGTGATCTTTGATCTGTTTGCCAAACACCTACTTGAATTTCAAAACTTAGACTGAAGGTCAACCCTATAAAAATTTTCCTGACTTTCATCTTTCCAAAGTAAAATTGAATACTCTTTCCTTGTTGATATTTTTGCTGTACTGTGCATATACTTTTCCAGGGCAATTACAATCATAGTGTATTTACATTTCTTTGTCTCTGCATTAGATTATAACACATTATAAGGCAGGGATCATGTCTTTAAAAGCATGTCTTTTTTGTCCTTGTATTACTTGTACCTGGAACATAGGAGATATGTAATAAGTGGTAAATGAATGAACAAATGGCTAGGCTTATAATATTTAATCTTTTCATTTATTTATTTAGAATATTTTCAATTTACTGCTTATATTTAATTCTGTAAACCATATCATAAATCTTTATTTGAATTTTGCATTCTTTCCTATGGATAGAAATAATCCCTGAAGTTTAATTACTGGGACAAAGAATAGGAATATTTTGAAGATTCTTGATACATATTGCCCAAATATGTATCAAAATGTTTGATGTTTTTAACAGTTTAATTCCAATTTTAATAAATATTTGTTTTTAAACAATAGCATAGTGAAATCATAAATTAAAAAAAAAATTCCTGGTGGGGAGCTATTTTGGGGTTGGGTAATATACAGTTTTTATTTGCAAGCTGACAGTGACATGCTGAAGTTGGTAATATTAAATGATCCTCTATTTCCCAATGCCATGGAAAGTATGGAAGGTAGCATTTAATAAAAGCCAAATAGGCAATGTACAAAAGCTTAAGTTTTTTCCTTTGTCACAGTCTAATAAATTTCTAGTGGACTTTGATTATGAAGAAACAGTGCAAGGCCTACATTTTTAACCTTCCTTTCTGAATAGACTATGATTCAACTTAAACTGCTTTTTAAAAGTTCAGTATGTGCATCTGGGGAGTTTGTTACCCCTGTGCTTTACAGAAAGGTTGTGGGAATTAATACGTTTATTGAGCATTATGTGCCTTTTGGATGAAAGGTTTGGTATAAACTCTAGTATTGTTATTTAAAAGCAAACTTCTTTGGGGAAAGAAAAAAGGCTTCCACAGTAACTTTTGATTAAAAGTTATGTACTCCAGTACTTTTTTCCAAAGGCGATCTCCAAGGAAGCCTTGAAAATTGTACACCTTGCCATCTGCTAATATGATACAACACAAAAGAGAAGTGATACGGACTCATTTTTGTTCACCTATTTTAAGCCGGTATGGTCTTGATTTGATCTCAGCTCATCTTAGCCACCCTGAGTTTATTGTGTTTTTACTTATGGTTTGAATCATTTCTTGATTGATTTTATTGTTTAATTGGAACTGAATTAATGTGGCTAATTCCCTGGCAGACCTTTCTCTCTCTCTCTCTCTTTTTTTTTAACAGAGCAGATCCCATGTGATCTGGAATGCATGGGGTTTTGGTAGCTATGGTAACCACATCATAAACCTTGATGGATGGCAGGTGCTTTAAGCACTTCCACTATTAGAACCTTATGGGCCCTCTGTGTGTTCAGCTAAGAATGACATTTGCCCACAGGGATTATAAAACGAAAAGAACTTTTACTCTTGATTTGGCAGTGAGGAGATAACAGACACGTACTAACTAGGACATAATGAAACTGGATGAGGATTACTCTGATAACTACTACTAAAAGGGAGAAACTGGGGCTAAAGCAGAGTGTAGTATAAATGGCAAATCATTGTTACCTCTCTCTACACTGTAAGTGCATCTGGTAACAAACACTGTGTTTGTATGTTATTACCTGTGAGTCTTGACATGTTGAGTCATGTGTGGGTCAATAAATCAAGTTTAGGAAGGAATTATAAGTCCAGAACTTTTGAAAATTGTAATATGTTTACTTGAAAGATGGGAAAGAAGACATTTATTAGGTTTTTGATGACTTGGGGAGTGGGAATGAGGAGATGGTCGATAACCTGTTAGATGACACAATAGGGATTCAAAATCACTCAGATGAACTGAAGGTGGTGTAACCCATGAAAATGTGGTTAGAGTTAGGCATAAAGCTTTAAGTTAAAAGAGAAGAGCACAGTGGTCTCACTCAAGGAGAAGCATTTTAGAGAGATATTGAATATGCAAGGGAGGCTAAAAATAAGCAGGAACCCATAACAGAAAATACTGTATTTAGGAGAATAGATCACTGAGTGCTATTTAATAAATCAGGAATTTCAGAAACTGGTGCGATTGAGTAGAGTAACAAATACAATACATGAGGTCGTTCCAGAGGGCTGCAGTAGTACAGGGTTAAAAGGAATATGCAAAAAGGAAAATTAACATTGGCCTTCAGAGAGCGTTCTTTGGTTGCTCAGAATGCCTGATTAGCTGTTCCCTAGGTTAAAAGAAACAAACTACAAATGGAGTACGAGAAACAAACTACAGGTTGATGACTCTGGAAAAGTCATCAAGACATTTCTAGGCAGTGAATTCTGTTACTTACTAGAAACCCTTTATTGGGAGAGATTTTGAAATTACTCCCTTTAAGGGTCTTTAAAAGCAAGATGGTAATTTTGTTGTGAGAGGTAGCATGATGACTAAGGCTGTAATGGGCTCTGTGCTTCTAAAATCCTCTTCAATCATCTTGAAAATACGGTTTCCTTTCTGATGGAGGAAACATAACATTCTCAATTATCTCTATGGAGTTGGCCTGTAAAATTCCATGGAGGGCGAATACACTTAGTCGAATCCATCATTTACTCAAATGTTCTAAGTCTCAGGAGATTTCAGTGGACCCCAGCATTGTGGTAAAATATCCTCTTTGGACATCCTAATTAACTAGAATTGGTAAATTTTCCTTTTACCTCTCTCCTTATAACATTTTCCACATTTAGTTTAGGCATTTATATAAGAAATACATAAAAATTTCAAGCTCTGTCATAATTTGAATAATTAGAATAGTTTTTCTGGCAGTTTAAAAAGTTATAAAAAAGACTAAGGTGGCTTGGAGTCAATATAGTATTTTACTGGACTTCGTTTTTTCTGTTGCTTACAATTATTCGGAGCATTTTGGTCTTAATTAGCATTATGTTGGCTTATGGAACGTAAGATACTCAAAGTAGCTGAAGTAAAAAACAATAATTTATCAGTAGGCAATGAGAAAACCTCATGGAACTAAAGGGCGACAAGTACAGCTGAGCCTCACTGAAGGGCTGGACTCAGGAACTGGAAACATGTTAGGTACACAGCAATCCCCCTATACTCCCTTTTTTCTATGTACCTAGTGTCAAATGTAGACTCTTTTTATACGACCAAGGTAACTGATTTTGAGTTCCAATGTCAAATTCTTCTGAGAGACATTCTAATAAGATCATTTGGATCAGCTGTGGCAGGAGAGTCCAGGCATGTGGCAGTGGCTTCTCAAAGTGTGGCCCTTGGATAATCACCTGGCCATTTGTTAGGAATGCAAATTCTTGGACCAGATCACAGATCTCTGAATAAAAAATTCAGGAGGTGGGGCTCAGACATCTGAATTTTAGCAAGCCCTACAGGTAATTATGAGGCACTCTGAAGTTTGGAAACCTCCTGTAGGGTGACCAGCTTATTTGGTTTTCCCTCCTGGTCTGGGCATTAAAAGTCCATCATGGAAACTCCTCAGTCCAGGACAAACCAGGACAGTTGGCTACTCTGTTCCTTAGTATGGGCTGTAGGAGCAGGTGCTGAGATGCAGGATACACGTGCTAAGGGGGCCTGGGAAGTTCTCTTAGGCAGGGGTGTAGGAGTGGTAGAAAAATAATTATAAATTGGTATTTAAAGCGAACCCCTCATTTTAATTGTATTTGCGCAACCCTTCCAATTTAACTGGAAAAAATTAGTTATTAAAACAACCATCTTTAAGATATTGTAGTGTACCCTAGTGTATTCTCTTAACTTTCCTCTTTTATGTTTTTAAAACATGATGAGCCTTGTGAGAGCACCAGAATCACAACTAACTGCTGAACAGTCATCGACAGGAAGACGCTGGAACTCACCAAAACAATACCCCACATCCAAAGACAAAGGAGAAGCCACAATGAGATGGTAGGAGGGTGCAATCACAATAAAATAAAATCCCATAACTGCTGGGTGGGTGACTCACAAACTGGAGAACAGTTATACCACAGAAGTTCACCTACTGGAGTGAAGGTTCTGAGCCCCATGTCAGGCTTTCCAACCTGGGGGTCAGGCAATGGGAGTAGGAATTCCTGGAGAATCATACTTTGAAGGCTAGTGAGATTTGACTGCAGGACTTGACAGGACTGGGGGAAACAGAGACTCCACTCTTGGAGGGCACACACAAAGTAGTGTGCACATTGGGACCCAGGGGAAGGAACAGTGACCCCACAGGAGACTGAACCAGACCTACCTACTAGTGTTGGAGGGTCTCCTGCAGAGGCAGGGGGTGGCTGTGGCTCACTGTGGGGACAAGGACCCTGGCAGCAGAAGTTCTGGGAAGTACTTCTTGGTGTGAGCCCTCCCAGAGTCTGCCATTAGCCCCACCAAAGAGCTGGGTAGGCTCCAGTGCTGGGTCACCTCAGGCCGAAAACCAATGGGGAGGGAACCCAGCCCCATCCATCAACAGACAAACGAATTAAAGTTTTACTGAGCTCTGCCCAACAGAGCAACACCCAGCTCTACCCACCACCAGTCCCTCCCATCAGGAAGCTTGCACAAGCCTCTTAGATAGACTCATCCACCAGAGGGCAGACAGCAGAAGCAAGAAGAACTACAGACTTATAGCCTGTGGAAGGAAAACCACATTCACAGAAATATAGACAAA
The DNA here is from genome assembly GCF_008692025.1 of Phocoena sinus. NCBI lineage: Eukaryota > Metazoa > Chordata > Mammalia > Artiodactyla > Phocoenidae > Phocoena > Phocoena sinus. The sequence goes on from NC_045766.1 coordinate 41,160,738, forward strand.
ATGAAAAGGCAGAGGACTTTGTACCAGATGAAGGAACAAGATAAAACCCCAGAAAAACAACTAAATGAAGTGAAGATAGGCCACCTTCCAGAAAAAGAACTCAGAATAATGGTAGTGAAGATGATCCAGGACCCTGGAAAAGAAAGGAGGCAAAGATTGAGAAGATGCAAGAGATGTTTAAGGAAGACCTAGAAGAATTAAAGAACAAATACTTAGTAGAATTAAAGAACAAACAAACAGAGATGAACAATACAATAACTGGATGAAAAATACACTAGAATGAATCAATAGCAGAATAACTGAGGCAGAAGAATGGATAAGTGACCTGGAAGACAGAATGGTGGAATTCACTACTGAGGAACAGAATAAAGAAAAAAAGAATTCAAAGAAATGAAGACAACTTAAGAGGCTTCTGGAAACAACATTAAACACAACAATATTTGCATTATAGGGGTCCCAGAAGGAGAAGAGAGAGAGAAAGGACCTGAGAAAATATTTGAAGAGATTATAATTGAAAACTTCCCTAACAAGGGAAAGGAAATAGCCACCAAGTCCAGGAAGCACAGAGAGTCCCAGGCAGGATAAAACCCAGGGAGAAACACACGGAGACATAGTAGTCAAATTGACAAAAATTAAAGACAAGAAAAATTATTGAAAGCAACAAGGGAAAATGACAAGTAATATACAAAGGAACTAGCATAAGGTTAACAGTTGATTTCTCAGCAGAAACTCTACAAGCCAGAAGGGAGTGACACATAAGGTGAAGAAAAGAAAGAATATACAACAAAGATTACTCTACCCGGAAATGATCTCATTCAGATACGACAGAAAAATCCAAAGCTTTACAGACAAGCAAAAGCTAAGAGAATTCAGCACCACCAAACCAGCTTTACAACAAATGCTAAAGGAAATTCTCTAAGTGGGAAACAAAAGAGATGAAAAGGAACTACAAAAACAAACCGATAACAATTATGACAATGGTAATAGGAACATACATATCAATAATTACCTTAAACGTAAATGGATTAAATGATCCAGCCAGAAGACACAGGCTTGCTGAATGGATACAAAAACAAGACCCATATATATGCTGTCTACAAGAGACCCACTTCAGACCTAGGGACACATACAGACTGAGGGTGAGGGGATAGAAAAAGACATTCCATGCAAATGGAAATCAAAAGAAAACTGGAGTAGCAATACTCATATCAGATAAAATAGACTTTAAAATAAAGAATGTTACAAGAGACAAGGAAGGACACTACATAATGATCAAGGGATCAATCCAAGAAGAAGATACAACAATTATAAATTTGTAGGCACCCAACATAGGAGCATTGCCTCAATACATAGGGCAAATGATAACAGCTATAAAAGAGGAAATAGACATTAACACAATAATACTGGGGGACTTTAACACCTCACTTACACCAATGGACAGATCATCCAGACAGAAATTAACAAGGAAACACAAGCTTTAAATGACACAATAGACCAGGATAGATTGAATTGATATTTATAGGACATTCCATCCAAAAACAGCAGATTACACTTTCTTCTTAAGTGCACATGAACATTCTCCAGGATAGATCACATCTTGGGTCACAAATCAAGCTTCAGTAAATTTAAGAAAATTTGAAATCATATCATGCATCTTTTCTGACCACAACACTATGAGATTAGAAATCAATCACAGGGAAAAAACCGTAAAGACCACAAACACATAGTAACTATGTTACTAAATAACGAAGAGACCACTGAAGAAATCAAAAAGGAAATCAAAAAATACCTAGAGACAAAGGAAAATGAAAACACGACGATGCAAAACCTATGGATGCAGCAAAAACAGTTCTACAAGGAAGTTTATGGCAATGCAAGCCTACCCAAGAAACAAGAAAACTCTCAAATAAACAATCTAACCGTACACCTAAAGGAACTAGAGAAGAAGAAAAAACAAAACCTAAAGTTAGCAGAAGGAAAGAAATCATAAAGATCAGAGCAGAAATAAAGGAAATAGCAACAAAGAAAATAGCAAAGATCAATAAAATTAAATGCTGGTTCTTTGAGTAGATAAACAAAATTGATAAACCATTAGCCAGACTCATGAAGAAAAAGAGGGAGAGGACTCAACTCAATAAAATTAGAAATGAAAAAGGAGACATACGATGAACACCGCAGAAATACAAAGCATCATAAGAGACTTCTACAAGCAACTCTATGCCAATAAAATGGACAACCTGGAAGAAATAGACACATTCTTAGAAAGGTATAACCATCCAAGACTGAACCAGGAAGAAATAGAAAATATGAACAGACTAATCACAAGTAATGAAACTGAAACTGTGATTAAAACCTTTCAACAAACAAAAGTCCAGGACCAGATGCTTCATGGGTGAATTCTATCAAACATTTAGAAAAGAGTTAACATCTATCCTTCTGAAACTCTTCTAAAAAGTTGCAGAGGAAGGACCACTCCCAACTCATTCTGTGAAGCCACCATCACCCTGATACCCCAAACCAGACAAAGATACTACCAAAAAAAAAAAAATTACAGACCAATATCCACTGATGACTATAGATGCAAAAATCCTCACAAATACTGGCAAACCAGAATCCAACAACACATTAGAAGGATCATACACCATGATCAAGTGGGATTTATCCCTGGGGATGCAAGGATTCTTCAATATACGCAAATCAATCAATGTGGTACACCATATTAACAAATTGAATAAAAACCATATGATCATTCAATAGATGTAGAAAAAGCTTTTGACAACGTTCAACACCGATTTATGATAAAAAATACTTCAGAAGTGGGCATAGAGGGAAACCTACCTCAACATAATGAAGGCCATATACGACAAACCCACAGTCAACATCATTCTTAATGGTGAAAAACTGAAACATTTTCTCTAAGATCAGGAACAAGACAAGGGTGCCTACTCTCACCACTATTATTCAACATAGTTTTGGAAGTCCTAGCCATAGCAATCAGAGAAGAAAAGCAAATAAAAAGAATACAAATTGGAAAGAAGAAGTAAAAACTGTCACTGTTTGCAGATGACATGATACATAGATAATCCTAAGATGCACACAGAAAGCTAGAATTAATCAATGAATTTGGTTAAAGTTTCAGGATACCAAATTAATGCACAGAAATCTCTGGCATTCCTATACACTAACACCGAAAGTTCAGAAAGAGAAATTAAGGAAACAATCTCATTCACCATTGCAACAAAAAGAATAAAATACCTAGGAATAAACCTACCTAAGGAGGTAAAAGACCTGTACTCAGAAAAACTATAAGAGACTGATGAAAAGAAATCAAGCTGATACAAATAGATGGAGAGATATACCATGTGTCTTAGATTGGAAGAATCAATATTGTGAAATGACTATGCTACCCAAAGCAATCTACAGATTCAGTTCAATCCCTATCAAATTACCAATGGCAATTTTTTTACAGAACTAGAACAAAAAATCTTAAAATTTGTGTGGAGACACAAAGACCCTGAATGGCCAAAGCAGTCTTGAGTGAAAAAAATGGAGCAGGAGCAATCAGACTCCCTGACTTGAGACTATACTACAAAGCTACAGTAATCAAGGACAATATGGTCTTATTGGCACAAATCAGAAATATAGATCAATGGAACAGGATAGAAAGCCCAGAGATAACCCATGTACCTATGGTCAACTAATCTATGACAAAGGAGGCAAGGAGATACAATGGAGAAATGACAGTCTCTTCAATAAATTGTGTTGGGAAACTGGACAGGCTACATGTGAAAGAATGAAATTAGAACACTCCCTAACACCATACACAAAAGTAAACTCAAAATAGATTAGAGACCTAAATGTAAGACTGGACATTCTAAAATTCTTAGAGGAAAGCATAGGAAGAACACTGTTTGACATAAATCACAGCAAGATCTTTTTTGTTCCACCTCCTAGAGTAATGGAAATAAAAAGAAAAACAAAGAAATGGGACCTAATGAAACTTAAAAGCTCTTGCAAAGCAAAGGAAACAATAAACAAGACGGAAAGACAACCCTCAGAATGGAGAAAATATTTGCAAATGAATCAATGGACAAAGGATTAATCACCAAAATATATAAACAGCTCATGCAGCACAATATTAAAAAACAAAAAACCCAATCAAAAAATGGGCAGAAGACCTAAATAGACATTTCTCCAAAGAAGACATACAGATGGCCAAGAAACACATGAAAAGCTGCTCAACATCACTAATTATTAGAGAAATGCAAATCAAAACTACAATGAGGTACCACCTCACACCAGTTAGAATGGGCATCATCAGAAAATCTACAAACAACAAATGCTGGAGAGGGTGTGGATCAAATGGATCCCTCTTGCACTGTTGGTGGGAGTGTAAATTGATACAGACACTATGGAGAACAGTATGGTTGTTCCTTAAAAAACTAATGATTGAATTACAATATGACCCAGTAATCCCACTATGGGGAGTATACCCAGAGAAAAACATAATTCAAAAAGACACATGCACCCCAATGTTCATTGTAGCACTATTTACAATAGCCAGGTCATGGAAGCAACCTAAATGCCCATCAACAGACAAATGGATAAAGATATGGTACCTATAGACAATGGAATATTACTCAGCCATAAAAAGGAATGAAATTCGATCATTTGTGGAGGTGTGGATGGATCTAGAGACTGTCGTACAGAGTCAAGTAAGTCAGAAAGAGAAAAACAAATATTGTATATTAACACATATATGTGCAACCTAGAGAAATGATACAGATGAACTGGTTTGCAGGGCAGAAATAGAGACACAGATGCAGAGAACAAATGTATCGACACCAAGGGGGAAAGTGGTGGGTGGTGGTGGTGGTGGGATGAATTGGGAGATTGGGATTGACATATATACACTGATATGTATAAAATAGGTAACTAATAAGAACCTGCTGTATAATAAAATAAATAAAATTCAAAAAACAAATCATGATGAGTGCTCCAAAGTTAGCTTATCAGAGTATCTTATAGAATGTTAAGTTTCTAGGGTTTTCTTTGTGTTTGCCTACTCCAAAAGGTAGATAGGAAATTGCCTGTATTAACCACCATACGAGTGGTGAATAGATAGAAGTTACAGCTTCTCTTGTTTTGAAAATACAAGGTCAAAGTCATACATTTATAAATTACTTTTACTTTGGGTGAATCCAAATTTCATATTAGAGAACTCAAGCAAGTCAGGGAAGTACTGTGTTGCCATGGATTGTCAAACGTATTCCATTATTGAGCTCACTCAGGGGAAGGGTATATTTCATTGTTTGTTGTTTCCAGAAGTTGTCGACTCAAGGACTCAAGGGAGTTATCATCCTACAGTAAATCAAAAACCTCTAAATACCTTCATCATAATGAAAAAAATCTTTCACAATGGAGAGTTTGAAAGATGTAAAAGTTATTCTCTGTCACTGAGATTTTATGGGGAAAGCTGGTTCTAAGCACTACTTTTCTAAGCTTTCTAATAAATCAACTATTGAAAACATTTAAAGTGTCAATGTGGCATAGAAATTATCCCCGTAGAAAATTATGACTTATTTTTTGCTTTTCTATTGCTTCGAGAACACTTTACAATATTGCCAATGCCTGCTACTCCTCTAAACCCTATAGCAGATGTGAACAGCATCATATATTGGAAAACATGATGGCTGTGCATTCATAAAAAAGTCTTATAGAACAAAATGCATTAATGTTTCCTAGCTGCATTGGGATTTATAGTAAATCACCAGGAATCATATTCTGTGGGATTTAAAAGAGACTTAGAATCTCTTGATTTAAAAAGACTTAAAAGGGAGCAGCTCTGGGGATTTATAGTTTTCAAATTTGCTAATACTGAAAAGTGTTATTATTCTAGAAAGTCTTTATTAAGCAGAATAAATAACACCTCTTATCTTTCCAGAGGGAAACTAACTTCTAGGAGGAAGGTACTATGTAAGGAATAAATGTTGCTTTCACATTCCATTCAATCAAAGAAGCTGGCTAATGACACGCTAAAGTTAGTTTCTTTTAAGAGGGCCATTGGTGAGGGCTCATTTATCCTTGTTTGATATATGAGTTAATCTTGGATCAAACAAAGTTTGGTAGGTAAATCTATATCAATTTACGGAGTAATTATTCCACAAACACCTTGTAGTGAAATATTAAAGTGTTTTGACATTTCTTAACCTTAGGATAGGTTAAGTTTCCCGGAGGGAAGCTAGTCCCGTATTTCTAAAGTGCTTTAATTATGCACTTGATTCTAAACAAAGACCTGAGAGAACATTTCTACTTTTTCATTAAATTACTGAGTTGGAAGAGAATTTAGACCATTAGGTTCAACTTCCTAATTTTACACATGAGAAAACTGGAACTATGGCTTGGCCAAGGTTACAGGGTGCAAGGTGCTTATCGCATGGGGAAAACACTGATGGTTAAATTTGATCTAACCGAAAGTGACTTATGTGAATTTCCCCCCAATTTTAGCCTATTGTTTGGAAGAATGAAAGTTTAGTTTGGGAAAATGAGGCTTTAGAATTAATGGTGTAATATGTATAAATTTGATAGTGTCATATCAGATATGTACAGAATAGAACTCTGTTCTTTTCTAATAACTTATTTTCCTCTTTGAGTCTTCATTACTACTCATCAGCAGAAGATTGAAAAATTATTTTTTAATTGAAGCATAGTTGATTTACAGTATTTTATTAGTTTCACGTGTACAACATAGTATTTCAATTTTTTTTTAACATCTTTATTGGAGTATAATTGCTTTACAATGGTGTGTTAGTTTCTGCTTTATAACAAAGTGAATCAGTTATACGTATGTTCCCATATCTCTTCCCTCTTGCGTCTCCCACCCCCCCATCCCACCCCTCCAGGTGGTCACAAACCACCTAGCTGATCTCCTGGTGCTATGCGGCTGCTTCCCACTACCTATCTGTTTTACATTTGGTAGTGTATATATGTCCATGCCACTCTCTCACTTTGTCACAGCCTACCCTCCTCCCTCCCCATATCCTCAAGTCCATGCTCCAGGAGGTCTGCATCTTTATTCCCATCTTAACCCTAAATTCTTCATGACATTTTTTCCCTTAGATTCCATATATATGTGTTAGCATACGGTATTTGTTTTTCTCCTTCTGACTTACTTGACTTTGTATGACAGACTAAAGGTCTATCCACCTCACTACAAATAACTCAATTTCGTTTCTTTTATGGCTGAGTAATATTCCATTGTATATATGTGCCACATCATCTTTATCCATTCATCTGTCGATGGGCACTTAGGTTGCTTCCATGTCCTGGCTATTGTAAATAGAGCTGCAATGAACATTTTGCTACATGACTCTTTATGAATTATGGTTTTCTAAGGGTATATGCCCAGTAGTGGGAATGCTGGGTCATATGGTAGTTCTATTTGTAGTTTTTTAAGGAACCTCCATATTGTTCTCCATAGTGGCTGTATCAATTTACATTCCCACCAACAGTGTAAGAGGGTTCCCTTTTCTCCACACCCTCTCCAGCATTTATTGTTTCTAGATATTTTGATGATGGCCATTCTGACCAGGGTGAATGATATCTAATTGTAGGTTTGATTTGCATTTCTCTAATGATTAATGATGTTGAGCATTCTTTCATGTATTTGTTGACAATCTATATATCTTCTTTGGAGAAATGTCTATTTAGGTCTTCTGCCCATTTTTGGATTGGATTTTTTTTTTTTTAATTGAGCTGCATGAGCTGCTTGTAAATTTTAGAGATTAATCCTTTGTCAGTTGCTTCATTTGCAAATATTTTCTCCCATTCTGAGGGTTGTCTTTTGGTCTTGTTTATGGTTTCCTTTGCTGTGCAAAAGCTTTGAAGTTTGATTAGGTCCCATTTGTTTATTTTTGTTTTATTTCCATTTCTCTAGGAGGTGGGTCAAAAAGGATCTTGCTGTGATTTATGTCATAGAGTGTTCTGCCTATGTTTTCCTCTAAGAATTTGATGGTGTCTGGCCTTACATTTAGTCTTTAATCCATTTTGAGTTTATTTTTGTGTATGGTGTTAGGGAGTGTTCTAATTTCATACTTTTATATGTACTTGTCTAGTTTTCCTGGAAGCAGTTATTGAAGAGGCTGTCTTTCTCAACTGTATATTCTTGCCTCCTTTATCAAAGATAAGGTGACCATATGTGCGTGCATTTATCTCTGGGCTTTCTATCCTGTTCCATTGATCTATCTTTCTGTTTTTGTGCCAGTACCATACTGTCTTGATTACTGTAGCTTTGTAGTATAGTCTGAAGTCAGAGAGCCTGATTCCTCCAGTTCCGTTTTTTGTTCTCAAGATTGCTTTGGCTATTCATGGTCTTTTGTGTTTCCATGCAAATTGTGCAATTTTTTGTTCTACTTCCGTGAAAAATGCCAGTGGTAGTTTGATAGGGATTGCATTGAACCTGTCGATTGCTTTGGGTAGTAGAGTAATTTTCACAATGTTGATTCTTCCAATCCAAGAACATGGTATATCTCTCCATCTATTTGTATCATCTTTAATTTCTTTCATCAGTGTCTTATAATTTTCTGCATACAGGTCTTTTGTCTCCTTAGGTAGGTTTATTCCTATTTTATTCTTTTTGTTGCAATGGTAAATGGCAGTGTTTTCTTGATTTCACTTTCAGATTTTTCATCCTTAGTGTATAGGAATGCCAGAGATTTCTGTGCATTAATTTTGTATCCTGCTACTTTACCAAATTCATTGATTAGCTTTAGTAGTTTTCTGGTAGCATCTTTAGGATTCTCTATGTATAGTATCATGTCATCTGCAAACAGTGACAGCTTTACTTCTTCTTTTCCGATTTGGATTCCTTTTATTTATTTTCCTTCTCTGATTGCTGTGGCTAGAACTTCCCATACTATGTTGAATAAGAGTGGTGAGAGTGAGCAACCTTGTCTCGTTCCTGATCTTAGTGGAAATGGTTTCAGTTTTTCACCACTGAGGATGATGCTGGCTGTGGGTTTGTCATATATGGCCTTTATTATGTTGAGGAAAGTTCCCTCTATGCCTACTTTCTGCAGGGTTTTTATCATAAATGGGTGTTGAATTTTGTCAAAAGCTTTCTCTGCATCTATTGAGATGATCATATGGTTTTTCTCCTTCAGTTTGTTAATATTGTGTATCATTTTGATTGATTTGCATATATCGAAGAATCTCTGCATTCTTGGAATAAACCCCACTTGATCATGGTATATGATCCTTTTAATATGCTGTTGGATTCTGTTTGCTAGCATTTTGTTGAGGTTTTTTGCATCTATGTTCATCAGTGATATGGCCTGTAGTTTTTCTTCTTTCTGACTTTTTTGTCTGGTTTTGGTATCAGGGTGATGGTCATCTTGTAGAATGAGTTTGGGAGTGTTCCTTCCTCTGGTATATTTTGGAAGAGTTTGAGAACGACAGGTGTTAGCTCTTCTCCAAATGTTTGATAGAATTCGCCTGTGAAGCCGTGTGGTCGTGGGCTTTTGTTCGTTGGAAGATTTTTAATCACAGTTTCAATTTCAGTGCTTGTGATTGGTCTGTTCATATTGTCTATTTCTTCCTGATTCAGTCTTGGCATGTTGTGCATTTCTAAGAATTTGTCCATTTCTTCCAGGTTGTCTATTTTATTGGCATAGAGTTCCTTGTAGTAATGTCTCATGATCGTTTGTATTTGTGCAGTGTCAGTTGTTACTTCTCCTTTTTCATTTCTAATTCTATTGATTTGAGTCTTCTCCCTTTTTTTCTTGATGAGTCTGGCTAGTAGTTTATCTGTTTTGTTTATCTTCTCAAAGAACCAGCTTTTAGTTTTATTGATTTTTGCTATTGTTTCCTTCATTTCTTTTTCATTTATTTCTGATCTGATCTTCATGATTTCTTTCGTTCTGCTAACTTTGGTTTTCTTTTTTTCTTCTTTCTCTCATTGCTTTAGGTGCAAGGTTAGGTTGTTTATTCGAGATGTTTCCTGTTTCTTAAGGTAGGATTGTATTGCTATAAACTTCCCTCTTAGAACTGCTTTTGCTGCGTCCCATAGGTTTTGGGTCGTCGTGTCTCCATTGTCATTTGTTTCTAGGTATTTTTTAATTTCCTCTTTGATTTCTTCAGTGATCACTGCATTACTAAGTAGTGTATTGTTTAACCACCATGTGTTTGTATTTTTTACAGATCTTTTCCTGTAATTGACATCTAGTCTCATAGCATTGTGGTCGGAAAAGATACTTGATACAATTTCAATTTTCTTAAATTTACCAAGGCTTGATTTGTGACCCAAGATATGATCTATCCTGGAGAATGTTCCATGAGCACTTGAGAAAAATGTGTATTCTGTTGTTTTCGGATGGAATGTCCTATAAATATCAATTAAGTCCATCTTGTTTAATGTATCATTTAAAGCTTGTGTTTCCTTATTTATTTTCATTTTGGATGATCTGTGCATTGGTGAAAGTGGGGTCTTAAAGTCCTCTACTATGAATGTGTTACTGTCGATTTCCCCTTTTATGGCTGTTAGTATTTGCCTTATGTATTGACGTCCTCCTATGTTGGGTGCATGAATATTGACAATTTTTATATTTTCTTCTTGGATCAATCCCTTGATCATTATATAGTATCCTTCTTTGTCTCTTGTAATAGTCTTTATTTTAAGTCTATTTTTTCTGATATGAGAGTTGCTACTCCAGCTTTCTTCTGATTTCCATTTGCATGGCATATCTTTTTCCATCCCCTCACTTTCAGCCTATATGTTTCCCTAGGCCTGAAGTGGGTCTCCTGTAGACAGCATATATATGGGTCTTGTTTTTCTATCCATTCAGCCAGTCTGTGTCTTTTGGTGGGAGCATTTAATCCATTTACATTTAAGGTAATTATCGATATGTATGTTCCTATTCCCATTTACTTAATTGTTTTGTGTTTGTTATTGTAGGTCTTTTCCTTCTCTTGTGTTTCTTTCCCAGAGAACTTCCTTTAGCATTTGTTGTAAAGCTGGTTTCCTGGTGCTGAACTCTCTCAGCTTTTGCTTGTCTGTAAAGATTTTAATTTCTCCATCAAATCTGAATGAGATCCTTCTGGGTAGAGTAATCTTGTTTTAGGTTTTTCTCCTTCATCACTTTAAATATGTCCTGCCAGTCCCTTCTGGCTTGCAGAGTTTCTGCTGAAAGATCAGCTGTTAACCTTATGGGGTTTCCCTTGTGTGTTATTTGTTGTTTTCTCTTGCTGCTTTTAATATGTTTTCTTTGTATTTAATTTTGATAGTTTGATTAATATATGTTTTGGCATGTTTCTCCTTGGGTTTTTCCTGTATGGGACTCTCTGTGCTTCCTGGACTTGAGTAAACTATTTCCTTTCCCATATTAGGGAAGGTTTCAACTATAATTTCTTCAAATATTTCTGAGTCCCTTTCTTTTTCTCTGCTTCTTCTGGTACCCCTATAATTCGAATGTTGTGTATTTAATGTTGTCCCAGATGTCTCTCAGACTGTCCTCAGTTCTTTTCATTCTTTTTTCTTTATTCTGCTCTGCAGTAGTTATTTCCACTGTTTTATCTTCCAGGTCACTTATCTGTTCTTCTGCCTCAGTTATTCTGCTATTGATCCTTTCTAGAGTATTTTTAATTTCATTCATTGATGTGTTGTTCATCATTGCTTGTTTCTTCTTTAATTCTTCTAAGCCCTTGTTAAATATTTCTTGCATTTTCAGTATTCTATTTCCAAGATTTTGGATCATCTTTACTATCATTATTCTGAATTCTTTTTCAAGTAGACTGCCTAGTTCCTCTTCATTTGTTAGGTCTGGTGGGTTTTTACCTTGCTTCTTCATGTGCTGTGTTTTTCTGTGTTTTCATTTTGCATATCTTACTGTGTTTGGGGTCTCCTTTTCCCAGGCTGCTGGTTTGTAGTTCCCATTGTTTTTGGTGTCTGTCCCCAGTGGCTAAGGTTGGTTCAGTGGGTTGTGTAGGTTTCTTGGTGGAGGGGACTAATGCCTGTGTTCTGGTGGTTGAGGCTGAATCTTGTCTTTCTGGTGGGCAGGCCCCCGTCTGGTGGTGTGTTTTGGGGTGTCTGTTGCCTTATTATGATTTTAGGCAGCCTCTCTGCTAATGGGTGGTGTTGTGTTCGTGTCTTGATAGCTGTTTGGCATAGGGTGTCTAGCAATGTAGCTTGCTGGTCGTTGAGTGGAGCTGAGTGTTGGTGTTGAGATGGAGATCTCTGGGAGATTTTTGCTGTTTGATATTACGTGGAGCTGGGAGGTCTTTTGTGGACCAGTGTCCTGAACTTGGTTCTCCCACCTCAGTGGCACAGCACTGACTCCTGGCTGGAGCACCAAGAGCCTGTCTTCCACACGGCTCAGAATAAAAGGGAGAAAAATAAGAAAGAAAGAAAGAATGAAAGAAAGATAGGAAGGAAAGAAGGAAGAAAAGAAAGAAATAGGATAAATAAAATAAAGTTATTAAAATAAAAAATAACTATGAAGAAAAAAATTTAAAAAGAAAAAAAAAAGGAAAAAAGAAAACCGGACGATGGAACCCTAGGACAAATGGTGAAAGCAAAGCTGTACAGACAAAATCTCACACAGAGGCATACACATACACACTCATAAAAAGAGGAAAAGGGGAAAAAAATAATATATCTTGCTCCCAAAGTCCACCTCCTCAGTTAGGGATGATTTGTTGTCTATTCAGGTATTCCACAGATGCAGGGTACATCAAGCTGATTGTGGAGATTTAATCCGTTGCTTCTGAGGCTACTGGGAGAAATTTCCCTTTCTCTTCTTTGTTCGCACAGCTCCAGGGTTTCAGATTTGGATTTGGCCCCGCCTCTGCGTGGAGGTCACCTGAGGGCGTCTGTTCTTTGCTCAGGACGGGGTTAAAGGAGGAGGTGATTCGGGGGCTCTGGCTCACTCAGGCCGGGGGGAGGGAGGGGTACGGAGTGCGGGGCGGGCCTGCGGCGGCAGAGGCCGGCGTGACGTGCGTTCTCCCGGGGAAGTTGTCCCTGGATCTCAGGACCCTGGCAGTGACGGGCTGCATAGGCTCCCGGGAGGGGGTTGTGGATAGTAACCTGTGCTCGCACACAGGCTTCTTGGTGGCGGCAGCAGCAGTCTTAGCGTCTCATGCCCGTCTCTGGGGTCTGCGCTTTTAGCTGCGGCTCGCGCCCGTCTCTGGAGTTCCTTTAAGCAGTGCTCTTAATCCCCTCTCCTCGCGCACCAGGAAACAAAGAAGCAAGAAAAAGTCTCTTGTCTCTTCGGCAGCTCCAGACTTTTTCCTGGACTCCCTCCTGGCTTTCCGTGGTGCACTAACCTCTTCAGGCTGTGTTCAGGCTGCCAACGCCAGTCCTCTCCCTGCTCTCCAACCAACCGAAGCCAAAGCCTTAGCTCTCATCCCCGCCCACTCTGGCGGGTGAGCAGACAAGCCTCTTGGGCTGGTGAGTGCTGGTCGACACTGATACTCTGTGCGGGAATCTCTCCGCTTTGCCCTCCGCACCACTGTTGCTGTGCTCTCTTCCGGGGATCCGAAGCTCCCCCTTCTTCCCCCTGCAGTCTCCGCCCTGAAAGGGGCTTCTAGTGTGTGGAAACCTTTCCTCCTTCACAGCTCCCTCCCACAGGTGCAGGTCCTGTCCCTATTCTTTTGTCTGTTTTTTCTTTTGTCTTTTGCCCTACCCTGGTACGTGGGGACTTTCTTGCCTTTTGGGAGGTCTGAGGTCTTCTGCCAGCGTTCAGTGGGTGTGCTATAGGCGTTGTTCCACGTGTAGACGTATTTCTGGTGTATCTGTGGGGAGGAAGGTGATCTCCGCGTCTTACTCTTCCGCCATCTTCTCCAGAATCTCCCCATTTCAAGGTTTTTATAGATTTCACTCCACTTAAAGTTATAAAAAGAAGATTCAAATTTTGTTTTTATTTATCTTAATTTAAAAAAAATTTATTGGAGTATAGTTGATTTACAATGTTGTGTTACTTTCTACTGTGGAGCAAAGTGAATCAGTTATATATATGCATATATCCACTCTTTTTAGATTCTTTCCCCATGTGGTCATTACAGAGTATTGAGTAGAGTTCCCTGTGCTATACAGTAGGTCCTTATTAGTTATCTATTATATATAGTAGTGCGTATATGCCAATCCCATTCTCCCAATTTATCCCTCCTCACCTTTCCCCCTTGATAACCATAAGATTGTTTTCTACATCTGTGATTCTATTTCTGTTCAAAATTTTTATTTCTACATATTCCAATCCCTTCCAGCTTAAAACTGAATTGTTCTCAAGTCCATCAGATTCAAATATATTTTTAGTGTCCAGTTTGTGTATAGTTGACTCAGTCACCGCTGGGTTCCCAACACTTCAGCTGAACGGTTTTTCTGCCTGTCTCTGAGCCTCCATCCCTCCTTCCTCATCGTCCCCCAGCATCAATGACATCTGTAGTCTGTAGGAATACACCTGCCGCGAGGAGAGGTTTGGCCTGGATGTGCTTGTCCAAGTCCTGGCTTTTGGTACAGACCATATCTCACCACTGGCACCCTAGAAGGTGACTCTTTTGGTTACCCTATTCATAAGGCTCTTTAGCTAATTGTGAGATACCCAATGCTTCTAGGATATCCATGCCACAGCCAGTGCGTGTGTGATTCACGGCTTCTTGTGGGGCTCAGTGCCTCCATAATTCATGCACTCAGTCACCATTTAAAGAAGATTCTCTGGCTACAGAAAACCACCCCTGCTGAATCCTTTCCACATCTGAACTGGAAAGAGAGAGCAGACCCAGGCAGCACACAGGCCCCTTCTTTCCTTACCTCTTCTTGTTTAGTTGTGTCACACTGCCATTTCTCTATGGTTCTCCTTTCTTAGTGCCCAGCACCAAAGGGACCATCTGTGGGTTTTATCCCATAGCCAACTCCTATGGGAACAAGGAAACCACTGGATTTTCCAAACCCTTAATCTTCAGGTCTCCCAAATTTTATGGCTAGACTTTTTGAGTGCCATCTTCTATTGGGTAAGGATAAACACCTTCCTTCTCCAAATTCTCCAGGTTCAAACATCCATTTATCTCACTTTTTTTTTTTAAATTGAAGTATCGTTAATTTACAATGTTGTGTTGTTGCAAGTATACATCAAAGTGATTAAGTTATACATATATATATATTCTTTTCCCTTATAGGTTATTACAAGATACTGAACATAGCTCCCTGTGCTATACAGTAGGTCCTTGTTGTTTACCTATTTTATATATAGTAGCATGTATATGTTAATCCCAAACTCCTAATTTATTTCCCCTCACCCCTCCCCGGCTATCCCCTTTGGTAACTGTAAGTTTGTTTTCTATGTCTCTGACTCTATTTCTCTTATGTAAATAAGTTCATTTTTCAAGATTCCACATATAAGTGATATATGGTATTTGTTTTTCTCTGTCTGACTTACTTCACTTAATATGATAATCTCTAGGTCCATCCATGTTGCTGCAAATGGCATTATTTCATTCTTTTTTGTGTCCATTTATCTCTTGAGTTGGTTAAGACCAAAGGATTCGTACTGACTCATTTGCATCTTTGATGGATTTAGGGCCTAATACTCTGTGCTAAAATCATATTTGAATTTATGTATTTTGGAATGTGTTATTTTATTAAAAATTTTTTTTGTAGACAGCAGTTTCTGAAGTAATCTATATCCTTTTAATTTAGCCACCAGAGGAGGGAAGAAATCAACAGGGATCCTGGGAGAATAAAAGGAGATTTTACTGATATTTATCCCTAGTTTCCTGTGGCTTTGGATGATCCAGTACATATCAGCAGAGAAAGAGTAACCATCTGATATAACTGCAAAGATTTTGGGGCCTGCACACTTAATACCAGTCATTGATTAAGCAGTTTGGAAGACAGTGGGGAGAACCTAGAATTTTTCACTTTATTTCATGGAACAACTTTGAAAGATGAAAAATAGGTAGGTTTAGACATTAAGGGAGTGTTTTTCAAACACTAGCAAAACTACATTAAAAGTGGATCTTGTCCCTATAAAAGGATGGCTGACTCACCAGAACGATGCCTTTGACAACTCATGGCCAACATTTAGTGTGCTCTTACTATTGGCCAAGCCGTGTTCTATTTTATGTGTATTAAATAATTTAGTCCTCACAGCTCTTTGAGGTAGCTTTGTTATATTACCCCTTGTCAGTTTACAGATGAGGTGATTAAGGCCCAGTGGGGTTAAGGAACTCGCTCAAGTATGTCAGCTGGAAAGTGTGCACCTAACCACTCCACCATACTATTGGCTTCTCAAAGATACCATTAAATCTAACCATCAGGATTCCTTATACCAACCCGAAAGTTAGGTGTTAAGAAGGCAGCATGTCATCCTACAGTGTGGTTTTCTTTGCTGGGCTGGACTGAGTTGCCCCATGTTTCTCCTATCTCAAGAGGGTGGTGACGCTGTCATCTGCCTTCCCTGGGCATATTTTGAAATATGATTCTGGAGCCCATACAGAGTTAATTCAGCAGGGTGGGCTGGAGTTCTGAGATCTGCATACTTACAGTGGTGCCCTCATGGTTCTGATGTAATGCAGGTTTCTTTCTGGATCTTGGTCTTTTCTCTGAGTGCTGAGTCTCTAGTTTTGATCCTTATGCAATGCTTTTCCACACATTTCAGGCAGAGGGAACAGCAGTGCAAAGGCTCTGGGGTGGGGTGGGAATAAGATTTTCATGTTTAAAGATCAGGAAAAAGGCCAGTGTGGTTGGGACTTGGTGAGAAGTGGGAGAGGAACAGAAAATATGACCATAGGGGTCAGACCACATAGGGCCTCTAGGCTATGGTATGGGGTTTGCATTTAATGCCACATAAAATGGAACACCATGGAGACTTAAATGAATGGCTGATGTGGTCAATTTTAAAGTCTTAACCATCACATGAAATTCAAGCATGTTTTTCAAAGTAAAACATTTTCACTAGGCTCTCCATCTAAGAGGAGATAGGCATCTGGACTGCTTTTCTGAAGATAATTGTTTCTTTAGATATTTCTTTCCACAAAGTTATTTTTATCTCATGTTTTACATGTACTATCATAGGTCATTCTACTGAAAAATTGAGACAGCTATTTCTTAATTCTTTTTGCTTGGTTTTTAACATAAATTTTAAAATTCTCTGCATTAAAATCCACGTTCTTGAATTTGCTGTATTCGTTTTTTATTCCTGCTGTAACAAATTACCACAAATGTAGTGGTTTAAAATAGCACAAATTAATTTTCTTGCAGTTCTTTAGGTCAGAAGTCTGACACAGGTCTCGCTGGGCTAAGATGAGGGTGTCAGCAGGATTGCATTCCTTTCTTGGGGGCTTCAGGGGAAATGCTTTTCCTTCCCTTTTCCGGCTTCTGGAGGCCACCCATTCCTTGGCTCCTGGCCCCCTGCCTCTACTGTCAAAACCAGCAATGTTCATCTTTCTGATTGTTCTTCTGTAGTCACATCTCCCTTTGACCCCTGCTGGTAAAGTTTCTCTGCTTTTAAGCATCCATGTGATTAAGCAACACTCAGATAACCCAAAATAATCTCCCTTTATCTCAAGGTCCTTAATTTAACCACACTGGCAAAATCCCATTTGCCGTGAAAGGTAACACATTCACTGATTTTAGGGACTAGGATGTGGACATTTTTGGGGGTGGCATTATTCTCCCTACCACACTGTTGCTTCTTTTAGAAGGAAATTGCCTTTAGATTGAAATTTTTATAAAAAATTCAGTGCAACATAAAAGTTAGAAGCTGGTTGGTTGGTTTTTTTTTGTGTGTGTGATACGCGGGCCTCTCACTTTTGTGGCCTTTCCCATTGCGGAGCACAGGCTCCAGACGCGCAGGCTCAGAGGCCATGGCTCATGGGCCCAGCCGCTCCGCGGCATGTGGGATCTTCCTGGACTGGGGCACGAACCCATGTCTGCTGCATCAGCAGGTGGACTCTCAACCTCTGCGCCACCAGGGAAGCCCTAGAAGCTGGTTTGAATCTGGCATTCTGAATGGTGATTTTTCAGTGAGGTTTTCTTCTTTTTCTCTATGAAATCAACAAAATATTTCATCATTTTCTGAAGCCTTTACAAGCCCTGTTATGCCTTAAATGTGTACAGAAACTTCCATATTACACATAAATTGTTTTTCTTTCAATTGTTTCCTCTCCAAGTATTCTTTCCTTTTATTTGTGAATTATCTTGATGTCAAAGCATTTCTCAACTTGACATTTTCTTTCCAAAGTTTTAGGCTTCCAGCCTAAAATAAAAGCACAGACTTTTTATTGCTTTATAGGAGAAATGCATCACAAAGTTGTTTTTATTCACTATCTGGTTACTTCCCTTTCTGACACCAACATCATTTTAATCTCTAAAAAGTGCAGATGTTTCATATAACATATAGTCAAAAGAGGTCATAGATAAACAATTAAAATTTTATTGGTGTTCTTGGCTAAGTGTCGGCTTTAAAAATGAATAGATTTATGTTTATCCGATTTAAACATATACAGACATACACATGTGTATATTTTATGAACTTTCACTTGTAATCTTTTCTCATTGTCTTATCACCTGGCAGCTGACTACCTATGAAATAGACTGCCAGGTACTTAGAATTCTACTGAAAGTTTAAATACAGGTGGAAAGGATTTGAAACATATTATTATCAACCAATATATTATAATCATCAATCCTTTTGTTGTTATCTATTTCCCAAGACTGTACAAGCCTGTTCTATCAGAGTTCTTATTAACTCTTCCACATAAGGATTTGCATTTAGCATTATAGCTTTTTAAGCAAATTTTAAACTTGAGAATTACATGACAGTACATGTGTATGTCTATTCCACTTAGTAGGAAGGACCAAAAAAACTTCACAGGTTTTGTCATTTAATTTGCTCTGTCCCCACATTTTTGTGAATGTTATGGCTGTTCCTTGACAAGTCTCTAATTTTTCAAACAGAATGACTATTCACAAGAGAATTTCAATTTTCAGCACTTGGCTTTTAATTATTTTTTCTTCTTAAATATGCAGCTTAAACTGTGAAAATGCCAGTTTGAACTTCACCTACTCAAATTCAAATATCAACCAAAGTTTCCTTAACGCTCGTGGTATTTCATCTTTGCTAAAATCTCTACTTCTTTTATGTCACATTCGGGAAACTCTGCCCTGCCTACTCTTCAGCTCGAGGGGTAGGAGAGTCTAGTTTCTGCATCATTTTGGAGACTACATTTTTCTCATCCCAGTTTTTCTGCCTTTGTTTCCAATTTTGAATTATGGTTAAGTTCCCTTGCAGATTGGTGATATATTCTGAATCCCCCAGGAGGTAGGGTGTGTGTCGGGGACAGCTGATAAATGATCATTGATTGGCATCATCATTAGTGGGGCCACTGGGGAAGCTGGGTTATAGGAGTAGCTTTTAGAAAATCTGTTTTCTTAATCTCTGGATTAAAACATATGAATCTTTTGAAAGGTATGTTTCAATATAAACTAACCTAATTTAGGAAAATATCCAGGACTGTAAAATAGTTACGTGGTAAATTTGATATGATGTTACTGCTCAGTTTGTGAAAATATTCAGGTCAACTTACACCAATTTGAAAACATTGTATTTGCTGACAAATGGCACAATATATCATAGGCCTAAAAATTGGTTTATAAAACAATCTAAACATTGCATGCAGAGTCAAGATATTTTAAGGATGTGCTTGAGGGAATGCACACCTCCATTTCACGGGAAAATAAAGAACTCAGTGCTAAGGAAATTGATGTTATGCTAGAAAGTTCCCTATCTGAAATATGTATACAAGTTATGAAGGGGAAAAGAAAGCCATCTGTCTAACACATGACTTCTAAGTATTGGAAACAAAAGTCTAGACTATAATGGATATAGCTCAATATTTAAATTCTTCCATTAACAATCTTAAGGTAATTAATTCTTAAATATGTGAGAATTGATTGGGTGAAGGAAAGTGTGATTTGCTGCAGAGTATTTCAAGTTGAATACAACATGGCCTGTGCTTTCACGGCCATTTAATTGGAGAGAAAAAGCATGCATGGAAGTAATTACTGAGATAGAGAGTGTTCACGGCCTTAAAAAAGGTAGAGCTCAAATATTGTGGGACTTTAGAGGATAAACAGTTACTTTTAACTGATTCTAGAAAAGCTTAGTGGAATTGGTATTTGAAACGGGCTATGAAGGTTATTTACAAATCTGGGCATTCAGAAGGAACAGTACAGGGGAGGCTTGGAGCATGGAGAGTAGAGGATGTAGTTCAGCAGAAAGTGTGGAAGGACAGAGTGAAAAATAGGACACGTGGCCCAAACTGACACTCCTGCTGCATCGCATCTGAAGACATATTTTCATTGGCTTGAAAAGTATCAACTTTTCTTTTGAATTAGTTTCCTAAATTTAAAAACCAGGAGATTTTATATAAGTATATCGGTTTCTGGCTTCTCTTGAAACATCAGGCCCACATTGTTCCCTGGCAGGGATCAGCTGGAACGAAAGAGCAGCCTCTTCAGATGGCGCTCATGGCCTCCATTGGTTTTTCTGTCCCAACACCTGCCTCACCTCTGTTGGGTTTGAGGTCACACTACCAAGTTAAGACTAGATCGTGGAGAGTCTTGTATGAACGAATTAGAAAATTTAACATTTTTGGTGTTTTTTTTTGGTTCAAAATTTTTTTTTTTTTTTTGTGGTATGCGGGCCTCTCACTGCTGTGGCCTCTCCTGCTGCGGAGCGCAGGCTCAGTGGCCATGGCTCATGGGCCCAGCCGCTGCGCGGCATGTGGGATCTTCCCGGACCGGGGCACAAACCCGTGTCCTCTGCATCGGCAGGCGAACTTTCAACCACTGCGCCACCAGGGAAGCCCCAAAATGGTTTTTGAGCGAAGGAATGACATAACCAGAACACTGTTTCAGATAGATCCATCCAGAAGCTCTATTTTAGGTGGATTTGAAAAGTGAGAAATTAGAGGTGGAGAGAAAAATTAGGAAGCTACACAAAGTAGGTGAGATACAACGAGGGTGAAACTAGGAGAGGGGCCAGGTAGAGAATTATGAAAGTGGAATTTGTAAGATTTTGTGACTGTTCATCTATGTGAGGTTTGAGACAGGGAAGAATTCAAGGGTCTTAACTTGTCTCCACCTCTCTTGCCCACATAGCGCCTCCGTAGTGTTGATTTGTATTTAAGGGACATCAGAGCAAACAACCCTATGAAACTTTGGGGTTTATTTATTATAAATATGCTAAGGATTTTGTTCACACATTATGTAGAATCTCTTCACAATTACCCACAGGGGAATTTTTTCTCTGGTCTTGGTACTAGAAATGTGAATGTATATATTGAAGAACTATGTGGTTTTCTTTGTCTGGACACTGTGAACTGTGTCACTACTTGTACCCATCCTTTCTCTTTGGCTGATATAGGAAGCTCAGAGCCAAATATATGACGTATTAATTTGACTACAAGCACTTTGTGTGCTAACTTTATTCTTGGCTCCATCTTAAGTTTTTTTTTTTAATCTTTAAACATACTTTTTTTAAAAAATGTTTTTTTTAAATTAAAAGAATTTCCTTCTCTGTTTTATTGTCTTTACTACTAATTCTAAAGTATTTATGTAATTATCATGGAATTTTAAGTTACCTTATATCTTTTTACAGAATAATCTAGAGTAAAAATGATATATTATAATCACATGTTTAAATTAAGCCTGAATTTCCCCTTTTATGGCTTTGTAAAGATTAAATAGAAAAGTATCTGGATTTGATAAAAAGTAAAATAAGGGAAATATTTTATGGGGATTCTCAAGGTTTGAAAATCTAGGGCAAATTCATTGACTCAAAGACAAGCCAAGAAATGTTACTCAGAAATGGGAAAATATTACAGGTATGTTATCAAGTTCATACCTGGTTAGAAAAAAAAATCTTACTTCATTTATAAGAGACTATCTAAAAATACGCACATTCTAACATCAAGGTGGTATTCATTCTGATTTGTATATAATTCTATCCTGGAGTTATGTCTGAAAAAAGTTTTCCAGACTTGGGGAAAAAAAAAAAACCAAAAACTGTCTTTGCCTATGACTCAAAAGTCGATTAAGGACTCTAACCGACTGAAACATCTTGCTAATAAGCAGATACTAGTCTGGTAGTTCTATTCCTTGAATTTTTTTGCTTGGATTTTCAATCAATTACCTATGTTCTTTCAGCATATTTTTGACATTCTGAAATTACTGACACAAACGAGAGATGCTTCTTATCCTTAGAATGGAAAGAGGTTGAGAGTATGATGAAAACGTTCACAGCAAAACATTTATGTAGACTGAAAAAATGCAACATGCATTTTTGATTTATATAAGCAAAGTAATTTCACTTTTAAAGACTGGAAAAAGTGTTATTGCCTATTTTATTTGAAATTAATACCTCTGATATTATTACAGATTGGAGAGAAAAGCATTAGACTGGAAGTCAGGCTTATTCCAGATCAACCTTCAATGGGCTCAATGACTTTAGGCAACTTGGTTAATCTATCTGCAATTTACTTTTTTCATTTCTAAAATGGCACAGTGTCTTTGAACTAGGTGATCTCTTCCAATTCTAACATTGTATAACTTTCATCTCTATTATCCATATGTGGCTAAAAGATTCATGCAGGACAAGTCCTCTCTATGCATAAAGAGGTCCTTTTGGTTTGAGGCTTTCATCTTTTAAGAGCTTCCTTTTGGTTTTACATGTCTCTTTGCTTTGTGCCTGCCTATTTTAAATTTGACTCTATCATTGACATCTCATAAAGTGAGTGGAAATAGATCATGCTGAGGAGAAGGAAGATTGATTAAAGAAAAAGATCAATAAGGGAAGAGGAATGTGTTGAAGCTGAGAAAATAGTTAATCAAGAGAGTAGGAAGAGAGGGTTGAGGATCATAGCCTCAAAACCTTTTTGATTTGGGAAATATTTCTGTATTTTATCCCTTTATTTAGAATTAACTATTTGAATAAATTCCCTCAGACCATTTCTATGTGTCAAGGACCATGGGTCAAAGATGTTTGGCTCATTTTATTTTCTTTTTGCTTATTTTA
Source organism: Phocoena sinus (assembly GCF_008692025.1). NCBI lineage: Eukaryota > Metazoa > Chordata > Mammalia > Artiodactyla > Phocoenidae > Phocoena > Phocoena sinus. The sequence goes on from NC_045766.1 coordinate 41,183,804, forward strand.
TGTCTCTTATTGACTTCTGAAAACAAATTTGTCTACTCTCAATTCAGTGAATCTGTTCATATTTGAATCTATTCTTGTTAAATTTTTAGAGCTGATTCCTTTTTAAGAGTCATGATTAAAACCCCACTTAGCTTCTGGAACATACCCTCTCTTGTTTCTCATTCGACCTCCCTGACAATGCTTTTCCCTCTCCTTTGCTGGTTCCTTCTCATCTTTGGGAAGGACTTTAAACATTGAACTGCTCCAGGACTCCCTCCTCAGGCCTTGTACCATCTTCATCTGCTCTGATCTTTAGGTGGTCTCATCCAGTCTTCTTGTATTACATACCATCTATATGCCGAAAACTCTTAATTGTCAGAACTCCCATAGAGACCCTGAGAGAAACTTGCTAACTATACAAAACTGGTTTATTAAACTTGCTAGGCAAGGGTCTTGACAAAACCTCAAGTGCTTCTCAAAAGGAGGACATAAGGAAGGGCACTTAGAGGGCTTTAAGGGCTGGAGTTAGTCATCTGGTAGTTTTAAGATGGAAGCATGTGTGTCTGGGCAGGGGTTGGTCAGAATTGAGTGAGCTGCTATTCAAATGCCTCCTTGTCAGAAAGGTATTCTTTGATTATACTACGTAAAATAGAGCAACTCTATTCCAACTTTATATTCACTCAAACTGCTTTATGATTCATAACACTTCTCAGTTTGGCATATTTTATATCGATTTCCTTTTTAAATTTTTATTCAAACAGAAAGTCACAAAAATTATAATCATCCTCATCAGTTCACTCAGTCCCATGTAATTAATTTTTTTCATCTTGATCTTTTGTTAGCACTTTTATGAGTTCATCAGTTTTCCATTAGAGTTCTGAAAATGCTTATTCATTCAGTTCAGCAGTATAGTCAGTTACCAGAAACCTGTACTTGTCAGAGTCTTTTCCATGAATTCCTTGAAGATGAAACCCTTTTATAGGAATATATTTGCAAAAGCATCAGAGTACACCCAGAACTGTCTGTAAATGACAAAAGACATAAAAATGACCACTATTAAAGATTTGATGAACGTTCATAATAATGCAATTGACAAGGAAATTTAGTTATTTCAGGGATATACATTTTAAAGTAATAACTAGAATTATGACTTATAACATTATACCAGAACATATAAGATTTTTAGGAATTTCATGTAATGTCTGAAACATTTATATTAACATATTTCCATACAAATGACCCAATGAAAGTTTAGTATTGGTTGTTTTGTTTGTTTGTTTATATTGCAGGTTCTTATTAGTCATCAGTTTTATACACATCAGTGTATACATGTCAATGCCAATCACCCAATTCAGCACACCACCATCCCCTCCCCACTCCCTGGTGTCCATACGTCTGTTCTCTACATCTGTGTCTCAACTTCTGCCCTGCAAACTGGCTCATCTGTACCATTTTTTCTAGGTTCCACATACATGCATTAATATATGATATTTGTTTCTCTCTTTCTGACTTACTTCACTCTGTATGACAGTCTCTAGATCCGTCCACATCTCAACAAATGACTCAATTTCGTTCCTTTTTATGGCTGAATAATATTCCATTGTATATATGTACCACAGCTTCTTTATCCATTCGTCTGTCAGTGGGCATTTAGGTTGCTTCCATGACCTGGCTATTGTAAATAGTGCTGCAATGAACATTGGGGTGCATGTGTCTTTTTAAATTATGGTTTTCTCTGGGTATATGCCCAGTAGTGGGATTGCTGGATCATATGGTAAATCTATTTTTAGTTTTTTAAGGAACCTCCATACTGTTCTCCATAGTGGCTGTATCAATTTACACTCCCACCAACAGTGCAAGAGGGTTCCCTTTTCTCCGCACCCTCTCCAGCATTTGTTGTTTGTAGATTTTCTGATGATGCTCATTCTAACTGGTGTGAGGTGATATATCATTGTAGTTTTGATTTGCATTTCTCTAATGATTAGTGATGTTGAGCAGCTTTTCATATGCTTCTTGGCCATCTGTGTGTCTTCTTTGGAGAAATGTCTATTTAGGTATTCTGCCCATTTTTGGATTGGGTTGTTTGTTTCTATAATATTGAGCTGCATGAACTGTTTATGTATTTTGGAGATTAATCCTTTCTCCGTTGATTTGTTTGCAAATATTTTCTCCCATTCTGAGGGTTGTCTTTTCATTTTGTTTATAATTTCCTTTGCTGTGCAAAAGTTGTGACGTTTCATTAGGTCCCATTTGTTTATTTTTGTTTTTATTTCCATTACTCTAGGAGGTGGGTCAAAAAAGATCTTTCTGTGATTTATGTCAAAGAGTGTTCTTCCTATGTTTTCCTCTAAGGGTTTTATAGTGTCTGGTCTTACATTTAGGTCTTGAATCCATTTTGAGTTTATTTTTGTGTATGGTGTTAGGGTGTGTTCTAATTTCATTCTTTTACATGTAGCTGTCCAGTTTTCTCAGCACCACTTACTGAAGAGACTGTCTTTTCTCCATTGTATATCTTTGCCTCCTTCATCATAGATTAGTTGACCATAGGTGCATGGGTGTATCTCTGGAATTTCTATCGTGTTCCATTGATCTATGTTTCTGTTTTTGTGCCAGTACTATATTGTCTTGATTACTGTAGCTTTGTAGTATAGTCTGAAGTCAGGGAGTCTGATTCCTCCAGCTCCGCTTTCTTCTCTCAAGACTGGTTTGGCTATTTGGGGTCTTTTGTGTCTCCATACAAATTTTAAGATGATTTATTCTAGTTCCATAAAAAATGCCATTGGTAATTTGATAGGGATTGCATTGCTTTGGGTAGTATAGTCATTTTCACAATATTGATTCTTCCAATCCAGGAACATGGTATATCTCTCTGTCTGTTGGTATCAGCTTTAATTTCTTTCATCAGTGTCTTATAGTTTTGTGCATACAGGTCTTTTGTCTCCCTAGGTAGGTTTATTCCTAGGTATTTTATTCTTTTTGTTGCAATGGTACATGGGAGTGTTTCCATAATTTCTCTTTCAGATTTTTCATCATTAGTGTAAGGAATGCAAGAGATTTCTGTGCATTCATTTTGTATCCTGCAACTTTGCCAAATTCATTGATTAGCTGTAGTAGTTTTCTGGTGGCATTTTTAGGATTCAAACAGTGACAGTTTTACTTCTTCTTTTCAAATTTGTATTCCTTTTATTTCTTTTTCTTCTCTGATTGCCATGGCTAGGACTTGCAAAACTATATTGTATAATAGTGGTGAGAGTGGACATCTTTGTCTCGTTCCTGACCTTAGAGGAAATGCTTTCAGTTTTTCACCATTGAGAATGATGTTTCTGTGGGTTTGTCATATATGGCCTTATTATGTTGAGGTAGGTTCCTCTATGCCCACTTTCTGGAGAGTTTTTTTTTTTTATCATAAATGGGTGTTGAATGTTGTCAAAAGCTTTTTCTGCATCTATTGAGATGATCATATGGTTTTTATTCTTCAGTTTGTTAATATGGTCTTTCACATTGATTGATTTGCGTATATTGAAGAATCCTTTCATCCCTGGGATAAATCCCACTTGATCATGGTGTATGATCCTTTTAATGTGTTGTTGGATTGCTAGTATTTTGTTAGGGATTTTCCATCTATATTCATCAGTGATACTGGTCTGTAACTTTCTTTTTTTGTATTATGTTTGTCTGGTTTTGGTATCACGGTGATGGTGGCCTCATAGAATGAGTTTGGGAGTGTTCCTTCCTCTGTAATTTTTTGGAAGAGTTTGAGAAGGATGGGTGTTAGCTCTTGTCTAAATGTTTGTTAGAATTCACCCATGAAGCCATCTGGTCCTGGACTTTTGTTTGTTGGAAGATTTTTAATCACAGTTTCAATTTCATCACTTGTGATTGGTCTGTTCATATTTGCTCTTTCTTCCTGGTTCAGTCTTGGAATGTTATAACTTTCTAAGAATTTGTCCATTCCTTCCAGGTTGTCCATTTTATTGGCATAGAGTTGCTTGTTGTAGTCTCTCAGGATGCTTTGTATTTCTGCAGTGTCTGTTGTGACGTCTCCTTTTTCATTTCCAATTTTATTGATTTGAGTCCTCTCCCTCATTTTCTTCATGAGTCTGGCTAATGGTTTATCAATTTTGTTTATCTTCTCAAAAACACAGCTTTTAGTTTTATTGATCTTTGCTATTGTTTTCTTTTTTCCTATTTCATTTATTTCTGCTCTGATCTTTATGATTTCTTTCCTTCTGCCAACTTTGGGTTTTGTTTGTTCTTCTTTCTCTAGTTCCTTTAGGTGTGAGTTTAGATTGTTTACTTGAGATTTTTCTTATTTCTTGAGGTAGTAGCTTGTATAGCTATAAACTTCCCTCTTAGAACTGCTTTTGCTGCGTCACATAGGTTTTGGATCGTCGTGTTTTCATTGTCATTTGTCTCTAGTTATATTTTGATTTCCTCTTTGATTTCTTCAGTGATCTCTTTGTTCTTTAGTAATGTATTGTTTAGCCTTCCTGCGTTTGTGTTTTTACATTTTTTTTCCGTGTAATTGATTTCTAATCTCATAGTGTTGTGTTCAGAAAATATGCTTGATATGACTTCAGTTTTCTTAAATTTACTGAGGATTGATTTGTGACCCAAGATGTGATCTATCCTGGAGAATGTTGCGTGCACATTTGAGAAGAAAGTGTAATCTGCTGCTTTTGGATGGAATGTCTTATATTAATTAAATTTATCTGGTCTATTGTGTTATTTAAAGCTTCTGTTTCCTTATTTATTTTCATTTTGGGTGATCTGCCCATTGGTGTAAGTGAGGTGTTAAAGTCCCCCAGTATTATTGTGTTACTGTTGATTTCGCCTTTTATAGCTGTTAGCTGTTGCCTTATGTATTGAGGTGTTCCTATGTTTGGTGCCTATATATTTATAATTGTTATATCTTCTTCTTGGATTGATCCCTTGATCATTATGTAGTATCTTTCCTTGTCTCTTGTAACATTCTTTATTTTAAAGTCTATTTTATGTGATATGAGTGTAGCTATTCCAGCTTTCTTTTGATTTCCATTTGCACAAAATATCATTTTCCATCCCCTCACTTTCAGTCTGTATGTGTCCCGAGGTCTGAAGTGCGTCTCTTGTAGACAGCATATATATGCGTCTTTTTTTGTATCCATTCAGCAAGCCTGTGTCTTTGCGTTGGAGCATTTAATCCATTCACGTTGAAGATAATTATTGATATGTATGTTTCTATGACCATTTTCTTAATTGTTTTGGGTTTGTTTTTGTAGGTCCTTTTCTTCTCTTGTGTTTCCCACTTAGAGAAGTTCCTTTAGCATTTGTTGTAGAGCTGGTTTGGTGGTGCTGAATTCTCTTAGCTTTTGCTTGTCTGTAAAGCTTTTGATTTCTCCATCGAATCTGGATGAGATCCTTGCCGGGTAGAGTAATCTTGGTTGTAGATTCTTCCCTTTCATCACTTTAAGTATATGATGCCACTCCCTTATGGCTTGTAGAGTTTCTGCTGAGCAGTCAGCTGTTAACCTTATGGGAGTTCCCTTTTATGTTATTTGTCATTTTTCCCTTGCTGCTTTCAATAGTTTTTCTTTGTCTTTAATTTTTGCCAATTTGATTACTATGTGTCTCAGCAGTGTTTCTCCCTGGATTTATCCTGTATGGGACTCACTGTGCTTCCTGGACTTGAGGTGCTATTTCCTTTCCTATGTTAGAGAAGTTTTTGACTATAATCTCTTCAAATATCTTTGGTCCTTTCTCTCTCTCTTCTCCTTCTGGGACCCCTATAATGTGAATGTTGTTGTGTTTAATGTTGTCCCAGAGGTCTCTTAGGCTGTCTTCATTTCTGTTCATTCTTTTTTCTTTAGTCTGTTCTGCAGCAGTGAATTCCACCATTCTGTCTTCCAGGTCACTTATCCGTTCTTGTGTCTCAGTTATTCTGCTCTTGATTCCTTCTAGTGTAGTTTTCATTTCAGTTATTGTATTGTTCATCTCTGTTTGTTTGTTCTTTAATTCTTCTAGGTCTTTGTTAAGCATTTCTTGCATCTTCTTGATGTTTGCCTCCATTCTTTTTCTGAGGTCCTGGATCATCTTCACTATCATTATTCTGAATTCTTTTTCTGGAAGGTTGCCTATCTCCACTTCATTTAGTTGTTTTTCTGGGGTTTTATCTTGTTCCTTCATCTGATATATAGCCCTCTGCCTTTTCATCTTGTCTATCTTTCTGTGAATATGGTTTTTGTTCCACAGGCTGCAGGATTGTATTCTTCTTGCTTCTGCTGTCTGCCCTCTGATCTCAATTTCCTTTTTATTCTTGGACTCCTCCCACTGTTATGTAAAGCTCCACTAGGACAGAGTTCTTACCTATCTGGCTCACCACCAGATCCCTAGCACTTAGAACAAAGCCTCACACCTAATAAGTTTTTAGTGTTCCTTTGTGGAATAAATGAATAAATGCTGCTGTTAATTAATGCTAGTGTAATGACTACCTTTAAACTTTTAATTATTTAGTAATTATTTCTCAGTTTAAATATGTAACTAGATTTGAAGCCATTTCTAAGGCTGCAAACAGTTGGTCTCCAGCAGAGGCTCATCTTTTAAGCTTGTCTAGGTTAGTGGCTGGGGTGTCCCTTTTCAGATGGTGACAGTTCCAAGTGACTAGTCCAAGACAGTGGTTAGTGGACGTGAGGGATGTGTCATCTTGTTTTTTTATTTATATAAAACTCGGTATAAAAAGGGGAGCAAATGGCATTTCTTTTTTTCTTCTTATTTTCTTTCCTTTCCTCATTTCTATTGGCCTCCCTCCCACAAATCACCTCCCTTGCTCTTTTTTCTTTTTTTCGTAAGGAAGCTTAGCTCTTTTTACTTACCCCTCGAAAAACAATTTGATCTAATTTTAATACAGTGGAAAAAGATGAATCACTGATTTTGATTTCTGCCAAACTTTCCAGAAGTCTCTCAAAGCCATGTTTCATAGTCAGTATTTATTTGCATAAACTTACAACAAGCTTTTAAATAGATAAGCAATGGGATGTGTGCTACGAGTGCTCTTATTTGAGAATGAACGACGTGTGTGAGGTTAAATTTCATTGTGTATGGTGTGTCCATGTGATGATTTGTGCGGGTCTTCTGAAGCAAGATCTTGGGTCAGGAGATCATATGACAGCTAGAATTGTACCTGAGGCTTTGAAGAAGCTTAGGATGTGCATCTTCCTATTTTTTTTGGTAAATTTTCTTTTCATTTTTATCAATGTAATACAGAGGTTAAAAAAATTTTTTAAAGTACCAAGAAGCTTATAATGTTTAAAGTAGCAACAGCAGCTGCCCCTGCTGCACTTGCCACTCTTCTCGCAAGTCTCAATCTCCAGTGATAGCTGTTTTGAATGCTTAACAGATTTTTTTCTAGTGTTTAACTTTACTTGTAAAAATAATATGCCTATATCATTGTTTCTTGATGTATCAATGCTAGATTCTACCTTTTGACTTTCTGTTATGTTAGGTAAGCATTTAGCTCTCCTACATCACCCTTCCAAATCTCTTCCCTTAACCGTCCGATAGAGTTACAGCATAATAAAACAATAATCATTTACATTAACATAATTCTGCCAATATTATTCTCTGAAAGCCAAGTAGTATATTATGATTACATTTCCTTTCTTCAACTTTTTGCTTCTCCTATAGTTACCGCTTATCTAATTCATTTTTTTCCCTGTAGTTAGCAATTACCTAATTCACTTCTTGATGGTTATCTTTAATTTTTCAAGTGCTTTACCAGATCTCTCATTAGAGCCATAGAGTTGAATAATTCCAAGCAGTATCATTCACCCTGGAGTTGTGTAATATTGTGGTATTGTAAGCCTATCAGTAGTTTTTCTCCTAGTCCCCTGCTGCATTTCCATATAAACTTTAGAATCAGCTTGTAAGTTTCTACAAAGGAAATCTAGCTAGAATTTGTTTTGGTTTGCATTAAATCTATAAATCACTTTGAGAAGTGCTGACATGCTGACACCTTAATATTTAGCCTTCTAGTCCCTGAACAAGGTATGTCTCTCCATTAATTATGTCTTCTTTATTTTTTCTCTGTATTGTTTTGTAGTTTTCAGTGTAGAGGTCTTACACATCTTTTGCCAGATTTATCTATAATGATATTTAAATGATATTGTTTTAAAATTTCTATTTCTAATTGTTTGAGATACAATATAGAAATACAATTAACTTTCCTGGCATCCTGCAACTTGCTAAACTCACTTATTAGATTATAAGAATGTACTTATTATAAGAGCATTTTTGTAGATTTCATTGAATTTTACATGTAGATGATCAATGTTGTCTGTGAATAAAGGCAATTTTAAAATTTCCAATCTGGATGCCTTTTATTTCCCATTCTTACCTTATTGTACTGTCTAGAACAGCTAGTGTGTTGACTAGAAGTAGTGAGAGTGAACATCTTTGTGTTGTTCCTAATCTTGGGGGTGGAGCATCCAGTCTTTCATCGTTAAGTATGTTGGTGATAGGTTTTTTCATAGACATCCTCAGTATGCTAGAGCTATTATGAGGAATAGATGTTGGATTTTATAAAATGCTTTCTCAGTATCTACTGAAATTATAATATGTTTTTTCTTTTTGGTTCTTTAGTATGATGAAATATACTGGTTTTAAAATGTTAAACCAAGCTTGTACTCTTGGGCTAAACACCACTTAGTCATGATAATTTATAGTTTTTAATATATCATTGATTTAATTTTCTAAATTTCTGTTTAGAATTTTTGCATATAATTTCATGAAAAATATGGTCTGTATTTATTTTTTCTTGTTTTATCTCTATTAGGTTTTAGGATCAAGGTAATGCTGGCCTCACAGAATGAATTAGAATGTATTATCTTCCCTTCAATTTTGTAGAAAATTTTGTGCAGAATTGGGGTTTTTTCCTTAAATATGCTTCCAATTTCATTATTTCATCAGAGAAGTAATCTGGATCTGGAATTTTCTTCATGAGACAAATTTTAATTAGAAAATTAAATTTCCTTAATAGATTTGGTACTGACATTATCTAGCTCTTCATGGCGATCTTTGTTACTTGGAGACATTCAAGGAATTTTCCATTTCATTTACATTTTAAAATTTACTCACGTAAAGTTATTCATAATATTACATTGTTATTCTTTTACTATATGTATACTTTATAGTGACGTCACCTCTCTCATCACTGATATTGGCAATTTGTGTTTTACCTCCTTTTATTCTGAGCAGTCTGGCTAGGCATCTGTGAATTCTATTGATCTTAAAGTGTATTTCCTATAGGCAGCATAAATTGGGTCTTGCCTTATTTAACCAATATGACAATCTCTGACTTTCAATTGGTGATATTTGTATTTAATATGATTATTGATATGGTTAGATTTAAATTCATCACCTTATGATTTGTTTTCTATTGTTTTATTTGTTCTTTTTCCCCTTTTCCTCTTTTTATTTCTTTAGATTTAATTGAGTATTTTTCATGATTCTATTTTACCCAACTTTTTGACTTATTAGTTATAACTTTTAAAATTTTTGTTATTTTAGTGCTTGCTTTAGGGCTTATATTACAATGTACTGTCAAGTGGTAGTATACTGTGTATACTGTACTGTACAGTACAAGATCCTTACAATGGTGTACTTCCATTTCTCCCCTTCTGACCTTTGTGCAATTGTTGTCACATATTTTACTGTTATGTTTATTATAAACTCCACCATGCATTATTATTCTTTTTGTTTAAATGCTTAATTATCTTTAAAAGAGACTTAGGTAATAAGATTTAGACATATATTTACCCAGATAATTCACATTTCCTGTGTTCTTCATTCTTTTGTGTAGATCCAGCTTTTCATTTAGTATCATTTCCCTCTACCTGAAGGGATTGCTTTAATAATTTTTGTAATTGAGTCTGCTGGGAATGAATTCTTTCAGCTTTCATATATCTGAAAATGTCATTATTTTGCCTTCATTTTTGAGAGATAATTTTGCTGGATGTGGAATTAGTCTTCTAGCATCTAGTGTTGTCTATTAAGAAATCTGTTTATATTTTAATTCTTGTTAAATGTTCCTCTGGAAGCTTTTAGGATCATGTCTTTATCTCTGATGCCTGGAAAAGTTAGAATGATGTACCTTAGTATCTATCTTCTTGTAAGGGGAATTTCCTGACCTTTCTGTCTAGAGACTAGCAACCTTTAATTGTGGGAAATTTATTTCCTTCACAATTTTCACTCTTCTAATATTTCTCTTCTTTCTCTCCTACAAGTATTAATTCAATGTTAGCTTCCTTGATTGACTGTCTATGACTTATCACTTCCCCTTTTAAAAAGAAAAAAACTTTGAGTGTGTGTGTATTTGTGACTTACTTTTTTTCTGGGCAATATAATTCCTAGCAGTTTTCTATATTTTGTATTCCTTTGTTTATGGTTTTTTTTCCTGTTATCGGTTTAATGTTCAGGAGTTCTTTCTGACTTTAAAATTTTCTTTTAAACATTCTTTTCTCATTTTTCTTTTTTGTACCATGCTTACCCTTCCCCCTCCCCATATCCTCAAGTCCATTCTCTAGTAGGTCTGTGTCTTTATTCCTGTCTTACCCCTAGGTTCTTCATGACATTTTTTTTTCTTAAATTCCATATATATGTGTTAGCATACGGTATTTGTCTTTCTCTTTCTGACTTACTTCACTCTGTATGACAGACTCTAGGTCTATCCATATCATTACAAATAGCTCAATTTCGTTTCTTTTTATGGCTGAGTAATATTCCATTGTATATATGTGCCACATCTTCTTTATCCATTCATCCGATGATGGAAAGATTCTTTTCTAGAGAAAATAAATTGCCTTGGGGAAAATATATAAATATATCTTTCCACATGGACAAGTAGGTGTGCCCAAGTAAAGTGGTTCTCCAAAGAGCACCTTGCCATGAAGATATGCCCCTCAAATACTCAAACATTCTTTTCTCATTTTTCTTTTTTGTACCATGCTTTTATTTTCTTTTTTTCTATTTTAGTATATTCTATTTTTTTATGTTTAGAACTTTTCATTGTCTGTTTTGTCTGCATGGATGCTTTTTTTTTTTTTTTTTTTTTTTGTGGTACGTGGGCCTCTCACTGCTCTGGCCTCTCCCATTGCAGAGCACGGGCTCTGGGCCTGCAGGCTCAGCGGCCATGGCTCACAGGCCCAGCCGCTCTGCGGAATGGGGGATCTTCCCAGACCGGGGCACGAACCCGCGTCCCCTGCATCGGCAGGTGGACTCTCAACCACTGCGCCACCAGGGAAGCCCTGGATGCTTTTTTACTGTTTGCTTATCCCTTTCATTTTGGTGTCATTCCTAAATTATCAGTGATCCTTGCTTGGCTGTCCTTTCATATTTAAGAGTGAGACACTACAAGATGAAAGGTTATCATTTGAGAAGACAAATAAAATTGACAGACCTTTAGCCAGACTCATCATGAAAAAAAGGGAGAGGTCCCAAATCAATAAAATTAGAAATGAAAAAGAATAAATTACAACTGACACCACAGAAATACAAAGGATCATAAAAGACTACTACAAGCAGCTCTATGCCAACAAAATGGACGACCTGGAAGAAAAGGACAAATTCTTGGAAAGGTACAGCTTTATAAGACTGAACCAGGAAGAATTGGAAAATATAAACAGACCAATCAAAAGTAATGAAATTGAAACTGTAATTAAAAATTTTCCAACAAACAAAAGTCCAGGACCAGATGGCTTCACAGGCAAATTCTATCAAACATTTAGAGAACAGTTAACACCCATCTTTCTCAAACTCTTCCAAAAAATTGCAGAGGGAGGAACAATCCCAAACTCGTTCTATGAGGCCACCATCACCCTGATACCAAAACCAGACAAAGATATCAGAAAAAAAGAAAATTACAGACCAATATCACTGATGAACATAGATGCAAAAATCCTCAACAAAATACTAGCAAACCGAATCCAACAACACATTAAAAGGATCATACACCAATGATCAAGTGGGATTTACCCCAGGGATACAAGGATTCTTCAATATATGCAAAAAAAAATCAATGTGGTACATCATATTAACAACTTAAAGAATAAAGTCTATTGAATATTCTTATCTGCTATCTCTGCACTGCTGTTCTCATTATCCACGTGGGTTCATAGTTGTAGGTTTGTTTTTTGTTTTTTTATTTTAAAAGAATCATGTTCAAGCCTTCACTGGCATTTTGATTGGTTTCTTTTAAAAGACTGCACTAAAGTTGAGTTAGGTTTAAATTGCCGTAAAGACTTCTGGCTATGTTTTAAAGGAATCCAGTCTAAGAAGGGGCAGAGAAGAGGTTTTCCTCATCCTCTACTGCATGTTAGGCTTTGTACAATGCACGTAAACCTTCTTTGTATGTTAGGCAGCTTATCTCCCTTTTAAAAGTAAGGAAACAAAGGCTTGTTAGTAAACCTTCTCCAGGCTATATAAGAAAGAACCCAGCTTTATGAGCATTATAGTTTCAGATCATTCTCTGTATACTAGTGCTTCTCAACTCCTAGGGTAGCCCAGTTTGTCTGGGACCATCCTTGTTTTGTCATAGAAAGTCCACATGCCTGGAAACTCCTCAGTCTGAGGCAAAATGTGATGTTTCTGGTTGTACGTTAAAATCATAACAGAGGTTTTCAAAAAAAAAAAAAAACAAATTCCTGGGTCTCACCTTCCCAAGAATCTCATTTAATGACTCTGAGGTGGGACCAGAATTATTTGATTCGAATGTTCAAAACACTACCTTATACCATGCTGCCACTCAGGAGGTCAATAGACTGAATTCCATCATCTTTTAATCCCTAGCTGTTAATGTAAACCATTAAGTCCAGGGGTTATCAGTATATATAGCATGACAAAGGAGTAGCCTCTAGACAGGTGTTGTTGGCCAAACTGGCCTGCTGCCAATTTTTGTAAATAAAGTTTTATTGTAATACAGCCACACCCATCACATTGTCTATGGCTACTTTCTTGTTATTGCTATAGCTGCAGAGTTGAGTAGTTTGAGACTATTGGATCCATAAATCCTGAAATATTTACACACTGGTGTTTTACATAAAAGATTTTCTGACTCCTGCTCAACCCTAACATGACTCAAAACCCAACCCAACCCAAACCAAACCAAATGAGGCCCACCATATTATAAGTGCCACTGGGCACTCAGCAAAAGAATTCTGGTTCTAAGCCCTGAGGTGGAAAGGGAGTTGTGAAATGCCTTTCAGATTTAATGTGTGCACGTATAACCTGGGGATCTGGTTAAAATTCAGATTCTGTTTCAATAATGTGGGGTGGGACCAACACCCTGCATTTCTAACAAACTTGCAAGTGGTGCTAATATTCCTTCTCCAGGGACAACAGTTGGAGAAGCAGGGATGTAGGCCACTGGCTGCTTATCACAGTAAAGGGAGAGGTCACCTAAAGCCACACGACAACTGATTGCCACAATAAAAAGAGCTACTGCCTATTGACCATGTCTATGATCCAGGTAAGACAAATGAGGAAGAACACCCTAGTGTGGGAAAGAAGCAGGTCTTTAATGTCACTTTAGAACAGTGGCTCTCACAGTGTGTAGCAGCGACATCACCATCAGCATCAGGATGCAGCATCTTAGGTGATGAGCTTCATATCCAACTCTGGACTGGGAAATCCTGGAAAGGCACAGGTTGCTGTGCTTAAGGTGGGATAAGTCAAATAATGAAAATTTCCCTATCTGCCAGGGACAGTTTCCCTCTGATACTCTGAAGGAGGGTAATGGGATTGGGAATGTCATGCAGACCTGAGGTACCACAAGTTTCTGACTAAATCAAAGAAACTGCAGCCCTACCCAGAGTAAAATAATACTTTTTTAGCCAAAAGATAAGAAAGCTCTGGGTACCTAATTTTGTACTTGAATCTGTTTTGTTGTTGTTGATTTTACTTTAAGTTGATGGTATCTCCTATATCTTTATTTAAAAAATTAAATTACAAATATGTGTTTAGAGTAGAAAATTAGAAATAAAAAAAATTGAAATCAACCATAATCATATAAAATGCCAAGATAAACATGCCTATTTTCCCAAGCCTTTACCTAAACTGGTTATTACACATTTTGAAAACAAATTCAGTAAATGAAAAACTGTATCTCATTTTTTTAATTGACATTACTTCAACATGAGAATATTGTTTATAAAAGTAATGTGCACCCATTTAAAAACAACCAAACAATTCAGAAGTATATACCATAGAAATTTAGTTTCTTTAAATCCTAACAACTTGGTGTATAAAGACTGATAGGTGTATAAATACCTGTTTACATAAATAGACTCATTATTCTGTAGCCTGCTTTGTTTAAGCCAATTACTTTTTTTTTTTACATCTTTATTAGAGTATAATTGCTTTACAATGGTGTGTTATTTTCTGCTTTATAACAAAGTGAATCAGTTATACATATACATATGTTCCCATATCTCTTCCCTCTTGCGTCTCCCTCCCTCCCACCCTCCCTATCCCACCCCTCCAGGTGGTCACAAAGCACCGAGCTGATCTCCCTGTGCTATGCGGCTGCTTTCCACTAGCTATCTATTTTACATTTGGTAGTGTATATATGTCCATGCCTCTCTCTTGCTTTGTCACAGCTTATCCTTCCCCCTCCCCATATCCTCAAGTCCATTCTCTAGTAGGTCTGTGTCTTTATTCCTGTCTTACCCCTAGGTTCTTCATGACATTTTTTTTTCTTAAATTCCATATATATGTGTTAGCATACGGTATTTGTCTTTCTCTTTCTGACTTACTTCACTCTGTATGACAGACTCTAGGTCTATCCATATCATTACAAATAGCTCAATTTCGTTTCTTTTTATGGCTGAGTAATATTCCATTGTATATATGTGCCACATCTTCTTTATCCATTCATCCGATGATGGACACTTAGGTTGTTTCCATCTCCGGACTATTGTAAATAGAGCTGCAATGAACATTTTACTTTTTGATCAGATAGACTTGGATTTGAATAGCTGTGCCATACATTGGCTGGGTAAACTTGGAAAAGTTATGTAAATTCTCTCATGCTCTGTAAAATGCACCAATCATATAGATGTGTATATTGTATGTATAAATGTATATGTATATATATAATATATGCCTATGCCCCAACTTATCTTTTGCATTTCTAGTTACAGTTATGCTTCTAACTTTTATGTGATCAAATCAATTCAATTATTTTTAAGTATTTTCTTTAAGGTTTGGTGTTCTGTTTTCCATACCTTTTTAGTATAGAATATGCACTATTAATGTTTATGTTGATGTTTTGATAATGAGTTTTTTTAGTTTTTGGAAGAGTCGAACTTCCTGGAATTTTAAGTTCCACCTAAGGAGACTTGATTTTCATCCTTTTATTACCAGAAGGATATACACAGCAATACAGCTGATATGTTTTCAGATTATAGATCTGAGGTCCTTGAAGTCCTGCTAGAGCTCCAAGGTGGGTCCTTGACAGATGTATCTTGGCAGTTCCCACAGAAGCTTATAAGTAATTGGTGTATTTTTCAGAATTTAAGACATACCATGTCCTCATTCCAAGCACACTTAATCCAGAAGTATTTAGAAAATGCTTTACTGTAAGGAAATGTGGATTTGTTGACAGCCTCGTGATCTGGCTGCCTCCTGGAGAAATACTATGGTTATTTTAAATGGGACTGTGATGCTGAAACGGTGGAAGCAAGGAAAGATACCTTGATCTTCACCACCAATTTCAGGCCAAGAGATTAAAAGTGAAGGATGCTGCTGAAGGTCTGAGTCAGAGCGAAGCAGCACTTATCTGTACCACAGCTTTTATCTGTCATCTTTTATTGGCCAAGCGAAGATGCTGCAAATGAAAGCATTTGGAGCCACTGTAATGATAGACCATCAACAGTACAGTTGAACTTGCTTTAACCTTGGTGGTTTCTTGCTATTCCTTTGTCAGTCAAGGTATTTGACACCATGTCCTTTAGTTATTTGAAGTTACCTTAATACCACCTTGTTAAACTTTTCCTTTCATTGCTAGTAAAACATTTTCTTTTTTTTAAGGTACGTGTTTTGGTATAGAATTCTGAGGAGAACCTTATTTACTAAATTATTCTATAAAAATAGCATATATATTACCTAAATTCCTAATAAAATTTTCAACACCTGCTGCTTGCCATTTGACATTTTCACCAACATGAGCATTAAGTTTCTGTTAAGTTTTAAGGGTTTTCATGTGACCTATAGCCTTGGATGTTAATAACTTTGTTTAAATGCACATTGCAAACTTGCAAGGAAAGCAAATCAAAGTAAAAACTATTTCTCTTGTCACTTGAGATGCACAAAAATCTTTGACAATGGTTTTAGTGTACAAGGAAACAAGAATCACTGAAATCATGACTAAGCAAAAGCTACTAATAAGCAAGAACACTTAGTGGTAATGAAAACATTTTCACTTGAAGTACTTATAGCTTGCAAGTTATTAAAGCCAAACCATTACCCCTTATTATCTACTCAAACTTTTATTATCTGTTCAATATACTGCATTAGGGTTTGTGGAAAGAGTGGACATATTTTATAGTTTCATAAATTCTTCTGGTTTTATTTGTCAATATTTACTATTTTGAGATGCCATATTTTTATTAGCCTAGTGCAATTAACTTTCAACAGCATCTTTAAATTATTATCTGTGCTGCAATAAAAAAAGGTAAGCATTTATTATTACTGTCTACTCTCTCTGTTAAATCTACTCAACGTTTAAATATACGACATTGACATATTCTGTAAAGAAGAAAATAAATCTTCACTCACACCATATCTAATGGATATGATTTTGTGATTCTTAACAATCTTTGTGTGTTTGATATATATAACTTGCCTTTAGGGGTTATTTATGCTCGTGAAATCTTAACCAACGTTATCTCTCAGACCTTCCCTAACTAGGACTTGTAAAGAAGTAAAAAAGAAATATCGTTCATAACAATGAGCACAGTGAGTTAGCTGAGGAGGTCAGTCAGTTACAACGTGTGGGCCTCATCTACTCCGCTGCCTGTGAGCACAGCCACGCTCATTTGTGTACGTATTGTTTATAGTTGCTTCTGTGCTACTTTGGGAGAATCGACAGAGAAGTTGTGACAGAGATCTATGGTCCACAAAGCCAAAAATATTAACTATCTAAATTACAGAAAAAGTTTGCCACTCCCTTAGTTTGATTACGTTTTTGGAAGAGAGTTTACTTGGCCACCAAAAGTTATACTTTTGAAGTGCTACGTTCTATTTATTTAAAAAAATTGGTATTTATTTTTCTGTTTTTGAATGGCCAATACATGAATATGGTGTAAAATTTAATATGTACAAAGGGAGGAAGCCCTTCCTTTGAAAAGGAAGCCTCTCCTCCACTCTTTGATTTTCTGTTTCCCTTCTGAAAGACCACCATTGTTACCTGTTTCTTGCTGTGTCTTTTTAGAAATATTCTGTCTACATAAACTTATATGATTGTGATCATACTTTTGAACAGATAACAATATATACATTCTTTTCTGCATTTTGCTTTTTGAAAAAAATCTTAACGACCTTAGAGATTGTTCTACAATTGTACACATAGAGCTGCCTTTTATTTTAAATAACTAATAGTATTCCATTATATTGTTTAATTATAATTTAGTTAGCACCTTATTAAGGGACGTTTTGTTTATGGCAGTTTTTGCAATTATAAAATTCTGCAAAATTTCTTTTGGTCTATATATTTTTATGTTCATATATATATGTGCAAATATATCTCTAGGATAATTTCCTGGAAGTGCATTCCACACCTCAAGCATATGTGTGCTCAAATAACAAATGTTCGCAAGGATGTGGAGAAGAGGGAACCCTCCCACACGGCTGGTAGTAATGTAAATTGGTAGAGCCGCTGTGGAAAACAGTATGGAGGATTCTCAAAAAACTAAAAAGAGAACTACCATATGATCCAGTAATTCCATTCCTGGGTATATATTTGAAAAAAGCAAAAACACTAATTCGAAAAGACATATGCATCCCAAAGTTCATAGCAGGATTATTTACAATTTCCAAGATATGGAAGCAACCTATGCCCATCAACACATGAATGGATTAAGAAAGTGTGGTGTATATATATATATACACAATGGAATACTACTCAGCCATAAAAGATGAAATTTTGCCATTTGCAGTGACCTGGATGGACTTGGAGGGCATTATGCTAAGTGAAATAAGTCAGACGGAGGAAGACAAATACTGTGTGATATTACTTGCATGTGGAATCTAAAAAATACCACAAACAAATGGATATAACAAAAAAGAAACAAACTCACAGATGTAGAGAACAAACTAGTGATTACAAGTGGGGAGAGGGAAGGGGGGAAGGGCAACACAGGGGTAGGAGAGTAAGAGGTACAAACTATTAGGTATAAAATAAGCTACAAGGATATATTATACAACAAGGGGGATATAGTCAATATAATAACTATAAATGGAGTATAACCTTTATAAATTGTGACTATATTGTATACCTGTAAATTGTGTAATATTGTATATCAATATATTTCAATAAAAATAAATATAAATTAAAAAAGGATATGTGTGCTTGAAATTTTTTTGATAAATGTTGCCATATTGCCCTCTACAGAGTAGGTACCGATTTACAGCCCTGCCTAACAAAGTATTATATAAGAACACCTGTTACTACATCCACATGCCAGCATAGAGTGTTCTCAAACTTTTTGATATTTTCTTTCTGGTAGAGAAAAAAATGTATCTTGTTGTAGTTTTAATTTACATTTATGTTGTAATGAGTGAGGTTTAGCACATTTTAATATATTATAAGCCATTTGTTTTTTCTTTTCTGTGAACAGTTAATGTTGCTTAATTTATTATTATTAAAAGAATTTCCTTTTCGTGTTATGAGCCTCTCTCTCTTCCCTCTGGCTTTAACAAACAAACGCACATTTTCCTGGAAGTCGAGTGGGTTGGCCACTCTCAGTTCTGTCACTTAAAGGGGACTGCTTCTGAGCTTCCGAACTGGGGAGTGTTGTTTCTTAATTCCTGTCATAATTTTGTTACTGTATAAAACACACAACCTTCCTTTTAGGGACCTACAATTTAACACATCTCTATATCTATTGCACATTATGAGTCACTATGAAAGAGAGGATAGCTTTCAATATACAGCAGTAAATTTAAACATATTTTTATCATGGAAATATTTTTTTAACAAAAGTCTTTTGCACATATCTAAATATATAAAACAAATTTGTTTGAAAAACAGATTTTAGAAGAAACCACTTACAGTCTTATCAAGTTGAATATCATAAACTCTTTATCACCTCTAAAGAGCTCAAATCAATCCTTGTAGGAGAATGAGGGCTTGGTTGCCAGAAGCAGCAGTGAGGAGGTTTTCGCATATAAGTACCATGCCCAGAATCTGGTGAGTGACCTGATTGAATCCCCAGATCTAATCTGACACCTGGAGAACCCATTTATCTCAGCTTAATTATCAAGGAAAAATAATCAAGCTTTCTAGATCTGAAGTAACTTACTGATTGTGAACAGATTATGCTGATTAATTTTGGTAAAAAAAATAGTGTGCTCAGATCAACCAATGTAAAAGTAAAATAATCATTTATGGTAGTATCTTCTAAGTATTCTGTTCATTAGGTCTGATCATCCAATTATATAGGTGTACAATTTGCAACTAATTCATATTGGAGGATTTGCCATGGATGTTCTTGGCTGAAAGTTAGCTGCTATATTTACAGTTGGGTCTAATGGAACAAGATGGGTCTCTAACTGGGCTAGGCTTGTCCCCAGGCTCATATGCTTCAAGGTGAATATGGTACTTCTTTCTGGAGTGTCAATTTTTCTTGAAAAAAATTTTTATTAATTATAAAATCACATACTTAATACAGTTAATTATTTAATTAATGTAAAATTATGTGTGTGTGCATATGTGAATGTGTGTGTGTATAAAGAATAGAGAAAGCAATTGTGAAAATGTTAAACAAGTGTGTATCTAGGTAATGCATTTCCACCTGGAGCAATATCCTTCTTGGGAGGCCAAAAAAATAGTCCTTTTAGCTATAAAGTATAGGTATACATGCAGTACATAAGCAGATGCATAATGTATCTGTAGTATTAAACCTTTGGGTGTGGGTTGGCAATTAGGAAAAAGTGTCTAAGTTTGCCCTAGGAATGTGCTATTGAAAAAAAGGTTTAGAAACACAGTTCTAGGTGAAGGGCATATTCTTGTTTATTGTACTATTCTTGCAACTTTTCTGAAGGTTTGAAATGGGATCGTGATGAAAATTTGTTTCCATCCTTCTTCTTCACTAGATAATGCTGGGTATGATATAGATATAATTTATAATTAAAGGTGGGTAAACATTTTTAAAAATGGCTTTAATGGTTTTATTGTAAGCATAAATAGCAAAACTCCTTATTGACCAATAGTTGCTGGTTGATTTGAGAGCCTAGAGAGAGAGAAAATGACGCAAGGGCACAACTGGAAGATTGGGTGCCTAAGATGGGCAATATGGTGCATGTTCCCTGCAGGTGAGCCAAAAGAGCCATACCATGTAATGCTCACGTACTGAAAGTCAGAGTAAAGGAGCAGAGTGTGAGTTCCCTGGATGTCTACAGATGCTCTACGCTATTTCTTCTGAAATAGTTTTGCTTTTTTTGAACCAAGTGCTTAAACTTTCGATTATGCACTAAAATATTAATTCCTACAGATCAGTTCAACTTGCTGCAATTACACCCGAACATTTTGCCTACATTTATATTACTGTGTCATAGGTCCTATTTTTTTTTTTTTTTGTGGTACGCGGGCCTCTCACTGCTGTGGCCTCTCCCGTTGTGGAGCACAGGCTTCGGACGCGCAGGCTTAGCGGCCATGGCCCACGGACCCAGCCGCTCTGCGGCATGTGGGATCCTCCCGGACTGGGGCACGAACCCGTGTCCCCTGCATCGGCAGGCGGGCTCTCAACCACTGAGCCACCAGGGAAGCCCCATAGGTCCTAATTTTTATTAAGCTGGTTCCTGATTGACATGATTATCTCCCAAATCTGTATCTGTGAGTGTGTGTACTGTGGTTTTAAAGTCATTCTTCATTTTACCTTCTTAAATTACAATTGTTTAAAACCAATTCTTCAACTGGTGACAACATTTGGTGGGGAAAAAGAAATACTTTGAAGTACAGATTTAAGCCATTAAAAATAAAACAGATAACGGGAGAAAATTCACAGCAGCCAAAAATCAGCAAGTGTGAAACAAACCTGACATTGTTTCTAAAACTCATAATTAAGCTTGGGAATAATTAATATGTTAGCATCAGGCCAATTGTAACTACTGAATAAAGTGTCAGATAAAAAAGTAGAATATATTTAAATTTTAAAATTTAAAATTAAATTTTAAATATGGGATTATCATCACAGAAAGCCTAAGCCTTGGTATTTATAAAAAAGAAAATAAATCTCCTCTTTAGTGGCAAATGTATGAGTTTATTACTCTTGCAGTAACATTTACAAACCATGAAAACTTAGAAGAAAAACATTCTCAAAGGAGAAATATCCTGCCAGAAAGGCTATAATAAAAAGTCCAAATAGTAAAAGAAAGGTATTTTAAAAATTCTTCTAGTCAGTTTCAGCTTCACCTTGAAAGGTGACACGCCTGTGATTGGAATCACTATATGATGGAAATGGCTGAATCTATTTTGGATCAAAACCAGGCAGCCAAGCTAACAAAAATAGTCCCTTATGAAGCATTGCCTACTCTAATATGTTCAAAAGTCATGCTTTCATCACTGATTCAGAGACTGAGGTTCACTTGGTTGGATAAAAGCATGGATAATAATAGTTCGACTTTTAAAATTTGGCTGTGTTTGCTATACTTATAACAATGTCTATGAAGAGAGGTTATTTTATAAAGTTCAATAAGTGAACTTTAAATGTTCAGTAAGGGATTTTTAATAAAAACTGCCCAGACGTGTGCACAGATGGGCCCCATCTATAAAAGGAAGAGATGCTTTAGGAACCTTCAATACACTGAAGGCCACCTCTTCATTTACACCCTACCTCAGACAGTCTGCCTCCTGACGTTTTCCTTGTGAACCAGGGTTGGGGGAAAGGAGGTGGGAGGGACAAAATTATGTATTTTAGGAAAATAGTTATTTGAATGCTAAGCTTTGTGGATAACTTTATAATGAAAGAGGTAATGTAGAAGGCTTTCTGTATCATACTATAGAAGGGACTTGTCAAAATTCAAGGTTCATGTTTTTCCTCCAGTATAAAAAGACATTAAGACAAGTGTAAAGGTTGGATGGCTAAAGTGAGTGAATCTACTACTTATTTAATTTAGTGTGGCTGAATCCACTCAACCAACAATTGTGAAGAAAGGCTGTTTTGCTGCAATAATAAAAGAGATTTGAGAGTTAGACGCAGACAGTTAATTATGGGAACTATGAGTTAGTTGAGATCCTAGAGCTGTAGAGAGAATTAATAGAGTTAATGAACATAAAATTAAATGCCTAACACAAAGTAGGTATTCCCAAAAGATAGGTGGTTCATTTTATGCATGTTAAAAATGAAACATTAATGAAGTAAAGGACATAATTATTCAACTTCAGTAAAAATATCATTGCATGAGTGTTTTTCGGAGGTAAAAGGACATCCGTGGACCTGAGTGACCTGACTTCTTAGAAGATATAGATATCAAAATTTTTATTACTGGTAGCTGAAAAATTGTGTGGCATACAACCGTTGGTGTGCTGGAGGTACTGTCTCTGGCTCATAAGAATCAATTGTAAAGTTTTCAGAAACTTTCGCAAGCTGGTTGACATCCCATTGGTAGCTTGAAATCATCCATGGTGGGAATACTTATCGGCAAAAGCAAGATCTTAGGACATTTTTCTCTTTCTTTTTAGAAGGTGGTTGATAAACATTTACAAGTACACCATTGTATACAGCCTCAAATTCTGGACTTTCCTTCTTTGTGATTGACTTGGCATTTAGCAGTTAAAAAAAGTATTATTTTTATTCTCATATTTTTAAATAGGAGTTTAAAAAATGTAATGATGTCAAGCAGGAGAAAAGAAATTGAATGCTAAATTAATATGTGGTGCCTCTTGTATTAATTTATCCCATTTTCTAAAATTGATACATATGACTGTGTATACATTAATAAGAACGATGGTAAAATAGGTAACCAACAAGGACCTACTGTAAACTAAATAAATAAATAAATAAATAAATAAATAAGAAAGATGGACTTATTTTTCCTGATGGTAAATAATTTAAAATCTTTTCTTAAAATGAAACAAACATGAATTCATTATAGGGTAAAAACTATATTTATAAATTCTTAAACTAAAATGAGATAATTCAAAAATTTTTTGCATTATGGGTGAGCTCATTCTAGTTTTGCCTTTGTAACTCTTGAGAAGCCTTGATTATTCTTTTTGGCTATTAGATAGTTTTCCAACAAAATACTTAACAAAAACAGATATACATCAAATAAGGAAATCACCTAAAACCCAAATATGTAAGAATATAGTGTGAAAGTAAATTTTGTTTACATATACACACAAACACACACACCAAATAGCCTTCTTTATGAGGACCTGCAATTTCCTATTGCAGCTGTAACAAACTGTCATAAACTGGGTCTCTTAAAAACAAATGTAATTATCTTACAGCTTGAAGTTCAGAAGTGTAAAATTAGTTACCTTGAGCAAAAACCAAGGTGTTGGCAGGTGTTGTATTCCTTCTGTAGGCTCTAGAGGAGAATCCATTTTCTTGCCTTTTCTAGCTTCTAGAGTCACTGCATTCCTTGGTTAGTGGCTCCTCCCTCTGTCTTCAAATGCAGCAGTGTAGTAATATTTTCAAATCTTTCCCCCCACTGCCCCCGCCTCTGATCTCTGCTTCCATTGTCCCATTGCCTTCTCTGATTCTGTCTTCCTCCCTCTTTTCCCTTATAAAGACACTTGTGATTGCATTGTAGTCACCCAGATAATCCAGGATAATCCTGCCATCTCAAGATCCTTAATTTGGTCCCATCAGCAAAGTCCCTTTTGCCATATAAGGTAACATATTCACAGGTTCTGGAGAATTTTTGGATGGCCATTATTCTCTCTAACACAGTCTGCCCTCTGGCCCCCAAAGATTCATGTTTGTCCCAGTTGCAAAGTATATTTATGCCATTCCAAGTTCCCAAAAGTCTAAATCCATTAGAGCATCAACTCAAGACCAAAATCTCATCTAAACCTCATTAATGCAATGTCTAATTTTGTAGGTAAGGAGTTTGTTTTTATGAGGGCGATGTAAGTCAGAGTATATTAAGTAGGGGAGTGATATGATCTTATTTGCATTTTGAAAAGATGTCCCTGGTTGTAGTACAGGGAATAAATTTCATGTGTGCGTGTATATATGCATGCACGTGCTTGTGTGAAGGGTACGAGAGACGGGGTGCTCAAAAGTGGACATTGGAAAGTCAGGAGGCCCTTATAGGAGTCCCAGTAAGACTAGAAGGTGACTTGGATCAGGATGGCATCAATGAGAAGGGACGGAACAAGTAGATCTAGGTTATTTTTTGGAGTTAGAACTGCAAGAACCCATGGGAAGACCACAAACTGTGGGAGGGCTGGGATGAGACCGAAATCCAGGAATCTTCCTAGGCTTTTTGCATTAGGATTTGGGTGGAGCCACTTACTGAAATGAAAAAGACTAGGGAAGGATTGGATGTGGGGTCTGTGTGTGTGTGGGTATGCAAATATTTTTCTTTTGAGCATATGGTACATTTGAGAAATATATTAAGCATTTAGAGGGAAATATCAAGCAATCTGTGGAATATGAGTCTAATTCAGTGGCAAGGCCAGGACTAGAGATCTGTATTTTTAAAAATTTTATTGATGTATACTTGATTTACAATGTTGTGTTTAATATCTGCTGTACAGCAAAGTGACTCAGTTATACGTAAGTATATTCTTTTTCATATTCTTTTCCATTAGGGTTTATCACAGGATATTGAATATAGTTCCCTGTGCTATACAGGAGGACCTTGTTGTTTATCTATCTTATGTGTAACAGTTTGCATCTGCTAATCCCAAACTCTCAGTCCTTCCCTCCCCCACCCCCTCCTCCCCCCTTGGCAACCACAAGTTTGTTCTCTATGTCTGTGAGTCTGTTTCTGTTTCATAGATATGTTCATTTGTGTCGCATTTTAGATTCTGCATATAAGTTATATCACATGGTATTTGTCTTTGTCTGACTTACTTCACTTAGTATGATAATCTGTAGGTCCATCCATGTTGCTGAAATGGCATTATTTCATTCTTTTTTATGGCTGAGTAATGTTCCATCATATATATATATATATATATATATATATATATATATATATATCTCACATCTTTATCCATTCATCTGTTGATGGACATTTAGGTTGTTTTCACATCTTGGCTATTGCAAATAGTGCTGCTATGAACATAGGCGTGCATGTATCTTTTTGAATTATAGTTTTGTCTGGATATATACCTAGGAGTGGGATTGCTGGATCATGCTTCAACTTTATTTTTAGTTTTTTGAGGATGCTCCATACTGCTTTCCATACTGCCTGCACCTGGAGATCTGTATTTAGGAATATTTGGTCTATAGAAAACCATGGAACTGGATAGAATCATTTCCAGAGAGGGGGTGGATAAAGCATGCTTAGGCATTCTGACCATTTTCTAACCAGAGAGGCAAAGGTAGAGTTTGGGTTTGAGTTGAGACAGTGATGAGAAATCCCTTAGGTGGTGACAAGAATTTCTCAGGCAACACATTTTATCCCAGTTTAAAGAGTTTTAATGGAAAAATTATGCTTTGTTTATAACTGGACAATTTCCCTCTATGTACAGAAATTCATGGCTGGCTGTCTTCATGGGTAATGATTCTCAAACTTTTAAAGCCATGGACCTTTTGGGAAGGTCAAAGGGACCTTTGGTCCCCTAAACTTACAACTGTTACTTTCCAGTGGATGATAACTTCATGAAAACAAATGACTAGAGAGAAACAAAATAGAGAAAGTGCAGGAAGCCTGTTGATAGCAACTTATGTAAAGTACTTATTAACTTTAGCACTATTTTATGGAACAATATAATTAAAACAACCTACTATCTTTTAGTAAATTGAATGCTAAATCCTCTAGCAAATGGTTAATTCACTTTATAAGGTTCTAATAATTAAGAGGTTATTAGTAAGTAGTCCAAACACCTTTTATGTAAAGTTATAAAAGTGCTTGTTATTCATCTGTAGGCACCTAAAAATGGATTTAATATTTTAACTAGAGAATCGCTGGTCGAAGGAAGGGCACTGGGCTGCCAGGCTGTTCATCATCTCTCATCTATGATGTTCCTTGCATTATAGGGTCCATGGCAATACCTTTTTTCATAATGTCTATCCTCTGGGCCAATGCTACTTGTAATGAAAATTCCTTCTTTTGATTCCATAATCTCTTAATGATAGTTGAAGTTGGTAGGTTCTATGTTGTAAGCATGCAGTTGTAAATTTGCTCTGTTTCAATGGTAAGACTTTTGTTGGTTTTGGTGGAGTACTTGAGGGATTTGTAGATTACAGATGCATGGCCCATGAATCCCTGGTCTCTTTAAAGCTCTACCTTTGTTTCGACAACCTGGTGTTGAAACACCATTCCTCATTCCTCCTGTTGATGGGGGATGCGCTGGAGGAGTCACTGTTCCTCTCTGGAGGCTGCTAGTAGGATGTTTAGACTTCCCCTCTGGCATCCGTGTGTGCCATCTCTGCCCAGGACTTTCTGGGATTGAGACTTTACATTTTCCTCCCCTGTGAAAAGCATTTAAGGGGTTAAGTGCTTAAAGGTTTAGGGGAGGTGACAGTAAAACTTGCTTTTTAGAAATGTATCTGGTGAGTGTGTGTTCTTTATATAGTTTCAACTTCATAAAAAGAAAAATAAATTGTTCTTAGGTCCATTTTGTAACTAGGATATTGCCTTCAAATAGATGAAAGCCCTCCGCAACCACAAAGCTGAGGTTCCAAAACAAAACCCTAAACAGAAAAATTCAAGATTGGGTAATTTACATTGCCAGAAGGGAAGGGAGGATAGGGAGACCAAGGTCACAGGAGAACAAATGAAAGCTCTTATGTTTGCTGTGTTTATTAAAATAAATCTAATGCAATAAATGAAATCAGGATTACAGGAAATTTAAACATGCTAAATTAGTAAGAACTGGAACTGTTCAATTTTCTATACCTTATTTTTGTTCTTAGAAATTGATAGGAATTCCTTCTTCCAGGATTTTAATGAGATCTTTATATGTGAATTTCTGTGTTGCAAAAAATATGTGTATTAAATGGCACTGTAACGTGTGTGATGTGTCTTGTGATTGTTCTGTTTCTGAATGACTCAGTTTTAATTTCAACTTTCTGGGTCCTTTCATGAGCTCAGAGACCAATTATTTAGATGTTGGAGATAGAAAAAAAAAAGGCTGGAAACTTTATTTAGCATAGCTGGTTGGGGATTTTCTAAGTTCTCTAAGGAAGACACATTCTTAATTCTGTTCATGATCATTTCAGGCTAAACTATGCAACCTTTCATCTCTTTTTTGCACAGGGCTTGGATCACTCACTCCAAATAGAGTGTGGGTACTTTGATGCTTCCAAACCTTCATTGGCAAAGCCCTCCAGCTCTTTCTTCTCTTTTACTTGACTTTTTTCCTTTCATTTTCCAACTCCCAAATATTTCTAAAGTAAGAGTGCAAGTTTGAGTCCTGGAAAAAAATTCACACTCTTGAGAAAGATATATATGGAAATAATTCCATCTAAATTAACAATTCTTAGTTGAAAGGTGAAATAAGTCTTCAGAGTTGAAAAGACACGGATCCGAGGCATGGCTGTGCCACTATGTGGCCTTGGGAAGTTATTTAATTTCTCTGTCCACCAGTTTTTTTAAATAATAATATGCTTTTCAGACAGAAAGTACTAAATTAGTTTTACACAAAGAATATTTAATACACTGCCTGGGATATTAATGCTCAATAGGTCATTAATATTGGTTACAATAAATAATACATGTATATATGTGTATGTGTATATAACATGTGTTATATAAGATTAAGTGGACATTTAGAGGGACACAGTTTCTTTTGCAATGTCATTTTTTTTTATCTTGAAGACACCTCTGTTTGAATTACGTTCTAAGCACTATCACCTTACTTCAAATCAGTTATGAATACATCAGTTATTAATTTAGCTACTGAAATGGCAAGCCAAGGGGGGAGGAAAATGAGCCTTTCTTCAGGTTATGGTGGCATCACAGGAGGAGCTGGTTAAAACAAATGTGTAAGGACTGGTGCAAAAAATGAGTTTAGAAGTGGTCAATGTTGGGGTTTAAGGATGTGAAATAATCACACTCCTCAACTCAGCTCTCAAACTATAGAAGGTCAGCACTACAGGTAAAGCAGAACTGCAGAACACTGCATGGGCTCAAGGCCAAACTGAGCTTCCATTTCCAATCCTTTGATACAGACCACTGGCAGGTCTTCCCTGTCAATGAGGGTGTCCTACATTTCTGCATTTCTGTTTGCCATAGGATTGGGTAAACTAAGAGGAGAATAATGCTTGACAGAGAGAGAGAGAGAGAGAGTGGGTGAATTGCATAAGCAGAAACCAGGGAACACCTAGTTTATGGATGGAGGCAGGAGCAGGGGAAGATGTAGTGATGCTTTTGTTGCTTCCCTCATGGTCAATATTAATTGGGAAGAACTTCTGTAGTTGTTTTGTTTCATACCTGGCTGATGCCGAGAATGTCTTTGGACAATGCTTGACAGAATTAATTTATGAGAATGCTCCACAATTACTGGTTCTCTAAGATCTGAGGATGAAGAAAACATGCTTCAGTACATTTGTTGGGGTGAATTTTTTTTTTTTTTACATCTTTATTGGAGTATAATTGCTTTACAATGGTGTGTTAGTTTCTGCTTTATAACAAAGTGAATCAGTTATACATATACATATGTTTCCATATCTCTTCCCTCTTGTGTCTCCCTCCCTCCCACACTCCCTATGCCACCCCTCTAGGTGGTCACAAAGCAACGAGCTGATCTTCCTGTGGTATGCGGCTGTTTCCCACTAGCTATCTATTTTACTTTTGGTAGTGTATATATGTCCATGCCTCTCTCTCGCTTTGTCACAGCTTACCCTTCCCCCTCCCCATATCCTCAAGTCCATTCTCTAGTAGGTCTGTCTTTATTCCTGTCTTACCCCTAGGTTCTTCATGACATTTTTTCCCCTTAAATTCCATATATATGTGTTAGCATACGGTATTTGGCTTTCTCTTTCTACTTACTTCACTCTGTATGACAGACTCTAGGTCCATCCACCTCATTACAAATAGCTCAATTTCGTTTCTTTTATGGCTGAGTAATATTCCATTGTATATATGTGCCACATCTTCTTTATCCATTCATCCGATGAGGAAACTTAAGTTGTTTCCATCTCCGGGCTATTGTAAATAGAGCTGCAATGAATATTTTGGTACATGACTCTTTTTGAATTATGGTTTCCTCAGGGTATATGCCCAGTAGTGGGATTGCTGGGTGATATGGTAGTTCTATTTGTAGTTTTTTAAGGAACCTCCATACTGTTCTCCATAGTGGCTGTACCAATTCACATTCCCACCAGCAGTGCAAGAGGGTTCCTTTTTCTCCACACCCTCTCCAGGATTTATTGTTTTTAGATTTTTTGATGATGGCCATTCTGACCGGTGTGAGATGATATCTCATTGTAGTTTTGACTTGCATTTCTCTAATGATTAATGATGTTGAGCATTCTTTCATGTGTTTGTGGCAGTCTGTATATCTTCTTTGGAGAAATGTTGATTTAGGTCTTCTGCCTATTTTTGGATTGGGTTTTTTGTTTTATTGTTATTGAGCTGCATGAGCTGCTTATAAATTTTGGTGATAAATCCTTTGTCAGCTGCTTTGTTTGCACATATTTTCTCCCATTCTGAGTGTTGTCTTTTGGTCTTGTTTATGGTTTCCTTTGCAGTGCAAAAGCTTTGAAGCTTCATTTGGTCCCATTTGTTTATTTTTATTTCCATTTCTCTAGTAGGTGGGTCAAAAAGGATCTTGCTGTGATTTATGTCATAGAGTGTTCTGCCTATGTTTTCCTCTAAGAGTTTGATAGTTTCTGGCCCTACATTTAGGTCTTTAATCCATTTTGAGCTTATTTTTGTTTATGGTGTTAGGGAGTGATCTAATCTCATACTTTTACATGTACCTGTCTAGTTTTCCCAGCACCACTTTTTTGTTTTTTTTTTTTGCTGTACGCAGGCCTCTCACTGTTGTGGTCTCTCCCATTGCGGAGCACAGGCTCCAGACGCGCAGGCCCTGCGGCCATGGCTCACGGGCCCAGCCGCTCCGCAGCATGGGGGATCTTCCCGGACCGGGGCACAAACCCGCGTCCCCTGCATCGGCAGGCGGACTCCCAACCACTGCGCCACCAGGGAAGCCCCCCAGCACCACTTTTTGAATGGCTGTCCTTTCTCCACTGTACATTCCTGCCTCCTTTATCAAAGATAAGGTGACTATATGTGCGTGGGTTTATGTCTGGGCTTTCTATCCTGTTCCATTGATCTATCTTTCTGTTTTTGTGCAAGTACCATACTGTCGATTAATGTAGCTTTGTAGTATAGTCTGAAGTCAGGGAGACTGATTCCTCCAGCTCTGTTTTTCGTTCTCAAGAGTGCTTTGGCTCTTCAGGGGTCTTTTGTGTTTCCATACAAATTGTGCAATTTTTTTATTCTAGTTCTGTGAAAAATGCCTGTGGTAGTTTGATAGGGATTGCATTGAACCTGTAGATTGCTTTGGGTAGTAGAGTCATTTTCACAATGCTGATCCTTCCAATCCAAGAACATAGTATATCTCTCCATCTATTTGTATCATCTTTAATTTCTTTCATCAGTGTCTTATAATTTTCTGCATACAGGTCTTTTGTCTCCTTAGGTAGGTTTATTCCTAGATATTTTATTCTTTTTGTTGCAATGGTAAATGGGAGTGTTTTCTTGATTTCACTTTCAGTTTTTTCATCATTAGTGTATAGGAATGCCAGAGATTTCTGTGCATTAATGTTGTATCCTGCTACTTTACCAAATTCATTGATTAGCTCTAGTAGTTTTCTGGTAGCATGTTTAGGACACTCTATGTATAGTATCATGTCATCTGCAAACTGTGACAGCTTTACTTCTTCTTTTCCAATTTGGATTCCTTTTATTTCCTTTTCTTCTCTGATTGCTGTGGCTAAAACTTCTAAAACTATGTTGAATAAGAGTGGTGAGAGTGGGCAACCTTGTCTTGTTCCTGATCTTAGTGGAAATGGTTTCAGGTTTTCACCATTGAGGACGATGTTGACTGTGGGTTTGTCATATACAGCCTTTATTATGTTGAGGAAACTTTCCTCTATGCCTACTTTGTGCAGGGTTCTTATCATAAATGGGTGTTGAATTTTGTTGAAAGCTTTGTCTGCATCTATTGAGATGATCATATGGTTTTTCTCCTTCAATTTGTGAATATGGTATATCAGGTTAATTGATTTGTGTATATTGAAGAATCCTTGCATTCCTAGAATAAACCCCACTTGGTCATGTTGTATGATCCTTTTAATGTGCTGTTGGATTCTGTTTGCTAGTATTTTGTTGAGGATTTTTGCATCTAGGTTCATCAGTGATATTGGCCTGTAGTTTTCTTTCTTTGTTACATCCGTGTCTGGTTTTGGTATCAAGGTGATGGTGGCCTCGTAGAATGAGTTTGGGAGTGTTCCTCCCTGTGCTATATTTTGGAAGAGTTTGAGAAGGAGAGGTGTTAGCTCTTCTCTAAATGTTTGACAGAATTCTCCTGTGAAGCCATCTGGTCCTGGGCTTTTATTTGTTGGAAGATTTTTAACCACAGTTTCAATTTCAGTGCTTGTGATTGGTCTGTTCATATTTTCTATTTCTTCCTGCTTCAGTATTGGCAGGTGGTGCATTTCTAAGAATTTGTTTCTTCCAGGTTGTCCATCTTATTGGCATAGAGTTGCTTGTAGTAATCTCTCATGATCCTTTTTATTTCTGCAGTGTCAGTTTTTACTTCTTCTTTTTCAGTTATAATTGTATTGATTTGAGTCTTCTCCCTTTTTTTCTTGATAAGTCTGGCTAATGGCTTATCAATTTTGTTTAACTTCTCAAAGAACCAGCTTTTAGTTTTATTGATTTTTGCTATTGTTTCCTTCATTTCTTTTTCATTTATTTCTGATCTGATCTTCATGATTTCTTTCGTTCTGCTAACTTTGGTTTTCTTTTTTTCTTCTTTCTCTCATTGCTTTAGGTGCAAGGTTAGGTTGTTTATTCGAGATGTTTCCTGTTTCTTAAGGTAGGATTGTATTGCTATAAACTTCCCTCTTAGAACTGCTTTTGCTGCATCCCATAGGTTTTGGGTCGTCGTGTCTCCATTGTCATTTGTTTCTAGGTATTTTTTAATTTCCTCTTTGATTTCTTCAGTGATCACTGCATTACTAAGTAGTGTATTGTTTAACCACCATGTGTTTGTATTTTTTACAGATCTTTTCCTGTAATTGATATCTAGTCTCATAGCATTGTGGTCGGAAAAGATACTTGATACAATTTCAATTTTCTTAAATTTACCAAGGCTTGATTTGTGACCCAAGATATGATCTATCCTGGAGAATGTTCCATGAGCACTTGAGAAAAATGTGTATTCTGTTGTTTTCGGATGGAATGTCCTATAAATATCAATTAAGTCCAACTTGTTTAATGTATCATTTAAAGCTTGTGTTTCCTTATTTATTTTCATTTTGGATGATCTGTCCACTGGTGAAAGTGGGGTGTTAAGGTCCTCTACTATGAATGTGTTACTGTCTATTTCCCCTTTTATGGCTGTTAGTATTTGCCTTATGTATTGAGGTGCTCCTATGTTGGGTTCATAAATATTTACAATTGTTATATCTTCCTCTTGGATCGATCCCTTGATCATTATGTAGTGTCCTTCTTTGTCTCCTCTAATAGTCTTTATTTTAAAGTCTATTTTGTGTGATATGAGAATTGCTACTCCAGCTGTCTTTTGGTTTCCATTTGCATGAAATATCTTTTTCCATCCCCTTACTTTCAGTCTGTATGAGTCTCTAGGTCTGACGTGGGTCTCTTGTAGACAGCATACATATGGGTCTTGTTTTTGTATCCATTCAGCCAATCTGTGTCTTTTGGTGGGTGCATTTAGTCCATTTACATTTAAGGTAATTATTGATATGTATGTTCCTATTCCCATTTTCTTAATTGTTTTGGGTTCGTTATTGTAGGTCTTTTCCTTCTCTTATGTTTCTTGCCTAGAGAAGTTCCTTTAGCATTTGTTGTAAAGCTGGTTTGGTGGTGCTGAACTCTCTCAGCTTTTGCTTGTCTGTAAATGTTTTAATTTCTCCATCAAATCTGAATGAGATCCTTGCTGGGTAGAGTAATCTTGGTTGCAGGTTTTTCTCCTTCATCACTTTAAATATGTCCTGCCAGTCCCTTCTGGCTTGCAGAGTTTCTGCTAAAAGATCAGCTGTTAACCTGATGGGGATTCCCTTGTGTGTTATTTGTTGTTTTTCCCTTGCTGCTTTTAATATGTTTTCTTTGTATTTAATTTTTGACAGTTTGATTAATGTGTGTCTTGGCGTATTTCTCCTTGAATTTATCCTGTATGGGACTCTCTGTGCTTCCTGGACTTGATTAACTATTTCCTTTCCCATATTAGTGAATTTTTCAACTGTAATCTCTTCAAATATTTTCTCAGTCCCTTTCTTTTTCTCTTCTTCTTCTGGAACCCCTATAATTCGAATGTTGGTGTGTTTAATGTTGTCCCAGAGGTCTCTGAGACTGTCCTCAGTTCTTTTCATTCTTTTTTCTTTATTCTGCTTTGCAGTAGTTATTTCTACTCTTTTGTCCTCCAGGTCACTTATCCGTTCTTTTGCCTCAGTTATTCTGCTATTGATCCCATCTAGAGTATTTTTAATTTCATTTATTGTGTTGTTCATCATTGCTTGTTTCATCTTTATTTCTTCTAGGTCCTTCTTAAATGTTTCTTGCATTTTGTCTATTCTATTTCCAAGATGTTGGATCATCTTTACTATCATTACTCTGAATTCTTTTTCAGGTAGACTTCCTATTTCCTCTTCATTTGT
This sequence comes from Phocoena sinus, assembly GCF_008692025.1. Classification (NCBI taxonomy): domain Eukaryota; kingdom Metazoa; phylum Chordata; class Mammalia; order Artiodactyla; family Phocoenidae; genus Phocoena; species Phocoena sinus. The sequence goes on from NC_045766.1 coordinate 41,218,009, forward strand.
TACGTCTGGTGGGTTTTTATCTTGCTCCTTCATTTGCTGTGTGTTTTTCTGTGTTTTCATTTTGCGCATCTTACTGTGTTTGGGGTCTCCTTTTTGCAGGCTGCAGGTTCATAGTTCCCGTTGTTTTTGGTGTCTGTTCCCAGTGGCTAAAGTTGGTTCAGTGGGTTGTGTAGGCTTCCTGGTGGAGGGGACTAGTGCCTGTGTTCTGGTGGATGAGGCTGGATCTTGTCTTTCTGGTGGGCAGGTCCACGTCTGGTGTTGTGTTTTGTGCTGCCTGTGGACTTATTATGATTTTAGGCAGCCTCTCTTCTAATGGGTGGATTTGTGTTCCTGTCTTGCTAGTTGTTTGGCATAGGGTGTCCAGCACTGTAGCTTGCTGGTCGTTGAGTGAAGCTGGGTGCTGGTGTTGAGATGGAGATCTCTGGAAGATTTTTGCCATTTGATATTATGTGGAGCTGGGAGGTCTCTTGTGGACCAGTGTCCTTAAGTTGGCTCTTCCACCTCAGAGGCACATCACTGACTCCTGGCTGGAGCACCAAGAGCCTTTCATCCACACGGCTCAGAATAAAAGGGAGAAAAAGTAGAAAGAAAGAATTAGTAGAAGTAGAAAGAAAGAAAGAAACAAAGAAAGGAGGGAGGGAGGGAGGAAGGAAGGAAGGAGGGAAGGAAGGAAATAAAGAAAGAAGAACAATTAAAATAAAATAAAGTAAGATAAAATACAATAAAGTTATTAAAATGAAAAAATAATTATTAAGAAAAAAAATTTTCTTTAAAGAAAACAAAACACAGACGGCTAGAACCCTAGGACAAATGGTGGAAGCAAAGCTATGCAGACAAAATCTCACACAGAAGCATACATATACACACACAAAAAGAGGAAAAGGGGAAAAATCATAAATCTTACTCTCAAAGTCCACCTCCTCAATTTTGGATGATTTGTTGTTTATTCAGGTATTCCACAGATGCAGGGTACATCAAGATGATTGTGGAGCTTTAATCCGCTGTTTCTGAGGCTGCTGGGAGAGATTTCCCTTTCTCTTCTTTGTTCTCACAGCTCCCGGGGCTCAGCTTTGGATTTGGCCCCGCCTCTGCGTGTAGTTCGCAGGAGGGCGTCTGTTCTTTGCTCAGACAGGATGGGGTTAAAGGAGCAGCTGCTTCGGGGACTCTGGCTCACTCAGGCAGGGGGGAGGGAGGGGTACGGAGTGCGGGGCGAGCCTGCGCGGCAGAGGCCGGTGTGAAGTTGCACCAGCCTGAGGCGCGCCGTGCGTTCTCCCGGGGAAGTTGTCCCTGGATCCCGGGACCGTGGCAGTGGCGGGCTGCACAGGATCCTGGGAAGGGGGGTGTGGAGAGTGACCTGTGCTCGCACACAGGCTTCTTGGTGGCGGCAGCAGCACCCTAGCGTCTCATGCCCGTCTCTGGGGTCTGCTCTCATAGCCGAGGCTCGCGCCCGTCTCTGGAGTTCCTTTAAGCAGCGCTCTTAATCCCCTCTCCTCATGCACCAGGAAACAAAGAGGGAAGAAAAAGTCTCTTGACTCTTGGCAGGTCCAGACTTTTCCCGGACTCCCTTCCGGCTAGCCGTGGTGCCCTAACCCCTTGCAGGCTGTGTTCACGCCGCCAACCCCAGTCCTCTCCCTGCGCTCCGAGCGACTGAAGCCCAAGCCTCAGTTCCCAGCCCCCACCCGCCCCGGCGGGGGAGCAGACAATCCTCTCGGGCTGGTGAGTGCCGGTCGGCCCTGATCCTCTGTGCGGGAATCTCCCCACTTTACTCTCCGCACCACTGCTGCTGTGCTGTCCTCCGCGGCTACGGAGCTTTCCCCCTCCGCCACCCGCAGTCTCTGCCCACGAATGGGCTTCCTAGTGTTTGGAAACCTTTCCTGCTTTACAGCTCCCCGCCACTGGTGCAGGTCCTGTCCCTATTCTTTTGTCTCTGTTTATTCTTTTTTCTTTTGCCCTATGCAGGTACGTGGGGGGTTTCTTGCCTTTAGGGAGGTCTGAGGTCTTCTGCCAGCGTTCAGTAGGTGTTCTGTAGGAGTTGTTCCACGTGTAGATGTATTTCTGGTGTATCTTTGGGGAGGAAGGTGATCTCCGCATCTTACCTATCTGCCATCCTCCCGTCGTCCTCCCCTGGGGTGAAATTTGAGATGATCAGAGTATGAGGTACAGTATGGGAATGCAGTTTACCGAAGTATTTTGAGTATGTTAGAGGAACACAGAAGAGTGGGATACATACCTAGAAAGGAGGAGTAGAAGGACTCCTATGACAAACCAGTTGTGTTACTTTTGCTGCTTTTTGGGAGCACAGGACTCAGGAAAAGTGCAACATTGTGACTGTGGAAGAGTCATTACAAAAGGTTTAAGACAGGGGGCATTCACAGAGAGGTGCCATCCTTGAAGGACAATTGTAATTACCTTACAGTGTCACATGTTCTGATCATCTCCAATCAAAACAAACAAAACTGATTGCAGTTCCCTGTTCTTAAATCCTTCGGTCATTCTCTCATGCTGCTCAGTCACACACCTATCTCTTTCTCCATTTGAATCCATTCTGTTTTCTGTCAGCATCTTTTCAGGAGACAAAATAATTTTCCACTTTTTTATGCAGGGAAATTTAGCTCACTTTTTCCGGTGCAAACAGCCAACTCAGCTGTGGGACTCCCTCTGCTGAGCAAAGATTTGGACAAAGCTCCAAAATGACTATTTGCCAGATCCTCAATAAACTTAACAGAGCCTGACACCCTCCACAAATGTGTTGGGGAGAATAGGAAGGTTTCATTCCTCCACTTATAATTCAATAATCCCAGAAAGGAGAATTTCAAAAGGATTTTCAAAAGGAGTTTTGGTATCAAATAATACTAATGCAAAACCAGAATTTGATTTTCTTTTTTTCAAAATGACAAAATTTTCTTGGATTATTGGTCTGCTCTTGGTAATAGGTTGTAAAAGGTTCTTAACTTATGCAGAGTTTATCTAGATAACAAAGATTCTATATCTTACCAGAATAATCTTCTGTGGTTTATGTTGACCGTTTTACTTCCTTGATTATTTAAGAAAACAAAGACTTCTCTCATCAAAATTCTCTACAATCATATGTTTATGTTTATTTAAAAATATTTTGTTACTACTTTGAAATGAGTTGCTAAGTATTGTCTTTCAGGTACACATGATCCAATTCCTGTCTGAAGTGTTCAAATCTCCTGACAGCTTTTGAATTTTTTCCTTTCCAAAATTGAGTCATATCTCTTGCACCTGAAATTGTCTTTGATATTTCTAAGAGGGGCCTTTGGAAAATCACAAAGGATTTATTCTTTCACCTTGTAAAAAGAATGGTGTTAGAAATTGTTAATCTGGGGGGATATGTTACTATTGATGAGCTGCATGGGAAGTGTTGTCAAATCCAAAGAGATGTTTAACCATTCCTAGGTTATATTTGTATGGTTCAGTGTTATAAAAACAAAATATTTCAGAAATTATATACTGTATGGGAAGGTCTAGAGATTTGCTAATCCTGTGTCCATGAGATATTTTTATTTATCAGGGTACTGGTGCTGCTTTGCCTGATATTAGACAGCAGTATAGGGTTATCATATTTTCATAACATAATTTCAGTTACGTAAAAAAATATTTCACGTCATAATGTCAGTTATATTTTAAAATACCAGCTTGGTCTAGATTTACTTTTTAACTTGAATTTAGCATCTCATATGCCAGTGGCTTTCAATGGGGGATTTACATCACTTGCTTAAGGAGTTTTATTAATGTATGGATCTTAGGAACTACTCTGGACTTAGACAGTCTCTTTATTTGATATTCTTGATATTTTCTTAATATATTCTAACTTGATATATTCATAGTAAATTATGTCTCAGGATTAATATATGTTATATCTGAAGATTTTTTCCTTTGTAAAGATTACGTTTATCTATTTTTAAAAATTAGGTACATGAAAATGGGATAATGATTATGTTTACAGATATGTTGTCTAAAACTTTTTAGATTGACTTTTATCTAGTTTTACATGCCATAGAAACAACCAATTTCTTTTCAATTGCATTAGTCTTATAATGAACTCTCATCAGATCTTTCTCTTTTGAAAATTATCAGTAATGTATTAACCACAGCTATTTTCAATCTTTTGTCATCTAGAAATAGTTTTTTGTTTGTTTTTCTTTAATACTTTCCTAAAAGCACTTGCAATCAGCTATAGGCCAGAGCACTTTGTTTTCAATAAAGGATTCTTTTATAGGTCCAAGGAAAAGGACTATACACAGTACATTTGGGCATAGGCTTCTTCTTTTTTTTTTTAAGATTTTAATTCATTTTAATATGTTATACTGAGACTTATCGGGAACATGAGTAAGAAAGTAATATTTTTGGTAAAGTTCTTGGACTAAATTCTTTTTATGTGTCATACATAAAGCTAATTGGAAATTTTTTTTTTTTTTTTTTTTTTTTGTGGTACGTGGGCCTCTCACTGTTGTGGCCTCTCCCGTTGCGGAGCACAGGCTCCAGGCGCGCAGGCTCAGCGGCCATGGCTCACTGGCCCAGCCGCTCTGCGGCATGTGGGATCTTCCCGGACTGCGGCACGAACCCGTGTCCCCTGCATCGAAAGGCTGACTCTCAACCACTGCGCCACCAGGGAAGCCCGGAATTATTTTTTAAAGTAATTAATTAATGAATTTTTGGCTGCATTGGGTCTTCATTGCTGTGCACAGTCTTTTTTTAGTTGTGGCGAGCCGGGGCTACTCTTTGTTGTGGTGCACAGACTTCTTATTGTGGTGGCTTCTCTTGTTGTGGAGCACGGGCTCTAGGCATGTGGGCTTCAGTAGTTGTAGCGCATGGGCTTAGTTGCTCCGCGGCATGTGTGATCTTCCCGGACCAGGGCTTGAACCCGTGTCCTCTGCATTGGCAGGCAGATTCTTATGCACTGCACCCCCAGGGAAGCCCGATCAATATATTTAAAAAAATTTATATTGGAGTATAGTAGGTATACGGCAAGGTGTCTCAGTTATACATACACATATATCCACTGTTTTAGATTCGTTTCCCATATAGGTCATTACAGAGTATTGAGTAGAGTTTCCTGTGCTATAGAGTAGGTCCTTATTAGTTATCTATTTTATATATAGTACGGTGTATATGTCAGTCCCAATCTTACAATTTATCCCTCTCCCCCTTTTCCCCCTTGGTAACATAAGTTTGTTTTCTGATGGCATCATTTAAATAAATTTGAGATCAGTGGCTGAGTCAGGATTTTTAGAATTCTAGCTGAGAAGCTGATAGGTTCATGAGACTGCTGACCCAAGATCAAGCAGAATGAGAATTAGTTATACAAGACTAAATGAACTGATCAAGGATGATTGTGGATTTTGTTTGGAATATTGTTGAGATTTTAATGTTCTATTTTCTGGATATATAAAGAATCCCATTCCCTTTTCTTCAAGTTATGTATAATGCATTACTCTTTAGTAGGCTATGCTCTTGTAAACTGAAACTTTTGTCAATTATATCTTTTTCCCCTTGAAGAATACTGCTAGTATTCTTATTTTCAGGACAATATAATTATTTATACAGTCTCAGTAAGAATCTGTTTTTCTCATTATGAGGACATAATTGAAGTCATTGGTAACTAAGTTCTTACCTGGAATGTCATATTTGATAATGATGCTCATTTAATCAGATATGACCAGCTACTTTTAAAGAACACAGTTTGACTCTATGGAGCCAGTTCTTACAAAGCCCTCCTGGAAAAAACTAGCCTGGTACCTGCTTTTGAGGTTCCCAACCTCATAGATGTGTAAGGAAGTCATTTCCTGGTTGGCCCAGTGAGAAGTAAAGGGTAAATTCCGCAACTGGTTTGTTTATACACTGCATATTCTAAAGAAAGATTTGGTCCTTGCCCTGGCTCCTGAGCAGTAAACTCTCAGCTTTGGAATATCCTGGCTGCTAAGAGGGTCTATTTACCTGGGGGACCACAACCATATCACATACTCTATGCTAACAGTGTGACTTCTGGTGGGGACCTTGGGCCATCATGTGGTATCAGCTTCAACACTGGAGGAGCTGGAGGCTAAGGTCAGTTACACAGGCGGTCAACCCTGCCTATGTGACTGACCCCGATAAAGACCCCAGACACCAGGCTTGGATCAGCTTCCTTGGTTGGCAACACTCTTATGAGTTGACACCCACCATTTCTGGGAGGATTAAGTTGTTGTCCATAGGACACCACTGGGAGAGGACAACAGGAAGCTTCTACCTAGTGTTTCCTGGACTCTGCCCTATGTACTTCTTCCCTTTGCTGTTTTTAGTCTACATCTTTTTTTTGTAATAAACCACAGCTGTGAATATAATGGGTTTTCTGAGTTCTGTGAATCCTTTTAGTGAATCACTGAGCCAGAGAGTGTTCTTGGGGATCCCAAACACCACCCAGGAAACTTGGGATCTTTCAGGAACCTCAAGAGGAGAATTCTCACAAATTTTTTTTTCTTGTAAATTTTTGATTACTACTGGTGAGATCTGATGGGGAGTTCTTGTCTTGGCTTAGGTGTGATAAAGAGAAATTTTGTGTTTCAATGGAAAACTATGCATTCTCTGTAGCACACACTTTTGTTCATTGTCTTTGAGCTATTTTGCACCTCTTTTATTTTGTATATTTTATAATTTATTTTGTGTATTTTATAATTTATTTTGTATATTTTATAATTTATTTTTATTAAAGTATAGTTGATTTATAATGTTTCAGGTATACAGCAAAGTGATTCAGTTATATATATATTCTTTCAGATTCTTTTCCAGTATAGGTTATTACAAAATATTGAATATAGTTCCCTGTGCTATACAGTAGGATCTTGTTGTTTATCTATTTTATATATAGTAGTGTGTATCTATTAATCTCAAATTCCTAATTTATCCCTACACCCCTCCTTTCCCCTTTGGTAACCATGTCTATTTTCTAAGTCTTTGAGTCTATTTCTGTTTTGTAAATCAGTTCATTTGTATCATTTATTTAGATTCCACATATAAATGACATCATATCATATTTGTCTTTCTCTGACTCACTTACTTCACTTAGTATGGTAATCTCTAGGTTTATCCATGTTGCTGCAAATGGTATTGTTTCATTCTTTTTTCTGGCTGAGTAATATTCCATTATACATATATACCACATCTTCTTTAGCCACTCATCTGTCAATGGACATTTAGGTTGCTTCCATGTCTTGGCTATTGTAAATAGTGATGCTATGAACACTGGGGTATTTTGCACCTCTTTTAAATTGTTGGTAAATGATGGCTATGCAAACTCTTTCTTTTCTATAGAGATTTAATTGATTTTGTCTCCACCTATAGATAAACCAGTTTTGGTACCAAATCATAAACTGGACTGAATCTTGCTACCTTGCCCAAATTGTCAATCATTACCAAATATTCAAATCTTCCATTCCCTTCAAATCTGGCTGCGATTCATCAAAGTTTTCAAATTTTTCTCACTTCCTGGCTCAGCGTCATTGTGAACTAAAATCCCTACTAGGACTCTAGGTTGCCTGGCAGCTGGCCCTTTTCCCCAGGATCTGAAGAAACTCTGGAGCCTGGAACTTGACATAATCCTGTACACCTGGGCTTCCCTGGTGGCGCAGTGGTTGAGAGTCCGCCTGCCGATGCAGGGGACACGGGTTCGTGCCCTGGTCCGGGAAGATCCCACATGCCACGGAGCGGCTGGGCCCGTGAGCCATGGCTGCTGAGCCTGCACGTCCAGAGCCTGTGCTCCGCAACGGGGGAGGCCACAGCAGTGAGAGGCCCGCGTACCGCAAAAAAAAAAAAAAAAAAAATCCTCTACACCTCAGCAGGCCATGCATAGTCCCGAAGTCTCCCTGGACAAGCCACTGCCTGGGCCACTTTGGAAGTCTGGTGACATGTTCTGGTCATGCATGCTCTTATATGAGAGGTAACTCAGACTGTGCATAACACCAAGAGCAACACCATCCTAGCTCAAGAGCTTCACAGAACTCAGTGAGTGGAATATGTAACTGAAAGATTTTCCTCCACTGATCTGTTGAAATCCAATGAACTGGTTACTTTCAGTGCAGGGTTCAACTCCTGGCTCTTTTTACAAAACAGTCTTTTACATCAATATATCTCTTTTTCATTTTAGGCATCCCTCTTTTAAGATGGCTTATCTCCAGAACCTTAAAACAATGGACTTTTGCCATCTCCTCTCAACAAAGAGTTTTCCTCTTTTTTTTTTTTATGCGTTACGCGGGCCTCTCACTGTTGTGGCCTCTCCCGTTGCGGAGGACAGGCTCCGGACGCGCAGGCTCAGCGGCCATGGCTCACGGGCCCAGCCGCTCCGCGGCATGTGGGATCTTCCCAGACCGGGGCACGAACCCGTGTCCCCTGCATCGGCAGGCGGACTCTCAACCACTGCGCCACCAGGGAAGCCCGAGTTTTCCTCTTTTATAGGAAAATTGCCAACAAGAGTCCTCCAGAGACTATTCTTTAGACCCTGTTCCGTCCCACTCAGGACGATTATGATCTCATCTGAGTTGTTCAGCAGCAGATAGCGTTCATCTTGATGAAAGGGGGAACTGACAAAGCTGAGCTTTACCTGAGTCCTGTGTCCCTGGGAAGCAGCCATGATTAAGAAATCTCCATTCTTCTATATTCCTGAAATGCTTAATGCAAAGGACTACTTTGTCCTTGCATATTTCAAAATAAGATCCACTTCTATCTTTTCTCAGTTATAGAGGTCTTGAGTTAATCTTTTCTAGAGCTCAGGGATGACCCCAGCTGACATTGTTTTACATAATCCATGTAACGATGCCAGTTTGTTTGGTCACTCTATACATTTTCAGAGAAATGTAGGTCTGTAACATATAGACCACTCTCCTGCTAAGAGGAAGAATAGCTGACTTGCAGCTTTGTTCCCAGGAGGTAAAATTAATAACCACAACAAGAGGTGGTGACTCCTTTCAAGGCCCATCATAACAGGTAAAATCATAACAAGTCAATAAGAGAACTGAGATTTCCAAGCAATCAGCTTGATGTACTATATCACATAAATTTATATCTCATAAGCTATAGGTTATAAATGTAGTTTTAACAGCTGCAGCCTTTACAGAGTTCTTAAAAGCAAGGTGATTAACACTTTGCAATATTTGAACAAAGGCAAGTGTTGACTTTAGTCCTCTTATTGCCTTAAAAACAAGGTGAGGAATTTGTTTTCATAATATGGAACCACAAGCAATATTAATATTTAACATTTCTCTGCACATGCAGAGTTATCTTGTCTCTAAAGTATGGTATTCTCCTGACTTTTTATATACGTGTGGCTATCTAAATGCAGATTATTTTTTTTCAGTTAGACCTTGCCCCATTCAATTACACAGCCAGGCAACAGATACTGTACTCATCTCCAGGATAAATTCCCATTAGAGAGCATGAGATTGAATTTACACTACAGCTTGAGCATTCCTAGCACAGATTATACTTGCGAATTTACAGCACATACTGTTTCACACGAGATGACTGAATTTCAGATGCATTACAATAAAGCTGCTTCCTTTTGTGTCCCCAGTGCCTTTGCGGACCTGGAACATTCACAGCAACCTGTACTTTGGTATTAACCTTGATTTAAAACAGTTCCTGACGTTTAGATTCTAAAGAGTTCGGGAAAAGTTATGTGCACAAAGTTGGTTAGCAGTGATGAGAGCTTTGACATGTAAATCCTCCGTCAAAATTTTGAAATTATTGCCCCAGTGAATTCACCCAAATGCCCACCACTTTCAAATGTAATAGAAAGTGGTGACTACTATTGTTGCACTTTTCACCAAGAGGGGATTGCATTGTAATGTGCTGCAAGGAGAGAGAAATATACTAGACATGCTTAAATAACTTTTAGTGGCCTAATGAGATGGAGAAGGGAGTGTATTTAATTGTGTAGGGAGCAGCTACATCAGTACTCTTCATATGTAGAGAGGAGAGGGAGTATGTGTGTGTTTGTGCTTGTGTGTGTGTGTACAGGGGTGCATAAATGTCAGTCAAGCTGTACCTGGGATAATAGATGATTTTTTAAACATATCTATGACCCTCACAAAAAGTAGGGTCAGAACAATGAAAGATTCTATTTATACATTTCTATAACACATTTAAAGGGAGAAATGCTTTGATTAAAAAACAAATCTTCATTTACTTAGTCATGTATATAGAATTTAAATAATGCAGATTTACCCTTTTTGTTCCCAGTCTACAAGTAATGTTGTACAAGCTCAGCAGTTACACAATAATATAATATTATTCTCCGCAAATTTTCAATAACTCATCTATATTGCAGATTAGGCAGAAATAAAAGCACAGAGGAAAAAGATAGCTATGAGGCGTTTTACTTTCTTGTGATAATTTGGCAAAGTCACGTAGATTGATATTGACAAAGCAAATCAATGATTATGGCACTTGTTATAGTTCTCTATCATTTCTACTTTCTTTTACCCCTTATCTCAAAATTTCCTTTTCCCCAAACACAATAAATTTTTGTGCTCCACCAGTTTCTGAGCTCACTACAAATATTCTAGAAATACAAACATATTTGATATCTCCATCATTGAATTTATGGTGTATAAATTCATCTGGATTCCCAAAATTTGGTCATCAAACATTGCCCTCTGTGGTTATTCCAGATTTTCACAAACTCTCAAGTCTCTACTCAGCCCCCAGCTTCCTCTCACTTAGGAGATTCTCATCTAATTCAGAGAGAAAATGGTGGTCAGTTGGGTTCCCTGTCTCAGCTTCATGCAGCTGCACTCTTATTTCCTTCCCTACAGGATCAACTAATGAGATGTTTCTCTATTCAAGGCTAATATTTTAATTTATCTCTCTCTCTTGTATTTGTAATAAGACAATCATATCATCCTCAAATAATAACTCCCTTATTTTCCTTTTCAATGTTTATGGCTCACTCTTCTCCTGTCTGGTTTTGCAATGACTAATAATCTCCAGGATAATGTTAAATAATAGTGTTTCTGAATTTAATACAGCCTCTTTTAATATTTCACCATTAGGTAGGATGTTTTCCTTCAGTTAATATTCTTTTACTTTATTTATGCTTGTTTGATTTTTCCTTTTTATGGCTTCTCTAATTGAATTCTACTTTGTACATTTTTTTTTGTCTTCTTACTTTTTATTAAATTCATTTTCATCCACCTATTTTCTTCTGGATGTTATTTGAGCTACATCACGTAGGTTTTGACATGTAGTGCTTTCATTGTCATTTGTTTTTTAAAAAAGTTTATAATTTTATTTAGAATGAAGTTTATAACTTCCTAGAGGATGGATGTGTGTGTGTGTGTGTGTGTGTGTGTGTGTGTGTGTGTGTGTGTATGCATAGGAAAGGGAGTCTTATATTCTGGTTAGAATATATGTCCTGCATAATTTTTATGTTTCCAAGTTTAAAATTTTGCTTGTTATGTGTGTTTAGCTGATGTTTTAAAAGCTTATTATTGTTTAAGATCTATTAGTTAACTGACTCCTTCCACTGAGTTCATAATAATGACTAAATCTCTGCTCTTAAAATTCTTCCAGGACTTTGGGATCCTCTTCTAGATATGCAGTCCCTCCTCTTTGAAATTGCCAAGGCTCTTGAAAGAGTGACCACTTGCTGGGTCTGCTTCTGAATTTCCCATTCTCTCTTTAATGTATTGCAGTCTATCTTTCATTCCCCAAAGGCACACCCAGTAACCAATAATTTCATAATTTGCCACATACAGTGGACCCTTCTCAGTTCTTCTCTGCCAGTTTGGTGTCAATTTGTAGCCACATTTTGGAAAGTAAAGCTTTATAATCGATTGTCCATTCTAAGAACATATATACTCTTATATAAGTCTCATTTAAGAGAGAGATTATTTAATTTTCATAGGGCTTAAAACAATACTGAAGTAACAGGAAATGGAGAAGAGATAGTTGATATATTTCAGTTGGAGAAATAAAGGAGTCAAATGTTAAAACTTATCTATCATCCTAGATTTAATCTAAGTTACTGTAAAATCCTTGCTGCATGGTTGTGGATCTTTGTGAATGAAGTGAAGTAGCATTCTGGCTCCACACTGCCACACATCTCCCTGCTTCGTATACTTTCACATCATGTTTATTGAAAGCAGAGGGCAGAGGCAAGGTTGGAAGTTTGGGTCAGTCTGACAGATCCTCAGCCATGTTTTGTCCTTTAGCACAGGAGCTTTCTCAGATCAGAGTACCGTTGTTTCCTCAGCTTCATGATGATTCCATTTGCACTGTCCCTGGAACTGTCACTGGAAAACCACAGCTTGCAGGTGCTCTTCTGAAGTCAAGTTCCTCGGTGCCAGGACTGTTGTGGGTTGGTGCAGAACACAGAGAAGGACCAGAACTAGGTGTGTAAGACACCGCGAGGTCCAACTTCCAGGTTGGAGTTGTTACTGAACTCAGGTGAACTTAGCTGCTCGCTGCTCAAAAATCAATAATTTGAGGGGCAAATGTCAGTAGAAAGGAAAGGTGCTTGAATCAGAAAAGCTGGCAATCTGGGGAGAAAGTGGACTTGTGTCCAGAGACCAACTCTGAATGTTCTGCTCACTCATGACAGTTTTTTGTTTGTTTGTTTTGTTTTTTGCCGTACGCGGGCCTCTCACTGCTGCGGCCTCTCCCGTTGCGGAGCACAGGCTCCGGACGCGCAGGCTCAGCGGCCATGGCTCACGGGCCCAGCCGCTCCGCGGCATGTGGGATTTTCCCGGACCAGGGCACGAACCCGCGTCCTCTGCATCGGCAGGCGGACTCTCAACCACTGCGTCACCAGGGAAGCCCCATGACAGTTTTTAAAGAGGAAAAAGGAGGAAGAAGAAAAACGAAGTGAATCATCGAGGCAGGAGGTTGGGCTCTGCATCCTTCTCCATTGAGTGCAGACTGGCTGACTCTTTCCTCAGATGTTATCTTGCCTGCACGATCTACCTGCAGGATTGCTAAGGGGGCTGTTGAGTATAGAGAGCTAGTTATTTCTTTTTAACTGGTTAATTCTTCACTCTTCTTTTTATCTAAGATAAAGAAGCGACAGGTGTGCACTCAGGAGAGCATAAGTCAGGAGTTAGATTAACTGGCCTAGTGATCTCAGTCCTATAATCAGGTTCTTTTAAGGTTAGAGGGGAGCAGAAATGGGCATACAGGACAGGGGCAAAAGAGCTGCTTTCAGATTGATGCCTTGGGATTAAGCAGAGGAGGACCAGGAGGAAACAGAAGGGAGTTCAGAAGTCTGGGCACAAATTTAGGAAACAGAGTCACACAGGTGAAACAACTGGGGAGAGCAGGAAGAAGAATAGGTACCAGCAATGAAGAAATTCTGGATTCTTCAGCAAATTTCTCATCTAGCCAGGAGCTTATTATGTGTTTGCTGCTTAGGTAGAAAGGAGACATGTACCACCCCCCTCTCTCCACAATGTGCAGGGTGTAGGAAGGGAGTGAACAAGCAGAGACTAAAGGCAGAGCTGGAATTTCAGTGTTTTCTGAGTTCACTTTGAGAGCAGCAGCTCTCATTTCTTTCTTTTCTTCTCATGACCCTTGAAGAAGCAGAGGTCATTTTTACATAAATTTCTCTCCCTTTGAATGCAGAAATGTTGATGGAATTTTTGAAGATGTTAATTTTAAGTGTTTCACATACCCAAATAGCATAAACAACACGTGAATTGGATTACCATATGGAAAATGAGAAGTTTTTTTCTCCTTCTTACATGGAAGTCAACAGGATGCAGAAAAATTTACTGTTCCTTGTTGCTGCTGTTTTGCACATTAAAAATAATAGAGATAAGCAAAGTTGGGGTCAAGCTGGGCTTCTTTTCTTCAGTCCTTTCCTTTCTCAAGGTTGCTGTGTTACTCTTTCAGGATAGACTTGAAAAGCATCTGCTGACATTTGGAAAAAATGAGTTTCTTTGTTATAAATCATAGAAGCACGGTGTTTCTTTTTAAAATTTTTCTTGCAGAAAGTGAGAAAACAGAAATTTACCAGGTTAATATGAGATTTAACAAAGTCTTTGATAGTTAACATCTCAGTGTTTAGATCATAGCTCCTTGCTTCTTTTCTTTCTGGGGAAATAATCATCAACCTTGAAGTTGGAACATGGTGCAAAAGGTGAGGCTGAATTCATGGCCTGGGAGATGCAGGCTGTAGAGAAGGACGCTGCTGAAATGTATATGTGGATGAGTGTGTTTTTGTTATAATTTTTGGTGATATATATAATTACCTGTAGGTTCTTCCTGCCCTTTTCCCATTTTCTTATCCCAACTTTTTCCAGCTCAAGATGGTTTCAAGTGGCCATTACACTTTTGGGTTCAGTGTAATCATAAGAGGGCAACGTGGCAGTCATAATGGAAGTGACTGTGGGAATAGAGACATTTTAATTTTATCTTTGTGGTGCTGCAACTTGCTATATGTAAACCATCTCTCAAAGACTGCTTCTTGTTCTGATTTCTCAGGATCTTTTTAAACTAAAGAGTGTAATATTCAACAGCAAAACAAGAATTTATTGATCATCTACTATGTGCTTGGCATATTTGTTAGAGTTAAAATTATCTGAGAGGCAGTCGTGGTCCCTTTTATTGGAGTTAACCTGTCAGTATTCTGTGACAGAACCATGTGGGTTATCCTGTCCTAAATGGCAGCCACTTGCCACATGTGGCTGTCGACTGAAAAAAAAAACAAAAAACCAAAACCCAAAAAATGCAGAACATGATAGCTGTGAGTTCAGTTTTATTTGAGGCTTACTGAGGACTATAGCCCAGGAGACAGCCTCTCAGATGGCTCTGAGGAACTGCTCTGAAGAGATGGGGTGAGGTCAGTATATATATATATCATTTGGTGAAGCGGGTACATGCAATCAAGCACACTTCTTGTTAGAAGGTTGCCGCAAGTCGTCACCAGGAGCCCGTCTCTATTAGTGATTTTAGTGCTTTTCTAGGTATGAGAAGATGTAAGAAACGGGGTTTACAAAATTTTCTCCTGAAAATATCTAACTATCTGCTCAGCCAGATTTTCCCAGAGCACAGAGAGCCTCATTCCTGATCTCTGTCCCGAACTCCTTTCATGGGGTGTTGAAGGTCAGTGACTGCCGTGGCTAATGACCTAATCCTTGTACAGCCTGATGGCGAGTGACATTCTTTAGTTGGCAAAGCCAATAAGCACTTGAACTGTAGCTAATATGAACTGAGATGTACTGCAAGCATAAATTACACACTGGATTTTGATGAATTAGTATAAAAAATGTAAAATACCTATTAATATTTATATTGATTACCCATTCAAATAATAACATTTTAGGCATATTGGGTTAAATATTCTAGCAAAGTTAATTTCACCTACTTCTTTTTACCTTTTTAAATGTAGCTAGTAGACAATATAAGATTATATAGGGGTCTTGTATTATATAGCACTGATCTAGGGTGTTCATTAAAATAGTGTGTTCTCATATTCTGTTCTCAGAGATTCTGAGTCTGGTCTAGGGTTAGGAACCAGGAATCTGCTGCATTTTTAAACAAGTATCCTAGATGTGATCTGAGGACTAAACTTTGAAAAATAAAACTGGAGCACAGGATCGTCATAGAGATGCACAACTGAGTAGTAAGTAAGGAGATTGCCTTAGTCCATTGGGTCTACTCTATCGAAATACCTGAGTAGCTTATAAAAAACAGGCATTTATTTCTCACTGTTCTGGAGGCTGGAAGTCTGAGATGAGGGTGCCAGCAAAGTTAGGTGAGGGCCCCTTTCCACGTCGCAGACTTCTTGTTGTGTCCTCACATGGCAGAAGGAGCTAGGGAGCTCCCTGGAACCTTTTTATAAAGACACTAATCCTGTTCATGGGGGTTCTGCCCTCAGGACCTAATCGCCTCCCAAAAGTTCTGCCTCCTAATACCATCATCTTGGGCATTAGGTTTTCAACATATGAATTTGGGGGGGGGACACAAACATTCAGATCACAGCAGTGCTTAAATAAAGAATGATAAAGGCTGCAATGGGAAAAAAGTCCAGTGAAAGTACAAGGCTATGTAGAGACATTTGACTGGGGGGAGGCAAGTCAAGATAGGTTTTCCAGAGAAATAACTGACTCCTAATGCTGAGGAGGAGTTAATTAGGTGAAGGTGGGGTCTTTATTCCAAACAGAGGGACCAGTGCAAAAGTCAGAGGTGAGAGGGAAAGAGCTTGCGCTCAAAATTTATAGTACAGTTGAGAGAAAGAATAGAGTTTCGGAGGAGTAATGATTCTAGAAAAATAAGTGTGACCCAGTCATGAAGGACTTATAAGCTGTGGTAAGGGGTCTGGATTCTTTTCTTAAGATAATGAGGTCAAAGTAAAGAAATTTTGAAGAATGGAGTGACATGATAAAGTGGATGGTGGGAATGTCTGTGGGCAGTGATATATCAGTTACAAGGCTGTCATGGAATCCAGGTGTAAGGATAGTCACTGAAATTAGCAGGCATAGTGAAGAGAAGGAGAAATTAAAAGGATTTGAGGAACATTTAGGAAGAAACGTCAATAGGATTTGAGATTGATAGGACGTGGGAGGAGAAGATAGATGGTGGAGTCAAAGATTACTTCAAGGTGTGAAAATGCTAAAAATATCTACACAAAGAGTAAAAAATACATAGTCATTTAAGGTGATAGTTTTTAAGATTAAAATCTCCCTTAGAAAAGTTTTTGTGAGAATGAGGGAAATAATATATATGAAATTTTAAGGTGTTATGGTAGAAATTTCTTTGCGGCCTTAATGTCAGGCAGAGCTATGCCTCCTCTTCATCTTTTGTTTTTCACTGAGACCGAATCTTCTGATTTTGTCTCCTCTTTGTTGTGATGACTTGGAAATGTAAACCCAAATTTGTGGCCCTTTTTAGGCCTGTACATGACAAAATTGTTCAAATTACTGTGCTCTAATTTTACTAGTGGAATTACTATTTTTCTCCTCTTAAATTCCTGTCACTCCTATACTCTCAATTAATTTATTCTTGTGTGTTTTATACAATATTAAAACAACCTAATTTTGTGTGCGTGTGAACAAAGCAAGGTGTAAATAAACATGGAATGATTTGACCTTGGGAAAATGATGCTGTACAAACTAACATGTGATTATAAAAAGTGCATTTCTAAACTGTGAAAATTAAGAAGCACAATGATGAAATTCCTTGGAAACTACAGATTTTACTTTGCTTAATCTATGATATTTATCATTAATTAAACAACAAGAATTCCTGTACTTCTTGCACATAGAAGGTCCTGCTAGGCTAGAAGTAAAGGCTACTGTCCATGCTCTCAATGGGATTTTCAACTTGTTTTCCTTTGTACATGACTTGTCAAGTATGAGTTCGTGAATTTAATTTATTTACTTTTTCTATAATGTGCATTCCCCAAAGATGCTTTCCATTACCTAACAATCACATGGAATCTAGCTTTCAATAAAAGTTCTATCAATCTCTTGCATTGATCTTTTTAAACCGAGTAATAAAATTATGCATTGTTTTTCATATCTTTGCAGTCACATGGGGAATTTATTTTATATAGAGTAATAGGACTTGGCAGTTATATGATAATTTCTATTTTTTGCACTTATTGTCTTCTACTCCAGTGAATTACAGAGTTCTGGAGAAATTGCTTTGAGGATTTCTTTCTAAGCTAGGAAAGAGTATATATCCCAAACCAAATTATAAGGTGTTTCCTTAACTTTTTCATTGCAAGCTTTTAAAATTGGTATGGAGCATTGTTATAGAGAAGTTGAAATTGGTTCTGTGCTTTAACTTTTATTTTATTGGAAAAGCATAACCATTCATTATAAGGTAATGGGTGTGGGTTCAAACTCTAGGATCCTTCCCTGGTTTCCATAACACCCCACACTCCTTGCTTACTCCCATCTCTCTGGCTATTCCTCCAAGCTTATTTTGTTGACTCTCTTCTCCTTCCTCAGCTCTAAATTTGGCATTCTTGAGGGCTCAGACCTTGTCCTTTTTTTTCTTTTTCCTTGTCTGTCTACACTGCCTCCTTAGGTGACCTGTTCTAGCTCTCTGGGTTCAAATGCATCTATATGTGGATGACTCCCAAATTTGTGTCTTCAGCCTTAGCCTTTTCTTGAGCTCCAGACTTGTGTTTCCATTTGTACTTCCCACAAGCACCTCAGATGAACAAGTCCAAAAGAGGACTCTGGATTTCCTGTCTTCCAAACGTGTCTTCCCAGTCTTCCAAACTGTCTACCCAGTTGCTCAGACCAGACTGAAAGGCCATTTTAAATTCCTCTCTTCCTCCATGTTTAAATGATGAGGATAGTGATAACTAACATTCCTTGAGCACTTTAGTCTGTGCCAGACCCTCTCCTGAGGACTTCAATTCTATGAAATAGGCACAGTAATTGTCTTCATCTCACAGATGAGAAAACTGAGATACAAAGTTTTGTAACTTGCTCGGTTAAATGGTGGAGCTGAGGTCCCATCCAGGAGAAAGGCTGTTTGGTCTCCAGAGTCTACCCAGAATTTGTCCACTTATCTCTATTGTCACTGCTAATAATGTAGTCTAAGTCACAATCCTCTCTCTGCTAGACTACCTCAACACTTCCAACTAGCTTGTGTTCTTGGTCCAATCCAAACCACTGTACTGCGGTCTTTTCTTATGCAAGTCAAGTTGAAACACTGCCGTGACTTCCCACGGAGCTCAAACCCCCCCCCCAAAACAACAAAAAAAACTAAGCTTCTCCCAGGGTCTACAAGATCCTACACGATTCACTTTCTAACCTCTTCAACTTCACTTGAACCATTCTTTTTACCCTCATCCCCTTGACGCCACTCACACTGGTCTTTTTAGTTTTTGAGAAAAGAAAAGTTGTTCATACCTCAAAGCCATTCTACTCGCTCTTCTCTCTGGCTGGAATAATTTTTCCTCGGATTGTTTAATGTGTGTGAGGCTCTTTCCCCTCATTCTGGTTTCATCTCCATTGTTATCTCCTTAGAGTCAATGCCCCAACCATACGTAACCCCTGTACACCCCTCTGGCTTGACTCACAGGCTATCCCATTATTCTGCCTTGTTTTCTTTAGAGGACTTAATAGTGTCTGATAATATGTATGGTTTGTTGTCATTGTTTACTGCCTCACCCTTGACTCTAACTAGACTGTAAACACTGTTGGTAGGATCTCTGTCAATAGGCTCACTGCAGTATCATCAGTCCCAGAATATTGTCTGGCACAGAGTAGGCACTAATAAGTATTTGTCTTTGAATACTTTTTCTTTTCCTGAGAAGTTGTCCAACCACAGGTAACTGACTGCTTTGGAGCTTTTGTAGCTTTGTGGCCTGGATAAAACAGTGTCCTTGACACATCATCCCCAAGGAATTTTCAACTATATTGAAACAATTTATAATTGCCTTGTCAGCTTTTCAAAGATACATCTCATCAGAGCTGGGACTATGAAAAGCTGAGTGAAGCACACGCACTGGGTGCCAAAAAAACTCAATGATCAAAATAAATAATATTTTAATATAATATAAATATCTTAAAAATGCACTATTAAAAAATCAAATTGGCAAGCAGTGGCCGAAACAAAACTGTGCCTGCCTTTGTCAATAAAGTTTAAAGTTTACACTGGACTCCGATATCTATGAGGGTAGAGACCTTGCTTTGTTCACCACTCTTTTTCCAGTGCCTGCTTAGAACAGTACTGGAGACATAGTAGGCATTCGATAAATGTTTCATGAATTACTGAATAAATAATTTTTATCTCAACGTTTTAAATAGTTATGAGTATCTACCATGGGTAAAATGCTGAGTTTTTTTACTATGATCTAAAATAAAGTTTGAGAAATGGCCCCTGCCCTCAAGATGGATCTCAAGATCACAAGCTAAACTTAAGATTATAAGACACTAGCCAAGACAAACCTGATCTTCAGGTTTCTGTGCTACTTTGAAGGATTTGTTTCTCTCTCAATGTCCTATATTGATACTTTTTTTTTTGGTCTCTTAAAGTCCATCGTTCTTCCTTCTATCTTGCTTTTTCCCCCCCATTTTCTACTTCCCAGGGCTAGTGTAATATAGTCAAATGTGGGGAATGGTGAAAAGGGAAAAGTAGACAAAATGACTTTCTTTCTGGAGTTGATCCTGCACAGGTGAAAATGCTCAGCCCCAGGCCATCAGAGAGTGCTCATTCCTCTAACTGGATAATTTTCTAGTCCTCAACATCCGTTCTGACACTCTTTGACACAGCTGAACCCTGCACACTAACCACATTTAAAGCTGAATCATTTCACTACACAGAGATACAGGAAAAGATTATAGTATTGGTGATTTGTAGCCTTTTACCCCCACATACATAAAGATCTATTCTTAAAAAAATTATTATATTTGACTTTACATATGCGGATATACTTGGAGGCCTTTTTCCATCATCTGAAGCCTAAGCTTCTCTTACCTTAGAAGGTAAGATTGTTATTTCAGTTCAGTATTTTCTAGGCTGTTAGAATTCTTTGTTTTCTATCATGACATTTGACAGCAAAGCATCATGTATTATTATCAACTCAAGGGTAAATTAATCCTAACAGTTTTACCTGCTGTGATTCCTACTTCTGTCACCTTCCTCTGAGAGGGAGAAGGTGAAATAAATAAGTATCAAAGTACCTATGTAACTAGTAGAGTTAAAAATATGCTGAGTTGATAGTGAAGTGATGAGGGAATACACTGCTCTAGGGAAGGTAAATTAATGCAATGTTTATCAGAAAAAAATTGGCAATATATATAAAGAGTCTTAAAATGGTCTAAATCATACCCCGCAGTTACACTTTGGGGATTGCATGCTATCAAAATAATACAAAATGCAGAGAAGTGTATCTGTACAAAGACAGTTGCCATTGCATTAACTGGAATGGTGAAACATTGGAACAATCTAGATGTCCAACAAGAAATAAACAATTGGTAAAAAAAAAATTATGATAAAACCTGGTAACTGACTAGTAGGGTACATATCAAAATGATACTTCAAAGATTTTCCTAATCGCAAGGGAAAATATTCTGTGAAAGAGCCAAGGTACAAAATTGTTATCAAGTTAGGTCCTGAGTAAGTGAAAAAAGAATTACATAGACAGATTTCACCTAAAGTGAGATCTGTCAAAGAGGAAATAGTGATCTGGTTGATGAATTAATAGATAATGTTTTTATTTACAGTTTTATATATTTTTATTTTTTCTACAGTAAATATAGGCCATGTTGATAATTGGGAGAAAAAATGTTTTCCTAAGTGCAGTGGCTCCCCCTTTGGTTTGGAACTCCCTGGAGCTCTGCTCCAGTTGTGATCACATCCAGAAACTTAAAATTTCTCAGCTGCCTAATAAACCAGAGAGCAGAATGATCTGGATGATTCATCCAGGATTTGGCTTGAGCTGCTGTGCTCATCACACGGTCCTCCTGTTCCTGAGCAGCAACTGTGAGGTTTATGAGCCCTGGAAGTGTTAGCAAGTTAGAGCTGGAATTAGCTGCATTCTGATCTCTGTTACACAGATGTGGCTTTCATTGATTTTTATGGGAGATTTGTGCACATAATGAAGAGAAAAATGTCACTGATTTAATGTAGCTTGAGCAGTAACCCTTTACTAATGTGACTCCTTCAGTAGGAGGCAAACATGTTCTCATTTTTGTATTTTTAGTTATAGAAAAACATTGGCTTAGATTCCTTTCACTAAGGAAGCCCCAATGACTTCAGATCAACCTAGGCACTTATATCTGAGTCATGTTATTATTTGCTTTCCACTGGCTCAAACATTTAATCATCTCAGTTATAAGTGAATGAAACCAAGATATGTATTGTGTTCCATCTCTCTCCCCTCCTACCAATTTGGGTTAGACAAAGGTTTCTCAAACTTGGCATTATTGGCATTTTGGGATGTATAATTTTTGTCATGAGGGACCATCTTGTGCATTGTAGGATATTTAGCAGCATTCCTGGACTCTACCCACTAGGTACTAATAACACCACTTTCCTACAGTTGTGACAATAAGAGATGTTTCCAGACCTTGCCAAGTATTCCCTGGGGGTCACAATCTCTCCTAACTGAGAACCACTAGGTTAGATGAAGTACAATAAAAAGCAAGTTAAAGAGAACACAACAATTTAAAATTCCAAACATGTTATTAAAATCACTAATGCTCTTTCTTGTTTAGGAAATTATTCAGGATAGCTAGAAAGAAACCTCCAAAATTAAATAAAAACACAGAAACAAATAACCATAAAGAAAAGATTGATAAATTGCACTTCATCAAAATTTTTTAAAAAACTTCTGCTTATCAAATGACTGTTAAGAAAATTAATAGATCACAAATGTGGACAAAATATTTACAAAACATATATCTGGCAAAGAATTTATGTGCAGAATGTATAAAGATTTCCTACAACTCAATAGTAAAAAAGAGCCAATGCTAAAAATGGGCAAAAGACATGAACAGATACTTCAGAAAGGAATGTGTACAACAGTCAGTAAACACATGAAAACATGCTCAACATTATCAGGTATTAGGGAAGCACAAATAGAAACAAAAGTGAAATGACACTACCAATCTACAGAATAGCTAATGTTAAAAAGGCCAACAAAAAATCTGGGCAAGTATATGAGAAGGTGGAACTGCTAGATTTGGGAATATAAGTAGTATACTCCAAAGGGACCCTTTGGAAAAAGGTTTGGTGATTTCTGAAAGGTTAAACATATATGTGTCCTATGACTCAGCAATTATACTCCTAGATATTTACTCAAGAGAAATAAAAACATATTAAAAAAAAGTCTTGTACAAGAATGTTCATAGCATGTGGTTGATTATACTCCAATATCAGACACAACCCCGTATTCATCAACAAGAGAACAGGTAAACAAAACAGGGATATTCACACAGGGCAGATATTCTGCAGTAAGAAGAAGGCTGCTTATACACACAACAACGTGAATGAATTTCACAGATATTTTGCCAAGTGAAAGAAGCTGTATACAAAGCTTATTTATGTAATTAAATTTTTATTATGTAATTAAATTCATTTAATTATGTTTATTATGTAATTAAATTCATTTAAAATTTAAGAACAGGCAAATCATAACTATCTTGAGAACTAGTCTATGGTAAAACAAATAAACAAACAAACCCAGAAAAGCATGGGGATTAACTGAGATGGGGCATAAGTGAACTTTCTGGAGTAATGGAAATATTTTATATCTTGATAGGAATGGGGGTTAGTGGGTGTATCCATTTGTCAAAAATTCATCAAATTGTACCCTTAACATTTGTTCATTACGTTGGATCTAAATTTTACCACCCCTCAATATCCCCCTGCCCCCAAGCTACTGAATTCTAATAATAGGTTTGCTTGCCACAGAGGTATGAGTTAGTGGTTCTGAAATTCCTTTTAGGGTAGTGTAAGCTTGAGAAAAATGAGTAAATATATTGAGCATAATGGAAACCCAGTATCTAAATGTTGGAGAAGGGAGTTACAAATAGGGATAGATGGAAGACTAGAATGCACCCTGTGGTGCTGAATTAGATTTGGAGGTATTAAAATGAACTCATTGTGTGTATACATTATATATGTCTTCTCTTTTCTAGGTTTGTACACTGAAGAGGCTTAGAAGCAATGCCATTCCAGTAGCAGTGAGTACACCTAGCACCCATTTCTTGGTTACTAAACACTGTTCTCTAAAAGAAACCAGAGCTCCTTGGAGAAGTTGTTGGTATCAAGGGCCAATGTGGGGAAAATATAAGATAAGCCTGAGATATCTTGCTATGCTAGAAAGTAAGAAAATACTTAGAGAATGATGGGGACTTGTCAAAAAGACATGGGCACCAACTTGAAGGGGCTCCCTACTGGCTAAATCTGGGACAAATTGGGCTTCTAAATTAAAAAAATAAAAGATAATAATAGATTTTTTTTATTGGAGTATAATTGCTTTACAGTGTTGTGTTAGTTTCTGCTGTACAGTAAAGTGAATCAGCTCTATGTAAACATATATCCCCTCCCTCTTGGGCCTCTCCCACCCCATCCCACCCATCTAGGTCATCACAGAGCACCGAGCTGAGCTCCCTGTACTATGCAGCAGGTTCCCACTAGCTATCTATTTTACACATGGTAATAAAATAATAATCCAGGAGTCCATAACGATATAAGTAAGAAATAAATAAAAAAATAAGGAACAAGAAAAGCTCTTCCGTACAACAGAATGTTAACAAATAAATATAGAAGGAATTATGGAGTTAGGATATCTTCAGTAGGTATTAAAACTAGTAGGTAAAGTTTTTGAGGAATGGGAAACTTACATTACTTCAAAGATTCTGTCACAAATCGTCTATTGCAAACTGAATAATGGTAACTTTGGAGTTACCATGCTATGGAGAAAATGCTATGGAGAAAATGGGTATACCACCTTCACCAAGTTATCAAGGTTAACCTCACCTATAAGGAGACATACAGACATCAAGTGGCTTTGTATACAATGCAATGAGAAGGACACAACATCACTTCTATGGTATTTCTGCCCAAAATGCATATGTTGAAGTCACTCATGAGGAAACCTCAAATAAACTCTGGTATTTATTGCTTCAAAAGTCTCAAGTCAAGAATGACTGAGATAGGCTAAGAAATACACAAGAAACTAAAGTGTTATGACGTGAGTTTAATGTGAATCCTGGACTGAGAGAGAGAAGAAAATATAGCTACAAAAGACTTTATTGGTACAATTTATGAAATTTGAATATCAACTATGGATTAAAAAATTAAACAAATTTCCTGTTTTTCATAATTACACTGCTATGTAAGAAAATACTACTTTTATTTTTTTTAAGAAATGAAGGTTTTAGAGATAAAGAGGCATTTCTTCATCTTGCTCTCAAATGATTCAGAAAAAAATTTATTCACACACATTCACACATATGTGTGTGCGTGTGAGAGAGAGAGAAGATGATAAAGCAAGTGAACAAAATATAAACAATTGATGAATCTGGATATAGAAAATACTGGACTTTCTTGCAGGATTCTCATAATTGTCTGTAAGTTTAAAATATCAAAATAAAAAGTTTCAAATAAGAAAAGGAAAACAATGCAAAAGATAAATAAGGGTAGTAAAGTTGAATTGCAATAAGTAGGTGTATTTGTTTCTATGGCAGTGTAACAAATTATCCCAAACTTAGCTGCTTAATAAAACACAAACATTTATTATCTCACAGTTTCCATGGGGCAGGATTTTAAGTTCAGCTTAGCTCAGTGTCCCACAGGGTTGCTATGAAGATATTGGTTGGGCTGCGTTTTCATTCAGAGGCTTGACTGGGGAAGGGTCTGCTTCCAAACTCATTAAAGTTGTTGACAGAGTTCATTTCTTTTTGGTGTATGACTGACAGTCTCAACTTCTTATTAGTTGTCAGATGAAGATTATTGTCAGATCCCAGGGGGTGCCCATAATTCCCTGCTGTGTGGTCCTCTCTGTAGGCAGTTCACAATGTGGCTGTTCACTTCTTGAAGCCTAGCAGAAGAGTGTCTTACTCCAGTGTGCTTAGACAGACTCTTACATAACATAACATAATCAAAGGAGTGACTGTCCATCCCTTGCCATATTCTATTAGTTAGAAACAAGTTACAGGACCCTTCCATGCTCTAGGGAATAGGGTTACACAAAGGAGAGGGCACCAGAAAGTGGGAATTACTGGTGGTACTCTAGAGTTGGTCTACCACAGCATGAAATTACCAAGTCAAATAAATGTGATTCATCCATTTCTATATAGTTTTCTATCTTCAATTTAAACTAAATTAAGAAATGGTAAAATTGTTTTCTAAGAACTATTGATGTTATATATTTGAGAGAAACAACTTTAGACACTGAAGAAAATGTTATCATTTTTTGGTATTCACTCAGAATCTTTAGAACATGTTTCCTTATGTTTCAGAAATATTTTACATGATCAATCCTGCCTACTAAAGGTGTTCTGTCATAAATACTGTACACCAAATATGTCTGAATTTTTTTCTAGTCAATGACGGGATTGCATTTCCCTGTCCCTTTTCTAGTTGGGTGTTATCTTGTGACTTGTAGGTATAATCGGGTGACTTGCTTTGATCAACAAAATGTAGGTGGGAGCTTTCATTGCATATATGTCCATTGGCATATTCATCTTTATCTGACTCAAAATCTTTGAAAAAATATGTCACAAAGGGGCTCCTGTCAGCCTGGATCTTTGAATGATTGCAGTGGGCAGAGTCTCCATACTGAAATGAGAAATGAATTCTTGTTGTGTTAGGTGACTGCTATTTTTAGCTTTTTTTATTATTGCAGCCAGACCTAGTCTATCCTGACTGGTATGGACATTTGTTGTCAGAATTGGCATGCCACTATAACAAGACCCTAAGTTATGTAGCGTTGATTGAATGGTTAGTTGACTGACGATAAGGAAACAGAAGCTAACAGCATGGTGATTCGTCACATTCAGGAAGGAAATATTTGGTAAAACTCTCACCTAGGGAGCAGATCATGTCCTTAGTGATTAGTATGCTAGATAGAGTAAGAGGTTAGAGAGTAGGATGTGAGCTTTGCATGTTGGTGAGGAATAGCAAGAAAACGATGATAATTTTGATGTACAGCTTCAGGGACCATGCCACCCAATATCAGCAGTGCAAACTACAGGGCTTGTATCCAGTGAACGCGGCACAGCGTTCTTCCCTGGAAGAGTCCCACTCTGTGGTTTGGGAGTTTTTTCTGCCTGCAGAGACTTGAATCCTGACCTTCTGGTTCTCAAGTTAGTTCTGGAAGTTACCTAAAGTTATTCAATAAATTTCATTTCTGCTTAAGGTTGCCTTGTGTGTTTTGTCATTAGTCAATGAGGATGCTGACTAACGCAGAAAGTATGCCTGCTTTCACATTCACTGAGACATTTTTACAAGCACTTACTATGTGTCTGGTACTGGGCCAGATCCTGAAAATACAATTGTGAACATGACAGGCGTGGACTTTGACTTCAGGAAGCTCTTTAAATTTGTTTGTTTTTGCAAATATTTATAAATTTTTTGTAGGGGTGGAAAATTTTTATTTTTCCTTTACCCATTTTAGGTTCTCCAACTGGGGCCCAGTAAAGTAAAGTGACAAAAGTCAGATTAACAACAGAAAAACAAATGTAAGTTTATTAACATGTGCATTACCCATATACATGGGGGCACTTACTGATGAGTAAATCAAAGAGGTGTTTAAAACTTGGGCTTTTGTAGCATCTTAACAAAAGAACAACAAATTTTTAGAGAGGTGACAAGACAAAGGAAAGAGACCTTCAGTTTCTAGGGTAGCAAATTGTGGGAAGATAAATAATTTGGGGAACAAATGGAATATAGTTATCCCTTGGTATCCACGGGGATTAGTTCCAGGACTCCACCCAGATACCAAAATTTGTGGTTGCTCAAGTCCCTTATACAAAATGATGTAATATTTGCATATAGCCTACTCACATTCTCCTGTATACTTTAAATCATCTCTAGATTACTTATAGTACTTAATAAAGTGTAAATGCTATATAAATAGTTGCTGCTGTGTGGCAAATTTAGGTTTGCTTTTTGGAATTTTTTGGAAATATTTTCAGTTTGAAGTTGGTTGAATCTGTGGATGTGGAAACCATGGATATGGATGATTGACTGTATAAAGGTTAGTTGTAAAGATTGTTATGTAGGTTCATTTGGTGATATCTCTGTGTTGATAAGGGTCTAGAGTTGTCTCCAGTGGTTAACTTTTATCTTCCTGGTAGAAAGGGGAGGAGAGACATCTTTACAAATTTTATGTCCCGCTTGTATGCAAAACAGAGGAAGGGTAGAGAGCATTTTTTCATATCCAAATCATTTTAATTGCCTTCAGCTCAAAATAATCCTTATACCAAAGAGGCATATTTTGGGGTGGCATATTCTGCTACCCTTCATTATATTTAATGCATTCCAATAATGTATACCACAAAGCTACTCATTCTGAGATACTATTTCAGAAATAAATATGTGTATCTGTTATTTATATGACATTTCATAATGGAAGCTATTTTCATTTTAACTCAAAGATTAAACCAGAAATATAAATAAGCAAGAAAACATTTTTATAGCTTGTATAATTTTTTTTTGTTTTTAATGTTAAGTCTAATATACTTTTGTTATACTTATCAGATGATTTTATTTCTTCTAGGAACACTGTTTCACCACTCAACAGTGAAACAATACCTTTTAAAAGTTAGTGCTAATTCTTGAGTTTGACACCAGATGCTTCATTTTGAGAGAACTATGGCAAGAACAAAATAAAAATTTGTATCTTTTAAATATATCTCCTCTTAGCTGTTTGCTTCATATTCTGTTTTTTTTGTTTGTTTGTTTGGTTGGTTTTTTTGTTTTGTTTTGTTTTGTTTTGTTTTTTGCGGTATGCGGGCCTCTCACTGTTGTGGCCTCTCCCGTTGCCGAGCACAGGCTCCGGACGCGCAGGCTCAGTGACCATGGCTCACAGGCCCAGCCGCTCCGCGGCATGTGGGATCTTCCTGGACCAGGGCACGAACCCGTGTCCCCTGCATCGGCAGGCGGACTCTCAACCACTGTGCCACCAGGGAAGCCCTCTATGTTTTTAATTTAAGGAAATTAAAAAATTAGACTTTCTATAGCAATTGGAAAGTTTGTTTATACACAGCTGCAAATTATATTTGACAAATGGAAAATAATATTTCATCAGAAGCTATGTTTTGCAAATAGCGTATGCTTTCCTGGAGTTTTAACTGAAACTTTAATTTTTTTTTTCTATAAACATGAAGATGCATTTAAGGGGTAATTAACAGGAAATCATTTACCTAAGTTAAATCTCTTGGATAAGTGTGATTTCAAATCCTTGGGAGCTGAATTTTTATAATCAGGATTAATTAATTTCTCAGGAAGGGATGTATTTGCCTAAGAAACATTAACTACTGAACATGAAGTGTGGATTTCAGAGGTAAACCTTCGATATGAAGCTCCACAAGCACATTCCAAATCATTAGACGTGATTTATATGGGGACTTCTAGTTGTAGTTGTCTTTGGAAGCTGCATTCCAAATGGGAGATGGAAATAAAGCTTAAGATTTCCCCCCTAGGAACACTGTAGAGCAGGGAGGAGGGGCAATAAAGGGATAAGAACACTTGGTCTGGGATCATGGGATCCGGCTCTGCTATTAAATACCTTTCTTTTTCTTACCTGTAAAATGAATGAATTGGATTATATGACCTCCAAAGTTCCCCTGAGCTCTAAGTTCTGTGACTATGAGACAAATAGGGTAGAAACAATAAAAATAATTTATACTTCTTTAAGCTATCAATTGAAAAGGAAACTAAAAAATAGGGCTGTACAATGAAAAACTTTGACTTCTTCGTGGATGTTTCTTAGAATTCTTTGGTGCTTGTACCACTGGTGTTGATTACATGAAAACAATTACCTTGGGTCTAATTTATTAATTTCACAGCTAGAGAAAACAAGAACTACCCCACTCAGATAAATGGAAAGGAATAAAGGGAACAGAGCCAAAGATAAAAATGAATTCTCAATTCTAAGAGAGAATTTTTGGTGAGTCAATTCTGTAAATAAAGCTGACACTCTTTGATTGATTTAATATATGAGGGAGCTAAGGGTAGAAAGGATCTGACTCATTGTCTGGAGTGAAAAGTAGAAAAATTAGAATTATTTTTGAAAGAAAAAAAAAACCCGTTTTGGAGTCTGGTCATGACTGGTTTGGGGTGGAATTTTGTGACCTGAATAAAGAGTTGGTGGTTATTGTACTCAGTGTGGTTATAAATGAAATGGCTCCTTATAGGTAACACAAGAAGTGGTTAAAGTATTTGTCTTAATGTGTACAACTTGTTAATATCTCTGCAAAGGAAACGGCCTTAGTGTCCCTACAAATTTTTTAATGCTCTGAACTAACCTCTAATATTGTCTTCCTTTCTCCCTATGTTATTCGACTGCTCCAGCTGTGAGCGTCTCAAATCCTGGTCCTTCTCTGCCACTAGCATACAGCCTCTCCCTTAGGAATCATTGCCAGCCTTCTCACAAACTGTGCACCTGAACTCATATATGATTGGAACCTTTTAATATGGAAAATGCTTGAAATGAATGATCCCGGTGAGAGTTCCTGCCATGTCCCCTTGCTGCAAGCAGAGGTCTTATTTTTAAGCTCTTTGAATGCAGTCTCTTTTATTAGGTTCCCTGGGTATAGTGGATGCTTAATAAATAATGATGAAGGTTTTTAAATCTCATTTTACAAATGAGAAGTCAGAAGTGTTTTGGCCGATGTGGATTAACAAGTCATCTAGTGAGTCAAACCTTATCCTCAGGATCCCCACAGAGTATATCCAGTTTGACCTGAGGTGCAACATCAGGTGAGTAGATAAAATGAGCATATTTATCCAGCACAGGATGGAAGAAATAGACTTTCCAAAACGGTAAAAATGTTCATAAATGAAGAGATTTTTATTGTTAGTGGTAAGGAATAGAAAAATGTGCGATGTTATGATACAACTATGGAATGTGCATAATAAATATAACAGTAATTATTTGCTTTACAAAATAAACTGGGACTGAATATTGTGGTGTTATTTAAGGATAGTACTGTCATGTGAGAAGTGAAAGCAGAAAAAAATAATCTGTAGACTATTTTGCATGAGTATAAAATCAAATTAAAAAATCGGAACTTCCTATAGGTAAGACACTCTGCTCTATACTACAATAGAACAGTCTATGGGCGGAGAGATGATATTCAGGGAGCTTATAGTACATGGGGTCAGGCATGGAGTGGACTAGAGAAAATTATGAGAACAAAATAAACAGATGTCTTTATTTCAAGCTTGATTAAGATAATTATCATTAATAATGGAGTGCAATAAGCATTCTAAGGAGAAAGAGACTGTACACAGCCAGGAGAATTAGAGAAAACGTTGCAGAGGATTCCAAGATGTATACATTTTCAATAGACCAAAATAGAGATAGAGATGGTTGCATTTTAGATATAGGAATCAACTCTCTTTCATTCTTCTATAACAAATTGTTAAGCATCTACTGCATACCTGCCTGGTGTAGAAAATGGCATCCTAAAATGAATAAACCTGATTTCTGATTCTAGAAACTTCCTACCCGGGCAGACTTGTCTTATTGGATTTGTGTTCCAGGAGGGATCCTTTCTGCTACTGGAGATCAATGTTCTAGTGGTGCTGTTAGTAATTTCAGTGGGAAAAATCCTTCCAGTTCTTACCCACAACTTCTTCATAAGATGATTGGAGAAACCTCAACCTTTCTTTCCAATCTATATCCCAACTCACTAGTTTTCCTCAGATCCAGTTACTTTTCACTGATGGAGATATGTAATGGGAAGGTAATGTTTTTGAAGGCAGACCTTTTACAAAAGTGTGAGCCATGTGAATGTTCTTTCATTCTGACTTCCCTCCAACCCCACTTCTCCCTTCTTTCTCGAGAACCCTGATTTCAGACCCATGGAGTCTGGTACACTGCCATCTCTTAGGAAGTTTCACTTCTCACTTAAGGAGAACTTTCTGTCTCTTTCTGAACATCCTGATAGCTTGTGAATGCAAGAGACTGATACTCCTTTTATGATCAGGGTGTCCTATTCAGCTCAGGCTGCTGTAACAAAATACCTTAGACTGAGTGGCTAAAACAACAAACATTTATTTCTCACATTCTGGAGGTGAAGAAATCCAAAATCCAGGCACTGCCAGATCTGGTGTCTGGTGAGAGATCCTACTTCCTGGGTTGTATGTGGATGGCCTCCTTTTTGTCGTTTCCCCACATGGCAGAGAGTGGTAGCAAGCTCTCACGTCTCTCCTTATAAGGGCACTAATCCTATTCATGAGGACTCCACCTTCATGGCCTAAATACCTCCCAAAGTCTCCACCTTCTAATACCATCACACTGGAGGTTCAGATTTCAACATATGAATTTGGGGGGACACATGCAGTCCATATGATGACTCCAAAGGCCGGATAGGTGTTTTAGTAGGCTTCAGCCCTGTGTTAGAAGGTGACGGTATGACCTAAATTATATTCACTTTTCCTCCCAGCTAACCAAGAAGAAAGCACGTTATTTTTTAGTCTGAGCATCCTTTTTTTTCTCCAAGAAAAATATATCTAATATATGGAAGGGATATTTCCCCTGTTGGCATGACTTTAGCCCTGCCCTTTGTGAAATGACAACCCTGTAAATATTTAATTTTTTAAAAAACTTTATTTTATTTATTTATTTTTGGCTGCATTGGGTCTTTTTTGCTGCATGTGGGCCTTCTCTAGTTGCAGCGAGCGGGGGCTACTCTTTGCTGCAGCGTGTGTGCTTCTCATTGTGGTGGCCTCTTTGTTGTGGAGCACGGGCTACAGGCACGTGGTCTTCAGTAGTTGTGGCATGTTGGCTCAGTAGTTGTGGCATGTAGGCTCTAGAGCACAGGCCCAATAGTTGTGGTGCACGGGCTTAGCTTCTCCACAGCTTGTAGGATCTTCCCAGACCTGGGAACGAACCCGTGTCCCTTGCATTGGCAGGTGGATTCTTAACTACTGCGCCACCAGGGAAGTCCTCCCTGCAAATATTGTGATGGGAGCACTGGACTCCTAGGTCTTTTTTATATTATAAGAGTCACCATTCTTGCTCTAATTGGCTCTCTCTTGGCCATTTTGGATGAGTGGTTCCAACTCTGTTTAAGTGCTTTCTGAGTCCAAATCTCCCTTGATAGAAGGAACTTGTAACAGTGTATATGTGCATACGTTTATGGGGAGGTCACTTTCTTTCTGAAAAGCTTAATATGGGGGAAGTGTTAAAAGAAAGCTCGTGTGTCTTGGACTAGAAGTGAGCTTGATTATTAAAATACCAAAATGAATTTGCTGTCAGGTAGTCATCTATTAAGAGATTACACAACATAAATTACAGTGTATACACAGATTGCACAGTGTGGGATCAGGTAAGACCTAAGGGATTAGTTAGCCATCACTTTTGAAAGGCGGTTCAGCTGCTATCCAGGTTTCAAATACATCTAATGCAAAGGAGTGTGGAGAGGAATTTTCCTGAAAAAGGAATGTAATGTTAAATGGTGTACCCTATATATAGTTCCACACCATTTTACTCCCCCGGGAAAGATGACATTTGTTTTAGGGAGGTAGATTTGAATAAATTTGCCTCTTTGGGCTGCTAATCAGTATGCAGAATTTTAGCCAAGAAAAGCCAATTTCTCTCCTATACTTTTAACTCTCTTGGAAAGTGTTGGGGTTTATACTTCAACTGCTCAGGTAGCCTCCTCTCCTCATTTTGACAGATGGTGAATAAATACTAACAATTCTTTATTAGAGGCACATCCCTGCTCTTGTATTAATGAATTCCATAGCCATGGGGCCAGCTTCCTACTCAGGTGTAGATTACAAGGTCTGTGTAGCCACAGTGAATCTCCTAGCTTCCAGATTTATCCACAGAGGGGCCTCTCCACTCTCCCTTGTCTCATTTGTCAAGGGCCCTTCATTCTCCTACTGGCTTTCTGTCTCATGGCCCTACTGGACCACTCACACATTTGGTGGTTTGCTGGAAGGATTCACAGATTTCAGCATCATACTCTCATATTCACAGTTCAGATTTATTAGAGAAGCACAGTAAGGATACACAACCAGATCAGAAAGGGGGTAAAACATAGTAGGCAGAGTCTGGAGAAATCCATGTGCAGGCGTCCTATGCCTTCTTCCTCCTGGGAGGGGTCGCACACAGCACACTCTCCCTCTGCAATAAAAGTACATCCACATATGTGCAATGTGTCCGCCTAGGGAAGGCTGCTTGTGACTGATTTCAGGGTTTTCACTGGGGGCTGATCACAGAGACACCCATGCCCAATAAAATTCCAGACTCTAATACAGAAAAAGGGTGGGTGCTCACCATAAAAAACATTTTTTGTACAATTTAAGTAAGCTGGCACAGCAGTCTAACCTTACACTTAGTGAACATTTTAAAAGCCATGTTCCCAGATGCCAGCCAAGGGCCAGCCTTGAAAGCAAGAACTTCTAAAGAGAGCAGCCTCAGGGAAGTTGCATTAGCTCTTTCCTGCAAACTTTCCTACTTCAGTTGCTTTGGAAGCAATGATTTATTTTGAGTCCTGAAGACATATATGATGTCTGTTTGTTAACTTCACTGATCCTCAGTTTTCTCACCTGGAAAATAGGTTTGGAATCCAGTTACCAGTGATTTGGCCCAAAACTATTTAATTCAAAGCAATTGGTTATAAAGTAGGTGGATTGGTATTGATGCTGAAAACTCGACCTCTGTGCACTGGTGCCAAATTGAATCTTAGAGACACAGTTTTGGGTGAAGCAGAAAAGAATAGCTTTATTGCTTTGCCAGGCAAAGGGGGACACAGCGGGCTCATGATCCTTAAAAACTGTGTGTCCCAACTCAGGAGGATTTGGTGAGGAGTTTTGTAGTAATGATTCAAGGGCGAGGTTACTGATGAGAGTGAAGGTATGTGCAGGGCCTGCACTCCTTTAATCTGGCCTCAGGTGGCCTCTTGATGAGCTTCTCTAGTTCTCAAGGCTATCAAACCATGACCTTCTCTCTGGAATGAAAAATGCTAACATCTTCCATTTGCTGGGGGTTTTAGTTCTGTAAACAGCTCAAAGATATTGTTATGTGTATCCCTTGCGGTGGACCCAGGACCCTGCCCCAAGGCTGCACTATGGTTTCTCGACTGCTCCTCCCTTGTCTCTGCATCCCTTCCCTTGCCTGATTGGCAACTGTTTGAAAGACTTCCATGCCCAGGAGCCCCACAGGGTCCTGTCCCATTTCAGTATGACGATTTTATCGGAAATGAATGCCTTCTAAAAATTAGTTCAGGACGTTTATGCTCAAGTGCTTTGTAAACTATATGTTGAAATGTTCTCCAAGATATTATTTTTTATTCCTACTTTTTCGGCTCCCAGCATGGTAGACCATGGCCTTCTCCAGACAGTTCTGAGCTCTGTGTGTGCTCTGGGGACTGGAAACTCTGAATGGCAGAGGGGCTCTTGCAGGACTGCTGTAGTGTGACCTTTGTGGAGAAATTGACACCACTTTGTGCCTCACCTGTTTTACTTTAGAAATGACACAAAGGAAGCATCTAATCTCAGTTTATAGGGTAACAGTTAGAAGCACAGATTCTAAGTCTAGATGACCTCAGCTAGAATCCTAATTATTCCACTGACTGGCTTTTTATCCTGGGCAAATGACTTAACCTCTTTGAGCTTCAGCTTCCTTATCTATGAGATGAGATAAAAGCAGCAATACTTTGGGTTTCCTGAGCTTTAAATGAACTGATACATATAAAGTACTTATAACAGTGTCTGGTGCTTGGTAAGTTCCTTATAAATGTATACTATTATTAATATCAACTTTATCGATATCTTCAACATTGTATTGTGTAAGAGAAAGAAAATAGACTTTTGAGTCAGAGAGATCTGCATTCATTTCTGGCTCAGCCCCTTATTATCTGTATGAATTTGGGAAAGTTACACAACCTCTCTGAACTCTCTGCTCCCTAGATAAGAAAATGGGAATGATCTTTATCTGGCAGGGTTTTATGTGCTTAGTGTTAGAAATACTTTAAATAAAGCGGTCAGCACGTAGTAGATACTTACTAAATTATTGTTGTTTATTGATTCATTCTGTAACTATTTATAGAGCACCTATTATGGGTCAGGCCTTATTCTGGACTTTGGAGAGATGGTATAGAATAAGCCAAGTCCCTGCTGCTTGCTGCTGACCTGTGTGAGGAAAGACACATGGTAAATAAATAAACTCATTCCTATATATTTGAATATCAGATAGTGATAACTGCAATGAGGTGAAAAGCCCCAGCGAGATGGTAAAGCCAGGTGAGGCAAGGAGAGTAATTCGAGACTGAGATTGGTTTTGGATAGGGTGAGGATGGGCAGTCATTATGAGAAAGTGACATTTATGTAGACGCTAGAATAAGGTGAATTAGGGAGAGGTGCAGAGACCGGGGAGGAAAAGTGTTCCAGGCAAGTGGAATAGCAAAGGTAAAGGCCCTGAGGATGGGAGAAAGCTTGGCATGTGTGAAGAACAGTAAAACACCCAACATGACAGGAGAATGGTGAAGGGGTTCAGAGTGAGCCTTCCCCAAATGTGCCACATTGGTGTGTGGATTATTTTGAGCTGAAGGCAAGCAAGATTCACAGGCTCAAGAAAAACTTTACCTGTCCCTTAACTACCTGAAAGAATTTAGATAGGGCACCTGGCCCAGAAAAAGGGCTGTTACTAGAGATAATTTTTATCTGAATGACCTATCTGTATGGCAGAACAAACATCTAATTACCAAAATTCTTATTGTCCTGTGAGTTGCCCTTTTCCCCTTTGAGGCCCAGGTCCCTATCCCATTCCTTAGCTCAGGATGACATAGCTGCCCAACTTGGCCTTGGGCCCCATATCCTTATGGGGCCTCCATACATATATAATTGAACTTGTTTTTTTTTCCTACCAATCTACCTTATTTTAATTTATTTATTAGATCAGCCTAAGAACCATAAAGGGTAGAAGAAAAATTTTTCCTCCCCTATGGTGGTAAACAATGGGAGAAGGGTGGAGGTCAGAGAGACAGGGAGAGGACAGGTCAGTCAGGACCTGGCTACTAAGGGAGAAATGTTGGGTTTTCTTCAAAGAGGAATGAGGAGCCACTGCAGAGTGTAGACGGAAAGGCATAATCCAATCTTCACTTAAAACTCAGCTCAGTTGGTAGCAGGGCAAGGGAGAGCAGGTAGGAGTCTCTTTCAGAAAATGAGACAAATGATGGTGGCCAGGACTAAGTAGTAGAGATAAGATGCTGAGACTGCATGATTGCAAATATTATTACTAACGGTATTATTTATTTTAGCTTGTAATTACTAGTGTTGTTAGCCTAAGACAACTTTCATTTCATTTAGAGCAACAGAAATGCAAGTTAGTCTTTCCCTAAACAAGGTTTTTGAAGAGGTTTTTTGGTATTTTTGAAAGGGAAATATCCTAAAGGAGAAATGTCATGAAGTGGCCTTATTTTATTCCCATCACAGCTCTATGGGAGTGAGGCTCATTACTGTTGTGATTTCTCATATTTTACCCTGTTTGGATGTTTTTCTTTTGTCAGTATTTGATTGGCTTCTTTCATCTGTGATCCAGTGTCTGTATTAAATTCATTTGCTTCTCTGCTCCTTCTCAAGACTTTATTATGTGAAAAAAAAAGCCTGTGTTTACTGCTGATTTTCTGTTTTTTGTTTGTTTGTTCGTTTTTTGGGGGGGGAGGGGGGAGGCCATCTTCTTTAGCAGTGCTGCATAAGAAAGAATATTTAGCATTGGTTACCATGTGCCGGATCACTGCCTAGAGGGCTGGGTAGGAAAATGGTTCACCGTGCTTACCATGTAGGAATAAAGTTCAAAAAAACCTTTAAACGCCCAAACAGATCACTTGGGTAATACTAGAAAGCCACTCTTCAATGTCAAAGATTACCCGAAGGCAGGAAACTACGGAAGTATACACATGCACGTACTTCAGAAAAGTCTTAAGAGCGTGGTGGACAGAAATAATTTTCCTTTGTGAGGAAACAGACCACTTTCTAGTCTGAAGGAGAAAACACAGAGTTGTTTTTCTTTTCTTTGAAGGGAAGTGCTGGAAGGTGAAGCTTAGTGCCTGCTCTGCGAAGTTTTGTGATGTATGTGGCAAGTCATTTCTCCTCTGTGGCTCATCTGTAAAATTAAAGGTTAGATTAAAAGATTTTGAAGGTCTCTTTGATCATAAATAGCCCTTGAGTTGGGCTGATGGCTTTTCTA
The DNA here is from genome assembly GCF_008692025.1 of Phocoena sinus. NCBI lineage: Eukaryota > Metazoa > Chordata > Mammalia > Artiodactyla > Phocoenidae > Phocoena > Phocoena sinus. Next base: position 41,255,846 of record NC_045766.1, read on the forward strand.
TTACTATTTACGTTAATACCTCTAGCTATTCCTGAACGCGGTTATTATTTTATTAAATCATTCATTCAAAAAGTAATTCTTTGACCCTTCCTTGTCTTAAAAATCTGCTGGAAATTTTAAAATATTTTCTGAGTAAAACATGGGTTTAATAAATGCCATAAAAATGTCTAGTTTCATATAACAAGACCATTTCCACATCTCCACAGGTGACCAAGAATAACAATATTTTACTGAAATTTTTCAAAATAGTCTTTAAAATGAATGTTTTCACCAGGTCATGTTCTTATGAATCAACTATTACAAGACTTTTGGAAAAGTTTATTAAAAACAACAATAGTGGCATCTGATTGAGTCTGCTTATTGCCAGTATAAAATATAGGTATTTTATAGACATCTCATTTCTTTTCCCCAGTAACATGTACATAAATATTGTTAATTTCTTTTTCAGAGGGGGCAACTGAATCGTAGAGTTTAAGCGTTTTGCCTAAAATGTTGTTTTCATTATAAACTCAAGTTCGACCCAATACGCATTCGTTGTACACAATGGCAAACAGTGCTGGTAACTAGAGGCAGAAAAAGAGAATGAGATGGGCTCAGGCTACAGGGAACTTCCAGTGTGGAAGAAGTGCTCCTGTCCCTGCCCTGGGCACTTCAGAACACTTAATCGTATTATGTATTTACTTTATTACCCATCTCTCCACATTAGAATGCGAGCTCGGTGGAAGCAGAACACACATTTTTTGTTGTTTACTCATTTATATCTAAAACCTTGAACAATGTTGGCTACATAGTAGCCACTTGAAATAGTATAGTCATTGAATGAATGAATGACTGGATGAACTGTCTATACTGTGGGGTGTACTGAACATTGATACAGCAGATTTTTAAGGGCGATGCCGTGGAAACAGTGCAAGGGGAGGTTAATTTTGACACATCATGAGGAAGACTTCACAGAAGAGGAGGTATTTGAATTGGATATAAAGCATAGGCAAGGAAAAAGCAGGTGTGGAAAGTTTAGGTCAGAGTGAGAGGACGTGTAATAATAGTTAACACTAATTGAGCACTTGTTCTGTACTAGGTACAGTTTTAAGCCTGTGTCACACACATCATCTCTTTTGATCTTTGCTGCCATGGGGAAAAGTAGATGCTTCATTATCACCCTGATTGGGGAATGGTAGCTATATAAGGTGGGTAGTAAACAGAAATAAAAAGGTTTATATTTTGGAACACTTTTTAAACCAGGATAAGGAATATGAACTTATTTCTGAAGGACATGAGGAACCATTTGCAGTGAGAATGGCTTCATCAAATCTATGACTGAGGGAGGTGACTTTGACATTGAGGTGATAGATGGTTTATAAGTTAGAGAAACTGCTACCAGGTAGGTCAGTAAGGAGACCATTTCCCTAATTCAGGAAAAGTAATTAAGATACGGCTTCTCCAAAGAAGATGAAAAAGAGAGAAGTGACATTTGAGGGACACTGTGGCCTTCGGATTGACAGAAGGTTAAGAAATCAACCATTACCCTGAGTTTTTAACACTGAGAGGTCCCTGGTTGGTATCAAAATTGGAAATACTTGAGAATAATCAGGTTTATAAAACATCTAACTGTATTTTTGGTTGTTTTGGGTAGGATATACCTTTTAGATCCTTAAGGAGGTGCTAGAATCACAAACTATTGAAGTTGTATGTGATCATAAATGTGATTTAATCATTTAATGCCTTCATTTTACATATGAGGAAACTAAAGTCCAGAACAGTAAATGTCCTCTTCTACAATCACATAGTCAATGGCAGAGGCTGACATTTGAAAATAGAGGTTTGGGACTTAAGAAAAGATGAAGGAATATTGATGTACATATGAATTTTGAACCCTGACAAATGTTATAGAAATTGACATTGCTATTTTTCAGATATTACAGGACACATAACAGAGTTTAATTTAAAATACTTCCTGAAGTACTTAGACAGGGAGAAGAGATGGGGTGGGGAAGAGTTTACCCTATATATTTTAGCAAAAATAAGTAAGAAAAACCAACAATCCAAACTCCAGAAAAGTGTACTTGTCTGTACACTAGCAGTTGTAATTCTCTGCTTAAGTGAAATTGTAATGTCATGAGGCAACTTTGATGTTCTGCATGGTTCATTAAAGCATAATTTTACTTCTATGAATTCTTGTACTGTTGCCCAAAGCAAGTTAAATATTTTGTGGGAACACAATCCTTACTGGTATTTTTTAGAGGTACCCTGTTTTACATAAGGCAAGGCATTTAACCAGCTGAATAAAATCTTAAATATAATAATAATCCTGGTTCAACACAGTTGTTTAACATGCTTCTGTTAGAATTCTATCTGATCCCATGCTCTGCAATGAAAATGAAGGAATATTCTACTTAATGTCCCTTGACTTCATTAAGCAAAGTCCATCATTGAAAGTATTGGATAATCTCCTAGAAAAATTGTTCTTGGTATAGTAACAACCAATAAACAGCCCTGAAAGTACCTGGGGGAGTATCAGAACAGGGGAAGAACGTAGTCTACTCCTCTGCCCTTGGGCATTGATGGGAGGTCCACGAATCATGACTGTGGGAGGGGGCTTGAGTTTTGCTATTTGGCCACCAGAACTGCTCTAAAATTTCTAATGAATTCCTTGTAGGCATACACTCCCCCCCCCCCATTTTGGTTTAGGGGATCTCATTAACTATTATTATCAGAGCAGGTACTGTGCTTAGAAAGATGGTTGAACATGAAAGATAAAATATGCTTAGGGGTATATTGGGATATCTGTGTCCCTGAGGGAAATCCTTCAAGGTTGGAAGGATTGTATCTCCATTTTATAGATTAAAAACTCTAGAACTGAAAATGTGAGATTATTGATAGACTATTAAAAGCTTTCTTGGTTAGTAATTATATATTTAGAATACATGTTCTCATAATGAAAATAAAATCAATTGCTGGTAAGCCTAAAGGCAAAAGAGGCTAGTTGCCCTGAAGAATATATAAAGAGTGATTGTGAGAATTCAGTTAGTCATTTTAACTTTTACTTTGGTTGCAATAGAAGAAATATTGCATCTTAGATGAATTCAGAAGAAATTTATGAGTTGGTAACATCTCTGAAAGAAAGGTTCGTTAAAACCTGACATAATTAATAAGTAGATGTAGACTTCTTTCCCAGAAGATTTTTAAAGAGAATGATAGACAACTGTCTGGAATGATTTACATGTACTCTTGTTTAAGGATGTACAGGAAGAATGCAATCATTCTCTAGAATTATAGTGTTTTATTTCCAATTAAAAAAAACTGATGTAATAATCCCCCAAAATAATTTATAGGTAATTTTATTATATTTTTACTGGAATTGAAATATTTCTGGACTTTTCATACATGAATAAATGAATGAATAAGTGAATAAATTGTATAAAACCACACTAAGAAATGTTGGTAAAATATATACCATATGTGTACCAGGGAACTATAGCAGACTTTTACCTAGAATTTTAGGTCATCCAGACAACTCTATCAATTATACGTCTGAAAAGAGTTTTATGATTTATAAAACATTTTTCTTACTTATATGATTTTATTTCTGATACATAGTAATACTATGATTTGGCTTGGGAAGCTGGTGACTGTAGCAGTTATTTAGCACCACAATATTGCTATATAACAAATAGCCACAAAACTGTAGTGGTAAATGATAATAACCATTTCTTGTTCATGAATCTTCGGTCAGTTAGACAACTCTGCTGATTGTAGCTGGGCTTGTTCATATGACTGGGTGTTAGGTGGCTGTTGGCTGAGCTAGGATGGACTGGGCTGGGACAAGCTGAGCAACTGGGCTCTGATCCACAAGTTTCTCATCCTCCAGGAGGCCAATCTGGGTATGTTCTCAGAGTGATGACAAGGGTGCAAGAGAACAAATGGAAGCACACAAAACCTCTGGAAAACTATGCTTAGAACTGGCACATTATTAATCCTAGGTCATTATATTGGCCAAATCTAGTCCTATAACCGAAACCCCAGAGGTTGAGTGGGAAGGCACCACGTGGTCAAAAGACATGGACAAGAAGAGGGAAAAAATTTGGACCATTTTTACAATCTACCACAGTGATCATAATACCCTGGACTCTCTTTAGAGACGAGGCTCAGAGAGAGTAAGTAACTTGCTCTTAGAATGGAGTTGAAAAGGATCTAAATCTTTTAAATTCTATTTCAAAGTTCTTTCCTTTCTCCCCAGTTGCACTTTCAGCGATCTAAACATTTGAAAGACAAATCTGCCTAGTGTTTGTTCTACGTAACAAATATTGATTTAGTAATTTTTTCCATTTAAAAAGCATTTTCAAATGCACTAAAATCACCTGAGATCATTCCTGGACCTCTCTGAGGTAGTACCAATATTATTTCCTAAAGGAAAACATTGAGGGGGATAAGTGATGTTTGAGAGTTCTTGTTTAAATCATTTTCACCCTAAATATACCTACTTTTCAAAAAGAAGTAAAGTGTAAAAAATGTAAAATGAGTGAGATTTTTATTTGTAAAGGGTTAACAATGAATGAAAATATATGGAGCCCTTTTAGCGAGATAGCCTTGATGAACCTAGAAGATATTAGATGTATAACCTCAGTTGTACAATTTGGGTTAAGTTCTTAGCCTAATTCCCTCTTTTTATAACTATTTGAAACTAACTTCAGGAAATAATTTTTACCCTCCTGAATTCATTCATTTACTTATTTTTATTTTCAGATGACTCATAATGTACCCCTTTCTTCAGAGTAAAGATTCTATTATGATGATTGAATCCTTGCTTATTCAGGCTGAGATGATATGAGGGCACAGAGGATGCAATCTGTTGGCGACCTGAGATTAAAAAAAAATCTTGAGATGTAAGGGGTCCTGGTACTGGTGAGAGCCGTGTTCATCTGGAGACTTTTTTCTTAATGTCCTCTTATGTCATTGGACACACAATTTCACATTTCTGGCAGTGTCTGTGGGTATGACGGTGAAGTGGAACAAGATTATGAAGTGAATATGCCTAATAGACTGATTATTTTTCTCTCCTAGCCTCAAGTTTAGGCATAATAACTACTATAAATTCCAATGACTGGCATCAAAGAGTTAATGAGGTCGTTTCCATAACTATTCATCTTCCTAAAGTGAAGATAAGCAGGAAGCCACTTCAATTGTCAAAATTAACTGGGGGCATCAATCAAAAGTTCATAGATTTTGAGATAATTCTATATTTAAACTCAATTTATTTTCCACAGGGGGACTCTAACCTGCCTAGGAGGCTTAATTAGGCTAACTGCCTGAAAAGCAGCATAAAACATATGGGTGGGTTCCTATTCAGAACTGATTTTATGAATATTCTCATAGCTCTTACAGAAAATGAATGAACTTTCAGGGATCTTCAACTAAGACTTCTTTTAGTAATTCCATAAGGGGAATGGAAGCAGCTTGGAAGGAATTGATCTTTTTAAAGTGGTCTTTATATCATGCTTTGCTGTTTTTATATCATGATTTGAACTATACCATGAACTCTGAGAGCATAAAAGGGACAGAGTACATTCAAGCGGTGTTTTTAAAGCTTCAGATCAAAACTGAAACGTCCAGGTTCCCAAGGGAATGCCACTCTGCCCTTGTACCTCCTGAAAATTTCAGTAAATCAAATATTTATTAAGCATTCTGACTTAAAGTCCCAGGGAATATAGAGATAAATAAAACACCATTTTATCCTCAAGAATCTTAGAGTAATAGATACATGCACAGTCAATTATAATAAATATTAGACTATAGTGAGCACTAAAGGTATAAATAAACAGAAGTGAGAGCATAAGGTAAGGAGTGACTAATTCTGCCTGATGAGATCAGTGAGGGCTTTGCTGAAATGTGTCCTTAGTAGTCAGGTTTTGTGGGTACACTGCAGAAACAGAATCAACCTCCACCCAAAACTTGGGTCAGATGTCAGGACTGAGATACACACAGAGGGTGTGAAAAGGTTTATTACTTATGTAATGAGACTTCTGGGGGAGAGCAGAGCAGGCTTTCCAAGCTGGTCAGAAAATGGCTTGTGAGAGCAAGGAAAGGAGACCGGTGTGGGTTTTCATTGTGGTTGGGGGGCTGGAGCTGGACACAGAGCAGGGGCTTACTTGGTTTGAATCTCTTGCTGGTCCAAGGTGAGGGCACCCGTGCTTTCTTATCAGCTTTCCCAGTGGAAGGTCACATGGGCAGGAGGAAAGTTAAAAGCCGTCAGCAAACATCAAAAGTAGAGTCAGATTCTTTATTACAGCAAGGTTCCTCTGGATTCCATTCTATAGGGGCATCAAGAAAATACTCCATCATTTTCTGTTTTAATTTGAAACTTAAAGAAAAGTTTTTTAGATAGGTCACCATAGTAAAAAAAAGCAAAGCAAAGCAAAATACAGACCTTCATCTGTTTATATCACAGGCTGTGTATTTGTAGAAAATTCAAGCCAACCATCCTCACCTTGCTTCAAATCTGTCCTGTGTGGCTGCATCCCAACACCATCTGACCCCACCCTCCATGTCATCCCTTGCTATCACCACTTATTCCATGGATATCCCTAGTTCACTCAGAAATGGTACTCATTTGTTGTCTGCTTCTGCATACCACTTCCTGCCATTACCCCAGGAAACATTCACTATAATGACCATGACACAGCCAACACCTTAGCATAAGAGCTTTCTGGTTCTCTGAACCCTAAAGAGCTTCCCCTTTATCATTCCTCAGGTATCCACCCTCCAGGGACCACAGTGGATGTTGGCAACCTCCATACATATGCCTTCCGAGATCTTATACCTGGGTGCTCTAAGCTCTGACCATACCCCTTACCTCATTGCTTAGAGCCTCTTAGCTCTTGGCCTCTCTATTCTTTCCTTTCCTCCTCATCTGACACTCCCCTGTGGCTTCACTCCCTTCTAATTTAGCTTGTTCTCTCTAAAACATCCTTTTTTACTAATTCATTCATTTGTTTAACCACTATTTATTGAGCACCTATGAAGGGCAAGTCACTGTTTAGATACCTGAAATACGGTATTGCAAATAAATTTAAATTTATTATGGCATGTACGTATTAGGGAAAGAAGGCAGACAATAAGCAGATAAACGAGCAGATTTATAATATGTCACACCGTGATAAGATTTATTGAAAATCATAAAGCAAATTAAGAAGGCTGGAGAGTGCGGAGGACAAGGGATTCGTGGTTACTTTATATACTAGAGTGGTCATGGCAGGCCTCACTGATGAGGTGATATCTGCTCAGAGACTTGAAGGAAATTAGGAAAGGAGCCCTTCAGATCCTGAAAGAAGCACTTTCTAGGAGCAGTAAAGAGAAAGTACACAAGCTCAGAGGCTGGAGTGTGCTTGGCTTGTTTGAGGACAGCAAAGAGACCAGTGCGTCTGAAGTGGAGTGAAAAAGAGGCGGTGGAGGAGAAGCATAGCTGGGGAAGTAGCTTGGGACCAAGTAATGCAGGGTCTTGCGGACTGTGGAAGGGTTAGGATAGAGGAACGGCTGAATCCAGCTTGATCTCACTCCTGTTGACATCACTGACGTCATCTTCACTCTCAGAATTCTTTGCCCTGTTTCTTTTGGCTCATCTTTTGTTTTACGTGTTGGATCTTCCTCTAAGCGTATAGACATGACATGCGAAGGTCTATCCTATACTGAATAAACAAACTGCAAAAACAAAGACTTTACGTACGACCTGATCTTTCTCTTCCCCTTCATCACTAAGGCTCTCAAAAGAGTAACAGTAATTTACAGTCCCATTCACACTTGCACACCTTGTATTCATTATTCAATCCGTATAATCATATTCCACAAACGGAACCTGCTGTTGTCAAGGTTGTTGCTAAAATCAAAGGATATATTTTAGTTCTAATCTTACTTTCCTCTCTCTCTCTGGGTTTGAATTATTGACTACTCTCTTTTTGAAATTCTGCTCTATTGGTTTTTGAGGCATGATGTGTTCCCTAGCGTTCCATTTTTGTACCTTTTCTCTCCTCCACATTCTCTTCTCACAATGCCATTTCCTTTCATGGCTCTGTCATCTATATGCTGATAACTCCTTAATATATATCTTCAGGACAAGCCACTTAAAAAACAATTAGGTCCAGCCCATATATCAAAGTTTCTACTACCTACATTTGAATTTCTCAAAGGTACTCGAAACTCATTGTGTCCATATTTTACATTTTTTTTCTCCCACAAGTCACTTCTCTTCTTTTTCTACAGTTCCTAACCTAGTGATGAAGCCAAGAGTTAACCCAAGTTTTAAAAGTAGAGTTTATTCCAGCCCCTTGCTGCATTGGCCTGTAAGTCCTGGTGGTGCAACATATAGCTGATCCAGTTACTTCTCTGAGCAGTCTTCCTGGCCAGATTCTGTTTGTCCTTTCAGACTCTCAGTTGTCATCCCATTTGGAAATTTTTCTTTAGCACCTGGATCATCATCCTAGGCTAGAGTAAATAGCCTTCTTGCCTGCTTTTATCACTCCATTTCCACAGCTCTTTCAGGCACATAATATCCTCTTTGGTAATGATCTTGACACATGTATATCTGTGAAGATTAAGCAACTTGAGGGCAAAGAGTATGTTTTTGTCATCTTTGTATCTGTAGTGCTTATCACAGTACCTGACATTTTGTATACTGGATCAATATTTGTTGAATGGAGTTGACAACTGACCTTTGATAAAGGGTGAGTGAGATTTCATAAGGTAGAAAACAAGGTGTTAATCAGAACTCTAATTAATAACGGATAATTCTAACTCAATTCTAACTGATATGTTAACATGATACTAGGGTATTTCACAGAAGGGACATATACCCACAATTCAGGAAAGCAATAACCAGAGCAACAATGGGACCTGAGAAAGTGAAACCAGAGGTTTGAACACAATCAGGTTATTTTTATTTTCTCATCACTGTTTTTCTCTCTGTGTTGACTTCATCCTCTCAGGCAGTCTTTTCCCATGACCCTAGAATCACGAGTGCCTGGAGGTCTCTGCTGCACTCGATATGTTGACCACTGGACCAATGAATGTAACCAGTGTGAGGGGGCAGGATGCTTAACTCAGCTTGGTATTAATTTCTACTGGACCAATAGTGTGACCTGTGAATTTGGATCTTTTTAGAAGACACTTCCCATCAGATAATGTGATGGAAGCTGGAAAGAGAGGGACCATTTTCTCAAAATAAGGAGGGAGACTAATGGTACTAGAAGAAGGGAAGTGTCTAGGCAGAAATTACATATACTTACTAATACTAGTAATATTAGCTAAAGTTTTCTAGTACTCATTTTGTAACAGACACTGTGCTAAGCAGTTTACATGAATTTTCTCATTGAATTCTCACAACTACCTATTAGATGAATGTTTCAGAATTTTTTCATCAATAAAATAATGTCCAACTAAAAGTGGCTTAAATTTAGGACTTTATTTTGCTCACATAACCACAAGTACAGAGTAAGACAAGTGATTCCAGTATTGGTTCAACTGTGCAAAGGTGTCAGGGATTGGTTGGCTTTTCTCTAGTTCTGTTGGATTTCCATTCATGATCGCAAAATGGCTGTTACAGCTCCAATTTCACATCTTCACACAGCATGTTAAAATGTTAAAAAGAAACAAAGGCTTCCTCTTAGGCATCTTTTAGGAAGGAGAAAATCTTAACAAGAAAAACCCCTATACATTTCCCCTCAGAATGACAGGCCAGGATGGCATTAGATACTCATAACTGAGCAAGTGAAAATGGGAAAGCAAGCCCCTGGCATTTTCAGTCCCATAGCGAACTGCCTCTTTTCTGGCAAAAAAGACAATGGGAGGGGCTTCCCTGGTGGCGCAGTGGTTGAGAGTCCGCCTGTCGATGCAGGCGACGCGGGTTCGTGTCCCGGTCCGGGAGGATCCCACATGCCGCGGAGCGGCTGGGCCCGTGAGCCATGGCCGCTGAGCCTGCGCGTCTGGAGCCTGTGCTCCACAACGGGAGAGACCACAACAGTGAGAGGCCCGCGTACCGCAAAAAAAAAAAAAAAGAAAAAGACAATGGGAAAATGGCTGTCAGTAGTTTTTGCCTTAGTGTATAATATTATATAGGAATATTTTGGTAAAAACAATAGAGCATCGGACTAACAGTGAGTTAAACCGGAAGGACATTTCTTGTTACCCTAACAAGAAGTTCACAGCTAGGCAGTCTCCATATTGGTTCAGCGGCTGGCTCAGCTTTGTTACCAAGGACAGGCACTTTCTCTTTCTTTCCTGCCATCTCCGCTGCTGGTGACATCTACCATCTGATCACGTGGCTGTCGATCCTCCAAACATCATCTCTACACATGACATCTTCACAATCAGTAAGAAAGGAGTAGAGTGGAAAAAGACTGCCTTTCAGCCACTGTCTCTTTCGAGGAAGTAAACTATTTCTCAAAAGTCCCAAGCATTTTTCCTTTACATTTTATTTGCTTGAATTGGGTTACGTGCACTCCTTTAGACTTATTCCTGGCAATTGGGAATTGCTTGATGTGATTGGTATGGAAATAGTGGACAAAGGCAAGAATGTATGCAACATTATCCTGGTTGAAGTCTAGGGTAAGTGGAGGTTGGAAGTGGAATGAGGAATGCTGACTATTTGTCTCCTCTATGGAATCCTTTCTACGATACTGCCCAGTTGTTGGTTACTCAGATCCTATAGTTCCTAATTGTCAGCTCTTGATGGCCAGTGTTTAGCATAGTAAATATCTTCAGTTCTGTATTAGGGATTGTGCTGAGCAGTACAGATACAAGGACGACCAGTCCTTTACCTTAAGGAGCTTGTATTCAGATATTAAAGAGAAAGTATGCATCTGTTCTGCCATGTATTTGAGTTCATAGTCTTCCTGCACTTTGTATTTTCTTCCTAGAAATGGTGTATGAAAGTTTATATGTTTAGAAATGTGTGATTTTCTTAATTATTACAAATTGAAGAGAGTTTGATCAAACAATAATGGTATTCCAGAACTTATCAGCTTTTCCATGCTGTCTAAAGCTGTGTGAAAATTCAGTTGCTGGCTGGTGACTCTAATTGGCATTCACTTCAACAATGTCTAAGCAAGACAGTATTAATTACACGTGAAAAAGAGAATATTCTCTTATCCTTTAATCCAGCAGGTGGTCGTTGCAGTTGAGGGCAGGGATGAAGTTGTGATTAAAGCTGCACCTTGTTTAATCACTTTATTTTGAGGTAGAAACTGACAGATCTTACTTGCTAGATGTAGAGCGTTTCGTAAAAGATAAACCATGGACTCAATCCATGACTTTGCAAACTTCCTTTTCCTGTTGTGCAATACATATATACATACAGTACAATTTTATCAACTGTATTCCTTTCAACTCTTCCAACCAGTGGTGAAACTGAGGACCATAAAATAAGGACTAAATTAAGTTTCCAGTTACATGTATAGGCACTGATCCACACTCATTTTAGATACTGAATTGTAGCCTTCTCTTGGTTTCTCCTCTTATCTCTCCTACATTTCCTTCTGATTTTTTATTTCCGCCTGGGTCTTTTTCCACTGCCCATCCACTCAAAGTCCTTGCAGGACTCTGGCCTTCTTCCTTTTCTTTGAGTGATCTTACATATTCATGATTTTTACTACCCTTGATAGCTGAAGTCAGGCAGGTAATTAAATATATGAATTGGATCAGTGCAAACAACAGGAAATTATGAAGCCTGTGGCATTCTGGAAATGATGAAAGACACTTAAAGTTTCACTTAGGAAAATAAGTGTAACTTATTTGCAGATGAGTTCTGCCCTTAGCATCTGACTTTCTTTCTCCCAAATATGTGATCTCTCACTGGCCTCTCCCCAAAGCTTCAGTACCGCCTCACAAATTGTCTGCTGACTATTGCATAGGCTAGTGCCTCTCAAAACCCACTGCATTTTAGAATCACCTGGAGAAGCTTTTAAACATATTACCGCTCAGGATTTACATTGTTTAAGTTTCCCTGGTATTTAGAATTATTACCAATATTGATTTTTCTTTTGCAAAGTGTAAGCATTTCCTGTAATTTAAGGATGTAAATGGAAGATGATCAAAGTCATTTGTTTTAAAATTTACAAATACTATATAGTTCGGGCAATTCTTCAGTTTTTAGATCCTAGTTTTGTATTTGGTAAAAATTATAGTTTTCTATGATTTGTACTTTTCTAAATTTTAAGTGTTCTGTGAACAATCTTTGAATGCTCCTATATAAATATGTGCATTCTCTGATGGGTAAAAAAGTCTTTATTTTACCTTATATTGTGCCTATAAGTTACCTTATTTGAATCCTCTTTCTCCTAATTTTGCATGTGTTTTATCTGACCATTTTTGGAGACATGTGTGGTAAGTTTTCTTCTATGAATATTAATTTGTAAATTTATCCTTATAGTTCTAGAATTTTGTTTTATATTTGATGCTAGCTTTTTTGTTGCATAACAGTATTTGTAAAATTTTTGTGATTGTTTCTCCTATAATTTTAAATATTTCTAGACATTGAATTCTATCTTATCGCAGCTGCTTTTTTCTCTTTTTGAGGGGTGGTGTGAGCATTTGTCTGGAGACATATATATATTTAAATTATACATATATTTCCTTCTCATTATTTCCAATCTATCTGTGTCATTTCTTTTAATTATCATCTCTTGTTATCAATCTACAGCTGGATTAATAGTTTTGAATCCAATGTGACAATCTGTATATTTATGATAGAATATTACCTATTCACTGGGTGGAAGGTCTAAGTAGACGTTTCTCCAACGAAGACATACAGATGACCAAAAAGTACATGAAAAGATGCTCAACATCACTAATTATCAGAGAAGTGCAAATCAAAGCTACAATGAAGTATCACCTCACACCAGTCAGAATGGCCATCATCAAAAAAAATCTACAAACAATAAAGGCTGGAGAGGGTGTGGAGAAAAGGGAACCCTCCTACACTGTTGGTGGGAATGTAAATTGGTACACCCACTATGGAGAACAGTATGGAGATTCCTTAAAAAGCTAAAAATAGGGCTTCCCTGGTGGCGCAGTGTTTGAGAGTCCGCCTGCTGATGCAGGGGACATGGGTTCGTGCCCTGGTCCAGGAAGATCCCACATGCCGCAGAGCGGCTAGGCCTGTGAGCCATGGCTGCTGAGCCTTCGCGTCCGGAGCCTGTGCTCTGCAACTGGAAAGGCCACAATGGTGAGAGGCCCGTGTACTGCAAAAAAAAAAAAAAAAAAAAAAACTAAACTAAAAATAGAGCTAAAAATATGACTCAGCAATCCCACTCCTGGGCATATACCAGAGAAAACCATAATTCCAAAAGATACATGCCTACCCAATGTTCATTGTGGCATTATTTATAAAGCCAGGACATGGAAGCAACCTAAATGTCCATCAACAGAGGATCGGATGAAGAAGATGTTGTACATATATATATGATGGAATATTACTCAGCAATAAAAAAGAACAAAATAATGCCATTTGCAGCAACATGGGTGGACCTAGAGACTGTCACACTGAGTGAAGTAATTCAGACACAGAAAGACAAATATCATATAATACCGCTTATATGTGGAATCTAAAAAAAAGGTGTACAAATGAAATTATCTCCAAAACAGAAGTAGCATCACAGATGGAGAAAACAAACTTTGGTTACCAGGGGATAAAGGGTAGGGGGGAGGATAAACTGGGAGATTGGGATTGACATATACACACTACTATATATAAAATAGATAACTAATAATAACCTGTTGTATAGAACAGGTAACTCTTTTCTGTACTCTGTAATGACCTTTATGGGAATAGAATCTAAAAAAGAGTAAATATATGTATAACTGATTCACACCTGAAACTAACACAACACTGTAAATCAACTATACTCCAATAAAAATTTAAAAGAAAAAATAATATTACCTATTCATATATTTTATGTTTACTGATAATTTTGAATTTATTATTACTGCCATATGTTTTTGTCTTACCTATTTGTTGTGCTTACTTTACTTCTTCTCTTCCTTTTCTACTTCCTCCAGTCACTTCTTTTCTTCCCAGATGTTTATCTTAAAATTTTAACAAGTCTATTTGAAACTTTACATTCCATGTGTTTAAAAAAACAGATGTTTGGAACTATATAATTAATATTTTTGGATCTCTCTATATTCTTAAACTATGTCTTGCTTTTTCTTGTATCTATTTATTTTGGTGAAGTACAATATTGAGTAAATTCTCAAGGAATTGTTTCAGAAGAGCTAATATACAATAAACTTTCAAAATGTCATTAAATTTTTCTCAAACTTGTGTTTTGATAATATACTTCTATTTTACTTTTAGTATCCTTTAAAAATATAATGTCAATTTTTAGAAGAAACTGTTTTGTCTTTATGGATTGTTTTAGAATTTTCTCTTTATCCTTGGAATTCAGAAATTTCCCCAGGATATGCGTAAGGGAGGAAAAATAATTTTCCCTCTACCCTTCTGAATTCTCGTCTGAGATCCCTGTAAAAAAAGACAGATTAATGAGAGAAAAACAAACAGAAGTTTATTAGTATGTATACCTTATGTATACATGAGAGATACCCAGGAAAAAGATGAGTAACTCTTCAAGGTGGCTTAGAACTCTAACTTAGAACTCTGGGAAAAATGAGTAACTCTTCAAGTTGGCTTAGAACCACCTTCAGCTTAAGAACAAAGAAAGAAAGCTGTGAGATAGGCCAGATATGGGAAATTTACCAGTGAAAGTATGGTAACAAGGACAAGGTTTTCTGTGCAGATATAAATTAGTACCTTCTACCTTGATGAGATTCTTTTGTGATGTGGAGTCATCCTTCTTTTTCTGATATAGTGAGAGAGACACTTCTACAAATGGAGATTTCTGTTTTAAATGTAAATTTCCCTTACAAAATGGTAACTTCTTTGTTTTCAGAGCTTCTACTGCATCTGCTGTTTCTCAAAATAATCAGCTCAGAAAAATTCTTATGCCAAAGAGTTATTTTTTGGGGTGGCACATTCTGCTACCCTTCATTTGTCTAGGTAAATTTCTCTCAGTTACTTACAGAGCTCTTTCCATCTGAAGTCTTTAATCATTTCTTGGTCAGAGGAATTTTCTTCCATAGACTGTTTCTTTCCCTCCCTCTCTCTGGCTTCTTCCTGTGGAGCCCCTATTACTTTTATTGTGGACTTTCCAGATAATTATATTACTTTAAACTTTTCCAACTTTTTGTCCTTTTATATTGTATTTGAAGATTATTCTTGTGTTTGCTTCTTCAGCTGAAATAATTTATCTTGAGCTTAGACTTTTATACTATTTATTCTATTGATCTCTTGACTTTGCAAAAGAGATATATAATTTCTAAGAATTCTCATTTCTTCTTTTATTCATTCATTCATTTGTTTATTTTTTATGAATAGTTGATTTACAATGCTTCAGGTATAAAAAAAGTGATTATATATATATATACTTTTTCAGATTCTTTTCCATTATAGGTTATTGCAAGCTATTGAATATAGTTCCCTGTGCAATACAGTGGGTCCTTGTTGTTTATCTGTTTTCTGTATAGTAGTGTGTATCTGTTAACCCCAAATTCCCAATTTATTCCCCCCCTTTCACCTTGGATAACCATAAGTTTGCTTTCTTTCTTTTTTTTTTTAACATCTTTATTGGAGTGTAATTGCTTTAAAATGGTGTGTTAGTTTCTGTTATATAAAAAAGTGAATCAGCTACACATATACATATATCCCCATATCCCGTCCCACTTGTGTTTCCCTCCCACTCTCCCTATCCCACTACTCTAGGTGGACACAAAGCACCGAGCTGATCTCCCTGTGCTATGCAGCTGCTTCCCACTAGCTATCTATTTTACATTTGGTAGTGTATATATGTCCATGCCACTCTCTCACTGCATCACAGCTTATACTTCCCACTCCCTATGTCCTCAAGTCCATTCTCTACGTCTACATCCTTATTCCTCTCCTGCCCCTAGGTTCATCAGAACCATTTTTGTTTTTTTTAGATTCCATATATATGTGTTAGCATACAGTATTTGTTTTTCTCTTTCTGACTTACTTCACTCTGTATGACAGTCTCTAGGTCCATCCACATCACTACAAATAACTCAATTTCATTTCTTTTATGGCTGAGCAATATTCCATTGTATATATGTGCCATACCTTCTTTATTGATTCATCTGTCGATGGACACTTAGGTTGCTTCCATGTCCTGGCTATTGTAAGTAGAGCTGCAATGAACATTGTGGTACATGACTCTTTTTGAATTATGGTTTTCTCAGGGTATATGCACAGTAGTGGGATTGCAGGGTCATATGGTAGTTTTATTTTTAGTTTTTTAAGGAATCTCCATACTGTTCTCCGTAGTGGCTGTATCAATTTACATTCTCACTGATGGTGCAAGAGAGTTCCCTTTTTTCAACATCCTATCCAGCATTTATTGTTTGGAGATTTGTGGTAATGGCCATTCTGACCCGTGTGAGGTGATACCTTATTGTAGTTTGATTTGCATTTCTCTAATGATTAGTGATGTTGAGCATCCTTTCATGTGTTTGTTGGCCATCTGTATGTCTTCTTTGGAGAAATGTCTATTTAGGTCTTCTGCCCATTTTTTGATTGGTTTTTTTTTTTTTTTTTGATATTGAGCTGCTTGTAAATTTTAGAGACTAATCCTTTGTCAGTTGCTTCATTTGCAAATATTTTCTCCCATTCTGAGGGTTGCTTTTCTGTCATGTTTATGGTTTCCTTTGCTGTGCAAAAGCTTTCCTCAGGTCCCATTTTTTTTTTTTTTTTTTGCGTTACGCGGGCCTCTCACTGCTGTGACCTCTCCCGTTGCGGGACACGGGCTCCGGACACACAGGCTCAGTGGCCATGGCTCATGGGCCCAGCCGCTCCGTGGCATGTGGGATCCTCCTGGACCGGGGCACATACCCGTGTCCCCTGCATCCGCAGGTGGACTCTCAACCACTGCGCCACCAGGGAAGCCCCTTATTTTTATTTCCATTTCTCTTGGAGGTGGGTCAAAAAAGATCTTGCTGTGATTTATGTCATAGAGTGTTCTGCCTATGTTTTCCTCTAAGAGTTTTATAGTGTCTGGCCTTACATTTAGCTCTTTAATCCATTTTGGGTGTAATTTTTTGTATGGTGTTAGGGAGTGTTCTAATTTCATTCCTTCACATGTAGCTGTCCAGTTTTCCCAGTACCAATTATTGAAGAGGCTGTCTTTTCTCCATTGTACATTCTTGCCTCCTTTATCAAAGACAAGGTGACCATTTGGGTGTGGGTTTATCTCTGGCTTTTCTATCCTGTTCCATTGATCTATATTTCTGTTTTTGTGCCAATATCACACTGTCTTGGTTACTGTACCTTTGTAGTATAGTCTGAAGTTGGGGAGCCTGATTCCTTCATCTCTGTTTTCCTTTCTCAAGGTTGCTTCGGCTATTTGGGGTCTTTTGTGTTTCCATACAAATTGTGAAACTTTTCGTTCTAGTTCTGTGAAAAAGGCCATTGGTAATTTGATAGGGATTAGATTGAATCTGTAGCTCGCTTTGGGTAGTATAGTCATTTTCACAATGTTGATTCTTTCAATCCATGAACATGGTATATCTCTCCATTTGTTTGTATCATCTTTAATTTCTTCCATCAGTGTCTAATAGTTTTCTGCATAGAGGTCTTTTGTCTCCTTAGGTAGGTTTATTCATAGGTATTTTATTCTTTTTGTTGCAGTGGTAAATGGGAGTGTTTCCTTAATTTCTCTTTCAGATTTTTCATCACTAGAGTATAGGAACACAAAAGATTTCTGTGCATTAATTTTGTATCCCTCTACTCTACCAAATTCATTATTTAGCTCTAGCAGTTTTCTGGTAACATCTTTAGGATTCTCTATGTATAATATATCATCTGCAAACAATGACAGCATTACTTCTTCTTTTCCAATTTGGATTCCTTTTATTTCTTTTTCTTCTCTGATTGCTGTGGCTAAAACTTCCAAAACTCTGTTGAATAATAGTGGTGAGAGTGGGCAAACTTGTCTTGTTCCTGATCTTAGTGGAGATGGTTTCAGTTTTTAACCATTGAGAATGATGCTGGCTGTGGGTTTGTCATATATGTCCTTTATTATGTTGAGGTAAGTTCCCTCTATGCCTACTTTCTGGAGGGTTTTTATAATAAATGGGTGTTGAATTTTGTCAAAAGCTTTGTCTGCATCTATTGAGGTGATCATATGGTTTTTCTTCTTCAGTTTGTTAATATGATGTATCACATTGATTGATTTGTGTATACTGAGGAATCCTTGCATTCTTGGGATAAACCCCACCTGATCATGGTGTATGATCCTTTTAATGTGTTGTTGGATTCTGTTTGCTAGTATTTTGTTAAGGATTTTTGCATCTATGTTCACAGTGATATTGGTCTGTAGTTTTCTTTTTTGGTGACATCTTTGTCTGGTTTTGGTATCAGGGTGATGGTCGTCTTGTAGAATGAGTTTGGGAGTGTTCCTCCCTCTGCTGTATTTTGGAAGAGTTTGAGAAGGATAGGTGTTATTTCTTCTTTACTCTAAATATTTGATAAAATTCACCTGTGAAGCCATCTGTTCCTGCACTTTTGTTTGTTGGAAGTTTTGTAATCACAGTTTCAATTTCAGTGGCTGTGATTGGTCTGTTTATGTTTTCTATTTCTTCCTGGTTGTCTCAGAAGGTTGTGCTTTTCTCAGAATTTGTCCATTTATTTCAGGTTGTCCATTTTATTGGCATATAGTTCCTTTTAGTAATCTCTCACGATTCTTTGTATTTCTGCAGTGTCAGTTGCTACTTCTCCTTTTTCGGTTATAATTCTGTTGATTTGAGTCTTCTCCCTTTTTTTCTTGGTGAGTGTGGATAATGGTTTATCAACTTTATCTTCTCAAAAAACCAGCTTTTAGTTTTATTGATCTTTGCTATTGTTTCCTTCATTTCTTTTTCATTTATTTCTGATCTGATCTTTATGATTTCTTTCCTTTTGCTAACTTTTGATTTTTTGGTTCTTCTTTCTATAATTGCTTTAAGTGTAAGGTTAGGTTGTTTATTTGAGATGTTTCTTGTTTCTTGAGGTAGAATTGTATTGCTCTAAACTTCCCTCTTAAAACTGTTTTGCTGCATCCCATAGATTTTGGGTCATTGTGTTTTCATTGTCATTTGTTTCTAGGTATTTTTTGATTTCCTCTTTGATTTCTTCAGTGATCTCTGGGTTGTTAGTAGTGTATTGTTTAGCCTCCATGTGTCTGTATATTTTACAGATTTTTTCCTGTAATTGATATCTAGTCTTATATTGTTGTGGTTAGAAAATATATTTGATACAATTTCAATTTTCTTAAATTTACCAAGGCTTGACTTGTGACCCAAGATATGATCTATCTTAGAGAATGTTCCATAAGCACTTGAGAAGAAAGTGTATTCTGTTGTTTCTGGATGGAATGTCCTATAAATATAAATTAAGTTCATCTTTTTTAATGTATCATTTAAAGCTTGTGTTTCCTTATTTGTTTTAATTATGTATGATCTGTCCATTGGTGAAAGTGGGGTGTTAAAGTCCCCTACTATGATTGCGTTATGGTTGATTTCCCCTTTTATTGCTGCTAGCACTTGCCTTATGTATTGAGGTGCTCCTATGTTGGGTTCATAAATGTTTACAATTGTTACATCTTCTTCTTGGATTGATCCCTTGGTCATTATGTAGTGTCCTTCTTTGTCTCTTGTAATAGTCTTTATTTTAAACCTATTTTTTCTGATATGAGAATTGCTACTCCAGCTATCTTTTTCATATTTGCATGGAATATCTTTTTCCACCCCCTCACTTCCAGTCTGTATGTGTTCCGAGTTCTGAAGTGTGTCTCTTGTAGACAGCATACATATGGGTCTTGTTTTTGTATCCATTCAGCCAGTCTATGACTTTTGGTTGGAGCATTTAATCCATTTACATTTAATGTAATTATCGATATGTATATTCCTATTACCATTTTAAAAATTGTTTTGGGTTTGTTATTGTAGGTCTTTTCCTTCTCTTGTGTTTCCTGCCTAGAGAAGTTCCTTTAGCATTTGTTGTAAAGCTGGTTTGGTTGTGCTGAACTCTCTCAGCTTTTGCTTGTCTGTAAGAGTTTTAATTTCTCTGTCGAATCTGAATGAGATCCTTGCTGGGTAGAGTAATCTTGGTTGTAGGTTTTTCTCTTTCATCACTTTAAGTATGTCCTGCCTCTCTCTTCTGGCTTGCAGAATTTCTGCTGAGAGATCAGCTGTTAACCTTATGGGGGTTCCCTTGTATGTTATTTGTTTCTTTTCCCTTGCTGCTTTTAATATTTTTTCTTTGTATTTAATTTTTGATAGTTTGATTAATATATGTCTTGGAGTGTTTCTCCTTTGTTTTATCCTATATGGGACTCTCTGTTCTTCCTGGAGTTGATTGATTTTTTTTTTTCCCATATTAGGGAATTTTTCAGCTCTAATCTCTTCAAATATTTTCTCAGTCCCTTTTTTCTTAATTCTTCTTCTTTTGGGACCTCTATAATTCAAATGTTGGTGTATGTAATGTTGTCCTAAATGTCTCTGTGACTGTCCTCAATTCTTTTCATTCTTTTTTCTTTATTCTGCTCTCTGGTAGTTATTGCCACTATTTTATCTTCCAGGTCACTTATCCTTTCTTCTGCCTCCATTGTTTTGCTATTGATTCCTTGTAGAGAATTTTTAATTTCATTTATTCTGTTGTTCATCATTGTTTGTTTGCTCTTTAGTTCTTCTAAGTCCTTGTTAAATGTTTCTGTATTTTTTCCCTTCTATTTTTAAGATTTTGGATCATCTTTACTATCATTACTCTGAATTCTTTTTCAGCTAGACTGCCTATTTCCTCTTCATTTGTTTGGTCTGGTGTGTTTTTACCTTACTCCTTCATGTGCTGTGTGTTTCTCTGTCTTTTCATTTTTCTTAACTTACTGTGTTTAGGGTCTCCTTTTCACAGTCTGCAGTTTCATAGTTCCCATTGTTTTTGACATATTCCCCTAGTGGGTGAGGTTGGTTCAGTGGGTTGTGTAGGCTTCCTGGTGGAGGGGACTGGTGCCTGTGTTCTGGTGGATGAGGCTGGATCTTGTCTTTCTGGTGGGCAGGACTGCGTGCAGTGGTGTGTTTTGGGGGTCTGTGACCTTATTATGCTTTTATTCAGCCTCTCTGCTAGTGGGTGGGGTTGTTTTCCTGTCTTGCTAGTTGTTTGGCATAGGGTGTCCAGCACTGTAGCTTGTTGGTCATTGAATGAGCTGGGTGTTAGCATTGAGATGGAGATCTCTGGGAGAGCTTTTGCCATTTGATATTATGTGGGCCTGGGAGGTCTCTGGTGGATGAATGTCCTGAATTTGGCTCTCCCATCTCCGAGGCTCAAGCCTGATAGCTGCCCAGAGCCCCAAGACCCTGTCAGCCACTCAGCCCAGAAGAAAAGAGAGAAAAAATAAAAGAAAGAAAGAAAGAAAAAATAAATTAAATAATTAAAATAAAAAATTTATAAAAAATAAAAAGTTAATTAAAAAAGAAAGAATGAAGAGAGCAACCAAACCAAAAAACAAATCCACCAATGGTAACAAGCACTAAAATGTATACTAAAAAAAAAAAAAAAAAAAAATGGACACACAGAACCATAGGACAAATGTTAAAAGCAAAGCTATACAAACAGAATCATGCAGAGAAGCATACACATACACACTCAGAAAAAGTGAAAAAGGTAAAGAATATATATATATATAAAAGAAGGAGAGCAGTCAACTCAATAAACAGGTCTACCAATGGTAATAAGCTCTAAATACCAAACTAAGATAAATATAAAACCAGAAACAAATCAGATGCAGAAAGCAAACCCCAAGTCTACAGTTGCTCCCAAAGTCCACTGCCACAATTTTGAGATCATTTGTTGTCTATTCAGGTATTCCACATACAGGGTACATCAAGTTGATTCTGGAGATTTAATCCACTACTCCTGAGGCTGCTGGAAGAAATTTCCCTTTCTCTTCTTTGCACAGCTCCTGGGGTTTGGGTTTGGAATTGGCCCCGCCTTTGCGTGTAGGTCGCCTGAGGGCATCTGTTCTTTGCCCAGTTGTGGGGAGAGGTTAAAGTAGCAGCTGATTAGGGGGCTCTGGCTTACTCAGGCCAGGGGAAGGGAGGGGTACGTAATGCAGGGCGAGCCTATGGCCGTAGAGGCTGGCATGATGTTGAAACAGCCTGTGGCATGCCGTGGGTTCTCCCGGGGAAGTTGTTCCTGGATCACGGGACCCTGGCAGTGGTGAGCTGCACAGGCTCCCGGGAGGGGAGGTGTAGATAGTGATCTGTGCTTGCACACAGGATTCTTGGTGTCTGCAGCAGCAGTATTAGTGTCTCCTGGAGCTCGTTTAGGCGGTGCTCTGAATCCCCTCTCCTCGTGCACCCCGAAACAATGGCCTCTTGCCTCTTAGGCAATTCCAGACTTTTCCCCGGACTCCCTCCCAGCTAGCTGTGGTGCACTAGCCCCCTTCAGGCTGTGTTCACGCAGTCAACCCCAGTCCTCTCCCTGGGATCTGAACTCCAAAGCTGGAGCCTCAGATTCCAGCCCCCACCTGTCCCAGCAGGTGAGCAGACAAGTCTCTCAGGCTGGTGAGTGCTTGGTCAACACCGATCCTCTGTGTGGGAATCTCTCCACTTTGCCCTCTGCACCCCTGTTGCTGCACTCTCCTCTGTGGCTCCAAAGCTTCCCCCCCTGCCCACCCCGTCTTCGCCAGTGAAGGAGCTTCGTAGAGTGTGGAAACATTTTCTCCTTCACAGTTCCCTCCCAGAGGTGCAGGTCCCGTCCCTATTCTTTTGTCTCTGTTTTTTCTTTTTTCTTTTGTCCTACCCAGGTACGTGGGGGGGTTTCTTGACTTGGGAAGTCTAAGGTCTTCTGCCAGCGTTCAGTAGGTGTTCTGTAGAAGCTGTTCCACATGTAGATGTATTTTTGATGTATTTGTCGGGAGGAAGATGATCTCCATGTCTTAATCCTTCGTCATCTTGAAGGTCCCTCTCCATAAGTTTGTTTTCTATATATGTGAGTCTATTTCTGTTTCATAAATAAGTTCCTTTGTATTATTTTTTAGATTCCACATGTAAGAGAAATCATATAATATTTGTCTCTCTCTGTATGACTAACTTAGTATGCTAATCTCTAGGTCCATCCATATTGCTGCAAGTGGCATTATTTCATTCTTTGTTTTAATCACTGCTTCTTTATCATAGGAGCCTCTTCTCCTTTTCCTTCCTCTCTTTATTTTCCTCCTCTTCCTTCTCCTTCTCAAATTACTCCTCTTTTTTCTTCTTTGTAAGACTCCAAAATCTCTGAATATATTCATTATACTTATTGAATGTTTTATTTTTCTTAAATCTTAAAGTTTCCTCAGAAGTTACCTTTTCTCTTTGCGGTGTTTGGTACCACCTGTTTGTTTCCCTCAGATGTTTGGTGATTCTTGGTTGTTTGTTTACATAGATGAGGATTTTGCTTACTGCTAGTAGCTGGTTTATATTTCTAGAGCCCCATTGAGAATTCTATTCTTCTGAGAGTGAAAGCAAATTCTGTTGAGTGTGAGGGACAGGGAAATTTTTCAGCTGTAGGAGAGGAGAAAGTTTTCCCTGATCCTCCAAGAGTCCCTGGTTGGATCTAAAAATTAAACTGACAAAGATGGATTAACAAGAGAAAAGCATACAAATTGTTTAGTGTAAGTTTTACATGACATGGGAGCCTTCATAAGGAAATGAAGACCTGAAGAAATGGTTGGACCTGAGTGTTTTTATGCCAGGTTTGATGAAGAGTGGAAAGTTATGGTGAATTATGATAAGACAAAGAGTACAAGGTAAGTGCAGTAAACTGAGGGAAACTGAGCAAGTCCTGTTCATTTCGATTCTTCTTGGCATCACTCCATCTTAGAGATACGGGTGTTCCTTCCCTCCAGGTATAGAGAGGGTAGCTCTCACATGAAAGTCTTATGACCTGCTTCAGGGGAGAAGATAGGGGGAAATTCAAAGAGACCTTCCTGCTTTTTCTGTTTTCTCAAACTCCTTCACCTTAAAATATTCAAAATGCCAAGATGCTGTATTTTGGAGTAGTATGTCCTGAGCCCCATCACAGCATAGTCAGTTTTCCTTCAGAGCAGAGGTCACAAACTACCCACTATCGTAACAATTGGGAAATTTCATATGAAATTAATGATTTCAACTTTTTTTAGAAAATATGAAGCTCTAGAAAATCTGGGCCTGTGTTACTGAATGGAAACAACTGGCTTGAACTAAGTTGAGCCTGTCCTTGAGATGTGGCCTGTGCCCCTGTTTGTCACAGTCCCCATCACTCCCTAGTCTACTCCTTTTCTAGACCACTACTCCTTTGATTGGGAGCAATTTTAGTGTTCTTTTGGGAAGATCTATTCTTTGGAAGAGATTCTTTTCCCCAAAGAAATTATAGTAATAAAATACTAATCGGTTATAATAATTTCACCTATTACTATATAAGGATTTATTATTTGGCAAGCATTATGGAAAGTATTTACTATTATAGTTAATCCTAACAGCTTCCTAGCTGAATAGTTGATTAGTATTTTAATGATACCATTTTAAAGATGGGAAATAGGAGGCTTAGGATAACGCTGTTGAGGAGTAGGAGAGGTAGAATTTGAACCCAGGTCATTTGATACCAACACTTGGGCTGTTAACCACTATACCAAGCTGTCTTTTTATTCAAGATTATTGCTTCCTTTACGTTTTTCTGTATTTGCAATATAGCTTTTTAGAAATTTCACACTGTTCTGTCTGTGGTTGACACCTTCCCTAGTTTTCCCAAGCTGAAGTTTGTCTTTGGGGAAGGACCCACTGGAAGTGGAGCTTGATCAGTTATACAAATTGATGTCTCTGTTTCTAATTAAACAATACTTCTTGATGGTGGGGAGTTTGTCTTATGTATCTTTAGATCCTTTGACACTCAGCACAGTGCCTGGCTGGTAATAGACATTCCACACATGCCTAATTTGAAAACAGCTGCCTTTGTTTCTTTCATCTTTTTGAATGACAATGAGAAATGTTTTATAGTATACATATGTTATATACTGTTAAAACAAATGTTTTCAGACCATTTAAATCAAACCATATTTCTTGAAATTTGTTGCAGTTTTTTCCCTTGATATATGCAGTTTTTGAGCTTTAATACTTTCATTTAGGCTGTTTGTTCAGTTATATATCCAGTTATCTATATTTCATACATATATTTCAAATATATCATATATATGTCTCCTTTCATTCAATAAAAATGTATTGATCAGGTGCTCTACATAAAGCAATTACTCTTGTTGGCCCTGGAAGAAAGGAGCTCACAAGCTAATAGTAGAGAGAAAACTTTTACAGAAAAAATTATGATAGACATTAAAATATACAAGGAGAGAACAGATAAAGGGCTCTGGAAATTCTGGAGAGAGGGGTAGTGAAAAGGTACTGAAAACCTAATATTTATTGGATGGATCTCGAAGGATAGGAAGAACTTAAACATGCGGTGGTATCAAGGTTCATTGATTTCTTGTAAAGTAATGCTATTAATATACTTATACATACATATATATAAATATATATTATAAATGTCACAAATATTTATATATCATATATTTTTATATATCTGGGTGATATCCAAATACCTACGTGAATCTTCTTTTTAACACTGGTTCTCTATTCAATGAATTTCCTTTTGAAGTGTAAAATGCTATGAGCATCCTTGAAAAGACGGCTTAGTGACTCCTCTTAGGCATTGACTCATTCAGGACTAGAATTGTTTTTTTACGTTTAATGCAGTTAATATCTCAGTATGTTTTCTAAACACCAATATATATATTTACTTTCAAGTCTATTGCTTTCTCCTGTAGCAAAATAGTGATACTGTTTTATTAATTTGAGTCTAAAATTATTGCTTTCTTCATGCTATTAAATCAAACTTCTCCATGACACATTTTTTCATTTCACTTCCAATACCACATATATTATGTAGTGGAAGAATTTTTATAAACAAGGGCCTTAAATCACTTCTGAAGTGCACAATTAGAAGCACTGTTAATAGAATTAGGTTGAAGTTTTCCCTCTTGACATTGGTTTACATGGTTTTCAAATATATTTTTTTCCAAAGAGGCATTCTCCAGGATTGTAGTTCATCTCTTTTTTTTTTAATAGCAAGCCCTGTGGCTGCATCATCCCTGTGGTCCATTAATCTCTTACTGCATTACCCTGAAATTGTGTTGGCTATAAGTAATCATAAACTATCAGCTTTGAAAAGCTAACATTTGTTAGCTTCACAGGCATGAAAACACTAGTGATAAGTGAGGTTGTTAAAAAGTCAAATTAAATGTTAATTGATGCAAGGTCACAGAGCAGTAAGGCACTTAAGAGTTTAGATGTGGGCACTACCTTTATCAGACTTGACAAATCATCCTGAAGAGTTTCCATAGATATCTGCCTTTATATTTTCCTCCACCACCATTTTCCAAGTAAGCAAGTTACAATTCAAAAATAGGTAAAATACCACTCTTGCCAAGTGTTTACATAGACTCATAAGAAGCCATAGGCAAGATTCTGATTCTGCTATGTACATTTACAATGCTTTATTTTAAGCAGTGAGAGGATCTAAGAAAAGAATCAAAGAACAGACTATCCTAGAAATTTGCATAAGGAGAAAAGAACATACACACTCTTGGGGAATTAAAGAGAAGATTCTTTCTTAATCATCTCATACATTTAAATTACCCAAATTTGCATAAATGCTGAAGTGTGAATTGTTGCCTTAAAAAGAAATAAATCCGATTCCTTTCAGACCATTGCTAATTATTCTTGGCTAATATGATAAAGTTAAAGGCACAGAAAGTCTCTGATACTCCTGAGTTGCCTTCTCCAGAATGCTGACATGAGGCGTGGTTTGCTTCGATTCCCTGGTTGATACACAAAGAAGTAGGATGAAATACTGTGACTAAAATAGTTTTGTTTTCTTGGATCTTGGGTTGCTGGTAGATTACAAAAAAGGGAAAGTGTTCTGGCTGGCTCTAGAGGCATTATACTTTTTGGAAGTGGCTAGTGACGACTAAAAAAAAACGCATGACCTGAGAGCTGTGAGTTCAGTTTTATTTGGGTTTTACTGAGGACTATAGCTTAGCAGACAGACTCTCAGATAGCTCTGAGGAGCTGCTGTGAAGAGGTGGCAGGGGGAGGTCAGTATACATATGATTTTGGTGAAAGAGGTACATGTTATCAAGCACACATCTCAATAGAAGGTTGGTGCTAGTCACGAGGAGCAGATGTTTCCATTAATGATTTTAGTGCTTTTCTAGGTGTGAGAAGATGCAAGAAATTGGGTTCATAAAATTTTCTCCTGAAAATATCTAACCATCTGAAAGCCTGCTCTGCCAGTTTTTCCCAGAGCACAGAAAGCCTCATTCCTGATCTCTGCCCAGAACTCTTTTCAGTGTGTGTTGAAGGTCAGCGACTGAAGTGGCTAGTGACTTCATTCTTGTAGAGCCAGATGGCCAGTGACATTCTTTAGTTGGCACTTGCTAATTACAGATGTGTTTTTGCTAA
Source organism: Phocoena sinus (assembly GCF_008692025.1). Taxonomy (NCBI): domain Eukaryota; kingdom Metazoa; phylum Chordata; class Mammalia; order Artiodactyla; family Phocoenidae; genus Phocoena; species Phocoena sinus. The sequence continues at coordinate 41,283,464 of NC_045766.1, forward strand.
ATTTTCTTATTATTAGGACTAGTTCAGAACCTGGTATAGATTTTAGATTCTGCTTAATACCTTTTAATGTGCCGGTTTTCACAAACTATCTACTTAGGAGGTAATGGCAAATGCTATGTTAAAAAAATAAAGGATCTAAGGTTTTTGAACTACATTTCAATGACTGTATCTATTGATTTTTGACTCATTTTGTATATAGAATTTCCTACGGTCACAAACAGAAATTCCTCTCGCATATCCACTTGCAAGGCAGCATGAACAGAATATCCTGACCTGAGACTGACACCTATTTATAGGATTTATGAGAGTTAAGGATTTTCTTAACTGCTTGGAAGATTTTGACAGCTTAGTACTGACTTGTCACTTGAAAACCTTGTTTTCCTGGTAGTGTTTTCTTTCTTCTCCACTGGAAATTTATTTGAATTCATGCTTTCCCCCAAAGTAGAAGAACTTCAGTAAAGCATAGTCTTTGCTGGAAAGAAGTCTGAGAGGCCTCAAGCTACTAAGGAGAAGCAGTTTGTGTTAGAATGTAAGCACTGAGAAATTAAGTTGAATTCAATGGATATTGTTGAGTGTCCACCTTGTGCTTTACTGGGCAGACACAGAAGAAATCTAACACACATTTTCTGCCTTGAAGACTGCAATAGTCTATCTGAAGAGGGAGGGTGAATGAAGGTAGTAGGGGGCCTCTCTGTATACTTGTTCATGTAGGGGGTGTGGTGGAGGGGAGTGTAGAGGGGGAAACTCTGCTTTTGTTCTGTTTACCAAGCCAGGTGTGTGTTTGAGTCTAAATCTGCTCCAAAAGGCAAATAACTAATCTATTAATTAGGGTGGTGTTAGCTGTTGTAACAAGCATTTTCCAAAGTTTCAGTGACTTAGAATAAATGTTTATTTCTGGGTTACAAAACCATCCAATTTACATTTCTGGTCTGTAGATGGCTTTCCTCCATATAGTGATTCTGGGACTGAGTCTCCTTGCATCTTGTGATTCTACTGTTCTTACCAAATGATTTCCAAGGTCACTGTGGTTGTCCACTTCAAGCCACGTAGGGGAAGAGAGCATGGAGGATCATTGGTAGGAAGTGTATAAGAGCGCAGGAACACATCAATTCTGCTTATGTTCTATTGGCTAGGACTCAGGGGAATGCCACATCCAACCTCAGGAGAGAATGGAAAACATAACCTGGCTGTGATCTCAGGAAGAAGAAGAAAAGGTCCAGTGAACAGTTGGCTAGGCTCTGCCACATTCTGCTCTTCTGGTTACTTATTAGCTATATCAATGTCTGTAACTCTATGTCTACATCTGCATGTATATCTATATATCTATATATATTGATAGCTGTTTCCCAATCTTCTATTTTAGGAACAGCTATGTCCCAGAGCAAGTATCTAAGTTAATTTTGCTTTGGTCTCAATATTGTTTTAACACAGGGGCAAGAAAATATGCCTGGTCTCAGTATTATATAAACAGGGACAAGAAATTATGCCCATACACCTCCCAAAGGAGACAACATAGTTGTTGATCCAAGTTCAGGATCTCATTGTTATGTAGCATCCTCTTTTATAAATCTAGATGTAGGTCCATGTTTTCTTGTGATCTGTGAGCTAAAAAGCAAAACTAAAACAAACTATTCACCCTTCTCACCTCACACCCATGGTTCCACACAAGTCCCATATACAATGACAAAGCAGAGACAAAATAACACACTAGAAAGTTCCATTACCCAAATGGAATATTGGGAAAGACACAGTTGTCTCTGGTCCACAACATTAATGCTTTCTAGCGGAAGGCACGGCGAAGACCCTCTATTTGAGCTTTGGAGGATATTTGTTAGATTTTGATTCTGTTCCTTGGAAGGAACTCCCTTGTCCAACATTATCTAGCGCTCTTGTTTCCATTGGACAAAAGATTCTTCCTTGTCCGTTATCCTCCATGGCCACAACAAAAGTAGGAATTGAGGAGTATGCCCTCCTTGGGAGCTGTACAACTTTACAGTCAGTTTGTGCTGGTGCAATTTTATTGTGCTCAAGTGATGTGTTAAGTCTTAAAGAAATCAAAGAATTTTTAAACCTAGTCCAGAGTTTCTTTGGCAATGTATTTGTCTTAGGGATATAGTAGGCTCCTGATCCATTTGTTTTGAGTAGGTTCTGATGCCAGGAATCATTCCCAAAGTTCTTTCCTAGACATAGTTCTCTGATCTGTTTTGTTTCTTTTACTTCTTTGCTCTTAAAAATGGAAACCAACATAACTTCTTGTTCCCATGGAATGTATTACTGAGGCCAAGCCCACTTTCCTGTCTCTGTGTTAAAAATATTGAGATCAAGCAAAAAACAGTTAGGTGCTTTCTCCAGGATGTTCGTGCTCCTGAGAGATATACTGTAAAACAACTAAATCAGCCATATTTCACAGCTTACTCATCAAGGCCCTTACCTTGCTGTGCCCAGCAGTCCAAAGCTATGAAAATCTCAAAATGAATTTTATTTAACAAACAACTAGAATGAATTTTATTTTTTAAAATTTTAAATTGAAGTATAGTTGATTTATAATGTTGTGTTAATTTCTGCTGTATAGCAAAGTGATTCAGTTATACTTATGTATACATTCATTTTTTAATATTCTTTTCCATATGGTTTATTACTGGATATTGAATATAGTTTCCTGTGCTAAAGAGTAGGACCTTTTGTCTCTCCATAAAATGAATTTTAAATATATATTGGCCATTGTTTATTCTCAGGATTGGTTGGAGGTTTTCCAGCCAGACAGCTAAGCTATGGTGGTGGTGAAATAACTGCTTGATTTTCATTTGCTATCTCTCCAGTGATGGAGCACCCATTTTGCTAGAGATCTCATTTAAGAGATTTTCAAGGCCTTGTTACTTATTGACAAACTTCATGGTCTCTAAAGCAAAACCCTCAATCTTTGAGAAAGAAGGAAAGCACAAATGGAATTCTAAAATGAAACATTTCAAAGTTCTCAGAACTTTGAACTTCCATGGTCTAAAGTATTTCAACCGATCTTAATGATATTGTGATGCACTTCTTTTCACATTCATTGACTTTTTTGTTATGGGTTAGAAACAAGCTGATTCATGAATTTAGGAATATTACCTTTAATCCTAGTCTCTGCCCTGTTGTAAGCAGACATAACCAAATACTGCATAGTATTTATGCAGTGAATTCAGGCTTATCATCACCAGGTACAGCAGATTTTCCTCAACACCCTCCCAAGCAAACTTTGCTTAACTTAAAATTGGAGATTTGGTTTTCTGGAAAAGATGTCAAAGATAAGTAGTCCTGGGGGCTTCCCTGCTGGCGCAGTGGCTGAGAATCTGCCTGCCAATGCAGGGGACATGGGTTCGTGCCCCGGCCCGGGAAGATCCCACATGCCGTGGAGCGGCTGGGCCCGTGAGCCATGGCCGCTGAGCCTGCGCGTCCGGAGCCTGTGCTCCACACGGGAGAGGCCACAACAGTGAGAGGCCCGCGTACCGCAAAAAAAAAAAAAAAAAAAAAAAAAAAAAAGATAGGTAGTCCTGGAATTCTTATGGAATACACATTATCAACCACCTGTTAACGATTATCACGTTAGTAAATCTTTGAAGGGTTGATCCTTGATTTATATCTACCAGTTTAAGAGATATAAACCATCTGCAGCTCATTGGAAGATTCCTAGCCAAAGGCTTTAAGATGATAATTCTTAGGTATCCTCCAGAAGCAGATACTTTTTTAGAAGAGAGAGATATGTGGATCAAGCTGACAACTATCAAAACATAAAGTAGACTGCTTCTACCCAAGACCCACAGAACAAGATTCAGCTGACTAGAGCCACAGGTTATCATAATTTAATCTGCATGCCCTTGTTCTTTATTTTCTCCAGCTATTTTATATATTCTATGCTGCTTTAAGTTTCAGGATTTGCTGACATTCACTTGTTATCCTTTAACTATGGTGCCAATGAAGTCCATATCATAAATACTGTTCTTTGTATCACTAGCAACTCCTTGGTATGTGTTCAGTGGCTGGCTATAATTTTCTTGTGGTTTGGCTAAAATATAAATCAGACCAACTTAATACTATTAATACCAGTTCTTTCTAATAAATTAGCCAGTATATTGGTTGATTGAACACACCTTCTAAGCAACTTCTTAGATTGTAAACAATGCAACCAGCCAGACAGCCAAAAGTAAAAGCTCTTAGATATCACATCTAGGATAGGAGGGTTCTATCTTTGTTAAACCAACATCTAGGAGTTTCTTAAAGTTCAAAACCTTCACAGAAATAGAGTTTAGAATATGACTATATAACAAAACTTTCACAGAAGTAGAGTTTGGAATATGACTAAGAAAAATACAGTATACTAGGGAAAGCCACGTACTATGGATGGAGTTTTTTCCCACCCCAAATTCATATGTTGAAGTCTTAACTCCCAATGTGTTGGTACTTGGAGATGGTGGTCTTTGGGAGCCAATTAGGTTTAGATGAAGTCATGAGGGTGGGGCTCTTGTAGTGGAATTAGTGCCATGATAAGAAGAGACATAAGAGTGTTTCTCTCTTTCTCTCTCATTCTTTGTGACATGTGAGGACATAAGAATTATCTGGCTATCTGAAAGCCAGGAAGAGAGCTTTCATCAGAACCCAACAATGCTGGCACCCTGATATCAGACTTCCAGTCTCCTGAACTGTGAGAAAAATAAATTTCTGTTGTTTAAGCCACCTAGTCTATGGTGTTTTGTTATGGCATCCCAAGAAGACTAAGACACCACTTCATTTTAACAGACCTGCAAGAAGGTTTACTTCTTAAGCATAACCTCATGCTGTTTTACTATAGCTCTAATGGATGATCTACCTAATTTAAATCTCACGGTCTGACTCCAATCCACTCTTAATGAGTAGCACTAGAAGTTACAGAATAATTAGACAACCCACAAGGGTATTTTGGCTCAAAAGAATGCTGGGTAACTCCCAACAAATGGTATTGGATTTGTGCATGAAAAGTTTATTGGTTACTACCTGCAAAACTGGACGAGGGTCTGATTATCTTAGTAGCTGTTGCCTATATTCAGGACAGTACCTGATATCACTATGGACCTGTTTTGATATGCCATTTTTCCTCTCTTAAAAAAAAAAAAAAAAAGAAAAAGAAAAAAACCAAAAAGAAGTCTTTAGGTAAATTAGTTAAAAAAGAAGATAAACCAAGTCTCAATTTGCGACTCCAAAATTTAACTCCTAAAAGGGAATTTTAGGTGTCTTTCTTCTGTCCTCAAGTCTCCTCATTTCTTGCTTTACAATGCATGGGGGTGGGGACATGTCCTACATGTGATAGCTCACAGATTGACAGGAGAGCATTACAGTGCCACTAAGGCTATATATGTCCTTGCCTAAGAAGTTTGTGACACCAGATTGGTGTTGATTCTGAACAGAGCTGCCCTAGATATTATATCATTCTCTTTAACCTTATAGGCATTTCTGGAATTCTTATTATTTTTAAAACATCTGGGAACAAATAACTAAATTATGTACTACAGGCTCTTCACATTGGTAGTTAGATCTATTCTCTTGCTTTAATTTAGGCATTCTTTACTCTTGACTTAGAAGTGGATTATAAACTCTGATCATAATCCTTTTCTTAATATTTGCCTGTGTCCTAGCGCTCAAGTGTGTTATCTCCATAGTCTTAAATGCTGACATATATATAGCCATTTTTTTCTGTCAAATGATCCAATAGATCATCATCCAACAAGGATACTTAATACATGACCATGACCCATCAAATAGCAATGTGCATTTGGATTGATCCTGATTCCGGATGACAGTCTACCCTCTGGAATAGACTGGCTGGAGAATGACCAAAAGTAGGAACTGATAACTGACACCAACATAATATCTTGTCTCTATGTTAAACAATTAGTTAAACCATTCTTTCCTCTGCCTGAGGATATATAGCCCTGTCCTCATTTAAATATTACTGAGACCAAGCACAAGTTAGTTACTTGTTCCAGAAAATACTTTCCTGGAATATAAGACTATAAAGCAACCAACATGCTCATTAAGAACAACAGCTTGTTTATCAAGGCTGCTTCAAGGCCATTGCTCCACTGTGCCCACAAATCCAAAGCTAGTATGTCATAGTCTGCCCATTCTGAACCTGATCCCTGCCTTTCAACACCTACCTTACATTTACTCAAACAAGGCCCTAAAACTTTTTGGTAATTTCCTAACTCCCAGCTTTTGAGATACCACTAAGACTGTCAAGGTGGTTTTCTTCCTTATTGCAATAAATTTAATAAACTCATCGTTGCTTAATCAATATATTTTCCTGGTGGTGTCTGAGAGAGGGCTTCAATACATCTTGCTTCTATTTCTCACTTTAATGGGACTATTTTTATGGCATCTGAAACACAGTAGGCTTGTATGTGAAGGAAATACTCGCACTCTGATTTGCTTAAGGGTGAGACGCTTCGCTTAACTGAACAATCAATGAGATTTTGTCCTTCAATGTCATTTTCAGTCTTTTATTCCTATAGTTGAGATGTAAAAGCAGTTGAGTTTTCTAATTTTCCAACCCTTAAGACCTTGCATTTCTGGATTATCTATCCCTCTTCATTTTTCCTTTAAACCCATTAATTTTTTCCTTAGCACATGCAGCTATAATAAAAATATCATAGACTGGGTGGCATAAACAAGAAACTTTTATTTCTCATAGTTCTGGAGGCTGGGAAATCCAAGATCAGTATACCAGCATGGTTGGGTTCTGGTGATAACTCTCTTCCTGATTTGCAGGTGACCGTCTTCTCTCTGTGTCCTCACATGGCAGACGGAGAGAGTTCTGGTCTCTTACTCTTCTTATAAGGGTACTAACCCTATTATGCGGGTTCTACCTTCATAGCCTCATCTAACCTAACCACCTACCAAAGGCCCCACCTCCTAATACCACCACACTGAGGGGTTAGGGCTTCAACACACGACGTTTTGGGAGACACAAACATGCAGACCATAAAATTTTGTAAGGAAGCAGAAAGGAAAAGTAATGCACACTAACTTTTTGCAACCACTTTCCTCAGAGATAAAGGCTCAGTAGTCATATTGTTTGCACTCCAGATTATCTCTGCTAACTAGTTTGCCGTTGTGTAACATAAATCTCTATCTTTTCAACCTCTAATACCAATCCCTTTACCAAGTATTGCCTGACCATTAGTAACCCCACTTCTGATTTTGATTTCTATATTAATTTGGGTAATGCCAAAGGTTGACATAGGATAACCAAATACCCATGAATTAACATAACAGATTTATATTACACTCATGTAACAGTCCAAAGCAGGTATTCCTGGTTAGGGAGCACCTTTGTCTACAAGGTGAATCCATAATTGTGGCTCCATAATCTTCAATTCCTTCCTCTCAAGATTGATATGAGTGTCTGACTCAAGTTAGGGGAATGTGGAAAGAACATAGAGAATTGCATGTGGGAGGTTTTTTATGGGTTAGGCTAGAATGGCACACATCACTTCCACTCACATTTAATTGGCTGTAACTCAATCATATGGACAAACCTGACTGCAAGGAAGCCTGGAAAATGTGGTACAGCTGTAAGCCTAGCAAGAAAAGGAAATAAGCTTGATAAAAAGCTAGCCAGTCTCTGCCACAGTTGTGTTTTTTAAAGCACACAGCTTGACACATAGGGAAACAGACTCCTCGAGACAGTGTCAGGCAGTAGGTGATGGTACCAGAAATAGAGATGCAAGAGCTCAGCCTGTAATGTGGCTGGAAAAATGGTTTGCAAGAGACATCATTATGATATTATGATATGGATCAGGAAAGACATCAAATATAATAGGGATGAGTAGAATGTACAAGGTTGATGAAATTGTGGATAAATATATTCCTGTTGGAGGCAGAAATGATTATGACATGTTTGAGGGGCTGTGAGAGGACTTGCTTGACTATGTAGATTTCTTTCAGATATTAAGAAAATTTAAAGATGGCTGGATATGTTGGAATGGAGCTGAGGTCCTTCAATACTGCTCACATTAAAAAGTCATAATCTAGAGTCATTTAAATCATATTGACCATTTAGAATCACTGACTACTTATAATTTTAATCTCTTTAGACCTGCTGTATATATTTCAGCATTTATTGTTTTCCTTTAGGTAGAAGAGAGTTTGTGTGAAGAAAAGATACACAGACTCTGAAAAGGGGATGGATTGAGAATGGCCTATTATACATTCATTATGTTTCTTCAATGTCAGCAGGAGTTTTCTGGGTCACTGGTAGTTGTGTGCATAATGGCTGGAAGATTGAGTCCTAATTACTAAGACTAGCATTGCAGAGGCACCACTCAGTACGACTTTGTTGGAATATAATATCTTTGTCTGAGATGATTAGACATTACAGATAGGTCATTTAAAAATGCACAGGTAAAACTCTAATTTTCTCTGTCCAATCAACGTAATTCTAATAGATAATGTGCCTGATTTTTTTAAAATAAGAAATTGATAATACAATCTTTCAAAAGATATAGTCCTATATAAAATGAGAAAAGAGTCTATTCATAATGTCCTAATGTTCTCAAAGGACTTCATCATAATAAAAGTTAATTTTATATTTTGTTTCCCAATAACCTAAAATATGCTTCAAAGAAACAGTGAGCTGTTTAGGAAGGGTGAGGAGGACAGAAATGAGGGGATCCAGTCTTACATATCCCTAGTGATTGTTTTTCCTTACTGAGGGTGACCTATGTTCTTTGTGGGGAAGAATAATCATAACTTCTTAATTTAACCTTTTCTAAAGTTGTTGACAGTAAACTCAAATTCAAAAAGGATTTAGCTGTGTTGTTATAAAACTGTAATAATGGTGTTCTCATCTTTGGTTACTGAAAGATGGTGTGGAGTGGAACCTTTCAATGATTGTATGATTTATATGTGAAATATATATTGCACATAATGGAAAATCTTAATTCCACATAATTTTAGCTAAATAGTATGCTGAGAAAAATACCTTATGAACTTGAAAAGAATATCTGAATTCTTTCTCTTTCTTATATTAGTGTTATTATTAATAAGTAGAATAACCATATAATTTATTAACAGGATTGGGACACTTTTGAGAATGAAAATTTAGCACCATTAATAATTACTCTGGAAACATAGATATTAACTAGGACCTATGGTACCTATTGAAAATCTACATGTGTAAATGAAACTGGCAAGAAAGATGAAAAATTGGGCCCTAGTTTAAGTTGTCATTTACCAAAAACTTGTATGTGGCAGAGTCTCTACTAAGCATCATATCTGCATTACCTCATTTAATTCAAATCCGCACATGAGGGAGTTATTGTTATAGCCATATTCTAGATGAGGAAAATAGAGGTTAACTAACTCTTACAGAGGTTACTAACTTCTTTAAGATTCCATATCTGGTAGGTGGCAAAGGCTGATTTTTAAGCTTTATGTATTTATATAAATCATGGACAATAACACTATAGGCAGTTTGACAGTAATGACATAAATAACCCACAGTTTTATTATAGATCTAATATCACTATTAGAATCTTAAAATTTTATTTCTGACTTGTCTTAATGTGTGCTATTTTTCTCAAAGAAATTATTACCAGAGTAATAACACATATGATAAAACAAAAGAATTTAAACAGTACAGAAAAACACAAAATGAAAAGCAAAAGGCACTATTTCTACACACACTTCATACCCCAAGCTTCATATTCCATAGTAATAAGTTTTAATAATTTTAGTTTTTGCTGCTTCTAGAGGTTATCTCAATAACTCTAAAATAATATGCTCATTCCCCTTTTGTGATTAATCATCTTTACACAGCATCTTATGAATCCCTGTTATGAAAGGCAAAGTATTAGTTTCCTATTTTCTTCTTATTCTCCTCTCATGTTATAACTATATTATTTTAATTATTTTATTGATTATTTGCATAACTTCTTATAATAAAATATATACTTTCTGATTGTAAAATGATATACGCTCATGACAAAGTTGAAAAAGCAGGAAATCCCACCCTCAATGTCAGACACTACATTAATATTTTGCAGGCCATATTTCAAGAATGACACATTTCATGTCATTCTTTGTCAGTATATTAACATAACATACTCACATTCAAAACACCTATATGCTTATTTTTACGTAATTAAGATTACATGGAGCCCTAGGTTGGGTTTCCCAGGAAAGAGACTATGAAAAGAGGTTTGTGTTCTGGAAAGTAATTGGACACAGTATGAAGGAGCAAGGAAAGCAAGATGATGCAGTGGGAGAAATTGAACTGGGATGCCATCACTACAAAAAATCTCAACCAATTCAATGGGGAATTCAGGAGTCCTCTGTTATACCATTAAAATAAGAGGGTTAGGCTTTCCTCAGGGAAGGACTATGACCCTGTAAAAGGAAACACTGATTTTACTACTACTCTCACCATTTCTGGCAACCAGTGCCTGTTTTTTTCCCACACTAAGCAATTCTCCAATTCTTGGTGCACAACTGACTGAGTGTCCTACAATTCAACTCATCCTGACAAAAACTACACTATACGGAGTTAGTGCAGATCTCAAAGGTTAAGAGCACAATCCCACAAGACTACTCCCCATTTCTGACTGACCATCTATAATCAAGCGTTCTCATGATGTCCTTTTGTTGGATAATTTTCTAGAATGGCTCTCAGAACTCAGGAAAGCACTTTACTTACTATTACCCATTTATTATAGAAAGTATAACTCAAGAAACAGCCAAATGGAAGAGAGGCATAGGGTAAGGGATGGGGAAGGGTCACAGAGTTGCCATGCCTTCTCTGGGCACATTACCCTACCAGCTCTTCCATGTATTAACCAACCTGGAAGCTCTCCAAATCCATTTGGTTATGGTTTTTTCTGGAGGTTCATTATATAAGCATGATTGACTAAATCATTGGTCACTGATGATTAAACCCAATCTCCAACCCCCTCCCCTTCCTGTGGGTTAGAGAGTGGGGCTAAAACTTCCAAGCTTCTAATCATGGCTTGGTCTTTCTGGTGACCAACATCCATCCTGAAGCTAAACAGGAGCCCACCAAGAGTCACCTCATTAAGACAAGGGACACTTTTATCACTCAGGAAATTTCAAGGGTTTTAGGAGCTCTGTGCCAGGAACCAGGGACAAAGAACAAAATATACAGTGCTTTTGATGTCACAATATCACACCTTGGGTGAGGCATTTCCCTTCTGCCAAAGGCAGTTCCTGGAAAAATGCTTAGCCATGAGGTGTCAGCAGCCCATGATTCCTGGCATCTTGGGGAATGAGTGAGTTGGTGTTATACCATAGCCTCTACCATAGTCCATACAAGTCATTTAAAAAAATCATGGGCAACTTTCAAAATTATACACAATTATTATATTAAAATTACATCAATTTCTGGTTTACTTCCCCCTCCATTCTCTCCTATATTTCCTCCTGGTGACCAAAGTTAACTATCTAGTACATATTCTTTCTTATCTTTATGCTTGCTCACATACTTATATATGAACACAAACGCTCCCAACTTTTTTTGGGGGTTCATAATTCATTTTGTATAAGTGGGATAATATTAAATAAACTTTTCTGCACACTGCTTTTTGCACTTACGCATACTTCCTGGGAATCCCTCCAAAGTAAATGATACAGTGTCAGCTCATTCTTTTAAATGACTGTTATTCCATGATGTGTTGGTAATTTACCTCTTATCTCTCTCTCATCTCCAAGCTTACCCTTCTGTATTTAGCTCTGTGATTCTGGTGACTCTGTAAACAACATCTTCCAGAATGTTGGAGTGCTGGAGGGCTCAATTCTTATATCCTCTCCTTTACATTATTAGATAGGTGATTGCATCCATACTAATGTATAGAGCTCCAGCTCAGGTCTTACCCATAAACTCCAGACCTGTAGGTATTACAACTGCCAACTTGACAATTCCACGTTGGGTGTCCAATATGAATCTCAAAGATAACATGTCCACACTGAGCTCCTGATATAGTCTAGGATATTCTCCTTTTGTCAAACCTATTCATTCTGTAGTTTTCCCTGTTTCAGTTAAGGGAATTCCTTTTTTTCCAGCTTTAAAGTATTATGAACATAAGGCAATACGTTACTAATACTTCAATGTGCCTTCCTGATTAATATAGAGAATAAGAAATTTTTTTTATTCAAACAGAAACTCACAAAAATTATAATCATCCTCATCATTTCACTCAGTCCCATGTAATTAATTTATTTTTCATCTTGATCTTTTGTTAGCACTTTTATGAGTTCATCAGTTTTCCATTAGAGTTCTGAAAATGCTTATTCATTCAGTTCAGCAGTATAGTCAGTTACCAGAAACCTGTACTTGTCAGAGTCCTTTTCCATGAATTCCTTGAAGGTAAGACCCTTTTATAGGAACATTTTTGCAAAAGCATCAGAGTACACCCAGAACTGTCTGTAAATGATAAAGACTTAAAAATGACCACGGATAAAGATTTGAATGAAAGTTCATAATAATGTAATTGACAAGGAAATTTAGTTATTTCTGAGATATACATTTAAAAATAATAACTAGAATTATGACTTATAACATTATACCAGAACATATAAGATTTTTAGGAATTTCATGTAATGTCTGAAACATTTATATTAACATATTGCCATACAAATAACACAAAGAAAGTTTAGTATTAGTTTTTTTTTAATTTTTGAATTTTATTTAATTTTTTTTTATACAGCAGGTACTTATTAGTCATCAATTTTATACACATCAGTGTATACATGTCAATCCCAATCACCCAATTCATCACACCACCATACCCAACCCCTCATGGCTTTCCCCCCTTGGTGTCCATACGTTTGTTCTCTACATCTGTGTCTCAACTTCTCCCCTGCAAGCCGGTTCATCTGTACCATTTTTCTAGGCTCCACATACACGTGTTAATATATGATATTTGTTTTTCTCTTTCTGACTTACTTCATTCTGTATGACAGTCTCTAGATCTATCCACGTTTCAACAAATGACTCAGTTCGTTCCTTTTTATGGCTGAGTAATATTCCATTGTATATATGTACCACAGCTTCTTTATCCATTCATCTGTTGATGGGCATTTAGGTTGCTTCCATGACCGGCTATTGTAAATAGTGCTGCAATGAACATTGGGGTGCATGTGCATTTTTGAATTATGGTTTTCTCTGGTATATGCCCAGTACTGGGATTGCTAGATCACATGGTAATTCTATTTTTAGTTTTTTAAGGAACCCCCATACTGTTCTCCATAGTGGCTGTATCAATTTACATTCCCACCAACAGTGCAAGAGGGTTCCCTTTGCTCCACACCCTCTCCCGCATTCGTTGTTTGTAGATTTTCTTATGATGCCCATTCTAACCAGTGTGAGGTGATACCTCATTGTAGTTTTTGACTTGCATTTCTCTAACAATTAGTGATGTTGAGCAGCTTTTCATGTGCTTCTTGGCCATCTGTATGTCTTCTTGGAGAAATGTCTATTTAGGTCTTCTGCCCATTTTTGGATTGGGTTTTTTCATTAATATTGAGCTGCATGAGCTATTTATATATTTGGAGATTAATCCTTTCTCCGTTGATTTGTTTGCAAATATTTTCTCCCATTCAGAGTGTTGTCTTTTCATCTTGTTTATGGTTTCCTTTGCTGTGCAAAAGCTTTGAAGTTTCATTAGGTCCCATTTGTTTATTTTTGTTTTTATTTCCATTACTCTAAGAGGTGGGTCAAAAAAGATCTTGCTGTGATTTATGTCAAAGAGTGTTCTTCCTATGTTTTCCTCTAAAATTTTATAGTGTCTGGTATTACATTTAGGTCTTGAATCTATTTTGAGTTTATTTTGTGTATGGTGTTAGGGAGTGTTCTAATTTCATTCTTTTACATGTAGCTGTCCAGTTTTCCCAGCACCACTTATTGAAGAGTACTGTCTTTTCTCCATTGTATCTCCTTGCCTCCTTTGTCATAGAGTAGTTGACCATAGGTGCGTGGGTTATCTCTGGGCTTTCTATCTTGTTCCATTGATCTATGTTACTGTTTTTGTACCAGTACCATATGGTCTTGATTAGCTTTGTAGTATAGTCTGAAGTCAGGGAGTCTGATTCCTCCAGCTCCATTTTTCTCCTCAATACTGCCTTGGCTATTCGTGGTCTTTGTGTCTGCATACAAATTTTAAGATTTTTTGTTCTAGTTTCGTAAAAAATTCCATTGGTAATTTGATAGGGATTGCATTGAATCTGTAGGTTGCTGTGAGTAATATAGTCATTTTCACAATATTGATTCTTTCAATCCAAGAACATGGTATATCTCTCCATCTGTTGGTATCATATTTAATTTCTTTCATCAGTGTCTTATAGTTTTCTGCATACAGGTCTTTTGTCTCCCTAGGTAGGTTTATTCCTAGGTATTTTATTCTTTTTGTTGCAGTGGTAAATGGGAGTGTTTCCTTAATTTCTCTTTCAGATTTTTCATCATTAGTGTATAGGAATACAAGAGATTTCTGTGCATTAATTTTGTATCCTGCAACTTTACCAAATTCATTGATTAGCTCTAGTAGTTTTCTGGTGGCATTTTTAGGGTTCTCTATTTATAGTATCATGTCATCTGCAAACAGTGATAGTTTTACTTCTTTTCAAATTTGTATTCCTTTTATTTCTTTCTCTTCTCTGATTGCTGTGGCTAGGACTTCCAAAACTATGTTGAATAATAGTGTTGAGAGTGGACATCCTTGTCTCATTCCTGATCTTAGAGGAAATGCTTTCAGGTTGTCAACATTGAAAATGATGTTTGCTGTGGGTTTGTCATATATGGCCTTTATTATGTTGAGGTAGGTTCCTTCTATGCCCACTTTCTGGAGAATTTTTATCATAAATGGGTGTTGTATTTTGTCAAAAGTTTTTCTGGGGGCCTCCCTGGTGGCGCAGTGGTTGACAGTCCGCCTGCAGATGCAGGGGACACGGGTTCGTGCCCCGGTCTGGGAGGATCCCACGTGCCGCGGAGCGGCTGGGCCCATGAGCCATGGCCGCTGCTGAGCCTGCGCGTCCGGAGCCTGTGCTCCGCAACGGGAGAGGTCACAACAGTGAGAGGCCCGCGTACCGCAAAAAAAAAAAAAAAAAAGTTTTTCTGTATGTATTGAGATGATCATATGGTTTTTATTCTCCAATTTATTAATATGTTGTATCACATTGATTGATTTGTGTATATTGAAGAATTCTTGCATCCCTGGGATAAATCTCACTTGATCGTGGTGTATGATCCTTTTAATGTGTTGCTGGATTCTGTTTGCTAGTATTTTGTTGAGGATTTTTGCATCTATATTCATCAGTGATATTAGTCTGTAATTTTCTTTTTTTGTAGTATCTTTGTCTGGTTTTGGTTTCAGGGTGATGGTGACCTCATAGAATGAGTTTGGGAGTGTTCCCTCCTCTGTAATTTTTTGGAAGAGTTTGAGAAGGATGGGTGTTAGATCGTCTCTACATGTTTGATAGAATTCACCTGTGAAGCCATATCGTCCTGGACTTTTGTTTGTTGGAAGATTTTTAATCACAGTTTCAATTTCATTCCTTGTGATTGGTCTGTTCATATTTTCTATTTATTCCTGGTTCAGTCTTGGAAGGTTATAACTTTCTAACAATTTGTCCATTTCATGCAGGTTGTCCATTTTATTGGCGTAGAGTTGCTTGTAGTAGTCTCTTAGGATGCTTTGTATTTCTGTGGTGTCTGTTGTAACTTCTCCTTTTTCATTTCTAATTGTATTGACTTGAGTCCTCTTCTTCATTTTCTTGATGAGTCTTGCTAATGGTTTATCAATTTTGTTTATCTTCCCAAAGAACCAACTTTTTGTTTTATTGATCTTTGCTATTGTTTTCTTTGTTTCTATTTCATTTAATTCTGTTCTGATTTTTATGATTTCTTTCCTTCTTCTAACTTTGGGTTTTGTTTGTTCTTCTTTCTCTAGTTCCTTTAGGTGTAAGGTTAGATTGTTTATTTGAGATTTTTCCTGTTTCTTGAGGTAAGCTTGTATAGCTATAAACTTCCCTCTTAGAACTGCTTTTGTTGCATCCCATAGGTTTTGGGTCGTCATGTTTTCATTGTCATTTGTCTCTAGGTGTTTTTTGATTTCCTCTTTGATTTCTTCAGTGATCTCTTGGTTATCTAGTAACGTATTGTTTAGCCTCCATGTGTTTGTGTTTTTACTTTTTTTTCCCTGTAATTGATTTCTAATCTCATAACGTTGTGGTCAGAAAAGATGCTTGATATAATTTCAATTTTCTTAAATTTACTGAGGCTTGATTTGTGACCCAAGATATGATCTATCCTGGAGAATGTTCTGTGCGCATTTGAGAAGAAAGTGTAATCTGCTCTTTTTCGATGGAATATCCTATAAATATCAATTAAATCTCTCTGGTCTATTGTGTCATTTAAAGCTTCTGTTTCCTTATTTATTTTCATTTTGCATGATCTGTCCATTGGTGTAAGTGAGGTGTTAAAGTCTCCCACTATTATTGTGTCGATTTCTTCTTTTAGAGCTGTTAGCAGTTGCCTTATGTTTTGAGCTGCTCCTATGATGGGTACATATATATTTATAATTCTTATATCTTCTTCTTGGATTGATCCCTTGATCATTATGTAATGTCCTTCCTTGTCTCTTATAACATTCTTTATTTTAAAGTCTGTTTTATCTGATATGAGTATTGCTACTCCAGCTTTCTTTTGATTTCCATTTGCATGGAATGTCTTTTTCCATCCCCTCACTTTCAGTCTGTATTTGTCCCTAATTGTGAAGTTGTTCTGTTGTGGACAGCATATATATGGGTCTTGTTTTTGTACCCATTCAGAAAGCCTGTGTCTTTTGGTTGGAGCATTTAATCCATTCACGTTTGAGGTGATTATCGATATGTATGTTCCTATGCCCATTTTCTTAATTGTTTTGGGTTTGTTTTTGTAGTTCCTTTTCTTCTCTTGTGTTTCCCACTTAGCGAAGTTCCTTTAGCATTTGTTGTAGAGCTGGTTTGGTGGTGCTGAATTCTCTTAGCTTTTTCTTGTCTGTAAAGCTTTTGATTTCTCCATTGAGAGAATAAGAAATTTTCATATTGCCTTTTGTGATCTCTCTTCTGTGATTTTTATACTCAGATCTGTTGCCCACTGTTCTGTTGATTCCTTTGCCATTTTCTTAGTCATTTGTAATAGTTCTTTACATAATAAGGGTATTATTTCTTGACCTTTATTAAGCATAATAATGATTTTTTGAAAACATTTTTATCACTGAATTGAAATGTTAATATTGCCATATATTGAATATATATTTATATATGTACATGTACACACACATGCACACCATATACACACATATACACACACGCACATACTAGTATTTGTCATCTATTCCTGGGCTTTCTCTTTTGTTTCCTTGAACTATTTGGCTGCTACTATGCCAGTATTATACTGCTTTGGTTTGAATGGCGTAGATGTTAAGTATCATTTCCCCTGGTCCACTTGCTACCCCCACTAACCTTCTTTTTCTAGTTTCTTGTCTTTTTTCTGACAGTCTTCTACATATGTTAATATCATTGACTCTAATTCAAATAATAATTCACAAGATTATATTTGGAATTGTATTCTATTTACTTATTAATTTAGAGGAATTGATATTTTTATATCAGATATTACCATTCAAAAATATTGTTTTTTTAATTTTTTGAGATTTTTTTTATATCTTTGAATTAAATTTCTAGTTTTCTTTATATAAATTCTGTCCCTTAATAATTAAATATATTCCTAGGTATTGTATAATGGTATAAAGAATGGAATACTTTTTCCATTTACACACTTAAATATTAAGGTGGTGGAAGCAGAAAGCTAAGTATTTACATGTCTTTAAATTGAAGCATACAGAGTTATATCATGAGCAAAAAAATTCTATTTTTCCTAAGATAAGATATCAATTGTTTAATTTTTAAAATTGCATTTATTGCTAGAATCTCAGAAGCGATGCTGAATTAGTATGGTGATAGAGGGCATTCCTGCTTGGTTTGTGATTATAATGAAACTGTCTTACCACTTACAGTGAAGTTTGCAGTTGTATTTGGTAAATCCCCTCTAAGTAATTTCTTCTATTACTATTTGGCTTACATTTAATTAGCTGATTAAGTTCCTCAAATGCCATTTTAGCATCTGATAATAAAATAATTTGATTTTTTTTCTTCTTTAATTTGAAAGATAATAAATTATGTTGATGGATTTCCTCATTTTTGAACCATTCATTCATTTCTGGAGCAAACCATAACTTGACTCTGTGTTTGGAGTTCTGTAGAATTCCGTGGGAGAAGACAATTCTTGCGTCTCATCCTCTGTGTTGTATCTTTCTCTGCTCTCTTTTCTCCAACATAAGCACTCTCCCTACCTTATTCTTAACTTAGAGTATTTCCAAGGTGTACTTCTGGAGTCATGCTAAGTTCATCTGTTTAAATCTCTTTTTCCTTTATCATTTCTTATTAGGGCTGTAATTCTTATTGGGCTTAGGTATATAGGGGATGCAGACCTTAGGGATATAAAGAGGTACATACATGTGGCTCTTTCTCTGCCTTTTTATTTTTATTTTTTTTGCTATAGAGACCAATTTATTATTGACATGTAGTTGATTTACAACGTTTCATGTGTAGAGCAAAGTGATTCAGCTATACATACATACATACATATATATTCCTTTTCAGATTCTTTTTTATTATCAGTTATTATAAGATATTGATATAGTTTACCTGTGCTATACTGTAGGGCCTTGTTGTTTATCTATTTTATATGTAGTAGTGTGTATCTCTTAATCCCTCTTTCTGCCATCTTGAATCAAAATTGTGAAGCTATATTCGACTCCAGCTCCTTCTCAGTCTGAACATATGCCCTAAGCTTTTACACTATGCTGCCTATATACATTAAGAATTAGAGTGCTTACAGTAATAATTGCATGTATATGGGGATCAAGATTGAAAACTGAATTGTGATTACTGTGGAATGTCAAAAGAGTGGGAATATACATTTTAAAAAAGACGTAGCAGAGAAAATCTGGAATTGACCACCATCACTGTAGTAGCGATTGGTGTCATATTGGGCATGGCAGGTGAGACTTAAGTATGTATCATCTAAACATCAGGAGACCTGGATCTTTGTAATACATCTCCCATACATTTCTTTAGTCTGAGAGTCAATTTTGTACCTTTGTTGATAAAGGCCAAATGATTTATGCAAGAACAGAATGGATGCGGTAATTCCAAACTTTTGAGTTTGTGTTTGTGAGCATGAGTGTGTGTATGTATTTACAAAATAAGTGAAAAAGGCCTTGTGAAATTGCTGGTATTGGTATAATAGAAATTTTAAAAAAAATTTTTGTATGTATACAATATGTAAGGATAAAATTAAGACCTGTCAAAGTCATTTCTTTCTTCATTTAGCTTTTGTACATCTGTAAAGGAAAAGAGCCGAGCTGAAACATACAGAACAGTTATCATGGCATATGTACATAGTCATTCATGCTGCTGGTGAGTTCTGACTAGCAGTTTAGGATGTCAACAGCTAAGACATTATTATAGATGCTCCTTGAAAACGTTAACTGTGATGTCTATTGGAAAAGATTGAGGAAAATTAATTAGTTAAATTTAATTAAAAAATAAAACTGGGTAGATTTTAAGTGTAAATGGGGACTGGAGTTTAGGTTAATGCTTGAGATGGAAGTGAATGTGTTAAGTATTTAGACTATATCTATTATAATTTCATACTAATTGGAATTAACTTTTGTCTTCTATCTAGAAGCAATCTTTTTAATCCCAGTTACAGTAATTTTGATTAATATTTTGTTAGTATATGTAATGACACCTAAAACATTTTTATAATTTACATGAGATTTTGCAGCTATGAATTACTGCTCTCTAGAACTATATATATTTTCAAACATTTTGTTATAGGATAGTACCTCATAAGATCTCTATCACACTAGTTTTTTAATTTTTATTTTGGTATAGTTGATTTACAATGTTGTGCTAGTATCACACTAGTTTTTAACTTTAATAGTTTGTCTTGACCTTTTCCACATGGGTTAGTCATGTAAGTTGTTTCATTTCACACAGGCCCTAGTCAGCTGCTCTCCATAGAGTTGTGAGTCTTACTCCTTTGTATGTGTATCTTGACTTTTGATATAAGTAATGTCTCATAAAAATCCACAGGTTTAACTTAATTTATTTTATTTAAGAGTGTTAGAGTGTTGTATCTTTGTATTGATTTGTAGGGCCTGCCATAACAAAGTACCACCAAGAAGGTGGCTTAAGCAACAGAATTTTATTTTCTCACAATTATGGAGGCTATAAGTCAGAGGTCAAGGTGTCAAAAGTTTTTGGTTTCTTTGGAGGCCTCTATCCTTGGCTTGTAAATGGCCACCTTCTCTCTGTGTCTTCACGTGGTCCTCCATCTGTGCATGTCTATGTCTCAACTGCGTTCTTCTTATAAGGATACCAGTCATATTGTATTAGGGCCCATCCTAATAACCTCACTTAAACATAATTACCTCTTTAAATACCTTGTCTCCAAATACAGTCACATTCTGAGGTACTAGTGGTTAGGATTTCAACATACAAATTTTGGGTAGACACCATTCAGCTCATAACAATCTTATTAATATTAGCAAATTCTTAGCTACATTAAAAGCAAATCACCTGATTTTTGTCATAAAGTTTTTACTAAAAAATTAATGAAAACCTCCTCTGCTTAGATAAAAATATACTATATTTAATGTGGGAAAATGGGATCTTTGTGGGACCTTTTAGTTCTATATGATTTCTCTCTCTCTCCCATCTTCATCTGTCTTCATAAGTTGACAACACTGTTTTTAAATTGTTAAATCTGGGAATGTATTTCTAGAAACATTACTTTTGAAAAATATTAGAAGAGTTGAGATTTTATAATAATTATAACAACCATTATTTATGAATAATCAGAGGGAGATATTTAATAAACTATTTGCTTGTGTAGTTGGATAAATACTTATTTACTTTAATTTGTCAAATATTTTGTTTATTAAAAATTACCTAATATGATTTATCAGCATTGTTTAGTTTTCAAGGAAAAAAAATGCAAGAGAGAAAGTAAAGTACATTTAAAATTTGAAAGTAATTTTATTATTTTTTAAATAATCTAAAAGGCATTTCAAGGTCTTGCTTTGCCTCAATGGCAACATTATGAATAATAGCTATTTTTGAATTTTTAATAAACAATGACATCTGTTGTTTGGTGAATTTCTGTTAAGCATTTTACATATATCATTTAATATATAAAGAAATATGTGAAGAGGGCATTACTTCCTCTGTTTTACACATGAGGAAACTGGAGGTCATTTAAAAATTTAAGGAGACAAAGCTAAGTAAAATTATAAAGCTAGGAAGTGACAGAATTAGGATTCCAAATAAAGACACTTTGTCTTCAAAAAGTCTGTTCCTTTAACAATTCTGCTGAAGTAGAAGTATATTTATTAAAACTTGCCAGGTGTTGAAATAGTTCCAAGAACATTCAGGTCAGATAATATAGAATCCTATTAGAGCAGTATGATGTGGTAAGGCCTTAGAATATAACAATACTGCCAGATGTAGCAAGGATGAGGTACAGCCAACAGGAGGTTCATGTATGGACACATATTTACTTAGGATATTTGAGGAAGGATGTAGACTAAGAGGACAAGCAAGTTTCTAATCCTGATTAATGTTCTGATGTGTTGAAGAATTGTGAAAGTAAGAATTGTGTGTTGAAGAATTGTGAAAGTAAGTATTCTAATGCAATCAAATGATTGAAGTGGTGTTTCTGACCCATAGCCATTGTAAGAAAATTGTCTTAATTTTCTGTCTGGACTCTTGGAATAAAAACATCATGAGAAGAGTGAGAATATGGTACCAAGAGTCACACAATCAACGTCATCTCCCAGGAGTTGAGAAACCCTAACTGAGAAAAATGAGTAATGAAGTTTCATTTGTATCCAGTCAGAGTTTAACATGTTATGATTGCTGTGGGTAATCATATCTACCTGTGGAAGCTATTACCTATGTGTATGTATTCTGCAATCTCACTAAAGTGCTTGAGATAAAAATGACACTGAAGAACAAAGTAACAGCATTATTTACAAGTGAGTCATATGTCCTGGGGACCCTTCTCTGATATCCAGCGGCAAGGATGGAGTGGAATGCAGCCTGAAAGATGGAGCCACCAAAAGCACAAACATGATCACTTGCTGAGGGGAAGTTCAGATGGGCATATTTCCTGGGGTTGCTGGTGGGGACCAGGCAGGAAGGGTGGCCATCAGCAGTCAGGCACCCCTTGAGAACAACACCTCTTACCAACTACAGAGATGCATTGCATTGGCTGTGGGAAAAACTCAGTTAGGGACCACACACCGATACTTCCATCTTCACACCTTCTGACATCTTTTGTTTTATATATGATTGCTTTACTTATACTACAAAATATCCATCATGTATATATGGAGTAGACATTACTGTGATTTTGAAAAAATTGAAAGGACTTGTCTGCATGATTTTGGCTTTCCTTCCTTGTTTCCTTCTTTTCTCTCCCTCCCTCCCTCTCTCTCTCTTTTTCTTTCTTTCTTTCTTTTCTTTTCTTTCTTTCTTTCTTTCTTTCTTTCTTTCTTTCTTTCTTTCTTCTTTCTTTCTTTCTTCCTTCCTTCCTTCCTTTCTTTCTTTCTTTCTTTTCTTTCTTTCTTTCTTTCTTCCTTCCTTCCTTCCTTCCTTCCTTCCTTCCTTCCTTCCTTCCTTTCTTTCTTTCTTTCTTCTTTCTTTCTTTCTTTCTTTCTTCTTTCTTTTCTTTCTTTCTTTCCTTCTTTCTTCCTGCCTTCCTGCCTTCTTTCCTTCCTTCCTCTTGTAACTTCCTACCTGGGTCTCCTCCTTATATTTTCCAAATTTAGCATTTTACAAAATATACTAGATTTATTTTCCTTTGGTCCTTACCATTCTTTTTATTTTCTGAAATATTTTTAGACCTTCAAACTTCTTTAAGTTTTATACCCTATTGCATGTTTACATCACCTGTTAATTATTTTTTAACTGTAACATACCTTGTATAAAAAATATAAAGTTTCTGTTTCAGTGCTTTCTCTCATAAAGGAAGACTAACTTTCTCCCCATTTGGTCCTTTCCTTAATATATTTCCCCCCAAAAGAAGTTGTGTGTCACAGTTCTCTCATTCTTTATGGATATTCTGTAGTTATGGTTGATGTGGTAATTATCAAGCCCTGCCTCCTTAGGGCAAGAGTGTTATCCTTTTTTAGGTAACACTTATTAAACAATACATCAAGCAATAAAGGAATCAAAGAAACATCTCAAAGTGATTAAAAGTTGTTTCATGACCTGTTTATCATCTTATATATGTGTAATATAACAAATAACAGTCAGGAAATTTTCATCTTACATATCTATATACATATACATGAAAATTAAATAACAATCAAGAATTACACAGTTTCATTTAATGTTATCTAAACTATAGTGTCACAACCCACTATAAACAATATTTGGTTTCACAACCAAATAATTAAAATTTTATATGAAATCACATGGTTGCTGTCCTTAGCACTGCCACTAATATATAGTTTCATTGTTGGAAAGTCCGAAGTCATTGACTAGTAAAATTAATTTGGTATTATCCATCACCCAGGTAGTTTTTCCCCCAAACTCCACAGCTTCAATTCCTTTCCCATCAAACCTGTCCTTTTCTTGGTATTTAAAAAATTTATATTTTTTTATATATGTTTATATTTATATTTTTTATATATTTTTTATATATGTTTTACATATTTTTTATATATGTTTATATATTTTTATATATGTTTATATTTATATTTTTTTATATATGTTTATATCTATTCCTATTTTCAAATTTCTGTTAGGAAGTTCATACAAGATAATGTTTGGGGTTGAAAATAGCAATGTGTATCAAAACATAGATGCTGTCATAATAGATGCTACATATATATATCTTTTCTTTTTATGTGGTAAAAAACGCATAACAAAATTTGCCATCTTAACCATTTTTAAGTACACCAGTTCAGTAGTGTTAACTATATTCACATTATTGTGTAACAGGTCTTCAGAACTTTTTCATCTTGCAAAACGGAAACCCTATAACCATTAAAAATAACTTCCATTTCCCCCCTTCCCAAGCCTCTGGTAATCACCATTCTACTTTCTGTTTTCTTTGAATTTGACTACTTTAGATACCTCATGTAAGTAGAATCATACAATATTTTTCTTTTTTTTGTGACTGGCTTATTTCACTTAGCATAATGTCCTCAAGGTTTACCCATGTTGTAGCACATGACAGGGTTTGCTTCCTTTTAAAAGCTAAATAATATTCCATTGTATACTTATACCACACTTGGTTTATCCATTCATCCATTGATGGACATTTGGGTTGCTTCCACCTCTTGGGTACTTTGAATAATGCTGTTATGAACATGGATGTGTAAATATCTGTTCAATAAATTGCTTTCAATTCTTTTGGATATATACCCAGAAATGAGATTGCTGGAATATGCTGTATATCTATTTTTAATTTTTCGAGGAACCACAATACTGTTTTCCATAGAAATTGCAGCATTTTATACTCCCACCAATTGTTCACAAGGATTCCCTTTTCTCTATAGTCTTGCCAACAATTGTTACTTTCTGCTACATCTATTCTTAAATGAGGATTTACAACATGTAATACTCTCTCCGAGGGTTATTAAAAAGGTTACATGCAAAGTAATGTGTTTGAATCACTCCGAGTATTAGGAACTTAATTCCTTTCCTTTCCTTACCTTACCAGTGAAAGGATTGTGCTATTTTGTATATGGGTAAGGCATAAATAATGTGTTATGATCTTAGCCGACTTGGATATCCATATGTATTCAATTACAAATCTGGTCCATGAGAAATTAACATCATGTGTTTGTTAGTTTTTTGCGAATTTCAATATGTGTCCCAAAACATCATGAGAGCAGAAGGGTGAGTGAAAAGTTTTGTTAGAAATGATTAAAATTTTTTCCTAGCTTGAATGCTGAAAATCTCATGCAACAACTGAGACTTTTTTGGGGGGAATATTTTAGAAAGCTCTTGCCCAAACTTAGGACAGTTAGTGATGTTGGGAATGATAAATCTGACACATTTTTCCTGTTCTGAGGCAACTCTTTACAGTGAAATAAATAGGCATGGCAGCTTATCCTGACCTGTTTCCTTTATGTTTTAAAGATTTCTTTGTTCAATGCCAAAAGAAAAAATAAAGTTTAATGCCTGTGATTAATGGCTATGCTGTATGAAGTTACACAGAATAATTTATAGGGTACCTTCTCATGCAAGCATCTCAAGGCTTTGTGTAATAAAATTAAAAAGCATATAAACACAGAACTCATCCATAAATCAAAAATCCAATATTCAGTGTTATATTAGGTGAAACAAGTCTTTCTTTATCACCCAAATGTAAGTTTTTATTTAACCAAAAATTCCCATCCCTAATATATGTCTTATCTAGTATCTTAAATTTTCATTTTTATCTTGAGCTTTTCTTGAATTTTCCTCATATTTACAGTATTAAACTCATCATACATGCTTACCATTTGAAGCATGTCAAAAATTTATAACAGAACAAATGTTTTTAACCCACAGGCATACAAATTTGAGGTTAAAGGATTTTCTTCATTTTGCATTGCTCAATTGGAAGGATTTGTAAATATAGAGGGAGGGAATTTATAGATTGTAATGATTTTATATTCTTTTGTCCCTAGATTTAACGTCTTACCTAATCATGTCTAATCACAGTCTTTTTATGCCATTTTGGATTTGTATAGCAGTATATGCTTTTATATAATCTTTCACATTAATTTTATTTTTGCATCCTCACAATTATTCAATGAAGAAGGAAGGGTAAGTATTATTACAGATCCATTTACAAGCAAGGAAATGAAGTCAGAGGACAATTCCATGAACTGCCCGATGTCATTCAGTAATTTAGTGATAAAGGCTGAGCTGGAGTTTTTGGCTTTTGACTCTGACACAGAATGTGTCTCATTGTATGATGCGGCACCACAAAATGTGACCAATTCAGAGGGATAATTTCCAATCATAGTGATAGAGAAGTACATTATTTCTCACATTCTGAAGTAAGCCTGTTTAGCTGAATTCCCTCTTGTCATCAAGAGCAGATGGCCTGCCATAATAATTCAAAGCACTTTTTTGGTGTCCAGTTTTATGGTCTGGATGATGACAAAAGCAGGGCGCCTGTCTTCTTTGGTGCTATGGCCTTTGCACACTGGGTCTTATAGCCTCCGATGTTGACAGAGGGGCTGTGTAACACAGAACCATCCATGTAGCATTTCACTTGAGTATGGAGTTTTCTCTCACATTGCCAGGAGCTGGGAACAGAAGAACAGCAAAGCATAAGATGTGGTCTTTGCTCATTTGGAGAAGATGAACCCATTCAGGTGAGAACCTGTGACACAAGTGTCTGTAGCATAGAGTAGAGGATGACTCATTCTGAGTTAACAACACAGGCAATTTCTTAGACCTGGTCATTATTTCTTTCATTCAATATCAGGCATATCACACATTGGAAGTGAGAAGCTGGGAATGGGAGAGACCATTTCACTGCCTCTGTGTGCCCAGGACATACAAAAATTATGCTTTCTCTTCCTTTATACAAACTGTGCTTAATAAGGTCGACAGTGATACCATACTGCCAAATCTAATGGCCAATTCTCAGTCCTCCTTTTACTCATCAGCAGCATTTTACATAGCTGGTTACTCCAGCTTTCTTGACAATTTTTCTTTCATTTGGTCTCCAGAATGTTGTTATCTTTTGCTTATCCTTCTAACTTAATCTCCTTTGGTAGAGTCTGCTCACTTTTCTGATCTCTAGTCATTACAGTGTCTTGGGGATCAGACTTTTAAACTCTGTTCTCCTCTTTCAACACTATTTCCTTAGGTGATACCTTCTAGTCCTGTGGAAAGAATCGCCTTTTGCTTGCTGGAGATTTCTAAACTTATATCTCTAGACAGACATCTTCCCTGGAAAATATAAAGTGCTCAATATATATTTGTTAAATAAGTTGTGAGATTTAGAAAAAAGGTAAATCTGACAAAAAATAGGTCAGTATGGGCAAATAATATAAAATTTTAGAAACCAGTAGGCTTTACCATCTTTAGAAAAACAGACTCTCCTGAAAAACAGATCAAGAAGTACTAGGACATGAAAAATTATTTAGGTCAATTTAATACCAACTGGTGAATATAATACAAAATTAAAAGTAGATAGCTGATATTTTGTCAAACTTTGGGTCACAAAAGTGTATTATGTAAATCATAACATAGGAAAACAATAAACTAGCATTTTGACTGTCATCAACAAAGAATTATACAGGAACCAGCCATAGTTGCCTAGGATACCAAACCACTCTCCATCATATAAAAATGGTAAAACAAGAATTGGATGTACAGGCTAACTTGTACTGTGTAACAGTAGCACTGTGGTATCACCAAGGGGGTGAACCAGCTGACCCCATGGGAGGTTGTGAGTGAAAAAATAAAAAATAAAAAGAAGAGGTTTTGAGTCTATGAAATATGTGAATGTGAATGTGCTTGAGAATTTGGGACTACTCCCAGAGGCCCAGCCATCAGTGCTCACTACCTCACTTCTCCAGCCATCAGTATCACCACAGGGCCTGGTTGTCAGATGAGCAACTGGGGCAGAGCATGCCCTTAGCTATGCTTGCACCAGTAACATGTGAGACCACCTGGAGGAGCAAATAGAGACAGAAGCTCTCAACAGAAATATGAACAAAAGGGCAGATATGAAGAGTGCACGGTTTCTGTTCCCCGCTTCCTCTCTGGGTCCTGAGAGGCAGAAAGCTCCACCACAGAGCATTTCCTTGGTGTAGGCAGAAAGTCCTGAGGAAACTTCATGAGGCCCTTTGAACCCAAAAGGATCCTAGGACTAGTCAAATATTTCCCTGGGTGAGAAGGATTGTTCATGTGGTCTGAGAGGCACTAAAGTGGAGAGGCCTTCAGACTTGGCATGGGGACATTGCTGTTGTCTGTATGTCGGGAGACTGGGAAGGGAAGTGAATGTTTCAGGGCATGCTAACATATGGGGGCATAGTCAGAGCTTGTTTATTGCAGTGCAGGCCAGCACTTGTTAAGTACAACACTAATTCTGAAGACTTTATAAAGTAATTTGCAAAACCAGGTTGTAAAACTACAGTGTGAGATTTTGCCTGGGATTTTTGTTTCAGCTCTGTTCTTTCTCCCTGACTTTATTACTTGTCTAATTTGCCTTTCTGCTGCACCCTCAAATCAGAGGGTGGATTAGTCTATTAGGTTTACTTGGTGGTGGTATACACAATGCTTCCTGCCATTTCTTGTAGAGAGGTGAAATGGTTCCCAAGATAGTTCCCAAAGAGGACCAGCACATTTTTCTGGGTGCAATTCCTCTTCCTGTTTCCTCCCCAGTATTTTCTGAAAACTAGCATCACCTCTGGTTATATTTAGAAATCAATCTGTTTGATGGCAGCTGTGCTCTTGTCCAAGGTCTCAAAGATTTCTTAGCAGGGAAGAGCAGAACAGGTGTGAGCAATATCAATTGTTCTTAATGACTGCTGCTACTTTTTGAACAAAATACTTAAAGTGTGCAGGGTCATTTATTCTAGGTCATTCATTTACTGATTTACCAATCAATCCTTTTTATATCCCTTGTAGCATTTTGACACACTATCAAACGTGTGTGCCCAAGCAGTGTGTATTTATGGTCAACTCCTGTAGAATTATAAATGGGCATTTAGTTCTCAATGGGGTGTGCGGGCATACATGCATGATTGATATTCTTAATGCATGTTCATGCTCCATTTCAAAAGGAAACATATCCAAATATTTGGGCCTATGGTTTCTAGACAGGGTAGTCTTGTCCTTTTCTTCCTTAGCCCTTGTCTGTGTTTCTGCCATTAATTTCCTTTAAAATTCTGCTTCATTGGTTCCCAGAGTTTGCTGCACATTGGAATCACCTGGAGATTAAAAAAAAATCCTG
The DNA here is from genome assembly GCF_008692025.1 of Phocoena sinus. NCBI lineage: Eukaryota > Metazoa > Chordata > Mammalia > Artiodactyla > Phocoenidae > Phocoena > Phocoena sinus. Next base: position 41,312,568 of record NC_045766.1, read on the forward strand.
ACGCCTGTCTCCCACTCTTAGACGTTCTGACTTAATTGGTAGGGGTGTGGGATTTGAGCATTGGGAGGTTTAAAGGCTTCCCAGGTGATTCTAATATGCAGTAAATGTTAAGAACAACTATTCTACTCTCTTGTCTTATGTAGGGCCAGTTATGAATAACTGGATATAAATAGCCAAGCGTTTCTTAACTTCAGTTAGGAAAGCATTATTTTCTGTAGAATTATCGTGGCTCCATGAAGGAGCAGCTGAAATTCGTGTGGCTGATTTAAGTAATGATTGAGTCGTGCACTGACTCACCTGAAACTCGTATAAGCCTGGGCGGAGCTGTATAAATAGCCTGGGTAGCGCCACAGAAACGCAGCGCTCTCTGAGGGCATGAAAGTTCTCTGTAGAGAAGGAGCCAGCAACTCTCCCTGGTTTAGAGCCTTCTTGAAGTCTTCAAGGTAATACAAGATGAATTCCCATTCATGTACCACACCCCAAAGCTGTTTTTTTGGGTACTCTCTGAAATAACTTGGCACAGAAATGACTTAGTTTGAGAACATTTAAACCTTGTCAGGAGCTTCGAGAAGACCAAAGCTTCTTGGGAGACCTGTGTTTCTGAGATATTATTTGGAAATTAGATGCCATATTGAGAATTTGCTGAAGCCTTTTAGAAAATATCCCAAATTTTCTTGCTTCAATTTATTATTTGCTTTATGCTTGCTCTCCAATCTCAATTTCTTTGTTTCTGGACTGCAGAAACAAAGAAATTTCTTTGTTTCTGGGGGCCATATATGTTAAAAACAAAACAAAATGGAGAAAGGAAACTCTAGGAATTGATTGCTTTAATGAGGCTGGGCTGGTCTTGTCCTGAGAGCCTGAAGGACTTCTGTTAAGGTCCACTACTGATTTATCAAATCAGGTTTTTAACTGTAATTTAAGTTTTGGTTGGATGAAGATTCAAATTACAGTTGACGTCTTGAGAAAGTTAGTAAATCAAACATAATAGAAATTCCTTTGAGTTGTAATGCTCCCTATCCTTCTCTGTGCCAACCATGCCTGAAAAATGTGCCCCATTCCTTTTAAGCACTGAACAAAAGCAGTCAGTTTGGAAGAACCAAGACAAAAGGTACGTGAATAAGAAAAAGAATATTTTTATTCTCACACTAATTAATTCACACATTGCCTTGAAGTGCAGTGCTTTTGTGGTCTGAATTAATTTTCTCTTGGGGGAAAAAAACCTGTTACTGTTTTATTTCAAGACGAGAAAAATGATTCCTCCATTTGGCCAAGAAAGTTCAAAACAATTAGAGTGGATGTCTAAATGAGTAAGAAGTTAATTCTTTGTCTGTCTTGGGAAAATAACGTATGCCAAGTGAGGAGAAATAAATGGCTGATGTTACTTCAGAGAAGATAAGTACAACTGCCTTTCAGTAAGTCATCTGCCAGAATGCTGAATCTGAAATTAGGGTTTGGTAAGAAACAAGATACATCTGGAGGATCCAGAACCCTGTTAAACCTCATTCGCTCCTTTCCACACTTATAGTAGGAGATGTTCACTGCATTAGCAGGAAATGCTTGAATAAAAGTGCAAGAAATTATTTCAACTCAATTGCTCTTAGAAATAAAATAATTTCATTACTAATTTCATTACTAATCAATTTTATTTCTCTAAATATGGACCAAGTAAATCTGGCTGCCCAGGGAAATTTAAAATTTTTAACCCATAAACTTTAAGAATTATTTCTTAAACATAGGCTTAAAAGCATTTCATGGTATTGAATTATCAAGATGGCAGAGAAGCTTTTGTTATCAAATTTTAATATATGCTACTCCCATTTTAAATTATAACTTTTAGCTTGAAAGTGAAGTTAAAACTTTGACTCAAAAAAGTGATAACTGAGAAAATGAATTCCTTCTGAATTTTTGATTCTGTTTCTTTACAAGTACTTAAGTATTGAATGAGACAATACTTTGAAAAATTGTGGTAAAAAATAAAACAATCCTAGGCTATGTAGAAAAAGAAATATTCAAAGAATTGAAAGTAGTTTTTTTCATTTTATATACACAATCCATAATACATATATATGTGTAAATATGCAAACTAGTGTGTGTATATATAGCAAAATATATAGTCTGCTAGAGCTGCCACAACTAAGGATCACAAACCAAGTGGCTTAAAACAACAGAAACCTTTTGTCTCACAGCTCTGGAGACTGGAAGTCTGAGATCAAGGTGTTGGCAAGGTTGCTTCCTTCTGGGGGCAGTGAGGGGAGAATCTGCTTGGGGCACCTCCCTGAGTTTCTAGTACTTTGTTGGTGGTCAGGTATTCCTTGGCTTGTGGAAGCATCATTCCAACTCTGCTTTCATCTTTACATGGTGCTCTGTGTGTGTGTGTGTGTCTAGGTCTAAATTTGTCCCTTTTTAGAAGGACACCTGTCCTACTGGATTAAGGTCCACCCTAATGGCCTCATTCTAACTTGACTACCTCTGGGCAAAAGACAAGCTCAGAAACCATGGCTAGAAATCTTTGAGTAGGGGGAGGAGGGTAAGCTCAAGGTAGAGCAGTTTGCTCCTGCAGACTTCCAGCTGAAGCTGACCCAAATTGCTAGAAGAGGATTTAACTGCAAATGAAGATTGGAATTTTGACCATTACACAGGATTAATACAGTTTTTAGTACTGGTATGAGAACATTTTGTAACCAAATATAACCAGAGGACTTAAAAACGTATCTAAGATTGACTGGAAAATTTAGAGGTAGGCCAAGATCTTATCAAAAAGGACAATAAAGTATGAGTCCAAATACAGAGTTAAAGGTAGAGTGAAGGAGAATAATAAAATTGTTTTTTGTTGAATCCTATAGAATTCCACTTTTTCAACTTTATGTTTATATTTATGTGTCTTAAGTGTTTTATATTAAAAACATTCTTTACTAAATACTAAAACATACTGTATCAGGCTCAGTGCTAAACATTTAAGAATCATTTTTTTTAAACTCATTAAAAACCTGCAGGTGTTATTAGTACCTTAATTTTATCTAGATAATTGCATCACAGGAAGGTTAAATAACTTGACCAAATTGCTCAATTTTGGCTCAATTTTGTTTTCTCTAAGCCAGATACTATGTAAATTCATTTTTCAAACCTTCTTGCTCCCCTAGCCCCACCCCAGATGAAGAAAATAGCTCAGCTCTTTTCCTGTAGTGAATAATCAACAGATATTGAAGTGCAATTTTCTAGAATCAGGGTTAGAAGCTGAAAATGGTGCTGAAAATGTGTGATAATAGTTGTTGCTTCGTATTACCTATTGGAAGAAAAAGCAGTTGTTTAAATGTCCTTTAAGTAGCCAATCCAACCTTCCTCTCAATTTTCAGATGTGTCAAATTTTTTCCAAGCTATGAAATGGTCATGACTAGATTTTTATACTTACCAATGCAATAGTCACATCAAACATATCTAGTGATTGGAATATCCTGTGATAGAAAAATAAAAGCAACAGAATAATTTTTCTAGAGAACAATTTGTGTTTGCTTGACAGAATAAGCTCTATTTTCAAGAGAAAGCAGAAGGAATAAAAGAAGGAAAAACTTGCTCTATTTTAAAGTTCCAACAATATGGTTACTTTTATATTACTTTTTATTCTGAGCTGGAGGTTTGGGTCCAGACAGTGGGATTGCTGAAAGTCAATCAAAGAAATATTAGCATTTATAATTTAGGTTGGAATTGACTACCAGACTTCACTGAGGTTCCAGTGATTCCCAGTGACCCCCTGTGTACATAGTAATTCAACACACCCACGTACAAATCCACAGACATGGTGTATATAACACCAAGAACGGAAAAAACACTTTTTCCCATTGACCATGCAAAATGGCTGAGGATTAAACAGCGTATTTAATCATCTGTAAATTATAAAGCAGTACAGTTGCTGTTATTTGAGGTTTATTTGTTGATACACACAGGTAGCCACATAAACATTCAAGCCATGTATGTCTGGTTTAGTTTTGTTGAATACCCTGGAGTAGGCTCAGTGCAAAGAACCTATTTAAATGTATAATCTTACTGGAAAGACAAGATTTATTTTCAAAGGTCTCCTGGGACACTGTGAATGAGTACACTTTGGTAATATAGAGAAGCAATTCAGATCTCCATGGCTGAGATCTTCCTCCTGGCGCTCTGAAAAGCATGACTTCAGGATTAAGGATCCTGTGTATTCTTCCCAAGGCTTCCCTCTGCCTGATAGCTGGGGGTGGTGCTAACAGCCCATATCGTTTATGTTTGAATTCTTTCCCCAATGCCGCCTCTGTGTTCTGCTGTCTCTTAACTCCTCCAGTTATGACTAGACCTTGTTGACCACCTGCCTGGCTTTCCTTCCTTCCCTACTTGGTTTTCATGCTCTTACTTCCTGAGTGGCCTGCATGTTCTGAGATTGTATGTCTGACATTGTTCCTGACTGCTGTCTAGCCTGGGTCCTCTTGTTCATATGCTGAACTAGGAAGTTTGGGTTTCTTCTAGAAGTAAACTCTGAAAGAAGGATTGGAGTGCAAGTAGTTTGGGAGACTATCTCAGGAAACACTGGTAAGAAAAGGAAGTCAGTGAAAGTTATCAAGCAAGTTATCATGGTGGGCCCCTGGATCCCAAGCCTTTGGGGGAGCTCTGGAAACAGTGTAGAACATTCCTTTGAGTGCCCCATTTGCAGAGTATGGTAACTCCCCAGCACTTCTAGCCTGTCCAGTGTATGGGCAGAGTGCACAAGTGTCTAGAAAAAACCCTCAGGCAAAGTGCTTGCAGTTGGGAGGAAGGAGGGTGTGCCCAGGAACGATGACAGCCAGGGCATATGACTAGGGCACCAGCGGCATTTGTTATGGGGATACCCAATTTCTTGTGATTAGGGTTTAGCAAAATGTATTTTTGCCCTTCAAGGCTATTCTCCCCTTCAGATGCCTTGTATGCAAAGACTTGGGAGAGGAGATGGATTATCCTGCATCAGGATCATTGAGGCTTGTGGAAAGGAGGGAATCCATTTCCCAGAATATGAAGTTAGGAAGACCCATTAAGGCTGGACTGATTTCTCTGGACAAGGCTCAGGTGCAAAGAAAGACAGGCTCCTGAAATAAAACTGCCTTTAGTAAGATTAGCTTGAGGCCGATTCTAGTTTGATGTCTTTGGGCTCCAAACAAAGGCTCTGCAGTGAATGAAGCTTCTGGCAGAAAACGTGGCTATTTCTGAAAGCCCCCTTGAACTCTGTCATTGTGAAATGGACTTGAGCTTTGATGAGTAATGTCTGGCCATAATGGTGTCAACTCCAAAGAGAGCCCAAGCCTGAGAAGGGTTGACCATCCCCAAGGAATTGTGTTGATGGAGTGAACTGGGAAAGCAAAACATAGTTGCTGGTTGCTCTATGGTGTGATACTAGGTGGCAGGAGGAAGCAACCGTGAGAGTGGAATGATGGGGACCCTGCGCTCTCCTGGATTACTCACTCCTTGACCTCTTCCTAGACTGCTCTAACCTCTTTCTTTTCCCTCGAATAATTCAGGGGGAGGGAGAAATGTCACATGAAGGACACTAGACTTAGGGCTATTTGTATGATGGATTGAGTAATGGACTGGAAGAGGGTAAAGAAATATAGCCATAATTGAACTTGAAGTTTGTGAAGCAGGCTGTGCTGGTTAAAGGAGGAAAATAATTGAGTTTTAATTCAGTGAATTTGATTATTTTGTCAGGCTTGTGGTAAAATGAAATGAGTGTGATAGTGTGTTATAATCCTGCGATGGTGTTTTACGTGAGACATGAAGGCTTCCCTATGACCTTCTTGCATGTGCCAACAGCCTGTAGGCATACTTAATTATGTGGACTCTAAAATTTTGATGTGGGGTGGAGAGCTTTATGAAATACAAGGAAAATGCTCAAGAAGTATCCTGTATGCTGGTTCCATTAAGAGTTTTGAAAAGAGTTTTAACATCTGACTCCATAAAATTTTCAGGTTAAACCATCAGTAACTATAATATTCCTGACAACTCTGCATGCAATAGCCTATTTCATTTTCTGTAAAGAGACAGGTACCTCCAACTTTATTTCCTTGTTTTATTCCCCACAGTGTCAGGTTTATAAAAACAGGCTTTTCATTTTGTCTTAGATGATACCCTGGTTCTACAACCCTTTTTAAGATGCTAGTTTTAATTTAATTTGTGCTTGTAAAAATCATATTTCTGTATTTTAGTTGAATAGAACTGAACTTGATCTTTAGCTAGAAACATGTCTTAACCCTTGATTTGTCTCATTTATATTTTGTGTGTGGTTCTAAACATTTTCCTGTGACATTTATTATTCAGGTCAACTTTATCGAGTTGTAATTTACCCATAATAAACTGTATCCATTTAAATTGTACAATTTGGTAAGGTTTGGCAGTTATATACTATGAAACTGCCACTGCAACAAAGATACAGATCATTTCTATCGCCCCAAAGTTTTCTTGTGGCCCTGTGTGGTCCTTCCCCCAACCCCACAGCTCTAGGAAGCCACTGACTTGCTTTTTGTTTTTGTAGATTTGTTGGCATTTTCTAGAATTTTATGGAATCATACAGTATACACTTACTTGTGTCTGGCCTTTTTCACTCTTCCTATGACTTTTAAATAGAATAGAAAATAAAACCTTAAATGTTAAGGCCTATAAGTAAACATTGATAACTTCAGCTGAGAGCAACAATAGAAAATCTATGAATAGCTGCTCTGGTGTGTACTACTAATTTGAAGGATAATCATTTATGAGCTAAAGTGAGACGTATCTTGTGTGTAAGTATTCATATGTAAAAATATTGAGTGAACCTATGTTTTCTCTACAAAATACGTCTTTGTGCAAAACTTGAAGTTTCAAATACTTATAGATATTCGACTTTGCTTTTAGTTCCTGGTAGAAATTAAATGACTTCACTGAAGGGACAGTTTAAATTAATGCTATTTCTTTCTGACAAGAATGCTAGCTCACAGGACGTGGGCCAGGTATTTTGTCACTTGTTCTCTGTCATACGTACTTGTTATCTCTCCTAATTGCCTAGTTTGTTTATTGAGTTGTTTTACGTTAACTGCAACCTTGATGCCACTGGCATGGCTACCATGTTGGTCAAATATTTATATGCTTATTGGAGAATTGACAATGCCTGATATTTCCTCCAGTGATTCAACAGCAAAGAGGGTCTAAATTGCCCTTTTTACAAACTTATTTTAGTCAAGTTAACAAATACTTACATATTATTCAAAAAGTGCACCTATATATAAAGTTATAACATGACTGTTTTAGATCTAGTAAACAATTACGAATACTTAACTCATTTAATTGTTAAACTCTAGAGCGTATGTACCATCATGAGCCTTACTTTGCAGATGAGGAACATGAGGCTGAAAGGCTATCTCCTTCGATGTCAAACAGCTGTTAAATGGAGTCAGAATTCAGACCCAGAGGTCTGGTTCCAGAGTCATGCTCTTAGCCAGACTAGGTTTTTCTCTCTTCACTGGCAAGTCCTTTCTAGTTTATGCTATATATGCTCAGCTGTGGCTTCTGCCTGTTAGGTTCCAGCTCTTGGTCATTTCTGGTGTTATTTTTCTGCTCTCCCATCCAATGCAGAATTCTTATATTTATAGAAATTAGGCAAGAATAAAGAAGGGGTGGTGGTGGTGGTGTGTGTGTATGGTAGGAGCAATGTGGTGATTGACGCCTTTCGGACCTCAGGTATGTGATTTGGAGTTCGGTTGTTGGCAAAACATTATTTCAGTTTTAGCTTACATACTTATTTCAACCAGGATTCAGAGAGCACATGAAGACCTTTCCTGAGATCCTGGCATCACATCACTGTTTCAAGAATGGTCTGTCTCACATCGGCAGGATTCAGGAGAACGTCATCTCATTAGACTTGACACTGACCAAACACTTACTAATGAGTCTAATTTTGGGCTCCGTATCTGTAGAGAGCAAGGAGGGGTGGTGTATAGAGACAGTCTAGAAAAGAATAATGAAAGTGATTAATTAGTTTGAAGCTGGGAACTTCTGAAGAAAGGATGCAGGAAATTAACAGATATGTGCAGACCAGACACAAAGGCCTTTAGGTTATTTCACAAAGGATAACCATTTCCACTGAGGTCAAAACAAGGGATTTCACAGCAGAGGCATTCAGAGGAAAAGTCAGGAAAGGTAGAGATTGTAAAGCTCTAAAGCGGTTTCTGATGCGTCCGCAGCTTCTTGTGCCACTGTAATGGGTAGTGCTCCAAGATTGCCTGATAACCATCGTTGAGGCAGTATTCTGTAAAGGCTGTTGTTTATAGACACTTTCCACCTCTGTCATTCAAATTTTAAAAGAATCAGGTAGTAGTATCTACCCAGTCCACATATCTTTTTTTTTTTTTTTGGCGGTACGTGGCCCCTCACTGCTGGTGGTCTCCCGTTGCGGAGCAGGCTGCGGACGCGCAGGCTCAGCGGCCATGGCTCACGGGCCCAGCCGCTCCGCGGCATGTGGGCTCTTCCCGGACCGGGGCACAAACCCGTGTCCCCTGCATCGGCAGGCGGACTCTCGACCACTACGCCACCAGGGAAGCCCTAGTCCACATATCTTTAAAAACAACACCGGGAGGAATTTTTTTTTTTTTTTTTTTTTATTCTCCAGTACGCGGGCCTTTCACTGTTGTGGCCTCTCCCGCTGCAGAGCACAGGCTCCGGACGCGCAGGCTCAGCGGCCATGGGTCATGGGCCCAGCCGCTCCGTGGCATGTGGGATCCTCCCAGACCGGGGCACGAACCCGTGTCCCCTGCATCGGCAGGCGGACTCTCAACCACTGCGCCACCAGGGAAGCCCGGGAGGAATTTTTTTAACTCTGGACTTTATGCAAAGCTTTTGTTGAGGCTGATTGAATCCATACTCTGAAATGAGAACTATACAGGCTGCACTAAGCATATGTTATTCACACATGATGAAGACTGTAGGTGCTGCAACCAATTTCCAGGGCTGCCTCACTTTGGGAATAGTGATGATAACCCTTCCCTGCAGGGTCCCTGTGGGAAAGAGACTGCAGTTGTCCTGCCTGGGCTCTGGGGACCTAGTGAGCTTCTCTTCAGTGTGTCCCACATCAGCTTATCTTATGCTAATCTGTGCGTGGTTGCTACATTGCCATTTCAAGATAAAAATAATCACAAAAACTTCTCAGTGTCTGCTTATACACCCAATCAAGGTCCCATCTTTGACAATTGAGTTCTTGTTAACTTATTTCTTTGGGTGGTTCTGCTTTCCTGCAATACACTATCAAATATTAACAGCCTCTATTTTTTGTTAAACCTCAAAATTGTTTGACAGTTGTCTGGTCCTGAGGCTCCTTATTATTTGGAGTTTCATAATCTTTTTCAGGCCCCCTGTGATAACCACCAATCCCTGTGGTCTCAGAGTCCCTGCCCTAGGGGCACATGCTACTTACTCCCTTTGGCCAAAAAGGACTTCTGATATTTGTGGCTTGTATTCCCAAACAAAAGGTATATAGATAAAGTGATATAATCATAAAATTGGCTATGCTTAAAAAAATTATTTTCTACCCCAGAGATTCTGATATTCCCCTGCTACCACTCTCCCCTCTTTCCCTTTTTCAGTCTACAATGAAGCATGGACCCAATGAACTCTTCTCCTTTCCCTCACTCTCCTCCAATTTTAACTTTGTTGTGTTTTTTGTCTCAGTAAATGGCACCATCTTCTACTTGGTAATTTTAACCAGAAACCAGAGAAATACTCTAATCTGTCACCTATGGATGCTTCTTTCAGAATAGGCCTTGAATGCATCCATTTTCTCCACATCTCTTACCTAAAAGAGTACCATGCCACAGATCATGGCAGCTCCTTGCTAACTTGTAGCTACACATACTCTTGTACGCTGTTATGCTCTGTACACAACTATGCCAAGTTATTTCTTCTGAAATGTAAATCAAACGATTTCACTCCCTCTGCGTAAAACCGTTTAGTGGCGCTCCCACTGCATTTAGGATATGTTTTTTACAGGGACGGTCTGACCTTGTCACTGTCTGCATCTCCAGCTGCAGATCTTTCTATTCTTCTGTCAACATGGTCAACACTACCCTCACTGGCCTTCTTTCGGATCTTCAGTTATTCCAATTTCTCTTCCACCTCAGTGCCCTTGCCTCAGAATGTTTATCCTCCTTCTCTTCATTAGCTAATTGTTACTAGTATTTCAGGTTAGAACTTAAACTCCCTTGCTTCACCAGTCTAAATCAGATCCCCTCTTAGAATCTTTCATCATGCTCTTAATGGCATAAGCTGTGTGTCTTGTTTTAATATCCATTTTTCTCACTGGATTTTAAGTTCCCTGAGGTCAGGTATTACGTACTTTTTTCCTCCTTTGTAACCCTGGTTCTTGGTACACTGGGCATTTCATAAGTATTATATCAGTGATTAAAATACTTACTAAGAAGCTTTCACAATACTAAAAGTATCTTATATACCTATTTAGACCAGATTTCAGGTGCAAACACACAACCTAAATCTAATAGGGGCTCTTAGATAATTCTCTATTACAGTTTAGGGATGGTCCCAGGAATATAATTCATTTTTGAATCTTATCTTTTGGTTAGATTTATGTTTCTAATCTGTGCTTAAAACCTTTTGGGAGTGCTTGTCTGTCTTCTGAGTTTGATTCTTCATTTTTGTTTTTTTTGTTTTTTTGCGGTATATGGGCCTCTCACTGTTGTGGCCTCTCCCGTTGCGGAGCACAGGCTCCGGACGCGCAGGCTCAGTGGCCATGGCTCACGGGCCCAGCCGCTCCGCGGCATGTGGGATCTTCCCGGATCGGGATACGAACCCGTGTCCCCTGCATCGGCAGGCGGACTCCCAACCACTGCGCCACCAGGGAAGCCCCTTCATTTTTCTTTAAAAAGTACCACCTGTCATTTCTTAGGTTGTTCATGCCTAATATGGGTGAGACATAGTGACTTCTGCATCCCTGGCAACAGCTAATTTTAAATAGAACTGTCTTACCCATACTAAGACATCTACTTCTAACTAAGTAAAGTTAGAGTTTATTTTCTTCTGGCTACTTCAAGCCCAGTCTTATTAAAGAACCATAAACCAGACATAATCTGTACTCAGTGCTGGTTGCAACTTTATCATTTCATGCTTGAGACTCATCCCTGACTTTGAGTTTTGCCTCTTAAAGAATTGGCAGTTGCAACTGGAGAGATGTCGTTCTCATTTCACTGGTCCAACTATAGAAAAATGGAACTGCCTTACATGGTGCTAAAAATGGTTTTATGCTCCTGTGACAGTTTTCTGCCTAATCAGAGAGCTTTCTTAGGCAAAGAAGAGACCCTTTAAGCTCACAAAGGCCCTTCACTCTCTAGACATCTCTAATACATCTCTGCCTGTCTCCTAACAACCTCTCTCCCCTTTCCTAGTCAGAGGAAAGATTTTTGCACAATAATCCTTAATTAAGATACTGTCCCCAGAAGCTGTCAGCTGCTGCGTTTTAGAACTGCAGAAATCTCTTGAGAAAAACAAATATATGTAATGAAAACAATTAACAGTATTTACATAATCATAATAATCCACTAAGAAGTATTGTTATTCGTAGGATCATTTGAGAGGCAAGTCAGGGTAGATAAGCGGAATTTTAACCCAGGTACACAAAACAAGAGCACTGAATTGATGTCTTTTAAAAGTTCCTTTCAGGCTTTTGAGTCTATGATAGAATGTGTCTTTTTGGTTTTCGCACAAAGAGAACCACATTTGCAATGACAATCACCATTTTTTGAATGATCACATGTGCCAGATTCTGAACCCAATATTTTTATAATTATAATCCAATTAATCTTTTAAACCAGCCTGGAAGATAGACATTACTTTCCGTATTTTACAGCTGAGAAAACTAAAGTGTAGAGAAGCCGAGAATACTATTATCACCCTTACTATTCCCAGACTTTTTTGTGATTGGTATGACTTTATTGCCAGAAGACCTCAAGTGTTTTAAGCAGATTGTCCCAAAATTACTTTAAAAACTGTAGGAATTTGAATTTGTAGATCAAAGAAACACCTATCATGTTTTTGCTCTAAAATTATGAGTTGGAAAAAGTAATGTTATATGACCCATGACAACTGATTTCCACAGCCAGCGTTTGCCCTGTGATAATGGGAGTGTCGTATTTATTATAACTGGTGGCTTCCATTTCCTTATTTGAACACTTTGAAACTGGAAAGTTTCTGGAGTCCTACACCTCTAGTAACCTAAGACAGCTGAAGATATTAAAATTTACATCTTAAGGTTGGAGTGAATCTTATACCATACATATACCAGCCCTCATAGGCATAACGCTATATGAAGCCTTTGATCGTTTCATGAGTGGCAAAATGATACTTTTAAATTTCTGTTGGCTATTTCCAGTCACAGCCCACTTCTTGAGTAATGCCTCATGCAGTTTCATAACCACATCAAGATGCCAGTTAGAGCAACAATATTGCCCTTCTAGATGATGATCAGTGTCATGAGATGAGGCAGTTTCCTGTTGCTTGATCAAGATGTTTAAAATCCCATTCTGCACAAACAGAAATGCTTGGAAGGACATAATGAGAGGTAATAGTAATTTTTAGATTGCCTGTCAACTCTAAGCCTATTTCTATCCATCACGGAAATGATATAACTCTCACTTCTCATGCTTTTCTTATTTGCATAACCAACAGCATCAATACCTCTCAATTTTTTCTCCAGCTTCCCACTAAAATAGAACCTTGATTTGCCATGTCTTAATGCATTTCGTTGTAGACTATTCACTCCTTCTTAAAAAATGTATGTCAACTACCAATTAAGCACAGGAATCAGTAATAAAGTAGAATACCAAATAAAAGATTTATATATTAACTCCAACAATATACCTGGTAGTAAAGTATCTCTCTATGAAGTTGCATGGAGCCCTGTAAGCTATTTTCTGGTCATATTCTCTACCATCTGGTTTTAATTCGTTAATCCCTAAACTTACAGAATTCCCACCCGACAAGTGTGGGTGGAGAAAAACAGCTGCTTTCATGCTAGTTGATTCAGTATATCAATTAAAAATTATGTATGCTTATTTGCTAAAGGTACACTTATTTAAAAGGTACGTTTTTGTGACTTGAGATCTAAAGGTGATAAACTTAGCTCACAGAGTGGGAAGGCATGTCATCAGGGAAATGTCGGCTGGACTCCCAGACAGGTGCCTACAAGATGGTCTTGCTCTCTAGATTTGTCACAGTTGAGTATGATCCTGTCAGCCTTAAAGACTTAGAGATGCAGTCGTGTCAGTGTCTTGAAGTGCTCAGGTTCAGGATGCCGTTTTCTGCTAACAAACGTCATAAGAGACTAAGTTACAAAAATAGAATGTCAATCTTTTAGTTAATGAGGAATATGACTTTCAGTTTGAACCATCCTTGCTCTCATCCAAGGCCAAAACCTTCACTTGCGTGTGAATCCTATTCCTTCTCACTGACTTTTTTTTTTTTTTTTTGTGGTACACGGGCCTCCCACTGCTGTGGCCTCTCCCGTTGTGGAGCACAGGCTCTGGACGCGCAGCTCAGCGGCCATGGCTCACAGGCCCAGCTGCTCCGCGGCACGTGGGATCCTCCCGGACTGGGGCACGAACCCGTGTCCCCTGCATCGGCAGGCGGACTATCAACCACTGCTCCAGCAGAGAAGCCCTCTCACTGACTTTTTAAGTACTTAGCTACTGCAGTTTTCCTGCTTTCTCCTCTATCAACAAATTTCTCCTCCTTATTATATCATCATTAAGCATAGTATCATATCTCCCATCCTAAAAAAAAAAAAGCCCTCTTTAGATCTTATATTTCCCTCCAGGTACCATCCAATTTCTCTGTTCCCTTTCTTAGCAAAACTCCTCAAAGAAGTGACATACATACTTGATCCCTCTACCTCCCCACCTCCTATTCTCTCTTCAACCCACTGCAGATAGGAGCTCTCCCTCATCACTCCACTAGAACAAGATAGAATAGAAAAGCATGAAAAGAAGGCATGTGAAAGGCATGTCTTCTTCCCCAAAGAACCTATATTTATTTTAAAAAATTTAATTTTCAAATTGCATTTGGAGGAAAATTGTTCATTACTTTTTCAATAAATAGCCTGGCTGAAATATGCCAAAGTTCAGTCAAGATTCCTTCCCTCGACTCCTATTGGTTGAATGCTACCTGCAGAGATTCAGCTTGCTGACCAGTAAGTTAGGAAAATGGTGTGCGATACAGATACTCGTACTATTTCTGTGACTCCTGATGCAGGCCGATCTTCAAGATTCAATGACATGAAATGAAACCCCACACTGTATTCTCATTGTGTCACTTCAGAACCTGCTCCATCTTTGCCTTAGACAAAGGCTCTGCTACAGAATGTTGCAGGAATAAAATCTTCACATAGTGACTGACCAGTAGTGAGCCCAGGTCATTCATTTCCTATTCTGTGATTCACTCAGTCAGGGTCCCCAGCAACCTTCATGTTGCTAAATGCAATGATAAATTCTTTATTTTACTGAACCTCTTAAGAGCATAACATGATTGACTCTGTGAAATGTTTTCTTTCATCTTCTGCGCTACCTACTGAGTGATCTCACTGGCTACTTGGTCTCAGATTTCTTTGATGGTTCTCCTTTCTCTCTCCTGCCTCTACATGGTGGTTTGCTCCTGGGATCATTTCTTGGCTTTCCTACCTTCTCTCACAGGATGATGGCCTCAAGTGTCCCATGCCTTTAAATGCCAACTGTTCACTCATGTCTTCCAAATTTATATCCCCTGTCCCAATCTCATCTTTGAACTTCACGTTAACCAGTACCACCCTTGCACCTAAAATAAGCAGAATAAAGCAAAGGAATTATGAATGACCTGTACAACCAAGCTAGTGCTGCCTTGTATGGCATATATTGTACGAGATATGGAAACATCTGAATACACCTAAATTAAGCCAGCCAGTTGCCCTGGGTTAGTCTGAATAGTTGAAGATTCTGATACCCTTGGTTCTTTATAGGGCAAGAGTCCTGGGATATGTTCTGCTTGCTTGACACTTTTGTTGACATGTACTCACAGACTTAGTGCTCATTGTTAACTGTCACGAACCACTTGAAATAAAGTATTTGCACTTGTTCCCCATGCCTTAGTGGTGACTCTGATGTTAACATGGCTAATTAAATGACTTACACCACCACATGGATGTCTAGTAGGCAGCTCATAACAGGTCTGGAACACAAAACCCATTCTCTCAATCTTCTCCATCTCAGGAAATAGCACCATGATCAACTCTAATTATTCTGGACCCCGATTTATACGTAATCCTTGTAGATTTTCTTTTCCTCCTCATGTACAGCCAATCCAACAGCAAATACCAGCATCTACCTTCAAAATACATCCTGAATATGATAACTTTTCACATTCCCCATTCCCTAGGCCAAGACCACTGTCTTTTCTTTTTAGGACCACTGCAATGTCTCTTGATACTGTGCTTCACAAAATTATACCTGTGAATCACCTGGGGATGTTAAGTGCAGATTCTGATTTAGTCAGTCGTGAATATGGCCTGGGATTCTGTAGTTACGGCAAGCACCCAGGTGATACATGTGCTGCTGGCCCACAGACCTCACTAGAATATAAATAATCAAGTATAAAATACTTCAGAAAATGATTGGACTATGAGGAATGTAAAACAGGCTTAGAGAATAACTGTTCTTCAATCTCTTTCAGTGTTTTATTTAGCCAGAATGATCTTAAAAAAAAAAAGTGCAGCAGATGGTATATCTCCCTACATCACAACCCTCTACCTCCTTGGCCTCCCACTAGACCTTGAATAAGATCCAAGTTGCTTAACACAAGGCCTTAGAAGATCTGGCCTCAAATTGCTGCTCAGTATGAACAAAGAGGTTTTTGTCTTCCATGAACACATCCAACTTTTTCTACCTCAGGGTCTTCACACTTCCTAGTCTTTGTGTAGTTTGGAGTACTTTTCTCCTTATTAGGGTTT
The DNA here is from genome assembly GCF_008692025.1 of Phocoena sinus. Taxonomy (NCBI): domain Eukaryota; kingdom Metazoa; phylum Chordata; class Mammalia; order Artiodactyla; family Phocoenidae; genus Phocoena; species Phocoena sinus. Next base: position 41,328,574 of record NC_045766.1, read on the forward strand.
CTGCTCAAAAGAAATTTCTCTAAGAGAGGATATCGTTGACTGCGCTATACAAAATAAGTTACATTTCATTCCCTTATTTTGTTTATTTTCTGAACACAAGTTATTATCTGTGATGGGCTGAATAATGCCCAGGAACCTCTGAATGTTACTTTATGTGGTAAAAGGAATTTTGCAGATGTGATGAAGGATCTTGGCATAGGAATATTATCTCAGGTTATCTGAGTGGGTCCAATGAAATCACAAAGGTCCTTTTAAGAGGGAGGCAGGAAGATCAGTCAGAAAGAGGAGAGGTGACAGTGGAAGCAGAGGTTGGAGTGACATACTTAGAATATGAAGAAAGGGGCACAGACCAAGGAATGCTGGTGTTCTCTCAAAGCCAGAAAAGGCAAAGAAATGAACTCTTTCCTAGATCCTCAGCAAGGAACACACCTTAATTTTAGCCAAGATTCATTTTGGGCTTCTGACCTCGAGAGATTTAAGATAATACATTTGAATTGTTTTCGGCAGCTAAATTTGTTAGAACAACAATAGTAAACTAATACATTGTCTAAAGTTTATGCTTATTTACATGCTAATTTATTTTCATCTTCCCAATTAGTATGCAGACTACATGAGGGGGAGGAACACCTGTCTTGTTACTTGTTGTATCTGTGTGTGTCCAGTGCTTAGAATAGTATTTGACACATAGTAGGTGCTAGATAACTCTTGGTTAATGAATTAGTAGGCTGGATACTCCTGTTAATTGACTTGGACAGTATATATATATATATATATATATATATATCAGTAAAGGTTAAAGGAGAGAAGCAGAATCACTAAGAGACCTTTTGCAGTTTTGGAATTTACTTAGGTAGTCTCTGTACCACTTATTGTCTTCCCATTTGATCTGATGCTGGAGCTTAAAGTCCCCTAGCAGTTGTGAAGGGAAGATAGATACAAATTGGGAGAATAAGAGCAAGCTGGGATAAACAAACTGGAGTCCGTGAGGACTGACTGACGTGTCAGTTCTTGTGGCTACTGACTTTGATGGAATGAGCACCCTACAGAAATTCAGGAGCCTGTTGTCTTGTTGCTAAACACACAAACCTGGCCCAGGAGTTAGTGATGCTGAAGGAGATCCAGGAGACGGTGGAGGAGTTGCAGACCTGGCTGCAGTCTCATGCCAACACCATGAGTCAGAAGATAAGTATATGTCTGAGCGAGCAACAAAATGCTGCTTCAAATCTACTCTCCAAGTTCCCCATAAGAATGTCTGTGTTGGCCAGTCCACTCTAACAGGAGACGTACAGATGTAAGTGTATAACTAGGAGTAACATATAGTCAGGATATTTAATGGTATCAGATTTTGACTGTCCTATTATTGGTGCACCTTCACAATGGACACACATATCTACCCACACATAAGCACGCATCTCTGCCTGGCATTCTAGAGTGTTCATGAAATAGCACTTGGATGGTCAATGAACAACATGCCTCTTTTAAAAAATTTCTTCCAAGATAGACATTTGACTTTTTTTTTTTTTTCAACTTTCACATTTTTTTCTTAAGATAATATCTTTAATCAGAGTCCAATCTGGTCTTAATGTTCTGGGATCTATTTTGTCTCCTTAAGAGATTTTGTTTTTTTGAGCAGATTTATTACATTAATTTATAAAGTTTCTTTGTTAAGCTCTTGATATTTGAAGAGTAGGAAGGTAATATCCATTATCAGAAATAAAATATTTCATTTTCAATGATGAAGCAGAAATGGAGTTGAGAGGATGGGGAAAAGCTAGTACTTTGCCCACTCAGGCTGCCGCCGGGTGATTCACTGAGTCCTCTTGGGTATCAGGACACATCTCAAATTTTTCTCCCCCTTTTCCCTCTCCACCTTGGTTTCCTAGGTCTTTCTACTAACATTAAGTAGTGTGTATAAAAAGCTTTGCACATAATATTTCTTTATTCACAAATATCACGATATGAGTTAAGATTGGACTGAAGTAAGACAAATCCCTATGGAGCTGCCTATATACTTAGGTTAGCTGGCTTAAGAGTTTGTTTCAAAATATAGCACTTCGTTGGGGCAAATAAGACTTCTCTTTGCATTAAAGGTACTGATTATATTGTACCCAATAATACCATTTTATTGTGCTCTGGATAATAAATGGATTGAAACATCTGATAAGATTAATAAACAACAGAAAGATTGTTTTTTTCTCTTATTAAATAGAGTTGCAGGTGAAAGGGCAATTGCTTTATTAGTTCTTTTCTTTCTTCATTTACTTTGGGATACATCTGTATTACTTTCCTGCACTGCTTTGTTGTTATGTACTTGGCCAGTGAGGGACCTAGCACTGATGAAAATGCATTAACATTGCAGCACATTTATAACAAGGCCTTATAAGTATATTGAATTACACTTAAGTGTTTTTAGTAAGTATAATAATGAATAACTTTATTTTCTAAAGTCAAAGCCAGATGGAAATTGCAATTCTGTATTCCCTGTACATTTGTACCAGTCAGGCTTGAAACTCAAATCATCCTTCTTTCCTTCCTTTCAACACTTACAGTCAATCAGCCAACAATTCTTTCAAATTTCTTTTTTATAATCCCTATTTTATTTTTTTATTTTCTATTTTTTTTTTTTTTTTTGGCCGCTCCAGGCAGCATGCAGGATCTTAGTTCCCTGACCAGGGATCAACCCGTGCCCCCTTGCAGTGGTAGCGTGGAGTCTTAACCACTGGACTGCCAGGGAAGTCCCCCCTATTCATACATTTCTTTTCATTATTACTACCTCCACCCCAAAATAAGGACCTCATTCTTTTATCCTTACAGTAGCTTTCACATAGAACCCCCAGCCTCAAATTCCTTTTCTTTCCTCTAATTCATTCTGCCAATTACCACCTACTTAATTTTCAAACCACATTACTGTCCTCGTGACATTGCTCAAACACCTTTAGTGTCCTACCACCTATTCACGGGAGGAACAAAAACTCTTTAGACTAACATTATATGTGTGACATATATAATCTCCCTGTTCATCCTGTGTTTTTCACCCCTGCCTTGGAACCTTTGAGTAGAATTAAAATAGTCGATAGAGCCACTGAATTGAAAGAAGCCCAGGTTTGAAACTTGAGAGATACAGGAGGTGAGAGAAGGTGGAGAGTGAAGAAGGATACAGAAAAGTCAGGGTTGAGAGGGAGTTTTAGAAAGTTAGGAGAGAAAGAGGGATTTTGGTGGTAGCTCTACTGCCAGTGAGATACTGAGTGAAAGAGAAAAGAAGTGAAATTAAGGGTTTTTTTTTTTTTTTTTAAAGAGTTTACTCTGGATTATGAGTAAAACTTTCCTGTTACTTTGAGTGACTCAGGAAAGATAAATACTAGCTTTCAGTTTATTTCTCTGCCCAGTGACCAACACCTTATGGGGGTAGTGGCAGCAAAGAGGGGCCAGTTTCATTTCCCTCATGAAGACTTTCACTCAGTAAATAGAAAATCTAAAGCTGGCAGGAGTACAGTGAAGGAAAAGGATAGTTTATGATGAATCTAAGACCTGGGGGCCTAGTGTAGATTAGGGGGCTGAAGAATATTTCTCTGAGAAAGTGACATTTATGTAGAAACTTAACAGATGATATTTGAGGGAATAAAGGGCATGATTCATGCGAAGTGTTTAGCACAGTGTATGACAAATGGATATTAGCAATATTATTATTTTTAATAATCATTTAGTGTTCTTGTAGCTTCTTTAAAACTAGATAGTAAAGCCATTCATGGCAGAGCAGTGGTTTTCTGCTTATTTTAAATCCCTATAATGTCCAGCTCTCTTCCTTGTAGTGAAGTGTAGTTAAAAGAATACAAGAATAGAGTCCTCTAGACAAGGACTAAAATCCTGACTTATGAGTTGTGCAAATCTAGGGAAAATATTTAACTGGGTTACAGTTTTCTTATTTGTAAAATGAGAATCGTACTACTCCAGAGGATTTCTGGGATGATTAAAAACATCACAGATGCATAATGAAAAGTAGTTTATTAATATTTTAATATTTAAGTAATAAATATTTCCTTAGAGGAAAATTGGTAGCATTTTTAATTGTATATTTGTCATTTGAAATTTATGATAATTTGGTTATAGGTGAGAGAAGTTTGTATCATCTATAGATGAGTCTGATCAGGAAAGAAATAATATAATGTTCATATAATGTTGGTATCTTAAAAAATGATATCTTTTAGAAAAACAACTTCTATCCAGAATCCCATAAAGTATAAAAAGAAAAAAACAAAAATCACTTATAATCTTCCTCTCCACTTAGTACCTGTTTATAGAATGTTTTAGGATATCTAAAAGGTATTTATAAACGTTGAGTTATTAACTCTAAGTAGTTATCTATTAACTGAAGAAATGCTTTAAAAATCTATACTCAAAAACACTGTAATAGTTCATTTCTTTGCAGTTAAAAATAATTCGCTGAATCATTTAGCAAATATTAATACTTGACAAATTTTCTATTTTGGAATATTTCATTTTTTACTTAGTAAGGTCATTACTGTAATTACTATGTAAAGATTTTATACTCAGATGAAGTATACCTTGTTTGTTTTAATCTTCCTTAATGTTGTACAGATTTATATTTTTTAAAAAGTACATGTCCTGTGAAAGGAAGGGTTAAATACCATGTGCTAGAGTAGCATGCTCCTGGCTCTCTGGGAAAGGTATTACTTTAGATGACGATTTTTACCTGTAATTACCTTTCCTTTTTGTTCTCATAGAGAGCCTGATCCTTCATAGTCACTAAACTATATATGAAAAAGAATGTTTGTTTATAGTTTGAGGGGAGTTTTGAAATTACTGCATGAAGGTACTTGACACTTTTGCCTCATTGAAAAGCACGGGGTGTTTTGAGAAATATCAATAAACCATATTCCTACCACAACCCAAAGGGAACAAAGTCATTGAGGTTTGAAGTAGCTTACCCCCAAACCATAACTCCTCTAGCATGGGGATTTGTGGCGGATCCTTTGCAGCTAACAGTCAATCATACTGTACTTGGTGAATTACTTTCATTATATAAAATAAACTTAGTCATTGCACATTATAAGGAATGTTCAAATCATTTCATTAAAAACACAACGTTATGCATGCTATTAATTTTTAAGATGCATTACCAAATGGGTCATGAATATTAAGTGAACACATTTATTCAACCCTTTAAAAAACACGAACACATTCATTTGTAGTTAGGATAGAAACTTCATCTTCGCGGTATAAAACAGAAGACGGAGAATATGCAGAGTTCCCTTCACTTAGCCACAACATGATTCACCTGAAAATCTGAAAGCATGCAGAAAGTCTAGCACATCTGTGATTATCTTCGTGGTCATACGTTATTCACAGTTCAGAGGCACAAATACGCAATTCTCAAGTTTCTCAGGTTCAGAGGCAATGCCATTGGTTGCCATTGGGCGGCAGAGTGACTTTTGTGCATCGTGTGTGCAATGAATTCTGTCCATCCAGAGATAGCTCCCAAGTAAAATTTGCAGCCAGACACGTGCAAGTATCATTAGGTTTGTGAGACTCAAAAGATAATGTTTATGAGAGCACATTTTCAAAATTTCATTTACAGATGGAAAAGTTCCATTTACAAACATGTATTCTTGGAGATAGAAGGTTTATAATGGATATTTCCTAATTAATAATAAATGGATATTCATACTTCGAGCCTTTATGCACAAAATGAGGTTCATTTGTGATATGTTTATCCTTAAAATATAAGGACAATGTTTCTCTCTACCTCTATTTCCAAACTTTGTCTACTCATTAGTCTAGGCTTGAAAAGAGAGGTAAAATATATTTTACAACTCTAATAGAACCAGAAAAGAACTCTACAGTGTTAAGCAGAGTGCTTTGAGGTCAATGAGTGGGGATGGAAGCTTTGCTATTGGGTGGTGGGGACAGTGAAGAGATGAGATGGCATATCAGTCCATCTAGTTTGAACTTGTCCTAGTAATTCTATTCCTACTTCATTTCTTATTTGTGTTCAAAGATGTTTATTTTGGCAATGAATAAAAAGGAATTTCCACCTATCTCTTTTCTAACCATTTGGCATACTCTATATATTCTACTTGTTTATTGTCTGATATCCATCCCCCCTCGCCCACCGGTCACACATATTAGGATGTAAACTTCATGAAGGTAGAGGTTGTTGTCAGGTTTTGGTTTTGGTTTTTGCTGCTGTATCCCCAGTGCCTAGCCTAGTGGCTGGCAGAGTATGGGTGTTCAATAAATATTTATTGAATGAATGATTGAATAAATGAAAGATAAGTTATGTAATATTTGCAAACCCTGAAAGAAGTTGTCTAGAATACTACACAGAATAACTGTATTAACATCTTTTTTTTTTTTTCAGTTGCTCTTTTTTTTCCTATGCAATTCACATCAATTCTGCCTGCTAAACAGTGTTCAGACCCATTCACATTTCCTGTCTCTCCACCCATACCCCTCGTCTAAGCCACTATCATTCTCTAACCTCTTGTTTGGATTACTGCAATTGCTTCCTAAATTACTTTCTCCGCATGCATTCTTGCCTGTCCTCAACGCCCAGTTTTTGTTTTTACCACCATGTGTTTTCTCACGAGAGACAGGACAATTTCTTCCATAAAACAATTATTTCAGTCCTCTACCTGATATCCTGCCATGGCTTTCAACTGACCTTGGAGTAAAATCCCCAAAGCCCCTGCATGTTACAGTTGGTGACTCAGTCTCTAGCCTCAGGCCTTGCCCATCTCTTATTTTCTGTGATCTGCACATAGTGGATTGAATGTGCCAGTCTCTTTCCCATAGGCCTTTGATGCAATCCACCCAAGGCAGTATTTCTCTTATTACCTACATTTGCTTGGTTAAATCCTCTTTATTCAAATTCATTCAAATACTTTAGGAATGGGAGGTGGTTATTCCCTAATCACCAAAGTTCTTACAGTGTCTGTCACATGGTGAATGCTGTCAGTATTTGTTGTATTGAATCTGTGTTTTCATCACACCCTACTATACAGACAGAGTTTTAAGGATATTTATCACAGGAACAATTACATATCCAAGAAGAAAGATGAGATAATGAGTGACTCCTGTTTATAACTGGATCACTTAATTATCATTTGCATTTGAAATAAAAATGACATGATTCAGGTTGTTTAATATGAATTATACAGATGGAGAGAATCATCACTCAAGTTCTTTGACAATGAATTAGTCATTATGTTATTTTATGAAGATTTTGTGTGGGAAGAAAAACACTTCTTGTGTAATAAATCACCTAACATCCCATCTATGTAGCCTAGGTGTAGTTCTAATAGTTTAAAGTAATAGCAATTGTTGGAATGCATTACAACAGCCATTGCCTTGAGTCAGCAATTCTCAATACCTGGTTGGAGTGGAGAGTTAAGGAGAGTGAATTGATATTTTAATATTAATCAAAAGGGATGTAGAATAACAAGAGTTGAATAAGTTTGTCCATGACTATAAGGAGAGATTTTGAAAATGTATATATATCCATTGGAGAGTCTCACATATATGTGTAACATATATTGCAGAGGGATAAATACTGAGAGATTAAAGTTTCCAATCTTCTTGTGTTGTTTATGTATACATGATTATGTTCCAGCCACTTGAATGAAAAAAAATCAATGAACAGTATCTCTCCTCCCTCCCACCCCCCTATGCTCTATCATAGACTATATGGACAAGAACAGTACCTCAGTCATGGCCAAAGAATGTAAGGGAGGGAGTCTGAGCCCTTATACCTCTGCAGAGGAGAGCAGCTTTGTTAACTTAGATTTTCTGTGAGAGGGAAATAACTTGTTGAAAACACTCTAATTTTGAGCCACTCTATTTCATCTGTTGAACTGATATCCTAATGAAACAAATGGTCACCAAAAATAGCAATTTAGATGTGATACTAGGAAAGAGGCAGCAAAAGACATAACCAGCTGAGGGGAACTACAAAACCAGTTTTCCTGAGTAGGAAGCACCTATGTGAGTTTTCTAACCTCACAGTCTAATGAAAAAATATAAATCTATTCTTAGGCTTTCATTATCATTTGTTTATTCTTGCCTTTTAGAAGCACTTATGCTTAGCCAATAATAATTCTCTTTATCTAGATGGCTGCTTATTTTTGATCAATTCTGCCTTTAAATGTCTTCTGAATATTAGTGATTGATATAATTAGAAAAGCAGAAATGATCAAGAACACAAAATCAAGTTCTTAAACATCTGTCTTAAAAAGAAATATCTTTCATTTTTGAATGGAATCAGAATTTCTTTTTGTAGGAGAGTACAAAGGGCATGAATATCAAATAAGTATTTGTAGGAGTGATAAACAGCCTTGCTCAGCTCATCAAACTCAGACTATTCAGAGACTTAAGGACACGCTTAGATTCAGAGATGCAGGGAGAGATTCTCACTTTCAGTGATTAATTTGGACAAGAGTGTTTTTATTATCCGTGGCTCCACAAGAAATCACAACAAAACTTAATGGTTAAAACAACAACCACTGATAATAGTTTCTGCAGGTCAGGATTTGGGGAGGGCTCTGTTCATCAGTTCTCAGTTAAGGTATCTCATACAGCTGCAGTTGGATATATCCTGGGCTGCAGTCATCTGAAGGCTTGACTGGGGCTGGAGAATTCACTTGCAAGGAGGATCATTCCCATGGTTGGCAAGTGGTACTTTCTGTTATTCAGGACCCTCGCTTCTCTCCATGTGGACTTGACTTCTCCACATAACTAAGTGTTCCCTGGGGAAAACAGCTGGCCTCCTTCAGAGCAAGCAATCCAAGAGAGCCAGGTAGAAGCTTCAGTACTTTTTATGAAGTCACATACCAATGCTTTTTGATGTACTGTTGGTCACACCAACAGTAAGTCCTCATTTAGTGTGGGAGTGGAGTATACAAGGAGGTGACTTGGATACTGGCATCTACAAAGAATAACCTAAAGGTATCAAGAATCAGGGGAAAAAATTGAACAAAGTGGCTGAGATGGAATCCCAGAACTGAGTCCCTCCTTACTCCTGATGTGTATTAGGTGGTGGGAGAAGGTAGTTCTTTTTGCTAATAAGATATCCAGTTATGTCTTGAAAGATATCGACAATAGTAAGATTCTTTCATTCTGAAGAATCTATAAGCAGGACTTTAAGAAGCAATAATTACCTTTCCAGATGGAGCCAGGGATGAAGGTGTTCTGAAGACTGGAACACCATCCAGGTAAGCTTCAGGGCAATCTGAAAGGAAAGTGTAAAGAATGAGACTGCAAGATCCCCTGTATTCTTATCCACTACTAAAAGGACTGTTTTTTTCTGGTAATGGATTCTGACTATATTGTCCTTCACCCACTGACTTTTTGGAAGAAATTTGTGTGTATTCATTTTGTAGCTATCTTTTGTTTCTTGGACTCTACTGTGGAAAATTTCCCATGTTAATAATAATCACATACGCAATGAGATTTACCAAAGACTCAGAAGTCATAGGTCATAGTGCTATAAGGTCAGGGGTCAGTTTGCTTGGCCTGTTCATGCCATTTCAAACAGAGGGACTCTGCTTGTATCTGTTTTTTGTTATTGCAGCTATACATAGGAGGTCTTTTGATAAAATGGTTTTACTGCTAAAATGGTTAAAAAAGTGCTGATCTAAGACACCATTTAAAATAGCTGCATCCTGTGTGTGGACATAATATAAATTATTAAAGCGATTCTATTGTGAATATATAGGTGGTTTCTTGTTTTTCTCTATTATAAACATTGCTGTGATAAACAGTATCACATGAGTAATATGAGTACTATGGGTACTCATCCCTAATTACTTATTCATTTAATTCCTAGAAGTAGACTTCTTGGGTCGAATTATGTATTCCGTTTTAAGATTTAAAAATAAGTACTGCCAAATCATCCTCTAGAAAGGATGCACTAATTCAAACTTCCTCCAGGGGTGTGTGAGTGCTGGGTTCTCTGTGCCTTACCCAACCCCAAACATTATCATTAGTGAAATCTTTTCAATTTTGTTTGTATAATTTTTGTTATGACTCAAGTTGAGTATTCTTCATGTGTGTGTTATTTATTTGTATATATCCTAATGAGATCTCCTCCTTCATTTCCTTTGCATGGGTGTCAGGAAAAGTATCTCTGATAAAGACACTTCTTCAGTATTCACTGTCTTCTAAGGAGACTGTGTCATAAAGAGAACTTTCTTTGCTAAGGGGCTGCTGAGTATAAGGATATAAATGGGAGAAATTAACAGAGGGCCAAATGCTTTATGCTTACAAGAGGGACAATGAAATAGGTGGTGGAGGAAGAGTAGAAGGTGGTTAGGAAAGGAAGGTGACATGGGAGGAGGGGTTGATAGAGAGATTTGGGGAATGAATCATGGGGAGATTGAGGAACAAAGGAGACAGGTGATCAGTGCATAGGAGAAAGTTTGAGGGAGAACAGCGCTTAAAGGCAGAAGGTGACCAAACATCCTGGTTTTCCTGGACAGTGTTGGTCTATGTATATTGATCCAGGGATATTATTCATGTGCCCTCGTTCAGATAGCAAATTATAGTTACTTTTTAGAGGGGTTTTTAAAAAGTATTTACATAATAGTTTGTAATACATTTAATCATGTCTTCCCAGGCAATCTTCAGTCAAACACCCTTTCTTAATACATTAATGAGGTGGATCTGATTTGGGATGCGTGAAATGACAGCTTCCTGCTTCAAAGAAAGGATGAACTGTTGATGAAGGCCATCCACATAGAGACTCTCCCATTATGTGCTTCTGCTCACTTTCCAACCTTACCTATAGCCATGTTTCTGTATATGCCTCAACTTCTCTAGCCATTTCTTTTTTAACCTGGAAAATTCACTTCAAGGTGTATATTTAGTCAAAATGTCTATACAGGTACAGCAAAAGACATTTAAGATAATGTTCATATCTTAATGTAATTTTCAGTCCCAAACTGGAAACAACCTAATGTCCATCCGTCATCAGAAAAATGTATAAATATATTATAAAAACTCATATATTAGTACATACAGCATATGACTACTATGCGGCAATGAAAATCGCAAACTGCAGCTACATACAAGAGGTCAATCTCACAAAAGTTACAGTGAACAAAGGGAGTGAAATAGAAAAGAGTATATATTGTATGATTTCGTTTAGAGAAAGTTTAAAAGGAAAAACTGATCTATGGCATTAGATGTCAGGATGGTTATTACCTTTGAGGAAGAAGAGTGGGGGTCAGCCAGCACCCTAAATTTCACTTTGTACCCATTCTCTAGCCATTTTGAACTGCATATATTTTCCCAGAGTTTATACTATTTCATGATTTTTTTTTTTTTTTGCTTGTTTGTTTGTTTTATATATGATCCTTCCTCTTAGAAATTGCTCCTCTTTTGTCTGCCTAGTGAACTTTTAAGATCCTGATCAGGGCTCCATTTCCTGGCACTCTTCCCTGTGATATCATTGCTTTCTTTTATGGTAGCACTTATTACATTGTTCCATTGGTTTGCTAGACTCTGGCCTCCTGGATGGTCCAATTGTGTCTTGTTTGTCTTTATGTCTATCTGCTATGAATACCATGCCCAGCAAGGGATTAATTAGTATATTTACTGAATGCCTACTATGTGCTTAGTACTATACCATGCACTGGTAATAGGTGAATCAGATACAAGAATATTCAAGGCAGCCCAGAATCCAATGAAAGAAAAAAATATGTAAGTCCATTAATTACAAAGTGCTGAGTTTATAGAAGTTTCTATGATACAAAATACATAGGTACCACAGAGGGAAGTGATTAATTACAGGGTGATCAGGAAGAACACCTAGAAGTTACTCTTGGGTGGTTTTGAAACATAGAAACTCAGCAAGTGAGGGAAATAGTTGCAGAAGGCATGCGCATAGACACTGAGGATTTAAAGTGTAGGTTTGGAGATCACAAATACTTTATGGTATCAAGGGTGTGTGGTCAGTAGTCAACTTGCATGCAGTTAGGAATACTGTTGTATCAGGTAAATAATAAAAATTCTGATTAGAGGAAACGTCATGAACAGAGGCTTTGAGAAGTGAAAGACTAGGTGTATTAGGACCATGGTGATTCAGGAAGTATGATTTCATTCTTTTTCATTTTTTCCATTATCTCTCTACAACTTTCTGTTTCCCTGCTTCAGGTTTTATTCCTATTTTCTTTCTCCTGTGACTTCTCACTCCATTCCTTTAATAAGAGTTTGGGCTAGGGAGGAAGGGACAGACAGACAGCTGGACAGGCAGACAGGAAAGATGGGGGTATGTAGTGAGGCTGCCAGGTCTGCCTTCTTGAGAGAAGTGATCATCACTTTTCACACTGTTTCTTTGGGTTTAAAAATTTCATCCTTTGACAGAAATGCAGGATTACAGAGACTAGTTAATACTATATTAGACAAGAAGGAAGAAGCAAACAATTTCTCTGTATTCACCATGGAAGGCAGTATTATGTAGTCATTAAGAATTGAAAGTCTGGAGCTAACCTTCCTGAGTTTGAATCCTGGCTCTTCTACCTAGTTGCTGTGTGATCTTGAGCAACTGACTTAATTTCACCTACAGCATCAGTATCACCTACGGCATCAGTATCTACCTCACAAGTTTGTTACAAGAAAAAATGAGGTAATTCAGATAAAGTACTTAGAACAGTGCCTGAGATAGAATAGACTCAAATGTTTGCTATCATCATCATTATTATTGACTGGAATTTTGTGTCCGAATCTAGTATCTTTATGTCTCCGTGTTTTTATATTTGACCACACAGACTCAAAAGTGATTTTTTTTCCCCAATAATTCTTCTAGATGGCTGGAACTTTCTGTTAACATGTTCTATAACCAAGTTCTGTAAATATGATAGTGAAAGGCATGTAAAGATTCAACTTATGAATAGGCAAAGCCACACAGGGCAGACAGCTGGGTTGACTTGTCTTTCATAAACTGAATCTTTCATACCAAGTTGTCTTTATATCTACCCTATTCTATATCCTTGTTTACTCTTTGTTCTTTAACATCCTTGATAGATAGCAATGAAAACATTTAGGGATCACTTTCTTCTCTTAGCAATTTTTGAGAACATTACCCATTACATTTATTTTAAAATAGTGAACACATATACCTGTGTTAATATAGTATACACATTATAACTCAGAGTAAAAATATAAATTTAAACAAGTGATATAAAAAATAATTTTATCCCTTGCTCAATGCATCATGTGTACACAAAACTCATTTTGGAAAAGCCACTGGTACAGGCTATACATAAACACATCCAGTGATAGGGAATAAATTCCTCACTGAGTTGGTTCCTTCTGTTGATGGACAGCTCTAAGTTGTTTGGAAGTTTTTCCTTTTACTGATCTGAAAAACAATTCTAAAGTTAATATCCACCTACCATGAGTAGACCCTGAGCTTTGTGCTTTTTAAACGCATTATTTCTATTTTCATAATGTCTGAAAGCTAGATGTTATTTTTCCTCCAATTATAGATATAGATATTAAAGAGAAACGGTTTGCCCAGTGGATGATCAATTCTTGTAGTTGCAGTCTTATTCTCTGGATATGATTTGAAATGAAATGGAAATCTTACCTCTCTGCTTGGACTGTAGTGTCCATGTGCCCTTCATATGCCCTGTACAATGTCATGTACATTCAGATTTAGCTTTTGTTCAAACTGTCCCAGTGCCTGAGATGGCTTCTTTCCTTCTTCCTCCTCTTATCTTCTCCATCGCTTTGGTATGACTCAATCCTTACCTTCCTCTGTAAAGTCATTGTGCATCTCTTCCACACAGTGCCCTGTCTCTTGGTGAAATAGCAACATGTGAAGATTACACCACATCATTTTGAGTTTAATACTAAATTTATGGTCATTGCTTGCTTAAATGGCTTAAAATTGGTTTGCAAATTACTTTCTTGTGTGGCTCCTGCCTCATAATTCTGTATTCCCCCTATACTAGGCAGAGTTTGGGGGCACATCATAGACTGTCATTCATATTTTTAGATATTATTTTCTACTTTGCAGGCATGAAAGTTAAGCAAAATATGGGTGAGTAAATGATGAAGAATCACAGAAGGAAAGCGTTCTATTCATTTCAAAGTCCTTTCTTGGTTGATATCTTTGTATATTCCTTCCCCCTTATGATCAATCTTAATCCATCTTTGTTTCCATATTTAGTGCTAAGGGTCCCTTGTTATGGTGAACTTCTAGTTCTTTTACTCTTTGGGCAATGTTTCTTGTTACCTGTAAGACTTTTATCATGTATACATATTTTGGTAACCATTTCTTCAGTACCCAGACCAGTTATAAGTTACTCATTACAGAGGAGGGCGAGGTCCATGAGACTCGGGGTGACCTCTTCAATCACTAAGAAAGAAGTACGTCTTGATCTGAACCCTTATCAGTAGGTGGAAAAGAAGGGTAGGTGTATTTGTTGTGAAGTTTTAAATTGGAATGGTTTTCTTGAGGAATGTCTTTTGGTCCAGGATTGAGATAGAAGATATGACAAGAGTGAGTGGTAGGGGTTAGATTGTAAACACCTTTTGCAATTTTTGTAATTTTTTCTATGCAGGATATTATTAAAAATAAAGTGGTGCTATAAAATAGTTAAGTAAATTAAGGTGATCTAATATCACAGATGGATTAGGTAAGGCTGAGTGCAAATTTAAAAGCTCTGCTGGCATATCATCTGGTTCTTCAGCAAAATCTATACCCTCCTTTGAAGTTGTTGATTTTGATAGCTTTGTATCAGTCATAGATGACCATTTTCCAAGACTGGTTTAAATATTCTCTTCTTTCTTTTTTTTTTTTTTTTGCCGTATGCGGGCCTCTCAATGTTGTGGCCTCTCCCTGTTGTGGCCTCTCCCATTGTGGAGCACAGGCTCCAGACGTGCAGGCTCAGCGGCCATGGCTCACGGGCCCAGCCGCTCCGCGGCATGTGGGATCTTCTCGGAGCCAAGGCACGAACCTGAGTCCCCTGCATCGGCAGGCGGACTCTCAACCACTGCGCCACCAGGGAAGCCCTATTCTCTTCTTTTTGAAAGCTGAAATAAGATTTATTTCAACCTATAGTTGAATAATTGTTCTTATTTTTGTTTTACTTCTCACACTTTATATATGGTATACATCTTATTTTTTAAAAAGCCCTTAAAGCAAGTATATGGGGAATCGGAGCCCTAGCATTACCAAATTACTTTTACAAAATTACCTAATTAGCTGGAGATTCACACAGTTAGAATCCAGTTCTCCTGCCACCCAGTTGAGAAGTTTAAAGAACTTTTTAAATTTTCAAGGGGAGTCGTTCTGAAAAATTAAAAGGTGGCATGAGGGAGATTCCACTACACACAAAGAAATACAGTTTTTAAGGACATAAAGTAGTTTCTGCATCTATCTATTCTGGGTGGAATGGATGTGTCTCTTTATTTGAGTAAACTGAAAAAAAAATATGGTTGGTTTCCATTCCTGGCCTTGCATGACAATAAAGGAGGATTGCTGCTAACAAAGAAATAGCCTTCATCCATCACCAGAGAAGTGAAGGCCACCCTTCTCATCCATCTCACTAATGGTGGATACCAAGATGTTTCAGCAGATGCAGTGAGATTGCTAGATTATTAGGGATAGCTTTGTCCCTTCACCTTTCTGAAATTTTGAAAGGTCAAATGAGGAGACTGACAATATGGGGTGATAGAATATATCCTGGGTGAAGAACATTTACCTTTTGAAAGCAGAGATTCTTTATCTACCCCGCTCACTAGTCTCAGCCTAGCACCAAAATCTTTTTTTTATTCAAACAGAAAGTCACAAAAATTATAATCATCCTCATCAGTTCACTCAGTCCCATGTAATTAATTTTTTTTCATCTTGATCTTTTGTTAGCACTTTTATGAATTCATCAGTTTTCCATTAGAGTTCTAATTTCATATCCAATTATTTCTAATTTTATTTCCATTACTCTAGGAGGTGGATCAAAAAAGATCTTGCTGAAAAGGCTTATTCATTCAGTTCAGCAGTATAGTCAGTTATTAGAAACCTGTACTTGTCAGAGTCTTTTCCATGAATTCCTTGAAGATGAAACCCTTTTATAGGAACATTTTTGCAAAAGCATCACAGTACACCCAGAACGGTCTGTAAATGACAAAAGACATAAAAATGACCATAGTTAAAGATTTGATGAAAGTTCATAATAATGAAATTGATGAGGAAATTTAGTTATTTCTGAGATATACATTTTAAAGTAATAACTAGAATTATGACTTATAACATTATACCAGAACATATAAGATTTTTAGGAATTTCATGTAATGTCTGAAACATTTATATTAACATATTTCCATACGAATAACCCAAAGAAAGTTTAGTATTAGTTGTTTTTTTGTTTGTTTTTTATACTGCAGGTTTTTATTAGTCATCAATTTTATACACATCAGTGTATACATGTCAATCCCAATCGCCCAATTCAGCACACCACCATCCCCACCCCACCATGGTTTTCACCCCTTGGTGTCCACACAGTTTGTTCTCTACATCTGTGTCTCAACTTCTCCCCTGCAAAACCGGTTCATCTGTACCATTTTTCTAGGTTCCACATATATGCGTTAATATACGATATTTGTTTTTCTCTTTCTGACTTCACTCTGTATGACAGTCTCTAGATCCATCCACGTCTCAACAAATGACTCAATTTCATTCCTTTTTATGGCTGAGTAATATTCCATTGTATATACGTACCACAGCTTCTTTATCCATTTGTCTGTCGATGGGCATTTCGGTTGCTTCTATGACCTGGTTATTGTAAATAGTGTTGCAATGAACATTGGGGTGCATGTGCCTTTTTGAATTATGGTTTTCTCTGGGTATATGCCCAGTAGTGGGATTGCTGGATCATATGGTAATTCTATTTTTAGTTTTTTTTTTTTTTTTTTGGCGGTACGTGGGCCTCTCACTGTTGTGACCTCTCCTGTTGCGGAACACAGGCTCCCGACATGCAGGCTCAGTGGCCATGGCCAACGGCCCTAGCTGCTCCGCAGCATGTGGGATCTTCCCAGACTGGGGCATGAACCCATGTCCCCTGCTTCGGCAGGCGGACTCTCAACCACTGTGCCACCAGGGAAGCCCCTATTTTTAGTTTTTTAAGGAACTCCATACTGTTCTCCATAGTGGCTGTATCAATTTACATTCCCACCAACAGTGCAAGAGGGTTCCCTTTTCTCCACACCCTCTCCCGTATTTGTTGTTTGTAGATTTTCTGATGATGCCCATTCTAACTGGTGTGAGGTGATACCGCATTGTAGTTTTCATTTGCATTTCTCTAATAATCATTGATGTTGAGCAGCTTTTCATGTGCTTCTTGGCCATCTGTATGTCTTCTTTGGAGAAATGTCTATTTAGGTCTTTGGCTCATTTTTGAATTGGGTTGTTTGTTTCTTTAATATTGAGCTTCATGAGCTGTTTATATATTTTAGAGATTAATCCTTTGTCCGTTAATTCGTTTGCAAATTTTTCTCCCATTCTGAGCGTTGTCTTTTCGTCTTGTTTATGGTTTCCTTTGTTGTGCAAAAGCTTTGAAGTTTCATTAGGTCCCATTTGTTTATTTTTGTTCTTATTTCCATTACTCTAGGAGGTGGATCAAAAAAGATCTTGCTGTGATTTATGTCAAAGAGTGTTCTTCCTATGTTTTCCTGTAAGAGTTTTATAGTGTCCGGTCTTACATTTAGATCTCGAATCCATTTTGAGTTTATTTTTGTGTATGGTGTTAGGGAGTGTTCCTATTTCATTCTTTTACATGTAGCTGTCCAGTTTTCCCAGAACCACTTATTGAAGAGACTGTCTTTTCTCCATTGTATATCTTTGCCTCCTTTGTCATAGATTAGTTGACCATAGGTGCGTGGATTTATCTCTGGGCTTTCTATCTTGTTCCATTGATCTATGTTTCTGTTTTTGTGCAAGTACCATATTGTCTTGATTACTGTAGCTTTGTAGTATAGTCTGAAGTCAGGGAGCTCCAGCTCCGTTTTTCTTTCTCAAGATTGCTTTGGCTATTTGGGGTCTTTTGTGTTTCCATACAAATTGTGAAATTTTTTGTCCTAGTTCTGTGAAAAATGTCAGTGGTAATTTGATAGGGATTGCATTGAATCTGTAGATTGCTTTTGGTGGTATAGTCATTTTCACAATATTGATTCTTCCAATCCAGGAACATGGTATATCTCTTCATCTGTTCGTATCATCTTTAATTTCTTTCATCAGTGTCTTATAGTTTTCTGCGTACAGGTCTTTTGTTTCACTAGGTAGGTTTATTCCTAGATATTTTATTCTTTTTGTTGCAATGGTAAGTGGGAGTGTTTCCTTAATTTCTCTTTCAGATTTTTCATCATTATTATATAGGAATGCAAGAGATTTCTGTGCATTAATTTTGTATCCTGAAACTTTACCAAATTCATTAATTAGCTCTTATACTTTTCTGGTGGCATTTTTAGGATTCAAACAGTGACAGTTTTACTTCTTCTTTTCAAATTTGTATTCCTTTTATTTCTTTCTCTTCTCTGATTGCCATGGCTAGGATTTCCAAAACTATGTTGAATAATAGTGTTGAGAGTGGACATCCTTGTCTCGTTCCTGATCTTAGAGGAAATGCTTTCAGTTTTTCACCATTGAGAATGATGTTTGCTGTGGGTTTGTCGTATATGGCCTTTATTATGTTGAGGTAGGTTCCCTCTGTGCCCACCTTCTGGAGAGTTTTTATCATAAATGGGTGCTGAATTTTGTAAAAAGCTTTTTCTGCATCTATTGAGATGGTCATATGGTTTTCTTCAATTTGTTAATATATCACATTGATTGATTTTCGTATATTGAAGAATCCTTGCACCTCTGGGATAAATCCCACTTGATCATGGTGTATGACCCTTTTAATGTGTTGTTGGATTCTGTTTGCTAGTATTTTGTTGAGGATTTTTGCGTCTGTGTTCATCAGTGACATTGGTTTGCAGTTTTTTTTTTTGTAGTATCTTTGTCTGGTTTGGTATCAGGGTTATGGTGGCCTCATAGAATTAGTTTGGGAATGTTCCTTCCTCTGCAGTTTTTTGGAAGAGTTTGAGAAGGATGGGTGTTAGCTCTTCTCTAAGTGTTTGATAGAATTCACCTGTGAAGCCATCTTGTCCTGGACTTTTGTTTGTTGGAAGATTTTTAATCACAGTTTCAATTTCATTCCTTGTGATTGGTCTGTTCATATTTTCTATTTCTTCCTGGTTCAGTATTGGAAGGTTATAGCTTTCTAAGGATTTATCCATTTCTTCCAGGTTGTCCATTTTATTGGCATAGAGTTGCTTGTAGTAGTCTCTTAGGATGCTTTGTATTTCTGCAGTGTCTGTTGTAACTTCTCCTTTTTTATTTCTAAATTTATTGATTTGAGTCCTCTCCCACTGTTTCTTGAAGAGTCTGGCTTAATGGTTTATCAATTTTGTTTATCTTCTCAAATAACCAGCTTTTAGTTTTATTTATTTATCTATTGTTTTCTTTGTTTCTATTTCATTTATTTCTGTTCTGATCTTTATGGTTTCTTTCCTTCTTCTAACTTTGGGTTTTGTTTGTTTTTCTTTCTCTAGTTCCTTTAGGTGTAAGGTTACATTGTTTACTTGAGATTTTTCTTATTTCTTGATGTAGGCTTGTATAGCTATAAACTTCCCTCTTAGAACTGCTTTTGCTGCATCCCATAGGTTTTGGATTGTAATGTTTTCATTGTCTCTAGGTATTTTTTGATTTCCTCTTTGATTTCTTCAGTGATCTCTTGGTTATTTAGTAAGGTATTGTTTAGCCTCCATGTGTTTGTGTTTTTTACGTTTTTTTCCCTGCAGTTGCTTTCTAATCTCATAGCATTGTGGTCAGAAAAGATGCTTGATATGATTTCAATTTTCTTAAATTTATTGAGGCTTGATTTGTGACCCAAGATGTGATCTATCCTGGAGAATGTTCCATGTGCACTTCAGAAGAAAGTGTAATCTGCTGTTTTTGGATGGAATGTCCTAAAAATATCAATTAAATCTCTCTGCTCTATTGTATCATTTAAAGCTTCTGTTTCCTTATTTATTTTCATTTTGCATGATCTGTCCATTGGTGTCAGTGAGGTGTTAAAGTCCCCCACTATTATTGTGTTACTGTCTATTTCCTCTTTTAGAGCTGTTAGCAGTTGCCTTATGTACTGAGGTGTTCCTATGTTGGGTGCATATATGTTTATAATTGTTATATCTTCTTCTTGGATTGATCCCTTGATCATTATGTAGTGGCCTTCTTTGTCTCTTGTAATAGTCATCATTTTAAAGTGTATTTTTTCTGATATGAGAATTGCTACTCATAGCAATTTCTTTTGATTTGATTTGATTTCTTTTGATTTCCATTTGCATGGAATATCCTTTTCCATTCCCTCACTTTCAGTCTATATGTGTCCCTAGGTCTGAAGTGGGTCTCTTGTAGACAGCATATATATGGATCTTGTTTTTGTATCCATTCAGCAAGTGTGTTTCTTTTGGCTGGAGCATTTAATTCATTCATGTTTAAGGTAATTATTGATATGTATGTACCTATGACCACGTTCTTAATTGTTTTGGCTTTGTTTTTGTAGATCCTTTTCTCCTATTGTTTCCCACTTAGAGAAGTTCCTTTAGCATTTGCTGTATAGCTTGTTTGGTGTTGCTGAATTCTCTTAGCCTTTGCTTGTCTGTAAAGCTTTTGATTTCTCCATTGAATCTGAACGAGATCCTTGCTGGGTAGAGTAATCTTGGTTGTCGTTTCTTCCCTTTCATCACTTTAAGTATATCATGCCATTACCTTCTGGCTTGTAGAGTTTCTGCTGAGAAATCAGCTGTTAACCTTATGGGAGTTCCCTTTTCTGTTATTTGTCATTTTTCTCTTGCTGCTTTACATAATTTTTCTTTGTCTTTTAAGTTTTGCCAAATTGATTACTATGTGTCTCTGCATATTTCTCCTTGGGTTTTTCCTGTATGGCACTCACTGCTCTTCCTGGACTTGGGTGGCTATTTCCTTTCCCATGTTAGGGAAGTTTTCGACTATAATCTCGTCAGATATTTTCTCTGGTCTTTCTCTCTCTCTTCTCCTTCTGGGACCCTATAATGCGAATGTTGTTGCGTTTAATGTTGTCCCAGAGGTCTCTTAGGCTGTCTTCATTTCTGTTCATTCTTTTTTCTTTAGTCTGTTCCGCAGCAGTGAATTCCACCATTCTGTCTTCCAGGTCACTTATCCGTTCTTGTGTCTCAGTTATTCTGCTCTTGATTCCTTCTAGTGTAGTTTTCATTTCAGTTATTGTATTGTTCATCTGTTTGTTTGTTCTTTAATTCTTCTAGGTCTTTGTTAAACATTTCTTGCATCTTCTCGATCTTTACCTCCATTGTTTTTCCAAGGTCTTGATCATCCTCACTCTCATTATTCTGAATTCTTTTTCTGGAAGGTTGCCTATCTCCACTTCATTTAGTTGTTTTTCTGGGGTTTTACCTTGTTCCTTCATCTGGTACATAACCCTCTGCCTTTTCATCTTTCTATGAATGTGGTTTTTGTTCCACAGGCTGCAGGATTGCAGTTCTTCTTGCTTCTCTAGCACCAAATTCTTAAATCCTGCTTTTACGAAAATCTTCATTTAAAGGCCAGAGGTCTTTGTAATGAAGACCATCTGTTTCCAGACTACAGTAGCTGCTAAAGCCGTATAATGATAGCCAGAGTAAATTACTTTGACTTGTTTTAATTTGTTTAACGTATAACAGCAAGATTTCCTGGCCCATTGATCAGATATAAGCACACCTTGTAAAGATTCGTGATGGAATTAGATTGGGAGACATTAAATTTTGAGAGTTACATTCATTGCATTAAGGCAGAAGTTGCTGCACCATGGAGTGATATGGCCCTTCAGGTCAGCTTGTGTTCCCTTTGAGCAATGGTCCTCAACCATTGCATAGCATGATCATCATATTATGGGTCAGTTACCATCACATGTTAACCAAGACTTTTATCAGCTATGTCAGACTGATTTTATTTGTGAAAGTTCATTATTTATGTACTTCAAATTTCTTTTTTTCAACAAATTTTTTTTCTAAAAAATGTATTCAGTAACTATTTGTTGAGTAACTGTCACACGTGGGGCACTTTTCAGACATTCTGGGACATACAGCAATGTATAACAGCTTTAAAAATTAAGTTTAAACATTGCCTCCTGTTTGGAACTTTCCTTAATACTCAAATTAGGGTAAAATGATTAGTTCCTACAGCATGTGACTTGCAACTTTATTGCAGACAAACTTCATTTTTTTCTTATGTTTTTCTTAGTAATTAACACCACTGTTTCTCACCTAGACTTTGAGGAAGGTATCTGCATTAGGGCTTCCTAGTGCTTTGACTGAGCAAGTGAACATACTGAATGAAATAAACATGATCCTTGTCTAGTAATAGAGACAAACATCTGTGAATTGTAGAGTTGCATCATATACAGATTTAATTTACATCATCAGAGTAACTCTAATTCTGAACATACCAGAATGTTTGAATCACAAAGCAATGTGGATTGGAATTAAGAAAGTGAATTTATGATGGCTGACTTTCCTTCAGTTTGAGGCGTTTTTTTTGTATGAATGGAAATATAATAGAATTTTTGCTGAATTATGACTGATACACTGTATCAAGGAGCTATAGTTGTTTAGGATATATCTAATAATTTTATATGTATTATGTCTTTTTTACTTTAATACATAAAATCAGGGTATATTTTATTAAGTAATTTAACAACTTTCAGGGCTTTTGCTTTTGTTACTTCTGTAACAAAACTCCAGTGAGTTGGAGTTTTATGAACCATTTTAAAAATGGGTGTTTGAGCCTCAAGACAAATATTTTAATATGTATTTCCATATTTGGTAAGAACTGACTTAACTCATAGCTGTTATTTTGTTGCATGAAATTAGTAGATCTCTGAAGAGTTGGTGTAAATTTACATGCAGAGTTTAGTTCTACTTTTTCTTGTTTTCCTTTTTCTCTCTGGTATCCAGGTGGGAAATCAAAAATCTCATCTCATGAGATCAGATTCCATTAAAAAAAAAAGTAAGCCCATGTCTGTTTGAGATTCCCACAGTTTCACTATCATAGGAATTGGATTAAAAATGTCTGCAACAAAAAGAAAAAGCCTTGTTTACTTCACAGATTCAAACCCTTAAAAATAAAACCCAGGAGTAAGGTAGAGACTTTTCTGTCATTCTAAGGAAGGCAAACACATTTAAGTTACTGTCTATGAGAACAGCAATAAAATATATGTTTTTAGAATAGCATTTCTTTCCATTTCAATGAAATTCTGTCGTATTTTTCCTTGTTAGAGCTAACTTATTCTGATTTAGACAGAAAGATGTCATGACAAGGAATAATAAATATATAGCAGATATAGTTTATTTCCATAGACTATCTGTGAGCTGAAATAGTCGATTGCTTATAGCAATATAACTTTTGGTTAATATTAGAGACTGTTAGTTGTAGAAATGATAAAAAAAAAAATCACTTCCAGAAAAGGAATAAGGCAGGAACTATTGAGTAACAAGATTTTAACATACTAGATATATTCTTAGTAAGTTATATACAGACCAAAGTTTTATTATGGAAAATGTTGAAAATTCACTGAATGTGTTTATATTTAAAAGTAATTACACAAATATTTATTGAAAACCTACTATAGAGCAGATATTTTGTGACTACTTGGTAAATAGAATAATTCCACTCTTATGTAAACCTTATGTTTAAAGGTTTATATGTCTGAGTTTAGTAAGGTAGAATATGTATACAAATAATTTAAACACATTGTAATCATGTTTTTGAGAACAAATTTTCCTAATCACAAAGATCATGAAATTAGATGCAATAATCTCAATATATACCTTTTAAAGTTTAGGAGTATCTTCAATGTAAATAGACATAGTTTTGATCAGATTCTTAGATTAAATGAACCATTCCTATTTCTATCCCTTGGATCATGGATCTTACATTCTGGCTAAGAGGACAGCATCAAAAAAAAGGCGATAAATTATAGGATAGCATTGAATCTCACAAAGTATTGTCTTGCAGTTGACATTGTTACTGAGTCTTAAAAAACCATTCCAATATCCCGTAAGACCAATTGTCTTGGGGCACAAGACTAGTGAATCCCATGTCAACCAATTGCCTTACTTCTTTCACTGCAAATTGAGATTTCTTAGTCAGAAGTAATATTGTTTGGTTTAACCTGATGACTAGACATTCAGTAAGTCAACAGACGGTGTTCTTGGCAAAGCATGGCAAGCAGAGAAGTCAAATCCAAATCTAGAATAAGTGTTTATTCCAATAAGGAAAAATCCACTATGGAAAAGGGGTCCAAAATAATCAACTTGCTGCCAATGGCTATCTGGTCTTCTCAGGGTATGGGAACTTATCAGGGGCCCAGGGATGGTTGCTATTGCTGGAAAAGTAGGCACTCAGTAGTGATGACAGCCAAGTCAGCATTGAGGAGGGGACTGTTAATATGTTGAGACTGTTCAAAGTCTCCTTATGCCACCCTGGCCACTTTTTAAATGAGCCTGTTGAGTCAACACTACTGGGACTCGGGGAAAAAAGACTGATTAGCATTGACAGGTTAGAACAACTTGTCTCCTGAATTATTGAGACCTCCTCTTCACTGGGAACATTTTGCTGGACACTTGCATAGGACAAAAATACTCTCAAATTCTGAGTTAAATCTGAGAGGTTTATCCAGACCTCTTTGTCCCAGACCATCTGGTCAAACCCCACTGGTCATTGTACTTGTTCCTCATGCAATCTCTCCTCCCAGGACATGTGGGCCACAATATGTACCCTGGTAGTTTTGCCCACTGGGAGGATTATCCTTCCCTCTGTCCCCCGGGGCCACCTCAAGTGGGTCTATAAAGCCAGACAGTTCATTTTAAATTAATGCCAGCATATTGAGCAGAGCTCTCTGTGAATCAGAAAAAGTTTCCTCTGTGATCAAGTAGTCGCAAAAAAACCCTTTTCCATGTGGTCATAGGAATGGGTTGAGGAAGTGATGACACTGCAGTAGGAATGGGCATAGTGGCCATGGAGCTGCCTGCTCATGCAAACTTCTTGTGACCTTAGGAATTGCGTTTGCTGATGGAACATTGGTGAGTGTACCTAGCTTGATAACCTGAATGTTCAGTGTGTAACAGGAAGCTCAGGGCAAATTTGTAGTTAAAGAAGGCATAATTTCTCTTTAACACCTGAGCTGTAGATTTCTTATTGGGATCTAATTTCCATGAAGCCATCTGATCTGCCATAGATACCCCGAGTACCATGGCATAGGGGCTAAGAGAAAGATCCGCTTGTACTGAAGTCTGGGCTAGCTGGAGAACCACCCCTAACTGGGGCCCCATTCCAAGTTATTAACACTCCAGTTCACTTAATAAACGACTTCCAGCAGCACATAAAACAGGGTTTATGAGGATTTCTTTCTTAAAATTTAATAACAGTCAAGTGTCATTTTGCCTTCCTCTCAGAGTTTAGAATTGCAGGATGTAGCAACTAATTTTTAAGCACCCCCAGACTACTGTGTTCTGAAAATTCATGGGGGTAGCAAGCTTCTGAAATTTTCTGAGATTGTTTTCACAGCCGCTAGTACCCACCTGTTACCATGGCACTTAAAGTACTAGCTTCTTTCTGTGCATCAGGACCTCGGTCTATGATGACATCAGTATAGTGGACAGTATGATGTTCTGTGAGATGGTGAAATCAAGGTCTTCTACATTAAATTATGACAGAGAGCCAAATTGTTGACTTAGTACAGATATAAGATGGTGAAGGTATACTATTGGCCTATCTCAGAGAAATAAACTGCTTTTCATACTCTCTACTGACTGGGATAGCAAAAATAAAAAATGTGTCAGATCCATGTTTATGAACCAACAGGCAAGCAGAGACAGGGTTTATTTGCTCCCCAAATGAGACCAAATTTTGGGAGACTGCTGCAATGGGAGAAATTGCCTCATTAAGTATATATGATCATCTTTGTCATTAAAATATTCATTTGGGAGCCAGTGTGGAGATGTTTACTGGTTACCGAGTATATCTGTTCCAACTGTACACCTTGGAACCAGGTAAAGAACATAAAAATGATGTGAAAAATTATATATTCCCAAAACGGCTTAAGTGATTTTTCTGGTTCTGCATATTCTTCCAGAACCCTGTTACTCCCCCATCAAGAGGTAAAGTCTGTACTTCTGCCCCTTGAATATAGTGAGATACTTGTGACTGCTCTGACTAATAAAATATGGGAAAAATGGTACTGCCTGTTTCCAAGGCTGTGTTAGAAATGGAGATACAACTTCCTCCTGGTTCGCTCTCTTTCTTGCGATGCTTGTGGTGGTTGGAACACAACCACCATGTCATGAGGAAGTCCAGACTGCATCCAGTGGCCACTTGTTGCTCTGGATAGCAGCACCAGCTAAGATTTATAAGGGCTCTGGCCAACAGCAAGCACCAACTACCAGAGACAAGTGAATGAGTCTACAGATGATTCTAGCTCAAGCCAATGCCGAATAGAGCAGAGATGAACTTTCACTGCCAAATCCTGTCTAAGTAGCAAATGTGTGAGCACAATGTAATCACTGTTGTAAGCTGCTTTGTTACCGGAAGAGATGGGATTAGAGTTCTGCAAGTTCAGGTGGTGCCTGGTCACAATTCTATTTTTTCCAAAAACCCCATTCTTACCAGTAGAAGACAATATTCTGTGACCTCAGGGACTGTGAGTTTAAACTAGCATCTAATCATCTCAAATATCTTGCGATGTCCGTTTCCTCAGTGCACCTTTAGCCTGGTGGTTAACTGTGGGACCTCTGGGGAAAGCTATAAAGGAAGATTTACAGTTGGCACTTTTGATGTTGTTGTAATATACTCTCCAGTTATACACAGTTTCTCCTTATGAAAGGCACGCCAGGTCTGTGAACTGACTCAAGTGAACTGCCCATCTACTTAGGTCCTAAGAATCCAGTGATCAGACATCTACCACAAAAGATCTCTGTTGGCCAGATCATCCTGATAGCCTGGCTAATGCAGCTGTTTAACATAACCATATCTATATTCCTTTTTCTGTTTCCAAGCCACTGCTTTTTGCCACCCAAGGGGTCCAGCATCATCTTTGAAATAGAGCCCATTTCAAAAGTACCACATCCACACGTATTCCTGGCCAACAGAGAATAGCCATCTTAGTGCCTTTAAAATATATTGGTGCTCTGAGAGGTAGTGCTACTCTCAGGGCTTTTGTGAAGGGCTTTTCTTATGGCCCCTCTTATGGGACATGGTTTGGGGTCCTTGGAGATACCAGGTGAATAGATATCAGGCTACCCATTATAAACCACTTTGATTTTTGTAGCTTCCTCAGATGTTGTGTTCCTTATTCTACGTTACACCAAAAATTACTTTATTTACCACCATGAATTTGGGTTTCAGTCAGCCAACTTGGCAAACATTTAGACCAATTTTCAGCTGTTTATGTAGATGACATCTCTGCTAAGTGAACCTGTAGTGAGAAACTAGCTTATTTTTAAATAATTTCCATTCCTTCTTAGCATAATATCTGAATCGATACTCATACATATTCTCAAGGATATTACTAATACAAATGAGCAAATTTTGCAATTTTTTTTTTTTTTTTTCGGTACGCGGGTCTCTCACTGTTGTGGCCTCTCCCGTTGCGGAGCACAGGCTCCGGACGCGCAGGCTTAGTGGCCATGGCTCACGGGCCCAGCTGCTCCGCGGCATGTGGGATCTTCCCGGACCGGGGCAGGAACCCGTGTCCCCTGCATCGGCAGGCGGACTCTCAACCGCTGCACCACCAGGGAGGCCCTGCAATTTTTAGATGAGGTAAAGTTTTGCCACTTGAAGTTGAACATGTAAGTTGCTCTCCCCCCCCCCCCACCTCTACCCCAATAGAGAAAACAGGAACTGCCTGTGGTCTTAGGTCTGCAGACACTAAGGGGTGTGGGCACAGGAGAATGGCCTTCTATCACATGGCAAGGGTCCTAGTCCAGGGCGTTGACGGGTGTCTATATAGGGAAGCACTGCCCAGCAAAAGGGGAGGAGGTCCTGCTTCCAGTGGTAAAGGAGGCTAAGTAAGGTTGGGGAAATCGGAGTGCTCAGAGGCATTTGAAACCTGGTGTTGCCCAATTTAATTTTCAGGGTTCTGCTCTTTCCCAGTCAGTGGTCTGAATTTTACCCGAAAGTTCTGGAGAGGATATCCATTCCAATGATGTCATTTGACAGAATTGAATGATTTGCTTACCTCAGCCCTGAGCCTAAGTAGTGGACACTTAGTGATTAAGTGTAGTCACACTACTAAGAAACTAGATTTCTCTTAGTCGAGTCATAGAGAGTTCCTGGTTCTCTCACGGTACTTTGAGCTGTGAATTTGGGATTTTGAGTGTATGGTATCCTTTTTGGTGACTCCCTAGTGTAATTAGAAGTAGACAGTTGACTCCATATGGTTTGCATTTTTTTTTTTTTACTGTGTCCTTCACACTCTTCTGTGGCAGTGGCTTCTCAGTGCTCTGCAGCTAGCCTGCAGTTAGTACTTTATTCCCAGTAACCGTAGGTAATAATTAAATGCTCAATCACTGTCTCATGAGCTGGATCCTTACTGCCTCCAAACCCAACCTGTCCAGATAACCAACCTCAGATTTCTGTTTTCTTAAGATACGGTATCTGCAGCCATGCCTGCATTAGTTGGTTGGAAATAAGAAAAGCTACTTAGCTTGTTTAAACAGAAAAAGAATTTGTTAAAATACATTAGGTAGATTACATAAACTTTGGGAGGCTTAGAGATGTAGGCTTTGAAGCTGCACAGCCAGAGAAAATGTACAAACAGTATTCTGAGTACTGCCTCCACAAGTACACCACTGCTACGGCCATTGGGAGACAGGGCTGCAGCTTGCATTGTAGACATTAGGCATTGGACAGCAGAAATCCTGTTCATGCTGCTTCCCAATGCCTGATTTTTCTCTCACCATTCTGAGCAGAAGATGGATTCCTTATTATGGCTATATCCTCATGCGGCTCATTTCCAAATTGAAGTTTTTAATAGATGTGTCTGATTGGCCTAGCTTAAGTCACATGCCAGTGTTCTATCTGTAAAGGTGGCAGGGAAATGAGTTCTGGCTTCTAACTTTGGGAGTGAGAGGAAGGGGTTAACTGTCGAAGATTGATTTCCTGTGGGTTGGTATCCCAGAAAGGGAACTGACCTCCTTCCTGGCAGATGACTTAGGAAATGAACATTGTTCCTTGAAACTGGCAACACCTCATTGCTTAAAGTAATCACCTCCGGTAGAGTGCTGAGGTGGTAAGTCAGGTCTGGGAGCCTGGATAATGCTGTATACACTAGGCTTGCATCTTGATTACGCCAGGGCATGGGTTAATTTCCCCTATTGGTGCAGCTTAAAATGCCTGTGGCCCAAGTACCAAGAACCTTCTTTAAAAGTTTATCTGTCCTTGCTAAATCCTAGTAATCTACCCTAGAGTGTAAAGAGCAATGGGGAACAGCTCTCCTACTACTGTCTTACTAAAAATAATGCTGTCCTAGAAGGTCTAATGTCTGTGATTTCTCATCATTTGCCTCTGATTGCTATGCAGGTTGGCAAGGTTCATTACGGCTGTAGAAAGATGATGAGCAGCCCCAGGCTTAATAACTTTCCACTGCAGATAAATAAAATCTATAATTCAACTTTATTTCTTTATATTGAGACAAATGCTAATTTTAATTATAAATAGTTGGTAGGAGTATGAGTTTTTTTAATAAGTGGCTACAAAGTTGAGATTCTTAATTTGATACCTTGGAATCTTTATAAGAAAATATAGAAGATAAAAAGATAAAAAATGAGTTAAAGATAGAAAAAATAAGGTTCTCTGGTTCACATTCAGTGTTGTCTGGCCTCATTTTTGCAGGAGACGGATCAATCTCATCAATCATGGTATGAAAATTTGTTACAAGAACACTGACTATGGCTGCTCAGCCTGAGTCAGAGGCAGCAGCTGCATTGCACTGTCTCCTTTACAAAATGGGATGGCCCTGGCTACAGAGCCAAGGTCTCTGCCTTTTTAACACTCCATGTGTCTGTCTGTACATATTTAGATGTATTTACCAGTCCAATTTAATGTTTAAGCTTTTATGATTTGCTGTGGTGGAGTATAACAGAAAAGAAATAGAAACAGAAGAGGAAATGTTTGTGAGTGGTTCAAATGATAGATTTCTCAGGGGAGCAGTTTGAACTGGTGACTGTGCATTGTATATAAGCATTCAAATGTCCTATATATCACCAGCTTGTGACTTAACACTTTCAGTGTTGATATGACTATAATCTGAACGTTGATTGCATAAAGTCTGGGTTTGTACTTGGTTCACCTTCCCAAATGTTTATTGGGATTCCTGGGGTAAATACTACATTTGATAATTAACATTCTCATGCTTTTTAAATTCTCATACTTTTATTGCAAATCAACTTAATCCTAAAAATACACATAGCATATTATTATATGTAATAAATTTTAAATAGTATCATATATATTTTTAAAAACAAAATTTTTTAACATCTTTATTGGAGTATAATTGCTTTACAATGGTGTGCTAGTTTCTGCTGTATAACAAAGTGAATCAGCTATATGCATACATATATCCCCATATCCCTTCCCTCTTGTGTCTCCCTCCCACCCTCCCTATCCCACCCCTCTAGGTGGTCACAAAGCACCGACCTGATCTTTTAGGCTTACTTTTATGGTCAGCATTATTTTTTAAATATGTTTATAATTTTACATACAAAACTCATTTTTTATAGAGTTGTATTTGACGATTTGAGGATGTTACAAATGTTTATCCATTTATCTGATGTATATTTAGGTTGTTTGCAAATTTTTACTGTTACAAAAACTGCTCTTAAAAACTTGTCTTAGGCAAATGTCTTTCTAAAGTATATAGCTAAGAATGAAATCACTGGGTCTTCCACCTAGCAATTGCCAAATTGTTTTCCAAGGTATTTGCACCAAAATATGTCATATCAGAGTATGAGGCTACCTCTCATTATTTCACATTTTGCAATGTTAGATTTTAAATTTTTTGCCCACCTGACTACCATTGAAGTTCAGCGTCTTTTATTATGTTAATCTTGTCATTTGAATTTCTTTTATGAATTGCCTCACATTAGAATGTGTTTCTCTTGGGCTGTTGTCTTTTTGTTATGATTTGCATAAATTCTTTATATTAATTTTGTACCTTATATGACTTAGAGCTACCTTCTTACAGTCTATGGCATGTCTTTTCACTATTTTTAAAAATAGTGCTTAATGTCTAGTTTTAGAATTTTTACTGGATGGTTTGCTTAAGAAATCCACTTATAAGACTTTTGGTTTAATTGTAAAGGCATAAAGTCAGCTTTTACTCATTCTCCTGAAAAACATTCAGGTTACTGAGAAACAAATTTTTTCTCTGCTTGGTTCAGTGAAAGTAGAACAAAACTGAAACACAGACCAAAGTATAGATCACCAAATAATGGTGAATATCAAGCAGGGGGTGCAAGAAGAGGAAGAGAGGATATACTTGTGGTTGCAAAAAGAAGATGCAAAGAAAATATTTCAAAAAGAGGAGCCTATCACCAGATGCAATATCTAAAGCTCTCTTCATAATGGTGGGAATTGGATGCAGAGATGGGTTTAGGACTTTCCCTGTGACTAATTGTGACTGAAGAAGGAATAACAAAGACTATAGTTTTAGGAAATAGTCTGTCAATGGGAATGGATAGAGAAGATACTTGGTATCTGGGAAGAATTAAGGATTGAAAGAACATTCACAGAACTGGGTCATAATGGAAATTTCAGCCAAAAGGAAAGTGAGATCTGTCCCACATCATGAATCATATGCAGATAGCTTGATAGGAAAAACTTACCTCCTAAAATTGTGAGCAATTAAAAATGAATTGTCACACAATTCCTCAAAAAGAAAATATGAAACATTCTTCAATGAAAAAGATGCTCAACCTCATTAATAGGAGAAACTATTGGCATACATCAAAGTGTTTGATAGTATTCAGTTGGTGAGAATGGGAAAACAAACTCTCACATTAAGCTTAAGGAAGTATGAATTGATACAGACCCTGTCTAAAGGTATATTCGAAATACTTAGCAAAACTATCAACTATATTTTTATATAATATATAGTCACCTGTGTACAAAAGGATTGGAAACTAACTGAATCCCATCAGTAGTGGAGTGGTTAAATACATTTAGATACATGTATGTAATGGACTAGTATGTAGGATTTTTTTTTCAGCTTTGAGGTAGAATTGACAAAATTGTAAGGTATTTAAAATGTACATTGTAATGATTTGATATACGTATACATTGTGAAAGGATTCTCCCATCTAGTTAATTAACACAACCGTCCTTCTCTCATATATATAAATTTGTTGAGCATATTTAAGTTCTGTTCTCTTATACAATAGTGTTATCAACTTATAGTCATCATGAATAAATCTTATTCATTTTATAGCTGAAAATTTGTACCTTTTACCAACCTTGACTTATTTCCCTCACCTCCCCAGCCTCTGGCAACCACTTTTCTACTCTGCTTATGGGTTTGACTGTTTTTTTTTTTTAAGTTTCCACATATAAATGATATCAGGCAATATTGGTCTTTCTCTGACTTATTTCACCTAGAAGAATGCCCTCAAGTTCCATTCATGTTGTTGAAAAAGGCAGGATTTCCTTCTTTCTCATGGCTGAATAAGATTTCATTGTATATATACTCTATATCTTTATTCACTGATGGACACTTAGATTGTTTTCATATCTTCACTGTTGCATTAAGTGAATATATAACATTATCTCAGCTGCTGCTTACATTTATGGACCATGTTGTACATGTATTTTAACACTAGAATAATCGTCTGCACTGTGAGATGCTCATCCTTTTAAAGGTATGCAGAGATGGCAGTCATATTTTCCATCTTACACTCACTGCAAGTGGAATATTTATTATTACTCTTTGGATTCTTTCTGTTTTATTGAAAAATTTCATTAACTATTAAGGGAAACATTGGAAATAAAGATTTTTAAATGGTATAAACCTGGCTTATAAGAGGTTAAGAGGACAGTAGCAGAAAGAGACACACAATAAGCTATAATACAGTGAAGATAGGCCAAGGGAGAGACTGATTAATGACAAAACCTGGTGGCCGTGCTTGCTTATTCATTCATGCTCTTACATGTGAAATTCTACCTGAGAGGAAGATATTTATTAATTTAATTAATAATTACCCAATACTATTAGAAGTTAGGAGGAAAAAATTAAATAGAACATAATCTATGCAGAATCAATATAGAGAAGGCCCTTGTGAGGTGAAAGTAAAATCATTTGATTATAATTGTACTTTCTAAAAGCACAACTTTAATGATGAAATTAAAATGTATTAGACATAGCTTTTAAAAGCAGACATGCTTAAAAAGAGAGATTAGTAGCTATTACAAGTTTCTCCCCTAGTCCCAACCGGACATAGAGAACCGAAGGGTAGATCTGCATACTTTAAATCTTGGAGCTTTGATCCTATACAAAAAGCTCTCAAAAAATAGACTGAGTAGAATTTCATACTTAGGTCTAATGTAATAATTTAAGCATTCCTTCGACAATCTTACATTACTATTGGCAAAGCATAATTGAACTTAGATTTTCATTAGCCAGCTATAATAAATTACTGTATGCCTGTACATATGTATTTTGCTTCTCTTTATGCTTACAGCTATTGTTGTTGTTTTATGAATGAAAAGGCTGTAGTTCAGAGTTCAAATGATTAATGGCTAGTCACAGAATTAAAAAGTAGAAAATTGGGAACAGATATTAGATCTCTTGATCTAGTTCTCAGTCTTGTATCTACATGTCTAAAATGTGAGGGATTTCTACACTTTAACTGTTCTCATTGGATAGTGAATTTACGTGAGGGTACCTTCCTTATCATGACTGTGAGTTGTAATGATGAACTCAGCTTCATATCCAATGGACCTTACCCAATAATACTAGGGATGTTACGTAGAACATGAGTAATATTGAATATAATGAACACCATGGTATGTTATATATGAAAGTTAAGAGAGTAAATTCTAAGAGTTCTCATCACAAGGAAAAAAATATTCTTAAAATTTTATATCTATTTGAGGTGATGGATGTTCACTGTGGAAATGATTACTGTGGTAATCATTTCATAATGTATGTAAGTCAAATCATTATGCTGTACACTTTAAACAGTGCTGTGGGTCAATTATACCTCAAAAAAAAACTGGAGGAAAAAAACTGAACAAACCAAACAAAAGCTTAAAATTAATCATATAGAAACATACTTTTCTTGAAATTGTTCCTGTTTCAGAAAATATAATTTTTTTTCTTTGGCTCAGCTGATTGGCCTAACATGCTTTAGAAGTAGTCTCTCATCTTAATTATACAGCAACATATCGGATATTAGATCATCTGACATTGGATTCACATAGGACAGTACAACATCTGAAACACACCAGGAAACAGTTAAACTACAGGAAAAATTATTCTCCCCTACAAAACAAAGATGGTAATAAACTACAATGTGTAGAAAAATGTTTTTCTAAAACCAACTAACGGTAATAGCTGGCCTTAAATGTCATGAAAATATATGGTATATTCCTAGGTAGTCCCTACCACAACAAAGAATTTCTTTGTTTTTGCTAAAATTTGAGATTGATTTCCAGATAAGTGAGAAACTAAAAGCAACCACAGTTCATTAGAAGAGAAATGAGACTCAAAGTCATGCTGCATTGAATAGGGATTGACCCAGAAGAGGTGCAGAAAGGAAATTAGTCTTTTTGTTAAATTGAATGAACAAAGCAGCTCATTAGGAAAAACGCAATACTGAGAAAATGAATTTTTGAATGTATTCTTTGTTTGATTTTTCATTTGTTGTGTATAAGTTTTTTTTTAATATACCAATTACTAGCAATGTCCATGTCTGCCATTTCAGAAAATCAGATGTTTTACTGTCCTATGTGAATCCAGTGTTGGAAGATGTAATATCTGATCTGCTGCTGTAAAAATTAAGAGAGTACTTCTTTTTAAAGCATGCCGGGAAAATCAGTTAAGCCAAAGAAAAAAATCATATTTCCTGAAACCAAACCAAACATTTCTTGGCATATTTGTAGATGAGTTGTGTTTCTCTGTTTTCATTTAAGCTGAATGGTTATCCATGTGTGAGGAAATAAATTTGAAAGCTAACTGAATGTTCTGGCCCATCTTTCCAAGTATCTCCTGCATCATCTGGACTTTTAAATTTATTCCATCACACATGGATGGCTGAGCTCTCCAAATAAAGTTGGCAAGAGGCGATTCTTTTATGTTTGTGTTAATCTCAACTCACTGAGAAGGCAACTGCTTTTGTCAGAATGTTACTGCACTTACAGACTTTGGATTTCAGCAATTTTTTCGTTACTCTCAAGTTCTTGTCTAGATACTTTCTTCTTAACAGTTAACAGTTACTGTTCTTAAAAAAGCTGAATAGGCAAATGAATTATCAACTTTCAGATTACACTAGTGAGAAAAGTAAGGCTCTGACACATTCACAAACAAAATAACCTCAGAAATACTATGTCCAAAGGGTTACCTTTCTCTTTGCCCCATAACACACACACACACACACACACGCACACACACGTCTGAATACTAACATTAGGTGGCTTAAAAAAATGTGAATTTTTTTCTTAACATCTAAGCGGGATAATAGCAAAGACTATCAAATTTGCTCACACCAATTAACAAGTTATGTTTGGAAAAATACCTATAGAATTAGCACAATGCTCACTGTTCACTCTCTTTTTTAAAAAAAATTATTGTGGTAAGAACGATTAACATGACAATTACCCTCAACACATTTTGAAGCAGATATACAGTACATTATTGTTGACTATAGGTACAGTGTTGTACAGCAGAGCTCTGGGGCTTATTCATCTTGCTTAACTGAGATTTTTGCCTGTTGATTAGAAACTCTCTACATCCCCTTACCCCCAGCCCCTGGCAACCCCCATTCCATTCATTCTCTGATTCTGTGAGTTTGACTATTTTAGATACCTAATATAAATGGAATTATACAGTATTTGTCTTTCTGTGACTGGCTATGTCACTTAGCATAATATTCTCCAGGTTCATCCAAAATGGGGTATATACATAAAATAGAATACTATTCAGCCTTAAGAAAAAAAAGGCTGAATAGTTCACCATCTTTATATAACAATATTTACTTACACATTGTATTTATATTTGTATCTGTTGTGTCTTTTATTAGAAGTAAAGGCTGTGGGCAGAGCACATATTTCCATCCCATATATTGAACTGAATTGACCCACCTCAGTGTATGTGGCGTCTTCACCTTGTAAATGTGTTGAGTGATGGAAATGAATTTAATGTGTTATTTTAAACATGGAGAAAGTATACTTTTCTCCTAATAATTGGGCATATCATAGAATTTTTCTCTTAAGTAAAAGTATTAAAAATATATAGTCGAGTGTACAGAAAAGAAATTCTTAATTTTATTAAGTAAAGCCCACATCTTAAAAGATGATATATAGTGGTTTTCAATTACTTAATGTTAAAAATATATATATTCATGCAAAAACAGGATATAAAATACATCGTTTAAAAAAGCCAACTTTCTAGTGAGAAATAATACAGTGTAAGCTGACTGATGTAATGGATTGTCTAACTGACCTTCCATTAAATTGGTTTTAAGAAGATAATCTTGATGCAACTTTTTTTTTTTTTTTTTTTTTTTTTTTTGCGGTACGCGGGCCTCTCACTGTTGTGGCCTCTCCCGTTGCGGAGCAACAGGCTCCGGACGCGCAGGCTCAGTGGCCATGGCTCACGGGCCCAGCCGCTCCGCGGCATGTGGGATCCTCCCACACCGGGGCACGAACCCGTGTCCCCTGCATCGGTAGGCGGACTCTCAACCACTGCGCCACCAGGGAAGCCCGATGCAACTTTTAAAATGCATGAAATTATAATTATTCTTGATTGGTAAAAGAAAAAATCCAGTTTATCATCATAAATCCATCTTCACAAATGTCAAGCCCTTTCAACATTTTGCCATAAGAGTTACCTTGATTCCATAGAAATTAGTGACTGTACTCAAAACATTTTTGTCCTAGCATAATATTTCTTTCTACAAGTACGTTTGTTAAAATATTGCAGGAAGGTCAATTATGATGAATTTCTGTTTGCAGTGTCAATAAAAACATACTATTCCATTGGCACACATTTTGTACCATGAAGCTCTGTACTATATTTTTTTTCGGTGATTTCTGTTTTTTAAAACATTTTTCTAAGAGCTTCAAGAGACTATGTAAAAAATACCATTATGGTTCATAACACTTAAAAATGAAAAAGTAAAGGAAATTGATTCAAAGTCTTAAAAATGAAAAAGTAAAGGAAATTGATTCAAAGTCTTAAATTTTACTCATATTTAGGTGATTAAAACCTGTTTCCTATCAAGAAGCTAAGATGCAACTCATCATTTTAGTGATGGGAAGGAATAGGGAGAGGATTTAAGGAAAGGGAGGGTAAGAGTAATTGCTCTTTTTATTTTGAAAAATTTTAAAGTATGAGGTTTATATTTTAAAAATTATCTCAAACTTTCAGAAAAGTTGTAAGTACAATACAAAATATGTCTTTCTCCTGAAGCATTTGAGACTAAGTGCTGACATGATGTCCCATTCTTCCCAAATATTGTAGTGTGTTATTTCCTATAGAGACCTTCTCCCACACACTGCAATAAAACCTGAAATAAAACCATCAAAATCAGTGCAGTAGTATTGATACACGACGCCACCTAATTGTCAGATCCTGTTCAAGTTTCAGTAATCATCCCAACTATATCTTCTATAACAAAATGATGCAGACAAGAATCACACTACACATTTAGTTGTCTCCGTCTCTCTGGAACAGTCCCTCCACCTTTCTTTGAGTTTCACGACCGTGATAATTTTGAAGTACACAGCCAGTTATTTTGTAGAATGTCCTGCAAATTCGGGTTTGTGTGACTTTTCCTTCTAATTAGAGTCAGGTTATGCATTTTGGCAGGAACGTTTTAGAAGTGATACCGTATTCTTCTCATTGCATCCATCAAGGATGCACAGTTTCCATTGGTCCCATCATTGGTGATGTTCACTTTAATCATTTGATTACAGTGGTGTCTGCCAGGCTTCTCCTCTGTAAAATTACACTTCCCACCTTTGTAATTAATATATATTTCATAAGGTGGTATTTTGAAACTATATAAGTATCCTATTTGTCATCAAACTCTGAATTTATTCACTTATGTATCAGTATAGATGAATGATTTCCTATTTTATCCAATGGTTTATAGTCTGTTGTTATTGTAAGTTATTTTTAAACAAAATTGACCTAATTTGGACAGT
Organism: Phocoena sinus; assembly: GCF_008692025.1. NCBI lineage: Eukaryota > Metazoa > Chordata > Mammalia > Artiodactyla > Phocoenidae > Phocoena > Phocoena sinus. The sequence goes on from NC_045766.1 coordinate 41,367,080, forward strand.
AAGAGCTCCTTCAAATTGGATTTTTTTTTGTCCTGTTGACATGTCCCCTTAACGTTTGGAGCACTTTCCTGCTTTTTGGCACTACATGGGAGTCATTATACCCCAGCCTTGGGATCAGTCATTTTTATGAGGAGGGCTGATTCCTTTTAGTGGAAAATGCTATTCAAATACCAAGATGGTTTCTGCTTTTGGGATATCATTGCTCCCAAAGCTAGATAGGGAAAAATAAAGACACACACATAGATATACACACGTGTGTGTGTGTGTGTGTGTATATATATATATATATATATATATATATATATATATATATATATACATTTCTATCTATACTTAGTTCTATCACTATATATTAAAAGCCATGTGTTTCCACCAATAAATCCAATTGCATTTAACACTGCAAGGTTCATTCTGAATTTCTCCTTTTCCATATTTGTAATGGTCTTCTCCAACAATGAGAAACTTGCTCCCAGTATGTTTAATACATAAACTTACTTTATCAGCCTTGTATATGTTCCATCTCGCACCTCACTCTCACAGGGACAGAACCTCTCCCCACCCACTCTGACTCGAGGATGTCCCTTGGTAGATGCCATCTCCAGCCCTCTTGGACTCTGGCACTCACTACCAGGTCACCCCTCCCACTTTAATTGAATGCCTTCCTCACCCAGTTTTGGCTCTGACACCTCAGGTCACCGACTTGGGTGGATACCCTCCTCAGCCTTCTCAGGCTCTGAAACCCAGTGCTGGGCTGCCCTCCTATGCAAAAGCCTTCGTTTGCCCTTTCTAGTCTCCCACAGCCCCTCCTCTGAGCTTCCAACTAGGTAGATCCCCTGCTCCCACCCTCTGGTTCTCAGCCCTGCTCCAAGTCACTCTGCTGCCTCCCTCTTTCTTGACCCTGTGTGGATATATACCTTGTTTGGCCCCATCTATTGGGCTGGCCTTAAATTGTTTATAAAGGGAAGGAAGAGGAGAAGGAGGAGGAAAAGATTTGCTTTGCCTTTTTTTTTTTTTCCTTTTTGTGGTACGCGGGCCTCTCACGGCTGTGGCCTCTCCCGTTGCGGAGCAGAGGCTCTGGACGCGCAGGATCAGTGGCCATGGCTCACGGGCCCCGCCGCTCTGCGGCATGTGGGATCTTCCCAGACGGGGGCATGAACCCGCGCCCCCACATCGACAGGCAGACTCTCAACCACTGTGCCACCAGGGAAACCCGCGGTTTTTTTTTTATTACATGTGTTTAGTATGTTTCACTTCCCAAGTGGAAGCCTTAGAATATTTCCAAGAAATCAAACAGCAGAACCTATTACTATGCAGCTTCAAATTGGTGATTTTGGGGCTTCCCTGGTGGCGCAGTGGTTGAGAGCCCGCCTGCCGATGCAGGGGACATGGGTTCGTGCCCCGGTCCGGGAAGATCCCACATGCCGCGGAGCGGCTAGGCCCACGAGTTATGGCCGCTGAGTCTGCGCGTCCGGAGCCTGTGCCCCGCAACGGGAGAGGCCCCAACAGTGAGAGGCCCGCATACCGCAAAAAAAAAAAAAAAAAAAATTGGTGATTTTAATATAGTCAATAAACCATTCAGAGAGAAACAAAATTAAACAAAATACTTGCTATAGTTTCAGGCACCAACTTTTGTCCTGAAAATGATGTTACAAGTATTATGCAATTGACCTCAAGTACAAATTGATGTTTGACTTTAATCTTGAGCAATTTCTAAACTGTCCTAACACGATGTCATATATCTCAACAAATGTACTAATAGGGAAATTTGAGGAAAAGAAATGTTCAGAGTAGTTAAAATGAATAACATAATACTTAACCCCTTTACATTTGACCAGGACTATAGGAGAATAGAATTGATAGACTTTAGCCTACTTTTTCCATAACTGAACTTGTTTATCCCTTCAACTTAACATTCAAACAAAAAAGAAAATGAAAGTCCTTTTTAAAAGAGTTAGAGATATTAAAAAAGTAATAAAATTAAAAAACACCCTGACAATAAAAGCAACCCTCACATTACACAGGCAAGTTTTAACAAGTTGTTAGATCAATCTCAACTGAAAATATCATTATTAGTCATTAGTTTCTTTACAGTTCTGACATTATATTTGTGCATTACATACTTCCAGTAATTTGATCATGGCTATTGTACTTCACATATCCAAAGTTTGAAGTAAAATGAAGGCCAGGGTCAACTTTATTAGCAGTGAATCTGGAAGTTACCATAGCACCTTTTGCCGTGTGAATAGGTGTGGCTGATCTTATAGTATTTGTGATTTCCTTCTGCGTCCCCTATGTTTTTATAGTCATCTCTTCTTTGTCTAAAGGCATGTTGTACAAAAAATTTTTCATTTTCATGAGGATGAAAATAACAGGCACAGATGATCACTTTATTGTGCTCTTCAGTAAATTATAAAATGTCATTTTTTCATTTCTTTCAATAATTATGATTTCCAAGATCAGTTCATTGCCGGCATATATCTCGTTGTGTTCTTATGATAGGAGATGATCTGCATTATATAATTGTAGATTCTGGTTGCTTTGGCAACAAAACGCTTGCTTTAAATATAGAAACTCATTAATTTTCTGTCACTTCATTCTTTACTGTTAAGGAGGCAAGCTGTTTTCTGTTAAATAAAAAATAAAGAGATACTATTATAATGGGGGAATTATCAATTTGTTTCGGTTTAAGCTAAGGGGGAGAAAGAAGAGCCAATTCTCTCAGAAATTGAAAGTCTTTTATATAGGTAAACTCTATTAGATAGGTGAAGAGACTGAGAAACCAAATTCTGTGGTTACGGAGCACGTGGAAATGGGATCAGTGTCATCTATTAAACTTGTTTTAAAGAAGTGGAGCTTTAAAAATGTAGAGAATTGGCCTAGAGGGGGCTTCGTTAGTGCTTCTGCAAAGAAGTTATTCTTTCCAGGAATATCCCACTTCTGAAATCACAGTTTTCAAACTGTTCGCAACATAATCTCATACAAACAGATAACAAACGTGGGTTAAAGTTTTCTTTGACTCAGTAATGACATAACAGGTAGAATGACAAGAATTGATCTGAAGAGGCTATAAGGAAATGGGATTTATAATCAGTGCCGAAAAGAATGAAATAAGGTTTATATCCCATAGGACAATGTAACCATAAACTTTGGGGTTATTTTCTCTACCAGGCAAGAGAAAGAGATCATCCCTCACCAATTTCATATAAACTACCCCCTGACTTATAGGGTTGTAAAATGCTTAGGCCTGAATCACTTATGGATAGTCTGTCATACAAAGGTACACTTCCTCAAGAGAGTAAAAATAATAAGGTGAGATTATTAGAAAGTGTTCTATCATAATATTAAAAACTCATCCTTATCATTCTACCTTATTTCCAACTTTTGGATAATTTTTCCTGCCTATTCTTGCTACCCTTTAATACTTTTGAATACGAAATATAGTTGAATGTGTTACTTGGGCAAATTGTTATTATAAAAGTAAGAGTAATTCTGAGGTCCTCAGATTTGTTGGAGGATCATTCAGATATTGGAGAACAGTCATATTTTTATGTCATAAGACGGACAGACTGCTTGTCCTCACTTTCTAAGGCTGCTTCTTCAGAGCCTCTTACAGAAGATTGGTTTGCTTCGGTTACTGTAAAATCAAAGAATTTTAGTATAACATCTGGGAGGGATGTTAGCAAACATATATTCACTTTTGCTACAGTTGAGAGAACTGAGGTCGAGGAAATTACAAATTGTCTGAGATCTTATTGCAAGTTAGTGACTAAATGGTTATTTCCTAATAAGTGGAAATGCATACTTCTCCTATTAACTCATCAGTTTGAATACCATAAATAAATGCACTAGAACACTTAATTATTGCTTAGGAAAAAGAAAGGGAAGATGCATCTCCTAGGGAACTAACAAAGTAGTTGAGCATAATGGTGAACTTAGAACAAAATAGTCTCAGAGTGCAGTGTTGATTTCCATATTTGAATTGGTGGCTCCCAATAGCTTCTAAAGAGCATTGTGGATCTCTTAGCAGACATCCATCCTCATTTAAATAAAATCTTTTTCACTATAAGTGCCTTCAAAAGAGGAAATTTCCTGGACATATGAAAATAATAAGTACTCATTCTAAGAATAGCTAACGACAATTGGGAGTTTCTTGCATACATCTGTTGCAAGTAAGGATGGATGGTAGAAAACACAAAAACATAACTAAATACATTCTGATGGAGAAAACTGTAAAGTAAAAGTCATTGTTTTTAGGAAGAAAGGAAGTTTTCTTTTTAATATTCTGTTTCCCAAATGTTAGACTAGAGGTAAAAACTAAGGTACTCTTTCAAAACCCTACAGCTTCAAAATCCTACAACTCTTGATTAAATGATAAGAAATAAGACAGTACATTTGTGCTACATGATTCATGTGCTCAATAGCAGGTATAAATTGTACCGAAGAAGTAGATGTGCAAGAAATGACACTGCTTTGTATAAATAACAATGAATCCGACTTTAAGTTCTCATTCAAGCTCTCATTGGGTTGATGGGAAATTCAGTCTTTAGTCATTATCACACTTCTTTGTCTTGTCTCCCTTTCGCCAACTCCAGGTCTTGTAAAGTTTGGGAGGATCTAATACAGAGTGAGATATATCAATCCCCATGAGTTCGGTGATCATATTGTCTAGGCCCACAGTGTCGCTTGAAAACAGCCTTTGCTGAGGCTGAGGGCTTTGTACCTCACATCCAGCCTCCCTAGATTTACTGAGCAAGCATTTCCTTTTGAGACACAGCCAATTCTCATCTCTGAGAAGGCAAAAAACCTTGGTAGTGATACTTGCAGAACAGTCTTCTCTCCCTAATCTAGGGACTAATGTCTAATATTTCTCCTCACCTTAGGTGTGCTTCTGTCTTTTTTCCCTCTGCAATAATCTGGCATACTTCCCTTAAAACACCTAGATTTTCAGAAAAAAAAAAAATGGAGATTCTTCTTCTGGCAACTATAGAGTTCAAACCCAGCCAATTTTTTTAAATGGAAGAAAAAGAAGATACAAGGAGAATTAAACACAAATAATAGCTCAATAGATTATCCTTCCACAATAACTTTAAAGAATTATGATTCAGGGGATCTTTTATAACAAAGAATATAGATGTAAAATATTGATGTTGTTATAGCAAAAAGACATCACAGATTAGTTTTGAAAAATAAGGTAAATTAGTAATAGCTATATAACTCAGAAATTAGTTTACTGTAAAAATAACATTCTACATGGAGGGAAAACTTAAGTATTTAACTTCCTTCTGACTGCTGTACCTCTGTATGGTTTTACTGCATTTATCTTATTCATGGGACATGGTTTTATCTTGACCTCAATAAAATACTAAAGGATGATTCTGACTTAATATTATAATCTTATGCCTTCTGGGTCTCATCATTGTCTCAGAAAATCAGAATATTTCTATGCTTGAAATGTGGGAAGAAAACCCTACAGAAAAATTGTATTCTGTTTATCTGGATTAGGCAGATTTCCAGATTTATCCAATAGAGTTCTCAAAGGCTCTTCCTATAACACAAAGTTGTTTGATTTTTTTTTAGTTCTGTTCTTCATAATTTCATGCAAATATGTCAGATTAGAGTCTTCTGGCTTTGCCATTCCCTCCTTTCACATCTTTTACCTGATGCTGGGAGCCAAGATGTATTTGACCTAAGTTTTCTTTATCTTTCCTAAGGCTGCCTGCAAAACCATCTTGTTTTACTGCTGTATCCACCTCACTTTTCTTTGGTAATCAATCTTTAACATAAATTCCTTTTCAAAACCAGCTGATATGACCATTTTAAATTTCTTGCAACATGAAAATCGGGTGACAAAGGACTTAATGTCAAATGTTCACACCTTTTACAATTTCTATATGTGAATACCAGGAGGAATGAACCAGTTGTCAACCCCAGTGTTACAAATTAGATCAGCACCTCTCTATTGTGACAGATATATTTATAATCTATCCTTGGAAGCATTTAAGCAATATTATCACTGTATAACTGGAGGAAATTGTATGTGAAATCATTTGTGCAAGCAGTGATGTTCCTTTGTACTGAAAATACTTCGTTTCTCTAAATATCTGGAGCAATGTCCATGTCATGGTTTGTGTTTAGTAAACTCTACAGACATGTTCTAATTATAGGGGAATTAAGGAATCAATCTGCACTAATTCACACTTAGACCTATGCTAAGCTCTTCATTGCCTTTAACTGAGTTAAAATAAAAGGTCTGATTCTGATTATTAGGTACCTTGATTTTCAGCCTCACCTTTCAATTTCTCCTTTAAGAAGTTTTGCTTATTCTGTACTACTTCAAAAAACTAATTCTTGGAGTTTTTGGCTTCTCCTCCTGTGTGCATTCTTTTTTTTGTGTGGTATGCGGGCCTCTCACTGTTGTGGCCTCTCCCGTTGCGGAGCACGGGCTCCGGACGCGCAGGCTCAGCGGCCGTGGCTCACGGGCCCAGCCACTCCGCGGCATGTGGGATCTTCCCAGACCGGGGCACGAACCCGTGTCCCCTGAATCAGCAGTTGGACTCTCAACCACTGCGCCACCAGGGAAGCCCCTCAGTTGTTTTTGAATGTCCAAATCTTAGCACAGTGTCTCACATAGAAGACAGTTAATATTTATTAAAAGAGAAAACAAAGAAATTCAGTACTTCGTCCATGACTCTTCACACTGGAAGATAATATCTCCTGAGCAAATTTAATTCCTAATTATCTACATTTATTTATTAACTGTCGCTCATTCTGTGAAGCATGCTGTCACAAATTCCAGAGCTCTTTATCATAAGACACAACACGGGTCACATTGGGATGGATGGTACATGAATAGCAACAGGTGAAAAATCGTTGAGGCACACCCCAGTTTGTCCAGCAACTCTGCTTCCTCTGTTTTGGGTTTATGCAGCTTGGATTATCTCTCCTGCAAATCAGTCTCAAGTAGCCTGAAAAGGGGTGAATAATCTGTTCATTCTGTGACTATATTACTTGCTAGAGAACTACTCGAAGGACAACATGAGCTGTGACAAACAGTTGGAATCTTATTTAGGAAAGTAATTATGACTCATAGGTGATTGTTAAGTACTGAAACAATATTCCTTTTGACATTTATTCTTCCTCTGAGTTCCTAGGGGAACTTATTGTCTGTATCACTCATTTGGCACTTATTTGCTGCATTAAAAGTCATTTAACTTTTTTTTTTTTTTTCTTCCCAATTGTAATTTAGTTAGAAGCAGAAATGGTATGCCAGCCAGTGGAGGAAATGAAATAAAGTGGACAATAAAGCATTTTGGGTCATATATGGCATTTAATCCTGTCTTCTCCAGTTACTAGCTGCTTGAATTTAGGCGTGTTATTTTTTTCAGAGTGGGGCTAGTATTTAAAATCCTATGAGATTGTCATAGAATTAAACTATCAATTTTATATTTAAAGATGACCTCAAAACAAAGATGGAAGTAGCATCTCTAAATATCTAGCTCTTGGTATGTGCGTGTGTCTGAATTTCCATAGGAGTGGCAGCTACTTTGAGTGGTGAAGGAAAGGGTAACCCACATATGGATGGGATCATAGAAACTACAGTAGACTAGTGTCTGGTTTTCTGTGGTACCTGGTCCGTACAGAAAAGGAAAGCAGTAATAAGTGGTCCAATTTCAGGAGAGTTGAAGATATGCTTTTCCACATGTCTAGACATGTGTGAGTAATGCCCTTCTTGGTGAAAAGCTTGCTTTTTGAAGCAAGAACAACCAGTCAGCCCATGGAAACTCTGATGGTGGTCAGTGCAGTGGGGGCAGCAGAAGGGACGCAGAAGAAGCTTGAAGGTAGCCTGGGAAGGGGGTGGTAACATAGAGAAGCGGTCTCTGGAACAGAGTACAATGATCTTACTAGATCCCAGGGTTAACATCATAGCCAGAAGAGCTTTTGAAGCCACCTCTTCATTTAAGAAAGTATTTAGCCACAAGCACCAGAAAAGACCAAGAGTAACTTGAATGCTGAATATTTATTTTTTCAAGTAATAAGAATTCCAAAATAGACAAAGATTGGCTCAGTTACTCAAACTACCTTCAAGGAACCTAGGTATTTTCTATCGTTCCTCCTAGACATTCTTAGTGGGTGACTTTTTCTCATGATTTCAAGATGTCTGCTGAAACTGTAGACCTTGCATTAAGGATCTGGAAAGGTAGAATGCAGAAAAGCCAAACTCATTCTCCTCCAATGGACTTATTTTTTAGTTAGGAAGAGAAGCCCTTCCCAAAGATGTTCACTTATAGGATTATCCAGGACTGTAATGTGACTTCCTTTGAGTGGAAGCAAAATTAAATGTTTAGGTTTCCAGGCTCATTGAGAGAGGACTGCAAGAGAAACTGGTTAAGAACAAGTGTTGAGTGAGAAAATCACTTTAGCCACAGAGCCCAAACATTATTGATCTTCCTGGGACAAAATAGTTGGTGGGAGCTGGTGTGGGTTAGGTGGGTTTCTCCTCATTATGCTGGTATGGAACCCAACATGAAAAAAATGGTTTCCTTGCCATTGGAAGTAGGTTACCTGCCTACATCCATTGCTTTGCTGATGAGTGACTCGTGGATGCGATCTCTCTGTAAGGTTTAAGGCATAATGTAGTGACATAGCACCTGATACAAAGCAAGTGTTCAAAACATATTAGCTCTCTTTCTCCCTATTTTTGTGTCCCTGGTAGCCTATTCTCCTCAGTGTCCTTTTGATGGTGAGAACAGAAGCACACTAAATTAGCTCAAGGAAAAGTGAGGTTACCCCTGTCTTATCTCTGCCCCTTTTATTTCCCTCTGTTTCACTGTGGACCAGTTTTCTCTACACATGGATTTCCAGCCAGGTTTCCAACCAGGTCCCCACTGTACAACTTTTCCTTTGACTCGGTTCAGATTCTATCAATAAAATGAAAGTAAAGTATGCTCTTCCTTCTTCATGTGTGATAATGAATGTGCACTTTTTAAAAAGTGTAAAGTTTTATACAAATGCCTCTTGGGTGTTCTAGCTACCTCTGGTTATCTATTCTTTTGTTCCTTCTTAGAAATAACCTCTATTTCAGTGCACATATTGTTAATGAGGTAAAAGTCTACCCACTCCATTTTGTCCTGCAATCAAGGCTCAGTCATGTGACAGAGTTTTAGCCAATGAGTTTTAGATGCAAGTATTGTGTGTGACATTTAGAAAATCTTAAAGGAAAGAGGCAGGCCATCTGATACCTGGAATAGGATATGGTACCTGGAGTTTGGGCAGTCATCTTGGACTAAGAGAATGGGGGATTTACCTGAGGGATGGGGAAGAGAGAAACCCAGCAGGGGATGGGTGAGAATAACTGAGGAACTCATGGAGCTACCATTCCAGCTCATACTTATAGAATAAGGGGATATTGTTATTTAAAGTCCCGCTGGAAATTCTCATTATTAACCAAAATGACAGCCTAATAAGTGGAACAGAAATGATAGGATGGTCAGCCTCTAAACCCTGAAGCTGGAGAATTTTTCTCTGAGGCAGGAGCAGCTATTGCTGTTACAGCTGCCGCTGATAGTGATGAGTGGTGTATAATGACCGTTTAAGACAAGATGCTCCAGCACAGTGAAAAGAAATTCTCTAAATATGACTCTCTTGGCACAAAAATAAGAACTTATAAACTCAACCTTTATGGCTGAGTGAAAAGAAAATAAAAATCCTGGCCTGTCATTAATCTTAGAGATGAACCATAAACAGGATTCATTGAGTATTGGATACTTTAATTTTAGAAGTGTTTAACATCATCACCATAATTTGTGAAGGAACATATAATTTAGCAAAGATTGAATTCATGTCTTATTCATTAAAGCTAATGTAATTTAAATATGTATTTTGCATAGAACACTTTGCCCAAGAAATACTTTTATTTTTAAAGCTTCTGAAGCTTTATAGTTTAAAAAAATAAAAGATGCTGGGATTTTTTTTTCCAGAGGGAAACTGAATTTAAAAAAATAACATTTTGAAACATGATATTTAAGTGTATTTTAAATGTGGCAAAGCATTATTTTACCTTTAATTGAACTGACATATCCTTCAACTGCTGACTTAAGTTTTTTGCATCTCCACATCTCAAGGGGCTTTCTTTATATTTACATACACAGTTTTAACAGGTAGTTACTAAACACATATTTAAGGATGTAAGAAAAGGCTCTACTTGTGACAACACTTACTTTTTCATAAGCTTTTTCACTCCTGAGCACTTTAACCAGACTATTTAGGAAAATTTTAATGCTTCATTATTTTAAAAAAATATTGTTTTTTTGAGTCTCCCTTTGGGATTTTAGCATAGTGCTGGCAATAGTAACTGCAGACTTGCTACTTATTAAGAAGGAATATAAACATTTTACTGCCAATGTTCAAGAGAATTATGGAATATTGTGTTCTGCTTTTCACTGAGGGATTGTAATTTTCTTTTTTTATGTGACATGCTGCTCTGTTTTTTCAATCAATACATGGCTCTAATTCTGTCAAAACAAACCCAACATAAAAATCAGCTTCCTCCTTGTTTTTTTTTTTTTTTTTTTTGCGGTACGCGGGCCTCTCACTGCTGTGGCCTTTCCCGCCGCGGAGCACAGGCTCCGGTTGCACAGGCTAAGTGGCCATGGCTCACGGGCCCAGCCGCCCCGCGGCACGTGGGATCCTCCCGTACTGTGGAATGAACCCGCGCTCTCTGCATCGGCAGGCGGACCCCCAACCACTGCGCCACCAGGGAAACCCTTCTTCTTTGTTTCTTAAGGTTCATTATATGGTAAGAGTTCCAGAATAAACACTTTATTCATTCAGTTATTCAACACTGAATTCTGCTATTGGATCTCAAGTACTGAGGAATAGGCTGAAATCACTTTCCATGGTATAAATTGGATTTGTGACTGTAGTCACAAAAATCAGGCTTTTCTGTAAATCCCATTCCATAGCAGCAGTCAATTTCGCGCACCACTCTCTCCTCAGCACCTAGAGTATCATCTAGTCGTTGTGAGTGCTCAATATGTATTTATTCAACGAATCAATTAGATATTTTTGCTTGGAGTAAGAGAAATCCAATTCAAACTAAAAGGCAAAAGAGGTTTGGTCAAGGAATCTTACTAAGTCAACAGAGGGAGACTGCAGCTTGGCCCCAAGCAGAGTTACTGTTAAAAATAATTAACAAGGTGAGTGGCACAGGTACCAACTCATCAGTATGAATACTGACTTCATCAGGTTAGGGCTGAGCCAGAGGCACTTGATAAGGCTATCCTGAGTGTTAATTTGCCACTGCTCCAGGCATGACTAGAAATAGGGCCTTAAACACTTAGTACTGTTTCTGTCTCTTGTCTTTTTCTTTTATCTTTGTCCCCTTATTTCCTTCCTGCTGAAGAGTGGCTCAATCCTGATGGCTACTGACAGCTGGAGATGCTCACACGTATAAACTATCATTGGGCAGACACTGATTTTCTTACTCTGTTTTAGTGAAAATTTCCAGGGAGGGAAGGGAGCAGATGAAATAATAGGTGTCCATCATAGTAGGTTTGCCATGAAAAATTTGATAATGTGTTTCTCCAGAATACAAAACTCTCAAAAGAAGGCATCTAAGAATCCAAATGCTCACTTGAAATAATAGTTTATGTTGGCAGAGACAAAGCTCATCAAATATCCATTTTCTCCCCTGAGTTTTCCAGCCTCCTTTTCAGTCAAGCTCGGGCCATGTGACTAGCTTGTACTAGTGGGTTTTACACGGATGTGTTTGTGTGATTGTGGGCTGAGTCATTTAGTAACTATGCACGTTCTCCAGCTCTCTTGTCCCCTGCCGTGGAGATTCTGAATCCAACGTGTTCCATATGGTGTAGCTTCAGACTCGGGAGGGCCACCTGTTCTACATCAGATCTGTATTTGGTTGTACAACGGCAGCAAACTTCTACTTAAGTCCCTAAAATTCGGGTGGTTTTCTATTGTGGCGTCTACCATTAATTGCCTTGACAAAGAAGTCTGCTTTAAATACGGTTTAGTAGAAGGAATGGAAACTTTGGACTTCAGAGAATTTAGATTAAAATCCAAACTCTACCACTTACTGCAGTGTGACCTTGGGCCAGTTCTTCGCTTTCTTTGAGCTTTGGTTTCCTCATCAGTAAGATGGGGATGGTAATGCTACTCACCTCATACAACTGCTGTAAATATTAGATATAATAATGTATATAAAACATCTAGCTCAGTGCCTGGTATAATAATAAGTAGCATTTATATGTATCAGGCACAGGGAGGTAAATTCTTGTACTAACATATTTAACTCTCAAAATGGCCTTATGTTGGAGACATTATCATCATCATCCCCATTTTAACTGAAGCATAGTAAATTTAGGTAACTTAGGTAGGTCATGCAGCTGAGATTTGCTCCTAAGCAGTCTGGTGTCAGAGTTGGGCTTCTAAACTAGTGCCTCTTTTGGAGTATTTTATAATTGAGTAATTTTGATTCCTTAAATGTAGGTAATGACAGAGGTAGGAAGGAAAGGGATTTTGGAATAAAATCTGCATTTGAATCTTGCCTCTAGCATGGACTAACCAAGTGGCAGTGTAAGTTACTCTAACTTTTTAGCCTTAGCTTTTTCATTTGTAAAATGTCTAATGTCAAAATGGGACTTATCTTGGAGGGCTGTTTTGAGGCTTCATTGAGGTTATGTTTGTTATATAAGTAAAGCACCAGGAACATTAAATAGTAATGGTGGATTTTGTTTCCCTCCCTCTGGTTATTCCCTGATGAGTGCAGTAAAAATACAGAATGCATTGACTCCTCCCTGGAAGAATCAGTCCCATTAAGGAAAAAAAATGTATGGACTTTTACTCATTAAATGCGCTCATATTAAAATTGTAATGTTAATACCTATTTATATTAGAATTCTTATTCAATCCCTGTTGTTGCTTGTCTAAGCAGCCCTTTAATTACCTTACCTCATCATTGGAGACACAGAAAATGCTTTCTGAACAAATCTGAAGCAGTGCAAGGGAGGCAGCTTGCCCTGATGGACAGGTAGCTCTTTTTTGTTTTTTTGCGGTACACGGGCCTCTCACTGTTGTGGCCTCTCCCGTTGCGGAGCACAGGCTCTGGATGCGCAGGCTCAGCGGCCATGGCTCACGGGCCCAGCCGCTGCGCAGCATGTGGAATCCTCCCGGACCAGGGCATGAACCCGCGTCCCCTGCATCGGCAGGCGGACTCTCAACCACTGCACCACCAGGGAAGCCCTACAGGTAGCTCTTAAAAGAGCCTCTCATCTCGCTTTTCTCTGTATCCTTTTTCTTTTATATATAATTTTCTTTATAAGTTATGATACTGTTGCTTTAGTACAAAGGAATTTGATAGAACTAGATTAGAGGATTAGAAGGATTAGAACTAGAGGGAATGTTCTAGATTATCTGGCCTAATGTTGCTATTAAGCCGTTGAGAAACAGAGGCCCATCAACTTGTGAGTTGCCTAAGAAGAGAGGGCTGATGGGCACCGCAGCAAACACTCAGGTCTTCTCTACTCGTGTCCTCTCCAGAGCTACGTTTCCCATCAATTGTTAGCTATTTTAAATCTTCTGGGTAAATATCCATTGAAATAATGGTCCTTAAAGGTATTTTGGAGCTGAGAAATTTGTCCATTATTCTTTGGCTCAAAGGGACCCATAGGGATTCCTCTTAGAGATTAGTTCAAAATATAATTAAAATGTATTAAATCCTGAAGAGCAAGCCTTTATTCCATACATACATAGAATATGAGACCAAAAAATGATTGATTGCTTGTATTTTCCAGGGAGGCTGGAATGATTTCCAGTTTTATATCTCTGTCTTCTTGGTAGATGTTTTTACAAATACTTTTTTTTTTTAATGGCTTTATTTAGCTGCTTTAATAGAACCACAGAGTCAGTAAGTCTAGATTAGAATTCTCCTTCCTTCCTTAAAAACCTCCCTTTGATCTGTATTGACTTTCTTATATCTGTGAGGAATGTCTCCATTGCTCTAGCTGCCCAGCTGGAAACATCAGTGCTGGCTTTCATGTTTCTCCTTCAGCCATATGTAATCAAGCAGTAGATTCTACAAGTTTTCACAACTATTCCTAAACTATGTTAATCATATTCTTACTGGATTCACTGCCCTCAGTAATAGCTCCTTTCTTGCAAGCCATCTTAAAACCTTACTAATTGTTCTTTTCCCTCTTTAATAAATACAAAACTTGCAGTCACTCCCTGTTGTTTTTAAGAGAGATTCTGGACTTAAGCATAAAAAACAGCAGTCTTCATGAATATCCGATTCACTTTGCTGTATACCTGAAACTAACACAACATTGGAAATCAATTATACTTCAAAAAATTTTTTAGCAGTCTTCTCGGACATAAGCCCAACTTGTCTTTCTTGTTTTGCTTTTTCCATCTTTCTTCTTGGACATTGATCTTTTACTTCCACAAATTGTTTTACTTATTAGTCCTTTAAACTTACAATACATTGTCAGTTCTGGACCCTTGCTCACATTTGTTATTCCGGGAAGATATTCCCTGCATTTCTTTTCTGTCTTACCCTTCTTTAGCTTAAATTCTGCCTTTGTTAAGAAATGTTCCCTAATGACTCCCACACAGGCTGATCTCTTTACTGTGAACTCTTCTGATACCTTGAATATAATCTATGTGTTTGGCACTTACTTTGGATGTTTTTTTAAATTATCTTAATTATTCAACAGACAACCTGTTAATTCCTCAAGGGTAGGAGTTTTGTAACAGCTGCAGTTCCAAACTGAGGGTCTTCTCTATAGTAGATGCTACAAAATATGTCCTGATCATTAAAAAGCAAAAAAAGTCTCCCAAATATAAATTAACTAATTAAATTGAAAGAGTAGAAGGTTCTGCATCAAAACATAAACGATTTTAGAAAGCAGGGCAATTGTAGATGGAAGGTACCATATTATTTCAACATTTAATGAGAACCTGCAATTTACTGACCACTTTGCTAGGTGCTGAGGATAGAGGGAGAAATTAGACACTGTCTTTGATAAAAATGAAAAAAAATAAAGGGAATGTAGAGCTTGTGAATGTCAAGCTGTGTGTGGGGTGGAGGTGGGTGGCAGAGGGAGGTCACACAGGGTACTGGCAGAGGAGAGGGATTTTCTTTTTCCAAAAGGTAGTCATCCCAGGTTTGGGTTGTTTTCAACATGGAGTAAAACGCTGCTTTGTGAAGGTGTTACGTTCATCTTTATCAAACTCTGAGCTATGCCTGCTGTTGATGGCAGCAAGCCTGGTTTTCCATTGTTTAGAAAAACAAATGATTTTAGATGAATAAAAATCCCCTAAGTTCTGTTGTAAGATGATAATTTTGTTTGTGCATTATTCTTTTTCTAATTATCATTAGGTTCAAGGTACTCGTCCATCTGCAACTGTGGCCGTGTTTCAGCATTTTATTGCTTAATTTAGAAATAGGTAACCTCGGCTGCCAAAAACAATTGAGAATGTCAAGTATCTAGGAACCAAACATAGCGTGTGGGCCCTAGCGATGCATCCGGGAGAGTGACCTTAGTTGCTGTGCTCCTTTTCACTGCCTGAGAGTTAAAGGTCTCTAGCAACTTAGGGCAGTAAGTAATTTATCTGCAATAAAAGATCACATTCATTTTATATATTTGTTAGCTTAAGAAAATTATGAGAATTGTCCCAGTGGAACATTCTAAGAGCATATTTATCACATTAGTAGCGTCAAATCCTTAATATCAGTAACGATTAAGCAAATAATGGTAACAAGAAAAACAATACCCCAACATAGTGCTCATTCTGTTTTATAATAAAACTTGTATAATACAGACGACCAGATTTACGTCATTCTAGGTACCTATGAGAGAATTAAGATATTTTTAAACCCTGATTTCCTTCCTCCTTCATGTGGAGATTCGTTCTTGGTTTTCTTTGCTGACTTTCCTTCTCCTATACTAGTCCTTGATGTTGTTCTATGCAGAATTTTGTTGTTCAGTTCTCTGCTCCTGTCGCTAGGTAATTGCATTAAGTACCAAGGCTTTAGTTAACTGCCTCCTGTATGCCAGTGATGCCCACGTTTATATTTCCAGCTCTGACTTGATCACTGAACTCTATAGTCATACCCCAAACTGCATTCTAGCCATCTCCAGCAGAATTCAGGATTTTATTCGCTCAGAACTATTCTTCCAAGTGCCACTCTCAAAGGGCTCAAAACACCTAGGAGGCATCCTTAATTCCTGTGTTTTGCTCTCCCTTCACAAGTGCTGTCGGCATCCTGAATCCACTCAAATCACTCCATCTCTGGTGTTATAATCCTAGTCATGCCACCACCATCTCTCATCTGGATCTTGCCAGAGCCTCTTACCACCTCTCTGTTTTCTTCCTGTCCTGGCAACAAGTCATTCTTCACATAGCTGTCAAATGGAGCTTTTAAAAAAGTTAATCAGGGGAATTCCCTGGCAGTCCAATGGTTAGGACTCCGTGCTTTCACTGCCAAGGACGTGGGTTCAATCCCTGTCAGGAAACTAAGATCCTGTAAGCTGTGCAGCATGGTCAAAAATATAAATAAATAATTTTAAAAAGTTTTTCAGGTCATATCATTTGCTTGCCTAGAGTTCTGAAATGGCTTCTGTTTATTCTTAAAATACAAACTCCTTACCATGACGCCAAAGTCCTTCTATGATCTAGCCCCTGTCTTCTGCTCCTAAATCCTCCACCCTCTCCCACCCCACCTACCCCTAAACTATGTTCTAGCCGCACTGGCCTTTCTGTTCTTGGAATTTGCCAAGACTAGTCTTTCTTCAGGGTTTTTATGTTCACTATCTCTGCCTGGAATCTTCTGCCTCTTTTTGCTATCTTTTTATGGCTGGCTTCTTCTAGATGTTCAGGGATCAACACAAATGTCACCTCATCCAAGAGGACTTTTCTGACCATCTTCTCTTAAATGGTCCCATTCCTCCCAGTCACCTTCCTTCTCTTTACTTTAATTTTCTTCATGGGATTTAATATTTGAAAGCACCCTGTTTATTAATGCTTTTATTTGCTTGTGTCTGTCTTTTTCCATCTGGAAGAATTCGTCACAAACCTTTTTACATGATAGCACATCTAAGAAATGATTCAGTTGATTCTTATTAATCATGGTACTGTGAACGCTAAATCAGTGAATGTGGACTCATTGCTCCTACAGAAAATATAGGGTTAGGTTCCTACGTGACTCTGGTCACAGCATTCTCATCAACTCAATACATTACCTTGTTTCATGTGTATTTCTGTTTAAAGATCTTTTATTTAATACATGTTATTGGTTCCTAATGTTGAACTCACCACCAACAGCACTATATAACTCATGCCCAAGGGAGGCTTTTCTAATACACTTTTTTCCTTCTGTAAAGCATACTGCAGTTAGGAACATTAGCATTTTGACACCGTTCTGGAGGGGAGCACATTAAACAATAAATCACCGACAAAATTGGTGAAAGATGTGACACTAAATCGACCACAGAAAGGACACTTGCTTGCAGTATAAGCAAGCAAAATAAGAAAGCAGACTGTTACTTTATTCAACCTCAGTCTGGAATGTTTGCGTTGGGTGGCCCAAATTTTTCACTGCTCTGTGTATGTCTGTTTGACCATAAAAAGCTGGGAGTATTGGTTTTGGTGTTACAAATAATAGTGAGTTGGCACATGTATAGAATTAACAAATACAGAATTAGTGGACAATGAAGACTGAGTGTATTTGCGTGGCGTATGGGGTAAATGGACTAGGGGTTTGCATGCCTATGAAACACCAAGTAGAGATGTCTACACACCTGGATGTGTGACTCAGGAGTTCAATGCCTCAGCATCCCCAGACCACACCCTGGCCACCCACAAGACTAAGAGGATCGATCTTTGGTACAACCCTAGCTTATTGGTGTATTCCAACTGGAAAGGAAAGATCTGATCTAGAATATCATTCTCAGGAGATCCTTCCTGTGATCTTCACTATTTTAAACCAACTGCCCAGGATAAAGGCTGGCACATAGTATTTATTGAATGGAGGAAATTGGAGTGGGTTCTCATTCTGTGATGTGGAAATGAAAATAAAGATGAGAGAGAGATATTTTTGTTTATATATTTATGTATCTATATTCCATTTTTTCAAAAGGATTGAGGCAATTTACAATAAAATTATTGACATTGTAAGTCAAGTCCTTGTCAGAAGTCAAGTAGCAAAAGGGGAGTGGGAACCCTTTCCATCCATTCATCAATGTGGTAGACTGGTCAAGATTCAATTTCTCTTACATTAACACCCTAATGGCTTTTTTTTTTTCTCTCAGAGCTCAAGGATAAGAAATGCTTTTTTGTTTTTCTCTAATAAATTGTATTTATTTATTTTGTATAGATTCTTTTATTCTATTAAATTAATGCTTCTATCATATGCTGCTTCATATTATCAAAACTTTGAAAAGCAGGGTAGATATACTTAAATAAATGGAAAAGTAAAATCTTTCTCTGATTCAAGGAAGAATAATTTAACACAAAGAACACAGTCCTTGTAGCTAGGGTAAAGAGGAAGTACAGTGGATTGTACAGCTTTCATTGTTTGGTAGAAATGAATATCAGATTTGCAAGGAGAGGAAGTTTTTACTGAAATATTTTTCCCTGAATGAAATTTGCTCTTAGGCTGTTTAAATAAGAGAATTTCAGTAAATTATAAAAAATTGAGGGAATAATGCTAATATGTATTGAATTTTACTAAGTACAATTTTACTAAGTACAACATACTTTACTGTCACCCTTAATTTCTCTCATCCCTCATTTTAATCTTTAAATAAATCTGAAATATATACTAGTACTCTCCCCAATGTATAGATGATGAAAGGATAAAGGGTTTTAGGTAGATCTTAACTGGGCTTTACTGAAATTGAAAAAATAATTTTAAGTCTTAGATCTGCAAAGACAGTTCCATGAGAAGGCAGAGTGAGATAGTCAAAGTATGTAGCTTACTGGGCTTCATTAAATTGGGGGGCTTAAAGTTTTAAGATGATTTCTAGTATTTTCTAAGGAAAATACTCTTCTATCTGTCCATGCCAGGCAGCAGCAGAAATAGTGTCATTGGTACTAAGCCTGTATTAAAGAGGCTAATAGCACTGGAACTTATCTTCGTAAGAAGGGTGAGACCTCACCATTCAGAACTGGTGTCAACTTGAGTAAGCGATTCTAAAATATCAGTCCATTGAAAGCAGATGATTCATGGATGCATTAAAGCATTTAGGAATCCTTTTCATCCAGCTCTCTTCTAAAGGCTGGTAAGTTTTGCCATCATTGTTATGCTGCTGAGCTGACCATGCTGAGGTGTATGTGTCCTAGGGTAAAACTGAAATTGAAGTGGACGTGTCATGAGAAACTTGGGACTGATATGCCAAGGAGCCTGCAAAAGAAAGAAATTGTTTTCTGTTATCAGAGTGTCAGAGACACAGAGCCTGTGGATAGCATGGCTGTTCTGAGTAAAATAGAATTCTGTATGTGTTTAGAACTCCTTTGCTTCTTCATTTCCTAGAGAATTTCCAGGGGCCAGATACGAAACCTGATGACAAGGATCCCTTGGGAGGCCTGAAATGAGATTGAATTTGCAGTGGCAATGGGTGTTCACCTCTGCTTTGCAGAGCAGTGAAGCATCACATTGGGTAGCACAAGAGAGCTGGATCCTGGTGCACTGTAGTCCTGGGGTAGAATTTCAGTCTGTCAGCTTTGGGCAAGTTACTGGAGCCTCAGCTTTTCCACCTTACAAAATGGAGCCCTAACACCTACCTCAAGGACTTAAGTAGGACCCAATGAAACAATGTATCTTCAGTTTCTTTCACATCACAGGCATTCAACCAGTGCTAACGAAATTCCACCTTCCTAACTTAAAAGCGCTAAACTAATTAACCACGGGCACAGCCTTCCTTTTCAAAGGCCTGAGATTTTTATATCAGATCGCTGCTTTACCTCAAAACACTGGTTCTCAAATGTAGCTACCCATTGTAACCACCTGGGTAGTTTTAGAAACTACTGATGCCAAATCTGATCCAACAGAAAAATTGGATTTAATTTGTCTGAGATATGTCCTAAACATCAGAATTTTAAAAATCTCACCAGATGATACTAATATGGAGCTCGCCTGACAAGTAGAGGCCTGAAGTATTATAATAGGCCGTATCCTCATCATCTAATATACATTATATTTATTTCTTTTTTTATTTTTTATTTTTTGCGGTATGTGGGCCTCTCACTGTTGTGGCCTCTCCCGTTGCGGAGCACAGGCTCCGGACGCGCAGGCTCAGCAGCCATGGCTCATGGGCCCAGCCGCTCCGTGGCATGTGGGATCTTCCCGGACCGGGGCACGAACCCGCGTCCCCTGCATTGGCAGGCGGACTCTAAACCACTGCGCCACCAGGGAAGCCCATATTTATTTCTTTTCTATCCCAAAGTTGTGTATCCAAAGGGTCATGCTATTTTCCTTTCCCTTTCAGAGTAATAACTGCTATCAAAGCTCCTACTCAGTTTTGTCCAGCCAAGGACTAAACAACTGGTCCAGTCTTTGTTGTGGGGGGAATGGACAGGAACCCAGGAAACCTATTCTACTTTGTGCTTAGGGCGAGCAGTATATCATGGTGAAGGCAAAATAAAAGATATACAGTCCTGTTAAGTAGCAAACAGATATAACAAAAGGAGATACAGAAGCAAGACCCGGGATTTGGAGAAAAAAGAAAATTGACTGAAACTAAACAAATGAATAGTAATGTTGAAGAGATTACTGACAATAATTCAAACCTGGCATTTGCATAAAGAAATCATCAGGTATGTGGAAAAAGATGTATGTACATTGCAGCATGGGTTTTATATATATAAATAATATTAGCAAGTGGCCCAAAACAATAACCATTAATTATCCAGAGGCATATTAAAAAGTTACCACTTTTCTCAAAAGACTTAGATGTAGTGCATTTATTATTTTTTTTTTAAACATCTTTATTGGGGTATAATTGCTTTACAATGGTGTGTTAGTTTCTGCTTTATAACAAAGTGAATCAGTTATACATATACATATGTTCCCATATGTCTTCCCTCTTGCATCTCCCTCCCTCCCACTCTCCCTATCCCACCCCTCCAGGCTGTCACAAAGCACCGAGCTAATATCCTGTGCCTTGCGGCTGCTTCCCCCTAGCTATCTACCTTACTACGTTTGTTAGTGTGTATATGTCCATGACTCTCTCTCGCCCTGTCAAAGCTCACCCTTCCCCCTCCCCATATCCTCAAGTCCGTTCTCCAGTAGGTCTGTGTCTTTATTCCTGTCTTACCCCTAGGTTCTTCATGACATTTTTCCTTAAATTCCATATATATGTGTTAGCATACGGTATTTGTCTTTTTCTTTCTGACTTACTTCACTCTGAATGACAGACTCTAGGTCTATCCATCTCATTACAAATAGCTCAATTTCATTTCTTTTTAAGGCTGAGTAATATTCCATTGTATATATGTGCCACATCTTCTTTATCCATTCATCTGATAATGGGCGCTTAGGTTGTTTCCATCTCCGGGCTATTGTAAATAGAGCTGCAATGAACATTTTGGTACATGACTCTTTTTGACTTATGGTTTTCTCAGGGTGTATGCCCAGTAGTGGGATTGCTGGATCATATGGTAATTCTATTTGTAGTTTTTTAAGGAACCTCTATACTGTTCTCCACAGTGGCTGTATCAATTTACATTCCCACCAGCAGTGCAAGAGTGTTCCCTTTTCTCCACACCCTCTCCAGCATTTATTGTTTCTAGATTTTTTGAGGATGGCCATTCTGACTGGTGTGAGATGATATCTCATTGTAGTTTTGATTTGCATTTCTCTAACGATTAATTGTAGTGCATTTATGAAAGAAAAGTTGCTATGACTCAGTTGAGTCATCTACACATTGGTAAGCAGCTCAAATTTGGAATCCGTAGTAACCAATTTTGACTCTATAGGCTGCCGACTGCAATGCAGGAGTGCTATTGCCCTTTGATTAATAGATGGAGAGTTCACAGGAGAAAGGAGTGCCTCCTCTCAGTGGATTTGACTGATTAACACAGGAAATTGGGAAGGGGCACAAGCTCAGAGTCATAAGATACCTGAAGATCACAAGGGGGTGACAAGAGAGGACCTTTCAAAATAAAAGTCACTGGATTAAAGACGATGACCAGCTAATTTCCACCCCCCAGTATCCCCTTATAATATTTCTCCTATAACCATCAGAAAACTTTTGGTAAAAGCAAGTTTATAAATTGAAGGGGCATTGTGAAACTGAAGAAAGGTATTTTCTGATTTTTATTTAAATGTTCATTTTAGAGCTAGCTTGAATGTATGCATGCTCTCACTTCCATGATGTCGTGAGCACTTCATCTCCAAAATTTCTGTGAGTCAGACTATTTTTGGCTTCGTTTAGGCTTTTCCAACACTAAAGGGACATACAAGAGGTCTGGGGACAAAAAGTATGGAATGCAATCACAATTAAAAATATTCCACAGATCTATTTGAAGTGTGTGTTTGTGATAGAGACAGCTGGACAGACACAGTGAGAGAGAGATAAGCAAAGAGAGAAGCTCTATGAAACCTTCATATATATGCTTCAAATAGCCCTGAGATTCCCTAGCTTATAGATGTAACTATGATGAGACCTGCAAAGAGGGCATAAACGAACATTTGGGAGTAATTTCTGTGGGCTGATCTTGATACTAAGAGGGAGGCTGATTTCAACAATCATGGAGCTAGAATCCCTTCTGACTCTCCTCACTTGTAGAAGGGTGGATAACTTCCTCTATTTATCAAAGAAACTCATTCTACTTTTAAGTAATGCTATCAGAAAGTCAATCTTTTGTTCATTGCAACATTGTTGTAGCAGCTACAAACGGGAGGCAAACAAAATGACCATCAGTAACAGAATATTTAAATAAAATATGGTATATCCTTTCAGTGGAAAAGTATGCATATGTCAAACAGAAAGAAGCAGGTCCCTCTTCACATGAGCATATGAAAAGCTGTTGTTAAAAAGGAGAAAGGGGTGGAACAGTGAGTACAGTATCATTCGTAAGGTAGACATTCAGATTTTGGGAGAGATACAGGAAATGTCTGATTACTGCTTATCTCTGGGGATTGAGAATGTGGAGTTGAGAGGAGTGCTGTTATTTTACATCTTTTTGATAGTCTGATGTTTAAAAAACCACACACAAAATATTTTTAAGGAAAAAAGTAAAAAAGGGGGAAGTTCTTTTTTTCTTTTTAATGTTGAAACAAATTCACTCTGTGGGTTCAAGTTTTAACAGATAATTAAAGAGACTTAATTTATAAATATAATCACTAAGTTTACTTAGAAGTAATGTATATAAAAGCAGCAATTATATTTTTGGTTCACTAAGAGTCAAGTACAGTGTTTTGATAGATTTTAGTAAATAACTATTTTAGTTCATTGAAATTGCTGTTGGCCTAGCAAGTATCATTTCTTTAAATATTTGCCCAGAGGTACAGGATTAAAGAAATTTGTACAGCCTGATCCATGGTGATAATCTAACCCTGAGTATTTGTACATGGGAAATATGGTGTGTTTCAAATGTTCATTTATTTATATTGAATTTATTTTTGTGTGTTTTGGGAAGACTGATTACAGTGTTCATATAACTTGAACTGTCCTGGATGTAAAAGGCAATGCCAATTGACATGCCTTCCAACAAGGTATTTGCAGCCCTCCAATCTTGAAGTCAGACTCAATTGCATAATTACTCTAAAGATAAGTCTGCTTTTAAGATGATCTGATCAGTCAATCAATAAAATGAAAACTACCTCTAATTTTCATACAGTGCGAGGTGAAAAGCTTATTAAATGACTAAAGTATACCCACAAGGTGGAAGGGAGAATATGTCTGTTTCAGAACATTTGACCTCTTTTTCTGATAGGTAACAGGGATAACATCTGTTTGTCATGGCATGGTGCCATTGGCAAGTGATCTTTCCAGGTTAATTATCGAATGATATGCAGCCCTTGAGAAATTTGACAGTGCTGCATTATGAGAGTTTCAAGTAGGCAGATGTTTCCCTGAAGGAATCAGGAAAGTGCAGTGACAACTTCATTGAAGACTGACAAGAACTCGGATCTCTTCTTCAGCTGGAGTTGCTAGATGAGCTGAAATGTTAGCAATTCAGTTTCTCGAGTGTAATATTGGCAATAGATCATTTGATGGACATACAAAGAAATAACAGAATGTCACTAATCTTTCTATTAGAACATCAAAACATCACCGTAAAATTTTCCCTCAAGAGCATTCCAGAGGTAACACAGCAAAAAGAAAAGAGAGATGAAAAGTAAAGTGTACAGCATTATTTTAAGTACACCTTTGAGAATATAAAGGATTCCTGCAGCAACAGATTTTTACTGTATTCCCACTCAGTAATATCATTATTACCATCAGCTGTTTGCCAGTAGCTGCAGGCACAAATTTTTCTTTTTTTTTACTGCTCACTGGACCCAAGCCTACTCAGTTTAATGTAGTTGGCTGTGGCACCTCTCACTTTCTTAAAACACAGGGCTTTCCAATTTCCAAGAATGTGTATGGTATCAGTAATTTGAAACAGGTGTTTAAGCCTCACGCCTATGCTATGCAACAGAAGGTTTATCTATTTTTCATTATATATTGAAACAGACCATGATACTTGGAATGACCATCTGTCGCTAAAAGCACGCTGTGTGCTGAATTTAAGAGAGGATTTTTCACTGCAAACTCCTTAGAAAGTAATGGGGATGCCTTCTCCTGCCTTCTGAATCCTTACTCATGCTTTTGGATAAAACCAGAAAAGTATTTTTGTTTCTTTTCTCACAGAATGTCACGAATAAGAGATCATTAGAATGCTGTATAGCATTTCTGTTTGGTTTGGTTTAAAAAATTGTAAGCCCCAACTTGATGGAGCATTTAGCCAATGGATTTCCCCCAGAGGAATAGTTTTTTAGCCTATGTATTTCCTTCTTTGTTTCACAGCACTAAGAGTCTGGATCTTAAGGACTAGTTCTCCTTGCAAAAATCTAGGCTCCTGAGTCCTAGTTGCCAACTCAAGTGCCCACAGAGACCAGGAAGGTAATGTGAATGAATGAATCTGGCTGGATAGCTATTGTAGCAACTTGGAGAGAGCTGCCCGAGTCAGGAGGGAGCCGTTGATAGATCTGCTGACAACTATTGTGCAGAAATGCAGGTCCAGCACTGTCAGACCTATTTATCATTCAGAATAAACTGGAAAACAGGATATTTACATGAACTCTAGTATTTAAATATTGACATTACATTAAAAAATTAAGATAGCGTAGGCCAAACAAATATATACGCAGACTGAGGTCTGTCAGATTTGAACCTATTGCTTAGATGAAAATGTGATTCAAATAGAGCTTCTTTTGGAGTTAATAAAATATTCTTCCCTTGGGTCCTACACACATGATTTGTTATGGCAAAATTTTTCCAACTAGATATTTTCTCATCAGTACCTTGATAATGATGGTGGTGGCGATGCTGATAATGTTTGGTAATATCGGTAATCAATCATTTGATGGGCATGGGAAGGGATAATAGTAGAGTGTCTACATGTTGCCTGGCAGGTAGACTCTGAGGTCATGTTCACGTTCACTCTCTCGCAAACTTTCACACTGTAGCCTATTAAGTGTCTACTATGCGTTAGGAACTGTTCCATTTATTCAACACATTTACTGAGTGCCTGCTATGCACTGAGCATTATTCTACAAACTGAGGGTATAGCAGTGAGAAAAAAAAAAACTCAGACAATAATCTTTGTCCTTCTAATGGGGCTGTGGGTGACAAACAGATGGCAAAATAAATAAGTAAAATATTTAGTATGTTATATGGTGATAAGGACTATGAGAAAATAAGCAGAGAAGGATCTGAGGAGTATGGGAGAGGGAGGAAGTTAGATGTAAAAAGATGATGCACGTTTGGGCTTGAGTAACTGAACTGAGGTGGGGACTTGCCATTGCTGAGGCAAGAGAAGACCGAAGGAGGATAGGTTTGGAGACGAAGATCAGAAACACTCAGTTTTGGGTATGTTACATGCTGGATGCCTATTAGACACTCAGTGGAGGTATCAAGTAGGCAGTGGGGTTTGAAGGGAAATGGCCAAGCTGGATCTATAAATTTGGGAATGACCAGATGGTATTTAAAGTTCAGAGACTGCAGGGAAATGAATGTAGATAGAAGGGAAAGGAGTTCCAAGGACTGAGTCGTGTGGTACTTACAATGACTTACTGATCAGCAACTGAAACAACCAGCAGACCAGACTAAGAAGGAAGACAGTTGAGGTAGGAGGAAAATCAGGAAAATCTGGATTCCTGTAAAGCGTGAACATGACCTTGAGGGCACTTGATAAAATTCGGACTCTGACATTCCACCTCAAAACACACCCTTTCTCTTTCTCTCTCTCTCTCTGTCTCTGATTCCGTTTCTCTCTCTCACACACAGAGTGTGTGTGTGTCTCTCTCTGTTCATCTGTCTGTCTCTGATTCAGCTGATCTAGGTGGGGCCCAGCAACCAGCTGATTCTGATGCAGGTGTTCATGAACCACACTTTATCAGACATCAAGTTAGGTGACTGATTCTGGGGGTCTGATGGCCTGTCTGGATGTTACAGCGATAGGAAGTACGGAATAGGGAGCTGCAGGAGAGGTGAGGGAGCCGGAGCTCAGGAAGAAAGGACTACTCAGGCCGTGATTACAAAAGCCAGGTAGTCAGTGGCATGGCTGATTGAGGGGACTGATCTGGTTGGGCCCGTATTTTATCCCAGGAATTGGGAGACAGCTCAGTCTATGGGCGGGGGTTGAGTAGTTGCACATGCCAAGGTAAAGCATATGGGATTGGGAGTTAGAGAATTCGTCTGCCAAATCCATAATACCCATCCCAAATCAATGGGACAACAGTCAGACTGTGTGCTCTACTAGCTCGACAATCTGCTCAAACCGGTTCACGCATCTGCTGAGTTGTACGAAGGAGACACTGAACCTTTCTCATCCATGCTGCCCAGCAATCAGCACGGTGGCTGACACTTTGCAGGCCCAGAATCAGCATTTGCCAAGTGCATGAAAGTGGACTCAGCCAAACACAAGGAGACCTATGATGCATTATGGAGATTGCTTGCTCTCAAATACTTCAGTGCTGTTTTGTGTATATTTCATAAATTCTTTGTTTTTTCTATGAAGAGTAGATATGGTTAAACATCCTATCCTGGAAGAACACCGTAATTTGATTTTTAGTTCTGATTTTCAAAGTTATCAATAACTCTTTACAAAGATGGTTAGCTGCTGAGGCAATGTCAACTCCAACAGCAAATCCTTGACAGCTCTTTGATTATAATTGTCTTCTCCATCCACTCCATGTCACCTTGGGCTAGGAGCCTGCTTAGCCTGAGGCAGGGGAAACTTCTGTAGAAGAAAAAAGCATTGTTAATGAGCTTGATGCTCACTTGGACACCAGGGAACTATGTTCCCGGTTGCTCCTCCCACACAATCTACTCAGATTGGATATTCTGTAATTCTATAGCAAACAATTTTTTTTCTCAGCTTCAGGCCTTATACATAATTTGCAGTTCTGAGCCTTTTCTGTTCATCTTGTGAAATAATGACACAGTTTTGACTTTACTGCTTAGAGGGTCTAGTTTAGTGCATAGAACAACTCTGTTCTATTTCCCAACAGAGCTACTTCCCATTTCCTGTAGGGGTGAAAGGTATTCTCTCTGGCCCTCTTCCCTTCTTCTTGGAGGTTTCCTTCAGAAGATTTCTCTCTGTACGTTTGACAGATTATTTTCCTAATTACTAAATGAAGAATTTTGTAGAATACACCAGTTGCTATATCTCGAGTTGTTAAACTCATCTATATGATGGCGTCTTGAGTATAATTTTAATTTCGCCCTTTACCTAACAGAGGTCCTCTATAACTGTATTTTGGTTTTGTATATCCCTGAAATTATAATATTTTGTAGAGAATCAATAGTTGTTGTAACCAGAAATTATTTACTATGAACTGATGATGTATGAAAATTAGTTCTCACTCAAATGTCCCCCTTTGTTCAATGCTAGTATCTCTGGCCCTTTGTTCCAACATCTTTGAGGGTCAATCTCTTGTTACAACTTAGGACAATACAACAGTGAATGAAAACTAAATGATGATAAAGTAAACTAGCAATTTTTTATAAGAGTTACAAGATACAGCACATGAAATTGGGACTGGCAACTTACTTAAAACAAAGCCATTGACAAGCAAGGATGTGTTAAGTTAAACCAGATAAGATAGAAAATAGACAAGGATCAGATCAAGATAATTATTTTAAAAGAGAATGACTTGGGGCTTCCCTGGTGGCACAGAGGTTGAGAGTCTGCCTGCCAATGCAGGGGACACGGGTTCATGCCCCGGTCTGGGAAGATCCCACATGCCGCGGAGCAGCTGGGCCCGTGAGCCATGGCCAATGAGCCTGTGCGTCCGGAGCCTGTGCTCCGCAACGGGAGAGGCCACAACAGTGAGAAGCCCGCGTACTGCCAAAAAAAAAAAAAATGACTTGACTTTGAAAAGATTATAAAGAGGTCCTTGGGAAAATTAAGGGAGCCCTTGAATACCTCTGTGAAACACCTTTATTTATGCTCCTGCTATGGAAGTTAAATGTGAAGCGAAGTTCTGTGGTGCTACCAATTTAACAAAAAGTCAGCCCTGCCCCATTGGTACATTCTTAGTTCATTTTAGAATCCAGGATGCTTTCAATTATAATATCCATCTTTTAAAACACAAGATAATAATGAACAGTGTTTTCGGCTTCATTTGTTCAATATAAAATCTGCATTAAACATTTAAAAACAGCTATGAAGTTTTGGCTTTTCATCTTCTATGGATTCACTTTAAGTGGCCTTTCTCAGTTCCAGTCATCCCTGGGAAGCACACTTCCTGGGTATGTTAACCTTTTGTCACTGTTGTGCTTCCCATCATGGTATATGGCCCTTCCTCCTCTCCCTCTTGCCCGTACATCTGTCTCACATAGGTAGAATCGGTTTAAATAATATATTTTATTTAACCCAATATATCTAAAATACTGTAATCTTTAAATTTACAAAGTGTTTTAGGGATGGAGAGCCAGAGAGCTGTTTTGTCTCCCTCAGACACATAGCAGGTTTTTGGGAACTAGGAGCAAATGGGACCCTCTGCTTCTAGGAGGGTGAGTTAGTAAGAGCCTGTGTGAAAGGGGACTTAGAAGAGGCCAAGGTGACTGGTGCAGGTGCTTCCCTAGATGTGCTCACTCTGGACACAGAAAGGCTCCCGAGTGGTCAGAGGAGGTATCAGGGCCCTGCAAAGCATGCCCTGTGTTTACACTAGCAAAGTCAAGGAATCTCTTGAATGCAGCCTTTCTAAAAGGTATTTTTCCTCTAGAGAACAGCTTCTCTCGCCCCTGTTGCTTATTTTTTGGACTCTATCTCTTCACATGCTGCTAAAATTTTCTTTAATATGTGTCTAATCTTATTTGTTTGTTTCTCTTAGAACATCTCATTTTTGACTCGGACTTAGAGGTAGAAGCTCTCAGAGAGAACAGGCACTGTGTCTTTGTGATCCATTCCTGGTGTTTTTCTTTGGCCTCCTTCATTCTCTTGGCCAAAAAGTCTGGCGTATTCTGTAGCCTCTTCCTTATTTTTCTTTGTATGCTGTTTGTTCAGAGCAATATGCCGATGTTTTGTGTTGCAGGATGCCTGGAGTAACAAGACACAATCTTGGGCACCCAGTGTCCTTCTTACCTTCTTTCTTTAGGGACTTTCTTGCAGCAGATTGGCAGATATCCACTTCTTTAGAGAGACTGAGAAGTTTGCATAGTCTGCTAGCTCTTTGGGCCTCAGGTGAGGAGACCCAGGGACATGTAAGCAATGGGAAAATTGTTAAAGATATTTTACATTCTTTTTCTCCCCATATTATGTTTTTGAAATCTGGTGTGTGTGTTACGCTTAGAGCACATCTCAGTTTGGACTAGACACATTTTAAGGGTCTAATAGCTACATGTTCAGTGTCACACTGGCATCAGTGTGGACAAAAGGAGTGTTCTGGAAATGGGAGCTTGTGGAGGCCGAGAAAATGATTTAGAGCGAGCCCTTGCAAGAGTCCATTCAAGAGAAGATGAACCCTAGAACTCACTGGAAGCTTTCACTGGAAGCTTTTCCCAGCCTAAATTCTATTTCAGCCAACATGATAGAAGAGGGTAAATAATTTGTGGCTCAAGTTCTAAGCTGCTTTTTCTCTTTTATCTAACTTAAATCATGGTTTTATATTGGAGTTCTTTTGGGAATCAATTGCCTCGTTCTTCTAAACAATTTTTATCTCAGTGGAGGTAGAGTTAGGCTCACCAGGCTTATTCCAGGTCAAATGGCTTTGAAATGAATTAGTGACCTGATGACTGGTTAAGCAATTTGCTATTTCGGCCCAAACCTACTTTTCCACCTGTCACCACTACAGGTTTGAATCATTCCTGAAGTGCTATTTTTGAAAACTGTTTCCTCTGGGTGATGCCTTACAGTTGAAAGAGTTGATTAGCTTTTGTTACTTTGTTATTCATGATCACAGAAACTAGAAATGTAAAGGAGCTAGAAACCATTATGGAAGCCTGTTAGATTGATTAATCTCGTTATTCAAAGATACACATTTTAATTTCTTTTCCTTCTGAGTGCAGGATTGTTTATGAAATTCTTCCTTATTCACTCACTCTTATTTCTGTCAAGCCCGCTCTTTAATTTGTGCTGACTCTAGCTGCCACTTTTACTAGTTTTCACATCTAAGTTTCAAGTGTGAGGTATAATATTAATTCATTAGTAAATCAACAGAAAATTCCCAAGTGAAAAATATTGTGCTAGGTATTGAGTAGATGCGACATAGGAATAGGGAATCAGCAAATGGCGAGCACCTTAACAGTGATGTATTCGTATATTATTATGAGAATTACTGTATTACTAATATATTACTATAGAAGGAGAGATTTGCTTCCAAAAGGGATGGGCAACGAAGGAGGTAATGATGGCAGGCTTTATGGAGGAGATAGTTGTATGGGATATTGAAGGATTAATAGAATCTCACCAGGCAAAGTAGAATCTCATGAGTAGATAGATCAAAAAACTGAATAGAAGTCTTGAAGAAGTAAATCTTGTTAAATTCAATTAATGGATAAGGTCCTGTTGGCTCACAGTATAGAGCAGAGGATGAGGATCAAGGTGGGGTGAGTCTGGAAGAAGGCTGGAAGCTGGTAGTGAGGTAGGTACTTGCATACTACATCCTTGAACATTATTGAGTGGCCTGTTGAAAGCCAGTATACTCTGGGCTGATCCGCTCAGTTATTTATGGTGCTACTCCATTACTTGACAGGTTCTTATGATTCCATCTTGCTCAGCGGCTCTTGGAAGTATAAATATCTCTTAATAATGATTGGCAAAAAGATTAGAAGGAAAGATAGAGGTTATATAAAGCTTGTACAGGAATTTACATCTAGCCTTGTCACCATTTTGATGATTTAGTTTGTATAGAATGAACATTTGGGTTAGACCAAGAAGATAAATTTGACAGGAATAAATGTGTACTCTTGTATTTAGTTCATAAAAGTCAGTTGCATAATGCAGGATAGGTTTGACAGTGGACTATAGAAAAGGAGAATTTATTTTACCATGAGCTAGATAAGGAGTAATGTGACTGCTAAAAACAAACAAACAAAAAAAACAGCAGAAACATATAATTCAATTCAAACTGCAGAGAAGATAGAACATTAACTGAAATGAGTACTATATTTGTAACTTATTAGATGGAAAAAAATCTCAAAATTAGTTTACCCATATTGACATGTAATCATAGGGGTATGTGTAGGTAAGAGTGTAGAACTCCTTAGTACCCAATTTGAAATGGTCTGTTGATTCAGTCACACCTGCTGAAGAAGAAAGGTACTCTGTGTGGATCATGAAGAAAAAATATTTGATGTGTGTAAAGACCTAAGCTTTGAATTCTGACTGATTTTAGGTGTGTAATTTTAAGTAAGGCAACCCTGAGTCTATTTCCTCTAGGGATGCCCTGTAGTTAAGAGTTGATTACCCTTTGTTGTGTTGTTATTCATGTTCACAGAAACTAGAAATATAAACCCTGATGAGGTAGAAGTGATTAAGGAAGCCTATTTGGAAAACACTTTCTCTGTCTCCCTCAGAGGATCATTGGGAGGATGCAGAGCTCATGCAAACATTTTGTATACTGTGATTCTTGTAAAGGTGCATGGTTTTCTGATAGGAGGCCATTTGTGGCTCTCCCTCAGACTGTCTTAGCTTTGAGCTATCAGAAATGCTGCAGAGGTCAGATTACTAAATCCACAGTTGGCCTTTTGAGAATGTCTCTCCCCTCTCTATCATTGTTGCTAGCAAATAAATAAGCAAAACGGGGTTCAGGATTCTTATATAAGAAAAATCCAGGGTGGTCGTAAAAATTGCAGATCCTTTCGGACTTGCTGAATCAGAATTTCTGGAGGTGCAACCCAGCTATCACGATTTTCAACAAACTATCTAATGATTCTCTGCTGGGGGTAATTTTTTCCCTACCCACTAGGGGACATTTGGCAACATTTGCAGACAATTTTTGGCTGTCACAACTGGGGTAGGGGGTAGGTGCTACTGGTATTTTGTGGGCAGAGGGCAGGGATGTTGCTAAACATCCTATGATACACAGGACAGTCCTCCATGACAAAGAATTATCCAGCCCCAAATGTCAATAGTGCTGAGGTTGAGAAGTCTTGTTAAACACAGAACAATTAAAATCTGCTTTTCTAGCAGGTATCATCTATCTTTGGCATTTACTCACAGTTATTTTATTCATTCATTATTTGTACATTTATTTTCAATACTCTTTTTAAGGTGGAAAGATGTAGAACTCGAAATATAATTTTGGGACTGGAATTAGTTACTTTGGGCTCATTTTTGGATTTTTTTTAAATTGCTCAAATTAAAATTAATTCTTTCAGTGAAACAATAGTAACGAAGGTGAGATTTCTAGCTAGTTAGTTCCTCTTTTCACACACTGAAAAAACTTTCTTAGTTTGTATTGGTTTGAGAGGGTAATTTGATTTTATGAAGAGCCAAATTTATAGAATTGTTAAAAAAATGTAATTCAGTTTTGTTAGGTTCAAGGGCATGCAGATATTTTGTGGATGGGATTCAGGAAGGAAGAGATGGATTATATATATTATATATATCACTGTATCTTTGAGAACTTGCTTTTACACACACAGATAACAATCACTTGTAATTAGCAGTTCATTGTTTGAATCAAACACCGCTGTTAAAGTGGTGATTGAAACAGTGGTTGTCCTTTCCTCTTCAGTAGCAGAAACATTTTCTTCCTTTGCACTGTTGATT
The DNA here is from genome assembly GCF_008692025.1 of Phocoena sinus. Taxonomy (NCBI): domain Eukaryota; kingdom Metazoa; phylum Chordata; class Mammalia; order Artiodactyla; family Phocoenidae; genus Phocoena; species Phocoena sinus. The sequence goes on from NC_045766.1 coordinate 41,400,527, forward strand.
TGCTAACAAACCTGTTTTGTATTATGGTGATATAAAGGTAAAATCTGCCCAGCACTTCTAAAATATCAAAAATTCTTAGTCTTTACAAATGAAACACAACACCTACATTTATTCAATTTACTTTCATTAAGCAAAAAGCATTAGTTTAATATAACAATTACCCTTATTACTTATTTAAACCTGAATTCAAATTTAACTTCACAAGATGTCTCCAGCAGATGTTCTCTGTTGTGATGCTTTCTATGGTGACTTTCAGTTCAGAAAAGCTTTGACTCTCTAATGAAAAATTTTCAAAGTGATAAGATGAAAGAGAAGCACTAAAATATACTTGGAGATAGAAATTGAAACCATTTTGGCTAAATGTATCAGGTTAGAAATTGCCCTAGTTACTGATTTCTGCTATTAGATAGTCCCCTTGTGCAAACAAAGCCAATTATTGATTTTTGAATTTGAATTTCTTTTGAAATAATTGATTGCCTCTACTGCAGATCCTTAACTAAGCTTGTGAAAATCCAGTGTAATAGGACTCACCTGCTCCTCTAATGCCTGCCTAATGTTTTGCTTAATTTACTCACCCCTGCTAACCTAGATGCTATTAGAATATACTGTTCATGGAACACATAAAATTAATGAATATCCCTTTGTATTTTGAGGTATGGACAGTATATTTCAGCTACCGTTAATGATGCCTTGATTTACCTTAAATAATTTCAAAGTTAGTTCCTGGCATCTTAATTCTATTTTTATATTTATAAATCTTTACTCATAATACTGCACAGAGAAGCAACCATATGTCTGTCACTCAGGAAAGTCTAAGACGTTTTGAAACTCCTTGCCAGAAATCCAAGGCAAAAAAAAGACAGACAAATTCTTAACTATACTACACAGAGTTGTCATAAATAAATAAATAAATGAACAAATTTAATTCAGTAAAAAATTTGAGTGCCTGTTATGTACTGGGTACTGCTTTAGTAATCCACAGATGAAGCCAAACGAATCTACCTGTGTAAAACCGTAAAGCTCCTAGAAGATAACATAGGAGAAAACCTAGATGACCTTAGGTATAGCAGTGACTTTTTGGATACAGTACCAAAGGAACTGTTTATAAAAGAAAAAATCAATAAGCTGGACTTCATTAAAATGAAAAGCTTCTGCTCTGTGAAAGACAATGTCAGGAGAAATGAGAAGACAAGCCACAGACTGAGAGAAAATATTTGCACAAGACATCTGATAAAGGATATGATCCAAACCTATACAAGGGACTCTTAAAACTCAACAGTAAGAGAACAAATAATCTAATTAAAAAGTGTGTCAAAGGCCTAAACAGAGAACTTACTGAAGAAGATAAACAGATAGCAAGTAAGCATATGAAAAGATGTTTCATATCATATGTCATCAGGGAAATGCAAATTAAAACGACAATAAGATACCACTGCATACGTATTAGCATAGTCAAAATCCTGAACACTGACAATACCAAATGTTGGCAAGGATGTGGAGCAATAGGAGATCTCATTCATTTTTGGTTGGAATACAAAATAGTGCATCCACTTTGGCAGTTTCTTACTGAACTAAACATAGTCTTACCATATTAGCCAGCAATCCTGCTTCTTGGTATTGACCCAAATGAATTGAAAAATCTGTGTTCACATGAAAATCTGCACACAGATGTCTATAGCAGCTTTATTCTTAATTACCAAAACTTGGAAGCAACCAAGATGTCCTCCAGTAGGTGAATGTGTAAACTAACTGTGATAATCCAGATATTGGAATATTATTGAATGCTAAAAAGAAATCAGCTAGCAAGCCATGAAAAGATGTGGTGGAACCTTAAGTACATATGGATGAGTGAAAGAAGCCAATCTGAAAGGCTACATAACCTATGAATCCAACCATAGGGATTCTGGAATCCATTCTGGAAAAGCCAAACTATGGAGCCAGTAAAAATGTCAGTGGTTACCAGGGGTTAGGGTAGATGAATAGGCAGAGCACAGAGGATTTTTAGGGCAGTGAAAATACTCCGTACAATATTATAATGATAGATACATGTCATACATTAGTCCAAACCTATAAAATGTACAACACCAAGAGTGGCTCTTAAGGTAACCTATGGACTTTTTGTGATTATGATGTGTCAGCCTAGGTCCATCGATAGTACCAAATGTACCACTCTGATGGGGGATGTTGATAATGGGGGAGGCTGTGCACATGTGGGGACAGGGGTTCTATGGGAAATCTCCGTACTTTGCTCTCAATTTTGCTGTGAACCTAGAACTTCTCTTTAAGAAAAGTCTTAATTAGGAAAATCTACCTGTCACAGTTTATTATCTAGTGGTGGTAGGGGAAGGGAGGGCGCAGGCAATAAGTAAATAAATAATAGAATGTGTTTAGAGCATAATGAAAGTTGTGAAGAATTAATACTAGGGAAAACTAGGGAGTAGCAGGGCGGGGAGCAGGGAGAGGCCGCTATTTTAAATGGAGGAGTCTCTTTGAGAAGCCTCCTTCTGTGACCTGAAGGCAGCAAGTGAATGAATGATGGGGATATCTGGGAGAAGGCTGTTCCAAGCAGAGGGAACGGACTGTGCAAGGACACACATAAATGTATGAGTAGGGGCAAGTAATCAGATACCCCAGTAGCTTTTAAAAATGTTTACTGAGCTTGTGTAAAGGTTATATACAGTAAACAGTTAAGATAAAATCAGTATGAAACAAAATACTGTGAAGATGCCAATGCTAACAAAGTTTTATCTTCGTACATCAAACCACCTGGACTAAATCCGTGACAACAGAGGAAGAGCATACTTCAGAGTTTACCTTTGAAGTCTTTGGCTTTAGAAATTGTGCAGGTTTTGTGTTATCTTTGCTTTGCCATAACAGTAACTCTTGAATATGCTTTTATATATTAAATTATCAAGATTTAAAAGCTCTGAGAAGAAAATGTCTATAAAATATCATGCAGTTGCCACAAATCTGGTCCAGTTTGGGAATCACTTCCTAAACATCTTTTCTAGAGAGTAAGAAAACCAGGGTTAGACAGAAATGCTTAACGTGTTTTCACTATATTAAAATATGTCATTGCTGTTTTCTAAGAAATAATCCACCCCCCACCCCACCCCCAGCTTTACTGGCTATTTCTTTGACTTTTTTTATTTGGTGGAAATAAACTGATACTCCTCAAATATGAACATAAGTATTTTTAGGTTTAATCTAGCCCTGTATGTCATAAGTGAATTTAAAATGTATAGAGTTGAATTATTGGCAGAAATCATGACGTAGGAACTTTCCCTCTCATTTTTCACTCTTTGCATAGAATTAAAATCCATCCATTTATTCTGTCCCCATATTTTGTGCAGTTTATTGTTTCCCATTACTGCAAATAAGCGTATCGGCGCAGCACCCTCCTACAACATACACATGACTTTACTATGGCTCATGATCACTTTTATCATTAACATTTCAATATGGTGAACAAAATTTACACACTAGGTGTATGTTTAAAGCGGTCACTTTTGGAGCCTGCTATGGCTAACAAGTAGAATCAGAAATTTCGTGTACCTTGGCTTTGAAATGGTCTTTTATGACTACAGCACATGCACATTCTTTGAAGGCATGTCTGAAGGGCATGTCTTCATTCCTGGAGGATAAATTTGAGTTTTGAAAATCATCAGGAAAAAAATCAGAGTCAAAATCACTTTTAAAAGGGGCAGAAGGTAATCTAATAAATATTATTTTGGTAAAATAAATAAATAATTATGACTGACTTTGTTATTTGCTTCCAATTTGGCTCAAAATTGGTTTCCAAAATGATTTGACCTTGCCCTTCTCTTGTGAACAGTTTAGAATCTCCAATAGTTAGTGCTGCAAAAGATATCAATCCTTTAAAAATGAATATTCTGGTATTTTATGAAAATTATCACATGTTGCTTTAGAGTCAGAATTAGCCTCTCACTGTGACATTAGAGGTGTACTTCACAAGATATTTACAACTATCAAGTCTACTTTTGGTAAATTTATTTGAAAAATCATTACTTCTTCTATGGGACAATAGATTAATCAGAAGAATTCTAGTAATGACAGTAAATCATTTGACAGCTCAATTTTTAAATAACATGTATATAATTATGTACTTAGCAGAAGTGTCTTATTTGTAGAAGTGTTGAACTTCCCTCAGTTGGTGCTGTTGATCATCAGTTTGAAGAGTGCTACTTTTTACTTCATTTTTCTGAAAGATTTTGTGTGTGTGTGTGTGTGTGTGTATTTATCCAAGCATGTATTTGGATTATCAAACCTTAGGAGTAAGAGAGTTTTGTTTGAAGACATTTTTTAAAGGTTTGCTTCCATATCTTTGCAATTTGGTGGAAATTTGTTTTGTGCCTGCCCTGTGCCATAGTGTACTAGGTAATGCATGGGGGAGAAGGTGATCGAGGTGCATTTGGGTACACTGATGAAGCTTCCATTAAATTTGGAAAATAAAGACATGCTTAACTATACTGTGGTGTCAGTGTCATCTCCCAAATATACTCCTATGGGTACTGGAGAAAGGAGAGAGAACATCTGATCAGGAATATTGGGAAAGGGTTGAGATTGGCCTTGATAAATGGACTATGTTTTGATGAGCTTTACAAGTCAAGGACTCATTAAAAGTGAACACGTGGGATTGAGAGAACATAGATCCATTTGGAGGAGCTATGACGAGGTCAATGAGATGACAAGTTAAGACACTGGGGATACCGTAGAGGTTTTGACTGGTAAGACTGTTTGAGCCAGATATGTAGGGCCCTGCATATCAAGCACAGAATAATTAGACATTTGAGTTTCTGATGGCATCTGAGTTGTGCTTTGAGGAGATAAACCTGGTAACAGGACACTTTCGAACAAGGAGAGACCAGTGACAGAGAGCTAGGAAGAGAATTCAGAATTCATGTACTTCTGGACAAAGAAGGTGGTTGTCGTAGTGAAGTTTCAAAGCTGGATTAATGAGTGTCGAACTGGACATGAAAGACAATGAAGAACAAATATACAGATTTAGAGAAAGCAGTGGCCAGATGTATCTTGATTCGATATTTTCATCAGTGTGGAAACTAGACATGCATATTGAGTGTTTGTGAAAAACAAAAAAACACTTGAGAAGGGCTTCTGGTTTCCAGGCCAGTGTGTAAGAGTCTTAAGAAGTCACCATTCCAGCCTAGCAACAAGTAAAAGACTGAACAAACTGCAAAATCAACAACTGTTCTTAGCTCCATCAAAGAAGTGAGGTAACAGGACAAACCATTGCTCTCAAAATTGGAGAGAAAAGACAGGTGGATACAGAGTCACAATTTATTGGAGCAGAAGTTCATAAACAGATGCCTCTGCAAGAACCAGTGCTGGGATAGGAAAACCTCAAATGGAATTGACAAATTGCTGGAGACCCAGAGTAGACAAATCTGAGAGTTAAAAACTCTAGGAGCACCCAGTTATAGGGGAACCACTACATTTCTGTGAGTTTTACTTCAAGGAGCTCTACCAGGTCTTTCTAATGAACATTGGAGAAAAATCCAGCATTAGGGAGGGGAAAGGGAACCATTTTGAAATACAGCAGAGCATTCTGTTCTTCTTAACAAGGTCTACCCTCAAAAGAAACTACTTTATCAGAGCCCAACCTCCTGAAGTTTCATCAGAGCCTAGCCTATCTTGAGGAAGGAAAACATCTAACTCCAGTGCCCTCCAGCCATGCCATTCAACCTCAGTGGTACGGGGGGAAAGGGGGAGGGGAAGGACTGAGAAGCTCTAGTGAAGTTAATAACCCAGAGGCACAGGCTCAGCAAAAGACTGAGACCTAATTATAGGACTATGGAACACTTCCCCTCGAACGACACATTACCACTACAGTATTGAAGGACTATTTACTGCTGTTCCTTTTACCAGTATGTGATGGGTACTTTTCAACAGCAATGACAAAATACAAAGCATGCTAAAAGGTAAATTCCACAGTTCCAAGAGACTGAACAAGCATCAGAACCAGAATCAGATACGGCAGGAATATTAACATGGACCAGGAATTAAATAGCAACAGAATTATGATTAATAGCTAAGGGCTTTACTGGAAAAAGGAGACAACATGTAAGAACAAATGGCTAATATAAGCAGAAAGATGGAAGTTCTTAGAACCAGAAAGAATTGCTAGACATCAAAAACACTTTAATAGAAATAAAGAATGCTTTTGATGGACTTATTAGTAGACTGGATGCAACTGAGGAAAGAATCTCTGTGCTTGAGGATATGACAATAGAAACTTCCTAAACTTAAAAGAAAAGAGAATTAAGATAGAAAAAGAACACAATATCCAAGAACTGTGGGACAATTTAAAAAGGTGTAACACTATGTTTAATGGGAATATCAGAGGAGAAGAAAGAAAGGAACAGAAGCAATAATTAAGACAATAATGACTAAGAATTTCCCCCACATTAATGTCAAACACCAAACCAGAGATCCAGGGAACTCAGAATACTGAGGATAAATGCCAAAAAACCCATAAAAACCTACAACTGGGTATATCATATTCAAACCTCAGAAAAATCAAGATTAAAAAACATCTTGGGCTTCCCTGGTGGCGCAGTGGTTGAGGGTCCGCCTGCCGATGCAGGGGACGCGGGTTCGTGCCCCGGTCTGGGAGGATCCCGCATGCCGCGGAGCGGCTGGGCCCGTGAGCCATGGCCGCTGAGCCTGCGCGTCCGGAGCCTGTCCTCCGCAGCGGGAGAGGCCACAGCAGTGAGAGGCCCGCGTAACGCATAAAAAAAAAAAAAAAAAAAAAAAAAAAAAAAAAAAAAAACATCTTGAAAGAGGTCAAAGGAAAAAAAAAACACCTATGTATAGAGAAAAGATAAGAATTACATCTGATTTTTCCTCAGAAACCATGCAAGCAAGAAGAGAGTGGAGTGAAATATTTAAGGTGTTGAGAGAAAAAAAAACCCCACCAACCTAGAATTCTTCAAAAGTGAAGTAGAAATATTTTCTCAGACAAACAAAAATTGAGGAAATCTGTTGCCAGTAAACCTGCCTTGCAAGAAATGTTAAAAGATGTTCAGAGAAACATAAAATGATACAGAGTATGAACTCGGATCTACGTGAAGAAAGGAAGAGCACTGAAAAATGAATAAATACAAGTAAAATTTATATACATTATAACAAGGTTGTAGGATACTAGGTTAATATTCAAAAGTCAATTGCTTTCCTATATACCAGGAATAAATCAGTGGAATTTGAAATTAAAAACATAATACCACTTACATTAGCATTCCTCAAAATGAAATACTTGGATATAATGCCATTGAGCACATATAAGATTCATATGAGTAAAACTCTGATGAAAGATATCAAAGAAGAACTAAATAAATGGAGAGAGAATCCATGTTTATGAATTTGAAGACTCAATATTGTCAAATGTCAATTCTTCCCAATTTAATCTATAGATTCAATGCAATCCCAGTCAAAATCCCTGCAATTTATTTTGTGGATCTTAATAAATAAATTACAAAGTTCATATGGAGAGACAAGAGATCTATTGGGTGGGCCAAAAAGTGCCTTTGTTTTTTTAAGTAAAAATAAAAGACACATTTTTCATTTTCACCAAGAACTTTATTGAACAATGTATTCACCCTTTTGTTCCACTACCTTCTGCCATTTTTTAGGCAACTTCATAATTCCATCTTCCCAAAACTATTTATGATTTTTGAACAATGAACTGTTCCAGCTGCCTTTTCCAGTCCTCCAGGCAATTGAATTTTCTTCTATTAAGAGAACTTTGTAAATAGCGGAATAAATGGAAATCCGAAGGTGCAATGTCTGGTGAATGTGGTGGATGAATCAGAACTTCCCAGCCAAGCTGTAACAGTTTTTGCCTGGTCATCAAAGAAACATGTGGTCTTAGCCAGATGGAAGATTATGCGTTTTCTTTTGACTCATTCTGGAAGCTTTTCATTGAGTGCTGCTTTCAGTTGGTCTAATTGGGAGCAGTACTTGTTGGAATTAATTGGTTTATTTCACTAGAGAATCACATGCAGAAATATGGTCAAGAAAGTTTTTTTCACTTACGTGGAGCCCAAACATCAAAGCAATTCACATAACCAAGCTGGTGTAAGTGATTTTCAGTGCTTGATTTGGATATTGTATGTCGGCCATCTCCCGCGTGGTATAACATTGATCGATCTCAATTACTGTTTCGATTTAACCGCTATCAACTTCAACTGGTCTACACTACTGTGAAGCTTCGTCCAGCGAGCAATCTCCAGCACGAAACTTCACAAACCACTTTTGACATCTTCGATCAGTCACAGCACCTTCTCCATACACTGCATAAATCTTTTTGTGGGTTTCAGTTGCGTTTTTACCTTTCTTAAAATAATAAAGCACAATATGCCAGAAATGTTGCTTTTTTTCTTCCATCTTCAATATTAAAATGGCTACACAAAAACTCACCAATTTTGATGTCTATTTTTAAATGCACGCTGATATGACAGCTGTCAGATACACTCTAACAAAATTGTTTCGAATGAAGTTAAAGACAATTAAGTGCTACTTGAGCCATCTTACGGAAAAAACTGAATGAACGATTTGGCCCACCCAATAGAATAGCCAACACAATATTAGAAGAACAAAGTTAAATAAGTGACACTACCCAACTTCAAGATTTAATATAAAGCTACGACAATCAAGAAAGAGTGATAATGGCAAAAGAATAGACAAATAGGCCAATGAAACAGAATAGAGCCCAGGAATAGACCCATGTAAATATAGTCAAGTGATCTTGACAAAGGAGCAAAGGCACTACAATAGAGCAAAGATAGTCTTTTCAGCAAATGGTGCTGGAACAACTGAACATCCATATGCAAAACATAAAAATGAATCTAGACATAGACCTTACATCCTTCATAAAAATTGACTCAAAATGGATCATAGACCTACATGCAAAACAGAAAAACTATGAAACTCCTGGAAGATAACATAGGAGAAAATCTAGATGACCTTGGATATGATGATGACTTTTGATATAACACCAAAGTTACAACCCATGGAAAAAAACAGATGATAACCTGGACTTCATTAAGGTGAAAAACTGCTCTGTGAAAGACAAGGTCAAGGGAATGAGAAGACAAGTCACAGACAGGAAGAAAATATTTGCAAAATACACATCTAATAATGGTTATGATCCAAATATATGCAAAGAATTCTTTAAACTCAACAGTAAGAAAACAAACAACGTGATTAAAAAGTAGGCAAAAGACCTGGACACCTCACCAAAGAAGATATACAGATGGCAAGTAAGCATATGAAAAGATGCTCCACATCATATGTCATCAGAAAAACGCAAATTAAAATGACAGTGAGATACCACTACACACACACTAGAATGGTTAGAATCCCAAACACAACACCAAATACTGGCAAGCTGTGGAGCAATGGGAGCTTTCATTCACTGCTGGTGAGAAGACAAAATAGTATGTCCACTTTGGAAGTTACAAAACTGAAGAGTCTTAGCATATAATCCAGCAATCCTGCTACTTGGTATTTACCCAAATAAATCAAAAACTTATGTCCACACAAAAACCTGCACACACACATCTATAGCAGCTTTATTTATAATTACCAAAACTTGGAGGCAACCAACAAGTCTTTTAGTAGGCGAATGAATAAATAAACTGTGGAACATCCAGAGAATGGAATATTATTCAGCATTAAAAAGAAATGAGCTATCAAACCATGAATAGGCATAGAGGAACCTTCAATGCATATGGCTGAGTAAAAGTAGCAGTCTGAAAAGGCTACATACTATATGAATCCAACCATATGACATTCTGGAAAGGGCAAAGCTATGCAGACAGTACAAAGATCAGTGGTTGCCAGGGGTGGAGGGAGGGAAAGATGAGTAGGTAGAGCAGGAGTGATTTTTAGGGCAGTGAAACTATTGTGGTTGATACTGTAGTGATTGATGTATCTTTACACATTTGTTAAGACCCACAGAATATACAACAGCAAGAGTGAACCCTAATGTAAACTATGGACTTTGGGTGATAGTGATGTGTCAGTGTACGTTAATCGATTATAGCAAATGTACCCCTGTGGTAGGGGGTATTAATGGTGCAGGACGTTATATGTGTGTGGGAACAGTGGGCATATGGAAACTCTATGTACTTTCCACTCAATTTTGCCATGAACGTAAAATTTCTGTAAAAAATAAAATTTGTTTCAAGAAAGAAGGCAACACTGAAAACGTGGGCTTTCTTGAGTAGATGTACAGCTTTGCAGGTTTGATGTTTATTTCATTTCTGAAATAACTAGGGCAGATGCCTTGCATTCCTGAGACTTTTCTAGGAGTTATCACAGATGGTGGGCTAAACCCTGAGATCAGTAAGGCGGTGGGGTATCCACAGTTATTTGAAGTAAATTTTGTTTTCTTTGAAGAGGTCTGAGTCTGGTTGATGCTGTTGGTTGAGTGTACACTGAATAGGGAATCAAACCTAGAGCGTGAATTTCTGACTTCTATTTCTAATAAATTTGGTAAGAGGGAAAAGCTGACGGAAATTTTTTGACAGCTTGTTCTGTGAATGGTGAATAAACATATTTTATTTGTGGGGAAAAGGAAAAGAAAAGCATAGATAATGCTGGCCTTCAAAGCGTTACAGACTTCTGTCTTCAAGTATCTGGTTTTACTGTTTTAAATTAATTAACTATGCAATAAGCTATTGTTTGAGACTTTTCCTACTGTCCAGGAAGTTTAGCTAAAGCTCAAATTTAAGAAAAAGATCTCTTGTACTCTGAATTCTAAAGGAAGGTACCAATGATATACAGTATTTGGGTCCAAAAAGAAATCTCTTTATTCTCTGGCTGGCTGAATATTGAGCTAAAATATATGTATATCAACTTGCTACTGCTTCCTAATTTTGTGAGAGAGCCTGATATGGGTACCCTGCAGTTGGAGGACATTGTGAACTTAGACTAGTTCCCTCATATATATTTCTTAAAATAGGAGAATTAAAGGGACTTTCCGGCAGAGACTGAAGGTATTAGAGCATAACATAGCTGGAGTTGGGGCAACCCCATCCCCTGCCAGTTCTCCACAACCCTCAAAAGCCACAGAAGAGAACCTTTAAACACCCAGGGCTTCCCCGTGGCAGAACGTGGAGATTTACAGGCGGAAGAGGAACTTCTGGACTTGCCAGACAGAGAGTTGATCTCAGTCTGGAGAAAGGATTGTGGGATGGTCCACTGGCAGGAGACCAAAGGAGGTCTAGTTGCCCCTCTCTGGGGAATCCTTAGCAACAGGGGGTGGGCTGGAGTGAAGATGAACATGCTTGAGAAAGACATGCACACCACCTATGCAGACTGAATAAACCAGACCAAATAGATCAACCTCCCAACGCATACACAAATGTGATAATGTCTCTGAGTCTCCTTTTCTTCCCTACAGAACCCAACACAGAAATCTAGACCCTGAAAAGAACTGGGAAAGACAGAACTTTACCCACGCTACTCAAAGCAGGCAAGGGCCACAGATGTAACTTGTACTGGGTGAAAGGACATGAGATTAAAATTATAAGCTGGAGAGGACTAAGTTTTAGTAATTGAAACTGATGTGAACACTATAGAAACTCTAAGATGTTAAAAGATGGAAAAGGGGATAAGTGGGAATCAAGGTAGGTCTTGAGGTAATAGGGAGTGTGTGCTGAGTGTATTTTTTTCTCTTGCTGAGCTACAAATCTTCACAAATTTAGTGACTTAAAATGACATGTTTAGTATCTCAGTTTCCAGGGGATCAGGTGTCTAGAAATGACTTAGCTGGGTTACTTGCTCAGCGTCTCACAAGAGTGCAGTCAGTGTGTCAGACAACCTGCGTTCTCATCTGGAGCTCGGGATCTTATTCCATGTTCAGTCGGGTTGTTGGCAGTGTGCAGTTCCTTACAGTTGTGGAACTCAGGCCCTCAACAGCTCATCTCCATAGGCAGTTCACAGCATCACCGTTTTCTTCTTCAAGGCCAGCTGGAAAGCATCTCTGCTGCTTCAGGAAGGGCCAAGATACCCTTTGAAAGAGCGCATCTGATTAGTCAGGCCCACCCAGGATAATGTCCTTTAGAATAACTTAAAGTCAACTGAAAAGGAACTCGAATTGAATCTGGAGAGTACCTTCCCTTTTGCAAAATATTGTAACTTAATCATGGGAGTGCCGTCAATCATAGTCACAGTCCCTTGCCACATGTGAGAGGAAGTGTTATACAAGGGTGTGCCCCAGTGGGTAAGAATTTGGGGGGCATCGTAGAATTCTTCTTACCACAGGGAGTCTGGATAGTTAGACAGTGCATGCTTCACTTAAATTCAAATTCGATTTTGTTTGAAACACTACAGGTAAAACAAAATACTGCTTAAGTTTATAGACTTCTAGTTTGTAACTCCTAGAGCAGATATGGAAAAATTAAATCATTTCATGTTTGTAATCTATTGAATTGTGACCCCTCAATAAACTTGTTATAACTAAGCAATAATTGATGGGTTATTGGTCAAAATGAGAAAGTCATTTGTTCATATTGAAAGAGTCCATGTGCCAGTAAGAGTGGTCTTGATAAAATTTATCAGGTTGAAGCTCTTTCAAAATCCAGAGATGGCCAGTTTTTTGAAACTAGTGATTTTGAAGCATTAGGTCTTATTTAATATCCACAGATATACTTTGCTGAGTTAATGTCTGTCAAATATCTTAGCTCTAAGCCTGAATAATGCTGAAGAGGCCTTATTAATTGCAATTCTTATAATATTACCAGGCACCATTTTATTACTCAATGGATAACAATTATTTTGAAAAAATATATTTTAGTATGTGAAAGAAGAGTTCGAAGTTTATTTCAGGAGCAACAAAAGAAAACCTGAGTCTGGGGATGATAACTGTGTGTTTAATGAACTTATTCTATTCTGAAACAAAAATTTAAATTTACCTTTGCATTTTTTTTCTGGAAAGAAAAGGTTTAGCCACAGTTACTTTTCAGAACTGATTTCTGCTAAGCTTTTCCTTAATTAAAATACTGTGTGACTACCAACAGTTATTAAAAGCACATTATATAAATATATTTATTGTTCCTCTTTGTTATTTAGAAAGAGGACCAGATTATTGCCACATATTTTATTCTCAGATAATTCTCTTAATAAGGTAATAAACTTCAGAAGTGCTTTTAAAAGACATTATGGCTGAAAAGTGTTAGTGAGAAGAAGCTATAGACCTAAACAGCTTTTCCATTTCTTTGGATTTTATGTTTTTAATAATTGAATAGTTAGTTGCCTGCTTGACAGGTTTATTGTCCTTATCCGGTTGCCAAGCGAGAAACATTTCCAAGCAGACAGCAGGTATTAAAAACACCTACAGGGCTTCCCTGGTGGTGCAGTGGTTGAGAGTCTGCCTGCTGATGCAGGGGACACGGGTTCGTGCCCTGGTCCGGGAAGATCCCACATGCCGCGGAGCGGCTGGGCCCATGAGCCATGGCCGCTGAGCCTGTGCATCTGGAGTCCGTGCTCCGCAACGGGAGAGGCCACAACAGTGAGAGGCCCGCGTACCGCAAAAACAAAACAAAACAAAACAAAACAAAACACCTACAAGTGATTCAAGCCATTAAGAAGTCATAAAACTTGAAACGGTGTTCCTGGGCTTTCCTCCGATGGCCAGGCTTTTCCTCAGAGCTCTGGCCCCCTAGCCGCTGCAAGTTGAGATGGCAGACATTTCAAGGTGAAAGCATCAATTTTTAACTGAAACTCTCAGGTTTCTCCCCAAACAAAATAAGGCATTTTCTTTATATCTCAATATTTGAAGCTGCTTCATCAGCTAATCTGGATTAAGAACAAAGAGAATCATGGACTGTTCTGTGTTCCTCTGAAAATGGCCAAAGTACTACTCATAAAAAGCAGTTTTGTTGTGACTTTCTGAATCCGTTTTCCTTTTATATTTTGATAGTCTGTGAAAGGGAGCTATCATTCCAGATTTCTTTATAATGCAGATGCCTGACAATTTTTCTATCATTGTTGAAGTTTGGATTCATTTAAAAGGCTCTGGCTTCAGTTTGCTGAGAATTCCACACAGTTTTAAACCCAAATTACCTATGGGGTCTAGGAAGATGACATGAATATTAAATCCAGAAGAAGGCGGAGGCAATGGGGAGGATGGATCTGTGGTGAACAGAACAGTGCTTGCCTCACCTAAACACATGTTTAATTTCATTTTAAACATAAAAGCCCAGCAAAATACTGCTTAGGTATATAAGCCACCAGTTTGAAACTAGTGGTTGAAAAGACACCCTGGTATCCCCGTGGAACAAAAGGAAATGAGTTTAGACAAGGGAAGAACTTCTTATAAAAGATTTCAGTATTTATCTACTGAGGCAAATTACTACTTTACTTTAAAACGGATACATACATGACTTTGAAACATTGTTTTGTCTTAGCCAAGGGTTTCAAACTTTTTGGAGCTGCAGCACCTTATTAGGTTTATTTCAGAACACAATCTTAACTTGATAGTACCATATGGAAATTTTTTACATTAAAAATGAGGGATTTATTTTATGCTGTTCTTTAATTGAAAAAGTAAGTGACTTTTGGTTAGAAGTAGTGAAGAGACATATTTATCTCTGTTCCCTAGCAAATCCCTTTAAAGTAACAGTAATAACTTTTACACGGGCCTCTCAGTGTTGTGGCCTCTCCCGTTGCGGAGCACAGGCTCCGGACGCGCAGGCTCAGGGGCCATGGCTCACAGGCCTAGCTGCTCTGTGGCATGTGGGATCTTCCCAGACCAGGGCACGAACCCGTGTCCCCTGCATCGGCAGGCAGACTCTCAACCACTGCGCCACCAGGGAAACCCAGTAACAACATTATTTAAAATGTATATTAGTAAGAGTAAAGGGAATGGTTGGGGGCAGGTAACAGTGGGTGAGTGTTGGAGGGATCTCAAGGCAATTTTTGAAGATAGGAAGGGGAGAAGGACTGGGAGTAGAGGTATACAGAGGGCTGTCGACAAATGGACATTGATGCACCTGTCAAAATGGTGGAAAACCTCAGAAATTCAAAGAACAAGGTCACTAGAGAAATTGAGGTGGAGTAGGTGATAAAAACAAGGGGTGCTATTTGGAAAGGCTGAAAGGACAGGGTAGAGTCCCTAGGTGCCTTTTCCTGTTCCTTCCCATGAAGTTATTTAGCTCAGCCCTGAACTCAAGAAAACTGGCTATTTATTTCCGGCAGCAATTGCCCTCTGGACTCTGGGACACCAGACACACAGGAGGGAGAGGTTGAGGTGCTAAAAAACAGGTGTTTGTCTTCAGAGATACTGACAGCCAGAGAAACATCCCAGGCAGGAGCTTGGAGATTCGAAGAAACGAAATCCTCTCAAAGAGATGCATACGTAGATAATGATATTTGCCCTCACAAATGTGTAGCAACGAAGCTGGACAGTCACAATAGTTCTTAGTGCATTCTTTTTTTTTTCCTTTTAACATTTTTACTGGAGTATAATTGCTTTACAATGGTGTGTTAATTTCTGCTTTATAACAAAGTGAATCAGTTATATATATGTTCCCATATCTCTTTCCTCTTGCATCTCCCTCCCTCCCACCCTCCCTATCCCACCCCTCTAGGTGGTCACAAAGCACTGAGTTGATCTCCCTGTGCTATGCGGCTGCTTCCCACTAGCTATCTATTTTACGTTTGGTAGTGTATATATGTTCATGCTGCTCTCTCACTTTGTCACAGCTTACCCTTCCCCCGCCCCATATCCTCAAGTCCATTCTCTAGTAGGTCTGTGTCTTTATTCCTGTCTTCATGGGAATAAAGGGAATAATAGGTTCCCTTTATTCCCATCTTCATGGGAATAATAGGTTCTTCATCACATTTTTTTTTTTTTTTTAGATTCCACATATGTATGTGTTAGCATATGGTATTTGTCTTTCTCTTTCTGACTTACTTCACTCTGTATGACAGATGCTGGGTCCATCCACCTCACTACAAATAACTCAATTTCGTTTCTTTATATGGCTGAGTACTATTCCATTGTATATATGTGCCACATCTTCTTTATCCAGTCATCCGATGATGGACACTTAGGTTGCTTCCATCTCCTAGCTATTGTAAATAGACCTGCAATGAATATTTTGGTACATGACTCTTTTTGAATTATGGTTTTCTCAAGGTATATGCCCAGTAGTGGGATTGCTGGGTCATATGGTAGTTCTATTTGTAGTTTTTTAAGGAACCTCCATACTGTTCTCCATAGTGGCTGTACCAATTCACATTCCCACCAGCAGTGCAAGAGGGTTCCCTTTTCTCCACACCCTCTCCAGCATTTATTGTTTCTAGATTCTTTCACGATGGCCATTCTGACTGGTGTGAGATGATATCTCATTGTAGTTTTGATTTGCATTTCTCTAATGATTAATGATGTTGAGCATTCTTTCATGTGTTTGTTGGCAGTCTGTATATCTTCTTTGGAGAAATGTCTATTTAGGTCTTATGCCCATTGTTGGATTGGCTTGTTTGTTTTTTTGTTATTGAGTTGCATGAACTGCTTGTAAATTTTGGAGATTAATCCTTTGTCAATTGCTTCATTTGCAAATATTTTCTCCCATTCGAGGGTTGTCTTTTGGTCTTGTTTATGGTTTCCTTGCTGTGCAAAAGCTTTGAAGTTTCATTAGGTCCCATTTGTTTATTTTTGTTTCCATTACTCTAGGAGGTGGGTCAAAAAAGATCTTGCTGTGATTTATGTCATAGAGTGTTCTGCCTATGTTTTCCTCTAAACGTTTGATAGTTTCTGGCCTTACATTTAGGTCTTTAATCCGTTTTGAGCTTATTTTTGTGTATGGTGTTAGAGAATGTTCTAATCTCATGCTTTTCCATGTATCTGTCCAGTTTTCCCAGCACCACTTATTGAAGAGGCTGTCCTTTCTCCACTGTACATTCCTGCCTCCTTTATCAAAGATAAGGTGACCATATGTGCGTGGGTTTATCTCTGGGCTTTCTATCCTGTTCCATTGATCTATATTTCTGTTTTTGTGCCAGTACCACACTGTCTTGATTACTGTATCTTTGTAGTATAGTCTGAAGTCAGGGAGCATGATTCCTCCAGCTCCGTTTTTCGTTCTCAAGATTACTTTGGTTATTCGGGGTCTTTTGTGTTTTCATAAAAATTGTGAAATTTTTTGTTCTAGTTCTGTGAAAAATGCCAGTGGTAGTTTGATAGGGATTGCATTGAATCTGTAGATTGCTTTGGGTAGCAGAGTCATTTTCACAATGTTGATTCTTCCAATTCAAGGACATGGTATATCTCTCCATCTATTTGTATCATCTTTAATTTTTTTCATCAGTGTCTTATAATTTTCTGCATACAGGTCTTTTGTCTCCTTAGGTAGGTTTATTCTTAGTGCATTCTTAAAAAAAATAAAAAATAAAAAAATATATATGTTTGTAATCATTAAATTTTCAAGCAAATCGGAAAGCAGAGAAAATAACACACACCCATGAATATTACCAACATTTGGAAAGGTGCTTATATTTGCCGTGTTAGCTTTACAGTCTCCTCTTTAAGAAAAAATTGGATTTGTAAAGTTTTGTAAATTTGTAAAAATTAGATTGTTACATTTGTAAATTAGCTCTACCTCAGTTAAAATAAAAGAAATTAGATACTGCTAGAGCAGCATCCTAATCCCTTAATTCTCAAACTCCCCCTTACACTCCAAGTATACCACTTTCCTGAGATTGTCTTGTATCATTCCCATGCAAATTTGTCTATTTTTACTATATATATATCTCCATAAATAATATATAATTATTGTCTTGGGTATTTAAAAATATTTGTAAATTGTATTATTGTATTTCTTGGATTGATCCCAGTTAGTCAAATTTAACATAATTATGAATCTATGAGTATGAATATATTATGAATGTACATTAATACAATTTATAAGTTTTAAATACTCAAAATAATATCTATGGAGACACATATATACATATATATTTTGCTGCATTTGGCTCTATGCTGATGAGTGAATTTGCCTTATGATTTTTCTTTTCATGTCATCCTTATCTGTTTTTGTGCCAAGGTGGTATTAGGTTCACCAAGTTAGATTTATTTTCCTATTCTTTACAGCTGATTATGAAATATACTGGTTTTATGTTCATTAAATCTTTTTCATTACTTGCCTGTAAAGCCATCTGGGTCTGTGATGTTTATATACACATAGAATTTTAACTACAAATTTGACTTTTTTTGTAGCGGTTGAAAGTTTATTCAGATTTTCTCCTTAAGTTAGTTTTGGTGAGTTATACTTTCTAGAAAAGTATCTGGTTTTTTCCAAGTTCTCAAATTTAATATCTTGAACTGTTTATGAAATTATTCTGATTAAAATTTTTGATATATATTTATATGTACATATTGTTTATGTGTGACTTTTCACTTTTTTTGATTTTATCAGAGGTTTGTCTATTTTACTATTCTTTTTATTAGTCTGTTTTCTATATCATTTATTTATTCAGCTTAAACTTTTACAATTTTTGAACCCTTTTTATTTTGTAATATATGCATTTAAGTTTATAAATTTCCTTTTAACTGTTTCTTTAGTTGCAACCCTATCTTGATATTTATATTGTTATTCAGTTTTAAATCTTGCCTAAATTCTCCTTTGACATTTTTATATAGTTCACAGATTTTTTAGTTTTATGCTAATAGAACAACATATTTATAGTTATCATGTCACATAATGTATATGCATAAGGAAACAGAATAAAAATTGGCAAAATAAATATTAAAGAACAGTCATTTGATCTAAATAAACAGTCATATTTTACAGAATGTCATGTAGGTACACCCTCTGTAGCTACATATGTTAAATCATACCTTTGGGGAGACTCTTAAAATCACTATTAGCTTTTGAAGTAAATATTGGTATTTTCCCAGCAGATTGTGTCTTCTGATTTTCACATGGTCAGTGGTATCTCTGTGACACCCAAGGTAGATGGTAAATGTAGACAAATGTTTTAGGCAAGTTATATATTTGTCATCAACTTTTTTTAGAAAAGGAAATTTAGCACTTATATTTTTAATGAACATGAAGTTCTTTTGGCTCATTGCTTTCAAAGGGTTTTACTGAGAAATTTAGCAAATATGAAACAAATAATTACAGACGAGCAATGTATAAGTAGTGCCAAGATCACTGTAACCAGAATTTTCATACTCTTCTATGTACACTATAGAAGAATTGGTCTCTTTATCATGCATATATCTCAAATATTTAACCTGTAATTTCTCACATTTCCTATTCACCCAGATGCCTGGTAGCTTTGTGCATTTCACAAGTTATGGAACCTTCCACAGCACATCTTACTAGACCCCAAGTGATGGGGCAACACATCTCCCACAACCTTTTCAGACCAGAAGGAGGTAGATATCTCTAGCTTCTGGCCTCCCAGACACTTGTTTTATTAGCTAGCACCTTGCATCCTGTTCTAACAAGAAGGGTTAGTTTCATATGTCTGCAAAGTGTCCAGAAAACAGAAATTGGCTCTTTACAAGTCATGGTTCAGAATTAATTATATATGGCAATAAGAACTGTTCACTGAACCCACTGCTGGCTGAGATTGTGCTGGAAGCTGCAAGCACAAGGTGGAGGTCCACCAATCCTTAGAATTATGATCCTTCATCATGAGTTTTAAAATATTAATAATTAGACCTCCACATTCTGGAGTAAAATGATTCTTAATTTTACAACAATCAGTGATGAGCCATGGTCAATCAGACCACCTGATTTTGTTCCCATTGGCAATAAAATATTTTATATTAATAAAGTACTTAAGAGTTAACTTATGTAGAAATTCTCTGTGGGCTTCTAGATTCTTACATCCCACAACTTCCTTTTGGGTTCATGTTCTCTTATTGTGAAGTATGTTATTTAGTAGTTCTTCCAAAGAGGGTCTAAGTCAGGAACATTCTCAGACTTTATGTGTTTGAAAAAGATAATTATTTTTGATTTTTTTGACATTTTGGCTGAGTATAGAGTTCTAATTCCTTATTTATATTCCCACAAACCTTTTGATAATGTTATGTCATTGTTTTCTGCATATATTGCTGATAATAAGAAATATGCCAATAGTCGGATTCTCATTTCTTTGTAGGTAATGTCTCATAACTTTTAGTATTTTTCTCTTTATCCTCAATGTTCCTCAGTTTTGCTCCTTTTTTTAGACATCTGTGTATTTTATATCATCTTTATTATCTTATTCAATACTTGGGGGACTTTTTAAATTCAGGGACTCATGTCTTTTGTTCACTTCTGAAAAACTGTCTGCCATCGTCTCTGTCTACTTACTGTTCTCTTTATTCACTCCTTTGGAAATTGTATTCTGTGTAAATTGTGCTCTTTTGGTCTATTCCTGTAGTTCCTCAATTATAAAAACTTTTTATATTTTCATTCTGACTTCTCTTCTTTCAGATTACTTATTCCTATTCATTAGTTCACTCTTTGGTTTTGTCAGTTGTAATATTTAGTTCACCTATTCTTTCTTTTAAAAATGTTAATAGGGGCTTCCCTGGTGGCGCAGTGGTTGAGGGTCCGCCTGCCGATGCAGGGGACAAGGGTTCGTGCCCCGGTCTGGGAAGATCCCACATGCCGCGGAGCGGCTGGGACCGTGAGCCATGGCCGCTGAGCCTGCCCGTCCGGAGCCTGTGCTCCACAACGGGAGAGGCCACAACAGTGAGAGACCCGCGTACCACAAAACAAAACAAAACAAAAAAAATGTTAATAGGCATTTTTTTCTTTCTAAGTTTCTAATTTAGCCTTTTAAATATTTGGCTGTACTTATTTAATAGTTGCCTATTCATATCCTACACCTTGCCATTTTATTGATATTTTGTGGTGTGACTTGTATCTTTGTTTATGAAGATTTTCAAAGATATGTACTTTAAAGCCCTTTATAGATTTATCTCTATTTTCTTAGATAGGAAACCTCTTATTTATAGATCTTGAGTACCAACTTTCATGGTACAGGTGTTTCTCATAAATTTTATTATATTTTATGAGCTCAATTTCCAGAAAAGATTTCTCCTTTGAGTTCCTTGGGTTGGGACAATTTCTATGTGAAATAGTCTTATGATTTGCTTCTCTTTCTCTTTTTCTCATTCAATTTTTTACTCCTTCGCTTAGTGCCTTTCTCCCTTTCCCTTTTTTCCTCCCATGCATTCTCTTTTTTAAAGGGGAGATAGCTACTGCTATTTTAAACTACAAAGACTTACTTTTTTTCCTTTCAAGAACAGCTAGGAATTTTAAAATATCTAAAGACATTTTTATTTATCATTTCTGGGTTTATATAGGAAAAGGGAGCTTTCAGAAATTACCATCTTGACCCAGAAACCAAACCACTTAACTTTTACATTAAAACTAGCTGCATTAATAGAAATGACAAAGAGATAAGGTGCAGATATTTGAAAAGTCTAATTCTGTGGAAAGTTCTTCAACTACAGATTGCTATTGAAATCTTTCAGCGTTTGGGGTACATGAGAAAACCTATAGCTTTATATTTTAGCCTGAGAAATAACACATGGGCAATTGGTGTTTTAAGTGATGAAGTGTACAGAGATAGTAGTGTGAGAGAAACAAGTAAAAACATCTTCTATTTTCTCCTCAGGCAGAGGCGAGCTGCTGGATTTGGCTTTTGAAAAACTCTTTAAAGGATGAATGAATATTTTAGGTAGAATTTTGGGGCAGCCCATGTTATACTTGACTCCAAGCAGGAGAAAAATGTGTTATGTATAATGGTGTGAGGAATGAGGGTAGATTAGTGGAGAAGACTTTTTAAAAAAAATTCTTAAAATGGACATGTGAGAATATAATATGTGCAAATACAGTAGATGTTCTCA
This sequence comes from Phocoena sinus, assembly GCF_008692025.1. Taxonomy (NCBI): domain Eukaryota; kingdom Metazoa; phylum Chordata; class Mammalia; order Artiodactyla; family Phocoenidae; genus Phocoena; species Phocoena sinus. Next base: position 41,422,428 of record NC_045766.1, read on the forward strand.
TTGATTGTAACTATTTGAAGAGTTCCAGAAAGTATTATTCTAAACTGTGAAATATGATGTGGATTATTGAAGTTTGGTAAGAATTATCATAAAATATTAGCTTTATTGAAATACTAAGGATGAGACAAGACAAAAAGAGCAAATATTTTTGAGACTGTGCGTAAAGTCAGTATTCAGCGTGAAAAATTCATGCAGTCCTTTTAAAATTAGCTGTAAAGAAGTTGAGGAAAAGTTTTCTGCCTAAACAAAGTTTTCTAGCTGTTGTATAGCACTAAATTCATTTTTAAAATATTAACCATGAATGCTTATTAAAATAAACGCTTGGCTTTACCCATCTACTTTAACTTTGAAACATCATTCACAGTTAGGTTTGAAGTATAACTCCCCTAAGTATGTTGCAAAGTGCATCTGTCATTAGAAGACTCCAGGGAATGGGGGTCAGAACGTCTTAAACGTTTCAATAATGCTTTGTTATTTCAGGAGTCCTATAGCTTTAATATGTATCACTGCAGTGACTTCAAACTTTTTGTCTTGGTTGGACATCTTGTTTTACTGAGCATATTTTAATATTGTCTACGGAAGCTCATGTAAGCAGAGATTTAACTTCTCTTGCAGAATTGCAGATTTCTCTCAATAAACAATTCCTACCTGAAATTTCAACTGGGTTCCTTTTGCAAAAGAATATAGTGGATCAAAACGTGCTGCTGTGGGATGAAGTGAGGGAGTGGCATGGACATATATACACTACCAAATGTAAAATAGATAGCTAGTGAGAAGTAGCTGCATAGCACAGGGAGATCAGCTCTGTGCTTTGTGTCCACCTAGAGGGGTGGGGTAGGGAAGGTGAGAGGGAGAAGTAAGTGGGAGGAGATATGGAGATATATGTGTATGTATAGCTGATTCACTTTGTTATACAGCAGAAACTAACACACCACTGTAAAGCAATTATACTCCAATAAAGATGTAAAAAATAAAACAAAACAAAAAACATGCTGCTGTGATGTTATTCCTGACTTCAGAATGTTTCATTTCTACTGCCAAGTGAATCAATTATGACAACTAAGGATTTGAGTATGAGAGAAAAAGTATTTTTTAAGATGCTTGCAGTGTTCACTTTTTTGAGGGACCCTAATTATAATGCACACACACAACACACTCTCACATGCTGATTCTTAGTTATATTTCTGACAATAAGTTAATAAATATGTTCATGACCTGGCATATTTACTGCCTATAAACCAATCTTCCTAAGAAGCAAAATATAAATTAAAAGCTGACAGGCAAGCATAGAATCAAGCTAGGGCAATGATTTGGATCTGTTGAGTAACTGGTACAATCCTCTGAGTTGGTCTGACATACACATCTCTGTCTATTACAGAACAAAACTTGACATAGGACCAGATGCTCATGCTCATGAGTCATGACACCTTCTTCCCTAAAGATGGACTCTAGAGATAAACTATTTGTATGTTTATTGTTTATTTTATGTTTAAAAGTCCATATATCCCTTAAAACTCAATATAAACATCAGGTTATATATTGTAGCCTTGTTCCTTAGTAAAGTGATTTTTCATACCAAATTCAAATCATAGCGCATAACTACTAAAATAAACATCTCCTACTTTGTATGTTACATACTTAGATAAAAAGAAAAAGAAATGCCCTATCAGAAAGTGTGTGACATTGCACTATTTTCATTAAACTTAATATATCCTTAGGTGCAACTTCCAAAAGGATGGTAAAACAGTCGAAGTCCAATTAGTTTGAACAAGGTTAGAACAACCTCAACTAGATCAGTGTAATAGGGTACTCCACATTTATAACAGAACTCTTATTTACTTGAATTGAGCCCATAAAATTCAGAGATTATAAAGGTCATTAAAATATTTTTTTTTCCTGAATAAATTTAAGACTGGTTCTAAGTCTCCACACAACAGACTTGGTAAGACATCCTGTATCATTTAATAGTGGCTCCTTCTGTATCTCCATTATCTTATAAGAGCATCTCAGGACTTATGTGCCCCCAAATAGCAACAGCCATGATAATTACTATTTTGTCACCATTGCCACAGTTGCACATCAGCCTTCTGAAACTTGTGGGACATTCTTATGTTCAGATCTGGCCATAGACATACAGCAGACTTGGGTACTTGGGATGTACAGCAAGCTTGGCTAGATAGAAACAATTGCTCTTTGGCCTGGATCATTGTGTTCAAACTCCAAGGCATCCAGCGACTCCCTTGCCATCTGGGCTGCTGTGTGCATCTAAGATGTAAATTCATGGCTTTTGTAGAACCTGCTTTGTCTTAGGTCTTCAGGAATGTTGATCTCTTTCTGGGTCATATCACTCCCTCCTGGCTATCCAGGTACTAGTTACTTACCAATCTCTTTGTAGAGACATCTGGTTTACTTTCTTTGTATGCCTAACCTTAAGATCAAATAACTCAATGGATTTTTTCTTCCATTGTGCCTATGACTTTCAAAGCAGCCAAAAACTTTCGTCAAAAGGATATATAATAAGGACCTTGGACACAAATTGGCTGTTCTTCTAAGAGAAAGGTAGAGGAAAAAATTGCTTATTCTTTTTCTCCTACACCAGCAAGACCAAGATAGAAATTAATACCTCATGTCCTGCCACAGCACTTTTGGCTCATATGTGTAGGTAATAAAAGGTCACACTCTCATGCACTTACCCTGGGTAAGAATGTTTTTAGCAATTTATATCTATTAACTTTACATATATTTGTTACACATGTTAATTCACTTAATTTTCACAAGAATCCAGTGAAGTGGATACTGTTCTTAAAAATTTTATAAATAAAACAAATTGAGACATGGATTGGTTGACCGACTTAGCCAGGTCCCAGGCTGGTAAATGGCAGGGGTGGGATTTGAATCTTGGCAGTCCGGTGCCAGTGTTACGTTTCTCAGCCATCACATTAGATTATCTCCCCAAAGATCTCTAGCAAAACCTGATAGAACTTTAAAATGACAGGTACTCATTCATTATTTTCTCTATGTGCCAATGGAGTAATCTTTTTTCATTTCAATTTGACTTTTCAAGGCATGAATATCTATTGAATACTTTCTGTTAGCCTGGTACTAACTATTCAGTTTTACCAATGTCATTCATTTTGACCCTTCTAGCTCTACCTTGTAAGGTATTACTTCTGATTTACAGATAATAAGCTGAGATAAACTCATTATTTGCTATCCAGTCCTAAACCCTCAAGATCTCTCCTCTCTAATTGTATAAAGGCAGCATTGTGCTCTCAGATTGACAGCACCTAACTCTAGTAGCATTTTGCTGTTTTCCTTGTGTTATTATATTTGAATAGATTTACTAGGCTTATCCTCAAAGCAAGATTTTGAAAATGATTGAAACCACCAGTGGAAAATAATTGAAGTTGTTAAAATAACACAATTTTAATTTTAAAAATATTATTTTTAGCTTTGATAGCTAAGGAATTAAAATAGAAAGGAAAGTAAAATATTATCTCAGAAGTATTCTTTTAGTGTATTTGATTAAGAGTCTGTACCATGTTTGAGCTATTAAAATTTATGTTTTTAATTTATTTATTTTACATCTTTATTGGAGTATAATTGCTTTACAATAGTGTGGTACATTCTGCTTTATAACAAAATGAATCAGTTATACATATACATATGTTCCCATATTCCTTCCCTCTTGCATCTCCCTCCCTCCCACCCTCCCTATCCCAGCCCTCTATGTGGTCACAAAGCACTGAGCTGATCTCCCTGTGCTACGCGGCTGCTTCCCACTAGCTATCTACCTTACCTTTGGTAGTGTATATATGTCCTTGTCGCTCTCTCAGTTTGTCACAGCTTACCCTCCCACCCCCCACTCCATATCCGCAAGTCCATTCTCTAGTAGGTGTGTGTCTTTATTCTTGTCTTACGCTTAGGTTCTTCATGACATTTTTTTTTCTTAAATTCCATATATATGTGTTAGCATACGGTATTTGGCTTTCTCTTTCTGACTTACTTCACTCTGTATGACAGACTCTAGGTCTATCCACCTCATTACAAGTAGCTCAAATTTGTTTCTTTTTATGGCTGAGTAATATTCCATTGTATATATGTGCCACATCTTCTTTATCCATTCATCCGATGATGGACACATAGGTTGTTTCCATCTCCGGGCTATTGTAAATAGAGCTGCAATGAACATTTTGGTACATGACTCTTTTTGAATTATGGTTTTCTCAGGGTATATGCCCAGTAGTGGGATTGCTGGGTCAAATGGTGGTTCTATTTGTAGTCGTTTAAGGAACCTCCATACTGTTCTCCATAGTGGCTGTACCAATTCACATTCCCACCAGCAGTGCAAGAGTGTTCCCTTTTCTCCACACCCTCTCCAGCATTTATTGTTTCTAGATTTTTTCATCATGGCCATTCTGACTGGTGTGAGATGATATCTCATTGTAGTTTTGATTTGCATTTCTCTAATGATTAATGATGTTGAGCATTCTTTCATGTGTTTGTTGGCAGTCTGTATATCTTCTTTGGAGAAATGTCTATTTAGGTCTTCTGCCCATTTTTGGATTGGGTTGTTTGTTTTTTTGTTATTGAGCTGCATGAGCTGCTTATAAATTTTGGAAATTAATCCTTTGTCAGTTGCTTCATTTGCAAATATTTTCTCCCATTCTGAGGGTTGTCTTTTGGTCTTGTTTATGGTTTCCTTTGCTGTGCAAAAGCTTTGGAGTTTGATTAGGTCCCATTTGTTTATTTTTGTTTCTATTTCCATTTCTCTAGGAGGTGGGTCAAAAAGGATCTTGCTGTGATTTATGTCATAGAGTGTTCTGCCTATGTTTTCCTCTAAGAGTTTGATAGTGTCTGGCCTTACATTTAGGTCCTTAATCCGTTTTGAGCTTATTTTTGTGTATGGTGTTAGGGAGTGATCTAATCTCATACTTTTCCATGTCCCTGTCCAGTTTTCCCAGCACCACTTATTGAAGAGGCTGTCCTTTCTCCACTGTACATTCCTGCCTCCTTTATCAAAGATAAGGTGACCATATGTGCGTTGGTTTATCTCTGGGCTTTCTATCCTGTTCCATTGAGCTATCTTTCTGTTTTTGTGCCAGTACCATACTGTCTTGATTAGTGTAGCTTTGTAGTATAGTCTGAAGTCAGGGAGCCTGATTCGTCCAGCTCCAATTTTTGTTCTCAAGATTGCTTTGGCTATTCGGGGTCTTTTGTGTTTCCATACAAATTGTGAAATTTTTTGTTCTAGTTCTGTGAAAAATGCCAGTGGTTGTTTGATAGGGATTGCATTGAATCTGTAGATTGCTTTGGGTAGTAGAGTCATTTTCACAATGTTGATTCTTCCCATCCAAGAACATGGTATATCTCTCCATCTATTTGTATCATCTTTAATTTCTTTCATCAGTGTCTTATAATTTTTTGCATAGAGGTCTGTTGTCTCCTTAGGTAAGTTTATTCCTAGATATTTTATTCTTTTTGTTGCAATGGTAAATGGGAGTGTTTTCTTGATTTCACTTTCAGTTTTTTCATCATTAGTGTATAGGAATGCCAGAGATTTCTGTGCATTAATGTTGTATCCTGCTACTTTACCAAATTCATTGATTAGCTCTAGTAGTTTTCTGGTAGCATCTTTAGGATACTCTATAGTATCATGTCATCTGCAAACTGTGACAGCTTTACTTCTTCTTTTCCAATTTGGATTACTTTTATTTCCTTTTCTTCTCTGATTGCTGTGGCTAAAACTTCCAAAACTATGTTGAATAAGAGTGGTGAGAGTGGACAACCTTGTCTTGTTCCTGATCTTAGTGGAAATGCTTTCAGATTTTCACCATTGAGGACGATGTTGGCTGTGGGTTTGTCATATATGGCCTTTATTATGTTGAGGAAAGTTCCCTCTATGCCTACTTTCTGGAGGGTTTTTATCATAAATGGGTGTTGAATTTTGTCAAAAGCTTTCTCTGCATCTATTGAGATGATCATATGGTTTTTCTCCTTCAATTTGTTAATATGGTATATCAGGTTGATTGATCTGCGTATATTGAAGAATCCTTGCATTCCTGGAATAAACGTCACTTGGTCATGGTGTATGATCCTTTTAATGTGCTATTGGATTCTGTTTGCTAGTATTTTGTTGAGGAATTTTGCATCTATGTTCATCAGTGATATTGGCCTGTAATTTTCTTTCTTTGTTTCATCCGTGTCTGGTTTTGGTATCAAGGTGATGGTGGCCTCGTAGAATGAGTTTGGGAGTGTTCCTCCCTGTGCTGTATTTTGGAAGAGTTTGAGAAGGAGAGGTGTTAGCTCTTCTCTAAATGTTTGATAGAATTCGCCTGTGAAGCCATCTGGTCCTGGGCTTTTATTTGTTGGAAGATTTTTAATCACAGTTTCAATTTCAGTGCTTGTGATTGGTCTGTTCATATTTTCTATTTCTTCCTGATTCAGTATTGGCAGGTGGTGCATTTCTAAGAATTTGTTTCTTCCAGGTTGTCCATCTTATTGGCATAGAGTTGCTTGTAGTAATCTTTCATGATCCTTTGTATTTCTGCAGTGTCAGTTTTTACTTCTTCTTTTTCAGTTATAATTCTATTGATTTGATTCTTCTCCCTTTTTTTCTTGATGAGTCTGGCTAATGGCTTATCAATTTTGTTTAACTTCTCAAAGAACCAGCTTTTAGTTTTATTGATCTTTGCTATCGTTTCCTTCATTTCTTTTACATTTATTTCTGATCTGATCTTCATGATTTCTTTCGTTCTGCTAACTTTGGTTTTTTTTTTTCTTCTTTCTCTCATTGCTTTAGGTGCAAGGTTAGGTTGTTTATTCGAGATGTTTCCTGTTTCTTAAGGTAGGATTGTATTGCTATAAACTTCCCTCTTAGAACTGCTTTTGCTGCATCCCATAGGTTTTGGGTCGTTGTGTCTCCATTGTCATTTGTTTCTAGGTATTTTTCTACTTCCTCTTTGATTTCTTCAGTGATCACTTCGTTATTAAGTAGTGTATTGTTTATCCAACATGTGTTTGTATTTTTTACAGATCTTTTCCTGTAATTGATATCTAGTCTCATAGTATTGTGATTGGAAAAGATACTTGATACAATTTCAATTTTCTTAAATTTACCAAGGCTTGATTTGTGACCCAAGATATGATCTATCCTGGAGAATGTTCCATGAGCACTTGAGAAAAATGTGTATTGTGTTGTTTTCGGATGGAATGTCCTATAAATATCAATTAAGTCCATCTTGTTTAATGTATCATTTAAAGCTTGTGTTTCCTTATGTATTTTCGTTTTGGATGATCTTTCCACTGGTGAAAGTGGGGTGTTAAGGTCCTCTACTATGAATGTGTTACTGTCTATTTCCCCTTTTATGGCTGTTAGTATTTGCCTTATGTATTGAGGTACTCCTATGTTGGGTGCATAAATATTTACAATTGTTATATCTTCCTCTTGGATCGATCCCTTGATCATTATGTAGTGTCCTTCTTTGTCTCTTCTAATAGTCTTTATTTTAAAGTCTATTTTGTCTGATATGAGAATTGCTACTCCAGCTTTCTTTTGGTTTCCATTTGCATGAAATATCTTTTTCCATCCCCTTACTTTTAGTCTGTATGAGTCTCTAGGTCTGAAGTGGGTCTCTCGTAGACAGCATACATATGGGTCTTGTTTTTGTATCCATTCAGCCAATCTGTGTCTTTTGGTGGAGGCATTTAGTCCATTTACATTTAAGGTAATTATTGATATGTATGTTCCTATTCCCATTTTCTTAATTGTTTTGGGTTCGTTATTGTAGGTCTTTTCCTTCTCTTTTGTTTCTTGCCTAGAGAAGTTCCTTTAGCATTTGTTGTAAAGCTGGTTTGCTGGTGCTGAACTCTCTCAGCTTTTGCTTGTCTGTAAATGTTTTAATTTCTCCATCAAATCTGAATGAGATCCTTGCTGGGTAGAGTAATCTTGGTTGCAGGTTTTTCTCCTTCTTCACTTTAAATATGTCCTGCCAGTCCCTTCTGGCTTGCAGAGTTTCTGCTGAAAGATCAGCTGTTAACCTGATGGGGATTCCCTTGTGTGTTATTTGTTGTTTTTCCCTTGCTGCTTTTAATATGTTTTCTTTGTATTTAATTTTTGACAGTTTGATTAATATGTGTCTTGGCGTATTTCTCCTTGGATTTATCCTGTATGGGACTCTTTGTGCTTCCTGGACTTGATTAACTATTTCCTTTCCCATATTAGTGAAGTTTTCAACTGTAATCTCTTCAAATATTTTCTCAGTCCCTTTCTTTTTCTCTTCTTCTTCTGGAACCCCTATAATTCGAATGTTGGTGTGTTTAATGTTGTCCCAGAGGTCTCTGAGACTGTCCTCAGTTCTTTTCATTCTTTTTCTTTATTCTGCTCTGCAGTAGTTATTTCCACTATTTTATCCTCCCGGTCACTTATCCGTTCTTCTGCCTCAGTTATTCTGCTATTGATCCCATCTAGAGTATTTTTAATTTCATTTATTGTGTTGTTCATCATTGCTTGTTTCATCTTTAGTTTTTCTAGGTCCTTGTTAAATGTTTCTTGCATTTTGTCTGTTTCCAAGATTTTGGATCATCTTTACTATCATTATTCTGAATTTTTTCAGGTAGACTGCCTATTTCCTCTTCATTTGTTAGGTCTGGTGGGTTTTTATCTTGCTCCTTCATCTGCTGTGTGTTTTTCCGTCTTCTCATTTTGCTTATCTTACTGTGTTTGGGGTCTCCTCTTTGTAGGCTGCAGGTTCGTAGTTCCTGTTGTTTTTGGTGTCTGTCCCCAGTGGCTAAGGTTGGTTCAGTGGGTTGTGTAGGATTCCTGGTGGAGGGGACTAGTGCCTGTGTTCTGGTGGATGAGGCTGGATCTTGTCTCTTTGGTGGGCAGGTCCACGTCTGGTGGTGTGTTTTGGGGTGTCTGTGGACTTACTATGATTTTAGGCAGCCTCTCTGCTAATGGGTGGGGTTGTGTTCCTGTCTTGCTAGTTGTTTGGCATAGGGTGTCCAGCACTGTAGCTTGCTGGTCGTTGAGTGAAGCTGGGTGCTGGTGTTGAGATGGACATCTCTGGGAGATTTTTGCCGTTTGATATTATGTGGAGCTGGGAGGTCTCTTGTGGACCAGTGTCGTGAACTTGGCTCTCCCACCTCAGAGGCACAGCACTGACTCCTGGCTGCAGCACCAAAAGCCTTTCATCCACATGGCTCAGAATAAAAAGGAGAAAAAGTAGAAAGAAAGGAAGAAAGAAAGAAAGAAAAGAGGGAGGGAGGATGGAAGGAAGGAGGGAAGTAAGGAAAGAACGAAAGAAGATAAAATAAAATAAAGTAAGATAAAATAAAATAAAGTCATGAATATAAAAATTATTAAGAAAAAAATTTGTTTTTAAATAGAGAAAAAAAACAAAAATGGATGGATAGAACCCTAGGACAAATGGTGGAAGCAAAGCTATACAGACAAAATCTCACACAGAATCATACACATACACACTTGCAAAAAGAGGAAAAAATCATAAATCTTGCTCTCAACGTCCAGCTCCTCAATTTGGGATGATTCATTGTCTATTTAGGTATTCCACAGATGCAGGGTACATCAATTTGATTGTGGAGCTTTAATCCGCTGCTTCTGAGGCTGCTGGGAGAGATTTCCCTTTCTCTTCTCACAGCTCCCGGGGCTCAGCTTTGGATTTGGCCCCGCCTCTGCGTGTAGGTCGCTGGAGCGTGTCTGTTCTTTGCTCTGACAGGACGGGGTTAAAGGAGCAGCTGCTTTGGGGCCTCTGGCTCACTCTAGGCGAGGGCGGGGCGAGGGGTCAGAGTGCAGGGCGAGCCTGCGGCGGCAGAGGCCATCTTGACGTTGCACCATCCTGAGGCGCGCCGTGCGTTCTCCCAGGGGAGTAGTCCCTGTATCCCGGGACCCTGGCAGTGGCGGGCTGCACAGGCTCCCCGGAAGGGAGGTGTGGAGAGTGACCTGTGCTCGCACACAGGCTTCTTGGTGGCAGCAGCAGCAGCAGCAGCCTTAGCGTCTCATGCCCGTCTCTGGGGTCCGCGCTTTTAGCCGCGGCTCGAGCCCGTCTCTGGAGCTCCTTTGAGCAGTGCTCTTAATTCCCTCTCCCAGGTACGTGGGGGGTTTCTTGCCTTTTGGGAGGTCTGAGGTCTTCTGCCAGCATTCAGTAGGTGTTCTGTAGGAGTAGATGTATTTTTGGTGTATCTGTGGGTAGGAAGGTGATCTCTGTGTCTTACTCTTCCGCCATCTTCCCCTCATCTAAAGACATTTACTATTAAATATAATTACACTCTGAAAATGTTTTGCAAATGTGCATTTTTTATGAAAATTAGGAAACCCCTGCTTAATTTTTCCCCCAATGTAATTTACTGTCAACATGATTTTACCTTTCCATTGTCTTCATTAACACAACCTTTCTATTCTAGGAGACTTTTGATAAGGGAAACTTCCAGAAAAACCCATCACCTCTTCAGTGAGAAGTATCAGCAGTTTAAGCCCTTAAAATTCCCCCCAAAACTTGGCCTCAAAATCCTCAGTCTGCTGTTTGCAGCAGTTCTCAACTGTGATGCTCCAGTCCTTACACAATCAATCCTAATCCGTTCCACTGCATTGAAAGACCCAGCTGAACCAAACTTTAAATTCTCAACAAAGTCCGACCTTGCCTTTTTCTCTCTGAGACCCTAAGAAATCTTTGTCAGTCTTTACTGCAGTGAGGAAAAACTCTGAATTGTCTTATCAACAGAGCTTGTGTTGGTGATATTTGGGGAGTCAGTATTCCATGGCAATTTAAACATAACTGGTGTTCCATAAGTTTAGTTAAAAGAACAAGCAAACCAATAACAGTATTTACTAAAAGATAAACCTTTATAGGTTTTGGTAATTATGAAATATTTGTGTATTTGATCTCTGGAAGTTGGAAGCTGGAGCACAGACACTGTGGTTGAAGCTGATACAAACTTACTAATGTTAGTGTTTAAGTGCTAAATAACAGTGAGTGTTAACTGACAGAACAGCTCATACTTCACTTGGTGATTGGAGTTCATTTTGATACTTGTTTCATGAAAGCCTTTATCAGTTAGAGGCAGAGGTTAACAGTAATCAAATCTTTCCCACCTGGTTTTAGTAAATGCTATTAGGGCATTTCATTCTGTTAAATCAAGCAACAGACAAATGTAATGCACTGCTAATCTCTAAAGTGTGTGAAAAACTTAGTTTATAAAATATTTATGAAGAACACAGTGTTGCAATGATAATGATACCTCCTCTCTGGGTTATTCTGCCCAAGGAGTTGGTACATTAGTGTCTGTAGTTCTTGATTTCTTTTGACTGGAGTTGTTCTTACCTCAAATTGTATTTAGTTATTCAAAAAATGTTCTATTAGCATACACAGACATATGATGGGTTTTTTGGGGGGTGCAGTTGCCACAACTTTACATGAGCTGTTTTAGGAACTCATATACAGCATTCTTCTCTAGAGAAGGAATACTTTAAAAAAGAATTAGTGTGTATCGGAACATCAAATTTATGTTTATGTGAGCAAAAGTAAGTTCTTTTTCAATTTTTTATTGTGGTAAAACAGATAACATAAAATTTATTCAACCCTAAGAAGTAAGAGAATTCTAACATGTGCAGCGTACACGAATCTTGAGGACAACACGCTAAGTGAAATAATCTAATGACAAAAGAAACTATATGGTTCCACTTATATGAGGTACTTAGAGTAGTCAAAATCAGAGAGACATTTTGATCTAATGCCATCGTGGTAAATATGGATTCATATGAGATAGTTTCTTACATATACTCTGTTAAGAGCCACCAGTGTCTTTTAAGTGAATTAGGGCTATACATTCATCACAATGTATCCTTCCTTTTTTGGTGAAAAACTGTAGAGCCATAGCTTTTTCTTCTTCACTAATCAGTCATTATCGCCATATTAGAAAGATACACTGTTTGATATCTTTGGAATTGTAAGTACGCTTATCCCATTTTAAAACACAGCAAAACTTAATTGATGTGGGTGTTACTAATTTAGAATATATTAAAAAAAATAGGAACATGAATGATATTTGGATAAATTCTTCATTTGTAGTAGGTATGTGTAACTGAAGGATGCTTTTTAAAAAGTAAGTAAACAGCAATTTAAACAGTTTAAATAAACCGAAACTTTAAAAGCAGGATTAACATCTGGATCAGAAAAAATTATTCCTGGCTAGGTGGTAAAGAATGAACCTTATTTAAAGAGAGGTCTGACCTTTGCCCTCAGCCCCTGGGAAGTGATCTCTAAGTTGTTTGAATGTCCTGCTTAATATGAGTGCCTTTGTTTACCTGGGATCCTGGGTCCACACTGGATAGTCTAACAATGTGATTTATGGTGCGGTATTTGGGCCATGCAGTATCGTTTCCACCAAGAGTCTAAAGGTCAGCCGCATGGGCAGCCCAACATGTCTACATGCTAAAGCCCCCCAAAAAACCCTGCATACCCAAGCTCAGGTGAGCTCCACTGGTTGGCAATACTCCATGCATTTTGTCCCACATCATTCCTGGGAGAAACTAGTATTGCCTCCAGTTCCACTGAAAGAGGAGATCTAGATGCTCTGCATATGGCTTTTCTGGATTCTGTCCCATGTGTCTCTTCTCTTGACTGATTTTAATATGTATACTTTCACTGTTATAAACCATAACTAAGAGCATAGCAGCCTTTAGTGATTTATTTGACTCCTTCTAGCAAATTATTAAACCTGAGGGTGGTCTTGGGGACCCCCAAGTTGTAACTGGTATCAGAAGTGCGAGTGGACTTGGGACTGCCCCCTGACTTTGTGTTGGCAATTTATTAGAACAGGCTTTCCAGGGACCTAGATGAGACGGCATTTCCTCTTCCCAATATTTATTATAACCATCTGGCTGTAAAATGATATTTCATAATCTCAATCTTTTCCTAAATAAGAATGGTCTGTAATTCAGTTCACATTCCTGAAGTTTCTCAATGTTATGGGGTTTCATATTATAAGTATATGATGGTTTATATAGTAGTAAAGGTAAATTGTTTACCACCACTAAGTGCAAATTAGTGTTTCGAGATGTCTGACGTTCAATTTACTTGAACTGAAAATTTCCAGAACTTTGCATGATAGTTCACTCTAATACCTTCAGAATCAAAAAGTCACATAGGGCTCTCACCTCATATAGATGTGCCATGCCTTATTTTATGGGAGTTGGCTAATATTTTTTTAGCATATAACAAAGAGAAATGTTAAAATATCATTTCAGTTTCTTATAACATGTGCCTATTCCTTCTTCTTGATTACTGACCAAACTTATTTTAATATTGAGGCTTAAAGGAAAGGATATGCTGGTAGCTGGGCTTGGTGTCTGCCATCATGGGCGTGCAGCAACGCTAATTTCTAAAACTTTCTTTTCATTAGATTCTCCAGAAGCTGGCCTGTATCTCTGTGGGTACTCTCTGGTCTCTCACACACCATACACCCTGCCTCCTCATTCATGTCCTTGCTTTTTCCATAATGGTATGTGTCCCTAAAATTTAAAGACAGACTCACAGTTGTCTGCCATTGAGATGGAAAAGAAGTTTGTACCTAAGAGCCATTGAGTCAGAGTAATTTGGTGAAGAATGTACTATAGCTGAAATCTTTAGAGAAGAATTTTTAGAAAGCTGTTAGCTATTCTTGAAAGGCCACTGCCCTAAGAATCAAGGCAGCCTAGGGAATGCCAATAAAGTGCAAGTTAGCCATCAGGAATCCTTGGTCGGTAACTGTTTTTACGCATAATTCTGATTTATTACATTTCAAAACCCAATATTTGGGGTATTAAAAAGGAAAGCTATTTTTTTAAGTGTTGCCATAGGAGCCTGTAAGGGACTTTGCTACACTGGTAGCTTAGAATTTTGAGTTCTGCTTCCATCCCCAACTGTCCCCTGCACAACACACACACACACACACACACACACACACACACATTCAAGTGTTGTAGAAAGTATATGGTTCAGGAAACTGGCAAGGGCATGTGTGTGCACAGGAGTGTGTGTGCGTGAACACAGAAAGACGCAGAGTCAGTGAGAAGGAGTTTGAAAGATGACAAGTTAAGGATTTGTTGTAGGAAGAAAAGCTCAATAAGAATTGTATTAGGGAAACAAAACTTAATCAGGAGAACTCTGTGTGATGTACTGGTTAGTCGTTATTGGTAAATTATATTAAATGAAAAGTTAGTTGGGCTTCCCTGGTGGCGCAGTGGTTGCAAGTCTGCCTGCCGATGCAGGGGACACGGGGTCGTGACCCGGTCCGGGAAGATCCCACATGCCGCGGAGCGGCTGGGCCCGTGAGCCATGGCCGCTGAGCCTGCGCGTATGGAGCCTGTGCTCCGCAACGGGAGAGGCCACAACAGTGAGAGGCCCGCGTACCGCAAAACAAAAACAAAAACAAAACAAAACAAAACAAAAAAACAAAAGTTAGTTATGTTTACTTATAGTGTAAATAATGAAATTATAGTTTGGGTTGTTGTCAGTTTAGATCACTGTTAATTGATAGAGATAAAATATTGTATTCTTTTACAGAACTGTCAATGAGAATTTTGAAAATTGTTTTGATCACCCCAGTTTTAGGCAATGTAAATATATGTAGATAATGTCCTAAGTAAGATCCGGAAATGCTGACATTAGCTTTCTTATGCAGAACTTAGTTTCGGTTATCTTTATAACGAAGACTGAGTCTACTGAATAAATTAAATATAATCCCAGGAGCATTGAAGGGGTTTTCCAAGCAAATAGGGAATAGCTCTTTTTCAATAGGTGAATGGTTATATCAGAATTATGAGTTAAAGGAAGTCGTTCTTTTCTGTGACTTAGGTCAGGCTGACCATTTATTTTTATTATAAATGGTCAGTGCTCACCATCACAGTTAACAGCATACCTTATCACAAAATGACTCTAATTCAGATTTGAGTTATTTATTCCATCTTCATAGGGAGGCAGGAAAGAGAAAAAGATTAAAGATACACAGCCTGACATGGCACATGGTAATGGAAGAAATACTCCAGTTAAAATTTTTTTAGCTGGATGATTTTTAAAAGTCTACATCTTCATGAATGGGAATTAATAATTAAGCTGCTAATATTTTTTTCCCCTCAATTTGTTATTTACCATGTAAGGTAGTTCTGGCACTAACTAGTGTACTTAGTGCACACCTTACATACTGAGGTCACCGTCCTCAACAAAAGTCCCCTCACATCAGACACCAGCAACAAGCTCCAGGGTTCCCAGGCTACAAATTCAGGGATTCCTGCTATCCTCTCAGGTCTGATAGTTTGCTGGAATGATTCATTGAACTCAAGAAAGTGCTATAGTTTTAATTACAACTTTTTAAATAAGGGATAAAATCGGGACAGCCAAATTAAGAGACACATAGTTTGAGGTCTCAGAGTCCCAAATGTGAAACTGCTATGTAAAGTCCAGGAACTCATGGCGAAGACCAGACAAAATCTTTATTATGCAAAATTCCCTAACAGGTTTTTCCTGATACATTTTTTTTTTTAATATAAGAAATGGTGCATTACTATTAAAAGGAAACTTCTTTTCCTGGGCACACATATGCTGTGTCTATCTTTTCCTTTTCTCTTTAAAACTTTCTTCTAAGTTATAAATAGCATACAAGCAACAAGAACAATAAAAAGTAGAAAATCTTGTCTCAAATAGTTCTGATTTCCCCTCCCAACCTTGATTGCTTTTGCTCCTTTGTGTTTTTTGGTTACTTTGCATCCCATGGGAATTTGTTTCTGGTGAGGGGACTGAGGCTCTGAGCCTAGGAAGCTGTGGGCTGGGCTTCCATATACTCTGCTTGGCCTCCTGGGAGGCTGTGGTGAGGGTAAGCATGTATGGGAGGAGTCAATGGCACAGGCAGCTCAAACATCTATTGGCTGGTAGTGATATCTTGTTAAAGTTATTGGCTGGATGTTGATGTGTTTGGGAACTTAGAGTGGTGATTGTTTCTTGGGACAAGGAAATAAGTAGCGAGAGCCTCTTTTATTGTCATGATTTTCTGAAAATATTTTAAAAAGAAAATTACATCTACGGTTTCTGGAAGGAAACATCTTTTACAAAGTGTATTGGGTACCAAACATCATTACTCAAGGTCCAGTGGTAACCTTCTATTTATTACCTCAAATCTAAACTTCTAAACCTCGTATTGAAAGCCTATATTGGTGTTTTGCCCTTCTTGTTTCCTGATTACAGTGCATGAAATTACCTTCAACCTGACTGCACCTTGGCACACACACAAGATAAGCAATGCGTTATTTATTAATTACCTACTATGAACACCCATTGTGCCAAGTACAATATAACAATATATATATTGTATATATATATATACTACTATATATAAAATACTACTATATATATATACTACTATATATATATATACTACTATATATAAAATACTACTATATATGAAAACAAGGACCTACTATATAGCACAGGGAAGTATATTCAGTACCTTGTAATAACCTATAATGGAAAAGAATCTGAAAAAGTGTATATATGTGTATATATATATATGTGTATATACATACATATATATGTATGTGTTTATATATATATAACTGAATCACTTTGCTGTACACCTGAAACTAACACAACATTGTAAATCAACTATACTTCAGTAAAAAAGATATTAACAAGAAGGATGTTGGGGTATATTGGGAGAGGAAAACTAATATGTGAGAAGGAGTAAAGACACAGAAGGAAAAATATTTGAATGAAACTAGTGACCTTAGAGTTCCAAATAAAGACCCTGAAGTTTCGGTGTATAATATTTACCAATTCCATTTTATCAGTATGGTCAATGGCAGCAAATTTGCCTGGCTCAGGAGTCTACAGAGTCTTCTGGATGAAGAAAGAATGACATAGTTGATAGAGTGCTTGACCATATACAGCTTGCCTTGTGTTAGTGTACATATGTGGTGTCTACACATAACTATTGTATTGAATTTTATTTTCAGTAGGCATTGGATCATATGCAAAATTTAATTACAGCATACAGAAAACGTATATACTCAATGTAAGAAATGCATCCTATTTTAAAAAGTAATTTTTCTCAAGAGTGGAATATTTTAAAAAGCTAAAATAATTACCTCTACAAAAATTACTATTTTCTACATTTCTTTCAAGGAAAGTAGAGTCTACTAGCTTTCTTGCCCCAGAATAGCTTTATCTCACCTATTGCTCTAATAGCAGCCTTGAGTGAAAGTACACACTTTCTGGTGGAATATTAAAATAAAAACCTCAACTGAAGGGAAATGGTAATTTGATTTTATTCAAAAGTATTTCACATTGATATTTTATGGTAAATGAATAATTGAGAAATTAAATGAACTGAGGCAAATGTGTTTCTTTTTGAATCTGAGGAAGTAAGATTTGCCTATAATAAAATTACTGTTTCCTCAAAACTGATCTTTCCCTTTGATTTATTCCCTGACATTCTCTCAAATGTTTAAAGGAGCAGCAGTCATCGTCCTAACTAGAGATAAATAAATGTGTTGTACCACTGCCTTCAAATCACCCCCAGTGCCCTTTATTAAAATAGAGAAGAAACACATTTGAATTAAATGATGAGTTGCCTTCTCCAACCCCATTTAAGAATCTTTTGTCAAATTAGACTCTTTTTGACCTTTCTTTGTTGCTGTGTTTTCTTTATTACACTTCTGCTCTGTGGATGGTACTGTTTTATTTGTTGTGAGAGAGATAAAGAATGTAAAATTCTGGTCTCTGTCCACACTGATTTTCTTCTCATTCCTTTAAAATATTCCCTAACCAAGTGTATCTCTATATGTGCTCTTTTAAGGTCTTATCCTTTTCTTCCTAAAAGACCTTCTCCATTGATCTGTAGCTAGACCTCCATTATTTTGCATATATCCTTATTTGGGATTATCTCTTTTTAGCAGTTTTAAAAATTTCAACTCCTCTTCCTTTTACTCTTTACCAGGGCTTCAATTCATCTATATGCCAAAAATTCCTGACTTCTAATCTCTAAATCAATCTTCTCCTTTGAACTCTAAAACTGCATTGCAAACTACCTACCTGTTATATCCTCTTAGCTCTCAGAGACACCCCAAATTCAGCATGTCTACTACTGAGTCCCCAACAGTCCTGATTGAGCAATCTGTGTTTCAGTAAATAGTACCAACAGTGACAAGCCATAGATCTTTTATCTCCTAAATATGTACCCAGTTTTTCCATTTATCTCTTTTTACAAGCACTTGCCCTATTCTAAACTATAATTGTCAAGTGAATTATTTTGTGAATGTGTGTTGTACCTGCTAAGGATTTTGCCCATATTAACTTTTTCTACCTACTGATTTATTCTCCACTGTGTGTAGTCTTTGTGATCATTTTTGTACTCAAATGGCTTACATACTTCCATTTCTTCCAATTGCTCTTTCTTGATCTTTACAAAAATTCTTTACAGAGTCTATCCGGAAGGCGTCTATGGTTGGGTTGTGGCCTACTTCTCCCAGCTCATCCAATGCCAAACTTGCCTTTGCTCACTTTAATGCTGCCATTCTGACCTTTCTATTCCTTAAATAGTCCAGGTTTTCTTCTTCGTCAGAGCCTTTTCAAGATCTGTCAAGGGAGTTCTTTCTGACCCCTTCTTTACCTTGTTAAGCTACTCATCCTTCAGATCACAGCTGAAATGTTCCTCTTCTATCTTCCTGGGCTCAGTAAATTAGGTCATGATCTCCTTCCATATGCTCTCATGGCCTGGTGTAATCTCCCTTCAGAGTACTTACCAGCTTGCCATTGCATATTGTCTATATCAGGGGTCCCCAACCCCCAGGCTGCAGACCGGTACCCGTCCTCGGCTGGTTAGGAACCAGGCTGCACAGCAGGAGGCGGGTGGCATGCAAGCAGCGGCTGAGCCAGTGAAGCTTCATCTGCCGCTTCCCATCGCCTCCCATTACTGCCTGAACCATCCCCCACCTGTGGCGGAAAAATTGTCTTCCATGAAACTGGTCCCTGGTGCCCAAAAGGTTGGGGACCACTGGTCTTTATGATGTGTGTGTGCTTTATTTCTCTCTCTAGTACTAGATATAAGACTCCCTGAAAGCAGGGAGTGTCTGATTCACTCATTATTTGATCTATAGTTATCCATGAATATTTGTTAAATGTAGAAAAAAAATACCCCTTCTGACTCAGAGTTTACCTTTTTTGTTCCATCATCCATTTTTTTCCCCAAATGGTTCAATATACACTGGTTTTTGGGGCAGTTGCTTTTCTTCCTTTTTCATTACCTTTTAATGAGATTTTAATGCAGCATATTATTTACATAGGGTTTAGAGATCATATAGCATGGAATTTTTGTTTAAGTTGGTAAATAGTCTCATACCGTGGATTTGATGTACATAATGCAACCATTTCAACGTTCATGCCACCTACATAGGATCTCAAAGTCACCAAAGGGCAACATCATATGGATGGTATGACATCTTTACTGTTTATCAGCCAGAATTCTGTGCCCCTTTGAAAGAAATCTCATGGATGGGTATCACTGTTCCATGATATCACTGTTCCATGTTTTGGCAGAGGAACCAAAACCAACATGGGTGAGATGAATGATGAGGGACTAGCCAATAAACAGAAGATGGAGATACATGTGTGTATGTCTATGGTCCATGCTGTGAATAATGTGGATACTGTGAGGAGGTATTGAAGAAAATGGGATAGAGGCTCTGGGTACCACCTACCACTCCAGAATAATTCTAGGCAAAACAAGCCAAAAGATTAGGTAGCTGGATAGAAAGGCATCCTGCTCCCAAGAATCATTAAAAAATACAGATAAAGCAGAATCTAAAACTTTACCATTAATGATTTATTTAGGTAGTTTAAACATTGATAATACCTTTGGGAGAGACAATGCATTACACACATCCTCTTGATGTATATTTGTCTATAATTTTCCCCATTTATAGGGAGGATTTGATAAATTTTGGAGAGATGGGGGGAGGGGAGGGAAAGGATGTTGGAAAGGTCTAGAAAGGCAAGTGGAGTGCCCTGAGAAAGCCTTTCTAAATATACCAAGAACAGATTTTGCCTCAAGGAGGTTTTCTTCCTTTTTCCTCTCCATGCCCAGGGTTTGTGTTGCCTAAGAAATGGGTTCTGACTGCTTACAAGAAATACAGCAAGGCTCTCCTAGTATAGGGGCTCTTACTGACCTGTACTTAAGCACAGTTTGAAGCCACAAATGTGGAGTTACATACACAAAGACAAAGTGAAAAAAAACGTGGATGTCCATAAGCAAAAATGTAACCAAGGAAACTCATTAAAAAAAAAAAAAAAGAGGGAGGAAGGGGAGGAGGGAAGGGGAGAGAGGGAAGAAACACCTAGTTTGGCAAAGAATCCATTTGTGAGTGCTTTAAATAATTCTATCACTTAGCTTAAGTTATTCCACCGCCTCATTATTGCTTTTGGGGACACGAAGAAAGATCTAGGAGCAATTCAGTCCAATTAGAAGGGAAAAGAGGAATTTTCTCTGGCAATTGCTACGCAAATATGTGTGACAGGAAACAGAAAAAGGTGACACCAAGCATCACATTTGGTTGTTGACAGCAGAATTCCTCTTCATTTCCCAGGTTCCAAAGCATTTAAAAAGCAACCTTAACCTAAAAGAAAGATGTCCTGGGTAGTCCTGTCAAGGTCAGGGCCAGCTGTCAACATGCCCTGCAGAAGTGCAAGCTGGGCCACGTAAAACCCGCCCCGGGGGGGTAGCTTCCCCCTTCTCATTATATTCAATTGTCATATTCCTACTTTCAGTAATAGGCATTGCTGGTATGTGACACTTTTTGAAACTCTTGGTATTGTGGGCTTATAAAACATTTCAGTGGGTAATAGTATCAGACAGCAGTAACTAATCTTGGAGGAGAAAACTGTTTTTGAATTGGAGCATTGCTTAAAGGTATGACAATTTGGCATCTATTCATTAAAATGTGTGTGTAGGCTTCTACCTCTTATAGCTAAAAAAAAAAAAAAAGTTAGGACTTTGCAACTGGATTTTGAATGTTATGAAACATGTACCCCGAGTAGCCCCATCGAACCTTTTCTCAGCTGTGCGCATGGCAACGAGAGCTGGGAAGCTGGGGGAGGAAGCCGGCAGCACAGGGCTCAGAAGGTTAAAGATCTTCAAATCTAGAGCAAAACCCTCACTTTACTAAGAATAGGAAGCTCAGAGAGGTTAGGAGACTGATCCACAATCTTTCAGCTAATTATTAGCAGGCAGAAATCCAAGACCTTCTATTTTAATTCCACTCAGCCCCAGGGCAACTTTATCATTTCAGTCCTGACCTTCACCTTTAAAACTGTTAGCATAGGAGGGTCTGGAGACTCCTCCTCCCATGAGCCTCGATTCTTGGTAAGGACGCAAAGAAGAATCTGAGGTCTTACCCTTTGCAAGAGAGTTTATTGAAAATGAGAGAACAGAGAGAACGCCTCCAGAGAGAGGTGGGCCGGGCCAAGGAAGGCAATGGTCTCAGAGGGCTGGGGTGTAGAGTTTTTAAGGCAAGGGTTTTGCATAATCCAGGAGGTCGTTGATTGACAGTCTTAATGGACAGCTGCAGGTTATATGAGAGGCTCTGCTGCATATGTCCTTCCCATAGTTCAGTCTGTTATAATTAGATATATGTATACATAGAATATTTATGAACATTTAATGAGCCCAGTGGCTGCCAAAGGTTATCTAAGGAGATGGTAGTGCGAAGTTGCGCATGTGCCGGAGTGGGGAAAGTCCCTCCAGTCCGCCAGTGGGGGATTTTTCTGGTCCCCTGACCATTTTGGAGTATTGATGGGGGCGTGTTTGGCAAATAGCTTGGCGGGATTAGGTGGCTATTGGACAGTTCAGCTGACGGGGCCGCCTCTTGTTGCTCATGGCTAACTTCCTGACTAACAAAACTAATCTCTCAGAAGCAAGCAAGAGAATTCTTGGGCATCCATGGATAAAATGGAACAGTAGGCACAGCAGAGCAACTGTACTTCTATGAGAACAAGAAATGAGTGAGGTCACGCTAGGAAGGTCCTAGGGATGGGGCTCATAGTCAAATAGGAGACACAGGTATACACATGCGAACAATAGAGAAAATTAGAGTGCTGCAAGATGTACAGTGTCTTTCAGACTTTGGTTATTGAAAAATAGCTGCTAGAGGTGGGTATTGAAGGTAGTCATATATTAAATAAAAAAGAACACTTTCAATGTATAATCAGTTTGATGGGATTTTTATGAAGTTCTAATCATTCTGATATTTTCAGTGTCAGTGTGAAACCAAAGGTATAGTTACTTTAATATCCTTTTCCTCTCATCTTTACATAAAATGTGGTGATGAAACCACAGTGGCAGTGATGCTATTACCTATTTGATGGAGATTACATGTATAAGGTTTTTCCCCCAGACTTGTTCCACTTCAGCCTTGCATGCACGTTTATAAAATGTATTTATAGACTACACTGTATAGCCTTTTGGTTTATCAGATAGATTCATTTTCTGTTCTACAGATATGTTCAGAATCCGGGCATGAAAATGATTGATTCAGTCACCTCTTTCTGAGTCTCTTAGTTATCCTGTGAAATTTTTGTTAGTGTAAAACTTTTGGCAACTGAGACTTCAAATCTTTGAGTTAAATAAATGTAGAAGGAAAGAAAATTTTACAGAATTCTGTAGCTGACAATCCTGTTGCAGTGGAATCAATCCTGGGATTTGAGCCCCAAATTTCTTTACAGCAGAGCCAGGATACATAAGCAGTTCAATTGAACGGTGAGCAGAAATGGAAAATGCTAGTGGTAGGAGCTTGTTTTTACCAAATGCTGGTGATTTCAGTCTGTGCATTTTAGTTAGCATCTACGGTTTAAACACTAGCCAAAAAAAAAAAAAAAAAATCAACTGTATATACAAAGAGCCTACTTGGATAGAATTATTGCACAGCTTACATTTGATAAAATTCAAATCTAGAGTAAATAAGAACAATTTGATAAAAATTTAAAAAGTGATTATATCTATAAATCTATATCATCTCATTATTGAAACCTTTTTAATATTAAGCCACAGCTTTTATACAGGATGTTCCACGGATTAAAACTTCAGCGTTTGAAATTAATTTGAAGTTATTTTTCATCCTGAAAGGAATAGAAACCTCATTTATCGTTACTAGTTTTTTACTCTTCAGTACCTATGCTAAAAGGAAATAAAAAATGGCCCTTAACATTTTTTAAAGTGTACGTAAATTTTTTTTATTATACCACACGTTTATATTTTAAAGTAGTTTTTTAAAAAAATTGAGAATGCAAAACATACATATGATTAAAATAATTTCAGCTCCAGTTAACATTATACCTGAGAACAACTTAATCAAACGGGGTTATTTTTTTTGTAGAGCAGTGCTTCTCATACTCTGATGTGTCTATGAATCACCTAGAATCTTGTCAATAATGTGCTGTTTCAGATTCAGTAGTTCTGGGGTGAGGCCTGAGCTTCTGCATTTCTAACAATCTTTCAAGTGATCTGCTGAAGCCGGTAGGCACGTATTTGTGATCTAGAAAGCAAGAGGTCAGGAGGTTCTGGCTTTGATTTTCCGGTTCCACAATGTAAGGATCAGAGTGTCTGATTCTTTTGTCCTTTCTCAGTACGTTAATATGTGTGCTCCAGCTCCAGCCAGCAGTTAGGCATTTATGGCAAGAAGAGAGGAGAAAGGGAAAAGGCTGTGCCATGTAGTCTACTTATAGATGATTTTTTTGTAGAAGTAAATTGCGTGCTCCCCCTCATTTCAAGGGGGCTGGGAAATCAGGGAACATAATTGTCATGACGCATTGCCAAATATGTAGTCATGACATAATTGTTATGACTAATGTACATTTGAAATCCATCACTTCGGGCTGGACACACCGCTGTCCTGAACAAAATCAGGGTTCTCTTGGCAGGAAGGGGGGAACGGCAGGAAGGCCACAATGCCGCATGGTAAGGAAAGAGAAAGGCTCAAACACTATGTAATATATACAAGGAAGATTCTTCTCTATCCCCAATGCTTTTCTTTTTCTCTAGAAGTAGCCACTTAGCATTTCCTGCTATGTACCTCTAAAAATTGTCCGTATACCTACAAATAGACATATGTATTTTAAACCTCAACAGATTTCAAAATAACATTTAAAAAAGGATGAAAAGCCTAATTTTCCCCCTTAATAAACTTAGCTTTACTGTTTTTTTTAAAAAGGGTACTTTTTGATATTTTAGGGAGTACAACACAATCTTATTCAAAGGTACATCTTACCCTTCCTGTGTTTTGATGTGTAGCCAGTGGCTTTCTTCCTTCCAGGAAGAAGTGTGGTTGATTTTTCTCTCCACACAACTCCTGCCCCACTTGGTAGCTTTTGTTTTGTGTCCTCCTAAAATTATAGCTGATGGAGAAAGTTGATGAGAGAGAAAAAGGACAGGGTGATTGTTGGCTTAGTGATTTTGCATTCTTTTAGTTTAGCAGATGGTTAAGGATGACACTGGGGCACTTCCATGAATTCCCACTGCTGCCCTGCAGATTACTTTTCTGCAGTTCTCAGCCTGGGCAGATGCCTCTCTCTTCCAGACAGTTGCTTGCAACATCTTTTTCTGGAATCTGGTGTTCACTTCTACTTCTACGTACTTGCTACTGGTTGTTCTGTAGAACATCCAATTCTATAGGTTGTTCTGTAGAACAGCACCCAAGATCTAGTCATACTGGCCCTCTTCCTTGTAGTTCATGCTTACCCTAGGAAACATCCACATCACCCTTGCTTGAGAAACTTGGGAGTCAGGACAAACTATACGAACTCTATTCTGCAGTGTTCGCCGACGTTTATCAAGTGTGAGTTAGGGACAAATCCTCCATGAATCCAACTCCAAACTCTCCAAGTGTTTCCAGACACCTCCTTTCCCCGGGCTTGAGGAACAATGGAAAGTACTCCATGTTCCCTACCAAAGGAGGTGGTGGGGACCTATGTGGCAAAAATCTCTCTCAGAAGGGTCTGCAGCAAGTTCATTCTCCTAAGTCACTGACCACTTTTCATGTCCTAACTGGCTGAGGGTGCAAGAGTCACAAAAGTAGCTCTTGACCATTTCCATTATAACTGTTGCACATGGAAATCTAGTGATTTAGTATCTATTGTGTTGGTGTCTCAATTTTTAGTATCCTTTTACACGATTCAGAAGGTTCATCTCCTTAAAGTATTCTTCATTCCTTTGCATAGATCTGTATTTCGGTTTGGTATAATTTCTTTCAGTCTGAAGGGCTTCCTTTAACATTAGTTGCACTGCAGATCTGCCCGTGAAGATTTCTTTCAACACTTTGATGTCTGGAAAAGTAATTATTTCTCTTTCATTTTTGAAAAATAATTTGACTATGTGTAGAATACTAGGATGATAGATTTTTTCTTCCCACTTTATAGATACTGCTTCACTGCATTTTGGATTGCATTGCTTCAAATGAAAAACATACTATCATTCTTTGTTCCTCTGTACAAACTGTGTGCTTTTAAGATTTTCTCATGGTAACTTTTTAAGCAATTTAATTATATTACCCTTGAATAGCTAGTTTTCTTCATGTTTCTAGTACTAGGGGTTCATTGACATTTTTGGAGCAGTGGGTTTACAGTTTATATAAAATTAGGAACATTTTTGGCTATTATTTCTTCAAATATTTTTTCTCTTCTACTTTTTCTCTTCTCCTTTGGAAACTCCAATTGCATGTATACTGACAGCCTGAAGTTGTCTCCTAACTCACTGAGGCTCTAGTCCTTTTTTTTATACTCCTCTTTTTCTTTTTTTCCAATTTGTATTTCATTTGGAATAGTATCTATTCCTATTTATATTCCTCTAAATATTCTAAGGCTTTGTTCTAAGACATCATTAAATCTCTTGATCTTTTAGGTCTTCTCAGGTTTGTTAGGTGGGACCAGGTCTTTTCAGATTTGTTAGGTGTTTTTCCCCACTAATGAGGCACTCTGTAGCCCACTCTGAGCACTCTACCTGATATCTTGTGAATTATAAGAATTTTTGTCATTCTGGCTGGTGGCAATACGAATTATTTCCAGCCCTGTGTAAACTCTGAGGGTTATTTCCCCTAATCCTGGCCTCAAGTCGTTTTCTTACACTCATGAGTTAGTCAATACTAAGACTGGTTTGGGAGCCGTGTAGATCTTTGGAGTTTACTATTTGTGCATCTCCTTGCCTTTGAGTCCTCTGCTCTTCAAAGCCACCTGGTTTCCCTTGGACCCCCAGCTCTGTCTCCTCATTTAAGTGAGACAGTCAGGCTTTATCTGGTACCCTTCCAGGTGCTTTAGCTAACTTTTTCAAGAAGGTAAACTGGGGTAATCTCAGGGCTCACCTTGTTTGTTTTGTTCCCTCAGGAATCAGTTCTGCACTGCTTGATGGCTAATGTCTAAAAACTATTCTTTTAACTATTTAGTCTAGATTTTTAGTTGTTTTAGTCAGGAAGGTAAATATGGTTCCTCTTAATCCATCTTGGCCAGAGAGGAAGTCCATGTCATGGATTTTCGAAGTGTAACAACTTAGCACATCAGCCAGGATCATCTGACACGCGAAATCTTATTTCACGTTGGCACTGTTGGTAAGGGTATTGTCTCTTCTGCAGGTTATGAACTTACATATTTTTATTTTTACTTCTTAGCAAAAGATAAAATATACACACACAACCCTAAAAAATGTGCAGTAGATGACACAAATAAGTTTTCAACCTCAAAGTGTATGAGATTTAGAAGGTCTTATTTCACCTTTTGGGCATAATCCCATTCTACATTACTGGTGGCACTTGGTATTAAAGGTAAGTGCTCACTTTAAATTGAAAAACTAACCATATCTAC
Source organism: Phocoena sinus (assembly GCF_008692025.1). NCBI lineage: Eukaryota > Metazoa > Chordata > Mammalia > Artiodactyla > Phocoenidae > Phocoena > Phocoena sinus. The sequence continues at coordinate 41,449,313 of NC_045766.1, forward strand.
TTTGAAGGTACAGTGGAATTGACCCCATTGATAGGTTCAGCTCTACAAGTTCAAAGGCCACCTGACAAAAGTTCCCTCCTGATTTAAGAAATCTCTTTCTCAGCCTGGGTTTTTTGTATAAGAATTAAGTCTATCTCAAGAGCTTTAGTTCCAGGAAAAAAAAAGGAATCAATCTTGTCTTTGGTTAAAATGTATACCTAGAGTTCCCTGTTCATTTCCCTCTGCATGCTGCGTTCTTTTATTATATTATAATACAATAATCCTTTTTAATTAGCTCTTCGGGATAGTCAGGTGATTCTGATCATTACTGTTATAATTCACCACCGCGTGGTGAAAGGCCTTTTAATTTTAAGCTCTTTGAAGTGTGTGTGGGAGGAGTTGGGGTTAGACAGAAAGGAAACTGCCATGAACCTTCAGCAAGTCAAGGCATGGAAAAATGATTCTGAGCATAAACCTCAGTAACATTTATCTACCCCTGGTGCCTCTCTGTAGATAATTAATCAGAAGCCATTGAACAACAGCAACTAACAAAAACCTGAACTCTGTGGTCTGGCCAAATATTGTGGTTGAGATGGGTTTCTTAACTCTTTGCCTGTTGGTGAAATATGTTGGTTGGTGGAAGCGAATCAATGTGATGGATGATTTAAGACTATGCTGTGAATTTGTGTGGTCTGCCGAGGTCCTACAGAAATGTGTCCTTCTAGATTCTTGCCATTTCACAATGGGTGGAGTGATGGATTATGGTACTTGTTAGTTGCATTCTCCTTTTTGTTTGCTTATTCTTACTTCCTACTAGACCAAACACTTCTGTGCATCAGTTGGTATTCATTGCCCTTGTCTTCTCAGTGCCCAGTATGGTGGTAGGTACTTGATTAACATTGATAGATAGTTGTTGAATGAAATAAATGAATACGCTTTACTTTAATCAGGTTTGATTTTGATGTGAAACATGTAGTCCTAGAACTCATTTGTCATTTTGGTATGTCTATCAATATATTTCAGGGAAAGGTTATGTTTCTATATAGGTGAAATTTTACTTTTTTCTGGGCACTAAACTTTGTTTATAACTGCACTAAATTTAGTGGCTCTTTTACCCTAAATATTAAGGGATTAGCTTAAATAACCTGAAGTGTGACTACTTTTTTAGTAGTCCAAGTTTTTTTATTGTCCAGATTTCAGTATTGCCCTGTATCTTTGCTTCATGCTATATAGCCCTAGTCTGATAGTAATTAGATTAAAAGTTCATCTCAAGATATATTTTCTTAGAAGAAGACCTTTAGGTTGTCTTTTTCTTCTACATCTATAATCGCTATCCTCCTATGGTGACCCCTTTCCTGAAAATAAAAGTAAAATGTCATGTCTATACTACTGTCGATCTACGGGGAATGTATTAGAAATGCCCCTAAAAAATCAGCAAAGGATTTTTGCCTAGTTAGGAGAGTTTTATCCTCTTCAAAGAATTCAAGCTCAGGCAACAGTAGGAATATTTGGATCTATAATAGCATCTTGTGGGGCTGTTTTTCTGAATCCTAGCATCTGAAGATATTCAATCCATATCAGTAAAAATCAGATTAGGGACTGGCAGCATCTGGACTTGTACTGGTGACTAATAAGGTGAAAAATATAGCTTTCCCTATGACTTTAACAGAAGCTGTTTCTGCTAGTTTTGAGCAGAAAGTCTAGAGGTTGGGAAATTTATCCAATTTGGAGAGTAACACATTTGCAGCAGGTAGTTGTGATTGTTTATCTGGCTGGCGAAGGTAGTGTCATCGAAATAAACTTTAATTACCATGAAGAATGAAAAAATCCCCAACCTATGCAAGTATTTAGTTAAGTCATCAGCAACAGAATAATAAAGCAGATAGAGGGATTCAATGGGGCTATGTTCCAAACAGTGGATGCTGTAGATAGCTATATATGAGAACAGCAAAGTTGAATCCTATATATATATTTTCTGATTAGGAAGAGCACAGAACCCATTTTTTTTTTAGTGAAAAGTTTGCTAGAGAAAGAGGCTTAGAAGCAGAGACCTAAAGAATGAATCAGAGTTAGCCAAGAAGATGTAGGAAGGGACTGAGTATGGGAAGGCAAGTGAAGAAAAGCTAACCCAAGCCAAGGCTAGGGTCCAGAGAGAGGTGACGTGGTGAGGTGGCTAAATTGAATTATGGGCTGGAACATCAAATTGCTATTTTTATAATCTAAAAGTTTCAATATTGGCAATTTCATATAGCTCAACATAATAGTGTAATTATGTAGCAGAAATCAGTAATTGTGTAGCAGAAATAATGAGGGCAAGTGGCAAGAGTTGAGACAGAAGAGATTAGAAGGCACTGAATACACAGCCATGTAAGCCACATGGGATGAATGAATTTCACAGCTGTCTTTCCGAATAACTCAAAGCCAAGTGCCAAGTAGGAACACTCCTATTAGTATTGAAAAGTAACATCTAAGGTGTTGTTAGAAGGAATGCTATATTTTTCCACCTTATTAATATTTAACCCATCATTTCCTTGTTTCACCATGCCCACTCTGCACAAAGAAATTTGCCCAAGGAGAAGATTGTGCCAGCATTTTATCTCTGCTTCTGTATGAGACGTGAGTCCAGATAATAGTATGTATGTGCTTCTGTGCGTGTTAGGATAGAGAAGGCAGTGTGGCATGATGAATCTTTATTTTTACTTTATGCACCTTCACAGTGAAGCGGAGATGGTGACTTAGCTCTCTTGACCTGTAGTCTATCTAGATTTTTTACCCAGACCATGGGTCACCACGCTATGGCAAGGCCTGCCACTTACCTTGTACCAACATTATTCTATTGATATAACTCAGTAATATTGTTTTATCTATATATGTAGAATATATATATATATATATTCATCTTAATACAGAAATATGTGAATAAATGTTGTGCTATTGGATAAAAATGACTTTCTTCTTCCTGTTCTAATTTCCTTTGGCTGATAATAATTTCCAGAGGACAAGCAAGATTTAAAAGATGAGAAAAATGGATCCTTAGTAAATGAAGGGATCTCCCAATAGCTCAGAGAAAATCAGCACCACAATTAAATAAGAATCCGAGGGGACCGAAATCCAAGACTGTAAGATATCAAGAAGAGAGTTGAAAGGATATTAGCAACCAACCCCTTCAATGATATTTTAATAAATGCATTTAAAGTCAGCTGGAAACTCTCTCTTTTTGATTTTTGTTATTTATTAGCTTTTCTGGGTCTGAATTAGAAATACCTTTGTTTTCTTTATATTACTCCCATAAATGTTGATTTTTGGGCAATTTTCTGAGTACATCAAACTAAACAGAGAGGCATTTAAAATGTACTATTCTTTGAAAATTTTGTCTGACGGTTATGCATCACTTCAGTATGTAGCAGCATCTTGTGACACATGTCAACCCTATATGACAAGCAGCATGAAAAATAGATTTGAAATCTGGAAGAAATAAATGCAGGAATCAATGACTTCAGTGAACTGTGTAGTCCTGTATGCTTGACAATTTCATGTTTTACACAGAAGAAAAACACTTGGAGAATTCATTGGGGAGTCTAGACTCAAAGCCATTTGCAATCAATGAAACAAAAGCGATATAAGCACATGAGAAATACGATCACCTATTATTTCCCAGGGACTTTGGGAGTTATGTATGTCAGTATTCCAAAAGGGGGCAAACGCCATTTTTTTCCTCAGGAATTTTATAGGTTTATATAGCTCATCAATGTATCTGTTTCTGGTAAATCCACTGTAAGAAAATATCAGGAAAGAAGAATTATAGACCAGGCTGGCCTTTGGTAACAGTGGAAATAAGAGAACTTTAAATTTTCTTTACCTTAGGCCCTTGATCTCTCATCCAGCTATGATGCCATTCTTGGCTTTTATTCTAGCATACAGGTGAAGCACTGACTGAAAATGTAGGCATCCCCTCCTTGGTAGGAACATGGGGTATGGTCCCCTTAAGGGTATCTGCTTTAGTGGATTCCTGAAGATAGGGAAGTCTTCATAACTCCAAAGACCAAAGGAGAGTGGAATGGAGTAGAGTTCAGATTAAACTGGATTTCATTTCCAGCTCTACCACTGTAAACTTGCATGTCACTGGTCAAATGTGTTTATTCTCTTTGAGACTCACCTTCTTCATCAGTGAAGTTTGGATGACCTTCCTTTCACAGTTAATATGAGGATTAAATGAGATCACTTGTAAAAACTTCTGATATGGTGTCCAACATATAGTCAAAACTCAAAATGTGACTTTCCTTTCCATTCTTTCATTTTAGGTGAGGTATATGTGGCAGTATTAATCATTGAACACAAGATGAAACTCCACCTGGTATCTATTCAAATTAGGCAATGTAGTCCAGTGGTTTCCTAATAGCAGCATTATTTCAGCACAGTACCTAGAAAGTAGCAGACCCTCAATAAATGCTTACATACTGAATGGTATGTAGGTGAACATGTGCTAACGGTATTGCCATGATAAAGCTATAGTCACATGATTTCTGATTTGAACTCTTCTCCTCAGAATTTGAATATTTACCGAAGTGAGTAATGCTATTCCCATGTGCAGATAACCTACAAATGTGCCGGCACTCTCTTAACATGAGAAGAAATGGGACACTTATTTCCTCTGTTACCAGTTCGCTTTTTTTTATATTATCAAGAAGAAAAGATGAAATTAATGATAGATTACAATGAATATCCTAAAACCAGTTAAAATAGAACACAGTTAAAATAAGGATAAAACTATGCACAATATCCAACGCTTGAGAACTGGATAGTTAGGGTTAAGAAAAGGATGATGAAAAACTGACTTTAAGATATGATTTAAAACTCTTTTCTGTCACATACTGACTGGAATGATTGATGATGCTACCTCCATTGACAATGTGAGTTTGATAAGATGTGAATCACTTTCAATGCAATATTCAGACTCAGATCATCTACAAATGAACTTGTGTTGCTGTTTCTTAATTTTATACATTAAAAATTCAGTTCTAGGAATATAAATTATTTGTAGCAGTGTTGAATTTCAACTTACTTTCTGTTAGCAGAAGTATGATAAATGCTTTGTTATCTGGTTGTATTGATGGTCTGAAATCCTTAAACTACAGGGGAGAGCACATGCCAGCCATTTTCAGCATGTCATAAAAAACATTAGCCTTCTAAAAGTCAATCTGTGGTGCTTCTTCAAAATGGTTGTTCATTCAAAGAAAACAAACATGAACCTAATGACTTATAATGATGTAACTTTGTTCCCATCATCAGTAATAATGGGATAACACGAATATGCTCTTGACAATTTCTCTCTTGCTCTCACATGCATTTCAGCCTCTACTAATCCTCAGGGGAGGAGGGATACTCATTGTTTGGCTTTAATCTTCACCCCACTTTCCCAGTGTGATCTGTCCAGGAGTACAGACTAGTCTGAGAAGATAAACATGGAAGCAAATACAAGCCTGCATTTCCATTTCCTGCGTGAGCACACAGAGCTACAAAAGTCTGGCCTATGTACATTCCCCAAGAAGCTGAGAACAGTCTTGGAAGGGAGTGGCTGTATTGTATTCTTTTTTTGTACCTGCTGCCTGACAAATTTCCTATGATATTAAATTGTTTGCTGAATAAATGAATGAAAGTCATTTAGAACCAACATGACATAAACAATTCAGAATCAGCCTTTTTGTTCTAGCTTTGGCTCCTTGGACCCTTGCAAATCAGCATCTTCATCAGTCTTTGTTGGAGCCTGCCTTCTCTTCATCTTCATTTTTTAAAATTGAAGTATAGTTGATTTACAATATTATATTAGTTTCAGGTATACAGCATAGTGATTCGGTATTTTTTTTATTGAAGTATAGTTGACTTACAATGTTGTGTTAGATTCAGGTGTACCACAAAGTGATTCATTTTTTTCTATCTATATATATATATAGAATCTTATATATAGAATCTATCTATATATAATCTTTTTCAGATTCGTTTCCCTTGTAGGTTATTACACAATATTGAGTATAGTCCCCTGTGCTATACAGTAGGTCCTTGTCGGTTATATATTTTATATATATTAGTGTGTATCTGTTAATCTCAAGCCCCTAATTTATCCCCCCTCCTTTCCCCTTTGGTAACCATAAGTTTGTTTTCTATGTCTGTGGATCTGTTTCTGTTTTGTAAATAATTTCATTTGTGTCGTTTTCTTTTTTTTTTAGATTCCACATATAAGCGATATCGTGATATTTGTCTTTCTCTGGTTTATTTCACTTAGTATGGTAATCTGTAGGTCCATCCTTGTTGCTGCAAATGGCATTATTTCTTTTTTATGGCTGAGTAATATTCCATTTGTGTGTGTGCGTGTGTGTGTGTATATCTCACATCTTCTTTATTCATCTGTCGATGGACATTTAGGTTGCTTCCATGTCTTGGCTATTGTGAATAGTGCAGCAATAAACATTGGGGTGCATGTATCTTTTAGAATTATGGTTTTCTACATATATATGCCCTGGAGTAGGATTGCTGGATCATATGGTAGGTCTATTTTTACTTTTTTAAGGAACCTCTATGCTGTTCTCCATAGTGGCTGTACCAATTTACATTCCCATCAACAGTGTAGGAGAGTTCCCTTTTCTCCACATCCTTGCCAACATTTGTTATTTGTAGACTTTTTGATGATGGTCATTCTGATAGGTGTGAAGTGATATCTCATTGTTGTTTTGATTTGCATTTCTATAATAATTAGTGATGTTGAGCATCTTTTCACGTGCCTGTTAGCCCTCTTCATCTTCTGAGACCTAGGATCATGCAAAAATTAGAGCAGGAGGTCTACACACCTTTGGCTTGTTAATGACAGATAACTTCCAGGACTTCTATTTAATCTAAAGACTTATACCTAAGGAAAGTAGAATTTGATTTTTAACATTCCCAAGTATAGTTAATCCTCATTATTAGCCAATTCTGTGTTTGCACATTCACCTACTTGCTAAAATTTATTTGCAACCCCAAAGTTAATACTCTTAGCACTTTGAAGGCCATTCACAGACATTCATGTAGTGGTAAAAATTTTAGTCGCCCCAGCCTACCATTCCCAGCTGAGGCTGATCAAGACTATGCCCTGCCTTCTGGTTTTGGCTCTCAGATGGAAACATGTCCCTTTGGAGGTCTATTTCATTTTGTATCATGTGTTTCACACCTTTGTGCTTTTTGTTGGTGGTTTTGCTGTTTAATATGGATAACAAGCACAGTGCTGTCTACTATTCCTAACTACAAGAAGGTTGTGATGTGCCTTATGGAGAAAAATACGTGTTAGAAAAGCTTCACTCAGGCATTAGAGTGCTGTTGTTGTCCGTGAGTTCAAAGTCGATGAATCATCAGTGTATATTAAATCAGGTATCTTTAAACAGAAACAAACATAAAAAAGTTTAATATTCATTGGTTGATGGAAGTGTGACCAGACTCATAGCAACCAAACCCTGTATTTTCACTAGGAGCGTTGGTACAGTATTTGCTCCTTTAGTGTTTGTGGCAGCTGTATAGAACATATCTACCTCGAATAATGACAATCAAATGTAGACAGTACTGCTATCTCAGTTTTACATAAGAGGAGAAAGAGTCGAATCAGGTAAAATGTGACTGCAAGTCATCATATCACCGGAAGTAGCACAACTAGGATTTCCAAAATATTGCTCTTTTAGCTAAATAGATACCTATATGTGTGAGTGTATGTGTGTGGGTACACAGGGACATGGCATTTTTAAAAAGTATTTTTTAAAGGTGAAGAACAAGAGATACAAAATCTCATAAAAATAATGAATGGGTACCTTAATAAGTTAATATTATTTTGATAAACCTGAGCCATTATTTGTTGAAACTTTTATACTGTTTTGAAAATGAATATTAATTGCTGTTTGGCACTTAGATATTCCTTAGAAGCCACAATCCTTTGGATGTATAGATAGCTAGGGAATTAAGCCCTGGAAATACTATCACTGTGGCATTTTCTACAGCTTTTCCCATGAGATTCCCTTGGAAATAAGAAATGGGCTGCAAATGCACCCAAGTATTTTGTGGGTTTTTTAAAAAATCTACAATTCTTTTAGTGAAACTTGTCTTCATAGATTCATTTTCTTTCACACACAGGATGATAGATAAACATGTCTGCCTATGGGTGGAAGAAATTTTCTGAGATGAGTGCTTCAAGGTCAGAAGGTTTTCAGAAGACACATTTTCCTGCCAGCTTGCTTGGTAGGGTCAAGCCTTTTCTTGGTGCTATAAAAACTTAGGAGGCAATTAAGCTATGAACTGTTTGACTCCACTTGGTTTCCTATAACCATGGGTCTGCATTGTTAGAGAATATACCTCATGGCAGACAGTCTGTAAGGCTTCCTGGTGACAGTGACTTGAACTGCCCCTGTCCCTCCATTCCTCTGCATTCATTATTATTTTAAGAAGACAAGGCTTGTTGGAAGATTTAAAAAGATACACAAGCAGCTAAAGAGTGCATTTCAACTGAATAACGCTTTATTAGGAATCTGCACTATGGCAAAAGCCCTATACTATCAGAAACATATTCTTACATTAGATGGGCCTTTGTCTTCTGGATTGAGAGGGTTCTAGTGTCCCTAGAAGGCTAGAATACAGAAAGAAAGCTTTCTTATAGAGTATTGGTATGGAGTAGAGTGGCTTTGGTAGAACTAGACTGATTACATAACTGATCTTAAAGCTAGCCCTTGTGACAAATGACAAGATGGATTATTGTAGACAAGTTACCTGGTATCTTTAACCTTCATTATTGTGAGGAATAAGAGACACATAAAGTACTTAGTACAGGATGTGACACATTAGAATTGATCCATACAGGTTTGTTACCTTGTTGCTGATGATGAGAGGAGTAGATACAAACAGCTTAGAGAATCAGCAGTTCAGCTCAATTTCTCCCTACCAGGGAGAACACTTAGCACTTACTGGACCTTAGGAAAATGAGAAAGAGCATTTTTTGTGCCTGGCATCAAGACATCACAATGGACAACATTACTTATTTTATCTATTAAATTTATAACCTGGTGCCACTCTAGATTGACTTGCTAAAGGACATGGCTGAAAAATAAGCTACTTTTACTTAAAATACATACAGCAGAGTGGCAGTAGCAATTGGAAATTATTACATTATCAACTCTGAGGTGCCATTTAAAATGCTTTCTTGCTATGCCTTGCACTGTTGCCAATTGGAGTTTTGTTGAATGCTGATGAATTGGTCAGTCCTTCAGCTAGGGCCACCCAGGGGAAAATTCTTGACTCCTAGGGTCTGTAGGCAGAAAACTCAATTTTCTGCTGAGGCCCCAGTCATGCCTAGATATCAAGAACCTCTTAGGTATACTTGAAGCAGATACTGTAAACAAGAAAATTAAGTGAGCTTTTCTATATTCATTTCCAGTGTTATCCTGAATGATTGACAAGTTAAGGGTTATTCTATGGAAAGGGTATAAGTAATACCACATGAAACTATCTGATAGCTGGTGGGAACCTGCTATAAAGCACAGGAAGCTCAGCTCGGTGCTCTGTGATGACCTAGATGGGTGGGATGGGGGTGGGTGGGAGGGAAGTCCAAGAGGGAGGAGATATATGTATACATATAGCTGATTCACTTCATTGTACAGCAGAAACTAACACAACATTGTAAAGCAGTTATACTCCAATTAAAAAAAAATGATCCAGGCCATGACATTATTATTAAAGGAGGAGTAAAAATTTAAAAGTTCAAATTGTGAGCTCAGATAAGCTGAATTACATGCCCCATTTCTCTGTGTGATTTTCACAGAATATTTCAAAAGCGTATCAGAATTGTTCTCATAAAAGACACCTTTTAGCTTATCCAATTACATCATATTTCTCTCTCTCTCTCTCGTTAAGTCATTTCACTTCAGCATTTCTCCATTACCCTTACTTCCTTCATTTCTCTGATTTCTTTCTGATTATTATTTTGCTTTACCCAAAAAGTAGCTTTACAAAAATAAAGTCAAGAACTTGTATACTGTTTTACAAATCTGCATTGACATAAGAATTGTGATTGACACCTGGTTTCCATCCCCATTTTTCTTTCTTCCTCTTGATTGTAAAGCCAAGATAATCTTTTTCCAGCTTTTCTTTAAGCTAGAGGTGGCCTCATGATCTAGGTCTAGTCAATGAGACAGAAAAAAAATTCTTCTAGAAAGCTTCTGGTAAAGATTCTTGTTTCCTGATGAAGAAGATAGATACCTGATGGTTGCTGGTACTACCACTTACTACTTCTTCCCTTTTTGAACAAGGATTTGCGCCTGATCAAAGCAGCCCTCTTACCACGATAAGGTAATAAGAAGAGTCATTATGGAAAAGGCTGCAGTCCAGGAGCCTGAGTACGTGATGACATCATTATGTTGCTAAATCAATCCAGAGACCACCTATGTCCACACTTCTTATTGAACAAACAATTCATGGTTTATATTCCTGGTAGTTGGGTATCCTGTTACTTATGATCTAGAGCCTCTCTAACTAATATAACTACCAAATTCATTAAATAATATATCTGGGGCTTACAACATTTTTTGTCCTTTTTTATTGTGAGAACCACAAGGTAAGAAAAAGTATATTATGTGATTCTGAGAAGCATGCTGTTCCATTGGGTAGGATCTTAAACTGTGCAGACTTTAGCTTTGGTGAGGAATTGGATAAAATAGGTAAAAACTTAAAGGCTGAGTATAGATTAAATAAGAAGTTTATAAATAAGTTATATATATGAGGAAAAGGGAGAGATAGGAGTACAACCGAGTGATTTTCCTCTTAGGGAAGTTGGTTTTCATCTATGACAGTCATAATATTGGTTATATTTATCAGCATGTAGAACGCACGTATCATTAATACTTACTGCCTTCGACACAGTTCACAAGGAGTGCACTCACAATGATGCAGCCTTGTGCTAAGGCACTGGAGAAACAGTAAAGATGATTATTCCTGGCTCTAAAATAAACTTGCTACATGGCCTCAGGCAAGACACTCAATCTCTCTGCTCAGTTTTCCCAATCTGTAAAGACAGCATGATGATTCTTGTAGAAAACGTTCCTTCAGAGGGTGATTGAAAGGATTATTAAAAGCACATTGTGAGTCCATTGGAGAAAAAGTGCTTTATAAAAGTAGAAAATTTTGGTTATTTTCCCAGGAATGGAGAAAAGGAGACATATTTCATGGCTGCCTGTGGCCTTACACAGCCTATAATAACAGCTCAGAAAAAAGCCTCTGGGGATGGAGTCAGTTATAGGCCTGATCTCTGATCCCCATTTCCTCTGCAGTGCAGAAAAGCAGAGGGTACCATGCCCGGCTCCTAATGCAAAGCAGAGGGTACAATGCCCAGCTCCTAGTGCTGTGTTGAAGGGACAGGGTAAGACAGAGTGGCCATCTTAGGCTATTCCATCAGTGTATGGGAAGGAGAATGTGATAAGGAGTTAGCATTCGTGAAAGGAAGAGATGGCCAGGCTATTTATTATGAATGCATCCACCCCCTTCAAAATTAAGTACCTAACTGAACAAAGTTCTGTAATAGATATTTTATCCAGAGAACTGCGTAGTACCACCTGGGGGCTTATGGTTCAGGCCCTTGTAAATTATTTCCTGAAATATTCTATTATATCTATTCTATTCTATTCTATTGATATCCTAATATCTCATCAATCTCCATTACATCTCATCAATATCTCATCAATCTCCATTACAATATTACTTTTACATTGCTACCAGATTTATCTTTTTAAGGCAAAAAAAATTTATTTCTTGTTCAAACACTTCTAGTATTTAACATTGCTTACAATTTCAGGACCAAATCTTACTTAAGCATTTAAGATCCTTTACAATATGATTTACATCTACAGTTCCCTATGCATAAATTTTCCGCTGCCTGAATTGTCCTTTCTTTTGTACCTATTCTTTCCCCCCCCCCACCAAACCTATCCCATTTTTTCCAATTTAATGAGAGCCTAAGCATACATCAAGGCTTATGCCAAATGCCATTTCATAGAAGCTGTTTCTCATCCCCTTGGTATATAATAATTCCTAAGGATTTTTATTTTTCTCACATGCCATCTCATCTTCTATTTCAGTCATTTGGGTGTCATTTTATTTCACCCTTCTAGACTGAACCCTCTTGGAAGGAAGAGGCTATATTCTGATAATCTATTCCAGCCCCTTACATGTGGTGCACTGGTCATCACAGGTGCTCAATTAAGAAAAAAATGTGTTGGGCTTCCCTGGTGGCGCAGTGGTTGAGAGTCCGCCTGCCGATGCAGGGGACGCGGGTTCGTTCCCCGGTCTGGGAAGATCCCACGTGCCGCAGAGCGTCTGGGCCCGTGGGCCATGGCCGCTGAGCCTGCGCGTCCGGAGCCTGTGCTCCGCAACGGGAGGAGCCACAACAGCGAGAGGCCCGCGTACCGCAAAAAAAAAAAAAAAAAAAAAGAAAAAAAAAGAAAAAAATGTGTTAGGTTAAATTACACTCTGAATGTGTACTGTGTTATGATAGCAGAAATGAAATATTGGACTAGAACATGAGTGGAAAAAGTATTTTATTTGAATTCTGATCAGTTCACAACTGGGGGAAGTTGAGGGGTGGTTAAGGAAGGCTGCAACTTATGTCCACATGTCTGTGGGAGCTCAATCTCACATACTCACCTAAAGACTCACAGTTATGACTTGTAAGCTGTTCATAGCTGAGCAGGCATTTAATGTAATTGATCAACCTTAAAAGAGGAGGGGGGAGACGATAATCCTAGAAAAAATTGCTGTAAGTAGGTGGAATAGCCTAGATTTTTATTCTGTGACTATAAAGCTCATAACATTTTAGCAAATAAAAATATTCAATAGATGAATTAAAACAGTTATTTGCAATCAAATAATAATAACCTCTAACACCCATTGAATTTTTCTAATGTATCATGCTGTGTTCTTTTCTAATTCCACGCTGTGACTTTCATACATTATAGTTTTTACTCCTCCCAACAACCCTATAAAATAGGCATATTTTCTCCCATATTATGGAAGGGGAAACTGAGATTAGGAAACTTGCCCAAGGTCACCCAGCTGGTTAAGTAGTAAAGCCATTATTCCCACTAGGTCAGTCTCACACCAAAGCTTACATTCTTCCTCTTTTGTTTTATTCTCCCAAATGATCTAAGCTTTCTTGCAAGTTTTCCATGGTTTGACAATTTTAGAAATTTCTAGGTTGGAAATATGAGTGGCCCGCTCAGGCATCTGCCTGGTCAAGGTAAGAGAATGACTCCTTCCAGCTCAGGACAAAGCTCTTATTCTCTGTGCACCGTGCAGAGAAAGACCAGCCTGTTTGTTGTACATTTAAGCTCCATCACTTCCCTTTTGCCAGCCTAGATCTCACAGGTGTCCACCTTAAACATTGACGATTTAGGGCAGTGAGGCTGGAGTTCACAGCTTAAATTCGGGCAGGAAGAAATAATTTTGAGTTCTTCATTGGCCGGGTGTATATGACAGCTGCATAAGCAGGAGGAGGGAAAGTTCACCATCACCGTCAGTGGGATGGATTTTAAAATGTGACCTCATCAGTCCGTTTTGGAGATAAATAATATGTTCAAGGATTTACCTGTAAGGTCTGGAAGTATAAAGTTCTTAGAGAAACAAAAGTGAATTTTTAAAAAGTGACTAGAAAATTAAAAATAGTTAAAAAAAAAATTAGTCCACTTCAGCCAGGACGATATCTTTATATAATCACTGAAAGCAATTTATTTTATAGAATCAGAACAAACCCCTCAAAATTGACTTCTAGTTCCCTTTGTGAAAGGTAAATTGGGGCTGGGAGCTGCTATGCTAATATTCATCCAGATAAGAAGTGTGTTTGCTTCCTGACAGACCCCTTGCAATGGGGTTTGTGAAAATGAATGTACTGCCTTCACCAGAACAGCCGCACCGCTGGTCCTGCTAGCAATAAATCCAGCAATTCGATTTTGACTTGGATGTTTATCATCTCTCCACTTCTGTGCACTGCGTTGCAAAGGGGGAGGGGAAACGACTGCAGTTCAGCTTGCAGGCTGCTGGTGTCATCCTATTACCACAGAACAGAGAGGGTGCCCTGAGTGTTTCTATTCAAGTGTTTAATACATCAGTCTGTAATTTTTGTCTTGGAGGTAATGAGGCCTGACAGCTTTGGCTGGTGCATGATAACAATCCCACACTGGTATCTTTGAAATTCTTCAGTGCCAAATTCCTAAAGGAAGAAGTGACTTTTGCGAAATGACAGTAAACACGCTTCATTTTATGACCTCGTGGTTAACAACCTGAAACAGTGAAGTGTTTTTTGAGCTAGGGCTAAACTAATTGGAGCTGTCTTAAAAGTGCTGATGTAGGTGCTCAGCCACTGTTTTCTGTTTGTTTATTTTTGTTGGCTTTTTGTTGTTGCTGTTGGGTCAGGGGAGTCATCTCAGGAAAACACATATTAGGGAATAATGTTCAGAGACTGTTAAGAGTAATAGTGAAAATGATAATAAGAATCTCATCCAGTATTTTTCCTCCATAGTGCCTCCTCTTGAAAAATAAAAAGAAATCAAGCAGGATGGTTCTTAGAAAGGCTGGGATTCCTATGCCACGTTGTCACTTCAGTACATAGATCAGCAGCCATGGAAGACGGGAGACATGAACTGCTGCTGAGCGCCTCCCCAGGTGAGTACCACGGGGTTTCAGTAACAGCGGAATGCAAAGGGGCTTTAATACAACTGAGCAACCTTTGGAAAAAGTTCCTTATAAAACCGTGCTGACAATGAACTTGTTCTTAAGCATAATTAATGGAAGAAACCCACTGTAGCAATCATTTGTAGCAGAAATTAGCTGACAATCCAAGGCTACCTGGGAGTTGCTGGCATTTGATGTGTGGACTGTTGCCAGATGCAAGGAGCAGTGCATTTGCTAGGTAAAAGCCCATGAAGTACTCTTGTACCCTGTAAACCAGGGCATGAAAGAAAGGAGCCCGTTGATCAGACACGACGTTTCTCTTTTTGAAAGCTGTTCAGTCCCAAATGCAAAATTCTAAAAAGAACACCAGAATAGAAATAATGAATGGCGGCAAGTCTGAGAGGAATGACATTACCAGTTAAAATAATGAAATTGCTCCCTCTGTTTAGAATAAAGCCAGGCTTGAGAGATGTGAGAAATTTGGGAAAGAGGAGCAAAGATGCATTGCTTTGAGTATCTTTATTTATACGTAAAACATGTGATCCATTTTATTTTGTAGTAACTATGTGAATTAATCTTTGTTGATAATTTTTGTTAAAGGAAAAGAATTAAACCTTAAAATTTCAAATTGTCTTGGACAGTGGTTAAAATAGAAGTCCTAGGATTATAACTTCTTTTTAAAAATATATATTTATTTATTTAGTTGCACCGGGTCTTAGTTGCAGCAGGCAGCCTCCTTAGGTGCAGCTCCAGGGCTTCTTAGTTGGGGCATGAGAACTCTTAGTTGCAGCATGCATGTGGGAACTAGTTCCCTGACCAGGGATCAAACCCGGGCCCCCTGCATTGAGAGCGTGGAGTCTTATCCACTGTGCCACCAGGGAAGCCTCATATAACTGCTTTAAAAAAGATATTTAATCATATCCCTGAAAGTTTATAGGTTAGGTTATTTATAGCACATAATGTGCATCTTTTAAAGGAAAATAGGGAAGTCAAATTGGTCAGGTAAGTAAAAGATCATGTAAGAAGTGAGCACATTTTTCTAATAGAAAATTTATTTTAAAAAGATGGCTTTCTGGGCTTTCCTGGTGGCGCAGTGGTTGAGTCCGTCTGCCAGTGCAGGGGACACGTGTTCATGCCCTGGTCCGGGAAGATCCCACGTGCCGCAGAGCGGCTGGGCCCGTGAGCCATGGCCGCTGAGCCTGCACGTCCGGAGCCTGTGCTCCGCGATGGGAGAGGCCACAACAGTGAGAGGCCTGCGTACCGCAAAAAAAAAAAAAAAAAAAAAAAGTAAAAGATGTCTCTTTACTACAGACAATACACGACCGTTTAGTAAATTGTCTCCTTCAGAGCTGTAAACGTTTAAGAGATAGCACCTGATGTGCCAGACCAGGAAACATCTTAAAATGTTTCTAAGAGACATAAAAATGTTCACATCAAAAGAGTTTATGCTCAAAAATGATTATTACATGTAGTAGTTAGCCAAACATTTTGATATTTGTCTAAATTCTTAGCTTTTGAGAATTCAAATCCAAAGTTATATCACATACTCACAGACTTTGACTTTATTTTCCTTATGTTAAATAGGACAAGTGTTTTAAATACTGCCCCCCCATAACATTCACTATTGCATACAAGAGTTCACTTTGCACAAATGGATAACTTGATTTAAAAGTTTAATTCATAATTCAGTTTATTTTATGTGATCATATCTGAAGACAACTTGAAACCAGATGTTAGGACCTACTTTCACTCTCCTGAGACGCTACTGTTACTCAGAATGCTGTGGACTCTTCCAGCAGTCTACTGGCAGGATTCCAAGACTGCCAAGGAATATGTTTCTTGCTCTCTCTCTTTTTTTTTTTTTTTGGCTGTGACGCGTGGCATGTGGGATCTTAGTACCCCAAACAGGGATTGAACCCGCACCCCCTGCATTGGAAGCACAGAGTCTTAACCACTGGACTGCTAGGGAAGTCCTTGCCAAGGAATATCTAATAAGAGACATACACAGTCAGACTAGCAGAAGGCTGGGGACAGGTTTTCAAGTGAATTTAGGTGGTCTAAGGAAGACTAATGCCATGTCTTTTCAACACAAAGACATAGAGAAAGGTTTTCTTTGCACTGTATCCTTTTTCATATACTAATACAAACATGTGAAGTTGGATTAAGAAGATTAAAATATAATTTCCTATATCTTAGTTATTGTTTTATTCCAGGGGCCTATTTTATGGAAGACAGTGGCAAACTGGCATATTAATAGTGAACAATTATTAATGCACTGAGGGGATTGATAATTAGCTTGATGTTGGGCCTGAAGAAGTCTTAGTAATAGCTATCTTTTGCTAAATCGTTGTATCTGCATTTATTTATTTCATCCTGGCAGGAAATAAGAGGTTTCTGGCCCAGAGATAATCTTTTAATTACTCACGGAATCTTTTAATCATTTCACTACCTCCCAACGCCCCATAGGGTTAAGTAATGAAAGAAGATATCACCTGCACAAACAATAGGGACAGGAACTCCAAAATTATGAATCTCTGGACTTATTTAGAGGCTCGTGGCACAGCTGTTCCTCCTCAACTCTAGGAGGATGGAGAGAGAGGGAGGGAGGAATGGCAGATGGCGGTGAATACGGAGCTTTGCTCTGTAATGTAAACAATGTAAACCATCTCTGGAGAGATGGTGATGATCCGTGGATATATTACCTTTTGAAATATAAATAAATGTCTACATGGGAGATACCTCTGTCTTTAACTTTCAAGACTTGTTTGCCATTCATAAATCTTTTAACCCAAGTAGTATTTGCCAGTAGTATTCGCTTAGTCATCCTTGGCTATGCCAAAGCATGAACATATTCATGTGGTATTGCTTCCTGCCATGTTTAAGAGTCTGAAGAATATTAATAGAAGAAGAGTAGGTTTATTTTATATGAATTCAAATAATTTAAATGGGAAAATGGACAAAAGTCATAGGGAAATATATTTCCATTCAGTTTGGAAACTAAGATCCATTTAGCAGTGGAACTGATTCCCTTGTAAGTTTGTAAATTCCTTATATCTGGAGATACACACATATACTATCTATGTTGAAGATTTATCACAATTATCACAGTGGACAAATGGTATAGGTAATCTCCAAGGTTCACTCCATTATTCTGACTCCATGTTTGATGTATTTCAAGATGGAGGCATTTTAATTTCAATAAGACCCCAATAAAACTAAAATTCTATACAGTATGAACTAAGAAATATGGTTATATTTGTTTGCCTCTGGCTTTGAAGAATCATGTTACCTGGGCTACTTTACTCTCAGCATTCATATTTGGTCATTTCTGGTAGGATAAATTAGGAACAACATAAATAAGGAAGGAAGACTTATCCACATGCAGATCTGCTAAATTCAAATTTGAGATAATTTTATGGGGTAGATAAATTACTCATTCTATACCTGCCTCTTCCATTAGGTAGTAAGCGCCTAAGGACAGGTAACATGTCTCTTTTATTCACTGTGTTATCTTCAGTGTACCGCACAGGGTCTCAAACAAAAGAGCCACTGAATAAATAATTTTTTATAATGATAAATCAATGGATGGATAGATGAGAGGTGTTAAGGTGTCTATAGCTTCTTTTCAAAGTCTTAAAAATGAGTTTAAAAGTTCTGAGAAGACTCTAAGAAAAAAGTCACACTGTTTATTAGCAAGAAAGGCATTAGGATTACTTATGTCTTTAGATGCAGAATAAAATTTTAAAAGGAAGACTTTGTAAGTTGTGGTCAAAGGGGTCTTTGTCTTTTCCTGTGTTCTTTGAATACTTTTTTTGTACAGTAAATAGGTATTAATTACTTTTATACCATTTAAAAGTATTTATGGTTTCAGAGGAGATCAGCAGGAGAGAACTATCAGAGGAAATAGATAATCGATGATGACTGTTCTGCCAATAGGGCAAGTGGCTTGTAACAGAAGGGGTCCCTTCCCAAGTTAACTAAACTTACTGGAGGTACAGGGCTTTCAGCAAAAACTGTAGTTCTTAAGCATGTTGGAAAGGTCTCTCGCTTTAAGAGAGAAACGGTCTAAGTTCCATCTCAAATGTTGTAAATAGCAGGATTTCTTTTGTGTGTGTGGTCAAATAATATTCCAATTAAAATTTTTTTTTTTAAAGAAGATGTTGGGGGTAGGAGTTCATTAATTAATTAATTTATTTTTGCTTTGTTGGGTCTTCGTTTCTGTGCGAGGGCTTTCTCTAGTTGTGGCAAGCAGGGCCCACTCTTCATCACGGTGCGCGGGCCTCTCACTATTGCGGCCTCTCTTGTTGCCGAGCACAGGCTCCAGACGTGCAGGCTCAGTAGTTGTGGCTCACGGGCTCCGCGGCATGTGGGATCCTCCCAGACCAGGACTCGAACCCGTGTCCCCTGCATTAGCAGGCAGATTCTCAATCACTGCGCCACCAGGGAAGCCCCTCCAATTTAAATTTATATGTGTGTGCGTATTTGTATATTTATATACATATGTATGTATATGCCACATTCTTTATTCACTCATTCATTAGTGAAGACAGGTTGTTTCTATTCCTTGGTTATTGTAAACAATGCTGCAGTGCACATGGGAGTGCAGATATCTCTGAGGTAGTGATTTTGTTTCCTTCTGATTTATACCCAAGAAGTGGATTCCTGGGTCATATAGTTAGTTTAATTTTTTGAGAAAACTTTATATGTTTCATAATGGCTAAACCAATTTACATTCCCACCAACAGTGCATAAGGGTTCCCTTTTCTCCACACCCTCATTAACACTTGTTATTTTTTATCGTTTTGATGATAGCCATTTTGACAGGTATAAAGTGTTATCTCATTATGGTTTTGATTTGTATTTCCCTGATGATTACTGATGTTGAGCACCTTTCCATGTACCTGTTGGCCATCTGTTGTCTTCTCTGGAAAAAATTCTGTTCAGATCCTCTGTCATTTTTTGATCAGATTGTTTGGGGTTTTTGGCTATTGAGTTGCATGACTTTATATATTTTGGATATTAGCTCCTTAGCAGATATATGGTTTGCAAATATTTTATCCCATGCTGTAGGTTGGCTTTTCATTTTGTTGATAGTTTCTTTGCTGTGCACAAGCTTTCTTAGTTTGATGTAGTCAAACTACACTACATCATCATATTTTTGATTTTGTTCCCTTTGCTTTTGGTGTCAAATCCAAAAAATTCACGTCAAGACCACTATCAAGGAGCTTACCCTCTATGTTTTCTTCTAGGAGTTTTATGGTTCAGGTATTACGTTCAAGCTTCTAATCTTTTTTGAGTTGATCTTTGTGTACAGTGTAAGAGTGGGATCCAGTTTCACTCTTTGGCATGTGGCTGTCCAGTTTTTCCAACACCATTTATTTCAGAGACTATCCTGTGTCCATTTTATATTTTTGGCTCCTTTGTCATAAATTGGTTGTGACCATATATTCATGTGTTTATTTCTGTGCTGTCTATTTTGTTCTATTGTACATGTGCCTTTTTAATGCAGATATCATACTGTTTTGATGACTGTAATTTTATAGGTTAGCTTGAAATCAGGAAGTTTGATGCCTCTGATTCTTTCTCCTTTTTCTCAGAATTTCTTTGGGCATTTGAAGTCTTTTGTAGTTTCATACAAATTTTAGAATTTTATTTCTGTGAAAAATGACATTGGAATTTTGATAGAGATTGCATTGACCTTGTAGATCACTTTGGGAAGTATGGATATTTTAAAAATATTCTAACCTATGAGCACATAATATCTTTCCATTTATTTGTGTCTTCTTCAATTTTTTTCATCAGTGATATAGTTTTCAGTATATAGATCTCACCTTCTTGATTAAAGTTATTTCTAGGTATTATATTCTTTTCGATACAATTGTAAATGGAATTGCTTAATTTCTCTTGCTGATAGTTTGTTATTAGTGTATAGAAATGCACCTGATTTTCGTACACTGATTTTATACTCTTCAACTTTACTGAATTTGTTTGTTCTAACAATTTTTTGGTGGGCTGTTTAGGATTTTCGTAGTGTAATATCATGCCATCTGTAAATATTACTTCTTTCTTTCTGATTTAGATGTCTTCTTTCTTTATTTTTATTTATTTATTTTGACTAGTTGCTCTAGTTAGGACTTCTACTACTATGTTTAATAAAAGTGGCAAAAGTACGCATCCTTGTGTTGTTCCTGATCGTACACTGAGTATGATGTCAGCTATGGGCTTTTCTTATATGGCCTTTATTATGTTGAAATATGTTCCCTCTATATTCACTTTGTTGAGAGGTTTTATCATAAGTGGATGCTGAATTTTGTTAAATGCTTTTTCTGCAACTATTGAGATGATCATAAGATTTTTATTCATTTTATTAGTCTGATGTATCACATTAATTAATTTACAGATGTTGAACCATCCTTGCATCTCTGGAGTAAATTCCACATAGTATGTGATCCTTTTAATACAGTGTTGAATTCAGTTTGCTAGTCTTTTGAGAATTTTTGCATCTATGTTCTTTAGAGAGATTTACCATGGAATCAATTTGAGGAGTAGTGTGGGTGGTTTTATTTTCAACCTTAATTTTCCTCCATTATCCATCCTGTTTTCTTTGTTACTCCATCCATCTCATTTTCCTCCCTTTCTCTCTTCTTTCTTTCTTTCCTTCTGTTTTCATTCACATTTCATTTATGTTTACTGTGTGCAAAGCACCATAGTAGGTGTTCAGACAAGTGATGAAATGTTGAACATGGTTCCTTCAATCAGGAAATGTACAGTTTACTTTGGGAAGTCAGAGTCTTAAACAAGTGTTGAATATTTTAGAATGGTGTTATGGGTATACGTAGGAAGAAATGTTTTCCCAAAGAGTGATGCCCTTGTACTTGCATAGTCATTTTTTCTTGGATTCCATTAATCCTATCAACAAATATTTTTTGAGCACCAATTACAAACTTTGAATATTTTAGGCACTGATGATCTACCTTCTTTTCCACTGGTCTGTAACCATGCTCCCATTCTCAAATCTCCTATCTTTTTAAGGCATGTCCTTATTTCCCTGACTTAATCAATATTAAACTCTTTTTTAAGAAACTTGCTCTTTATTTTTCTTTCTTTCTTTCATATATATAAATATATACTTATATATATATATATATATATATATGTCTTAGTCTCCCATACCTGGTTATACCAGGAAGCAGAAGCGATGTTACCACATTTATCCATTCATTTTTAATTCACTTGTTCAAGAAACGCCTATTCAGCAAACATTTATTCAGTAAACGTCTAGTTAGTGTGTAATCTTTTTCAGGCCCTAGATTAGGCTCTGCCTTTGATGTTCTCCTTGTTCCTATTGTCACTTTTATATTCTTCTGCTTTCAGGTATATGCTGCCTACATGTATGGCCCAATGCCCCTCTGGTTGCTTCTTCCTTTTGACCTCCCTGTTAATCTGTCTTCTTTGAGGGCTTTGACACTTGACATGACTCTTCTTTTCTACCATATCCTCTGACATCAGAAAAAATAATATCAGCACCCATGTGGGTAAATTCATGCTCTCTAAAAACAATTGAAGAATTTACTCTTCAATTATTTCTCTCTCCAAGTAAATATTACTTGATTTATTTCTTCCACATAGAGCAAAATTAGCTGAGTACAAAGTTAACTGGTAACTGGTATTAAGTAGATGTTTTTTCCAAATTTTGTATTGACGTACAAGAATGTGGTATCTTAATTATGAACCTTGTATTTGTCTACTTAAACATTACTCTAACTTTTAAGATTATTAATTTCTTAGGTAACTGGAAAAATAGATAGTTAAATTTATTTACAGTATTTGTGACTTTCCCAAGATGACTGAAAAAATATTTCAGGTAAAAATATAAATTAGATTTATGAACACTTTAAGAGACAGTATTAGTACTTTATTATGACCAATAAAGAAAATAAAACCTGATTAACAACAGTACATGTAGCCATAAAGCCCTCAGTTGGTTAGTTACAAAGTTACAATTAATAGTTCATTCAGGGCTTCCCTGGTGGTTAAGAATCCACCTGCCAATGCAGGGGACATGGGTTTGAGCCGTGGTCCGGGAAGATCCCACATGCTGCGGAGCAACTAAGCCTGTGGGCCGCAACTACTGAGCCTGTGCTCTAGAGCCTGCAAACCACAGCTACTGAAGTCTGCACACCTTGAGCCCGTGCTCTTCAACAAGAGAAGCCACCACAATGAGAAGCCTGTGCACTGCAACAAAGAGTAGCCCCTGCTTACTGCAACTAGAGAAAGCCTGTGCACAGTAAAGACCCAACACAGCCAAAAATAAATAAAATAAAATAAATTAAAAAAAATAGTTCATTCAAAATCTTAATGGGATGTAGTATTAAATTGATCACTATAATTTATTACGTTGAATAAGATTTTGAAGACTCATATTTGAAATAACCTACTGGAAAATGTTAGCAATTATGTTAAAATCTGATTACGTGATATTTCATTCAGTTAATTAACTTGAGAGAGATGAAGTTTTTTTTATTATAGAAGTAGTCCCTTTTGAAAGCAATGAAATTCAGCTTATAGCTTAATTAATTTTGTAACATATTTGCTTGAAATATAAACTCAGCATATTTCTAGTGACAGAAATGTTTAAGTTACCTGATGTTAACTGGTTTAAGTGTGGCATTGTTATCACTTTAGTAGATACTAAATTCTATCTGTAAAATAAGAAGTTGATGATATCTTGGTCATTCACTTATACTGGACAAAAATTAGATGTATTGCTGTTAGGTAATATGAAAGTGCAAATGTCCTTTCTAAGTGCATAGCATAGAATAGTTTTGTAATTCACTGGAAATTTATAAACTTATAAGTATTATTTATAAGGATGCCCTATAAATCATTGGATTTGTTAAAAAAAAGATGCATTGAAGAGAAATCATAGAATACTTCTGTGGAATAACATCAGTTACTTTATTTTATTTATTTATTTAAAAAAAATTCTTTTCCCATGTAGGCCATTACAGAGTATTAAAAAAGTCCCCTGTGCTATACAGCAGATTCTTATAAATTATCTATTTTATATATAGTAGTGTGTATATATCAATCCCAGTCTCCTAATTTATCCCTCCCCCCGCCCTTATCCCCTGGTAACCGTTTGTTTTGTACATCCATGACACTACTTCTGTTTTGTAAGTAAGTTCATTTTTTTTTTTTTTTTTTTTTTTAATGCGTTACGCGGGCCTCTCACTGTTGTGGCCTCTCCCGTTGCGGAGGACAGGCTCCGGACGCGCAGGCTCAGCGGCCATGGCTCACGGGCCCAGCCGCTCCGCGGCATGTGGGATCCTCCCAGACCGGGGCACGAACCCGTGTCCCCTGCATCGGCAGGCGGACTCTCAACCACTGCGCCACCAGGGAAGCCCAGTAAGTTCATTTGTACCCGCCCTTTTTATAGATTCCACATATAAGCCATATCATATGAGAGTTGTCTTCCTGTGTCTGACTCACTTCACTCAGTATGACAATCTCTAGGTCCATCCATGTTGCTGCAAGTGGCATTATTTTGTTCTTTTTTATTGCTGAGTAATACTGCATTGTATATATGTACCACATCTTTTTTATCCACTCCTCTGTTGATGGACAGTTAGGTTGCTTCCATGTCCTGGTTATTTTTAATAGTTCTGCAGTGAACGTTAGGGTGTGTGTATCTTGGAATTATGGTTTTCTCCGGGTATAGGACCAGGAATGGGATTGCTGTGTCATATGGTTGTTCTATTTTTAGAACTATTTTTAGTTCTATTTTTAAGGAACCTCCATACTGTTCTCCATAGTGGCTGTACCAACAGTGTAGGAGTGTTCCCTTTTCTCCACACCCTCTCCAGCATTTACTGTTTGTAGATTTTTTTGATGAACGTCAGTTACTTTAGCTTCTTGAGCTAAAACACAACTACAAACTGAAGTTAGACCTGGATTTGAGATTACTTGTTAGAATAAGTTTTGGTTTAAGACCTTATTACAAGTTTACCTTAAGAGTATTTCAGAATTGATTTTATGTCCTGGTGTTTTAACTTGTTTGGCTTTTATCAATATGCTTTACTTTAAGTTGATTCAGAAAGAGAATTTTAAGATTTTAGAAAAATTACATTGCAAACATCTCAATCTCAAAACTCAGTGCGATAATACCTCATTATTTATTTTTTCTTTAAATTGATTTATCACCCTTGCGTTCTTAGAATAAACTACACTTGGTCATGTTGTATAATCCTTTTCAGGTGTTGCTGAGGTATATTTACTAATATCTTGTTAAAGATTTTTGCAAGTATGTTTATGAGAGAGACTAGTTTGTAGTTATAGTTTCTTTGGTCCTCATCAGCTCTTTGAATCAGGATTGTGCTAGTCCTTCCAAAATGTGAGAGACATTTTCTTTCTTTCTTTTTTTTTTCTCTTTATTATCTAAAAGGGTTTATGTTAAATTGGCTAGGAAATATTTGTGGTTAAAGGTATGGGAGCCAGGAGTTACATTTTTGGGAAGATTTTAAATAATGGATTCAACTGGATTGTCATGTATTTTGATTTTCTATTTTATTGGTCTGTTTTAGTAAGTTGTCTTTTTAAAGAGATTTGTCTGTTTCATCCAAATTTTCAAATTTATTGGTGTAAAATTATTCATAATATCTGTTTACTTTCCTTTTAATGTCTGTAGTTCTCTTCATCTTCTTTATATGGTAATTTGTGTTTTCATTCTGTTTTTCTTGATCAGTATTGCTAGTGGTTTATAAAGTTTACCAGTCTTTTAAAGAACAAATTATAGTTTTAAAATTTTTTATTTCACGTTTATTATCTACTTCACTGATCTCTACTTTTCTCTTTGTTATTCCATTTCTTCTATTTTTTTAAAGTTTTGTGACTTCTCCCATTGTGGAGCACAGGCTCCAGACACGCAGGCTCAACGGCCATGGCTCACGGGCCCAGCCGCTCCGTGGCATGTGGGATCTTCCTGGACCGGGGCACGAACCCATGTCTCCTGCATCGGCAGGCAGACTCTCAACCACTGCGCCACCAGGGAAGCCCATATTTTTTAAACTTTTGATTTGCTGTTTTTCTAGCTTCTGTCTCTGGAAGCTCAGATCTTTGAATTTTCAGCCTTTCCTCTTTTTTTATATGTACACTTAAATCTGTAAATTTTCTCTACAGCACTGCTTTTACTGCATCGCACAATTCTTAATATGTTGTACATTTATTATCCTTTGGGTTAAAAGTATTTTAAAATGTGTTTTCATTTTCCAACTGAAAATAGTCTTACTTTATTTTTATGTCCTATTTTTCTTTCCTCATCTATTTGAGAGAGTGTTAGGGAAGTACTAATTGTAAGATATATTTTCTTATATGAACAAATTTAGTTTATTATTACAAAAGTTTTGTAATTTTCTAGATGAGATGCCAATGAAAAATTTCATTGGTGCAGGTATCAAAAAATGTTAGCTGTGTATATTACATGGTATGAACTATTGATATTTTTTTTTTTTTTTTTTATGCGTTACGCGGGCCTCTCACTGTTGTGGCCTCTCCCGTTGCGGAGGACAGGCTCCGGACGCGCAGGCTCAGCGGCCATGGCTCACGGGCCCAGCCGCTCCGCGGCATGTGGGATCCTCCCAGACCGGGGCACGAACCCGTGTCCCCTGCATCGGCAGGCGGACTCTCAACCACTGCGCCACCAGGGAAGCCCGACTATTGATATTTTTAATCTGTCAGTGAAGTTTAACCGACATGGGGTAGTTTTGTTTTGTTTTGTTTTGTTCTGCTCTGTATTGTTTTGGAAAACACTCCATTGAATGTTATAAGTCAGTAATGATATTAATATAAATATATCTTTCTATTACAAGTGTACATTTTTTAAAACTTATTTTAAAGTATCCATATTTTTGTATAAGTCTGCTAGGGCTGCCATCACAAAATAACATAGATTGGGTGGCTTAAACAACAGAAATTTATTTTCTCACAGTTCTGGAGGCTGGAAGTCTAAGATCGAGGTGCAAGCAGGGTGGTTTCTGTTGTGGCCTCTCTTCCTGGCTTGTAGCTGGCTGCACCTTCTTGCTGTGTCTTCAACATGGCCTTTCTTCTGTGTTTGCAAACTCCTGGTGTCTCTTTCTCTTCTTATAAGGACATCAGTCCCATTGATTAGGACCCCACCCTAATGACCTCATTTAATCTTAACTACCTTCTTAAAGGCCCTATCTCCAAAAACAGTCACACTGGGGTTAGGCTTTGCCATATGATTTCTGGGGAGACATAGTTCAGTCCATAACATGTATCATTATATTTTCTAGTGTGAAAATATATTTTCTTACCCTACTGTAGTAGCATAGCCTATATTTAGTAATTTATAATAATTATGTTGAAATACATATATTATCTATCTACCTGTTGTTTATTTTTTATTTTATTAGTTTGAGAATGTGGCTGATATTGATACTTACCAGTGTTCTTAGTCTTCCTTAATCAATAGAAATTGATCAGAGGCCAAACAAGAAATTCAGGCAGGGCTTTATTGGGGCCCCTGCTACAGCAAGGGGGAGTGAGAACAAGTAACAGTTTCCCTTGCTCACCCCCCCACCCCGAGGTGGAGGCAAGCTGGTTCCTTATATGGGGTGAGGGTAGGGGTGTGTCCAGGGGTTGGGCCAGAGGGGTGGCTTAGGTGGCCTTGGTGGTGTTGAGTGCAGGGGGCATGTGCAGTACCCTGCTTTTGCTCCCGACATCCTGTTTTTGCTCCTGGCTCTTCAGAAGTAACAGTTGGACTTTTGGGTTCTTTTTGTATATTGCTGTCCAGAATTTTCCCCAACTGCACATGCACAGCTATTTTTAGTCCCTTATAGTTTCTTTGTATTTTGTTGCTCAAGGAGACGTTTGTCCAGGTGCGAGCAGTGCAGCCAAGGGTCCCAGGTCCCAGCCTGTCTCAATATAAGAGCATAAGAATTACTCAAGGGAATTTAAAGTAATCATAAAATGTGGTCATTTTAACATAATCATAATAAAAATATTTTTAAAATTCTGTTAAACAGAAACATTGATTTCCCTTTTTGTAGCTGCATGGCAGAAGAGGTATACAAAATAAAATATTTTAAAAACGTTTTAAATGTATTTTGGGGGAGCATAAAAGTAAGAAACCTTGAATTCAGAAAATTACTGAAAGGACTGAAATACTGAATCCAGTTTTTGTCCTGAGGATCTTTGTTGATCACTGGTGACCTTTTCTGATTCTGATGGACTTAGTGACACCCTTTCACCTTGTATTAGTCAGGATCCTCTGAGAGTGAATAACCAAGTGGTGAACTACAGAAATATGTGCCTCTCAGGGATTATGGAGGGAAATGTGTCTATATCGTTCTTGGCTTGGGTAGAATGATAAAGGAAATGTCATCCAAGAGCACTTCTAGCCTAGGGCAAGGATTCAAACCTTGTGAATTTAGTGGGAAATTTAGTTTCAACCAGTGTCTGGTCAGATGTGCCCCCAGATGCCTGGAAGAACCAAATGCAGATCCTCTCTAGAGGATTGCAGACCTCAAAAACTTACCATAGAAAAATGTGCAAAGATTATGAAAACAAATTAAAAAATCATAAGGTAAGAAATTTACTCACCATGTAGAAGCATAAGCTGGAACAGCAAACAGAACAATCTGAACTGTGTGGATGGCAGATATCAGAAATAACAGATACAAAATAATAAAATGTGTATGTTATGTTTGGGATAAAAAAGGTATCACAAACAATGAAGGAACAAGAGAATATAAAAATTGACAAAGTTTTAAGAAAACGAATCAAATAAAACTTCAATATTAGAAACTATTATACTTAATAATTGGACTTAGTCAATAGATTGTAAAAATTCAGAAAAGTACAATGAAGAGTGTATAGTGGTTTGAAACTAATGTAAAGAAAATATTCAGAGGTAAGCACAAGCAGAGAAATTTAAAATGTTAAGGAGTTTTAGAGATATGGAGCATTGATTGAGAAGACTTAAAATGTCTCTCTTCAAAATGCCAGAGAGGGAGAATGGAGGAGATAAAATATTCAAAGGGAAAAACAAGTAAGAGTACATTTTCCAGAACCGAAGAAAAACACCAGTAAAGAATTTTAACAGGTTTCAGAACAGCAAAGCAAAGAAAATGTTAGTGATCAGAAAAATAAAGAGAAATTACTTAAAAAGGAACACAATTAGCCTGTTGGCTGATTTTTCAGTAGCAATAATGGAAAACAGAAAACAATGGAAAAACATTTTCAGTGTGCTTAAAAAAAAAGCAATTATCAATTTGATGTTCAATACTTAGTGAAGCTGTCTTTCAAGAATGAAGATGAAGTTATACTTAAAGAAATGAAAACTGAGTTTTTACAATGAATAGATACTCATTAAGGTATTTCTAAAGAAGGTATTCCAGGAGGAAGGAAAATCATAATATAGTTGATTCATGTTATTCGCTGCAGTTATGTTCTATGAAGTCACAATGAACACTGAACTGGAAAATACTGAGCTGTTTTTCCTAGGGGAAATACAGAGTTAGATTTCTGTGAGTCTTTGGTCATAATATTTTTGCCAGCCAATCCATATATGACCTTATTTTATGAATATTTCTGTTTAATATATATTGTTGAATTATTTAATATATATTATTGAAACATTAACATTGAACTCATGGCCAACAGCAGTGTAACTCATGTCTGAACAAACTAACACATAAGTTCTCTGAAAGGCACATCACAGCCTCCGTGTGCTTAAGATCACTAGACTGAACCTCAGCACTATGGTTGGGGGCTATTTAACAGTGAAATCACCAATAAAAATGCAAAAACATGGCACTAAATAGACCATGAAAAGGACCCTTGTTTACAGGATGAAAGCTGAAAGAAAGCAGAGTGTCACCTTGTTTTATCTCATCTGGGAACATGTGCATTGAGTGACTCAAATTTTTTGTTACTCTGAGCATGTGTGTATCTGTGAATGACTGAGAAAGTGCCACAATGATTGATTTGGGGGTTATAAATTTTAGCAAGTGTGCAAATCTCACAAATGCAAAAATCTATGAATGATGAGGATTGACTGTATAAAGAATACTTAAGAAGCAGGAAGACATGGCAAACATTTAGATAAACTGCTAAGCAAAAAGTGAGTAAGTATGACATTAATAGTCTAATTTGAAGGCATATAAGATAAGCAAGGCAAATGAAATTATTATTAATTTGTAGTATTTACATAAAGGGAATAATTAAAGTTTAATCACTGGTGTCCTTGTTAAGAAGAATGATAAATAAGGTGATTAACCATATATATTTGTCAAGTTAAATACACATTTGAGTATTTTTATGGTAATTGGAGTGCATTTTCTGCTCGAAAAAGTGGAATGAGAGTTAAAACTAAGTTGGAAATAAAATAAAAATTAAACAGAAATAGTAGAAAAACATAAGGTGCAAAATAAGAAGGTAGAAAGGAATCTAAATATATCAGCAATGAAAAATAAATGTAAATAAAGTACATTTTCCAGTTAAGGCTGTCAGATCTACATATATGTATAATAATCCAATTAACTTCCATTTATAGTGATATATAAAGATGAACCATACTAATTGGATGAATATTGCTATAGGTATATTAATGTCAGATAAGATTATTTTCAAGGCAAAAAGCATTGCGAATGTTGATAAGCCCACTATATATAGAGATTAAAGATTCAAGTCACCAAGAGATATAGACGTTTTAAGCTTGTATGCAGCTAATAATATAGCTTCAAGATACATAAAGCAAAAGTATTGGAAATACAGGAAAAATTGATAAATTTATCACTTTTATGAGAGAGATTAGCCTGTTTTTCCTAGTAGTTAATAGATTGATGAACAAAATGTCAATAAAGATATAGATGATTTGAACAAACTGATTAAATAACTAGATCTAATGGATATGAATAGAATCATACAACCAACATTTGTAAGATAAAGATTCTTTTCAAGCACACATATATCATGCAAAAATATCAATCATGTGGCAAGTCATAAAGCAAGTCTGGACTTCTATCATATATTTTCTCTTAAACATGCCAAGTCATCTTTCCAAAAAGAAACTAAGTTAGCATCAACAATGACACAAAATGACACTTATTAGGTATTAAGAGGATGCTTCTAAATAATTTATAGGCCAAAGATGAAATTATAATGACACATAGAAATACTTACAATTAAATGATAATTAAAATACTATATAACAAAATTATAGGATGCAGCTAAAGCATTATTTACATCAAGGATTAGAGAACTTTTTCTGTAAAGAGCCAGTGAGTAAATATTTTAGACTCTATGAGCTACACGTGGTTTCTGTTACATATTTTTTTAGTTTGTATTTACAACTCTTTAAAAATGTAAAAAACACTCTTAGTGTTTCCATACAAATTGTGAAATTTTTTGTTCTAGTTCTGTGAAAAATGCCAGTGGTAGTTTGATAGGGATTGCATTGAATCTGTAGATTGCTTTGGGTAGTAGAGGCATTTTCACAATGTTGATTCTTCCAATCCAAGAACATGGTATATCTCTCCATCTATTTGTATCATCTTTAATTTCTTTCATCAGTGTCTTATAATTTTCTGCATACAAGTCTTTTGTCTCCTTAGGTAGATTTATTCCTAGATATTTTATTCTTTTTGTTGCAATGGTAAATGGGAGTGTTTTCCTTGATTTCACTTTCAGATTTTTCATCATTAGTGTATAGGAATGCCAGAGATTTCTGTGCATTAATTTTGTATCCTGCTGCTTTACGAAATTCATTGATTAGCTCTAGTAGTTTTCTGGTAGCATCTTTAGGATTCTCTATGTATAGTATCATGTCATCTGCAAACTGTGACAGCTTTACTTCTTCTTTTCCAATTTGGATTCCTTTTATTTCCTTTTCTTCTCTGATTGCTGTGGCTAAAACTTCCAAAACTATGTTGAATAAGAGTGGTGAGAGTGGACAACCTTGTCTTGTTCCTGATCTTAGTGGAAATGCTTTCAGATTTTCACCATTGAGGACGACGTTGGCTGTGGGTTTGTCATATATGGCCTTTATTATGTTGAGAAGTGTCCATCATCGGATGAATGGATAAAGAAGATGTGGCACATATATACAATGGAATATTATTCAGCCATAAAAAGAAACGAAATTGAGCTGTTTGTAATGAGGTGGATAGACCTAGAGTCTGTCATACAGAGTGAAGTAAGTCAGAAAGAGAGAGACAAATACCGTATGCTAACACATATATATGGAATTTAAGAAAAAAAAATGTCATGAAGAATCTAGGGGTAAGACAGGCATAAAGGCACAGACCTACTAGAGAATGGACTTGAGGATATGGGGAGGGGGAAGGGTAAGCTGTGACAAAGTGACAGAGAGGCATGGACATATATACACTACCAAAGGTAAGGTAGATAGCTAGTGGGAAGCAGCCGCATAGCACAGGGAGATCAACTCGGTGCTTTGTGACCACCTGGAGGGGTGGGATAGGGAGGGTGGGAGGGAGGGAGACGCAAGAGGGAAGAGATATGGGAACATACGTATATGCATAACTGATTCACTTTGTTATAAAGCAGAAACCAACACACCATTGTAAAGCAATTATACTCCAATAAAGATGTTAAAAAAAAAAAAAAGAAAACCACTCTTAGCCTTGGGGGAATAGACCGTGACTGGATGTGGCCTGCAGGCTACATTTTGCCAGTCTGTGATACAGAGGGATATTTATATGGCCTTCATTTTTATAGTTGAAAAGGAGAATGACTAGCAATTAATGAGCTTAGTATCCAAATCAAACGTTAATGAAAGAACAAATCAAAGAAGATAGAATAAAAGTATACAGATAGGAATAAATTAAATTGACAATACATTCATTAAAAGAATCAGTACAGACAAAAGATGGTGCTTTTAGTGACCAATAAAATTAAATTAGTATATAACTAATTTGATCAAAGTGACAAAGTAAGAAATGACAGATAAAGATAATCCGTTTATCAGATTGAGACATAAACTGATGTGCAGTTAGTTCTAGATGTGTTGTAATTGCAGGATAGACTATAATCTGGGTATCAGGGAACATAATTATTCATGAATTGTTATGAGAAAGAAAGCTTTACACATAGCCAGATGGATGTTATAATGAGATCTGAAATGCTTCTAATATAGTTTGACATTATACTCATAATAAATTATTGTTTGAGCTTAATTTAAAAAAATTGTTAAGAACCAATCACCAAGGTTCCTTGGAAAACAAGCTCAAGGTGGTCTAAAGTTTTTTTTTTGCGGCACGCGGGCCTCTCACCGCTGTGGCCTCTCCTGTTGCGGAGCACAGGCTCCGGACGCGCAGGCTCAGCGACCATGGCTCACGGGCCCAGCCGCTATGCGGCATGTAGGATCCCCCCGGATCGGGGCACGAACCCGTGTCCCCTGCATCGGCAGGCGGACTCTCAACCACTGCGCCACCAGGGAAGCCCTACATTTTTTTTTAATATAGCAAATGATCAGGAGATAGATATTGCTTTTCTACCATGTGACAGGAACCAAACTAGGGACTTTGCATGTAGTGGAGAAGAATTCAGTGTGGTTCCTGATCTCATGGAGCTTATCTCCATTAAATGTCTAAACACAAACTTGAAATAATAATTACAAAAAATGAGAAGTATTAAGAAGGAAAACTCAGGATGTTACAAGAAAGAAAAATAGGAAGGAACAGAGTTTTATTGGGAAACAGAACTTCTTTCTGTGGAAAAGATACTTAGATGGAAAGCCTGAGTATGAGTAGGAGTTAGCCAAGTTAAAGGTGGAAGTGGGGATGAGGGTAGGCCAGAGGTCATGCCAGAAGCAGCAGCTATGGGAGGCTCCTGATTTGTGGAATGATGGAGGCTAGTGTTTGAATTACGTTGTGAGAGGAGAAGTGGGGTGTACAATGGATGGTCTTTAGTAGTTAAAGAGGGGATAAAGCACATAGATATTGAAGGCCTTGGCAAAGAGCTTGGATTGTATTCTTGGAGAGATAAGAAGTCATAGAATGTTTTTAAAGATCAGTCTAAATGGTGGGTGGTGAATGGTTTGTAGTGAATGAAGCACATAGAATTAGAGAGGCTGATGGAATCTCCAGAGATCAGGTATGAGATGACGGTGGCTTGGGCCAGGGTTGTGGCAGTGGAGATGGTGAGATGTGGACAAACTGGTGACAAGATCTGGAGATAGCATTGCCGGGGTTTTGTGGATTTGCTGTAGGAAGATAAGGGAATTCTCATCTAATGGCTTCTGTTTCTCACAGAAATTTGAAATGGGATCAGCAGCTGCTAAAAGTGGTAAAGGTAGTGTTTTTTAACTTTGGCCACACATTAGAATCATCCAGGCAGCTTAAGGGCATGCTAAACTTTGCCTAACCCCTAGATGTAGGCTTAGTTGGCATGGGATCATGCTCAGGCATCTTTAAAATTTCCCAGATAATTTGCCTGGGGCTAGGGCAGACACTCCCTTGGGGCAGAAGCGGAGTTTAAAGTGTATTTGAAGTTGGCAGCCACACATTTACAGTGCTGAAGCTCTTTTCTGGTTTCAAGTGTCAGGGACTGAAAAAGCAAACAGTTGCATTTATTTAGGGGGTTGCCAGGCCAGTGTGATGGGAGAGAGAAGGGCAAATGAGGTATTTATAAGAGCGTGATTGTGACGATGAGTCATGGAATCTAAATTGGCTGAGGGACGACAAGGAACTTCTGGCCCAGAGGAAAGGGGTAGAGTCACTGGGCAAGAGGTCCCAGGAAGGTCACTAGATGCTGAACAAGGAGGAATAGCAGGTGGGATTTGAGGGAGAAGGGAAGAGATTTGGTCTAAGAATGACTTAGAGGAACAAGGTAGACACACCTCTTCTACCTCTGGGAGAGAATATAACAGCTACAATGGCTGAAGAGGAAGAAGTACCCTCAGGAAATATGTGTGTCAGTGAAAGCAGAAGAGTGAAAAGGGGTATTTGAAGGTTAAGGGTTTTTGCCTTATGGATTATGTTATGTGTCATCATCATCATCATCATTCTGAGTTACTTGCTAAGGAAAACTCACATTAGACACTTGACCACGAATCCCTGAAAGGCCTCCTTCGGTGGGAAAATGGAAAATAGTGGCAAGTCCCCAACTCATCATACTTAAGAATATGGTCTACTTAGAAGATTAAAATGTGGAGTGAATTTTATATGAATTATTTGACACACAATTTGTGTTGTAGGTGAAGGGTACATCAGTAACCTTAGACTGACTGGGCATTGATTTAATACTGTGTTCCATGATGGTTAAAACGCACCAGTGCTTTAGTCATATTGCTTGGGTTCAAATCACAGCTCTGCCACTTGCAAGGTGTGTTACCCTGGGCAAGTGACTTGACTTGCTGTGCATCAGCTTCCTGATCTGTAAAGAGGGGTAGTAATAATACCTATTTCATAGGATACTATGTAAAGCCCTTAGAATATTAACTGGCACATAAGTAAGCATTCAGTGTGCACCTGTACACATTGATAGGTAATTAAAAATTTTTAAAAATATTCTTTTAAGAACATATCTGATCTAAAACCTCTACTTAAAAACCTCGACTGCCTTCCTATTACTCTTGGAATTAAGCCAGACTTCTTCCTGCGATCTGACTCCTTCCTACTTCTCTGGTCTCATCTCTGTATCATTTTCCCACTCACCATACCTGAAGGTCAAGGCTCCAATCTCTCCCAGCCATTGGCATTTGCAAAGCTTTATGCTCCACAGAACTAACACTCCTCGTTGGGGTTCATTTGTGTTCCTAATATCCCTGGTGCATTCACTTGAGCTTCACTTGCCCTTTTTCTTAGTGCTCCACATTTGATAATAAGAGGAAGCACCCCTGACCCCACATAAAGAATCACAGCTTGAAGCGTGAGGTTCTCAGAAGCAAAATAAAACACTTTGGTATTTAAAAGTTAATCAGCATTTTAATTATTGAGCTTTAAGCTTTACTCTTAAAGCACATCCATGCTGACAAACTGAGTTTGAGTCTGACATTACTTGAAATGTCAATTAAAAACACTTGAAAGAAGAATCAGAAGGAATAACATGGTAAGAGTGAAAGAATTCCCTGGGAGTAGAGAACCCTTATCTGATGACCTGAGCTTGCAGGTAGGGTTTGGGGTTCCCGGCATCCCCAAGCACAGGAGGTGGGTTTTACACATGCCTTGGGAAAGCAGCAGAGAGACTGAGTCAGGGATATTCTGCCAGCAGAGGCTTTTGTTCCTGGCACGCTAGGAAGCTAAGCTGGCTGCAAAGGAAAAGTGACATGAGCTCACGGAAATGCGGGCTTTGATTAAACCATTATTCTAAATAAAGCTGCCTTTACTCCTTCAAAATCCAAAGTTGAAGCTCACGATTGGGAGAAACCCAAGCATACCCCCCTTCCCTTGCCACCCTCAAATAATGGCTTGTTTAAAATACCCATTTTTTTGGTGAAGTTTTGACAGTTCTCAGCCCAGCAGGCAGTTTCTTTCTTGTCAGTTCCCCAGCCCTTCTCTGGCAGCCTGAACTATTTCATTCTGAGCTGTGTTCTGCGAGTGGGTCCTGACTTGATAATTCTTCAGGGTCACAGAGGCCTAGGTATTTCCAGTGTTAATGACAGAGAATTTGAAATGAAAAATAATCTGTTTTCTTTTTTCAAGCAGTGGAAATATCCTATGGCTGTTCATTATTTGGTACTTCGTTGATCAATTTTGCGTACATAGCTGACTTAGCCAAATTGTTCATCCATTTCCCTTCAGGAAGCTTTGTCATGGCCCTTCATTTACATACTGTAATAGTGCTGGCGCTGTCATTCCACTTACTCTAATCTGGTTTGTGACCTTATAAAAACATTGGACAGGGCCAAGGCATCTTCCAGAAAGTAGAAAAGTGTACACGAGGGCCAGTTTTTCCTGAGTTTACAGAGGGTCAGTTTGAAATCTCATTTTCTGGACAGTGGTCTGTGAACCTCTCATATGACCTAATAATTGTTTTGGTTTTCCGTGATAAAAGAAAATAAATAATAAATTTCTCTTTAAATGATTTAAAGACACAGAGCTGAGGAGATGGAAGAAAAGATGAATAGCAAGAAAAACAATATTAGAAATGTTTCATAATTGTGGAAGCGGGAGGGAATCTTAGCAAACCGTTTTGCAGATAGTGACTTAAGACTCACCCAGCTAATTAATGTTGGCAATGGGCCCAGGGCTTAGGTCTTCTTGTTCCCAGGCTAGTAGTCTTGGTTTTTCAACTGCCCAGCTGCTAGGCATTAAATGGTCTGAAGAGCCTCCAGCAGACATAATGGTGGCTCTTATAAATTAAAATGAATCATACCAAACAACAAATTAGCCACTTCCATAGTCACGTTCCACCTTAAAAATAGTCAGTTGTAACCGTATCACATTTGGACTCTTTGTTTCTGCACCTGTCGTCCTTTAGATTGTCTCCAAGGTGAGACCTAACCTTGTCTTTTGAGAATTCTCAGGGCTTCTATATTTCCTTTTATTCCCAGTTTTAATGAGAAATAATTCACAAGCATCACTGTATAAGATTAAGGCATACAGCATGATGTTTGATTTATAGATATTGTGAAATAATTACCACTATAGGTTCAGATAACATCCATCTTCTCATAATGATACCATAAAGTGAAAAGAAAGAAGAAAAGAAAAAAAAGAGAAAAAAAATTTCTCCTGCGACAAGAACTCTCAGGCCTTACTCTCAACAACTTTTCTATATGTCATACAGCAGTGTTAGCTATAGTCATCATGTTGTACATTATGTCCCTCATACTTATTTATCTTATAACTGGAAGTTTGTACTTTTTGACTGCCTTCATCCAGTTCCCTTCTACCCACCCCCCTCTCTGTCTCTGTCACAAATCTCTTTTTTTCTATGAGTTTGTTGGTTTGTTTGAAGTATAATTGACCAACAATAATATGTTAGCTCCTGTTACACAACACAGTGATTAGATATTTCTATGCATTTCAAAATGATCACCATGATAAGTCTAGTTACCATCAGTCACCATACGAAGAAAGGTATTACATAATTACTGACTATATTCCCCACTCTGTATATTTCATTTTTTTCTTTCTTGCGGTATGCGGGCCTCTCACTGTTGTGGCCTCTCCCGTCGCGGAGCACAGGCTCCGGACGCGCAGGCTCAGCGGCCATGGCTCACGGGCACAGCCGCTCTGCGGCATGTGGGATCTTCCCGGACCGGGGCACGAACCCGCGTCCCCTGCATCGGCAGGCGGACTCTAAACCAGCGCGCCACCAGGGAAGCCCCCCACTCTGTATATTTCATACCCATGACTCATCTGTTTTGTAACTGGAAATTTGTACCTCTTAATCCCCCTCACTTACGTTGCTCGTGCTCCCACCCTCCTCTCCTCTGGCAACTACATGTTTGTTCTCGTTATCTATAAGAATGTTTGTGTTTTGTTATGTTTTTTCATTTGTTTTGTTTTTTTAGATTCTGCGCATAAATGAAATTATACAGTTTTTGTCTTTCACTGCCTGATTTATCTCACTTAGCATAATACCCTCTAGGTCCATGCATGTTGTTGCAAATGACAGTATTTCATTCTTTTATATGGCTGAGTAATATTCTATTGTGTATATATACTAGATCTTTATTCATTCATCTCTTGATGGGCACTTAGGTTGCTTCCATATCTTGGTTACTGTAAATGATGCTGTAATGAACATAGAGGTGCATATATCTTTTCTAATTAGTACTTTCCTTTTCCTTGGAAAAATACCCAGAAATGGAATTTCTGGATCATATGGTATTTTAATTTTTACTTTTTTGAAGAATCTTCATACTGGTTTCCATAGTGAACGCACAGATTTACATCCTCATCAACAATGTATGAGAGTTTGCTTTTTTCCACATTCTCACCAACACTTGTTATTTGTTGTCTTTTTGGTAATAACCATTCTGAGTGGGGTGAGGGGATATTTCACTGTGGTTTTGATTTGCATTTCCCTGATGATTAGTGATGTTGAACATCTTTTGGTTTGCCTATTGGCCATCTGTATGTCTTTGTGGAGAAATGTCTATTCAGAACTGCCCATTTTTTAATAGGATTAGTTGTTTTTTTGTTGTTGAGTTGTGTATATTCTTCTTATATTTTAGATATTAACCCATTTGCAACATCTACAATTCAGTAGGTGGCCTTTTTGATGTGTTGATAGTTTCCTTTCCTGTGTGAAAGCTTTTTTAGTTTGATGAAGTCCCATATTTTTATTATTGCTTTTCTTTCCCTTGCCTGTGGAGACATATCCAAAAACATATTGCTAAGAATGATGTCAAAGTGCATTGTGCCTATGTTTTCTACTAGGAATTTTATGGTTTCTGGTTTTACATTTAAGTCTTTAATCCATCTTGATTTTCTTTTTGTTTATGATGTGAAAAGATTCTTTGCATGTAGATGTCCAGCTTTTCCTAACACCCTTTATTGAAAAAACTGTCTTTTCTCCATTGTGTGTTCTTGTATCCTTTGTCACAGATTAATTGCCCATATTTCTGGGATTTCTATTCTGCTTCATTGATCTATGTGTCTGTTTTTGTGCCAGTACAGTACAGTTTTGATTATTGAAGCATTTTAGTATGGTTTGAAATCATGGAGTATGATACCTCCAGATTTCTTTTTCTTTCTCAAGACCGTTTTGGCTATCTGGGGATTTTTGTCTTTCTATACCCATTTTAGAATTATTTATTCTAGTTCTGTGCAAAATGCCATTGTTATTTTGATAGAGATTGCACTGAATCTGTACATTACCTTGGGTAGTATGGTCATTTTAACAATTTTGATTCTTCCAGTACAAGATCACGGTATATCGTTCCATCTGTTTGTGTCATCTTCAGTTTCTTTCATAAATGTCTTATAGTTCTCTGAGTACAGGATTTATTCCTAGGCAATTTGTACTTTTTGATGCAATTGAAAATGTTACTGTTTTCTTCATTTTTCTTTCTGATAGTTTGTTTTTAGTGTATAAAAAAGCAACAGATTTTTGTATGGTAAATTTGAATCCTGCAACTTTACAGAATTAATTTATTAGTTCTAATAGTTTGGGTGGCATCTTTAGGATTTTCTATGCTTTCTATCATGTCATCTGCAAACAGTGACAGTTTTACTTCTTCCTTTTCAATTTGGATGCCTTTTATTTCTTGTTCTTGTCTGATTGCTGTGGCTAGGAGTTCCAAAACTATGTTGAATAAAAGGGATGTGAGTGGGCATCCTCATCTTGTTCCCGATCTTAGAGGAAATTCTTTTGGCTTTTCACCATGATGTTAGCTCTGGGCTTATGATGTTGAGGTACGTTGCCTCTATACCCGCTTTGTTGAGTGTTTTCCTCATGAATGGATATTGAATTTTGACAAAAGCTTTTTCTGAATCTATTGACATGAAAGTGTGATTTTTATTCTTCATTTTGTTAATGTTGTGTATCACATTGATTGATTTATGGATATTGAATCATACTTGCATGCCTGGGATAAATCCTACTTGATCATGGTGTATGATCCTTTTAATATGTTATTGAATTCAGTTTGCTAATATATTTTTTTATAAATTTATTTTATTTATTTGTTTTTGGCTGTGTTGGGTCTTCGTTGCTCCTCGTGGGCTTTCTCTAGCTGCGGCAAGTGGGAGCTACTCTTCATTGTGGTTCATATGCTTCTCATTGCAGTGGCTTCTCTT
The DNA here is from genome assembly GCF_008692025.1 of Phocoena sinus. NCBI lineage: Eukaryota > Metazoa > Chordata > Mammalia > Artiodactyla > Phocoenidae > Phocoena > Phocoena sinus. The sequence goes on from NC_045766.1 coordinate 41,489,749, forward strand.
GTTGCAGATCGTGGGCTCTAGGTACACGGGCTTCAGTAGTTGTGGCATGAGGTCTAAGTAGTTGTGGCTTGCAGGCTCTGGAATGCAGGCTCAGTAGTTGTGGCACATGGGCTTAGTTGCTCCACAGCATGTGGGATCTTCTCGGACCAGGGATCGAACCCACATCCCCTGAATTGGCAGGCAGATTCTAAACCACTGTGCCACCAGGGAAGTCCCCTCAGTTTCCTAATATTTTGTTGAAGATTTTTATATCTATGTTTATCAGCGATATTGGCCTGGAATTTCCTTTTTTTGTGGTGTCTTTGTCTGGTTTTGGTATCAGGGTGATGCTAGCCTTGTAGGATGGATTGAAAAGCTTTCCTTCCCCTGAAATATTCTGGAGTAGTTTCAGAAGGATAGGTGGTAACTCTTTTAGATAGGTGGTAAATCTACATGTGTGATAAAATTTACTCATGAACCCATCTAGTCTTGGACTTTTATTTGTTGGGAGTTTCTTTTTTTTTTTTTTTTTTTTTTTTTATGCGTTACGCGGGCCTCTCAATGCTGTGGCCCCTCCCGTTGCGGAGGACAGGCTCCGGACGCGCAGGCCCAGCGGCCATGGCTCACGGGCCCAGCCGCTCCGCGGCATGCGGGATCCTCCCAGACCGGGGCACGAACCCGTGTCCCCTGCATCGGCAGGCAGACTCTCAACCACTGCGCCACCAGGGAAGCCCCTGGGAGTTTCTTTTTTTTTAAATTTTTTTATTACTGATTCAATTTCATTTATCGTAATTGGTCTGTTCATATTTTCTATTTCTTCCTGATTCAGTCTTGGGAAATTTTACATTGCTAGGAATTTGTCCATTTCTTCTAGGTTGTCAGTTGTTTTTAGCATATGATTGTTTGCAGTAATCTCTTATGATCCTTTATGTTTCTGTGGTGTCGGTTGTGATTTCTTCTGTTTCATTTCTGATTTTATTGATTTTGGCCATCACTTTTTTTCTTGATGAGTCTGGATAGAGGTTTATCAGTTTACTTTATCTTTTCAAAGAACCAGCTCTTAATTTCATTGATATTTTTCTATTTTTTTAAATCTCTGTTTCATTCATATCTGCTCTGATCTTTATGATTTCTCTTCTCCTACTAACATTGGTTTTTGTTTGTTCTTTTCTAGCCTATCTAGGTATAAGGTAAAGGTTTTCATTTGATATTTCTTGTTTCTGAGGTAGGCTTCTGTTGCTATAAGCTTCCCTCTTAGAACTGCTTTTCCTGTATCCCATAAATTGTGGGTCATTGTGTTTTCATTTTCCTTTGTCTCCAGGTATTTTTTAAAATTTCCTCTTTGATTTCTTCAGTGACTCATTGGTTTAGTATCTACTGTTTAGATTACACATGGTTGTGCTTTCTGCATTTTTTTCCTTGTAGTTGATTCCTAGTCTCTTAGCATTATGGTCTGAAAAGCTGCTTGATATGATTTCAGTCTTCTTAAATTTACCAAGACCTGTTTTGTAGCCCAGCATGTGATCTATCCTGGAGAATGGTCCATGTGCACTTGAAAATAATGTGTATTCTGCTGCTTTTAGATGGAATGTTCTATATCTGTTAAGTTCATCTGATCAAATGTGTTGTTGATGGCTCGTGTTACCTTAATGATCTTCTATCTGAATAATAATGTTAATTGTTGTAAGTGGGTTGTTAAACTCTTCTATTTTTCTGTTACTGTTAATTTCTCCCTTTATGTCTGTTAATATTTGCTTTATGTATGTAGATGCTCCTATGTTGGGTACATTTTTATTTATAACTGTTATATATTCTTCTTAGATTGATCTCTTGATCATTATGTAATGCCCTCTTTGTCTCTTGTTACAGTCTTTTTTTTTTTTAAAGTCTATTTTGTCTGTTACAAGTATCATTGCCCCAGCTTTCTTTTTGTTTCCTTTTGCATGTAATACCTTTTTCCATTCCCTCACTTTCAGTCTGTGTGTGTCTTTAGATCTAAAGTGAGTATCTTGTAGGCAGCATATAGATGGATCTTTTTTTTGTATCCATTCAGCAACTCTGTGTCTTTTGATTCAGGATTTAGTCCATTTAAATTTAAAGTAATTATCAACTAGTATGGACTTATTGCCATTATGTTAATTGTTTTGGGGTTGTTTTAGTAGTTCTTTTTTGTTCCTTTCTTCTTTTGCTCTCTTCCTTTGTGATTTGATGACTATCTTTAGTGTTATGTTTGGATTCTTTTCTCTTTTTTGTGTGTCTATCATAGATATTTGGTTTTAGGTTACCATGAGGTTTATATATAGCAATCTCTGTATACAGGTGATTATTTTAAGTTGCTACTCTCAAGTTTGAATGCATTTTAACAACGCTGTATTTTTATCCCCCGCCCCCCTCACATTTACTGTGTTTTGACATATTTTACATCTTTTTGTTTTGTGTCTCCCTTAACTACTTTTTGCAGACATAGATGATTTTACTAATTTTGCTTTTAACCTTCCTACTAACTTTATACATGACTGACTTACTACCTTTACTATATATTTGCCTTTACCGATGAGATTCTTCATTTTGTAATTTTCATATTTCTAGCTGTGTTCTTTTCTTTTCCACTATTTCCCTTTAAAATATCTTGTAAGGCTGGTTTTGTGGTGCTAAACTCTTATCCTTTGCTTGCCTGTAAAACTTTTGATCTCTCCTTCAAATTTGAATGATAGTCTTGCAGGTAGGTTATTCTTGGTTTTTCCTTGTTATCATTTTAAACACATTGTACCACTACATTCTGTCCTGCAGAATTTCTGCTGAAAAATCAGCTGATAGCCTTATGGGACTTCTCTTATATGTAAGTTGTTGATTTTCCCTTGTTGCTTTTAATATTTTGCCATTATAATTACAATGTGTCTTGGTATGATCCTCTTTGAGTTGATCCTGTTTGGGACTCTCTATACTTCCTGGACTTGGATATCTGTTTCCATTTCCAGGTTAAAGAAGTTTTTAGCTATTATATCTTCAAATATGTTTAGGCCCCTTTCTCTCTTCCTCCTTCTGGAGACCCCTATAATGTGAATGTTTGTATGGTTAATATTGTCCCAGAGGTCTCTTAAGCTGTCCTCATTTTTTAAAATTCTTTTTTCTATTCCACTTGAGTGATTTCCACTACTATGTCTCCCAGTTTGTTTATCTATCATCTAATCTACTGTTGATTCCTTCTAGTATATTTATTTTAGTTATTGTATCCTTCAGCTCTGTTTGGTTCTTCTTTATATTTTCTCTTTGTTAAACTTCTCACTGTGGTCATCTATTCTTCTCCTGAGTTCCTTGAACATCTTTATTATCATTACCTTTACTCCTTATCTGGTAGATTGCTTATCCCTATGGCCCTGGTGGTCCAGGAGTTGATTTCTGCCTGTCGGTGGGCAGGGCCTATTCCTGACATGGCCTTGCTCTGTGTCCAGGGTGTCTCAAAGCTGGTGTCAATTTGCTGGTATGTGGGACCTGATCCCAGGGGTGCTAGCTGAGGGTGCCCAAGGTGTCCCAGAGCTGGTGTTGGTTTGCTAGTTGTCTGGGCTGGGGCCCAGGAAATCCCAGGGCTGGTGCTGGCATGCTGGTAACTAGCCTAGGTATTGATAAGGTAGGCTGTGGTAGTTCAGGGTTGGTGTCCTCCCACTGGTAGGAAAATCCAGGTTCTAGAGTCCCTGGGTGCAGGGCCCTGGGATTTCTAGAGCAGATACTGGCCTGCTGGTGAGTGAGCTCAGATTCTGAGATGGCTGGTTGAGGGGCTCAGTATTTTCCAGAGCTGGTGTTGGCTCACTGGTGGCTGAGATTGGGGGCCTAGGGAGTTCCAGGGCTGGTGCCAGCCTGCTGGTGGATGGGCTGGCTTCTGACACAGCTGACTGTGGGGCCATGATGGGCTTGGGGCTGGTGTCCATTCACTGGTTTTTTGAATCAGGTACTGGGGTCTCTGGCTACAGGGCCTAGGGGATCTTGGAGTTGGCGGTGGCCTGCTGGTTTGTGGGGCCTGGTCTCAATATTTGGCTTCAGGTTCAAGGGCCCCTGGGGTTAGTGTTGGTACCCTGGTAGGAGGGCAGTTCCTGGGCTCTCTGGTGGGTCAGGCTGGGTCCTGGGGTGGCTGGAGGTCCAGGTGGTCCTAAGATAGCTTGTTGGTAGGGCTGTGTCTCAGCATGGCTAGCTTCTTAGCCTGAGTTGTCCCAGGTTTGGTGCAGACAGGCTAGTGGGTGGGGCCAGGTACTGGTGCTAACCAGAAAGAGGGAGGATTCCAAAATGGCACTTGCCAGTGTCCTCATGGTAAAACAATCTCCACAGATGGCTGCTGCCAGTGTTTGTGTCCCCAGGGTGAGTTCCAGTTACCTCTTGCCTCTCTCTGGGAGTCTCTCTAAGATCATTAGGTGGAGCCAAGCTCCTTTCAAATGACTGATTCTTCCCTGGATCCCAGAGCATTTGAGATTCTGTGTGTGCCTTTTAAAAGTGGAGTTTCTATTTCCCGCGGTCCTCTAGGACTCCTGAAAGTAGGCTCAGTTGGCCTTCAGAACCAAATGTTCCAGGGGCTTGTCTTCACAGTGCAGGATACCTGGGCTTGGGAGGCTAATGTAGGGCTCAGGTGCCTCACTCTTTGAGTAGAATCTCTGTAATTGTAATGATCCTCCCATTTGTGGGTTGCCCACCCAAAAGTATAGGTCTTAACTGTATAGTATCTCTGCCCCTCCTACCTGCTTCATTGTGGTTCCTTCTTAATTTTATTTTTAGAACATCTTTTCTGCTAGCCTTCAGGTCTTTCTCATCAGTGGTTGCTCTTTAAATAGCTAAAAGTTTGGTGTGCCCATGTGAGGAGGTGAGCTCAGAGTCTTCTTACTCTGCCATCTTGGCCACTCCCCACTTCTTCTATTAATGTCTTGTATTACATTGATCAATATGTGTATATTGAACTGTCCTTGCATCCCAGGGCTAAATCTCACTTGATCATAGAGAATGATCCTTTTAATGTGCTGCTAAATCACTTTGCTAGCATTTTTTTGAGAATTTTTGCATCTATATTCATTAGGAATATTGACCTATAGTTTTTATTTCTGGTGGTAGTCTTTTCTGTTTTTGGTATTGGCATAACACTGGCCTCATAAAATGGTTTGTGTTTCCTCCTCTTCAATTTTCTAGAAGAGTTTGACCAGGATTAACAGTTATTCTTTTTTTAAATGTTTGGTAAAATTCACCAATGAAGCCATCTGATTCTGGGCTTTCTTCATTGGAAGATTTTTGATTTACTGATTCAGTCTCCTTACTAGCAATTGGTCTATTCATATTTTGTATTTCTTCCTGATCAGTCTTGATAAGTTATATGTTTCTAAGAATTTTATATTTCTTCTAGGTTGTCCAGGTTTTTGGAGTATAGTTGTTCATAGTAGCCTCTTATGATTCTTTGTATTTCTGTGGTATCAATTGTAATGCATCATTTTTAGTTTATAATTATGTTGACTTGAGTCCTTTTTTTTCTTGGTTAGTCTAGCTAAGGGTTTGTTAATTTTTAAAATTTTATTTATTTTTTGTCATTTCAAAGAACCAACTCTTAGTTTGGTGTAGCTTTTCTATTGTTTTTCTGTTCTCTATTTTATTTATTTCTGCTCTAATTTTTTATTATTTCCTTTCTTAGCTAACTTGGGATTTGGTTTGTACTTCTAGTTTCTTATGTTATAGAAATAGCTCGTTTATTTGGAATCTTTCTTGCTTCTTAATGTAGACATTTATTGCTATGAATTTCTCTCTTAGAACTGCTTTTGCTGTGTCCTACAAGTTCTGGTATGTTGCATTTCCATTTGTGTTTGTCTCAAGAAACTTTTCTATCTCACCTTTAATTTGTTCTTTGATCCACTGGTTGTTCAAGAGAGTGTTGTTTAATTTCCATGTATTCGTGAATTTTCAAGTTTTCTCTTACAGATTTCTAGTTTCTTGACATTGTGGTCAGAGGAGATACTTGATATGATTTCAGTCTTCCTGAATTTGCTAATACTTGTTTATTGGCCTAACATATATGGTCTATCCTAGAAAATGTTCCATGTGTGCCTGAGAAGAATGTGTATTTTGCTATTGTTGGAAGGAATGTTTTGTGTAAGGCTTTTTGGTCTATTCAGTCTATAATGTTCAAATCTACTGTTTCCTTATTCTCTGCCTGGATGATCTATCCATTGTTGAGAATGGGGTATTAAAGTCTTCAACTATTATTGTATTACTATTTATTTTCTCTTTTAACACTGTTAGTTTTTGCTTTGTATATTTAGGTTGAATGTATAAATATTTACAATTGTTATATCTTCTTCATGGATTGACCACTTTATCATTATATAATGACCTTCTTTGTTTCATTTTACAATTTTTAGTTTAAAGTTTATTTTGTCTGATATATAAGTATAGCTACCTCTACTTTTTCTTTTGGCTACCATTTGCTTGAAATTTCTTTTTTCATCCCCTCTTTCTCAGTCTATGTGTGTCTAAGGCTAAAGCAAGTCTCCTGTAGGCATCTGTCATTGGATCTTGTTTTTTTTTTTTTTTTTTTTTTTTTTTTATGCGTTACGCGGGCCTCTCACTGTTGTGGCCTCTCCCGTTGCGGAGGACAGGCTCCGGACGCGCAGGCTCAGCGGCCATGGCTCACGGGCCCAGCCGCTCCGCGGCACGTGGGATCTTCCCAGACCGGGGCACGAACCCGTGTCCCCTGCATCGGCAGGCGGACTCCCAACCACTGCGCCACCAGGGAAGCCCTGGATCTTGTTTTTTATCCATTCAGTCATTTTGTGTCTTTTAATTGGAGAACTTAATTGGTTTATATTTAAAATAATTCTTGGCAGATAAGGGTTTACTGTTACCATTTTGTTAATTGTTTTCTGATTGTTTTGTAGATCCATTGTTCCTTGTTTCTTATCCTTCTAACTTTTGTTGTCTTTTGATATCTTTTGGAATCAGTGTGCTTTGTTTCTTTATCATGTTCTGTTGTGTAATTATTACAGGATTTTCCTCTGTGGTTACCATGAGGCTTACATAAAATATCTTAAACTTACAACACCCTATTTTAAGCTGATAACAATTTAACTTAAGTAGACTTCATAAACTCTGCATTTTTACTTTTCCTTCCCCTCACATTTTGGTTTATTGCTGTTCCAATGTACATTTGCTTTGTATTGTATAACTAATAACAGATTATTATAGTTGTTTTTTGAACTTTGGACTAGAGTTGTAAGTGAATTATGCACCACTTTTACCATATTGCAGAATCTAACTATAACTATATATTTACCATTACCAGCAAAATTTATGCTATCTTTTTATGTTTTCATGATGTTAATTAGCATTCTTTTACTTCTATTCAAAGAACTTCCTTTAGCATTTCTTGTAAGGCAGGTCTGGTGGTAATGAACTCCCTCAGCTTCTGTTTGTTCAAGGGAGTATTTATCCCTCCTTCTCCTCTGAAAGACAGCTTTACTGGGTATAGAATTCTTGATTGACAGTTAGTTTCTTTTAATATTTTGTATATGTCATCCCCTTCTCTCCTGGCCTGAAAAGTTTATGATGAGAAATCTACCAATAATCTTATGGGGGTTCTTGTGTATGTAACATCTCTTTCTCTTGCTGCTGTTAAAATTCTTTGTCTTTGACTTTTGACAATCTAATTATAGTCCTTCTTGGTGTAGCCTATTGGCTACACCAATAGGCCTACTACTCAAGTTTGCCTATTTGTTCACCTTTGGGCCTCATGGATCTGGATGTTCCTTTGTTTCCTCAGGTTCAGGAAGTTTTTAACCATCATTGCTTTAAATATACTTTCTGTCCCTTTCTCTTTATCTTCTCCTGGTATTCCCATAATGTGAATATTGTTTCTGTTCATGGTGTCCCATAACTCCTGTAGGCTTTCTTCGTTCTTTGTCATTCTTCTTTTCTTTTTTCTTCTCTGGGTAATTTCTAATGTCCTGTCCTCCAGATCACTGATTCTGCTGCTTATTGGAATCTACTTTTGAATCTCTGATGAGTTCCTGAGTTCAGTTACCGTGTATTTCAACTCTACGACTTCTGTTTGTTTGTTTGATAGTTGCTATTTCTTTGTCTAACTGCCTGTTTTGTTCATGCATTGTTTTCCTAATTTTGTTTACTAATCTGTTTTCTTGTAGTTCACTAAACTTTCTTAAGAGGATTATTCTGAATTGTTTTTCCACAGTTTATAGATCTCCATTTCTTTAGGGCCAGTTAGTAGAGCTTTATTAGTTTCCTTTGCTGGTGTCATATTTACCATTTATTTTTTGTGACTCTTGACTCCTTCCATTGGTATCTGTGCATGTGAGTAATTGGGCTCCTCCTTCAGACTTTACAGGTTTGCTTTGATAGAAATCATTATTCACCAAGTTAGCTCAGTTAGATGTCTGTGTGTCTGCTGGTAGTGACCTTGGGCAGGTGGGATCTGTTATTATGGTATAATTTTGGGTGAGGCAATTGTTTAAGCTCTGAGGAAGGGAATGGGGGCCTGTGCCTCTGGCTGAGAATAGAAAGTGGGGCTGTAGGATGGGCTCTGCCATTGCCTGGATTCTCTGGTCACGCTTACTAGATGATTGGGACAGGATACTACATTTAGTAGTATCTGGGGCTATAAATTTGCTTCCCTGCCCTGGCAGGACAGCAGGATGGGATGCAGGGCCTGTACAGCTCAGTGTATGGGCACCCAATTCATGCTAGAGTATGCAATGAATTCCTTGGTTAGGTGAGGCCCTTGGTTTTTGCTCTGCAGATGAGGGAAGTTACAGGATATGCTCTCTGTTAAAGTGCCACAGTATGTAGGGCTGTTGGATGGGCTACATAGCTCCCTGTGTGTTATGTTCCCTTGTTGGTCAGGTAAATACTGTATTCAGCAATGAATGAGGCTATGAATTAGATTCCCTGCCTGGGCATAGTCAGAAAAGCAGCTGTAAAGTCTCTGTTCGTTGTCTTAACTCAAGCTGACCCACATCTCAAGTTTCCTGGCTGAATACGGCCACTGGCTTGGCTTCGCAAAGCATCAGCTCTGCCTGCCCTTCTCTAGGCTCGAGCACTGCTGGGCAGCAACAGCTTCCAGAAGTTGTCGACAACGCTTCTGTTCAATGGGACCAGAAGACACTGTTCATAGTAGGTTGGGCTATGTCTCAGTTCCCTTGCCTTGGCAGGAGGGGGAGAAGGCACTCCAAGCTACTCTCAGGTTCCCAAACAGGCTCCGTTTGGTAGGGGCCAGGAGTGACTCTCAGCCTTGGCTATGAATTAATCCTCCCATCCATGCATAGCATGGGGACCCTCCATGCCCAGTATTGGCTTTTGTCTGGGATTAGCTCTGCCTGCCCACCTCTGGGCTAGAGCACCACTGGGCCACAAATCTTCCAGGAGTTATTGCCAGCCTTTCTGGTCCTAAGGGTCCAGAAGACCCTGTCCACAGTAGGTATGGCTATGATTACTCCTTGTCTAGGCATGAGTAAACCAGGCTTTTAGGGCTGGCAAAACCCTTGTTTGAGGATCCAAATTAGGCAGATCTGCACCCTGCTGAGATCCCTGGTTAGAGTGTGCCCCCACCATGGTTCTACAGATGAGCAAAGCTATGGTTGTGAATACGATTTGGGCACTGCAGGTATGAAATCAATCTGCCAAGGTCCCTGTGCCGGTAGTTGCAAGCTCCTCTCCTCTCCTCTGTCGCAGTCAGATTCCCTGTAGTGCAAAATCAGAATAGGAGTTCCCACAAAGTGACCTCAATGCTGGGAGAGATGGCTGTCTTCTGTGGGTTGTCTTTTCCCACTGGAGGAACTGGAGGCTCAGAGGAGGCCTCTCTGTGTGGTGGTGCTTTGCTGGCCTGGAAGAGGGGTAATGTGGTCAATGTGCAGCCACTTTTCTTACCTTTTCTTACCTTGGTTGCTGAGGTGCAGGGAGGTATCTCAGCCTCACCTTCACATTCTAGGATTCGCTCAGTGGTGTCTTGTTCTTGAATTGTTAGTTCTTCTTTTGATGTGGGAGCAAAGTCAGGAGTGACCTATTTTATCATCTTGGTAACCTGAGTTTTCACTTGTACAATTTTTGGCAGGATGTCTAGGCTCAATAAACATTTCTAAACATTGTCTAGGCTCAAAACATTTTGTTTTGTTTGTTTGTTTTGTTTCTTAATTCTACATATATGGGAGATCATGTGGTATTTCTTTCTAGGTCTGACTTACGTTACTAGTATAATACCCTTTAGAACCACCGATATTGTTGCAAGTGGCAAAATCTCATTCTTTTTTATGACTAATATTCCATTGTATGTATATTGTGTGTGTGTATATATATATGTATATACATATATGTATTTACACATATTTATTCATCTGTTGGTAGACACTTAGGTTACTTCCATATCTTGGCTACTATAAATAATACTGCAATGAACACTAGAATGCATATATCTTTTTAATTTTTTTTTGTTTTCTTTGGGTAAATTCCTGGAAATAGAATTGTTGAATCATATTATAGTTCTATTTTTAATTTTTTAAAGAATCTCCATACTGTTTTCCATAGTGGCTGCACCAGTGTCACTATGGTTTCTTTTTCTCCATATTCTCACCAGTATCTGTTCTTGGTCGTCTTTTTGATGATAGCCATTCTGTTAGCCATTGTGGTTTTGATTTTCATGTCTCTGATGATTAGTGATGTCAGCTATCTTTTCATGTGTCTGTTGGCCATTTGTATGTTTTCTTTGGAAAAATGTCTATTAAGGTTCTGTGACAATTTTTAATTGGGTTGTTTGTTTTTTTGATATTGAGTTGTATGAGTTCTTCATATGTTTTGGATATTAACTCCTTATCAGATACATGGTTTCAAAATATCTTCTTCCAAATCAAAGAGGAAATAAAAAAATACCTAGAAACAAATGACAATGGAGACACAACGACCCAAAACCTATGGGATGCAGCAAAAGCAGTTCTAAGGGGGAAGTTTATAGCAATACAAGCCCACCTTAAGAAGCAGGAAACATCTCGAATAAACAACCTAACCTTGCACCTCAAGCAATTAGAGAAAGAAGAACAAAAAAACCCCAAAGCTAGCAGAAGGAAAGAAATCATAAAAATCAGATCAGAAATAAATGAAAAAGAAATGAAGGAAACAATAGCAAAGATCAATAAAACTAAAAGCTGGTTCTTTGAGAAGATAAACAAAATAGATAAACCACTAGCCAGGCTCATCAAGAAAAAAAGGGAGAAGACTCAAATCAATAGAATTAGAAATGAAAAAGGAGAAGTAACAACTGACACTGCAGAAATAAAAAAAATCATGAGAGATTACTACAAGCAACTCTATGCCAATAAAATGGACAATCTGGAAGAAATGGACAAATTCTTAGAAATGCACAACCTGCCAAGACTGAATCAGGAAGAAATAGAAAATATGAACAGACCAATCACAAGCACTGAAATTGAAACTGTGATTCAAAACCTTCCAACAAACAAAAGCCCAGGACCAGATGGCTTCACAGGTGAATTCTATCAAACGTTTAGAGAAGAGCTAACACCTATCCTTCTCAAACTCTTCCAAAATATAGCAGAGGGAGGAACACTCCCAAATTCCTTCTACGAAGCCACCATCACCTTGATACCAAAACCAGACAAGGATGTCACAAAGAAAGAAAACTACAGGCCAATATCACTGATGAACATAGATGCAAAAATCCTCAACAAAATACTAGCAAACAGAATCCAACAGCACATTAAAAGGATCATACACCATGATCAAGTGGGGTTTATTCCAGGAATGCAAGGATTCTTCAATATACGCAAATCTATCAATGTGATAAACTATATTAACAAATTGAAGGAGAAAAACCATATGATCATCTCAATAGATGCAGAGAAAGCTTTTGACAAAATTCAACACCCATTTATGATAAAAACCCTCCAGAAAGTAGGCATAGAGGGAACTTTCCTAAACATAATAAAAGCCATATATGACAAGCCCACAGCAAACATCATCCTCAATGGTGAAAAACTGAAAGCATTTCCACTAAGATCAGGAACAAGACAAGGTTGCCCACTCTCACCACTCTTATTCAACATAGTTTTGGAAGTTTTAGCCACAGCAATCAGAGAAGAAAAGGAAATAAAAGGAATCCAAATCGGAAAAGAAGAAGTAAAGCTGTCACTGTTTGCAGATGACATGATACTATACATAGAGAATCCTAAAGATGCTACCAGAAAACTACTAGAGCTAATCAATGAATTTGGTAAAGTAGCAGGATACAAAATTAATGCACAGAAATCTCTGGCATTCCTATATACTAATGATGAAAAATCTGAAAGTGAAATCAAGAAAACACTCCCATTTACCATTGCAACAAAAAGAATAAAATATCTAGGAATAAACCTACCTAAGGATACGAAAGACCTGTATGCAGAAAATTATAAGACACTGATGAAAGAAATTAAAGATGATACAAATAGTTGGAGAGATATACCATGTTCTTGGATGGGAAGAATCAACATTGTGAAAATGACTCTACTACCCAAAGCAATCTACAGATTCAATGCAATCCCTATCAAACTACCACTGGCATTTTTCACAGAACTAGAACAAAAAATTTCGCAATTTGTATAGAAACACAAAAGACCCCGAATAGCCAAAGCAATCTTGAGAACGAAAAAAGGAGCTGGAGGAATAAGGCTCCCTGACTTCAGACTATATTACAAAGCAACAGTAATCAAGACAGTATGGTACTGGCACAAAAACAGAAAGATAGATCAGTGGAACAGGATAGAAAGCCCAGAGATAAACCCACGCACATATGGACACCTTATCTTTGATAAAGGAGGCAGGAATGTACAGTGGAGAAAGGACAGCCTCTTCAATAAATGGTGCTGGGAAAACTGGACAGGTACATGTAAAAGTATGAGATTAGATCACTCCCTAACACCATACACAAAAATAAGCTCAAAATGGATTAAAGACCTAAATGTAAGGCCAGAAACTATCCAACTCTTAGAAGAAAACATAGGAAGAACACTCTATGACATAAATCACAGCAAGATCCTTTCTGACCCACCTCCTAGAGTAATGGAAATAAAAACAAAAATAAACAAATGGGACCTAATGAAACTTCAAAGCTTTTGCACAGCAAAGGAAACCATAACCAAGACCAAAAGACAACCCTCAGAATGGGAGAAAACATTTGCAAATGAAGCAACTGACAAAGGATTAATCTCCAAAATTTACAAGCAGCTCATGCAGCTCAATAACAAAAAAACAAACAACCCCATCCAAAAATGGGCAGAAGACCTAAATAGACATTTCTCCAAAGAAGATATACAGAATGCCAACAAACGCATGAAAGAATGCTCAACATCATTAATCATTAGAGAAATGCAAATCAAAACTACAATGAGATATCATCTCACACCAGTCAGAATGGCCATCATCAAAAAATCAAGAAACAATAAATGCTGGAGAGGGTGTGGAGAAAAGGGGACACTCTTGCACTGCTGGTGGGAATGTGAATTGGTTCAGCCACTGTGGAGAACAGTATGGAGGTTCCTTAAAAAACTACAAATAGAATTACCATATGACCCAGCAATCCCACTACTTGGCATATACCCTGAGAAAACCAAAATTCAAAGAGAGTCATGTACCAAAATGTTCATTGCAGCTCTATTTACAATAGCCAGGACATGGAAACAACCTAAGCGCCCATCATCGGATGAATGGATAAAGAAGATGTGGCACATATACACAATGGAATATTACTCAGCCTTAAAAAGAAATGAAATTGAGCTATTTGTAATGAGATGGATAGACCTAGAATCTGTCATACAGAGTGAAGTAAGTCAGAAAGAAAAAGACAAATACCGTATGCTAACACATATATATGGAATTTAAGGGAAAAAAATGTCATGAAGAACCTAGGGGTAAGATAGGAATAAAGACGCAGACCTACTGGAGAACGGACTTAAGGATATGGGGAGGGGGAAGGGTGAGTTTTGACAGGGCGAGAGAGAGTCATGGACACATACACACTAACAAACGTAGTAAGGTAGATAGCTGGGGGGAAGCAGCCGCAAGGCACAGGGCTATTAGCTCGGTGCTTTGTGACAGCCTGGAAGGGTGGGATGGGGAGAGTGGGAGGGAGGGAGACGCAAGAGGGAAGACATATGGGAACATATGTATATGTATAGCTGATTCACTTTGTTGTAAAGCAGAAACTAACACACCATTGTAAAGCAATTATACCCCAATAAAGATGTTTAAAAAAAAAAAAAAAAAAAAGATTAAAAGAAAAAAAAAATATCTTCTTCCATTCAGTAGACTGTCTTTTTGTTTTGTTGATATTTAACTTCACTGTGCAAAAGCTTTTTAGTTTGATGTGGTACCATTTGCTAAGTTTTGCAAGAAACTCTTGCCTAAGGAAACATATCCAAAAAATATTGTTAAGATCAGTGTCAAAGAGCTTACTACCTATGTTTTCTTCTAGGAACTTTATGGTTTCTGGTCTTACATTTAAGTCTTTAACCCATTTTGATTTTCTTTTAGTATATTGTGTGTGAACGTAGTCCGGTTTGATTCTTTTGTATGTAGTTTCCATTTTCCAACACTATTGAAGAGACTGTCTTTTTCTCCGTTGTATATTCTTGCCTCCTTTTTTGTAGATTAATGGACTGTACAAGTGTGCGTTCATTCCTGGGCTTTCTATTTCTATTCTGTTCTGTTGATCTATATGTCTGTTTTTGTGCTGGTACAATACTGTTTAATGATTTTTTTTTCTGAGTGATCTGTCCATTGATGTAAGTGAGTGTTGAAGTTCCTTACTATTATCTTGTTACTGTCAGTTTCTCTATGTCTGTTAATATTTGCTGTATGTATTTAGGTGCTCCTATCTTGGTGCATATATAGTTACAATTCTTACATCTTCTTGATTGATTCCTTGATCATTATGTAATGTCCTTCTTTGTCTCTTGTTACAGTTTTTATTTTAAAGTCTATTTTGTCTAATATAAGTATCAGTACCTCAATTTTCTTTTTGTTTTCATTTGTATGGAATATCTATTTCTATCCCCTCATTTTCAGTCTGTGTATATCTTTAGATGTGAAGTGAGTCTCTTGTAAATAGCATATGTATGGGTCTTGTTTTCGTATCTCTTCAGCCACTCTATGTCTTTTGATAGGCACATTTAGTCTATTTACATTTAAAATAATTGACAGGTATGTATTTGTTTTCAATTTTTTAGTTATTTTGGGGTTGATTTTGTAGTTCAGTTTTGTTCCTTTCTTTTTCTTTATTCTCTTCTCTTGTGATTTGATAACTGTCTTTCACATTATCTTTGGATTTATTTCTTTTTTGTGTGCTTGTATAGGTTTTTGGTTTGTGGTAACCTTGAGGTTCATATTTAATAACCTATTTTTATTTACATGACTATTTTAAGTTGCTGATCTCTTAAGTACAAATGCATTTTAACAACCCTGAATTTTTACTCCCCACCCCCCCAACATTTACTGCTTTTGACAGCATATTTTACATCTTTTCTTTTTGTATATCCCTTAACTACTTGCTGTGGCTATAGATAGTTTCACTCCTTGTGTTTTTTAACACTGTTAGCTTTATACATGGTTGATCTATTACTGTAAATCAAGTGGTTGATATACTACTGTATATTTGCCTTTACCAATGAGATTCTTCATTTCATAGTTTTCATATCTCTAGTGGTGGTCTTTGTTTTTCTGCCTAGAGTAGTCCATTTAACATTTTCTTATAATGCTGGATTAGTGGTGCTGAACTCTTTTAGTTTTGCTTGTCTGTAAAAGTATTTATCTGTCCTTCAAATCTGAATAATAGCCTTTCTGAGTAGATTATTCTTTTTGTTTTTTAGTACACGGGCCTCTCAGTGTTGTGGCCTCTCCCATTGCGGAGCACAGGCTCTGGATGCGTAGGCTCAGCGGCCATGGCTCACGGGCCCAGCCGCTCCGCGGCATGTGGGATCTTCCCGGACCGGGGCACGAACCCGTGTCCCCTGCATCGGCAGGCGGACTCTCAACCACTGCGCCACCAGGGAAGCCCCCTAGATTATTCTTGATTGTGGGCTTTTCCGCTCATCCCCTTGACTGTATTGTGACACTCCCTCTGGACTGCAAAGTTTCTGCTGAAAAGTCAGCTGATAGTATTATGGAAGTTCCCTTGTATGTAATTAGTCTTTTTTTTTTTTCTGCTTTTAAGATTCTTCATCTTTAATTTTTGCGATTTTAATTATAATTTTTCTTAGTGTTGACCTCTTTGGATTTGTTTGTTTGGGAATCTTTGTGCCTCCTGGACCTGGGCATCAGTTTCCTTTTTCAGGTTAGGGAATTTTCAGATATTATTTCTTAAATTCTCGTACCTTTCTCTCTCCCTTCTCCTTCTCAGACATCTATAAAGCAAATGTTGGTATGCTTGATGTTGTCCCAGAGGTCTCTTCAACTGTCATCAATTTTTAAAATTCGTTTTTCTTTTCTTTCTCTGCAGCCTGGGTGATTTACACTACTCTGTCTTCTAGTTCACTGATGCACTCTTCTATATTATCTAATCTACTGTTGTATTTTAAATTTCAATTATTGTATTTTTCAGCTCTGTTTTGTTCTTTATATTTTCTACCTGTTGAAATTCTCATTGTGTTCATTCATTCTTCTTTTGAGATTTTTGAGGATCTTTATGATCATTACCTTGAACTCTTCATTGGGTAGATTGCTTATTTCTACTTCATTTAGTTCTTTGCCTGAGGTTTTTTCCTTCTTCCTTTGTTTGGAACACATTCTTTTCATTTTGCTGAATTTTGTGGTTATTTATGTGTATTAGGTAGGTCTGTTTTGTTTCATGATTTTGTAGAATTGTCCTTATGTAGGAGACATCCTATGGGGCCCAGCAGAATACTCCCCTGCAGTCACCAAAGCTATATGCTCTAGTGGTGCTCCATATTTAGGCTGCATGAACCCTTCTGTTGTGGCGGGACTGACTACTGTAAGCATGCTGGTAGGAAGGCCTTAGCCTGGTTGGCTGCTAGGTTCTTCCTCATGTGGTGTCTGCTGACCCACTGGTGGATGGGGCTGGCTCCCAGGGCCGCTGACCATAGACCCCAAGGGTGTCCCATGGATGGTGCTATCCAGTTGTTGGGTGGGCTTGGGTCCCTGCAAGACTGTCTGCATGGCTCAAGGTTTCCTGGTGCTGGTGTGTCTCACTGGTAGGTGGTGCCTATCCTGGGGTGGTTGGCTGTGGGACCCATGGTTGGTGCTGGCCCACTGATGGGCCGGTAAGCCCTTAATGCTAACAAGCTAGAAGGAGGACTCCACTATGCCTCCTTCTTGCATTGGTGTTCTTGGGTAGAACAAGCTCACATAAATGGCTGCTGCCAGTGTCTATGACCTCAAAGGAAGTCCCAGTTGATTCCTGCTTCTCTGGGAGGTTCTCCCAGCATCAGCAAGTAGATCTGACCAGCTCTATTCAGATTACTTCCTCTGTACTAGGACTTGGAGTGATTTTGTACACACCATTTAAGAGAGGCGACTGTTTCCTACAGCCCTCCAGCTTTCCTATATACAAGCCCTGCTGACTTTCAAAGCTAGGTGTTTTAGGGGCTGGCCTTCCTGGTGCAGGAGCCTCAGGCTGCAGAACCCAATGTGGGGCTCAGACCTCTTGCCCCTTGTGGGGAACCTCTGCAGTTGTGATTACCATCCTCTTTGTGGGTTGCATACCCAGGGGCATGGATCTTGAGTATACTGTGTCTCTTCCCTTTCTACCCAACTTGTTGTGTTTATTTCTTTTTATCTTTAGTTGTGGAAAATATTTTCTGCTAGTCTTTAGGGCATTCTTATACGGTTGCTCTATAAATAGTTGTAATTTTTTTTGTGCCCCTGGGAGAAGGTGAGCTCAGGATCTTCCTACTCTGCCATTTTGGCCACACATCTCAAGCAAATATTATTGATATCTGAAAAAAATCACACATGACAACCCAGTTATTTCACACACATCCAACAATATATTAAAATTCAGTAGATTTCAATTCAAACCTTACTGAATGGTTGTTTTACTTAGGCAAAATTCCATCAGTTATGGCAGTAAAAATATTGGTACCTGACTTTACATTATAAGTGATGCTGTCCTAAACATAATTTCATTTGTTTCTCCCAAAGGTCTTGGGAAAAGTGCATCATCTACATTTATATATGAAGAAAGTAAGGCTCAGAGACTTGGTCAGCCTCACAGAGAGAGCAAATAGTAGGGCTAGGATTTGAACCCTAGTTTTTGGATTTAGTGTTTTCAATATCCTCATTATCATCATCATCAGTGCAACAACCATACCAAAACTTTTTGAGTAGTTATCAACCCTTTTATAGGTCCTAAGTACTTTGCTAAACAGTTTCCATTAATCCTTACCTATCTTTAAAAACAAAAAAATGTCATTTATTACATGCTAATTGTGTCTGGCATAGTGCCTGACACTTGACATATACACTTTTATTTAACCTTAACAATAACCCCACGAAACTGAAGGCAGACAAATAACTTGCCTAAAGTGTGTCTTAGATAAGGCAGATTATCAGTACTTTTATATCTGAGTCCCCAACCTAAGAGTGTTGTATGAAGAGATATGGTATATATCCCCTAGGCATGGCTCTTAAGGAGAAGAAGTCATTAGTAGCTGTGGAGCAGTGTTAGGTTGCAGAGACTATAAGGTCCCTGAACTGGGTGGAGAATGGAGCAACACTAACTCTATTTTTTTCTCATTCATGCTGAGAATCACTATAAACAATGGAACTCGGTTCTGAAAGCAGCA
Source organism: Phocoena sinus (assembly GCF_008692025.1). NCBI lineage: Eukaryota > Metazoa > Chordata > Mammalia > Artiodactyla > Phocoenidae > Phocoena > Phocoena sinus. The sequence continues at coordinate 41,508,546 of NC_045766.1, forward strand.
GTCAGTACTGAAACACCAGGGGATAGGAACTTCCTTGTTGAGGACTTTGATATTAACTCTAAGGAATGCAGTTGTAATGGAATTTTAAGCAACAGTACTAAAATAAAAGAAAATTCATGATGGGATGATTCTGATACAGTTTAATCGTTCTTGGGAGTGGGAAGGAGGTAAGTGCCTTCTACATTTATGGTTCATGAAGAATGCTGAGACACCTCATGGTAATTCATATGAATAATTGCAGACAGGTGATTCTTTAAAAGAACTTTATGAACATAAAGTTTGAGATAAAAAATTAACCCCCACAGAAGGAACACATATAAACAGTGCCTATATAGATGCATAAATCTTTAACAAAATACTAGCAAACTGAATCCAGCACATAAAAAGTATTATAGAATATGACCAAGTGGGCTTTATTACAGGGATGCAAGGTTGAATTAACATCAAAAATATCATTTAATGTAGTACACTACATCAGTAAAGGACAAAAATCAATAAATCCAAAAAAAAAAAAAGCTTTTGAAAGAATCTAACATTTTTTCATGATTAAAAAAATTCAAGGAACTAAGAGTAGAAGGGAACTTCTCAAACTTTTTTTAATCTATGGAAAAAAAATTCATTGTTAATATCACACCTAATGGTGAAAAAGACTCAGTACTTTTCCCTAAAATCAGGAACAAGACAAAGATATTCACCCTTGACACTTTCATCCAACATTGTACTGAAGGTCCTAGATAGAGCAATTAGGTTTAAAAAAAAAAAAAAGAAAGAAAGAAAGAAAGAAAAAGAAAAGCAACCAAATTAGGATGGAAGAAATAGAACTATCTATTTTTAGTTTCAAAGATGACACAATTTGCAGACAACATGATCTTGTATATGGAAAGTCCTAAGGAGTTCACTAAAAAGATATTAGAACAATAAAAGAATTCAGAATTTCAAGGTACAATATCAATATACAAAAATCACTTGTATTTACATATATCATATAAAACTGAACAACCTGAGAATAAAGTAAAAGTGATTCCATTTTTCATAGCATCAAAAATAATAAAATAGGAAAAAATTTAACAAAAGTAGTGCTATTCTTGAGCACTGAAAACTACAAAACTATTGAAAAAAATTAAAGAAGACCTAAATAAATGGAAAGACATTTGTGTTCATGGATTGCAAGACAATATTGTTATAATGGGAATACTCCCTGTAGTGGGCTAAACTGTGGCCCCCTCAAGAGACGTGTCCTCTTTCCAATTCCTGGAACCTCTGAATGTTACCTTAGTCAGAAAAGGAGTCTTTGCACTTATTATTAAAGATCTTGATAGATGTTCTTAGAAGAGTGAGGCAGAGGAGGCTTGATACAGATTGAAGAAGAGACAATGTGACCACAGAAGCAGAGATTGTTGTGATGTGGCCACCAGTCAAAGAATGCCAGTAGCCACCAGTAGCTGGAAGAGCCAAAGAACAGATTATTCCTAGAGCCTCCAGAGAGAATGTGACCCTGCTGACGCCTTGTTTTAGAATTCTGGCTTTCAGAACTGAGAGAGAATTGATTTTTATACTTTCAAGCCTCCGCGTTTGTGGTGATTTGTTACAGCAGATACAGGAAATCAATACACACTACAAATTTATCTACAGATTCAGCACCATTCCTGTTAAAATCCCAGCTGACATTTTGGCAGAAATTGAGAAGCCGATTCTAAAGCTCATATGAAAATACAAGAGACCCAAAATAGTCAAAACAATCTTGAAAAAAAAAGAGCAAAGTTTGAAGACTCATACTTCATGATTTCAGTATTTACTATAAATTTATAGTACTCAAGACAGTATGGTTCTAGCATAAGGATAGGGATATAGATCAGTGGAATAGAATTGGGAGTCCAGAAATAAACTCTTACATTTACAATCAATTGATTTTAGACAAAGTTTCCAAAACGTTTCAGTAGAGAAAGGATAGTCTTTTCAACAAATGGTGCTGGGACAGCTGAATATCTACATGTACAGTAATGCATTTGGACCACTACCTCACACCATATGTACAAAAATTAATTCAAAATGCATCATAGATTAAATGGAAGAGTTAAAACTTAACATCCTTTGAAGGAAACATAAGAGTAAATGTTTGTGACCCTGAGTTAGGTCATGGCTTCTTATATATGACACCAAGACTTCGGTGACAGAAAAAATGAATTGGGCTTCATCAAAATTAAAGACTTACGTGCTTCAAAGGACACCATCAGGAAAGTAAGAAAGACAACCTCCAGAATGGGAGAAAATATGTCTAATTCATACATTTAATAAGGTACTGGTATCCAGAACACATAAAGTACATTTATAGCACAATGATACAAAGACAGCCTAATTAAAACATGGGCAAAGAATCTGACTTGAATTACCCCAAGGAATATATGCAAATGGGCAATAAGCACGTGAAAATGATGCTCAACATCACTAGTCATTAGAGAAATGCAAATCGAAACCACAGTAAGATACCACTTTATACTGATTATCATGTCTAGAATCAAAGGACAGACAGCAACAAGTGTTGGTGAGGATGTGGAGAAATTGGAATCCATATAAATTGCTGGTGGGAATGTAAAGTGGTGTAGCCACTGTGGAAAACAATTTATCAGTTCTCAAAAGTTAAATGGAGTTACCATATGATCCAGAAATTCCACTCCTAGGTATATACTCAAGAGAACTGAAAACATTTGTTTATTTAAAAACTTGTACATGAATGTTCATAACAACATTCTTCATAATAGCCCTCAAATAGAAACAACCCAGATGACCGTCAGTTGACGAATAAACAAAATGTGGTATATCCTTACAGTGGAATATGTTATAATTTTGCCACAAAAATAGACGAACCTTTAAAACATTATGCCAAAGGAAAGAAACCCGTTCCAAAAGACCACATACTACACGATTTTATTTATATGAATTGTTCAGCATAGGCAGATCTATAAAGACAAAGTAAATTAGTGTTTGCTTAGGGCTACGGGGTGGGGTTGAAATTTGGGAGAAATGGGAAGTGAATCTGTATGAGGTTTCTTCTTAGAATTATGAAAATGTTCTAAAGTAGTGGTTATGGTTGCACAATTCTGTGAATATACTGAAAATCTTTGAGTTGTGCCATTTAAACGGTGAATTGTATGGTACATGAACTATATTGCAATAAAGTTGTTAAAAAATCAAACAATTGCAATATAACCAAAACCTAATAATAGCTCCTTCTAAGAAAAGCATCCTTGGTAGATTCTCTAACCTTTTTTCTTTTTGTGTAGAGTCCTCAAGGAAAAGGCTGCTGTAAAAAGAAAGATAGGGAGGGAGAGAAGAAGGAAGAAAGAAAAGAGGGAAGGAAGGAAGGAGCTACTATTTTATTTGAATTTAGGTATAGAACCTCAAAAGTATATAGGTTATCATCATAAGTTAGTGAAGCATTCAGAATTTTAAGACAGACCTATGAGTCAGATCTTCTTTCTCTATCAATCTTCATGTATATGTATATATTCCTTTGTGTGTGTGTATCTCTCTGTGTGTATTTTAAACAAAGTATTACATTAAGTAGTAATTAGGTACGACACACACTTTGGTTACAGTTTCTTTGTTCTCTGATGAAGTTTTTCTCTAACCATGGAATTGTTTCAGAGTTTGAGAAGAAGACTTAAGAATGCTTCCTCTTTCCTCACTTCCATTATATCTTGAGAGTTCATGATCAAGGATGTGTAAATATGGCTTGTCCTTCCTCACCCTATAGCACCCAAATGATGGACAGCCATGATGTCTAATTATAACTTTATCATTAACATTAGGGCACGTTGTATGAGCTTATTCTGTTCTCTTACAGAGAAATTACAAAGTAAAAGTAAGTAAAAATTCTCATCACATTATGCAAGATGAAGACTAGAGAAGAGAAAATCTGTTTGATTTCCGTTTTTTATAACCTGTAGAAGTTATCTTGTTACATCAGAACAGTCTACCTTTTCCTGTACCATGCTCTCATAGGGTCAGTAAAGTAATTCCACAAGATTCATAGATGAAGGAAATATTGTTCATAGGATTGCCCACTGGTCCTTAAAGGAGCTACCTTTTCTGTTCCTAGGAATACTAACACCTAACAAGCTCAATTTCGTGCTTCGTTATACTTCTGAGAGTGTATTTTCAACATCAAGAACCTGGGGATCAGTCCCATGAATAAATCCTTGGTTAATCAGTGCTCTAAATCACATGTGCCCAGAGAAACCTGACTTTACCTCAAATTCTCTGTGCTAAAATTACTGGTTTCCATATAAACATAGTTTCAACTTACAGTAGATTTGCTTCTGCTTCTTACTCTCTTTTTGACTGCCTCTATTCAGTACAAACATATCACATGCTCACATGTTTGCATGTACACATATGTACGAAAGACAAATTCCGGATTTTCAGGTATTTTTGACTACCAGATGTTGCTGTACTTGCCACAGACACTAATATCTTAAACCTAGAGAGAATATTGGTGTCTGCACTAAAGCTACCAGACTATTAAGCTTGAGTGTCCACTGTCCTCCAAGAACCAGTCAGAAGTAGCCATCTGGCCTCTTATCTATATTTTCCTTTTCTAACTCCTTGAGTGTGAAGCAGCTCATGTTTCAGTGATTTAATAGCTCCTACAACTGCTAGCCAGAACACCTGCACAAGTCCTCCCACCCCTACTAAACTTTAACCCTACCAGTTTTCCAGCACATTGATCCTGATATATTCCCTCTAACCATCTTCCCTTTCCTTTGTGCACTCCTGCATCTACCTAGCTCATGTTTATAATATTGATCAATTCACTCCTGAATTCCCAAGCTTTCTGTCCTTTTGTTCTACCCTCAAAAGAAATAAGTGCTTGAGGAACCCAGTGATGTGTCATTTCTGGATCTGCACTCTTGTTAAAATTAAAAGTCTGATTTAGGAGATCCAGGGTGGGACTGAGGTTCTGTATTTTAACAAGTCCCCAGGGGAGGTCACGGAACACACTTTGAATCTCAAGGATGTAGGTCAGCACTTTGGGAAAGATTCAAATAGGATAGGTAGGTACAGCTCTAACATCAGTCCCTTCTTCAGTTGGGCCAACATCAGTCCCCTCTTCAGTTGGGCCTACATCACTGCCTAACTTCTATTATTTCTGTGTAGAAACTCACCTTTCTAGCATTCTGCATATGTTCTCTAAAAGCTTCTGCACAATCCCTTTTCTGTCTCCAACATTTTTTTTTTTGAGTCAGTCACTCTTCCTGTACCTCTGAAAAGAGTGGTCCTCAACCTGTTGCACCTTAGGATCACCTGGGAAAATTAAAAAAATATATTCCTCTATCACACTCCAGAACAAAAAAGTCAGCATATCCAAGATAGGTGTCATTTTAGAAACTCACCTGGTCATTCCAAAGTTGCAACCAGGTTTGAGATTCTCTGATCTAAAATGTAATCAACTACCATGTACCAAGTATTAAAATTGTGTGCAACCACACTCATGCTTCAGTTCCTTCCTATCTAGTAAGGCCAGTTTCTCCATGTGTGCTCTTATTCATATTCTCTCCCACTTTCTCAGCAGTCATGCATTATTATTTCTTACACATTGCTAGGTATCTGCCATCTTGAAATACAGACACAAAACTTTTAATGTGTGAGCTATTAATGATTAGGAGTGAGATATTTTTTTAAATGTTGAAAATCACTTAAGAGATTAGACAGTTTTGTTTCTAGCTGATCTTATAATGATTTCATTAAAGTTAAAAACAGAGTAACTTAATCTTAAATTGAAAGTTGCATTTTTCAACTTTCAGTTTGGCACTGGGTAGATAAATTCTATGGGTTGGACATGTTTGTTTTCAGTGGTGTTGGCTAGTTCAGCCTAGTTCTCATTGTGTAGTGCCCATTGTAGCATTCTCTGTAAATAAGGACATATACTGTTTTTAGCACAATTTTACATCCCACTCTGCGTTTACTGGAGGGGAGAGTAGGTTAGACACTTAGATTCAACTAACCATCTTTATAAAAGTCCTTTATGTTATGTAAAACAGTCTCATCGTGTGTAGGTTGGAGAATGTTCAGAAAAGAGCAATATTTATATATAGAGAGAATTTCAGAAAACAGTATGCTATTTAAATGCCACCAGATATTTAGAGCTTTGTGCTATAGAACAGATATACAGGACTCTTTTTGAAGTTATTCATTTTTGGGTAAGGTATATAAGTGCCCAAGGGTGAGTATGCCTACATAAACAGAAAATATGCAGGGACTGGAGTTCTCTTTTAAAGTAGCTTTACCTTTCAGCAGCAGCTGGAATCTTTTTAATGTCAGAAGGAAGCATATCAGAAAAGAAGTTGGGTATTGCCATCCTAGGTTCTTGAAATAGAAGCTGTGCGAAACTGGCTAATAATTTTGCTCCAGCAATTTAATGAAACTCAGGGGAAAGTAAAAACTTTCAGAGGAGACTCTCTAATGCTAGGACTTCTCACAGTGGCAGCATATTCCCCGCTCCCTACAGGACACTGAATTCATGGTCTTGCTATTACAAAAATTTAAATTGCTTCTGATTTGAGAAGAACTTCTAATGAATTTAAGTGAACAATGAGGGGAGTCAGTGATAATCCACCCACATGAGTTTTGGGCAAATGCCTGCTCTGAATAAATTCTTAATAAAGAATGAGTAACAATATCTTTCTTCCTACACGGAGCTTACTCAAAGTAATTGCAACACAAATGGAGATAGACATAGTATTCAAGTGGGGAAGAAGGGCATAATTTGAAAAGAAATGTTTTTTCCACAGGAAAATGGAGTAAATTTCAGAGTGAGTTTGTGCCCTTAAGAAAATGAACTGAAAATGTGTTTTATGAAGTGATATAATAGATGATATAACAAGAAAACAGTCTGAGATACAAAAGGGAGCAGACTTATAGAAGAGACTTGAAAATAGACAAAGAAGGAAATATCTAAGAGAAAACATAAAATAAATCACTGAATTAACAACTGCTTTAGAAACATTGGTAAACTCAAAATACAGATGATGAATGTAAGCTTATGATATGTTCACCAAACCCTGAGGAAAAACATAGACATTAAGTCTGGGAGACGGTTGATGAGTACTGTCACCAGAAGAATATGATGAGTTTGATTTTTGAATACTGAGTTTGTGATGTCTGTAGAATGCTTATGGTTGATCAGCCAGTAGGCAAAAGAATATGAGAGGAACTTTATATACTGTGAGTAGCTAAAGCAATCTTGAAAAGAAGAAGAAAGCTGGAGGCATCACATTTTCTGATTTCAAACTATATTACAAAACTATAATAATCGAAACAGTGCCACACTGGCATATAAAAGAGAACACTGGCAAAAGACAGTAGAATGGTAGTTGCCAGGGGTTGGGGTTTGAGAGGAAGTGAAGAGATGTTGGACAAGGGCTATGAACTTTCAGATACAAGATGAATAAATTCTGAGAATCTAATGTACAACATGGTGACTATAGTTAATAATACTGTATTGTATACTTGAAATTTGTTAAGAGAGTAAATCTGACACAAAGATCAATGGAACAGAACAGAGAGGCCAGAAATAAACCCCCACATATATGGTCAACAAATCTTTGACAAGGACACGAAGAACACACAGTGAGGAAACAATAATTATTGATAGTTTCTGCAGTAAATGGTGTTGGGAAAACTGGCTATCTATATGCTAAAGAATGAAACTGGACCCCTATCTTATGCCACTCACAAAAATTAACCCAAAATGTATTAAAGACTTAAATGTAATATTCAAAACCATAAAACTCGTAGAAGAAAGCACAGGGAAAAGGCTCCTTGATGTTGATCTTGACAATGATTTTTTGGAAATTACATCAAAACACAGGTGACAAAAGGAAAAATAAACAAATGAAATGATAACAAGTTAAAAAATCTTTACTGCAAAGGAAACATTCAAGAAAATGAAAAGAGAAACTATGGAATGGGAGAAAATATTTGCAAACCATGTATCATATAAGGAATTAATACCTAAAATATACAATGAATACATATAACTCAGTATCAAAAGACCAAAAGTGATCTGATTTAAAAATGGGCAAAGACCTGAATAGATACTTTCCCAAAGAACACATACAAATGGCTAACAGGTACTACAAAAGATGCTCAACATCACCAATCATCAGGGAACTGCAAATCAAAATCACAGTGACTTATCACCTCACACCTACCTCAGGATGGCAACTTCCAAAAAAAATAAGAGATAATAAATGTTGGCAAGGATGTGGAAAAAAAGGATCCCTCTTACACTGTGGTTAAAAATATGAATTGGTGCAGCCACTGTGGAAAACAGTATGAAGGTTCCTCAAAAAATTAAAAATAGAACTACCATATGATCTAGCAATTTCACTTTTGGATATATATCCAAAGGAAATGAAATCAGTTGATATTTGTACTCCCAAGTTCACTGAGCATTATTTATAGTAGCCAAGGCATGGAAACAACCACATTTCTGCCAATGGATGAATGGATAGAGAAAATGTAATACACACACACACACACACACACACACACACACACAAGCATAAGAATATCATTCACGCTTACAAAGAAAGAAGTCCTGATATTCGAGACAATATGGGTGAATCTGGAGGGCATGATGCTAAGTAAAATAATCCAAAGATAAACAAATACTGCATAGTAGCACTTATGTGGGATTTAAAAAAAAATGTGAATTAATGGCAAAAGAGAACAGAATGGTGGTTGCCAGGGGTTGGGGTTTGAGAGGAAATGTAGAGATGTAGGACAAGGGCTACAAACTTTCAGATACAAGATGAATAAATTCTGAGAATCTAATGTACAACATGGTGACTATAGTTAATACTGAATTATATACTTGAAATTTGTTGAGAGTAAATCTTTATTCTGACCACAAAAATAAAAAGGGTGACTATGTGAGGTGATGGATGTGTTAATTAACATGATTATGGGAATCACTGCATAATACATATGTGTATCAACTCATCACGTCATACACTTTAAATATATATACTATTATTTGTCAAATATACCTTAATAAACCTGAGGAAAAAGACAAAAAATATCTTTTTAAAATCTCAAAAGAAATAAAATGATTTGTGTCAAATAGATGAATGAAGAGAAGAGAGCTGAGCAAACCACAGAGAACCCATGATTTTGGTGGTAGACATAGGAAGAGAAGCTGTTAAAAGAGAATGAAAGAGGCAGCCAGAGTTATAGTAGGAAATGTGAGGAGGAGATGCTATTGTAGAAGCCACAGGAATAAAACATTCCAAGAATAACAGCAGGTTTAGCAGTGTCAGATCCTGTGGAGAGGTCAAAAAAGATGAGAATTTTAAAGAGGTCTTTGGATTGGCAAGAAAGAAGCCATTGGTGTATTCTATATGCTTGAAATTTGTGAGAAAGAGTTGGAAGCTCTGCACAGTAGTGAGTTGCTGCTTTCTATAGAAGTCTTTTTTTTTCTTTTCTTGGTGAGACATCTAAATGTAAAATTTGAGGGGTGGGGGCAGAAAGAGAAGGATAGAAATTATTGCTTAAAAATGAACTCTAGTGTCTAGTAAACATGGAGAAATAAATTTAACATTTACTTGTAACAATTTTCTCATATTTCTATATATTTTATGTGGATTCTGTTCTTCTACCATCATGAAAATCTTTTGTGGTAAGCATTTGGGTTGAGAAAACAGGCTCAGTTTGTCATTATTTGTTTAGGGAGAGGCAGAACTGAGACTTCAGTACTGTTTCCATTAGGTGATATTTTGTCCTGCCAATTTCCCAGAAAACAACAGGAGAAGCCAATGTGATGCTTTTACTGCAGCATATATGGAAAATGTAAGAAAAATGACACTGTTGACTTATTGTATGAAGAAGAAATGAAAACAGAAATAGTGACTTTTTAAATAGATATTTATTGGAGTATAAGTGCTTCGCAATACTGTGTACTGTTGCACAACAAAGAGAATCAGCCATATGCATACACATGTCCCCATATCCCCTCCCTCTTGAGCCTACCTCCCACCCTCCCTATCCCACCCCTCTAGGTCATCACGAAGCACCAAGCCCATCTCCCTGTGCTATGCGGCTGCTTCCCACCAGCCAACTATTTTACATTCGCTAGTGTATATATGTCGATACTACTCTCACTTTGCCCTCCCACCACATGTCCTCAAGTCCATTTTCTGTGTCTACCTCTTTATTCCTGCCCTGCAACTAGGCTCATCAGTACCATTTTTTTTTTTTTTTTTAGATTCCATATATATGTGTTAGTCTACGGTATTTGTTTTTCTCTTTCTGACTTACTTCACTCTGTATGACGGACTCTAGGTCAATCCACCTTGCTACAAATAACTCAATTTCATTTCTTTTTATGGCTGAGTAATATCACATTGTATATATGTGACACATCTTCTTCATCCATTCATCTGTTGATGGACATTTAGGTTGGTTCCATGTCCTGGCTATTGTAAATAGTGCTGCAATGAACATTGTGGTACATGTCTATTTTTGAATTATGGTTTTCTCAAAGTATATGCCCAGTAGTGGGATTGCTGGGTTGGTTATATGGTAGCTCTATTTTTAGTTTTTTAAGGAACCTCCATACTGTTCTCCATAGTGGCTGTATCAATTTACATTCCCACCAACAGTGCAGGAGGGTTCCCTTTTCACCACACCCTTTCCAGCATTTATTGTTTCTAAAGATTTTGATAATGGCCATTCTGACCGACGTGAGGTGATACCTCATTGTAGTTTTGATTTTCACTTTTCTAATAATTAGTGATGTTGAGCATCTTCGTGTGCCTCTTGGCCATCTGTATGTCTTCCTTGGTGAAATGTCTATTTAGGTCTTCTGCCCATTTTTTAACTGGATTGTTTGTTTTTTTGATATTGAGCTCCATGAGCTATTTGTATATTTTGGAGATTAATCCTTTGTCATTTCATTTGAAAATATTTTCTCCCATTCTGAGGGTTGTCTTTTTGTCGTTTATGGTTTCTTTTGCTGTGCAAAAGCAAATAGTGTTAGTATCTGTTGAAAGAAATGGTTGCATTTTTTCCTACTGTGGAAAGAAAAGGATGCTCACTCTCTTGCGGTCTTTTTCTATTTTTAGATCTCTCGCTTTGTCTCCCCTGCCCCCTTCCTTTCTGCTTCTTTCCTTCCTCCTACTACAGGCATATTCCATTCATAATATTAGATTTTCAATTTGTAAGTTAGCTAAAAACATGATGTAATTTTTAAAAATTGATATAAAAGAAGCAAATATGTAAATTATTTCTCTAGGTTTCAGATCAGACAAGGTGCTAACAAACTGGAGATGATGAAGAAAAGTGTCTACCAAATGCCTATTTGAGTGATCTAAAACTTTCATTATCAAATGGTGATCATGTTATATATCCCATTAACAAAATTTTGTTCTTAACAAAACCAATCAGTAAACCAACAAATAACAGACAGACAAAACTGGAAGAACTTTTAGATATTTTATGTTTAAAAAGGATAAATTATAAGCTATTTTAAGGTATCTCAATGTTATGAATACTACTTCACCAAATAATTCTGTCCATATTATTTTTTTTTTCTGACAAGCAGATCATGATGAAGGTGTTTTGAGATGTGGTTTTTGTTTGCGTGGTTGACTCACTAGCTCCTTTTTGACAAATTTGTCAAGTCTGTGATTAAATGTGGGCTTCAGGGAAATTGTAAATTGCTATAGCTCTTGGGTCTTAAAAGAAACCTGCAAGTAGTTGAACTGAAGAATGTAAACTCCAGGAATGTTGTATATCTGCTCTAACACATCTGGTTCACTACTTTTTCAACAATTATGTTTGTGAACTAATTTAATATCACGTTATTTGTGACAATTTTTCCCCTGGTGAATAACTAAAACAATAATGTAGTCATTAGTAAAGTGAATGTGTTGATTTATCAAATCTTTGTAGCCATAGTGTGTTATACAACAACAGTACTATTAACTGTTGTTATAGAATAAAAGTGATCAGAACAAAAAAATAAAAATGCCAATTTGATAAAATCATTTCTGCGACCAACATATACCAATAACCAGCTTACTCAGCATGATAGAATATACTTTCTGATTTTAAGCTATTCTTTCTTGTATTACTCCTAAAGTAATAAATTCATGTGATTTTTAAAACAGACTTAGACACATAAAAAGGTTGAGCTCCCAACCTATCTTGAAGTTAGGAAGAAGTTGGAAATCACATCTATTTGACATCGTTATAAGTCCAGGGCCTTTACAGTATGACAGGCATTGTATAATTCTCCAAAATTACCCAACTCTGCAGTTAAGAGTTAACGCTTAAATCTAAAACTCTCCTAAAACTTAATTTTACATTCTCTTTATAGTAGGCAGGAAGGAGTAGACCAATGTCTGGATATAGAATCTCAGGATTATATAGAAGACATTCCCACATCGGGAAGGATCATGAAGTATGTATGGTTCTAATGCTGTTTTGGTTTTGCACATAATATCCAGTAAGACACTAGTGATATCAGATTACATGTCGGAATTCAACCTAAGAGAACCATTAGGATTTTTAACAAGGAACTGGCTAAAGCAATTGTGGATGCTGGCTAAGCAAAAATGGAATCTATAGGGGAGGCAGTCAGGAAAGGAAGATGATGAGCAAGCAGGCTAGAACTCCAAAAGCACAAGCTGAAGCTTGGAGTCTCCATGAATCCTAAGGTCTGTGAACAAGTGTGTATGAATTACAAGTTGGACAACTACTTTTCAAATACTTCATCTTTCCTACTTATAGATTTTATTATGTTTTCCTTAATAAATTCGGAGTGAAACTTGTTGCAATACATAGGCTTTAAAATGCATTGTTGGTATATTATGGCTACATTGGAAATGCAGCAAATAAATTTGTGAAATTAGACATTTGGCATAAAGAACATGTATGCTGGCTTCCACAAGAATGTGACTCTGTGCATCTACTATATTGGGTGTAACTATTGCCTTTTGGGTCAATAGTGGATGGTCCTAAAGAAAGGTCATTGAAATCTTTGAGAAAGTGGGCAGCAGGGGGTGGTGGGCAAATTTGTACTGTGAGTAGGAAAATTATAATGTAACATTGAAGTGAGTATGGGAAAAGAACTCAGGGTTTCTGCTTCCTTGGCTTATTTCTATTCCCTATCCCAATGCTAAAGGAAGCACGTTAATTCTGAACTAGTATACTATGAGTTAAGATATTAGAATGCTTTCAAAACTACAAAGTGTTGAAAAGGACTAATACTTAAAATTAGGAAAAGAGAGGCTGTGATTTTCAAAGAAAAAAAAGACCTATTTGGAGGTTGAAAGAAAAGTCACACTTAAATACTTAAGCTTTAACTTTCCATCGGTTTAAAGAGATAGACATTTTTATTAGCATTTGGAAAGTGTGTTGAAAATAGTTAAAAGTGGATGATCCCAGGACAGTATCAGATGTGAATAGTCCAAAAGCATTTCTGCCAGAGTATTAGAAGCTAAATAGAGATTGCACATTTGTGTAGCCCAGTCAAATTTATAAAGGAAATGTTTTATATGAGTATTTCTGCTTTGAAGCTAAAAAATATGTATTTTGAAATAAAAAATTTAAGCCCACATTAAGAAATATTTGTATTAACTATGTTTTAGCAATTTTATGTACAATATTAGGATTAAAGAGAAGTTTAGATGGATGTATCCATAAGCAGATTACCAAGATGTTAAGTGGCATCTAAAAGATGATTTATGGAGTCTATTCATATGCAAAGTCATGACTCATTTACTAATACAAATGATTCACATGTTATTTCAAATCCTACTTTTAGAGTTTCAGTAAAGCAGTAAGATTAGTTTTGATATGTTCTTGAATGAGATGGCCTGAAACCTTTTGAACATAATACAGGGGTGCTTTAAAATCAGTGTTTTTCACCTATGTTTATGTGCTTCTATAGGAGATTAATTACATTTGTTACTTAACCCTTAAAGAGGAAGAATATCTGGTTGCAATAATGGCTAAGACATAATGTTTCCAAAGAAAGTAATCATTCATATATTAGTTAAAGGAGCTCTGAAAAGTCCCTGTGTGAATTCAATTAAACTTGATAATTTTTTATTTCATGCCTATTATTTACCAGGCAGCATTCTAAACTCTGGAAATAAAAGATGATTACCATTTAGACATTTTAAAGAGTTCTTTGTCAAATAGGGAAGGTAAGCATGAAACTGAAAAAATTGTAATGTAGTGTGGTAAATCCTCTAACAAAGACATTGATAAGCTACAGCATTCAAGAGGAGTAAACTGAGATGGGCAGGAAAGAAGATTTAAATAGGGAGGCATGTTCATAATAGAAATGTTCCAGCCTTACATACTCATTGCTGATGGGGCCTGTGTGTGCTGCAAGGAATGAAATAGCAATGATTTTTTCCTGCATTTCAGTTTGGTTAACAGATGTGACCTTGTTTTCCTTGATAGAAATAAAAATGTTTGTTTTATCCATGAGCAACTTGTACCTTGGAGTTAAAGTTAAGGCTAACTTTATTCCATTTATGAAAATCTGTATCTACTTAGTAATAGCATCGACTATTAAACAGTGACCTCTTATATGTGATAGATTTCTTGACCTTCTTGTCCCAGCTAAGCAGTGAAATGATGCTTATCATATGAAATAGAAATAATAGCCATAATATATAATATTTATCATGTGCTTATTTTGTGTGAGGCTCTTTGCAATTCACTTTTTATGTTGCCTTATTTCCTCCCCATAAGAATTCTTCAAAGTAGATAAAAATGTTATTTTCATTTCCCAGATGAGGAAACAGAAGTAGAATGGCTATTAAATTGATCTAAAGCCTCACACTTAAGAAGTGATGTCATTGGGATTGAAGCTCAGGTTTACCTGTTAACAAGGCCTGTGTCCTTAGCCACTTTACTAGATTTAATATAAATGAACTCTGAAGCAGAAGACGAAGTATGGACAAAAAGGAAAACTTTAACATAAAGTCTTGTGAAAATGACTGTACTACCCAAAGCAATCTACAGATTCAGTGCAATCCCAATCAAACTACCAATGGCATTTTTCACAGAACTAGAACAAAAAAATTCACAATTTGTATGGAAACACAAAAGACCCCGAAGAGCCAAAGCAATCTTAAGAAAGAAAAATGGAGCTGGAAGAATCAGGATCCCTGACTTCAGACTATACTACAAAGCTACATTAAGCAAGACAGTATGGTCCTGGCACAAAAACAGAAATATAGACCAGTGGAACAGGATAGAAAGCCCAGAGATTAACCCACACACAAATGGTCACCTTATCTTTGATAAAGGAGGCAAGAATATACAATGGAGAAGAGACAGCCTCTTCAATAAGTGGTGCTGGGAAAACTGGACAGCTACATGTAAAAGAATGAAATTACAACACTCCCTAACACCATACACAAAAATAAACCCAAAATGGATTAAAGTCCTAACTGTAAGGCCATACACTATGAAACTCTCAGAGGAAAACATAGGCAGAATACTCTATGACATAAATCACAGCAAGATCCTTTTTGACCCACCTCCTAGAGAAATGGAAATAAAAACAAAAATAAACAAATGGAACCTAATGAAACTTAAAAACTTTTACACAGGAAAGGAAACCATAAACAAGACGAAAAGATGAAAACCCTCAGAATGGGAGAAAATATTTGCAAATGAAGCAACTAACAAAGGATTAATCTCCAAAATATACAAGCAGCTCATGCAGCTCAATATCAAAAAAACAATCCAGTCAAAAAATGGGCAGAAGACCTAAATAGACATTTCTCCAAAGAAGATATACAGATTGCCAACAAACACATGAAAGGATGCTCAACATCACTAATCATTAGAGAAATGCAAATCAAACTACAATGAGGTATCACCTCACACGGGTCAGAATGGCCATCATCAAAAAATCTAGAAACAATAAATGCTGGAGAGGGTGTGGAGAAAAGGGAATCCTCTTGCACTGTTGGTGGGAATGTAAATTGATACAGCCACTATGGAGAACAGTATGGAGGTTCCTTAAAAAACTAAAAATAGAACTACCATACGACCCAGCAATCCCACTACTGGGCATATACCCTGAGAAAACCATAATTCAAAAAGGGTCACGTACCACAATGTTCATTGCAGCTCTATTTACAATAGCCAGGACATGGAAGCGACCTAAATGTCTATCAACAGGTGAATGGATAAAGAAGATGTGGCACATATATACAATAGAATATTACTCAGCCATAAAAAGAAACAAAATTGAGTTATTTATGGTGAGGTGGATGGACCTAGAGACTGTCACACAGAGTGAAGTAAGTCAGAAAGAGAAAAACAAGGACTGTATGCTAACACGTATATATGGAATCTAAAAAAAAAAGGCTCTGAACAACCTAGGGGCAGGACAGGAATGAAGACGCAGCCATAGAGAATGGACTTGAGGACATGGGGAGGGGGAAGGGGAAGCTGGGACAAAGTGAGAGAGTGGCCTGGACATATATACACTACCAAATGTAAAATAGATAGCTAGTGGGAAGCAGCTGCATAGCACGGGGAGATCATCTCTGTGCTTTGTGACCACTTAGAGGGGTGGGGTAGAGAGAGTGCGAGGGAGATACAAGAGAGAAGAGATATGGGGAAATATGTATACATATAGCTGGTTCACTTTGTTATACAACAGCAGCTAACACAATATTGTAAAGCAATTATACTCCAATAAAGATGTTAATAAAATATATGTAAAGTCTCTAATTTAACAAGACTCATGGAATTAAAAAAATAAGAATGAAAAAAAAGCCAAAAAGCTTGAATTTCAAAGAAAATGCTTCTCTCCCCCAAAACATTCCCTTGTATTTATATTGTATTTTCTTTGTTTAGCTTTTTAGAACTTTATATAATTGCCATTGATTCTCCCATTATCTGTGTCATATGAGGACATAGGGAGTATTGTTTTTAGTGGCCCATAGATTGAAAAGCACTTTTCAAATTTCTCTAAATGGAGAGAAAACCAAGACTTAGTTCTAATATTCTTGGCTTTGGTCCACATTTATTTCCATTATTCTATTTTCAGAAGAAAATTCTAAACTATCATCTCTCTAACCCATTGTGATGACAAATTGGTTTGGAGAAAAATATTTATTCTTTATTCTAATACATTTGGATAAGAAAGATAAGCTAAACATTTCTCTATAATGGTATTAATATTTAAATTGAATTTCGTGTCATTTCATCAAAATTTTAACTGAAGTAAAAATAGATGTTTTTATGCCCTTAGCATTATTTTGCCTTTTGTACCTTTTTTTCTTTACTTATATTGAAAATGCTCAAAGCCTCCTCTGGTTTAGTCTTCTGCATTCAGTCAGTTAGATGGTGTTCCTGTTTTGCAGATAAAACCACCGAGGACCTAGAGGTTGAGAAATTTTGCCAAGGTCCTACAACTTGCCAAGTAGTCATGGGGCTTTATCATCAGTCTGCATTTTCCAAAGTTCCAGGAAGCCATTTCCCCACAGAAAATTAAGTTAAAATGTAGAAAACACTCTGGCTTTATGTAATATGATTTTTACAAAGAAAATACACATTTCTTTCCAATACTATACAGAGAAATTGTTCTATAACAATTAATTTTAACTAGCACTAAATTTGAAAATAATTGTTAGCTCCACTTCTAGGAGGAATATCACATTGATTTTTTTGTAAAACCTGGCATTTAGCACTCTTCATACTAGACTGTATGACATATTATCAAGCAGCTCAACCTCAGCTGTGCATAAAGTGGGTTTCTTTTCCTGTGGATTTTGGCAAAGTCATATTCTGTCTGTAAGGTTTGTTTCTTCTATTCATGAGACACAACACTGCTGCTGTATAAATTGTTTACTATATAACCCTCTGAACTGACTATAAAAGTAATTGTATACTGGGCAACCAAATATAATTTTTGAAAAAACAAATACAGAATGGGCCCTGGAGGGATAAAACTTCAGTGGACTATACCCAGGATGTTTTGAATGACGGAGACTGGGGATGTAGTGGACATCTGTTGTTTTTGCCTGATTAGTATCCACTCTCTGGTCTTCTCATAACAACAACTTGATTTTCTTTGGGGAACTATCTTACTCAGTTCTGACTCAAATCCAAGTCAGACCTTCCAAACCTTTTTAATGTGCATTTTCCCTGGGGATTTTTTGGGGAAACTGTTGGAAAACGAAAGCTGTCGTTCTGCTGGGGTGACTGATCTAGATGGATGAAAGCCTGGCCATCATTCTACGACATGTGGAGACCATTCTGAGAAAGAAGTCAACACAGAGGCAAGCTGAACCAAGAGATGGAAAGAGAAAGGTTTCTGACGTCAGTGGACGCACTGGTTCACCCGTGCTTGAAGCCAGTTCATGTGTTGGCTAAAATTCCTTTGTGCTTAAGCCAGATAAAGTTGGGGTTCTCTACTTGATGATAGAATTCTGTTTCATGTAATATTTCATGGGGGTGACTATGGTGATTCCAGATAATTTAGCGATTTTAGAGCAAGTAGCTTTGGCTTCTAGGTAATGATGGAAACATCAGTGTTCATCAGCCTAATGCTGGAAAATATCCTGCCTCATTAGCTGTGGAATTCTTTGTACTGGAGTGGGCTTAGAGACAGTGTCAGATATCCAGACACCGAAGGTAGGTTTTAGTTTCTGTGGCAAAGGTAAAGGCCCTCTAGTCCCCAAACTACCCCATCTATTCATTAGTCTTTGCACTTTAAAATTATTTGGACCTTCATAATTTAAGAAAATATTCAATGTGCAGAGATAGTGCACTGACTTAAATCATACGTGACAAATAGGATGTCAGCTACCTTACTATTTGTAATACTTTTTCATGTGTATTATCTGCACAAGCCCACACCATAACCTGGTGAGGGGAGTCTTACCTACCTTTCATGGGTTAGGCATCTAAGAAGTCAAATGGTTTCTTCAAGTTTATGTTGCTAATAAAATTCATTTTCTGACTATTTAAGACTCCTCCTCCCCACCCTCACCCCCCATTATAAGAAACCTGACACAAGCACGGCTACTGGGATTAGAGGAGAAGCTTTGGGCAATGAATTCTCGATTTTGTAGGAAATCGATGCCTCGAAATGAGGAAAGCTCTTAGAAAGCAAGGCTGAGTATTGCAAAGACAGCATTATCAATTTCCTAAACTTACCAGCACCAGGCATGACCCAAATGGATTTCTGAGGGTGAGGATTTAGGATATGTGGGGTTAGAATTTAAATGTCTATATAAGTTCTCTTTTAGACAGCTATCAAGCCATCCTTCAGCTTTCAAGGTAATTATTATACTTCTTACAGTCATGTGAAATCTTTCTGTTTACATTTTCTAGACTCTAGAGTTGAGAAATTTTGTCCTTTACAATGCCTTTTAATAACTGTAGAAATAGGAAAAATCAAATCATATTTGTTGAAATTTTATGAGCTTCTCAGAGACAATTTTCTGATGTGTATTGCACTCCAAAATCAGGATCTGTTTGTGACAGGGAAGGAACATAATGGCAACAACGTCGTGCCTTTTATGTAGGATGATTATAATAATTAGTGCCAGTCAACAGAGATAGCTCTCCTGGGGGAGAAGCTCTTGGAGATTCTGTTGCCTGAGAATTTGTACTAGCAAATTTAGGTCTCTGTAAAATGAAATGCACCTGTGTTAGGTATATGCAGGTATTTTCACATCAATCATAGTATGGTAGCTACTGTTACTCCATCTGCAGCATATGCCCCGTGTGGTTTTCCTCAATTAGACAAAGTTGGAACACAAGGGAGAGATAATAGTGAATGAAAATGTGTCTTCCACATTTTCTTTCAGGTAACATTTAGGTATTTTCCAGTATTACTTTGATGATCGTGTACAGTATAACTTCTGAGAGACTTGAAAATGATCCATTTGTGGCTCATAATAAATTTGGGTGAAATTTTACTGTCATTCTTCCCAATAGAATGAAGTTAAGAATATGCTTGAAAATGTGCAGGTAGTTTGAAAGGCAGGAAATAAGTTTCCTGTTTAGATAGGAACTTATGATGAGGTTGGGAATTTGAATAGGTCAGTGGGAAAGGTGTGGTATCATTTTATATCTATTTAGTCTCATATTAAGCTCCATTTAAAATCTTTGTAAGATGGCTCATTGATCTGCAGTGGGGTTGAATGGGAGTTGTTTTTTATATATATAAGAAAAAAAAGACCTAAAATAAAATTCAGAGTTTTAGAAGCAGCAAATCAGAATTTGAGACCCATTATGGCAATCATTAGCTGGGTAAACAGGGCCAAAATAGGTTATTCTTTGAGGACCAACCTTTACATCTACAAACCGAGGGGGTACAAATAGATGATCTTTCAAATTCCTTCCAACGTGAATATCTATATTTCTATGAGTAAAAGAAGGAAGAGGCGACTTGTCAACCATAGTTTATAAAGGACCTATAGGAATAGAGTGCAAGACCAGAGGAATGAGTGACTTTTTTTCTTTCATTGTTATTGAGGAAGCATTTGGGAGATTTTAACTCCCACACTGTTTTTAATAGATGAGCTAGATGTATGTTATCTATTTATAAAAAGTCATGATGATGTCTTAAACCACCAATAAACAAACTACGTTTAAAGGTTAATAATAATGACCTAATTTTACTGAGTGCTTAGTGTATTCCAGACCTGTCTAGGTGCTTTGCTGCATTATCACATTTACTATCACAACAAATCTATGAGATAAAAAAAAAAAAATTTTTTTTTTTGCAGTACACGGGTTTCTCACTGTTGTGGCCTCTCCCGTTGCGGAGCACAGGCTCTGGACGCGCAGGCTCAGTGGCCATGGCTCATGGGCCCAGCCGCTCCACGGCATGTGGGATCTTCCCAGACCGGGGCACAAACCCGTGTCCCCTGCATTGGCAGGCGGACTCTCAACCACTGCGCCACCAGGGAAGCCCAAGATACAGCAACTATTAATGCCCCCATGGACTTGGACAAAAATATGAAAGAAAAAGTATTCATGACTCTCTCCTACCCCTTGCCTTGTTAGGAGGAAGATCTTTTTGTTTCTTTGTTTTTTGTTTCGTTTAGGCATCATCTAGCTTAAAATGCAAACAAAACCAAAAACAAGAAAGGTGGTAGACTGAGTCATATTTAAGGACTTTTCTCCTGGACAGGATGGCTTAGTTTATCCTCAGGTGCAATAGAAACTTCAAACCCATAGCCATGGTAGATAATATATAAAAAGATAAAACATAACTGATGAGTCAAGCAGATACCTCCAGGGATTAGAAACAGAACAGAATCACAGAGAGTTGAATAGGCAGAAGCTACAGGCTTGTTGGGATCCGAGTCCAAAAAATTAGGTGAGAAACCAGCTCGTTCAGGGAAAATAACATAAAAAGAGCTCTTTGTGAGACTACAGACAAAACCAGTTTCACTGATGAAAGTCAGGGGTTGAATGACTCCCACTGCCCTGATTTGAGTTTCCAGCCTCATCATAACTGAGGAATAAGAAATGGTGACTCAAGGGGCTTCCCGGGGCTTCCCTGGTGGCACAGTGGTTGAGAGTCCGCCTGCCAATGCAGGGCACACGGGTTCGTGCCCCAGTCTGGGAAGATCCCACATGCCGTGGAGCGGCTGGGCCCATGAGCCATGGCCGCTGAGCCTGCACATCCAGAGCCTGTGCTCCACAATGGGAGAGGCCACAACAGTGAGAGGCCCGCGTACTGCAAAAAAAAAAAAAGAAAGAAATGGTGACTCAAAAAGTTGTCAACCTGTTGCCTGGGGCTGCAGCTTGATAGGCAGTCATGGACCTGCTTATCACCCTGCAACTAGGCACTAATTACAACCCTTCCCCCTCCACCCCCAGCAGCCAGATCTAAGATACTCCATACACTTTTGTGGAAAAACTGACTTAGAGGACCATGTGAGTAGAGAAAAAGAGACAGAGGTAAAACTAAGCCAAAAAATATAAAAGACAAATGACAATAACTTAAATTTAAAATGAATCTTCACTCCGGATTTCAAAATGCATAAATATATCCAATAAGAATTACTAATAAAATGAACAACTAGTAATGGAATTTATTCCAGATGAAAGTAATTTTATAGAAAATATGGCCAAATATTTCAAATAAGTATGTTTAGAAAACTCACAAAGGTAAATATTAATTTTACTTAGATAAAAAAGACAAAACAGGCATATAGATACATATATACACATATGGGAAAGTATAATAACTTTGACTTCATTGAGTTATTCTGCATGGAGAAATAGGAGCTATAAATAAATTAAAGAAAAGAAGAACAACAAAAAAACACAGATGGGTGGCTTCCCTGGTGGCGCAGTGGTTGAGAGTCCGCCTGCCGTTTCAGGGGACACGGGTTCATGCCCTGGTCTGGGAAGATCCCACATGCCGCGGAGCGGCTGGGCCCGTGAGCCATGGCCATTGAGCCTGCGTGTCCGGAGTCTGTGCTCCGCAACAGGAGAGGCCACAGCAGTGAGAGGCCCGCGTACCAAAAAAAAAAAAAAAAAAAAAAAAACAAAAAACACAGATGGGAGAAGATATTTGTAATACATTGAGAGGAAAAAGTAGTTTTCCCAACATATAAACAACTTCTAAAATTTTTTTTAAATGATGAACACCTTGATAGAAAATAAACATTTGTATAAACAGATATCTTATAAAAGGGGGAAGTAAATGCCAATAAACATTACCAAGGTTCAGCCTAATGGGGATCAGGGAAATTTGAAATAAAACAACAATAAAATATGATTTTGACTAAATTCTGTCAGAAACTTGAAAACATGACTATATTAATTATTGTTGAAGATGTGGAGAACTGAGGACTCTCAAACATTGCTGTTGCCTGTGTAAAGAAGTCCACTCCTTTTGTAGAGCAGCATTTAGAAGAGTTGAAAATCTGCATATGCTAAATCCCCACAGCTTCACTTTGTAGAGAAATTCTTGCACAATTATAAGGACACATAACAACCTTGGCAGCTGTAGCATCAATAGTAACAGTAGCACCTACAGTTGGAAGTAAAATAAATCTGTGCTTTTCAAATTTTCATTCACATACAAACTATAAGGTCTCCTTTTAAAGTGTAGATTCTGATACAGTGGTCCAGGGTGAGCCTTGATAATCTACGTTCCTCACACGCTCCCAGCTGATGCGGATGCTGATGCTGCTTATCCCTGGACTGTACTTTGATGATAGGTCACATTTGAGGGCTTAGACATGCGGGGCACGGTTCTAAAACTCATTAGATCAATGAGAATGCTCATTGCAGCAAGTTTTATAATACAGAAAAGATGGAAATAACTTCTGTGCACATCACCAGAGGAAAGAATAATTTTTAGTTTATGAATACAGTGAAATGTGATCCAGTACTTAAGATGACTAAATTGTTGAAGGAAATGAACAAGTTGTAGAATGAACATACCATTTATAGTTGAAAAGTACACAAAGCAATGCTATGTGTTATTTGTTAATACATACACAGACAACAGTAGCTTATAACATTTCATAGGGATAACAATCCCTGTATTTAGATAGTGGTTAGTGCTGAGGGGAGGTGGGGAATATGAGGAAAAGATGGGAACAGGGAGAGTTAGATAGGGGGCTTTGTACCTTTAATGCCTTATTTTTTGAAAAAAATATATGAAGCAATTATTATAGATTATTACATGAGCTTAAGGTATTCATTAAATTAATCTTTAAATGTTTCTGTATGTTTATTTCTAAAGAAAGTAGAAGAAAGGATCAAAGGTAAGAAGAGAGGGGTTTCTGATGAAAGAAGACCAGTCAGGGCTGGAGATTCCAACCAAGAAAGGGGAGGTTTAGTGGAAGTTATTTCTGGGGTGAGCAGGATTTGAGGAAAAACATGAGGAAAGATAAATTTTTAAGGTTTCCCTTCTGTGTTACACAACGTCACACCTTACCTCAGTAAATAGTTAGAGCAGAGACACCCACAGATGAAAAATGTGATATAATTTATGTCTGTCAAAAGTTTATCAGACCTAAAATATCTAAAGATTCAGACTAAAATTATTTTCTATAGAATAAACAAAAAGATTTTCTGTGGCATGAACAAAAACTTTTCACAATTTTCAAGTGTAGTAGCTCTAGTAGATTGAAGCCGAAACTTTTAAAAAAGTGCTACTTTTACATATTTAATGGAGAAGTTGAGAATAATTACCTCCAGTGGTTATATAAGCTGAACATCTGTAAAGATTAAATATAGTCATGTTTAATATATTTTGTTCATAGTTGACACAAAAGGCAGTAACCATGGCTTCTCACAAACTTCTCTTAGCCCTCCAATCAAAGATTAGACCCCATGTGGCACTTCTTACTGTCTGATGGGTGTTCAGAAGGTTCTAGGCAATCCATTTAATATTAATGTGTACAATCTATAAATATATATGAGAGGTTTTTTCCTTTTGTATACTTTTCTTGCTATATTGATCTTAGCTTTTTTAAACTCTAATCTTTATCTAGAACAGACACATGTGTGTGTACCTTACGTTTACAAGCCCTTTATGTACCTTCCTCTCATTTAGTTGATCCCTAAAAACTGTTATAAGGTAGTATATTACTTGATCATTGCACCAGAATTTCAGTGACACCAAGTCTCAATACTAGTCATAGAATGATCGTTGAGTGTAATTGTGAAGCTAGAGCAGGTCTGAACATGGACATATCTGAGATATGAGTATATTAGGGTTCTCCAGAGAAAAAGAACCAATAGGAGCTATGTATGTATATTTATAATATATATAATACATATGTATGTATATGTATATATATGTGTGTATATAGATCATTATTATGATTTTAGAGGCTCACGTGATTTTAGAGGATGAGAAGTCCCACAAGGAAAGTGGGTGTTCTAATTTAGTCTGAGTCCAACGGAGGAGAAAATGAGATGAGGTACTCCAGCTCAAGCACTGAGGCAGAACAAAGGGGTGAATTCCTCCTTTCTCTGCCTTTTATTCTAATCAGGCCCTCAAGGTACCCACCTATACTGGGGAGGGCAATCTATTTTACTGAGTCTACTGATTCAAATGCTAATCTTATCCACAAACACCCTCACAGACACATCCAGATGTAATGTTTAATCAGGGCACCCTACGGCCAGTCAAATTGACACAAAAAATAATGATTACAGTGAGTATTCTAGGTCCTACCACATGACAGTGAAGTGGAGAGGGAATCAGCAGAGTTGAGAAATGAGGAATATAAATAGGAGAGTAGTGAGAAGCAATGCACTTGGAAAAGAGAGAGCCACAAATAAGAACATTACATTGCTAATTTTTTAAAACTAAATATGTAATTGGGATTAGCCTAGATAAAATTTTGAAGAATGCAAAGATTGTCTTCACTATCCTTCTAGCTCAGTTAACTGTTTTTTTTCTTAATTCCTTCCAACACCTATTCCAGACAACCAAAGCTCTGAATTATTTCTGACCACCTAGTGGCTTCTTCCTACTCTCCACGTCCCCACCCAGGGGATATTTCATTCAGGTTTCCCTTTTAATTTATGAACCATATTCTTGAATTTTCCTTGAAAATGCCCCATAACGAATAACGAATAAGATATCTTTTTAAAAAAAATTGTTCCAGAGCCCTCCCCAATACCTGATTGATTCTGACACCCAAATCCAATGTGGAGGAGTTCTCCCCACCACCAAGCAATGTTCTGACAACAGCTGGATGTCCTACAATTCAACTCAATTCTAACGGCATCTACCCAGAGATAGCATCAGATCCCTCAGGTTAAGGGCTCAGTCCTACAAGACTGCCCTCACTTCAGATGCCAGTCACAAGTCCAGGTTGTTACCTGTGCTTCTGACCAACTGGCTATAAATCAAAGGTTCACACGACCCCTTCCTTGGGTTCAATTAATTTGCTTGAGTGGCTCACAGAACTCAGGAAACCTGTTTATTCACTGGATTACTCATTTATTACAAAGCATATTAAAGGATATGAATCAACAACCAGATAGAGATATGTAGGGTGAGGTCCTGAACACAGGGACTTCTGACCAGTGGAGTTTAGGGTGCAGCATGGTGGCACGTTGGGAGCATTCTGGTTCCCAAAACTGAAAGCTCCCCTGACCCCTTCCTTTGGGCCTTTTATGGAGGCTTCATTACATAGGCATGATTGACTTGACCTCCAGCCCTCTTGCCTCCCAGGAAATCAGTGAGTGGAATTGAAAGTTACAGCTTCTATTTTATGGTTGATTTCTATTTATGATTGGCTTCCCCTCCCCCTCATCTTTCAGGGATCTCCAAAAGTCAGCTCATAACATAAAATCAGTTTTGGTGGAAAAAGGCTTCCTCTGTATAACATGGCACATATTTCACCTTTATGGCTCTGAAGTGATTTCAGGAACTGAGGACAAGAGACCAGATATTATGACAAAAATGATCTCATTGCTCTTATTGCTCAGGACATTCCAAGGTTTTTGGGAACTGAGAGTCAAGAACTTTGGATGAAGTCAAATGTATATGACAAATATATATTTGATTATCTGAATGACCAAATATATATTTTTCATAATTCACAATATTGTACTGATTATGAGCACAAGCAAACCAATGGACCAGCAAGGCCAAGTGCAATGTCTTGCTGGCTAGCGCTCACTAGAACTTGGGCCAAGTGCTTCATCTCTTGAAACTCAGAGTAGTTGCCTCATTTTTAAAACAATCCTATGATGCTGTTGAATGCTAATCTGTATATGGAGTACAAGCATTTTATATTTAATCATTATGACAACCTATGAGATAGGTAGTTATTATCTACACTGTAAGGTAAGGAAACTGATGCTTAGAAAAATCAAAGTAACTTATCCAAGGTCACAGGACTTGTAAATGGCAGAGCTGTCTGAATCCAAACCCTATCCTCTTAACTTTCCCATTCTATACTGTCTGCATTTCTCTATTCCACAAGGAAAAATGTTTTTTAACATGTTTTCACGAATCAGTATGACTAAGGGAAGTTAAAAGAGATTATCTTCAAATAATTTGGGGAAATATGGATTTAAAGAAAATTAAGCTAAGAGACTTCTCAAATCCTTTACTATGGTAATATATATTGTTTACACCGGGAAGAAAATATTATGCATGGTATTCCCAAACTCATTTTGACCATAGAATCTTTTTTCCTGAAAATCACATGGGGCTTGTGTTCTATGAAATGCACTTTATGAATCACTACACTGGAAAATTCCTACAGTTTGGTCTAGCCTTTCATTCTACACTCTGAGTTTCAGTGTTAGTGGGCCAAAGAAGCTGACTCTGTCCCACTTCTCAGATGACAATTGCATTTTAGTAAGCAAGCAAAAACTAAATATGATTATCAGTAGAAAGAACAAGGCCCAAAAATTCTAGGATGGGTAGGATTTACGATGTTCTTAAAATCGTAATTCAGTTCATGAAGTTACTTCGTCTGTTTTTTTTTTTTCTCAAAGAGAAGTTGCTAGCATTGTATCTAGCTTTTACAATCATCTTCTACAATCATTGTATATTTTGAGTGGCTGTTTTTCTCCTTTTTGGCTATTTTTCTTTCAAATAGAGTAGAGATGATGGCATGCCAGTAGTCTGCGAAAAGTTCTGTACTTGTGGGTTTTTTTTGTCAGTTCATTCATATAGGTGATAATCATAGAATTCATACATATTGAGTTTACCTAAGCAAGTAAAATGGGTTGTAAGTAATAAATTTATCTTATTTAAGCTCTTTAATTTATTTTTTTTAGCCTCCTAAGCTTAAGTTTCATTCACTGTACAGTTGATTGGAATCTTTTTGGAAATTTTCATTTTCTACCAAACAAAAGTCCTGATTAATTACATCATTGGGCTTTTTAGGTCTTTTTCCTCAATTGAGTAAATTTCCAAAGTCTTTATCAAGGACTCATGATTTTCCCTGATTTTTCAACTCCAATCTCCCTCTGTCATTCTCAAATTACTTTCCTCAATTCACTTTCTCATACTGTATGTTTGAGTTAAACTTAGTTATTTGTTCTTTGTCACGGAAAGACAATGACATCTAATCACTCTTAAAAAATAAATTTCCACCTTAAATTATAGCTATTTTGTATAGTGGTCATATATTCTAATAAAGTAGGTTCATTGATGGTAGAAACCATACTTATTTATCTATGCAACTTCTATAACTCCTTGTAAGACTATAATGAATGTATTGGATGCTATATAAATAGTTTTGCATGTATTATGCATAATATGAAAAGTCAGTAAATTTTGCATGCCTTTGTTAGATGTGGCTATTTAATGGTACCATAAAGACTCAAAGGATTAGAAAATGTTTATTTTTTATTTGTTAGAATTGGTAAATGACTCTAGTAAAACTAGAAATCTTTTAAAATTATCTCGACAACTCTTTACTATGTTGACTGTCTGATAAAAGAAATCACGTTATGCAAAAGTATTCATAATGGTGCTGGGAGGTATTCCTAACACACAATTAAGCATTTTAATGGGTCCCATCTGCTAACCTAGGTTATTAATGGTTTTCTGATATCTTGTTTTACATTGGTACTTTTTAGTTTGTCTATTAGCAATTTCACACCTACTTGAAGTTATATGTACTTGAGCTATCCAAAGCTAGACTTTAATTAAACAGAATGGCAAAAAAGAGATTTCATTGTTGCAATTTGTTAATGTTTTATGAAAAGGACTAGTTTTTTCTAATACAGGAAATTCATTTCTTAAAGAATATTCCCTGGGTAGAGAAAAATAAAATGTAAACTTGTGTCTTTTGAATACTTGCCAGGTAACATTCAGCCTACAATATATGCCTTCCAGAACTAATTAAGGAGCTACATTATTATCTATACAAACAGAATAAAAGCATTGTGTAAGCATACATTCAATGTGTGGAAATTCTGTCTGGACCAGCTGTCAATTTCTGGACTCCCTTCTTTCCCTTGAAGACTATTCGTAAAATGGAGATAAACGTATTCCCTGCCTGCAGTATAAGTGTACCTGCAAGTGTTTAATGCATCAGAGCATTCAGGAGATTATTTTAATGGATTTTTACCAAATCATGTCTTAACAGTCAGTTGAAATACATTTATGTTACCACTTTCACTTATGTTGAAATCCAATGGGAGACAGGACAGTTCTCTTATGAAATGATGGAGGAAGCTGATGATGAAAGGCCCCATTCAAAATAGAAAACTCAGTAAAAGAAACATGAGTTAACCAAATTGCCATGGTTGCAAAAATCCTTTCCCATACAAGTACCCTAGTCTAAGTCACGTAGGTAGAAGGACACTGCTCCTATAAATCTCATATTTATTTCTCTCGATAACTGGTGAATTTTTGAACCAGTGTACTATAATTTTGCATACAAATAGTAAATAGAAAATATTTCTACTTTTTAAGTAGTGAAATAAAACTGCTGGTTTTTAAACAAAGTTATTCTTAGCTTCAGGAATAATATTCTTGATTTTCCTGTTTATACACCTAAAGTAAAAGTCATAGGACCTTTTCAGGATACTTCCATTCATTATATCATCATATCCTTCATGCTAAAGCTCAAGTATATGTCCATTTGTCTCTGTATTGTGAACAGTGACTAATTGTTCGGAGGAAGGTGCTGACACTTTAAACAACAAAAGCAGTTACTATAAAATGCTACTTCCTTGGCAGGCTGACTCTGGAAAAAAAAAATTTGAGAATAAAGTGAAATGCTATGAAGAAATGTAAGAAATGAAAGCCAATCCTCTTTAGGATTGCAAGGCTTTCAAAACTATTTCAGGTCTTGCAAATATTAAGTAATGATTCTTTACTCTTTGCACAAAAATAACATCATTAGCATTATAATTAGTTAGATGAAGAAGTTAAGGAGGTGCTGAAATAATTGCATATGGGAGAATATCCAGGCTGCTGGCCCAGTTATAAATCAGGGCATGAAATCATCCTGATCTTTATTGCCAGCTTTGGAATTGTATATGTCTATGAGTGAGTGTGTGTGTGTGTGTGTACTTATTAATTTTTCTTGGCCGATATAGTCAGGCAAAGGTATAATCAGAATGTACAACACCAAAATGCTTCTCAGCTAAAATGACTTAGTAGTCCTCTATCATATTGATAAATATCTATACATAGAACTTGTTCATATTTAGTTGCCTAAGAAGGAAAGTATGAAGATAATAATGGAATTTTGTATACTCATTGAGTCCTCAGTATGTACCAGCCTCTATGCTAAATGCTTTAGGTATATTACTTCATTTAATTTATTCAGTAGTCTAGGAGGTTTTCATAACTATTTTCATTTTACACAACAGAAAATGGAGACTTGGGTCTATAATTTGTCCAAGGCCCCAGTGTCAGTGTGTAACACACCTGAGATTCAGGTTCAGGATTGCTAGCTTCAGAGCCTCTGTATTTTACCATAATACCTACCTGTGCTTTGCTGAAATAGGCTCCTGGTTTGTTACTTTCTTTCTTTTTAGAAATTATGCTACTTGTTAGTAAAAGCTTCATTGTTTCTCTATTATCTTTATGGTACTAATCTGTAATATTTCCGTAATCGTAAAACAGAAAGACATAGACATTGATCTTATTCTTGCTGTCCTTATTGGGTATATCTTTTAGTTCATTTCTCCCATGCTTATTCAATTTAGGGTAGAGTTTATAGCTATTAAGCTTAAAGAGTACGTGCACATATATTTCTTCATTTCATTCCAAATGTGGCTAAAAATGGATCTGCAGTAACTAAATTTGTTCGCTGGGTCTAGGCACTTCTTCCATGTCAGGGTGCTTTCAGAACCTTCCAGTGGCTGACCTCACTAGCAGTTATTCACAATTCACACCAGTCATCTTTCCTGCTAGCAGGACCCAGATTTTGTTCAGGTTATTTTGTTCAGAATATTTCCTTGAATGTTCATGATCGAATTCTTACGGCTACCACATGGCCTTTGGTGGTTTCCCCTTTTCCTGTTGTGGGCTCCATTTACAGTTTCCGCTTCTGAGGGCTGTGCTGCCCGTGGAGCCCCAGGGACTAGACCCCATCCCCATAGTTTTTCTGTAGGTCTCCTCCTCCAGCAGCTCTGTGCTTCCCCCACAAGGATACAAGCGTGGGCTGATTATCACCATGTTGTTATTTTGCAGCCTGCAACGTGCCAAAACTGTGCTGTCAGCTATGTTGAAATAAAAAGAATGTTTTTCTCCTAAACAGAGATACACTCTATTCTGTGAATTGTCTTATTTCTCAAAATCTTGGAATACATTTCAAAGAAAGGAGCCATGTAACCCATTCATCCTTAGCAGTCTCTTTCTCTAAGAGTTTGGATGTGACTCCATGGGGAACTGGAGTAAATGCGAGTAAAAACCACTATTTGGTCATCAGAGTCTGATGTCTTGTGGAAGGAGAGAGACATTGGTATTGGGAACATTTGAGTGCTTAGCTCTGTTCTAGTGCTTCATTCCAGAAAGTTGTTTGTTTTCCTACAGAGAAACACCTGGTGTGCAGACTTCCATGTCCACTACTCATATTCAGATGTGTTTGAATTTCAGTGGTGAATACCCAATAAAGATCCAGCTGAGACCCCTGTGACATCTACTGTGATCATTTTGTGTCAATTTGACTCAGTCATGGGGTGCCCAGATAGCTGGTTAAACAATTTTTCTGGGTGTGTCTTTGAGGGTGATTTTAGAAGAGATTCGTGAATTGATAGCCTGAGTAAAGCAGATTGCCCTCCCCAATGTGGATGGGCATCATACAATCCATTGAGGGACTGAATAGACCACAGAAGTTGGAGGAAGAGAGGATTTGCTGTCTTTGCCTGACTGTTCAAGCTGCCCTTGGGGTTCCTGATTCTCAGGTCTTCACACTCAGACTGAAATCTATACTGTCTGCTCTCCAGCTGTCAGGCCTTCAAACTACACCACCAACTTTCCAGGGCCTCCAGTTTGTAGACAGCACACTGAGGGACTTCTAGGCTTCTGTAAGCAAGTGTTTATATATATATATATGTGTGTGTGTGTGTGTGTGTGTGTTTATGTGTATGTATATATATGTGTATATATGTAATGTTATGTGTACACAAAAAACATATACATATATATGTATTTCATATACAGGCATTTCATTTGGCAAAAGTATTACACACGTATAAATAGTAGTAAAATCTCTAATTTTATCACTTTCTTTGATCTAGAATTCCCCACGGTATGCAATTTATTTTTTGTAGAGCAAATGAGATTTAGAAAAATATTTTGGTAACAGATGGCCTTTATCATTTTGCCTTCCATGGATAATTATATCTCTTACTTCCAAGTTCTTAAGAGGAAACTTTATTGTGAACCCCTTCACTGCAAATAGAGAGAACTGCAAAAGGAGAAATAAAGTATTGTTATGTCTCATGGAATGTTTAGGGAAGGAGGAATAATTTGGGGTCAATGAATTGGGGGTGATAGCTTGATTTCATTCATCGGTCAGCATGTAGGGTGTGTGTACTACATTCCCTGTTACTATTTGTTTACATAATTACTTTTGTCTAGAGTCATGAATCATCTATAAATGTCCTACATTTGAAGATATGTTTTTCTATTTGTTGTTTCTTTGATTCAACCCTACAGTTGCTATTTTGTAATCACATGACATGATGAAACAACATATGTGAAAATATATAATATGTGAAAGTACAGGGTAAACAGAGTGCTAGGGAGGATATTAGCAGTGAAGTGTTTGCTACTTGCTAGGTTCTGTGTTTGGTGTTCTTGTGAGATCAGTCATTTCACAGCAATCATGAGAATTAGATGGGGGTATTCTAAGAGAATGATAAGAACAAATGAACAATGAGCATTCCTAGAGTCTCCATCTCCTCATTCCCCTCAAGGAGTACTCTCTACTTCTCCCAAGTGTCATTTTAAGAGGGTTTCTGCTTAACCTATTTCTTTCTTGGTAGTCTACAGGTTAGAATAGTGAAAGTGAGGAGAAACTAGAAAACTCTGAGGCCAGTTAAATTTCCATTGGAAAAGGCAGAGAAATATAGTAGGCAGGAAGAAAAATTAGATATTCACAATGGAGAGTGCATGTAAGACAGGCAGAGAGGGGTGCAATTTTATAAAGTTGTGTGGGTTATGAATGTAATGTCAAAATGACATTTTGCCAGTTGCCACAGAAAAGATTAATTACTAACACAGAGATAGAAAAGACACACGTGCCCTCAAGTACCCATTACTCAGCTAAAACAATCATCAGTGTACCTACTACCTTCCCTCTCCTTAGTTATTTCGACAAAAATCTCAGATTTTTATCTGTACATATTTCAGTATGTACATCTAAAGACTCTTTAAAAATATATTCACAATCCTCATTCTTTTTCTCTCTATATATGTGCATATATATATATTCTCTCTATATCAGTACTCAAATTTTTAAATGAGATTTGTTATATGTAATTTCCCATATATGTCAATTAATACTTCCTCACTTCCTAAGTACACACAAAACTTTTCCCATAGTCTCTTCCATTTGCACCATTCTGTCCCTTCTTTGTCTTATATATTATATTTTAGTTTTATGTGTGTTAAATCAATGTCATTTTTATTGTTCTTTTAGCCAGTCAATATCCCTTTTCATTTACACACTTGTTTACCCTGTCTATCACTCTTCATCCCTTCTTGTTTCCTTTGGAATAATTGTACCTCACATCAAAGAACTCTAACATTTTTTGCAGGTCTTATGACAATAAATTCTTTCAGGTTTTCTTTAACTAAAATATTTTAATTTTTGACTCTATTTTTTGGTAGGATAATTGTGCTAGGTATACAATCCCATGCTTTTTTTCCCCCCATTCATTGCTTTCACTGTCTTCTAGCTTCCATACTTGCTTTGAAAAATCAACCACTGTTCTCATTTCTGCTCCTTTGGAATTAATATATCTCTTTCCCTTTGTCTGTGATGTGCTGTTGTCTAATTCTCTGCATATTTATTTTTCTTGTTTTTTCTAACCGTATTAAATCTGAGGTTTTTTAACCTGTCACAAGATTTACAAATTCTCAGTCTTTATTTCCTCAAATAGAGTTTCCTTTTTACTTTCTCTCTCTCCTCACTTTCTTGAATTCCAGGTGGACACACATTAGACCTTTGAGCATGTCCTGCATATTTCTTATGCACTTCTTTATTGTTTTCCTTTGAATTTCAAGTTGGATATTTTTTACTGAAATATAGTACTATCTTCTGCCGTATCCAGTTTGATGTTAAACTCATTGAATGAGCTCT
Source organism: Phocoena sinus (assembly GCF_008692025.1). Classification (NCBI taxonomy): domain Eukaryota; kingdom Metazoa; phylum Chordata; class Mammalia; order Artiodactyla; family Phocoenidae; genus Phocoena; species Phocoena sinus. Next base: position 41,542,826 of record NC_045766.1, read on the forward strand.
TATTTTTAGATTCTTTATCTTACTGTTTTAGAATGACCATTCATTTCCTGTAAAAGAAAATATATTTTCTTTAACATAGTAATTCTCTTAGTCTGTTTGATCTGCTATGATACAATGCCATGGATTGGGTAGCTTGTAAACAACAGAAGTTTCTCATATTTCTGAAAGTTGGAAACCCAAGATTAGGGTGCCAGCATGGTCAGGTTCTGGTGAAAACCCTTTTCTGAGTGGCAAACCGCTGACTTAGTGTGTTCTCACATGTGAAAGGGGCTAGGGAGCTCTGTGAGGTCTCTTTTAAAGAGTACTAAAACCATCATGAGTACGCCACCCTCAAGACCTACTCACCTCCCAAAGTTCCCACCTCTAACACTGTCACATTGGGTGTTAGGATCCTAACATGTGACTCTTGGGAGCACACAAACATTCAGACCATAGCAGTAATCATATATATTATTTTGACATTGCTGTCTCCTGTTAACATCAATAACTGGATCACACTCATGTTCTATTTCTATTATCTATTTTATTTCTTGATTATCAATCACTTTTTCCTTCATCTATCTAGTAATTTGACTGCATATAGGACATTGTGATTAATATATAGTAAAGAATCTTGATTATATTATTATCCTTTAAACAGTGTTAAGCTATTTTTGGTAAACAGATAAATTACTAATGGATCTCCTTGATACTAATGAGGCACACTTTTAGGTTTTATTAAGGTAAGCTAGTCTATTTTTGCCCTTATTTTTAGGGACTAACCCTCACACCTAGTATGTAGTTTTTATTCCTGTGGTGTGTTACTCTTATGGTTTCTGAGGGTATCAACATAAGGCCAAGTTGTCAATTATGCCCTTTTGTCTCAGACCTAAATTCTAATGTCTCTCTAGTACAGGATTGCCTTTCAAATCTCTGCTAAGCTCTCAAACTTCACAGTGGCTCTTGTTCATTAGGACTCTCCAATTCTCACTTAGTACTTAGGAGTTTGCCAAGCATCAAAGGAAAATTTTTTCACATATTTTTTTTGGTATTTATTCTATGATTCCTTTCCCCCAAATCTTAGTCAGCTGGACAGCTGTGAGCTCTGATTTGTGTCCCCTGAGATGACTTGCTTTATGCTTGGGCTCTATTTTCCTTGCCATGATTTAGAAATGCCATCAGGGATAAAGCCAGCCTGAATATAAAGCTCATTTTGTAGACTTCCCTTTTCACAAAGATTGTAGCCTTGCCTTGATTGTTGTGTAATGTGTGTAAAAGTTATTTTATGTATTTTTTTTCTAGCTTTTTAGTTATTCTTGCTGGGGTGGTAAATCTCATACCTCTTATCTTACATGGTCAGAATCAAAAGACTCCAACTCCTTGATTTTAACATAGATTATGTGTTTAAATCCATTACAGTTATTTTTTTGTTACTTCTATTATTTCATCTTTGACTGGGGGACTTTAAAATGCTTTAAAATTATTTTTCTAGGTGGATTAATGTTGCTTTGACTATGAGAGTCTTTTGAGGTTTGTTTTTAAGTCAGGCTTTACAACAGGTATAATCTCATACTAAGATGAGGAAACTAAGGTTCACAGCAGATAATTGTCTACCACAACAGAGTATATAATGGTAAAGGTAAGAATCAAATATCTGTACTCATTTTATTACAGCATCCTGTTATTATTTTACATCTAATATGCAGTTAGATGGTTGCCAATATATTTTGAGTGTCTGCAAGTTAATTTGGAAGTGAGTAAGGAAAGTGGAGTTTCATGATTTAACATTTAAAATGAATTAATTTTAAACTAAATTGGCCATTCTATAATTCTGTGGTCATGCTAAGGTGACCAAACTGATAGCTGTTTTCATTATTTTTTTTTATGAGTTAATGCATTTGACCTGCTGTCTGATGAGCTTGTAGGTGGAACTTATTAATGGATGTGTTAGTGGGAAGGTCATGATAATCATATGAGTCATCTTTTGGTAAACAGAGTGTAAGTTAGTGTATTTTTTCCAAGAGAGGAAGAAAAATAATAATTATTTGTTGCCAGCTTTGTATTAGAGTGGGGTCTTCATGTAAACTGCTTTATATTTTAATGATTATTTGAGTGATAAATAATAATCCAACTGCTGTAATTGAAGAAATTGGGACTCGGCTTTGCAAGATTGGTCAAGATACCCTAGAGTTGAGATACAGCAGAGTTTGCATTTTCCAGTGCACAAGAAGGTCTAAATGCCTGGACCTCTCTAGCCCTGGGACATTAAGACAATAAATCAAACACTTTATATACAGAAAAATACAGCTATAAACATTAATATACCTAAAAGTGTTTGATTACCTAACTAGCAATAAAATATTTTAATATTATACCTTCTCTTTTACTTGTCAAATTAGCAAGATTTGTTTACCTAGAATGAAAATATTCACTGTTGACAGAGTTGCAAGAAAATAGAACTAGCACTTCAGGATTCTGGTGGTGCGTACGTGAAATTCTTTGGGGTATCCTTTTGTAAATTTTTTATACTCTTGGACTTAGGTCCCAAATTATGGGAGTCTATTACAAAGAAATAATAAAATTCTAGAAATACAATGATGAACTTGATAGGGTTATTTACAGAGCAAAAATTTGGAGATAACCTGAATTCCCCAAAATAGATGATTGGCTAATTAAAATACTGATCTACCATAGAATAAATATTATATACTCATATTGATGTATTTTCTTTGAAAAAGGATAAAAATGGAGTTTACAAGATATTATATCAGTATATGCAGTGGAAAATATACAAGAAAGCATAAAGTATAAAGTATGCTAATGGTAATTTCCCCCAAGTTATGGTATTCTTGGTGATTTTTGAATGTTATTCTTCATACTCTTCTGTATCTGCTAAATTTTCAAAGCACATATTGCTTTAGTAATCAAATAGAAAGAGCCATTATACACACTTACTATACATGCATTGATTCTTGAGATTGAGATTGGCTACTGGAACCAAAACCACTATGTCTTCTTTGTATGAACACAAAAGACCACATTGCCCAGGCTTCTTTGCAGGATGGAAGTGTGATGAAGTTCCAGTCAGTGTATTGTGAGCATAAATGCTGTTCCTCTTCTAAGCAGAGCCAGTAAAAACCTCTTCCTTTGATCTTCTATTCTCTTTTCCGTTCTGTGTACTTCGTGTAGATGAGGCATCAAATTTTGATTATGCAGAACCCAGGTTCTCTGAATCTTGAGTTGAGGAGAGCCATAGGGGAAGTAGATTTTTGTGAATGATAAACTATCTTATTTTAGCCATTATGCATTTTATTGTTTTATTACAGCAGCTAGTATTACTTTAAAAACTATCTTTGCCTCAGTTTTCTCACCATAATATGGAGATGATGTTGATGATGATAACAGCACAACCTCATAGGATTATTGTGAAGTAAATGTACATAATCAGTCCTCCATAAATCTTAACAATTATAAACGTTATGTATTAATTTATATTGGCACTTGCCATCAGTATGTGTTGGGATAGTGTCTGATCTATTACTTGAAAAAAGTAGCTCCGTAGAGATGAAACTTTGATGTTAACTGTAACTTGTTTATTGAGGAGCTTGCAAACCTAAAACAAAGTAGTTGATTTCCTAAAATAAGGAACATTATAAAGTTCACACAACTTGATTCTTCTGTACTTTTAAGATCTCTCTATTTTGATAAGGAATTTATTCAATAAAAATATCTAAAGTTATTGAGTTAAACTCTAATTTATAATATTAAAGACATATTTCTTTTTGTACATTTCCAAAATTATATTTTACTATCTCTCCTGTAGGAATTTTTCAGTGGTTTTATTTTAGGCAGAGTAGTTTATATAAGAGAGCAGATAAAGTTAATGAGCATTGTATTTGTTATTTTCCTTATCAGATTCAAATGCACAAGAGGAAATCTTGTGACTTACCAGGTGCAAATCATGAAAAGAAAGATGTCAAAACAAAAGTGAGTTCAGGGAAGCAAATCTATTAATTTCTTCAAAGGTGAACTTCTAGGTTACACAATTGTGTCTCTACCATCTCTCTGTCAAATCTTCTGGAGCCATTGGCATATACTAATCATTGAGACTGGTCATATGGAGCCAAAGTTGGGGCATTTTTCTCAAAGAAGTAATAAACATTGAGCCAGTGTTTTAAAATACTTCTTCACTGGAATGAGTTTTGGAAACTTTTCTAAGAAAATTTATTTCAGTATACATAGGAAAGACTATCATGTCTTTATTATCCCTTTTGACTAGGTGAAAATGTATAGAAAATAAGGTGCAAGATGGGAATTTCCCATATGGTATAAGTAAAAAAAAATTGGGAGAAACCTGCTTTTAAATGCAGTTAAATAGGAAATTTGCAGAAATTTTACAGTGGACTCAACTATAGAGATGTAAGAATGGATTAAATGAAATAGGTCTCTGCTATGTGTTAACCATGAAACAGGAGACTCCTTGGTGTGTGATTTATTCTTCACTAAAATCTTTGACAGTCCCATGATTATAATTCACCAGAGAAAAGGGCAGTGAAGAGATGAGATTTAAGGATTGATAGAAGTGACTCCTCTCTCTCCCTCTCTCTCCCTCTCTCTCTCTCTCTCTCTCTCTCTCTCTCTCTCTCTCTCTCTCTCACACACACACACACACACACACACAGTCTTGTTCATTCATGGGAGGGCTATGGGGTCTGCAGTATTTTGGTGAAGAGAAGAATAGTGTAGCTGAATGTCAAGACAAACTTGGGTTTGAATTCTAGGTTGGCCTCTTACTAGATACAATCTTAGATATATTACCTTACCCTTTTGAGACACAATTCTTTATATGCAGAATTTGATTTACAACACCTAACTTGTAGTCTATTTTTATGGAGATTAAAGACTATAGTGAACAAAAAGCACTAAAGATCAATCCTGAAAAGTAATTGTCTCTTAACAAATTGAAGAAATTCCTTAAGAGTTCATTATTTGAATGATTTTTTTTCCAGCTAACTAGTGATGAGAACTGTGTCCCTCTTGATCTTAATGGAAGACAGTCATCATGAAAGTTACTGTGGGTGATGTGTCTAGAGGAGAAAGAAGAAATACATAAGAAATATATGTACTATATAACTTTTGATAATTTCATAATAATTTTTTATTAATTTTGATGCAGTACTTCCCCCTCTGAAATTCTATCTTGAGGAATAATCGTAATCATAAATAAGCTATATACAACATATGTCCCTTGCATAATTTTTACAGTAACATTAATAACAATAACAGTAGCAAATATATATGTTTAAAAACAGGAAAAATTTTAACTATATCACAATACAGCCATTGATTGGTTAGAGTATTATGCAATCATTGAACATGGCTAGATATTATAAGAGAGAAAGGATATTAATACTTACAAGTCTAGAAAATATGATTGGGAGAAAATAGAGCAAAATATAGAAAATACAATTAATGGAGACATCTTTTCCTTACTTTTCTCTCCTCTGAAAAGAGCTTTTATTACTTTTAAAGAAACAAAACAAAATAAAAGATAAAGGATGAATTTTTTACAACAAACGTCCAGAGCTGTCTGTAGTCATTTGTGATGTCAGAACAGCCACCAGGCTGTCTGATCTGATAATAGCTTATATTAGTTTTCAAGCTTCAAGAACTAAAGTTCGTAAGTAGACAGTGGTAAAAGTAGTAGGTCAGTGGCACTTGCTTTTTATGTCTTTTGTGCATTTAGGCATGAAATCATACTATAGCAGAATTCAAGATATTCATAGTTATGAATATTGATCACCTTCAAACAAATGGCCCAATAGATTTGAAAACAAAATAGAAAAGTGTTGAATTAAGGCTCAGGCTATTACTCTCTTTTCTGAACACTATTCCTTTACCATTTGTTGGCTCAGTTGAACTTAATCTTGAATTTCCCTTGAATTTCTTTTTCACATGGCACTTAGCTGATGCCACAGTTACATTCCTTCAGCGCAAGCTTGAAGAAAGCTGATGAACTAAACATTCCAATGTTAATTTTCTGTAATATTGGTAAAATATATGTCACAAAATTGTCTTGTATTTGAATCATGAACTCCTTTATCTTTTTAATACAATACATCAAAATAGTAAGTTACTAGGGCAAGGTAATAATGGATGTTTCACACACACCACGGTAATATTATGTTAAGAGTGCAACATATATGACTGAATTAATTTAGCCCTGATCTACAGATTCTCTAGCTTATGCTGCCTTTTAATTGGTACATTTCTTTTTTAAAATTCTTATTTATTTTTTATTTTTATTGAAGTATAGTTGACTTACAATGTTTCAGGTATACAGCAAAGTGATTCAGTTACACACACACACATATATATATATATATATATACTTTTTCAGATTCTTTTCCATTATAGGTATTACAAGATATTAAACATAGTTCCTTGTGCTATACAGTAGGTCCTTGTTGTTTACCTCTTTTATATATAGTAGTATGTATATGTTAATTCCAACCTTCTAATTTATCTCTCCCCCACTTTTCCTCTTTGGTAACCTTAAGTTTGTTTTCTATGTCTGTGAATCTATTTCTGTTTTGTAAATAAGCTAATTTGTATTTTTTTTCAGATTCCTCATATAAGTGATATCATATGATATTTGTCTTTCTCTGTCTGACTTATTTCACTTGGTATGATAATGTGTCCATCCATATAGCTGCAAATGGCATTATTTCATTATTTTTTATGGCTGAGTAATATTTCATTGTAGATATATATATACCACATCTCCTTTATCCGTTCATCTATTGATGGACTTTTAGGTTGCTTCCATGCCTTGGCTACTGTAAATAGTGCTGCTATGAACATTGGGGTGCATGTATCTTTTCAAATTAGAGTTTTCATCTTTTCTGGATATATGTTGAGGAGTGAGATTGTTGGACCACATGGTAAATCTATTTTTTGTTTTTTAAGGAATCTCCATACTGTTTTCCATAGTGGCTGCAGTATGGTATATTTATGTTTAATTTCATCAGCAGATAATAGAAGATAAACTCCAGTAGCCAACTTTATAGCTCAGAAGCTCAGGAAATATATAAAAGTCCGTTGGAAAAGCTGAGCGTATCTGCTTGATATATATATATTTTTTACCAATTCACAATTCAGTTATGAATCTCACACTCTAATGTGTCTCTCTCATTATCATGTCAAAGAAGCAGCTGAAAGACAATTTTTCATTGGTCTTTCACATTTCTGCACATCTTTGAGCAGAGGTGCTGGCCATCTTTGTTCTAGACTATACTTTCTAGGATGTTTTTATACTTAACAGTCTTGGTAGAAAGATTGTCTCCTTTGAAGCAGAGGACTGGTTTGTTTGCTGTCCAATATAGAAAATATACCATCTTTCTCTGGGGCAAAAGTCAGGCAGGTCCGCTTGCTGCCTATTATAACACCATGGGAGTTTCTAAACTTGGTGTTCCTCGGCCATGAGCAAACCCACTGCATGTAACTTACCCCAAACATTCACTCTGTGTTGCCCTGTGGGATTTTGGGGGTGAGAGAAGGGGAGCTGATAATAACATGAAGCTTATGCTGCTTACTGCGCTGTGTCTTCTGCCAGTATCCATACAATGTGACAGTCTAACAGAGGAGGGTAAAACCCCAGGCCCATCATACTTCTTGAAAGAATAGACCTAACTTTGCTTACTATCTTTAGCAATATCTCAGAACTTATTTTTATATATCTATGCTAATTCTTACATGATTTAAAAAGATCTCATTTTTAATAGTATGTATGCGTTATGTATGTGTAGATGTCTAAATATTTAAATGAAGGTTGAGATTTAGCTCTCTTAGGATATACACATTGATTCTTTGGGATGTGGCTTTTTTATTGAAGAGGAATGGATGATACTGAAACAAGAAAGGAGCAATAAGAGACTATAAATACTGGGCCCTGGTTTCCTTACTTCTTCCCTATTCCCTCTCTGCCTCTGATATCTTTGTATTTTTAAGTGGCCTAGTTTCACTCTTCGTTCATTCTACGGAGTCATTGTGATAAAGGCTGTGCAGACTCAAGGGAAAATAAAAGAATGACAGAGAGATAGAAAGGGAAAACTGAGAGACAGATTAGAGGTTGAATTTTCTCCCTTCTATCTACTCATGGCTCTTTATTCTGCTTTCTGTATGCTGCCACTAAATTTCAATTTAAAGGTTAACTTTTTAGTAAGTTGCCATTTAGAGGAAAAGATTAAGTGGATTCTTTCAACCCAGTATCTTTCTACTTTTGATGATGCAGATTGTCCTACATACAGTTTATTTCTGGTTTTACTTGGGAACCTCAGTTTGCCTAGATCTGAAATTTTCTTTACCAGTTTAGGAGAAGCAGTTTTGGGAATATAGGCTGGGATCTACATTTGGAGTGTTTTGTTGGACACAAGAAATGAAGAAGGCTTTTCTAAGCATAAAGAATATGGGAAATAAAACTTAGAATTAGTAAGAAAAAACTTGGTCAGTGGACTAGAGGAAAGCAGATAACATGACGAGGACAGAAATAAAAGATTGGGAAATGTACATGGAATGAATAAATGTAATACTTGGAAAATCACAGTTTGATGATTGAATTGATTTGGACAAAGTGTGTAAACAATAGTGGTAGCATAGAAGAGAGAATGCTGTTTTATTCATAATATTAGAAACTGTAGGAAGGGAGGCGACAAAGGAAAGCATTAAAATTATAATTGATGACAGCATAGACTAAGAACCTGGAAATAGTTTTCAAGAATGAAATGATACATCTGAAGAGAAAGGATGTTTCTTTCTCTTTTGCTGTTCTTCACAGAGTGGAAATTGTTCCAGAGTTGGGTTTATTCATATACTGCCTGTATTCATTTCCTGTGGCAGATGTAACAAATCGCCACAAACTTAGTGACTAAAATAATAGAAATTGTGTCAGCAAGGCTGCACTCAACCTGGAGGGCTCTAGGAGGGAATCTGTTCCTTGCCTCTTCTAGCTTCTGCTGACTGCCAGTGTTCTCTGACTTGTGGCCACATCACTTCAGTCTCTGTCTCCGTCTTCACACTGTCTTCTGAGTGTGTCTAATCTCCCTCTGCCTGTCTCTCATAAGGATACAGATCATGGCATTAGGACCCACCCAGGTAATCCAGCATAACTTCTTCATCTTAACATCCTTAATCTAATTACATCTGCAAAAACTTTTCCATGTAAGGTAACATTCACAGGTTCCAGGGACTGGGACTTGATACTTTGAAGCCTATCACTGAGCCCACTATCTTAACCAAGGGTGACCAGCCAAGAGGACAGCTGTTGACTGAGAACCCAGTCATTTCTCTGCCTAACAAGCTGGACCACCCAGAGTGCAACGGACCCTTTTATAATTCGCACAATGGGTATTATCAGCACTGAGGGCATTTGGAAGAATATTGCCAAAGTTGATAGACACACCAGCATTTCATAAGGTAAGGTTTAACCTAGAAGGCAATCCCGAAGAAATATTTAGACTATAAAGGGACAATGATTTTCAAGCTCTCTCTATTCATAGAAGATTAAAATGAATAGTATTTAGTAAGGAAAGACTTTTAGACAAGAAGGATTTCTTTATACAAACTATACTATTGATAAAATACTTCCTTTTGAAACGTTAACCTCACTGTCTTTGTCTTCTCCAAATAAGCATACTTCCTTTATTGATTTTTTAAGAAACAATGTTGAGGGAAAGGCCATTCTGGTGAGTATCTGAAGCAATTCATCACCTCTATTAAAACAGAAGTCCCAGCTGCTAAAATGACAAGAAACAGGTTTCTACTTTCATAGGAGCTGTTGGTGGCTTCTCGCAAAGAGGATTAATTTGGAGTTACCTGGCTATTCCACTAGCTGTGAATTTGCATATCATTGAACTTCTTTGAGCTTCAGTTTTCTGTACATAATAGAAATTATGATATTTATATCACAAGCAATCTGTCAGTGAAATAGGATCATAAATGAAAACACTGCATGCGTGTGGTATCTAAAAACATAAATTTCCATCCTCTTCCTTTTTTTTAATGGAAATAAGACTTATGCAACAAAAATCAGAAATACATGCAGAAAGACCAGTCAAGCAGGAATTCTGCGAGTAATCGAATGTAGCTCTTTTGCCATTTATTCAAATGTTAAAAATACCAATTATTCCAAAGCATATTAATGGGTGTTAATATATATATTTTTAATATCTGTCTAGCAGAACTATGCCAGCTCTGTCCTAATGATTTCCTTTTTGCTTTGGGCACACAGTGTGTGATGTTGCCCTGCTTTGCCTATAGTTAGGTAACCATCATACTGAATTATGACCAATAAAATATGGGCATAAATGATATATATGCCACTTCTAGGCCTGGCCCCTTGTGAAATATTTCATTTACTGTTTATTTCCTTTTCTGGGAGACAGAAATTCAGTAGAAGTCTTTGAGATCCTGGAGCAGAGTTTGGCAAGCTACAGAAAATGGGCCAAATCCAGCTTGGCTACCTTCTTGTGTAAATAATGTTTTATTGGAATAGACCCACACTCATTCATTAATGCTGGTTTCTGGCTACAATGGCTGAGTTGAGTAGTTTGGCTGAGACCATTTGACTCACAAAGCCTAAAATATTTACCATCTGGCCCTTTACAGAAAAAGCTTGTTGACCCCTTCCTTAGAGGTTAATGGACCTGCAAGATAGAAGGAGCCTTGGTCCCTAAATGATTGCACAGAGCAGAACTGCTTCTATCCATCCCTTCCAGAAGCCCTGTGCTGATCCATGTTGGATTATATTGTGAGTGAGAAATATAACTTTGTCACGTTAAAATTAGGGGATTTCGTAGTTCTGCAGCTAGCATTTACTTTAACACAGAAAGTGGTACCGAAAGTGAGATGATGCTTTTACAAAACTTAAAATATGTGGCATATTTAACTATAGTCTAGTAAACTGCATAGAAACTGATATCAGAGGCTGGCAAAATATCTGTCTGTATTATATGATGGCATGATATTTGGTAAAAGCAATTCCTATAGTAACATGGAAAGTGGACCACATGCCTCCTTGAGTCAGTAGTTCTGTGAGAAGTGGGCAGAAATATAAAAGTATAAATGTGTATTGGCTACTATTTCTTGCCATTGACAAGATATTACAAGAACCAAGCGAGCTCTGAATTTGCCAGTTTGCAACCAGAGGTGAAAGGAAATGGAGTCTAGAGATTCAGGGTCTTTCACTGTTATAAAGATTTCTAGACCAAAGATAATGAGGGGTATGATTTCCAAAAAGCTCTGAGCTGTGAAGACCCATAGAGTTTATGCAGTTGAACATTGACTCAGCCCTTCAGCAAATATGAGATCAGTGGTGCTACATTCACACCCTAGATAATTATTTCAGATACTTGCAAGATAGCCACCATTAAATCCAGGGAGATGGGCATGTGGGTGTGGCAATGAATCAAAGAAACAAAAGCAGATCTGAGAACGATATTAAGAGCTTTGAATATGGTTACCAGTTCAGAGAGTTGATTGGAGCCAAATAGATCAGGAGACTACTAAATTTTTGAGATAATTGTATTTTCTAGGAAATGCCTAAATATATATATATATTTTTTTTTTTTTTTTTTTTTTGCGCTACGTGGGCCTCCCACTGTTGTGGCCTCTCCCGTTGCGGAGCACAGGCTCCGGACACACAGGCTCAGCGGCCATGGCTCACGGGCCCGGCCGCTCCACGGCATGTGGGATCTTCCCGGACTGGGGCACGAACCCGTGTCCCCTGCATCAGCAGGCAGACTCTCAACCACTGCACCACCAGGGAAGCCCAAGTGATCTAATTCTTGAACCTGCTTCCTGAACCACTACACTAGATGGTTGCATCCTACCTGCAATACTCTAATCACTTAAGGTAGCTTTATGACTATTAATGACCAGTTTCCACCCAGAACAATGAAATCAGATCTCTTTGGGTGAGGCCAGGGCCTCAGGACATTTTTTAACTTCCTGGGTGAGACAAATGTACAGTCAGTGTTAAAAATCACTGTCCTACATTGTATTGCCTCCAAGAATGCAGGAAACTATCTTCATTATTGCTCTGATGGAAAAGTTAGGTGTAGAACTGATTGGAGCAAAGGTGAGGGCGCATTGAGAAGCGCTGCGTTAAGAATTATTCACTGAAAAAAATTATGGTGCTCATTTAAATCTCCCCATATAATGCAACAGAAACATTTTATTTTCAAAATGACATAAAACTTACACATATGTTGAAATTAAAATACCAACTGTCTAGACATCTAATTATAAAATCATACTTAAGTTCCTTAAAACTGCAATTTTCTAAGCTTGTGCTTTAACCTTAGGTTTTCTAATAGGGGAGGAAGAGCTCCTCCTAGGATATGATGTCTCACTTCTAGAGAACTCACAACCCTACCAACAGATAAATATTCTAATTCCCTCTGTCGATACAAAAAGAGCTGGACAGTTGAGTGGTGTTCATCTTCCCTCTTAATGCCCGTAGGTACCCCACACCATGTCTAAGCTACAAGGGTAATCTGTCTTCTCTGTTTCTGATTTTTACTTTTAGCCCATTTTGGGAACAGTCTAGTTTTAAATCATAGTTGTGTTTCCAGATCATTATCCTTTGGGTAGTCTCATCTTTAGACTGACCATGGCCAGGACAATTACTGAGTTCCTTGTCAAGGTTCATAACCTGCAGACTTTGGTTGTTTAGATAACAGTTTGTATTGCTTGTCCTAGCAAGATCTGAAAGATTTTTCAAATACAAAACTAGTAGTATAAGAACTTATTGTTTGGGGCTTCCCTGGTGGCACAGTGGTTGAGAGTCCGCCTGCCGATGCAGGGGACATGGGTTCGTGCCCTGGTCCAGGAAGATCTCACAAGCCACGGAGCGGCTGGGCCCGTGAGCCATGGCCTCTGAGCCTGCATGTCCGGAGCCTGTGCTCCGCAACGGGAGAGGCCACAACAGTGAGAGGCCCGCATACCGCAAAAAAAAAAAAAAAAGAACTTATTGTTGGTCATCTTGCTTTTCTTGTTATAAATCTAGGCAAATCAGTGCCCATTACAGTCATATGAGTGGGACTACCTCAGATTTGTATTCAGAAGAATGAAAATGTCTATTCTTTTTCAAATTCTTTTCCCATTTAGGTTGTTACATAATATTGAGCAGAGGTCCCTGTACTATACAGTAGGTCCTTGTTGGTCCATTTTATTTTATTTTTATTTATTTATTTTCTTAAACATCTTTATTGGAGTATAATTGCTTTACAGTGTAAAGATGGCTTTGAGACAGCCATTTAGAGTTAAGTACATTCCAGTCACTTCTGTTATTTCCTACAAGTGGCCTTGGTAAACTACTTTGTGGAGTGAATTAGGATGCTAAGTTGCCAGAAGCTGACAAGTTAAAAATGATTTGTCTGAAAGAGTGTGTACAACCAGGGACTGTCATTGGAGACACAGATTATCCCCTATAACTAGCACATTGGCAAATACATATATGTATGATGCCAAACTTCCTGATAAACACTGAAAATTTTAGTTAAATATTTGGTATTTCCATGATGAAAAATTCACTTGCACTGAGAATTGTATCAAAATAGCCATACCATAAAACAAGAAGGTGATTTAGTAAGCCTAGCAAAGAGTTAATGTAATCTCTGCATCAAGCTCCTGACTAAAAGTCTGTGAAAGAAACAGCTTATAGGTCCATTGATTCACATTCATTCAGTTTAAGCACGCTGTATTCTTAAAGCTACTGTATTAAGTTTATAAGTATAGCACACATACAGAAAAGTGCAAAAATGTTAAGTGTGCAACTTGGTTACACTCATGTGTTCACCACTCAGATCAAGATAAAGAACATTACTAGTGCATGCATCCTTCTCTATCACTACATCCCAAAGATAACCGTTTTTTTGACTTTATCATGATAAATTATTTTGATTTATTTTTGACCTTTAAATAATTGGAATCACGTGTTATGTACTCTTTGTTGTTTGGCTTCTTATATGTCTATGATATTTATCTACGTTATATGTAGAGTAAGTTCATTCTTTTATTTATTTTTTGTTGTAAAAAAACACGACATAAAAGATATTCTCATAACAAGATTTTATGTGTACAATACAATATTGTTAACTACATGCACATCATTGTACAATGTACCTCTAGGACTGTTCCATCTTGTATGACTGAAAATCTACACCCATTAAATAGCATCTCCTCATTTCTCCTTGCCCGTGAGCCCCTGACAACCACCAGTCTACTTTCTGCTTCTATGAGTTAAACTACTTTAGATATCTCATGTGAATGAAATCATGCAGTATCTTTCTGTGACTGGCTTATTTCACTTAGCATAAGGTCCTCGAAGTCCTCACATGTTGCAATATATGAGAATATGTCTTTCTTTTCTAAGGCTGAGTAATATTCCCTCGTTTTTGGTTATTCAGCAAATATATATATATTTTTAACCTTATTTTATATTGTAGTATAATTGATTAACAATGTTGTGTTAGTTTCAGGTATACAGCAAAGTGATTCAGTTATACATATATCAATCTTTTTCAAATTATTTTCCCATTTTGGTTGTTACATAATATTGAGCAGAGTTCCCTGTACTATACAGTAGGTCCTTGTTGGTCCATTTTATTTTATTTTTATTTATTTTTTTAACATATTTATTGGAGTATAATTACTTTACAATGTTGTGTTAGTTTCTGCTGTATAACAAAGTGAAGTAGCTATATGTATACATATATCCCCATATCCCTTCCCTCTTGCGTCTCCCTCCTACCCTCCCTATCCTACCCTTCTAGGTGGTCACAAAGCACCAAGCTGATCTCCCTGTGCTATGCAGCTGCTTCCCACTAACTAGCTATTTCACATCTGGTAGTGTATATATGTCCATATGTTGGTCCATTTTAAATATAGCAGTGTATACATGTCAGTGCCAAACTCCCAATCTGTCCCTTCTCCCCACCCTTCCCAAAGGTAACCACAAGTTCGTTCTCTAAGTCTGCGAGTCTGTTTCTGTGTAGGACTTCCCTGGTGGTCCAGTGGTTAAGACTCCATTGTATTTATATAACAAATTTTCTTTATCCATTTATCCATCAAGAGGACATTTGTTTCCACCTCTTGGCTATTGTGAATAATACTGTAATGAACATGGGAGAGCAAATATCTCTTTGAGATCCTGATTTCATTTCTTCTGGTTAAAGACCCAGAGTGGGATTTCTAGATTATGTGGTAGTTCTATTTTTAATTTTTTGAGTAACCCACATACAGTTTTCCATAGAGGCGTATCATTTTACATTTCCACCAACAATGCACAGGGATTTCAATTTCTCTGCGTCCTCACTAGCACTTGGAATTTTCTCTTATTTTGATAATGGTCATCCTAACAGCTATGAGGTGATTTCTTATTGTGGTTTTGATTTGTATTTCCCTGATATTAGTGATGTTGAGCATCTCTTTATATACCTGTTGGCCATTTGTATATCTTCTTTGCAGAAATGTGTATTCAAGTCCTTTGCTCATTTTTAATTGAGTTATTTGATTTTTGCTATTGAATTATAGGTGTTTCTTACATATTTTGGGTATTACCACCTATCAGGTCATATGATTTACCAATACTTTCTCCCATTCTGTAGGCTGCCTTTTCACTTTGTTTCCTTTGCTGTACAGAAGCTTTTAAGTTTGATATAGTACCATTTATCTATGTTTGCTTTTGTTATTTGTACATTTGGTGTCATATCAGGACATCACTGTCAATGCCAATATTATGAAACATTTCTCCTTTGTTTTTCTCAATGAGTTTTATATTTTTGGATATTATGCTCAAGTGTTTAATCAATTTTCAGTGAGTTTTGTGTATGATGTAAGATAAAGGTCCAATTTCACTCTTTTGCATGTGGATATCCAGTTTCCCCAGCACCATTTGTTGAAGAAACTATCCTTTCTCCATGGTATAGTCTTGCCATACTTGTTGCAGATCTTTGACCTTAAATGTTTGGTTTATTTCTGTGCTCTCTATTCTGTTCCATTGATCTATATGTCTGTCTTTATGCCAGTAACATACTGTTTTGATTACTGTAGCTTTGAGTTATGTTTTGCAGTCAGGAAGTGTGAGACTTTCAGCTTTGTTCTCGGAGTCTTATGTAGTTCCTCATGAATTTTAGGATTTTTGTTTTATTTCTGAAAAAATATGTATTGGGATTTTCACAGGGGTTGCACTTCTATTTACAGTTGGCTCTTGAACAACATAGGGGCACTTGACATCCTGCACAGTTGAATATCTGTGTATAACTTTACAGTCAGCCCTTCATATCCATGGTTCTGAATCTGCAGATTAAACCAACCATGTATCATGCAGTACTGTCGTACATATTTATTGAAAAAATTACATATAAGTGGATCTGTGTAGATCAAACCCATATTTTTCAAGGGTAAACTATATTTGCCTCATCTTTAGTTTATTTAAGCAATATTTTATAGATGTCAAATCTTTCCCTTCATTGGATACGTTTATTCCTAAGTATTTTATTCATTCTGATGCCATTGTAAATAGGATTGTTTTCTTAATTTTCTTTTTGTAACTTTTCTGAATTTACTAGTTCTAACATTTTTTGTGTGGAATCTTTAGGGTCGTCTACATATAGTATCATGTCATCTGCAAATAGGGAAAGTCTTCTTCATTTCCAATTTTATTGTCTTTTATTTCTTTTTCTTGCCTAAATGCTCTGGATAGGACTTACAGTACTGTGTTGAATAGAAATGGCAAGAGTAAGCTTCCTTGTCTTGTTCTTGGTCTTAGGGGAAAAGCTTGCAGTTTTTCACCATTAGATATAATGTTAGCTATGCACTTATCATATATGGCTTTTATTAGGTTGAGATAATTTCCTCTATTCCTAGTTTGTTGAGTGTTTTTATCATGAAAGGGTGTTGAATTTTGTCAAATGCTTTTATACATCTTTTGAGGTAATAATGTCATTTTTATCCTTTATTCTGTTGATTTGGTGTATCACATTAATTGGTATTCATATGTTGTACCATCCTTGCATTCTAAGGATAAATCCTACTAAGTCATAATGTATGATCTTTTTTGATGTGCTATTAAATTAGCTTTGTTAGTATTTTGTTGAGGATTTTTCCATTTATATTCATCAGAGATATTTCTTTTATTTTTCTTGCCTGGCTTTCTTATCCAGATAATGTTGGCTTCACAAAATGAGTTTGGCCATGCTCTCTTCAATTTTTTGGATGAGTTTGAGAAGAATAGGCATTTTTCTTTAAATGTTTGATAGAATTCACTACTGTATCCATGTGGTCCTGGGCTGTTCTTTGTTGGGCAGCTTTTGATTACTGATTTAACCTCTTTACTAATAATTGGTCTCTTCAAATTCTCTATTTCTTCATGATTCAGTCTTGGTAGGTTGTATGTTTCTAGGAATTTATGAATTTCTTCAAGGTTATTCAATTTGTTGGTGTATATTTGTTCGTAGTAGTCTCTTACGAACTTTTAAATTTCTGTGGCATCAGTTGTAATATATCCTCTTTCTCTTCTGATTTTATTCATTTGAGTCTTCTCTCTATTCTCCTTCATTGAGTTGAGGATTTGTCAATTCTGTTTATCTTTTCAAAAATCAATCTCTGATTTTTATTGATTTTTCAATTGTTTCTCTATTCTCTATTTCAATTACTTTTGCTCTAATCTTTATTATTTCCTTTCTTCTGCTGACTTTGGGATTAGTTTATTCTTCTTTTTGTATTTGAGGTATACAGTTAGATTGTTTACTTGAGATAGTTGTTCTTTTTTAAAATTTATTGCTAAAATATAGGCATTAATTGCTAAAGACTTTCTTCTTAGTACTGCTTTTGCTGATTCTCATAAGTTTTGGTATATTGTGTTTTCATTTTCCTTTGTTTAAACAATTGCTTTATACTTTCATATGCTTTCTTGTTGGTATAATAATACTCATTAAATGACAAATAACCACCATTTACATAAAATATGATTTGTGAAATAAAATATATACTTTGAAAATCCAAAATTTTTTCCATGGAAAAAGCTACCATAGAGTCAAAAGACAACAAACTAAAAAAGACTATAATAAATAATAGAATTTAGTACAGTGTCAGATCTAAGATTAATTTACAGCAATCAGTAGACTTTCTTACACAAGTGTCAGCAAGTTAGAGGACATAGTTAAAGAAAATACCAAAAGAGATTTTTAAAAATTAAAAATACACTTAGTAGAAAATAAGCAAGATCTAAGAAAATTTTAAAAACATACTGAATAGAAGACTTGAAGAAATGGAAAGGCATATGACATTTAAAAAAGAAAAAGAAACATTATTATAAAGATGACAACTTTTTTGTCCACTGGTGAATCTAACATTTTAATGGACTCACAATAAAAATGCCACTAGGATTTTAAATTTTACCTGGACAAACTGACTCCAAATTTTATGTGAAAAGTAAACAATCAAGGTTAGCCAGAAAAGCTCTGGAGGGGTAATGAAGGAGAAAAGGCTTACCAGATATTACAACATATGATAACCCGTGACAATACATGCACTAAAGTTGTGAAATATGGAGGCACACACATCAAACTGAACAGAACATGACATTCAGAAATAAACCCAAATATATTTAAATAAGGCAAGGTTAGGATATCAAATTAGCTAGAGAAGATGTATTGTTTTATAACTGGTGTTTAGGCAAAGGAATAGCTCTTTGGGAAAAAAATTGAAATCTACTGCATTTCTTACTAAAAGATTCATAATTAGTTGGTATTAGTGTTTCCAGGTTTCATGGATGAAAACTTACTTTTAAATATCTGCTTAAAAGCATACATGTTTTTAAAATGAATAAACATAATTATTTTAAAAAGGAAAGTAGTGAACCAACTCATTAGTTATAAGATACACAACTGAAATTTTTATTAATTAATGATAAAAAGAATTATCATCTCTGTTCCTCTGTCTTCTGGCACCAATAGAATGGATAAGCTGCGTAAAGTTAAGCAATGAAACTCTGTACAGCAGTAAAAAGAATGAACTAATGCAAGGTGCTGTCAGAAACACGGTGGAAAAGAAAACCCCAAATCTTCCTCCCCACCTCAGACACACCAACTCATCAATACATGGACCAATTCACTTTGTAAGAAATGCAGAAAGCAGTTAAGAATCTCTTACCCCTGGGGGTGGTGGATGTGCACAAAACCAGGCATGTCAAAGCTGTAGGAAAATTCGTGGCACTCACTTGCAGTTCTCTCTGTGGCACCATTGACAGAAAAATCCCCACATCCTGGCTTCCCCATAGAGAGGAAAATCAAAGGCTGAAACATACATTCAGTGTTCAGAGGTTTTAGAGGGCTGTCTGAGAGACTTGTTTATGTATTGGCTGAATCTAAGTACTGATAAGGGCACCAGGTTAAGGGTTGCTGAGAATGAAGGGGATGATTTGAAATGGTGAACACACACTTGCTTACCACATCCCTTCCCCCAGTGGAATGAGCAGGATAAAACCCTCAACTCCCAGCTTCACCCTGGGGGAGGGAAATAGTTGAAGCATGCATCCAGTGTTCCAGCTTTCCAGGTGGCTGCCTGATGGCTGGTTTCTGTCTTGCCCAGTTTGAGTGATGATGGTATCCAGCATATTCTAGAAGCCTGGAGTAGCTGAGAACAAAAAAGTGTTGGGGAGCTTGCGTGAAGTCCGAAGAAACTGTAGTACCACAAACAGACACCAGAGGTCAAAAGTGGCTCATCACATAACAGCCACATCAGACTATCAGCACTTTTCTAAGCAGAAACATTGCAGGCCAGAAGAGAGTTGGATAATATATACAAAGTGCTGAAAGAAAAAACCCTGCGAACCAAGAATATTATATCCAGCAAAAGTGTCATTCATAAAGGAGAAAGAAGGAAACTTTCCCAGATAAATAAAAGCTGGTAGAGTTCATCACCACTAGATCTGCTTTGTAAGAAATGCTAAAGGGGGCATTTATGTAGCACTTATTGTGTGCTAGGTGTCTCATAGTTCGACACATGGTATCTCATTAAATCTTCACAAAACTATTTTAGGTAGGTATTTAACCCCCATTTTACAATTGAGGAAACTGAGCACCAGGGAGATTGAATAACTTGATCAAGTTTGTATAATCAGTAAGAGGCAGAATTTGAGTTCAAATCCAGGCAATCTAGCTGTATCACTATGATGTATCGTAACTCAAATTTATATATCTTGTTCCTCCTAAGTAGAGAAAAATTTATACTTTATATATTACTTTGGTATAAAAATTACGAAGAATTTTTAAAAAATCAAACATTGTGAAGCCTGGATATTTGTAGGAATTAATTATATAATTGATGGTGTGGTGGCTTGCATATGTTCATCATTGAACAGATAAAATTCCTCTTTGAAACCCTAACATGCATTCAAAAGCCTTGAGGAAGGTAGGTGCTAGGGCCTGATTCTAATGGAATAAGTTGTGCATCATTCATGTTCTTTTCCACATTAAATAGTTGTAATCAAATATATGATTTATTGCTATTACAACAAAGAGTTCACCTTCAAAAGAAAAGGAACTCTTTTGAATTGCTGGATCACTATGTTTTTACATTAACAGTGCCATCTTAGCACCAGGGATCACTTAATAAGGAAAATATGAATCACTTCCCAAATACGCCTCACAAGAAGTGATGCTAATGTGAAGTTCTCAGTAAGGGCGTGAAGATGCCAAGTCCGCCGGTGAAAGCCATTTCCCGTGGAGTTCTATGGCTGATGGCTACTGCTATCACGCCTTTAAATACATATTTCAGGGTGAACTTTTAAAGACAAAAATAGTTCTTTGTCATTCTTTCCCCTTTCTTCTTTATTCGTTTGTCACACTTTCATGTTCACCTGCTTCTGTGCATCCTTTAAATCTCTAAAGAAATTGCCTCTGCACCATAGCCTACAGCAAATGCTGCTAGCAGGGGCTGAGGTAGATGTAAAAGAAAGGCACATTTTCCCCAAAGACTGTGAATGTGTGCAGCTTAAGCAGCTACAAAATTGGCTACATTCTTCATCAGGAGAACTGAAAAGAGTAGGAGAAGACTTTGGTCTAAAAATAAAAATTGTTTTTAAAATCCTTGAGTATTTTCAGAACAAAATGAGCAAAACTGATAGCATAAATTCCTACCTTAAGTGTATATGCTTTTCATTATTTTGTGTCATATTCATTTTAAGATTTTTATGCCTTGTGATAAAACTATTACATTTTATCATCCTCTCTTCTCACTGTCGTCTGTTTTGGTATTTCCTTTTTATTCCTTATACCTTTACATGTCATTTTGTTGAATCCTGAGAACATAGAAATTGACCGAAAGTCTGTCACACAGGATTGGGGTAATACAAATTTTTTTTTGCCTTTTGACAGGCAAATTGTTTTCAAAGAGAAATTGTAATTTCATAATAAAATGCCTTTCAATTAAAAAAAACAATGAAGTCAAATTAACATATAATCCTAATAGTTTTTTATTGCACATTACAGAGATTTAGGAAGAGAACATCTTAAAACATGTTTATTTTAGCGAATATGTCTGAACAATGTGATCCAAATTTTAAAAAAGATGGGAAAATCATTTTGGGGAATTTGTGTATATGTACAATTGTGACAAAAGTTTTGGGGGCCACTGTTGAGTATTAAAAATATTTTGAAATATTTTCTTGCATCTGAACTATACCTAATAGGGGCTTGAAAAACATTTTCCTCAACCTGTATATTTAAAGAATAAATCTGAGTTACTGAAAATGCAAAAAAAAAAAGACTTAATTATAAAAATGTACTTAAAAGTAGTGGTAGAATTTTCATAGGAAAACAAAAAGATTAGGAACATATTCACTAGTATTTTAGTAATGTTTATTTCTGAGTAATAGAATTAGTAATTCATGGTGGTTGTAATTTCCATTCTTTCTCCTTTTAATCATTTTTTTTTTACAGAGAAATTCTATTGCTTTCACACTAGATACATACACACACAAATACTCTCCCCTGACACATAGTCTATAATCACAGAAGTAGAGAAACCTGCAACATAGACTACCATTGCTGAATTTGAATCCCCAAAGGAGCAATTACTTAATAAATATTTACTGAGCACCTATAATGTGCTAGGCACTGTTCTAAGTACTGGATATACAGCAGTGAACAAAACAGACACAATCTCTAATCTCACTGATGCAGCATTCAAGTGTTGGCTGGCAGAAAATCAATAATACTTTACATGACAATAAGTGAAAAAAATAAAGCCAGATGAGAGAAGAAAAGTGAGAAAAAAGAGATGGAGTGGACAGTGGGTGGAGCAGGATACTGTCTAGGTATGGTGGTCTGGTGGTCAAGAAGGCCTCTGGCAGAGACCCGAATGAATTAAGAAAGAACTGGGTAGCACTTCATGGGTGAGTGTGTGGATACATGTGTACGTAGGAAAAGTGTGGCTAGGTTTGATAGAGCAAAGGGGAATGGGGAAAAGATGACTGTGAGAAGTAGCCAGGGTCCAGATTCGATGGTGATACGGTCAGACCTTTTTAGGTTTTGAAAAGTAAGGGAAAAGAATGCTTTGTGGGAAATAGGCAGTCTGTCTTGGTACAAGAGTAGTTGCAAGTAATAAAGTTTGGAGGCTGCTGCAAAAGCAAGGGGTATTGGTAGCTTGTACAGGTGGCAATGGTGGAGGTGATGAGAAGTGGTGAGATTTTGGATGGATGATTATAGTGAAGAATATTCCTAGTTTGAAGACCTACAAGTAATTCCTTAGCTTAAAGCATTTAAAGTTTTAGATTGCTGTTCTGATTTTCCAAGGCTCGTTGGCCTCTCTGGAGTGTCATATGAAAGTACAAAGTGTCTGACAGGTCAAGTGGAAGAATTTAGTTGATGTGCACATATAAATACAGTTGGAATCACTCTTATTTGGAGGTATGTTTTGCAGATATAGAAAGATAGATATATACACATTAATTATTAGGGTTATAGTGACAACATTGCTCTATGGAAATATTAAAAATTATATATGTGTATGTATAGTTTAAAAATCTCCATATTGCAGTATTGTCATGAAAACCATAATTACCTATATTTCACTTTTTGTTGTGTTTTTTAGAAGAATATGAAAGAACAACTCAAAACATTTATGTAATTGTATGTGTATATATGTGCATTTTTTTCTCTCTTTAGATAATTATTTTTTCTGTGTGATGACTCTGGGTCATTGTCAATAAAATAAAAGTTATCACTAAGGATAGTCTAAGATAAACACCAAGGCAGCGCTGGATTACTTATTTCTTAGTTTAGAACTTAGCTTTAGTGGCATGATGCTATTATAAAGGTTTGCATTTCATTGAAAACAAATGATTGGTGAAGTGTGACTGTCTCTTCTTATGGACAAATATTTGCTTATATTATTATTGAATCATTAAATGTGGTAGATTCTTAAAATAGGGTCAACACGTTCAAAAGATAAGTTTTTAGATGGAATTGTAAAGGATGGCATCTAATTACTGCCTTAAGTGAATGACATTTTCAGTAAATACAAGTTAATCATAGTGTAGACTAAATGAATTTTGAAGGTCAGAGGCAATAACGTCTTTCCCAAATAAGGTATAAAACATCATCTTTTTCCTCCCCACCAATATTTTTAAGATTATTGCTACTTTGAGTGGACATTACTATGATGAATGACGTTACTTTTCTTCCATTTCAGAAGAAAGTACTTGAGTGACTATTTACAAGCAGAAATTAAGGTGACTCACAGGCTTGTATACATTTTTCTCAAGAGAAAAATTGCCAAGGCTTTGGGTAGCTTTTTTCAGTGTCGACATTTTGCCTCCCGTGATGATTATCATAGGACATGGTGTATGTAATCTACATTCAAATTGTTTGTATGGTTCAGAATTTCAGACTGATAATCTGGAATGCAAATCAAAATGAATGATCTGGCATCTGAAAGTTTCTTAGCATAAAAGTAAAAAGGAGTAAAATTCTGTAAGTCAGTTCTATTGTTTCATTATAAAAATGGCATGGCTACACATTTCAGAATTTATTATCTTGCATGTAGGCTAATTAATTTGTACAAATTAGAGGGAGTTTAAAAAATTATTAAATGACATCCATGGTTAGATAGTTTCAGTAGAACAGAGTTTTGTTATAATGTAGCAGACCTTTAGGGAGAAAGAACAGAGGGAAAGACAAGATATTTATCAGAAGATAATCATCATGGTGAATAAGAAGACATTCTTTCTCAAACAGGGTGTTTTCACTCTGTCACTACTTTCTGCTCCCTTTTCCTTTGGCTTTTTCTCTATAGTTGTCTGTGATTAATGACTCCAGTTTGCTCTATTGTTTCAATCCTACTCGCTTCAGGTGGCACAGAAAGCTCCTTATGATTCAACCTGATTGGCTCATTTAGCATTTTTTTCCAACCAGACTTCATTGAATACATATTCAGTCAAATATCAATTAATTAAAAATTCTGTTAAAAACTGTGCTTAGCAATTTATTGACAAGTGGCACCAGTAATTCTCTGATTGGTTCATGGCTTTGGGGACATTTTCTCTACCAATTTCTAACGTTGGAGGGTTTTAATAGTCGTTGGATGTTTTTTTTGTTTTTTGTTTTGCGGTACGCGGGCCTCTCACTGTTGTGGCCTCTCCCGTTGCGGAGCACAGGCTCCGGACGCACAGGCTCAGCGGCCATAGGTCACAGGCCTAGCCGCTCCGCAGCATGTGGGATCTTCCCGGACCGGGGCACGAACCCGTGTCCCCTGCATCGGCAGGCGGACTCTCAACCACTGAACCACCAGGGAAGCCCCATTGGATGTTTTTTGATATTAAGGGGAAAATAAACTCACTTTGCCATCATAATCATTGGAATTTTCCTGGTTTGTCTAAGCTTGTGTGTGCGAATTACTGTTGCAATGGCAGTATCTATAATGATTTTGTACCTTTGTTTTTCTGTTTGTATCTAGTGCCTGCAATGTGCTAGGTGCCAGGCTGGTGAGAACACGGGGAATGAGTTTGTGACTGTTCACTTTCAAATTCCCTGTTACCTGTGACAGACTGTGAATACTTTTCAACCCTAAACTCCTATAAATATGTTTCTCCACTCTTACTAAAGAGTTATTTTTCCCTTGATTCTCTGGAGTAACTTGGAAGCTTCTAATAATGGGTAACTTTTGATCAGTATTATTGACTTAGCTTAACAAAGGAAAACAAAGAATATATAATGTGGCTTTTTAGGTGTATGGGGATAAACCACACAATATGGGAGCCTTTTCATAGCCTAATGGCACAAAAGACCACGCTCCAACCACTGCTTCTGGAGATAGTCAAATATTTTATATCACTAACAAAAGGATTTATTTAGTGTTTTAGATATCTTTTCATTAGCACTCTTGCATTGGATGCACAGATGTTTTTCTTTCTCAGCATTCTTGAGACAATAATGACAGATAAAATAGTTGTTCCAGAATGTCATAAAAGAGTACTAAGCAAATAATGATGTAAAGACAAATCATAGATAGCTATCATCAAAGAAAATATAGTACAAACAGAAATAGAAACAGAAAGCACATTTTTTCAGAAAATGAGGATTGCCAGCTGAGTTTATTTCATTCATTCATTCATTCATTCACAGTATTTCCAGCTAGTCAAGACAGGTCTCAATACTGTAAGTCCGTTTACTGTAGTTATAACTAATACTCAGAATCTCAAAATGAGACAATTTTGCAGATAATAGAAAATGATAAAACAAAAATCAGAAACGGTAAAGCAATCTTTTAGCATTTCTAAGTAAGATCAATTGAAGTACGGGTCCAATTTTGCCAAATTGTGTGCATGGATTAAATGCTCTATATGCATATTTCCCATTTTATGTTCCATGGTGACAAAAATCCACCAGAAAACATTAGATAATTTCTGATTTTTTTTACTGGAGTATAGTTGATTTACAATGTTGTGTTAGTTTCTGGTGTACAACAAAGTGATTTAGTTATATATCTATATATACATATATACATATATGTGTATATATATTCTTTTCCATGATAATTTCTGATTTTGGTACTCCAGTACCTGGCACAGTGCCTGATATAAAGTAAGCTCTTGAGGGCTTCCCTGGTGGCGCAGTGGTTGAGAGTCCGCCTGCCGATGCAGGGGACACGGGTTCGTGCCCCGGTCCGGGAAGATCCCACATGCCGCGGAGCGGCTGGGTCCGTGAGCCGTGGCCGCTGATCCTGCGCGTCCGGAGCCTGTGCTCCGCAATGGGAGAGGCCACAACAGTGAGAGGCCCGCGTACCGCAAAAAGAAAAATAAATAAAGTAAGCTCTTGATACATAGCTGTTGAAGGAATGCCTGGATGAAAAAATGACTACATTAAATTAGGATTCTTTTAAAATGACCCAACTCATAGATTCCAGCTTTGTGTATAATTCACGAGTTATAACGCATCACATACCAACACTGCTCCTTTGCCAGGGAGGTTTCTTTTGTCAGTTCATTTCTCCTTAACACAGTACTGGTGTTGATTGTCCAATGATGTGTTTCCTACTCCCCACAGGCATATGCTATATTGACAAATTAAACATGGATCAACATGAAAAACCTCAATCTAGTTTCTCAATAGATAACATTACTTGAGTCAATTCCAAGAACATTTGCTCTGGCTGTATATAAATGTAATTAAAATAATACAGACATCAAATTTAAATTACTTTGAATTATCTACCATTTTGGTTTATCTGTATCTCCATTTGTGTAGATAATTTAGAATTAGTATTTTACATTCATGATTATGGTTTGAGTACATAAGTGAAATTATTTTTAAATGATATTGTTGCTACTGGAAACTGAATTGGATGCTAGATGTTTTTTGTCCACTGTGATGAACATATTTTAATTCTCCCACTGATTCACAAGTCATTATGTAATTGCAGCATATCTATACTGTTAGAAAGCAAATGCAAAAATCATCTATGAAGAACAATGCACAAAATAAATTATGAGTTCCTCGGTTTTTAATCCAGGCTTTCCTTGTTATGCTATGTGAATTTCTTCAGCTGGGATTGTATATATTTTAAACAGCTTCCCATTATCTTATTTTTGGAAATGAATATTGCTGATATGTCTATGAAACTATGAATTTACCTTATAGATACAACAGCTAATTGATAAACTAAAAGTTTTGGTTAGATTCGTCAGGTAATTGATGGCTCAGACATAATGATGAGTCACTCTTTCCTAACACAAAGTGTGCCTATCTGTTACAATTCAAGCCCTTCTTGTAACTTTTTTGTCTTTTTTTATCCATTATAAATGCAGGGTGATAAAATAATGGGTTGTACATTTATGTTGATGAAAATAAGTAGGTTGTACTTTCATCTTTTAGATGCTCTGTGCTTCCACTTCTTGCTCTCAAATAAAAAAGAGACAGACCATGGAGGGGTGAGGTACACCTAGAGATGGGAGTTCTAATTCAGGTTCTCTCAGTAACTCCATGTGCAGCCATGAAGAAGCCATGAACCCTCTCTGGGGTTCATTTCTAAAATGAGGATGTTCAACTAGATTTTTAAGGAGTTTTTGTTCAGTAACGAGATAAAGGTTTTCTTTCACAAAAGGGTTAAAACTCTCTAGTCTTTTGTCATGCTTGGACCCCATATTATTTCTTATACTTCATCCTCCTCTTCCTCTACTTCCTCAGCCTCACCTCATGTTGTGTGATGCCCTTTACCCTGAGAGGTAGTCAGGAGCCCATGCACTCTACCTTCCCTGCTGTCTATCCTTAATCTGCCCAGAAAGGATACATACTACAGGATCCTCTTAAATGTACTTACTTGTCTGTTTGCCCAGAGCATTGAAAGCTTACTGGGGAAAAAAATCGTCTTGTTCTCTAGTGCATCCCAAGAACCCAGCATTTTGCCTGGGAAATAGGTGCTTGAAAATATTTGTTGAATGATTACAACTTGTCCATGTTTCCTGCATCTTTAATCTTCCTTGTGGGATGTTTTATTTTGCCAAGAATGAAAATCTCTGCTCAGCTGTAATGTAATCCTAGCTTATTAAAGGGAAAGAGCAAACTTATTGTAAACGCATTGCTTGGAACTGAAAGCAGCAGCAGCAGCAGCAATGTCTAGGATATTTGCATGATACTTGTAAACACAAGAGAAAATTCTAGAGGGGAAGGGACATCTAAGGTAGCTCTTTAGAGACATTGTTTCCTCTTTCAATATACAAGGTAAAAACACTGACTGTTCCTCTGTAAGGGCAGGTGTTTTTTTCTCCAATATATCTATAGCAGCTACAAGATATTCTGGAATTATAGGATAGAATTTTGCATATTCTCTGGTTCAGTTGACTTACTGTTATTATTAACATGTGATTGTTGAGTTATTTTTGAAATAATTGAGAAAAGGTTCTTCTCATGTAAATAAAAAATATTGGGGGATAAAAAAATTTCAGGAATCACTCACCTTTTACTTTACCTATTGAAAACAGAAGCTCAGATAATTTGAGTTTTACCCAGAGTCACATAGCTTATCATAGAGACTTGGCCTCTTGACTCCATTTCCATCCTGTTAATTCCCATCCTGTGACATAATATACTTTTTGTGATTCTGTGATGTTATGAAGATTTTCTCCTCTGTGGGAATATTTCTGTTGTTGTCACAATGAAAGTCATAGGGGAATGATTTTATTTATAAAATTAAATTTACACACTACTGACACAGACTGACTGCCATTCATTCTGTAAAGTAAAATACATTTGTGTGTGCATGTGTGTGTGTGTGTGTTTACTGAAGTATAGTTGATTTACAACGTTGTGTTTGTTTCAGGTATACAGCAAAGTGATTCAGTTTTTTTTTATCTGTCTATCTATGCATACATATTCTTTTTCAGATTCTTTTCCCTTATAGGTTATTACAAAATTTTGAGTAGAGTTCCATGTGCTATACAGTAGGTCCTTGTTGGTAATCTATTTTATATATAATAGTATGTATATGTTAATTGCAACATTTGTGTGTTTTTTTATACCTTGAAATGGGTCATCCTGTTTGGCTCCTTTTTTGGGAATTGTCATATATATTTATGGAGAATATTCAGGAAGGGAATATCTTCATTTGGTAAGTGGCTCTTGTAGCCACAGTGACACATGGTAAGCATCCTCTGCCTCTCTTAACCAAATGTCTGAACTCAACCAAGTGCATCTCACCCCACAGTGTAACATTCTGCAGTGAGGTCTTTAGCTCTTATGTTGACACAGAAGCTCAGCTGGGCAGAAGAGAACTACAAATCAGACTCATGTTCTTCCTTATACTTTTCACTCAATGAACCTATCCATGCCTGGGTTTTTCTAATCCCTTGATAGTCCAGCCTGCCTCTCTTACTTTCATTTTACCCTTCTGAGAATTTTGCTTAATTCAATAATTGACAACAGTTATCAGACAAAGGGATAAATGTATCATCTTGTTATTAATGTATCACCTTCATTTTCTAATTGGAGTATGTGTGTGATTTCAAGGCAGGGATGCAAATTACAGACATACTTTTGGAGTAAATAAACATGAAAATATTTGATTGTATGACATTTAAAAAAATACTTTAGAAATTATTTTAGCTTGAGGATTGAAATAAGAAAGCTCACACAGGTGTCTGCATGTATTTGAAGACTTTTTTTCCATATTTATTACCCTTTATTAATCCAGTGTTTTGTTTGTTTTTTAGTTTCTGCTTTATAACAAAGTGACTCAGTTATACATATACATATGTTCCCATATCTCTTCCCTCTTGCGTCTCCCTCCCTCCCACCCTCCCTATCTCACCCCTCTAGGTGGTCACAAAGCAATGAACTGATCTCCTTGTGCTATGTGGCTGCTTCCCACTAGCTATCTATTTTATGTTTGGTAGTGTATTGCAAGTCAATGAGGTAATCTACCACTATCATCCCTCCTTTGGAAAAACAGAAGCATAAAGTATACCACTCTTTAAAGTTCAGATAATAAGTAAAGTAACTAAAATGAACCAGAGATAACATTGCATTGCAAGATTTAGAATATTCAGACTATTTTTCTTTGTATATCTATATTATTCTTTTATGTGCCAAGCATGGTTCTAAATTCTTACAAATATTAATTTATTTTTCATTATGACCCTGTAGGTTAAATATTATTATTGTCACCCTCATACAAATGAGGAAGTTGAGGCTTAGAGAAGTGGAGTAACTTACACAAAATTGCCCAGCTAGTCACGGAGGAACTGCACTGAAACCCAAATGCTGAGCTCAAGGCCATGCTCTGAGCCACTCACTGTGGCTACCTTATTTGCTCAAGGAGACAAAGCAGTTCATCCAATAACAATCAGAATCTTCTTTGCTTAGAAGGAATTAAACCAATGAGCTTTAAGGTCTTTCTCTCATCTCTTCGCTCCCACATGTTTTACTTAAGGGAAGGGTATTAGTGAAAAACACATCCTACTGTGCTGGACAGAAAGCACAGCAAACAAAGTGAGATCAGGATTTCTGTGTTTGGCACTATAACCATTTAGTTAAGTGTCTTCTTGAGATCCAACTTGATTTCTCTGGCTCTTTCTTAATAGAACAGGAAGGTCGAAGTACACCTGAAACACCATCCAGAAAATGCACTCTGCTGCTTCTCCTGTTATGAGTGCCTTGTATCAAGAGATTGTGTGCTAACTTTAGATGAAGTAGAATTGGAACAGGCTGCTTGTAAATTACTAAATCCAGTCCATTAGCCATTCTACATTTCTGTTTGTCCTATATGACACATTCCACTGATGTGAATTTACACTAAAGGCAGATGGACAGTCTATAGTAATTGTTATCTGATTGGAATTGAGGAAGATAGTTTAGATCAAAGTTTATCCAATTTGGGGGAGCTTAGGAGTCACCTGGAGAGCTTGTTCATACAGAGGACTGTGGCCCAGTAGTTCTTGATTTAGTAGATATGGGCTGAAGCTCCAGAATTTGCATTTTTGGTAAGATCTCAGGTGATGCTCATGCTGCCTATCTGTGGACCATTGTTTGAGTAGTCCTGGCCCATATCATTTCCACAAATTGCTAGGATGATGGCAGTTTTTGTTCACTGGAGTTAGAGAATATACATGCCTCACTATGGTCCATCAGCTCTGTCCTAGAGATCCCCTTGACATTTTTTCACAGGCATCTGTTCTCTGTGATGTTTAATGTTCTTCCTTGGAAAGGAATTTTTCTGAGATTTCATTATTGTGTATTTTCAATCAGCTCTCAAATAGGCTCTGGATTACCATGTAGAGGATTTGGCTGCTCACAAGTACACAGGTGCTGCAGAATAAATACTAAAGCACAGGCTGCTAATATTTACTTTCACTAAGAAATTCAGGGGTTTTGTGCTAACAGGGCTTCCATT
The DNA here is from genome assembly GCF_008692025.1 of Phocoena sinus. NCBI lineage: Eukaryota > Metazoa > Chordata > Mammalia > Artiodactyla > Phocoenidae > Phocoena > Phocoena sinus. Next base: position 41,574,254 of record NC_045766.1, read on the forward strand.
CCTTGTGCGATAGGTTAGCATAGCACCTGGCCTTATCCCTGGTACACAGTAGGTCTTTATATGTGTGTATAGCTGAATCAATTTGCTGTACACCTGAAACTAACACAACGTTGTAAATCAATTTCAATAAGAATTTTTAAAAAATGAGCGAGGTGAAATGACTAAAACAGTTTTAAGCATCATGATTCAGTTGCTTTGTTTTTAGTTCTCTCCTACACTGACGGGGCCGATAAGAAAATCCTTTCAAAACAAAAAAAGAAAGCCCTTTCGCGTCTACTAATATTAATACAAATTTTGTAGACTTGTGGGGCTAAGTGGCAGTATATTGTTGATTTGGTGAAGCTGAATATGGCTTGAGAAGTTCCCTCTGGTCAGGGAGTACACTTAAGACATATGCTCAGGAGCAAATTCTGTTTAGCAAAGTGTTAAAAATCCCTGTGTCTATTGCTTAGCCTTGTCAAAGAATTTGGATTAGAACATTTTTCACATTTAAGAATGCATTGTACTTTCATTCTGTGTTTCTTTTGAACTCTCTGAAAATGCATTAGGACCATTATTTTGTTTCTTCTTACAACACCATTTAGAGGCGTGTGACCAAGAAGCGTTATCCTCATTGTACAGGCGCATAGAAGTTAACTGTCATTCTTCAGGTCGTGGAGAAGTAGGCAGAGCCAGCAATAAAAGAAACATTAGGCTGCTTTTATGGTGTGTGAGCACAGTGGCCACCACAGAACTTCTAACCCTGTCCCTCCACCACCTAACACAAAATATCCTCTGCCATGAGATGACCTGCAGGAAATGAGGCTTCTTCAAAGATGATTGCATGGATTACAGTAGTTTCAATTTAGGGTCAAATAAAAGCATCCTGCCGCTTGTGATTTCATAAAATATTAAAAAGACATCTTTTTCAGTGAGAAAGAGATTCGGGTGATTTTCAAACCACAAGAAATTGTTTTTAGGCACTTAGGCTCACGCACGAAACCCATTTCTTTTATAATGTGCCCTGAATATTGCTGGGAGGCAGTCTTCGCTGGGCTTCTTATGCTCCTACAAGTCTTGTTAAGCATGCCAAAACCCCCCAGACTATTCTTGCACCCTGGCCACTTAGCTGAATTGTTTCTGCAGCTGGCAGTTTTGAAGAGTGATATAATGCCTCACAGGAATGCATCACATACTCCTACACAGCACTCAGTCTCTCTCTGGACAAAGATCTCTACTTGTAAAAGTGACAGACTTTTTTTTTTCCATTATGGTTTATTACACAATATTGAATATAGTCCCGGTGCTATACAGTAGAACCTTGTTGTTTATCCATTCTATTTATAATAGTTTGCATCTGCTAACCCCAAACTCCCAATCCATCCCTCCCCTCCATTTGGCAACCACAAGTCTGTTCTCTATGTCTGTGAGTGTGTTTCTATTTTGTAGATAAGTTCATTTGTGTCATATTTTATATTCCACATAAAACTGATATTATATGGTATCTGTCTTTCTCTTTCTGACTTATTCACTTAGTATGATAATCTCTTGGTCCATCCACGTAGCTGCAAATAGCATTCATTCTTTATTTTTTTGTTTTTTTTTTTGTTTTTGCGGTACGCGGGCCTCTCACTGCCGTGGCCTCTCCCGCTGCGGAGCACAGGCTCCGGACGCGCAGGCTCAGCAGCCATGGCTCACGGGGCCCAGCCGCTCTGCGGCATGTGGGATCTTCCCGGACCGGGGCACGAACCCGTGTCCCCTGCATCGGCAGGCAGACTCTCAACCACTGCGCCACCAGGGAAGCCCCCATTCATTCTTTTTTAATGGCTGAGTTGTATTCCATGATACATATGTACCACATCTTCTTTATCCATTCATCTGTTGATGGACTTTTAGGTTGCTTCCATGTCCTGGCTATTGAAAATATTGCTGCAGTGAAGATAGGGGTGCATGTATCTTTTCAAATTATAGTTTTCTCGGGATATATGCCCAGGAGTGGGATTGCTGGATCACATGGTGACTCTATTTTTAGTTTTTTGAGGAACTTCCATACTGTTCTCCATAGTGGCTTCACCAATTTACATTCCCACCAACAGTGTAAGAGTGTTCCCTTTTCTCCACACCTTCTTCAGCCTTTGTTATTTGTAGACTTTTTGATGATAGCCATTCTGACTGGCGTGAGGTGATACCTCATTATAGTTTTGATTTGCATTTCTGTAATAATTAGCGACATTGAGCATCTTTTCATGTGTCTCTTGGCCATCTGTATGTCTTCTTTGGGGAAATGTCTATTTAGATCTTCAAAAGTCGCAGATTTTTTAAACTCAGCGTTCCTTAGCAGCAGTGCAACTCTCTGCGTAGACATCCATCTGAGCCCTTCGTGTCGCCTCATGGACTACAGGACAAGGGGGACCAGCAAAAATATGCTTATATGTCTGCTATCTGCAACTGCTTTTTATTGTGTGTGTGTGTGTGTCTGTGGTTGATCAAGACCTTTGTATCTGATCCAGGAGTCTCATGTCTTTTGTCAGCAACCCTGGATCTGTGACAGACTAACCAATGAGCTTGTGTTTGAGGGGAAATTCTACTACTACTAGCTTTCCTCCGTACCGTAAAACATGTTTAAGTAGGGCAGAATCCTCACAGCTATACTTAGTTTCTTCCCAGTAGATTGTTCCCAAACTTAGGTTATTTCATGGAAAAGGTTTTGTTTCATCCACATCATGGTGCTCAGTAAATTAAATGAGGCTTTAGCAGGATAAAATCAACATGAAATGAGAATATCAGAAGTGCAGGAGATCTGGCTTACATACCAGGAGACATATTTTCTTTGACATTATTATTTGGGGTCCTGTAGCAGAATATCCATGTTTGTGTGTCTTAGGCAACTGTTACAAACACAAATGTCTGCTACTGTCCATAGCAGTTGAATATGAACTCAGACCTGGGCTGAGGCAATGGAGAGCAGGCTAACTACAGCATTTGTGACAGTAAGACACAATTGTGATGTATTGATCTTCTGATGTCGTTGTGAGCAGTCTGAGAGTGAAAGCTAGGTAGTATTTATCCCTGTTCTTCTGTGACACTAGTTATGATAGCTTCAGCTTAAAGGTGTTTATTGAATGATTGTCAGATAAATGAAATCAAAGGCCTTATTGGAAGCAGTTAGCAGCAGCTGTGTAGATTCGCTGCTCATTTACTCCATATACAGGGCATAGTGGATATCCAGCAATCTGGGTAATGTAACATTATCTGTGTGGATTGTAGATATGACAGCAAGATAATTATGTTTTTAAGAGTGCTTTAAAATGAAACAACTATGTGATGGGTGTGGTGCCCTGAGGACAGTGGTGCTTCAAGGACAAAGGACGACCCTGCCTGAAAAAGTGTCAGCATTACACCCCCTACCAGACTTTTAATCACCCTCCCCACCATGTTGCCATGGTCACGAAATTACTGAGCCCACCTGGGCAATGGGACATATCCCAAATAAGGAAAGGCATCTGGCCTGTCCCACTCCCACCCTTTAGAAGGAAGGTCTATGTGCCTCAACCAATCAGTAAATAAAATTTTCACCTCAGACCATTCCTTTCTGTTCTGGCTATAAAAACTGATCAGTAGCATGTGTTTGGGCTCAACTCTCCCAGACTACTAGGAAGTCAGCCTGATGTTCTAACAGCAACCCTTCCCTCTAATAAATTCTATCTTCTTTACATTCTGCCTTGTGTCTGGAAATTCTTTTCCAACCTGCATTTGCACCATGACAGCTAGCTATTGAATAACTCCCAATTCATTACTATTAGGAAGATGACTAAGGCTGCTAAGGTAACCAATGAAGCTATGCATTTATCCAGCTTTACAAAAAAGGATTACAGCTGTTTCTCAATAAACAAGGAACAATTATTCACACAGTGCAACTAAAACTGTATGGTTCACCATCCTTAATCACTGCACTCTTTATTCTGTGATGAAGATTGAGTTACTCTCTTGACAAAAGTTCAGGATTTCTGAGAGTCAAATATTGAGTTCCAAAAGACCTGAGTTACAAAACAGCATGGCAGTATAATTAAATCCTACTTCTGGTTTTAACAGAGAATAGAAATCATCACCCATTGTTGCCTAGACTCTTGTCTATTTCAATTTTATTTCTATACCATCATTTCAACCATCGAAAAGTGATATTGCACAATGCCCCTATTATGTCATTTATCAAACTGTTTTGCAATTGTCTGATTCCTTGACTGTATTTTCCAAACAACTGTGAGCTTTGTGAAAACTGGCACCAGGATGATTAACTATTTATATCTCACATCTAGCACACCACTCTGCACAGAGTAGAAACTGGTGAAAACTTTTTGTTTAATAAAGTAATCGATAATAAATATTTTAGTAAGAAAAATACATCATATAAAATACCTTAAGAGTATAGCTTTCCTTCTTTTTTAGTGTTCTGATTTTATATTGACTTCGAATTCCTTTTTGACATACATTTTGAAAATAGTGTTTCTACTTAAACCAGAAAATATCCCCATTCCTCATTCAACAGAATAATTTAGTGATTCACTTGTTTGCCATTACCAAAAACAGACATGTCAATTTGTCACATAAAGTGAAAACAATTATTCTGATTTAGTAAATAAGACAGAATATAATTTTGTGTTCTTAAGAACAAGACAGACAAGATGAATAAACAGTGGGCTTTGGATACTTTCCGTTCTTTGACTTTTCAAATCATAGCAATAAGATGCCCTTTTCCTAACCAAAGTCCTTCTGATGTCAGTGCAAAGAGGACACATGCAAATAGAGCTCAGTGGTATCTGTAGATAAGTATTGATACACCGTAACTGTTCTGTTGTCCTATGATGAAATGTGTCTTAACCTGTCTTTTTAAAAAGGCATAGAGAAAGGAGATTATATTCACAGGGAAATTTATTTCCTTAAAATAATTTAATTGGCAAGATTCTAACACATATATACATACATTCCTGTCTTAGAGCAAACCATTGGCTCAGCTGGTAACCAAAGGCAAAATTTAATCTTGACGTTAGCAGACTTCATTTATTTGTAAGAGGAGGTGGATGATGATTGAGTTTAATTACAGTAAAACTTTTGTTAAAAGGAAATCAATAACAATGTGTTTAGTCCAAATTTGCTTGCTCAAAATATAAGTGGAAGGTTTTGAGGGAAAGTCATCAATATTAACAGGCAATTTTCAATCCCTAATTTGAAATCTTTATTTGAATTCATCAAACAATAAGATATTGTAGAGAGTATTAGAGGAATGGGCTGGAAGTCAGGAAACTTAATTCTAGATACGTCTTTGCTACTAATTATGTGGCCTTGAGCAAGTTATTTAATTTTGTGGTCCTTACCAAGTCCTGCTGATTTTTTTTTTTTTTTTTTGGTAACTATTTCCCAGGCCTGTAAGAATTTTTATTATCTGCATTATTACAGATTGATGACTACTGTCACTGGCTTTAGTCCACTCTCTCTTCACAAACTCTGCTCCTCATTGCTAGTGCTGTTTTTTACACTTCTGCCAGGATGATTTTTTTCTATAGAGCAAGTCTCACTCAGCACTTTAAGTCCTTCAAAGGCCTGTCATTAGGTGTGGGGTCCATGGAAACCTATTCACTGAGACCCACTAGTTCCTCCATGACCTGGCCCCCTGCCCCCCCTTAATGCTCCAGCCTATTCTCCCCCATATGGAGCAAGTTACCAGTTCACATGGAATCACTGAAATTACTTACCATTCCTTTTACACCTTGTCACTTGGGTTTCTCGTCCTGGTAATGCCCCTCTGTCATTTCCTTGGCTAAATTGTTTTTCATCCTTCGAGACTGATTCTAAAAGCTACTTTGTCTGTGAAGTCTCTGCTGACCCATTCAGGAAAACCATAATACAGGTAGACTTAAGCTGATCTTACAGCTCTGTTTCCATAGTTTTCTGAATAAGCTGTTCCTGCAGACAATCATTTTATTTTTATTTTCTATTATTATACCCTTAATATTGTTTAATCATATGTTTCCCTTAATAGATTGTGGGATTTTTGAATGTGAGATATTTATCTGTTTATTTTTCTCTGTCCTCAGTCTCTTGGAATAATACTGTATGGGAGAATATGTAGGCATAAAATATATGTTACTATAAGGAATGAATGGAATCTGTTGTCCATTTTGGTAACATGGGGGTGTTGTGAGAACATGATTTGTGGTCTGTGACTGTGTATCCTAAAGTCTTTAAATAACCTAAAATTTTGTGAATGGATTTGCATATATACTTAGGTCCTCAGGAAAACACCCAGAATTTCATCAAGTTTCCACACGGATCCATTTCCCAAAGACTGCACCCAGTTCTAATGCTGGGTGAGACAAAATTCACTAGACCACCAACAATATACATTAATAAAATGCCCTCTAATCCAGACCCTGCCTCTCCAACAGTCAGGAGGCCATTCAAGTCAGCCCTGGCTCCCTATTCTCCTGTAGAATCTTTTCCTTGCCACTTTGTGAGCCTAGGGAGGTAATAGGAGCAGTGCTATCCTTTGTACTCTTTTTGAGCCTCTGAAGACTGGTATAATCAGATTTGTGCTACAAGATTTCAGCTGAGAAATGGACTGAGAAATTTCAGCATGAGAATCTGAGAAGTCAGAATTTATCTTATGTCGGTCAGATTGCTTAAAAGCATCTAACTCTGTGTCCATAATTTCCTATTGTCCTCAGACAATTCAAAGAATTCAACTAATATCCTCAACTGACTTTTAGCATTTAAGAAACTAGTTTTCAGTTTAAGACTACATTGGTCCACGTACAAGTACTATCCTACTTGGAAAAGTTACTGGTTTCTGTTTGCTAAAAGAAAGTTTTCCTTCTCTAATTCGAACTGAATGTTTTCTTTGTCTTGTCTTAAATATATTCACAAATACATTAACAAATGCATCAGTTTATGTATTCAATAAATATATGCTTAAAAAGTCTACTTCTGGATACAATTAAAAAAATCTGTTTTAGATCTCATTTTTTTCCTAATTCAGTCAATAAATTATACATGCATAATGTGTTTGTGTCATGATCCTGTTTTATTTGAATTTCTTTAGTCTTATGACAGCTTAATCACACATGAATGTAGACCAAGTTATAGAATATAAATTAAAACATACTAATCAAAATCTTTGTGTAAAAACACAATTGATCATGCAATGGCAGCCATAGAATTTGTTTGTAAAGTGGCTTGAAATATGATAGTTTGTTGGAAACTGAAATAATAGGAAAAAATACTGGTATCTACCCCAGGTTCCTGCCACAGAGATCCTGAAACACTTGTAGTTTCCTTAGCACTAGGGGCATCTTTTGTTCTAGTATTTGGTCTTTGACCATGGTTCCTAACAGGGTTCCTGAAATCCTTGTAATTTCCTGAGTGATAGGGGTGTCTTTTGTTTGTTTATATATTTTATTTTATTATTATAGCAGGTTCTTATTAGTTATCTATTTTATACATATTAGTGTATATATGTCAATCCGAATCTCCCAATTCATCCCACCAACACCACCCTCCACCCTGCTTTCCCCCTTAGTGTTCATACATTTGTTCTCTACATCTGTGTCCCTATTTCGGCTTTGCAAACCAGTTAATCTGTACTAATTTTCTAGATTCCACATATATGCATTAATATACAATATTTGTTTTTCTCCTTCTGACTTACTTCACTCTGTATGACAGACTCTAGCTCCATCTACGTCTCTACAAATGACCCAGTTTCATTCATTTTTATGGCTGAGTAATATTCCATTGTATATATGTACCACATCTTATTTATCCATTTGTCTGTCGATGGACATTTAGGTTGCTTCCATGACCTAGCTATTGTAAATAGTGCTGCAGTGAACATTGGGGTGCATGTGTCTTTTTGAATTATGGTTTCCTCTGGGTGTATGCCCAGTAGTGAGAATGCCAGGTCATATAGTAATTCTATTTTTAGTTTTTTAAGGAGCCTCCATACTGTTCTCCATAGTGGCTGTATCAATTTACATTCCCACCAACAGTGCAAGAGGATTCCCTTTTCTCCACATCCTCTCCAGCATTTGTCATTTGTAGATTTTCTGGTGATGCCCATTCTAACTGGTGTGAGGTGATACCTCATTGTAGTTTTGATTTGCATTTCTCTAATAATTAGTGATGTTGAGCAGCTTTTCATGTGCCTCTTGGCCATCTGCATGTCTCTGGAGGAATGTCTATTTAGGTCTTCTGCCCATTTTTTGATTGGGTTATTTGTTGTTTTAACATTGAGCTACATGAGCTCTTTATATATTTTGGAGATTAATCCTTTGTCCATTTATTCGTTTGAAAATATTTTCTCCTATTCTGAGGGCTGTCTTTTCATCTTCTTTATAGTTTCCTTGGCTGTGCAAAATATTTTAAGTTTCATTAGGTCCCGTTTGTTTATTTTTGTTTTTATTTCCATTACTCTGGGAGGTGGGTCAAAAAAGATCTTACTGTGATTTATGTCAAAGTGTGTTCTTCCTATGTTTTCCTCTAAGAGTTTTATAGTATCCGGTACATTTAGGTCTTTAATCCATTTTGAGTTTGTTTTTTTGTGTATGGTGTTAGGGAGTGTTCTAATTTCATTCTTTTACATGCAGCTGTCCAGTTTTCCCAGCACCACTTATTGAAGAGACTGTCTTTTCTCTATTGTATATCCTTGCTTCCTTTGTCATAGATTAGTTGACCATAGGGGCATCAGCTTACCTCTGGGCTTTCTATCCTATTCCATTGATCTATATTTCTGTTTTTGTGCCAGTACCATACTGTCTTGATTACTGTAGCTTTGTAGTATAGTCTGAAGTCAGGGAGTCTGATTCCGCCAGCTCCATTTTTTTCCCTCAAGATTGCTTTGGCCATTTGGGGTTTTCTGTGTCTCCATACAAATTTTTTGTTCTAGTTCTGTAAAAAATGAAGGGATTGCATTAAATCTGTAGATTGCTTTGGGTAGTATAGTCATTTTCACAATATTGATTCTTCCAATCCAAGAACATGGTATATCTCTCCATATGATTGTGTCATCTTTGATTTCTTTCATCAGTGTCTTATAGTTTTCTGAGTACAGGTCTTTTATCTCCTTAGGTAGGTTTATCCCTAGATATTTTACTCTTTTTGTTGCAATGGTGGATGGGATTGTTTCCTTAATTTCTCTTTCTGATCTTTTGTTGTTAGTATATAGGAATGCAGGAGATTTCTGTGAATTAATTTTGTATCATGCAACTTTACCAAATACATTGATTAGCTCTAGTAGTTTTCTGGTGGTACCTTTAGGATTCTCTATATATAGTATCATGTCATCTGCAGACAGTGATAGTTTTACTTCTTCTTTTCTAATTTAGATTCCTTTTATTTCTTTTTCTTCTCTAATTGCTGTGGCTAAAACTTCCAAAACTGTGTTGAATAATAGTGGTGAGAGTGGACATCCTTGTCTTGTTCCAGATTTTAGAAGAAATGGTTTCAGTATTTCACCATTGAGAATGATATTTGCTGTGGGTTTGTCATATATGGCCTTTATTACATTGAGGTAAGTTCCTTCTGTGCCTACTTTCTGGAGAGTTTTTGTCATAAATGGGTGTTGAATTTTGTCTAAAACTTTTTCTGCATCATTGAGATTATCATATGGTTTTTATCTTTCAGTTTGTTAATATGATGTATCACATTGATTGATCTGCTTATATTGAAGAATCCTTGCATTCCTGAGATAAACCCCACTTGATCATGGTGTATGCTTCTGGATTCTGTTTGCTAGTATTTTGTTGAGGATTTGTGCGTCTGTATTCATCAGTGATATTGGTCTGTAATTTTGTTTTTTTGTAGTATCTTTGTCTGGTTTCGGTATCAGGGTGATGGTGGCCTTGTAGAATGAGTTTGAGAGTGTTCCTTCCTCTGAAATTTTTGGAAGAGTTTGAGAAGGATGGGTTTTAACTTTTCTCTAAATGTTTGATAGAATTCACCTGTGAAGCCATCTGGTCCTGGAGTTTTGTTTGTTGGAAGATTTTTAATCACAGTTTCAATTTCATTACTTGTGATTGGTCAGTTCATATTTTCTGTTTCTCCCTCGTTCAGTCTTGGAAGCTTATACCTTTCTAAGAATTTATCCATTTCTTCCAGGTTGTCCATTTTATTGACATAGAGGTGCTTATAGTAGTTTCTCATGATACTTTGTATTGCTGCAGTGTCCGCTGTAACTTATTATTTTTCATTTCTAATTTTATTGATTTGAGTCCTCTCCCTCTTTTTCTTGATGAGTCTGGCTAAAGGTTTATCAATTTTGTCTATCTTCTCAAAGAACCAGCTATTAGTTTGGTTGATCTTTGCTATTATTTTCTTTGTTTCTATTTCATTTATTTCTGCTCTGATCTTTATGATTTCTTTCCTTCTGCTAACTTTAAGTTTTGTTTGTTTATCTTTCTCTAGTTGCTTTAGGTGTAAAGTTAGATTGTTTATTTGAGATGTTTCTTGTTTCTTGAGGTAGGCTTGTATTGCTGTAAACTTCCCTCTTAGAACTTTTTGCTGCATCCCATAGGTTTGGATCATTGTGTTTTCATTGTCATTTGTCTTTAGGTATTTTTGTGTGTGTGTATCTGGTTTGTGGGCCTCTCACTGTTGTGGCATCTCCCGTTGCAGAGCACAGGCTCCGGTCGTGCAGGCTCAGTGGCCATGGCTCACGGACCCAGCTGCTCCACAGCATGTGGGATCTTCCCAGACCAGGGCACGAACCCATGTCCCCTGCATCGGCAGGTGGACTCTCAACCACTGCACCACCAGGGAAGCCCTCTAGGTATTTTTTGATTTCCTCTGGTTTGTTAATTGATCCATTGGTTATGTAGTAACATATTGTTTATGTGTTTGTGCTTTTTACATTTTTTTCCCTGTAATTTATTTCTAATTTCATAGCATTGTGGTCTGAAAAGGTGATTGTTATGATTTCAACTTTCTTAAATTTATGGAGGCTTGATTTGTGACCCAAGATATCATTTATCCTGGAGAATGAACCATGTGCACTTGAGAAGAAAGTGTACTCTGCTATTATTGGATGGAATGTCCTATAAATATCAATTAAATCTGTCTGGTCTATTGTGTCATTTAAAGCTTGTGTTTCCTTATTAATTTTCTGTCTTGATGATCTGTCCATTGGTGTAAATGAGGTGTTATAGTCCCCCACTATTATCGTGTTACTGTAATTTTCCTCTTTTATAGCTGTTAACATTTTCCTTATGTAATGAGATGATCCTATGTTTCGTGCATATATGTTTATAATTGTTATATCTTCTTTTTAGATTGATCCCTTGATCATTATGCAGTGTCCTTCCTTGTCTATTGTAACATTTTTTATTTTAAAGTCTATTTTATCTGATATGAGTATTGTTACTCCAGCATTCTTTTGATTTTCATTTGCATGGAATATCTTTTTCCATCCCCTCACTTTCAGTCTGTATGTGTCCCTAGGTCTGAAGTGGGTCTCTTGTAGACAGCATATGTATGGGTCTTGTTTCTGTATCCATTAAGTGAGCCTGTGTCTTTTGGTTGGAGCATTTAATCCATTCACATTTAAGGTAGTTATCTGTATGCATGTTCCTGTTACCATTTTCTTAATTGTTTTGTGTTTGTTTTTGTAGGTCCCTTTCTTCTCTTGGGTTCCCCACTTAGAGAAGTTCCTTGAGCATTTGTTGTAGAGCTGGTTTCGTGGTGCTGAATTCTCTTAGCTTTTGCTTGTCTGTAAAACTTTTGATTTTTCTGTCGTATCTGAATGAGATCATTTCCAGGTAGAGTAATCTTGGTTGTAGATTCTTCCCTTTCAACACTTTAAATATATCCTGACACTTCCTTCTGGCTTGTACAGTTTCTGTTGAGAAATCAGCTCTTAACCTTATGCGAGTTCCCTTGTATGTTATTTGTCATTTTTCCCTTGTTGCTTTTAATAATTTTTCTTTTTTCTTTTTGTCAGTTTAATTACTATGTGTCTCGGCATGTTTCTCCTTGGGTTTATCCTGCCTGGGACTCTCTGCGTTTCCTGGACTTGGATGGTTATTTCCTTTCCCATGTTAGGGATGTTTTCAACTATAATCTCTTCAAATATTCCCTGGCGTCCTTTCTCTCTCTCTTCTCCTTCTGGGAGCCCTGTAATGTGAATGTTGGTGCATTTAATGTTGTCCCAGAGATCTCTTACGTTGTCTTCATTTCTTTTCATTCTTTTATCTTTATTCCGTTCCTTGGCAGTGAATTCCACCATTCTGTCTTCCAGGTCACTTATCCATTCCTCTGCATCAGTTATTCTGCTATTGATTCCTTCTAGTGTATTTTTCATTTCAGTTATTGTATTGTTCATCTGTTTGTTTGTTCATTAATTCTTCTGCGTGTATATTCTTTAATTCTTCTAGTTCTTTGTTAAACATTTCTTGCATTTTCTCAATCTTTGTTTCCATTCTTTTTCCAAGGTCCTGGATCATCTTCCCTATCATTATTCTGAATTCTTTTTCTGGAAGGTTGTCTATCTCCACTACATTTAGTTGTTTTTCTGGGGTTTTATCTTATTCCTTCATCTGGTAGGAAGTCCTCTGCCTTTTCAATTTGTCTATCTTTCTGTGAATGTGGTTTTGTTCCACAGGCTGCAGGATTGTAATTCTTTGTGCTTCTGCTGTCTGCCCTCTGGTGGATGCGTCTATCTAAGAGGCTTGTATAAGCCTCCTGATAGGAGGGACTGCTGGTGGGTAGAGCTTGTTGTTGCTCTGGTTGTCAGAGCTCAGTAAAACTTTAATGCGCTTGTCTGATGATGGGTGGGGCTGGGTTCCCTCCCTGTTGGTTGTTTGGCCTGAGGCGACCCAGCACTGGAGACTGCAGGCCCTTTGGTGGGGCTAATGGTGTACTCCAGGAAGGCTTATGCCAAGGAGTACTTCCCAGAACTTCTACTGCCAGTGTCCTTGTCCCTGTAGTGAGCCACAGCCGCCCCCTGCCTCTGCAGACCCTCCAACACTAGCCGGTAGGGCTGGTTCAGTCACCTATGGGGTCTCTGCTCCTTCCACCTGGGTCCTGATCACACACTACTTTGTGTGTGCCTCCAAGAGTGGAGTCTCTGTTTTTCACATTCCTCTGGAAGCCTGCAATCAAATCCCACTAACCTTCAAAGTCTGAATCTCTGGGAATTCCTCCTCCCATTGCCAGATGTCCAGGTCGGGAAGCCTGACATAGGGCTTAGATTCTTCACTCCACTGGGTGGCTTTCTGTAGTATAATTGTTCTCCAGTTTGTGAGTCACCCACCCAGTGGTTATGGGATTTTATTTTATTGTGATTGCACCACTCCTACTGTCTCATTGTGGCTTCTCCTTTGTCTTTGGATGTGGGGTATAGTTTTGGTGAGTTCCAGTGTCTTTCTGTTGATGATTGTTCAGCAGTTAGTTGTGATTCCAGTGCTTGCTCTCGTAAGAGATAGTGAGCTCACGTCCTTCTACTCTGTCATTTTGAACCAATTTCCCTTGTCTTTTGTTTTTATGAGGCAGCTCTGGGCTGGCTCCTGGATGGGGGCTGGTCACCAGAAAGACTAAGCCATGATTAGAAGCTTGGGATTTTCAGGCTGTCCCCACACCCTGCCCCCATTCTCCACATAGAGGAGAGGGGCTGGAAATGGAGTAACTTGATTTTCCTATGTGATCTTTCATAAAATCTCAATACTGTGGGGTTTAGGGAGCTTTTAGGTCAGTGATCTCATCCACGTACAGCGAAGGTGATATACCTCAACTCCATGCTGACAGAAACTCCTGTGTTCAGGACACTCCCAGACCTCGCCATTTGTATCTGTCTCTTCATGTGGCTGTCCATCTGTATTTTTTATTATTTCCTTTAATCAGTGGTAAATGTAAGTAAGTTCTGTTAGCTGCTCTACCAAATAATTAAATTCAAGGATCAGGCAGTCATGGGAACCTCAAATTTGTAGCCAATTTATACAGAGTTGTGAGTAAGCAGGGGACCTGCTACTTGCAATTGACATCTGAAATGGGGGCTAGTCTTGTGGGGCTGAGCCCTTAACCTGTGGGATTTGACACTATCTCCAGGTAGTGTCAGAATTGAGTTAAACTGTAAGACATCCAGCTGATATCATGGAGAATTGCTTCCTTTGGGGGGAAAAAATCCCCGCACATCTGGTGTCAGAAATGTTGTGAGAGTAAAGGAGAAACACAGGAGGTAGGATGAACTAAGTTTTTCTAAAAAGAAACATAAACATGTGAGAAATTAAAATGCTTTCATTAATTGACATCCTTATATTAGCTGTCAATTACAAATGCAGCCTACATGATGCTGCTAGGATATTGTAAAGAAAAACATCACATTTGTTCTTAATGATTTTGGAAATGCAAGGTCAAATTCATATATTAAAATCTTATATTCTATACTAAAAATTGTCTCCTATTTTGAAAGTGGCTCCTAAGACATGGCTTGCCCTTAATTAGTATATGGGCTAAGTGCATAGGCTATCTTTGGTTTCAGAGTAGGAGAAAAAATATTATAGAAAACAACTTTGGAATACTATTTCCCTAAATTCATAGTTCTTCTTAAACTAAAAATATTAGTCGATATTGTTCACATATTTTTTGATTATTTTTTGGAAAAATCTCACCCAGAAACCAGCTCGTAGAGCAGATGACATTGGCTGCCCTTGTTGAAGCATCTGACTGAAACATCTAGATTGATGCCCAGAGCCGTTTTTCCCCCAAGGCGAGTCCTTTCAACGGGAAGTGAGGTTGTGTGCATTAAAGAACAATTTGAGAAACATTGGTATAGATTGTTGATAACTTCTGACTGGTACCAAGTTTTACAAGTAAAAATACATAACAGCCTTTAAGTAAATTCAAACTTTCAGATATGAGTTAAAATTACACCTTCATAAATTCAACCCTTTGTCACATTAACTTAATTTTCATCTTTCTACTTAAGAATAATATTTACTCTCTCCTGTGATGATTTCAAATGTTGAAAAAAATTGTGCCTAGCAATCTCTGAATGATATCCTAGAAAGCTGTTTGGGGAATTTGTGTTAAAAATTCTATATTATGTCTTGTATGGGGACATTTTAATCTTTCTATATTATCTACTGCAGAGTTTTTCAGATAAGGGAAAGAAACAGAACAAAATTAAATCTATTTTTCCCAGGTCCCTATAGGGTCTTTGCTAACCCTATGATATACTTTTGGATTGTTTTTCTTATTTATTTATTCAACAAATATCTGTGGACTGTCTAATATATGCCAAATTCTATTCTAGGTAACAGAATATGACAACAAAATATCCAAAAATTCTTGACTATAAAATTTACATTCTAGTAGGAAGAGGTTGTCAATAAACAGACACAAATTTAAAAACACTGTATATATAATTATATATACATACTATAGCTATGTATAGTATGTATATATACATACATGTATGATACGGGCTATGGAGAAAAATATAAATAAAGCATGAAAATGAGAATATTATATGAGGGAGAGATTGTGTAATCTTAAAGTAGGCTGGTAATGCTTCACTGTAGTGATGTTTGAACAAAGACTCTAAGGAGGTGAGAGTGAGCTTTGCCAATAATTGTGGGAAGAGGATTCTAGGCAGCTAAAACAGTAAGTGTAGAGACCCCGAGATAGGAGATACCTCAGCATTCATGGTTCAAATAGATCTGAGGGGTTGTTGTGCTTGAGCATATGAACGAGAGCCAGAGCTTTCGAGTGGAGGCTGGTGAAGCACTGGGAGGATGGTTACACATGCACTGAGTTGAGCATCATAAGGACCTTAGCTTTTATTGTGAGTGATATGAGAAGGTGTTAAAGGATTTTGAGCAGAGAAGCATGTTCTCACTCCTGTTTTAAAAGGCTCACTCTGACTTCTGTATTGGAAATTAAGAATAAAAGGGGATCAGGGCAGAAAAAGGGGGACTAGTTAGTAGGCTATTGTAATAATCCAGGCCAAAGGTGTGGATGGCATGGGCCAGGGTGGCAACAGGAGAGGTAGGTGGTGAGCCAAGGTCAGATTCTGAATCCATTTTGAAAAAAGCCTGTCAGACTTTCTGATGACTTGGGTGTGGGATATGAGACAAAGACAAACTCTAACTCCCTCCTTTCTGTTAAACATTACAAAACATTTGTGTGCAAAATTGTTTGTAAATAAAGTTATAACCATATAGAGCAATTTCCTTATAAACCTGAACCATGAAAAACCTTGGCATGGAAAATACTCATACAACTGTCTGAATGAGAAATGAGCCTGATAATATTAGGAAGAAAAAATATTTTAAAAAATGAAATGTTATTTATAGATAAATATCCTCACCCATATGTATATATACATACACACCCAGAGTTCTGTGAGGGCACAAAAACAGCAGCTGGCAAGGAGTGAGAATTTTTTTAATTTTCTGATTATAGCACAGAGATATATAAATATTTAATATGCTGTATCATAGTAAATTCAGAAATTTAATATTGTTTTTTATATCCTACTATTTCATATTCAAATACATTTTGAATTATTAAATCGGGAGAACTTTAAGAACTCTAACTTAGGGTTTAAAATCAAGTGTTGAATACCGTTAAGATAAGTTAAAGACAGTAAATAGCTGCTGCGGTTGTAAACCATGTATAGTTATCTGTTATAATTCAGATTGCTACACTCTTGCTACATTATTCCCATACAAATGCAATTTTAAAACTATTTGGAGGGGGGTAGAGTCAAGATGGCATACTAGGAGGACACAGAATTCGTGTCTCCTCAGAACCAGGGCACCTACCAGACCCTGGTAGGGGACTATGGACACCTAAGGGGATGGGAGGAACCCCCAGTGACCTGTTGTTTCAATTATATTTTTCCTACTATACTTTTTATCTTCCTAATTTTATTTTAATTCTTATTCTTTGATATTGTACTGCTCCTTTTTTTCTTTCTTTCTTCCTTTTTTTTTTTCCAATCCACAAAGCTTGTGGGATCTTGGTTCCCAGGCTGGAGGTTGGGCCTGAGCTCCTGTGGTGAGGTTTGAGTCCAAACCACTGGACTAACAGAGAACCTCAGACCCCAGGGAATATCAATCGGAGTGAGGCCTCCCAGAGGTCCTCATCTCAGCACCAATACCCAGCTCTATCCAACTGCCTGCCAGCTCCAGGGCTGGACGTTTCAGGCCAAACAACCAGGAAGACAGGAATACAGCACCACCAATTAAAAAAAAAAAAAAAAAAAGAAAACGACAAAAAAATTTGTTACAGACGAAAGAGCAAGGTAAATATCTACAAAACCAAAAAAATGAAGATGAAATAGGCAACCTACCTGAAAA
This sequence comes from Phocoena sinus, assembly GCF_008692025.1. Taxonomy (NCBI): domain Eukaryota; kingdom Metazoa; phylum Chordata; class Mammalia; order Artiodactyla; family Phocoenidae; genus Phocoena; species Phocoena sinus. Next base: position 41,591,578 of record NC_045766.1, read on the forward strand.
AGAATTCTCAGTAATGATAGCAAAGATGATCCAAAATCTCAGAAACAGAATGGAGAAAATACAAGAAACATTTAAAAAGGATCTAGAAGAACTAAAGAGCAAACAGTGATTAACAACACCATTACTGAAACTAAAAATACTCTAGAAGGAATCAATAACAGAATAACTGAGGCAGAAGAACGGATAAGTGAGCTAGAATATAAAAAGGTGTAAATAACTTCCAGGGAGCAGAATAAAGAAAAAAGAATGAAAAGAATTGAGGACAGTCTCAGAGACCTCTGGGACAACATTAATTACAACATTCGAATTACAGGGGTCCCAGAAGAAGAAGAGGAAAAGCAAGGGTCTGAGAAAGTGTTTGAAGAGATTATAGTTGAAAACATTCCTAATACAGGAAAGGGAATAGCCAATCAAGTCCAGGAAGCACAGAGACTACCATACAGGATAAAGCCAAAGAGAAACACGCCAAGACATATTAATCAAACTATCAAAAATTAAATACAAAGAAAAAATACTGAAAGTAGCAAGAGAAAAGCAACAAATAATATACAAGGGAATCCCCATAAGGTTAACAGCTGATTGTTCAGCAGAAACTCTTCAAGCCATAAAGATAGTGGCAGGACATATTTAAAGTGATGACAGGGAAAAACCTACAACCAAGATTACTCTACCTGGCAAGGATCTCATTCAGGTTCAATGGAGAAATTTAAACCTTTACAGACAAGCAAAAGTTAAGAGAATTCAGCACCACCAAAGCAGCTTTACAACAAATGCTAAAGGAACTTCTCTAGGCAGGAAACACAAGAGAAGGAAAAGACCTACAATAACAAACCCCAAACAATTAAGAAAATGGTAATACGAACATACATACTGATGATTACCTTAAGTGTAAATGAATTAAATGCTCCAACCAAAAGACACAAACTGGCTGAATGGATACAAAAACAAGACCCATATATATGCTGTCTACAAGAGAACCACTTCAGACTTAGGAATACATACAGACTGAAAGTGAGGGGATGGAAAAAGATATTCCATGCAAATGGAAATCAAAAGGAAGCTGGAGTAGCAATTCTCATATCAGAAAAAATAGACTTTAAAATAAAGACTATTACAAGAAGCAAAGAAGGACACTACATAATGATCAAGGGATCAAGCCAAGAAGATATAACAATTGTAAATACTTATGCACCCAGCACAGGAGCACCTCAATACATAAGACAAATGCTAACAGCCATAAAAGGGGAAATCAACAGTAACACAGTAATAGTAGGGGATTTTAATACCCCACTTTTACCAATGAACAGATCGTCCAAAATGAAAATAAATAAGGAAACACAAGCTTTAAATGACACATTAAACAAGAAGGACTTAATTGATATTTATAGGACATTCCATCCAAAAACAACAGAATACACTTTTTCTCAACTGCTCATGGAAATATCACCACGATAGACCATATCTTGCATCAAAAATCAAGCCTTGGTAAATTTAAGAAAATTGAAATTGTATCAAGTATCTTTTCCGACCACAACACTATGAGACTAGATATCAATTACAGAAAAACAAAAAATAAAACTGTAAAAAATACAAACATATGTAGGCTAAACAATACATTACTAAACAACCAAGAGATCCCTGAAGAACTCAAAGGGGACATCAAAAAATACCTAGAAAAAAATGACAATGAAAACATGATGACCCAAAGCCTATGGGATGCAGTAAAAGCAATTCTAAGAGGGAAGTTTATGGCAATACTATCCTACCTCAAGAAACAAGAAAAATCTCAACTAAACAACCTAAACTTACACCTATAGAAATTAGAGAAAGAAGAACAAAAAAATCTCAAAGTTAGCAGAAGGAAAGAAATCATAAAGAGCAGATCAGAAATAAATGAAAAAGAAATGAAAGAAACAATAGCAAAGATCAATAAAACTACAATCTGGTACCTTGAGAAGATAAACAAAATTGATAAACCATTAGCCAGACTGATCAAGAAGAAAAGGGAAAAGACTCACATCAACAGAATTAGAAATGAAAAAGGAGAAGTAACAACTGATGTTGCAGAAATACAAAGGATCGTGAGAGATTACTACAAGAAACCATATGCCAATAAAATGGACAACCTGGAAGAAATGAACAAATTCTTAGAAAAGCACAACCCTTCCAAGAGTGAACCAGGAAGAAATAGAAAATATAAACAGACATATCACAAGCTCTGAAATTGAAACAGTGATTAAAAATCTTCCAACAGGGCTTCCCTGGTGGCACAGTGCTTGAGAATCTGCCTGCCAGTGCAGGGGACACGGGTTCGAGCCCTGGTCTTGGAAGATCCCACATGCCATGGAGCAACGGGGCCTGTGAACCACAATTACTGAGTCTGTGCGTCTGGAGCCTGTGCTCTACAAGAGACGCCACGACAGTGAGAGGCCCACGCACCATGATGAATAGCTTGCCGCAACTAGAGGAAGCCCTTGCACAGAAACGAAGACCCAACACAGCAAAAATAAAATAAATAAATAAAAATTAAAAAAAAAAATCTGCCAACAAACCAAAGTGCAGGACTAGATGGCTTCACAGGTGAATTCTATCAAACATTTAGAGAAGAGCTAACATCTATCCTTCTCAAACTCTTCCAAAATATAGCAGAGGGAGGAACACTCCCAAAGTCATTCTACGAGGCCACCATCACCCTGATACCAAAACCAGACAAGGATGTCACAAACAAAGAAAGCTACAGGCCAATATTACTGATGAACATAGATGCAAAAATTCTCAACAAAATACTAGCAAACAGAATCCAACAATACATTAAAAGGATCGTACACTGTGATCAAGTGGGATTTATCCCGGGAATGCAAGGATTCTTCAATATACACAAATCAATCAACGTGATACACCATATTAACAAATTGAAAGCTAAAAACCATCTGATAATCTCAATAGATGCAGAAAAAGCTTTTGACAAAATTCAACACCCATTTATGATAAAATCTCTCTAGAATGTAGGCATAGAGGGAATCTACCTCAACATAATAAAGGCCATATATGACAAACCCACAGCCAACATCACTCTCAGTGGTGAAAAACTGAAACCATTTCCTCTAAGATCAGGAGCAAGACAAGGTTGCCCACTCTCACCAGTATTATTTAACATAATTTTGGAAGTTTTAGCCACAGGAATCAGAAAAGAAAAAGAAATAAAAGGGATCTAAATCAGAAAAGAAGTAAAGCTGTCACTGTTTGCAGATGACATGATGCTATACATAGAGAATCCGAAAGATGCTACCAGAAAACTGCTAGAAGTAATCAATGAATTTGGTAAAGTAGCAGGATACAAAATTAATGCAATAAAATCTCTTGCATTCCTATATACTAATGATGAAATATCTGAAAGAGAAATTAAAGAAACACTCCCATTTACCATTGCAAGAAAAAGAATAAAATACCTAGGAATAAACCTACCAAAGGAGACAAAAGACCTGTATTCCAAAAGCTATAAGACACTGATCAAAGAAATTAAAGATGGTACAAACAGATGGAGAGATATACCATGTTCTTGGATTGGAGGAATCAACATTGTGAAAATGACTCTACTACCCAAAGCAATCTACAGATTCAATGCAATACCTATCAAACAACCAGTGGCATTTCTCACAGAACTAGAACAAAAATTTTTACAATTTGTATGGAAACACAAAAGTCCCCAAATAGCCAAAACAATCCTGAGAAAGAAATACGGAGCTGGAGGAATCAGGCTCCCTGACTTCAGACTATACTACAAAGCTGCAGTAATCAAGACAGTATGGTACTGGCATATAGATCAATGGAACAGGATAGAAAGCCCAGAGATAAACCCATGCACCTATGGTCGCCTTATCTTTGATAAAGGAGGCAAGAGTATACAATGGAGAAAAGAGAGCCTCTTCAATAAATGGTGCTGGGTAAACTGGACAGCTACATGTAAAAGAATGAAACTAAAACACTTCCTAATACCATACACAAAAAATGGATTAAAGACCTAAATGTAAGGCCAGACACTATAAAACTCTTAGAGGAAAACATAGGCAGAACACTCTATGACATAAATCACAGCAAGATCCTTTTTGACCCACCTCCTAGAGAAATGGAAATAATAACAAAAATAAACAAATGGAACCTAATGAAACTAAAAAGATTTTGCACAGCAAAGGAAACCAAAAACACGATGAAAAGACAACCCTCAGAATGGGAGAAAATATTTGCAAGTGAAGCAACTGACCAAGGTTTACTCTCCAAAATATACGAGCAGCTCATGCAGCTCAATATCATAAAAACAACCCAGTCCAAAAATGGGCAGAAGACCTTAATAGACATTTCTCCAAAGAAGATATACAGATTGCCAACAAACACATGAAAAGATGCTCAATGTCACTAATCATTAGAGGAATGCAAATCAAAACTAAAATGAGGTATCACCTCACAGTGGTCAGAATGGCCATCATCAAAAAATCTACAAGCAATAAATGCTGGAGAGGGTATGGAGAAAAGCAAACCCTCTTGCACTATTGGTGGGAATGTAAATTGGTACAGCCGCTATGGAGAACAGTATGGAGTTTCCTTATAAAACTATCATATGACCCAGCAATCCCACTACTGGGCATATACCCTGAGAAAACCATAATTCAAAAAGAGTCATGTACCACAACGTTCATTGCAGCACTATTTACAATAGCCAGGACATGGAAGCAACCTAAGTGTCCACAGACAGATGAATGGATAAAGATGTGGCACATATATACAATGCAATATTACTCAGCCATAAAAAGAAACGAAATTGAATTATTTGTAATGAGGTGGATGGACCTAGAGTGTGTCATACAGAGTGAAGTAAGTCAGAAAGAGAAAAACAGGTACCGTATGCTAACATATATATATGTAATCTGAAAACAAATTGGCTCTGATGCACCTAGCGGCAGGACAGTAATAAAGACACAGACATAGAGAATGGACTTGAAGACACAGGGAGGGGGAAGGGTAAGCTGGGACGAAGTAACAGAGTAGCATTGACATATATACACTACCAAATGTAAAATAAATAGCTAGTGGGAAGCAGCTGAATGGCACAGGGAGATCAGCTCAGTGCTTTGTGACCACCTATAGGGGTGGGATAAGGAGGGTGGGAGGGAGATGCAAGAGGGAGGGGCTATGAGGATATACATATGCATATAGCTGATTCACTTTGTTATATAGCAGAAACTAACACAACACTGTAAAGCAATTAAACACCAATAAAGATGTTTAAAAAAGAAAAATGAGGCCGTTATCCAGATAGCTCAGCTAAATGCTCTCCCCTTAGCACCAAAATCCTTTTCCTAATTTAGATTCTTAAAGCAAATATAATATTGCTCCCTTCAGTTTATCCAAAAGCAAAAACAAAAACTGTTTGGAGTTCTAGATAACTTTAATTGAAGTGCAAATATATTTTGCTTTTCTCAAAGATGAATCAGTTTGAGAGCTGTGTCTGTATGTATGTTTATGTATTTAACTTTATATATTACTTAGGTAATGATACTTCCTCATCAGTTTGAGGTCCCTTACTCTGAAAGATAAAAACACAATAAAATTAAGACATGGGTAAGTTTTAGTGGAATTCAGCACAAAATTTTTAATTCCTGATATTCTGGCAGCCGAAGTGAAAAGAGAAGCCTTATAGATTATGGCTGCTTCATTAGCTAACAAAAGAAGATAAAAATAAAGCTCTTTAGGGTCCATAAGCATTTTAGTTGGTCTGAACTTAAAGAGGAATATAACATACTAGGTTTTAAGTAACCTCATTTGCTTGTGATGAACCATGCTTTTTAATAGTAAAAGCTATGTGGAAAAATTGGATTCAGTTGAATTTAACAAACTTTTCTTGATGCTTATTTTCACACTAGGTTAAGAGTTGAGATAAAGAAAAAATATATAGAAGACCTTGCCCTCAAAACCAGTACTTTCGTATTGTTAGATGTTAAAGGGAGGGGGGGAAGATGAGAGGCAATGAGAGGATTCTGTAGGCCACAACTCAAACAAATGCCTTAGTCTTTACTCTTTTATGCAGGTAACGATTTCATGTGAAAAGTTTTATGTTGAATAAAAGGCATGTTGGGAATTGAATTTTTAAAATAGCTTTACTCTGGCAATGTGTGAAGGATGGTTTATATAAAAGCAGAAATTGAAATCAGGAAAGCCAGTTAAAAATCTATTCAAAAGTCTAGGCCAATATTGCTCAAAATATGGACCACAGTTGCCTGCATTAAAATCATATGCTGCTAAGAAGGCAGTGTGAGATGTCTGGCTCCTGGCCAGAAACCTAAGTGTGATTCTTCAGGTCTGACCATGGGCAGTTACAAAGGATTTACCTGGCAGGCCCCTTGGGAGAAGCTGCACTCCCCAACCAAGACTTTGTGTACAGACAGTGCATTATATCAAGGACTAACACCCCCTCCCCAAGCCCCCCCGCCCCCCAGCTGACCATGCTGTTACATGTAGCTGCATTCCCAGCCTGGATACCTGCAGTTGGAGGCTGCTTTATTAAGGATCTTCAGCAGAGGAATTCCTCAGGTGCCTCTGCCTGGACCTCCTTATCAGGGAAAGAGGGGCTCCTTGAAGACCATTTACTCCACTCTTATTCAGTACTCAGTACTTTTCCACTCCTAGTCTTTTCCTCCTGCCCCCAGGTCTCTGGGTCCATAAAACTGCAGGATCCCCGTGTCTATGCTGATCTACTTGTCCCTCAACTGGTGCCATTGAATGAAGAAACATGGATCAGGAGGGGAGTCAGTGGGTACTTTCTCCTGTTTAGCTTTTGCTCATACTATCCCAGTGAGCGATTCAAGGCTTGACTGTTACTTTCATTTTGTCTTGTCTTAATCAGCTACCTTGGCACCTGGCAGCTCAGCTTTCTCTGAAGCTCAGCTCAACCCTTGGTAGGGAGCTCTCCCCCAACAAACTAGTTTAGGATTTGGAGTAGCAGACCTAGGAATCTGCATATTTAACAAGCTACCCAGATAACTCTTTTGTATATTTTAGTACAACACTGGTCAAATTAGTGGATGAAATGGGTCTAAACTCAGCCAGTGGTGGTGAATATGGAAAAAAGTTTCCAGACACTCAGCAGTCAGAGTGAGAATTAGAGACTTATTAAAATTATAGAAGAAAAATGAGTGAAAAATGAACTAACATCAACCAAAAGTGGAAATAGAGGAGAAGGAGCAGTATGGACACAATGAGTTTTTAGATATGTGTAGGATGTTCAGATATAAATTTTCATCTTGCAGTTGGATGAGTGGATATATGAACTTAGATCTTAGGAAAAATCTAGATGTGAAATGATAATTTGGAAGTTAGCAATATATGTAGAGGTGGGGGGAGGTTAAAACCATGACAGTAAATAAGAAAACCAGGGAGATAGTATGGACTGAAATGAAGGTGGATCATGGAACCCAAGAAGCCATTTGATAAGCGGATGGAAGAAGTGTCCAGTGGAGGCTGAGAAGAATGGCCGCTGTTTTTCACAAGTATTTCTTTTATGGACTCTTGATAAATCCAAAAGTATAATTTGAAATTCCAACTCTGTGAAGGCATTTACTTAGTTAAGTCAAGTGATATTTCTCAGCTACATAGTTTTTTGGAAATCTGTCTTCCTGTGGGCTCTCCCATGCCAATAATTTCAACTGATTTTTTCACAAGAGATAGTTGCATAATAGATAACTCAAAATTAAGATTCTAGTCAAGAATATGGATGTGGGTTTCCATTATTCTACCAACCAAAGCGATAATGTGAGCATCTTCACTCCTAAATCTGTATTTATTATTATATATTGTGGTTTCAACTGAGGTAAATGATTGATAAGAGAATACAGGAATTTGCTTAGGGACCATTTAAATTTAATGAATTTCTTAGTAACATTTCCTGAAGTCTGTTTAATGTTTTCTCTGGGAGACTATTCTGAGTATTCCTTGCTTCTTTTCAATCTCTCAATAAATTGCATCAGTGATTTTTATCTCTAAGTTGTCAGAATTGTTAGAATCTAAGCACTCTGAAGTACATTAAAATAAATATTAAAGAGTTATAAAATTTATAGGGTGAACTGGGCCAGGAATAGTTCATTATAATAGAATAATATTGATAAGATGTCCAAATGCCCCAGATTGCTTGGAACTGAGGAGGTTCCCAGGATGTGTGACTTTCCGAGGATGGGTTTTGCAAGGGAAAAGTTTCTCACAAACTGGAACAAGTTGGTCACTCTATTAAAATACTCAAAATGCTAGAAGTTTGATTTCTTCTGTGTGTGTTTGTGTGTGTGTGTGTGTGTGCATGTGAGAGAGGGAGAGAGAGCACGAGCTCTATTTTGCTCTCTGTCCCTCAAAATCCATACTCACATTTTTCTAAAATAATAGAGGTTTAGTTGGGCATATGGTAACAAACTAAAGACATTTTTGGCCTCCCTTGCAGCTATGTGTGGCTATGTAACTACGTTCTAGATAATGAGATGTCAGTGATAATGATTTGTGGAACTTCTGGGTTAGCTTCTCTAAGAAGGAAGCTGTTTGCCCTCCATTATCTCTTTCGTCTCATCCATGAGCTGAGAAGTGATGACTCATGGAACAGTCATCTTAGGTCCAGAAATGAAAGCCATGAAATCAGAACAGCAGGGCTACCCCAGTAGCCTTGGCTGATTCACATTTAAATAGTTATTATATGAATGAGAAACATATTCCTATTTTATTTTGAGGACTCTCAGTTATAGTAACTTATCCTATACCCTAAAACAGAGGGATTGTTGTCAAGATCCTTGGCTTCTGATTTCCATGATCCATTTCTGTTTCTTGTCTTCTCATATAACTCCTTACTCTCATAAGTGTGAGCTTTCTTCTCTTCCTCTTTTTTGTTGGAGAACACATAATATGAATTAAACTCTATGATGTGTTATCACCAGATCAGTTTCTTGCATGTGTTAGTTGGGGGAGATGAAGAAATTTAGAAAATCCATTTCTTTTCTTTCTCTTAACAAAGCCTGTCTTGCAAGGTTGCTTACTTTCTGGGTACTGGAATATCCTATCTTTGGTATGAGCTTATTCCTTGCATTTCTTCTTTATTACAGTGCCTTGAAATGTCTTAATTATTTAAGTGATTTTCTACAGTGGTAGTATCTTTTTTTATATAACTTTTATTTATTCATTTATTTATTTTTGGCTGCGTTGGGTCTTCAGTGCTGTGCATGGGTTTTCTCTAGTTGCGGTGAGTGGGGGCTACTCTTGGTTTCGGTGCGCAGGCTTCTCATTGCGGTGGCTTCTCTTGTTGCAGAGCACGGGCTCTAGGCACGCAGTCTTCAGTAGTTGTGGCTCGCGGACTCTAGAGCACAGGCTCAGTAGTTGTGGCGCATGGGCATATTTGCTCTGCGGTATGTGGGATCCTCCCGGACCAGGGCTCGAACCTGTGTCCCTTACACTGGCAGGCGGATTCTCAACACAGTGGTAGTCTCTTTAATTTAAGTCCATATCAGGAAACCTTCCCTCCTTTTCCTTGGTGGCATCTGGGTTCAGTAGAGTCATGCCTGATGTCACAGCACTGGGAGGACAATATCTGGTCCTCTGTCAGCATCTGTACTTACTGTTTCCTGATGTGCTATAACTAACTGATCCTATCTGCCTAGTCCTAAGCTTCTCATATCTCTGCATTGTCATTGACTAAAATGGTCCCTTGCCAATCCAATCACAGGCTGGATGGAGGTATCTAAGCAGTATCGTCTGCTGCAAAGTCGTCTTGTTTCTGCCGTAACAGTGACTTTCTCTGATCTCCAAAGATCAGCTCAGCAGTGTGTCTCCTCTTGCCATCACTCACCAAGATACCCTGCATTGTAAGACCAACACTTGAACACCTCATATAGCACTTCTGCTTGTCTTGGCTGACCCACGAATTACACATACCTAGGGAATAATGGAAGAAATCCCCTGTGTTCTAGGTCTACCCAAAGTATCCCATAATCATATGTAACTCTTGATTTATGTGTAAATATTATTCTATCCTGCTCCAAATAAGATAATTTTGTGGCTTTATTTTATGGGGAGGAAATCTGGTTAGCAAGTTATTCTTTCTATTCTCTTTATTTCAGGACCTGGCTCTTGGATGTTGGAATTCCAGGATTACACTCTTCATTTCTCTTGGTATTTCTAAAGGGGCTTCTCTTTCCATTGGGCAGGGGAGTTGAGGTCCAGTTTGAGAGAGAGAGGTGGTCAATTACACTAAGAATTTACAATTCCCAGAAAACTATTAATACATTATAATTTTATATACCAATCCACCACATGTATTTCCTGTCTTGATCAATGTATCCTAATAAATAGACCTCTGTTCAAGAGCCCAGCTCTGCTCATCCTTATTCGGGACAGTCAGGTGAGTAGCCATAGTCCTCTCTTGACACAGATCCACCCAGGACACCTGTCATACATAACTAGGGTAGGTTTCATTTTTATCTTGTTCTTACCTATAATTCTCCTCTCCCACCCTCTAGTTATTCTTCTTCGACAAAGAATTAGGTTAAATTTACACTTACGCATGTCAAGCTACTCCATAAATGGGAAGGTGAAATTCATATTGCTTCTTTTCAGTCAATAATGAAATCTAAATATAGACATCCTTTCCATTCCAAGGGGAAGATGTATTTTCTCTTTTCTGTAGCCAAGGAATTTTATGCCGTTGGGAGTAGGGAGATGCATAGAACCCAGCAGGTGATAATCTTAGTCACCATCAGCTCAGGTGTGCTTATTTTATTCTTAGAGGCTCTCTAAGGGCAAACCAGGTCACTGGGAGGGGACGTTGCAGTGATTTATAGATGGACCTCCTTTGCCCCCCGCCACTTGAAAAGAGCAGCGCTACCTTACTTAGCTCTTTTTATTGGAATTATACATAAGACGTTGGTTGGAAATATTTTCCTCTACCATGGTGCCTATAATTTCCACAACTATAGTAGTTTGACATTGAAAACAATTTTTTTCTGGCCAAAGTTACAACCTAGTTTGCTTGAGTTAATTCTAAGTTTAAATGGAGTTTGTTAGGGAAAGTGCAATAACCAGTAAACTATATTATTATTAATTAATGACTTTAATTAGAAGTATTAATTAAATGGCTTTAATTAGAGGCAGAAGTAATATTAAAAATATGTGACTTCAAATCATTTCTCTTTTCAGTGTTTCTGGCCAGAAAGTAGTATTTATCCACAATGCCAGAAGTGGAAATACTAATTGGTCCTAGCTTTAATTTACTGAAGATCTAGTTTAAATATAATTAAATTGAAAATCAGTAGATAAAATAATCAAGAAAAATTGTTAATTTAGGAAAAAGACTGAGTTTATTCTCTAACGTTTTGTATAATTAATTTATGTAACTAATTGCATGTAAGGTGTAGCCTACCATACTTTATTTTTATTCTGAACAATATTTGCACAGACAGTAATAGAGATGGTATAATTGGTTTAGTTGTATGGACATATGTATCTATGAAATGTTTACTACTTAATACTCTTGGAACAACAAAAAAAGTTAATATAGATGTGAAAGGCAAGGTAAATGAATAATTCCAGAGTAAGGATCAAAAGTGTCTGGGTAAGGGAATTCCTGATCAGGATAGGGTCTTTAAAATAAAACTTCCTAATAATACTATACTGCTGCCTGTACCGATTTTAGGTAAAATAAATACATTGAAGTTGTAAATAAAACCATTCTGCAAACATTGATGGAAGTAGAGAGCAGAAAGTTTCAAAATTCCTTGAGCAATGAAAAGAATTTTAATAATAAAACATCTTTAGAAATACAAGAAGCTAGATGCAATTCTCAAGAATAGTAGTTGCCAAGTTAAGCTGGGTCTAAGGTAAAGTGATTTCCCCTTTCTTTTGTTGAAGTATATTAACTTTAAGCCACTTGCTCTACCTTAAAAATCTTTACCTTTTGTATGTGTATAATTGATGCTATTCTCTGCATACTACTTACCCAAATGCAAGCTTCTCCTGAATTCTCTTAAATTAACCTGAGTGGTAGCCACCATCACTCTGTGCATAGGTCTGTTGCAAACTCCAAGAACAGTGTTTTGGCTGCAATTCATATGCCACATATTTCTCTGTAAACAAGTCATCTTAGTTAAGAGGAAGAATAAATCAAAATTTTTCAGACAGGATTCCCCTCGTGCCTGATCTTTAATTTTGTAAATACTGTGGGAAATCTTTTCACTGAGATTTCTCATGTCCTTTTATTTTTGCCTAACAGCTCCAGGTAGATCTTTAGTCTAAATATTTATGTTTTAAATTATAGCCTTTCACAATTTAATATGCATACTAAGGTTCTTTTTAAATGAAAGTTCCGATTCAGTAGGTTTGGTGTGGAGCTTGAGATGCTGCCTTTGTAACATGTATTGATAATAAGTGATATTAATACTGCTTGGTCCATGGGCCATACTTTGAGTATCAAGGTGCTAGATATTCTAGGCTTCCTTTGACTTCTGCTTAAAAAATGTCCTTAAGCACAACATCCAAATATGTTTTTACAAGTGTTGCAATTAATTTTGATCCTGGTAGGATGGACAAATTTTGAGAAATACTATGCTGTATTATCTGCCAATTGCTTAAAGATTCTAGTCTCTCGGGTTTTCTCCAAGGTTCTGCTTGATCTGGTTACTGTAGTATTAATGTAACAGTTTTAGTGAAAGACATACCTTCAACTTACATTTTCAGAAATATTTTGATTTGGTAAATTAATCTTGTTCTTAATATTTTAGGTTTCCTGGGCTATATGATTCGTTGCAACTACTCAACTTTGCAATTGTAGCATGAAAGCAGCCACAGACAATATGCACAGACATGGGTGTGCCTATGTTTCAATAAAACTTTATTTCTGAAAACAAGAGGCAGACTAAATTTGTCCCAAAGGCTGTAGTTGTCCCACCCCTGTTCTAGTCGATTACCCATAACATGTACATAATTTCTTCAAAATATATTAATTTTAAAATAGAAACTAGGGACTTCCCTGGTGGTCCAGGGATTGGGACTTTGCCTTCCAATGAAGGGGGTGCAGGTTCGATCCCTGGTTAGGGAGCTAAGATCCCACATGCCTCAGGGCCAGAAAAGCAAAACATAAAACGGAAGCAATATTGTAACAGGTTCAATAAAGACTTTAAAAATGGTCCACATCAAAAAGCTCTTAAAAAAAAAAAAAAAAAAATAGAAACTAGTTTATGGCTCAATGCTATGTTATAATTAAAAGAATAACTATTATGATTCTAACTATTTTAATTATAGGCATAGATTTATATTTGCTTTAATTTTTTTAACATATTTCATATGAAACTAACTTCAATCTATGAGATTACCAACATATTATAAATGAGAAAATTAAGATTAAGAGAGATTAAGTGACTTTTCAGTATTACATCTTTAGAAAGCAAAGGAGCCAGGTCCTGAGAAAGCCTTATGGCTCTAAGTCCAGTGTTCCTAAGTATTCAGCTTTTTTGAGGAGATCACACAATTAGTAAACTCAGAGTAGCCATATTGATTCCATGAACTAACAGAAGCCGTATTAACTCTTGTATTATCTTAAAAATGAGAAGAGTATACTATTTTAATTTGCATTTCATGGGAATTGAGTTTTCTAGAATCAGATAAAATTTTCTTGCCAAAGTTTTATACTTTTAGTTGTAGAGACAATTTTATTCAACTTATTATATTCTGGTACATTAAATATTCATTCATACAATGCAACTTAGATGGAGTCAAGAAGTAGAAAAATACGTCTTTGTGCATTCTTAAGGAAAAATTTCACTATTGGGAAAGCAGTGTTGGTTTATTAACAACTGTGGCCATTTTGAAGATACCTCATTTAAATATTCAGCAGCACATCCAGAAATGTTTAAATGGATGCTGAAAATGATATTGAATAACTCAATTCTGTTTCTATGCTATTGTCTGGAAGAACATACAAATTTTGTAAATAAATTACAGTACATGCAAAATGCATTAAAGTAAAAGCCACCTACCATGTAGGTAATATCTACATAGTGTTACATCATTAAAACAATTATTTTTAGTTGTAAGGATGAATAGATCTTCCCAAATAGCTATTTATCATACAGGCTTTCACTGAATGAGTGGGTACCAGATCCTGAAATGTAACAAAATGCTTTGTTTTCTTTTAGATACAATACATTATTTGTGATATCCTTAGAAGTTATTAAAAGTAATTTTTCCTTACCTAAGATACTTAACTATGATATAAACTGATTATTTTTTTATTATTTAGCAGACCATTTATAGTACTATGTACGACTTTATATGATGAAAATTTTAGACAACGAAATGACATTTTTTTTTAGGCAAATTGCAATGATTTTAGAATCTGTATTTTCTTATAAGAAAATAAGTTTTATGTAATCTTATATGTCATGGATCATTATCCACAAAACCATCAGGCTTATGTCCCAAACGTTTATATCTAGGTGTGGAGGATAAGGGAAGCTCTAGGTTAGCATTTATCGAAGTGTAGTCCATGCAATTTGAGGAGTTCATTAGACCCTTTTAGGGGGTCTGCATGGTCAAACTATTTTCATAATAATAAGTTAATAACAATAGTCCACTATGCTGACATTTCCAATGAGAATACAAAAGCAATGGCGAATAAACTGCTGGTACTCCTTAGAATCAATGTGGTGGCACCACCACCTAAGAGAGGAGTTCAAAAACATGAATGAAGTGAGGAATAGCTGCTGTTAGATGTTTGAAACAGTTTCGCAAAGGCTTGCTTCTTCCCATCTGCTATTCTTATATCTCCTTTTTCTTTCATTTTCTGATTATTGTATAACTTTGGGGAAAATGGCACCTTCATTCTTATTTTAAGAACAGTAAAGGGAAAGTACTGAGAAAAACAAGAAAAGAGAAAGTTTGATGGGAAATAGGGGTGGAGGAAGTTTTGCACAGGGCAAGTGCAGATATATATGTCTATGGAAAGAGAGCACGGAGATCAGCCTACTACTTTACTTTATTCGCCAGCTACTATGTGAGACTCCTTTTCCAACATCTCTTAATTAAAGTGGCCTGGTGTCACGACAAAGGAAAATGTTGCCAGTTCTTTGATCCCCTTTCCTGTCTCTGCCCCAGCTCCCTGTTAACTGCCTCTTACCACCCGCCCTGTAACCACACGGTGTCATTTGGACAAAGGCAAGAAAAGTCTTAGCCCCTTCATCTAGTACCATTAAGTCATGCCTTTTAGCCCTGCAACCTTCAATCTGTATTAAGTGATGGAGGTACATGGATATTTTATCCTCTAAAATTTTTCTTACCAAATGCATTGCATATGTTGATAAAGCAGGGGAAGGAGGACCCTAAAGGCTATGCTCTTGTAATAAACAAAGGCACTATGATTTTCTTAAGAGAGTATGGCCAGGCAAGTGTTTATACCCTTGTTTTAATGCACCTGGAACTGAATTTCAATCTGTAATTTGGAAGTAGAAACTAGAGGAAAGCTGAATTGTTTTACACATTAGAAGAGAGAGGAATTTAGCAGATGAGTCAGGAGACAGAGTCCAGAGTTAAAGAGAGCCAGAGGAAAACAAAACCATACAGTGACAAGATGGGCTTTGTTGATCAGAAATGCTGCTTGAATAGTTTTTGTTTGCTGTGTGTAGTGTGAAATAAATGTTATTTACCACCTTCTATATAACAAGTATTCAGCAAAATGCACACTTCTCTCTAATGCATTTTTGTGATTGAATTCTTTCAGAGGACACAAGAAAATAGGAGTTATATGTGTGAATTGATAAGCAAAAATAGGCTGCTTCTATAAATACAAGGTTGAGGAATGATAGCTGATATCACAGTCCTAATTCCAGTTTCCAGGAAAGGGCTCTGATTGTCTCAGTTTGCCTTTTTCACCCTTCCTGCACCAATGAACTGTGGCCCCAGGGTACAACTGTGTCACTTTGTATGAACATGACTTCTTCTCCTGCTTCCATATGGATGAGGTACTGTTCTCAGAAAAGTAGGAGATGGGGAACGGAACATTTAAATAAATTGGTGTTCCTATTTCTTTTTTCCTTACAATAATATTTCAGCTAATAAGATACTGAGCCAGAATTCAAATTTTAGCATGTAGAACTTCAAACCAAAATCACTTCCATTTTGTCTCCTACTAAGAACACTTGCATAGAAACATGAAAACCAATAAAACTTGCAAAAATTGATATATTGTAGATAGGTATGAACATGAGAAATGGTTACAGAGTTGGGTTTTCCAAATTTGGAAAATTATTTTAGGGTCATTAGTTTTGACTGCATGTATCCTTTATAAGAAAATTGAATGTTTTGTGGCCAGTTATTATAGGGAAAAGTATTACTGGAAGCAGTTGAAAGGTAATTAGAAAAAGGGAAATTAACTTATTTGCTTAGAGAGTAATTACATGAGTAAAATTTCCTTTTAATTTTTAATTAAGATTTTAAAGATTTACCATAAAATTAATAATAGGAGACTCAGACCCACTGATCTGTGATTTGCTTGAAAATTTGGTTTTTTAATTTCTTTTATTGGTTGAGTGACTTTTATTTTCACTAAAATGCTAGTATTCTATTAACAAGGTCTTGCTTTATGTTGCTTAAAAAATAGTAATAAAGTCAGTTCTAAAATGTTAAAAATTCAAATTTCCTAAATTCTAGCCAGGCAATCATTAAATATTTAAGATTATGTACAGAGGAACATAATGAGGAATGGACCATATGAAACTATAGAATTTGTCTCAGAGAAGAGTATTTCCTTAATGCAGCTAGATAATTTGAATAAATCAAAATTGATATAGCTCTCAGTTAAATAATTATGAGTAATAGTGACTTTTAATGATAGTAAAAGAACCGTTATTATTTTCAACTTTTTAGTGTTTGGATTAATTTTATTTTCATTTGTTTTCTCACTTTTAACTTTATCCTTTTCTACCACAATGGGAAACTTTTCTCAGCCTTCCTTAACAGTGGAACTAAAAGTTAAACTGAGACGCAATATGGTTTCTAATAATGCTTTGACCGTATCTTAGAGTACTGTAACTTGATTATTTGGAAGGGTGCAGAAATGGTTCACTTTAAAGTATGATAAAAACTTACATTCTCATCAGAGCAAAAGGGAACAAAATTATGTCTGGGTACACTGGCACCATTATCATCTATAATGCCTGATGGAGAAGGGTTCCGTGATGTTACCGGAAAGAAAAGATGTCCCTACTGGGCAGAAATTGAGAAATCCTAGAACTGAGGCATAGAAGGGTCCTGGGGAATCTAATTCAACCTCCTTTCATCTCACAAATGAGGAAATTGTTGTTTAGAGAATTCAGACATGCTCAAGGTCACACTGTTAGTTCTCTCTCATTTTTAAGCGGGTGATGGAAAATGACTTCATTGTCTGAAAATGAAGTTTTTATTTAAAGATAATGCCAAAAAATTAAAATTAAAGGCCACTTTAATTAAGAGATGTTGGAAAAGGAATCTCACATAGTAGCTGGTGAATAAAGTGAAATAGTAGGCTGATCTCTGTGCTCTCTTTCCAGCTGTTGAAGAGGGATGTGGCTATGAAGTGACCCTTTCTGTCTACTGTTTAAGAGAAGGGAATAATTTCCACATGTTGTTTCTTACAAGAAACAGAAAATTTTCAGCCTTATTACCAGTTTTCATTGGGCAGAAGCAGCTAGGAAGCAGTGGTAACAAGCCCACATACCAATGGAAATTGACCATGATGTGACTTTGCTAGCCAAGCCAAAGTGTTTAACATTTAGATTGTTTTCCAGTTAGCTGCTTTTAAAAACAATTTAGGGCATAATGTCTTATGATACTTTAAACCAGATGTCTCTGTTTCTAGGCTTTAAAAATTTATACAAATTATGCACTATAATATAGCAAACCAAATTTTAGTGTGATTCCACCTGTCTAAACACTTGTATTTCTTAAGTACAGTTAAAATTTGTGTATATATGTGTATGCATATATATACATATAAAGTTTATCAAAATGATACATTAAAATATCAAGTAATACTTTCTTACCATTAGGTTTCCCTCTCCAGACTTTCAATTATTTTAGCTGTTTCTTTTAGTATTACCTCCACATATTTGATATTTACCAAATGTAGTTAATAACTGTTTTCTGTTACAATAAGGGTTTAATTCACTTATATAACTACCTGTTCCTCTTCCATCCTCCTGTTGTAATTATACATTATTTATTTATTTGCTTTAATATGTAAATTAATCAATGGAACACCCAAGACAATACTCATCCCTCCCTCCCTCCCTCCCTCCCTCCCTCCCTCCCTCCCTCCCTCCCTCCCTTCCTTCCTTCCTTCCTTCCTTCCTTCTTTCCTTCTTTTGAGGTTCTAATTGTTTTTCTTTTCTAACGTTTTCTAATACCAAATACTTACCTGGTCCTTTTTATCTACCTGGTACTATTTTAAGTGTTTCACATATATTTGCTCAATTTATCCTCATAATAATCTTATAATGTTGGCACTATTATCACTATTTTATAAACGGGGAAACTGAAGACCAGAGAAGGTGAGTCAATCATAAAAAGCCACAAGCTCCTAGTGAGGGGTAGAGCTAGGATTTGGACACAGACAGTGTGATTTCAGAGTCATACTGCTAAACACAATATTAGTTTCTTGTTATATTTAGTTTTTCAAAAGCTCAAACATATGAGACACTTCTATCATTTATTTCCCATCAGGAAAAAATTGCCTCTCAGAGTTTGTTTTTTATTTTATTTTACTTCATTTTATTTTAGTTAGCATTAGAAAATGAAAGAAGAAAAAGACTGTTAGACCATGTTTCCAAGTGACTGTGGAAAATGAGAATTACTGTTTGGACTTTTTACTGCTCCAGAAATGTCATCTGATCAGGACTCTAATGACATGTGAGGAATAGAAGAAAGTTTGTTTCAGGCTAAGAGAGAAACTTAGAGAACTGCCTCAAAGGGTCCTTTCCTCAATAGATCCAATCCCCTCAATTTTCTCGGTCAACCCTAGAACCTTCTCTTAGTTCCTGCATTTTGTTGATAGCTGAGGTCTCAATTTAACATTAATGAATTTTTTAACGTGATGAGTTTGTATTTTATAGTTTCAGTTTTCTGTGCACTTTGTGGCTGTGACACAGTTGCTCATCTGGTTGTTTGTTTCCATGTGGTCTTCATTTCAGACCTGGCTGCTTTCCTCTCTTCCCCTCCCTGCTTAGTCTCAGCATCCCTTCCCTACACAAAAGGGGAAGGAGGGCCACCTGCCATCAGACAGTCAGCCACCCCTAACCTGCAGGCTCTCTGCTCTACCCTGTTTCCAGGTGGTCATCCTCAGGAATCTGTAAGGATGGACTTAGCGTTAAGGCTCAGGTATTAATCATTCTGTTCTCAACTTCTGGAACTTTCACTGAGTAAACTTAAAAAAAATGCTTAGATTAAGCTTACTGTTAAGAATAAATAACAGATTTGGCTTTATGATGTAGAAAGCTGGGAGAGCTATTTTCCCTTATTTAATCAATTCTTTTCCACAGTAGAAACTTTTGGATGAATTGAACCTCTGGATAAAAATTGTAGTGGTTGCTATAATACAAGAAGGAATCTCACCAAATCTCACAAACCCAATGTTATTTCATATTAAAACTTGATATAAATTCTTGTCTCATTTTTGTCTTTGCCATACAGTAAATATTCCTTTCTTTGGTTCCCACCAATCAAATTCTAGATGCTCTTGATTTTAAGCTCTTGGGAGGCTGTTAAAAGGCACTGCCCCCTCAGGAAGACCTGTGTGGTCAAGCCATTCAAAATGGCTGCTTTCTTGCTCTCTGTACATCCCCTGATCACCTAGGCCCTGCTTCACTCACATGACTATCCAATCTTTCTTTTTAATTATAGGGCTTAATTAGTCCTTGGTAACTGATTAGCCCCCCTGACATCAATTTCTCCTATAAATGGTATCCTCCTCCCGTGAGTAGCAAAGACTACTACCATGTCTTGCCTGCCTGTCTGCAACACACCGTGGTGTGTCCTCCAGCACCCTTTATCTAAGATCCCCCCCATAAACCATTAATATCTCTGTCGCTGTCTCTGGGTTCTTTCTTCCATCTTGAGGCTGGGCAACGTCAAAGCTTGCAGGCCTGCGGATTGCAGCCCAACACAGACTGTAAAGCAAATCAGAAGTGAAGGGAGCTAGAGTCATTGTGAGTTCATCAAGGACCATGACTTCAAGAGACATAATAAGTCACAGGTAGCGGGGAGGGGCAAGATAGGGGCAGGGGATTAACAGGTACAAACTACTATGTATAGAATAAATAGGCTACAAGAATATATTGTACAGCACAGGGAATATAGACAGGATTTTATAATAACTATAAATGGAGTTTAATCTATAAAAATTTAAATCACTATGTTGTATACCTGAAACTAATGTAATATTGTAAATCAACTAAACCTCAATATTTAAAAAGTCACAGGTATTTTTTTTTTTTACATCTTTATTAGAGTATAATTGCTTTACAATGGTGTGTTAGTTTCTGCTTTATAACACAGTGAATCAGTTATACATATACATATGTTCCCATATCTCTTCCCTCTTGCGTCTCCCTCCCTCCCACCATCCCTATCCCACCCCTCCAGGCGGTCACAAAGCACCGAGCTGATCTCCCTGTGCTATGCGGCTGCTTCCCACTAGCTATCTACCTTACGTTTGGTAGTGTATATATGTTCATGCCTCTCTCTCACTTTGTCACAGCTTACCCTTCCCCCTCCCCATATCCTCAAGTCCATTCTCTAGTAGGTCTGTGTCTTTATTCCTGTCTTACCCCTGGGTTCTTCATTACTTTGTTTTTTTTTTCTCTTAAATTCCATATATATGTATTAGCATACAGTATTTGGCTTTCTCTTTCTGACTTACGTCACTCTGTATGACAGACTCTAGATCTATCCACCTCATTACAAATAGCACAGTTTCGTTTCTTTTTATGGCTGAGTAATATTCCATTGTATATATGTGCCACCTCTTTTTTATCCATTCATCCGATGAGGAAACTTAGGTTGTTTTCATCTCCGGGCTATTGTAAATAGAGCTGCAATGAACATTTTGGTACATGACTCTTTTTGAATTATGGTTTTCTCAGGGTATATGCCCAGTAGTGGGATTGCTGGGTCATATGGTAGTTCTATTTGTAGTTTTTTAAGGAACCTCCATACTGTTCTCCATAGTGGCTTTACCAATTCACATTCCCACCAGCAATGCAAGAGGGTTCCCTTTTCTCCACACCCTCTCCAGCATTTATTGTTTGTAGATTTTTTGAGGATGGCCATTCTGACTGGTGTGAGATGATATCTCATTGTAGTTTTGATTTGCATTTCTCTAATGATTAATGATGTTGAGCATTCTTTCATGTGTTTATTGGCAGTCTGTATATCTTCTTTGGAGAAATATCTATTTAGGTCTTCTGCCCATTTTTGGATTGGGTTGTTTGTTTTTTTGTTATTGACCTGCATGAGCTGCTTATAAATTTTAGAGATTAATCCTTCGTCAGTTGCTTCATTTGCAAATATTTTCTCCCATTCATAGGGCTGTCTTTTGGTCTTGTTTATGGTTTCCTTTACTGTGTAAAAGCTTTGAAGTTTCATTAGGTCCCATTTGTTTATTTTTGTTTTGATTTCCATTTCTCTAGGAGGTGGGTCAAAAGGGATTTTGCTGTGATTTATGTCATAGAGTGTTCTGCCTATGTTTTCCTCTGAGTTTGATAGTTTCTGGCCTTACATTTAGGTCTTTAATCCATTTTGAGCTTATTTTTGTGTATGGTGTTAGGGAGTGATCTAATCTCATACTTTTACATGTACCTGTCCAGTTTTCCCAGCACCACTTATTGAAGAGGCTGTCCTTTCTCCACTGTACATTCCTGCCTCCTTTATCAAAGATAAGGTGACCATATGTGCGTGGGTTTATCTCTGGGCTTTCTATCCTGTTCCATTGATCTTTCTGTTTTTGTGCCAGAAACATACTATCTTGATTACTGTAGCTTTGTAGTACAGCCTGAAGTCAGAGAGCCTGATTCCTCCAGCTCCGTTTTTCGTTCTCAAGATTGCTTTGGCTCTTTGGGGTCTTTTGTGTTTCCATACAAATTGTGAAATTTTTTGTTCTAGTTCTGTGAAAAATGCCATTGGTAGTTTGATACGGATTGCATTGAATCTGTAGATTGCTTTGGGTAGTAGAGTCATTTTCACAGTGTTGATTCTTCCAATCCAAGAACATGGTATATCTCTCCATCTGTTTGTATCATCTTTATTTTCTTTCATCAGTGTCTTATAATTTTCTGCATACAAGTCTTTTGTCTCCTTAGGTAGCTTTATTCCTAGATATTTTATTTTTTTTGTTGCAATGGTAAATGGGAGTGTTTTCTTGATTTCACTTTCAGATTTTTCATCATTAGTGTATAGGAATGCCAGAGATTTCTGTGCATTAATTTTGTATCCTGCTACTTTACCAAATTCATTGATTAGCTCTAGTAGTTTTCTGGTAGCATCTTTAGGATTCTCTTTGTATAGTATCGTGTCATCTGCAAACACTGGCAGCTTTACTTCTTCTTTTCTGATTTGGATTCCTTTTATTTCCTTTCCTTCTCTGATTGCTGTGGCTAAAACTTCCAAAACTATGTTGAATAAGAGTGGTGAGAGTGGGCAACCTTGTCTTGTTCCTGATCTTAGTGGAAATGCTTTCAGTTTTTCACCATTGAGGATGATATTGGCTGTGGGTTTGTCATATATGGCCTTTATTATGTTGAGGAAAGTTCCCTCTGTGCCTACTTTCTGCAGGGTTTTTATCATTAATGGGTGTTGAATTTGTTGAAAGCTTTCTCTGCATTTATTGAGATGATCATATGGATTTTCTCCTTCAGTTTGATAATATGGTTTATCACATTGATTGATTTGCGTATATTGAAGAATCCTTGCATTCCTGGAATAAACCTCACTTGATCAGGGTGTTTGATCCTTTTAATATGCTGTTGGCTTCTGCTTGCTAGTATTTTGTTGAGGATTTTTGCATCTATATTCATCAGTGATATTGGCCTGTAGTTTTCTTTCTTTGTGACATTCTTGTGTGGTTTTGGTATCAAGGAGATTGTGGCTTTGTAGAATGAATTTGGGAGTGTTCCTCCCTCTGCTGTATTTTGGAAGAGTTTGAGAAGGATAGGTGTTAGCTCTTCTCTAAATGTTTGATAGAATTCGCCGGTGATGCCATCTGGTCCTTGGCTTTTGTTTGTTGGAAGATTTTTAATCACAGTTTCAATTTCAGTGCTTGTGATTGGTCTGTTCACATTTTCTATTTCTTCCTGATTCAGTCTTGGCGAGTTGTGTATTTCTAAGAATTCGTCCATTTCCTCCAGGTTGTCCATTTTATTGGCAGAGAGTTGCTTGTAGTAATCTCTCATGATCTTTTGTATCTCTGCAGTGTCGGTTGTTACTTCTCCTTTTTCATTTCTAATTCTATTGATTTGAGTCTTCTCCCTTTTTTTCTTGATGAGTCTGGCTAATGGTGTATCAATTTTGTTTATCTTCTCAAAAAAACAGCTTTTAATTTTATTGATCTTTGCTATCGTTTCCTTCATTTCTTTTTCATTTATTTCTGATCTGATTTTTATGATTTCTTTCCTTCTGCTAACTTTGGGTTTTTTTTTTTCTTCTTCCTCCAATTGCTTTAGGTGCAAGGTTAGGTTGTTTATTTGAGATGTTTCCTGTTTCTTAAGGTAGGATTGTATTGCTATAAACTTCCCTTTTAGAACTGCTTTTGCTGCATCCCATAGATTTTGGGTTGTTGTGTCTCCATTGTCATTTGTTTCTAGGTATTGTTTTATTTCCTCTTTGATTTCTTCAGTGATCACTTCGTTATTAAGTAGTGTATTGTTTAGCCTCCATGTGTTTGTATTTTTTACAGATCTTTTCCTGTAATTGATATCTAGTCTCATAGCGTTGTGGTCAGAAAAGATACTTGATACAATTTCAATTTTCTTAAATTTAACAAGGCTTGATTTGTGACCCAAGATATGATCTATTCTGGAGAATGTTCCATGAGCACTTGAGAAAAATGTGTATTCTGTTGTTTTTGGATGGAATATCCTATAAATATCAATTAAGTCCATCTTGCTTAATGTATCATTTAAAGCTTGTGTTTCCTTATTTATTTCCATGTTGGATGATCCGTCCATTGGTGAAAGTGGGGTGTTAAAGTCCCCTACTATGAATGTGTTACTGTCGATTTCCCCTTTTATGGCTGTTAGTATTTGCCTTATATATTGAGGTGCTCCTATGTTGGGTGCATAAATATTTACAATTGTTATGTCTTCTTCTTGGATTGATCCCTTGATCATTATGTAGTGTCCTTCTTTGTCTCTTCTAATAGTCTTTATTTTAAAGTCTATTTTGTCTGATATGAGAATTGCTACTCCAGCTTTCTTTTGGTTTCCATTTGCATGGAATATCTTTTTCCATCCCCTTACTTTCAGTCTGTATGTTTCTGTAGGTCTGAAGCGGGTCTCTTGTAGACAGCATATATATGGGTCTTGTTTTTGTATCCATTCAGCCAATCTGTGTCTTTTGGTGGGAGCATTTAGTCCATTTATATTTAAGGTAATTATTGATATGTATGTCCCTATTCCCATTTTCTTAATTGTTTTGGGTTCGTTATTGTAGGTCTTTTCCTTCTCTTGTGTTTCTTGTCTAGAGAAGTTCCTTTAGCATTTCTTGTAAAGCCGGTTTGGTGGTGCTGAACTCTCTCAGCTTTTGCTTGTCTGTAAAGGTGTTAATTTCTCCATCAAATCTGAATGAGACCCTTGCTGGGTGGAGTAATCTTGGTTGCAGGTTTTTATCCTTCATCACTTTAAATAAGTCCTCAGAGTCCCTTCTGGCTTGCAGGGTTTCTGCTGAAAGATCAGCTGTTAACCTTATGGGGATTCCCTTGTGTGTTATTTGTTGTTTTTCTCTTGCTGCTTTTAATATGTTTTCTTTGTATTTAATTTTTGACAGTTTGATTAGTATGTATCTTGGCGTATTTCTCCTTGGATTTATCAGTATGGGACTCTCTGTGCTTCCTGGACTTGATTAACTATTTCCTTTCCCATACTAGGGAATTTTTCAACCATAATCTCTTCAAATATATTCTCAGTCCCTTTCTTTTTCTCTTCTTCTTCTCGAAGCCCTATAATTCAAATGGTGGTGCATTTAATGTCCCAGAAGTCTCTGAGACTGTTCTCAGTTCTTTTCATTCTTTTTTCTTTATTCTGCTCTGCTGTAGTTATTTCCACTCTTTTATCTTCCAGGTCACTTATCCATTCTTCTGCCTCAGTTATTCTGCTGTTAATCCCATCTAGAGTATTTTTCATTTCATTTATTGTGTTGTTCGTTATTGTTTATTTCATCTTTAGTTCTTCTAGGTCCTTGTTAAATGTTTCTTGCATTTTGTCTATTCTGTTTCCAAGGTTTTGGATCATCTTAACTATCATTATTCTGAATTATTTTTCACGTAGACTGCCTATTTCCTCTTCATTTGTTAGGTCTGGTGGGTTTTTATCTTGCTCCTTCATCTGCTGTGTGTTTTTCTGCCTTCTCATTTTGCTTATCTTACTGTGTTTGGGGTCTCCTCTTTGTAGGCTGCAGGTTCGTAGTTCCCGTTGTTTTTGGTGTCTGTCCCCAGTGGCTAAGGTTGGTTCAGTGGGTTGTGTAGGATTCCTGGTGGAGGGGACTAGTGCCTGTGTTCCTGTGGATGAGGCTGGATCTTGTCTTTCTGGTGGGTAGGTCCACGTCTGGTGGTGTGTTTTGGGGTGTCTGTGGCCTTATTATGATTTTAGGCAGCCTCTCTGCTAATGGGTGGTGTTGTGTTCCTGTCTTGCTAGTTGTTTGGCATAGGGTGTTCAGCACTGTAGCTTGCTGGCTGTTGAGTGAAGCTGGGTGCTGGTGTTGAGATGGAGATTTCTGGGAGATTTTCGCCATTTGATATTATGTGGAGATGGGAGGTCTCTTGTTGACCAGTGTCCTGAAGTTGGCTCTCCCACCTCAGAGGCACAGCACTGACTCCTGGCTGCAGCACCATCAGCCTTTCATCCACACGGCTCAGAATAAAAGGGAGAAAAAGTAGAAAGAATGAATTAGTAGAAGTAGAAAGAAAGAAAGAAAGGAGGGAGGCAGGGAGGAAGGAAGGAAGGAATGAGGGAAGGAAGGAAAAAAAGAAAGAAGATAAAGTAAAATAAAATAAAGTAAGATAAAATACACTAAATTTATTAAAATAAAAAATAATTATTAAGAAAAAAAATTTTTTTAAATAAAAAAACGAACTGATAGAACCTTAGGACCAATGGTGGAAGCAAAGCTATACAGACAAAATTTCACACAAAAGCATACACATACACACTCACAAAAAGAGGAAAAGGGGAAAAAATCATAAATCTTGTTCTCAAAGTCCACCTCCTCAATTTGGGATGATTCGTTGTCTATTCATGTATTCCACAGATGCAGGGTATATCAAGTTGAATGTGGAGCTTTAATCTGCTGCTTCTGAGGCTGCTGGGAGAGATTTCCCTTTCTCTTCTTTGTTCG
Organism: Phocoena sinus; assembly: GCF_008692025.1. Lineage (NCBI taxonomy): Eukaryota > Metazoa > Chordata > Mammalia > Artiodactyla > Phocoenidae > Phocoena > Phocoena sinus. The sequence goes on from NC_045766.1 coordinate 41,618,221, forward strand.
CACAGCTCCTGGGGTTCAGCTTTGGATTTGGCCCCGCCTTTGTGTGTAGGTCGCCAGAGGGCGTCAGTTCTTTGCTCGGACAGGACGTACTCCTAGTGCAGAATGTCCTCGGTCTGGGGGTGATCTGGACTTTGGTCACTATAGTAAGACATGCAGAAAGCAGTGCCTTGCTGAGGGTCTCTTCAGGCTTCCAGGGTACCATGTGCCTCAGTACAGCAGTTCCCCATGAGGGAAACGGGTGCGGAGGGCACAGCGAGATCTGAGTGGAAGTGGGGGTAAGGGGAAGCGGTGGGCCGCTGGGTGCGCGGGTCTCGCCGGGCACTGCAGGTCTCGCCGGGTGCTACGGGGGGGGCAAAGTCACAGGTATTAAATAGGTGCATGAAAAATCCTGTCAAGCTCCAGACAAGCGCTGAGATGCTAGGAATGTAATCCAGAGAGTAAAAATGTGTTATAACTTCAGATATGCTAGAGGACAGGGTGCCAGTAATTTCTAGGGTCACCCATTCACCAAGGATAGATTATTGAGAATCATGCTTTTGGGAGACAGGAGTAAAATGGGTAAGATGAAGGCTGCCCTGGTGGCGCAGTGGTTGAGAGTCCGCCTGCCGATGCAGGGGACACGGGTACGTGCCCTGGTCCGGGAAGATCCAACATGCCGCGGAGCGGCTGTGCCCGTGAGCTGTGCCTGCTGAGCCTGTGCTCCACAACGGGAGAGGCCACAGCAGTGAGAGGCCCGCGTACCGCAAAAAACAACAACAACAACAAAAAAACGGGTAAGATGAGAGAACATCCCCACAGTTGGCTGAAGACAACAGGGCTCTCTGTTACCCCAAATTTAAAGTGATCTGTTGTGAGTGGTGGAGCTAGGGAGTAGTGGTTTAAGACACAGATGTGAAAGAGACAGAAAAACAACAGGACCCACCCAAGGGACTATAGAAGTGGGCGCCAGGTTAGTGGCCTTATTTCTCCATGGTCTGTTTAGAGAAGTTGTCACTTGATATTGTTTGTAAAGCTTTTAGCCTGTTGACTCTATTTTTTATTGTGATAACTTATACATACATAAAATTTACCATTTTAAACATTGAAGTGTACAATTCTGTGATATTAAGGACATTCACATTGTTTATACAACCAATCTCCAAAGCTCTTTTCATCTTGCGAAACTGAAATTCTATGCTCATTAAACAACTCCCCATTCCCCCTTTGCTCCAGGCCTGGAAACTACCATCTACTTTCTGTCTTTACCAATTTGACTGCTCTAGGTATTTCATATAAATGGAATCATACAGTATTTGTCTTTTTGTAACTGGATTATTTCACTTAACCTAATGTCTTCAAGGTCATCCATGTTGCAGTATGAGTCAGAAATTACTTATTTTTTAAAGCTGAATAATATCCCATTGTATGTATATATCACATCTTGTTTATCCTTTCATCTATCCATGGACACTTCGGTTGCTTCCACCTTTTGACTATTGTGAATAATGCTGCTGTGAGCATTGGTATACAGATATTTGGTCAATTCCCTGCTTTAATTTCTTTGGAGTATATACCTAGAAGTAGAATTACTGGATCATAAGGTAATTCTGTTTAAGTTTTTGTAGAATCGCCACAGTATCTTTCACAGTGACCACGGAATTTTATAATCCCACTAGTAATGCATAAAGATTCCAGTATCTCAAAGCGAGAGAGAGGCATGGACATATATACACTACCAAACGTAAGGTAGGTAGCTAGTGGGAAGCAGCCGCATAGCACAGGGATATCAGCTCGGTGCTTTGTGACCTCCTGGAGGTTTGGGATAGGGAGGGTGGGAGGGAGGGAGACACAAGAGGGAAGGGATATGGGAACATATGTATATGTATAACTGATTCACTTTGTTATAAAGCAGAAACTAACACACCATTGTAAAGCAATTATACCCCAATAAAGATGTTAAAAAATAAGTAAGTAAATAAATATGAAAAAAAAAAGATTCCAGTGTCTCCACATCCTTCCCAACATTTGTTTATTTATGTACTTCCTACTTACTTACTTATGTAATAACAGCCATCCTCATGGCTAGGTATTGCATTGTCTCATTGTGGTTTTGCTGACCTGATGACTCTTAGGGCTAAGCACATAAGACATTTCCAAAGACTTCTTCTGCTATGGCAACCATCTTAAGTACTGTCAGAAATTTTGTGTATTGTACAAAATAACAGTAAAATAAATGGGCAATAAAGATGTGTTAGAACCCCAGATATATTATCTCCAAGAGAGAGGAGGTACAGCTAGCCCAGGGTTTGAGTTCTTGTTTTAAATGGCTGATTATTGTTGGAACTGATCGTTTGAATGACACTAGTCACTTTAAAAAAAATGTCCTTAGTCTTCTGGTTGTTCACAGTAGGGTTCCATTATAACCTTATACCACAGAACTCAGCTCTTAGATATTGTCTCATATTGTCTTCTAAACTTTTAATGTCAATTTTTATTGCTTCTATTAGAATTTGAGCTCTTTGAGATCAGAGGCCTGTGTCATGATTCTTCTCTACTTCATAGAACAGACATTGCTGAAGAGAAAAAGCTTAAATACAGTCTTTGTTTGCATTGTTAGCTATGTGATTGTAAAATATGGTGGGATTTTTAAATTAAAAATTGAAAATAATAAACGACAAAACTGAAAGAGAACTCACACTCTTGGCAATCCTGTCAGACTACTTTTGCAGGTTTAAAGAAGAGGGTATGTGGAATTAAAAGAAGTTTCTTATTCTTTAGTGAGTTATGATATTGTAGCTCTTTGGGCTCAAGGCAATATATATCTGTGCTTGATGGGTTTTTACTTTACCCTGATTAAACCTTGGGGAAATAAGTGACTTTGTCAGTTGTTGCCCAATTTTTTTGTTTTGTTTTAGTAACCTGGATCCTGATTCAGTTGATTCACTTTAAAGGGTAAGATTGAAACAGCAATGTAAGATGTAAAATAATGGTTGAGGGGCTTCCCTGGTGGCGCAGTGGTTGAGAGTCTGCCTGCCGATTCAGGGGACGTGGGTTCGTGACCCGGTCCGGGAAGATACCATGTGCCGCAGAGCGGCTGGACCCGTGAGCCATGACCGCTGAGCCTGCGCGTCCGGAGCCTGTGCTCCGCAGCGGGAGAGGCCACAACAGTGAGAGGCCCGCGTACCGAAAAAAAAAAAAAAATAATGGTTGAATGAAGAGTCTTCTGTGTTCCCCTCTCATATTTATATCTTTTTCAGGTTGATTTTGGGGGAAGAGATCTAGAAGCCCATGCTATATATTTCACAAGGATGTCAGGAACCCAAGGCCATCCTTATACATTATATTTTTTTTGCTGGAAAGTCTGATTCCCATTAGTAGTCTTCTTCTCTTTCTCCTTTTCCTCTTTCCCCTCCTTCTGAGTTTTCAAAGAATTTTTCTGTTTAATTTTCTATAAGAAATTACAGCTTTTCTATCTTTAAAAATTCTCCTGGTATTTTCCTAGGGTAGTATTTCACTTACCGGCCAATTTAGGAAGAAGTGAACCTATAGAAAAACATATGTTCAACTCAGGGTGTTCATAGTTTTTTTAAAATGTCTAATATAGTTCTGTATACTTCTTAGTGAGTTTATCCAAGGTATTTTATTATTATTATTTGTAGTTATTGCTGTTGAAAGCAGTATATATTCTCTCTTCTTTCTAAATATACAGGCTATTGATTTCTTCATGTTAAAGTTGTGTTCCATTATTTCACTGAATTATCTTGCTGTCAGTAATTTTTATACTTGATTTTCAAGGGTTTTCAGGTATTTAATCAATACATAGTGACATCTTTATCACCTTTTCAATTTTATACATCATATTTCATTCTCTATGTGCAATGGCTAATACATCTAGGACAGTATTAAATAATGGTAGTGAGTGTGGCCTTTCTTCTCATTTTTCTATTTTTAGTGAGAATGATTGTATTAACTTTTCCATGAAACATAACACTGAGTTTGGATGTTTATAGATGTTTTTTTCCTATTCCTACTTTATAGATTGCTTTAAAATAAAGAATGGCTTTGAATTTATCAAATGCCTTTTCAACATCTATGGAAATAATCATATGTATATATGCATGTGTATAACTATATGCACACATATGTTTATATTCATACAAATTTATTTAATTTTTTTCTCAAAGGAGTTATCTTGAATGTGCATGGATGCTTTATCCCTGTGTAGATACATTCCTATTTATATTTTATTACAGATTTTCTCCTAGTGTGTTTCTGTTACCTCTTTATATCTACCTGTCCTACCTCTTCTGACCTCCGTGTGCTATATTTTCACCTTATGTTTAAATTTTTGTCTCATGGTACTTATGTATTTTACTAAGGGCAAAAAGCTGAGGTCTTCTATGATTTATTTCCTAAAATAAATCATACTTGGTTGTTTATTTGTGTTAAATACAGTATATTCTTTCTTTATCTTTTTAGTGCTAACTTATTTCCTTATGTTTTAGAATTTAAAAAAAATATTTAATGTTACTGCCTATTGTTTTTGTTTGTTTGTTTTTTCAATTAAACTTTGCAAAAGAATCTCTTATTCAGGGCTTTTATTTGCATCCAAATTGAGTAGGACAATTGCCCTTGTATCTTAGATCTTAAGCTGGTTTTTTTTTTTTTTTTTTTTTTTTTTTTGTGGGCCTCTCACTGCGGCGGCCTCTCCCGTTGTGGAGCACAGGCTCCGGACGCGCAGGCCCAGCGGCGATGGCTCACGGGCCCAGCCGCTCCGCGGCACGTGGGACCCTCCCGGACCGGGGCACGAACCCACGTCCCCTGCACCGGCAGGCGGACTCTCAACCACTGCGCCACCAGGGAAGCCCAAGCTGGTTTGTTTTTGTTTTTAATTGCTGATACAGTTGACCTGAGAAGAAGTGGATTTGATTTTGTGGGAAATACCATTAGGTGAATTAACTGCTTAATTTGGCAGAAGATTCTGTATCGAAGATGTAGTAGAGTTCAAAATTTCACCCTCTTGTCCTCAAAGATATTACAGAACAGAGTTTCTTGCTAGGTTTGTTTAGTTCCTTGCAATGATTCAGATTGCTGCCTTTTTTATAATCCTTTGGTCACTTTAATCAGATTATCAGTGGCTGAGAGAATTCCCGTGCCCAAATTACAAGTTTCAGAAAAGTCTATGTAGAATCTTAGTGCTAGAATACTCTAAGTGCTTAATAAATAGTAGTTGTTATTATTTGTATTAATTTATTTTACCAAAGTTCTTATTTTATACTTGATTATATTCCAATCCCAGACTGAGTTATTGTTTCAAATTTTATTTATGATTACAGAAGTCATAAGATCTTTTTGTTGTTATTCCAGCTCTAAGGTTTTGTTTGTTTGTTTACTTTTACTCAAAATTATCTTTCCTTAGCATCCTGGGTTTTGTCTTCGTTGGATTCTGGTTCTATTAACCATATTCATTCATTCATTGTTTATATTCTGTTTTTTTCCATTGATCATGGTGCTATCCAGCTGCTAGGATAAAGTGACCTCACTTTCATCAGTGAATCCTCCATTCAATTTCTCTCCCCCTTCTCCATATTCTCAGACTTCAGAAGTCCTCTTCACCTTTGCATAATACCAACAACTTGCATCATGTCTTTAACCTGATACAAATCATTTCATCCTTTTTGATGATTTTCTCCAAGTCATATATAAACAGCACAGTGTGTATTGACGAGAATCCACTTTTGTTCCTGTGGGATCTTTGGTGCCTTCAGAGGGTTTAGAGCTAGAAAACATCATAGAGCCCAGCACCGCACCATCATTTTGTATATATCAGGCCTGAAACAGTAAGTGAGTAATTCAGTTATACGTAATGACTTATGTAAAGATTCCCAGGTTTGAATAATTTTTGGAAGTTTCTGATGTATTTTAAACACTCAAAGTCCAGTTTTCCTATTATCATCTAAATCTCCATCCACAAGCCTGGGAAATCTTCCCAGGTCACAAGAACTTTGAAGCTGGTGTTTCTCTACCAACTTAAATAGTTTTTTTTTTTTTTTTAAGAGTAGTTGATGTTTCACTTGGTGAGGAATTGGGATTAATGTTGTAGCTTCAAAGACTCCACGTTTGAGTCACACAAAGACTCCATTTCTCCATTGTGCTGAGTAGAGTGTGTCTAGTACCCACTCACATTCCACAAAAAGAACTGACAGAAATGTCTTTCATATAAAAGTAAGTGCTAATGATGCATCAAACAGCTTACACCACTGGAGTTTAAGGTAATATTAAACATACAAAGTCTGTTTGTTAAAGTTACCCCAAGAATTGTGTGCTTGCAATAATTATACATATAGATATATACTTATATTTTCCATAGGAATTTCACACACATGCACACACATGTGTAGGACAAAAGAAATAAATCTAGTCAACAATGAAAATGGCTCATTATTGCTTATGTTTCTCTTTGTACTTGTGTGTTTTTAAATAAATCACACTTCATTTTTTCTGTACTTTTTCACCCCTTTCCTAGTGATAATTATATACTGATTTAATCTTTATTTCATTAATGTTACAATTTTAACTGGATGGATAATCTCATAATAAATACTTTCAAAGTAAATGTTTTGGCACAAAAATGATTGATATGCAGCAATCACTTTAAAATTATTTTCAGTTATCACATGACTCCTAACACTTCACCTACAATTAATTGGGCTCTTAAAATGATTCTCAAAAAGATATGATTTTAAAGAAGTATTTTTTTAAAACATCCCACTCAGACATTTGCATAGTGAGCACCTCTAAAGAAATTTATAAATGTTTCAATCTTTTCTAATATCATTATAGATGATGACAAGTGCACATTTTCCTCCTTGTTCTTTGGGAAGTACCCATCAGACATGGATTTGAGTGACATCTCTTTTAAAAGGGAAGAATAAAGGAAACCGGCAGCTCAAATAATCATAGAATCCTGACTCCTTACTGTCACAATGATTGCCTAAGCTTTAAAAAAGAAAGGGGCCATTAATGGTACAATGTAAATAATTGGGTAGGCTCTGAGATGATTAGTTAGCAAGGTGGCAGAATTATCTTGTCAAAGATAAAGTGTTTTAAAATATCTGAAAAGGAACTCTAAAATATCCATCCTATTAATGAAAGCCATGACATCCAGCATGACTATGCCCAGAATAATAATTAAATATAGGATTCCGTATTTTTCAACAAAAATGCTTATAAAGAAAATATTGAAGTTGTTCTCTATGTCTCTTAATCTTCAGTTCACTATAAAATACTATTCTAGCACTTGAGCTGTATCAAACATGAAATACCACATCTTTAGATCATACTAACTCCTGCAAAAACAAGTCCTATTTAATTTTTTATGAGTCACATCCATCATCATTATTGTCATTGGTATAATAGACTAGTTGTTGATCACTTATTCTCTGCTAGTCATTGCTCTAAAACTTTTGCATTTTTAAGTCTCACTTATTTCTCACATCAACCATATGAAATGATTACTATTCTTATGCTCAATTGATGTGAAAATTACGGTTTGAGAATATAAGTTACTTGGTCAAAGTCACTTAGCAAGTATTGGGCAGAAATAGGATTTGAATACAAGTCAATCTTCATTACCTTACAAAATAGTCTCAATGATAACTTTTTTTTTTTTTTTGCGGTACGCGGGCCTCTCACTGTTGTGGCCTCTCCCGTTGCAGAGCACAGGCTCCGGACGCGCAGGCTCAGCAGCCATGGCTCACGGGCCCAGCTGCTCCGTGGCACGTGGGATCTTCCTGGACCGGGGTACGAACCCGCATCCTCTGCATCGGCAGGCAGACTCTCAACCACTGCGCCACCAGGGAAGCCCCTGGTTATTTCTTTTAATTACTCTAATTTTGTAGCAAATTATTTTTAAATATCCTGATGATGATAATTGGTACCTTGTAAAGAATGATTTAAAATCTTATAATAGCCACAGTTGTCTCCTTCAATTTCATGTCTCACAACTACTCAAAAATGCCCAACCATTGGTCCAGACTAAACACCTCTGTGATGTCTAACAAACATTATGCTGCCTTTGACTTTAACGATTTCAGTTTTTGTTCTCACAGGAAATGAGGTCACTCTGCTCTTCTCTCAACTCTCTGTATTTGAGACTAAGCTTAAAACTTGCTCTTACATAAGTCTTCCAGCTTCTACTGGAAAAATTTTTATAGCGCTGATATTCTCGATCCCCCATCTTTATATTTTGTGCATTGTCTTTTTCTTCTCTGGTTTCATAGTTCATAAAATTGAGCTTTTAGGGATTTATACATCATCTTCCATTTTTACAGACAAAATTATACTAAGAAACTGCCTAAAGATCTACTAATGACTGCTTTGTGCATTTTTTCATTCATTCAGTTTTCAAGTAATCGTGTCCCTAGTATGTGCAAAAGCACTTGTCAGGTACTGGAGATCAGAAGTGAACATGGTTCATGTTCTTTAGGAGTTCAGAGTTTAATGGGGAAGCCAGATATTGAAACAAATTTGGGGATTATTTATATGATATAGAGGTACCACAGTGGGGGAAAATAGCAACTCATCCATTGCGGCTGTACATGGCAGTTGAAGTGGTGAAATTCAGTGAACACTTTATAGAAAGGAGGAATGTTTATAGGTTTGTGAGGGATGGAGTGTCTAATAGACTAATACATTATATATATTTCTAGAGAGAAGTAGCATATATTAAAGAGCAGAAAAGACATATCAGGGAGCTTCAGGTGCTGTGGTATGGTTGAATCATGAGATTAGGAATAGGGAAAGCACAAGATGAGACTAATAAGGTAGAAGAGGGCCTTGATGACTTGCAGTGGGGTTTGAGGTTTATCTTGAAATTGAAGGGACGTTCTTGAAGGATTTAATCAGTAAGGTACCAGGATCACATTTGTATATTCAAACTATTACCCTTGTGGAATGGTGGAAAATGGTTGGAGGATAGAAGAAATAAAAGGCAGGGGATAAAGTTAAGGATCTGTTTCAGTAGTCCAACTAAGGAGGGCCTTATGATTGGTAGTGGGAAAAGAGAGAAGGATAAAAGTAGTTTTTCAGGTAAAATAGACAAGATTTTGTCACTGATTGGATACAGCAAGTAAGGGAAGAGAGGAACCAAAAGATGGTACAGTGTTCCCCATTATCTGCGAGAGATATGTTCTAGTAATGAAGAGGAAATTGAGACAATGTGTCAAAACACCTTCACATGTTTCAAAGAGCTCGTGTAATGAAAGAAATAAAAGAATTCATTTGCATTCACCGGTGGGCATTACTGTGGGAGTCCTAACTTCTGTGGGTTGAGGGTTGAATGTGTGGCATAAAATCAGAGGGAGCCTATGTGGACTTGAGAAGGAGAGTGGGAGAGGGAGTAAAAAGACGGTTTGTAGGGCTTCCCTGGTGGCGCAGTGGTTGAGAGTCCGCCTGCCGATACAGGGGACACGGGTTCGTGCCCCGGTCCGGGAAGATCCCACATGCATTGGAGCGGCTGGGCCCATGAGCCATGGCCGCTGGGCCTGCGCGTCTGGAGCCTGTGCTCTGCAACGGGAGAGGCCACAACAGTGAGAGGCCCGCGTACCGCCAAAAAAAAAAAAAAAAAGGCGGTTTATAGATTGTGCATATAAGACTATAGTTATGGGAATCAGTATTCTCATATTGGTTCCTTATCACGTTTATCTTTCTACTTCTATTATAGTATCCTCAGTATCCTCAATGGAATAATATGGCACTTCCTCTTTTTCTCCCTCTCTTTTACCTCCCTCCCTCTTTCTCTTTCTTCTCCTCCTTCCCTGCTTCCCTCCCTGCCTTCCTTCCTCCCTTCCTTTGCCTTAGAGTTTTTTTTAACCACTGAACATAACACTCTGATTAATAAATACTTATAAATATGTTTTAATCTCATAACATTCTGGTTAATAAATACTCATAGATTTGTATTCTATGGTATCTGAAAACACTGGATCATGTTTACAACTGAATATGTACATTTTTTGTCCTTAATTTCATTTCTTCATATTTTACATTCAACTTTTATAGCTTGCTATTCAAACTTTATAACTTCAAAGCACTAATAATATATTCACTTGCCATTCGAAGAGACTGGATTTCAAAAACTCATAGACTGATTTTCTGCTACAAAAAGTATGCTGAGCTGTAGAAAATTTGTTCAGCATAGTTGTTTGGATTTCTACTTATTTTAAATTTGTGGGAATTGGCAGCCCTCCTTCTTTATCCAGAGGCAATGCTTCAAGCACTTTTCCTATTTTCATCTTATGTACAGGAAAATATAAATGTATTCATCTTAAAAGTATTTGAAATTCCTTGTGCCACATTTTGATTCTGGTTTTAGGATCTTCTTTGTTATTTGTACAGGTGCTAATTATCCAAATATCACATCTTGTTAGGTGTTTTAAGAGTATTATTTGTGTTTCTTCTTAATAAATCACATAAAATTGAGACTAACTCTGGAAATAAAGTAACTGCCTGTATTGCGTTCTATCCATTATTTTAAAATTAAGAATAGAGACTTAAGTTTTGTTCAACAAAAAGTAAATGTGAGAATATTAGGCTTTGGATTTGGAGAGAGGGGAAAAGGACTTGGTTTCTATGAGAGTTCCACCAAAACTAGATATATGACCTACATTTTAGTTTTCTATTACTATCTAACAAAGTGTTTCAAAATTTAATGTTTAAAGCATCCACCATTTTCTTTGTTAACATTCAGGTAAAACTTGGGTCACTGTTTTTCTGTTCCATGTGTCATCAATTCTCAAATGGTTATAGTGAGTTGGAAGCTGAGCCTGAATATCCAATATGGCTTCACTCACCTGGTGTCTTGGCAAGGATGGTTTGGAGGCTGAGCCTGTCTCTTACTTTCCATATGGCTCTTTCCACGTAGCCTGCCTGGGCTTCTTTACCTAGGAAGGTACCAGGAGCAAGTCTTCTCAGTAGCAGAGGCAAAACTGCAGGTCTTTTCAGGCCCAGACTTGGAAGTTGAATAGCATCATTTTGACTGCTTTCTATTGGTCAAAACAAGACACAAGGTCAGTCTAGGTCCAAAGGGAGAGGAACTAGACTCCATCCCTTGATGGAGGACTGGCAAGATCACATTGCAAATGAGCATATGGGGTAGGAAATATTGTTGTGACCATTGTTAGAAACCCAGTCTATCAATACTGCAGCCTGGTTTAATTCTCTCCATTTTATCAGGACTAGGCTTTCTTCATTTTGTAAAATGAGGTGGTTAATTCATTTGTGCAATATATAATTATTAGATAGTTATAATAAACTGTTGAACAAAACAGCTATAACTTTAGTCCTATGAAGCTTAGCTTTGAATTGGATTAGGTAAAGTTTAAGATTCCCTCTCTTAGAATATTCAATGGTATTGAAGCAAAGGTATAGCCGGAGTTTCTTACAGGGGAACATGGTTTGTGTCAAGGAATATTTTATTTTTTGTTGTAGTTTTCTTTAGATTTTTAAAAAGCAACCTGATTGGCACAGATACTGTTATACTTCATTATTTTAAAATTATTTGTCTCCTTATATACCAAATAAAAAGAAAAATCTCCATCTCTGAACAGTTAAATAAAACCTCAATGAAGAAAATATGATGCAATGGCTAGAGTTCTATAAACTAGCTACTGACAGAATCAAGGACAATTACTTTTCATCAGACTATCCTTTCATTTGCTAGGCAGATATGAGAGAATAAATGATACAGAGAATAAAACACTAAAATTATTCTTTTTTATACTAACTGGTAGTAACTAAAACACAAAACAAAGTAGCTTAGCTTTTTATTAAAATCAAAGTCTTAGGGACAAAATTATGTTGTCCAACCTGTCAGCATCACCATTTAGAACAAAATAAAATAAGCCAATCTTGTATCACCCTTTCCCGAACCAGTGTATTTAGCCTTTTCAAAATCTATGGTTGTAGTTTCAAAAGCAGAGTCAATTACACAGACAAATGAAACTGATGAATTAACTAATTTGTATTCTCCCTAACTGTTTTGATGAAACTCCATAAACATGCTGTTAGTTCCATTCCTCTGAGCTTTGAATAATTTACTGTTTGTGACAATAAAAGCAAGACAGGGAATTCTTTTAACAGATGACATATTCAAACGGAGTGAAATACGACAGTTTATAATCTGTGAAACAGAAAGAAGATTGATCTTTGAAAAACATTTGCATGTAAAGTAACTGCTTCAACACCACAATTCTAAAAGCTCCTATGAGCTGAAATCCAGTGCTATCACTTAACACATTGTATAAATGATAAGCAGGGTGTATCTCTTCCTGTTTACATATAAAAATAACTTTACCGGGGGGACCTTGAAGATGGCGGAAGAGTAAGACGCGGAGATCGCCTTCCTCCCCACGGATACACCAGAAATACATCCACACGTGGAACAACTCCTACAGAACTCCTACTGAAGGCTGGCAGAAGACCTCAGACCTCCCAAAAGGCAAGAAACTCCCCACGTACCTGGGTAGGGCAAAAGAAAAAACAGAGACAAAAGAATAAGGACGGCACCTGCACCAGTGGGAGGGAGCTGTGAAGGAGGAAAAGTTTCCACACACTAGGAAGCCCCTCCGTGGGCGGAGACTGCGGGAGGCGGAGTGGGGAGTTTCGGGACCGCGGAGTAGTGCACAGCGACGGGTGCGGAGGGCAAAGCGTGGAGATTCCTGCACAGACGATCGGTGCCGACCAGCACTCACCAACCCGAGAGGCTTGTCTGCTCACCCGCCGGGGCGGGCGGGGCTGCGAGCTGAGGCTCGGGTTTTGGTTTTGGACGGAGCTCAGGGAGAGGACTGGGGTTGGCGGCTTGAACATAGCCTGAAGGGGTTAGTGCACCAAGACTAGCCGGGAGGGAGTTCGGGGAAAAGCCTGCACCTGCCGAAGAGGCAAAAGACTTTTTCTTCCCTCTTTGTTTCCTGGTGCGCGAGGAGAGGGGTTTAAGAGCGCTGCTTAAAGGATCTCCACAGACGGGCGCGAGCCGCGGCTAAAAGCGCGAACCCCAGAGACGGGCGGGAGACGCTAAGGCTGCTGCTGCCGCCACCAAGGGGCCTGTGTGCGAGCACAGGTCACTCTCCACACCCCTCTTCCGCGGAGCCTGTGCAGTCCGCCACTGCCAGGTTCCCGGGATCCAGGGACAACTTCCCCGGGACAACGCACGGCGGGCCTCAGGCTGGTGCAACGTCACGCTGCCTCTGCCGCCGCAGGCCCGCCCCACACGCAGTGCCCCTCCTTCCCCCATCCCCCCAACCCCCGGCCTGAGTGAGCCGGAGGCCCCGAATCAGCGGCGCCTTTAACCCCGTCCTGTCTGAGCCAGAAACAGACGCCCTCCAGCGACCTACACGCAGAGGCAGGGCCAAATCCAAAGCTGAGCTCCTGTGAGCTGTGAGAACAAAGACGAGAAAGGGAACTCTCTCCCAGCAGCCACAGAAGCAGCGGATTAAAGCTCCACAATCAACTTGATATACCCTGCATCTGTGGAATACCTGAATAGACAAGGAATGATCCCAAATTGAAGAGGGGGAATTTAGGAGCGAGATCTATGATTTTTTTCCCTTTTCCTCTTTTTGTGAATGTGTACGTGTATGCTTCTGTGTGAGATCTTGTCTCTATACTCTTGCTTCCACCATTTGTCCTAGGGCTCTATCCGTCCATGATTTTTTTAAAAAATTCTTTTTCTTAATAATTAAGTTTAATTGTAATAACTTTATTATACTTTACCTTCGTTCTTTCTTTCCTTCCTTCCTTCCCTCCTTTAGACAACGAATCACCCCAAATTGAGGAGGTGGTCTCTGGGAGCAGGATTTATGATTTTTCCCCCTTTACCTCTTTTTGTGAAGGTGTATGTGTATGCTTCTGTGTAAGATTTTCTCTGTATAGCTTTGCTTCCAACATATGTCCTAAGGTTCTATCCGTCTTTTTTTTTTTTTTCTAAATATTTTTAAATTCAATAACTATATTATACTTTATTTTATTTTTACTGTATCATCTTTCTGTCTTTTTTCCTTCTTTCCCTCCTTCCTTCCTTCCTCCCTCCCTCCCTCCCTCCCTCCTTTCTTTCCTTCTTTGCTTCTTTCTTCCTTCCTTCCTTTCCTCCTTTCCTTCTTTCTTTACTCATACTTCTACTAATTCTCTCTACTTTTTCTCCCTATTATTCTGAGCCGTGTGGATGAAAGGCTCTTGGTGCTCCAGCCAGGAGTCAGGGCTCTGCCTCTGAGGTAGGAGAGCCAACTTCAGGACACTGGTCAACAAGAGACCTCCCAGCTCCACATAATATTAAACGGTGGAAATCTCCCAGAGACCTCCATCTTAACACCAGCACCCAGCTTCACTCAACGACCAGCAAGCCACAGTGCTGGACAACCTATGCCAAACAACTAGCAAGACAGGAACACAACACCACCCATTAGCAGAGAGGCTGCCTAAAATCATAATAAGGCCACAGACACCCCAAAACACACCACCAGACGTGAACCTGCCCACTAGAGAGACAAGATCCAGCCTCATCCAGCACAACACAGGCACTAGTCCCCTCCACCAGGAAGCCTACACAACCCACTGAAACAACCTTAGCCACTGGAGACAGACATCAAAAACAACGGGAACTATGAAAGTGCAGCCTGCAAAAAGGAGACCCTAAACACAGTAAGATAAGCAAAATGAGAAGACAGAAAAACACACAGCAGATGAAGGAGCAAGATAAAAACCCACCAGACCTAACAAATGAAGAGGAAATAGGCAATCTACCTGAAAAAGAATTCAGAATAATGATAGTAAGGATGATCCGAAATCTTGGAAGTAGAATGGACAAAATGCAAGAAACAGTTAACAAGGACCTACAAGAACTAAAGATGAAACTAGCAACGATGAACAATGCAATAAATGAAATTAAAACCACTCTAGATAGGATCAATAGCAGAATAACTGAGGCAGAAGAACGGATAAGTGACCTGGAAGATAAAGTAGTGGAAATAACTACTGAAGAGCAGAATAAAGAAAAAAGAATGAAAAGAACTGAGGACAGTCTCAGAGACCTCTGGGACAACATGAAACGCACCAACATTCGAATTATAGGGGTTCCAGAAGAAGAAGAAAGAAAGAAAGGGACTGAGAAAATATTTGAAGAGATTATAGTTGAAAACTTCCCTAATATGGGAAAGGAAATAGTTAATCAAGTCCAGGAAGCACAGAGGGTCCCATACAGGATAAATACAAGGAGAAACACGCCAAGACACATATTAATCAAACTGTCAAAAATTAAATACAAAGAAAGCATATTAAAAGCAGCAAGGGAAAAACAACAAATAACACACAAGGGAATCCCCATAAGGTTAACAGCTGAGCTCTCAGCAGAAACCCTACAAGCCAGAAGGGAGTGGCAGGACATACTGAAAGTGATGAAGGAGAAAAGCCTGCAACCAAGACTACTCTACCCAGCAAGGATCTCATTCACATTTGATGGAGAAATTAAAACCTTTACAGACAAGCAAAAGCTGAGAGAGTTCAGCACCACCAAACCAGCTTTACAACAAATGCTAAAGGAACTTCTCTAGACAAGAAACACAAGAGAAGGAAACGACCTATAGTAGCGAACCCAAAACAATATAGAAAATGGAAATAGGAACATACATATCGATAATTACCTTAAATGTAAATGGACTAAATGCTCCCACCAAAAGACACAGATTGGCTGAATGGATACAAAAACAAGACCCTTATATATGCTGTCTAGAAGAGACCCACTTCAGACCTAGAGACACATACAGACTGAAAGTAAGGGGATGGAAAAAGATATTCCATGCAAATGGAAACCAAAAGAAAGCTGGAGTAGCAATTCTCATATCAGACAAAATAGACTTTAAAATAAGGACTATTAAAAGGGACAAAGAAGGACACTACATAATGATCAAGGGATCGATCCAAGAAGAAGATATAACAATTGTAAATATTTATGCACCCAACATAGGAGCACCTCAATACATAAGGCAAATACTAACAACCATAAAAGGGGAGATCAACAGTAACACATTCATAGTAGGGGACTTTAACACCCCACTTTCACCCATGGACAGATCATCCAAAATGAAAATAAATAAGGAAACACAAGCTTTAAATGATACATTAAACAAGATGGACTTAATTGATATTTATAGGACACTCCATCCAAAAACAACAGAATACACATTTTTCTCAAGTGCTCATGGAACATTCTCCAGGATAGATCATATCTTGGTTCACAAATCAAGCCTTGGTAAATTTAAGAAAACTGAAATTGTATCAAGTATCTTTTCCGACCACAACGCCATGAGACTAGATATCAATTACAGGAAAAGATCTGTAAAAAATACAAACACATGGAGGCTAAACAATACACACTACTTAGTAATGCAGTGATCACTGAAGAAATCAAAGAGGAAATAAAAAAATACCGAGAAACAAATGACAATGGAGACACAACGACCCAAAACCTATGGGATGCAGCAAAAGCAGTTCTAAGGGGGAAGTTTATAGCAATACAAGCCCACCTTAAGAAGCAGGAAACATCTCGAATAAACAACCTAACCTTGCACCTCAAGCAATTAGAGAAAGAAGAACAAAAAAACCCCAAAGCTAGCAGAAGGAAAGAAATCATAAAAATCAGATCAGAAATAAATGAAAAAGAAATGAAGGAGACGATAGCAAAGATCAATAAAACTAAAAGCTGGTTCTTTGAGAAGATAAACAAAATAGATAAACCGCTAGCCAGACTCATCAAGAAAAAAAGGGAGAAGACTCAAATCAATAGAATTAGAAATGAAAACGGAGAAGTAGCAACTGACACTGCAGAAATAAAAAAAAATCATGAGAGATTACTACAAGCAACTCTATGCCAATAAAATGGACAATCTGGAAGAAATGGACAAATTCTTAGAAATGCACAACCTGCCAAGACTGAATCAGGAAGAAATAGAAAATATGAACAGACCAAACACAAGCACTGAAATTGAAACTGTGATTAAAAACCTTCCAACAAACAAAAGCCCAGGACCAGATGGCTTCACAGGTGAATTCTATCAAACGTTTAGAGAAGAGCTAACACCTATCCTTCTCGAACTCTTCCAAAATATAGCAGAGGGAGGAACACTCCCAAATTCCTTCTACGAGGCCACCATCACCTTGATATCAAAACCAGACAAGGATGTCACAAAGAAAGAAAACTACAGGCCAATATCACTGATGAATATAGATGCAAAAATCCTCAACAAAATACTAGCAAACAGAATCCAACAGCACATTAAAAGGATCATACACCATGATCAAGTGGGGTTTATTCCAGGAATGCAAGGATTCTTCAATATACGCAAATCTATCAATGTGATAAACCATATTAACAAATTGAAGGAGAAAAACCATATGATCATCTCAATAGATGCAGAGAAAGCTTTCGACAAAATTCAACACCCATTTATGATAAAAACCCTCCAGAAAGTAGGCATAGAGGGAACTTTCCTCAACATAATAAAGGCCATATATGACAAGCCCACAGCAAACATCATCCTCAATGGTGAAAAACTGAAAGCATTTCCACTAAGATCAGGAACAAGACAAGGTTGCCCACTCTCACCACTCTTATTCAACATAGTTTTGGAAGTTTTAGCCACAGCAATCAGAGAAGAAAAGGAAATAAAAGGAATCCAAATCGGAAAAGAAGAAGTAAAGCTGTCACTGTTTGCAGATGACATGATACTATACATAGAGAATCCTAAAGATGCTACCAGAAAACTACTAGACCTAATCAATGAATTTGGTAAAGTAGCAGGATACAAAATTAATGCACAGAAATCTCTGGCATTCCTATATACTAATGATGAAAAATCTGAAAGTGAAATCAAGAAAACACTCCCATTTACCATTGCAACAAAAAGAATAAAATATCTAGGAATAAACCTACCTAAGGATACGAAAGACCTGTATGCAGAAAATTATAAGACACTGATGAAAGAAATTAAAGATGATACAAATAGATGGAGAGATATACCATGTTCTTGGATGGGAAGAATCAACATTGTGAAAATGACTCTACTACCCAAAGCAATCTACAGATTCAATGCAATCCGTATCAAACTACCAATGGCATTTTTCACAGAACTAGAACAAAAAATTTCGCAATTTGTATGGAAACACAAAAGACCCCGAATAGCGAAAGCAATCTTGAGAACGAAAAAAGGAGCTGGAGGAATCAGGCTCTCTGACTTCAGACTATATTACAAAGCAACAGTAATCAAGACAGTATGGTACTGGCACAAAAACAGAAAGATAGATCAGTGGAACAGGATAGAAAGCCCAGAGATAAACCCACGCACATATGGACACCTTATCTTTGATAAAGGAGGCAGGAATGTACAGTGGAGAAAGGACAGCCTCTTCAATAAATGGTGCTGGGAAAACTGGACAGGTACATGTAAAAGTATGAGATTAGATCACTCCCTAACACCATACACAAAAATAAGCTCAAAATGGATTAAAGACCTAAATGTAAGGCCAGAAACTATCAAACTCTTAGAAGAAAACATAGGAAGAACACTCTATGACATAAATCACAGCAAGATCCTTTCTGACCCACCTCCTAGAGTAATGGAAATAAAAACAAAAATAAACAAATGGGACCTAATGAAACTTCAAAGCTTTTGCACAGCAAAGGAAACCATAACCAAGACCAAAAGACAACCCTCAGAATGGGAGAAAACATTTGCAAATGTAGCAACTGACAAAGGATTAATGTCCAAAATTTACAAGCAGCTCATGCAGCTCAATAACAAAAAAACAAACAACCCCATCCAAAAATGGGCAGAAGACCTAAATAGACATTTCTCCAAAGAAGATATACAGAATGCCAACAAACACATGAAAGAATGCTCAACATCATTAATCATTAGAGAAATGCAAATCAAAACTACAATGAGATATCATCTCACACCAGTCAGAATGGCCATCATGAAAAAATCTAGAAACAATAAATGCTGGAGAGGGTGTGGAGAAAAGGGGACACTCTTGCACTGCTGGTGGGAATGTGAAATGGTTCAGCCACTATGGAGAACAGTATGGAGGTTCCTTAAAAAACTACAAATAGAATTACCATATGACCCAGCAATCCCACTACTGGGCATATACCCTGAGAAAACCAAAATTCAAAAAGAGTCATGTATCAAAATGTTCATTGCAGCTCTATTTACAATAGCCCGGAGATGGAAACAACCTAAGCGCCCATCATCGGATGAATGGATAAAGAAGATGTGGCACATATACACAATGGAATATTACTCAGCCTTAAAAAGAAATGAAATTGAGCTATTTGTAATGAGATGGATAGACCTAGAGTCTGTCATACAGAGTGAAGTAAGTCAGAAAGAAAAAGACAAATACCGTATGCTAACACATATATATGGAATTTAAGGGGAAAAAATGTCATGAAGAACCTAGGGGTAAGATAGGAATAAAGACGCAGACCTACTGGAGAACGGACTTGAGGATATGGGGAGGGGGAAGGGTGAGTTTTGACAGGGCGAGAGAGAGTCATGGACATATACACACTAACAAACGTAGTAAGGTAGATAGCTGGGGGGAAGCAGCCGCAAGGCACAGGGATATTAGCTCGGTGCTTTGTGACAGCCTGGAAGGGTGGGATGGGGAGAGTGGGAGGGAGGGAGATGCAAGAGGGAAGACATATGGGAACATATGTATATGTATAGCTGATTCACTTTGTTATAAAGCAGAAACTAACACACCATTGTAAAGCAATTATACCCCAATAAAGATGTTTAAAAAAAAAAAAAAAAAAAAAACTTTACCTTCTGGGACTATTTTTGTCGGCATTATTTGAATTCCTAGTGTAAAGATGAGAATTGTGGAAATAGTAACCAAAATAAAATTGTAAATGCTCAGCTTGAGGGAATGAAGTGTTAATTATTTTCTGAAAAATAATACACAAAAACACATAAGTATAAAAATGCACTTAGCCTTCTTCCACTGTACTCATTCAGACCTTTTCCACTTGAAGAATAGGGCAGAGCAGAGACCTTTGAATTTTTGTTTAGGGAAGTTACAGGGACCATGTTTTATCATTTTGTTCAGATTTTAATTTAATTTTGATATTATTCAGTAAAAGTGACTCCTTAAATATGCAGTTCTATGAATTTAACATATGAATAGATTCACATAACTACCACCATAATTAGGGACAGAACAGTTACATCATTCCAAGGAGATTTCTTGTGCTACCTCTTTGTCGTCACTCCCTCCTCCCACTCTTCATCTCTGACAATCACTAATCTGCATTTCATCATTATAGTTTTATCTTTTTAAGAGTGTTATAGGAACATAATCATACCAAATGTAACCTTTTGAGACTGGCATATTTTATTCAGTTAGCATAATGCATTTATTTGGTGTTAATCCAAATTGTTGCATTTATCAGTAATTCTTTTTTTTTTTTTTTGATGTTGGGGGTAGGAGTTTATTAATTAATTTATTTTTTGTTGTGTTGGGTCTTCGTTTCTGTGCGAGGGCTTTGTCTAGTTGTGGCAAGCAGGGGCCACTCTTCATCGCGGTGCGTGGGCCTCTCACTATCGCAGCCTCTCTTGTTGCAGAGCACAGGCTCCAGACGCGCAGGCTCAGTAGTTGTGGCCCATGGGCCTAGTTGCTCCGCGCGGCATGTGGGATCCTCCCAGACCAGGGCTCGAACCTGTGTCCCCTGCATTATCAGGCAGATTCTCAACCATTGTGCCACCAGGGAAGCCCAGATAATTCTTTTTTTCTCTTTTTTTTTTTTGCGGTACATGGACCTCTCACTGTTGTGGCCTCTCCCGTTGCGGAGCACAGGCTCTGGATGTGCAGGCTCAGCGGCCATGGCTCACGGGCCCAGCCACTCCACGGCATTTGGGATCTTTCCGGACCGGGGCACGAACCCGTGTCCCCTGCATGCCTAATGCCAAGACATAAAGATTTTCTTTTATGTTTTCTTCTAAAACTTCAGAATTTTACGTGTTACATTTGTGCTAGTTTTTGCATATGGTTTATATATGATTTTTGTATTTGAAGTGTAAATTAAGGTTCATTTTTACATATAAATGTCCAATTGTTCCTCCACCTTTCGTTGAATTGTTTCTTTATTGAATTTTTTTAAATAAATAACTCTTTTTTAAATTAATTTATTTTTGACTGCATTAGGTCTTCGTTGCTGCCCACGGGCTTCTCATTGTGGTGGCTTCTCTTGTTGCGGAGCATGGGCTCTATGTGTGCAGGCTTCAGTAGTTGTGGCTTGCAGGCTTTAGAGCACAGCCTTAGTAGTTGTTGCGCATGCGGGATCTTCATGCGGGATCTTCCCAGACCAGGGCTTGAACGTGTGTCCCCTGCATTGGCAGGCGTCTTAACCATTGCACCACCAGGGAAGCCCTATTGAATTGTTTTTATAACCTTTTTAAAAATTATATGCTCATCTACATGTGGGTTTATTTCTAGACCCTCTATATTCTTCCATTGATTTATTTGTCTTCTCTCTTACCAATACCACACTGTCTTGATTACTGTGACTTCATAAGTTTTAAAATTGGGTCATACAATTTCTCCAACTTTATATTATTTTTAAAAATTGTTTTTTGGTGTTCTTAAGTTTAAAAAATATTTTTGATTAAAAATAGCATAAAATATGCATTAAAAACAATTCATTAGAAAAAAATTCTACTTGGAATACACTGTGTGAAGCTTTTATAAATTGAAATGTAAAGAGGTTTGGACTTTTGGCTACTTAATTTTTGATTAAGTATTTCCATCCATTAATAAGAGATTGCTTAAGTAAACTATGCCACATCCAACTAATGGAGCACTATGCAGCTATAAAAAAGAATGAGGAGAAAGTCTAGTTCTCAGTGATCCTAGGGTGCATTGTACATGAAAAAATATAGGTACAAACATTATATGGAGTATACTAACATTTGTGTAAAAAAGGGGAAATAAAATGTATATCATTATCTGCTTATATTCACAAAAAGTAATAACGAAGCAATGAAAAAATATACCAGAAACTAATGAATTAGTTACTTACAGGAGAAAGTGGGATAGGGAAAAGAAACAGGAAAAACAACGCTTCTGTGAGTATAAGTTCTTACATAGTTTTGACCTTATATAAATAATTTATAAAACAGAAAGATAACTACAAATAACAAAGATGGAGAAATTAAAACTGAGCTTGAATACAAGCAAAGACAAATGTATATCAAATTTTTAGCATAACTGCACAGAAGGAAAATTAATCAAAATAACTCTACTTGCTCAAAGTGATATTTTGAAAATAACAAACATACAAACAAAAACTGTAGGAAATCTTAAACTTCACCAAATCATTTCTGAGTTTTGATTATCAAAAAATTGATATGTCACAATCTTTAAAATCTCATAAATGCGTTAGTCATTATTTTAAGAATTTTATTATTTTTAAAGTTACTTTATATTTGAATACATATATGCACATCCATATATGTTTAATATAGAAATCATCCAATACGTAATACTTTACAATCATTTTATTTTCCATTTGGTAAATTTGTTTATGAAAGAGAGAGAGTCTTACATGGAAATGTCATATTAGGGCTTTCTTGAAAAACTGGTTTTTCTTTCATAATTTTTTCTTTAAAATTTTATCAGTCTTATCTAATGTAATGTGAAGGATTTCTTTAACACAGGATTTTACTTTATTGATGCTCTTTCTTTTTTTTAACAACCCCTGCCATCTTAAATTGAAGTCATATAAGCAATTGCATAACTTAACAAATGATCAAGAAAGTTCAACAAAGAAACAAAAATTCCCCACATTCCAAACATCATCTAAACCTGGACTGATGTATTTGATAGCTGTGTACTCATTTTTTAATAAAACTATGTGTCCATTTTTCTTTCCAAAGATGTTAATGGGTGGACCTATCCAAAATTTATACCTTGTATGTGATACTACATATCTATGTATTTTTCTTGATATTAAATCTTGGTATTATTGAGATACATTTGCCATTGTTTCCAGGCTTCCAGAGTTTGGAAGTGTGCTGTGTGTAATCGTTCTCTGACATTGATCCAATGGCTCCTGCCAAACAGGCACTGACATTCACATTATAGGTCATTTCTCTTCATTGGGATTTTGTTTCCTGAATAATTTATTTTTCTCATAAGGTCATGCTCTGTAAAAATATGCTCTGACCATAGTACAAGCAATTGGTGCTCATTATCTATAAAGTCTCTATAGTAATATTAAAACAAATTGTTTCCGATATTTAATGATGTACTATAATAGTTATGATATCATCTGCAGTACTGAGGTTATAGCTTTGATCTTTTTAGAGCTTCTTGGGGTGAAACATTACACATAACGAATTTTAAGCAATGCATTTTGTTCATTTTATTTTACAGATATGCTGTGTGAAATCTATTCACATATATATCTGCAATTTACTCTAAATTTTGGCACAAAAAAGGCATACAAATATATTAAAGTCAGTGGGTTAGAATTCTTTATAATAACCTTTAGGGACTCAAAACTATTCTTTTTTTAAAATTTATTTATTTTTGGCTGTGTTGGGTCTTCGTTGTGGTGCACAGGCTTCTCATTGCAGTGGCTTCTCTTGTTGCGGAGCACGGACTCTAGGCGCGTGGGCTTCAGTAGTTGTGGCACACAGTCTCAGTAGTTGTGGCTCGTGGGCTCTAGAGCACAGGCTCATTAGTTGTTGCTGTGCGGCATGTGGGATCTTCCCGGACTAGGGCTCGAACCCGTGTCCTCTGCATTGTCAGGCTGATTCTTAACCCCTGGGCCACCACAGAAGTCCCCAAACTATTCTAATTGTTGATGAGAGTCAAACCTGCCTTTGAATCTTACTTTCTAAAAGTGTAGTTGAATAGTGGGAGGTGTTAGTGAAATAATGTGGGCGGAGTGTGACTCAATAATTTTTATTGAAACTTCAGTAAGTAAAAATTTAACATAGACTAATCTAAAGATCTGGCTTTAAAAATGGGTCTGATCTAAAAATACTTCGAAGTGATTAATGAATATGTTTTATCCTTTGTTACAATTGATTTTTGAAGAGCAATTATAAAATTTTTGCATAAAATTGAAAATGCAATACATAACTATGTTTTCTAAACTTAATTCTTTTTCTATTTCCTTCTAACAGCTTTTGGGCCTATATCACAAATTTCAACATATTTGAAATTTCTTTTTGTCTTTTAGTTAGTATAATTTGTTTGGCATGAAAATATGGAATTTGTAGAGTTGTGCATTTTTCTTTGTTCTCTGCGTCATTAATGGTATGGCTCGTTATCTATGTAAGAGCAATTGGAAACCTTCTAGATTTTCCTCTTCTTCCCATATTAAATCACCCTTGTTCTTTTTAGGTTCAATCTTCTAATTATCATTTGAAACTATTCTTTTCTCTTACTGCCCCTGTCTGAGATGAACATTCATTATCTCCCGTTTGGAAACTAGTGATATCCTACCAACCAATATTACTACTTTTGGTCTATTTCTACTTCAATCAGTCCTTCACATTGCTAACAAGATTATCATTCTAAAGTAGAAATCTAGAGTATTATAACATTCTCCTGCTTTAACCCCTTACTACTGCAGGATAAAGTCTAAATTCCTTTTGTTTGTCATTTAAGAATCTTTATTGTTTGATCACAATCTACCTTTACAGCATCCAGGGACAGCTATTCCAGACACTGTGGAATCTTCACTATCTTAAGTAAATTCCATGACGGTTCAAGTTTTGATATCTTTGTAGCCCTCTTGAATAACCATCTGCTGCTCTTCTCCACTGTTTAAGTGATGCAGATTTATTTAAATTCCCTCCCCTTGCAGTGAGGTCCTCCCTCTCAGGTCTTTGAGATCCCTAAAGGGTATACATATATTTATCTTTGTAACTTAACACATTTTCTGACATATAGTATGCATTTCACTTCATATGTGCTGAATGATAGAATGAGTGATTAGATTTCATAGATTAGGAAACTGAAGCATCAGTGGTTAAGTAATAAAAGTTAATGAAAGAGCAGAGATGCATTTAAAACAGGAGTACAGTTCTGAATATGGTGGTTTTTTCACCAAAGCCTAAGAATCTCACTCAAGTAGAGGTCTTGCTAAGTTAAATTAGTTCAGCTAAATGGTTGACTTAATGATGCTCATGCTTAGAAAAAGTTTTGATTGACAATCACCTTTTGAGAATAAGAAAAGGAAAAGAAAAAAATACAAGGTTTAAATCAGTCTTTTAAGGGTATTTGCTTTCATCAGGTATGGTAAGATACTCAGACCTGGAAATGAGTATTATGAAGGAAGAAGCTTATTATACTTGGGTAGTTCCCTAGAATCAGGAGTCACAGCAGCCACATAAGGGAACCACACAGGCAGGCGTCAAGATGGGTCAGGAGGCGGAGGGAGTGAGGGAAATTGTGGGCAGGAGGCTTATTGTAGTTTCCTTAGAAGGAAACAGCAAAGCAAGGTAAGCAGGTTTAGGAATGACTAGTTTGAATAATTTCAGCAGACCCTGAGGCATAGGAGCTGCTTGTCAGGTTCCTGTCTCTGGTATGATTAGAGCAGGTGGATAATGGCCTGGAGTGAGAGACCCTAATAAAGGAAGGAATTTAGGGTACAGGGCTCTAGATTGACTAGTTTGAATAACAAAGGTATGCTCACAAGTGAGTTGTTTACTAACTAGGAATTGGCAAACCCTGGAGGGACAGTCTCTCCTGAGTCAGCAAGGCCCGAAGATGTCAAAGCCTCAGAATACAGAAAATGAAAAACATGGTCAATATGATTAGAATAGGATAAAGCTGTGTGAAATGAATCTCAAACAATAATGAAGTAACTGATAAAGAATGCTCATCACCTCCTCCTTGCTTTTTGGGAAAAAAAAAAAAAAAAGAAAAATCATTATTTACAGCTGTTTGGCTCTTGTGAACTAATGAAGTATGTCAGTTAGTACCTGCAGCTGAGAGAAACACCTCTGAAAGCAGAGGCTTTGTTTGCAAACAACTCAAGTAGTAAGACCCTGAGATGGAAAACTGAAAGCTCTCTCTAATGCACAGCCAGAGCCAGCAGCTCCAGCAGCAAGTGGCAGAGTAAGGACACCTCATCCATGGCAAGTGACTCTCATGTATTAATCAGCTGCTTTCACGGCAAAGATCCTTGAGACCCAGGGAGAGGGCGGGGGGATGACAGGGTCCGGCTGATGTTTGTTTCCAAACGTTTTGTCATCTGGACAGTCCTTTATATCAAAGTACTGTCTATGGGGTGGTGAACTCACTTTTATCTTGCTAGAGATAAAGAGCAATGAATTAAAACTTTGAAGCAAGGTAGGGCAAAAGACGGAAGCATATTTTTCAGCCACTCAAGTTCAAAGCCAGTTATAAGCACTGCCTGCCTGGCCTGTTAGCCCATCTGTCATCCTCTTATGTGATTTGTCAATCCACTTTTACTCATGGGTGAGTAGTTACCTTCAATTTACACTCCACTGAGGTGTTAGTGCCAGGGATACATGGGGTTGGCTGGTGGATTTCTTCACGTTAATGCCCAAATGAAGGACATGAATTACTGCAGCCACGGGAAGGCAAGCTTCTCTGGCCTGAAGGATACCATCTTAAATTCTTGGGGGGTTGGGATGGTAGCAAAAACAAGTACATCCTTATTTAAAGGGTGATTCCCTAGCCCAGGAGCTCTGTTTCAGTTAAAAAATCACATTAGTGCATACTTTTAGTCTCCACAGAAAATTAAATAGAAACTTGTGGCCAAATTACTGAGAAAAAAAGAGCTGCATAAACACCACTATCATTGACCTTAATGTAAAACAGGACACACTGAGTAACTGTGAAATGAAGGATTTTGGACTCTTGTTAGTTTTTCTTCTCCTTCTAGCCTGTTCTGAAAGTGCACCCAGCATAGGTGACAGTCCTACCCCTCTGCCCAAGAGAGAAAGAATTCGAGGCTCCTGCTGCCTTCTCTTTCATTGCCTTTTCTGCAGACTTGGTAAAGCAAGTGAGAAGGCCACAGCTACCGCTACATGACTGAGACAATTGCTTTAGCAAATAGCGCCCAGATGGGGAAAAAATGTGCTACTGGAGGAAAGGATTCTGTTTGTCAATCCAAACAGATCATTTAGGCTTCAATTAAGAAGAGATTCAGGAGTACTTGACTATAGCATAATCTCTGAGTAAAAAAGCCCTTTTGTGTGAATTAGAGAATGACTCAAATTTTCTACCAGGGACGCTGAAGGTAAAGAATAAGATGAAGAAAGAGAGAGAATAGGTGAGCTAAACCATGTTCTCTGCCACAAAATACAAGGCTAAGAGTAAGAATGGATTTCAGGAGATAAAAACAAACGCACACAAAAGACTTAGAGGTCCTCTCTGAAATTCTTCTAACAGGAACTCCATCCTGCTCTGTACTTGTCCAGATAGAATTACATGAAAGTTTCCAAAGTAATTTTGAGAAGTTATGAAATTCATCAAAGTGAGTTTCCTATGGTTATCAACAAGTCAATCTTGTGTTTACAGTTTATGACTTTTCTAATGTGACTTCTAGAATGTGGGAAAGGTGAGTTAATGGAATAAAAAACAGAATGCCTGCTTTCAATGGAAGAAAGAAATCCTAAAATAAAGCTCTCTTCCCCACCCTCTTTAAATTCTGTAGTTACTCTTCTATGTGAACACCTTCTGTGTGAAGTGCGTAGAGCCGGGCCAAACACGAAGTTCTATGCTGGGTACAGTGTTTGGCTTTGAAGCTGTTCAGAGTTTTATAGGGCAGAGGCAAATAAACAGATAACTATCTTGCAAGAGAAGGGGGAAAATGCTGGATGAGTACTATATGCCTCAGAACAGGATATTCTGCCAAAGAATACAAAATCTTCATAGAAAAGTTCTAAGTATTAGATCTGCTGAACTGTGTTGTCTCGGTAACCCAACTGAGGCAACTCATTTAGTGAAAACTCCACTAAACTAGGTGTGCTTAAGTGACTACCCCCACTTTTGTTGGTATCTCTGGGGCCACTCAAGACTGAAGGGTACAGGAGGAGCTCAATACATTATTTGCAGAGCAGAACTAAAACAGAAGGTGTTTGCTCTTAAGAGAGCCTTAGCAAATACATCTATTTCCTATTCTGTTCTTAACATGAGATTGACTCATAGCTGATAACTGATGTTGAGACGTGCAGTTTGTAATTATTTCTCTCTAATTCTCTTATAGCTTTATTTTTTTTTGGAGTATAGTTGCTTTAAAATATTCTGTTAGTTTATATTGTACAGCAAAGTGAATCAGCTATATGTATACATATATCCCCTCTTTTTTGGATTTCCTTCTCATTTAGATCATTACAGAGCACTGAGTAGCGTTCCCTGTGCTATACTGTAGGTTCTCATTCGATTAGGTATTTTATACATGGTATCAGTAGTGTATCTATGTCAATCGCCATCTCCCAGTTCATCCCACTCCCCTCCCTCTTGGCATCCATAAGTTTGTTTTCTACGTCTGTGTCTCTATTTCTGCTTTGTAAATAAGATTGTCTCTACAAATTTTTTCAGATTCTACATATATGTGTTAATATACGATTTTTGTTTTTCTCTTTCTGACTTACTTCACTCTGTATGACAGTCTCTTGGGCCATCCAAGTCTCTACAAATGACCCAATCTTGTTCCTTTCCATTCTTCTAATGATGAACATTTAGGTTACTTCCATGTCCTGGCTGTTGTAAATAGTGCTGCAATGAACATTGGGGTGCATGTGTCTTTTTGAATTATGGTTTTCTCTGGGTATATGCACAGTAGTGGGATTGCTGGGTCATATGGTAGCTCAATTTTTAGTTTTATAAGGAATCTCCACACTGTTCTCCATAGTGGCTGTATCAATTTACATTCCCACCAACAATGCATGAGGGTTCCCTTTTCTCCACACCCTCTCCAGCATTTATTGCTTGTAGACATTTTGATGATGGACATTCTGATTGGTGTGAGGTGATACCTCATTGTAGTTTTGATTTGCATTTCTCTAATAGTGATGTTGAGCATCCTTTCATGTGCCTCTTGGCCATCTGTATATCTTCTTTAGAGAAATGTCTATTTAGGTCTTCAGCCCATTTTTGGATTAGGTTTTTTGTTTTTTGATATTGAGCTGCATGAGCTGCTTGTTAATTAGTTTTGGAGATTAATCCTTTGTCAGTTGGTTAATTTGCAAACATTTTCTCCCATTCTGAAGGTAGTCTTTTCTTTATGGTTTCCTTTTGCTGTGCAAAAACTTCTAAGTTTAATTAGGTTACATTTGTTTTTATTCTCATTACTCTAGCAGGTGGGTCAAAAAGATCTTGCTGCAATTTATGTCAAAGAGTGTTCTGCCTATGTTTCTTCTAAGAGTTTTAGAGTGTCCGGCCTTACGTTTAGGTGTTGAATCCATTTTAACTTTATTTTTCTGTATGGTGTTAGGGAGTGTTCTAATTTCATTCTTTTACATGTAGCTGTCCAGTTTTCCAAGCACCACTTATTGAACAGGCTGTCTTTTCTCCATTGTATATTCTGGCCTCCTTTGTCATAGATTAGGTGACCATAGGTGCGTGGGTTTATCTCTGGGCTTTCTATCCTGTTCCATTGGTCTATATTTCTGTTTTTGTGCCAGTACCATACTGTCTTCATTAATGTAGCTTTTTAGTATAGTCTGAAGTCAGGGAGACTGATTCCTCCAGCTCCACTTTTGTTTCTCAAGATTGCTTTGGCTATTTGAGGTATTTTTGTGTTTCCATACCAATTGTAAAATTTTTGTTCTAGTTCTGTGAGAAATTCCACTGGTAATTTGATAGGGATTGCATTAAATCTGTAGATTGCTTTGGGTAGTATAGTCATTTTCACAATATTGAATCTTCCAATTCAAGAACATAGTATATCTCTCCATCTGTTTGTGTTGTCTTTGATTTCTTTCATAAGTGTCTTATAGTTTTCTGCATACAGGTCTTTTGTCTCCTTAGGTAGGTGTATTCCTAAGTATTTTATTCTTTCTGTTGCAATAGTAAATGGGATTGTTTCCTTAATTTCTCTTTCTGATCTTTCGTTGTTAGTGTATAGGAATGCAAGAGATTTCTGTGCATTAATTTTGTATCCTCCTACTTTACCAAATTCATTGATTAGGTAGCTTTCTGGTAGCATCTTTAGGTTTCTCTCTGTATAGTATCATGTCATCTGCAAACAGTGACAGCTTTACTTCTTCTTTTCTGTTTTGGATTCCTTTTATTTCTTTTTCTTCTCTGATTGCTATGGCTAAAACTTCCAAAACTATGTTGAATAAGAGTGGTGAGAGTGGGCAACCTTGTCTTGTTCCTTATCTTAGTGGAAATGGTTTCAGTTTTTCACCATTGAGAATGATATTTGCTGTGGGTTTGTCATATATGGCCTTTATTACGTTGAGGTAAGTTCCCTCTGTGCTTACTTTCTGGAGGGTTTTTATCATAAATGGGTGTTGAATTTTGTTGAAAGCTTTTTCTGTGTCTATTGAGTTGATCATATGGTTTTATTCTTCAGTTTGTTGATATGGTGTATCACGTTGATTGATTTGTGTATGTTGAATAATCCTTGCATCCCTGGGATAAAGCCCACTTGATCATGGTGCATGGTCCTTTTAATGTGTTGTTGGATTCTGTTTGCTAGTATTTTGTTGAGGATTTTTGCATCTATGTTCATCAGTGATATTTGCTTCTAATTTTCTTTTTTTTGTCATATCTTTCTCTGGTTTTGGTATCAGGCTGATTGTGGCCTCATCGAATGAGTTTGGGAGTGTTCTTCCCTCTATAATTTTTTTTTTTTTTTTTTTTTTGCGTTATGCGGGTCTCTCACTGTTGTGGCCTCTCCCATTGCGGAGCACAGGCTCCGGACGCACAGGCTCAGCAGCCATGGCTCACGGGCCCAGCCACTCCGCGGCATGTGGGATCTCCCTGGACCAGGGCATGAACCCGTGTCCCCTGCATCGGCAGGCGGACTCTCAACCACTGCGCCACCAGGGAAGCCCTTCCCTCTATAATTTTTAGAAGAGTGAAAAGTATGGCTGTTAGCTCTTCTCTAATTGTTTGATAGAATTTGCCTGTGAAGCCATCTAGTCTTGGACTTCTGTTTGCTGGAAGATTTTTAAACACAGTTTCAATTTCATTGCTTGTGATTTGTCTGTTCATATTTTCTATTTATTTCTGGTTCAGTCTTGGAAGGTTGTACTTTTCTAAGAATTTGTCCATTTCTTCCAGGTTGTCTGTTTTATTGGCATAGAGTTGCTTATAGTATTCTCTTATGATCCTTTGTATTTCTGTGGTGTCCATTGTAATGTCTCTGTTTTCATTTCTAATTTTATTGATTTGAGTCCTCTCCCTTTTTTTCTTGATGAATCTGATTAAAGGTTTATCAATTTTATTTATCTTCTCAAAGAACCAGCTTTTAGTTTTATTGATCTTTGCTATTGTTTTTTCATTTCTTTTTTATTTATTTTTTGCTCTGACCTTTATGATTTCTTTCCTTCTAGTAACTTTAGGTTTTGTTTGTTCTTCTTTCTCTAGTTCCTCTAGGTGTAAGTTTCGGTTGTTTATTTGAGATGTTTCTTGTTTCTTGTGGTATGATTGTATTGCTATAAACTTCCCTCTTAGAACTGCTTTTGCTGTGTCCCATAGGTTTTGGGTTGTTGTGTTTTTGTTGTCAATTTTTTAAGGTATTTTTTGATTTTCTCTTTGATTTCTTCAGTGATCTCTTGGTTATTAGCAGCACACTGTTTAGCCTCCATGTGTTTGTGCTTTTTACAGTTTCTTTTCCTGTAATTGATTTCTAATCTCATAGTGTTGTGGTCAGAAAAGATGCTTGATACAACTTCAACATTGTTAAATTTACTGAGGCTTGATTTGTGACCCAAGATGTGGTCTATCCTGGAGAATGTTCCGTGTGCACTTGAGAAGAAAGTGTATTCTGCTACTTTCAGATGGAATGTCCTATAAATATCACTTAAGTCTATCTGGTCTAATGTGTTATTTAAGGCTTTTGCTTTCTTATTAATTTTTGTCTGGATGATATATACAGTGGTGTAAGTGGAGTGTTAAAGTCCCCCACCATTATTGTGTTACTCTGGATTTCTCCTTTTTTGGCTGTTAACATTTGCCTTATGTATTGAGGTGCTCCTATGTTGGATGCATAAATATTTACAATTGTTATACCTTATTCTTGGATTGATCCCTTGATCATTATGTAGTGTCCTTCCTTGTCTCTTGTAACATTCTTTATTTTAAAGTCTGTTTTATCTGATATGAGTATTGTTGCTCCAGCTTTCTTTTTATTTCCATTTTCATGGAATATCTTTTTCCATCCCCTCACTTTCACTCTGTATGTGTCCCTGGGTCCGAAGTGGGTCTCCTGTAGACAACATTTATATGGGTCTTGTTTTGGTATCCATTCAGCTAGTCGGTGTCTTTTGGTTGGAGCATTTAATCCATTTACATTTAAGGTAATTATCAATATGTATGTTCCAATTACCATTTTCTTAATTGTTTTGGGTTTGTTTTTAAAGGTTTTTTTCTTCTCTTGTGTTTCCTGCCTAATGAAGTTCTTTTAGCATTTGTTGCAAAGTTGGTCTGGTGGTGCTGAATTATTTTAGTTTTTGCTTGTCTGTACAGCTTTGGATTTCCCTGTCAAATCTGAATAAGACCCTTGCTGCATAGAGTATTCTTGGTTGTAGGTTTTTCCCTTTCATCACTTCAAATATATCATGCCAGGGCTTCCCTGGTGGCGCAGTGGTTGAGAGTCCACCTGCTGACACAAGGGACACGGGTTCGTGCCCCGGTCCAGGAAAATCCCATGTGCCGTGGAATGGCTGGGCCCATGAGCCATGGCCACTGAGCCTGCGCATCTGGAGCCTGTGCTCTGCAATGGGAGAGGCCACAACAGCGAGAGGCCCGCATACCACACACACACACACAAATATATATATATATATATAATGCCACTTCCTTCTCTCCTCCAGAGTTTCTGCTGAGAGATCAGCTGATAACCTTATGGGATTCCCTTGTATGTTATTTGTTGCTTTCCCTTTCTGCTTTTAATGTTTTTTCTTTGTATTTAATTTTGATTAGTTTGATGAATATCTGTCTTGGCATGTTTCTCCTTGGGTTTATCCTGTGTGGGACTCTCTGTGCTTCCTGGACTTGATTGACTATTTCCTTTCCCATGTTAGGGAAGTTTTTGACTATAATCTCCTCAAATATTTTCTCAGACCCTTTCTCTTTCTCTCCTTCTTCTGGGACCCTTATAATTCAAATGTTGGTACATTTAAGGTTGTCCCAGATGTCTCTGAGACTGTCCTCAATTCTTTTCATTCTTTTTTCTTCATTCTGCTCTGTGACAGTTATTTCCACCATTCTATCTTCCAGCTCACTTATCCATTCTTCTGTCTGATATTGATATTCTGATAGTTATTCTGAGATTGATTCCTTCTAGTGTCTTTTTAATTTAAGTTATTGTGTTGTTTATCACTGTTTGTTTGTTCTGTAGTTCTAGGTCCTTGTTAAACATTTATTTTCTCCATTTTATTTCCGAGATTTTGGATATCTTTACTATTGTATTCTGATTTCTCTTTTGGGCAGCTTGCCTATTTCCTCTTCATTTATTTGGTCTTGTGGGTTTCATCTTGTCCCTTCTTCTGCAACATATTTCTTTGTCTTCTCATTTTGTCTAACTTACTGCATTTGAAGTCTCCTTTCATCAGGCTGCAGGTTTGGAGTTCCTCTTGCTTCTGTGTCTGTCCCCCTCTCTTATAGCTTTTAAAAAAGTCTTATCTAAAAGTAAATCATTTTATTGACACTGCAGCCTATATGCTAAGGTCATTAATAGGTATTTTTGTTTGCTTATTTATCATTTTTAAAGGTGTCATTTAGTAAATTTGACACTTTTGGTGTTCAGTTCTGTGAATTTTAACATGTTTATATTTGGGTAACTACCACCACAATCAGGATGCAGAATGATTTTATTAATGAAAAGAATTCCCTTATACTATCCTTTATTGTTGCTCCCTCCTCCCCATAACCCTTGAGAATCACTGATCTCTTCTCCATAATAGTGGTGTTTGAAGGGTGTCAGATAAATAGAATTATATAGTATGTAACCTTTTGAGATTGTTTTCTTTTACTCAGCATAATACCTTTGACAGTCATTGAAATTATGTGTGTGCCAGTACTTCATTCTTTTTTATTTCTGAGTAATATTCCATTGACTGCATATACCAATGTATATACTCCCATTTGTCCTTGAAGGACATGTGGGTTGTTTCAGTTTGTGATGTTTATTAATAGAGCTGCTGTGAGCATATAAGTGAACATAAGTTTTGTGTGAACATAAGTTTTCATTTATCTAGGGTAAGCACTCAGGAATCAAGTTACTTAGTTGTTTGGTGAGCGTATAAGGAACAGTCTCATAGTTTTTTTGTATATTTTATTTTTACATAATTTGTTTCCATGTTTCTTTTGGATGATAGTAATGAAATGGGGATTTAATGGGTAAGTTTAGCAACTCCACAATTCACAGTTTTCTCAGGATACAATAGGCATAAGAAACTCACAGATAATTTAGACTTGGGGAAATTCAGAGACCTAAAATTCTTAGAGAAGCACTAGTTCCAAAGTTAAGTGACTAAATTTCCTGCCTTGGATTATTTCTGTATCACATATGTTAGTTTCACTGTCCTCTCCTGCAGTGTCTCAGGGCCTTACAGAGTTTCTAGTGAGACAACTTTGTCAGTTTTTACTGCAGCTATAACCTCTATCCACAGGCGTGATTGTTCATTGGGGCTAGACCAGGGAATAAGTTTGAATGACAGATATTTTGAGGTGATGAGAATTGTTTCTCCCTTACACCCTTATGCCAAGGCATTGCTCCCAGCTCAGGCTGGTCATACCTGGGTCCCCACTTCTTCAGGTATAGTCCTTTCCCAAGATGATTCTCACTCCTCATGGAAATTAAATTAGTAGCCCAGGCTATCAGTTTACCAGACAAACTCAGACAGGAGAGTTCTATTAATTTACATGGCCTAGGCAATAACTGGGACCCTTTCACTCCACCCTGCCTCCTTCACTTTACTAACCAGTTTACTAGATCTGAGGTAAATAAACAACCTACTCTCTGACTGTTTTCTCATTTATAAAATAAATATATTAACACCTAGCACAGGGTTTCTTTGAAGAGTCATTGAGTCAATAAACATTTTGAACAGCATCTAGCAAATAGTTGGTGCTTGTTATGTCAAATTGCATTATTATTACCATCAAAGCAAGCTTGGAGTTAGAAATGGTGCTCTTTGCTCAGCAGCTCCCCATAAAAGCCCTAAAAGAGGAACTACCTTCACCTTTGTGAATTGTGGCTTGAGGTACTTAAGGGAATAATCTGTGACTACCCACATTCCCTTGGCCTCTGCTCTTCAGTCCTTGTGATGAGTTGTTCAGTAACCTATTTCTAATTGTGTCTTATACTTGAAATTCCATTGAAAATAGTCCAATACATATAAATAGCCAAACCAAATATCAGTTGTAGAATAATATGAGTAATATTAGCAAGCATTTAAATATTAAATTTTAATTTTTGGAGGAATTGCATTAAACTGGAAAGAATTTAATAAATTTTGGATTTTTTTCCCTCACATTTTCATTTAAAGCCCCCAAACCAATTTTCCCCCAAATGAATTTTCAAAATTTTATATTAAGTGTTAAATGTACTTAGGAATGTCCCCCAGCATTTTGCTATATTCATAATCTTTGGCCACACTCCAGTGATAGCTTTTTAAGATAAGATAAAGCTATCTGAGAAAATTTAATTAAAAAAATATAGTCCCCCAAATTTATAATAAACAGTTATGTGTTTACCAATTTGTTTTCATGATCAACACAGGAATTTAAATATGTATGGAAGGAGATGAATTAGGAAAAATAAAACTCTATATGACTCACTATAATGCATTAAAGTGCTTTTTAGTGTAGATTAACAGTTTATTTTAAGGTTCAGTTACTTTTACATAAACTTGTAGAGAAAAACATTAAACATCTTAACATCCAAAATTAGCATCTTCCCTGTTCCATCTATGGGTCACCATATTCTTAGAAAACAAAATAGGTAAAAAGAGGAATTTTGTAAATGAGTTGATTTTTGTGGACATTTTCGTTTGGCATTTGATCAGTGTAGGAGCATGGATGACCAAAACCCAAGTTATTTTGAAGAATTTTAGAAGGTTCACAATGCTGTTTTCATCAATTGCTTGTCAAAATGGAAAAATATCTGTAGTTATTTAGTCTTCTCTCTAACTGGAATTACAGTGTCTTTTCAAAGGCAATGGCTTTTCAAGCATGATTAGCAATAATTTTATTCAACAGAAGAACAAGGAATGGATTTTATTGCTCTGTGCTTTATGGGTCATGAATTTAACTGAACTAAGTCATCAAAAGATGTGTGAAACATACTTCTGTAGTGGGCTGTTGACTACATTTGCTTCTGTATTTTACTAATGCTATTTTTCATTTTCGCCAGGTCAGCTTTTCATAGAATTAACATCTATCCCTAGAGACCTATGTATCACCACAAAACAGTGAAACAATCAACAACTTTATTTACTTCAGTTCATTGAACAACACTTTACTTACATTTATGTTTTTAATGTGTATGTACATATGAGATAAGTCTAATTCAGCAAAAACTGAGAAACAGACTACTGATTTATTTTAAAAACATAAACTATCCACCTTAAAATGTTGAGAACCGTGAAAAGACAGTATTGCCAGTAGTATTAGTAGCTGGAGGGAGGGACACATCATTTTCTCTTTTCAATTACACTTCCTGACTACATTCCAGAATGTGCTTCTTATTGAGATGAATTGGGTGGTCTGGCTAGTTTAACCATAGTCCATTACTTTCACAGTATAAACATGTTTTTGTTTCACAAAGGCCATGTGTTGACTGCTTATAACCTCGTTAATTCTAATATCCTTACATTCAGTAGCTGTTTCAAAATGTGGAGCTACAGGGCTTCCTTGGTGGCATAGCGGTTGCAAGTCCACCTGGCGATGCAGGGGACACGGGTTCGTGCCTTGGTCTGGGAAGATCCCACATGCTGCGGAGCGGCTGGGCCCGTGAGCCATGGCCGCTGAGCCTGCGCGTCCGGAGCCTGTGACTCGCAGTGGGAGAGACCACAACAATGAGAGGCCCATGTACCGCAAAAACAAAAAAAAATGTGGAGCTACAAATCCAAGGTTGAAAAAGCTTAAGCAAATTTTTTTAGCTGTGGGTTGGGACATACTAACACATCAAGAAGAGTTCATTCATGGGTCACCCACCTTCCCACCTATAACTTCTTATGCTTGAGGCCTAACCATATTGTATGCATATTTTAATCCTAGCAATATGTCCTCTTTTGCATATTTATGAAGTGGAAGATTTTATTCTCATAGCATCCAGTGATAAATGGTTACTTCAAGTGTCTCACTGGGTTGAGGGCCATAGGTCAAATCATCGAGCCTGTAGAAGTTCATAGTAGATAGTATTCTGACACTCAGTGAGTTCTTGATTCCTTTGTGTACTGTGTATCTCATCTAATGTCTATGGACTAAAATTTTGATTCTCAATGCTAATTTGTTAACTGAAAATGCTTTTAAGCCATGAATCACAAGTAGGTGCAACAATGATCATTTAGTTGTGGTTCCTTGGGGAGCTGAGTTTGTAAAGCTTTGGAGAGCACATTTGACTTTGAAGGGCATAATATTGGAGTAATGGTCATTCCAGAGGGAGTTGATATTGTCATGGGGAGCTTTTGGAAAGAAAAAAAGTGTTTTTAGAACTCACAGAGATGTAATTACAAAGTAAAGATTTTTCACTTTTTGCTTGTTTTTAATGGAGGCTTACATGGATGCCTGGAGCCTGTGCAGAAGGAAACCCTACCTTTCCTCTCAAAACTGCTCACTGATAAATTCTCCCTTTCCTCATTTTTATTATAGTTATGTGTATTTCTAGAAGATTTTTCACTGTTCAGGAATTTTCCCCTCTGATGGCTCTCACACAGGAGGCTTTGAATTCACTCATTATTTTCAGCTCTATCAATTCAGAAATTAGAATGTTGTGGTCCTACAGTGTTGGGTCTGGGAAAGAAGAGCCTTAAGGTCTAAGAAGTAGATACAAATTTGGTAAATTAAGTGACTTTCACTTTACAGTTCTTTAAGGGCTCCTCTACCTTAATACTTATATCTCGATATCTGGAAGACTGCTTCATGACATAATGACTTTCCCTTGGATATCTATGATTGTGCTTGGCAATTTTTATTAAAAAAAATACTTTAAAAAAGCCATGTGCTCTTTTGTTTTTCAAATAATGAACAGTTTACAGAAGCATAAAAATGTCTCATGATGAAATGCCTAGGGGTCCTTTCAAAATCTGATATCAAAATCATATTACTGTAATTTGGCATAATTAGTTTGTATTCATTTATCTAAAGATCTCTGTATTGTTTTTATTTTTTTAATCAAAGGCAATTCAAGTATAAAGTTAGTGCACTGAGGATTTAATTGGCATATATTTGAGAGTTTTTAAAAAACAAACTATATTATATCTGCTTGTTAGATTTATCTATAAATAAACATGATAATTTCAGTATTTCACAACCTACTCCTCAGGTATTTTTATTACACATTTTTTCTTTTTTCTTTTTGCTCCTAGTGTAAATGCACTTGTTAAAGTGTTTAAAACATTTCTTAAATGTCCTACAATTTGTAAGACCATAAGTGGTTTAGAATTTTAATCCTTATTTAAAAAGGCAATTGCTACATTCAGTACTGCCCATCATAGATTGATTGGCTGCTTTGAGAAAGAAGAAAAAACAGAATCTCATTGGTTTCTGAGCTTTTGTCTAAGCCAGAAGTTCCTCAAACCCATGACTGAAAGTCGTCAGGGAGACAGCTATAAGCAACACTTTAACTGTTCTAAAACTTGCAAGAACTGTAAAAATTCACCCCCCTTCCTTTTTTTCCCCTCTTAACAAAGCTGTTGATTTATATATGCAGAAGGGAAAATTTAGGCAGAGGAAAATGGAGACAAGCTCTTGTTTGTTTTTCTTGTGGGGGTTTTTTTTTTTTGGTCTTCTTTTTAAGTTCTGGTGAATAAAATAAATTGCATAGTGTTTTAAATGTTCTGTATTCTAAATGCCTCCCCCTTGCAAATTTCTTTTAGCATTTACCCAATTTAGGTAAAGCTTTATGAAGAGGTAAAGAGAGGAAAGAGGGAGCAAACTTCCCCTTGAAGTTCTCAGTGTTTTAATGGTATGAAAGAGTTATCAGCTAAAAAAGTGACTTATTTATTCTTCTACAGCACATTATTGACAAATTCAAACCTTTTCTGAATGCTCTCATCAGTGTCCATGGCTCAAATAACAATAAAATAAGGTCATTGAGGAGTATTCATTCTTCTAGTTATTCACTTATTTGTTTATAAGGCAAGTATTTAATGGGAATTTTCAATGAATCATAGTGTAAATACTCCCACTATACCAATTTCAGGTGTATGATAGACACTGTGTATCTGGCAGAGAACAAGACAGACACAGACCTACTTCCAAATGGCTTATGTTGAAGATATAGGAAGATAGACATTAAACCAAAAAATTTTCAAACTAATAACAATTGTCATAAGTGGGACAAGAAAAGAAGTACACAGTGAACAAATAAAAGGGAGACAGGATATAGATTGGAACTGGGAACTTGGGTAAGGTTTACAGAACTAATTTAATTATAATCAATTCCATTCACTTCAGCTAACTCTGTACAAAACCTATGTACATTCATTTTTGGGCTTTATTTCATGAATTTTGATAAGAATATAGA
The DNA here is from genome assembly GCF_008692025.1 of Phocoena sinus. NCBI lineage: Eukaryota > Metazoa > Chordata > Mammalia > Artiodactyla > Phocoenidae > Phocoena > Phocoena sinus. The sequence continues at coordinate 41,658,167 of NC_045766.1, forward strand.
CAGAATGTATATATGTTTATATAAATATACATAATTATAAATTTTAGAGATAAGGTTATATAGCTCACAGTACATAATAAGCTTACAATATTCTTTGTTGTGAATTCTATATAACCAATTGATTCTTTCAGAATGCTTTCATTGATTTTTGCTGGACTCTTGTCTATGTAGCTAAACTATGGTTGTAAATGACAAATGAGTATAATTTTAACATAAATATTGGTTGATATTTTTACTTATACTGACAAGACAAAAGTGAAATAATGAAAATATATGTTGGAACTTCATTAGTTCTTCAATGACTTGAGCAACTTCTTTGCTGAATCAGATGATAGTTTTAGAATACTGGAAGGATATTTCCTTGAATGTTTGTGCTATTCACAATGTGTGAATGTAAACATGCCTACTTTTAAGTTTAATCTGCGTAAATAACATTTTCTTCATCACTTTAAGTCTAGACCATAAGGAAAACAATAAATTAATCCCTGATTTGTAGTATTTGACAGTTTCCATGGTGTTAAGACTTCCACAGTGGCTGATTTCCTAGCAATGTGGTCACTGAACATGAGGTCGGGAAAAGATATGAAGTAGCACAATGTTACATAGTATTTCTACCCCACGCATACAATAGCAGAAATAAGCTCAAGAGCATAGATGGTAGCAAAATATAGTGAAATTATTAACAAATTTTGTGTATTTATACCTCTGCTTATTTATTTAACTTAGCAAAAGCTCACAACATTCCTGAAATTTTAACAGTCAAGTGGCTCTATCACACCACTGATGGATATTTAGCAAATAAAGTATTCTGGAGAATTGCTTTTATAACTGGGGGTGTTCTTACACTTGCTTAGGAAATAGGAAATATTTTCATAGGTCCATGGAGAACAAAATGAGGCTCAAGAGTTTGGTGTATAGGTCCAGGATTTTGGTAGCAGGTTTTTGGCTTTGCCTTCAGATCCTTGTGATACTTCTTGGAGGGCAAAACTCACTTTAATTTTGGTCATTTGTATTTGAAACTTAGTCACTCTGATGGAACAGATGCTCCATACATTCAACATATCCTGGAGTTTGTACTTATAAAGTTGCCACAACTATTTAAATGCTACATTTTCTAACACCTTTATTTGCACACAGGTAAAATTGATGATTCTTCCCATTGTGTCCTTATTGCATCCCCTGTGCATGTGTAACCCCTTTAACTATTTCTTTGAATATGTTCATTTTCTGTTTCATGTTGTTGAGTGTGAAATCCACTTTAGAAGAATTTTGGAAACTACAGTATATGTATTTGACACACTAGTTAACACTCAGGAAAAAAGTTATCAAATAAATATGTGAATGAATGGCCAAATAATTGTTTTTCCTAATCTAGTAGATGTCCTAGCAAAGAATATATTCTGTGGGGCTGACATTTTCATATGCATTAAAACTATAGGCCCAGGTTAAATATTTCTGTCTTATCTTCATTACTTGAAAGTAAGCTGATTACTTTGCATAACCGTTTTGTATAAACTAGTTCTAATACTAAATATTTTGTCAGTCAAAGCATCTTCTGGAAATTTCTCAAGAAAGTTCTATAATTCTTTGTAATTACTGGTATCTTTATAATCAAATACTGGTGAAATATGCCCTAATAATATGCCCTAATATCATATGCCCTAATAATCATCCTCTTCATTCATTTATTAAAAATAATTTGGGGCTTCCCTGGTGGCGCAGTGGTTGAGAGTCCACCTGCCGATGCAGGGGACACGGGTTCGTGCCTCGGTCCGGGAAGATCCCACATGCCGCGGAGCGGCTGGGCCCGTGAGCCATGGTCGCTGAGGCTGCGCGTCTGGGGCCTGTGCTTCGCAACGCGAGAGGCCACAACAGCGAGAGGCCCGTGTACCGCAAAAAAAAAAAAAAAAAATATTTTGAACACATATTATGTAGGAAATCAAGGCCAAGCATGGGAGTCACAAGCATGAATAAGATAGAGTCAATATCTTTTAAGGACTGGACAACCTGATGACGAGGGAGACTGAAGGGCACATTGATAAATTATAAAATATGGTTAAGTGTGGTTACAGAACTGAAAAGAGAGTGTTCTGGAAATAGACTTTGAAGCAACAGATTTTATTTTATTATTAGGGTATCCCCAATTTATAAAGAAACTATAAAGGGAGAAAATGGGGCTTTTAGGGTTAGGAAAATAAATACTTCCTCAAATATTTTATTACACCAACTTTCAGGTTCTGAAGGAGTTAATATTTTGTTTTTATTTTTGTTTTGTATAAAAAAGTTACTCTAAGTCATTCAAGGCTGCATTTTATAGTTTTAGTATTTTGCTTCCTATCGAATATTTATCTTCAATTCTACTTTTCCCTTTTTTAATTAATTTTTATTGGAATATTGCTGATTTACAGTGTTGTGTTATTTTCAGGTGTACAGCAAAGTGAATCAGTTATACATGTACGTATATCCACTCTTTCTTAGATTCTTTTCCCATATACCTCATTACAGAGTATTGAGTAGAGTTCCCTGTGATCAATTCTATTTTTTTTGTGTGTGTGTGCGGTACGCGGGCCTCTCACTGTTATGGCCTCTCCCGTTGCGGAGCACAGGCTCCGGACGCGCAGGCTCAGCGGCCATGGCTCACGGGCCCAGCCGCTCCGCCGCATGTGGGATCCTCCTAGACTGAGACACGAACCCGTGTCCCCTGCATCGGCAGGCGGACTCTCAACCACTGTGCCACCAGGGAAGCCCGATCAATTCTACTTTTAAAGTTAAAAATAATACTATTTGTAATCTTCTCAAAAAATCCAGAGTCTTATGAATAGTTAAAGCAGTGTTACGTTCTGAATAACTATGACTTCTGTTTTTCAGATGCTGATAGGCTATGCTAGATGGAAGTTGTACACAGAAGTAATAAATGAATAAACGAAGGAAGAGAGGAAGGGAGGGAGGGATGTGGAGAGAGATTTCCCACATTGAATTTCATTTTCTATAGTTGAAGAAATAGTTTATTGAATCATAGCTATTTAAGTTTATATATACAGAGCCAATATAATCAGGCAACTAATATCATATTTTAACTGTACAAATTAGAAACTGAAATAGGCTTGTAAGCTGTATGTTCTGTTCTCCTGGCTATACAGGACAAGTTTCCCCATTAAGCATTTAAGTTTTGGGGCAAATTTTAAAGATATAATTATTATTTTTATTAAATTAGCTTATTCTTTATTCTCAGAGCCCTTTCCCTACAAAGGTTGTCACCTTTTAACTGGAATGTTAACATAAACTATATAATCAATGTATCATCTCTCTCTCTCTCTCTCTCTCTCTCTCTCTCTCTCCATCCATCCTTCCATCCTTCCATCCATCCATCCATCCATCCATCCATCCATCCATCCATCCATTTTATCTGCCTACCTACTTACCTACTAATAGGCCTGTCTATCTAATGTTCTGTCATCTATCACTGTTTCTATTTCAGTCTCTCTGTTGCTTTCCTATCTATTTCTGTTTCTTTCTCCTGTTTCTGGCTATAGCTGTTTGAAAACATAATTTTCTTATTTGCCTCATTTATAGAAAGGGGAAAATAAATGCCTGTCATTTGGATGAATGAGATTATATAGTAACTAAGAAACAGAAAAAAAAAAAACAACTAATACTGTGCTGAGATATTGTCTGGGAAATTGGTTAAGTCTGTTAAGAACTTAATTAATCCACTTGCTCAAATTAGACCACCCCCAGCCAGAGAGTCAGCATCAGCAAAGTTAAAATTTACTAAGCCCTTAGTATGTGCCAAGTACTCTGCTAGGCATTATCTGATTTAATTCTCACAACAGAAACTTATGAGGTCCTTACTGTTATAGTCTGTAAGGAATAGGCACAGAGAGGTTAAATAACTTGCCTGAAGTCACAGAGGTAAGTGGAGGAACCAGAATTCAAACCCAGGCAGCCTGATTCCAGGGTCATTGCATTTTATTGAATTTGGAAGCTGCTTGGTCTCCTGAGTATGTGAAATCTTATGAATGGCCTCAGTGACTGTTTTTCTAGTTTAATGGGGTGTTTAATTATACAACAGATAAATGTTCTACTACTAAATTTATACATGTAGTTTATGTAAAACATGCAAGTAAATGTGAATTTGTTTTTTAGCCCTAACTTTTAAAGGATACACAATTTGTAATATTACATCTATGGGATTTGTTGAATTAAGGATGGCTTGATACTGAAATATTAACAATGTAAAATATACAGTTTGCTTGTCACATATGTGGAATGGTTTACTTAAATCATGAATCAAAAAAGGATAAATAAACATTGGTTTAGATGATACAGCTACATAGATCAATTGGTTAAGTAAAGTAATATCACAAAAATCATTGCCAGCTTCGTCCCTTAAGGTTAGAACACTTAAATAAGGTTAAACAAGATAATATTGGGTGATTCTGAAAAGTTTCAGTTGGCCCTCTTTTATGATTTTAGCTCAGGACATTTCTAGTTCTAGTGCCATTTATGCTCACAATTAACACACTCAAATGGATACCTCAGCAATTTAAATTGCTACAGGCTATGGACCACTGCGTCCCTTGGGAATTGCTGAAATTACACATGTTTTTTAAATCTATGAATGTCAAGGTTCTTGAGTAATCTCCATTATAGCACAAACCTCATCAGGGAGTAATTTTGTGACATGAGAAAATATTAGTAAATTATCTTTTCCAGTAATTAATCAAAATGTGAATATAAGCCCATTATGGCTTATTTGTGTAAAGTATTGAGCTGTGATTCTTCATTACCCCCCGAAATGTAAGTTTTTATTATCCATCACTTACAGATGTGTTTTGTTCAGAATAATTTAGTTTTATTACTATTAATCAGTCCTTAGGACTTACTCCAGAACAAAATAAAGAGGATATTTTTAAAGACCCACAAAATAAATATGGTAGGGCCTGAGACCCTCCAAAGTAAATGCTTACATATGTCTATTGAAAAATAGATCTTTTTTTTTTTAACTGACACTTAAATTAAGGTTACAGCTATTAAAATGTTTTATTTCTTATGGCCTATTTCAACATAAAATAAACTTTCTATCTTCATCTTAATCTCAGCTTTTAAAATGTATACTTTATATTTTATTATGTCTACTTTTCCAGCATAAAAATATATTCTGTTTTTCTGCCCTCTATCATCTTCTATCATGTACATATTATTCTGACTTTCCATTTTTTTTATAGCTATGAAATATCATGGTATTTATAAAATGCTACTTTAGGAGCTGCTTAGCTCTTAATATTGGAAATACTGGCATCTTCATTTCTGTAAACATTCTTTTTCACAGTGTCAACGTACAAAATGCAAGACTTCTCAAAGGTCAAAACGGTTCTTATCAGTATCAAAGAATGATAGAGTTATATGAGCTAAGTATGGAGATACTGAATTTAGGTATTGTATGCTATACAAAATAGAAAGCAGGGTCTGTTGATCCCAACTCTTTTCTTGTCCTTCCCCTGGTCAGCTTCTTATTTCATTTTGGTCTTCTTATATATATATTCTTCAGTTAAGAAACTTCGTTGCTGAAGCCTGTTTCTGTAGCTGTTTTTAAAAATGTGTGTCTGAATTATATGTTTTCTTTTTCTTGGAAATTTTATTGCAGAAAATCTCTGATTTTAATTAAATGTTGTTTCTAGTCTTATTTATAATTTTCTTTTTCAAAGGAAGGAATTATAATTATTTTGTTTATTCAAGGAGCTTCTTCCTGAATTGCAAATGTTTTATGTTGAAAAAAATTCAGATGTATTATGTTTCTCTGTAAATAAATACTTCTTGTGTTATATTTCGCTCATTCTTACATGAGGAAAATCTAATTAAACTTATATCACTATTGCCCCAAAATAAATGTAGGTGATAATGCAGCATTCCTATACTTAGTTCCATAAGAAGCCAGGATATATTGGGCAATGTTCATTTTAAATTTCATGCACTTAGAATAAAAATGTATTTACAAGAAAGGCAGTTTGGGGGAACCAAGAATAAGGGAGCTAATCTTAGTATCTTTCCTCTTTATTTCACCCCCAGATGAATGAAGGTATCATTTGAAAGTATTCAGATTTTTGTATGTGATCAATCTGCTTGAATTGTTTTGACTAAATTGTCTGGGCAATAAAACAAATCAGTTAACCTAAGTGACTGACAGAATATTTAGCATTTTTAGAAATAGCCTTATTATCTCTAGAGATATTTCTGGACTTACATTTTTATAGTGTATAATACCACTAATACTATTATGATTAGAAAGGCTTTGGTGCCATTAAAATTCTACTTTAATTATAATATTTGGATTTGGGGGCTCATTCTCATGTTTTCTGACTTCTCCAATATGTTATTTCTTGTGTTTTTCTTCCTTTTAGAGAAAACTCCTTTATTCTTTTTTTTCTCTTCCACTTGATTTATTCTTCTCTCTTTCTTGGCTTTATGCCCTTGTTCTTCAAAGTCTTCTTTTATTTCGTTGTCATGTCTTTGGTTACAGATTTTCTGCCTATGCTCTTAGAACCTGTGTGAGTGTCATTTAATTTCTTTGCCCAAATTTGCAATAAAGTGCAACAGGCAATGAAAGGCTTTGATACATCTATTATTAATAGATAAAAATGAAAAGATGCCAAGGAAACCCAAAAGCATGAGCTTCTGTGGCAGTCTGTATAGAATAGGGAGTCATGAAGGTTCAAAACCAGTAATAGGTGTTATGGGAATAAAGTGAATTGGTCAACTCAAGAAATCTAGATCTAAATGCTTCCATGCAAAGATAGCATTACAGAGGAGTTTCTGTCTCACTAACAAAACAAAACATGATTTATCCACATATTAGAATGCAAAATATTTCTTATTTCAATTAGCTGTATGGTTGTCCCCCCAAATCCAATATCCATTTCTTCCATGGTAATAGCACCTTCCAACTATAGGTGGGCACATGGTTGCCCCTTTTTAGAGAAGCAGGATCAAGTGTCCATGACATATAATGAGATTTAAGGAGAATTGGTTGCAGTAACTTTTGGAAGGTATACTTAAGGGAAAGAGACATGGCTTCCTATCGTCTGACTATGGAATAGCTAGTTTGGAGTGCTATTGAAAGCCATCAAGGTTAATGATACAAGACAGAAGAAGCTGTGGTCCTGGACAATTGTGGATTTGTTAAACCAGGATAAGACTGCTCTGGTTATATAGGAAATAAATAAATTTCTATATTGTTTAAACCATTGCTCATTTTTAGTTTTCTGTAGCTTTTAGATAAACTTAGTTCTAATAAATGTAAGCTGCTGCTTTTCACAGCAGAAACTAGAATTTTTAAACTATTTTGCTTTGGAATATTTGGCATAGATAAATCCCAGTTCTTCAGTGTGTGTTTGTGTGTCTGTATTGGGAGCTGCTTCACTATAGCAATTACTCACTACACTATGTAATGGCTCAGAAAGGCATCCTTTAATTTCCAGCAACAGAACGCTGGAGAAGTAGGCTTTGTCCCTTTGTTCACTTCTTAGGCCCTTCCCTCAATCTGCTGTAACCCTATTCTTTTTTTCTATTATCCTTATTTTGCATGCCCCCCAGCTGCACATGACCTAAAACTGGAACCAATTCTAGAAGCCTTCATGTCCCTTAATTATACCTTCCAATCTGTCACCCAGTGCTGTCAATTCTACCTTCAAAACATTTGTCCTATTTGTCCCTGACTCTCCATCATTGTCTATTTTCATACTGTCCTGCCTCAAGCTTTTATCATGTGTGTGTGGTGATATCCACCATGACATCAACATTGAGGACCATGCAGGCACTTCTGTGGACGCCACGGCTCATGAGAACACAGTATGTAATCACTGCTGGAGATAATGAGAAATCACTGAGGAATTCTGATGTCACCACACACACACATGATTGCACAAAGATAGCTCCCCTGGAATGTATTCTCCAATAACATGTATGGTCATGTATCTGTTGGGGCTTTTTCTTTTACTTTAAAAAAACATCATTTCCATGCATTATATTTTGTTAGAAAATATAAGCCATTTCCTTTAGTATTTCAAAATTATTTTCTCTGAGTTGTACATTGAATTTGCTCATAATACTATTTTATTTTATTTTTAACTTACAATTTGCATTCTCTTTTACCATTAATCAGTCTGTTCAGAAGTTATTCATTTTATTCATTTTTTTAAAACCAACCTTAGATTTTAGCAACGTTTACCCCTTTTTGTTATTTTTCTCTTTTTCTCTTTTAAAAACTTCTCAAGTCATTTTTTAAAAAAATATCATTTCAGTCTTTTTTTAGGGTGTTTTTTTTTCTTATTTCTTTACATTAAATGAAGATAATTTGTTTTCTCCCTTCTTCCCTCCCTCCCTCTCTCTCTCTTCCTTTCATCTTTTTACACTTTCAATAATTACAGCATTTATACCTATAGATTTTCCTTGGAGCTTATGTTATAAAACATAGATTTTGGTATGAATCTGCTTTTGATTACTTTGTCTATGGTTGTATCTCATTTTATTTTAATTTTGGTCCAGGGATTATTTAGGAAACATATGAATTTCTAAGTATTAAAGTTTTATTGGTTATAAACCCAAGAGTGTAGTCAGTAAAATCACTGTGTATTTTTAGAGTATCTCTTTATTTTGAATATTTTGTTCCCCTGGTGTCCTTATAATTTTTAATGCTGTCTCTCTTTTTGACCCAATAAATGAATAATTTATTTTTAATAGAGGGGTTTAACCCATTTAGGTTTTTTGATAACTGACTGTTTATTTTTCAATTGTCTTACTTTATTATGTTTAAAGAAATGCATCAGTGTTGTTTACTTTTCCTATACTGCTCTTCCTTGGTCTTAAAAATGTACTGATGAAATGCTGCTATTTCTTAGCTGGTGGGTGTTTAGCACTGCGGGGATTATTTCTTTGGATTTAGAAGCAGAATCATGTAGTTTTTGTCCTCCTCCTCCTTCTCCTTTCTCCTTCTTTGTCTCCCTCTTTCTCCCTCTCTTTCTCTCTATCTGTATCTGTATCTCTCTTTCTGTCTCCAACTCTGTCTCTCTCTCACTCTCAGCTCTGAGCCATAATGAATGTAACATCCCCAACACTTCATACCTATTCTATAGTCAACATTCTTGGTCATAAGTAATGGAATTGACTGGAATATATAAGGTAGCATAAAGAATCTGTGTCAGTGCTGGGGGACCCAGTGTAGAGAATGAGCATGAGCCATAGCAGTCTTTGCAGCAAGAAAAAACTGTTAAGATGCTATTGTTGTAGCCTCCATTAGAGAACACTTATTACCACTTACTTCCATTACAGGAACAAAGTGCTCTCACTGCTGAACTGTGGACTTTTCGTTGCCACCATGATTAGTATCAGGCTGTGCATCACTTCCTCAAGGTAAGATCCTAGTTCATGTCTCTATATCTTGGAAACCTGGAGAGGGTAGAGAAACCATTAGCTTTCTTGACTTCCTGCCTACCATCAATCGTATACAGTGATGGAGTTTCATAAATTAGGAAGGTTGTTTGGATACTGAGTGAACACATAAAAACAAATTTCTGTTGCACTTAAACCTTTTGCCCCACATGTATACATAAATATGTTTTAAACAAACAAACACACACACACACACACACACACACACACATACACATGTATTTGCCCTATGTTTTTACTTCAAAAAAGAGAAAAGCTCCTATCTAACATAATGGAACTTTTCTTTGTACAGTCCAAAATATGCTGAAACCATTCCTAATGGGAACCAATTCAAATTATGAACATTTTCTGTGAACATATCCAAGTTCAGAATCTCTGAATAATATCCATTTATCTTCTAGTTCAAGTTTGTCCCTCTATCAATATTTTTCAACCATATATTAAATTGCAAAGTTAACTACTAGCAATACTAGGGTATACATTACTAGATTAGAAGAAAAAAGAAAGAAAAATATTAATCAATTGTATGTCATATGCATATAGTTTTGCCCCTTCTTAGAGAATTTCCTCTCTTGTGTACTGTAACCACTAGGTCTGCATAGGGAGAAATTTTTTTTTAATGCATGAATTATTAGATTTAAGTAATTAGATGGAGTGAAGTCTTGATTCATGAATTCAGGGGTTCCATTAGTACCATATATAAGTTGTATGTTCAGAGTATATGTCACATGTTGTCAATAGTTGCTGTTGTAACTGATTTTCATCAGCCTATAAACTTTTCTGTTTCTTTGTAAATGGACTGTCAAAGAAAGAAGCAATACTGTGCAGGATACCATAGCACTCAGTGAGTCAAGAGATGATGTTGTGTACAGATAACTGATGAGTAAGAATAGCAAATCCAAATCCTGAATAAGTCTATATTCCAATGAGGATAAAGAATTAATATTTTTTGCCTTGGAAGGGGTCAAATATAATCCATATGCCACCAATATATCCAGCTTGTGTCTAAAATATGGTGTCCCATAGTATGTTATGATGACTGGCAAAATAGGCTCACAGCAGTGGTTGCAAACAAGTCAAACTTGGTCAGGGGAATTCACGTTACTGAGCCCATGCATAGCCTCCGTTACTAAAGAATGTTGACCTTCTGCTCTTGAATCCATTGAATAAGCACTACGTTACCTAAGGGGAAGGCTGCCTAAAACCAGGGAGTGTGTCATGTTTCTACCTTATTAAGAGTCATCTTCATCAGGGGCTTTCAATAAACATTTACATGGGAAATAGTTCATAACTGGAAACCAACTTCGTAGTAATTGTTGAGTTTAGAAAATATTATATAATGTGTTGAAAATTATAGCATTAATCATTAGATGCATTAAGAATGGGTTATAAATATTTCTTCCCTGCAAGAAAAGAAAGACAAAAAAAAAACAAAAATAGAAATGCTTTATTTAATAAAAAACTGTAAAACCATTAAAATAAGAAAAATTAAGCAATAAATATAATTGAGTCCAAAATTACCTATTAGATTAAGATCTATTATTGGATATAAAATACAGCCAAGCCATACATAGTTTACTTCAGTTAAACTCATTCCGTAAATGTATAGATGGATTCATATTAGGAGCTTTACATAATTCAACATATGAATAGCTCAAGTAGAAAAAAAAAGTGTGTTTCTGCCATAGATGTTGAAAAGCCATTTTATACAATTTTATATTCATGTCTAACAGTAATAATAGGTCTCTTAATCAGATAAGAATGATGTATGTGTGTATGATAAGAATGAACAATTTTATATTCATGTCTAACAGTAATAATAGGTCTCTTAATCAGATAAGAATGATGTATTTACATAATAAAACTGTACTCAGCCAAAGCCACAATCAAGTTAGTTGTGAAACACAGGAGGCATTCCCACTGTAATCAATAATTAGCTAGGCGGATTCCTGCTACTTTCTTTATTTAACATTGTTCTTGAAGTACTAGTCAATGAAGTTAGGAGAAAGAAAATGAGAAGTTTTAAACTTTATATGAAACAGCAAAAAATACTATTAATAGCAGATTACATAACTCTATACCTCGAAACTCTAAAATTTGCAAATCAAAATTTTAAAAATCCATAAGGTAATGGCTATAGAGCTAAAACAAAGCAAACAAACATAATAAAGTTTTCCTAGCTATAAACTATTATTAGCCAGACCATACAATACTATACAATACAGACTCTACAGTAGGAGAAATAAGCCTCTTTTCAACAGAACCACAAAAGTAAAATACCTAGAAATAAACTGAACAAGGCATCAACCACACCAATGTGATTATAATGGTAAAACTTTACTAAAGGACAGTAAAGGAACTTGAATATATGGGAATAAAAACTTTATTCTTTTATTAAAGATCATTGTATTTTTAATTTCTCAATTAATCTTGAGGCTCATTGTGATACCTGTGAAGGTAACAATAGGATTCTAAAGCTCATCTGCATAAATAAACATGCACAATTATATAAAAGGAGAAAGACAGTGAGACTAGTTTTACCAAATGTTGAAATATGTTACTGTGAAGTAATTGAACACATTTATATTTGTCTCTGTCCTCAGTTCCTGGCACAGAGCTCCTAAAACTCTTATAGTTTCCTAAGTGATAAGAGTACTAGGAGTATCTTTTGTTCTAATATTTGATCTTTGACCCCAGTTCCTGACAGGGTTACAAAATTCTTTGAGATTTTAGGGGTCACAGGAGTCTCTTTTGTTCTAATGAGGCAACTCCTAAATAGCTCCTAAATGGGGACTGGTCACCAGAAAGACCAAACCATGATTAGAAGCTTGGAACTTTCAGCCCCACTCTCCATCCTCCAGGAAGTTGAGAGGGGCTAGAAATGGAGCCACTGATCAAATATGCCTGTGTGATGAATCCTCCATAAACATCCCCCAAGTATAGGATTTGGAGAGCTTCTGGGTTGCTGAACACAGGAAAGTACTGAGGGTGGGGTGTCTAGTGAGAGCATGGAAACTCTGTGTCCCTTCTCCCATGATTCATGCTTTGCATCTTTTCTATTTGGATGTTCATATGTATTCTTTATCATATACTTTTATAATAAAGTGGTTAACATAAATATTTCCCTGAATTCCATGAGCCATTCCGGCAAATGATCAAACTCAAGGAGGGGATCTTGGGAGTCCTAATTTATAGTTTGTTGGGCAGAAGTATGGGTGACAACCTGGGACTTGTAATTGGTATCTAAAGTGGGGGAGGGGCAGTCTTGTGGGACTGTGTCAGAATTGAGTTAAATCATACAACACCCAGCTAGTGTCACAGAGAACTACTAGATGTGGGAAAACCTTTACATATTTGGTGACCAGAAGTGTCAGAAGTGAAGTATTGTGAGTGAGTAAAGGGGAACCATTCAGGAGTGTGTTTTTCCTGTGCAGTACCATATTTAACACAGCTGTGTTATGCAGTGTCATTTGAATAAGGTCTGTAGTAGATGAGATTTTAAACCTTCTGGGTATCTGAGAGAGAGGACAGTCCAAGTGGAAAAAAAAGGCAAATGCAAAGCCCCAAGCCCCAAGGCAAGATTGTGCTGGGCATATTTGCAAAGCAGTAAATGTGACTTTGGGCTTAGAGTAGAATGAGAAAGGGAAGAAGATGAGAAAATAAGGTGAGAATGGGAATAGAGGTGGAAGGGGGGTTGTAGAGCATATGAGCCTAGTAAGTCATAAAAAAATGTTTGGCTTCTATTCTCACTGAGATGGGAAGTTATTACAGGTGCTTGAACAAAGAAGTGAAATGATTTGACTGACATTTTAGTGGCCTCACTCTGGTTGCTATGTTAAGAGTAGATGGAGGTGGACAAGGACAGAGCAATGGAGACCATACTGAAGGTTTGTAAAAGTCCAGGCAAGAGATAATGTCTTGAATAAGGGTTGTAGCATCAGAGGGAAGGGTACATAGTCTAATTCTGGATATATTTTAAAGGTAGAATCAGAAGGACATGTTGATAAATTTAATGTAGAATATGAGAAAAAGAAGGCAAGGATGACTCTAAGCTTTTGGTTTGAAAAACTAGATAGATGGAGTTGCTACTTACTTAGATGATGGAGCTGAGTGAGGCTAGGAAATAAGGTTTGATTGATTGAAGAGAAAAGAGATATGAAGCTGAACATTATTAGAAATGAGAATATTTTGGCCTATGATGGTATCCTCTGAATTTAGAACAACAAAAACAACAGCAAACCAAGATAGTTTAGCAGCACTGAATATTTACATTTAACACAAGTGTTTTGTGAGACTACCAAATTTTGGGAGAGGGGGTGCATTTGAAAAAATCCACAGGTGAAATTTTATATGATATTTTTCAGTGTTCTTGTGCTTTATTTAATGTGATATTTAACATCTCATAAAAATACATAAAATATTTATTCCAAGTTATAGTATTCCTCAATTATCGTATAGATTATTTCATATTTTACTTTCCTATTAATAAGGTATAAATATATTTAAAATTGTGATGAAAAGTTTTAGATGCAGTCTTAAAAATATTTGAGTAGGACATTGTATTTAAAAAAAAATTCTTTAGAATTTAAAAAAGTGAAAAGAAGACTGTTAGTCTAGGAGAGTTTGAGAGTGAGAGTGGCTGGAATAAGAAATACAGTGGAATTAGAGGTAACATTGAGAGTCCACTTGAGGCAAGTGATCAGATTCTAAAAGCAACATTGCTGTGGTGTGTTTCTCCAACTGTGCTCAGATGCATGGGTGCACATACAAGTAAAAAGTTGTATTTAACTCATGGTTCTTATTTAAGTGAGTACAGAGAAGCAAAAGAGGAGAAATTGAGTTGAAGATGTGTTTTAAGAAATGATTATAATGCTTCTTCAAGGAACTTAAGGTTTTAGAAGGAAAGCACAGTTGACCATGGAGCAGCACAGGTTTGAGCTGTACAGGTCCACTTATACTCAGACTTTTTTCAGTAAATACATACTACAGTATTACACTATCTGCAGTTGGTTGAATCTGCAGATGCAGAACCTCGGATACAGAAGGTTGACTATGAAACTTGAGCATCCGCATATTATGGTATCATCTACAGGTCCTGGAACTAATCCCCTGTGGATACTGAGGGCCAGCTGTAAATATAAGAGGAAGAAGAAGTACAGAAAAGGAGGATGGTGATATCAATAGATTGCTGGCCAGATATAGTCAAATGATTGTTATAGTCAAGGTATTAGAGACAATCAGCTGGTAAACTTGGAGATCACATTTGAAGAATGGGATTATTAAATTGAAATTATAAAAAAAAGTATTAATAATGGCAATGCATAGGGTATGACCATAAGTCTGGTGGCTAAGGTGAAGTGGAGATCAAGATAAATTGAAAGAAAGGAGGTCAAGGAACTCTTAAATCAGTATGTTGGAAGGATCATGTATGTGTACATTTATGTGTATATATTGAGTAAATTAGTTTTATACTCGTATACAAGAACTGTATGTTAGGTTTATACTACTAAATAACAAATGACCACAAATTTGATGCTGATATCATACCCATTTATTTGCTTACAGTTTTATAAGTCACAATTTGGGATGGTGTAGCTGAATTATCTGTTTGAGGTCTAGTGAAGCTTAAATGTTGGCTAGTCTGGGCTTTTTTCCAGTGGCTGTGAAAAAAACGAATCCACTGCTAAACTCATTTAGCTTATTATGAGGAGTAAGTTGTTTGCAGTTGTAGGGTTGAAGTCTGTAAGTCTGTTTCCTTGCTGACTTTGACCAGAGGTCTCTTCTTTTTTCCTGGCTCTTAGGTCATCCTTACACATAGACCCTCTATCTTCAAAGCCAGCAACACTAGATTGAATGTTTCTCATACCCTCATCTCTCCAACTTTCCCTTTTGCCTTCCTCTTCTGGTTTTGTTTTAAAGACTTTATTCTTTACAGCAGTTTTATGTTCTAAACAAAACTGAGAGGAAAGCACAGATTTTTTCAATGTACCTCCTGCCCTGACAGTTGCATAACCTCTCACAATATCAACATTGTTCACCAGCTTGGTACATTTTTTTTTACCAAGAATAAATCTACATTGGCACATCATAATCACCCAAAGTCCATAGTTTACATTGGGATTCACGATTGATGCTGTACATTTTAAGGGTTTGGACAAATGTATAATGACACATATCCATCACTGTAATATTATACAGAGTATTTTCATTGCCCTAAAAATCCTCTGTGCTTCTGCCTATTTATCCATACTCCCTCACCCCAACCCCAGCCCCTGGCAACGACTGATCTGTTTACTGTCTCCATAGTTTTGCCTTTTCCAGAATGTTGTATAGTTGGAATCATACAGTATGCAGCGTTTTCAGATTGGCTTATTTCAGTTATTTCAATTATGCATTTAAGGTTCCTCTATGTTTTTGCATGGCTTGATAGCTCATTGCTTTTTAGCACTGAAATTATTCCATTGTCTGGATATACTACAGTTTATCCATCACCCACTGAGAGACATCTTGGTTGCTTCCAAATTTTAACAATTATGAATAAAGCTGCTACAAACATCCATGTGCAGGTTTTGTGTGGACATACGTTTTCAGTTCCTTTGGGTAAATAGCAAGGAGCATGATTGCTGGATCATGTGGTAAAATTATGTTTAGTTTTTATAGGAAATGACCAAACTATCTTCCAAATGTCTGTATCATTTTGCATTCTCACCAGCAATGAATGAGTGTTCTTATTGCTCCACACCTTCGTCAGCATTTTGTGTTACCAGTACTCTGGATTTTGGCCACTCTAATAGGTATGCAGTGGTATCTCATTGTTTTTTTAATTTACATTTCCTTGATGAGATATGGTGTGGAGCATCTGTTCATATGCTTATTTGCCATCTGTATATCTTCTTAGATGAGATGTCTGTTAAGCTCTATGACTTATTATTTAATTGGGTTGTTTGATTTCTTATTGAGTTTTAAGAGTTTTTATATATTTTGGATAGCAGTCTTTTATCAGATGTATCTTCTGCAAATATTTTCTTCCAGTCTGTGGTTTTTTCATCTAATTCTCTCAATCTTGTCTTTTGCAGAAGTCTGTAGTTTTAATTAAGTTCAGCTTATCAGTTACTTCTTTCGTAGGGCGTGTATTTGATGTGGTATCTAAAAAGGCATCGCCATACTCAGAGTCATTTAAATTGTCTCCTATGTTGTCTTCTAGGAGTTTTATAGTTCTGTATTTTACATTTAGGCCTGTGATCCATTTTAAGTTAAACTTTGTGAAGACTGTAAGGTCTGTGTCTCCTTAAGACCATGTTAGGGGCAGGCAGTGTCTATATGTCCCTTCACTTCCTCTCCAGTTTATTATAATGACACAACTCTATCTCTAGTTTCCCTTTGCTTCTTCCCTTTTAATGCTGAAGAGTTCAGGTTTTTTGTGATGGTGGAGGTGGGAGGTCAGAAACCCTAAGCATTAACCTTTCTTTCTTTTCCTATTTCTACTTGAAAGATCCTATTTATCTGCATTGTGGATAAACAGGAATAAGGTCTTGGCAGTGAGAAAATAGAGTTGAAAATATAAACATATCAAGATAGTATTTCACCATGTTATTTAACATAGAACACCTGGAAGTCAAGAGGTATAAGATGACAAATTTTTTTACATAAAATGTAAAGCCTTCTGCATAGCAAAAACATTAAATAAAAAAA
The DNA here is from genome assembly GCF_008692025.1 of Phocoena sinus. NCBI lineage: Eukaryota > Metazoa > Chordata > Mammalia > Artiodactyla > Phocoenidae > Phocoena > Phocoena sinus. The sequence goes on from NC_045766.1 coordinate 41,675,306, forward strand.
TAAAAGGGAATAATTAAATATAATTTGTATTAATTACGACAAAAGACTAATTTGCTAAAATAATTCTTATAAATCAATAATAATATAAACACCAAATCTCTGAAAAGGAAGGAAGGAAAGAAGAAAAGAAAGAAAGAAAGGCAGATGTGGACTGGCAAAACTTGGAGTAAAAGATACCAATGGCTTAAAATAGACCAAAAGGTGTTCAAATTCCCCCATACTGAGCTATTTCATATTTTAAGTAGTGGAAATCTAGGCAGTAATGAAATGGCGTTTCCCACTTTTCAGCTTGTCATAAATAAAAAATTTTTGATCATATACAATATTAGAAAGTTTGTAGGAAAATAGTTTTTTTCATACATTATTGACAAAATGTACTGTGGTGTAACAAATGTGGTGGGAGTTTTTCAGTATTTATGAAAATTTCTCTGGCAACTGTTTTGTGATGCTCACAGACGCAGGCACATCTTCATTGTAGCTTTGCTGATATAGCAAAATCTGGACACACCCTAAATGATAATCAGTAGGAGCTGTAGCCATACAGTGGAAGACTGCACAGTGAGTTAGAGCTCCAGAATATATGGCTAAGCAAATTAATAAGTTGTAAGCACACAAAAAATAGAAAAGCATTAAATCTGCTTCCATATGTGTAAGAAGTTATATGTGTATTTTGGTAATGTATTTGTACGTGTTTGAAAAAAAATGAAAGAAGAATTTATGAAACTCTGTTGATGACTATTGCCTCGCTCAAGTAGGAACATATTCTGAAGTGGGAGAAAGACAGTTTTCATTGTGTAGCCTCTCTTGTTTGAATTTCTTTATCACACTTTTGTATTTTCGTATATAGGAAAATCATTAGAAAATGAAACTTCAAGACTCTTAATTTAAAGCTTATTGCATGAGGTCTCTTTTCTATTCATTGTTTTAGAATGTTGTTTCATCTTTAGGTGCAAATTGGTAATTGATGGCGCAAGTCTGAAGATGGTTTAGAGTTGAGAGAAGTTACTCTGTATTATTTTCATTAGTGTAGTAATTTTACTAATTCAAAATCAGACTTTATTCTATGAGCAATGAGCAACAATTTCACGGATTCTTTGCTCCTATGTATTTGGGGATTAGAAATAATAAAATATTATTGTGATTCACGTAATAAATTAGCTGCATGTTTATAATACAAACTCTAAAGATTCTGTAGAAAACCTGCATTGAACTGCAAATGAGTTTGCGGTACTCTGATGGCAAGAGTATATGAATGTTTTCTTAAAATTATTTAATATTCATTGATGCCTGTTCTATACTAGATTCTTGGATATTGTGAGAGCTGTGTTTGTTTATCATTATCATTTCTCCCATTATTTCTTAATTCATTCACCACTTATTTATTGCCTCAAATATTTTGGGAACCTTTCTAAGTCTTTAGATTAAGTTTTCATAAGGATCTCAACTATGCCCTGATGTAGCTCATATTTAATTTGTGAGGAGGGGAGACAAACCAGTAAGCCAAATAAAGAGAAAATGAGTGAGTAAAAGAGAGAGGAAACAACAGTAAGATAATTTTTATAAGATAATTTTTAATAGGTAATAGTACTTAAAATAAAACAAAAGGGATTGATTTTGAATGACAGACACTGGTGGGAGTGGGGGTGAGATCAGGATTGGAGGTGAGTTGTGGGGTCTTTTCTTTAATATATAAATTTATTTAATTCATTTATTATTTTTGGCTGTGTTGGGTCTTCATTTCTGCTCGCAGGCTTTCTCTAGTTGTGGCGAGCGGGGGCTACTCTTCGTTGCGGTGCGCAGGATTCTCATTGTGGTGGCTTCTCTTGTTGCAGAGCATGGGCTCTAGGTGTGTGGGCTTCAGTAGTTATGGCGTGTGGGCTCTAGAGCGCAGGCTCAATAGTTGTAGCGCATGGGCTTAGTTGCTCTGTGGCATGTGGGATCTTCTCAGACCAGGGCTTGAACCTGTGTCCCCTGCATTGGCAGGTGGATTCTTAACCACTTCACCACCAGGGAAGCCCGAGTTGTGGAGTCTTACAGTTCATGACAGTTAAAGGGAAAAATATCATATGATGGGATAAAGGTTCAGAGCATTGGGGAGGTTTTATTTTCTTTATATTTACTTCTCTGTTCTTTTCAGCATCTTTTTTTTGTTGGTGGGTGAGTGAGTGGGTGGATTTATTTTTATAAACACAAGATTGTCATTATCACAGAGAATTTAATGACGTAAGGGACTCTGGACTTTATTTGAAGGCTATATCCCAAGTTAAAGCAAATCATAGATTTAATCATGTCAGAAGACAGTGGTTCAATGAAGAACAAACTTTTATTTTGGACCATCTATTCTCTTATTCCTTCATATAAAAACACTCTGTTTTTATATGAAGGAATAATGTCTGTTTTCTGTCCAGCTCAGTGATACTAGATTCTCACTGATTTTATCTTTTATGATTAGGGGCTTATTTGTTTTTGTGTAATATCAAGTCATTCACTGCATCTTTCATATATTCTAAAAATTGTTAGTTTGTATCTACTTATAAGAAGTAAGAAGCACTACTTAAAGTGTCTCTCACAAATTTGGCATTTATTTATTTCTTATAGTAAGAAAACTAGAGGGAGGTTGATTGGTTGCTGGCATTGATAAGTAGCTTAAGGATTCATCCTTCTGGCTTTCTATTCCATCATCATCTTGTCTTCAAGATGGCTGCTACATCTCCAGGCATGAGAGAAGAGTCAGTGCCAGAGCTGTTACCACTTAGCAGGAAAGTAAAAACATTCCTAGAAATCACTTGGCAGGCTTCTACTTCAGTCTCATTGCCTAAAACTGAGTCCCATGGGTACCCCAGCAGCAAGGAATTCCAAAGAATCAGGAAATAGGATCGTGAATATCTTAAAACATTCTTTTCATTTTCTGGAGCTTGATATATTGTTCTCAACAAAATCAAGGAATATGGATAACAATGGATATTAAACAGTCACCTGTGAGGAATTTGCCACAAACGCTACTTATAAACTGTTGAAAAAAATAACTATTTTATCCAGTGTAGTAAAATATTTTTGAAAAAACTTTGGAGTATGAATACATGTTTGTGCTGGTTGTAACACACAGTACAACCCCATTAAAACAGGCAGGTTTTAATGATACCATCTGCTTTATTCTTGGAACTACGTCATGTTTGGGTTTGAAATCATTGCCCTATCTATTGTAATTGTAATATTACAATATCATTGTAATAGAGATAAATTGTATCATTTATCTTTATTATCCTTTAAATTATTGTGATTACTATTGTAATAAAGATAAATTTCTCACCACAAAACTTCACCCATTTAAATATGTATAACAAATGATTTAAGTTCAGGATTTGAAGTTTATGTAAATTTATTGGCAAAAATAGAGTTTGCTGTAACTTTTAATCTGTCATTGGTATCTAAAAATTATTTAAAATTTGAGAAATTGACTTTAGTGTATATGATTTCATTTTCTTTATATGTCTATTTTCAGTTATATGTGTTTAAGAAGTCCTGATACTTTTAGATACTGCATTTTCTGAATGTTGAAGAACTACTTTCATGTAAAGAGGTAAACTAGCTGGTTACTGTTTATTAGAGTACTATTAAAATTAATTATCTCTGAATTAGGACTTTTTAAAGGAAAAAAATCCCAAATTTGCAATCTAAGGAGAAACTTCTAAAAATAATTTGGAAATGTTATTCAGTATGCCAGATAATGGTTATGTTTATTCATTTATATTATTTGTGTGGTTTACATAATACTATAATATGTAGTTTCTAGTATAGAGTAGATACTTAACAAATTAAATAAATATTGAATAAACTTTTTAAAAAATTGATAAATGTACTCTCCTTGACAAGGAATTTAAAATACTAACTTCAATAGGGCTATTGAAAAGACTACTCAGAAAATAAAAACACTTATTATGTTTAGAATGCATTAAAATGCAGAGAAAACAGTGTGAAATATATTAAAAATGTTTTATAGTCCTGTACTACCATTAAAGACTCATGTACTCTCTGGCCCCTGGAATGGAGAAAAGTAAACAGTTTCTCAAAAATGAGCCTCAGATAATGCAGACAAGTTAAGAAATCTACATTGAATCTCAGAATAGATCCACCAGGTTGAATCTTATTCTCTTTGATGGGGAAAGTCAGGGCATATGAAGGAACCAATCCTGCTTGAACTTAATGGAGCAGAGAAAACAGGATTCAGGCAAAAGGGGGAACAATCTTGAGAAGGTTATAACAGGATTTCTTAAGTTGTGCCATGAAGACGTTAAAAAAAAAAGAGTTAATAAAATGATGAAACCAATGGAATAAATTATATGAAACTCATTTGGCTATGAAAGATAAGTCTTGGATCCAGGAATAAATACTTGCTCTGGAGAAGGAGTCTTATATTACCTTTAAGTATAGTTATTTAAAAGTCCCAGGAATTCAGGTCTGAGAGGCACCAAGGAGGTAGAAAAGGATAATCATGGACTCTATTTAAAGAAGAATTTCAGGAACTCCTAAGTGCTTCACTCTTATTTATACCTGCCAGTAAAGCAAAGAATATCTCTTTTAAAAAACAATTCATTTTGCCTTTAAGTGTGTTGGTTCCTAAAGTACACAAATGCCATTATGGGAATTAAAGTGCCTCCATATCACAAATCTCAATCATACAGATTTCTGTGGAAAACAAATTAGAGATGCTTTTGCAACTTTTCTTTTACCCTATTTAGCCTTAACATTTTGTCTACATTGACATTTTCTTTTTAGTTGATCGCTTTCTCAACAAGCAAGAGAAAACATATTCTTTTCCTAAAGATTTTATTACTACTAATTCAAAGTGATCCAGCAAAAGACACATATTTTTGGTTTACAAAAATATACTTGACCTTGAAGTTTGGAAAGGAATGCTCTGCATTAGTAAATAAACTGATTCATTCTGTCATTGAAGATATGAAAAAGTGATAAACATAGAACATTAAGCTGTCATTTCTACTACATTTTTGGTTGTCCTTTTGTTTTAACTAGGAACATTTTGTAAAACATCTTTAAAAAAACAGCGGTCTTGAGACATTTTCCTTGTAACTGTCAAAGACAAGCCTGTATTCAAGTTCCAGAGAACAATAAAGGACAGCACAAAGCCAAATTAAAAAGCAAATCATTGTCATAAGAACACCACATTGTTAATATTATATAAAAATTGAATATTTTTAATAAATCTGGTCTAATTTTATCATTGTTTTTCTTTCAAATTAGTTAATTCAACCAATGTTAATAATTTCATTACTGTTTATCTTTTTTGTTTTTAAAGAAAAAATCCCGGCAAGACATTAAACTTTACATTTATCAGATACCTTAAGATAAATTGAGGAATAGACTATTTTAGAATGCTAAATTTCTCTAAACTTATGTAAGTTTCAGAAATGTAAATAGTTTTTTTAAAGTTAATATGACTAGCACTCTGGTTCATTTAAAAAAAAAACACAAGTGTTTCTCTTAAAAAAGAACAAAACTATAAGGTCTTTTGTCTTGAAAATTGTCCTCTATTTAAAATTAAGTTGAGGGATAGGAAACTAAACATTGTTTTGAAGAAAATAATATTGTCCAACAGTTAAAGTATAAGTTGAATCGCAGTAAGTGGCAATGCAAGAATTTTGCAATCTCAAAGCTATAATCTAAATGTGAAATGAAATAGTAATAAAATAAAAAGAATATGTGCTCCCATTATAAGAGATTTTAAGGAATAGTGAGAAGGCTATAAATACATGTTAAAAAGACCAATTTTGTATCAACCAGCTGCTCTTTTACCATAAACAGTCTTGGCTATAGCAAAGTTTACATCAACTTAGTTACAAATGAAATACTGAAGAATTCAATCAATCAGTGATATCAAAAGTAACATATAATTAGCAAGTGTAGAATTCAATGAGTTGGAAGATTGATCTACTATTGTGAAACAAGTTAAGCTTTTACTTTAGATGTCGGTAGTCTCTTTAATTTTGGTATCAGTAGGACTTCTGGGAAGAAACTAGGAAGGTAGGAAGGGAGAGGTTATTTGAGTGATAAGGAAGATTCTTCTAACTTAGAACTATGCTCTAAATGATTATTTTGATGCTGGAACTCACATAGCCTCTAAATAGTGGTTTCAGTAGCCAGTATAAGGATATCATATGATCAAAGGGTTACTGCAAAAGGGACTTAGAATTGTAGATATATTCTGTTTTTTATCAAGTTGTGCAGTAGCAACAGGAAGAGAAATATAGTAGAGAGATTAACAGTGATCATTAAACTAGTACAGTGAAGGAGGAAAATATTTTTATTTTATTGATTCAACTTTCAGTAGATGTAGAAAAAGACACAAAATTTTTTCACTAGAATTTTCTTATCTAAATAAGTAAATTAATATTGGAATACATCAAATTTATATATAACTTTGCAGTCTGCTCTTAAAATGGGTTACATTTCACAATAAAAGTATAAACATATATACATCTGTCCTTTCCAGGCCCCAATCCCAAGATTCTGTTATGTCTTTAAAAAGCAGTGAGAGTGGGCTATACTTGTGCTTTTTGAGGAAGCTCTCAGGGAAAGAATCTATTTTATTTTATAACATAGTTCACTAACTATAATAAAACTCTCTTGGTAAATGAAATTTGACTGTTTCAGTTCCTCAGGTTGGTAGTTAATTTCTTTTCCCAATTTATAATACCTTGCATTCCTTCCACAATTTGTGTTTCTGGTCACAGATATAATCAAATATGTATCCTTGACTGTTAGCTAATATCCTCCAATTTAAACTACCATTGTGGATGAAAGGGAAGCAAAGGTACCAATGTTGATAACCAGGCTTTATGTTTGCATGATATTTAGGTTGGCAATTAAAGTCTGCAGAGGAGTTATTACTGGGTGGTTTATTTTAAAAATAGTGCATTTTTGTTACAGAATGCACTTATTTGGCAGAGTATGTGTTAAGAATCTGAAAAGTCCAGAAGTATTGTAGAAAATAAAATCATCATGGCTAGACATAAGATTCAGCAAGAACACAAAGTATGTTACATTGAAGTATCTGCATGCAATTTTCCCACAAAAACTGTACTGGCTTTTTATTCAATCAATAGTATGTATTGAGCAGTTTTTCTGTGTTAGGTGCTACGAATACAAATTTGTACACGATGGAGGTGCTTCCTGTTCTCAAGAAGCTTAGAGTCTGGAGGAAGCAGTCAATAAAAGAAGACATGCAAATCGTTGAATTATCCAAGGCATAAAATTATATCTTCAGGTAGAAATGATGGGATCAGGTAATGAAAACTTACTAAGGAAAAGTTACATCAAAATTAAGTGAATAGGGCTTCCCTGGTGGCGCAGTGGTTGAGAGTCCGCCTGCCGATGCAGGGGAAGCGGGTTCGTGCCCTGGTCCGGGAAGATGCCACATGCCGCGGAGCGGCTGGGCTCGTGAACCATGGCCGCTGGGCCTGCGTGTCCGGAGCCTGCGCTCCGCGGCCGGAGAGGCCACGGCAGTGAGAGGCCCGCGTAGCGCAAAATAAATAAATAAATAAATAAATAAATAAATAAATAAAGTGAATATTTAAAGAATTAACAGACAAATTATCCAGGAGGAAGAGCGGGTAGGAATTTACTGGGCAGAGGAAATGGCATCTGCAGAAGCCTTAAAATAAGAGACAACATAGGACATGCAAGTAATTGAAACAAGTCTAACATGATTGGAAAAGTCAGCTTAGTTAGGGGAGGAAGAGAGCAGTAGGTCTATTGTCCCTCCCCTAGAATTTTATCTCTTGCTACCAGTCATGCCTTTCTGTGGGCTAATCGTCTCCTATGTGCCTGCATCAACAGTGTGGGCTCTCTGGGTTTTTTCCCCTACCCCTAATCTTTTTTCTGAGCACCAAGTGGAAGTCCAAGGAAAAGATCTTACAAGTGTGCAAAACCCCCTTTGTGTCTTGGGCTCTAGGGTATTCTAGACTGACAAGCTAATGCACATTTGATCTTATCAAATCGTACAGTTTCTCCCTAGCCTCTTGTATGTTGTCTCCTCATTGTCTCATTTCTCTTTCGAGGTTTCTTTCCCTTTGAAATTCAAATTACTTAGTTGTCTTGTGATCTCAGTTCTCCGATGGACACAATGAAATTATAATCTCGTTGCTTATCCAACTTTTCTCACTGCTACTGTGGAAGTAATATTCTTTCCTGCTTTATACATCCTAAGTGGTTGGAGAAGACTGCTTATATGTTTTTAAGAATATTAGTCTATTGTGGTGAGGGAAGTGAAATTTAAGGTGAAAAATTTGGAATCGGGGAGAGAAGTTAGTTGTATGAACTGTAAAACAAGTAAGGGATTATGGTAGAGTAATACAACTAGGAGTGAGAGAAATGTGCCTGAATTCAAGAGAGATATAAAAGGAAGAATTGATAGGTTCAGTAATTAATTGGGGAGATGACAGAAAAGGAAAAGTCAAAGGTGATTTCCATGTCTCTGTCTTATGAATAATAGAGAATTTTGAGCTGCTGGATCTTTTCTAGTATCACCTTCTTGATTTTTATATTTTGTAATCACAAATGCTGTTATTATATTTTAATTAATATATAGGGACCAAAGAAAATCTTAACTTAGCTCAATCAAAAATATATATGGTTATGCCTTCAATGCAAGTGGGTAGCTGCAGTTCTTTTTTTTTTTTCCTGATTATGTGAATATTTATGCCAGATTCCTCTAGTCACTTCATTTGTTCAGAGAGAAAGGTTCAACTTGTTTAGGGATTTTTTCTTATATTTTTTTAACTTCTAAAAGACAACAAACTTTGATGCCATAATCCAACTTGGAAACTCCAACTTGGAAACAGGGATCATAATCCAACTTGGAAACAGGGATCATGGTAGAAAAACTTCTTCATAAAAGATGTTCTGTCCTTAAGATCTTTTTTTTTTTTTTTTTTTTTTTTTTTTTTTTTTTTTATGCGTTACGCGGGCCTCTCACTGTTGTGGCCTCTCCCGTTGCGGAGGACAGGCTCCGGACGCGCAGGCTCAGCGGCCATGGCTCACGGGCCCAGCCGCTCTGCGGCATGTGGGATCTTCCCAGACCGGGGCACGAACCCGTGTCCCCTGCATCGGCAGGCGGACTCTCAACCACTGCGCCACCAGGGAAGCCCCTTAAGATCTTATAATATCTGATTTAAACACAACAAGTGTTAATCAGCAGGGCTAACATTAATTTCTTTAAATTGATTTAGAATAGATCTGCAAATTTTTGAACTGGGAAGAATCCATTATTTACTCTGCTTCTCAAGATCAAAAAGGTACAGTACTAAAAATTATCTTGACTTTTGGATTTTTTGACATGGCCATGCCTACTTTGGTCCCTTCCAAAGGATGGCACAGATTGTGAGGACTGTCTTGGCAGTGCTGGGGTATCTGCTGTTCATAGCCACACAGTTTGTCCAAAGAAAAACTTCAGCCAGTTCAGAACATGTATCTATCATCCAGAGCAGGGTTACTGATGGAGAAGTGATGAAAGGAGAGATGAGAGGCTGATTTATTAAATTGGTCCAGGAAACTTGACACTTAAATAGTATTCTCAAGTAGCTGCTTATTTATTTCTATGGTATTTTCAAACACATTCTCAGAAGATAAGACTTGGGAAAAGTATTTATTGGTTTAGCTGGAAATTAATTCCAGTATCCTTCCATCCATTTCTCTAGTTATCCTTCATCCTCCCATGTTATCCTGGCTTTGATATGAACTCTGGAGAATTATCCTTGCCATGTTTACTCTGGTTCATTCCTGGCTTTTTGAGGGGGTGGAGCTTCTGTAGAAGTGAGCAAGATCCTCTAGATTCTTCTTTAACATCAGACTAAATAATAATATAACAACTCTAAAAGGCATGATTGTGAAATCCTCAGTTACCAATGGAAAAATAAAGGATGTTATAAAGGAATAAATAAGTTAAAAATCATGAAATTTACTTTTTTTTTTGAAATTTACATATGGTGAGATTTTTTAAGGAAATGAAATACAAACTATTTGATAAGTTAGTATGAGAATAAAACTCAATACTCTACTATTAAAACAAGGATAAGAAGATATAAATATTTCTTAGAAAGTTGGCTATTCTCTCTTTATTTGTGGTTTACTCACATAAAATGAATATCCAACTAATTAAAGACTAAATGAGATTTGTTTTGCCAAAACAATTAAGAAAACGATAATAGGAACATACATATAGATCATAACCTTGATAGTAAATGGATTAACTGCCTCAACCAAAAGACACAGACTGGCTGAATGGATGCAAAAACAAGACCCATATATATGCTGTCTACAAAAGGCCCACTTCAGACCTAGGGACACGTACAGACTGAAAGTGAAGGGATAGAAAAAGGTATTCCATGCAAATGGAAATATAAAGAAAGCTGGGGTAGCAATACTCATATCAGATAAAATAGACTTTAGGGCTTCCCTGGTGGCGCAGTGATTGAGAGTCCGCCTGCCGATGCAGGGGACGCGGGTTCGTGCCCCGGTCCAGGAAGATCCCACATGCCGCGGAGTGGCTGGGCCCTTGAGCCATAGCCGCTGAGCCTGCGCATCCGGAGCCTGTGCTCCGCAATGGGAGAGGCCACAACAGTGAGAGGCCCGCATACCGCAAAAAAAAGAAAAAAAAGAAAGAAAAAAAAAATAGACTTTAAAATAAAGAATGTTACAAGAGATAAGGAGGGACACTACATAATGATCAAAGGATCAATGCAAGAAGAAGTTATAACAATTATAAATGTTTATGCACCCAACATAAGAGCACCTCAATATATAGGCAAATGCTAACAACCAAGAAAGGAGAAATTGACAGTAACACAATAAGAGTAGGCGACTTTAACACCCACTTACACCAACGGACAGATCATCCAAAATGAAAATAAATAAGGAAACACAAGTTTTAAATGACACAATAGGACAGATAGATTTAATTGATATTTATAAAACATTACACCCAAAAGTGGCGGAATACACTGTCTTCTCAAGTGTACATGGAACATTTTTCAGGATAGAGCACATCTTGGGTCACAAATCAAGCCTTGGAAAATTTAAGAAAATTGAAATCGTATCAAGCATCTTTTCTGACCACAACACTATGAGATTAGAAATCACAGGAAAAAACAAACTATAAAAACACAAATGCATGGAGGCTAAACAGTGCACTTCTAAATAACCAAGAGATCACTGAAGAAATCAAAGAATACCTAGAAAAAAATGACAATGAAAACATGACGACCCAAACAAAACCTATGGGATGCAGCAAAAGCAGTTGTAAGAGGAAAGTTTATAGCAATTCAATCTCACCTCAAGAAACAAGAAAATTCACAAAAAAACAATCTAACCCTACACTTAAAACAACTAGGAAAAGAAGAACAAAGAAAACCCAGTCAGTAGAAGGAAAGAAATCATAAAGATCAGAGCAGAAATAAATGAAATAGAAATGAAGAAAACAATAACAAAGATCAATAAAACTAAAAGCTGGTTCTTTGGAAGATAAACAAAATTGATAAACCCGTAGCCAGACTCATCATGAAAAAAAGGGAGAGGATGCAAATCAATAAAATTAGAAATGAAAAAAGGAGAAATCACAACTGACACTGCAGAAATACAAAGAATTATAAGACACTACTACAAACAACTATATGCCAATAAAATGGACAACCTGGAAGAAATGGACAAATTCTTAGAAAAGTACAACCTTCCAAGACGGAAACGGGAAGAATTAGAAAATATAAACAGGCCTATCACAAGTAATGAAATTGAAGTGGTAATTAAAATCTTCCAACAAACAAAAGTCCAGGACCAGATGGCTTCACAGGTGAATTCTATCAAACATTTAGAGAAGAGCTAACACCCATCCTTCTCAAACTCTTCCAAAAATTTGCAGAAGGAGAAACACTTCCAAATTCGTTCTATGAAGCCACCATCACCCTGACACCAAAACCAGAAAAATATATCACACAAAAAAGAAAATTATAGACTAATATCACTGATGAACATAGATGCAAAAATCCTGAACAAAATACTAGCAAACAGAATCCAGCAACACATTAAAAGGATCATACACCATGATCAAGTGGAATTTATCCCAGGGATGCAAGGATTCCTCAATATACGCAAATCAATGAATGTGATACACCACATTAACAAATTAAGGAATAAAAACCATGTGATGATCTCAATAGAGGCTGAAAAAGCTTTTGACAGAATTCAATACCCATTTATGATAAAAACTCTCCAGAAAATGGACATAGAGGGAAACTACCTCAACATAATAAAGGCCGTATATGACAAACCCACAGCAGGCATCACACTCAATGGTGAAAAACTGAAAGCATTTCCACTAACATCAGGAACAAGACAAGGATGTCCACTCTTATTAAACATTGTTTTGGAAGTCCCAGCCATGACAATCAGAGAAGAAAAAGAAATAAAAGGAATACAAATTGGAAAAGAAGAAGTGAAACAGTCACTGTTTCCAGATGACATGATACTATACACAGAAAATCCTAAAGATGTCACCAGAAAACTATTAGAATTAATCAATGAATTTGGTAAGGTTGCAGGATACAAAATTAATGCACAGAAATCTCTGGCATTCCGATACACAATAACAAAAAATCAGAAGGAGAAATTAAGGAAACAATCCCATTTACTGTGGCAACAAAAAGAATAAAATACCTAGGAATAGACCTGCCTAAGGAGGTGAAAGACTTGTACACAGAAAACTATAAAACACTGATGAAAGAAATCAAAGATGACATACAGATGGAGAAATATACCAGGTTCTTGGTTTAGAAGAATCAGTACTGTAAAAATGAGTATACTACCCAAAGCAATCTACAGATTCAATGCAATCCCTATCAAACTACCAGAGACATTCTTCACAAAATTAGAACAAAAATTTAAAAATTCGTATGGAAACACAAAAGACCCTGAATAGCCAAAGCAATCTTGAGAAAGAAAAACAGAGCTGAAGGAATCAGTCTGCCTGACTTCAGACTGTACTACAAAGCTACAGTAATCAAGACAGTATGGTACTGGCACAAAAACAGAAATATAGATCAATGGAACAGGATAGAAAGCCTAGAGATAAGCCCACACAGCTGTGGTCACCTAATCTATGACAAAGGAGGCCAGAATATACAAAAGAGCAAAGACAGCCTCTTCATTAAGTGGTGTTGGGAAAACTGGACAGCTACATGTAAAAGAGTGAAATTAGAACACTCCCTAACACCATACACAAAAATAAACTCCAAATGGATTAAAGACCTAAATGTAAGACTGGACACTATAAAACTCTTACAGGAAGACATAGGCAGAAGACTCCATGACATAAAACACAGCAATATCTTTTTTGACCCCCCTCCTAGAGTAACGGAAATAAAACCAAAAATAAACAAATGGGACTCAATTAAACTTAAAAGCTTTTGTACAGCAAAGGAAACCATAAGCAAGACAAAAAGACAACCCTCAGAATGGGGGAAAATATTTGTGAATGAAACAACAGATAAAGGTTTAATCTCCAAAATATGCAAACAGCTCATGTAGCTCAATATAAAAAAAAACAAACAATCCAGTTATAAACTGGGCAGAGGACCTAAATAGACATTTCACCAAGAAAGACATACAGATGGCCAAGAGGCACATGAAAAGATGCTCAACATCACGAATTATTAGAGAAATGCAAATCAAAACTACAATGAAGTATCACCTCATACCAGTCAGAATGGCCATTATCAAAATATCTAGAAACAATAAATGCTCGAAAGAGTGTGATGAAAAGGTAACCCTCCTGCACTGTTGGTGGAAATGTAAATTGATACAACCATTATGGAAGACAGTATAGAGGTTCCTTAAAAAACCAAAAATAGAACTACCATGTGACCCAGCAATCCCATTACTGGGCATATACCCTGAGAAAACCATAACTAAAAAAGAGTCATGCACCACAGTGTTCATTGCAGCACTATTTGCAACAGCCAGGAAATGGAAGCAACCTAAATGTGCATTGACAGATGAATGGATAAAGAAGATGTGGCACATATATACAATGGAATATTACTCAGCCATAAAAAGAAACAAAACTGAGTTATTTGTAGTGAGGTGGATAGACCTAGAGTCTGTCATATAGAGTGAAGTAAGTCAGAAAGAGAAAAACAAATACCATATGCTAATGCATATATATGGAATCTAAAAAAATGGTGATGATGAACCTAGTTGCAGGGCAGGAATAAAGATGTAGACGTAGAAAATGGACTTGAGGCCACGGGTTGGGAGGGGGGAAGCTGGGGTGAAGTGAGACTAACATCGACATATGTACACTACTGAATGTAAAATAGTTAGCTAGTGGGAAGCAGCAGCATAGCACAGGGAGATCAGCTTGGTGCTTTGCGATGACCTAGAGGTGTAGGATAGGGAGGATGGGCGGGAGGCTCAAGAGGGAGGGGATATGGGGACATATGTGTGCATATGGCTGATTCACTTTGGTGTACAGCAGAAACTAACATAGTATTGTGAAGCAATGGTACTTCAATAAAGTTCTATTAAAAAAAAAGAAAAGTACTTACTGCAAACCACCCCCCCGACAAAAAAAAAAAGAAAAAGTAACCACAACAATGTACAGTAATGCCATTTTCCCATAGTCTCCCCAATCTGATGAATTATCAGCTATCATGGTCTAGCTCTCCATGTATTTAGGCCTTCTTCAGTTTCTTGGTAGTTTTCAGTCATCATTCATTAAATTCATCCCCAAGGATTTTTCTTAATGCTAGTATAAATAATACTTTAAAATTATTTCCAACTGTTTATTGCTAGCATATAGAAATATAATTGATTTTTTAATGTTGAAATTATATTCTGTGTCCTTGCTAAATTATTTCTATTATGTTTGGGTTTTTTGGGTAGATTTTTAGAATCATTTTCCAAGTACACTGTCATGTTGTCTATGAATAAAGTACTTTTATATCTTCAAAAAAAAAGGCTAAATGAGAATTCAGTATATAACAGTTCAAAATGAAAAAAAAAAGGAACAAAAGCCTAAAGGTATAAAAAAAATATGTTTCTCATTTCTTCTGTTTTTATGGTATATTTAATCTCACTCAGCTGTCTATCAGTCTCATTATTATGGGCACATTCTTCAAATAATCTAAATTGTTCCCACAGTGGCAGCCAAACCAAATAAACAAGCACTGAAGAGTGTATGATTTCACCAGAGGCCTTAAACAATGAGTGGCCCAGAAAATTTCCTTTAAGTAAAAAGGGGTAGGAATCTTCAACGACAGGTTTAAGCAGAAGGAAAGCACTCTCTGCAGTTTTTCCTCAACGTGCCCCCATCAAACCGAAATATCTTGAAATGCCAAATAAATAACAATAACAATGAAAATCTTCTTGCTATGAACCAGATAAGAATGGTATTTTAACATGCAAAAACTTGTACTTTGAAATGCAGTATGGTTCCTTGAGGTTAATGCAAATATATTTGAAAGAGAATGTGATCCTCCAGATTGGAAGGATAAAAATGTGATCCTCTAGATTGGAAGGATAAATATTTAATATTTTTTAAAAATTACAAAATATGTATGCTTGGCTAGAGTTTTCTATTTTCTTTTTCTGTTTTATGACATGTGAAGTATAACATTTTACAATAAAAAAGATCTAAATCAATGGGAACTTTTAAAATTTGAGTTCTTAAATTTTTGAGACTCATACGCTCTTTCCATAACTTTGAACGTTACACATTAGCCTGTTTACCTACTTGTACCGAAAGCCAAAGTAAATTTAAACCTATCTTTAAGCTTCTGTATTTCTGATACATAAAAATAAAAATAAAATATCTTGTAGGTGAAATATTTAAATACCTTGAAATTTATGAATTCTTGGACAAAGGACAAAAATTTAGACTCTACCACAGCAATCTATTCACTTGAAGTGGAAGAAATTCTGTTTTATTGTTAGGTGACATGATTTAGCAATTAATATACATAAGATTAAGAGTTGGTTGTAAATAGATTAAAAACACTATTTAAGTTTTTTTATTAATGTGGTTTCTTTTCATTAGAAAGTAACCAGTATTTGTAAATTTGTTCATGTGTATCCATTTGTTAATTTTTCTCTAAAGTTTTCCTCAAATTATCTCCCATAAGTACATGAAGATGACTAAATAACAAGTAAACAAATCAGTAACACTTCAGAGCTCAACAGAAATTACTCTTGTTGAGAAAATTAGTGCATGATGAAACTAAACTTATAAAAATGCTCAAATCTATGTCACATATTAAAAATTTTTAAATGTCAAACACAAAAACAGATTGGCTTTTGCTTCAAATTTAATGTGTTTGGTTCATGAAGCTGTTGAAAAGCAAACTAACAGTCGGATAATTTTACATATCCTAGCAAATAATAAAATGTTTTGAAAGCAGTGAGGAAATCAATAATATTTTGAGTGTTTGTCATAATAATGAAAATTATTTTATACTTTCTGTGTATTTAATGGTGATCATCTTTGCTGCCACCTCCAATTATGTTATAACTTTTGTAAATATTACATTTGTTCTAGAGTTCTTATTTAATTTCAAGAACAAGAGGGAAATAATTCCGTCATTTAAATAACTATGGTATTTATTTTTTTATTAATTACAGAACTCGTAGACAGGATCACTACGATTAAGAAAAAAATTATATATAATTTACCACTTATATTCTTAACATGCTAATTTGTTTATTCTTATTCATTTATAAGTATTTATTTGTACTGAAAAATATTTGTGTCAAGGGACACCAACCACCCCCAGGTTTGATTTCTCACTAGGAAGACTCTATAGACTCAGCGTATAGTCATAATGATTTATTTTGGTGAAAGGATGAAAAGCAAAATCAGCAAAGGGAAAAGACATGTGGGTAAAGTCTGGGGAAACCAGTTGCAAATTTCAAAGGTCTTCTCCTAGTAGAGTCACACAGGACATGCTTAATTCTTTCAAAAATGAGTGTGACAGCGCATGTGAAATGTCACCAACCAGGCAAGTTCATAAGATATTCAGTGCCCAGGTTTTTACTGGGTGTTGATCATGTAGGCACTCTCTGCCTGACATATAATCAAATTCCAGATTCCCAGAAGAAAAGCCGGTATAGTTGAAGTATACAGAAACACTCATATCAGTTAATGGTGTTGGGAACACTCCTAATATCTAAGTTTCCAGATGCTAGCCAAGAGCCAACTTTATAAATAATCCTTTCAAAGAATAACAGTTAAGCCTGCTCTGTTAACTTTTTCTTCACAGTTTTACTGTGTTGTTGATTGTTTTCTATTTAAGTTTTAATATATGAACATCTTTCAATAGCAATAAATATTATTCGCTTATGTTTAATGCCTGTACTGTTTCCATTTTATGCATTGTTTATTTAATAAATCCACTGGTGGATTTTTTAATGTAGCTTCATATTTTACTCTAATAAAGAAAAATGCAAAGAATATTAAAATTATTTTCTTGGAATGAATCCCCAGAAGTGAGATTGCTACATAGGTACTTTGTAAAGGGTTTTGATATATATTTCATGGTAGACCATACTGTCTTCCAGATCTTTAACAATGTATATACTCACCAACCAACAATGTTTGACTTCAAGAAATGGGTATTTACAATAATTTATTAATTTGGTAAGATAACAGTGAATTAAGGTTATGTCCTTATTTAACATCTTTGATAATATTGGGGTTGAGCATTTAAAAATACATTTCTTAGTCATTTGTATTTTGTCTTTTGTGAATATTTATTCACTTAACTCATATTTTTTGCCAGCAACTATTACAAAATAAAGTCATAATTGAAAAGATATTGAAACACCAGTTGCAGTTAATAATGGAATAAATGCTACACCATTTTTGTTCAAATTAGTTTGTATGTATCTAACTTCATTAATTAATTTACTCAGAATTTCTCACTACTGAAGAATGATTGGCATGGTACCACTTTATTCTATATTAGTGCAAATGGTAGATATTTCTATAAAACTTTTAGGGAGAAGTTTTTAGGGGCTTATTTACATAAACAGAAAATCTTGTACACCAAGAGATATTCATAGGACCTTTTAAAACTTGGATTCTTACTTTTCTAAGATTTGATTTGTTTTTAAGATTTAGAAATTGAGTTTTTTTAATGGAAATTTTGGTAATTTAAATATATTTGATAGAAAATTGAAACCTTTTTTCCAGTTATATATCGGAAAATGTTTAAGATATAACTTATTTGATAATTATGAAATTAGGTTTTTCCCCATGACTGAAGCTAGCTTTCTCCATACTTACTTAATAATTGAAGTATCTTTTTAATGCTATTAAATATTTTGGAGGCTTTAATCTTTTGGGGAAGGAAATACGTAGAGTGCAATCTCAAATATTCTTGTTTATATAATCAGTTTTTAAGCAAGTTTCTAACTGGCAATGATCAATTTCTTTCAATCCCTCTACCAGGATGAAAAATCAGTCAAAATTTTGTGTCAAAGTATGTTTTCATCTTGAATGCAACAGTCAAGTTTGTTTACATTAACTTTTAAAGGTTGATTTAAAAAGTTGAGAGGAGAATAAGCCCAATAAGAAGCACAAGGTTGCCCTTAATTCAGAACTTACTAAAAAAAAATTGGAAATATTGTCATTACTTATATTGGAGAGAAAAGAAAGCAAATGACAGATATAATAATGAAGGCTACACAATAGCTATGATTATAATGGAAATCAATGAGGTCTAATTTATTCTGTATCATATGAGAACAGGGAGCATTCTGAAGTGGAAGGCAATAGATTAGAGGTAGATAGAAATAGATATTAACTTTTCTTTTAATAAACAGAATGTGAGATAGCCAAAAGTGCTTGAAGGGAAAAAAACAGTTAAAACCTAAACACTGTTAAATAGTTAATACTAAAAATCCTTGAAACTCTGTGGAAGGAATTTGTTTTCAGTTAATTGTTTGCTATAATCAGATGTGCAGTATATTAAAGGCTGTTTGCTTCGCATTTAGAAGGCTACTGTAAATTGATAGTCTGAATGAAGGCTTCTATATTTGAAGGAAATTATTCTAAATTCAAGAAAGAGTTCACAGGGTACGGTTTTTGACAGTCATGAAAGAATTCTAGTGCACCTGCTTTGGAACATTTTCCCCTTGTATGAGGGTGTCTGCTATTTTGCTTAATTTGTGGTAGTTTGCATAAATCCATAATGTAGCTGTCGGACTCTTTTTTTTTCCTTGTAGCATTATAATGCTAATAAAGAAGTGAAAAACACAATTTAAAAAATCTTTTGGGCCCAACACCACTACACTTGACATCTGTATACTCTCTGTGATAAATATAGCATCAGCTTTTCTATGGTAATGCTTTAATAATCTTAGCTTCTGGGCAGTAATGCTACACAGTATTTGTACAGGATAATAATATTTTACTAATGGAAGTTAGATGTTTTGTAGTGTGTGAGGCTTTCTCCCTTCATTCCAATGGGTGGGAACAGATTGTGTATAAATAGTTTCATTAATATTTGAAAACTTATAGGCGTCATTTGCTAATCACTTCCTCTGCTTTTATTCATCTAAAATTCTCCAATTAAAACGTTGTAGTTAAAGTGAAATTGTGATATGAAAATATTGACATAAAAATAGAGTACCATATCATCTCTTTAAGCTATAAATTCCAATCTAGTAAAAAACCTCAAGTAATTCTTCCCAAAGGTATGAATCTCTGAGGGTCTTTTGGCTGGTTATCATTTTGAGAAAAGACTAGTGACGATAAACAGAAGCTTGTCTTTCACAAACATAAAATTTATTCACATTCAGAGCAATGGTAAGAAGTAATTCTTTCCAAATTCAGGGTAAATACAAAGCAAAAAACAAAAACAAGCATAAACCAATAAACTATAAGCTTTATTGTTGTTGTTATCTTATGTCCTAACAAGTTCAGTAGGTTTAGAGAAAGTAGTCATCTTGGCTAAACAGTTTCTAGAGCATCTAATCAGAAATTATTTTCTTTGTTCATTTATTTTTCTTGTTTAAAATACAATTTTATCTACAAAAGGACTACAAGCTGTGTCTATAAATGTAAGTCGGATTGACGTAAGGAGGCAGCCAGGTTGTTAATGAATTCTATAAAATGCCAGGAAAAATGTGAGGCAGCACAATTCAGAAGCGATTCTTAACAGAGTGTCTGAAAAGCCACCTTCCTTCCCATTGACAAGGAAGATTTTGACTGGAAAAGAAGAAGAAAATTTCAGAGGAGAAAAATAAGAGAAAGAAAGCTGTAAAGAAAAGCAAGTATGTGGCCGGAGAGGGAGGCAACCCTGAATGATATGACTCATCAAATTAAGACCCTCAACCATAAGACACTATACCAAAGTTGTATACCAAAGACACTATACCAAACTAGAAAAGAGCTGGATTTTAAGACTATCACTCCTTTCTTTTGACTGTGTATGTGTGTCTCTCTCAAAGAGTAACAAACACAATTACCGAAAATAAATTTATAAAACTCCAAAGTGCTCATAAAAAACAAAAACAACATTCAAGACATCTCTATGCATACACATAAAGGGATGGATAAGATAGCTAGATACATATCTTAGTAAACATATAATAGTGTATTTGCTACTATTCTAGTAGCTTTAAAGAATTATTTATTTTCTTTTGAGGTATAATTTACATATGGTGGTATCCACATATATTAGGTGTAAAATTCTATGAGTTGGAAGAATGTATACATCCTGTAATCAAAATATAGAACATTTCCCTCAAACCAGAAATTTATCTTGCATCTCCTTCAAGTCAGTCTGCCCCTCCTATATGCCACCATTCTTCTGATTTCTATCAGAAGATTTCATCAAGGATTCGTGGAGAGAATTTGTCCTATGAAAAAGAGGATAATAACATAAAGTGACACTGGATCATGGACAGTTCGAAGATCTCTTGATATCGTTATCAGGTGCCAAAGGACAACTGAATTTTTCTTGGTTGTAACTTGGTTGAGGCCTGGAAACATACCTGACTGTCTGCTACATACTTACCAGGAAAGACTGCCATGAATAACAGTAATGATACTAATATACTAATAATGTTATCACCATGTAAGCCAGCACAGCTATTGGTCCTATACCCCTAAATTAAACAGAATGATGAATAATCAGTAGAAGAAACACAGCACTAACCTATGGGTCCTAGAAAATGTCGGGTGGGGGAAGAGAAGGAGAAAGAGAATGAGAATTTCACATACTATCAGAATAACCTAAACAGCTGCAATTCAATGAAATGTTGCTGAAGGCAACTAATAACAACATAGGGCTTCCCTGGTGGCGCAGTGGTTGACAGTCTGCCTGCCGCTGCAGGGGACACGGGTTCGTGCCCCGGTCCGGGAAGATCCCACATGCCACAGAGCGGCTGGGCTCGTGAGCCATGGCCACTGAGCCTGCGTGTCCGGAGCCTGTGCTCCGCAACGGGAGAGGCCACAACAGTGAGAGGCCCGTGTACCGCAAAAAAAAAAAAAAAATAACAAAAATAAATAAAAATTAATAAATTCACATAAAGAGATTTGATTACAGTATACAGATTGCTTTGTGGAATGTAAAATTTGATCTTCAAATTGGAAAAACCCAGTAGGTAAAATGATGAGTATATTTACTCTTGAGATTTGAATATGTGGCCTGGAAGAAGTGGGATAATTGTCTCAAAGCACAGAGCAAAAATACAGTGATGGAAAAGATGAGAGAATTGGAAGATCTAGAAGAATTAATTTGGAAATAACTTGATACGGAAAGAGAAATCAGAAGCATTGAATTTGAGTCAATAGTTAAAATATTATAAAAATTTAACAGACTGGAGAAAGCAGATGAAAATGTACACCAAATTTCAGGCAAGGTTGATTAGAAAAACAATACAAAGGCATATCCTGAAGTAATATTAAACTATAGAAATAACAGAAATCATAGTAGTTTCCACACTAAAATAATACATTTAAAAGGGAGAAGAGGGCTTCCCTGGTGGCGCAGTGGTTGGGAGTCCGCCTGCTGACTTAGGGGACGCGAGTTCATGCCCCGGTCCGGGAGGATCCCACATGCCGTGGAGCGGCTGGGCCCGTGAGCCATGGCCGCTGAGCCTGTGCATCCGGAGCCTGTGCTCCACAATGGGAGAGGCCATAGCAGTGAGAGGCCCACGTACTGGGAAAAAAAAAAAAAAAAGAAGAAAGGATTCATGCTAGTCTTGGAGTTTTCATCTATATAACATATGGACTATGGAAAAAATAACAATCAAATACCAGCCAAGATAACATTTCAACTGTTAGGGTTATATGTATGTTATTTGCAGATATACAAGGATTCAGAGAATATATCATATAAACATTCAATTCTCAAAAAATGGGGTCTAACCAAGGAAAAACTGAGTTCAAACACAGGTCTCAATATAGGAATAAATAAGTGGAGGAAAAAATCATGAGCGCTTATGAATTCATATATGTGAAATGTAGAATTCAAAATTAGGATCTTAAGCAAAATCATTACAAATTCTCATATTACTAGTTAGGATGAAGCAGTGAAGAAATAGATCATCTTGGCGTTTGACACTATTAGTATCATGTAATAGCTTTTATATAATAGTAGAGAAGTAAAATTTTATTTTGAGCTTCATCAAGAGGAACATAAGTCAGAAGCCTGTAGGTTGTGTACTGTACAAGGGCATTTCATCTAAGGGCCCACACTTCATATTTTAGATGTACATGCATTTTATTACAACTTGTAATTAACAGATGTAATTAAAGTTATTGTTGTAACAGGATCTTTGTATTATGGTAGTTATAATAATTGGAGGTACAGTATCTTGCAGAAATAGAATCATTTTTCTATTAACAGAAGGGGGTCAAATGAGCTAGTAGTGGCATTCCTGCTTTGACGCGGCAACTGAGCTATCAGTGGTGCTTTACTGAAGTTCTTGAAACTTCCTTTTCTCCTGAAAACTTTCACTGATCTTTGATTCTCTTGTCCTTTCTACAGTTTTATAAGTACCAATTCCTCGCATTAAATACATTCTTCTTGAGAACGTCTATGGTGTAACATATGTCTAACTGGTAAGTGACTGATGCAATAGTGTTGAGAATCTTTATATGTTTTGTTCATATGTTTGTTACTGTTTTTATTGCTGTACGTAGCATGATGCTATATGATTTCATGTAATATGCAATCCCCATTACAGACCTGAAAAATGGACATTCTATTCTCTAGTTTTAGGAATGAAAAAGTATGGATTAGAGAGGTTAAATAAATTTCCAAAACCAACGTACCGTATGAGCCAGAATTTGAACCTATATTTTTCTGACTTGAATCCTTTAGCGTTTAAATACGTCTTATTTCTTCTTATAATAGGTCATCCACAGAAGACAGATTTTTTTAAACCTCATTGAGATCACTCTCATTTAAGATCATTTTCCCAAGTAATATTGTTTATAGAAACTTGCATTACTAACACTGACTATTCTAAGTTCTTTTAGACAACCTGTATGTAACCTAATCAAATCACTTATTTTCTTGGCATGTCAGCTGTGGTGAATCTTCTAATGGCATTAGACAATTAACACCTCTTTAATGTAACATATTGTGAATTGAGATATGATGACAAAAAATGTGGTAGCAAACTAATTAGTGGAGGGAAATTCTTGCTCAATAAATATTTAAGAAAAAATAAAATTTAGCTCTGAAAAACTGAAGTGGCTTAATATTCAGCCAAATGAAATAGTGAATGTGTATTAGTAGGTGTGGGAGGGACTTATTTGAATAGCTAAAAGTCAAATGTTTCTTCTTTTGAGAGTCACAAGTTGAGAATTTTAAGGGTAGACTTGCTGAAGTTCCCTTAAAAATATATTAAAATCTTAATTATATATTTTTTTTGGTCAGGAATTTTTGGTGGCAAGTAACAGAAACCCATCTGAACAAAGCTTTAGCAGAGGAAAAAAAAAAAGAGAAATTTACTGGCTTCTGTATCTGAGGAATCTAAGTCTAATTAGCTACAGCTGGACACAAGGATAGTATTTGGGGCTTTGTCTGTCTCTGTAGCTTGGTTCTGCTGCCAACTGTGTCACTGACTTCATTGTTTAGTTTCTCTGTGTGATAAACAGGAAGGTTGATGACTCCTTAAATTTACCTCTTGCTATGGCTGAATGTTTGTGTCTCTCACAAATTGGTACGTTGAATTCACCTAACCCTCAAGGTGATAATAGGAGTTTGGGGCCTTTGGGAAATCACTGGGTCATCAGAGCAGAGCCCTCATAAATGGAATTAGTGCCGTAATAAAAGTTGCCTGAGAAAGCTCTTCACCCCCTCCTCCATGTGAGGACGTGACGAAAAGATATCATCTGAGAACTAGGAAGTGGGCCTCACCAGACATAGAGCCTCGCCATGTGGTCACCCTGATGTCTGATTTCCAGACCACAGAAGTGTGAGAAATAAATTTCTGCTGTTTCTAAGCCACCTACTTTGTGGTGTTTTGTTACCGTAGCCTGTGTGGAATAACACGCCTCTCTATTTTATTCATCATGGGCTTCAACTTACCCAAGCAGCCACAGTGAAAAAGATCACTTTGCTTTCCACATGTCCACACATCAGTCCTGAGTAGAACACTGAGTAATTGCACATGATTTTAAATAAAAGCATTGATTTAACAAATATTTATATATCACATACTATATTCCAAGCACTCTTCTAAGTGTTACACACATTAACTCATTAATCCTTGTGAAAACGCTGAGAAGGATGTACTATTATTATCTCTCTCTTACCCATGAGGGAGTTGAGACACAGAGAGGTTAAAGTCACATATTTAATAAGTGACAGAGCCAGGATTAGAGCACAGCAGTCTCATTCCAACAAAAATGCTATATTGATACTCCACATGGAACAAAAAAATGTTGCCAAGGTGAAAAATGTTCTAATTAGGTCACCATTGGATAGAGCTTATAGCTGAGATAGGGGGAAGAGTCACTTCCGGGATCAGAGAGAAATGAGGAGGAAAAGGTTCCCAAAGGAATAGGAATGCTGGGCTGGAAAAAAACACAACACATATCCACTAAAACAAGAGTGATATTTTTCTCTATGGAAAAAATATATGGAAAGATAATTATTATCATTTGAGAATCATACAGAGTGTTATCATATATAATATGGAGGCTAAGTACTAAATGTTAATATTCAAAATATAGTAAAAATGTGGATATTGGTATGGTTCCTAGATTATAATGGGAGATAATCAAGCCGAGTGAGTCTTGCTTATATAATGATAATTTAAATATAGTTCTGATGTCAGATACATAGAAAAATGATTCCTTAGAAGAAACTATTTGTTTCTTAGTGATGTTCTTTCCTCCATTTAATCCCAAATCTCATAATCTTTGACTTTCTTCCTGAGCCAATAGTAGAAGAGAAGTTTTACTGATAAGATATCAGACAACTTATTCCATTCTGAAGTCTTCCCATCTCATGCTACATGGGATAGTTTAGTACTGTAATTTGATTATTCTTCTTGAATTCTAAAAAGTGGGTTGCCATAGTAAAAGCCATGTGCACTTAAAAAAATTTCTGTAACTCACTGTCTCTTTCTGAGCTCAGAATGTTTTCATTCTTTGCCCTATTTCATCAGCTCCTATACCCCTTTGCAATGATAAAAGTGAATGGCCCATCCTCCGGTCACTTCCTTGGGTGAAGGCAATGCGATGTCTGTGCTCCGGGTATCACTACACTGACTGTGAACAAATCCCTGTGCGCAGTCCTTGTGGGCATGTCCCCAAGTAATACTCCTGGTCCTTTCTCTTAACCTACCTCTCCTATCCATACCACACTCAGGGGTCTCAATGTTGGGTGGAATAAATAAAGGCTCTGTTTCATCCCTTTGCAAACTGTTGCTGGAGAATATAAGCTAAAAATCATAATGATCACTCTTCTATCCTCAGAGTCCTAAATATTTAGTCAAGTTTTTTGTTATATGGCTTCATTTTGAAGACTTCTTTTTGTTTGTTTCAATGGTTCGTAAAACCTAAATCATAATTATTTCCTTCCTAGGCTATTTAAGAAGCTCTCTTGGTTAGGTAAGTGGGTAGTGAAAGACAAGTTAAAATGAAAATAAAGTATGAATATTATTTTTTAAGTGGAATAATTCAAATTACTCTTAAAAAATTATAGAAATGAGCTGTGTTTTAAACCTAGATTGGCCTGAGTTAATATCCCAGATCTACCATTTACTAGTGAGGCCTTCAGTCTCCGCATCTGCAAAGCAGGGGTAATAATACCTGTATTCTCATATATGAGAATTAAATGAAGCTTTAGATACCACTCACATAGCATATAATAGTAACATAGTAGGTAACTAGTAAATGGCAATTATTTTTACTTTCTTTGCAATTCCAGTTTAAAAACCTTATTGACAGATACTTTATCTTCTTGTTCAGTGTATACTTCCATCATACACTCCTCTTTCCTTTTCATATATTCTTTTATTTTGACAAACTGGACTATTTAGTGTCCTCTAAACACATTAGACTTACACCCAGTTATTTTATCACCTATGTCTGAAAGGCCCATTCTCCACCTTTCCTCTCCCTTGAAGCCTTCTACATCCCCATTGGTGCCACACCAAATTGTCTTTTGCGTAAAGTCTTCACAACTCCCTCTGGTTTTAATTTCTCCCTACTACCATTGAAGTTTACCTATAATGATATTGCATTAGTCAGAGCTCTTCAGAGAAACCGAATCCCAATAGGAGATTTTTGCGTGTGTGTGTGCGTGGGTTTTAAAATTACCTCACATAATTATGGAGGATAAGAAGTCTCGTGATCTGCCCTCTGCAAGCTGGAGACCCGGGAAACCAGTAGTGTAATTCAATCTGAGCCTAAAGGCCTAAGGACCAGGGTGGCTAATGGTGTAAATCGTAGTCTGAGGGCAGGAAACAACCAATGTCCCAGCTCAATCATTCTGCCTTGAGGCAGAAAGGGCCTAGTACTCCCTTCTTCCACCATTTTTTCTATTCCGGCCCTCAGTGGATTGAATGGTGTCTACTCATTTGGGGAGGGCTATCTACTTTACTGAGTTCACCAATTCAAATGCTAATCTTATTCAGAAACACCATCACAGACACATCCAGAATTATGTTTAGCCAAATATCTAGGCACAGTATGATGCAATTAATTTGACATATAAAATTAACCATCACACATACCATAGCAGAATTAAATGTGTGAATATTATAATTCTACTTAACTAAATGCATTTTACCAAGAACTTAGAACAGGAGAAAATTCTCTTTGTTAAGTTCTTTTTTAAAGGGCTAGCCAGAAGATAGAGAAGCCCATTTTTTAAATTAATAAAGTGCCCAATATAAGGGCCAGTCCTCTATCATCTGCAATAAAACTGGAAACCAAATCAAAAATGCCCTTTGGGGACCTACTGGTGTATCTAACTGAGATAATATTGCTAGAAAGAAGGAAACTGAGAAGGAATATTATCAAGTATTTACCCAGATGATATAGACTAAACATATAAAATATATCTAAGAAGAAATTAGAATTATGAATAAGCCCCAAGAATAGTTTGTCAGAGGAAATAAAGATAGCCGTGTCCTTCTACAAAGTATCCTGAAGTACCATTATTTAAAATAAAAACACTTCAGTGGATCAGGGTGAGACCAGATTGAGTTTTTCAAATGCTTCTTTCTAGCTGTAGAATTTTTCATTCAAATGAAATATTTTATAAATG
This sequence comes from Phocoena sinus, assembly GCF_008692025.1. Taxonomy (NCBI): domain Eukaryota; kingdom Metazoa; phylum Chordata; class Mammalia; order Artiodactyla; family Phocoenidae; genus Phocoena; species Phocoena sinus. The sequence continues at coordinate 41,703,112 of NC_045766.1, forward strand.
GGTGAACGAAGTGGATAAATCAGAGCTGTTCTGACATTTGGGTTCTCTCATCTTCTGGTCTTTGGTGGTAACTTTCAGGAACACTCTCTGGATAAATATCTTCTATATCACCCCTCTTTAAGTTTCTAAGCCCTTTTAAAATCCAGAAAGATTAAAGATTTATCACATCAGATTGATTTAAAGTGGAGAACTGATGTAAGAGGAGCCCATTTTTGGACTGTCCTGAGCAAACCTGTTTTCCAGCAGTTTTGTTTCACAATCACATTGTGTCCTCAGCCATGAGAACTAAAGACACAGAGACTAGAGTCAGCAGTAAGGATTTCATCTAAAAAGCCACAGGGCAGTGATGTCCAACATTTGCAAAATGAAAAAGCTAAGTAAGCTAATTCAAGAGGGAGGAGAGAATGGAGTAAATGCACATAAACACATATTGAGGTGACAGACACCATGTGGACCTCTTCCTGATGGAGGGTGGGAGTGCTCTCATTTCCCAATAAAGTTCCTATTCTTTTAAGTTCAATATGCAGTAGTCCTGGTATTTCCATACTTTGGACTATTTTCAGTACCTGCTTTCACACAAAAAGCTTGCTTTTCATTTCACCCAAGTTTAGTGGGGTTTTGTTTTTTGTATTCAAAAGATTCTGTAGTGGAAAGAAATTTTTTGAGGTATGAGTGTGGTTACAAGCAATGGGATTTAGAAATTTTACAAGACTGGTTAAGATGTCGTGGCTGAGAGGAAGGCATTTAGAACCCTTCACCTAGGAAGAGAGCTATCAGTTCATGGATATGTGATGGAAAAACAGTTAACACAAACTTTTAGAATCTAGAACATACAACTTCTTAGGGAGAAGAATTGAGGAGTTTAGAAAAAGGTCAGGTTGGTGATATGTATTGTTATTTATTGGTTACTACTTATAGCTCTAAGAATGTTGAGGACCCAGATACACTTCTGTTTGAGGGTGTCTGGCAGGAGCCAGATGATGAAAAATGAAAATAATGATATTGTAAATATAAATATTATATTTTGAAAATTGCTGTATGAAGCCATTTCTACTCATTGCTGGCCCTCTGAGACCATTGGGATTCAGTTACAAAACAGCTTGCCATTTGAAGCTGATATCTCAAGTGTGTTGTGTCTTAGATTAAATCAATGCTTTCATTTGAAAAAAGAAATAAAAGAAAAAAAACATTTTGGTAATTGCAATTGATTATCTGGAATGAACAGGGTTTCCTGTGTTGTTGGGAATCTCTCCTTAGGGAAGTCTTGGGAGGACCAGTGTGTGTGGGAAGCCAGGCTGCAAATCCCCAGACTCATCATCTCTAGTCAGCTGAGGCTGTTATTAAATTTTGGTTAGGTGGATGCTCTGATACAGGCCATGGCAGGAACTACATTTCTGAATTTGGCTTTTAATGCATATAATTCCCAAGAATGAAAATATAAGCAAATTCTATAAGACTTTTATCATCAGAAAAGATCTTCTTGCACAGGGACATGTGCCTGACACAAGATGCTATAGAAGTGAGTGCCAGACTCTCAGATAATGCCTGGCACTGAGTTGAAAGGCCTGGGATGCTGTAGCTGTAAGCAAGGGACATGCTTTCTCTTTTCTTTCTCAAAGCTGATTCTTAGGAACAATTGAAGGATTCCACTATGCTGCCTCAGCTGACTAAAGAGGAGCTCATCTGGAGACTACACTAAACTCATCAGATTATCTTCCATGGAAATAATTACACTCAAATACTGTGATCACTTAACAGTTAGTATGTTCCTGAAAGGACTTGTAGATTTGGGGTGGGAATGGCAATACTGAGATGCATGCCAGCTGACCAGGCAGAGAAGCTCTTGAATGGTAGGAGGATGGAGCAGATTTACTGAGAAAAGCACAGCAGGGGAATCAAAACCTTCTTCGTGATCAACATAATCCTTGGTTGGTCTGTGCAACATTCCTTTTCCAGTTCCCAGGAAATCTGCCTCTACTTTGGATTCTGTGATATTTTCTAGCCATGTCCTAGAACCTCCTTTTCAGTTAGGCTCAATTGAAAGTGATTTTATTCCTTACATTTCAAAGAGATCCAGATAGAAGAGTTGAAGAATTCATAATTACTTTTTTCTTTTTTTAAATTGAGGTATAATTGACATACAACATTATATTAGTTTCAGGTATATAGCATAGTGATTTGATATTTGTATGTATTGCAAAATGATCACCACAGTAAGTCTAGTTAGTATTTATCACCATACATAGTTATGGAACTTTTTTTTCTTGTAATTAGAACTTTTAAGATTTATTCTCTTAGCGATTTTTCAAATATGCAACTCAGTATTATTAACTGTAGTTGCTATGCAGTACATTACATCCCCATGACTTATTATTTTATAACTGAACGTTTTTACCTTTGGACTGCCTTCACCTATTTTGCCTCCCCCTAATCTCCACCTCTGGCAGCAACCAATCTGTTCTCTATATCTATGAGCTTGTTTTTTGTTTTGTTTTGTTTTAGATTTCACATGTAAGTGATATCATACATTATTTGTCTTTCTCTACCTGACCTATTTCACTTTGCACAATGCCTTCAAAGTCCATCCATGTTGCTATAAATGGCAAGATTTCATTATTTTTTATGGCTAAACAATATTCCATTGTGAGTATATATATGTCACATTTTCCTTACCCATTCATCTTTCAGTAGACACTTAGGTTGTTTCCGTATCTTGGATATTGTTAATAATGCTGCATCGAACATGGGGGTGCATATATCTTTTCGATTTGGTGTTCTCATTTCCTTCAAATAGATATCCAGAAGTGGAATTGCTGGATTATATGGTAGTTCTATTTTTAATTATTTGAGGAACCTCCATACATTTTCCATAGTATCTGCACCAATTTACACTCCCACCAAGAGTGCACAAGGGTTTCTTTTTCTTCACATTCTTGCCAACACTTGTTATTTGTTGTCTTTTTGATAATAGCCATTCTGACAGGTGTGAGGTGATATCTCATTGTGATTTTGATTTACATTTCTCTGATGATTAATGATGTTGATCATCTTTTCATGAACCTTTTGGCCATCTGTATGTCTTCTTCAGAAAAACATCTATTCACATCCTCTTCCCATTTTTTAACGGGATTGTTTTGGGTGTGTTGCTATTAAGTTGTATGATTTCTTTATATATTTTGGATATTAATCCCTTATAAGACCTTTAATTTACAAATATTTTCCTTTATTCAATAGATTGCCTGTTTATTTTGTTGATGCTTTTCTTTTCTTTTCTTTTCTTTTTTTTGTGGTATGCGGGCCTCTCACTGCTGTGGCCTCTCCCGTTGCGGAGCACAGGCTCCGGGCACGCAGGCTCAGCGGCCATGGCTCACGGGCCCAGCCGCTCTGTGGCATGTGGGATCTTCCCAGACTGGGGCACGAACCTGTGTCCCGTGCATCAGCAGGCAGACCCTCAACCACTGCGCCACCAGGGAAGCCTGATGCTTTCCTTTGTTGTGCAGAACTTTTTAGTTTGAGGTAGCCCCATTGGTTATTTTTAAAGCTTTTGTTGCCTTTGCTTTGGGTGTCAAATCCAAAAAAAACATTGCCAAGATAAAGATCAAGGATCTTATCATCTATGTCTTCCTCTAAGAGTTTTACGGTTTCAGGCATAATTACTTTTTTTAAATTATCTTATTCCAGACTGCTGTGTTTTCCACTGTAATTACTGCTGCCACTCCTCTTTAAAGCCTTTTCATTTCCTTAAGAACTTTTTAGGTCTGAAGTGGATCTCTTGTAGACAGCATATATACGGGTCTTGTTTTTGTATCCGTTAAGCCAGTCTATGTCTTTTGGTTGGAGCATTTCATCCATTTACATTTAAGGTAATAATCGATATGTATGTTCCCATTATCATTTTCTTAATTGTTTTGGGTTTGTTTTTGTAGGTCTTTTCCTTCTCTTGTGTTTCCTGCCTAGACAAGTTCCTTTAGCATTTGTTGTAAGGCTGGTTTGGTGGTGCTGAATTCTCTTAACTTTTGCTTGTCTGTAAAGGTTTTAATTTCTCCATCGAATCTGAATGGCTATCATCAAAAAATCTACAAACAATAAATGATGGAGAAGGTGTGGAGAAAAGGGAACCCTCATGCATTGTTGGTGGGAATGTAAATTGATACAGCCGCTATGGAGAACAGTATGGAGGTTCCTTAAAAAACTAAAAATATAACTACTGTATGACCCAGCAATCCCACTACTGGGCATATACCCTAGAAAACCATAATTCAAAAAGAGACATGTACCACAATGTTCATTGCAGCACTATTTACAATAGCCAGGACATGGAAGCGACCTAAGTGTCCATCATCGGATGAATGGATAAAGAAGATGTGGCACATATATACAGTGGAATATTACTCAGCCATAAGAAGAAACAAAATTGAGTTATCTGTAGTGAGGTGGATGAAACTAGAGTCTGTCATACAGAGTGAAGTAAGTCAGAATGAGAAAAACAAATACCGTATGCTAACACATATATATGGAATCTAAAAAAAAAAAATGGTTTAGATGAACCTAGGGGCAGGACAGGAATAAAGATGCAGACACAGAGAATGGACTTGACATGGGGAGGGGGAAGGGTAAGCTGGGATGAAGTGAGAGAGTAGCATTGATATATATACACTACCAAATGTAAAATATATACCTAGTGGGAAGCAGCTGCATAGCACAGGGGGACCAGCTTGGTGCTTTGCGACCACCTAGAGGGGTGGGATAGGGAGGGTGGGAGGGAGACGCAAGAGGGAGGGGATATGGGGATATATGTATACTTATAGCTGATTCACTTTGTTGTACAACAGAAACTAACACAACATTGTAAAGCAATTATACTCTAATAAAGATTAAAAAAAAAAAAAAGAACTGTTTAGAACTGAACCAAATGCAGTAGTTTATAGAATACAGACCTACAGATTACTGAAGGACTTCCACTGCCCTGCTGCAGGCCTTTTGTATATGAACCCCTAAATTACTTCAGTGCCTTTGATTCACTGTATCTTATTTCAAGTGCATTTTGACACTTCAGATATTTCTTTAGTTCTCCGTGACATTTCAAAAACAACTGCCCATTTTTTTTCATTAGTTATGTCTGCCAAGCCCTGGTGACACCCAGCGCCTGATCCAAAGCACCCTATCTTCAAATAGAACAGCTGACGAGGTGCAAGGGCAGGTCTTGACCAACCGACCTTCTTTCATTCCCTGCAACGAAGCAGTAAAAGTTATCCTTCCACAATGCTGAGAAGCTTCATGTATCTTGACACCTACTGAGAATGCACAGTTTGAAACTGCCATGGTGGTGAAGAGTAGAAATGTACTTTGTTGACTAGGGACTATTCACTAATAATAGCTTAAGAGAGGGTAATGGCAGGTGTTCATGCAGTGTAATAAGTATTTATTATGTGCTGTTTGTAACTAAAGGCACTTGTTATTATAATTTATGTGAAGATCATCTTTGGGAAAGCAATCAAAGCAACAAATAGCAGCTTATGCACAACAAGGCAGCCACTCAGATCTGATAAGCCTGTTATTAAGATGGTAATTTAATATTTATTTAATACATTAAAATGATCTTTTTTATATGTGCCTCTAGTGAACTAATAATACTTTGTGTCCTATGTAGAGCTCAGGGCTTCTATGATTTTAAATGCATTTTAAAATTATAAATCATTTCTTATAAGGTCATATTTTAAGAGATTTTAAAATCTATTCCAAACAGAACAGTGGCTGGAAGGAACAGAGCAGGAAATGTTTCTTTTTAAACTTATCCTGGCAGTGTTTCAAGGGAAGGTTTCCAGTTGATCTATTTCCTGATCAAAACATGTGTTCTCATGAAATAGTAAAAATATTCTACTTGCAAATCAGCTCTGCTTGTAGTGAGTTGGTTACCTATGTTAGCCAATTCTGTTTATGTCTACACCCTGGTAGATGCAGAAGGAGGGAACAGAGAACAAGCAGAGAGATTCTTAAATGACCCAATCTGTCAGGAAAGAATTCAGGATAAGAAAACACCTGACAGTTCATAAATGTCATTTCTTACATGAATTTGGCAGGTCCTGAACATTTTAGACCATTTCATGTATATGCATACAATTCCAGAGAATATCTTTTGTTAAATGTCTCTTGTCCTCTCAGTTTATTTTCAGTTCTTCTTTTACATCACGAAAACGTTTCCAATTTGATTTGAAAGTCACTGAGCAGAAGTTTTTTGTTTGCGTGCTTGTGTGTTTTTCCAAAAATGGTTGATATATAGAAAACGTGTTATGAAGAGAAAACAAGAAATTGTGGTGGCAGTGGGATGAGGAGAGGGATAGCTGAATTGCATGGATTTATTAAAAGCTCGTGTTCCATTTCATAGCTGCTAATCAAACTCTCAAAACTTAAAAAATATATTTAACAAGCCAATATATTATGCAATTGCGATGGTCTCATATTTGTCTTGTGTAGAAAATGTAAAGTAATACTACCAGAAGTTATATATGAAGAAAGTATTTCTGGATCCTTCACAAATGTTTACAGATAGAATAAAAGATTTCTTTTACCTTTGAGTATGGAACAAACTGTTAAAAATGACTTGATTTATATCTGTGTTGCTAACTTATTATATATGACATGAGGCCATAATACATTTGGGTCATAATTTTTAAAATGTGGTCTTTATTTAGGAAATGGAGTATAATGTACAAAATTTCATAAAACTCACTCTTGCTATCCTAATATATTTCTGAATATATTAATATATTTGAATACATTAAAATAAAAGTTGGCAATACAGTATCTTTCTTTAATTGAATATTTCTAGCTCTAGTTAACAAAGGAGTAATTGTTAACATGCAAGCATTGTGTGGGATATTTAAATCCACTAATGCCCATATTTTAATAGCTGTGCTAGGGAAATATCCCTGCAAAAGTATCCATCATTAACTATTCATATGCCAATAAGTATTATTGATGATGTTGTAATGTAATTGATGATGTAATTAACTGTGTGAGATACATTTCAAGGAAATTTAAAAATGTATATAGAAATATACACAGTTATTTGTGCAGTACTCTGTGTGTGTGTGTGTGTGTGTGTGTGTGTGTGTGTTTCAGAATATAAAGATTCAGAAAGGAAACAATAGCACCATATAAACAACACTGGTTTTCTGAAGAAACTGGAGTCCATATATTGTCAATTCAGTGGAAAATTCTGTCTCAAGCAAGTTCCTTAGCTACTGTATTTTTCTCAGGCTTAATTTTATCAGTTGTAAAATACAAAAAATAATACTTACCTCATAGGGTTGTTATGATTAGATAACAGCCTATCTAATATAGAAAAGTTTATAAGATGCTTGAAACTTAGTACCCCAGTATATATATACATATATGTGTATATATGTATATGTATAAAATATACATATTGTATATTTAAAATAGTTTATTAGTAAACATTTCATTATTTTCAAGGGTCCAAATATTTTCTGCAATAATATATTTCAATTTTGAGCAGCAAGAAAAATTCATCAGAAATGAAGTAGTTATGTACACACACACATATTATAACATATATTTTAAACTTCCTGAAATGTTTCATCACCATTATCTGAGTTCATGTTTTACACAGTTGGTTGAATTTATAATTTTCTTTCTGAATTTTCATTTCCATATTTTATTCTTTGAAGATTCTGTATAAATCTAACAGAAAATTTATTTCAGTTTTTAGTATTATGCAGCCAGTTTTACTATAAAAGTCTTATGATATACATGATGTATTTAATATTAAAACAATCAATAAATGTTTAAAATCTGGTGTAGTTCAGACAGCATATTATAACTCAATGTCATACTCTAGATGTAATAATTTATTATTTACAATATTTATTGATATTGTTGGGGAGGAAGAAATTTTTCTTTTCTAGGTTCTTCTGGCTGGTCTAAGAATTAAATTGACATGAACAGATTAACAGGAGAAAATCAAACCAAAGTTTAATAACATGTATACATGGGAGAGATTCAGGAAAACTGAGTAATTCACCAAAATGTGTGAAGCATTCACCTTAAATACCATCTCCAGCTAAAGCCAAAACAGGATGTTGGAGATAGTCTTTTGTGACTACAAATGGGAGGAAGGCAAGTCACATGGAGATGGAAAAGCAAATATTTGGTAAATAAATGTTTGCTGGGTCCTGCAGAGACAATGGGACACAGAGTGGACTCTGATGTCTAGGCCCTGACTAGAGTTTCCACCCACACATCTAACCTGTATTCTATGCAGATATCTCTGGTGATAGCTGTATTCTGTGAACAGGTTCTTTATCTAAATCTTTAGGCAGCTAAGGGGGAGGTTGAAAAAGAAAAGACTGGAGTCTTTTCTTTCTTAAAGATAGTCAGCCTAAGTAATCCTCTTACCAAAGAGATAGATTTTAGGGTGGCAAATTTCGTTCCCCTACAATATGATTGGAATAATTGGAGTGTTGTATTTTATTTGATAGCTGACATCTTGACTGATACTTATTACATTAGCGCTATGAAATGCAAAAACCATATGTCACAACTTCATACAATTGAATTCCTGGGCAATTGAAACCAATAGGGATGGCTTGAGTGACATTTTAAAATTGTTTTGTTTCCTCTGAGTGGTTTTCATTTAATCACAATAATTCTCTGGGTTCTATCTTAGGCCCTAGAGTCTTTTGAGGGAACACAGCTAACAAGGCATATGTCCTTTTATACTATTTTCATTTGTTAATGTCATCGGATTGTCTTCACAGTGACCACAATGAGTTTATTCAAGGAAATTAAATGCAGCCTGAGGAAAAACAGAGGAAAAAACAGGCTGGTAATGGAAATAAAATATTGCCCAAGAGGGGCTTTTGGCAAAATAGATTTATCACTTTTGTCAGACATTTTTAAGGTAGTTATTTGGAGCCTTGTCTATGGAGGGTATGTTGTATGTTGATGTTGAAGGCCAATAATGAAGTAGGCTGCCTGTGGGAACACTTCCCGTGCTCTCCTTCCAGCTATACTCCTAGGTACACTTCTTGATCTTTAACCAGCAAAATGAGCTTACCTTTTCTCTCACAGGTCCCATTAATTTAGCCTGTGTTACCTCCTCCATGTGATTGACAATCTGTTCTATTATGTGGAGTCTACGTTCCCTCTCTAAACCAAAATGGATAAGTTCCACTGCCCTGTTTATTTTAACTTTGTTTTGAGGAACTAGGGAAATTACCCAAAGCTGGGTTGGCCAATCCATTGAGAGATAGACTTAGGCAATAACTCCATTTATCACCTAATTCCCATAAGCCTCAACTTTAACCAATTATCCCAATAGTATTTTGGGACCCCAGTTTAAATCAACTCAGTCTACCAATCCCTGAATGGTGTATGTTTTTTCCTTTGTTCAGTGTGTATCTAGCTTCCTTGATTAATGGCCAAAGGTCCCATCAGGGAAACTTTAAGGTAGATTTATGGACTATTCTTGGCATGGTATCTCAGGGTCCTTCTTTAAGTGGACCTGGCCTCTCTGTCATTCAAAGGGTTCTGGGTCTGTGATCTAGCTCTGGAATGGAAACTTTGTTAGAGGATGGGGCTCTCCATTGTGGTGATGAAATCAGACCTCTGCTCACAAGCCCTCATGTTTCTCAGACTTCCCTGGTGATCCAGTGGTTAATACTCCATGCTCGCAATGCAGGGGGCACATGTTCAATCCTTGGTCGGGGAACTAAGGTCCAGCATGCCATACAGTGAGGCCCAAAACAAACAAACCCCTCTGCCCCATAAAACAAGCCCTCGTTTTTCTCTGTGATTATATATTGACAAACTGTTTAAAAGGATGACCTCTAATTTATTTCTAGTGATAAATTAACCACAGCCAAAGATGTCTGTAGCTCAAAATATTCTGATTACTGCTCTGGACCTGCTGCCCATTATAGTAACTCTGACCACCCTGTCTCAGGGTCTGAGGTGCTGCCAGTGGCTTCTGCCATCCCAGAAACTCATATTTCAATGGCAGCATCTCCCACTTTTATCTCTGACCTGCAGGGAATAACTATGAAATTCTCTCAGAATGCAGGAGCTTCCTCCTCATTAATGCAGTTCTCAAATTTGGGAGATAATTGGGGGACTGTTGGGTGGGTTGCACATAATTCAAATATGTATTCCAATATTTGCATTTGGATCTTATGCCTTTGGATCTTTCCTCTGTATCATAATCAGAAAGTTCTGGTGTCTAAGCTCATTTAATGTAAACAACTGTTGAGTCCAGATCCTGGTCAACCAACCAATAATTGTTAAATCCACTCCTAGCAGCTGAAGCAGACACATTGAATTGAGGGACTTTGGGAAGTTAATCATGTTGATAAGTGCAGACATTTAATGAAGGGAATTGATTAGTAAAGCAGAGTGCAAGAGAGAGAGGGTAGTGCTATCCATAGCTCACAGTATACTTGCTACTGAGGCTCCCAGAGCTATCTTGCTGCCACTGCTGCTGTTGGGACTGCTGCCTCTTGACACAGGGCAGGGAGCCAGGAGCCCACAGTCCCACTGATAGGGTGGTATTTGCTGCCGATGCTGCCAGGACCTTCAGTCCTCTATGACCAACCCCAGTGACCTACTAATATGACTGTCTTAGACATTACTGCCATGTTAAGGGCTCACAGGCATCTCTCATAGCACAGAGTTGCTCCCCAGGAAAGGAATCAGAAGCAGGAAAAAAATGGCATCTCCTTTTCTTCTACCCTCTATTCTCCACCTCTTATCAGCAGAACTTCGTTGAAACCTTGGAGGCAGGTGCACATGAGAAATTCAGTTGGAAATCTTCTAGGACCTGGCTGTCTAGAGGAGAGCATGGAGGATGGAGGATGAGTGTGGGGGTTGACCCTAGCACACTTACAACCCTCTTCCTTTTTAGAATTTACAATAAAGCTTTTCGGGCAAGCTGCCAGAGGTAACAAACATAACAATCAAGGAATTTTTTAAATTTCCAGAAATTTAGAAACTTCAGGTACCATTAATTTCTTTTCTTCTTTTTTTTCTTTTCAGAATTATAACTGGTTCTGGAAATGTCACTTTTTTCTTACTTCTTTACCAGAGAGTAGAATCCTTTCAATTTTCTTTCTCATTCTCCTAATAATTCCATTCTTTCTGCTTTACTTAGAAAAGGAAAAAAAGGATTTCATTGTACTGTGGACAAGTGAGATACTAATTATTAATCCATTTCAAAAATATATGATGAGTGAATCAAAATTTATTAAGGAAAATAAACACACTAAAATAGATTTGAACAATTGCTCTAAACTTTATCCTGGTTTCAGCGTTTTGAGGCTCCTCAAGTTTCATGTCAAATGTTCTTTTAAATTTTTTTACTGAGTTATAATTGACTTATTACATTAACATTTGTTTCAATCATACAACATAATGATTCGGTATTTGTATGTATTGTGAAATGATCACCACAGTAAGTCTAGAACATTCGTTACCATACATAGTTACAAAAATTTTTTTTTCTTGTGATGAGGACTTTTAAGGTATACTCTTTTAGCAACTTCCAAATATGTAATACAGTATTATTAGCTATAAGTCACCATGCTGTAAATCTCATCCTCATAACTTGTTTATTTTATAACTGGAAATTTGTACCTTTTGTTTGTACCTCAAGTTTGTACCTCAAATGTAATTCTTACCTAAAAAGGGGTAGATTCTGTTCACCATCATTTCCTTGAATTATATGGTAATATGTACAAACATAGGAAGTAGTGCCACATTCCACAGGGTAACAAATTTAAATTATCAAATAAAAAATGAATAATGTGCTCTTTCATTCTGGGAAACAAAATTAAGTTAAAAGATTTCTATTTTCTAGAATGAGAACCACATTTTAACTAGTTTACATCAATGATGGAATATAGTGGCATGCCTTTCTCTTTCAGTACACATATTCAACTAATTGGGAATTTTTGTGACGGCTAAGGCGTGATTTTTCAATTGTTTCTATTGCAACTGCAACTTGACTGTTTACATTTCTCAGTTTTATAAAAAAATCTGTGTATAATAGACTTTTCTTCTAGTTCTTTTGTTTCTTAAGTTCTGTTTGGTCATTGTCTTAGTGCATTCAGACTGCTATAATAAAATACCATAGATTGTATGGCTTAAAACAATAAATGTTTATTTCTCACAATTCTGGAGGCTGTGAAGTCCAAGATCAAAGTGCTAGGCAGATTCATTGTCTGGGGAGAGCCCTCTCCCTGGCTTGTAGATGGCTGCCTTCTACCTGTATCTTCACATGGTGCAAAGAGAATTCTCATATCTCATTTTTTCTTTTTATAAGGACATTAATTCCATTATGAGGGCCCCACCCTCATTACCTAATCTAAATCTAATCATTCTCCAAAGGCTTCACCTCCAAATACCACCATGTTGGTAATTAGGGCCTCAGCATGAACTTTCGAAGGATACAAACATTCCGTCCATAGCAGTCACCTTCCCAGTCATGAGTACAGAGGAGGAAGCTCCACATACAATTTTTCTGCTATGTAGCCTATTTGCTAGTCATTCTTAAGAGAATGGTCATTGCTTTCTGGTTCATGGTGATGATAATGAGTTTGTAGGTTTTTTAATCTCTACATATGCAAACCAATTTCTACCCCCTGGGTAAGACGCAGAATCCTAGGTTTATCCTCATAATTGATTTTGCCTTGGAACTTAGCATGTGACTCTGTTGCTTTGTTGGGCAAGAAATAACGCTCAAGTGGTTTACCATTGTTTGATTAACATTAGTCTGTTTCACATGTCTGTAAACTACATAAAGATGGGATTGGTTGGTATCAGCTCTGGCTTACCATCGAAACTTCTGGAACCTAACACAATGTGTCTGTGCTTGGCATTTAATACATAATTTTTGTATGAAAATATGAGAATATAATATTTTGAGTGTTATAGCTAGGTTTGGAGAATGTGTAAGATGTTCATAGGCAAATGAAGAGATAAACTTTGGAATGGAATAGGAGAGTACAATATGTTTTCATGTAGTGTCAAATAAGGTAATCCAGGAAAGCCAGATGTTAGTTGGCCTGACAGTGTCAGGAGGTAAGGAACAAATGAAGCCTTGTGATTTTAAGTAGGGTCAGGACAGTAAAAAAGTGGCAAGATCAAGAGACTTGGGGAGAATTCAAGGGTTAGGACTTGTGGGTGATTGGCTGTGGGAAGGTATGCATGCTTAGGGAGAGGATGATGCCTTTAGTCAACAAGAAAACTCCAAATGAAGAGCTAATTTGGAGAGGTGATTATTTGTTCACCTTTTAATGTATTCAGTTTGTGGTGTTGCTGGGATACCCAGTTGGTTGATCATTTAAATCTATTGAAGATAAGGTGGGTTGGGGTGTAATTGAATTCAGACTAAATTTTGCTACTGTCTGAATTTCAGATCAACTTAGGCCTTTGGTTCTGTTACATAAGGAGCTGGTTAAATAAGAAGCTAGATGATACCCGAAGTCTCTTGTTTTCAAGTTTGCATTTCCACCCTTCCAGAATTTGCTCAGCATAAAGTATAATTTTTTTCTCTTTTTAAAAAAATTTTGTTATTGTGGCAAAATACACATAATGAAAAGACTTACCATTTTAACCATTTTGTGTACAATTCAGTGCCATTAAATACATTCACAGTGTTGTGTAACTGTGACCCCATCCATTTCCAAAACTCTTCCATCATCCCAAGTAGAACCTCTGTATCCATTAAACAGAAACACCTTTTTCCTTCTCCTCTCTTTCCTTGTAGTCTCTTATCATACTTTGTGTTTCACTGAATGAGATACCTAGAGTAAGCAAATTCATAGAAAATGTACTTTTTTAAATTGAGTTTTTATTTACCATTTTGAAACTTACAATTTTGGTATTGTTTTGCTTCCATGTGTAATACATAAGTACATATACATATAGTCTCAGGAAAATTAGAACATATGATTAATGGTCAAAAAGGTTGTTTAGGATACTTTTTGAGCAGTGCATTTAAATCTAAAGATTATAATTTAGTTCTAAAAACACTTGGTCATCTCAGATAATTGTATATACAAAGGATAAATATGGTTCTAATATATGTTTACACAATGTTCTGTATATTTCCAGAGATGCATTATTTATGTCTAGGTGTAATAATAATTTATCAAAACAATGTCTGAGAGAGTCCCTTTAGAATTGACTGGATTCTAATCAAAGTCTAGAAAAATAAGATATCGCAGTAGGACCAAATTGAAGGTTTGATAGAAATTCTTCTATAAAAGTATAATTCTTCGCTGGTCTGACTTTTTCCTCTGTAGACAGTGAATAAATACAACATAGAAAAAGCATAATGTTGGTGGTTTATAGTTCGAGCATCAAAAATATCTAACATGAGCCCAAAGCTCATGTTTTACACTCAGAAAATGAAAATGCCTTGACATTATCTGACATTGATCATCCTAAGTAGGTTTGTGAGTTCGTTTTAAGATTCATTCACATAAGATTTTAAATCCACTAATTATTGAGGTAATTATCTTCTGAATATGCTCTGAAAATTAATCTGGCAATTTTTCATGTAAATATTTTATGTGAGCTGATCTTAAAATATACCTATTTTTTCAGGTTTCATTTTATGTGTTGGTCATATATGACTAACCTTCACCAGTTTAGTATCCTTTTGTCCCTGAATGTTTAGGAGCAGTTGCTACTTATTCCTATTTGTGGTATCTTGGGGGGTGTGTGTGTGTATGGGGGTTTTGGGAAATAAACACAGTTCGAATGTTTACTTTCCTACATTTTAAGTGAAGAAAGAAATAATTAAATGTCAAACTAGTAATATTCATAATATATTTAAGAGAGTCCAGGAAATGGTATACCAGTGCAAATAAGAATAATATGAATTGTCTTCCTTTGGTCTATAAGCTAAACTCAAAATAACTTAGATGCCGTTACCTTTCTGAGTTCTTTTCTGGAAAAAAAAATCTCTTGTCCTCTTTATTGTATTATCTCTCAATTCTCTCTGTCAATAACAGATCAGTATTTGTTTATTCATTCCTTTATCCAACAGATATTTCACAGACATTTCCCTAGGTCCTGGGAATATAGTGGTGAATAAGAAGACAAATTTTGTGCCTGCAAAGGTTACATTCGAAAGAGAGAGACAATAAAAAAAAAATAAAAATAATTAATAGTAAGTGCTTCTTAGTGGATTAAAACACAGCAGTATGGTAGTGTATGACTAGTCAGGATGGGTGGTCAGGGAAGGCTTCTTCCTGGTGGTGGACTGCAAGCTGTGTTCTGAGTGACTAAAAGGAGCCAGCAGTGTTGTGATCAAGAAGGGAATTCCAGACAGACACTAGCAGGTGCATGAAGCCTTGAGGTAGGGCAGAGATTAGGCAGAGAGAAGAAAGGAGGTAAATGTAGCCAAAAACAAGGAGTCGGTGAGGAAATGGGTACCAACTGAGGTGGCTGAGATAAACAGGGGCCATGTCCTGTCTGATATAACCTAACATCTCTGATGGGCATTTAGACCCTTCTTAAATGGCCTCAATCTACTTATCTGATTGAACTTCTATCATGCTCCACTATTTTGCTCACTATTTCCTAAATAAAACTGTGTCCTCTCCGTCTCTGTCACGTGATGGAAGAATTCCATCCACTTAGAATGTATTTTCCATTTCTCTACATATGCAAACTCCAATCACTCGTCAAAGTCCATGTCTTTGTGTACAAGTGATATTTTTTTTTTCTGCGGCACGCGGGCGCCTCACTGTTGTGGCCTCTCCCCGTTTCGGAGCGCAGGCCCAGCGGCCATGGCCCACGGGCCCAGCCGCTCCGCGGCACGTGGGATCCTCCCGGACCGGGGCATGAACCCGTGTCTCCTGCATCGGCAGTCGGACTCCCAACCACTGAACCATCAGGGAAGCCTTACAAGTGATTTTTTTAACATAGAGTCCTGTGGAAAATATTTCAGAAAAGTTAATTTAAAAATTTACCATGCTTGGTTTTCTGATACATTATCTAGGCTGACTCAATTATAATTTTTTTCTTTTTTAAGAATTGCCTTTTCCTTATTGAAAAATAAAATATAGGCTCTTCGTAAAAAAAAAAAAAATTAAGCCACAGATATAAAAGGAAACAAGGAAGAGGAAAAAGAAATTATATTTTTATCACTGCCCAGAGATATTCACTGTCAATATTTTAATCTGTCTATATATCTATCTTCATATCATCTATCATTCATCTATCTCTCTCTATATATATATACTTATATATATGCTTATCTCTGTCAATCCATCTGTATCTAAATGTAAACAACCTGCTATTTTCAACTTAATATTTTTGAACATTCCCATGTGATATAATTTTTTTATTTTATATAATTATTATTTTGTGGATATAATATACATATTTAATCTGTACTACAGAGTTATATATTTAATTTTTTAAATTATTCACTAAGAGAAACATTTCAGTGAAAATCTTGCTAAACTTTTAGTCAATTATACGTTTAAGTTTTTAAGAGAAATTCTTAGAAGTGGAATGACTAGGTCAAATGTTATACAAACTTTAAGGCTTTTGATACTTATTGCTAAATTGACTGTACTAAATTAAATCAACTATTTAACCTCTTTCGCTGTTACCTAACATTGCTCACATTGGCAGCTCATGTCCTGTACCACACCTTTAATTTGAATCCTTCTTATAACTTAGCAAAATGCCCTTTTCAACAGTAAACAAAAGGCCAAAATTGTAATGTACTGAAAATGAAAATGATCTTAGAATACCAATGGGCTTCATACCATGCTGATTTCTCTTACATCCCCTCTGCAGAATGATGACCTTGATATTACACTTTTGCTTAATATGGGCACAAGATTTGCAGGCAATGACAAAACGATGTTTTCAAGCTGGGGTTCAGAAACGTTATCTTAGTAGGAGATTAATCAAGCCATGCTGTTTATATCTCAATAATGCTGAATTATTTTATGAATTATAAAGACAAGAATTCTCGGGACTTCCCTGGTAGCACAGTGGTTATGAATCCGCCTGCCAGTGCAGGGGACACGGATTTGACCCTTGGTCCGGGAAGATCCCACATGCCACAGAGCAACTAAGCCCGCATGCCACAGCTACTGAAGCCCGCGCACCTATAGCCCGTGCTCTGCAACAAGAGAAGCCATTGCAAAGAGAAGCCCATGCACCACAACAAAGAGTAGCCCGTGCTCACCACAACTAGAGAAAGCCCACACGCAGCAACAAATACCCAATGCAGCCATAAATAAATAAATAAATAAATAAATAAATAAAAATAATAAAGGTAAGACTTCTCTTTTGCAATGATAAGTTACAATTGAAAATACATCCATAAAATAAGACTTAATTTTAATCTTTACATAGTGTTTCTCTAGCTGTGGTTTGTGCAGTCTCATGTTTGATATAGTTCTGAGATATATTGAGGAATGCATTTAGAAGTGCTTATAAAAGCAATCTGCTTTATTCCCAGTTAGCACCAACTTATAAATGTAGCCAATACCTTCATATAGTTGCATCTTCACATTTTAAAAGTTTTACATAATTTAATCATTTAAATATTATTAAATAGTACTTGAGCCAGAGTCATTACTTACAGATACTAGGGATATTTTGCAGTCCATTACAACACCGGTCACTTCATGAATAGTGAGTATTAGAATTCCAATTTTTTTTTTTCAGATATTCACATAAATAAATAGCATCAGCAGAATTAAACTAGAATTTAATGATTAAGAAATGGAAAGGCTTTGATAACTTTCTGGTGTTGAGGAGGGTACTTTAGTTGATGATGATGTTATCTTTACTGCACTCAAGTAAATGTCCACCCAGGGGTCAAACAAACATAAAACAATATATTAAAACAATCATAAAAAATATTCTAATTTAGAAGCAATTTAGAATGTCTGAGAGATTACCTGCTGCCTCTCTTTATGCTTCTTTTTGTCATGAGACAGTTCTCTCAAAACTGAAAACAGATTAGCCAAAGAAAATATTGCCGCCTTATTTCTCGCATATTAGTACTTTCAATTTCATTTTTTTACTCTAGAATTAGAAAGAAATGACAATAGTAGGAAAAATGAATAAGTTTAACTTGAAATGTTGTCAGCTTTCTGATATTCTGTATTTCAGATACACTATAAAATGTTATAAAATAATCCTAAAAAGCTAGAGAACATTATTTATATGTGACCAGATAAAGCAATGCCCAAACTCATTGGTATGTGAGATTTGACCACTATAATCATACCACAAGATGGTAGAGCTCTGTGTATGGACTATCAAATCACAAATTCAACAGCCAAGCCAGAGTGTATGCAGTGTACAGTCTAGGGCAGATTTGGATCGACTCATAGTTCACCAGACTGTAGTGCATTTAGACGCACTGAGGTAACTGAATGTTATGCTGCATACCAATATCTGCAGTCTCTTTCTCTATAGCTGTCAGATTCCTAAAAATATCGCAGAATACTGTTTTTCCTAGACAGCTTGAACATATTCACTGTCTAAAACACTAGGCATTAATGTTTATGTTAAGGTATCTGAAGATTCATTTGGCAATCTCATTTAGTATCTCAGTCATGCTAAAGAAATTACTTGGCTAAGTATATAGAGGATGAATTCAAACTAGCCAAGGTCATGTTGTCAAATACCTATGGTATAATATAACTGTTAAAACAAATGTCATATAAAATAACTATATATAAAAACACTCTAAGTGTACATTTTAGAACAAAGAAAACATCCAAGTATTTAGGTGAATTTTTTTTCATTTTCATTCAGATATTTGGTGTTGGGCCCAAAGCAAAACTCATCATTTTTGTAAACAGCTTCTTCTTGTGACTTCTAAATTTCTGTTGGAAATGTCATGAGTATTTAAGTCGTTCATATTCATAAACAGGAAATCATGCTTTAATTATCTATTCCCTTCACTCTCCCATCAAATTTGTTACCAAGTTTTGTCTAACTTCTGTGCTATTTTATCATCAGATCCATTTTTCCATTCCTATTGCTAGAAAGCTGTAAACTATTACAGTAATCTCCTGGGATTTATGCTTATAGTTTATTTTTATTTTGGCAGTATATCTTTTATATTAACTCCCTGATTAATCTTCCAAAGTAAGATTTGATCATAGCACTCTGTTTTCCAAAAACCAACAGCATCTCCATTTCTTACCTAGCTAAATATATACTTTTCTTATCTTGGTCATTAACAATCAAATTTTAACCAAGATATTCAGATTTATTGCTTAGTTCTTCCTGTAGCCTCTATTTGGAACAAAATGTATGACTGGCTATCCCCTAGGAGAACTACAAATGTTCTATCTTAATAACTGGAATCTGCACTGAACAGTAAGCTCCTTTAGGGTAAAGATTTAGCTTCTCACCTGGAACATAGTACAACACATTATAGATACAGACTGTGGGTTGAATAAAGTACTAAAATAAGAGAGTTTCTCAGTAACAGTTTTTCTTTCTCAAATAATTATTTTTTAAAATATATTTATTTATTTGGCTGCATTGGGTTATTTTTTAACATTTTTATTGGAGTATAATTGCTTTACAATATATATACTATCAAATAATTATTTACTAGGTAGAAAATAACTCATAAAATGATTTCATATGCTGCAATGTCATTTTGCCAGTGTACTTACTTTATAGTGCCTAGGTCAGGGGTCTGGAATGGATCTCATCAGATTAAAATCTAGGTGTCTGCAGAATTGCTTTCTTTTCTAGAGTCTCTAAGGAAGAATCAGTTTCCCACCTCTTCAGGCTGTCAGCAGAATTCAGTTCCTGTATTTGTAGAACTGAGGTCCTTATCTTGCAGCCATCAACTGAGGGCTGTTCCCAGCTTTTAGAGCCAAATTTCCATTAATAATCTCATAAAATAAGGCAACATTGTATCATTTTCTATAGATGTGGGACTACTTGTAATATTTCTCAGTGCTTTCTTTACTTTAGGTGGCTGCAGGATGATTTATCCTATCTACCTATGCAATTCCCAGATAACCACACAAACTTCAGTCATTCTGTCAACGGAGGCACATGTCTTCATTGATTCAAAAAAATTTCCTGATAACCTCCTATTGCCATGTATGTGTTTGTGTATTTCAGCAAGTTACTCCATTACATAAAAAGAAAAATTAAAAAATTTATGTGTTTATTGCTGTATGTATGCATATATACACACAAAATGTTTTTTTCGTAATTGAAGTATAGTTGATTTACAATATTCTATTAGTTTTAGGTGCATAGCATAGTGATTCATTATTTTTACAGATTATACTCCATTAAATGTTATTACAAAATA
Source organism: Phocoena sinus (assembly GCF_008692025.1). Taxonomy (NCBI): domain Eukaryota; kingdom Metazoa; phylum Chordata; class Mammalia; order Artiodactyla; family Phocoenidae; genus Phocoena; species Phocoena sinus. The sequence continues at coordinate 41,723,462 of NC_045766.1, forward strand.
ATGGCTATCATTCCCTGTGCTATACAAAACATCCTTGTTGCTTATCTATGGATACTTTATACACAGTAGTTTGTATCCCTTAACCCCATGCCCCTAACTTGCCCCTCTCCCCTCTGGTAACCACTAGTTTGTTTTCTATATCTGTGAGTCTGTTTCTGTTTTGCATATATATTTGTTTGTATTATTTTCTAGATTCCTCATATAAGTGATATCATACAGTATTTGTCTTCATATGTCTGACTTATTTCACTCAGCATAATATTCTCCAGGTCCATCCACGTTGCTGCAAATGGCAGAATTTCATGTCTATGGCCTACAGTATTCCATTGTATATACATACCACGTCTTCTTTATCCATTTGTCTGTTGATGGGCACTTGGGTTGCTTCCATATCTTGGCAATTGTAAATAGTGCTGCTTTGAACATTGAGGTGAATGTATCTTTTTGAATTAGTGTTTTCATTTTTTTCCAGATATATACCCCGGAGTGGAATTCCTGGATCATATAGTGGTTCTATTTTTAGTTTTTTCAGGAACCTCTATACTGTTTTCCATAGTGGTGGTACCAATTTACATTCCCACCAATAGTGTACAAGGATTCCCTTTTTTCCACATCCTTGCCAACATTTATTTGTAGACTTTTTGATGATAGCCATTCTGACAGGTGTAAGGTGATAGCTTGTTGTTTGGATTTGTATTTCTCTAAGAATTAGTAACGTTGAGAATCTCTTCATGTGTCTGTTAGTCGTCTGTATGTCTTCTTTGGAAAAATGTCTATTCAGGTCTTCTGTCCAATTTTTGATTGGGTTGTTTGGGTTTTTTTGATACTGAGTTGTATGAGTTGTTGAAATGTTTTGGTTATTAATCCATTGTTAGTCATATCATTTGTAAATATTTTCTCCCATTCCATAGGTTGTCTCTTCATTTTGTTAATGGTTTCCTTTGCTGTGCAAAAGCTTTTAAGTTTAATTTGTTCCATTTGTTATTACAAAATGTTTTTTAGACTTCAGAACACACCTAACTCATTATGAATTTACAACTTTAGATTTTAGTTTTCAAATTTTAATTTTTTAAACCAATTAAAATGTATTCTTAATTGCCTAATCTCCAAGTATTATAGAATCTTTCATTTTTGCTTTTTTCCTTAGAGCTAAAAATTTCATTAATACCTTAAATTAAAAGACCTCCTGTAAGCTTTGGCTCTAATATGAAAGTTGGGAGACATGGCACTTAGTTGATCCCCATCAATTGCTGGAAGTTCGGGATAACAATGAAAAATTTTGTAAGATATGTTCGTCCTTGCCAAGGACTAATAATAGTGTTAGGAACCAAATGCAGTTTATTTGGAGAAAAGTTATAAGATCAGCTTCTAGACAGCTAGATTTGGGGACTTAGGAAATCATTCATGCCCAACAGGAAGAATTAGAACATAACGCAAGGTGAATATTAAAATGGTGTTTCAGAGCGGGATCAAATGAATCAGAGTGTAGCTGTTCCAACCCCATTTATAATCAAGCATAATATGCTAAAATAGCAGTGTGAGCACACAGTTCTGGGAGGATAAGGAAGATGATTAGAGCCTTACAGGCAAGGTGAGCTAATCAGAGTCCGACCAAGATGTGGCTGGGCAAAACAGGAGCAAGATTCAGCTCTAGGAACTGGGGCTGCCAGCGGTAAGTGGAAAAGCACTCCTCAAATGCGCCCTCTCATAGAGGCCAGAGGGATTGTTATGAAACAAAAATCAATATCATGCTCCTGCTTTAAACCCTCCAAAGATTCTCCATTGCTTTTAATATTACAATAAAATGCAAGCATCTTAACATGCTCAGTATGGCACTTTGTCCTACATCTCTGTCTCCTTTTGAATACCACAAACCCATGGGCTTTTTGCATTTCATTTCTTCTTCTCCCTGAACTTGTTTCTGTTTAGGGGCGTTGCATCTGCTAGTCCCTCAGGATGGCATACCAACCTCAGGACTGCTCCTTTTGTTTTCAAAATGCTTTAACGATTCATGAATTTAGTTCAGCCTGTGGTGAATAATAGAAATGTATGAGGTTAAGCAGAGAAATACAAATAGCTGAAAGGCTTCATGGGACCCATATGGCAGATGCAGGAGAAATTAGCATGGTTGTCAATGACGTGTGAATAGAATAGAGGCAAAATATAATGGAAGGGAAAATAATGTTTTCTAACGAGTAATTCCTGTTAAAAGAATTCCAAATAGTACCTTGTTTTTTTTTGTTTGTTTGGTTTTTTTGTGGTCCCTGGCATGAAAAGATCATCTATAGGACACTGTAAAGACTATTTTTCTATGCCTTAACCATGGTGAGTTAATACTTAGCCAGAGTTTACAAACATTTTTAAAGGATTTTTCCATTTATCTATTGAACTACTTCCAAATTCTATTGCTTAAAACAGCCATTTTATTTTAGCATAATTTTTGGAGTGAGAATCCAGTAGGTATTAAGTGAGTGATTCTTCTCCTCTCCATGGAGTTTAATGAGGTCACTCGCTGTATTTAGCTGGTGAATGGCTGGTCTGTAGGGTCCCAGATGGCTTCACTGACAAGTCTAGTTTCTTGGCAGAGACAGTTGGAAGGCCTGGCCCAACTGGAACTGTCCAGCAGAGTGCCTACATGTGTTTTCTCTGGCATAGCAGTCTCAGCATAGTCCGATTTCTTATAAGGCTGCTCAGGGCTCCCAGAGACAGGAAGTGGAAGCTTCCAGTTTCTTAAGAATGAAGCTCTAAAACTAGAATAACAACACTTCCAACATAACCTATGGGACAATGCTGACACACAATCCAGATTAAAGAGGAAGGAGACATACCAGTTCTCTATAACAAGAAGATCAATGAATTTGTGAGCTTATTTAATTTGCCTAGGGACTTTAACTATTCCTATAGTACTAGCAAGGCCATGTATAACATGAAGGTGGGTGCAGAGGGATTTATATATATATATATATATATATATATATATATATATATATATATATATTTTTTTTTTTTTTTTTTTTTTTTTTTTTTTTTTTGCAGTACGCGGCCCTCTCACTGCTGTGGCCTCTCCCGTTGCGGAGCACAGGCCCCCGGACGCACAGGCTCAGCGGCCATGGCCCACGGGCCCAGGCGCTCCGCGGCATGTGGGATCCTCCCGGACCGGAGCACGAACCCAGGTCCCCAGCATCGGCAGGCGCACTGTCAACCACTGCGCCACCAGGGAAGCCCAGATATATATTTTTTTAATGACAGTTTGTACACATCCCTGGAGATAGGCAAAATGAAGACAGTATTATAATTTTTATTTCTGCATTAAAAAGTGTTTATAATTATATCTCCTCAATTCTATTCTTCTCTCTCCAAATGAATTTAGTGTTTGTGTTTACTATGATGACCTTTCTATTTTAACTTTTATATGTATATGTCACTAATAATATGGCTTTGCAGTATTTAAAATTTGACAAGTATATTTATATGTATTTTCTATTTATTTGCTTAAAATATCAATGAGATTTTTTTATGTTGATATATATGTAGCTTTAGTTCATTTAAATTATTTTATGTATAGTATCCTGTCATTTGACTCTAATATAGTTCTATTATGGAGCTTTAAATCTTTTCCAGTTGTTCAAAAATGTACTTGCTACTACGAACATCATTAAAAGGTCTTCCCTCATTTCTCTACAAGAGTTTTTTTCTATGCAATTCATCTAGAAGTGAAATTTGTAGGTCATAGACTATAAGTAACTTCTGCTTTACTGGATAATGTCTCCATCGTTTCCAAAGTGATTTTAATAATGTATATAATACTGTTAGTAGTGTATGAGGGTTGCAATTCTCCTTTCCTCAAAAATTTTAGGAATTGTACAATTTAAATTCTTGCCGATTCGATGGGTATTAAAAGTTATCTCATTGTGGTTTTTATTTATATTTTTCTCACTAGTAGTATGTGGCTTGTCTTGTCATGACATCTTTTACTTTCTGTGTATGTATATTTTACTTTCTGTGTATGTGTATTTACATACACAGAAATATTTAATGGCAAGGCAGTCAAATGTATCAGTCTTTCTTTATGACTTACACTGTCTATGATTTATTTAACAAATCCATTTCTACTGCAAGTTCATTAAGATGTTCTATGGTGTTCTATACATGACTCTGAAGAAATATTTTATTATGTATATACTTATTTCCTTTATTTTTTACGTTTACTCATTTTCCTGAACTTAGTTTATGAGTCTGTGGTAATAGTAATCCTGTTTTATTTTTTTTCCCTGTAGATTACCAGTTACCCTAGTATCTTTTATTGAATCCCAGACTAATTTTAAATACTACCTCTCTCATTTGTCAAGTTTCTAGTATAAGGTTGAGAGAAAGAAGTGATAGGGAATTTCTTTGAATATTTCTGATTTTAAAATACATTCTTCTAAAATTTCACCAAAATGTATGGCATGTATGGAGTTTTAGTGTCCATTTTTATTTAAAGAAATTCTCCTCAATTTTTTTTTGCTAGAAGCGTTGGAAAAAATCATAAATGGACACTGATTTTCAACATTTAAGTTTAATATCTTGAGCTGATTATGAGGTTATTCTCCCATAATCACTTAGTACGACCCATCATGTTAATTGATTTTCTAATGTTAAATCATCATTACAATTCCAAGGTAAAGCCAGCTTAGCTATGACATAAATATTGTTAAAGGTACATTCTTAAATTCAGTCTATTATTATTATCTTTAGAATTTTACATTTATTCTCATAAGTGAGACTGGCCTATAATTTTCCATTTTCATGAAATTATTATTAAATTTTGGCATAAAATGAAAATAAATGGTTTTATTTTTTTCTATTTTCTGAAAGCATTTATTTTAGATTTAGTTTATTTCTTTAAAAATATAGCATAGTGATTGACTTTTGTGTATTAACTTGTATTCTACAACTTTAGTATAATCACTTATTAGTTCTAAGAGGGTGTTTTGGTGATTTTTTCAGATTTTCTACATAAACAATATGTCATCTGTGAACAAAGACTGTTTTATTTCTTCCTTCCCAATGTGTATATCTCTTATTTCCTTTTTTTGTCTTATTGTATTAGCTAGAACTTCCCATATAATGTTGAAAATCAGTAGTGAGAGGAGAAATCCTTGCCTTCTCCTGATTGAAGTGGGAAAGCTATGAGTTTCTCACCATTAAGTATGATGTTAGGTGTAGGATTTTTGTAGACTTTTTTTGTCAAGTTGAGGAAGTTTCCTTCTATTCCTAGTTTACAGAGAATTTTTGATATAAATAAGTGAATTTTAGGTGCTTTTTTGTATCTATTGCTTTCAGCATGTGATTTTTCTTCTTTAGCCTGTTGATGGGATGGATTACATTAATTGATTTTGTAAGTTAAACCAACCTTGCATACTTGGGAGAAACATGGTCATTGTATTAATTCTTTTTATACATTATTGTATTCAAATTGCTAATATTTTGTTGAGGATTTTTGCATCTACATTTATGAGAAATATTGGTCTGTAGTAAATGTAAAATTTGTCTGGTCCTGGTATTAGGGTAATGCTGGCCTCAGAGAATAAGTTAGAAAGTATTCCCTCTACTTTTATCTTCTGGAAGAGATTATAGAGAATTGGTATAATTTCTTCTTTAAATATTTGCTATAATTCACCAGTGAACCTTCTGGGCCTGGTGCTTCTGTTTTGGAAAAGTTAATTATTAATTCAATTTCTTTTGTATGTGCAGATCTTTATATATTGTCTTTGTTCTTGTGTGAGTTTTGGCAGATGGTGTCTTTCAAGGAATTGGTCCATTTTATCTAGGTTATCAAATATGTGGGCAGAGAGTTGTTCATATTATATCTATACTATCCTCTTGATGCCCATGGGATTTGTAATGATCCCCCTCTTTTGTTTCTTATATTAGTCATATTTGTATCCTTTCTCTCTTTCTCTCTCTCTCTGTTTTTTTTTTTTTTTTTTTTGGTTAGTCTGGATGGAAACTTCTCAGTTTTATTGATCTTTTCAAAGAACTGATTTTTATTTTATTGATTTTCTCTATTGATTACCTATTTTCAGTTTTGTTGATTTCTGCTCTGATTCTTATTTCTTTTCCTCTGATAGTTTGGATTTAATTGCTCTTTTGTTTCCCTGTCTTTTAAAAGTGGAAGCTTAGATGATTGATTTTAGATCGTTCTTTTTTCCTCAATGCTATAAATTTCCTTCTAAGCATTGCTTTCACTGCATTGCACAATTTTTGATAAGTTGTATTTTCCTTTTCATTTAGTTCAAACTATTTTTGAACTAAAAATTTCTCTTCATATTTCCTCTTTGACTCATGAGTTATTTAGATGTGTGTTGCTGAATATCCACATATTTTGGGATTTTTCAAATATCTTTCTCTAACTAAATTTGAAACAGTCAGTAGAACTCTATCTCTTTATAGTTTCCCGATTATAGATAGTCCTTTTGGCTTAAGTCCAGTTTCTTCATTTTAGGAGAGATGTAATCTTAAATAAAGTAGTTTAAAGTATTTTTTCCTGTATATTACTATTTATCTGAGTTTTACCTTTGGATTTTGCAGGCTTTCTGAATATCAGCCTATGAGAGATTTGAGCACACAAACAAACATTAAGCAATCATTTTATTCCCTTAAGAGACTATGACTGTACTTGATTTAAGTAGATTACATGCTCAACACACTTCTTGGTAAATTGAGAACTGACTTCTTAATTATTTTTATAAATCAAATAACATTTATCATTTTCTCAACTTGGGTTAGTGATATCTACCTCTAATGGTAGGGCCCAATAAGTATTTAAGAGGCATCACCTCACACCAGTCAGAATGGCCATCATCAAGAAAATCTACAAATAATAAATGCTGGAGAGGGTGTGGAGAAAAGCAAACCCTCTTGCACTGTTTGTGGGAATGTAAATTGATACAGCCACTATGGAGAACAGTATGGAGGTTACTTAAAAAACTAAAAATAGAACTACCATATGACCCAGCAATCCCACTACTGGGCATATACCCTGAGGAAACCATAATTCAAAAAGAGTCATGTACCACAATGTTCATTGCAGCACTATTTACAATAGCCAGGACATGGAAGCAACCTAAGTGTCCATTAACAGATGAATGGATAAAGAAGATGTGGCACATATATACAATGGAATATTACTCAGCCATAGAAAGAAATGAAATTGAGTTAGTTGTAGTGAGGTGGATGGACCTAGAGTCTGTCATGCAGAGTGAAGTAAGTCAGAAAGAGAAAAACAAATACCGTGTGCTAACACATATATATGGAATCTAAAAAAACAAAACCAAAAACAAACAAACAAAAAATATATATATATGGTTCTGAAGAACCTAGCAGCAGGAGAGGAATAAAGATGCAGACGTAGAGAATGGACTTGAGGACACGTGGAGGGGGAAGGGTAAGCTGGGACAAAGTGAGAGAGTGGCATGGACATATATACACTACCAAATGTAAAACAGATAGCTAGTGGGAAGCAGCCATATAGCACAGGGAGATCAGCTTGGTGCTTTGTAACTACCTAGAGGGGTGGGATAGGGAGGGTGGGAGGGAGATGCCAGAGGGAGGAGATATGGGGTTATCTGTATATGTGTAGCTGATTCACTTTGTTATAAAGGAGAAACTAACACACCATTGTAAAGCAATTATACTCCAATAAATATGTTAAGAAAAAAGTATTTAAAAATTTTTAAAAATGAAGTATATCATTTCAAAGGTCTTCAAAAATTTTTTTTCATAAAAAGTGCCAGATTTTATGACGTCTTAAACTTAAATCTTGACTTTTTTGTCCCCCACAAATCATTGTTCTTTCTTTTTTCCACAAATCTTTGTTCCTTCTTAGGCATCTCTAACTGCCAATTCTTTTTCCGTATGTAATGGTAGATATCCTTTCCGCTGAGAAAAATTAAGTACAAGATTCCGTATTTCAGATCCAGTACCTGAGAATAATGCCTCCCTTTTATTCCACTCTTAGGCCAGTTGGGATGTACATTCATTCATATACAAATATTTATTTATACACCTACTAAGTATCAGATATTGTATTAGAGCCTGGAAATACCATGGCAGGTAACATATTTGCCCTTATGGAGGCTATATTTTAGAGGAATAGATATTAAGCAAGTACTATAATTTCAATAACGTATATTGGTTTTGATGGAATTAATCTGAAATTAATGTGTTCCCCAAACGCATCCCCTTGTTTGTGATTGTTCTCAACAGAAATGTCCTCTTTCTCTCCAAACGCCATTTGCTGCCTTTCTAAGTCCTACATGGCATTCAAATCCAAGCTCAAAACCAAACTTCCTCCATTAGTTATTTCTCTCATAGAAAATCAATCACCCATACTCTTGTTCCCTCATTATAAATAATAATATATATGGTAATCATTATACATATATGTTATGTGTTTGTCTTTCTTATTGGAACTTCCCCCATAGATCATTGGTTTTCAACACTAACCAAACATGTGAATCACAGAGGGGCTTTAAAAAATACCAATGCCCCGGGCTTCCCTGGTGGCGCAGTGGTTGAGAGTCTGCCTGCCGATTCAGGGGACACGGGTTCGTGCCCCGGTTCGGGAAGATCTCACATGCCGCGGAGTGGCTGGGCCCTTGAGCCATGGCCACTGAGCCTGCGCGTCTGGAGCCTGTGCTGCGCAACGGGAGAGGCCACAGCAGTGAGAGGCCTGCGTACCGCAAAAAAAAAACCCCAAAAAACAGTGTCCCCAGTGGTCTGCTGGCAAACTGTTTAAAAACTGGACCATGGGAGATGGAGGGAGGGGTAGGAGAGAATCCCTGATTTGCAGGGTTTGTGGATTTCTGTCGTGTAAATACTTCTAACATGGCCAATTTCAATCTCCTTAGGATCTTATTGAACGTGGAGTTGTGAATAGATCTGCAGTAGCAAGCCATTACATACATATATATATATATATATATATATATACACACACACACACATATATATACGTATATATATACACACACATATATATATATATATATATATTTGGCAAATGATTGGGCCCATCTCACACCTACTGTTCAGAAACCCTAGGAGGAGTGTCCAGCAATCTGTGTATTAACAAGCCTTCTAGGTGATTCTGATACACGCTAAAGCTTGAGAGCCACTGATTCCATATAATACCAGGCATGCAGTTGAAGCCTAATATATATCTTTTGAAGTTGCTTGCATCAATGCTAATGCAACCAGTTTCATAAATGCCATTTTCTCTACAGTGTCCACCTTATGCCACATAAATTAGTCAAAGGAAATGGAAGATCTACACTGTGTAAGTTCAAATTGCAGCTATGAAAGATCTGCATTGTGTGGGGTTAAATATCGTGGCCAAAGGTAAATAAACACTGCAAAACAAAGTCTCCTTAGCACAAAAACAATGAAAAATGAGCTAAAAAGCAAAAGACAAAGTGTATGCCAGCATTTTAAATGATTGTTCCACAACTGTGACCTTAGGTTTGGGGTAAACTGGGAAGAATTTTAATTATTTTATTTTGTGTAATCTCTTCAGTGATAGTTTACTAGCACAAGCATTCACAATCAGGCATTGAGAGAAAAATCCATTTCCACAGTTGTTGAAAAAATGAATGCCATTCAAATAATGGTCTCTGTAACTTGATTAGTCAGTAAATGGTTGTTAATTTGAGGAGCACAGTAACAGAACAGAAGAGAAAGTAAAAGTACCAATCTAATAAGATAGCTTTTCACATCCTTTCCTCACACCAATCTTTTGTTCCACTTGCCTTAAATTTTATACTAAGATTTAATAAATTGGCCTCTGTATTTTCCCTGAAACTCACCACCAGACTAATTTAACTTCAAAACTTCTATTTTTTTTCATAGTAATGCATTTCTACTCCTGTTTATTCACTGAGGATGGACTAGGCATCTAATTTCCCCACAGCCAGTGTAGCTATGTGATTCTAAGCCGCCTGTCTCCAAACACATGTACAAACAATTATGCAACTAATCTATCACTGGCACCACCATCAACTCTGCCACAGCCACCAGGCAGAACTAGAATGTTCTCCTTTTTCTCTCCTCAGGTGGCTTAGAGTCGAGTTTGGTGAGATAATCCGTCTTTTTTTTCTTCATCTTTATTGGAGTATAACTGCTGTACAATGGTGTGTTAGTTTCTGCTTTATAACAAAGTGAATCAGCTATGCATATACATATGTTCCCATATCTCTTCCCTCTTGTGTCTCCCTCCCTCCCACCCTCCCTATCCCACCCCTCTAGGTGGTCACAAAGCACCGACCTGACCTCCCTGTGCTATGCAGCAGCTTCCCACTAGCTATCTATTTTACATTTGGTAGTGTATATATGTCAATGCTACTCTCTCACTTCGTCCCAGCTTCCTCCTCCCCGGCTGTGTCCTCAAGTCTGCGTTCTCTCTGTCTGTGTCTTTATTCCTGCCCTGCCTCTAGGTTCATCAGTACCATTTTTTTTTTTAGATTCCATATATAGATAATCCTGCTAACAGAGCTCATTGATTTTCAACCCTGGCTAGACATTAGACTCACCTTGAGAAGTGATTTCAAAATACAAAACCAATGTCTGGGCCCCATATGAGTCATATAAATCATAATATCTGAAGGTGGGAACACGACATCTATACTTGTTAAATCCCCTCATGTGATGATTATGTGCAGTCAGGCTGGAGAACCACTGATTTTCCTCAGCTTATAAGGCGTGACATACCTGAACAGGAAAAGAAGTTCTGCTCAGCCGGATAGACCAATTTGGGCACTAGCGTTGTCATTACATGAGTAAATAGGATCCTCCTGCTTGGGGAATGGTTCTGCAAAACTGAAAGAGTTTTTTTAACTTAAGGTATTGCAATGCCAACTAAAACGTTAGTTTATAATGTGTGAGTCCACATCATGAAAGCAGTTCACTGCATTAGGTCCAATTCACTGAAAAGTTGACTTAATCAGATGCTAGATCCTTAGGAAATATGGATAAGTCAAGCAAAAACACCCAAAGTGATTTTCTATCTTTCTTCTTAACTATAATCTGGTACCAATCCTGGTAACAAAACTGACATTCTGATGGTGATGGTTGGAGTAGGGGGAGTTAGATAAAGGATTCTTCTAGTCCATAGACAAGCTTAAAAATAGCTGATTTTCCCCAATCTCTAACACAACGTTTATGTAGAAAAAACTCTGCTTTAGACCTAAGACCTAGACATTTCAAAAAGAGTGTCAAAATTGCAATAAACAACAAAGGATGCAGCATATATATACCCATCACTTTTCTCAGCTTGCTCCCAGGGCACTAGACCTCAGGGTGTATTTACTACTGATGGATGCACAGTAGCAGCTCATCTTCTATGGTGACTCATTTAGGTTGAACATCTCTGAGTCCTGGTGTCCTTGTGTTAATATAGCAATAATAGCATCCAACTCGTTGAGAGTGCCATAAGGATTAAATGAGATGATGATGAAAACTACTCAGTAAATGATTACTATTGGTTTGAGAGAATATGGTAATAGAGAAGAAGTATCAGGAGATGATTCAAGATGAATTAATGGAGAGTCACAGACAAATAGCAGGCTTCTCTAGTATTTTTGAGATGTGACCTCCCCATCTGATGTTCTAAATCATTACCCCTTGTGCAAGTGCACCCTTACCACCCATACCACCAGAGTGAAGTCAAAACAGAAACGGCTCTTTTGAATAGATGGTCAGTTGGGACAGATGCCAGGTGAACAGTCAAAGAGTTGATGGAATATCTTTGGAAACCTCTTTGGAGACCTTCCCCAAATGGTTGTTCTCACACTCAGAAGCCATTCTAATATACTTTGAGAGCATCCTGTACTCCTTCACAGTGGGTGTCACAGTTGTAAATTAAACAATTAATTGCTTAATTTTATTTGTGTAATTTGATCTTCTTCCCTAGATTTTAAGACGACTGATGGCAGAGAGTTTTAAAAAATCTCTTATTCACTGCTGTATTTGCTGTGCCTGTCACTTAGTAGGAGGTTAATAAATGTGTTGAATAAATAAACATCCTAAAGTATCTCACAACTCCTTTTTTTGTGGTGAGATCATCATAATAATACTTTTATTTAATTTTTTATGTCTCCTTATAATGTCTCTGAACCAAGAATGGCTAGGAAAGTGTTATTTTTGTTGTAGTGATGGGTTGTCATGCTTGTTTCTTTTACTTGCTGTTTCAGAAGTCTGTACACATTCTGGAGCTATAACTCTCCTAACTGCCTCTTCTAATGTCATCTATAAAAATGCTATCACAAAATGCTCTTATAAAAGTCCACGTTCCTGGAATAAATGCTTTGTATGAATATAGGGTGGGGAATTATGATCTTCTAGGTTCATTGCCATGTGTAAGGCTGTCTGCAGATTATGTTAAGATGTTTACTCTGTGGTTGTTTACTCTGTTCCGCAGTACAATTTCCTTTCATATTTCCTTCACATGCCCATTTCCTCCTCAGACAGATGTAAGGAGTTATTTGCTTCCTCACTGGATGATTGTTATTTTATTCTTCTTGTGTAGGTGGTTGTTTGCCAAAAATAAAGGTTTGGATCAAAACAACTTAGTCTTATACGTAGACAGCCTACATTTTCTTTCTGATCTGCTGTCTCATATACATTTAACTATCTTTTATGACTTTTAGCTTATAAACATTTGAACAAAAACTTAATTTCATGACTTGTAGGGAGGCTTTATTTCCTCAGGAACGCATTAATTCTCTTGGCAGACCAGGATAACTAGGATTAAAATATAACAAATTGACTTTATAAGTTTTCTTAGTGCCAAGTTTTTGGCCACGTGAGTATGAGAAATAAAATTTTGCTGAGTGTGACATCTCTTTGGCAGAATTTTTCCCCATGTATAATGTACGCAAAACTGTTATTTTAGTTAAACTTCAAAAGAATGGATTAATATTCACAAAATAGGATTAACCTGACAGATATCTGAAGAGGATATTTCTAAATTCCTTTCAACGACCATTCTATTCCAGGTTAGCAATGGGACTTCATATAGTCCAACAGAATATGGTGCTTATGCAAGGTGGGTTCTAAAAGATGTTACTGTACGGTTTTTCAAACCCCAAGTGTTTCAAAGTAAAACATCTTTACTATTGAATACTGAAGCAATATCTCTATTCCATTCTTCACAGGGTTTCATTATTACTGTGCATGTGTTCCCTCATCATGGGACAGTAGCTGCCAGAGTAGAATAATTGTCCCCCCTCATACAGAGAGGGTCCAAGAAAGCCTTCAGGGATTTAGCTAAGCAACTGCTATTTTCTCACCCATAACTAGAAAAAAAAGTACAGTCTGCTATTTTCATGTAATTTACACAAAATTTAAAAGTAGAAATAGAACAAGTTGAAAGCTACCATTTGTCTCTTGGGAAATTAGGGCATTTAAAGAGCTTAGTAAACCTCTGGCTTAATTTTTTTGCATTATATTTTAGTTTTCTGTAAAAGGAGTAAATTTCATGGGTCCCTTGCCTTTCACACTACTACCGTTTTTTTTTTATTTTCAAGTTTTATAAATTTTTTGATTTTCCATGTATGTCGCTGCATGTCTGATAGGAAGTTCAGTTTCTGGGGAAACCAGGGACTAAGTAATGCAGGATCTTGAAGATAAAATCTGTGGGCAGAAAACTTGATTCTTGAAAAATTTCTTATGGTGTTCATACACATTTGATGATATATAGGATGATTATCATTAGAAGAATACAAATTATATTATCTAAATTCCAAATTTATTTTCAGCTATTCATATTTATGAAGCTACTGCCAGAAGTGGAAGGAAAATCTGCCCTGTGGGTGTAGGTGTGGGAAGCGCCTTTGAATCTCAGCCTACCTCCATCTCTTTGTTGTGTATCTGACCCTCATCCTGCTTATGCACAGAGGAAAGGGAAGTTGCTAATATAACTCATCAGGGTGAAGGAGCCAAATTGGGTCACAATTATTGACTTGCTTTTTAGTTATTAATATAGTATCATTTTGCTTTTGAATGAGGCCTTGGTTCTGTGTTTGTTTGTGAGGAGGGAATGTTGGCATTGATGCAGCTTCAGTCATCACATTTTCGTGTCTTCTGAGTGAATCTGTCAGAAGAATGATCTTTAGGGTATGGTTTTGAGGAAGGAAGTGAAATATATTGGTTTTTAGGTAAAAATATATCTATCAACCTACCTTGAGCAAAGGATTCCATGGGGAGACAATGAGAGGACTTGGTTTCTCTCTTGCACATTGTATGTATGGATTCCTTATGAGAGAGGGCCGAAGCAGGTTCAAATAATCTGAGGGTTACTGGGACACTATTCCATCTTAATACTGTAAGAGCCCTTGCTTTTACCTATATTCTCTGTGTATTTGGATGCTCTTGAGGAGGAGAGAAATGACTAAGACTGTCTTCAAGGAGTTTCCTTAAGGAGTTTACAACTCTCCCTCCTTCCCTGCTTCTTTTATTCCTTCTCTCTCTCTCTTTCTTTCCTTCCTTCCTTCCTTTATTCCTCCCTTCCTTTTCTCTCTCCCTCCCTCCCTCCCTCTCTCCTTCCTTCTTTTATTCCTTCTCCCTTTCTTTCTTTCTTTCTTTCTTTTTCTTTCTTTCTGTCTCTCTCTTTCTTTTCTCTCTCCTCTTTGATGGACAAGAGGGGAAAGCATGATGAAAACCATTAAAAACACCTCTGTCAGAATGTGATGTGCAATACAAGAGAGGTACAGAAAATTTGCAATGACTACTTATATTAAGAAGAGACTCTTCCCATGTTTTGTGGTGAGGAGGGTACAAGGAAAGAAATCTTGAAAGAGTTTTTTTTTTTTCTTAAGCTGATGTATAAAATTCTGCTGGTCTAGATGGCGAAGTGTCTCAGTGAAATAGTGAGATGAGCAAAACTATGGTAGCAAGAAAGAGAAGAGCTTCAGTTTATGTAGAGGAAGTCCTATATGCATTAACAAATCATCAGAACAGAGAATGTTTTAAGAGTCACATTTTTCCCTTATAGAGGGGCCAGCTTGGGATCAGACAAGGAAATCAGATAGGAGCACATTTCAGGTATTATTCTAAATATTGGCTTTGGAATTTGGAACTGAGCAGGTTCCAAGAATTGAAGCTTTCTGAGCTAGATACTGATCTTTGGGGAATCACTTTTCCTGGCATCCGTTTGCAGGATGGATTTAAAGAACAGATATTAGAGACGAAGGGTTTTTTTTCTTTGCATATATTATATTACACTGGCTAGGTAATAAGAGTCAAACAGAGTGATGGAATTAAGTAAATGAAGGAGCAAATGAAATTGAGTCACTATAGATGTAAAAATGACTTACCTGTTAACTGATTGGAAATGGTAATCGGGATGGTAGAGACTAGTCAAAATAGACTGTAGTATTTTAAGTGTGGCGGGCCTAAGAGAATGATGATGGAAATATGAAAGACTGGAGTCCTAACTGAAGATGGTGAGCTCAGTTTTGGACAGACTGAATGTAAAGTGCTCACAGGTTATGCAGATGGAGATATCTGTTAAAACTACTCTGGAATTCTTTAGATGGGTTAGAGCTTATCAACTGCAACTTCTGTGTGCCTGCCCACCTCATTCACTTTTCTTTAAGGAAAATAAACCACCTACAGCTCTTAACATGCCTGCCCCTCTTTTCAGACAACTTCATCAGCCCTGCTAAAAAAAAAAGTAGGCATTTGGCATTGTAACTTGCCTCCCAGCCACAGCTGAACAGGCACCTGGCCCAGGTTGGGTCAAATCAGAATCGCTCCCATCTTTCCCAGGAATTTGGATTTGGGTTTCATAGATACTTTTTAGTGACTAGTTTGTTGCTTGAATTTGGGTTGGGACAGCTGTATGTATACTGAGGTAGAGAAATATGACCAATACATATACAATAGAATTAAGCCATGCACAGAAAGATACAAAGATGAGAGAAGATGTGGAATCAGGGGAAAAGGATATGGATAAACACATGAATGAAGGCAACTTTTCTATGATAAATCACATTCAAGATAGAAAAAAATGAATACTCATGGAAGAAAATGCCATTTATAAAATTGAATGATAAAAATCCTTGCTGCTCAGTTATAGCAGATATCTCTTGGGATGATGCCCTGTATCATTTTGATTTTGTCTTGAATCTGCCACCAACAATAAGGTGGGTTCTTAGGAACTATATTTTCACTATGTGATGCTGACAGACTCAGAGTTAGACTTTTTAGCCAACTTGGGTAGATCCCATTTTCTCTTGAAGTAATTTGGAACTGTTTTAACTGAGTGACACTCAGAAGAGATGTGATTGTGTTCATGCCACATACTCTCTAGTGGAAGTTCCTTGGACGTGTCAAGGTCCCTAGTGCTATCTTGGATCCTGTTCACTCTGATATTCAGCTAGGACTTGGATCATATAGTTTAATCTAATTTATTTCCATGCTTATTTAAGCCAGAGTCAGTTTATGTTACATGCAACTAAAAGAAACCTAACTAACTCAGTATATAACAGTAGTAGAAATAAAATTATAATACAAATGGGCATTGATCAACGGACAGCTGGCATCCACGCACTTATAGTGTACCAATTACAGAGCTATGCATAAGCTGTTATAGGGGTTACAACAAAGTAATATAACATTATATTCAGGGTTTAGAGCACTTTACACACTTTGAGGCCCTTTGTTATACATGAACTATTTTTTGTCTTCACATTAACCACTTAAAGTATGTATTCTTATTTTTATCTGCATTTTAAAGATAACAAATGTGAGATTGAGAGAGATTATAATCCTTGACAGAATTTTGTGACTAGTGAGTGGCAGTGGTCTTGGTCTCCAGGTTTTCTAATTTCAAATCTCATGTGCTTTTCTCACTATGTTGGGTAACTATAGTTATCAATTCAAACAGTTATGGAGCATTTCCTAGATTTTCATACTTAAATTTAAAATGAAATAAATTTAAAAATAAATTTAAAAATAAAGTAGAATATGTATATCTTAATGAGCCTTTAAAAAGGCAGTAACAATTTGAAATCTATACAGCTTTAGGATTTTGTGTTAGAAATACTATTTCTTTCTCATTTTCACAACCCTTTTTAAAAGATCCTACCTCTTCCATAACCCTAGAATTTGCAGCCTTGTGTTTCACATAAATTCAGTCCTTTGGCCATAACTTAAGCCAGACCTACCAGTCTCTTTCTACTAAAATTTTTGATTTAGAGCATGGATACTAAGTTCCAAGTTCTGGGAACACGACCTGTAAGGTCACGTAGACTCAGGAGCGGAGATGGCAGTTTTGGGGTGATCATTAAGAACAACGTGCAAATGGCTGAATCAGCAGAGAACTCTAATCTGTAAAAGTAAAGAGGGTAAGCAGAAATGACAGACCATTCTACCTCAGGGGAAAAGAGAGGGGAACTAAGTGAAAGTATATGCTGTGCTTACTGTTTCTGTGGGGACACCTGGGCCAAAAAATCACATGACGTACAAGAAGGGGAAATCTCCACATCAACATTCAGTGTGAGAAGGCAGTGGCACAAATTCTATAAAAGTTCTTGGCAGTGGACATATTTTGCAATACATATAAACACATGGAATATAGTGCTCATGAGATCTTCTTTAAAACAACAAAAAATATAAAGCAAGATAAGGTAAATCCAGCCAGTTAGAGATGAATAGGGAAACTATCTAACCAAACTCAACCACAGAGCTCTCCAGGGGAGCACTTCACTGAGACCATGTTCAAATACTTAAATCTCACTATTATCAATAGCAATACTGGCAAATTGGTACAGATTGCTCCAAATGTCCTCAGACTCATGGCTACAAAGATGCCTTGACCAGGGGTCAGTGGCATGCAGGAGCCTTGGTAAAACAACTCAGGCACACCTGCTAGATGGCCTGCTAGAATAAATCCTCACAGCACACTTTCCATCCCAATCCTAGTAAGAACATTTTGTTTGTATACCAGGAATACACACCTCTAAGTCTTAGGATGCATGTACAGTATGTTTAATTTGAATATAATCTTCCAGATTACCTTGCAGAATAGCTGTACCAATTTACACCCTCTCAGTTACTCTACAGAAATTCTTGAGTACCCATATTGTTGCCAACTCTAACTGATATTATTTTTCTACTTTATGGACGTAAAATACTCTTTTCATTTAATTTTAATTGCTCTAAATGACAGACGAGATTGAGTATCTCTTTACTTCCGGTTTAGTTCTTTGAAATTCTTGTGTCTCTCTTACTCCTATTTTCTACTGAATTTCCTGTAATTATCTTGTGTATTTGTGGTGTGTGTTGCTGTACTTTAGATATAAATATCATCAGTTTTAAAAGTTACAAATATTTTCTCTTATTTTTAATCTTTTTTTAGCTTTGTGGTTGAACAGAGATCCTTAATCTTGATGTACTTGAATCCTTATTTTTTGCTCTAGATTAACACTTTGGGGATCTTTTAAAATCAACCTTCCTACTGCTGGATGAGGTTCTTCTACTATTTTTCCTTTTTTTTTTTTTCTACAAAAATTTTACATGTTTTAATCCATGTGCAGCTTCCCTTTGTATAGTATGCACATTAGAGAATATTTTCTGCATAGAATAAGCTAGTTCTCCCAATATCAACCTACTAAGCAATCTGTAATTTCCCATTCCTCTGTTTTATCAGTCATTACCAAAATTTCAAATATATTAACTACATATCAGAATTCCATATTCCGTTCCATTTGTTTCTTCATGTGGATTTCTATATCATCCCCATTGCTTGGTCTTTGCATTATGCTTTACTACCTGGCATAAAGAATGTGTCTCTGTTATTCTTTTTTATCTTTTTAAGTTGAAGTAGCTCTTTTCAGACACTGTTTACATGTATTTTTACAAGGAACAATATGTGTTCCAACTGAAATTTTGACTGTGACAGTATTAGATTTGTATATAAACTTGGGACAATTGCCTTTTTTCTCCATGTTAAATCATATCACTATTGAATGTTATATCTATCTATTACTGAAATATTTCTTTAAGCTTTTAATTAGAGTTTTAACTTCTTTTAGCATTTTTCATTCTCAGAATTAAATTTAAACAGCATGTATTCTATAATCTTCCTGTCAAGTCATAGGTTGGCAGATAATAATATATGGCATAGGTGATTAATTGATTTATCAATATTTATTTCTCAAACCAAATATATTTTTCCTACTAATACCACCAATATTACTGAGATAATGTAAATAACTGTAGAAAATCTAGAAAAATACTATCAAGTATGAAACTAAAATAAAAATTAAAGTTACCTATAACCCCTATAGTCAGACATAAATTGTTTATTTTTACAGATCAAAAAAAAATAAAGTTTTACATTCATAATGCTATTCTTAAATTTGTAAAGTTAAAACACCTTGAACATAATGGTTCTAATTCCAGTTTTTATATCATGGTCACTATTTTTCTTTCCTTCTAAAAAATAAAACTAAAGTTAGTATGACATTCCATAAGAGAAAAAGTGTAGGAATGAAATTATGTCACAAATAGCCAAATCATTCTGTAATTAGCTGGTGTCCACTGTTTTTGAAGCTCTCGTATTCAATATAGATGGTTTGCTTATAGGAAAAAAAAGGAATGGCATGCATTCCTGAAATGTTAGATTAAGGATCAAGTCAAAACAAATCAGAATGAAAATGTTAGCCTGTGCCACGTTGTCTGCCCAGCTGATAAATGTGAGGGAAAAAAGCTAATAGTGTTGGTGATAGATAAATTAAAAAAAGTTTAGACATATAATTGCTGTTAATTATCAGTTTCTTTTGAAGAAAAGATTAAATGGCATGAGTATTGAAAAACCCATGACATTTACAATCCATGTCACGCTAGAACTCTTACACTTATTTTGATATTTAAATGTGGTTTCTAATAGTTTAGCTTCATTTTTTTGTTTGTTTATTTTAAAGGATTGCCATATAGATGTGACAAGAATCATAAAACTCAACATTGTAACTAATTACTTTTACGTAACTTTCCAGTTACTTTTCTTATTGTATAATCATGCTTACTACTCCCCTAAGATATAAATTTTAACAGCTCACAAACATTAAAAATTTGTTTAGAAAGTCCATTTGAAGCTTAGAGGTTATCCTAGAGGCTCTCCTTTTTCTTTTCTATTTTTGAGTCATGACTGATAGCTGCTCACAGAGGTAAATTGTCACTCATGATGTATAAAATTTAGAATAATTTTAAGTAAATATTTAGGCATTTTGATTTATATCATACCAGAAGAGTCATTCCTTACCAAAGATCACTAAAGACTGGAGGCCTACACCTGAAGAGCAAAAATTTTAAATATTTATCAGAAACAACTAAAATATAGGTTTATAGACTTGATGAAAGAAAATATTTCCTTAAAATGATTTCTGTAAAAAGAGAAAGCACAAGTCATAAAGGAAAATGCTGATTAATTTGCTTACAATAAAATGTTGTTTTACATTTATTTGTATTTATACAACACAAGACCCTGTAGACAAAAGGACAAGCTACAGATAAGAAAAGATTTTTCCAAAGCACACAAACAGTGAGGTTTTGCATTCCAGAATATACAAAAATTACTATAAATCAAATAAGGAAAAAAAGAAAAATAAGTAGCAGTAGAGGGCAAAAGATATAATCATAGTAAAGGAAAATTAATGGCCAAGAAACATATTATGCACAAATTCATCATAATCCCATTAATCAGGTTATTGTTTTAGTTTTATCAGATTAGAGAAAAGATATACCAATGTTGGGCAGTATTTGAAAAATGGAATTCTTATTTGCCGGTGAAGAGGTTGAATAACACAGCAGTAAAGAGGTTGGTTTCTGGCATCAGTCACTTCTGTTTGAAACCTGTTTACAACACTTACAATTGTGTGCCTTGAGCAAACTACTTTATCTTGCTGTGAGACAACTCTCCATGGGTTTCTTGCATTTCTGCCTCTCTTGTGAGTGAAGCACTTCACTTAGAACAGTCTTTTCAAGGCTATCTGTATAGTGAACAGCCTTCGATGATAGAGATAGCGTCTCCCTCTGGAGCAAAGGGAAAGCATGTTTACAGAACATTATTACAGTTTCCCTCAGCTCATTGCCCCTCTTCTACAATGCAATCCACTGCCTGTGCAGATATCATCTGACCCTCCATGTTAAGCCCTGTGGGAACTGGACTGGGGGAGCCAATGCAATAAATGCTAGTACTCTGGACACTGCCTTTACTATGAGCAATACTTCATCTTCCATCTAACCCAGAATTCTCCTGTCTTCTACAAGTATCCATGAATCTTAGGCAGGATAACTTGTTAGTTTGTAAGTAGGCGGGAATCTCAGACCTTCAGAGTTCTTTGCAAATGTCTCTTTACCTCATTTATTTTTCTCGTCTGTAATGGAGTAGGGTGTGTGTGTGTGTGATATTTTCTATTCATAGGACCATTGTTATTTTACCTAAATTAAAATGTGAAATGCTTTGAACAGTATCTGGTACAATGCAAGTGCTCAATCTGTCTCTGGGTATATGAAGTTCAAAACATAACAAAGCCTATATATTTTTATAGCTGTATACATGTATAATAATAGAATTAAAAATATATAATAATAAACTTCAAATCAATTGTAGTTGTTAATTCTGGGGAGGTTAGAAGGCAAATAGGATTAAGAAGTTTCCATAGGGTGCCTCAACTCTGTTCTGTTTTAGTGTTTGAAAAAGTATCTCTGAAGCAAATATAAAAATATGCTAAGATTTTAAAGGGCTGGATGTTGTGTATGTGGTTTTTCATTATGCATACTTGCCTGTATATTTAAAATACTTTAGAAAAATAAATTTTACAAATATGTGAAGCAGGCAGATATTTGGAATGATAATTTTAAGGTTCGAGTTGGCAGTCTTTTATGTGAAATGGCACATTTCGAGGGTACGTTTTTCTTATTTGAAATATCATCGAAACAACTATGACTGTTGTATCCAATTTTCTACCTCCCTACCTTTAGTCGTGTTTTTTTTTTTTCCTGGTACTTAATTAGTTTATTACATTCTGTGGTGGTTTTGAAGAAGTGACACTGTGTGGAATCCCAAGGTTAGGTCCCAGGGACAGCCTGCTACCCTGCATTTGCATTTCCACACTCTTGGAACACTGAGCTACCCAGAAGAAAGTCACACCACACAGAAGTAACCTTGCTGTGATTAAGCCAAGTGTAGATGCTTTGGGTCACCCCAGCCCAATGCCAGACAGTGAGAAAAGCCTTCCTCTGATTCTTGCCCTCAGCCATTTAGTCATCCTTCTGCTCTCCCAGTTTTGTATCACCTGAGACCCCAGAATTTGTGTAGCAGCGGCAAGCCATCCATCCCCACTATGGGCTCTTCGAATTCCTGGGAGCATAATATAATGGTTATGGTTGCTCACTAAGCTTGCGGATGTCTGTATGTGGCGATGGATATCAGGGGTCAGCTCCTCTTCAAAATACCTGGTTTGATGATTACACTAGTGGTGGAGCTAAGCTGGGTGTGCGTGAAGTTTAAACATATTCAGCATTTGTTCAGATGACCAGAGGATAAGAGGAATTCTGCATATATAAGAAGCGCAAAAGATGGCTGAGAAGAAAAAGAAAATAAACCAAGAAACAGAAAACACATTCAAAGTGGTGTTGAAATGTTAATGTAGTCTGGTATGTAATAACCGGCAACATCTTTAAAACTAAGATGATTATAAGTTTTAATTGTTATAGACAGCAGCACAAGTGGGCCAATTTATTTCAAAGACAAGGAATGAATCAGGTATTCTTTCCTATTTTTTTAGAGATTTTATCAGAATACTGTAGTGCTTGAGATTTGTATATATATTGCTTTTGGTAGGTGGTTAGTAACACCTTTCCTATGAGTTTTCCAGGCTAAACATTTTTACAAAGCAGCTGATGAAATGTGGAGGCTTCTATCATAACCTTCATCTAATTTTTAATTAATAGATTGTTTTTTTTTAGAGTTACCCATCTATTTTTGTTTGGGGATAGATTCAAATTATTTTCTGAGGAAAAATTTTGCCCTTCTCATAGAACCTCCTTCTTCTTAGGTATCTATTTTGATTAGGTACTTCATTGTATTAAAAAAAAAATTTAAAGAGAACAGTTTTATTCTTTTCCATTGATTTTATTATTAATCAGTAACACAGAACGTTGGTTCTCTGGATTCTTACAGAGATGATAATTTTACACTGTCTGCAGGCAAACTTTTATCTTAAACTGCATGTGAGAAATAACTTTGTGGAAGTTATCCTAAAGAATAAGCAGATTATTTATTACTTCAGATAAGTATTATTCATATCAGGATTCAAGGATAACCACTTTGAATGTTGGTGGAAAACAAAACAAATTTTTCATAATTTGCCTGGGCAATTATTATACATATATTGAAAGTAGAACTCATGCTCTAACCAGTTTGAAATTTATCCTGAATCAAACTTGACCAAAAGAGATTTATGTATCTTTACCATTTTATATTGAATTCCGGCTGAATTGCTTTTACAATGACTTTGTCGGTTTTCACCCAACAAGGTTCTAAGATAGAGCCATGTTCAGCTTCATATCATAGTTGCATTTGAGGATGTTGTTGAGGACATTGGACAATACATATGAGGACCCACAAGAGAAATGTCCCCAGGCTTTAGTAGCAGAAAAGATGCATTTCTTCTGAGTTAATTAATTACCTCATGGTGTCATTGAGATTATTATGCTTCATGTGCTTTCACCACTGAAAGTTCAGAACCAGATTTTGACCCTAATTTATAAATGTGTGGAGGAGCTTTTGTTTCATTACAATTCTTGTTTGCTCTTTGATTTCTATTTTCCATTTGCTACAAATGCTTTACTTCTTTTACCTTATGTCATTAAACAATATTATTAACTTCCTCAAATTCTCTTTTGCAATTATTTAGGAAAAGAAGAAAGAAAGAAGGAAAGGAAGGAAGTGAGGGAGGGAGGAAGGAAGGGAGGAAGAGAGAGAGGGAGGAAGGAAGGGAAGAAAGAAAAAAGAAATCTTTGGAACATTAGGTCTAATTTGGCTTACTATTCCTTATAAAAATATGGATAAAGTACACGGTGTTATGAGAAAAATCACATAAATAATTGAAGGAATTAAAAATTATTAGAAAGTATAAGAGAAAGCATAAGAGAAAACTAATAAACAACTTACTCTCTTCCTTTCAACACATAGGAGTTTTGAGGAGCCCACTAGTCCTTTTTATGCTGTGTCTATGACCTTGGAAGTTCAAGGAGAGGAAATCATGAGTGACGGGTCACTGATGACAGTGAATAAAATTTGAATGTAGCTGAAGACTTTTGAGCCAAGAGCAAAAGGTCCCAGGAAACAAAGCAGAATTTTTCACCTGGCTCTTAACACTGGGTAGAGGCTGATATAGCTGGATAGTAGGGATACAAAATGGGGCATTTTTCACAAGACTGTAAAGGAAGAATGATATTGTGAGAAGAATTCTGATTTGTCTGCTTTTGTTTCCCCTCCCCTGCATTTGCTGAGACACTGGGAACTTGGGTTTGGAGTAGTGAGTTCTAAAAAAAATGCTACATGGGGTACTAGGTCCTAGAGGAGACTCAAGGCTGCCTCTCAGGACGAAGGGAGTGAGAATACTCTATGTAAAAAAAGAAAGATATGGGGGAATTTTCTGACCTTATAAACCCAAATAGAAATATTCTCAAGGAAGATTAGTGGTGGGGTAGGGAGAGCAAATATCAGAAAAGAGAGGAAAATGTACGTGATATAAGGAGAGAATCTATAGATCAAAGTGGTTGAAATTCCGACAAGTGACCAAAGAGGTGAGGTGTCCAAGACATGGACACAATTAAGTGGCCTATGAGGTTTGGAATAAAACTTTATAGTGAACATATTATTGGTGCTTGGACTGTTGTGGGTTCGCAAATGTCAGAGAGGAGCTGATTAGTATCTGTGGCTAATCTCTGTTTCTTTCCTCCTGGCTCAATAAAACTAACACTAGCTTTGGGAGCCCTGATTTTATTAGTTTCCCTCCAGCACATTGGTGATCAGTGGCCTTGAGTGGGTCTAACTGCTGAAGAAAAGTTAGAAACTTGAGTAAGAAAGATGTACCATTAATTTCTTACAGCATATGAAGAATAAGTCATAATTTAGCAAACACTGTTTGGTGTTTACTCTATACAAATACCTAGGTCGGTCTCGAAGATTGACACTAAGGCAACAGTTTAAAAAAATTGTTAAAAATCCAAGCATTAGAATTGTTTAAAGAGTCAATAGTATCTGAAAGAAAATCTTAGATCCCTTCATAAAATAATAAATGATAGGACTAATAATGAAATACTAGAGCTACATCTGTCTTTGAGAAGCCTATTTCAGTGAGTCTCCATTATCTTTTTACTCCTTGGCTTTTGACTATCTTAGTTTGAGCTGCTATAACAGAATATCATAGACTGGGTGGCTTATAAACAACAGAAATTTATTTCTCACTGTTCTGGAGGCTGGAATTCTCTTGACTTCCAAACATACAGGGTGCCAGCATGGTCAGGGTCTGGTGAAAGCTTTCTTCCTTGTTTTCAGACGAACGGCTTGCTGTACCCTCATATGAGGGAGAGAGAGAAATCATCTCTCTCCCGACTCTTCTTATAAGGGCACAAATCCCATATGAGGGATCCACCTTTAAGACCCAATTTCCTCCCAAAGGCCTCACCTCCAAATACCATCCCATTGAGGATTTGGGCCACAACATACAAATATGGGGGGAAAACAAACATTCAGTCATAGTACTGAGAGCCTGTTTTGAGTGAAAAAATTTTAAAGGTCACTGTAATTGAGGTATACTTTAATATAACCTTCATCAAATCATTGCAATTCATATTTATTATCATAATATATAACATATTATGACATTGTATATAATTATATATTTTATATAATATAAAATAATAAGACAAAAATAATACAATGTAGATATAATAAAATAGTATAATTAAATATTATGTATTTATATAAACGTAAAGAGTATCTGCATCTAGAAATGTTCAACACTAAAATAGGGATAAGCTTAGACTACTTATCAAGTGACAGAACTGGGAAGTGCGACAATACTGACTTACCGTTTGCTAGTGAGAAGGACTCAGGCTAAGGGTTTTGAAGGGAGGTGTACGTGGGTGATGGAGAGAGGGGCAAGTGGGATAGGTCCCCAATCCTCCCTCACATATCCATGTACATATACGTTACCCTTTCTCTCCTGCTTGCCAAATTTGCCAACATTTTGACACCAGGACATTAGCAACAGAAGAAGAGCAAATAACAAAATAGAATTTAAAATGTTATGTAATAACTCTAAGCACATCTGTTCCAAATCAGTTTCTCAAAGATACATTTCATTAAAATCATAGGCTTTCCAGCCGCTGTCATTTAGTCACTGCCTCTCTGTCACGCTTCCACTGCCACCTCCTTGACAGGATTCTGACAAGATCCAAAAGGTCAGTTAACTTCTTTGCTACTTTGTTCCATTAATGGTTTATTAACTAGGCAAGGCTAAATATACTCTTTTCAATTGTGTCTGTAACCAAAACTGGCTCTGCAAAATGGTAAATTTCTTTCTAAATCCTTTTTCAAACTATCAAGTATCTTCTCCCGGCCAGTCTCAGAAAGAATATGCATACTGATATTTTCAGACACTTTTTAACATGGTTTTGGTTTCATTAACTACACTCAACTGGACAAATTCTTTTTCTGATAGAATCAGCATTCTTTCCAAAGTTCTCTTGACTTCAATTGTAAATGTTACCTTTTTCATTTTTCCTTCCAGGTGGTTTTTGTTTGTTTTTTCTTTCTCTTAGAGCCTGATTTAGAATCTCTCTCTTATTGTTAATTATATTCTGTAGAAGTCACTAAAATATCTCTCTCAGTTAACACCCAATTAACTGAACGACTTGAGAGGTAAACTCCCTCGGAAGTATAATCAACATATTCAAGGAGCAGTTTCTTCATTCTGCCTGTCCTACAGTGTTTCTCTCACCTTAGAGCCAAAATAGATTTCCCTGCAGTCTAGTTCTAGGAGGACCTACTGTTCTCATTGACTCAGTGAGGGCCTTCCCTATTATCGAGAGGGGGGCCACTTGCTATCAACATATTCTTTTAGAAAAAGAGATTTTTAAAATATGGGATCCATGGAACCTCACGTGTATACAATGTCCCTTATTATAACTATGAATCCATTGTTAGTATATGCTAGATGTGGGTTTAAGTTTCAATTTCCATAGAGAGTATCCATAGCTTTTTATCAAATTCTCAGTGAATGTACAGTCTTAAAAATATTAAATACTCTGAAAGGATACACAGTTATTGTATTTACTATTTAATGGATGGCATATGGTAACGTGTAAGTACCAACTTTTCAGCAAAATAGTCAATGAAATTCACAGGTAGTTTAGATTTCTGTGTACCACAGCCGTGCCTTCAATCCTTATTTTAGTTAAAAATGGCTAATACTTTACTTGCCTTCCAGAATGTTGGTTGGGAGTTCATGCCAGTATATACACACAGCAACAACATTCACATACACACACATGTTACATGAAGATTTGGACCAACACTGCTGATAGCCTGCCACCTACAGGCATACACTTTGTCCATGCTTCTACACACATCATTTTATAATTTCAAAAATTCTGTGGTAAAAAAGTATCTTATTCATGCTAAACTGAGTTTTTGTTTCTGTATTTCTGATTATACATTCTTTGTTCTTATATATGCTTTTTGTTTATTTTGGTTTTTCTTTTGTTTCAAAGGACGTCATTTTACTCAATGAATCCATATAGCTAACAAGCAATATTTAGCAAACTTTTGTACTAAAAGACATAAACAGACTTTGAGCTAGAGGAAAATGAAAAAAAAAGGACAAATTAATACAGACAGTTTGATAATGTTATATTTTTGGACAAATTGCATGTGTCCAAAATGAAGTTGCTGGGGAAGCAGGTTTGGTTTATTTGGGGGCAGCCATGGGTCTGCACGTATGACCAATGGTGTTCTCATGATAACAAAATTTCCTGCCAGATTAAAAAACCTAAAACTCTTGCTTATTGAAAACAACTGATTGGTTACTGACTATAAGTGTCCCTAAATGTTCTAGCTTTCATAATTAACCACAAAAAACCATCTCATTTTATTTGCTGCCATTTTATGTACTAAATGTTAGTGTAACTAACTTTTGGGTATCCAATTGTAACTTTCCTGTTTGCTTGATAGGTAGGAGTCCAAAAAGAATATCAAGGAACATTCACCTTTGCTTTGTAGTTCAGTGGCTACCAGGGTCAGTGGAGAATTACTCTGATGGTGGACTAAACACATGTTTAGAGCAACAGAAACAGGGCAACAAATAGTGCAGAGAAAGGGAGGGAGGGGGTAAAGGAAAAATAAAGCATCAATGAACTTATTTCAGAATATATAGATATTTGTATCATTTCAAAATGAAAACTGTTTATTACATATGGTTGTTTGTGGGTTTGGTGGAGGGTGTATCATAATATATTTACTGCTAGGGCTTCTAAGGCTCTTCCTTTGCCTTATTCAGATATTCCATATTCAGATATTTCTTGTTAGAATGAAACTAATTCTTTTTATTTGACCAGATGTTTTTACTTTTAAAGTTATATGAGATGATTTATACTAGAGGTACATGAGAAAATGAATTTATTCAGCAGTTAAATTAGATATAGAGGAGTATGTACATAAAACTACACTGCTTGAGCTTAATTTTTTGACAACCCATCCATTTTCACTGAGGCTTGGCTTTTATTATTCTAACAAGACTTTCTTAACTGAATTTCACTGCTTTTCCTCTTAATCCATTGTCATCATCTCCTGCTTTCCTATGGTTTTACAAAGGGGTCTCTCACACTTCTCCTCTCCCTGTTTCAAAGAACCTCATAGGATTTGCCAGAATCTGGGATAGGGTGGAATGGCAGCATGAAAATATCCTTTGTTAATGATTCACCTTCCAAGCCACACCTATCTTGGTTGGGGAAACCACTACTGCTCACTCAACATCCCATGTCCTATTATTGGTACCTCGTATGAAGACTTTATAGTCCTTGTTGCAAATCCATGGACGCAGACATCTTTCCTCTCCTCTGAAAGCTTGCTCTCTTGCATCTTCTTTGTTTTGGAACCCACAGTGAGAACATTCCCTTTTACCCTAAGCTGTTGTGCTACCTCAACCTGCTTCCTCAGCTGCTACAGCCACTGTCTGACTTTTGTGATCTAGGTCTGCAAATACCTCTTTCTGTTTCATGCTGCTGTTCTATTAAAGAGCTCTTTCTACAACCAGTCATTGGTGTTGTTGGCCTCTGTTGGGGACAAACTCTCTGTTAATTAATTAATTAATGACTGAGCACCTGTTATATGCAAGGGGGTGCTATGATGGGTGCCAAGGGTTATAGACATGGCAGACACACTCCCTGCCCTTGTGAAGTTTTCAGTCTGGCAGAGCTAATAGTATTCTGAGGACATCTTTGTTTTCATCAAGACACATCTTTATTTAAGACTGAACTGCATTCCTTGGGGAACTCTCAACTCTTGGTCTTTCTCCTAGGCAAAAAATCAGACATACATTTTTGATGTTTTCTGTTGCTTTTTATCAACCAAATACTGTACATGCTTTGAAATAAAAAAAATGCCTCCAATGTAATTAGAGCCCTGGTACCGTATTACCATGATAGAACTTTAAATGTGAAAACAGCAACCTGCCTTGTGTTTTTACCCAAATTATTAATTGGGAGTGACTTCTCCATTCAGTTCTCATGCTGCCAAATAGGTCTGTAGTGTGGGCATCCCTATGGGGCGATCTGCTAAGAAATAATAATGTGATTAACCGATAATCAGTACCCTTGATTGTTTATTCTCTTATTCTCATTACCAATGACTATAGACTACAGATTTTACCTAATAAACATTTCTCAAATTCATTACTTCCCTTCCATTCTTGATCCCCAAGTTCAGGCCTCTGCTGACAGCAGTCCCTTTGAGGGCTAAACACTCTTTTAGTCCTCAAATTCATTGTCCTCATACCCACTCTCCACATTTTAAATGCAATTTAAATCACAGTATTTCACACATAGGATTCTTCAGTAAGTCCTCCCGTTGCCTGCATGACTAAGTTCAAGCTGCCTAACACAGCCCGTGATCCTGCATTGTGTTCCTCACTCATATCTGTCTCTTCTGGTCCATGCCCACTAGACAAAAAAACCCCGGGAGCATACATGCCTGTCGTCAAGGTTAGGTTTATTAGTGCTACAACAAGGAAAACCATACACCGTGGGAAAGAGTGGGACAGTAGGAGGGTGCGAGAAGAGACTGGATAAGTTATTTGGGGGAGGCTAGAAGAAAGCAGGAGGTTTGCTCTACTTTGGGTGCTGGCAGGAAGTAGGCTAAATGTAGCATTGTATATGTTAGTGATGTTTTTTAGTCTAGGAGTCAGAGGAAATGAAAAGGTGCTAAAGGAGTGATTAGTTAAGAAGCAGTGGTCATTCATGTTAGTTAGGAAAGGATTCTGTTAGGTCATTTTTGTGGTTTCGCCTGTTCTTGCTTTTGTGTCTACTCTGACATGAGTACAGAGTTGTCCTGTTTTTGGCTCACTCCATCACGTCAGAGAGTGCCTGTCTGCTGCTGATGTTCTGTGAACTGTTTGTAATGAAGTAGGGAACACTGCAGACTGCCTGTCGTCGCCATGACAGTGTGCAGTTAACCCTGGCAGAGGCTGCTTTTTCCCTTTGCTCATTTCTCACTGCGCTCTGCTTCCCATGCTACGTGCCCTGAACTTTGTAAAATGTGCTGCCATTCTCTGATGTTTCTAACTTCTATGACTTTTCTCATATTGTCCCCTCTACCTGCAGTCCTTACCCAGCCCACCTTTGCTTGGCCAAACTCTACTCATTTTTTTAATGGACTTTCTAAAAGAACAGTTTTATTTATTTATTTATTTTTGGCTGTGTTGGGTCTTCGTTTCTGTGCGAGGGCTTTCTCCAATTGCGGCGAGTGGGGGCCACTCTTCATCGCGGTGCGCGGGCCTCTCACTGTCGCGGCCTCTCTTGTTGAGGAGCACAGGCTCCAGATGCG
Organism: Phocoena sinus; assembly: GCF_008692025.1. Taxonomy (NCBI): domain Eukaryota; kingdom Metazoa; phylum Chordata; class Mammalia; order Artiodactyla; family Phocoenidae; genus Phocoena; species Phocoena sinus. The sequence continues at coordinate 41,754,621 of NC_045766.1, forward strand.
CAGGCTCAGTTGTGGCTCACGGGCCTAGTTGCTCCGCGGCATGTGGGATCTTCCCAGACCAGGGCTCGAACCCGTGTCCCCTGCATCAGCAGGCAGATTCTCAACCACTGCGCCACCAGGGAAGCCCAAAAGAACAGTTTTAGATTTATAGAAAAGTTGAAAAGATAGTACAGACAGGTCCCATATAGCCCTCTCTCCTAGTTTTTTTCTATTAACATCTTGCATTAGTACGGTACTTCTGTTATAATTAATATTGATTAATTGATCAATAATTGATTAATTAATCAATTGAATTAATTAATTAATATTGATTAATTGATTAATATTGAAACTAATATTGATAAGTAAAGTCCATGGTTTCTTTATGTCTTTTCATAGCTTCATAGGTTTCCTTTACTGCTGAATAGTATTCCATTGTCTGGATGAGCCACAGTTCATTTATCCATTCACTTATTAGAAGACATATTAGTTGTTATCAGTTTTTTTGAGACAATGAATAAAACTGATACCGTACTTATTTTTAAAACCCATTTTAGGAATACTCTTAGGTTGATTGAGAAACTTCTCTGTTTCCATAGTGTCATTAGCATTACAAGTATCACATTCTAACTATTTGCTTATGATTCTTTTTCCTTTACAATCAAATGTAAGCCTCTTGGAGACTTAGACTGTAACTAATACGTCTTTACATCCCTAGCTCCTAAACTGGGTCTCAGTGAATATTTTTAATGGAATGAATTTCCCAGAGAGTGTATACAACAACTTATATTTACATACATTATCTCATTTAACATTACATACACACTCATAAGTAGGTTGACTGTATCACCCCAAATAAATTAATTTTCTGAATGCTTTTATTTTAATGGTTACCACATTCAGAATTTTAAATATGAGCCTTATTTTATAACTTTAGTCTACTGTTTAAAAGAAAATGATATATGAAAGGTTTTAAAATTATTGGAAAAATCTACTTTAGCCTCTCCATCTGGATCATTTGAAATAATATAAAATAAGCACATACACATCAATGGAATTGGAGGTTTCCTTCCATTTGAAAAATAGGTATTCATTTGGCTTTTTTATCCTAAAAAATAATTTTTTGATTGAGCTTTTTGTGTTACTTCCAGAGAATATTAACCCCTTAGGTAATAGACAGTTGTGAAATATCATTGAAGATTATTGTCGGAAAAACAAACATGCAATTCTTTCTTTTTAACTTAGTTCAGTTTAAATTATAAGTCATCTGTCAGATGTAATAAACCACGTGATGCTTTTAAAGTCCTAGATTTAGAGAGTGAAGGCAAGAACTTATTTATTATTGAAGAAAGAGAAGCATTCAGCATTTCAAAAAATTTTTCTAAACTATTAAGATGCACACTTAAAGTAATTTACATAATCATTTGTGTATCAAGTCCTTCTGTTTTACTGAGAACATTTAAACTTCTTGTGATACATCTCATTAATAATGTAAAGATAAGACACTAACTACAGTCAATTCTCATTATTTGCAATAGTTATGTTTTGCTTGGTCACTGCAAATGCTGAATGTAGTGAATACTGAACCATTGCTCCTGGGGAAAGACGGGGTTAGGGTACAGCAATACTCTGGTCACAACATTTTCAACAACTCACTAATACATTACCTTATTTGATATGTGCCTCTGTTTTCAGATATTTAATACATGTTATTGACTCATTAACATTGAACTCAGGGCTGACAACTTTTAACTCAGGTCCGAATGAATATGACTATCTAGCACGCATATTTCTGTATAGGGCACAGAACAGCTTGTGTTCAGAGACACTAGACAGGACTTTAACAGTATGCTCAGGGGCCAATTTAAGCAGGGGAATCACCAACAGAAAGTACAAAAATACAAAAAACATGGCACTAAATAGACTGGGAAAAGGACACTTGTTTTCAGTTTTGAGAGCTGAACCAAGAAAAAAGGGTATCTCCTTGTTTGACCTCAGCTGGAAATGTGTGTGTTGGGTGAAGCATATTATCTCCAGCTTTTCATATGTCCAAAAATGACTGGGAAAGTGCCACGAGTATTGATTTGGTGGTTACAAGTAAATTTTAGTGAGTAGGCTAATTTACAAATACAAAAATCTGTGAATAATGGGAAACAACTGTGCTAAATGTAAGAGAGCCAGACAATTGCATATGTGCTATTAAAGCTGATGTATAATGTTTTCATGCCTATTGGCAATAAAATGCCCAATACGAAATGTATGGTTTGCAAATCTAAAGAGCTGTTTCTTAAATATAGTATTTCCTATGTTTATTTAGAGAAGTGGAGGAAGCTCAGAATAATAACAAATTCTCTGTAAAGAATCTCAGTGAATAAATTATTAAGTATTGTCAATCAGTTAACTGTGAGAGGCAGAGTAGAAGTTATAAGAAAAAATGTTTTTTAAAAAAACCCATTAAGGAATAGATCTATTTGAAGACAAATGTCTCATGGTAAAAAATCAACAGTGAAAAATCCTGACAAATTAATTGCTAAATCATACCACATGGACTCTATGTATTGTAAGAATTCAGATCAATGAAGCAAGAGAAATCAGAGAGGGTTTGGAGAGAATGGCTTGAGCTGGATAATAGGGGATAGAAGGATCTGAATGGATGGAAATTGTGGAAAGAGAGGGCTTTCAAGGTCCAGGAATAATGGGAGAAATAAGGCAGAGGCTTGGAGGTCATGGACAAGTGTATGTATAGTGAAGAGAATGAGACTAAAGAATATGTTTGTGAGACCCAAACTAATAGGTTAGATGCAGAGGAGGCTGCAAAATCAGATTCTGGTGAACCTTAAAATCAGTCGGAGGAATTTCAACTGCACTCAGTAATAATAACAGTAGTTAAAATCCCTTGAGTGCTGCATGCCAGGAAAAAACGGAAAACTTCACATGCATCATCTCATTTTTTTCTTCACAATAATCCTATGTGTATGAATATTATTATTTTTCTTTTTCCTTTTTTTTTTTGCATTATGTGGGCTTCTCATTGTTGTGGCCTCTCCCGTTGTGGAGCACAGGCTCCGGACTTGCAGGCTCAACGGCATGGCTCACGGGCCCAGCCGCTCCGCGGCATGTGGGATCTTCCCGGACCGGGGCACGAACCTGCGTCCCCTGCATCGGCAGGCGGACTCTCAACCACCGCACCACGAGGGAAGCCCCATTTTTCTTATTTTACAGGTGAGGGAACTGAAGTTTAGTGGGGAATAGGAAGGAAAAAATGCCTAGAAGAAGGTGAAGCTAATGTAAAATTTAGATATAATCACTGAATATATATTAAATAGGAAAAGTTGAACCTCTCTTAAGCTGACTAAGGGAAGAATGGTTTAACCAGAGAAGCCTCTAGCCTAGAGCTAATTATTCCCAGATATTGAGAAACTACCTTTTGAGAACTCCACCTAATACCTCAGGAATTATGTGATTTTCCAGTCTAGCTAGTGCCCAGAGGTAAGGAAAGAACCATTTGAGGTAATTGGAGAGAACAGTACTTGAAGGACTGGGATTAACTAGCTCTAGACTAGTTACTACGTGAAGCCCACCCAACAAATCATAAAAGCAAGACCAGAGAGCGTCAAACGGTCTCGAAGCAACTTAGCTACATCCCAGAACAAAGCTTCAGAATATTTATAAGAACACAAAAAATATCTAGCACCTAAGAATGTGGAATTCACAATTCCTGGTTTCCAGTCAAAGATTACCAGGCATACAAAGCAACAGGAAAATATAAGCCATAGTGAGAAGAATAATCAATCAACTGGAACCCACTCAAAATGATCACAGCTGTTAGAATTGGCAGACAACACATATACACACTACCAAATGTAAAACAGATAGCTAGTGGGAAGCAGCCGCATAGCACAGGGTGATCAGCCCAGTGCTTTGTGACCACCTAGAGGGGTGGGATAGGGAGGGTGGGAGGGAGGCTCAAGAGGGAGAAGAAATAGGGATATATGTATACTTATAGCTGATTCACTTTGTTGTACAACAGAAACTAACACAGCATTGTGAAGCAATTATACTCCAATGAAGATGTACTAAAAAATAAAAGAGACAATTAAGGTCCATGTTTTAGATAAACAAGGCCCTACTGTATAGCACAGAGAACTCTATTCAATATCCTGTAATAAGCCAGAATGGAAAAGAATAAGAAAAAGAATGTGTGTGTGTGTGTGTGTGTGTGTGTGTATATATATATATATATATATGTATCTATCTGAGTCACTTTGCTGCACAGCAGAAACTAACACAACATTGTAAATCAACTATACTTCAATAAATATTTTTTAAAAAGAAAAATAAACATTTTAACTGGCAGCTATATAAAACATAGAAGTGAAGTGGAGTAAACTGACCCTAAAAGACAATTTTTGAAAAATAAGGTAATTAGTTCTTGGAATAGAGCCTCCTTATTATTAGAAAATAACATGATCAGATGGATTAGAAATCAAAATTAAGTTGGGAAAATCCAAAGAAATTCTTATGGTATTTTGTAGGAAAGACAAAAATATTATTGTAGGAAAAGTATGAGATTTGGAGTCATTCCAAATCAATTTCAGTCTCTATCATTTACTACTTTTGTGATCGTGGACAAAATATTAATGGTTATGAGTTTCAGTTTCCTTACCTGTAACATAGAGATAATAATAACTATGTCACATGGATATGCAAGTGTTTTAAATCAGTGACATACTACCTATTACATATATGCATATGTACACATATACCTTTAAATTATATATTTTACATATGCACACATACACACACATGAATGTATATCCCATAACAGTCTGACATGTCATGGGCCAATAAACATAGCAAGTGAGTTTACCTGGCTAAGTCATGAAATATTGAAAGAGCTGAGCATAACTTTTTTCACTGGCCCTGAAAGCCTGTTATTTAGATATATCTTATAAAGTTTATATTATTAAGCAAAAAAACTCTTTCGGACTTTTGTTCAGGGTATGTGATGAATGTAAGGGCTTTAAAAATCAAAGGAGAGTGAGGAGAATTTTCAGTCTACAGCTTACAAATAAAAGTGGGTTCAGGGAAGTCAGCATGGTTTTCCAAGTCAGAAAAAGAACTACTGTGAACCTCTGCAGGCTGTCAGGATTATGACAATGGAAAACTTCAGAAAAGTATTAATGAATGGGGAAAGGGAGGAGTAAGCCTTGTTCATTTTAGTGCTAAGGTTATAGTGGGTCACTTGGAGTCTGAAGAAATATGATTAAAAAGAGTGAAAGAACAACTTATGGAAGCTTGGATTATAAATTTCTGCTATCCTTTCAGTTTTGGGGTTCTAAAGCAACCTACGAAGAGCTTAGCTCTTGGAGATGGATGGGTAGGGCAAACCTATTGGGTACACTTACTGCTGCATTTAAAATTCTGTACAAAAAGAGGCATTTTTACAGAGTGAGTTTATAGTTTTCCAGTCTCTAGTGGATTTTTAAAAACATACCACTGAACATTTTTGGTAGGATAGATTGGCTGTTTAAATACGTCACTGGGATAAATCAGTATTCTCTTCTGACCAGTGATTTTATTCTCTCCATATTATGAATATAATTTTAATGATATACTCAAAACAAAGATTAACAAAGAGACATAATAAATGTTATAGACATCTCAAAATTTTCCAGTGATTTGGATTTTTACTACATATAGATGTGATTAAATAACAAAATTCAAAGGTAAACCAAGTGTCTTATAATCAGAAAAAATGAATAATTATACATGCTGCTACACTGGATAGAGTGCTGGCTACTTTTAAGAAGCTACTTCTTTATTGATATCAGCCTGCCTGCATCTCTCTCTGTCTCTCTCTGTCTGTCTCTGTCTCTGTCTCTCTCTCTCTCCATATGTGTAAAAGAATTGGAGCAAGATAGCTAAGATTGATTGGACATGTCTCTGCCATACTTTGGATCTTGGTATTATTAATATTACTGAAGAAGGAGGGTCTGGATCCTGTAGCTTGACTTTTCATGCTGATCTTGATTTATTAAATTTACGTCAAAATATAGGCTGATACGAAGCAAGAAAATGAACGCTTAGCTGGATCTTGCAGTCTTTCTTCATCTTTGGATCTGTTCTGAGGTTCCTCTGAACTTTCTATGAAGATTTATTTATTTATTTTTGGTTTTTACTTTTATAGTAATATAAAAGAATATTGTAAGCATTCTGAATCCCCAGGATAAGCACTTTGCAACTGAGTACTGCCATGTGATTTTAGGGCTGTACTTGTGATTGTCTTTTTTGTTGCGTATTGGGAATAAGGAACTACTGAAGACACAGTATCTAAGATTCAATATGTTGCTTCTCCAGCTGGAATCTTCACATGCTTGAGGGTCTATTACAGTATTTTGGCAAGCAGTGTTCTCAGTTTATTTACTACACACACATACACATACACACACACACACACACACACACACACACACACACACACCTTCTTGGTCAGGAGCTTTGTTAGCTACTTTATAAAAGTGGATATCAAAACACAGTTGACTCTGGGACCAAGTTAAACATGGCTCCCATTCTTCCTTTCCTAACTTCTGCAAATCCACTCAGGGGAGAAAAGCAAAATGTACCACATGATGGCTAGGAATGCTGACAAGAATCCCCCCTGCCCCAACATGCACACAGAAGTTTTCAAAATCAAAGCATCATAGCATCTATTTTTTTTTAAATTAAAATGGGCAGTTCTACATATATATTTTTCATATTCTTTTCCATTATGGTTCATCACAGGATATTGAATATAGTTCCCTGTGCTATACAGTAGAATCTTATTGTTTATCCATCCTATATATAATAGTTTATATCGGCTAATCCCAAACTCCCAATCCTTCCCTTCCCCACCCCCATGTAAAACTGAGTCACTGCTGAAATTAACACAGCAGAAATTAACACATTGTAAATCAAGTGTACTTCAATACAGTTTTTTTTTTTAATTAAAAAAAAATTGAGGGGCTTCCCTGGTGGTGCAGTGGTTGAGAGTCCGCCTGCCGATGCAGGGGACTCGGGTTCGTGCCCCGGTCCGGGAGGATCCCACCTGCTGCGGAGCGGCTGAGCCCCTGAGCCCTGGCTGCTGAACCTGCGCGTGCGGAGTCTGTGCTCCGCAACGGGAGAGGCCACAACAGTGAGAGGCCCGCGTACCACAAAAAAAAAAAAAAAAAAAAAATTAAAAATTAAATGGGCAGTGAGATAAGTAAGACAATGATGGCATTTTGCATATATAAAAAAGTAAAAGTCACTCCCAGAAATAAAGGGTAAAGCAATGACTTCAGTGACATCTATCTGAGTTCCTAGCACATGCTTATTTCCCTTGGTATGTGAAAGATATATAACATTTCTCGCTGCATTGTTCATATCTTGAAATGTCTGATTTAATATGCTTTTTAGTCAATGTATGACACTTAATGAATATGAGTTGGACTTCTTTACTCAGAAGAGTATATTATACCTTAAGATGTACAATCCAAATACCTAAAATAGAAGAAATGCCATGACTTGTGTGTCTCCAAATATATCTAGTTCCATGGTGAATTTAAGCATTAAATGAAGAAAATATATATATTTATATGCTAATTATGCTCAAAGTATCCTAATTTTGTGCAAATCCTCAATACTGATTGCTTCCTACTCCCCCCGCCCCCAGTTCCCTCTGGTGCATACAACTCTCCTGGGTGATAATTATGATCAGGAGAGTAATTTTAATAAGCTTCTGATACTGATTACATACCAACTGGCACAGATCATAAGGACACTGTATTTCTGTGACTTACTAATCTACATTTCCTTCTAAGCATTGGTGTTGGTGGGTAAAATTTGCTAAATACAATGGACATACAGCTACATAATTAATTATCTACACTGACCTTGACCACTGTGAGTAAGAGAAACAACAAACTGTTCCATACCAACGGACTCTAGCAGATAAGCTAAACCTAACCTCCTAATCTTTCATAAATGGATGCAAATTAATACCCTCATACCCTCACTCTTTTCCTGTGGCACAATCCATCTCAGACATCTCTCCACATCTTCCCCATAGTAGGGCTAGGCAGCATGTGCTTCCATCTCTAAATACTATTTATTTCATTTGCATGTGGTTTTCCTTATAACAATATTACAGTTGACCCTCGAACAACATGGGTTTGAACTGTGTGGGTCCACTATACATGGATTTTTTCAATAAATACATACTACAGTACTGCACTGGAGGACCCACTGTAAAGAGATACTTGGATTTTTGACTGTGTGGGAGTTGGCACCCCTAATCCCCGAGTTGTTCAAGGGTCATCTGTATTATATGGTGAGGATCCTATTGCATATCTGAAATCTAAATTATGCTTACCCAAACCGCCACTGCGTTCTGATCTCACCATGATGCAATAAGGTACAAGCTCTGCCGTTCTGCATTGTTATTTTGTTTGTTTCTTTATAAGGGCTTGGTGACTTCTATACATTTTCCTGATTTCACGTATTATTTAATATATGGTTTTTCTGCTAATATTGATTTCTTTTTCCCCACACTAATAATATACATTCCCCTTGTGATCCATGTTGTGTATACATTCCATCTTTAATGGTGCCAACTATATTAAGTCAAGTTATTGTGAAACATTTTAAATGACTTTTATCTAATTCATGTTATACGCATATCTATAGAAACAGCTGATGTCACCTCAGAAATGAGAAATAAAGTTGTTTAGGTAACACGTTAGAGTTCAGACTGACTAATCTGCATTTATAGTATGTGTTATGTAAATAGTATATGCAGATAAACTGGGGCACCAGAGTGATTTAGCACATTTCACCATTGTTACAAGGACTGCAGAAGCGTTCAATATAAATCGTACTGTGTGTTTATTTGAACCATATGCATAGTATTGTTTCAGTGTCAGTGTTACAAAGTATAGAACTATTCCCGTCCACTTATTTGTTTGTTAAGTTTCTGCAGTATGAGGGCCAAAGAAAAATGATGAGAATTCATTGATATATAAGACAAAGTCCTATTCCTCCAGAAGATCAGTTTAATGGGCAACTGTAACTACTTACTTTCTCAATTATTAAAATAAGGTTTTTTAACTCTGTTAACTTAAAAACCAGTGTTTATCTTAAAAAAATCAGGTATATATTTATGGTTATAGTTATCTTTTTCCCTCTTTAAAAAAAGCTGTTAATTCAGTCATTTTTTTTAGTTGATTATATTTTAGAATCAAGGAAATACTTTATTCCTACTTGCAATAAACAAAGCACTTTGACATACAGTATTTCTTTAGAAGCTATGGTGAAGAGTGCAGGCTTTGCAGCCAGTGGTTATCAGTTTGAGTCCCAGCTCTCCTGCTTACTTCCAAAGTCTGAAGTATCCCATCTAAACTTTCTGATCCCTGATTTCCCCTTGTTGTAAAAATGAGCGTAACTGTTTATTAACGGTTATAAGAAATAAATCTCATGAGTGTTTGTCACGTAGTGTTTACTTAATGCATAGTAGGTGGCCTCATAATTACTATTTCATCCTAACAAAATATCTTAAATTATATTATTGTATCATTTATGAATATAAAGACTAAGTAGAGGTCTAAAGTGGTTATAACTCTTAATTATGTTTTAAAAATCACACTAATTTATACTTTAAAATCATTTATCCTCAGGGTATGTTTGATGGGACCTTGTGTTACGTGTAGAGTTATTATATTGGGGGAAAACAAGGTGCTAGATAGCATTTTAGAAAAGGACAGGTATTCTTCAGCAAGATTACAATCTAGACAGCAGAATAAGTTGTAGGCACAAAAAATGTTCGTGAGGATGTGAAATGATGAGGTCATAGGGTGAAGTAAAATAGTTGATATGCACAAAGTTAGCAGGATGGATAGTATGAACTTGATGAAGTCAGAAGTTAAAGAGTGAAGTGGGGACTAGATCTCTGGCAGCACTCTAGTGTTTGAAATGGGCCTTTCACGTTCGCATAGGGCTCCAGTGTATTATGAGCCAGAACTGCAGAAGAGCACATGGGCTTAGAAAGCAGAGAGCCCTGTGTTGAAGCCTGGCTTAACCAAGTATTAACTGTATGATTCTAAGCAGATTGCTACACTTTCTGGGGCCTGTCTTCTCATTTACAGAGTACATACAATAATACAATAATAGTTCAATACTATCTATTGAAGCTATTGTGAAAATTAAATGAGTTAATGCATGTGAAGTTCTGGACACTGTGTCTGGCACACAATAAGCCTTCAAAAAATTGTGATTCTGACTCCAGTGAAGAATCACAGAAACAGTTAGTTTGAACAAAGTCACAGGTAAGAAAGTATAAAATGTGTACAAAAATGAAAGCAAAAGCACAGATGATTTTGGCTCAAGTTGAGTGTTATAAATGTTAAGTAGTATATTAGTTTAGGGTCAGATTGTAGTAAGCTTTGAATGCTGGAAATTTAGACTTTACACAGCAGTCAAGAATGATCTTTTAAAAGTTTTAGTAAGCATGTGATTAGATCAACCAAGCATTTATATAATCATTGAAAAACAAACTTCAGGAACACAATTAAGAACAGAATAAGAGGAAGGTTACAAAAGAGCCCCTGCTATACCTTAAGTTCCAAGTGAAATTTAAACTCACATATGACAGAAAATGATTAACTGATAAAATAGAGCTGAAGGAGAGACCTGATATCTCTGCTATTCTTTGCATAAACTTTACTAGCTAATTAATTAAAATCTAAATTTCTAAAGAAGGAAAGATCATATTTTTACTAAAATATGTCACCAAAACTGACAACTGGTGAAAGGGACTGAGGTAGCAATGTTTAGAAGAGGAAGAAGCACAGGGTGGGCACAGGTCTAAGGATGCCTGCCTTGTTTCTACCAGTGACCATTTCAGTTACTGTGCAAAAACTTCTTACCTTTTCTGGGCTCTACTGTCCACATTTATAAAACAAGGAGAAAATTTAACCAGGTGATGTGAAAAGAGCCAAATATAATTTTAATGTTAAACAACTCCAACTTGATTAGGAAAATAATTTAAATATTCTTGAGATAATAAGTGTAAGTATAAGCTTGCATTTATGAGAAATAAGAAAAATGTTCCCCCAAAGTAATTAATTTATCATTATGTAATTAGAACTCTGTGTTAGTCATATGTATTTTGCTGAAATGTTTTCTGATAAAAGTTTATGAAGCTTTTTGGAGGTATGTGTGTGAGTTTAGATGTGTATGTGTGTTTGCACATGTATGTGTATGCATTTGAGTATACGTGTGGTTGTGTGTATGTGTGTCTTGGGAGGGCTATTGAGCTACATTTAAGTGTTTTAATGTTCCCTTAGGTTTTGTCATTGTTTTCTTAAACCCTTCAGTATAAGACACACGTAATTCAGAATCATAAACCCCTGAAGTTTTTTTAGTGTCCCTCTTAACTCAATCAAATATTTAAAAAATTGTGATTCATTTTCATAAAAGCTGCATATCATCTCATATGCTATACCAAAATTTTATTAAATTGTGAATATCGCATTTGAGACCTGTTTATCAGAAGTGTCTTTTCTTCATTTCTGTTTAAGTTCGGGAAGCACCCAGAAAAGGAGATGATTTTCTCATCTCTCTTTTCCCAGTGGCTACGGAGCCACATATTCTTTATTTAACATTTTTAGCATCTGGTTTTGTCAAGAATACATTTTATCCTTCTTCCATGGCTTTGGTTGTTTGAATGAAAAGTCCTGCAATGGAAAACGAAAACAAATGAAAAGCAAAAGACTCTTAAAATGATGTAGAGTCTATAACTAGCTTTGGGAAACAGATTACAATTGGTGGCATTATTATTCTTTATTTCTATTTCTTTTTATAATCCAGGGCGGAATGAAGTAGCAGTGTAATTTTCTTGCAGCAGTGTTGTTTGTCTCAGGGATTTGAAAAATGAATACCAATATTTATCTCTTTGTTTTTTCCCCTACAATTATGGATGCCCAGCTAAAACATCTGATCTTGAGTTGGCAGGATTTTCTTAAACCAAAATGGTCAAAAGTATGGATTTTCATAGCTTTATTATCAATGTGCTCCATCAGTGAAACTGTATTAAAGTTTAGAAGTTGTGTTAGAGATCAGCTACCCACCACTATTGATCCAGCTAACTGAAATTGTCAGAACTAAGGGGATGGTGAGATTAGGGAACAGGCCCAAATACATCCAGCACTTCATTACTGAATATGAGTGTGCAATTTCTTTATCTGCCACCTTAAATATAAGCTGTCAGTGCAAGATCAACTTGGATCAACAATAAATATGAATAATTACTAAAAAAGAAGAAATTGTAAATTGAGAAAAAATAAGGAATCTCAAGTAAAAATGCAACCTCCAAAAACATAATGGTGCCAGTAATAACTGTCCTGTTTGGGGGACTGTATTCTTTACTTCCGGTTATGAGAATAAGGAGGATATTAGATGACCTTGAAAGAAGGAGATAACAGAACCCAGTTGTGCTGGAATCTGGCAGGAACTTTCAAGGGGAGACAGAAAACTGTATCATTATGAAAAAAGGTCAGAGAAAGTACCTTACATATAGTACCATGCACACATTGGCAGAGACCCATGTTGATATTAAATATATTAGTAACGTCTTTGAAATGTTTCTCATACAAAGAATCCAACTGCTCCTTATGTAATAAGGCATGCTAGGGGAGGTTAAAATTTAAAAAAAATTAAGTTAAACTCTGAGTCAAAGTCAGAATATTCTTCATTTATGAGATGCAGAAATTATAAATGAAAAAGGTCTATTAGCTCTTCTAATATATCTTGTTTCTGACAGGAAAATGATACTCTTGGTTTTCCTTACTTCAAATCAAATCACTTACAAAATATATTATTACTGAAAAAATAAATTATCCCTATGACCATTAAGATATTCTTAAAATAGGATCTGGTCTTTAACAGAAAATTGTATTAAATTTCATCCTTACTAAGCACTTTATTTCTATGCTTGGTATGTATTCAAATTTCCACTGTGGGCAGAAGCCATATTTTAAGATGGTTGGAGAAAACCCTTATCATTCTGTCAAGTAGCTAATGCAAATCTTTGTGAAAGCTTAAACAGAAGTTTTGATACAAGGACTATTTAAATACATTTGGGGTGAGTCTTTTTTAAGGGTAAAAAACCAAAAGGGATTGAAGGAATTTTTTATTTTAGCTTACTTAGCTTACTTGTTTGTTGTTTATTCTTTTACCCCTTTCCCCAGCTCCATAATATCCACAGACTCTCTATTCTTCTCTGGTGCCATTCAGTGGCATCTTGAATTTTCCGTCATCTTAGGAAGTCTTGGTCTTTTGCGACTGTGCTAAGAAAAGTTAGATGTATACATGACATTTTAATAGGGCTCTTTTGACCTATGCAACTTCTTTGACAAAAGCATTTTGATGCTAGGAGATTTTTGACATGCCACTTTGGTGTGCAATTTTGATGCAGGGTTGTTTTTGACATGGCTTAAAAAGGCATTTAAGCCTTCAGCTTTTATTATCATCAGCCTCACCCTATCACTGAACTGACCTCACTCTACAATGAGGATGAGGGACAAGGTGTGTTCTGTGCCAAGAGCAGGTGTTAGGATCTGGACTGAAGGCAAGGCAGAGGGCTAGAGACCCTGGGGACAAGGACCAATCCAGAGCAAACTTCACATAGCTAAGAATCAATAGTTCATCCCCTTGCACATATCACAATATCCATCACCTGTTACAAGAAGCACATGTACATTTTCTCAGGACTCACCTGTATCCATGATTGTTTTATCTCAAAGTCTCTCATTTTTTTCCATAAACTTTAAGACCCATGGAAAAATGGTATTTCAGTCACAGTAGGATCACTCTTCTATCCAAATGGCTAGGATACACAGTTTTTGGTTACATTTCTATCAACTAGTTCTCACTGTACTAATTATGCATGATATTGTGAAACTTTTTTAAACTGACAATTTGGGAGACAAAAGTGATACCCACTTAGAGACTAACATATACCACTATATATATATATATATATATATATATACACACACACACACACACACACACATATATGTGTATATACACACATATGTATGTGTATATACACACATATATGTATGTGTATATATATATATGTATATATATATGCTTCATGGCATGCAGGATCTTAGTTCCCTGACTAGGGATCCTCGAACCCATGCTCCCTGAAGTGGAAGCACAGAGTCCTAACCACTGGACCACCAGGGAAGTCCCATAACATATACCTTTATTTTGTCTTGTTGTAAAGGTAACATCCAATCATAGAAATTTGGAATAAGTTGTAAAGCAAAAGTTGTTGGTAATTGAGGAACAAGAAATGTGGTCTCAATCTGATGCTTTAGCAAGGTCATTTCTTTTCTACTGTATTAAATTGACTATATCAAAATGGCTGTCAAAATGTATTCTGTTTCCAAACAAACGAAAAAATGATTGCTTTTAAAGAGTTGAGCATTAGAAGAGGTAAACACTGTTGAATTTCTTCATCTGTCACATTCTTTTCCTACATTAGCTTTATTAAATATGTGTCTAAGTTTTCATTGAGGTATGAGGACTGGCTGGCTCTTCTTTGCACTGAGATGCCATCAACAGCATCATGGTTCCAAAGGGACTGCAACGTCTGTGTGGCCAGTGCAACAGATCTCTCCATAGCAAAGGCCTGCCATATGACCTGATGAGATCCTTGGGGACCAATAGCTTCTGAACTGGAAGGAGACGGCCTTCTTGCTTAATAATTTCCAGCCCCTGTTTTTTATATCTGGCTGTGGAAGAGGGGTAAAATAGAAACTAGTTGAAAAGAGTTTGTGGAACAGGGTATAGGTTACATAAACTGTAATGAATTCTTATTTCCCTTAGATGGGCTCAAGGCTTTGCCTCCTCCCAGGATGCTGGGGTGCCCCATGCTGTCAGTAAAGTCTACCTAGGATACGGAAGCCCAGTGTGAGTGTTTGGAGAGGGCTGTGAGGGGAAGACTTTGACAATAAGGTTTATGTTTTATTTTTAAAAACAAGTTGCTAAATTATTCAGTAACTGTACATGATTCCTTGAGTACTCCTTGATTATGAGTAGTAGAACCTAAAGTCATCATTTCTTCCTTGCAAATAATTAACATCTTCATGACTTTCCTTTTCCTTATTATTTTATTTGTTTTTAATTTTCCCTCATTAGCCAGAGGTGAAAATTAGGGATAGAAATAGAAAACCATTTTTGTCTTAACTTGGCAAGATTGTTACAGAACACATAAAACACATCCACACATGCAATTCACAGTCAGATCCACTCCACCCTCATTATGTGAGCTTGGCTCCCTGAATGTTGAAACATAGACTATGAAGGTAAGATGGCTAATTTGCTGACTGGCTTACTTTGTTTGGAAGTAATTGCATATAGGTGGGATATAGCTTATTCTCGTTATGGAGAGTTCCTTTCATTTGTAGACTATTTTATAGTTGCCAAGTGTTCTCTGATATGCTTTTTAATTTTCACAGCCATCCCTTGAGGGAGGCAAACCGTAGCAGCTCTGGAAACAACTTGGTCAGAGAGAGGCTTTCACATACAATGCTTAAAATAAAGATGATGCAGTACCCGTCTCCACCCTTCTCACTGCTGGATACAAATCCATACAGCTTACAAAGAATCATGCCTGATTTCTTGCAGATGTAGCTAATGCTTATCATGAGAAGAGTGGGGAACTGGAAGTGGGAATGACCCTTCCTTACCACTCTCATCTTACTGATGTTCCAAGAGGCAGAGCTGGGAGAGATTTGGAGGCATTTGGGAATCAGAGCAATATCTGGAAAATAAATGTTGGGTTCAAAAGCTCAGCAAAGTTTTGTTATTTTTCGTAATGTTGTTTTTTCTTTTTTTCTCTCTTCCCTTTGTGTCCACACTGCTTCCAGCTTAAGCACCCAACAAAGAGGCTGTTCCTCTCTCTTTATGAGGATAACAAGAGAATTGAGCTGCCCTTGAATATGTGCCTCAACATTTTTATGTGCTATAATTTGAACACTCACTATAAAGCCACTCAAAATAGCTGCAGATGCCACAGGTTACTCATCTCTGCAACGCAATTTGAAAAGGCTTCAGTTCAGTTTCTAAAATATTTATCTCACATAGATATGGTTTATAACACATGCCCCTTTTTTGTGCTTTAAGCGTTGTTTATTAGGAACTGTTTAAATTCTTTAAAAGAATTATTATATATTTAGAAAGAAATGGGAATAAGATATCTGAGAATATAGATTAAAAACTAGTGTTTTTCTGTAAATATATTTCATATTCTATACGACTTTACCTTATTTTTAAAATATGATATCATTATGTGGAACTCTATTTCACATTTCATAAAATGCTAGCTAGTGTCTTAATTCCTTTTAGAGCTCTGTGACCATGCTAATATATCTGACTGGGCCATAATAAAGTGTTTTTTTTTCTACACCAGATTGAAAGCTATGAAGTGCTTATAACCAGAAACTGAATTCAGAAAACCCGTGGTTGTCATGGCAGCTATGAAACCCCTTTGGTGTTTCACAATAAGTATTGATCAAAAAGACAAATACAAACTGTTCCTAAAATTTGGTGACCTTATTGTCCCAGGACATTTGAAAGTCCCTAATAGTAGAAATATCTACCTAAAAAAATTACACAAGCAAAATAATAGAAATGTGTTACTAAAAGGAATAGATTTATTTCCTCTGTATTAAATCTCTATAAAGATATCTGTTAATAATAAATATATTCTTTTTTCATGTTTGGGGAAGGGAATGACATTGTATCAGATTATGTACATGAACTAAATTGAGTATATTCCTGCAATTTCCAGATTTCTAACGTCAGAACACCATGCCTAGAGCCAGTTCACTAATTTTCAGTTATCACTTTTATACATTTCCTCCTACCAAAAAAAATGTGTAAAATGACATAATAACAATGCTCTTTGAAGAAGTATCATTCTCATTCTCATTTTCTATACCCTGGAACCAAGGCTAAGAGGGGTTAAGATGGATCTCTAAGTTTCTTTTTAAAGCTATATTTCTACAGATACATATATCTATTTATAGAATAACTGAAATTAGGGTAAATACTTTAGGTAGCAAGATACTTTCCTATGTATACCTCATTTCTCTATTTTAAGCAAACATATCAGTGGAATATATTTTAAATGACTTCAATATGAATTTATGGGAAATTAAAAATAAGACATCACTCACAGTTAACATACACGTTTGTGATGTTGCCCCAATGCATTTTATTTCTATGTATACGTCAAATTATGGTACCATTTTTCTTGTGTGAATAAAACAATCTAAAAGAAATATTGATCAACCAATTTAAGATAATATGGAATGGGAAACCTTTTTTTTTTTTTGCAACCATAAACCAAAAAATATACAGAGCCTTTGCTTGCTTCATACTTCAAGAAATTTAATGGCCATATTTAATAGCCTCCCAAAGGGTTTATAATGGAAATGCTAACATAAACCAAACTCTAGTCCACATCAATAGCTTTTCCCGATAAATTCCTAGGCTGTGAAAAAAGTAACATGTTCAGATAAGGGACGATCTTCAATGCGTCTCACCACTTCCCATCACCTCAGTATATTGCTTGGAGGTCAAATGGTTTCAGAATGAATGTCAAGGTCATCCTTAAAGGTCAAAAGACAATAAAGGAAATCATGGAGCCTCAAGGAATAGCTATAGAGATTGGCCATTCTTTAAATAGGTAGACTATATGGGGGATGATTACTTACATATGGATCTAAGGCCTTTTCTACAACCAACTGGTGAAGCCCTCCCCATCCTTCCCTTTATACTCCCTTTTCATGTCACTGCTGAGTTTTGGCACTGTGAAGTAAGTGCTGAGGGAGTCAGCAAAGAAGGATGGGGACACAGATAAGATTTTCATTCATCTAAGATTATACATTTGTTTCCAAATAAAGCCAAACTAAGCTTAAAGTGTTATTCGGAGATATAGGGGGTTGTGATTTAACACAGGCTGTCCAGAAGCTGTGAGAACTGGTTGGAAACAGCAATCAAGATCCTATATTCCTTCTCCCTGTACCAAGTATTACCAACCTGTGTGCAGCCCAGAAGCACAGGAAGTATGATATGGTAGTATTCAGAAACTCATCTGCTCCAAAACATTTGTGAGTAAAATTTTGTTTTGAATACCCAGAACAAGATTTTCAATGTTAGTGTCCTCAATCACAGCTACCTATTCTACAGTGCCTCACATATTTGTATTACTGTTATTTTCCATATTGTTTCATGTTTCTCCTCTGTGAACATATGTGACAGTTAATGATCCCTGTAGTCCATCCGCCAAGTGCTGCCAGAGAACTCTGTCTGTCATATCTGCTCATATCTCCATCCTGTTCAGAATCCATGGTTGAGTGGTACATAGTAATACCTAATACTTGTTCAGCAAATGATGATCTCCCCAAGGTTTGCAGCAAAGAGTCTTAACTTTGAGAGATGGAGAGAAGTGTCTCATCCCCAAGGGAAGAAAACAAGGGAGGGAAGAGTTGGTAGTATATAACATAAAGAAGTGTGTTCAATACATCTATTATTTTCTTTATGCAAACTACTGGAAAAAAATTCCTTTTGGCTGGTGGGGATATGTAGAAAATGGGCTAAAAATTGTATACGTATAGCTGATTCACTTTGTTATACAGCAGAAACGAACACAACAATGTAAAGCAATTATACTCCAATAAAGATGTTTTAAAAAAAAAAGAGGAAACGTTTTAAAACTTTCCAAAATTGTAATTTTATCTAATTTATCTTGTGGTAAAAACTCTTATCTTGAGATCTACCCTCTTAACCCTCTTAACAAATTTATAATTATGCAATACAGTATTTTTGACTATATGTACAATGTTGTACAGCAGATCCCTGGAATTTATTCACCTTGCTCAATTGAAACTTCATGCCCATTGATTAGTAACTCTTCTTTTCTCCCTTCCCACAACCCTTGGCAACCACTATTCCACTTTTTAGTTCTATGAATTTGACTACTTTAGATACCTCGTATAAGTGGAATCATATAATATTTGTCTTTATGTGATTGGCTTATTTCACTTAGTGTAGTGTACTCAAGATTCATCCATGTTGTTCCATGTTGCAAAATTTCCTCAGGATAACTATTTTCAAAAAAACAAAAGACAGAAAGACTTGGTGAAGATGAGAAGAAATTGGAACCCTATACACTACTTGTAGGATTTCAAAATGGTATAACTGCTATTGAAGAGTATGTAGGTTCCTCAAAATATTAAAAATAGAATTACTATATGATCCAGCAATCCCATTTTGGAGTATTTATCCAAAAGAATTGAAATCAGAATCCCAAAGAGATATTAGCACTCTTATGTTCATCACAGCACTATTCACAGTAGCTAAGATGTGGAAACCACCTAAATGTCCATAGACAGATGAATGGATAAAGAAAATGTGGTATATACATACAATGGACTATTATTCAGCCTTCAAAAGCAAGGAACGTGATTTTTAAAAGATTAGGAAATATTGGACATCGAGTTGAAAAATCAAAACATCTTTGCTTTGCATCCAAGGCCTTCACTGTGGCCCCTGTGAATAAAACAAATTGACCTCGTCACCCTACCCACATACTCTGTGCTCTTCTTCGCCTCATAAGCTAAAGCGCTACGGAAAGAATCAACTTTCCTGGAGCACGTGATGCCTCTAACACTTTTGTCACAAAGGCTTTCCATTCTCTCAAGCAATTTTAAGACCACTCCCTCCTAGTCTTTCCACTTAGAATGTCCAAAAATAATTAATGAAGATACTTTCAGACTATGTTGGGTTCAATATTAATTAAATTAGGACCAAAGGTTATAATAGTTACGATATTAATTCAAACATTTTAACACCCCTTAACTCTACACACTAAATGAGATGTTGACGTTTTTAAAGAAATAATGAAAGTGAATTTAAATAGTTGGATTAGCTAGAATTTCCATGCTAAATGTGTCAAGTTGTGCTCACTTTAAATGCTATTTTTAGGAAATACATAATGAAAATAGCTATGTGATTAATAGAAAATCCTGAAATATTCATTAGTTTTTCTCATCTAGGTATTTCAGATATTGACAGTTATTTTAGTAAAATTTAATTTCATACTGCTAGGTACAGTATTTTGAAAATGACAAATGAAATTTTAATTAATATTCTAATTTAAAACTGAATATGTTTTTGCTTATGAAAATATATTTGAGACAAAATTTTAAGAAGTCCTACATCTTAAACCTACTGTTGTGCAATTTAAAATATATTGCATATATTTGCTCATCCATCACCTCTGCTTTAAATATTAGTTGACCCTTCTCACTTCTTAATTTGCCAAATAATATCATCCTTATTAGACTGTTCTAACAGAGCAGTAAAAAGAGCTTTGTAAGAATTCTTGAAGTTATATGAATAATCAGCTTTGCTCTGATTAAAATTATGATTTGTTTCAGAGTATGTAATTTATTCTTATTAAGAGTGAAATCTTCATTTATTTTGCAAATATTAATTTAATCACAAAATATATTATTGCAATGTATTGTTTAAAAAGCATTTAAGTATACAAGCAGAATAAATAGAATATAAAAAATGTAGAAAAATAACTCTATGTGTGTGTGGATATAAATTTTTATATAACCAGATCTAGTTAAATTTATAAACATTGCAGTTTTGACCACTAAAAATAGTAAGTATTTGTTCAATGTTCATCATATGATTTTTTGTTTTGAGTTTTTCTTAGATAAACCTTCTGCTCTATGATTACAAGCACATTTACCAGTGTTTTTCTGGTACACTTGTAATTTCTTTTTTTTTTTTTTTTTTAATACATCTCAACTTTATTTTAGGAGATGTTATGAAGTTATGGAATGAATTTTTCCTAGTTGTTTGTTTATAAAATGCCTGTCAATTACTCTCAAACTATTTACAAAAAATTGATCTTTTGTTTCCACTGAATTGTTATGAAAGGCATATTGATATAATATGCCTTTATTATATATTAAATTTTAGATTTTTTATTCTGTTAGAAAACAAGAGCAAAATGGTTGTTAAAAAGCAGATAAATCATCTATAATAGAAAAGAGCTTAATTTTGGAAAATAAAAATTGCTCTTATTAATCAAAAAATGAGCAACCCAATACAAGACTAGGCAAATGACATGAACAGGAGATTTTTACCAGAAGTATAAACATCCATTACCAATAAATATGACACAACATTTAGCTTCACTCTTAATTCAATGAAAATAAGTGAAAACAATAGCAAGTCATTTTTTTGTTTGTTTCCTTTAGGACAGAAAAGATCAACAAGTTTGGTAAAACCCAGTTTTGGCAAGGGTGTACAAAAACAAACTTTCTGTACATGCTGTTGAAGAAATGAATTGATATAGTAATTTGATAATGTCTGTCACTTAATTTGCAATTCGAGAATATATGTCATAGTAAATTGTAGTTTATAAATTTATCTTAAAATATAAACTGTACTCCAGAAAATGCAAATTAATCTTCAGTGCCAGAAAGCATATCACTGGATACCTAGGGAAGAGGCTGAGGGGCATGAGGGTAGCATTACAAAAGGACAAATTTGGGGGCTGATATATATGTTCACCATCTTGATTGTGCTGATAGTTTGTAGGGTGTATGCATATGTCAAAAGTTATCAAATTGTACATTTCATGTGCAATTCATTACATGTCAATTATACCTCAATATGTCTGTTGGGAGAGAGAGGAAGAGAGAGAGAGAGATGCACAAATGTGAAAAATCATTTGCCAAAAAATTTTCCTTGCATCACCATTTAAAATGACAACAACCTGTAAGCAATCCCCTACAGCCATTATATCTGAAATAAAAATAATATCAACCAGAAAATACCCATAAATGACCTTTGATATAAAAGCAATTTAAAAAACTATAAACAAAATAAGCAAAATTTTGTATGGAAAAAGAAAGACTGGAAACAAATGGGTAAGAAATCTTTAGACAGTTTGTTTTTCTTTATTTGAAATATATACATTTTCTAGCATTGCTTTAATAAATGTGCATTTTTATTTAAAAAATAAGCAAGGAAAAGTGAAAATTTTAACTGTTAAGAGGTGAACACTGTCAACTACTGTTTATTCAACTACTGTGAATAAACAGCTATGTTTATTCACAGAGTAAAGCATATCAAATAATAGATTTGTTGTTATAGTCTAGCTACACTGTTAGACTATGCTATTTATCAGTAAGAAAACATTTTTATTTCAGCAAAGTATGCAGCAGTTTTGACTGTATATTTGTGGGGAAAAAAATGGTAGCTCAGTTGGCTTCAGTTTGGCTGTGGTTTCAATGTCAGTTCAGTTATAGCTTATGCAGTATTATTCACTCAGTGGCCTATATGGGCTGGGAAGTTTTCTGTTAGTTCAGTTCTCAAAGTCTTAGTCTGCTGACTAGGATCAGACTTACTCATACACAGCTCTGGGAAAGAGCCCAGGATTTTTTATAAATAACTTTATGGGCTTGCTTTCCTGAGCCCTCTGCAATTTCCTGGGTACTGTCTGGGAAGCCCTAGGGCTTCCCTTTTTGGTCCTTTTGCCAGAAAGCTGGGGCTTTAGTTACCCCAATCTGATACATACTTCCATGGCCGTGCCAACATCTGGGGCCAAGACAAAACTGTAAGGAAAAATTGCAAAGGTAATTCAGCCCACACTTGGGACCACCACTGCACTGACTGGACAGGAAGATTCAACTCTCTAATAATTTTTAGTTATAAAAACTTATTAGAAAAACTCTGCTGGAGTTCTCTGCCCTCACCCCAGTGCCCACTTACAGGTTTGGGACTACCTGACTTTAGTCTGGGACACTGGAGAAAAAGGAAAATGGTAAGCTCACAACTAGCTCCTTGATACTTCAAATTGCCATCTTCTTCCCCAATCTACCTGCTATTATTTAATATTCAGAGTCCTCAAATAGCAGCTGCATAAAGCCTGCCTGTGTTCTATAGTTGCATTCAGAGAAAAAGACATAATGGAGTGTGCTTACTCCATCAACTGGAACTGAAACCCGAACCACTGCTTTTCAATTTATTGAAAAATAATAATTAATAATAAACTTATAACAATTTAACACAATATAAACTTACCAACTATTAATACCAATTAATTTAACAGTATTACAAGTAATAAATTTATTGGAAATCCTTGCTCTTATCACTAGGACAAGTGTGTCCCTTAGCTGTTCCTTTGAGTAAAACATACAACTGAAATCAATAAAAACTGTATATATTGTTAGATTTTTACTTTATGTAAGAATATATACATATTAATATTATACTTTAAAATTAGCCCTATTCATATCGGATTTTTTCTCAAGCTTTTCCTTGTTAACCTCAGAAGTGGTCCAAAACTAGTTGTCTCTTTAAGTATGCATGCTCTCAGTTCATTAATTACAATATGCAGTTCATATTAATGACATCGGCAAGCTTTATTTGAAATATAAAATTTAGTTTTGCATTTTAAAAAGCTTTAGAACAGACACTATTCCTCTAGATGTCAGATAGTCTGTCATCTTCTTTACATAATTCAATTAAATGCACCTCTAATAAATGTGAAAAATTGGCAAAAGAGAGTTCTAAGGATACAGGATGAACTAGCTGGAAAATCTTTGAATATGCACATGAATGCTGGGATATCCCTGGATAAGAGCAATGTTTTACTGATTGGCATACACGTATCAGTCTGTACAGATTAGCCAGTGTTAGAGGATGCTGTGGGAGCAGCTCAAAAAGTTTGGAGACTCTGGACCATTGACCAGGGCCCAGGGGAGATGGAGTGTCTGAACAGTCTGACTTAAATCATTTTTAAAATTTAAATTCACTTTAAGGCCCAAATATTCATCCTTATACTTGAATAACTAAAAGAACTTTGTTCATGAATAACTGGAGCTAAGAAGATTTTGTCTTTTTTCCATTATTAGATGTAGATACAGAACCTGACCACTATGAACACCTCCACCACCACCTCCCTGGTCTAGGCCACTGCCTTATATTTATTATCCTGTCTTTTCCATAGCCTCCCAATCGACCATCCTGCTCTGCACCCCACTCCCCACAGTCCAATATCTGTAACAGACGGACTCGCCATTTTAGAGCTTAAGTCAGATCCTGTTACTCCTCTGCTCAAAACCTTCCAATGAGATTCCTTCTCCACCAGCTGAACCCCAGGTCTTTACAGTGACCTACAATGTCATCCAGAGTTTGGACTCAAGATGTCTCTAACCATGTCTCCAACTAATATTTTTCCTACCTTCCTTCCTTCAGCTGCATTGTCCCCTCTACACTTGCTTGAACATGCTAGACACACTTCTGTCTCAGGGTCTTTGTACTGGCTGTTCCCTCTGTTGTAACTCTCTTGTCCCCTGTATGCACATGGTTCATCTCCTCCCCTCCTTCAAGACCTTACTCAAAGGTCATGTTTCAGAGGCCATCCCTGGCCACCTTGTTTAAATTGCAACTTTTCTCCAACCTTCAATGTTCTCTTTCCCTGCTTTATTTTTTTCTATAGTTCTTATCATTATCTGATATTTTATTTATATATGAAGGTGATTTTCTCTTTTTTCTATTATATATAATATATATTTATTTTATATATTACAGTATATTTACATATACTATACATTTATTATATATAATGTATTATATATAATGTATATTTATAATATACATTATATAGTATATATTTATATATGTATTTAGATATCTGTTTCCCTCTTCTAGAAGGTAAACTACATGAGGACACAAATTGTGTTTTGTTCACTGCTGCTATATCTTAGGAAAGTGTGTAGCACTTAATAAGTACTTATATTAATAAATATTTGATAAATATTTATTGAGTTAGTAGTTATATTTCTGTAATAGTTGCTTTTAGGTATAAAGACATGGTTTTTACTAAACTTAAAAAATGAGAAAGCATAGCACTGATATGGACAGCTTTCCAGCAGTGACAGTTTTCTCATTAATAATACTTAACCAAAGTCTTTGGATTATAAGGTGGACTGCTCACTCTGCTAGAACTTCTGCAATACAAGGGAGTTTGATTGTAATTGTATGGAGCTGTCACAAAACCACTGGGATCCATCTCTGGAATATTTCACACACTTATCTTTTTCTTTTCAGTCTTCTGGTAATTGTCCTCATTTCTCTTAGATTCTCTTAGCTGCTTTATTACAGTAACTTCATAACTGGCCTTCCCACATTCTTATCCCCCCAGTCTATCATACATGTTGCTTTTCAAGTAATCTTCATAAAGGATGGCTCCAATTTTGTCAGTCCCCCACTTATGTGTTATTTCATAGCATTCAGGGTCTTTCATGGTCTATCATTTTTTGCCTTAACTAGCAGAAATTATTTCTCCTACTGCAAGGAGGCAGCCCTGAGAGAGCACTGTGATGTTGAGACCATCTGGACACAGTACACGTGACTCAGGCAGCTGTGTGACTGACAGGATCTGGTGCTCCGGGCTGGTGTCAGGCCTGAGCCTCTGAGGTGGGCGAGCTGACTTCAGGACACTGGACCACCAGAGACGTCCTGGCCCCACATAATATCAATTGGTGAGAGCTCTCTCAGAGATCTCTGTCTCAACGCTAAGACCTAGCTTCACCCAACAGCCAGCAAGCTCCAGTGCTGGAAGTCCCATGCCAAACAATTAGCAGGACAGGAACACAGCCCTACCCATTAGCAGTGAGGTTTCCTAAAATCATAAAAAGTCCACAGACACCCCAAAACACAGCACTTGATGCAGCCCTGCCCACCAGAAAGACAAGATCCAGCCTCACCCACCAGAACACAGGCATTAGTCCCCTCCACCAGGAAGCCTACACAAACCACTGAACCAACCTCACCCACATCAAAAACAACAGGAACTACGAACCTGCAGCTGGTGAAAAGGAGACCCCAAACACAGTAAGTTAAGCAAAGTGGGAAGAGAGAGAAATATGCAGCAGATGAAAGAACAAGATAAAAACTCACCAGACCAAACAAATGAAGAGGAAATATGCAGTCTACCTGAAAAAGAATTCAGAGTAATGATAGTAAAGATGATCCAAAATCTCGGTAATAGAATGGAGAAAATACAAGAAACATTTAACAAGGACCTAGAAGAACTAAAAGGCAAACAAACCATGATGAATAACACAATAAATGAAATTTAAAATTCTCTATAAGGAGTCATTAGAAGAATAACTGAGGCAGAAGGTCGGATATGTGACCTGGAAGATAAAATAGTGGAAATAACTACCACAGAGCAGAATAAAGAAAAAAGAATGAAAAGAATTGAGGACAGTCTCAGAGACCTCTGGGACAACATTTAACACACCAACATTTGAATTGTAGGGGTCCCAGAAGGGGAAGAGAAAAAGAAAGAGACTGAGAAAATATTTGAAGAGATTATAGTTGAAAACTTCCGTAACATGGGAAAGGAAAAAGTCAATCAAGTCCAGGAAGCGCAGAGAGTTCCATACAGGATAAATCCAAGCAGAAACACACCAAACACATATTGATCAAACTATCAAAAAATAAATACAAAGAAAAAGTATTAAAAGCAGCAAGGGAAAAGCAACAATTAACATACAAGGGAATCTCCATAAGGTTAACAGCTGATCTTTCAACAGAACCTCTGCAAGCCAGAAAGAAATGGCAGGACATATTTAAAGTGATAAAAGGGAAAAATCTATGACCAAGATTACCCATGGGCTTCCCTGGTGGCGCAGTGGTTGAGAGTCCGCCTGCCGATACAGGGGACATGGGTTCATGCCCCGGTCCGGGAAAATCCCACATGCCGTGGAGCGGCTGGGCCCGTGAACCATGGCCGCTGAGCCTGCGCGTCCGGAGCCTGTGCTCTGCAACGGGAGAGGCCACAACAGTGAGAGGCCCGCGTACCGCAAAAAAAAAAAAAAATTACCCAGCAAGGATATCATTCAGATTTGATGGAGACATTAAAACCTTTACAGACAAGCAAAAGTTCAGAGAATTCAGCACAACCAAACCAGGTTTACAACAACTGCTATAGGAACTTCTCTAGGCAGGAAACAGAAGAGGAGGAAAAGACCTACAAAAACAAGCCTCCCAAAACTAAGAAAATGGTAATGGAAACATACACATTGATAATTTCCTTAAATGTAAGTGGATTCAATGCTCCAAACAAAAGACATAGACTGGCTGTATAGATACAAAAACAAGACCTGTATATATGCTGCCTGCAAGAGACCCACTTCAGACTTAGGGATACATACAGAATGAAAGTGAGGGGATGGAAAAAGATATTCCATGCAAATGGAAATCAAAGGAAGCTGGAGTAGCAATTCTCATATCAGAAAAAATAGACTTTAAAATAAAGACTATTACAAGAGGCAAAGAAGGACACTGCATAATGATCAAGGGATCAATCCAAGAAGAAGATATAATAATTGTAAATATTTATGCACCGAACATAGGAGCACCTCAGTTCATAAGGCAAATGCTAACAGCCATAAAAGGGGAAATTGGCAGTAACACAATAATAGTAGGAGATTTTATCACCCTACTTTCACAAATGGACAGATCATCCAAAATGAAAATAAATTCGGAAACACATGCTTTAAGTGACACATTAAACAAGACAGACTTAATTGATATTTATAGGACATTCCATCCAAAAACAACAGAATACACTTTCTTCTCAAGTGCTCATGGAACAGTCTCCAGGATAGATCATATCTTGGGTCACAAATCAAGCCTTAGTAAATTTAAGAAAATCGATATCATATCAAGTATCTTTTCCTACCACAACGCTATGAGATTAGATATCAATTACAGTAAAAAACACTGTAAAAAATACAAACAAATGGAGGCTAACCAATACACTACCAAATAACCAAGTGATCACTGAATAACTCAAAGGGAAAATCAAGAAATACCTAGAAACAAATGACAATGAAAACACGACGACCCAAAACCTGTGGGATGCAGCAAAAGTGGTTCTAAGAGGGAAGCTTATAGCAATACAATCCTACCTCAAGAAACAAGAAAAATCTCAAATAAACAACCTAACCTTAGGCCTAAAGCAGTTAGAGAAAGAAGAACAAAAACAGCCCCAAAGTTAGCAGAAGGAATGAAATAATAAAGATCAGATCAGAAATAAATGTAAAAGAAATGAAACGATAGCAAAGATCAAAAAAATTAAAAGCTGGTTCTTTGAGAAGATAAACAAAATTGATAAACCACTAGCCAGACTCATCAAGAAAAAAAGGGAGAAGACTCAAATCAACAGAATTAGAAATGAAAATGGAGAAGTAACAACTGACACTGCAGAAATACAATGGATCATGAGAGATTACTACAAGCAATTATATGCCAATAAAATGGACAACCTAGAAGAAATGGACAAATTCTTAGAAAAGCACAACCTTCTGAGACTGAACCAGGGAGAAATAGAAAATATAAACAGACCAATCAAAAGCACTGAAATTGAAACAGTGATTAAAAATCTTCCAACAAACAAAAGCCCAGGACTAGATGGCTTTATAGTCTAATTCTATCAAACATTTAGAGAAGAGCTAACACCTATCTTTCTCAAACTCTTCCGAAATATAGTAGAGGGAGGAACACTCCCAAACTCATTCTACAATGCCACCATCACCCTGATACCAAAACCAGACAAAGACGTTACAGAAAAAGAAAACTACAGACCAATATCACTGATGAACTTAGGTGCAAAAAATCCTCAACAAAATACTAGCAAACCGAATCCCACAGCACATTAAAAGGATCATACACCATGATCAAGTGGGGTTTATCCTAGGAATGCCAGGATTCTTCAATATATGCAAATGAATGTGATACACCTTATTAACAAGCTGAGGGATAAAAACCATATGATAATCTCAATAGATGCAGAAAAACTTTTGAAAAAATTCAACACCCATTTATGATAAAAACTCTCCAGAAAGTAGCCATAAAGGGAACTTATCTTAACATAATAAAGGCCATATATGACAAACCCACCACAAACATCATTCTCAATGGTGAAAAACTGAAACCATTTCCTCTAAAATCAGGAACAAGACAAGGATGCCCACTCTCACCACTGTTATTCAACATAGTTTCAGAAGTTCTGGCTATAGCAATCAGAGAAGAAAAAGAAATAAAAGGAATCCAAATGGGAAAAGAAGAAGTAAAGCTGTCACTGTTTGCAGATGACATGGTACTATACATAGAGAATCCTAAAGATGTTACCAGAAAACTGTTAGAGCTAATCAATGAATTTGGTAGAGTCGCAGGATACAAAATTAATGCAAACAAATCACTTGCAATCCTGTACACTAATGTTGTAAAATCTGAAAGTGAAATTAAGGAAACACTCCCATTTACCTTTGCAACATAGGAATAAATCTACCTAAGGAGACAAAAGACCTGTATGCAGAAAACTATGACACTGATGAAAGAAATTAAATATAATACACAAAAAAAATGGAGAGATAAATTATATTCTTGGATTGGAAGAATCAACATTGTGAAAATGACTCTACTACCCAAAGCAATCTACCGATTCAATGCAATCCTTGTCAAACTACCAATGGCATTTTTCACAGAACTAGAACAAAAAAATTCACAATTTGTATGAAAACACAAAAGACCCTGAATAGCCAAAGCAATCTTGAGAAAGGATAACAGAGCCGGAGGAATCATGCTCCTGGACTTCAGACTATACTAGAAAGCTACATTAATCAAGACAGTATGGTACTGGCACAAAAACAGAAATATAGACCAATGGAACAGGATAGAAAGCCCAGAGATAAACCCATGCACATATGGTCACCTTATCTTTGATAAAGGAGCCAAGAATATAGAATGGAGAAAGGACAGCCTCTTCAATGAGTGGTGCTGGGATTACTGGACAGCTACGTGTAAAAGAATGAAATTAGAACACTTCCTAATACCATACACAAAAATAAACCCCAAATGGATTAAAGACCTAAATGTAATGCCAGACAGTATAAAACTCTTAGAGGAAAACATAAGCAGCACACTCTGTGTCATAAATCACAGCAAGATCCTTTTTGACCCACTTCCTAGCCAAATGTAAATAAAAACAAAAATAAACAAATGGGACCTAATGAAACTTAAAAGCTTTGCATAGTGAAGGAAACCATAAACAAGAAGAAAAGACAACCCTCAGAATGGGAGAAAATATTTACAATGAAGCAACTGACAAAGGATTAATCTCTGAAATATACAAGCAGGTCATGCAGCTCAAAATCAAGAAAGCAAACAACGCAATCCAAAAGTGGCCGGAAGATCTAAATAGACATTTCTTCACAGAAGATATACAGATTGCCATCAAACACATGAAAGGATATTCAACATCACTAATCATTAGAGAAATGCGCATCAAAACTACAATGAAGTAGCACCTCACACCGTTCAGAATGGCCATCATCAAAAATCTACAAACAATAAATCCTGGAGAGGGTGTGGAGAAAAGGGAACCCTCTTGCACTGTTTGTGGGAATGTAAATTGATAGAGCCACTATAGAGAACAGTATGGAATTTCCTTAAAAAACTACACATAGAACTACCACATGACCCAGCAATCCCACTACTGGGCATATACCCTGAGAAAACCATAATTCAAAAAGAGTCATGTACCACAATGTTCATTGCAGCTCTATTTACAATAGCCAGGAGATGGAAGCAACCTAAGTGTCCATTGACAGATGAATGGATAAAGAAGATGTGGCACATATATACAATGGAATATTACTCAGCCATAAAAAGAAATGAAATTGAGTTATTTGTAGTGAGGTGGATGGACCTAGAGTCTGTCATACAGAGTGAAGTAAGTCAGAAAGAGAAAAACAAATACCGTATGCTAACACCTATATATGGAATATAAAAAAAAAATGGTTCTCATGAACTTGGGGCAGTATAGGAATAAAGATGCAGATGTAGAAAATGGGCTTGAGGACACGGGGAGGGGGAAGGGTAAGCTGGGACAAAGTGAGAGAGTGGCATGGACATATATACACTACCAAATGTAAAATAGCTAGCTAGTGGGAAGCAGCTGCATCACATGGGGAGATCAGCTTAGTGCTTTGTGACCACCTAGAGGAGTGGGATAGGGAAGGTGGGAGGGAGATGATATGGGGATATATGTATACTTATAGCTGATTCACTTTGTTATAAAGCAGCAACTAACACAACATTGTAAAGCAATTATACTCCAATAGAGATGTTAAAAAATAAAAAGAAAGTGTTTCTCATTAAATATCTTTTTTTAATGCAGTTAGAATACTCTTACTCCCTACATGTACATGGTATTTTCTCTCTTCCAAGTTTGGTTCAACACTCTTCACATAATCTTCAGTTTTCATTCCCACACAAGTAGTGCTTAATCAGAAATGTGAAATTGAAGTCTGTGTTTATGTATTTCTGTGGGAGTACCACATCTTCAGCTGTCTTTGTGTTACCCATGGATTGTCCTGTAGAAGTGATCTCAAAAGTACGCTTATTCCATTCAAGCTTTCCACTGTGAATTGTCTTCCATCTTTAGACTTCAGGGCAGTTTTAAGCACCTCCCTCCCATTCCATGAGGACATGGAGGGGTGAGAGATGAGGATGCCCCCATACCCAGAGGGGTATCATCCCTATGACCGGTGTTTGGTGTTAGTAGTTAGTTGGTGTGAATCTGAGCCAGCTCAAGAGGTCCTCCCAGCCAGGGTTCTAGAAAAACCCACCTTCATTACACACGGATAATGGTTCAAATAAACTTCGTGACTTCTCTGGCTTGGGTTTGGGGTTGTGACTGTGCTTTTAGTAAAATATTTAGAGAGCTCCAAAGATAAAAAGAAAATTATGAAGTAGATATCCTATTGCAAAGATATTTAAAAAATGTTTTTAACTCATAGGACGGAGCAATTGATTCTACCTGAGAGACTGAGAAAAGGCTTTATCCAGGGTATTATTTCCTCTTTCTTTTATTCTTCCTTCTCTCTCTCTTTTTCCGTCTCTCTTTTATATGTTTTCAGCTTAATGAAATACTGGGAGCAGGGTGCATTAGCAGAGATTATGGCCTGAGAAAGTGATAAATCAGCTTGCAAGAAATAATTCAAGTAATAAATAACAGCAAGAAATACTAGGTATATGTGTACAGGGTAGAATGCGAAATAAAGAGAGATGAAGTTATAACGGAGGTTATGATTTCATTAGAGGGCATGGAACAAAAATTAAATTTATCATTGTTATGAAAATGAGAGTTTGGAAACAACTTGCATTTACAGAACCAAATAACCTGTATAGAGTACAAATGGTCAGATATATATGGCTTAATTATAAGTTGTGGTATAAGCGACAGAGATATCTTTTAAGGCCTGGATGATTAACAATAGGAATGGTATACAGTTATTTGTAATGATGACAGAGGTAACAGAGAATAAGAACGTGAGGTAAAGTGTGGTGTGTGGGAAAAATCTCCAGATTTAAATTTCTACTGGGTCTGTTTTCTTCTTGTGTAAAATAGGAATCAGGGTTCCAAGTCTATTGCCTGGCTCACAGGCGGTGAGATAGTACTTGTGTAAGCATTTTGAAAAACTCATACATTTTCTACAGATTGAGGTATTAATAGCAACTTTTTAAAAGGCAGGGCACTTGCCATATCACAAGGCATTAGAAAGATAAAGTGCTTAATTCTCAAAATTAAATTTAAGGCCACGTACAGTTACCCAGTTTTCAGGTTGTTAAAATGATTTCTAAGCTTGAAAGAATTCAGTGAAAACCCCTAAAGGGCTTAAATGCAGGGCTACTCCTTGACCCCAGGTCTCCGAAATGGTTCTAATATTCTCTGTGCCCCATCAATCCCCTGTAGTGAAGTCAACAGAGAAAGTTTAGCATGATTATACGCTCACAGTTCAGCCCTAAGAAAACTATTATTAAAGAATAATGTAATGTTAGTCTCTTGGAATGTATTATGTATTATTGGCCAGTCCTCTTTCCCATTTCTAATTTTGAACACTGCTTTCTTGGATTCTTTGTTTTTCTATTTACCTATTTTGAGATGATAATATAGAATCAAATATATGAAATAAACTAAATCAAATAAAAACAAATATATAGGGCTTCCCTGGTGATGCAGTGGTTGAGAGTACGCCTGCTGATGCGGGAGATACGGGTTTGTGCCCCGGTCTGGGAAGATACCATGTGCCACAGAGTGGCTGGGCCCATGAGCCATGGCCGCTGAGCCTGTGCGTCCAGAGCCTGTGCTCCACAATGGGAGAGGCCAGAGCGGTGACAGGCCTGTGTACCGTAAAAAAATAAAATTAAATTAAAAAAAAAATATATATATATATATAAAATAGAACAGAAGCAGCTTTGCTTTTTAAAATATTTTCTTTTACATTTCATCAATTTTAATTCCTTTTTTATAATTTCAGTTTTCCTACTTTCTTTGATTTCTTTTTGCATATGTTTTTTTTCCTTTCATTGAAAGACCATTGTGTTTTTGTTTTTGTTTTATTGAAGTATAGTTGATTTACAATGTTATGTTAGTTTCAGGTGTAAAGCATAGTGATTAAGTTATACATATATATGATTTCTTTTTTAGATTCTTTTCCATTATAGACTATTACGAGATTTTGAATATAATTCCCTGTGCTATAGAGTAGGTCATTGTCGTTTATCTATTTCATATATAGTAGTGTGTATCTATTAATCCCAAACTCCAAATTTATCCTTCCCTCCCCCCTACCACTCCGTTTTGGTAACTGCAAGTTTGTTTTCTATGTCTGTGAGACTATTTCTGTTTGGTAAATAAGTTCATTTGTATCTCTTCTTTATATCCCACATGTAAGTGATATTATATGATATTTACTTTTCTCTGTCTGACTTCACTTAGTATGGTAAGCTCTAGATCCATCCATGTTGCTGCAAATGGCATTATTTCATTTCATTCTTTTTTATGGCTGAGTAGTATTCCAGTGTGTGTGTGTGTGTGTGTGTGTGTGTGTGTGTGTGTGTGTGTGTGTGTGTGTGTATGTGTACATCATCTTTATCCATTCATCTGTTGATGGACATTTAGGTTGTTTCTATGTCCTGGCTATTGTAAATAATGCTGCTATGAACATTGGGGTGCATGTATCTTTTCAAATTAGAGTTCTCCTCTTTTCCAGATATATGGTCAGGAATGGATTGCTAGATCACATGGTAGCTCTATTTTTAGTTTTTTTTTTTTTTGCGGTACACGGGCCTCTCACTGCTGTGGCCTCTCCCATTGTGGAGCACAGGCTCTGGACGCGCAGGCTCAGCAGCCATGGCTCACGGGCCCAGCTGCTCCACAGCATGTGGGATCCTCCCGGACCAGGGCACGAACCCATGTCCCCTGCATCGGCAGGTGGACTCTCAACCACTGCGCCACCAGGGAAGCCCTATTTTTAGTTTTTTAAGGAATGTCCATACTGTTTTCCATAGTGTCTGTACCAATTTGCATTCCCACCAACAGTGTAGGAGGTTTCCTTTTTCTCCACACCCTCTCCAGCATTTATTATTTGTAGACTTTTTGATGATGGCTCTTTTGACCGGTGTGAGGCGATACCTCATTGTGGTTTTGATTTGCATTTCCCTAATAATTAATGATGTGGAACATCTTTTCACGTGCCTGTTGGCCATCTGTATGTCTTCTTTGGAGAAATGTCTATTTAGGTCTTCTGTCCATTTTTTTTAAATTGGGTTGTTTGTTTTTTTAATATTGAGCTGTATGAGCTTTTTGTATATTTTAGAAATTAATCCTTTTTAGGTTGCATCATTTGCAAATATATTCTCCCATTCCATAGGTTGTCTTTTCATTTTGATTATGGTTTCCTTTTCTGTGCAAAAGCTTTTAAGTTTAATTAGGTCCTATTTGTTTATTTTTATTTCCACTACTCTAGGAGACATATCCAAAAAAATACTGCTGTGACTTATTTCCAGGTGTGTTCTGCCTATGTTTTCCTCTAGGATTTTTACAGTACCTGTCTTACATTAAAGTCTTTAATCCATTTTGAGTTTATTTTTGTGTGTGGTGTTAGAGAATGTTCTAATTTCATTCTTTTACATGTAGCTTTCCAGTTTTCCCAGCACCACTTATTGAAGAGACTCTTTTCTTCTCCTTTGTAGATTCTTGCATCCCTTGCTGTAGATTATTTGACCATAAGTGTGTGGGTGTATTTCTGGGCTTTCTATTCTGTTCCATTGATCTGTGTGTCTGTTTTTGTGCCAGTACCATATTGCTTTTATTACTGTAGCTTTGTAGTAGAGTCCGAAGTCAGGAAACGTGATTACTCCAGCTCTGTTCTTTCTCAAGATTGTTTTGGCTATTCAGGATCTTTTGTGTTTCCATACTAAGAAAATTCTTAAGTTTCAGTATTTTTTTTCTTTACCTTTAATATTTCTTTAATGTTTTAGACATTTCTGAACGTGTATTTTGCTGTAGTCTATAAGTTTTGGTAAAATATTTTCTCTTTTTTACATTGCTTTCCCTATAATGTGTAACTTTAATTTTTAACAAATTATTTGCTTCAAGTGTATTTAAGATTATGTTTCTTAATTTTCAAACAGTCGCGTGTTTGAGGTTAAAATTTATTCTTTATTTCTAAATTTTTGGAGTATGCTTTTGAACTGTGGCTTTACATTTTAAAATGTTAGTAATTATTCATGCTAAGTATGTAAGCTTTGTTTAAAATTTGGTTTAATTTCATGGCAAACCGAAAATGTATATTCTTTATTTTATTAAATGAATTTGGTGATTTTATTTATTCAATTCCTCTATGTGCTTGGTTATCTTTAGCTGCTAGTTCTGTCAGATTTTGGAATAGTTATTAAAATATTCCCACTATTTTATATTCATTGTATTCTATTTGCATTTATAATAGTTTTTGGATTAATACGTTGGGCAGATATTTTGGTGCTGTTGTTTGTTACAGTGTTTATGTTCTTTGTATATTGAACATCTTACCACTATAGAATTTCCCTCTTTACCATATTTAGTGTTTTTATTTATTCTTGTTTTAGTTGGTTAAGTATTTTCTCTTCTTGATCATTTCCTTTTTAGTTTTGTGAATTTATTTCTCTGTCTGCAAAATCTTTTCCTTCATAAATTCCACCCCAGATTCTCAATCTCCCAAGCCTATTAATCAGGTCTCAACCATGGCCATCCTTTTCTTCAATTTATCTCTAGAATATTTTAATTCTAAAACAATATTTTCAGTTTTTGTAAAGCATTTTTTAATGCTGTAATTGAGCAAATGCCTTCGCTATTCTTTTTGTTCAAGATGTTAACTGTCTCTTCATATAGTTACATTCCATTTGGAGAGGGCTTTTATGATTTGTCTGTCTGGTTGCTTCTCTAACGTGAAATTCCTCAGTGGCGCTCATGCTTAGCTGCCTTCTCTGCAGGGTACCTGCTGCAGAAACTGTCACCCTCTAGCACTCAAGATTCAGGTGGAATCTGCTGAACTTTTCAGCTCTCTGCAGCTCTCCTATATCCAGATCACCCCAAAGATACTAATAGGTATTTAGCTGCTTTTCCACTCAGAGCAAGATTGCAACTTATAATCAGATTTGAAAAGGAAAAAAAAAAGCCAGGCCAAAACACAGCTCTTGTGCTGCTCCCCCATCCTGCACAGCACTGGGCTGTGTGCACCTGGAAGAAGGCGTACTTAGTGTTCCACACAAAGGACGCCATCTGCTTACCAAGCTGTCTGCCTAGAGGAAATGCCTTATTTCTAATCATTCATTTAAAATAGGCACCTTTTCCTAGTTTCTCAAAGGCAGAGCATAGGCAGAGGCCCTCCCTCTGAGGTCCACAAATTGCCATATACAATATTTGATCAACTTCTATCTCTCTCTTTCTCTTGCTCTGGCTCAAGCTCAAGCTCAAGCTCAAGCTCAAGCTCACACTAATCTTTGCTGCAGCATTCTCAACTACAAACCTCTTGACTCATTTCATTGTCTGGGACTAGAAGGAATGGAAATCCTTTACTCACTCTCACCATCTTGATTCCATCAGGGCAAAACAATATCTTTTGAGCCCTCCACACCCCTTCCTTTAGACCCCAGGGGCAGCTTAGTTCAGTAAAAGTTACTAATCATTAAATTGGAGTTGGATGGGTATATAGGCAACATGGACTCATTGAAATGATGTTATCCCAAAATCCCATGGAGTTTCTCTGGTCAAATTCTCCAAGGCTATCTGTTTAAGTATCAGATTTGACAAAATGTAACTGAGTAACGGCTCCCCACTCACTGCTCCAGCCCCGTCTAGCACATCTCTTCCACTTGCTCTCTGTCAGTCCATACCCTTTGACCTTCTAGTTCCTCAAGTATTCTGGGCCTCCTCAGATCTCAGAGCTCTTCACACATGTACTCTTTGTTCATGTTAATTCCTACTCATTCTGCAGGGCTCAGACAAGAAAACTCCTTGCAGGCAGGCTTTCCCGAAGACTTCAGCTGGGTGAGTCTGGTATATTTCCACTTGTATCTACAGCACCTGAAACAGTGCTTAATCATTAGGAGCCAATGGTATTTGTTGTATGAACACAACTGCTAAGGCAGTAAAACATGAGTGGCTGGAGAATCAGGAGGCTCAGCCAGACTGCCTATGTTCATATCTTGGCTCTACCATCTACTAAATGTATAGTGGTGGGCAAGTTACCACCTTCATGTGCCTCAGATTCCTCATCTGTGAAATACAGGCAATAATATCTCCTATGTCATTGGATTGTTGCATAGGTTTAATATGTTTAAGTATGTAAAGTTCTTAGAACAGCACCTGGCATATAGTAGATTCTCAAAAAAATGAGTTCTCATTATTGGAGTTAGGCACACATAGATTCAAATATCACTTCTGTATTGTGTGACTTTGAACAGTTATTCATCTTCTCTGAGTTTCAGTTTCTACATCAGTAAAATGTGATTAATAAGTATAATAAAACATTAAATGATAATATT
Source organism: Phocoena sinus (assembly GCF_008692025.1). Taxonomy (NCBI): domain Eukaryota; kingdom Metazoa; phylum Chordata; class Mammalia; order Artiodactyla; family Phocoenidae; genus Phocoena; species Phocoena sinus. The sequence goes on from NC_045766.1 coordinate 41,792,673, forward strand.
CAGGGGGTAGTGCCTCTCATACAGTAAGTGCCCAATCGTTGTTTGTGTTGCATTTTTCTTTCTAGGTTCCAGTTATAGAAAGGCATGGCAGATTGCATGCATGTTTTATTCTAGGAGGAGAGTGCAAAAGATACTTCTGTTTCAAATGAAAGGAAATTATTTATGAAAAAAAATAGATTCTCCAGCACATTAATGCTCACAGTAATTGTCTTACTGACTGTCAAAGACTAGACTTTTGGGAACCTCTGTCCCAGAGAAACCTTAAATACTGGCCAGAAGAATTGAATTAAGGGATCTGTGCATCACCTTCCATTCTATTGTCTATGGCCATACCATCCTGAATGTGCCTGATCTCAGAAGCTAAGCAGTGTTGGCCCTGGTTGGTACTTGAATGGGAGACCATTCTGTTATATTAGCATCAATTTTACCCTATGTTTGTAGAAAAATGTTGGGGATTAGATGATTATTAAAATTGTATCATTTCAATTATTATTATTATTGTTTGTGGAGGTCTTGGGAGTGCTTTTTATTTCCATTCTTACTTCCACATAATGAATTGCTTTAAAGTCACCTTACATAGCTGCTATGTTTTTAAAAGGTTATCCATCTCTGCATAGTTCTGCTGAAATTACTATCTTTTTTAGATCATATGAATTTTCCTCAGTATTATCCTATATGTATTAAATCTCACTCAACAATTTCAGTAAGACTTCATAAAATTGTTGTATTATACTTTTGCCACTAGTGTCTATTAAGCATAGGTTTTAAAACCAAGATTTTTTTAAAAAAAGGAAAAAAGAAATGAAAAGCATTTTCAATGTTTTCTGTGCACATTTGCACTGTGAAATCACTTGTAACAGACCCACACAACTAATTAGCAGATCCTTATTTTGCTTCATTTCTGGCCAAGTCAGTATGACAGGAAATGGGGAGCCATACCAATTAACAGGACTGAGCAAACTCCTCATTTGACAAACATTTAATAAGCAATAAAATTGGAACTTGGAAGTTCTAAAACTCATTGATGGGGAAAAAAAAGAGAGAGGAGCTCTGCTGCTTATCTGGAATAAAGAAGGAACTCAATTAAGCTAACAAGATGAAAGCTGTAAAAAGATTTTTTTCAAGGTTGAGCTGACTTTTATTTTAGCCAGCAACTTCCAGAGGTCACCTCATCCTTCCTTTCCTTACCACTCTACATGAAAGCACACTGTGCAGCCCGCTGCCTGCTTTCTTTCTGAGAAGTCCTCCTTACTGGTGGCTATGGCGGATTCCTATTTAAAATACTAATGAAGATATGGTATTGCAAAACCCAGGTTTGTAAATTTCTAGTGATCATCTTTTAATAACTGCAAGGGCTGATGCTGTCTGTCCCCCTCCCTGCCTTCTTCCTGGTAGATCTATGTGTATCTGATTCCAGTGCTGTTCCAGGCAGCTCACCAAACCTGAAATGAATTCATACCATCTGTGTATTCTCCAGGCACTTCCTTATGAGCCAGGCCATCTTCCCGCTTTGCTGTATCATTCAATTAAAAGTTCTCATATTTATGAAAGTCAATAATTTAAAAAATTTCATCAAGACCTCTATGTCTTAAATATTAATATCTATATTTGTAAGAAATTTTAATTTACATGACAACTTCATTTTATCTATAACTGATATGCTTAAAAATTTTATCATAGGAAATGTGAACTGACAAGACAAAGTACAAGTTCATTATTCAAATTAAAACTTATTTTCTTCTACTAGAGGCACAAAACATTTTTACTACAAAATTTTAGTACATCTTAAATATAATTCAATTTATTAAAAAAAGTTCTTTTCATTAATGCTGATCTCTTATAACTTAATGCAATTAAAATCTTTATTTTTTAAGTTAATTGAAGTGACATTAAAGGCACTAAATAAAGATTAATCAATGTGTGGCTTTTTAACTGATTCAAAGTTCATTTATACATTCAAACGTGTTATTGTGTACTATCCAATTTCATGCAATTTAATTGAAAAGATAAATTTATTGAGCAGAGACTCTAAGTTAGGTATTTTTATTAAGGATGCAAGGGTTAGCAAACAGTTAAGGCCACTGCCCTCTTAGTGCTAAGAAAGGCATATAAGAAAGTAATTCAGAAGTGGCAACTTTGAGCCTTAGGTTTTAGCCCACATTAATGATCTTTGTTTTTCTATTGAGTTGATTTGTGTTCATCTGATCTTTGAAAGGCCACTTATGATTATATACAGGTTCTGTAGTATTCAAAGAAAGGTAGTAATATTGTAACTGGCAACATTATTAACAAGAAAAACAAAAGACTGTGAATGTCTATACAGTACAACAGATTAACGTGTGATACATTTTGATCTTTAGACAGTGTCTTTATTGTTTTTGATTTTATTTTAATTAATTTATTTGCTGTGTCAGGTCTCAGTTGTGGCATGTGAGATCTTTCATTGCAGCGCACCGGCTTCTCTCTGGTTGTGGTGCACAGGCTCTAGAGCGCATGGGCTCAATAGTTCCAGAGTGTGGGCTTAGTTGCCTCACAGCATGTGGGATCTTAGTTCCCCAACCAGGGATTGAACCCATGTCCCCCGCATTGGATGGTAGATTCTTAACCACTGGAGCACCAGGGAAGTCCCTAGGCAGTTTCTTTAGATACTTTTTATGTGCCACAGAATGTTCTTGTAGGCTTCTTATTGAAATATATTTATGCTTTTTATTGATTTTCCATGTGCAAAACTGATCTCAAATTCATTAACATTAATGTGAGAGAAACTAGCTTGCTAAAAACCAAAACAGTATTACATTTTAAAGGCAGGAAATTCACTTTACAGTGGGTTGGGAATATTCCCAGAGCAGAAGACTCCTAATTAAACATTATTCTTTAGTAGAGAATGTCTTCATTTACTTCAATAAATTTATAGTAATCACTAAAACTGCAAGAAATTATCTGTTCAGGACAGTGCTAGGGGTTTGCAAAACTGGAAAGTTTAGAAATGTGAATTTATCTTCCAGTACTGAAAAAAACAACAGTTCTATCTTGTGGTACATAAACTGATTTTTTTCCCCCCTTATGTTTGTAATATTCTGTTTTTCTTTTGTAATTCTGTTATATGCTGACCTCTACTATATTTATTCATGTTCACTAATGTTAAATATAAAATAAGTTTCTTGTATATAGGCAGCATTAATGATGTCAGAAAGGAAAAAAAGAAAGGAAGCAAAAAAGAAAAGAGAAAGAAGGAAGTTCTAAGATTATTGTTTTTTTCTGTAATGCTGTGTCAGGTAAAATGAAAACAAAGGCATGATAACTCCACAACAGTCTAAAGGGTCATGCAGACATGGTGATGAGGTAACCAGTCCACTATGGCCAGAACCACTAATGCTATGTGAGGCAGCATGGAGAAAGTCCCTGAACTATAGAGAACTTTTCTGCATCAGAATGTTCACCAAAGCAAATATGAGTATTTAGCATCCATTTGAATGATAATAATGTTACAAGGTTGCCACAGAAGCCGCTTTATCATTAGAATAACTATTTGTATAGCCAGTCATAGTTTCATGCATCAGTGACTAAGCATGAACTTCTGCTTATGTTATTTCTACTTTTTTGGTTGAGGAGAAAAACTATTTTTTACCAGCATAGAGGAATATATGTGAGCATTCTAGAGTTTTCAGTTTTCATCAGTACATTCAATTATTGTAGGAGGTCATCAGAAAAAATGCTCTCACTCAGATCTACCTTGGAGAATTACCTTTTCACTTCAGTTGAGGTGAAAGAAAATACAAATGTTCATTACTGGAGACAGTTTATATTAAACAAAGCACTACCAAAATTATTATATTCTTATTGTTTATATGCAGCTTTGCAATTAAGTGTTAATAACACTTAAAAGGCAAGTATGAGCAATAGCTTCCAACCTTTGAATAACAAGCAGAAATAAATGTTTAGGAAAATAATTTTGAATAATGCATACTTACTATTAACTTTGATAGGTCATCTGAATTGGATTCCCACATATTTCCCAAAGTTATTAATGACAAAGGAAGAGTAATAGCAAAGATAATAGACTATTTAAAAATAAAATTTCAGAAAGCATGAACTGTAATTCTTTACTTCAACTTCATAAGTGGATGATCATTTAGTTTAAACATATTCTAACTCAAAGTTAAGTGACATGCTCTGGATTTGACATTTACATCATGAATAATCGTAGCTACAGATTTGTGGGCAAGTATGACTGAGCATGGGTGAGATATCTAGCACATACACACAAAAATGAGTAGTCAAAAAAAGAGACATTTTAAAAGGTTAAATATCATTATTGAAGCATTGCCTGCAAAGAGAAAAGAAGGCAAAGGGTTAAGAGTTTGTATTCTGAAAAGATTGTGCTGAGCTTGAGAGACCTTTGAGCAAAGTAAGCAAACATTTTCCAATTGCAGTTAATTTGAAGAGTTTAAAATTTAAACAAAGCTAGAATTGAATACACACATCTCTGCCAAGTCCCATTAAAAGACCTTAGGGTGGGGTTTGATTTAAATTTCTAAGGTGATTATTTTCATATAGTACATACACACAATAAAATAGTGTAATATTCATGGCATGACATGAATAATTATTGTACTTCCCGAGAAAGAACCACCAAACAAGCCTTACACAGATGTATTAGTTTGCTAGGGCTGCTGTAACAAAGTACCACAAACTGGGTAGCTTAAACAACAGGAATTTATTGTCTCAGTTCCTGAGGCTGGAAGTCCAAGATCAAGGAGTTGGTTCCTTCTGAGGACTGTGAGGGAGAATTTGTTTCAGGCCTCTCCCCTAGGTTATGGGTGCTGCTTTCAGTTGGTCTAATTTGGAGCAGTACTTGGAATTAATCGTTTGGTTTTCCAGAATGAGCTCATAATAGAGGACTCCCTTCCAATCCCACCATATACACAACATCACCTTCTTTGTTTGAAGCCTGGCCTTTGATTGTTCCTTGGTTGTAGAAACACCACCCTGATCTTTGCCTTCATTTTCACATGGCACTTCCCTGTATGGGCATCTGTCCTTTTTATAAGGACACTGGCCATATTAGATTAAAACCCACCATAATGTCATTTAAACTTGATTGCTTCTGTGAAGACCCTGTCTCCAAATGAGGTCATATTCTGAGGTGCAGGGCATTAAGATTTCAACGTAAGAATTTGAAAGGGGACATAACTCAACCCATAACAACAGATTGCCAATTTAAGGAGAATTACAATACTATAAAGTATAGCCAACAATAAAATCATTTAAAAGAAATTGCCAGGATTTATTTTATAAAGTACAAAAAATAATGGGTTGGCAAGCACAGAAATTCTGAAAATGCTATCTTTTTGTCATTTTTATTTCTGAAAATAATTACCATTTTTTTCATTTAAAAATATTTTTTGAACATTTACTTTGTATCATGAACAGTTTTGGGTACTCATCTTTACCAGTGGCAAATGCAAAAGTGTTTTTACCCTCATGGATGTTACAGTATGGCAGAAAATATTTGTTGTTCTAATTTTGAAACTTTAGCTGAAATTGAAAAATACAACTAATTTTAAAGTTTAAGTTATTGATGCAGCAGACCAATTGCCCATGCTGTTTTACAACTGTCACATAGGGCTTTAGTACACATGCTGTTTCAGAGAATTGTATTTGGTAGGATATAAAATAATGGGAAATTTAATAATTTAGCGTTATATTTGGCCATTCTTCTTTTGCTTTTATATTTGTATATCACGTTTTTTACTTTGAAAATTGAAATTAGGAAAAATAATATGACTTTTCAGATTATACATAAAGCCACTGCATGATAAAGTTTTGTTGAAACTATCTGAACAGATTCTTAGACATTTACTTTTAAACCTAAGAAAAAAATGTGGACTACGTTTTTAATTCCGTGGTGAAGTTTTTGTAATATTTCCATTCCTGCCTTTATGGAGGCTTCAAAGATGTATTTCACCTTGCAGGCAATGATGGAACTCTTAATATTTCCTTCTAATGCTAAAGCTGAGGCGAGATGAGGTGTAGTAAGCTAAGCTTCTTGAGGAAATAGCATCATAAGACATGGAGGCTCAACTCATGTTCTAGTCCGTGGTATTTTGAAAGACTATTATTATAACACAACATAGTTGTACTTAACACAATATTGAAATTCATAGACACAAAGGAAAGAATGTAGGAAACAGTCACCTGGGGGATAAGGTTGCTTTTCACTTTATATCTCAGCCTTACCCATACTTAAATATCATCTTTTTTTTTTTCCTCTTAATCTTCACACAAATATGTTTTGAATGGCAGAACAATTAGAAAGAAACCAGATTGCAGTATCTATATCTGTCAGTCTAACAACACCCTGGCAGACATAAATTCCCAGCTGATTTTGCTGCAGTGTATTATCTGAGAAATAAGCTAAATCTTAACCTAGTTTTTTTCACTGTGGCAGTGCATTGGAAGAAATGCCTTCTTCATCCTATTCTGAAAGTTGCATTTTTCCCTACTGTATGAGAGATATTTGATGGATAAAATCTACTTCGTTTATTACAGAACATTGCTATAAAAAACAATGTAGGATGGCTGACACAGGCAACTATGTGCTACACAGTGGACTGTGTGAAATTAAGTAGGAGTAGCCAGATAATTTCAGAGAACATGAAGACCAGTTTTACAGGACCATGAAAATACCAGTGCTCTCCCTGGATCACTAGCCTCGGTCCAATTTCAAAGGCAGTTGCTCCATTGGCAGTTGCTGCTTCAGTGATGCCAAAGTATATTTTTATCAGCTTACATAATATTCCGACAGCCTTGAATAGAGTTAAATGAAATATTTTTGTACAAACATACATAACTCCCAATCCATTGGAACTAAAATTAAGTCTGCGTTTTTGTATGAACTATATTAGATATAAATTCAAACCTTGTAGCTTCTGGAAATAACATAAGATGACCTTTTTTTTGTGCTTTAATTAGCTGATTTGAATTTGTCATAGGTTTTAAGGAAAACGTTATCTTCGTCATTTACTACTAACATGTTCCTTTTCCACTTCTCATCATAATACAAAGTAAAGCTGGTTTACTTTTATTACTGAAAGGTTAAAGGTAAGTACTTTTACACATAGCAAGAGCTATGGGTGTGAAGAATGTTCATCAGACACCAGTGTACACTGAATATTTTTGACCCTGGGAGTTGCATCCCTACAGCTAAAGAGCTTTTCCCAGTCATCCAATTAAGAAGGTATCAACGGTTCATAATTACGCATATCTGATGCGTCACCAGCCCCTTTATTCTTTAGTTGAAAATATTTGTTGTCTTAATGTCTCTCTATTGCTTTGAATTGAAGGAGCTCTTATAACCTTGATCAATATTGCCTATCCCTTTCCACAAAATGGCAAATAGAATTCCCAGGCACTTTATCATGCTGCAGAGGTCTCAGCCATCAGCTGCAGCAAGAACATTAGTGTTCAGTTAATTGGTACAGATGGTCACAGCACTGATTCTACCATTTCATTCAGCACCAATCTGGAGACTGGGGCTAGAAAACAGACGTCAGACCAGGGGCTTTGTTGGTATATGCTGGTGTTTCTTTCAAATGCCATTCTGTCTCTCTCTTGCTCTCCCTTCCTCCTTTCCCAGTTCTTATTTCCTGTTTCTCATGGACCTTTCATAAATTTAAAACAAAGAATTTACATGCTTTGAGACATAGATATGATTCAGCAATGTTTTTTAAAATTTGCATTGATTTCTGTATCACTGTTTTTGTTTCCAAATATTCTAGATACAATAAAAAGAAATCGAGCACTTACAACTTGAAAAACACCATGAGGAGTAGTAAAAGAACTCAAGTTATAAAAGAAATGACCCCTAATTATAGAACAGAGATGCTGTAACATGGAGATTAGGAATATATATTTTAAAAGTAGTGAAATATTCTGAAATATTAATTAACATTTAGAGTTCTTAATGTAAAAAGAAAATGAGACAAGTATGATACATAGCAGAGACAAGCAGGATACATGGCAGAATGTTGTCTATCAAAATTGCTAAAAAAAGGAGGAGAGATGTACTCTGTCTGAAAGTGGAATACAGTGATTCAATAGAAAGGAAATATTTTGAATCAGAGGTGGAGGAAGTGGGTGGGTTTTGCAGGAGCCAGAATAGAAGGGCAAACCCACTAGATTTGTGTGGATGATGAGTGGCAGAACAACTGGTCAGGGGCTGCTGGTTGATGACATAGGAGCTAGAACTGAAAAGTTTGGCTAGTGTTAGATTTAGGAGTTTAAACTATTCCCTGAAATCATTAGTGATTCATAGAAGGTTATGGAAAAGACTGAAACAGAAAGAGACGGAGACAGAACCAGAGATGGTGGGCGATGGGGCTCTAACGAGAGAGAGACTATAAAAGTTATGAATTATAATTCTTTTTGTTTGTTTAGGGAAATTATTTGTTTGGTTCTGTTAGGGTTTACAGAAAATCTTCTGTAAAGGGCCAAGTAGGAAATATTTTAGGCACTGTAGGCCATATCATCTGTCACAACTACTCAGCTCTGCCATTGTGACATGAAAGCAGCCATAGGCAATGCAAAATGAGTGGCTGTATTCAATAAAACTCTTATTTGAGGACACTAAAATTTGAATCTCATAAAATGTTCATGTGTCATGAAATATTTTCTTCTGTGGGTTATTTCAACCACTTTAAAATTTCAAAACCACTCCTTATAGGCAATGAGCCATAGATTGCTGACCCTGTTCTAAACAATGAAATGCATCTTTTCTATTATATCTCCCATGATGCCTAGACTTTTTAAGAAAATATAGACTTTCTTATTTTATAATAAAACATTATTCATTATAAAACATGTATAATAAGTATCAAGCAAACTTCTGAGAAAATTAATTTCTTTCATGTCTTCAATTTCATTTAAGTAATTTTTGGATAACCTTGATATAATTGCCAAATTATCTTATTGAATTTATGTTTTCTATGCATGAAGCCTGCATGTAAACATACTTGCAATGGACATACATTTCACTGAGGAAAAATCATGTAGAATGAGCCAGGTATGATCTCAATTAACTTATTCCTAGAGCATAGTTTGCTTTGTATAGAATAATATATATAATGCTCTATAATATAATATAGCATTATATATATAATATAATATATTATATATAATAGATTATATATATAATTATATATAATATAATATAGCATTATAATATATAATGCTCTAAAATAATATACAGTAAAGAAAAAGATTCATCTTCACACCACTAATATTTACAATGTAGTTTTAATTAGGGTCACTTTTATTTCCTCACATGGTTCAATACAGAAAATATGAAATAAGTCAGTGAAAAAAAACAAAAACTAATGGTCTATGAATCAGCTGACCCAGCCACTCACACAAAAAGCTCAGCTTGTACTAATCACATAGGATAATGCTGCCAATGTCTTGAAAGCTCTTCTTAATCAGAATCACTTCCTTTGACTCTCTGATGTCAATCCAGGTAGCTGAGAGTATCTTAACCGAACAACCTCTATCAGGGCCCTTCCATCTACTAGCTGTTGAAAGCTGGATGAGTTGCTTAAAATAAAGCTTCCTTGTCTTCATTTGTAAAATGGGGATATTGGTGACCACTACACTGTCATTTTAAGAATTAAATAAGATAATGCATGCAAAGTGCTAGGCATGGTATCTGATATATGGTAAGCATATAATAACTCTTCTCTGTTATTCCCTAATAAGTCCATATTGATCTTATGTGCTCAGATAAATCACTTCAAGTACTCTCACCACTGCTTTTGTTCTGCATCTGAAAATGAATCTTAGAAGCTCAAATGCTTTGGGAAAATGTTACTTTTATTGTTACAGTAAAATTGTAGTCATTCAGTGCTCATGCTCTTACAACATGTAAAAATTTAAATGAAAATTGTATGGTCAAAAAAGCCAATGACACTGAGTTTATGATCCATGTGTACAGACCGTGGGCTCGTCATGGCTCTGCCACTTACTGAGGGATAGTTACTCTTTCAGTTTTCTTACTTTGAAAATGACAGTGTTGATAATAATTTCCCTGTCCCATGCATTTTCCTCATTAGGGAGGAATTAATGTGATAATTTGCTAAGGTTGCATGTCTATTCATTGCTTGGTGGGTAAAGGTTAGTTTTAAACCTCTTCATTGGACTAGCTCCTTCCTTTCAGAGCATATGAGTTTATTTCTCCCCTCATGGGTTTATTTTTATTTAAATGTAACTATATGAAATATTTCTCACTCAAACAAGGAGAAATATATGACTACTAAACTGTTACAGAAGTATATGTATGTATATACACGTGTGTATATACACAAGCTCATGTATACACACATACAGACACATGTGTAATCTCAGAGATGTTCCCCAGATTGCGAAGGCCTCAGCAATCTCTCAGTGCCTCATCCTGTGGAGATTGGCATCAAAAATGCAGTCAAGGGCTTCCCTGGTGGCGCAGTGGTTGAGAGTCTGCCTGCTGATGCAGGGGATATGGGTTCATGCCGCGGTCCAGGAGGATCCCACCTACCGTGGAGCGGCTGGACCCGTGAGCCATGGCCGCTGAGCTTGCTCGTCCGGAGCCTGTGCTCCGCAACGGGAGATGCCACAGCAGTGACAGGCCCGCGTACTGCAAAAAAAAAAAAAAAAAATGCAGTCAAGGCATGGATTATAGAGGGGGTGCTCAGATGATGCATCAAGGTACTGATTCTCGTTTACTATGACTACCATCTGTTTTCTGGGGCTAGTTGATAGTTTGTGCACAGTTAGAAAACTATCATTCAAAATGACCCTTGAGTATTTATTCACAGGTTAGATCAAATATGTGATCTAATTGTGATTCTTTATTTCCAAGTAAGGTAAAATAGTGAAGTCAGCTCTTGGCTGGGTTTTACACAGCAGAAAAAGTCTGGGGTTGGTAGTTGTAACACACCTGCAACAATGATTTCCTTGTGAGCAGGCAGGGGGAGAGGGGAGGATTTAAGGTCATTGAAGAATTAAGGTTTTGTAAAAATGCATTGTGTATCCTTTCATGCTGTCATTTTCTTAGGTCTTTGGGCTGCACCATTATGTTATTCTAGAAGTATAAGTGTGTGTTGCATTTTCAGACAGGTCTTCTGAGCCAATTTGTTGCAGTGCAATGTTGTGGTGCACTAGGCATCGCTTCTGGGTCTCCACCATTAATTCCCAAAGAGCACATGGTCCTGATTTTTAAAATTAGCTTTCTTGTGAAAAGGACCTGGCAATTCACATAAGCTGAAGGTCAACAAGAAAAGAGAAGGTAAGATTCCTTTTGATTCTCCCATTTTCCTACAGAGAAATATGTTGGAGCTGTGTCTGCAGTGTGAATACCTTCCAGCGAAGGCCTGCTCCCTTGCTCTGGTAGATTTAAAATAATTTGACCCAATAGATGTCCAAATTAATTCCTTAGAACCCATGAGTGTTACCTTACTTGAAAAAGGATCTTTACTGTTGTGTTTAAGATAACGATCCTGAGATGAAATAATCCTGGATTATAGGGGTGGGCCCTAAACTCAATGACAAGTATCCTTATTAGAGAGGGGTAGAGGGAAGTTTGAGACCGAAAAGGAGTAGACACAGAGAGAAGAGGAAAAGATGCTGTGAAGAGAGAGGAAGAGACTGGAGTGATGCGGTTACAAGCCAAAGAACCCAAGGAATGCTGATAGCTACCAGGAACTGGAAGAGAGAAGGAAACATGCTCCCCTAGAGCCTCCTGAGGGAGCAGAGCTCTGCTTGATTTTCTTGATTTCAGACTTTTAGCCTCCATAAAATGGTGGGAGAATACACTTCTTTCATTTTCAGCTGCCCAGTTTGTGGTATTGTATTACAGCAGCCATCAGAATCTGACATACTCTCATCCCTTTCCAATCTAACAGAGCAAACCTGAAAGTAAACTTTTATGTGCTTGTACAGTAAGGGGATGGATTGAAAACTTTCTTGGTGCCAGGCTGACTGGTTGTTTATGGCAGATATGTATAGCCTTTGTCTGGATGTGTTTAGTGCCCACACCTAGAGTCATGGTATTAATTCCCCCCTGACAAAGGAAGCCAAACTAGGACACAGCCTCTCCTCCTGCAAGGAAAAGCTAGAGGGATATCAAGACAGAAGAAAGGAATCATTACTTTTAAAATCATCTCTTCTTATTTTATTCTTATTTCTGAAATGTTATATTCATTCCATTCAAGCAAAAATTTGGAGTTGAGGAGTAGTGCTCACAGGATAATAGATAAGATACTAGGTAAGTTTGTGATTGAAGGGAGACATTTTATCAGTGTTACTTTGATAACTTATACCTTTCCTTCTGGAAATGCCTATTATCATCTGAGAAAAGGCCAGTCTAGAGATATAAATAGTTAGAACCTGTGCTATCTTTTAGCTATTTGCTCTCAAATCCATTCCTATCTCCCCCCTGATCTTCTCTGTATCCCAAAATACTGAGCAATGCACAGTCTTTCCCAGACTGCTTTCTGGCTGGTGCCAGTGAAGTCAATGGCAAAGCATTGGATGGTGCGAGGAAGGAAAAAGCCAGGATATTTTTCCCTCTTTTGACTTGCATAGAATTTCTTACAATAGCTACATTTGCTCCTGGGTTCCGTCTTCTGTCAAACAGTTCTGCTCTCTAATGTCACAGGTACTACCAAGGGTGGTGTTGATTTCCTTTCACCTTTGTGACTAGTTGCTCATACTAACTGCCTCTATTAACTGACTGGATCTTGAATGATAAGAAATCAAAGGCAACAGGTCACATTGGCTCAGCATCAGTTTGAACTTAAAGACAAATCAGTCCATCCTGACTGGTCATTTAGGTGTTCCAGGTTAAGATAATGACGAATACATGGATGACTTTTCCAGATAAATTTGATTTGTTCATTTAGTGTCCCAGAAGAGATTTTATCTCAAAAATGAAACAGCTGTTTAATAAGACAAATGAGAGAGAAAGCATTCTGACCTACTTTCTTTATATTTGCTGCCAGTTTTCTAATAGATTATGGTTTTCTCTTCTCATTTTCAAATTCTTATTATCCTCTCAAGAAATCTGTGAGGTGGGTATTATTACCATTTTACAATTTTGAAAACTGAAGCTTAGCTTAAACTTTTTCTTAAATAACAAACTGAAATAAATGTTTTTTTTAATATAGGTAATCATAACTATTATATCTTCAGTGCTTTTTCTGTAAACCACATATTGTGCTAATCCCTTTATACAACATTTAATCTTCCCAAAAGTTGGAGTTGGATTTTAAAGTTATCATTTTTACAGATGAAGATACTGAAGTTCAGAGAGATTAAGTGAAACTTATCCTAATGTAAGTCATAGAGACATTTGACACTAGGTCCATCTGACCAGAGAGGAAGGAGTTTGATTAGATCTGTTTCTCAACAAGCTTTTAAATCTGTGATCCCTGATTCATTTTGCGTATTTGGTAAAAGACAAATACTGTCAGCCCCAATATTAACTTCTTTTTTTTGTTTGTTTTTCTGGGAACTGAGACCTTACATTACTACAGATAGAAATACTAAAGTTGAACAATCTTATTCTGATTTAATAAATATGATTTTTAGTAGAGTAGTAGGAAATATATTTTTTAAAAATCCTGTATATATTTGATTTGCTCTAAGAGTTCTATGGTAAAGAGGGCCAAATCACTGGTCATGACCCCAATTCGTTTCATGGAAATACGCTGTACATCTAAATTCAATTTAGCTGTTTAGTAAATGCATGCACTTGATTAAGAATGTAAATGATTCAATTCCATTCATCTTTGTGACTTAGGAAAAACTCTAAATTGAAATACCTGTTGATGGTAGATTAATATTATGTCTACATATGAAAAACAGCAGTTAGTTTAAATAAGAAGCAAAAACACTCTCCATAGCCCAAATATAAAGTTATAAATGCAAGTATGTAACAACAAATCTATCAAAAGAGTGACAGGAAAAAAAAAAGTGTCATACATAGAGATTTACACCATTACTCACCTCAATACATACAGAAATAAAAAGATGCAAAAATAGTGGAAATATCATGTGTTTTGTAACTAAGAAAGGGTCCAATATACATTACAAATAACAAATGCTCACAGCAACACAAATTGAAAGGGTTTACATCAAATTGAAAGGGAACGTTGGGAGCACGTGAAGAAGTTATGAGCACATTGCAGTGAAGCGGGAAATGAGGTAACTCAGATGGTCCCACTAATTTTTGTCAGCATAGAATGGTAACAGTTGATCGTGCTTCAAGAAGGACAAAGAATAGCCTATTTCAGTCCCAACACTGATGACTGACAACAAATTGGGCTGGAAAAAAAATCTGTGTGTCAAGTAGAAATTGGAGCACAGCTAACTGAGCATGAAGAACTTTTGTTGCCTTTTCTCGTAAAACAGACTTATAATACAGTTGGATAGTAGCAACCAGAAAGAATTGGAAGAACATGACAACACTGCTTATATAGTAAGTAGGCACACACTTAACTGGCAAGCTTCATTTGACATGGATAGCCTGCTGAATAAAGGGAGACTGCCTTGTAGAAACACTAGCCCTTCTTTATTGTTCTGAAGGTCAGGGGTGAAGTTGGCCTGGGAAAATTGAACCAAAATCTACACAATGACCGATAAGCCCCATACTTGTGACCAGATTTAATCACTCCATACCTTTATATATATAAGCAAATAATAAACCCTATTTAATGCTGTTCTTTATTACTATTATTATTGTTATATATAGTGGAAATCAGCTGATAGTTTCTTTAGGATTTTTACCTCTGTGATTTTAAGTGAAGTTGGCCTGTGATTTTTTCTCTTTGTACTTTCCCAATCCACTTTGCTAATTAAGGTAACAACAGTTTTATAAAATAAATAGGGTAATTTTTGCACTTTTACTATTTGCTGTAACAACTTATATGAGATAGAAATTACATATGCCTTACACTTTTAGGAAAACTTACCTATAAAACTATCCAGGTCTGGGTATCTTTCTGGTGTGTGAGGTGATCTTTGGTTATTATTTCAATGTATTATTTATTAATCTATTCAACTGTTCCTATTCTTTTATATTTTATACTCATTCTTTTATTTTTTAAAATTTTACACTGTATATTTTTCCATTTAATGTTTTTTAACATTTTAACATTGATTTTATACCAATGTTGAGGTATCATTTATATAAAACAAGTATATCCATTTCAAGTGTATAGTTTGATGAGTTGTGATAAGTACACGTGTACACACCAACATATACGCACCCATATAACCACTTTCACCATCAAGATACCTTCAAACCAAAAAAAATGATCTTGTACCAATTCCTAGTCAGCCCTAGTCAGTCGAAACCCTCCCACCTCCCACCCTTACCTAGGCCCCAGGCAACCACTGAACTGTTTTCTGTCCCTACCAAATTCATTTGTTTTTTCTAGAGTTTCATATCAATTGTATCATTCAGTAAGTATTCTTTTGTGTTTGGTTTCTCTCTCTCTCAGCATAATGATTTTGAAATTTATCCAGGTTGTTGTATATATCTGTATTTTCTTTCATTTTGTGGCTAAGTATTCCATTGAATGGATATACTGCAATTTATTTACCCTTTCACTAGTTGATGGACATAGGGTGTTGTTGGTTTGGGTCTATTAGGAATAAAGCTGCTGTGAGCATTACTATATAAGGGTTTGTGTGTACCTTAGTCAACTCTGCTAAAATAAAACACCACGGGTTAGGGTTAGGGTTTAAACAGGAGACATTGTTTCTCACAGTTCTGGAGGCTGGGAAGTCCAAGGTCAAGGTGCTGGCAGATTTAGTAGGTTCTTGGCTCTTCCCTCTTCCTGGCTTGTAGACAGCCACATTTTCACTGTGTACTCTCATGTCCTTGCCTTGGTGCAAGTGTGTGGGGAGAGAGGAAGCTCTGCTGTCTCTTCCACTTCTTATAAGGACACTCATCCCATCATGAGAGCTACACTCTCATCACCTCATCTAAGCTTGTTCAAAACTTAATTACCTCCCAAAGGCCCTACCTCCTAAAACCATCACATTGGGGGTTAGGACTTCAACAAGGAGACACATTTAGCTCATAACAACATGGATGTGTATTTTCATTTCTTTTTTGGGTAAATATCTCAAAGTGGAATTACTGGATTGTATGTGTATAGGTATTTATGCATGTTGTGTGTTCTAAGTGTATGTTTAACTTTTTAAGAAACTGCCAAAGTGTTTCCCAGGTAGATGACCATCTTATATGCCCCACCCTCATCAGTGCATGAATATTTTAGTTTCTTTGCATTCTAAACAATTGTTACCATTTTGTTTTATTTTAGCAATTCTAACATGTGTATTGATATTTCATCTCTGCTCACTGTCTAATTATAAAACCATCCACAGTTTTAGGTATTTGTTACAGCAGCACCCCACTTCCCACTCTCACAATCTGTATTCATTTCCTATGGCTCCCATTATAAATTGCCACAAACTGGTTGACTTAAAACAATAGAAATTGATTTCCTCACAGTTCTGGAAGCCAGAAGTTTAACATCAGTTTCACTGTGCTTAAACAAGATGTCAACATGTCTACATTTCCTCCAGAGACTCTTGGGCAGACTCCATGTCTTACCTCTTCCAGCTTCTGGTGACTTTCCTTTGCTTATGGCCAAATCACTCCAAGACTACATCTTCATATTGCTTTCTCCTTTATGTATGCATAAGTCCCTCTGCCTCTCTCTTAGGAAGACACTTGTGATTTGATTTAGGACCCACCTGGATAATCCAGGATAATCTCTACACATCAAGATCCTTAAATACAGCTACAAAGATTCTGTCTCTTTATAAGGTAACAGGACTAATTGGGACTGGATATCTTTCTGGTGGCCATTTTTCCTCTTACTAGATATGGCCATTTCAGTTTGGGTCAAACTGGCTGTGTGGGGTTCTCATTTAGTTAAATGCAGACTATCAAAGAAGGAGAAAGTGTGTTCTCAGAATTTTTGGAATATACCTCCTTAGCATTGTGATTAACATATAGTAAATTTGTAAAACTTATAGCTCATTTTAATTGATGTTATATCTATCATGGGGCATCTCTGAATAAAAGCTACTATCAGCCTCATCTAAAATACATTTAACTCCTCAGATTATTAGTTAAGAATGCATTTTATTCAATCCTTTTGTGAATAGTGTTTTAATTTTTATGTAGTATTGTTTTATAAAAAATTTTATTTTTATTTTTTCAGTCCTCAAAACTGTATGTTCTATTATATCATCTATTGAGACAAGTACAGAGTAATGAGTCTTAACACTTAGGCAGTAGAAATTCAGATTTCTCTAAAACTTCAAAGGTTCTTCGAAAGACAGTGTGATAATTATGGTTTAGTTTAACTGTCAAAAATATAAACAATTGCTTGTTAAAAAAGAAAGGAAACATCCTTTGAGAATTTCCAGCAGTTTAAAATGAAGTTTTTTGTTTGTTTGTTTTTTACTTAACATTTGCTTTATAGCAATGTGGAAAAAAACATAAAATTTAGACTCTGAAATCAGTTTGAATTTATTTTTAATGCTTTTGATTATTTTAAACTCTCCATTAAAACTGTGGGCAGGCACAATATGTTCATTTTATTTTTTCGAATTCTGTCACTGTCACCCACCAATGAAATGCTAAAAGGATTAAGAAGCTGCAGGTCTCACGCACAATCATGTTTAATTAATTAATTAAGCTTGCTCCTGGGAATTGTGACTCTAAATAAAATATAAACTTTATTCTTATTTTTTAGACTATCAAAATAAATAGATTGTACTGGGATAATTTTAAAAATATGTTTGTGACACATTTTCTGTCATATTATTTTGAACATTTATATGTAAGTAAAAAATTTTAATTTATCAATTCAAGAAATATTAATTTCATGTACTGTGTTATAGGAACTGTTCTAGGTACTAGGCATATAGTAGAAAATCAAGCAGAATATAACCTATGTCCTTGTGGAGTTGACATTCTAGAAAAGAAGCAACATCAACAAAGTAAATAATATAAAAAATAGACTATTCTAGATAGTGATAGTGTATGAAGAAAAATAAAAAAGAGAACAAGGATGAGTGGTGGTGGGAGATGACATTGCAATTTTCCATAAAGTAATCAGATTAGACTCCATTGAAAAGTGGACATTAAAGAAAAGACCTGAAGGAGCTGAGAGACAGAGCCATGTGCATATCTGTGGGAACACATTTAACCAGAGGAATCATTAAGTACTCTGTTTGAGAAACAGTGATAATGCCAGTGTGTCCCAATAGAGTGACAAGAGGTCAAGGGAGTGGTAGAAGATAAGGGTAAAGAATGGGGCCAACTCTGTTGGGTCATATAGGCCACTGTAAGAATTTTGTATTTGACCATGAATGAGCAAGATTTCATTGGAGGGTTTTAACCAAAAGAATAACTTCTTCAGACTAAATATTAGAAGGATTACTCCCTGTGGAGATTGAACTGATTGGGGGAGGGTTCCAGGGTGGGAGGCGTGTGGGAAGGACTGACATGGCAGACAAGTAGGAAATCATTTAGGAAAAAATTAATCAAATCAATCTGCTGAAATAACTATGCTGATGAGTAAAATCTATAGTGAGTAAAAATTATTTCAAAGCTGACACTCCAGTGAATATAGAATTACAATTTATATTTTTATTAAACAATACTTAGAAAACTTTCTGGATAATTACTAAATGTGATTAATGTGAATTTTGTTATATGCTTTTGGATCTGATTTAAAAAGAATTAAACTTAAAATAACAATAATTAGAAATAGCTAAATTAGGAGATGCTTGAGTTGTTACCTAGTAGGGTTATATATTTTACTCTATTCAAAGTTATTTCCCCAAATATGTCTTGGATGCCACTCTGATACTGAAAAACCTCCTAAAGGCTACTGTTGCATGACTCACTATAATATCTGTCAGAAAGATAGTCTTGTTTCAATACTTTTACTGGTTTTTCTTTTGCATTTACTTGTCCAAATCTGTACTGTCCAATAAAATAGCCACTAGCCACATACAGTTCTTCAACACTTGAACTGGGGCTAGTCTGAATTAAGATCTGCTTTAGGTATGAAATACATGCTATATCTCAAACATTTATCATGAAAAAATAATGTAAAATATCTCATTATTGACTGTTTTTATATTTGATTACATTTTGAAATGTAACCCATGTGAAAACATTTTGGACATATTGAGTTAAATAAAATATATAAATAAATTAATGTTACTAGCTTCTTTTTAGCTGTTTTAATAAGAGTATTAGAAAATTTAAAGGTACATATGTGGGTCAGATTATATTTCTATTGGACAGTGCTGGTCTAGATACTAGATGAACTCTAAGGTAATTTTTAAAATTATAGTAATGTTGTAAGAATAATAAGTACAATATATGAAATAAAAATAGACTTAGTATAATTGGAGGTTATGTATATGCTAATGAAAGTAAAATAAGCAATTTATCCTGGGAAAAAAAGATAAGTTGCTCAATTAGTGAAGTGGTGAAAAATGGATAGCTATGTGTAAAAAAATCTGGATATCTATCTATGAGAATCAGAGTTCCCCATGGTATATCAACATTTAGGAAAAGGAAATTTAAGAATGTAATGTCCCAAGGAAAGGAATTTGAAAGCCTAGAAGATTTTGGACTGAGTATAATCTCAATATAACCTGTGGCTGCAACAAATTGTTTCAGTCTTTAACTTTTTGCGATTTCTTTGGCATAAATCTTTGTTTTTATTTTTAATACTTCATCATTTTTAGAAGTTATATCAATTATTTCCAGAATAAACTATTCTGTTTAAAACTGTAAAACTATATTTTTAAGTAAATTCAACATTATGGCCTGAAAGGTCAAAATGTTCTATTGTTTTCCTTCTGTTTCATTTAACAAAACATCCATTTAAATAAATAACCTTGAATAATATTTTAAGAACTCTTAAATATATATATATATAACTATATTTAAGACTCTATATTCTATCTGTGCACACTGCCCACTTTGGGGTACAGTTAAGGGGGAGGTGGAATTGAAAAATATTGATAATAAACAAATACAAGGATTACAAGGTTTTGTTTCAATACCAATACATTACAAATTAATTACAAGATTTTAAAACTTTAACACTGCTTCTGATGCTTTCCTGTCATTTATCATTGGTTTGAATTGACAGAAGCATAAATCCAAATGACAGACTAATAGATGCAAATCGATACTAGCTAACAAAGGTTATACTTCTTTCTAAATGGACCAATCAGTGATAGACCTGAATTCACTGTGTTGGAATGTTGGAGAGGCTGAGTTGGAACATGAATGCCAAATTCTGTCCAGAATCTCATTCTTGTCTTACATTGGAGTGTGTCAAATTGTTCTCAGCTTCTCAATATCCCCACAGCAACTGGCCCATAAATATTTCCTCCTGCTAGACTCATAGGTCTTGGAAAATCCTGAGGCTCTGCCTTCTGAAGACTTTCTACTCATCCCTTCTGTACTTCTTGTAGAAGCTCTGATTTCTAGCTCTTCTGCTTCATATGAACTGGCTATTCTTTCAGTGTCTGTCTTTGTGCAACATACAGACTTCAGGATATCTTCAGTACGTGCTCTACAGCTTAGTGCCAGCAACTTTGGCTTCTGAGTTCAGCCTCAGTTCTTGAGAATTCAGCCAGGGAAGTGGGACCTCTGGAAACATAATTTTATCCAGGAGAGGTGTGATAGAAGAACTTGGATGAGGAGAGCAAAGATTACTGTTCAATAGTAGTGATTTACTGTGTTTCGATAGCATTTTTAAAAAACTTTTTACTGGAGTATAGTTGATTTACAATGCTGTGTTAATTTCAGGTGTACAGCAAAGTGAATCATTCTTTTTTAGATTCTTTTCCCATATAGGCCATTACAGAATATTGAGTAGAATTCCCTGTGCTATAAGTAGGTCCTTATTAGTTATCTATTTTTATATATATAGTAGTGTGTATATGTCAATCACAATCTCCCACTTTATCCCTCCCCTCCGTTACCTGCTGGTAACCATAAGTTTGTTTTGTACATCTGTAACTCTATTTCTGTTTTGTAGATAAGTTCATTTCTACTGTTTTTTTCTTTTTTAGATTTCACATATAAGCAATTATCATATGATATCTGTCTTTCTCTGACTTACTTCACTCAGTATGACAATCTCCAGGTCCATTCATGTTGCTGCAAATGGCATTATTTCATTCTTTTTATTGCTGAGTAATATTCCATTGTATATATTTACCACAACTTCTTTATTCACTCCTCTGTTGATGGACATTTAGGTTGCTTCCATATCCTGGTTATTGTAAATAACACTGCAGTGACCATTGGCATGCATATATCTTTTCGAATTATGGTTTTCTCCGGATATATGCCCAGGAGTAGGATTGCTGGATCATATGTTAGCTCTATTTTTAGTTTTGTAAGGAACCTCCATACTGTTCTCCATAGTGGCTGTATCAATTTACATTCCCACCAACAGTGCAAGAGGGTTCCCTTTTCTCCACACCCTCTCCAGCATTTATTCTTTGTAGATTTTTTGATGATTGCCATTCTGACTGGCCTCACTGTAGTTTTGATTTGTATTTCTCTAATAATTAGTGATGTTGAGCATCTTTTCATATACTTTTTGGCCATCTGCATATCTTTTATGGAGAAATATCTATTTAGCTCTTCTGCCTATTTTTTGATTGGGTTTTTTTTTTTGATATTGAGCTGCATGAGCTGTTTGTATATTTTGGAGATGGATAGCATTTTATTATTGCAAACTTTCTTCACATATTTTGTCTCACTCGCACATAACATTTTCCACAAGGCTGTGATCTGAGCAGTAAATGTTTTAATCTTCTGTCATAGAGAAGTGGACAGTGAAGTTTCAGAGCAGTTAAGCCCAAAGTCAGAACAATATTTAGTGATGTTCCCCGAACTTGAATCATCCTCTTCAGGCCTTAGCTCAGTCCTGTTTTCACCCTCTGTATCATCTCTACCAGATTACAATTTTTGTTGTTATAATAAAATATTTGAAAGCTTCTCTATATAATATAGTCCTTCAGTTGGTTACCTGCTTGTAGAGTCTCACATGTCTGTTATCAAGATTCATATGTTAATTGAAAAGAGTTTTAGCTAAGTGGAATAGCATTTGGGGGGAATTCTTGCCTCATCCAGTCACAACTAGTGGCCACATTATTTATAGCCAATATAAAGTGGAGAAAAACATTTTCTAAGTGAGGGGAATATAATGCTAATATTCAAGTAATACTTTCCATTACAAGATGAGGAGAAATAACTTTCAAATAAAAGCAACAAAAAAGTCATATCATTTTTTTCCCAGTATTTTATTCAGAAAAAAACTCCCTTGGGCTATGTGAACTGTCTGAATACAATAGAGCTAAGTGAGGAAAAAGTTATTATACAGAAATAACTGACCAAAGGTGTTAGTCACAACTAAAGCATCAAAAGTAAGTACTAAAGGAGCAGAAATGTGGGCTTAGGGGTGATCACCTGTAGAGTTTTATAATACTACTGGTAAGCCTTTTGAACACTTTCTAGGTAGATCATTCAATCCAATGGCCATCAAGGGTGATAACATTGAGAGTATGCTTCATGTTCTATTTCCAACCAGAGAACAAATCCAATGACAGAAGTGATGAAATTATATCTATTTGTACAATAGTTCGTCTCACTTTACATGTGGCTCCAGCACAAGTAAAGGAGCACATTCTGTCTTAGAGCATTTCTTTCAGTGTGTATGAGCCAGACATATGAGAAAATTTTAAACACTTGTACTAAGCACTTTCGGTCCACAAGTGTACATTGTAAGATTGATACTAAGTGATAGGGTAGAAAAAAGTTACTAGTAAAAGAAATCTTCCTTAAAACCATTCATAATATTATATTTCTTATTCTTCAAATATAATCTGTAAGATTATTTAAATTTTGAACTTGAAAATTGTGTCATATATCAAAAAGGAGTTGATCAAAAATATGGGTGCCAAATAAATTGAAATTTTTAGTTTCAAACTTGCTGCAATACATTAAGGTAACTTCACAGGACATAAAAGACGTATTTTATAACAAAGGACCATACATATGTGTTTTCTCCCAAGGCACGTTTAAAAATCATATGCAAGAAAGTCACATTTGCTATGTTTTTTCAATTTCTAATAATAAACATTTGTTATTTTATAACTTGATAAAGCTAGTTATATTTCCCTAAATATTTGAATTCCAGTGATTATTTGAATAAAAGCAATTAGAATATATGGGTCCCCGGAACCACATTCTAACAGGGCCACAATCAGCTGGAAATGACTTGTGAGGCCCCTTTCAACTGGATGTGTACCCCCCTCTTGTGATAATGTCTCTCAGTCTTTATTTTTCTTACTTGTGCTTACTATATTCATTTTATTTTCCCATTTGTATCATAGCTATTTATGTTCTTATTGCCTAATCCAGAAATTCTATAAGGAGCTTCTCATCTTTCACTATGTTTGATTCTTGAGGCTTCTGGTTAAAACACATTGAAATCTATAATTTTATGCATTTTTTTTCCCTGATAGCTAAAATATTTTGAAATTGAAAACAAGTAAACCCCATGAAATACTTAAATTCTGGTATTAAATGCATGACTTTAAAAGCCAATAGTTGACTTTTAACATAAATTAAATGAAAGAGAACAAATAAAGAAATAATGGATATTAATTTACATGGTGTGAATGCAATATATGTTATTACAAAGCTTTAAAGGGTTATGAGCTTAACTTTATCTAGATAATACAACTAAAGTTTGTCAAACCATTATAAATGTTTCATCTGCTTATAAAGATGGTTTGCCTTTTATAAAAAATAGAAGGAAAAATGTAACTAACTTGTATTGAACTCGACTTATATGCCTGACACTATTAAACATAACATTCTATACTATCATGACCTTGTACCCTGTCCCTCAGATACCTTATCTCTGTTCTTCTTTTCCTCTCCTTTGCTCAGCAGGCTAACACTTCAGACCATATCACCTGAAATATGTTGCAAATTTGCTTTCTGACTTCATTCTACTATTATCTTTATAGCGTTATTAAAGATAAAGAGAACATCATATTAAATGATGACATTTTCCAAAGTCCAAAAATTAGGAGGCCACCTATTCCAGTGGAAAACTCATGAATGTAAATGTATTAAGTTGGCCCTCCATATCTACAGTTTCCACATCTATAGATTCAACCAACCTTGGATCAAAAATATTCAGAAAAAAATCCAGACAGTTCCAAAAAGCAATGAATGTGTCTTGCTGCATACAGGCAACTAGTTACATAGCATTTACATTGTATGAGGTATTATAAGTAATCTAGAGACATCATTTTATATAAATGAGTTGAGCATCCACTGATTTTGGTATGTGAGGGGAATCTGGAACGAATCCCCTTGCAGATACAAAAGACATGACTGTATACTTGGTTTCTACTCTTGGTTATTGTATTAGTTTCCTAGGGCTGCTATAACAAAGAACCACAAACTGGGTAGCTTAAAACTACAGAAATTTCTTGTCTCTCAATTCTGGAGACTGGACATTTGAAATTGAAGTGTTGGCGGAGCCACACTTTTTCTGAAGGTTCTAGGGTAGCATACTTCCTAGATTTTGGTGGTTTCCAGAAACGCTTAGAGTTTCTTAGCCTGTAGATGCATCACTACAATTGCTGCCTTCATCTTCACATCGTGGTCTCCCTGTATTTCTTCATATCATCTTCCCTCTCTGTGTGTCTGTGTCCAAATTTCCCTTTTCTTATAGGGACAGCAATTATGGTGTTAGGCACTGCTCTTATCCAGTATAACCTCATCTTAACTTGATTATATCTGCAAAGACTTTTAAAAAATAAGATCATATTCACTGGTTCCAGGTACATGTGAAGTTTTTTGGGGTTTTTTTTTTTGGAGTGGGCACTATTTAACTCAGTACAATTACTAAATATTTGACACTGGGTACACATTTTGTCCCTAAAATTTCTCATCTATCAAATGGAAACCAAAAAGAAATGTCTCCATTTTTTCCAAGCCAAATTATAGCATGCATTCCAGATACTCTCTGGGAAAAGTTTCAGTAGAAGAATCTCCAAGTAAGAATCTCTGGAGATGACAGTCAAGAGAAATGAAATCCCCTGATTTTCACCCTATTTGACTTTGCACCATTGCCAGGCCTATGCCCCTTTTGTTAAATATACCCAAATCCTTTTTCCTGTTTTTCCTTAATATATTTCAAAATGGGAAGCTTTTCTAAAATAATTTATAAATTACATGTAACAAAAAATATGACTAGAGGAAATCAAATAACATAGAAATCAATGTGTGCATACACAAACATGCAATTGTTTCCTGAATTACCATATTCCATGTCTGATTTATTTTAACTTCCTCAGAATTTAACTTTTTTTTCCAGTTCTGTTTTTTCTTCTCCTGTAGGAATCTTATTGGAGAAATCTTATTCTCCAACATGTTTTGGAGATGCAGTGACATTAAGGTAATTCTCAACACGATTCAGTACCTAGTAGAAGGCCTGAGTTCAGTTAGTTGATTAGATAGGTAAATTGGATAGATAAATAAAAATAGATTTACACTTCTCTAGATACTTAGCATAGAAAGAATCTCATAGAAAAGAATCTTTTCCTGTGATGTCTGTTATGATGGAGTAGTAGCTAAAGATTTTTGCTTATGTTATGACTTACAAAAGCCTTTCTCAATTTCTAGCAATTGTACCAAAATGTACTCAATGTTCATTATTCATGTATTCCATATTTGAGAATTTGCCTACTTGATAATTCTGTTTGTAACCCCAAGGTCCATAGTTACAGTACTTTCACGGTCATTTATAGATTTGCTAGATTGGCAAAAAGTTTGAGAAACCTGACAGGAATGTTGCCAGCTATGGTCACACAAGGTGAGGGTTTGCCTTCTTTTTCCAGCTCTGGTACTGTAAATAAGTGTCCTGTTGTGCTTCTATACAGTGTTACATGTTTTCATTTTTCTTGTGATTTTGCTATTTAAAATGCCCCCCAAGCATAGTGCTGAAGTCCTGTCTAGATTTCCTAAGTACAAAGATGCTGTGGTGTGTCTTACAGGGGAAAAATGTGTGTTAGAGAGACTTCATCCAGGCATGAGTTACATTGCTATTGGTCATGAGTTCAGTGTTATGTATTGATCAGTTTATGAAAATTCTATGACCAGAGGCTCACAGGCACCTAACTTTGTATATCCTCTAGGAGCAGTGGTTCAGTAATTACTAATTCAGGGTTCACAGTGGCTTTAGAGATCATAACTGTCACAAATAATGAGAATCAACTATACATGTTACAAGGAATCTAATTTGGAAAAGAAGAAGTAAAGCTGTCACTGTTTGCAGATGACATGATACTATACATAGAGAATCCTAAAGACACTACCAGAAAACTACTAGAGCTAATCAATGAATTTGGTAAAGTAGCAGGATACAAAGTTAATGCACAAAAATCTCTTGCATTCCTGTACACTAATGATGAAAAATCTGAAAGAGAAATTAAGGAAACACTCCTATTTACCTTTGCAACAAAAAGAATAAAATACTTAGGAATAAACCTACCTAAGGAGACAAAAGACCTGTATGCAGAAAACTATAAGACACTGATAAAAGAAATTAAAGATGATACAAACAGATGGACGGATATACCATGTTCTTGGATTGGAAGACTCCACATTGTGAAAATGACACTACCCAAAGCAATCTACAGATTCAAGGCAATCCCTGTAAAACTACCAATGGCATTTTTCACAGCACTAGAACAAAGAATTTCACAATTTGTATGGGAACACAAAAGACCCCGAATAACAAAAGCAATCTTGAGAACGAAAAATGGAGCTGGAGGAATCAGGCTACCTGACTTCAGAGTATACTACAAAGCTACAGTAATCAAGATAGTATGGTCCTGGCACAAAAACAGAAATATAGATCAATGGGACAGGATAGAAAGCCCAGAAATAAACCCATGCACATATGGTCACCTTATTGTTTTATAAAGGAAGCAAGAATATACAATGGAGAAAAGACAGTCTCTTCAATAGGTGGTGCTGGGAAAACTGGACAGCTACATGTACAAGAATGAAATTAGAACACTCCCTAACACCATACACAAAAATAAACTCAAAATGGATTAAAGACCTAAATGTAAGGCCAGACACTATAAAACTCTTAGAGGAAAACATAGACAGAACACTCTATGACATAAATCACAGCAATATCCTTTTTGACCCACCTCCTAGAGAAATGGAAATAAAAACAAAAATAAAAAAATGGAACCTAATGAAACTTCAAAGCTTTTGCACAACAAAGGAAACCATAAACAATATGAAAAGACAACCCTCAGAATGGGAGAAAATATTTTCAAATGAAGCAACTGACAAAGGATTAATCTCCAAAATTTACAAGCAGCTCATGCAGCTCTATATCAAAAAAACAAACAACCCAATCCAAATATGGGCAGAAGACCTAAATAGACATCTCTCCAAAGAAGATATACAGATTGCCAACAAACACATGAAAGAATGCTCAACATCACTAATCATTAGAGAAATGCAAATCAAAACTACAATGAGGTATCACCTCACACCAGTCAGAATGGCCATTATCAAAAAATCTACAAATAATAAATGCTGGAGAGGATGCGGAGAAAAAGAACCCTCTTGCACTGGTGGTGGGAATGTAAATTGATACATCCACTATGGAGAACAGTATGGAGGTTGCTTAAAAAACTAAAAATAGAACTACCATACAACCCAGCAATCCCACTACTGAGCATATACCCTGAGAAGATCATAATTCAGAGAGAGTCATGTACCACAATGTTCATTGCAGCTCTAATTACAATAGCCAGGACATGAAAGCAGCTTAAGTGTCCATTGACAGATGAATGGATAAAGAAGATGTGGCACATATATAGAATGGAATATTACTCAGCCATAAAAAGAAACAAAATTGAGTTATTTGTAGTGAGAGGGATAGACCTAGAGTCTGTCACACAGAGTGAAGTAAGTCAGAAAGAGAAAAACAAATGCTGTATGCTAACACATATATATATGGAATCTAAAAATAAAGATACAGACATAGAGAATGGACTTGAGGACACAGGGAGGGGGAAGGGCAAACTGGGACGAAGTGAGAGAGTGGCATGGACTTATATACATTACCAAATGTAAAATAGGTAGCTAGTGGGAAGCAGCCTTATAGCACAGGAAGATCAGCTCGGTGCTTTGTGACCAAGAGGAGTGGAATAGGGAGGGTGGGAGGGAGATGCAAGAGGGAGGAGATATGAGGATATATGTATATGTATAGCTGATTCACTTTTTAATAAAGGAGAACTAACACACCATTGAAAAGCAATTATACTCCAATAAAGATGTTAAAAAAAAATCTATACATGTTACTCTTTCGCTGAGAGGCATTTTATTCAACAAAATATATCCAGAAAGTTTAGGGAAATGGAAGTAATGCTTATTTAATTGCCACCTCTGTGAATACAGTATTTTTTTTGTAAATAGTCCATAGGCTTTAAACATTTTCATAAACTACTTTTATCTGCAGATTAACTAATTCATTTTAATGAGGAATATCTGCCATATAATTAATTAACAGGCAAGTCCTCTTTGCCATAACAATTAGTTGGATCAGAATAACTTTCTGTCAGGAAAAAGTCTGAGTGTTTCAATTAAAGTAAATATATTAATAATCTTTTTTGAGGAGTAGTATAAAAAAACCAGTGAAGAATACATTGTATACTCTTTTGCAAAATATATAAATAAAAATAAGTCAAAAATTTAAATAGGGCTTCCCTGGTGGCGCAGTGGTTGAGAGTCTGCCTGCCGATGCAGGGGACACGGGTTTGTGCTCCGGTCTGCAAGGATCCCACATGCGGCGGAGCAGCTGGGCACGTGAGCCACGGTCGCTGAGCCTGCGCATCCGGAGCCTGTGCTCCACAACGGGAGAGGCCACAACAGTGAGAGGCCCGCGTACCCCCCCCAAAAAAAAAAAAAAATTTAGAGTTATTTTAACGTACATATTTTGTAACAAGTTAAATACCAATAATAAATTATTTCTCATTTTTTACTTCAATAATGTAATGTAACATAACATAATACAAAATATAGTGAAAATTAGAAATTTACAAAGACTGTCAGTATCAAAGACTGACAAAAGGTCATAGAATTCCTTTTGCAAAGTTGTGTGTGTGTGTATGCATGCACACCTATCAAAATTTGATTTTTATTTATTGAGAATAATTAACCAAGACTAAAGTATAAAGATCAGAAATAACTCAATTTCACAGGACTTCATTTACAAGCTTTTCTTATATATTTAATAAAAGAGAAGTGTATATAATTCTAAAAACAGACTGGTTCAACAGTTAGTATATATATATTATTTTATTGAAGATAAAAAATAAAATAATTTCACAAGTTGTAGTAAGATGAAGATTGGCTATAATTGGAATATTTATTCCATGTGATATGATTTGATATAACAAACCTCAACTACATTGAAAATGCAAAAAAAAATATAATAATTTTATCCTTATGTTTCTCTAATGTTTTTAGAAAAATTTAGTACTTTTGGAAAATAATTCAGTTACATATAAAAGAATCTAGGGGGACCTTGAAGATGGCAGAAGAGTAAGACGCGGAGATCGCCTTCCTCCCCACGGATACACCAGAAATACATCCACACGTGGAACAACTCCTACAGAACTCCTACTGAAGGCTGGCAGAAGACCTCAGACCTCCCAAAAGGCAAGAAACTCCCCACGTAACTGGGTAGGGCAAAAGAAAAAACAGAGACAAAAGAATAAGGACGGCACCTGCACCAGTGGGAGGGAGCTGTGAAGGAGGAAAAGTTTCCACACACTAGGAAGCCCCTCCGCGGGCGGAGACTGCGGGAGGCAGAGGGGGGAGTTTCGGGACCGCGGAGTAGTGCACAGCGACGGGTGCGGAGGGCAAAGCGGGGAGATTCCTGCACAGACGATCGGTGCCGACCAGCACTCACCAACCCGAGAGGCTTGTCTGCTCACCCGCCGGGGCGGGCGGGGCTGCGAGCTGAGGCTCGGGTTTTGGTTTTGGACGGAGCTCAGGGAGAGGACTGGGGTTGGCGGCTTGAACATAGCCTGAAGGGGTTAGTGCACCACGACTAGCCGGGAGGGAGTTCGGGGAAAAGCCTGCACCGGCCGAAGAGGCAAGAGACTTTTTCTTCCCTCTTTGTTTCCTGGTGCGCAAGGAGAGGGGCTTAAGAGCGCTGCTTAAAGGAACTCCAGAGACGGGCGCGAGCCGCGGCTAAAAGCACGAACCCCAGAGACGGGCGCGAGCCGCGGCTGAGGGCGCGAGCCCCCGAGACGGGCGCGAGCCGCGGCTGAAAGCGCAAACCCCAGAGACGGGCGCGAGCCGCGGCTAAAACCGCGGACCCCAGAGACGGGCGGGAGACGCTAAGGCTGCTGCTGCCGCCACCAAGGGGCCTGTGTGCGAGCACAGGTCACTCTCCACACCCCTCTTCCGCGGAGCCTGTGCAGCCCGCCACTGCCAGGTTCCCGGGATCCAGGGACAACTTCCCCGGGACAACGCACGGCGGGCCTCAGGCTGGTGCAACGTCACGCCGGCCTCTGCCACAACGTCACGCTGCCTCTGCCGCCGCAGGCCCGCCCCACACGTAGTGCCCCTCCTACCCCCATCCCCCAACCCCCGGCCTGAGTGAGCCGGAGGCCCCAATCAGCGGCTCCTTTAACCCCGTCCTGTCTGAGCGAAAAAACACACGCCCTCCAGCGACCTACACGCAGAGGCAGGGCCAAATCCAAAGCTGAGCTCCTGTGAGCTGTGAGAACAAAGAAGAGAAAGGGAAATCTCTCCCAGCAGCCACAGAAGCAGCGGATTAAAGCTCCACAATCAACTTGATATACCCTGCATCTGTGGAATACCTGAATAGACAAGGAATGATCCCAAATTGAAGAGGTGGAATTTAGGAGCGAGATCTATGATTTTTTTCCCTTTTCCTCTTTTTGTGAATGTGTACGTGTATGCTTCTGTGTGAGATCTTGTCTGTATACTCTTGCTTCCACCATTTGTCCTAGGGCTCTATCCGTCCATGACTTTTTTTGAAAAATTCTTTTTCTTAATAATTAAGTTTAATTGTAATAACTTTATTATACTTTACCTTCGTTCTTTCTTTCTTTCCTTCCTTCCTTCCCTCCTTTAGACACCGAATCACCCCAAATTGAGGAGGTGGTCTCAGGGAGCAGGATTTATGATTTTTCCCCCTTTACCTCTTTTTGTGAAGGTGTATGTGTATGCTTCTGTGTAAGATTTTCTCTGTATAGCTTTGCTTCCAACATTTGTCCTAAGGTTCTATCCGTCCCTTTTTTTTTTTTCTAAATATTTTTTAATTCAATAACTATATTATACTTTATTTTATTTTTACTGTATCATCTTTCTTTCTGTCTTTTTTCCTTCTTTCCCTCCTTCCTTCCTTCCTCCCTCCCTCCCTCCCTCCCTCCTTTCTTTCCTTCTTTGCTTCTTTCTTCCTTCCTTCCTTTCCTCCTTTCCTTCTTTCTTTACTCATACTTCTACTAATTCTCCCTACTTTTTCTCCCTTTTATTCTGAGCTGTGTGGATGAAAGGCTCTTGGTGCTCCAGCCAGGAGTCAGGGCTCTGCCTCTGAGGTAGGAGAGCCAACTTCAGGACACTGGTCAACAAGAGACCTCCCAGCTCCACATAATATTAAACGGTGGAAATCTCCCAGAGACCTCCATCTTAACACCAGCACCCAGCTTCACTCAACGACCAGCAAGCCACAGTGCTGGACAACCTATGCCAAACAACTAGCAAAACAGGAACACAACCCCACCCATTAGCAGAGAGGCTGCCTAAAATCATAATAAGGCCACAGACACCCCAAAACACACCACCAGACGTGAACCTGCCCACTAGAGAGACAAGATCCAGCCTCATCCAGCACAACACAGGCACTAGTCCCCTCCACCAGGAAGCCTACACAACCCACTGAAACAACCTTAGCCACTGGAGACAGACATCAAAAACAACGGGAACTACGAAAGTGCAGCCTGCAAAAAGGAGACCCCAAACACAGTAAGATAAGCAAAATGAGAAGACAGAAAAACACACAGCAGATGAAGGAGCAAGATAAAAACCCACCAGACCTAACAAATGAAGAGGAAATAGGCAATCTACCTGAAAAAGAATTCAGAATAATGATAGTAAGGATGATCCGAAATCTTGGAAGTAGAATGGACAAAATGCAAGAAACAGTTAACAAGGACCTACAAGAACTAAAGATGAAACAAGCAACGATGAACAATGCAATAAATGAAATTAAAATCACTCTAGATAGGATCAATAGCAGAATAACTGAGGCAGAAGAACGGATAAGTGACCTGGAAGATAAAGTAGTGGAAATAACTACTGCAGAGCAGAATAAAGAAAAAAGAATGAAAAGAACTGAGGACAGTCTCAGAGACCTCTGGGACAACATGAAACGCACCAACATTCGAATTATAGGGGTTCCAGAAGAAGAAGAAAGAAAGAAAGGGACTGAGAAAATATTTGAAGAGATTATAGTTGAAAACTTCCCTAATATGGGAAAGGAAATAGTTAATCAAGTCCAGGAAGCACGGAGGGTCCCATACAGGATAAATACAAGGAGAAACACGCCAAGACACATATTAATCAAACTGTCAAAAATTAAATACAAAGAAAGCATATTAAAAGCAGCAAGGGAAAAACAACAAATAACACACAAGGGAATCCCCATAAGGTTAACAGCTGATCTCTCAGCAGAAACCCTACAAGCCAGAAGGGAGTGGCAGGACATACTGAAAGTGATGAAGGAGAATAGCCTGAAACCAAGACTACTCTACCCAGCAAGGATCTCATTCACATTTGATGGAGAAATTAAAACCTTTACAGACAAGCAAAAGCTGAGAGAGTTCAGCACCACCAAACCAGCTTTACAACAAATGCTAAAGGAACTTCTCTAGACACGAAACACAAGAGAAGGAAATGACCTATAGTAGCGAACCCAAAACAATATATAAAATGGAAATAGGAACATACATATCGATAATTACCTTAAATGTAAATGGACTAAATGCTCCCACCAAAAGACACAGATTGGCTGAATGGATACAAAAACAAGACCCTTATATATGCTGTCTAGAAGAGACCCACTTCAGAACTAGAGACACATACAGACTGAAAGTAAGGGGATGGAAAAAGATATTCCATGCAAATGGAAACCAAAAGAAAGCTGGAGTAGCAATTCTCATATCAGACAAAATAGACTTTAAAATAAGGACTATTAAAAGGGACAAAGAAGGACACTACATAATGATCAAGGGATCGATCCAAGAAGAAGATATAACAATTGTAAATATTTATGCACCCAACATAGGAGCACCTCAATACATAAGGCAAATACTAACAACCATAAAAGGGGAGATCAACAGTAACACATTCATAGTAGGGGACTTTAACACCCCACTTTCACCCATGGACAGATCATCCAAAATGAAAATAAATAAGGAAACACAAGCTTTAAATGATACATTAAACAAGATGGACTTAATTGATATTTATAGGACACTCCATCCAAAAACAACAGAATACACATTTTTCTCAAGTGCTCATGGAACATTCTCCAGGATAGATCATATCTTGGGTCACAAATCAAGCCTTGGTAAATTTAAGAAAACTGAAATTGTATCAAGTATCTTTTCCGACCACAACGCCATGAGACTAGATATCAATTACAGGAAAAGATCTTTAAAAAATACAAACACATGGAGGCTAAACAATACACTACTTAATAATGAAGTGATCACTGAAGAAATCAAAGAGGAAATAAAAAAATACCTAGAAACAAATGACAATGGAGACACAACGACCCAAAACCTATGGGATGCAGCAAAAGCAGTTCTAAGGGGGAAGTTTATAGCAATACAAGCCCACCTTAAGAAGCAGGAAACATCTCGAATAAACAACCTAACCTTGCACCTCAAGCAATTAGAGAAAGAAGAACAAAAAAACCCCAAAGCTAGAAGAAGGAAAGAAATCATAAAAATCAGATCAGAAATAAATGAAAAAGAAATGAAGGAAACAATAGCAAAGATCAATAAAACTAAAAGCTGGTTCTTTGAGAAGATAAACAAAATAGATAAACCACTAGCCAGACTCATCAAGAAAAAAAGGGAGAAGAGTCAAATCAATAGAATTAGAAATGAAAAAGGAGAAGTAACAACTGCCACTGCAGAAATAAAAAAAATCATGAGAGATTACTACAAGCAACTCTATGCCAATAAAATGGACAATCTGGAAGAAATGGACAAATTCTTAGAAATGCACAACCTGCCAAGACTGAATCAGGAAGAAATAGAAAATATGAACAGACCAATCACAAGCACTGAAATTGAAACTGTGATTCAAAACCTTCCAACAAACAAAAGCCCAGGACCAGATGGCTTCACAGGTGAATTCTATCAAACGTTTAGAGAAGAGCTAACACCTATCCTTCTCAAACTCTTCCAAAATATAGCAGAGGGAGGAACACTCCCAAATTCCTTCTACGAAGCCACCATCACCTTGATACCAAAACCAGACAAGGATGTCACAAAGAAAGAAAACTACAGGCCAATATCACTGATGAACATAGATGCAAAAATCCTCAACAAAATACTAGCAAACAGAATCCAACAGCACATTAAAAGGATCATACACCATGATCAAGTGGGGTTTATTCCAGGAATGCAAGGATTCTTCAATATACGCAAATCTATCAATGTGATAAACCATATTAACAAATTGAAGGAGAAAAACCATATGATCATCTCAATAGATGCAGAGAAAGCTTTCGACAAAATTCAACACCCATTTATGATAAAAACCCTCCAGAAAGTAGGCATAGAGGGAACTTTCCTAAACATAATAAAAGCCATATATGACAAGCCCACAGCAAACATCATCCTCAATGGTGAAAAACTGAAAGCATTTCCACTAAGATCAGGAACAAGACAAGGTTGCCCACTCTCACCACTCTTATTCAACATAGTTTTGGAAGTTTTAGCCACAGCAATCAGAGAAGAAAAGGAAATAAAAGGAATCCAAATCGGAAAAGAAGAAGTAAAGCTGTCACTGTTTGCAGATGACATGATACTATACCTAGAGAATCCTAAAGATGCTACCAGAAAACTACTAGAGCTAATCAATGAATTTGGTAAAGTAGCAGGATACAAAATTAATGCACAGAAATCTCTGGCATTCCTATATACTAATGATGAAAAATCTGAAAGTGAAATCAAGAAAACACTCCCATTTACCATTGCAACAAAAAGAATAAAATATCTAGGAATAAACCTACCTAAGGATACAAAAGACCTGTATGCAGAAAATTATAAGACACTGATGAAAGAAATTAAAGATGATACAAATAGATGGAGAGATATACCATGTTCTTGGATGGGAAGAATCAACATTGTGAAAATGACTCTACTACCCAAAGCAATCTACAGATTCAATGCAATCCCTATCAAACTACCACTGGCATTTTTCACAGAACTAGAACAAAAAATTTCGCAATTTGTATGGAAACACAAAAGACCCCGAATAGCGAAAGCAATCTTGAGAACGAAAAAAGGAGCTGGAGGAATCAGGCTCCCTGACTTCAGACTATATTACAAAGCAACAGTAATCAAGACAGTATGGTACTGGCACAAAAACAGAAAGATAGATCAGTGGAACAGGATAGAAAGCCCAGAGATAAACCCACGCACATATGGACACCTTATCTTTGATAAAGGAGGCAGGAATGTACAGTGGAGAAAGGACAGCCTCTTCAATAAATGGTGCTGGGAAAACTGGACAGGTACATGTAAAAGTATGAGAGTAGATCACTCCCTAACACCATACACAAAAATAAGCTCAAAATGGATTAAAGACCTAAATGTAAGGCCAGAAACTATCAAACTCTTAGAAGAAAACATAGGAAGAACACTCTATGACATAAATCACAGCAAGATCCTTTCTGACCCACCTCCTAGAGTAATGGAAATAAAAACAAAAATAAACAAATGGGACCTAATGAAACTTCAAAGCTTTTGCACAGCAAAGGAAACCATAACCAAGACCAAAAGACAACCCTCAGAATGGGAGAAAACATTTACAATGAAGCAACTGACAAAGGATTAATCTCCAAAATTTACAAGCAGCTCATGCAGCTCAATAACAAAAAAACAAACAACCCCATCCAAAAATGGGCAGAAGACCTAAATAGACATTTCTCCAAAGAAGATATACAGAATGCCAACAAACACATGAAAGAATGCTCAACATCATTAATCATTAGAGAAATGCAAATCAAAACTACAATGAGATATCATCTCACACCAGTCAGAATGGCCATCATCAAAAAATCTAGAAACAATAAATGCTGGAGAGGGTGTGGAGAAAAGGGGACACTCTTGCACTGCTGGTGGGAATGTGAATTGGTTCAGCCACTGTGGAGAACAGTATGGAGGTTCCTTAAAAAACTACAAATAGAATTACCATATGACCCAGCTATCCCACTACTTGGCATATACCCTGAGAAAACCAAAATTCAAAAAGAGTCATGTACCAAAATGTTCATTGCAGCTCTATTTACAATAGCCAGGACATGGAAACAACCTAAGCGCCCATCATCGGATGAATGGATAAAGAAGATGTGGCACATATACACAATGGAATATTACTCAGCCTTAAAAAGAAATGAAATTGAGCTATTTGTAATGAGATGGATAGACCTAGAGTCTGTCATACAGAGTGAAGTAAGTCAGAAAGAAAAAGACAAATACCGTATGCTAACACATATATATGGAATTTAAGGGAAAAAAATGTCATGAAGAACCTAGGGGTAAGATAGGAATAAAGACGCAGACCTACTGGAGAACGGACTTGTGGGTATGGGGAGGGGGAGGGGTGAGTTTTGACAGGGCGAGAGAGAGTCATGGACATATACACACTAACAAACGTAGTAAGGTAGATAGCTGGGGGGAAGCAGCCGCAAGGCACAGGGATATTAGCTCGGTGCTTTGTGACAGCCTGGAAGGGTGGGATGGGGAGAGTGGGAGGGAGGGAGACGCAAGAGGGAAGACATATGGGAACATATGTATATGTATAGCTGATTCACTTTGTTATAAAGCAGAAACTAACACACCATTGTAAAGCAATTATACCCCAATAAAGATGTTTAAAAAAATAAAAAAATAAAAAAATAAAAAAAATAAAAGAATCTACATCACCAGTCCCTACTTCAGCTATTCAAATGTGGTTTCCTTCCAGATATTGACATATTTTAGAAATGAGAATTAAGAATAGTTGAAAATAATTTATTGTATTTAAATATGTAGAGAGTAGGTAGAAACATTTTTCGCATTCTGTGTTTCTCATTGATGCTCTCATTACATGCATGGGAATTCTCCCTCAAGAATACTTATTGAAAATTGTCTGGAAACAGGGGGGCAAATAAGTACTTCCTTAGAGTATTTATTGAAAATTGTCTGAAGAAGGAAGAGGAAATGTTTTTAAGTAAAAATTGTATTACTCCACCTACTACCGTATATATGCATTCCGAACATACCAATGCAGGTCAAAATGCTCCTTTTGCTATGTTAAACCATAAGAAAAATTATTCAAGACAAGAAAGGAAGCCTTAATGTTTATAGCATTGTGGTCAGTCACTAAAGAGAGTTCCTCTTGTTTAGAGCCTGGAAAATATTCTCATGGAATGATAGCATGGTATGATCTGGATTCAGTGAGTGATACGTGTTTCTTTTGTAAATGATATGAAACGCTATTAAGAAAACAAGATTTCTCAAAAAGGTCAAATTTAGAACAGAATCCATATGAAAGTCGAAGGTTTACCTTAAAACCAGTTCTTTGTTTACGTTTTTTTAAGTTTTTCATTACTATTCCTTGGAAAGTCTTGTTTCTTACACCCAGAAATACAGTTGTACACTCTATTTCTAAATCCTGTTTAAAGAATTTGGCTAAACTTGTCTGTGACTTTCTAGGATGTTGATTGGTAGCATTGTGATTTTTTTTCTTATAAGAATTGCTGAACATTCCAAGCATGGGTACAAAGATCCTGAATGATAGAGTGATTAAAAAATGGATTTTACTGGGTAACTGTGTCAGAGAGATACAAAGGAATAGTTGAACTGAAATAATATACCATGAAATCAATTAGGCTAGATGGAGGCAGAAGAGTTCTTAGAGTCTGAGAGAATGTAGGGACTGAAAACCTGGATCCCTGTGAGGTTAAAGAGCAGGTCTTTTGGGGTGACTATAAGAGAGACCCAAAGGGAGATAGACAGCTTTTGGAAAGTGGTATTTTCTAATATAACTTTTTAGAAATGGAACAATTTAGAATTAGCAAAAGTGCTGTGGTGTGGCCATGAGATTGGGTGGCTAAAAGGGAACAGAGGAATTAACAGGAACATAAATTGAGAAATTTAAGAAACTAAGAGAGTAGGCCATTGTTTGAGTTATCTCTGAATGAGTAATAGAGCTGTAGTAGAGAGGAATGTCATGAGCCAGGGCTAAAAGCGAAAGAGTGATCAGGAGGTCGGTAGTGACAGTGACAAAATGGAGTTCAGATTGCCTCAATGTCAGTGGAGGAAGATGTTAATATGAGCATCATGGCAGAAGAGTGTGGAAGAAACACTTGGGAAAAGTAGAATGCTGACCTTCTCTTTGAAACCTGAGCCATGTGTTGTGTAAAGCCTCCACTCTGGGAAGCTCTGGGAAGATCAGTGTTCCCAGGAAGGGACCAGGACCCAGTTACAGCAAGAAGGTGGAGCGGGATTCTCAGTAAAATGGTCAAGGTAGGTTTTTATTTTTTAATTATTTTTTTAAAAAACATTTTTCTTACAAGGAGAGAAACATTTTAGGGAACATGGTAAAAGGTTTAGAAGAAATGAAATTAGGTTAGGGAGAAGGAAGTATAGATTAGTTTGAGGATAAAATTTCAGGAGAAGAAAAATGACTAGGGAATTTTATATTTTGTACCATGATTAAGACCTGATGGATTTAGTAACTGAGCCAATGACTAATAAAGAGTAATCTCAGAAATACTCTTGTGGGTAGGATGTGGTGTAGGGGATATGGTGTAGCATAGGGTAGGGTAGAGATAAGAGCACATTATTCCTAGGTGCCCTTGGCAAAGAGGGTAAGTAAGGCCACTCAAGTTGCTGGCTGTTCTCTGTGATCTGGGGATACCTTCTGGGACCCTGGTCATCTTGGTACCCATAGAGGAATTAGCAGAAAGCCTGGTAATCAGCTTTCCACTCTAGACACCAAGGTGGACCAAGCAGAGTTCAGAGCGCAGAGCTTCTCCTTTGTCAGTAAAGAAATCTGTTTGCCAATGAATGTCATGGGTCTCTAGATTGGCTCTAAGTGCTGCTGGAGATACTTCTAGAAAGATAAACACCAAAAGCTCCTTATCTTGCACCTGAAGCTCTCATCCTCTTCATGAGGAGGTCTTACAGAAGCTAAGTCAAGAATCCTTAAAGAGTAATTTATACTCAAATGGTTGTCCCAGGACTAAAAGAACTAATCCTCAATTGAAATTATATAGAAAAATAATTGAGAGGAGTTATAAATAAGCTAAGAAGACATTCTTTATGGATAATAAAAACCAAAAAGCTGAAAGTCTATTTTTTGTTTTTTTCTCAAATTTTAAAATTTATGCATATACTTTATACTAATTATTCAGGGCTTGATGGCCATAGAGTGAGAAAAATAAAAATATTTTCTTGTGTTACCTTCTTCATAGAGGTTAAGACCTCAGTGTACTTACTTATAAATAGACATATATCTTAGGCTTACTCTAGCTCTGAAATGAATGATTCTCTTTGTGGAAGAAAATCAAACACAGTACTATTCACACACATCTTTATTTGAAAATGCCAGGCTTGAGACTGGCAAAGGAGCTGAGGGTCTAACTTGAGAAAGCATGGCTGACTGTTTTACAGGGCTTCACTAGGAGGAAGCCAGGTAAGATTAGGCTAGTTTTGAGACTAGTTGGTCAGGGATAGCACTCAGAAGAGGAAGAAATTAGTTTTGCAGATCAACAGCCATTGTTTGGGCTGTTTGGGTTTTCTCAAGGGCAAGAGAAAGGAAGAGTCTGAGGCTAAGGTCACGTGCTGTTGGGAGCGAAGGAACAGCTGCAGGGGACAAAGACATCCAAGAACCACAGTGGATGTTTCTTAGTACTCAGAGTCTCTCATTCTTTTCATATTTTATCAGTCAATAAATTTAAAAATAAATAAATCAGCTTATAGCCTCAGGAATACTATAAACCAAATGTGAAACTTGGGTTTAAAGCCCATTTGAAGTTCAGGTTTCTTTTTACCCTGGAAATAAAACTTTGCTCTTTTGAATAAATTATAGGGTCAGTTTTGAATCTATGTGTAGTATAGTTTCAATGTCTGAGTCAATTACTCATTAATTTATTCTTTCATCCATTTACACATGTTTATTGGAGACTTTCTATGTGCCAGCCTGTTGTAGGCACTCAATAAATGAAGAGACAGAGAGAGAGAGAGAGAGAGACCCCTCTTAAAGAGCTTGTGTTTCAGGCTCCGGACGCGCAGGCTCAGCGGCCATGGCTCACGGGCCTAGCCGCTCCGCGGCATGTGGGATCTTCCCGGACCGGGGCACGAACCCGTGTCACCTGCATCGGCAGGCGGACTCTCAACCCCTGTGCCACCAGGGAAGTCCCTGAGCTTGTGTTTTTAAACTAGTAGTTATATGTTGTCAAGCACAATGACCTAATAATAAATTAATGTATCAAGCTATAATAAATCACCAAGCTTAACAACTGCTAATTGTCAAAATGTAAATTTTAAGTTATTTATTGATGAATGTAAATTTCAAGGAAGAAGGGATCTTCAAACATGTAATCTGCCTCATGTATCTTCTGTCTGCCTCATGTAGCTTCCATCTGTGGAGTCACTCCTTACTCCAAGGAGAGATTTAAACATTATGGAGTCAATGACTTTTTAGTACCAAAAAATTACTTAGTTGCAACATGAGTACTCGAAACATAAAATTTGTAAGAAACAAGACTTTCTTAAACCATGAAATGTCCTTAGTTTTCCAAATAATCTAGCATGTTTTTTTTTTAATTTTAAAATTAAAAAATTTTCCTTTAATAACACTTTTGAAAGAATGCATGTAACAAAAGATAGAAAGTTGAATGAGAGTTTCAAATGGACCCCACAACCCTCTATAAAATTTTTACTCATCTTAGGAAGAAGGGGAAAAAATCTTGTATAAGACTGAATAGTCCTGAGGGAACTTTAACTTCCATGACCTTGGCTGTTCTATAGGGGGTCACATTTTATTTTTGTACAGATAAACTGCTGAATGGTATCTGCCATGCATTAGGAGAAAAAGCATTTTCCTGCATTTATCATGCTACTGGTAACACTCCTTCCAACCCCTGCTCACTGATGTGTTCATTGCTTTTTTCAGCTTAGACTAGAAGTTCAGTGAGAAAATTCTTCCCATTGCTTCTTACCATAAGTCAGAGATTTAACACAACAAAATTCCCCTAGCTGGAAATCTTAACACATTCTTGAACCTCAGAGAAAAAGGATTCAGAGCATGTTTAACACATCATTTATGCATTTTATATTTAACTGCTTCTAGTGAAAATAAAAATTATACTGAATATTGAGTCATCTGTATTCTGTTAGCACTAAAACATTACACAATGGAGTTTTCCTTTGTTCAGTGTTTTGCTTTTTTCTCCTTACCCCCCTCCCTCCCCTTTTTAACTATTTGTATATGATGTTTTTTTCCCCCTGAGATTTTGGTTCCAAAATTTAGTTTCTTAATAGAGAGATGTACAAACAAATGGTGTTTTCAAGTAACGAATAAGATTTTCACTTGGGAGGATATAAATTTGATCTCCCTCTGAAAGCATTTCTTAGGGCTTACAGAATAAAGGTAAAGGGATCCAATCTCATTAAAGTGTTCACAGTAGTCACCAAAATCTTCAAATCTTTTTTTATTTTTACATCATTATTAGAGTATAATTGCTTTACAATGGTGTGTTAGTTTCTGCTTTATAGCAAAGTGAATCAGTTTTACATATACATATGTTTCCATATCTCTTCCCTCTTGCGTCTCCCTCCCTCCCACCCTCCCTATCCCACTCCTCTAGGTGGTCACAAAGCAACGAGTTGATCTCCCTGTGCTATGCAGCTGCTTCCCACTAGCTATCCATTTTACATTTGGTAGTGTATATATGTCCATGCCACTCTCTCGCTTTGTCACAGCTTACCCTTCCCCCTCCCCATATCCTCAAGTCCATTCTCTAGTAGGTCTGTGTGTTTATTCCTGTCTTACCCCTAGGTTCTTCATGACATTTTTTTTTCTTAAATTCCATATATATGTGTTAGCATACAGTATTTGTCTTTCACTTTCTGACTTACTTCACACTGTATGACAGACTCTAGGTCCATCCACCTCATTACAAATAGCTCGGTTTCATTTCTTTTTATGGCTGAGTAATATTCCATTGTATATATGTG
This sequence comes from Phocoena sinus, assembly GCF_008692025.1. Taxonomy (NCBI): domain Eukaryota; kingdom Metazoa; phylum Chordata; class Mammalia; order Artiodactyla; family Phocoenidae; genus Phocoena; species Phocoena sinus. The sequence goes on from NC_045766.1 coordinate 41,835,387, forward strand.
CCACATCTTCTTTATCCATTCATCCGATGATGGACACTTAGGTTGTTTCCATCTCCGGGCTATTGTAAATAGAGCTGCAATGAACACAAGATCTTCAAATCTTAATGAAGGGAGTAGCTAAAGACTTTAGACCCTATCATAATTTTGGTGGGAATAGTTTGGCTCCATTTTGTTTGCAAGGACAAAATTAGCAATGCCAGGAAGATTCAAGAATAATTGTTTAATTCTAAAGGCAAAACTTGGCTTGTAATATGCTGCCAGTTGAATTCTATGTTAATCCTTATGATACCTCTGAGTCAGATAAACTCTGACCTCAATTTATTTCCCTCGTACTTTTGTGTAATGACTTTTCAGTGCTTGGCTCTTCTTGAATTTTTAGTTATGTGTTGGCAATAGTCCTCTTTTGCAAAGTTTTTTTTTCTTAAGAAGATATAAGAAGATACATATGTGTGTGTTTGTGTGTGTGTATATATATGTTTGTGTGTGTTTGCCATAACATATAACACTGTATAAACCAAACCTGACTAACTAGTATTTAAAATGCTATTTATAAAGGTTGATAAGAGATTGGATTTTTGTTTGTTTGTTTCTGCTTCTTATGCACCTTGTATTTTCCTGATCTTTTATTAATCTCTTTATGGTGGAGTTTGCCAATTCTGTTATTATGTTGACTGGGTGAAATTAAAGTGAATTTCCTTCAAAACTAGTATAAAACTTTAAATTTATTTGACACACACTTCTTTAAGACTATATGATTTATGCTACCATAATTTTCATTTCTGGTGCCTTCACTAGTATCCTGTGAATTGTTTTACTTAACACACATCCATTCTTCCTATTCCTCTGTCTAGCATAACAATGACAGGGGTGAGGAAGGAATGAGAGATGAGATGAATGATGACTTATTTCTCAGCATCTTAGAATGAAAGGACTGTTGACTTCTCTTGTTTATATTGCCACTTTTAACCTTATATTGAACTAGTATAGCTTACTAATTTGTCAGTTCAATGTAATTAACATTTATTGAACATACACTAAGTGCCATGTTACTTGTGCCATAAGGAACAGCACGTTCAGAAGTTCATGATCCATCCAGCAACCCTACTTCTGAGTATACAGCCAAAGGAAATGAAAACAGAGTCTCCAAGTGATAGCTGCACTCCCATGTTCACTGCAGCATTATTCACAATAGCCAAGAATTGGAAACAACCTATGTGTCCATCTATGGATGAATGGATAAAGAAAATATGGCACACACACACACACAATATTATTCAGCAAGAGAAAGAAGAAAATTCCTGCCATTTGTGACAACCTGGATGGACCTTGAGGGTATTATGCTAAGTGAAATGGCAGATGGAAAAAGACAAAAACTCTATGATATCACTCATATATAGAATCTAAAAAAGCCAGATTCTTAGAAGGAGAATCGAGTGGTAGTTACCCACAGCTGGAGGTGAGGGAGATGGAGAAATGTTGGTTAAAGGGTACAAACTTCCAGTTATAAGATGAATAAGTTCTGGGGATCTAATGTACAGCATGGTGATTACAGTTAATAATACGGTATTATATACTTGGAAGTTGCTGAGAGAATAGATCTTAAATGTTCTCACCACAAAAAAGAAATGGCAGTTGTGTGATGTGACGGTGTTAGCTGATGCTGTAGTGGTAATCATTTTGCAATATATGTATATCAAATCACATTGTATACCTTAAACTTACACAGTGTGTTATGTCCATTATATCTCAACAAAGTTGGGGAAAAAAAGGAAGTTCGGGACCCAGTGAGGGAGAGAAACTGAAACATAAATGTTCTGATCCAACAGATATATCTCAGTGATAAGTAGAAACACAAAATTCTCTGAAAGTATTCAGTAGGGAAAACTTGATTTTACCTGGGAAGATTCTAGAAAGGCTCCACAAAGAGAGGGAATTGTGAAGCTCTCCATATTCTTCACCCTGCTTGCTATGCCATGTTCTTTTTCAAATTAAGAGGACCCACTGATAGCCATTGAAATTTGTCCTTTCACTGGAAACTGGTGTTTTCTAGAGTCAAGTGCCACACTTCAAAGTGTGATATAGTATGAAATCTCAGAATCCTAGGAAAGATGATTACTAGCTAAGTTCATCAAAAGTACTCCATCTAGGACTTAGGCCAGATAATATTGAGGTAGTTGAACTGTCAGTAAGAAAGGAGTTTGAGACAAAATTCTATTTAGAAAAAAAAATGCGAAGAGAAATGGACAGGGGAACCATTCCCCAGAGCTGACTTGCCTATGGAAGGTTTATTCTATTCCATAACTTAAAGGAGCTTAAAGCCTCTCTACTATTTGCCATCAAAAGACACAAATTAACTCAACCTTGTGTCTTAAGAATGATTTACCTTTGATATATTAAGTTTCAGGATGTCATTCCCAAGCAGAGCCTATAGTCCTAGGATAAGAATTTCAGAAGAGCATGGCCAGCCAACACATATAGGTCAATATTCTCAAACAGTTGGTTCATGTTAGAATGATGTAATGAAAGAATAGAATGGTGGGATGGGGCAATATCGTGGAAGCATTTAAAGAAATGTACGCTTTATGCAATAGGTAATGACTTAAATGTTCATTTAAGGCCTGTGGAGCAATAGGAGTTGAGACACAGAGCACATACATCTTGGTTTGCCTGGGAATACCCAGCTTTATGCTTGTGGTCCTGATGTAATTATTTATAGTGGCCTCTTACATTCTCAAAGGTATTTCAGTTTGGAGGATTAATTAGATGGTCAGTCTAGTTAGAATACCTTTCCTTGGGAGGCTGTTCATTATTTCTTTCCATTTGCCTGTGGATCATTTACTTTAAAGTGACTGTATCTAGTTTTCTATATAACACCATACAAGTTGGGATTGATACGAATAGACAGATTTCTGAAGTTCATGCTGTTATTTTAGTTCCAACTCCTTTGATGCACTTACTGAAAATGCTTAATTTCAAAGCACATACTGGCTCCTAGGAAGTTTCTCAGCATAATAATTAGTCAAATTTGGACAATAAATGACCTCATTAGTTACTCCTTTAAGCATTTACAATACAAATGTCTATTTGTAGAATAGATTCTTTCTGCTGCTAATGAATTTGTAGTTGATAAAAGAGAGAGCTGTATTTTTGTTAACAGTTAGCATTTGCTGCCCTTAAGTAAATACACTGAAGTGTTGGTGGCCTGAGGCTGACCGGCAACAGCCTTCAATATCATCATATGGATTACAAAGAATGTAGTACAATTTCTTCTCTCACCATGCAACTTCCTCGCGTAGTCAGAGGATTATTTTGTTATGCAAATGCCCTATTTAAAGATAACATGTGTACCAAGGAAAGTGATGGAAGGTCATCTCTAAGACTGGACAGATGGATGAAAAATTCCACAGTGTTTTGCCAAGCACCTGGCACTATATGAATGACAGCTGATCATTAGAATCATAAAGAAAAATTTGTATTATCACAGTATGACTAATAGAAGAGGTTGCTTATTACAGATTTGGTCAGTTTACGTTCAGCTACGCTAAGGATCCAAGGGCTGCAGAAAATGAATACAAGGCACACGGTGTTTTCTTAGGGGAACTAAATGAAGGTGGGAGGAAGAGGGGAGGAAGTCTTTCTGAGGGTGTAACGACTCACAACAGGCTGGAGATGTGTGCTGCTGAGAAGATGCTCACAGCACAGTTTCAAAGTTGCAGAGGAAATAAGAGATAACGGACCCTTAAGATAGATTTTTGTGTCACTTTTCTAACAACACTCGACCACAGCATTTTTTGGAAGTACGAAAAAATCTCATGGATGTGGGCTTCATTATGATATGCATCACTGTTTTCCAGATAGTAATATGCCATCAGGCATCCTGGCTGAGTATTTTAAGAAGACAACAGTGCAGCCTGTATCTGTGCTTCAATCAGAGTAGTCAAAGATTTCACATCTTTCAAAAGGGGTTTGCCAAAGGCTTCCCCAGACTGCATGCACTGCTGCTTTGCCTCTCTTTTATGCCTTATTGAATCTATTAGAAGACAAACACATCTCTCACTCATCAGACTTCTTGCTGACAACAGCTGTCACTCCACTTCAGAGGGAGATTATGTAGGATGTCATTTGGCAAAATTAGAAAGAAAACTGGAAGAAACATGTCTAAGATCATTATTTTCACAAAAGGAATGATACAAGTATTATTATTTGAAAATACCTTCAAGGACTACTTAGGAAGTAAAGATTAGGATGCTTTTGCCATAAATATTGATCACTGGTGTTAGAAATCATGGTGGATTCTCAAAAATAGTCAAAGTTAAAACTTAAGTGGTTTGGTCAATAACTGAATATATATCCTTTTACACAATCCATTTATATTTAAAGACTAACATTCTCATATAAATTTTTGTAGGGCTAGAATATTAATATTTGAGCGTGAAAATATTTTAGAAAAGTAATTGACTTCAGGAAAACTTTGAGAATTAATCTCACATAGCAGTTTAAAGCTTACTAAGTAATAGATATGTCTAAGAGTGATGATTTTTAAAACAGTGTTTTTAGAGAGTCCTAATACTGGTATTTTTTTTTATTGGTTCATCTTTTATTTATTCAGTAAATAGTAATATCAATCTTGATATAGGGTATTTTACCATATTATTCATAAATAAGAAAGAAATTACTTTAAAAAAGTATGTAGTTGAGTTTCTCTTCATCTTTTTGCAACTACCTTCCTTAAACCAAAGCATCCTATAATCAGCTTTAATGCCAAGACACACACATATTTTAAGCTACTGCATTTAATCCTTGGTGTTTTCCTATGTTTTGTTGGTATAGTCTGTCTTACTTCTTATGAATCTGTTTTAGATAGATAAAACAAATGGATTAGGAAATATCAATTTTTCCACACATGACAAAGCAGCTCCTCCTCTGTGAGTCATGGAGCAGGGAGTGGGTCACTGGGATTTCTCCCTTTATACCCGTGATAAAGATTTTTTATTTTCTAGTTTCTTTGTCATATTTTTTATGATGATAAAAAGGTCAACCATGACCTCCACAAGTGAAAAATGTAAATTAATGAAAATGAAACCAAAACAAACTGTGAAATGTGGCTTTTTTGAAATGACCTTAAGAGTCTTTCTCATGGAACTATTCCTAGTGGCTATGGTTTGATTATTTGTTTATTAATATTATATGTCATCAAAATAGATGAAATACCTCTATTAAATATGTAGGTATCCTACAAAAATCATTATTCTTATTATTTCCAACAGCAGAAAATAATGCCTAAATTGCATCAAATTACATATTTATGCTTTTTTAATTTTTTTGTCACAAATGACTGTTAATTTTATCTAAATTTATGCAAGAATATGTCTCTGAAGTTTGATGTGCTTTTCTTTATGAGTGTATCTGTGTATATGTGGATGTATTTGTATCTATATCTTTTCATCTGTTGATTTTTGTTGCTGTTAAGGAACTTTCTGCAAGATGATAATTATAATGATGACAATAAATAGTTTTTAAATTCAAGTAAGGCATGAGATTCCCAAATGTTACTTTATGTTATATCTCCTTCATTTAAAACGGAACTTGTCAAAAGAAATGCCTTCATTTATTTCTGGAGAAATCCAAAGTTGCCCACTTGTCCTCAAAGTACAGCTTTAATGACATACTTAAAAATCAAATCCTTTACCATATTACCTTTAAAATACATTTCAACAAGGAATGATTTTAATTGAAGAAGGAAAATAAACAAAATTACTCCTCAAAAAGCTCTAAATCAGTCAATCAGAAGTTAGAATCTTGGGAAAAGTGACACACAAATTTGTCTTTAAAAAAGACTCCAACTAATTCTAATACATACTAGTATTTGGGAATCACTGTTCTAAAGAATGCTGCTTTTATTTTAATGTAAACTTCACATCACATGTGCTTTTTGAAGGTAGCTACTTCATTCAGAAATGTAATTCTATACTCACATCTTCATTTCATCTGCTTAATTTTTTCTTCTGGTTTCTCCTTGTTTTCTACTTAATAATAATAGCTGGTTTTGGTTGTTTTTTTTTCCTTTTTATAACTGTTTTCCTAAAGTTCCTTTTCTGAAAATAGTCATTTTGCCTAAATTTCTACACACATGGGTTTTTTTTTTGATTTTTAAAATGTTTAAAAAATGTGTTTTATTGAAGTATAGTTGATTTACAATGTTGTGTTTCTGCTGTACAGCAAAGTGATTCAGTTATACATATATATAACATATTCTTTTTCATATTTTTCCATTATGGTTTATTACAGTATATTGAATATAGTACCCTGTGCTATACGTAGGACCTGGTTGTTTATCCATTCTATATGTAATAATTTGCATCTTCTAAACCCAAACTCCCACTCCATCCCTCCTCCACCCCCTCTCCCCCTTGGCAACCACATGTCTGTTCTCTGTCTATCAGTCTGGTTGCTGTTTTGTGGATAAGTTCATTTATGTCATATTTTAGATTCCACATATAAGTGATATCATATAGTATTTGTCCTTCTCTTTCTGGCTTATTTCACCTAGTAGGATAATCGCTAGGTCCATCCATGTTGCTGCAAATGGCATTATTTTATTCTTTTTTATGGTTGAGTAATATTCCATTGTATAAATACACCACATCTTCTTTATCCGTTCATCTGCCAATGGACACTTAGGTTGCTTCCATGTCTTGGCTATTGTAAACAGTACTGCTATGAACATATGCATACGTGTATCTTTTCAAATTATAGTTTTGTCCAGATATATATCCAGGAGTGAGATTGCTGGATCATATGGCAACACTATTTTTAGTTTTTTGAGGAACCTCCATACTGTTTCCATAATGGTTACACTAATTTACCACCAGTGTATGAGGGTTCCCTTTTCTCCACACCCTCCCCTGCATTTGCTATTTGTAGACTTTTTGATGATAGCTATTGTGACCAGTGTGAGGTGGTACCTCACTGTGGTTTTGATTTTCACTTCTCTAATAACTAGCGATGATGAGCATCTTTTCATGTACATGCACTCATTTTTAGAAAGACATCTTTCATTATTTTTCTCTCCCTACCCTCTATTTAGAAAGTACTTCTAGATATTTCACAGCTCTGTGTTTGGGTGTGTCTTTGGGTCAATTTATTCTCAGTACTCGACTTGATATAAATTAGGTTATGACAGTTTTATGAGCCTCTATGTACCCTGTACTCTTCGTCAGACATTTTATAATATAGCTTCATGGAGCAAGTAGTGATGTGGGAACTTGTGATCTTGTGGCTGCAGAAAAGAGTAAAGACAGTGAAATCATGTGCTTTATCCTAACAGTACTAAACTTCCTGATGTAAAGTAAGAATCATGAGGCCCCTACCATATAAAGAGTAATATATTGTTATTATATGAGTGAGGAAACATAGTAATATATTGTTATTATATGAGTGAGGAAACATAGTAATATATTGTTATTATATGAGTGAGGAAACATAGTAATATATTGTTATTATATGAGTGAGGAAACATAGTAAGAAAAACAAATTAAGCCGAAGTGTGTGATCTTGAGAAGATTGATGCTGGATAGTCTGTACCAACCCCAAATTCCTTGTTATCTATATACCCCAGTATTTCTGATCTCTGGGCCTTAGCACATGAAGTGTTCTCTGCCTTTATTGGCCTGGCACTGCCCGCCTTTCCAATGGGATGACTCTTACTTATTCCTATGGCTCAGCTCATATGACTCTTAGGGGACTCTTCTTTTTTTGATTGCCTTCCCCTTCCTCTGGCTGGAGACACCATAATCTTTTTCTGCTCCTGGGGTCCCCTGCCCTGTACTGTAAGCATTGTGAAGACAGAGACCTTGCTTACTTACCTATCTATCCTGAGCATATATCTCAGCACCAGGCACACAAATGATGTCCAAATAGTGGCCCCAGGAGGAGGGAGTGAATGAACACATAGAGGATGCTTCCCTAACCTGCATGCTTCCCTAACCTGCACTGAGATGCCATCCCAGTCCTTTCTGGTCACAGAGGAGCTTGCAACTATTGAGGGAAACTCAAAGCACACGTCACACTTCTGCACAATACATAAACTTTCTGTTCCCTGCTTTTTGTTTTTTTTTCTTTAAATTCACTTTACAGCTTTGTGTTTTAATTTTGCCAATTTGAATGGGAATAGGAGGAGAGCAGATGTGGGTGACATTGTTGGGAGTAGTTGCCACTTGCCTTGATAGAATCGTATCCAGAGGCAAGACAGGCAATGTAAGACAAGTACATCTTCTCTCTCATCTTTCGGGTGTATAGTTATGTGATTTAATCTTTTCGTGTTAGAAGCTTCAGAAGGGCAGACACTTTTTCCCTTGTAGTGGTTGGGGTCAGGGTGAAGAGGGATTCAAAACCAATCAGTAACAACATATAAGCATGGGCATGTTAGAAATGGCTTTCATTCTGTTTCTTTACTTCATGACCCTAGGCATAGTCAGACATTCGATACATTGTATTGTCAGTCCTTTTGGATAGAAATGAATTAAATAGAATCACATGCCCTTCTCCCATGACCTCATACAAATTGCATCAGGAATATATTTGTGTGTGTGTGTGTGTGTGTGTGTGTGTGTGTGTGTGTGTGTATGAAGAGAGGGAAAGAGAATGAGAGCAAAGGAAGGTGAAAGAGAGCTTTCTCTCACTTTTTCTATTAGGGAAACCGGACTACCAAAAAAAGATAATTTTGCAATCAAAATCTTTAGCGGCTCTGTAGACTTGAATGTGCTCCACAGTGTCCTGCCTTAGGTGCAACTGATGAACCCAAAGAACATGGAAAAGGGAAAAGGAGAATTGTTGATGGTTATAAAGAGACGTGATTTTTGTTCATTGAAATATTGAGCTGCCACCAGACTTGCTATAGCTTTCGAAGGCCCCATGTCAAATACAGACCTGAAGTTGATATGCCCCTCAGACTCTTTCCTGATCCACTACACTATTTGGAGTCTGTAGTGTGTTGAATGTCCATTGGAAGGCCACATAGCAGTGCCTGTGTCTCAGCACATAAATCATAAATATTTTTTTTTCTTTTAAAAGACTGGTAGGCTATGGATATTGCAGTTGTAAGATAATACTCTTCATCTCTCCTCTCGCAAACTCACCCCTGCAAAAAGGAGGGAAAGAAACAGAAAGATTATGCAGATGTGGAGGGGAGAGGGGAAAGAGGAAAGGGGCATGTGATGTATGAGATGAAAATGTTACTAGTGCTACTTCGGGTCTTGAATATCGCTAACATCACCACTCTAGCTACAGTCTTGACTGTAGACATTGGACTTTGTGAGATAAAACAGCCAAACCCAATGGAAAGCCATTTTAACAATGGGACAAAGTAATATTGAGAGGCCCTGGGATGGCTGATGCCATTTAAATGTTCAGAGTAGGAGATATTTAGCAGAAGAATCTAATATAGCATTGCATTTAACTATTAGAAAGAAATTGAACAAAACCACTATGGGTATTTATATTCTGTAAGGCAAACTACACACGAGTCATATAAGCGTACCCTATTTATTTAAATGCTGCAATGCTTTTAACTTTTTTTGTTTAGTGAATAAAGAACACATAGTTTTCTGGTTTGTTTGTCAGAGTCTTTGAAAGTTGAGTTGAAAGTATGGTTGTTAACAGATGCAGCCAACTCTAATTAGCTATTTAATTTTGGTAAGCTCTGAGGCTTTATCTTTCTGAGCCTCAGCTGTTGTGAGGATTGAATAAGATCTTTCTTTTAAACACTCAGTTGAATGATAGACATATAATAAGTGCTCAATAAAAATAATTAATTATGAAAAATAAAACTACCTGATAAATCTTTAAACAAAAGATAAAATTAGAACCATATCATTACTATATTTTAGAAGAGATTAATACTAGTAATAATCTACATGAACCTTATCCTGACCTCCTACAGCTTCCTGTACCCAGAGCAGAATTAGGTTATTTAGAAATTCATCAAATGCTATTTATTTCTTGATGTACAAAAAATGACAAAATAATCTCAAAAATATGTTTGTTTCTCTATATGGTGGTTCCCTTTTATGGCCTCTCCAAGGACTGTGTTATACAGAAAAAGAATGCTATTTCAAAGAGTTTAAGTGTTATAAAATTTGGATAGGAAAAAATAAAATAAGACAGTATATTTTTGAGTGAAAGACTCTCATGCATATTCATCTTTTTTGTGATTTTTTCAAGAGGAAAAATAATTATTTAACTGATCCTTTGTGTGTATTTAAGCCTTATATTTGGACACCAGTCTGCTTTTAATTATCTAAGACTCTATCAGATCACTGACCTCCAAATCAGCCTCTCTTGCACTTCTGTTTGATTTCACATTCCCTATAAACTAATGTATCTATTTTAGTAACTGTTCTTCTTTCATCATAGTTGAGGTTATATGAGAGATGTTTTCCCATTCCAGATGGTGGATTGTGTCTTGTGGTATAATTTCATGGTTGGTATTGCTTGCTACACTTTAAAAATATCATCTAGATTCTTTATTTTTAAAAATTTTCACCTATACATTATTAATTTAAGGAATTATAATACCAAGTGGATGACAACCCTATGTGCTGTTAGCATCGTGGCATTGTCAGCATGACGAATACTATAAAACGTCTTGCCAGTCCCACGAGACAGCTTTTGAAAGCTGTCAGGCTAAATGCAGGAAACCATTTTGTTTGCCGTACGGAACGCTTGCAATCGCTGACTGTGCACTGGCAGCATAGTGTGTGCTGGCATTGGTCTTCCCTCCTGGGTATGATGTTTTGAACATTGCTGCCATTTAAATTCTTGAAATAGAATGGATCAGTTCCAAGTAGCATGATTGGTACAGGCAGTACATGTTTATTAGAGAGACTGGGGTTTGCCCTTCGTCCTGAAAGAACTAAGGAACTATTACCTAAGTCTTAAACAATCTTTATTTCTGTGTGAGAGAATGACATCTATAGTATCCATTTATGCTGGTAGTACTGTAATAACAAGAGGCAAAATGCAGCAGCTTGCTTGCGGAATGTGCGATTTAAACTTCCCAAATGAAGCTTAACATGATGTTGTTCAAAAAAAAATGAGACAAAGCCAGATAAATATTTTTATTAACATGTCCATGTTTGAGCAATTTAATATTAAGAGTTACATGCATTTGGTATATCTCTGTTGTGTGAAAACAATCATGTATCTTGCTAACATTAAAAAAAGTCCATATTGAGATGATTTCTTTTGGCACAAGATGGCACTTTAACTTCAGAGATCCAATGTAAACTCAATGCGCTTTCTCATTGCAAATGAAAACATGCAGTAGCTCGTCATCTGAAAGCAGAAATCAGAGCTAGAAACAGGCAAAGGAAAAAAGAGAATAGTTGTGCAATGCAGAAAGTGCTTGCTATATGATGCAAGTGGGTGTGTGTTGCAGAGGATTCATTTAGGGCAGGGCAACTGGTGCAATAATCTTTTGTTTAATGAGTTTGAAAATTGAAAGGTAAGTTAATGTTATTTTATGGGTGAACGAAGAGTGCTTCTGGAAATTTTTTTAAACTCATATAGTCCCTCATCAATTCAATTTTCTTGAAACAGTCTAAGATATTTTATTGAGAATCAAAAATCCAATTATTACATTTGTATTATGGTACCCAGTTATTTGTAGTCTTACTGCCACCACTACTGCTGTTGCTACTCTAGGGTATGCATCTTTTCTCAAGGAGTGACAATTCTGGTTCCTAGCTGATTCCTCTGGGAGTTGACTGTTCTCATTTACATGCCTGTAAAGTTTCTGTATCAATGCACCCTATTACTAGATATCTTCATTTTCTAGGGCTATTTAGGCCTCCTCTTGGGAAGCAGTGTAGAGTGGTGCTGAATTTAAGACGCGTGAGCCTGTCAGAGTCACTCGTGCCCTTCTCACTTTCATAGTTGGCTGAAAGCATTGTTAGCTCATGACATTCCTCGTTTCACAGAACGATTTCAGATGTGACACTTAAAATCTTTGGGACAAATTTGTCTCGTTCCTGTGTCCAATAGTATCCATTATAAATTATCCACTATTAAAAGAGGAAATAGTAGGATAAAAGAAGTTAAAAATTCCTAGAGTAACTGGAATTTTTATAAAACCTATTCATATTTTTGTTTCATTGTTTTTAAAAAATACAAAAAACAGAAGTGTAGTAGCGTTACAGATTAGAATTATTGAAGGACATGTAACGATCTCCACAAAAATAATACCATCTTCTGTTTACATAGTACATAAAGGTTTACTGAGCATTTTCCTATGTATCTTTTTTTTTAACTTCACATGTTATGAGTCCTTAATTGCAACAGCTGAATTCACTCTTGCAATTTAAGCAGGGAGTGGTTTATGTCATGTTTGATAACACATGGACCCTGCAATAGCTGGGGAAGCCAAGCTGGGATGTTATACTCAGGACAAAATCATCAGCAACAGTGCCCACCACACCACAGGGCTGTCAACATCTGGGCCGTGGACACACGGAGCTGCTCTAGAAGAAGCAGAGCAGCTTTGGATGCTGCGTGCCAGGAGATGATTCTCCCACACAGCTATTACCTCATCTTGCTCCCTCCTGCATCGACATTTCAGAAAGTCAGCTGGCATTGGTAAAACTTAGATCACGTGACTATAACCTAGCCACAAGGGAACCTGGGAAATGTAGTGTTTTTTTCCTCCTCTGGAAAAGTGGGTATACAATATGAGAACTGTACACAATATAGCAAGATGGCTAAAAAGGTTTGGGGACAGGTATGAACTCTAGGTGGTTAGAAAACACTTTTATTATTCTGTTGTTTCAGATGAAAGTAATTGGAACTCAGAAATTTTGAGGCTCAATTCTAAAGAACATCAGATCAGCCCTGTAATTGTTAGTATACTCAAATTATAATATTTTAATATTTAAATTACTGTATTGCTAAAATCTCTTGGGAAATCTCAGCACTAACTGAGCTTATTTCTGTGTATTAGTAATATTCATTTTAAAATGTGAAAACTTAGTTTCATTTTGGTAGAGAGGTGCTCATTACGTATCTCTAAGGCTAGCAAAATTTCTGGCATGGAGGCAAAATCCGTTGGCTCTAGCAAAGCAAAAAGTAATAAAAATCAAACTTCTTGCCAAAATGCTGGTCCTGGTATTTCAGAAGGAAGTTTTATTTTAGGAAAATAATTATTTGATAGTAGATCTTGTATAGAGCAAAATACAGTAGCCTAAAATATGGCACATTTATAATTCAAATACTCTCCAGTGCTACTTATGGAGTTTAGTTGACTGTATCTAAATTTAAGTTTTTGCAGACTTCTTACATGATTTCCTTTGTACCTCTGTACAGGAATGCTCATTCTTGTCCTCCCCTCCTTTCCTGGGCTGTGTTGTGAAGTCAATGTATTTTCTATTGCATTATTTTAGTCTCCCTGTGGTGGTTTCCATGGCTAGTATGAAGAGCAGCCTCGGAGTTACTCCTTTAATATGGTCAGTCATCATGCCTTCATTAAATTATATGTCTATGGAGTATATGGCAATATCTTTTGTAGACACTGTTTATTCCTTAAATACTGAATTTTTATGATTGGCAGATACCCAATGCAACAAATTTGTCCAAAAGAAATGTTCTGATTCATGAAGCTGAGTAGGATGTGGGAGTAGGTCACAATAACTAAGAGTCTTACGGATTGGAACAAGGGTCTCAGTGCTACCCCAGATCTTTCCTGTCTCCACTTGAGTTAATTTTGTATATAGCCTCTATCCACATGGCACAGAAAGTGACAGTTGGCAGTTCTAGCTTCATATGACTCAAGTAATTTGTCCTAGAGGAAAAAGAGTGTCTTACTCCTGGAAGGCACGTTACCAACCTCAGAGAACAATGTAATTGAACATATTTGGGTTACTTGCCAGTGGACCAATAACAATTACCAACAATCTGGGGCATTAGAATTTTCTGGGTCTGTATCAGGTGACCACCCCTATAGCCTGGGGAAACAAATACGATGACTGACAATCCTACTAGGACCACAAAAATTGGAGGAAGTCTTCCCCAAAAATAGGGCTACTGTTCAGAACACAAATGGGATGAGAACACCACAGAGTTACCCAGTGTTCTGCCCTGTCCCCTCTTCTCATTCTGTAGATTCTGGCGAGACTCCTCATACAATGAGTACATGCTTCACTGTCTCTAGTGGATTCCAACTGTCACTAGCTTGGGGCAACAAATAATATAATAAAAATAATGTACATTTCAGTGGCTTCAAGCCTCTGCCTGTCAGCTCAGCAAGTAGTTTAATTTTTTTCATAGTTTTTTAAGGAAGAATTTATAAAGGTCAGAGAAAAGCCATGGGGGTTACAGTAATTGAATACCCACTAGAAGAAAAGAAACATCAGAATTGGTAAGAATTACTTCTACTTCTGCTGCATTACTTTAATGACCATCTCCATGAATTTAAAATCTGTTTAGAGATAAACATCTTATCATTCCCTTTCGCACAAACACTAGATTATATCAGGCCTCCTCTATGCTCCCAGAGCACCACTTTAATGATTACTTCAAGGAAGATGGAGAAACTTAAAGTTCTTAGTACTTGTTGTGATGTTTAGCACCTCCCCCTTCCCACCTATATGACTGATCAAAATAAGTATTGCATAAAAACAAAGACCCCAAAATGAAGTTTAAAACATAATATTTGGTTGGCCAAAAAGTTCCTTCAGTTTTTAAGTAAAAATAAAAGACACATTTTTTTTTCATTTTCACCAAGAACTTCATTGAACAACATATTCACCCTTTTGTTCCACTACCTTCTGCCATTTTTCAGGCAACTTCATAATTCCATCTTCCCAAAACTTTTTATCTTTTTGAGCAAAGAACTGTTCCAGGTGCCTTTTACAGTCTTCCAGGGAGTTGAAATTTTTTCCACTAAGAGAATTTTGTAAAGACCAAAATAAATGGAAATCCGAAGGTGCAATGTCTGGTGAATACAGCGGATGAATCAGAACTTCCCAGCCAAGCTGTAACAATTTTTGCCTGGTCATCAAATAGACATGTGGTCTTGTGTTATCCTGATGGAAAACTATGCATTTTCTGTTCACTAATTCTGGATGCTTTTTGTCGAGTGCTGCTTTCAGTTGGTCTAACTGGGAGCAGTACTTGTTAGAATTAATCGTTTGGTTTTTCGAAAAGAGCTCATAATAGAGGACTCCCTTCCAATCCCACCATATACACAACATCACCTTCTTTGGATGAAGACCAGCCTTTGGTGTGGTTGGTGGTGGTTCATTCGCTTGCCCCACGATCTCTTCCATTCCACATTATTGTACAGTATCCACTTTTCATCGCCTGTCACAATTTGTTTTAAAAACAAAACGTTTTTGTTATATTTCAGTAGAGAATCGCATGCAGAGATATGGTCAAGAAGTTTTTTTTGCTTAACTTATGTGGAACCCAAACATCAAAGTGATTAACATAATCAAGCTGGTGCAAATGATGTTTCAACACATGATTTGGATATTTTGAGTATGTCAGGTATCTCCTGTGTGGTATAACATTGATTGTTCTCAGTTAATGTCTTGATCACTATCAACTTCAACTGGTCTACCCAACTGTGGAGCATCGTCCAAAGACAAATCTCCATCATGAAACTTCGCAAACCACTTTTGACATGTTCAGTCAGTCACAGCACCTTCTCCATACACTGCACAAATCTTTTTTTTGCATTTCAGTTGCATTTTTACCTTTCTTGAAATAATAAAGCATAATATGCCGAAAATGTTGCTTTTTTTCTTCCATCTTCAACATTAAAATGACTATACAAAAATTCACCAATTTTGACAAGTTTTTTTTTTTTTTAAATATACCGCTGTCGCATACAGTCTAACAAAATTGTTTTGAATGAAGTTAAAGACAACTAAGCTCTACTAGAGCCATCTTACAGACAAAACCGAAAGAACCTTTTGGCCAACCCAGTATAAATCATCACATCATTCTCCCTTATTTGTAATAGTGTGAGAGGCTTCTCATGAATGTATCTTATTAGACGTGGTGTCCTATAATGCAGAAATAGTGGAAGAAACTTTTCATGAACACATCCTAAATGTCTACATGTTATAGAGTGACCATAAAACTTCATTTAGTAATATCCTAAAGAGCAGAGTCTGGATGACTCTCTGAGATGAATAGAAAGCACCCAACAATTCAACACGACTAAGGCTCTATATGGTTTCAGTGCTAATATTTGAACTGGAGATTATAGGCAGTCTCAGATTATTCAAGGGGTGAATTTGGATTTCATCTTTGGAATTTTTTTAGAGGAGTGGGCAAGAGTCTAAAAATACCCCTCTTATACACAGTTACTAGGTATAATCTTATCAGCCCATCTTCACTCTACACAAGCCACTTAGACACATGTCCCAGACTCAGGATATTCCAAGGCATCAGTGGTTGGTTAACATTTCACAAGTATTGCTTGGATCATAACTGAATCTAAGCTTTCTAATCATTTCTATTCATAAGAGGAACATACAGAATTCGCTGACAATAGCTAATGAGGCATATCTTCGGGTTAAGTACATTCTGTGACCATTTCATTCCTTAGTAACATTTATAACACTCTCATGCTCCGTACCTGTGTGTCCTTATCTGCCACTAGCTAATAACACACATTTTGAAAACATTTTTATAAAGGTAGTATATGTATATTTTAGAAGATAAGTACATATTCAAAGTTTATATGAAAAATTAGACATGTCAAAAACTTAAGAGCAAGCTGTTATACCTTGTTTGCCATTAAATTCTCATCACTTAGCATAATACCTAGACCATAGATTAACAGGGTTTTAGTAAACATTTACTAAATGAATGATTTATTTTTATCACCAATAAGATCATGGGCATACTCAGAGTCAACCGTAGTGGCTTGTGTCTCTGTATTCTTTGTATAGCAGAATACCGCCTACGTAGTCTCTTAAGTAGGTTGAAGTGAAAACATCTTTATATGACTCTCAAATGTGTTGTAATAATCTTTAGGGCTTTTCCAAAACATTCTTGTTCTCCTTCTTCTGGATGCATAGTAGTAGAATTTCACTTTCCTGCCCCTTAGAATATTCATAAGAGCGTGAGACTTGTTTTGACAGTAAAAGATGAATATAAGTGATATGTGTCATTTCCAAATGGTGCAGTAAGAGCTTGAGCTTAATTTACCACATTGTTTTCCAAGATGAAATGAACTTTATTATAGAAGCAGTGAAAATGAGATAACAAATCACTAAAGAATACTGATAGACAAAAAAGATTCACTTATGAGGAAGACTTAGAGAAATAGACTTTTTAGACACAATTGGTATTTATTAAACTCAAGATCACAGTTTGAAATTGCTGATGGACTTTATGTTATTTTGTCTATAGACATGAGGACTTAGCCATTCTAAGGTCACAATAGCTTCTTCTTCAAGCTGTTAAGTATTATGTTTACCATTTTAGAATAACCTAAATTGTTGTTAAATTATAGATGCCCATTTCATTATTTATAATATTTACAGTAGCTATCACCTGTAAAAGCTCGATCTCTTGCTGTAATTCCTTAAATTTACAGCTTGCTGTTCTAAGGTCACAATAGCTTCTTCTTCAAGCTGTTAAGTATTATGTTTACCATTTTAGAATAACCTAAATTGTTGCTAAGTTATAGATGCCCATTTCATTATTTATAATATTTACAGTAGGTATCACCTGTAAAAGCTTGATCTCTTGCTGTAATTCCTTAAATGTATAGCTTGCTTTAAGAAATTTTTTTGTCTTTTGTTGTGTTTCTGCTTCTTTTCACCAAAGGGGAAAAGGAGAAACAACTCTTAATCAGGATTCTTCTTCAATTCTATGGCTTTCAACCTTCAACAAGAAAACAATTATCTGTACAAGTTTAAGCATAGGCAATTTCTATTTATATCCTTTCATTGAGCTCTCTCTTAATGATTCTTTGCTCTTTACAAATAAGTAATGTGTTGTCATATAATACATCCTTTAATGAAGAAGCCTGGTGATGTTCAATCTACTTATATTTAATGCCCATGATGGGATATTTAAGAAAAGATTGTCATAAAATCTATAAACTCACTCACCTTGGTGTGGGTCTGAAGAAAAACTCTTTGTGATTCCAGGATTTTTTAAAATAACTTCTTGCTCAATATGTAGTCATAACATTTGTTCTTCCCATGTTAATTTTATGTCCCTGATTAGACAAATCTAGAAGAAACTCTTTAATCTATTTTCATCAACTATATATGTGTATATATATATATGTGTGTGTGTGTGTGTGTGTATGTGAAAAAATATATATGTCTAAATGATTTGTTTCTCTCTAGCAGATAAGAATTAAGTTTATTTACTTTTCCAAGGCTACTTGACAAAATCTCTGCTCCAATTCTGCCATATACTTTACTTTCTGTCTCACTAACAACAAAGTCATAGCAGAGCCTAGAAATTGGGGCACAGTTTTAGCTGTTAAGTTTTTAAATGTTAATGTGATTATTAAGTTGATAATAAAAAGATCTTAGGGTGGAGTTGTAAAATGCTTTAGAGGGTGGTTAAGGACTGATCACCTTTAATGTGTTTTGTTGGATGGTCCCCAAGACCACTTCCAGGTTTCATGATTCATTAGGAGGCCTCATAGGACACAGCATGTAGTCATACTCATGGCTAAAATTTATTACAGTGAAAGGATACAAAGCAAAATCAGCAAAGGAAAGAGGTACACAGGGCAAAGTCCTTAGGAAACCAGGAACAAGCTTTCAAGAGTCCTCTCCCGGTGGAGTCACACAGAAGGTGCTTAATTCCTCCAGTAACAGGTTGTGACAGCACATGTGAAGTGTTTTCTACTAGAGAAGCTCATTAGAGACTAAGTTCTGAAAGTTTTATTGGGTAAAGTAGGCACTTTTGGCTTATCACCTACCAAAATTCCAGACTCCCAGAAGGAAATTAAGTTCTAGTATGAATCACATTACTTGTATAGTTTACACACAGTGAGACACATCATTTACAGAAAGTTTCAGTTCAGTGTGAGTGACTGTGTACCAGTCAAGTTCCCGGACACAAGCCAAGGGCCAACCCTTGAAGCAGGCCTTTTTGATGATAGCAGTCCCAGGCCTGTGATATTAACTATTTTCTGTATACACATTGTGTCCCTTTCCCTGCTTGCCACTCCCTTGATTTGTTTCCTGTTATGTTTGAATCTATGTGTTTGCTCTAGATTATTATTATTCTAATTGCAACCATCAACTTTATTCCTAAAAGATACCTTCTTGGTACAAAGTTTCTTTCTGGGTGATGAAAATGTTCTGGAATTAGTGGTGATGGCTGCACAATTTTGTATAAATACTAAAACCCACTGAGTTGTACACCTTAAAAGAGTGAATTTTATGGTGGTTGAATTGTATCTTAAACATTTTTTTAAAGACATCTTTTCCTTCAGATCTATTTTAAAAGTTTCCTTGTTTTTCAGTTGTTTGTTGTAACAGTGCTTTTCTTATAACAACACCATTATATTTTAGCTCTCCTGGCTCCAGACTAAATGTTTTCCAGTCCAAAATGTTTCAGAAAGAAAAGTGTCCATAAAACCTTGACAGTAGTGGTAACTTACTTTTGGCATGTATTTTCTGCTTCACAAAGGAAGTTTATGTACATTATTTAACTTCATTCCCCACAGCCACTCTCTCTGTTCATTAGGTAATTAGAGGACTAAACATATGATAGCCATCTAGTATGGCAATGTTTCAAAGGGTATGACTAGAAATTTGTCATTTACAGAGGTATTCAGAGTCTGATGTCAGAACAGGTCTCCAGCTTTGCAGAGATTTGTGTGAATTGCTTTGAAAAAGCAGTTTAGCATTCTCCCAGGTAGGTACAGGGAACAGGTTATCCAGGCTGGTGAAAATGACACATTATGCTCTGTCATTGTTTTGGTTATTAGTTGCTGTATAAAAAAATACCCCCCCCCCCCAGTTAATGGTTTAAAATAATAACCTGCTGCTTTAACTCATATTTTTTGTGGGTCAGGCATTTAGGAAGGGCTTGGCTGGAAGACACTTCTGCTCCACGTGGCAGACAGAGTAAACTGGGTGCTATTCAGCTGACAGCTGGGCTGTTCTGGAAGGTTCCTGTCAGTTTCACTCAAATGCCTGGCATCTTGGTTGGGGCAGAAGAAAGACTGGGTTCAGTTGAGCCCTTCTCCCTCTTCATGTAGTCTCAGGACCTCTGCATCAGGATGGACAGACATTTTACATGGTAGATTAAAGCTCCAAAAGAACCAAACAGAAGCTGTCAGTCCTCTTAAGGCTGGACCAAGAGATTCGTTAGTGTTATTTGGGTCATGCTCTACCAGCCAAAGTGATTCCAGCCAGCCTAGACTCAAGGGGAGAGAACAGCCATGACCTGTCAATGCAAGGAGTGTCAGAGAGGGTATGGTCATGTTAAACCCACCACAATTACTCACAGATGATTTTGTGTCTTTGATCATGCTTACCTTTTGGATTGAAACTTCATGTCTTGTTCTAGCCCCTCAGGTATTCAGAAGCAGCCTGAGACTTGATAGCCTAGGATTTTTCTAGCATATCCTTGGTAAGTAACAGAGTCAGACAACATAAACTGGCCAAGAAATGCCCCTGCACAATTGCTCTAAAAAAGCCTTTTGGATTCCCCACTGCTGTCCTTCCTTGTTTCATCTAAACAATTCTTTCTAGGCATTTATGCCAACCCTTAAGTGAACATTTAGAATAAACAATTCAGTGAATTTTTGCTTATGCCTGGGTTAAAAATTAAAGACTTATCAAAGCTCAGGTAAAATATACCTGTTGTATCTAGGAGCTGCCCTCTCTGTAGTGAGTGAGGGAGGAGTTTAACACATGACCTCTTTGGAGCCATAGAATAGATTAGATAAAGGATGAATATATTTTAAAGATGTGAGAAAAGTGAAGTGCAGAGATTTAAAATCCATTAAAATGAAGTTAGAAAAATAGAGAGCAGGACCTAAGTTCAGTGGTGCCCAGGACAGGTATTTGTATAGAAAATTGTTCTGAAAAAGCAGTATTACAAAGAAAGACAAATTTCATTTACTTTATACTTTTAACTAACACATTCTCTGTCTGTGGACTGAGGTCAAATACTGTGAGTTACTTTAAATATTTACATTCTCCAACTTTCACGCTTAGTAAATGGGGATATGATCTTCTGCCCTGTTTTAGGAGTTTTAAAAGCCTCAGAATCAATGAATAGTGTAGTCTTTGATGTAATTGCTCTTTGACTATAAAATATTCTACATATCATTAAAATATTGCCCAGCATTGATTAGTTATAAAATTTTTGATGTACATTGAACACATTGTGTACAAGGCTTGTAAAATTAAGTTGAAATTGGAAATTTACAATGACTATAACTTAGTCACATAAATCATTGTCTTCTCCTTTATTTTCTTTCTTTCTAACTTTCTTTTTATTTTCGAAATATAATTAGCTTTTTTAAAAAAGTCTTTGACCTTCTTCAAGAAATTTCCTGTCCTTTGGAGAGACCTAGACTTTGTGGCTGTTACCTGGGACTGTGAAATATGCATTTGCCTAAGGTGCCAGAACTACTGTCATGTAGTGTCTGTTGGCATTTAAAAATAAACATTGTCATGTCCGAACTAGTGGAAAAAATAGCTACCCCTGCTGTACTTCCAGCTCTCTTCTCTGTTTGCTGTCCAGAAACTCTGCCTGGGGTTGAAATGCTGATTGGTTCTCAGATATGTCTAAATGCATTCCTTGCTGTGAAGCAGGTTGGAAACTGGATGTTTCTCATGGTCTGAATTTGCTTGCAGTGTTATTAACTTTTTCAGCTTTTTCTCTCAAAGGCCTTGATAGAAAGTAAACAAAGAAATAAAGCACATCTTGTTACATACAGCATATTGTAGACTTTAGTTTTCACCTCTTTCACTGTAACTCCTAATGAATCTATGACAATGCAGTCTTTCTTGAAAAGTTTCCCTTTATGTTCTATCCAAGTCTGACTTTACTCAGATTCTATTACAGGATTCTGCTTCATGCTCCACGTACCACTCTTAAGATTGTCTTTTTTTTTTATCTCTTCTCTGTTTCAAATTCTTAGAAGCCACTGAGTTATTATTTCACATCAGTTTTTGGTAGTTGGTTATCTGGAAAGCAGAGATGCAGAGATGGTGTTTTCCAAAGAACTTTATTGTGCCTTTGAAAAATAGTTTCTGATCTAAAAATATGGATAGTTTCAAAAGACAATTAAAAACCCCTTCACCACGAGAATTATATATACACTAAGATATGATAAAAATAATGGGCTGAATGTTAACATTGTTAAAATATCTAAGTATGTGTAAAATCTAACATCATTTTAATACAATGATGAATAATTGATGCTATGAAAGATAGAGCTGAGATTATTAAATGTCTGAAGACTCTATAGAATGATTGGTCTAGTTTTCATGATTCCTAGTCCAAAAAACAGCAGCATATTTGGAATTATCTGTAAACTTGTGAGTGTAAATGTAAATTGCAATGTGGTTATATACTTTTTTAGATAAGATGTTGGAAACATAGAGAAATAAGAACTGGAAAAAAAAAAAGTAAGTTTTAAGAGGGAAAGTACTGGAGGATAGAAGCAACACTACTTCCTCTCTGAATCTACCCTCCCTCCTCTCCTGCGGTACCCATATCTACAGCAACCAAGTTCCAAGGGGGTGTTGCAGAGCTCCAGTTCAATTTTAAGCATGCATCTATATATAAGAAGTATCTAATTAAGGAGTTAGTCAAGACTGTGACCTTATGATTTCTGGAAAATAGCAAGGCTCTTTATCAATGTAGATAATGTTGCTTACTGAGGAAACCAATTTGGTATGAACCAAAAGGGAGTGAAAACCAGGTAGAGTCTCCAGAGAGATGGAATTGGGCCAAGGTAAAAATTCAGAGTATCCATCTGAATTCCAGAAATACGGAGAGTTGAAAACTCATAGATATCCTAGAAACACAAGGAAAAGAATGTGTAATATTCATTCATTGATTTTTAAAAAAAATCTACATGTATTTATTGTGCCAGGCATTGTACAAACTAAGCACTGGGGATACAGTAATAAAGCAGAAAAAAATGGTCCCTCCTCATTGAATTTTATATTCCCATGGTGGGGAGAGAGACTCTGAAAATATATAGAGATAAATTGTAATTTTAATATATAAGACAAAAATATAGCAAGTTGTCTGAGGCCATAGGAGAGATTATTTTTTCACTTAACTATGAAGTTGGGTAAGGGAATGTGAACCATACAATGCTTGCTAATGTTGCAAAGTCTCATGGATCTGTTGCCTTTCAAGTGACAGCACCAGGGCCTGAGTCATATACACTGTTTTTAAGCCTCTTTGTAGAGCTCTTGTATCACCAACCCAGGCTTCCTGGGTGCTGGTGATTGTCTGGTCACTATTATATCCACAACAGACTTAAGACTAAAAAGAAAATTGTATCATTGGTTGAATCCACAACTAAAATGTGATTTTTAATGGAGAAAGCTTTTCCAAGGTATAACATCTGATTGCAGTGGAGGGTTTTTGGGAGGCTGTTGTTCTTTTCCTTAGCCCACTTCCTCTACCCTCTTTTCTTTTTATTCTACCAGCATACTCATTCCTATCATTGCCAATGGTAAATGGCTTACTAGTAATTCTTGTGCATTTAGAAAATATTCAAATGTTGCTGTTAAAATACCACACAAACATTGTGGCCTTCTGTCAAAAGTTAATTTCTAAGACATTTTTAAGGTCAGCACAGCTGTTAAACTATGTAAATAACCATCATTGCCCTGTTAAATTAATCTAAGGTGCTAGTTGGAATAACATACCACCTTTCTAATGACCTCTACCTCTATCTAAATTGCTAAGGTAGTAGGTTTGAGGGATTCTGTAATGTAACCTAGCCTATAGATTACAGTTTTGAATTAAATAATGTCAATATATGTATATTTATCCATTAATATTTAAATTCTCAATGTCTCCATCATTACCATCTATGTCTTCAGTATGTGTGATTAACATTTTCAGCCAAAGAGGAAATAGGAAATAGTCATAGCTAAATTGATTCTTGTTAAGTCACCTTCCATTATAGACTCTGTATAGTAAAATCTGTGTGCTCAATCTTCTCCAGAAACAAGAACCACTTTCATTTGTTCTCTTTCAGAGTTTTGCTTTGATTAATCTTAAAGTGCCTGAACACTGGTTTCAAAGCTGTCCCAAGTATCTTATACATCAGTGGGGCATAGAAATAAAATGCACACTTTCAGGTTATTTTAAAATACAGCATATGGATTTTAAAACTCCCAATACTTCTGTAACATAATTGCTATTTATGTCAGATTCAGACATCTCTAAAACCATGAATAAACATAGCTAGATTTCCATGTTAAGGAAACCCTTTGAAATGTGCTTTCAGGCTCTGATGCCTGAAATATATTTGCTATGTTTTAAAACGTTATTACTAAAACATGTATCCTGAAAATGCTATTCTAATGATAGTTCATCAGAATGGTCCTGATTTAATTAAATAATTATACTTCTTATTTTATCCCTACTCACATGCTTCCAGAACTGTGTGGCCCAAGCTTCAGTTTGCTCAACTGGATCAGCGTGGCTCTACTTTTCTCACTGTCACCTCAATAGTTAAGTGACTTTAGGCAAGTTCATTAACCTCCCTGGAGCTCAGTTACTTCATCTGGATGAGGAAGGAGTCAGATTAGAAGTCGTCTATGTTCTAACCCAATACTGATGTTCTACAGTGAATTCTGGCCTTTTGGTTAATAGTGAAACTCTCTCAGACTCTGATTCTAAACAATTCCTTTACTCAAATTAATTTGAAAAAAATGATCACATCCTGACTGCATGTTGTCCTCTGCCATACTTTTTATAATTTCATAATACCTCAGTAAATTATAAATTATGGAACTTAGCAAACTACATTAGCTCATTAAGTAAAGTGACATTTCAACATTCTGAATATAGAAAATGTATACTTTTTCCAATCGAAATAATTGGCATGCTCATATAAAACTAACTTGCTCACATGAGTGATGGGAGTTGTGAAGGAGCCCTTTCATTCACCCTCTCTACTCCAGAGACCAAACAATTGTGCGATACACTAAGGAGCTAAGTGGGAATTAAAATACTCTGAGCACTTCATTGCTTGTAAAGCTGTATTTAAGGACTTGGTGTGGACCTGAAGCTGAAGCCTTATGCTTTCTCCCCTAAAATGTGAACATTACCAAGAAGGAAAAATTGGGTTCTTGGAGCTTACCTAGGCAGACACTGGGAGAATAATAACTTGCAATGATCTGTCTTACATTGTAGAAGAGCCATTTCCAACTGAGAGTATAGAGGCACAAGTAGAGTGTGTATGTGTGTGTGTGTGTGTGTGTGTGTGTGTGTGTGTGAGAGAGAGAGAGAGAGAGAGAGGGAGAGAGGGAGGGAGGGAGGGAGGGAGGGAGGGAGAGAGAGACAAAGGAGAGGGAAAACTGACAATGTTACAGACGTAGAAATCAAAGCTCTAAAAGAACAAGTGACTTTTCTTATCATAAAAGTAAGAAGGTATAAGAATGGTCTGGTTGGTGCTAAAGCTGGTGCACCTCACTCCCACACTCTCCTGCCCTTGTGTCATCACTAGTAGGCGTGTCGCACAGGCAAAAAGCATAGACACATATGGCCTTCTACTTCCCAGCCACTAAGCCTGCTTCCACTTCACACGGAGACGCTTCCTCAACCCTTTGCAAAGAAAACAAAAATCTCAGTGTGAAACACAACAAAGGAGTCAGTGTGATTCTGGGACGTGTGGGTTTCTAGACAGATATAGTCAAATAGACAGTATTTCACTTTATTGAGGTGGTAGTTTATATGAAAAAAATAGAAAATATGTATTTTGCAATAACTTTTCATTTGGGATTTAGGATATCATGACTAATACTCACCCTAGTTTGTCTTCTGATAAGTATCATTGGGGAATGGGTTTGACCATCTTAAGCACTACAGCAGCTTGATTAAGGGCATCCTTGGATGTACCCCTGCCTTTGACAGCTCACACCCTCACCCTGTCCCCCAACAAGGGGATTAGCAGGAAGGCATATGATCTCTGACCAGGATTGTGTAAGGATCGATAGGAACTAGGCCTAGGCTGGCGCAGTGTTTCCATGATTTAACTGCTTTGTTGTGCAGTCTGTTGAACAAGCCTATAATAAGTGCTGTCAGGTTGCTTTGGAGGGAATCATAGCCTGAAGCCATAGGGTTCACTAACTGGGGAGACCAAGCTCATGATTCACCAAGCTGATAGGCTCCCCTTAACAAATCTGAAGCTGGGGAAACATACTGTGAGACCCATTACAAGTTGAAGCTCTGTTTTCATGAAGTCCTTTTGCTATGCAAATAGTAACTAGATAGAATGGCCCAGATAAAATGAATTGAAATTCAATTATACTTCACTGAACCATGTTGTAGCAAACTTGCCTTGCAGCAGTGCCTGAGTAAGTAATTAATTATAAGTGGAGTGGTTTGTTTAATAGTAATTTATATATATTTTAATATATATTTATGTTATATATTTAATTACATATATTTTAAATATATTACATATATAATATAATAAATTATCTTAAAATTCTGCATTAAATTAAGCAATATATTAATCTTGACAGCAGTTAACCTACATTGCCCTGTTGCCTTGCTGGAATAAGGGAAGAGTATTATCCCCATATTATCCCATAAAATAACTGACTAAAGTGACTATTAAGAGCAACAACAACAGGTACAATGAGAAAGAGTAAAGAAAAATACATGTTTATTTGTATGAAATAATTGTCTGGTTTTGATCTCTTATTTTGTGTCTCAGAATCTTATTTTTAATTTTTAAAATTTGAGGTATAATTGATATACAACATTATATTATAGTTTCAGGTGTACAACATAATGATGGATACTTTATGTATATGTTGCAAGTTGATTACCGCAATAAGTCTATTTATCATCCATCACCATGTGGAATTTTTCTCTTGTGATGAGAATTAAGATTCACTCTCCTAGCAACTGTCAAATATGCAATACAATATTAACTATAGTCACCATGCTGTACATTCCACCCCCATAATATATTTATTTTATAACTGGAAGTTTGTACCTTTTGACTCCCTTCACCCATTTTGCCTACCCCCATCCTTGACAAACACCAGTCTGTTCTATGTATATACCAGCTTTTTCAAATTATTATTTTTTTAGGTTCCACAAATAAGAGAGATCATACAGTGCTTGTTTCTCTCTATCTGATTTATTTCACTAGCATAATGCCTTCAAGGTCCATCCATGTTATTACAAATGGCAAGAATTAATTTTCAATGGCTGAGTAATATTCCATTGTTTACATATACTACATTTCTTTATTTATTCATCCACCGATGGGCATTTAGGTTGTTTGCATATCTTGGCTATTGTAAACAATTCTGTAATAAACATGTGGATGCATATATCTTTTCAAGTTAGTGTTTTTGTTTTCTTCAGATAAATACCCAGAAGTGGAATTGTTGGATCATATGGTAGTTCTATTTTTAACCTTTTGAGGAACTTCTATACTGTTTTCCATAGTGGCTGCACCCATTTCCATTCCAAATGGGCTGCACCCATTTCCATTCCAAAACTGTGCAAAAGTTTTCCTTTTCTCCACATTGCCAACAATTGTTATTTTTTGTCTTTTTGAGAATAGCCATTCTAATAAGTGTGAGGTGACATCTCATTGTATTTTTTTTTTTTTTGCGGTACGCAGGCCTCTCATTGTTGTGGCCTCTCCCATTGCAGAGCACAGGCTCTGGACGCGCAGGCTCAGCAGCCATGGTTCATGGGCCCAGCCGCTCTGCGGCATGTGGGATCTTCCCGGACCGGGGCACGAACCCGTGTCCCCTACATCGGCAGGCGGACTCTCAACCACTTCACCACCAGGGAAGCCCTCATTGCAGCTTCTTTTCTTGGTGAGTCTAGCTAAATGTTTTTCAGTTTTATTTATCTTTTCAAAAAAAACAACTCTTTGTTTCATTGATCTTTTCCATGTCTTTTTAGTCTCAACTACATTTATTACTGCTCTGCCCTTTGGTATTTCCTTTCTTCTACTAACTTTGGGATTCATTTGTTGTTGTTTTTTCTGGTCCCTTGAAGTGTAAAATTACATTGTTTACTTGGTATTTTTCTTGTTTCTCAAGATAGGCACTTATCACTATGAACTACCCTCTTAGAACTGTTTTTGCTGCACCCCATAAGTTTTGATACATTGCATTTCTATTTTTGTTTGTCTCAAGGTATTTTTTTTTCCTCTTTTGATTTTTTCATTGACCCATTTGTTGTTCAGTAGCATGCTGTTTAGTCTCTACATAATTCAGGGCTCCATATGACCGCACAGGGTCCTTTATAGGCGATACTGGTGAGCTGTGGTGAGGCAGAGGGGGAGCTCAAAGATAGCATTTCCCCAGTTCCCTACGTTCCCTGAAAGCATTTCCACATCCTCTCTATGTGTACCAAACCTGAAGCCTGCGCCTAAAGCCAAAGCTCCAGGACAAACACATAGGCCTCTTTCACAGAAAGGCTGGAGGTATGTTTCACTATG
Source organism: Phocoena sinus (assembly GCF_008692025.1). Taxonomy (NCBI): domain Eukaryota; kingdom Metazoa; phylum Chordata; class Mammalia; order Artiodactyla; family Phocoenidae; genus Phocoena; species Phocoena sinus. Next base: position 41,864,056 of record NC_045766.1, read on the forward strand.
CTGTCTGTGCAGTACCCTGGGTGTGGTACCCTGTCAAGAACTGTTCCTCTACTTGTTGCTGTCCCATGGGACCCAGGAAGGTAAGCTCTCCTGATTATCAGAGGCAGGTGATCAAGGGGTATCCCCTGGGAGGCAGCCACCAAAACCAGGGCACCAGATGTAAAAACCTGGGCACCAAACACATATAAGTGCTCCCTTCCAAGAGACACTGTAGCTCTGGAGCATGGCAGAGGGAGAATACAAATATGGTACCCATCCTCCAAGTCTCAGGAATGGTTTATTTACATCCCTTAAATGTGTGTTTAATTAGAAACCTGCCCTCAGGCTGCAGCTGTGGTGATAAGGTAATAGGTATCTTTCCAGAAAGATTGAGCTCCTGTGTCTGTTACTTCTTGCTGTACCCTGGGGGGTGGTAGCTATTTGAGAACACTTTCTCCATTGGTTATGGTTTTGTGGGACACTTGTGCTTAAGGCCCCACTTGTGACCAGAGCCAGGTGATGTAGAACTCTCTCCTGGCAGCAGCTGCAAAGATCGGGGCACCAAAAAAGCATATAAGGTCCTTTATGTAAGATATCAGCAAGCTAGAGCAAGACAGCAGGAGAATGTCTCCATTGCACCAGGCTTAATTCCTAAGAGCACCTCCCTCAGTCCAAAGCTCCTTCCTGTACCAGCAAAAAGGCCTCTTTCTCAGAAAGACTGGTGTATGTTTCAGCCTGCTATCTGTGCAGTGCCCTGGGAGTGGTAGTCTGCCATGAACTGTGTATCCAGTTGTTACAGTACCATGGGACTCAGGAACACAAGCTCCCCCTGGCTTCCAGAGTCAGGTGACCAAGGGATGTCTCCTGGCTGACAGCCTCAAAAACTGTCACCAGATGTAAAAACCAGGGCACCACATGTGTGTAGATGCTCACCTCTGGGAGATACTGATGGTCTGGAGCATGGCAGAGGCGGAATGCAAAGATGGCACTCACCAGAAGAAGGGGGGGAAAAAGGAAGGAAAGGGAATTCCCTGATGGTTCAGTGGTTAGGACTCAGCGTTTCCACTGTAGGGGGCACGGGTTCAATCTCTGGTCAGGGAACTCAGATCCCAAAATGTGCGATGTGGCCAATTAAAAAAAGGAAGAGAGAAAAAAAAGGAAACGAAGAAAAAGACAGAAGGGGAAAAATAAAATAAAAAATGGATGGTGTCCACTGGCTTTAGCAAAGCATAGGGAGCACAGAAGATGGTACCTGCCAGTTAGATAAAGATGGTACCTGCAAGAAAGTGAAACAAACAAGCAAACATAAAACAGATGGCACTTGCCAGCTTTAGCAAGGCAGAGGGAGAGCAGGAAGATGGTGCCTACCAGCCTCCATCCTCAGATTATTGCAGCAAGTCTCTGCCCCAGAAACCAAACCTTTAAAATTAGGAAATGATTCTCTTTCACATGAATTCTGGGCTCTTTTTAAAGGACTGCTTCTGTGCTGGGCCCTGAAATGGGTCAGTCTGCGCACGAGCCCTTTAAGAGAAGTTCCTCAATTTGCCACAGCTCTGTAGGTCTCCTGGATGTGAGCTATGTTGGTCTTAAAAGCCAGATGCTTTGGAGGCTCATCTCTTGGCTACTGACCTTAGAAGTTGGGGTGCCGGGTGTGGGGTACCACTCCTTTTCCTCAGAGAGAAGCCCCTGATTTTGTGTTCCCTCACAATTGTGGGTCATAGCACTAGAGTTGGGGTTTATGGCGAGATTGTGTCTCAGTCTTTTTTACACACTTCATTGTGGTTTCCTTATCATTTGTCTTATGTGAAAGCATCCCTCCACCAGTTCTGGGATTTTTCCCAGAGGAAATTGTTTCATATATAGCCACAGATGCAGTGTGTCCCTGGGAGGAGATGAGTGCTGAGGGCAGGAAAATAGGAATGTAATGGTCTTGCCAGTTAAAGCAGAGTTCCAATCCTTTCATTCAAAGTATTCTAAGCTATTCCTAAAAATGCAATCCTGATGCTTGAAAGCTAAACTTTTCCTCAGGTCCTCCTTGGCATTCAGTCAGAACATTAGCTTCATCTTATTGTAGTTCCTTTACTCTTAATTTTTATTAAGATGCCACAACTTGCAGTTCTGGTTCAAGACAGTGATATAGGAAGATCAATATATATATATATTACATATACACACACACACATATATATAATATATACATATATAAATATACGTGTATATTTTTTCTTAACATTTTTCTTTTAATCTAGAATAGAAACGAGGAAGCTTGAATGTATAAAATGACTTCTTATTTTAGTAAGCATTAAAAATATGCTCGATCGGGCTTCCCTGGTAGCACAGTGGTTGAGAGTCTGCCTGCCGATGCAGGGGACACGGGTTCGCGCCCCGGTCTGGGAGGATCCCACGTGCTGTGGAGCGGCTGGGCCGTAAGCCATGGCCGCTGGGCTTGCGCGTCTGGAGCCTGTGCTACGCAGTGGGAGAGGCCACAGCAGTGAGAGGCTGGCGTACCGCAAACAAACAAACAAACAAACAAAATGCTAGATGAACAGTTAATAGAAATTGAAATAATTTGATTACAGGGGATTTGTTTTTTTTATGACTTTAGTTTTAGACACAGAAATGTTCTCTTTTCAGAAACGTGCTATTGTCAGGAAAAAATGTACTGATAATCCAAGGCCCTATTATTAGTTAAAGTAAGATATATATGCAAGTGGAAATATTTTATATAAATTTCAGAATCACGAAATGAGTTACAGTCTCTGATACCTAACAATGACTTCTTTATCAAATCTTCACGTCTTTCTGGGAAGGAAGATTTGCTATTCAGATAATACAGTTTTGTGTTTGAATACCTTTTTTGAGGAGACTCCTAATATTTATGCTAAGTACTTCTTCTGGGAATGTAATTTTGAAAAGTGAAGTTTCCAATATATTTTGTATATTTGAGTTCAGATAATATTTTTGAAATAAGTTAATAACTATCTGAGGAAAGCAAGGTTTTCCCATAAAAATAGAACCAACAATATATAAAGGGAGATGTATCATATTAATAGTAATTGGCAATGATGGGAGAAAGCAAATCAGGGGACTGACTCTTTCAAGATTCTGGCCTTGAAAAGCATAATACTTCCATGGAAGACAATAAAGTAACATTAGGGTTTCCTCCAAAGCAGGCCTGGCCAGGGCTAGTTCAGGTAGACTGAAGCATCATGTATTTCCCATGTTACAATATAAAGCTTTGATGTTGAAAGGGTTGGCATAGTGCTATATCCAGGGCCAGAAAAAATGTTCTAAAAGAAGTAATGGGTGGAAATTTGGGTGTTGAAAGAGGAAACATAAAATGAAGGCTTTGCTGTTGTTTTGCTGTTATTGTTATTTAATAAATTAAAAGTCTGAGAATGTATATTTTAATCTTCATGGGTGCTGAAGGACTTTCCACAGGCCCAGGAATCCCTCAGTATAAATAAATCGGTGGCAGCACATTCATATTGCTTTGCCTTCTCTACTGATTTGAGTTACTGAAAACAAGGTTTACTTCCTTAGCAGGGCTTATGAGTTAAAATGTGGTTGCAATGATTATAACAACTTATACCTGTAATTTACCCACCTTATTCCTTATAGCAGGAGGGGCAGCCATCCATAAAAGGGGAAAAAAAAGGAGCTATTAAAACTCCATGATAGGGGCTTCCCTGGTGGTGCAGTGGTTGAGAGTCCGCCTGCCGATGCAGGGGACACGGGTTCGTGCCCCGGTCCGGGAAGATCCCACATGCCACAGAGCGGCTAGGCCCGTGAGCCATGGCCGCTGAGCCTGCGCATCCAGAGCCTGTGCTCCGCAAGGGAAGAGGCCACAACAGTGAGAGTCCCGCGTACCGCAAAAAAAAAAAAAAAAAAGTCCATGATAAATTGATTCCCTCTACATTAGTTTCATACACTTTGCAGTCTAGTATGGTACTTTAAGTACATTAACTATAATGCCACATCTTACACTTGGATAACATCTACAGTGATGCCACCAAGTGACTATTTAATTTTGCCTTGAACAACTGTAGAAACTGTGAATTTATTATCTCTAAAGCAGACTATATTTGTGGTGTCTGAATAGTAGAAAGTTCTTCTTTATTGCCATAAAATTTAATCCTATCTCACTGTAGTTTTCATCCTTGGTCCTAATTTCAATCCTGTGACCAAACAGAACAAGTCTAATGTCTCATTACTTTGAATTTATTCACCTGATTCAGGTTCCCTCAAGCAATCAATTCTAATATGAAAGGATTTTTATTTTTCTCACCACTCTGCTTGCTACCATCTAGAAGACGTCACTTTATCAACATAGGGTACTTTGGGGAGCTAGCATCCTCGGTACTTTATTTATATATTATATTTAATATAAATATATCACTATATATATATATATATATATATATGTGATAATGTGATTTATAATAAACATGCCCATGATTTGGTCTTCTTCCATGGTTCCTGTATCACAGGTCCCCAAACCTTTGGAATTTCCTGAGCAATAAGAGCAATGGGACCATTTTTTGTCATAATATTTGGTCTCTTGTCCTCAGTTCCTAAGATCACTTCAGAGCCATAAAAGTGAAATGTGTGTCTTATTTTTCATAACAAGCCCTTTCCACCACAATTGGGTTCATGTTAATGAAGTGACTTTTGGAAAGGACCCAGGGATGGGGACTGATTGTGAGGGAAACCAACTATGAATAGAAGGTTGTCACTTTCAGGCCCACCTCCTTATTTCCAGGGAGGGGAAAGGGGCCAGAGGCTGAAGCAATCACCAATGGCCAAGGATTTAACCAGTCATGCCTATGTAATGAAGCCTCCATAAAACCCAGTGAAGAATGGGTTCAGAGAGCTTCCAGATTGGTGAACACGTACGCGTGTCAGGAGGGTGGTGGTGCATAACAACTCCAAGGAGAAAGAAGCCCCTGAACTGGGGACCCTCCCAGACCTTACCCTCTGCAGCTTTTCATTTGGCTGTTCATGTGTGTCCTTTAACAAACTGGTAAACGTAAGTAACATTTCCTCTGAGTTCTCTGAGCTGCTCTAGCAAATTAATCCAACCTGAGGAGAGAGTCATGGGAACCTGTGATTTATAGAAGCACAGAAGCATAAGTGACAATCTGGACTTGCAGTTGGCATCTGAAGTGGGGTGTGGGGAAGTCTTACGAGACTGAGCGCTTTACCTGTGGGATCTGACACTATCTCCAGCTAGATGGTTTCAGAGTTGAGTTCAATTGTAGGACACTCAGCTGGTGTCACAGAGAATTGCTTACCTCTCCCACCCCACTACACACACTGGAATTGGGAACAGAACCCTTGTTTCTATTATATTATTAAAGTTAATTTGTATATTGGAACCCACAAAATGGAGGCCACCCCAGTATATATATAATGTATATATAATATATTGTAATATTGATATAGATAATATTATTACTGTTGCCTAGGTTTTTCTGGTTGACTTGTCTCATTTTGTGGGGTTTATGGATGGGGCAATTGATTGATTTAGTAGATTAACTTTTAAGCAGCCACATGCTATAGTTGATATATATTCAATATACTTAGTCCCCTTTTTCTTCTTAATTTTTTCATCTTCCATTGTCTCAAAAGGTGCCTATGTTTTCACTTAATATTTCCACAAATGTCATTTTGTCACTTGAACTAAATCATCAGTCCTTTTAGACAAAGACTCTATTATATCCCTTCCTTCCAACCCTAGGTCTTCCTCACTCTGAGTTCTATATCACAGTAGGAAAACAGTACAAAAACAAGGCCTTGCTGCTCAATGGAACTTTATTCTGAGTTGATATGACTAATAACTATAAATACAGGAAATAGAGGTCACTTTATCTCTCTCTTCTGAGATTAAAGGCATTCTTTCCCAATCCCCCTTTAGGGGAAAGGATTATGTTCCCCTTGATCCAAACTTTAGTCTACTTGTAGTCAAATGAGAATAGATAACAGAAGATACATTGTCACTAGTGCTAGGTATGCTAATCTCAAAACTTGTTCTTATTTTCTTATTAGCAAAAATCAACACATAGTACCTTTAGATCAATAATTTTTAACAGTACAAAATAATTAGTTAAATGTATTATTTAAAGCAATGGAAGTAGAGATGAGACAGGGAGGTATCCAAACACAGAGTGGTGTAATGTTAGCATGTAGAGGACATTTAGGTAACATTTAATTATTAATAAAGGGTACCATTTTGTGCTCCTACCATGTGCTTAGAGTATGCTAAGTGATTTTAGGGTGTTATTGTCATATAACATACCATCTCAAAACAGTGACTTGAAATAGTAACCATTCATTTGGTTCATGACTGGGCAGTTCTTTAGCTCTGGGCCAGGCCTAATCGATTTTAGTTGGGCTTGCTCATGTATCTGCAGTAAATTGGCATCTATTTGGGGCCATCAAAGTTCAGGATCATGGATCTGTCATTATCCAACAGGCTAGCTGCTGTTTATTTACATGGTAGTGGCAAATTTCCAAGAAAGTTCGTGGATACTCCAAAGTTCTTGAGGGCTAGTCATATAACTGGCTCATTGTTACTTACACTACATTCTATTAGCCAAAACATGTTACAATAATTTTAATAATATAAAATTCATCCTCATCTTCTAATTTATTGCTTCCTACCCACCCATAATAAGTCCCCTTAAATAGAGATACATGTATGAGGTCTGTGAGACTTAGAATTTTTTAAATCGTTACTGAATACTGTATATCTTAAGCTAATGTTTTTCTCAGTGAATACTGTGTGGTTGCAGAATTCCATAAATAAGATTTAGAAGTAAAATGTTCTAAGCCATCCATTAAAATTATTTAAAAAAATTTTAACATCTTTATTGGAGTATAATTGTTTTATAATTGTATGTTAGTTTCTGCCTTATAACAAAGTGAATCAGCTGTACATATACATGTATCCCCATGTCTCCTCCCTCTTGCATCTCCCTCCCACCCTCCCTATCCCACCCCTGTAGATGGACACAAAACACTGAGCTGATCTCCCTGTGCTATGCGGCTGCTTCCCACTAACTATCTATTTTACATTTGGTAGTATATATAAGTCCATGCCACTCTCTCACTTCGTCCCAGCTTACCCTACCCCCTCCCAGTGTCCTCAAGTCCATTCTCTACATCTGCGTCTTTATTCCTGTCCTGCCCCTAGGTTCTTCAGAATCTTTTCTTTTGTTTTTCAGATTCCATATGTATGTGTTAGCATACGGTATTTGTTTTTCTCTTTCTGACTTACTTCACTCTGTAAGACAGACTCTAGGTCCATCCACCTCACTACAAATAACTCAGTTTCGTTTCTTTTTATGGCTGAGTAATACTCCATTGTATATATGTGCCACATCTTCTTTATCCATTCATCTTTCAGTGCTTCCATGTCCTACCTATTGTAAATAGAGCTGCAGTGAACATTGTGGTACGTGACTCTTTTTGAATTATGGTTTTCTCAGGGTATATGCCCAGTAGTGGGGTGGCTGAGTTGTGTAGTAGTTCTATTTTTAGTTTTTTAAGGAACCTCCATACTCTTCTCCATAGTGGCTGTACCAATTTACATTCCCACCAACAGTGCAAGAAGGTTCCCTTTTCTCCACACCCTCTCCAGCATTTATTGTTTGTAGAATTTTTGATGTTGGCCATTCTGACTGGTGTGAGGTGATACCTCATTGCAGTTTTGATTTGCATTTCTCTAATGATTAATGATGTTGAGCATTCTTTCATGTGTTTGTTGGCAATCTGCATATCTTCTTTGGAGAAACGTCTATTTAAGTCTTCTACCCATTTTTGGATTGGGTTGTTTGTTTTTTTGATATTGAGCTGCATGAGCTGCTTGTATATTTTGGAGATTAATCCTTTGTCAGTTGCTTCATTTGCAAATATTTTCTCCCATTCTGAGGGTTATCTTTTCATCTTATTTATGGTTTCCTTTGCTGTGCAAAAGCTTTGAAGTTTCATTAGGTCCCATTTGTTTATTTTTGTTTTTATTTGCATTTCTCCAGGAGGTGGGTCAAAAAGGATCTTGCTGTGTTTTATGTCATAGAGTGTTCTGCCTATGTTTTCCTCTAAGAGTTTGATAGCGTCTGGCCTTACATTTAGGTCTTTAATCCATTTTGAGTTTATTTTTGTGTATGGTGTTAGGGAGTGTTCTAATTTCATTCTTTTACATGTAGCTGTCCAGTTTTCCCAGCACCCCTTATTGAAGAGGCTATCTTTTCTCCATTGTATATTCTTGCCTCCTTTATCAAAACTAAGATGACCATATGTGTGTGGGTTTATCACTGGGCTTTCTATCCTGTTCCGTTGATCTATATTTCTGTTTTTTGTGTCAGTACCATACTGTCTTGATTACTGTAGCTTTGTAGTATAGTCTGAAGCCAGGGAGCCTGATTCCTCCAGCTCTGGTTTTCTTTCTCAAGATTGCTTTGGCTATTTGGGGTCTTTGTGTTTCCATACAAATTGTGAAATTTTTTGTTCTAGTTCTGTGAAAAATGCCATTGGTAGTGTGATAGGGATTGCGTTGAATCTGTAGATTTCTTTGGGTAGTATAGTCATTTTCACAATGTTGATTCTCCAATCCAAGAACATGATATATCTCTCCATCTGTTTGTCAAATCAGCATCTTAAAATACCAATCCAAAATTCAAATTCTTACATTAGTCATAAAAATTTCTTTAAATGCAGAATTTTTTGGAATAAAATAATTATTATAATTAATCCTAGTTTTTATTGATTTCTGATATCTTTGACTTTAATTAGTGACAAAGAAATTTGTTTAAACACTCAACTTTTTTTTGGTTTAGTATTTTCCACATATATATTGCTAAATATTTAACTGCAATATAGTACTTGTAAATAATACAATTTTGAAAATTGAGTATATGAATAAATGTACAAATTAAGAAATGAAAATAAAGGTTTTTGGTATTAGTTAATTTTGTTAGAAGAATTAATTTAAATTTTTGTAAACTGGACTCTCAGCTTTTCTTTCTAGATTTCTCTGATATTTAAACCTTAAGAGAAAGGATGAACAATTTTGAGGGTCCTAATTTGCATTGGAGAACCTTGATATGATATACATTATTACCCCAAGTAACCACATGATATGAATTGTTATGGCAAACAGTTCTGTCCTTCCCCTTTGTATTCTTAAAGTTTCCTTGGAATATTTAATAAGTTTCTCTATTGAATATGACTGAACACAAGCATCTGTGGTCAAAGTGAGGAGATCTTGAATATCGTGCTTTTAAAGGAAAGCTGAAATAAAATCCAGCTTCTTGTATTTTGGAGGACTAGGAATACAGATCATTTCTCTATGGCAAACAACAAATATCCTGGATACAATTTTTTTTTTTAATATAAATGCTTGGTAAACAGGAAACAAAGTTAGGAGTTCTTATTTCCAAACTATAGGTAGGTAGCTAATGAATTAAGTAGAGCTCTGAACTTTGCTGTGAAAATTGAGGACATTTGCCAAAGTGAGCTTAAACTTAATGTGTCACAGCCTCTCAGGAATTGGAATCTGGGGGAATAAATCCAGGGCTGTGCACTCAGTTGAAGATTAATAAGCAGTAAACTTGGCCTACCCCAGCCAGGATATGTCAAGGAGCCCAAATATATTGTCAATGGGGAGACAGCAACCCAACAGAATCACCACTGATGAATGGAAAACACAGATGGTCTCTCCCTTGGATGTGTAGCCTGAAATCATCTAATCTGGCTAGTCCCAAAACACATGAAGATTAGAATTTAATTTAGAACCATGGCAGACAGTACTGGTTTGCTTCATTTTGGTGTACAACGTTCTTTCAGACAATAGAGTGTAGTGTTGAACTGCTTAGGGGGAAACTCTAAAGTCGGCTTGCCTGATTGGAATCCTGGTTCTATTTTCCATCTACCTGTGTGATTTAGGCTAAATTATGTAATCTCCTCTTTGCTTTTTCTTTCTTATTTGCTAAATAAGAATTAAGTGAATTATTTTTGAAAAGTGCTTAGAAAATTGTTTGACACATAATAAATACAACTTACATGCTATTTCAAAATATAAGTGCATCTGTGTTACAAATAATACATGCCATCGTGGTAACAATAGTATTATAATTGGGAAAATAAAAATTTTGGTGATAGAAACTTGAGCTTTGGACCAAATAGCTTGGTAAGTTAGATTTTTTTAAATCAAGTATAAAAATTTGACTATCATGACATCTTCTGTCAAATCAAGTATTTGAAATATTTGTCTGATACACTACTGAGCCTTAAACTTCACTGCTGACTGGGGTAGTTATATCATTTGTATTAAGGGACTTAGATCACATTTAGTTGATGAACAATTTAATACCAGAAACAATCTATTTAAATAGATATTTAAAGGTAAAAGAAAAATTTAAAGCCCAGAGGAAAATGTTAAAAAGCAAATAGAATGTTACGCCAGTGAGGAAAAAAATAATCTTTAAAAATGTTGTTCTCTTAAAATCTTTATTGAATCAGCACTGAAATAAAAGCATATATATGTATAATGATGGTACAGTTACAATTTAAATATTGAATTTAATACTACCAGGAAGTAACTAACGAGCTTAGCCCAGAAGCTATCATAGAAGACTACAAACTTGTGGAAATGACAAAATCCAACTGATGTATTTTATTTTGGAAGACCATATGTTTGCATTTTAATGTCTCTTGAAGATTACACTAGAGTGGTAATCACATATATATACATGAAATAAGGATCTAAAGAACAGTGTGAATTATTTGTATGGTTACACAATTAAATTTAAAGAAAGATTTCAAAGTCAGCTTTATGTACAATCCTTAAAGAATATTTAATCAGTAACATTACAAGTACATTAAAATGATCAGTTCTTGAAAATAGTTGACAGACAATGGTACTTCCATTTAAAGACAGAAACACTTCAGAGTGTTGCTTTTAAAAATCCTACAATTCACCAAATCACTGTTTAAAACTTAGTTAGACATGTGGCAATATGTGAGAAGCTAAATTATATGATACTGATTAAACAAACAAGCCTCTCAGTTCTAAAGAACACTAGTTTTATTCTAAAGTGAGGATGATAGAAGAACAATCTCCTATGTGGTTACAACTAAAGCAAAATGCTATAAGGTTACTCATAATGTACTTGAGTTCCTTAATGCTTTTCTTTCAAGTACAGTTTACAGTATCAAACTGCAAATGCTTTTAGAAAATGTAAATTATAGATTTAAATTCTTGATTCTAAATTAATGGACTTTAGGTTGTATTAAAACTGTCTTGATATCATTAAAAATATTTCTGATCACTTTCTGTTTTGATAGCAAAATAAGTATAAGCTACTTGGAAAATGCCAAATGTTATTTGCAATTAAATTACATTTTGACAAAAATACATTTATACTGTGATATGTAATTCACAGGAAATCTAATATCCTCATAAATACTAATATAAATGGCATATCTTGGTTTGCTGACAGCTTAGCCTTCAGTTAGAAAAAAGAAATTATTCTAAGAAATCAGGAAAATTTCATTCATGCCCTAAGTCGTCTTTTTTTTTTCTTCAGCTAGTAATAATAGCAATACTGTTGAAGGACATAGAGTGTGTACACACGCCATATGCCCATCAATCAGAACAATTGCTGATTTCCTAACCTGAACTTTCAGAATGTCAAAGTTATTTCAGATTCAATTATAAACAGCATGACGTTACTGACTACAGTGGTATTTGCTTTTACAAAGATTTTTTTGGATAAAGGGTGACAGAGGCATAACAACAATGCTATTTTGCTTTTTAAAAATATATATGGAGAAGTTAAGTATAAACTGGTTAGTAAAAGAAAATCCAAATTGAGTAAAAAAAAAGAAATATGTATAATTTATCTGGACCCTTTCTTACTCTCTATCATAATATGCTATTTGCTCTTGTTATAAAAGCAGATGTGGAGAAGCATTTTGTATGTTTATTTATTTGCATTTATGTTTACATGTATATTTGTACATGTACTCTATATGTATGTATTGTTATATACACATTTCATACTCAAATAGCCAAAAAAGTTTAGAGATACAGGAAAAGTTTGGCCTCTTTAAAACACAGCAATATGAAATACTAGTGACAGTACCAGCTTGGAAAATTACAAGGACTGCAGAACAAGGACATTTTTCATTTTTTTAGGCTAAAAGTCTAATACTCTCCAAGGGAAAGAAGATGTGGAGAGGTAGAGATAGTAGTAGAAAATAAGAATTGAGTGGAAGTGTTTCATATGATAACTTGCGCAACCAGAAACTGACCTTGATTATAGATGAGATGTGAACTGTGGGATAATTTCTAAGAGTAGGCGAAGAGACCTAATCTGTTATGTCCTTGATGGAGGAACAGGGCAGAAAGGTAGAAGCTCAGTGTATTGGGAAAGTTTCTTGGGTTGAAAACTGGACCAAAAATCTCAGTTTAATAAAGCTAGTGAAAGCAGTGGAAAGTGTTTTTGGGGACTTCAGAGCAATAAGCTAAAGAGATCAAGGGAAGCCATACATAGATGGCCACAGTCATCTTTTGAGTTATCCGCAAGTTTTACTCACGTAAACCAGATGTAACACACAGAGATTCACACACACACACATACACTTAAATGTGTTTAAGTAGGTGATATGTGAAAAATTGGTTTAGACCATGTTGTGTATATGGAAAACTTTTTGTCTTATCTAAACTCTGCAGTTGTAGAAGCAGCAGCTACTTGAACATGGGGTGGGGAGGACTAATGTGATGACTCCCTGGAAACAGCCCAGGGAAGGCCACGGGCCTATAGGATAGTGATCCTGGCTATGCACTAAAATCAGCTAGATAATCTTTAAAAATACCAATGTTGTGTTTCCCATACACTGAAATTCTAATTTAGTTTTTCTGATGGTAAAGAATCTGATTAAATCAGTCTTGGACAGTCGGGTTGGGGTTGGTATTTCTTATTGCCTGAATGATTCCAATGATCAACCAGTTTTGAGAACCAGGACTCTGGGAGTAGCCCTGCAGTTAGCATGTCTGGCAAGAAAGGAAGGATAGAGCAGCAGTGGTGTGAAGTGGCTGGCTATAAGCTCCTGGCTTCCCAGATCCTGTGTGCAGGATCCAGATGTTCCTGTGTGGCCTGGTCAGGAGCTTGGAATTATTGATCAGACTTCTGTTTCACAGGAGTCATTTGGAGGATCTGCTCAGGCAGGGTCCTGATGACCTTGAGCAGCGGTATGGCAGGAGATGAGGAATTGTTGCCATTAAGCATCTAAAGGCAGGAGGAGAGGGATCATGGTTTGGAGGACCTAGTCCAGGGCACCCACTTGTACTTCTACTCAGAGCTAGAGAATGACACATGTGGACATCCCCATCCAGAGAACATAATGCCCAGTGTACATAGATTTAGACTCTTTGACACCCAGATAGCAACCTCCATAGGAAGTTCTACTATGGAATTCAATGTGAGTGTCTGCATTTGTATTGGAAAGAATCAATACTGTAATAGAGAACATTAAAACCTGGAAATGCTGAGAGTCACAAATTTAAAGCTTGTCCAATTATAGCCCTTTTTTTTTTCCCTAAGTAGGGGCTCAAAAGAGAGATTAGAAAGAAATAGCTGTATTTTACTGTGCTGTATGTATAACATAATTTTACACATCCATATTCCAAAAATATAATTACTATACATTTCTTTTTAATCTTGGAGTTGAGATGGTTTTTACTGATAAGACTGAATATAAAACTTGCTGAATTTGAAATGCTGGCAACTGGAAAAAAAATATTTTGGAGACAGAAAGCACATCCTAGCTCTTCCATCTGCCAGCTACGGGACTTCAATTATGTCAACCCTAGTTTCTGCATTTGTAAAGTATGAATGAATACATTTATTTTATAAAATTTTTTGAAAATTAAATGTGCTAATACATATTGAAAAGATACTCTTATAATAAATAGTATGCAAATGTTTAAATTATGTCATAGGAAATGTTGTTTCTTCTTGCCAAAGAATAGAAAATAAAATATACCATATAGTTGTTGGTAAATTTTTAGAACTTGCTTTATTTCAACTTAGTAAAATTATAAATCTCAATCGTGACATATTGTACTTGCCATATAAAAATCTACAAGGCATTTTTATATTTGATTAATCTCTCCTGGCAGCTCTTTCCCATTATCCATATATGCCCTCCCTCTTATAATCTACTTTCAAGAAATATGGAAAACTTCAAGAGAAAGAGTAGAATAAGTTTACAGTATGCTGTGCTTCATATCTTCTACAAAGGTATATTTTTAAAAAGACATCAAACTAAAGATGAGGCAGGTTTTGGTTGTCAAAAATGACTTAGTGAGTTTATTATGTGATATATGAGTTAATCATTTCTGTTAGATATTAAATAATATTTCTTTAGATCTTGATCAACATATCCTATAAGGGCTTTGATTTTTAAAACAAAGCATTTGCTTTCAATTTAAGTGAGAAATAAAAAGAGGAACTCCCCATAGAGAATTTGTTTAGGCCAATGCTCTTACGAATATACCAAATATACAGCTCCAGAAAACAATTTCTCTATTTCAGTTGGCCATGCCTTGCCCACTATTCCCTGATTGCAGTAATGATGGTGGCCTCAGCACTGCTGTCCATTAAAATCCATGGATGTACAGAGAAGGGAGGCTGAAGATAACAGAATTGACCTACTTATTGGCCCTATTCCATTCTGCAATAAGCATAAAGATATTTTACTTTCAGCCTTTCCTTTCTATTCCTTGCGTTATTTATCAAATAAAACTGTCTTTCCTATAAAAGGCAAAGTCCGAGCATTATTCACATGTCTGCTTTGCTGATTAGTGACATATTGTTCTGCTGTGCACAAGAACTGGGTGCCATTTACGGAATCCGAACTGGATATTTTCACCTTTAGTGCCACAACATTTTAGGAGGAGCGGGAAGTTAAAGGGAAACTATATTCAGCTTCTATTTGAAATATTCACTGACCCTCCCAGGTAAAGAAACTAATCCACTTAAGTAATTGGCTTCTAAACAAATCTATATTATGATCTTCATATTGAATTGAACCTAAGGCAGCTACAAAATTCTGATCATGCATCTTTCCTTTCAGACTTAAAACTGGCAGTAAAGCTTTTCAGCAAGATACAGGATAACTTCTAGAGGGCAAGATAAACTTTAAATAGGAGTAGAATAAAGCAAGGTTTATTATCTCCTCATGGTAGAAAGTCGATCATGAATATGAGAATTTCATTATTCTTAAAATTTCATCTTGAAATGGTACTTGCAAATTGCTCATTTCTTACACCAATAACTATAATATTTGCTATCTGTAGATGTGGTATTATATTAATTCATACATAAATCAATAATTTTAACATTCCTTAATCTTTGTTTATAGAAGTGGAATGAATTCAGTGTGTCTCATTAGGGACTTGTTTTTTCAAAGAAAAGATTAGGTAAGTCTTAGGAGATGTAGAAAGAAATGAAAGTTAAGTTTTATGATTACAATGACTGAATTTCTAAGACATTTGTAGATACATTCCCCATATTTACCAAAATAGAGTATGTCATGTAAATTATTATGGAATCAAAGACATTAGAATTAATCAAAGATAATAGAGGAGATTTTTTGATATGATCTCATATAATCTCCTCATTTAACTGACAAGTAATTATAGGTAGAAAGGTGGAATGAATTCACCTTTTACAGAATTTATCAGTGACAGCATTACATTTACATCTTTTTTTTTTCCCCCGCTATTGATCATGATCTGCTGTTTGTTTCCTGAAAAGCTCAAGTCCAAGAAATAATTGCTGGTGGTTGAAGCGTTCTATTCGGGTGAAGGGAGGGAGCTAGATTGAGATCATTATCCAACGATTTACAATTCTTTCAACTGCTGGTCTGTATGTAAGACATATTTATATGTCTTTGAAAGTAAGCATTTAAAGCATTTTATAATAATTACAGAGAAATTATTGGTATAAAAATCAGCTACTGGTATGTAGGCATATTAGTTTACTTTTGCATACATGCTATCAGTATCCTTCCCTTCAGTCTCCTCCCTGCTCCCCACCATTTTGATTCTCAACAGCCATCATTGATACCATGAATTCTGTTCCTGCTGGGGACAGCTATGGCCATCAAACTTGATTCATGGGTCTTCCCTCGTGGCGCAATGGTTGAGAGTCCGCCTGCCGATGCAGGGGACACAGGTTCGTGCCCTGGGTCCGAGAAGCTCCCACATGCCGGGGAGCGGCTGGGCCCCTGAGTCATGGCTGCTGAGCCTGCGCGTCGGGAGCCTGTGCTCCGCAACGGGAGAGGCCACAACAGTGAGAGGCCCGCGTACCGAAAAAAAAAAAAAAACTTGACTCATGAAACTATTAATGAACTTTCTTTTGTCCCTTTGTGCTTTTCTTTTAGTTTCTTCATGCAACAAAGAAATGGCTCCCTCTTGCCTTTAGAAAGGGAAACCAAAGCATCTCCCAGTTTACCTCTCTTATGGCCCCTGTGAAGCATCTTTACTTTTCATCTTTTCATTTATTTGGTTGTACATATTCATTTACTGTTACATATTTATTTTTGAAAGTTATTAAGAAATAGGATACTGATATCACCAAGATCTTTGAAAGTCCTTCTGTAAAGTTGACATCAGATCCCACACTTTTTAATCTAAGGATAATCTCTAATTTGAATGTTGGTATCATTCCCTTGCTTTACTTTATAGTTTACTACATGTGTATTGATTAGTAAAATACATATTGTTAATTTTGCAAGTTTGAGGTTTTATTTAAGTAGTATCATACATTTAGTATTCCTCTGAGACTTATTTTATCACTCAACATTATAGTTTTAAGAGGCAATTATAATAATGTATAGGACATAGTGTATTCAGTTCTACTGCTGCACGGTATTCTGTTTATGGATATACCACTATTCATTCTTCCATTCTCCTTTCAAAATGCATTTCAGTTGTTTCCAGTTTCTTGTTATTACAAGCAATGCTGTTATGGTCACTCTTGTACAGGTCTTGGTTAACAAAAACAAGGGTTTCTCCAGGTTATAGACTTGTGAATTTGCTGGCTCAGGGTCTGATCTTAATAAGTTTTACTAGGTAATATGAAATTGTTTTCCAGAGTGACTCTATTAAGGTTCTCTTTCATCTGCAATGAATGAAATTTTCTGGTGCTGTATCCTGGACTCTTCTTGTCATTGCCTAACCTATTAACTTTGCCAGGCTCATAGGTTTGATATGGTTTCTTACTGTTGTTTTAAATGGCATTGTCCTGAATTCAAATGATATTGATCATCGTATTTATTGGCCATTCATATTTTCTCTTCTGTGGATTATCTGTGCTATTTTACTTTACCTTTTCTACTACTTTATTTCCTGTAAATTTGCGTGAGTTATTTATTTGCTATCCAAATTGTTTGTCATATATGTAGCAAATAGGTTCTCCTTGTTTTTGCCTTAATTAGCAGCATTTAAAGGGATAATCACTTTTTAAGAAATACCCATTCTATATGAATGAAAAGCATTCTTAAACATGTATTAGTTTAAAGAAATTTGTATACATTTGAAAATAAGGGTGATTTAAAAAGGAAATGAAATTTATCTATAGAAAAGTCTGTATTGATATCTCAGGGCCAGCTTCAAACTGTTAACATGAAAATGTTTCATTTTGATAATACTTTAAAAGTTTTACTTTGACTATACTCAATGCCTTATATGTCTTACATATCTAAATAATAAACGGTTCCTGAAAATATATATACAAGAAATTTGTAGCACATTTACTCTATGAAAACAGTAGTCGATATCCACCTGCACCTTAATGCCTCTTTAAAGGAAAAATTTGGTTGCATCCTGACAACTTCTCTGATGAAAGTGAATATGATGGAAGAGTGAGGGAATCTCTGGTTTTAGAAAATGTTCACATGGAAGATTTTCAGGTCTGTAGCAATCTCTTTTTGGGTGAATTTAGCTTTTACCTGTTTTCATTGTTGTACAGGATTTCTCTCCACCCCCATAAACGTCCCACCCCCAACACATGTATACAGCCTAAACATTTTTTTCTATTATTCAAAAATGGAACTCTTCTTAATTGTTAACACATTTTTTTCTCTAGTTTTGAGAGAAACTTTTATGGTTTTGAGAGGAAAAGATCTGACCCTCACTTTATCTTTTATTTTGTAACTGAAACATTTTATGCAGATATGAAAGTGCTGATTCTGACTGTTTTGTGATGAAAAGAAAATAAGGGCACATAGCTGTCAGAAGGCAGTGATTTTCAGTCAGCATCAGGCTTGGAAATATTCAAATCTGTGACCTGAAGATGATAAACTTGAGTTGCCTTTACCCAGTAGCAATCCCATGAGTTTATTTCTTTATCATTTGATTGTCTTAAACTGAGTTAGAAACAGTCTATCATTTTTATGTCAAAATATATCTTTGTAACCTTTAAACTAAGTAAAAATATTTTCAAAAATTATCTCCTTGGGGCTTCCCTGGTGGCGCAGTGGTTGGGGGTCCGCCTGCCAATGCAGGGGACGCAGGTTCGTGCCCCGGTCTGGGAGGATCCCACATGCCGCGGAGCGGCTGGGCCCGTGAGCCATGGCCGCTGGGCCTGCGCGTCCGGAGCCTGTGCTCCGCAACGGGAGAGGCCACAACGGTGAGAGGCCCGCGTACTGCAAAAAAAAAAAAAAAATTATCTCCTTTTGTAAATAAAATCTTTTATCATTTGGATTTTAGCTTATCTGGGGAATGGTATTCATCATTGTTATAAATTATATGTTTAGGAAAATAATTTGCTTTGTGAAAATGTGGGAAAATAAATGGTTTGATGATTTAATTCTGTGATTCAGGTATATAATACACAATGCTTTGATTGGAACACCATTTCTTGAATGACCTAGACCTATATACAAATTTTGGCTCCCCACATATCACCTTGATAATCTTGAAAAATTATTTAATTTCTCTGAGCCTTATTTCCTAATCAGTAAAATGGGGTTAATATGGAACATCATCATAGAGTGCTTCTGACCATTAAACAGGCACCATACACGAACTGGAAGCTCTGGGGGCAAGAAGACTTCCACATTCCATAGCAACAGAAGGTTATATTTAACAACTGGCCAGCAAACAATTAGGAACAACCTAAATGTCTCTCAGGGAATATATAGCTGAAATGTCAAGTATTTACGTTATGGACTACTATCTGGCAAATAAAACGGGAGACATTATTTTATATTAACACCAGAGGTAGAAAAAATATGTTAGATAGAAAAGTAGGTTAATGAGAATAGACACACAGAAACATACACACAAAAACTGTGTATGTATTGTTTCTGAATATATTTATATCTGGCAAAAATATAAAGTCAGAAACTGGAAAGATACATGTTAAACTGATTATGGTAGTTTTCTCAGGGATATTAATGAAGAAATGGAACTGGGGATGAGTGCGAATGAGATCTCCAATTTTTGTGTAATTTTTTTTTTGCTTAAAACGTTTAAAGCAAAAATATACATATATGTACACACAAATATAAATACATATATATACATAAATACATATATATATTATATACACATATATATGAAATAAAACCACAGGATGAAATAAGAGACTTTGAGGTTAAAATCTAAAGTTAATAGTTCTAAAGAAAAAAATGATAATCCTGTCTTTTCTTCTCTTTTTCCACCCTCTCCCCTCACTATTTTATGTTTTTTATTTCATAATTTTCTCTTTCAAAGAGATGTTATATGTATTCTATTTCCATAAATATATTCTTCTGAATCCATTCCTTTTAACTTTTATATAATATATTCTCATATGAATTTACCACAATTTCTGTATAACTTCCCTTATTAATAAAATTTCACTGTAATGTACAGTGGTGTACCAGCTAAGCTTGCCCATGTCTCCTTGGGGTCAGGTTGAGAAAACATGATTCTCTTGATCTTATAATCTCCTCAAGCCATGCTGATTTCTGTGCTGTCTTTATATCAGAATTCCACAAAGAAGTTTCAATTCTTCTCCCAGTCTGTCTTGGACCAATTGTTGATAGGCATTTGTCTCCTGTACTCTGTCAAAGCTGCTACTATCCAGGACACCAAGGCCCTTAATTTGCTAAATGTGGGAATCTATTCCATTTCATCTTACTCACTGGAAACATTTCACATGGGTTATCAGGCACATTCATTTCTGCATTTGGTTTCCAGGATACCACATTCTCCTGGTTTTCCTTCTACTGAACTGACTGTTCCTTTTCATTCACTTGCACTGAATTCCCTGCATTTCCCCAAACTCTTTAACTTTTAATGATCAGGGTGTGGTAATTTATCATTATCTGCATTCACTTATTAGTTGAGTTTGTCTGTTTTACTTGGCTTTATATGTCATCTATATGCTGATGACTCCAGAATTTATGTATCTAATGTCCTCTACATAATCCCAGATATATATATATATATATGTATATATATATATATATATATATATATATATAATAATCTGTTCAATATTTCCACTCGTATATCTAAAATATATCGTAAACTTACTATGCCTAATATCAAACCCCTTGTCTTCCCCTGCAAACCTCCTCTGGTCATTCTCTCCATCTCAATAAATGTCTAATCTGTTCTTTCATATCTTCAGGTCAGAAATCTTATAGTCATCCTTGACTATTCTTTTTCTCTTAAACACACAAATCGCGTCAGCAAATCTGTTGGCATTCCCTTTTAAATATACTCAAAACCCAACCACTTCTCACCATCTAACTCTATGAAGTTCTGAAACTCTGTTATCCCTCCTTTATATTATAACTTGTCTCCTTACCATTTGTGCCCAATACCTTAGGCAGAATGATCTCTTCTTAAACATAGGTCAAATCATTGTATGCCTCTCCTCAAAACTCTCCAGTGGCTTCCCATGTAAAAGAGAGTAAGTTCAGACTCTTGTGACCTTTAGGCTTCCCATGATCTGCTCTCCTTATTTCTGTAAACTCACCTTTGTGATTTTTTTTTTCTCTCAGTTAACATCCTCACAATTCCTCCAACTAGACATGGTCCTTGAATAAGTACTTCTGCATCAATTTTTCTTTCAATATGGAATATTCCTCCCTGTATCATTTCAGGTTTTTGTTCAAAAGTCATATTCTCCATGACACCTTCTCTGATTATTCTATTTAAACTTGCATATCCCAATCATCTGCCTTATTTTTTCATTAATACTTATTACTAAATCTATTTCTATCTATATCTGTATTTCTATGTGTGTATTATTTATTTATATTTTGTCTCAACTCAGTAACATGTTGATTTTGGTTGTGATAATATCACATATGAGGAACTCAAAGTATTGTGTTGAATGAATAAATAAGTAAATGTTCAAAAAGTACAAATCTATTGGTTTGGTCTAATTCTATATGGAATTAGAAGCTTGTTTAAATTCAAAGGGATAAGAAAATGCAAGTGATTCTAAAAAGAAGTAATCACTTCACAGAAGTAAAACTGAAAAAACTATAACAATTTTTTTTAGTAAATATGTAGAGAAAAGGGCACTCATATATTGCTAGTGTGAATGTGGAATATTATAGTCTTTTTGGAAATCAATCTTACAACATCAGCTAACTTTAAAACTACTTACTGAATACACATTTGATAGACAATTGAATAAAGAGACATATCATACTTTATGCTAAATTAACAGTAGTAATATTTCATATTTTTAATATAATATGATTTCTAAATTTTAATCATGGATATGAATCTTCAAATTATAATAATTCTGGCAAATTTTGTGCAGGTAGAAATTAGTCAATTTGATTTCTAGAATTCCTTCAATGCTGACATGTTCTGATTTTCTCACACTTTCCAAGACCCTGAATAACAGCTAAACTGATTTAAAAATCAGATTTAATATTATATGATAACCTATATAGATATTTAATAGGATTACTGAGAATATTAAGAAAAACTACAGATAATTACTTCAAGTAAGTTTAGATTAAATAGATAGGAAAATTTCATAGTCTTCTAATAAAGACTATGTAACCAGCAACTTAGTATTAACGCCTTTCAATGAAAATGCCAATTTCTAAAATAAGCTTGTATTAGCATTTTACTTCTCTTTACTATTCAGTTACAACTAATCTCTATAATCAGATCTTCAGCTTTATTTTAAACTCATCTTCAGGAATTGAATACCTATTTTTGTTTCTGAATCATGCACCTTCTCTCTGAGATTTAATATTTAATAGGCCAGCTCTTAATTATCTGGAATTCCTAGATATCTAGATTTTCATAAAAATAATATTGAAGTCTGGGTATAATATTTCTAAATGTCAAGATGGAAGCAATAGAGTTAATAATAAAAGATCTATACCAGGTAACTGATTTGACAGATGTTGCTCTGAGTTCTTTTATCAATACAATGTGATATAATTTGTTTAATTTTACTTGCCTTGAAGCTATTGTTGACAAGCATATTTATTGTTAACTAAAATAATGTGAAGATATTTCCAATTTTCATCTATTAGTCATGTCATAAGCTTCAGTTTAGAAAAATAAATTCCATATAAACCTTTTCTACATATTACATGTATAACACATAGTAGATAAATATTTTAGGTTTTGTTTTTTATCTCATGTTTGTTCTTAACCTGTGGTTTCTGGAGTTTGAAGGGTTGTGTTTCATGATCTGCTTTTCTAAAACTCTCCAATAACCCAAATTTAAGCAGAGGATTATTGTTAACTTTATTTTAAATTCAGTTCAATATCATATGCAGAGACCACTAACACATCACTGTATCACAAAAGTTGCATGAAAATATATTTCAAAAATGGCTATGGCATGATCCAAAGTTCTTTCATTCATGATTCTACCTGAGTTTACTCCTTAAGGAAATAACATTTTTTTGTGAACTTTAAGTATGAACACAATAGGTTTGATTTTAATGGAAATTACTTTATAGAATGATATTAAAACAAATTCAGCAAATTCATCATTTATGCCCTTTGTTTTTATTTCTCATCATTAGCTAGGCATAAGGCCTGAAATGAAATACATTCTCATCAGTCTTTCACTGACAGGACACTTTCAATTGCATGCTGTGCTTGTATGCAATAGATCAGTGTGTGTGAACTTGACACTTTCATCACAAGATATGACTTCTGTTGAAATGGTGTCTACACCAGTCACAGAAACTATATACTACAATTACAGCAGGAGCTCTGATTCTGTGAGTTCACCATAGAGATAATTGAACAAAGCTTTGTTCATCTTCAAAAAAGGAAATTCTATCAACATTTGGGATGGAGGGCAATAAACAATAGCATGAAACTCAGGTTTTTTGGCATTCTGATAAGGATGATAAAATAATGCTCTTTTTTCTTTGGAGGAATTAAAATTGAAGCAATGAGATAAGTATCCTATAAACACCAACTTTTTTCTAAACAGCTTAAGGATTTTTTATACTCAGTTCCACCAAGCTTTATTTTATTAATCATCTACTGTTCACCATAGACTCTGAAAGATTCTGGGATACAAATAAGACTTATCCCTACCTTCAGAGAGCTCATAGTCAGACATGATAAATATTTAAACAGATATTAACAGTTATAACAAATTTTTGACTGTTTACTTAGAGTTGAAAAATACCATGTATTCTTGTAAGCACATATTAAGAAATGATCATGGAAGGTCTCCTGAAAGATAGTAAATTAAAGAGACACCTGAAGAAATCTCTCTGAACACTTACAAGTGTGGTGCTTATACATTTCTGAAGTATTTAAATTATCCTGCATTTGTGACATTTCTTTCTTCCTCCCTCCTCCCTCCCTGGTTTTAAGGAATTGGTTATTCACTCTATGCATTCTGTCACACCAATCTAAAACCCCGGATGTCACATACTTCTAGAAAGGGCTCTTGAGCACGTTCCTGTCGTTTTAATCCTGAGGTAGAATGTGCCTGTGGACATCTTGATCAGAAGCTGCTCTTTTACTCTTGCAAGAGCTAATTATCACATATTTAGAAATTTAGCAAACCCATTTTGGGGGCTTGAAATCTACCATAGTGGTAGCATTTACACCATGGAAGTTGGTACATGCTGGAAATCAACCCTCCCATCCTTTCCCACAACGAATTTACTAATGCACAACTAGGTATACCAAATGGGCCAAAGATTGATAGCCTGGGCAGATAATATTTTGGCATTCATTCAAACCAGTATTCTTATTTTTTCAAAATTAATTCAGTGGAGCTATTGAGTGGTAGAATGAGAGACAGAGAGAAATATGAGCTCTTGACAAGCTTGAGCTTTTCTGTATACTAAGCAATTTGGTTCTTTACCAGACATTTTTATTCTACTAAAGAGAGAGAGAGACAGAGAGAGAGAGAGAGAGAGAGAGAGAGAGAGAGAGAGAGAGAGCGCAATGCTGCTTGACATTTTGACCCTCTTTAGAAGACAATTTAACAAAATCCATGGGACCTAAAGCAGCATCTCAATTTTTTCCTTCTAATCGTATGGTTTCCTCTCTGAGCGGAACTCTGACACAGAGATTTGTCTGCATATTATTGCATTTCTACTCCTATACTTACTGTCCAATGATATTTTATCCCCTTTATAGAGCTGAGCACCAGAAGCTTCCAAGCTGGCCTCCTGTTTTATCTTTGGTAGGAGATGCCTGAAGGTGAGCAGTGAGTCATAAGGCCTATCTGCTGGGGCTGTGTTGACTGCTGGTGACCTATTTTAGCTGATAACTATTCTAAGATAATCCATAATGTTAATTGAAATGCCTCTGTTATTTCATCTTTTCTACGCCTCTTTTCAGTGTTGCCAGATAAAATGCAATATTATTTGTTGTTTATCTGAAATTAAATTTTAACTGGGTGTACTGTACTTTAATTTTCTAAACCTGGCAACCCTACTCCTCTCTAAGTTTTAGTCTGACCCACAAGACAGACAACGGAATTTTGGAAAGATTATAAGCTTTTCAGATTTATAATCAAAGAAAGTGAAAGTGAGAGGGAGATGATCTTTCTAATCTGCTAGCTCTCTGTGGAAAGTTGCCGAGGCTTTCAAGATCACCTCTAAAAATCCTATTTAAGAATGTGTTTTTAGTATACTTTAAGTTTGGAAAAGGAAAAAAGTTTAAATTGGAAAACAAACATCTTTCTCAGAAAAAAAGATACAAACTCACTAAAAACAAAAAATAAGAATGAAGACTGAAATAACTTAAAAATATAAAAGTGTTTTACTTAGAAGGAAATTTTCTAAGTTGTAATGTATAATTTTAAATGAAAGTCTTTATATGCTATACCTTCATGTAATTATTTGGTATTCCAACATGTGAAGTTTAGAACTTAAAAACATCTTCTGTTTCAGTGTCTGTAAGCCTCGTTCTATGGAGCTGGTACTTTGCAGTGGTTAAATGGCAGGCTTTAGAATTGGTCTAGCTCAGTGTGAATTCTATCTTTATTTCCTCCCCACTGTGTGCCTTTGTGCAAATTCCTTAATTTTCTGGATCACAGTTTTGTCATCTCTAAAATGGCGGTAACCAAAGCACCTTACTCATAGAATTTTAGTGGGAAAGTAGTGTGTATAAAACACTTAGAATATGGCCTGGCATGAGATAGGTACTCAATACACATCAAATGTTATTATTATCATCATTATTATTTGATAAAGGAAAGAATAGACACAAAATAACCAATGTGAAAAATGTGAAAATGGTTAACAAAGAGTGATTTTAAATGTTTACTATGTTCGAACACAGTGTAGAATATTCATGGTTTATGTTAGTATTTATGTAGTAAGTCCATGAAATAAACTGGAAAAGCCAGTGAAAAGTGTTCCAGCCATCTGCCTCGACAAGCTTTATGAAGTTTATCTTTTGTATTTGTTGACAATAAATTGATGGAAAGACGAAAGAGCGTACTTCCCATGTTCAAATTTGTATTCTTGATTGAGTCAATTTTAAATTACTAAGGATTTATTGAAATATCTTCATAGCTCAGCATATTCCTCTGTTGTTAATAATATATTTATAGAAGAAATGGCTAGCAGCCCATAATATCAATAGTTTTGTCAATTAAGATTATTGAAAAATACCATTGAAGTACAATCATAAATTGACATGAATAAAATGGAGGCTTTTTAACTGACATTTAAAAATCTATTACTTTAGAAGAATGGCCTTATAGAAACTTAGCAACCTGCTTTTTTTTAATAATTTTCTGATTTTAGCTAGAATGCCTTTTCCAGTGGATCCATTTCCTACAGAATATATTATTTCTTCTTTTCTCTTAGTTCATATGCACAGTATATAAGTAAATGGGATTTTGTTTTCTAACAGGACACTAGCTCTGTAGCTTCTTAAACAATACTAACAACCACAGTGACATCTTACATAGACATACTTAAATAACAAGCAAAGTGATATTTTAACATGGGCACATTTATGAAAAGGGATCATTCCATTCAAGGTCCTCTTCTCTTTCTTTGGTGATCACAGAATATTTCCCCATGAGTTGTGGGGAATGACAACTGTGGTCTTACATTTTTAATTTAGAAAGCTTTTGAGTGACCCAATATAATTTGTTTATTAACTGTTTTTTTTAAAAGGAAACAAACCAAAAAAAGAAAGAAAGTCTGGTTTATCCTAGTTATCCTAGCAAAATTTGAGTGGATGTAACATTCAAAATAAAGTACATTATATCTTTTAACCAAATAACTCGAGTCAGCATTTACCAAACAATTCTCAGTTTCTATACTGGTTTTCATTCACTATTTCTATTTCTTCTTCCCACATTGCCCTTTCCCTCTTTCTCACCCTAATTCCATTTTCTACATGTTAAAAGGCTCTGATGAAAATTTTATTTTTACTAATATTTTCCTCATATTCCATGCCACAGAAAACATATTGGGCCAAACTGACTTTTGTTTTTATGGTGAAAATGCTTTTTACTACCTGGTTGCATTTTGGATTATTTTAATTATCCTTGCTTTTAAAATGTTATTAGAATATTATTTCTAATATTTTTCTAATATTTTTTGTCTCTTCAATTTTTTCTCATATATTTACTGCTGTATCTAGAAGAGTATCTATCATGCAGGCTGTACTCAATACATTTGCTGAAAGTATTAATTGAATAAAACTGTGTATTGATGGATTTTT
Organism: Phocoena sinus; assembly: GCF_008692025.1. Lineage (NCBI taxonomy): Eukaryota > Metazoa > Chordata > Mammalia > Artiodactyla > Phocoenidae > Phocoena > Phocoena sinus. The sequence continues at coordinate 41,891,249 of NC_045766.1, forward strand.
TAAAAATTTTATTTTATATCGGAGCATAATTGATTCACAATGTTGTGTTAGTTTCAGGTGTACAGCAAAGTGATTCAGTTATACATATACATGTATATACTCTTTTTCAAGTTCTTTTCCCATTTAGGTTATACAAAATATTGAGCAGAGTTCCCTGTGCTATACAGTAGGTCCTTGTTGGTTATCTATTTTAAATAAAGCAGTGTGTATATGCCAGTCCCAAAGTCCCAATCTATCCCTTCCCCCCAACCTTCCCCCGAGAACCATAAGTTTGTTCACTCAGTCTGTGAGTCTGTTTCTGTTTTGTAAATAAATTCATTTGTATCTTTTTTTTTTAGATTCCACTTATAAGCAATATCATATGATATTTGTCTTTCTCTGACTTACTTCACTTAGTATGATAATCTCCAGGTCTATCCATGTTGCTGCAAATGGCGTTATTTCACTCTTTTTAATGGCTGAGTAATATTCCATTTTATATATGTACAACATCTTCTTTATCCATTCATCTGTTGATGGACATTTATGTTGCTTCCATGTCTTGCCTATTATATACAGCACTGCAATGAACATTGGGGTGCATGCATCCTTTCGAACCATGGTTTTCTCTGGATAACCCAGGAGTGGGATTGCTGAGTCATATGGTATTTCTATTTTCAGTTTTTTGAGGAACCTCCATACTGTTCTCCATTGTGGCTGTATCAATTTACATTCCCACCAACAGTGCAAGAGGGTTTCCTTTTCTCCACACCCTCTCCAGCATTTATTGTTTGTAGACCTTTTGATAATGACTGTTCTGACTGGTGTGAGGTAATATCTCATTGTAGGTTTGATTTGCATCTCTAATAATCAGTGATGTTGAGCATCTTTTCATGTGCTTCTTGGCCATCTGTATATCTTTTTTTGGAGAAATGTCTATTTAGGTCTTCTGCTCATTTTTGGATTGGGTTGTTTCTTTCTTTGATATTGAGTTGCGTGAGCTCTTTGTAAATTCTGGAGATAAATCCCTTGTCAGTCACGCTGTTTGCAAATGTTTTCTTCCACTCTGTGGGTTGTCTTTTCATTTTGTTTATGGTTTACTTTGTTGTGCAAAAGCTTTTGAGTTTCATTAGGTCCCATTTGTTTATTTTTGTTTTTATTTCCATTACTCTAAGGGACAGAACTAAAAAAAATATTGCTGTGACTTATGTCATAGAGTGTTCTGCCTATGTTTTCCTCTAAGAGTTTTATAGTATCTGGTCTTACATTTAGGACTTTAATCCATTTTGAGTTTATTTTTGTGTATGGTATTAAAGAATGTTCTAATTTCATTTTTTTTACATGTAGCTGTCCAGTTTTTCCAGCACCACTTATTGAAGAGACTGCTTTTTCTCTATTGTATATTCTTGCCTCCTTTGTTATAGATTAATTGACCATAGGTGCATGGGTTTATTTCTGGGCTTTCTATCCTGCTCCATTGATCTATAGTTCTGTTCCTGTGCCAGTACCATACTGTTTTGATGGCTGTAGTTTTGTAGTGTAGTCTGAATTCAGGAAGCTGATTCCTTCAGCTCCACTTTTCTTTCTCAAGATTACTTTGGCTATTTTGGGTCTTTTGCATCTCTGTACAAATTTTAAAATTTTTTATTCTAGTTACGTGAAAAATGCCATTGGTAATTTGATAGGGATTGAGTTGCATCTGTAGATTACCTTGGGTAATATAGTCATTGTGACAATATTGATTCCAAGAATATGGTATATCTTCCCATCTGTTTGTGTCATCTTCAAAAGTGGGCATTGAGGGAACCTACCTCAACATAATAAAGCCATATATGACAAACCTACAGCTAGCATCATACTCAATAGGGAATAACTGAAAGCATTTCCTCTAAGATCAGGAACAGGACAAGGATGTCCACTCTTGCCAATTTTATTCAACATAATTTTAGAAATCCTAGCCACAGCAGTTAGAGAAGAGAAGGAAATAAAAGGAATCCTGTCATTATTTGCAGATGACATGACAGTAAACATAGAAAATCCTAAAGATGCTACCAGAAAACTGTTAGAGCTCATCAATGAATTTGGTAAAGTTGCAGGATACAAAAATAATACACAGAAATCTCTTGCATTCCTATACACTAACAATGAAAGATAAGAAAGAGAAATTAAAGAAACAACCCCACTTACCATCACATCAAAAAAGAATAAAATACTTAGGAATAAACCTACCTAAGGAGGCAAAGACCTATTTTTGTTTTTAATCCATGAAAGTTTTCCTCAATTAAGTCTTTAAGGTTTGTCTTTGTCAAGGTTTCTTTATAAATAAGGATAATTTATTTCTGGAGAGGAAGATAGTGCCATTGTCTGCCCTTGGTGTGCATCATCTTCTTTTAATTTTCATACATTTATTCTTTTTCCTTATACTACAGTAGAGATTATCAAGTTTATCTTCTAATAACATTTTTATACTTTGTGAAAAGTTTTAAACATATGTAGAATGAGAGCAAATGTTATAATGAACCACTCCCCCCTGCTGGTAGCATTCGCCAACTTCAACAATTATCATCATGAGCCATTCTGTTTTGTTTAGACCACCAACCACTTTTTCTCACTTGATCAATGGATTATTTTGAGGCAAATCACAAACCTCATCTCACCTATAAATATTTCATATGAATTTCTGAAAGACAGAAACTGTTTTTTGAACATAGTCCCATTAATCATGGCACACTTACAGTATTGACAGTAATTCCTCAGTATTATCAAATATCCAGCTATTCATCACATTTCCTCTGATTGTCTATGAATTTTTTGTTATTGTTTTTTGGGAAGTTTTTTTTTTCCTTTTCAGTTTGTTTCCATAAGAATCTAAATATCATAATTCAAAAATTACCATTGAATTTTATGGAGATTCAAATTTTTTTTAAGCAAATATTTCTTAAATATATCTTTCAGTATTTAGTCTTCAGACACTCCAGTTTATGAATGTTTGATCCTCATTACTTACCTTCTAAATTTGTCATTCTCTCATAAATCATTTTATTTTATTCATTTATTTTTTATTTTAATTTTTTTCTCCTGATCATCTTCTTTATTGCTTAAGGAAACATGTATTGTGTTTGTCTTTCTATGTTTATTTTTAATTTAACTTCTATTTCTGAAATATTTTTTCTTTTATTTCTAATTATTTCTTGAGTCCTGTCATCACACTTTTGAGTTTTCTAATTCTGTTTTTTCTTTTCTTTAATATCTTATTTTCTTAATGCCTTTTAGCTTACTTTTAAATAGATAGTTTATATATTTTACAAATTTTTGGCATGTTTGTGGCTAGCTCTTATTATCTTTAGGGGTATATTTTGCTCCTTATTCTAGCAAGAACTTAGATTAGACCTAATCATTTTAGCTGTCCAGTTTTACAAGAAATTAATTACCTGGACTTTTAGAGGAGGCATGATACTGAATAGTTTTTCTAACTTTACAGCACTCTTTCTTATGTTGCTTCTATGCAGTTTTTAAAAATGTAGTTTACTTTTTGAGTTCTCCTACCCATTTCCTCCCCTAACCCCTTTTTTCCATACTTTCTTAGTTCAGAATATCTATTGTATTGTTCCTGCTCAGTTTTGATTCAATTCCCAGCAGGTGATTTTCACTGTGCGGTTTTGTTATGATATTTACTGGTGACATTGTAGAATTAGGATATCAGACTTCTCTGGGTCCTTCAAACCTTACTGTCCAATTCTATTGGAATGTGTGAATCTCCTTCCCATGTCAGCTGCCATTCTCACATTGGTGATCTAGGCTTTACAATGAGCACCTCTTGGCTCTTCTGGAACTCTGTTCAATCAGATGTTCCATTGCATCCTTTTGCACACTTGTGAGCACAACACAATTGCTGCTGTTGTCAGTGGTTGCCATCATCAGACTGTATTTTTAAGCTAAGGGGAACCTGGTCATCTAGCTTTCTGTTTGATGCTGTGTATGGATTTTTGTTTTGCTATCCTTGATCCTCTATCTGTTTTTAAATGGAGAGCTACAGGTGATTGAAAAAAAATGCTGCTATCTTCTTATCCCCTCCTCACCAGATTTAACATATAACACGTATTCAGATATCTAAAGTGCATTTTTTGTGATTTAAGATAACAAAGGAATAAGAGACTGAATTTTACTATTGTATGTAATTTTCAAAATATTGTGAAGTCATACATTGAAAGGTATAAAGAATAATGAGTTAATATTTATGAACACTTCTCATCTGAAGAAATGTATATCCTGACACAATCATATTATTCTTATTTGGACCCTCTCTAGAAATAACCACTATCTTGGCTTTTTTCTTATTCCCAAGCATTGTTTTATCCTTTTAATTTTATATAAATGGGATGATGTTATTTAAATTTTTCTGCAAATTGATTTTTTTAACTTACTCTGATGTTGATAGCTTATTTTTATTGATATATAGAATTACATTTTTTCTATATACTACAAAGTATTTTCTTGTTTATGTGCATAGATACTTTCTACCATTTGTTTTTCCAAAAGCTTTGACTTATCTTTTCACCTTTTTATGTTTTCATTTATCACTCAGAAGACTTGGCTGTTAATGTGATCAATTTTATCAGTCTTCTTTAATATGTCATTTTAGAATTTATCATTTCTCTAGACATTCTGCCTACCCAGAAATCATACAAATAATTTCCTACATGTATTTTAGATGCTTTAAAGTTTACTTTTCATATTTAGTTTTCTAATCTGTCTGGAGTTGTTTACATAACAGGGGGATTCAATTTTTTTCTCCTTTATGAATAAGCAATTGTTATAGCAGTATTTAAATGTTCATCACTGATCTATAATAGCATATCTTTCATAATCCAAGGTTTCATGTATATTTATGTCTGTTTCTGCACTAGTTAATTAGGTCCATTCATCTATTTGTTTGTGTGTGTGCCAGTGTTGCAATGTGATAATTATGATAGCTTAATAATTTCTCATTATATAGTAGTTCAAGATCTATAAACATATTCCTTTCCCTCTAATTAGACTTGGCTGTTATTAACACTTGGGTGAGTTCTATAAATCTTAGATTTAGTTTGTTTGAAGTCCACGTCCGTAGTCAGAAATCTTTTCTTACTTTGATTGGAATTACATTGAATTAATAATTAATATGGGGAGGGCTTCCCTGGTGGCGCAGTGGCTGAGAGTCCGCCTGCCGATGCGGGGGGACACGGGTTCATGCCCCGGTCTGGGAAGATTCCACATGCCGCGGAGCGGCTAGGCCCGTGAGCCATGGCCGCTGAGCCTGCGCGTCCGGAGCCTGTGCTCTGCAACGGGAGAGGCCACAAGAGTGAGAGGCCTGCGTACCGAAAAAAAAAAAAATTAATATGGGGAGAAGTTTGTAGGATATTATAAACAATTGAGTTATCTATACCTTAAAAAGGCATACTTTCAATATAGTTAGGTTTGTTTATATTATATCAAGACTTCTTCAACTTCTTTTTATTAATGCCTAATTATTTTTAGAATATGCATACTTCCATTAAATTATTTAGCGTTTTAAGCTCAATATCTGTCTATATCTTTACGGAGCCTATTGTGGGTTAAATTATGTCTCCCAAATAAGGGTATATTGAAGTCATAACGCTCAGTACCTGTGAATGTGACCTTATTTGGAAACCGAGTCTTTGAAGATGTAATCATGTTAAGGTCATACTGGATATGGATGAACCCTAAATCCAGTGATCCAATGACAGGTGTCTTTATAACAGAGAAAAGAGAGGGAGATAGAAATAGACACATACAGAGGGAAGATGACCCTTTGAAGAAGGAGGCAAAAAACAACAAGCCGGGAAGTGCCAAGGATTGTTGGCATCTGCCAGAGGCTAGGAAGAGGCAAGACAGGATTCTTTCCTAGAGCCTTCAGAGGGAGCATGACCCTGCTAACACTTTGATTTCAGAGTTCTAGCTTCCAGAACTGTGAAAGAATAAACGTCTATTGTTTAAAGCCACCCCGTTTGTGGTAGTTTGTTACAGCAGCCCTAGGAAACTAATACAGAGTCCTTGTGTTTTTGAGGGTAGCTTTTGACTTATTATAAAAATGCTATAATTAATAGCAAAATCAATTTAAATTTTATATAATTATTGTACTTGATCAAGAGAGTGCATGTTATATATGACAAAAGGTGAAAGAGCACTGATGATATTTTTTGTGTGCCTACTATTTGCTAAGATCTATACTAAGTACTCTACTTGCATTACTTAATTTGCTAATCACAGCAACCTCATGAGGCATTAATTACTATAATCCCCCTTCTTATAGATGAAGGGATCAAAGAGGGAGATTTTGTTTTCTCCCTTAACACTGGTTGAATAGCCAAGCCATGATGAAATTTCAATTCTGAAATTAAATTAAGAGTTTTTAAACACCTTACAATAACTACCTTTCCTTTGTAGGGATTCAAAGATCATTAAAAAGTAAAGGGGCATTATTGTTAATCATGCTTAAAGGTTTAAGTATTTTATTTAAATAAATATGTTTCTAGAGCTACAATATATGAAAGAGGGCAGAATTTTCTGGAGCTCTGTTTGCTTGTCCTCATGCCCATGAAAACTCAGGTCTTTGCAAAATACAGAATTAAAACAGACATGGTGTATAATCTGTAAAAATACTGAGTCACTATGCTGTACATCTGAAACTAACACAATATTGTAAGTCAATTATACTTCAGTTAATAAAAACAGACATATTCATTTTACTAATAAGGAAAATGAGACTTTGGAAAAAAAGTGACTTGTCCACAGTCGTATCAGATCCTGACAGAACTCAGATCAATAGGAGTCCTGCTGAGAAGGAGAAGACCAGGCAACACTTTTTACAGCATAATTGATACGGACCATCTGGGTTTTATGCTTTTCTTTTCACAGATAAAATAGGAAGCCCAGGCATTACTAAGCAAACTATCCCATAGCTGCAGGCAGTACCATGAACAGCTGTATGCAATGTGCATTTTATGAAATAATACAGATGTTCTCTATTATAAATACTACTGAGATGTTACATGCCATTTTAAATAAAGATGAATTACAAAGGTAATAACTGACAATGATAGACTACGTATCTTAGTTATGTATAAAACACATTGTCTTCCATGTATTATTCTTTTAGACTTTGGAAAATGCAGATTTCTTGAGCCTAATGAGGAACTAATGAATTTGAACCAATGGCTGAGAATTTTCTTTTACTTTTTTCCTTGTATCTAATCCCTGGGGAGATGCACTGATCTTAGGTGAGCACAGATAAATATTTCAAATTCTTTTTTTTTAAATAAAAACTCCTAAATACATAGAGCATTGCAGTCTGGGTTGTGTAACAACCTGGCTTCCCTAAGGTGCATCAATGCCTTCCAGCATCATTTGGTTATATATTTTGTGAACTTTCACATGATGGAAGTATGTTAGCTAGAATGAGCTGCCCCTAATCAACACCTGTAAATGTCAGAATATCCCCTGCAGTCATATTTCCTGGAAATATGTTTGGGATGACAAATGGTGAGAGGAGGATTAAAACTAGACCTTGAAGATTTTGTAAGAAAACAAAATAATCAGAGTTGATTGAGATAGATGTCCAAACACAGATTACATTTAATGCTCTCAGTATATCAATTTGTAACAAGCAGCCATTGACTGTTGTAGTGTCTAACTCACTGATATATACAAGAAGTATTTTCATATTTGTCTGTACCTCCCTGAATTCCTCTACATGGAGGATTGAAATAGCTCTCATGTGACAAAACAGGAGAGGAGGCTATTATACCCTTCTGCACTAGTAGCTTGTGCCTCAGGCTGTGGATGAGCTTGAAACAGCTTGATGTCATCTTAATGGAAATCAGTGCTATTATAACTAGAGTTATTTTTACATTTCTTGCAAATTTCACTGTCACCATATTACTCTCTGACATCTTCTGGGACCATAATTAGACAGTAAGTGTATTGAAAGAAGCTTGCTTCTTTTCTTTAAAATCTTAGAGCTCCCAAGTTCAGATGAATGTTTGAAAAGTCCTGCTTTGAGGAGGCATAGCCCTATCTTGATACTGAACCACGAGCCTTGCCTAGTCTGATGAGATATTAGAAGTTTCTTCCATACCAGCCAATGGGTTTAGACAGAAACTTTGCCTCAGTGCCCTGGGGTAATTTATATGGTATTTAAATATGGCTGGGACACAACAATAAAAGTCTTAAAGGAAAACTTAAAAGGAGAACATCTTCATGACATTAAAGTAGGCAAGATTTATTAAACTGGACACAAAAAGAATTAACCATAAATGAAAAAAGTTAAGTTGGCCTATATCAAAATTAACAACTTCTGCAATTAAAGGTACCATTAATAGTGAGTAACAATAGCACATAGGAAAGGAGAAAATATTTATAAATATGTATATATGAAAAATATCCAGAATATATGAGGAAGTCCTAATAAATATGAAAAAAAGATTAGTAATCCAATAGGAAAAATGGGGAGAAACATTGAAGACACAGTAATGAAAGTATCCAAATAGCTAATAAAGATATAAAAAGCCATCCAACTTCATTAGTCATTAAGAAATGCAAATCAAAACATCCAATGTAATACCACCAGAATGGTTAAAATGAAATAGAAAGGTCAAGTGTAATGAAGATGTAGAGTCAAAAAAATTTTCCTACAATCCTGTGGGTGTAAAAATTATTACAATAACTTGAGAAAATTGTTTATCAGCATTTACTAAATCTGAATTGCATATTTCACAAGGCAGCAATTCTATACCTAGGTATATACCCAGAAGAAATATGTATACAGGCTTAACGAAAGACATGAGGTAGAATGTTTATAGCAGCACTATTCGTAGTTGCCTCAAACTAGAAATTATCCAGATGCCCAGTTAGAGAGTAGTAGATAAATTGTAATATAGTGACACAGTGGACTACTGTTCAGCAATGAGAATCAATGACCTACAACTGTACAGAAAAATATGGATGAATCTTACAAAATACTCTTGAGTCTGACACGAAGCATACATACTGTATAGTTTTAACTTATAAAAGTAAAAAAAGAAAACAATTAGGCAAAACTAATTTATGCTTTTATGTTCGGGATAATGGGAACTTTGGGGAGATGGTAATGACTGAAAGGAATCATTAAAGAGGCATCAAAACCCTGATAATATTCTGTTTCTTATTTTGAGTCCTGATTACATAGGTGTGTTTAATTTGTGAAGAGTTATCAAGATGACACTTACGATGTTTGCACTTTCATTTTATGTTACAATTCAATAAAATGTTAAAAGTAAATACCTTTCAAGTGTGAGGTACGTATAAGACTGACTTTTCTGCTCCTAACCCCACCTCTTATTTTCCTGCTCAACTTGTTGTCTGTCATGGGATTCTGCTTCCATTCTATCACTTGAGCAGTGTTTTGTTCCAGAAAGTCATGTATGTTACCTGGAGCTCTCCCCATTCCCATACCATTTTCTTTTTTCATCTGGAGCTGGATCTTGCTTCTAACAAAACTTGCACATCACTCTGATGTGCCTCGCTACCACCACTGACATAAAGCCCCTCCAGTCTTGACAATTTCTGCTGGTCCTTTGTGGATACATGGGCACTGAGGTCTGAACCGGGCATCGGTTTACTATGCCCCCTCAAGATTGAATGATTTGAGGGCTTCCCTGGTGGCGCAGTGGTTGAGAGTCCGCCTGCCGATGCAGGGGACACGGGTTCGTGCCCCGGTCCGGGAAGATCCCACATGCCACGGAGTGGCTGGGCCCGTGAGCCATGGCTGCTGAGCCTGTGTGTCCAGAGCCTGTGCTCCGCAATGGGAGAAGCCACAAGAGTGAGAGGCCTGCGTACCAGAAAAAAAAAAAAAAAAAGATTGAATGATGTGAGATGCAAATGTTCCCCCAGAATGAGACTTTGGGAAGAAAAACATAATGATGAGTTTATTCCCTGATGAGTTTATTCTACTCCTATCTAAGCCACTTCTAGGACGTTCCTCCTCACTTGTCTCCACACAGATTCAGATACATTATACATCTTAAACCTCTATAAGAAGAGCCCCACTTGTCTCGCTCTGTATTTTTCTGAAATATTGTCTAGTTAAGTTAGGAATTAAAATTATTAGGCAAATATAACTGCTTCCTGTATTATTATTTAAAAGAAGTAAAGGTTTATAATTTGTGTGACGTTGTAACATTTAAAGTTTAATAAGTTTTATATAAAGCATTTTGAGGCAGTATCAAATAAGAATAGGAGTTCCTTTCCTTTGACAGTATAAAAAGTTAATCTGTATAAGAAGCAAGTTTCAAAATCATTGGCGACTTGCTCTGATAAGTTATCTTTCACAATTCACCACATTTCTCATTTAATAGGTATTTAATAGGCAGAAATGGATAGTTATGATAAGCGGATCACTTTATTTTTTCTGGCCACTTGTTTCAAACATGCTTTATCACATGCTAATTTTCCACCCTATGGGATCTTGGGTAGATCCCATATCAGTCTGTTTACTTCCAGGCATTAGAAATAATTAAGAATACAAACAAATGTAAATAAATCAAAATATTTGTTTCCAGGGATTCAAATTTGGCACAAGTCTACATCAAAGCTTTGCTGTCACAATCAATCTTCTCCTTGAACCTTCAGCTCAAGCCTGATCTGCTTTTCCAGGGCAGTAGGGAAGAATGCTGTGGTGTCTTCTGGACCTTCCATGTTCTGTTTAACTCCACTTGTTAGCCCCTCACTCTCAGCTTCCGGCTCATGTAGAGATGGACCGGTAAAGCAGAATGAGAAGAATATGGGCAAATATTTCCCTCCTTAGCTAACACCTGTGGTTCAATATTAGCTGGTGAGAAATAGGTGTTCTAGTGCTTGCTCTTTTGTGTGGAATTATTGGTGCATCTTTTCAAAACTGTGAAAAGCCTTCTGAATTTCACCGTCCCCTGTTGTGGTGATATATTCTCTGGCTGACTTTATATTAATCAACTCACAGCTATTAAACTGTAGTGGAACCCCATACAGATTCTTTCTTCTGGAACCCCTTTTACCCTAGTAGGTGTTTCTCTTGGGCAGTAGCCTTTCAAAACATGTCAGTTCCTGCTACCTTTGTGGTATCTACCTGGCCTTAGGGAACTGAAGTATACTCACCCACCAACCACAGGAGTGCAGCTTGTTCCCATTATTGTCCTCTTTTTTTTTTTTTTTTTTTTTTTGCATGCTGTTAAATGAAGCCTCTTGTCTTCAGACTATTTCAGATGAAAATCATTTCAGGTAGCTGTGCCCTACCTCCAACCTCTATATAACGGTTCTCCCAGGAATGCTTTTGACTTTTGTCTTGTTACCCACCCTGCACAGGCTGAAGAGTTTAAGCATCTCAGTCAGCATGTTTTCCGGTAGCAAGCTATGAGTTTCCCTCCAAGCAAGCATCCACAACCTCTGGAAGTGTTCTCTCAGTGCCGCCTTCACTTGCCTTGAGGTGGGATGGGCGAGGGGGCATCCCCATCCTCTCCACCATGGGGATGAAGAGTATTTTGTACTCAGTATTCTATACTCCTAGCAATTTCTTTATAACAGCTCCCCACACCCCAGTTAATAAATCCTTACCATGCTTGATGTACACTGGAGACTAGTATTAGTTACTAAACCTGACTGCCTCATTCTTTTTTTTTTTTTTTTTTTTTTTTTTTTTTTATGCGTTACGCGGGCCTCTCACTGCTGTGGCCTCTCCCGCTGCGGAGGACAGGCTCCGGACGCGCAGGCTCAGCGGCCATGGCTCACGGGCCCAGCCGCTCCGCGGCATGTGGGATCTTCCCGGACCGGGGCACGAACCCGTGTCCCCTGCATCGGCAGGCGGACTCTCAACCACTGCGCCACCAGGGAAGCCCCTGCCTCATTCTTAGTTAGTCCCACATTTATGTTTCTACGTTTGCTATTTGGAATTGTGTGCATTTGTACCTCATTCACTTCAGCTTTGAAGCTTTGATGAAACTCTAATAAAGTCCCAATTGACATGTTTTTATATATCTAATATTCTAGTGCATATTTAGAACATATATTTCCTTAAGTCTATAAACTACCTCTATGATTTTATAGACCAGTGCAGTCTAATAGGAATATAGTGCAAGCCACAAATGTTATTTAAAGTTTTCTAGTTCAACTATTAAAACATTAAAAAGAAACAGATGAAATTAATCTAATAATACATGATATTTAACCCTGCATATTCAACATATAATAATTTCAACATGTGGTTTTTATGTAAACCACATGTTGAAATTTTATGTACTTTTAAAATTTATTTTATGTACTTTTAAAAGTACATAAAATTTAAAAGTACATAATTTAAAATTATGTACTTTTAAAATTTTCAAGTATTTAAATTCTGGTGGGTATCTTACACTTACAGCACCCTCATTTCTAAGTAGCTGTATCTCAAGTGCACAATAGCCACAGGCCCTAATGGCTACCATATTGTACAGTGCAGACAGAGTCAACTAACTTCTTAGAGGAAGATCTAGGTTGTATTCATCTCTTTATGCATTTGGCACAGATAGGGAAATTGTTAAATATAAGATGAATAAATATGTGAATTAATTTATGAGTACCTATAAGAAAAGTTAAAATATGTTATTGTGAAGAAAGTTATAAGAAACTTTCATCCAGGAGTCCCAGGGTTTCATTAATATCATGTAAGAGAAATATCTGAGTATTGACTCATTGAAATAATTAAAAGTAAGAGGAGAGAATAACATTGAATTAGGAATTATTGATTAAAGTACTAAGGAGTTTTCAGTTCCTTAAAATATGATTTAGAGTTGGGACTGAGCCACTTAAAAATAAGTTATTTTTAAAGAAAAAGCAAACCAAGTAGAATATCCCAGTGGTTCCTTCAATAGCAAACCAAGTAGAATATCCCAGTGGTTCCTTCAATATAATATAGTTAGGCATGTTAGTGGTGATCCTGGACCTTCCCATACTGAGGTCATTGATGTACCTTCCTTCCCCTGTTGTCAGCTCATGCTAACTCTAGGTCAGGTTACTAGGAGGAAAAGTCCAATATTTTAATTTAGTCATTTGGTCTACAAACAACAATAAGAAGCACACAGTAATTTCTATTAAAAGTGTTTTTGGTAAGAAGAAGATGGTACAATTTGCTTTCTCACATTTGCTTTCTCACAATTGTTTCAGGATAAGCCTTCCACTGCTTATATATTCTATTTCTGTTTCACCTAGTAGAATTTCTGAGTTACACATAAATATAGTTAAGTTTTACTGCCAAGCAAGCCTACCCAAAGACAATATTGACATTTATATTCTTTTGAATCTGTAGGGGGCTATAAATGTTTTTTTCTACATTCCAGTGAAACGTGAAGATATCCTATTGATATCAATCAGATAATTTTTAAGAACAGTAGTAAATTATAACCAGAATGAGTATAAGGACTATTTTGAGATAGTCTATTTTCCTTTGTTTTATCCAGAATAAAAAACATATATTTGTACAGAGAACATGAGATTTGGTGACTGGTATTCCTAAGTTCAAATCCTAGCTGAACTTGTATCGCCTGTGGCAAACTATAAGGATTCTAACGTCCATTGTGAAAAGTTGTCGTGAAAATTAAAAATAAAACAGCAAGTGTTCATTAGCAGATAGGAGCTACTCAATAATTGGCCACTTAGCTACTTAAATAGAGATTAGCTCTCATTTGAAGTAAGGTGTGATTGGGAAGTTTCCGTGTTGGTGTTGGCATTTGAGCTGGTCTTTAGAGAATATGTATAACTGTGACAGACTGAACAGGGGAGGAGGAAAAAAACAGAGAAATATAGCTATGAAAAATGTTTTTACTGAAATTATATGACTGCCAGTTTTAAAAACTTAAAAATTCAACTGAACCTGTGTTCTCTCCTCCTGGTCGTCATCGCTCTTAACCCCTTCATTAGTGATTTGTCAGTACAAATCTTAAATCACTTATAAACAAAGCCAACAACTTTTAGTCTGTTATTTTTTGTCTGGAAGATTGCCATTGAGATTACAATTGGAGATGTTAAAGCATTTTTTATTTGTTTATATTTCCTTGATAAGGTCTTAATGATGTTATCCTAATATTTTTTCTATCCTTTACTACACATTTACTTTCTAGACATTCAAGCAGTGCATCCTGAGATGAATAAATTGTTGATGTTTAAAAATATATATATATAAAATAATTATCAAGTAAGCATTAAAATTGGAATAAAGACTTAGAGGAAAAGGCAAGCATATTTCTCCTAAATTAGTGGTATAAACTACTGTAATTCTAGGTTTGAACACAAACTGATTCTAAATATATGGATTGTAAAGTGAAGGGAATAATTTTTAAGATGTGATTTCATTTTCAGAAGTTGGATTGTATTGTTGGACTATATCCAGAATTTGTAACGTTTCAGCTCAATTCTGTCTGCTTTTAGAAGGTCATGTGGTTATAAAATGTAGGATGTAAGGTTTCAGTTATACTTTTCTAAGGTAGTCAAATCATTGGTTTAATCAAGGGTATTATGAACAATAATTATTTGTTTCCCTGAATACTTATATAGCATTCTGATATACTATTAAAGAATCATATGCCGTATGTTTAGAACTGCATTGTAGTTCATGAATTTTGTCTTATAAATTTAGATTTGAATCCCACTAGAAAAAAAATGAGACTAAAGATGTAATCTTTAAAGTTCTAGCCTACTTCCCTGTTTTATCATATATTTTTATACAAGGTAAAGAAAATAGAATGTTAAACTCAGTGGAAAGTACAAAATGATGAAAGATTTTCATATTCCATGGAAAATTGCATATGATCCCATTATCTCCTATAACCCCTCCCTCATAAAGCAGTCATTCAGTAGATGCATTTTATAGTTCTGTAAAAAATGTTTAGTTTATAAGTTTCTCTGATGTAGGAAGCAATCCTAAAGCCCTAGGCTAGAGCAGGATTAAGGTTCTTGAGAATGAAAGAGCTATGTAATATTTTCGGCATCTGGGAAACTACCAGACATTACAGTTGTATTAGGTCAAATAATCGAGTGATTTTCTTTTTAAATTTTAGTACTTCGCAGATATACTGGAAAAAAAAAAAACCCTCCAAACACCAAATGGAACTTATATAATAAAGAATAGTGCTTATTTCTTTTTTCCAGCCAGGGGTTAAGCCACCAGTGTCGTAAGACACTGACACTGGTTATTTTCTGGCTATAGTATCTAAAAAGACAACTTCTGAAGGGCTATATTCTTTAATTTCTTTTTCCTAGGTTTCATGATTTGTTAGAATAATTGCAATGCATTTTTAGCCCTCTTGATTTGGAATTAAGGACAGAGGCAAATCTCAGCTCTCAAATGTTTTAAGTTAATTTTGAGTATGACCTTAGCACTTCCATATGCATCAGTATTCTTCATACAGTATTCATGTTAGGAAGTTGCTAGAAGGAAAAAGGAAAATAAAGCCCCAAATCCAAAACCTTATCATTCCTTTTCTTCAGGCCTCATTATCTATTTCATATCAACCAAAGAAAGAAACTGCAGGTTTTCTTCTGTTTCAAATGTCTCTTTATCTGACTATGCCTGGCATATGAATTCTCTTGAAGAACACACCTTACTCTATGCAAAACCTTCTAATAATTCCTCTTTGTTTAACTGACCGTGTTTAAGCTCTTCAGCTTGGCATGGAAGCCTTTCTTCAGTTTATGCAACAGCCATACCTTCATCATTTCATGCATTCTCCTCAAATACATTCTGTGCTTTCCACTGAATCTGTTTCCATGTTCCATGCTTCCCCCTTTAAAAAATTCATTTTATTTAAAAATATATACATCAATAAACATTCAGATTATAAAGTACAAGAGTAAATTGCAAATATATTCAAAATCATACCATCAAATGACATTGTTAACATTAGCCGAACATTGCCTCAAACATTTTTCTAAGCATATTTAGAGAGTGTTAGCTGGCCATATGGGCAAGCAGAAGAATCAAGTCACCTGTTCAGTGGGAAATATAGTCACAGCTCTCCAGAAATTTTCCATTTTACTGGATGCTATAGTTAATGAAACAATGTCTACACCATTTTTTAAGTAACTTTGATCTATGAAAATTATATATAGTTACATGGTTATTCAGGCTTAATGAAGATACATAAGCATTCTTACACATGAAAGATTTCAAGAAAGAGTCTTCCTGGCACCTGAATTAAAAGAACACCTACCATGAAATCAATTGTAAAATGTAATAATTGTTTTATTTGCCTTAACTGGAAATGTTAAGAACTATTATTTCTTCTACTAAGGAAACATTAATCTGAAGTTCATAAATTCCTGAAAAAATTTTTTTCTGTTAAATTCTAATACATGGTCACATACTTACATGTAATACAGCCATACTTCTCAAAATAAGAGAAGGTAAACAATGGCTTGGAGAAATCTGTGAAATTATAGTTTCTCAATGGTTCGAAAGCTAGAAAAACTATTTGCACAAGAATAATACATTTAGTTTTACTGAAATTTAAGAGCTTTATTTACTTACAGCTTGGCTGGATTTCATCAAGTTGTTTTTTTTGGTCCATGTTGTTGCTTCTTTTGTTTTATTTTGTTCTGTGTTATGCCAGAAGAGCTCAGCAGATTTATATTACTGAGTTCTTTAATGGTGAGAATATTTATCTTTTGCTTTTACTGGTTAATAGCAGTGTGGATGGGTATCATATTCTGAGACCAACTTTTCATTACTTCAGAACTTTTAGGAAATTCTACAAATATCTACAGACTTTTACTTTTCTAATGATGGATAAGGCCCCAAAGTCTCCTGCATTCCTCCCCCAATCTCCCCAACCACTACTTGTAGTCACCTATTTAGTTCTTTAAATAACCTGATATTCTCTATCAATCTGAATATTCAGATTTTCTTTCAATTCAGGGATTTTTTTCTGCTATTTGTCTTTGAAAATTTTTAGTTCTATTTTCTGTTCTCTACTTCATGGAGGCCGATTAGTTTTACCAATTATCATCTTTTCTAATTTTTTCACTCTCTGTTTTATTGTTGTTATTTCAAGATTTTTTTCTAAGTTAATAGTTGACTTTTCAGCCATAGCTGTTCTCCTACTTGTAGTTTCCAATTTATTTTATTGTGAAACACAGACTTTTAGTTTCTGGTCTGGCATGTCAGGAACTTGGAAGTTGCACTCTGTCCTAACAAAAAATAAAAGGCTAAACAAACTAAAAAATCAGCAACTCTTTTTATTAGATCTGTTAGAGAAAAGAGGTCACAGAGCTAACTGCTGTTCCTAAAGTTTGAGACACACAGAATTGGAGAATGGATAGAGAGCATCACAACTTACTGGAGCAGAAACCTATGAACAGAAACTTCCATGGGAACAGTGCCAGGGTAGGGAAACCGAAACTGTAGTTGACAGATTGCTGGAGGCTCAATGTGGACAACTCTGAGAATTAAAAACTCTAAGACATTGCAGTCATAGGGGAACCCTCACATTTCTGTGACTTTTAACTTCAAGAGCTATAACATATTTATTTTGCGGATATCAGCAAAATAATTTTTTTTTTAATTTTTTAAATTTTAATTTAATGTTTTTTACATCTTTATTGGAGTATAATTGCTTTACAATGGTATGTTAGTTTCTGCTGTATAACAAAGTGAATCAGTTATACATATGTTCCCATATCTCCTCCCGCTTGTGTCTCCCTCCCTCCCACCCTCCCTATCCCACCCATCCAGGTGGTTACACAGCACCAAGCTGATGTCCCTGTGCTATACAGCTGCTTCTCACTAGCTATCTATTTTACGTTTGGTAGTGTATATATGTCCATGCCACTCTCTCGCTTTGTCAAAGATTACCCTTCCCCCTCTTCATGTCCTCAAGTCCATTCTCTAGTAGGTCTGTATCTTTATTCCCGTCTTACCCCTAGTTCTTCATGACATTTTTTTTTCTTAAATTCCATATATATGTGTTAGCATACGGTATTTGTCTTTCTCTTTCTGACTTACTTCACTCTGTATGACAGACTCTAGGTCCATCCACCTCACTACAAATAACTCAATTTCATTTCTTTTTATGGCTGAGTAATATTCCATTGTATATATGTGCCACATCTTCTTTATCCATTCATCTGTCTGTGGACACTTAGGTTGCTTCCATCTCCTGGCTATTGTAAATAGAGCTGCAATGAACATTTTTCTACATGACTCTTTTTGAATTATGGTTTTCTCAGGGTATATGACCAGTAGTGAGATTCCTGGGTCATGGGGGAGTTCTATCTATAGTTTTTTAAGGAAGCTCTATACTGTTCTCCATAGTGGCTGTACCAATTCACATTCCCACCAGCAGTGCAAGACTGTTCCTTTTTCTCCACACCCTCTCCAGCATTTATTGTTTCTAGATTTTTTCATGATGGCCATTCTGACTGGTGTGAGATGATATCTCACTGTAGTTTTGATTTACATTTCTCTAATGATTTATGATGTTGAGCATTCTTTCATATGTTTGTTGGCAATCTGTATATCTTCTTTGGAAAAATGTCAATTTAGGACTTCTGCCCATTTTTGGATTGGGTTGTTTGTTTTTTTGTTATTGAGCTGCGTGAGCTGCTTATAAATTTTGAGATTAATCTTTTGTCAGTTGCTTCATTTGCAAATATTCTCTCCCATTCTGAGGGATGTCTTTTGGTCTTGTTTATGGTTTCCTTTGCTGTGCAAAAGCTTTGAAGTTTCATTAGGTCCCATTTGTTTATTTTTGTTTTTATTTCCATTTCTCTAGGAGGTGGGTCAAAAAGGATCTTGCTGTGATTTATGTCATAGAGTGTTCTGCCTATGTTTTCCTCTAAGAGTTTGATAGTGTCTGGCCTTACATTTAGGTCTTTAATCCATTTTGAGCTTATTTTTGTGTATGGTGTTAGGGAGTGTTCTAATCTCATACTTTTACATGTACCTGTCCAGTTTTCCCAGCACCACTTATTGAAGAGGCTGTCCTTTCTCCACTGTACATTCCTGCCTCCTTTATCAAAGATAAGGTGTCCATATGTGCGTGAGTTTATCTCTGGGCTTTCTATTCTGTTCCATTGATCTATATTTCTGTTTTAGTGCCAGTACCATACTGTCTTGATTACTGTAGATTTGTAGTATAGTCTCAAGTCAGGGAGCCTGATTCCTCCAGCTCCGTTTTTTGTTCTCAATATTGCCTTGGCTATTCGGGGTCTCTTGCGTTTCCATACAAATTGCAAAATTTTTTGTTCTAGTTCTGTGAAAAGTGCCAGTGGTAGTTTGATAGGGATTGCATTGAATCTGTAGATTGCTTTGGGTAGTAGAGTCATTTTCACAATGTTGATTCTTCCCATCCAAGAACATGGTATATCTCTCCATCTATTTGTATCATCTTTAATTTCTTTCATCAGTGTCTTATAATTTTCTGCATATAGATCTTTTGTTTCCTTAGGTAGGTTTATTCCTAGATATTTTATTCTTTTTGTTGCAGTGGTAAATGGGAGTGTTTTCTTGATTTCACTTTCAGATTTTTCATCATTAGTGTATAGGAATGCCAGAGATTTCTTTACATTAATTTTGTATCCTGCTACTTTACCAAATTCATTGATTAGCTCTAGTAGTTTTCTGGTATTATCTTTAGGATTCTCTATGTATAGTATCATGTCATCTGCAAACAGTGACAGCTTTACTTCTTCTTTTCCAATTTGGATTCCTTTTATTTCCTTTTCTTCTCTGATTACTGTGGCTAAAACTTCCAAAACTATGTTGAATAAGAGTGGTGAGAGTGGGCAACCTTGTCTTATTCCTGATCATAGTGGAAATGCTTTCAGTTTTTCACCATTGAGGGTGATGTTGGCTGTGGGTTTGTCATATATGGCCTTTATTATGCTGAGAAAAGTTCCCTCTCTGCCTACTTTCTGCAGGGTTTTTATCATAAATGGGAGTTGAATTTTGTTGAAAGCTTTTTCTGCATCTATTGAGATGATCATGTGGTGTTTCTCCTTCAATTTGTTAATATGGTGTATCATGTTGATTAATTTGTGTATATTGAAGAATCCTTGCATTCCTGGAATAAACCCCACTTGATCATAGTGTATGATTCTTTTAATGTGCTGTTGGATTCTGTTTGCTAGTATTTTGTTGAGGATTTTGACATCTATGTTCATCAGTGATATTGGCCTGTAGCTTTCTTTCTTTGTGACATCCTTGTCTGGTTTTGGTATCAGGGTGATGGTGGCCTCGTAGAATGACTTTGGGAGTGTTCCTCCCCCTGGTATATTTTGGAAGAGTTTGAGAAGGATAGGTGTTAGCTCTTCTCTAAATGTTTGATAGAATTTGCCTGTGAATCCATCTTGTCCTGGGCTTTTATTTGTTGGAATATTTTTAATCACAGTGCTTGTGATTGGTCTGTTCATATTTTCTATTTCTTCCTGATTCAGTCTTGGCCGGTTGTGCATTTCTAAGAATTTGTCCATTTCTTCCAGGTTTTCCATTTTATTGGCATAGAGTTGCTTGTAGTAATCTGTCATGATCTTTTGTATCTCTGCAGTGTCAGTTGTTACTTCTCCTTTTTCATTTATAATTCTATTGATTTGAGTCTTCTCCTTTTTTTCTTGATGAGTCTGGCTAATGGTTTATCAATTTTGTTTATCTTCTCAAAGAACCAGCTTTTAGTTTTATTGATCTTTGCTATCATTTCCTTCATTTCTTTTTCATTTATTTCTCATCTGATCTTTATGATTTCTTTCCTTCTGCTAACTTTGGGATTTTTGTTCTTCTTTCTCTAATTGCTTTAGGTGCAAGGTTAGGTTGTTTATTCAAGATATTTCCTGTTTCTTAAGGTAGGATTGTATTGCTATAAACTTCCCTCTTAGAACTGCTTTTGCTGCATCCCATAGGTTTTGGGTCGTCTTGTCTCCATTGTCATTTGTTTCTAGGTATTTTTTGATTTCCTCTTTGTTTTCTTCAGTGATCACTTCATTATTAAGTAGTGTATTGTTTAGCCTCCATGTGTTTGTATTTTTTACAGATCTTTTCCTGTAATTGATATTGAGTCTCATAGCGTTGTGGTCAGAAAAGATACTTGATAAAATTTCAATTTTCTTAAATTTACCGAGGCTTGATTTGTGACCCAAAATATGATCTATCCTGGAGAATGTTCCATGAGCACTTGAGAAAAATGTGTATTCTGTTGTTTTTGGATGGAATGTCCTATAAATATCAATTAAGTCCCTCTTGTTTAATATATCATTTAAAGCTTGTGTTTATTTATTTTCATTTTGGATGATCTGTCCATGGGTGAAAGTGGGGTGTTATAGTCCCCTACTATGAATGTGTTACTGTTGATTTCCCCTTTTCTGGCTGTTAGTATTTGCCTTATGTATTGAGGTGCTCCTTTGTTGGGTGCATAAATATTTACAATTGTTATATCTTCTTCTTGGATCGATCCCTTGATCATTATGTAGTGTCCTTCTTTGTGTCTTCTAATAGTCTTTATTTTAAAGTCTATTTTGTCTAATATGAGAATAGCTTCTCTAGCTTTCTTTTGGTTTCCATTTGCATGGAATATCTTTTTCCATCCCCTTACTGTCAGTCTGTATGTGTCTGTAGGTCTGTAGTGGGTCTCTTGTAGACAGCATATATATGGGTCTTGTTTTTCTATCCATTCAGCCAGTCTGTGTCTTTTGGTTGGAGCATTTAATCCATTTACCTTTAAGGTAATTATCAATATGTATGTTTCTATTCACATTTTCGTAATTGTTTTGGGTTTGTTATTGTAGGTCTTTTCCCTCTCTTGTGTTTCTTGCCTAGTGAAGTTCCTTTAGCATTTGTTGTAAAGCTGGTTTGGTGGTACTGAACTCTCTCAGCTTTTGCTTGTCTGTAAAGGTTTTAATTTCTCCATCAAATCTGAATGAGATCCTTGCTGGGTAGAGTAATCTTGGTTGAAGGTTTCTCTCCCTCATCCCTTTAAATATGTCCTGCCAGTCCCTTCTGGCTTGCAGAGTTTCTGCTGAAAGATCAGCTGTTAACCTTATGGCGTTTCCCTTGTGTGTTATTTGTTGTTTTTCCCTTGCTTCTTTTAATATATTTTCTTGTATTTAATTTTTGACAGTTTGATTTTATGTGTCTTGGTGTGTTTCTCCTTGGATTTATCCTGTATGGGACTCTGTGCTTCCTGGGCTTGATTAACTATTTCCTTTCCCATATTTGGGATGTTTTCAACTATAGTCTCTTCAAATATTTTCTCAGTCCCTTTCTTTTTCTCTTCTTCTTTGGACCCCTATAATTCAAATGTTGGTGCATTTAATGTTGTCCCAGAGGTCTCTGAGACTGTCCTCAGTTCTTTTCATTCTTTTTTCTTTATTCTGCTCTGCATTAGTTATTTCCACTATTTTATCTTCCAGGTCACTTATCATTTCTTCTGCCTCAGTTATTCTACTATTGATCCCATCTAGAGTATTTTTAATTTCATTTATTGTCAACAAACTAATTCTGAAGTTTAAACTGAAAAACAAAAGACCCAACTAAATACTGAAGGAAAAGAACAAAATCAGAGGATTGACAATATTCGACTACAAAATTTTTCTGTAAAGCTCCAATTAACAATATAGCATTGTATTGGCAAAAGAACAACAGATCAATGGGACAGATTTAAGAGCCCAGGAATAGACCCACATAGATATAGTCCACTGATCTTTGACAAAGGAACAAAGGCAATACAATGGGGCAAAGATAAGCTTTTTAACAAATGGTACTAAAACAACTGTGCACCCACATGCCAAAAAAAAAAAAAAAAAAAGCCTCTAGACACAGAACTTATATCCTTCACAAGTGTTAACTGTAAACTGATCATATACCTAAATGTAAAATGCAAAACCATAAAATTCCTAGAGGATAACAAAGGAGAAAATCTAGATGATCTTGGGTAAAGCATGACTTTTTCAATACAACATCAAAGGCATGATCCGTGAGATAAGAGATTGATAATTTAGACTTCATTAAAATTTAAAACTTATGCCCTATGAAAGGCAATGTCAAGAGAATGAGAAGATAAGCTGCAGACTGGGACAGAATATTTTCAAGAGATACATCTGATAAGCAACAGCTTGCCAAAGTACACAAAGAATTCATAGAACTCAACGATAAGAAATAAAAAGCCTAACTAAACAGTGAGCAAAAGAACTGAAAAGACACCTCACCACAAAGTTATAAAACTAAAAAATAAGCATATTACAAGATGTTCAATGTTGTATGTCATTAGGAAGTTGAAAATTGAAACAACCATGAGATACTACTACAGACCTATTAAAATTATCAAAATCTAAAACACTGATAGCACCAAATGCTGATGAGGATGGACAGGAACTCTCAATCATTGCTGGTAGGAATGAAAAATGCCACTTTAGAGGACAGTTTGGCAGTCTCTCATAAAACTAAACTTACTCTAACCATATGATCCAGCAATCATGCTCCTTGGTATTTACCCAAGTGAATTAATAACTTATGTCCACATCAGAAACTACACATGGATATTATGCCAGCTTTATTCACAATTGCCAAATTGAAGGCAATTAAGAGGCCCTTCAGTAGATGAGTGAATAAACAAACCGTGGTACATCTACAATGAAATATTTTTCAGCACAAAAAAGAAATAAGCTATCTAACCCTGAAAAGACATGGAGGAAACTTAAATATTACTAAGTGAAAGCCAATATGAAAAGCTATATACTGTATGATTTCAAATATATGATAAACCCCCAGAAATGGCAAAACTATGGAGACAGTAAAAAGATCAATGTTTACCCAGGATTGGGAGGGAGGGAGGAATGAATAGTAGGACACAGAGGATTTTTATGTCAGTGAAAACTATTCTGTTTGATGCTATAATTGTAGATCTGCGTCACTATACATTTGTCAAAACCAATAGAGTAAACAACACCAAGAGTGAACCTTGATGTAGACTGTGGACTTTGAGTGATGTGACATGTCAGTGTTGGTTCATCAATTTTAACAAATTTGCCACTGTCCCTTGGGACGTCAATAGTGGGTGACTGTGTGTGTGGAGACAGGGCACATATGGGAGCACTGTACTTTCCACTCAATTTTGCTGTGAGTCTAAAACTACTCTAAAGAGTAAAGTTTATTAACTAAAAATAAGAAAAGGAAAAGCAGTTTCTGACAGCATAGAACTGGCCTCACATTGCTGTTTAGTCCTTGATGTTTCTAGGAGCTGGACTTTATCACTTGGCCTTGGTGTTCTCCTATTGAACCCAAATAATTTCACAGAACACTGACATCAGACAAGGTCACTATGTGACCCTAGTGGATCAACACAAAATCAAGACTACCCTGTAATCATGTCTGAATGCAGATAAAACATCCACTTTATCCAAACTGTAAAAATGGCTCAATGTTTTCCTATCTTGCTTAATATAAGTGACTGGTGTTTCCTTTCAATTACATGTTTAGTCTCACTTCACTCTTTCTGTCTCTCTGATAAGAATTGTGAAGGTAATCAATAGAATTACCCTGCTTTCTGACAGCATCCAATCCAGAGTAAAGTCTTGGTTTTTGAAGCCTTTCCCCAAAACACCTAACACAAGCTCAAATCCTATAATAAATTCTTTCTAACATCCTCTTCCTGAGATATCCCATGGTTGCTCAAGGTGTGAGATCTCCATCATTGAAATGCATCAATAAGTTCAACTTTGTTCAACTACAGTTGTGCCTCTGGTGGTCTTTGAATGAAGAACATCAATATTTATTCCTTTAATAGTGTAAGTCTGATTTTCTTAGACCTCCCATCCGTCCTTTCCACCCTCTGTATTTTCATATGGTGTCTGAGTTTTCCATGTATTCAATTCATTTTCATATTAAATTATCCTAGGGCACAAAGCATTTTGGGAAAAGATATTCCTATTCCTAAATCTATATTTTATTCCAGACTAGAGTGTTTTTCTCTTTTCTGCCTACTATGTTTCTCTTTTACTTATTTTCCTAGTCTGCAAAATTTCCCTTGGCATCTATTTTTCAAGTTGATTATGCTTCAGTTGGTAGCACTATGCAACATTTAATTTCTTCATAGTTAGCATGAGTAAATTATTGTTAACACCCATCCCCCCTCATCTGAGAATTGTTTTTCTTCTTCTCTTAACTAGTACTCAACTAGCAATGAGTACTGTTGTATTTACTTTGTGTTTGAAAATAGAGTATTGTAGTGCAGTACAACTTTGATGGGCCCTGTTGCCATCTAAAAGGTATAATATGTATTATTTACATAGGTTAGTCAAAATCCACTTCACCTAGTTGGATTTTATTCTGTCATTATGGAGAATATATCTCGGTTTTAGATAGAGGTCTCATAATAGTGAACCTTTAAAAATAGAAATTCCTTGCAATTTTAACTCTTTTGCTGAAATTCTGCCTATATGTAATGGTTGTCACAGTTTGTTTTTCTGGAAATTAGTTGATACTAAGTGAGAGATGTTAGGAATTTATTGGTGCAGTCTCTTTTTCCATCTGGATTGGAGGGAGAAGAATAGAGCCAGTAGACACTGAATCATGGCTGAATCTTTTATTTCTTTTTCTTCCTTTTGTTTTTTCTTACTAGTTTTTCCCATTTTTATGGTATGGGGGTTCCTTCTGCAGTTTCCTCTGAATATTCCTCTTTTTATGATCTTCTTTATGTTTCCTCAATACTGAAGGAGGGATTATCTGTGATTCAGCTGTGTGTGTGTGTGTGTGGGCGCGCACGCCTGTGTGTGTGTTTTTTTACCATCTCTACCTAGAATTTCAAATGAAGCTTCCGTTATATTCCAGCTCCCTAAAAAACATTTTTCTTTTTATATTTTTTTTTTTTGTTTGTTTGTTTGTTTTTTGCGGTACGCGGGCCTCTCACTGTTGTGGCCTCTCCCGTTGCGGAGCACAGGCTCCGGACGCGCAGGCTCAGCGGCCATGGCTCACGGGCCCAGCCGCTCCGCGGCATGTGGGATCTTCCCGGACTGGGGCACGACCCCGCGTCCCCTGCATCGGCAGGCGGACTCTCAACCACTGCGCCACCAGGGAAGCCCTCTTTTTATATTTTTAAAAGTTTTTCATCCATGAAAATTTCCTGATTTTAGCTGAAATAAATTTTCTCTCCTCTGAAATCCCTGGCATGATACTTAAGCAATTTTCTAAATATGAATTCTTTAGGAAGAAAAGATAATATTTTATAATCTTTGTGTATGATGGAAAACCTACAAAGATATGTTGTATATAGGCTATTCCAGAATGAGTGTTTGATAAAGAATTTAAAAGTGTGAACAAAATTATCAGGGACTCAGTGCAACCACTGAAATTATTTTAAGAGCTATGTATTTCTTTAATAATAATAGTCTTCTCTCTCTCCTCTCCATTTTCTACTTTCTATCTTCATAATATAACAATGTCGATGCCGTGATTGATAACTTCTACTATCTTTCTTCACACTCACATACAAAATATGAAGTATAAATATACTTCATATAAATATGAAGTATAAATACATACAAAATATGGTATATTTAAGTCTTAAATACATACAAGCACATTCATGCCATGTTTTCTCATGAATTATTTTTATTAAAAAAGGATTATGCATCACAGTTTTTGTTTTGTTTTGTTTTGTTTTTTTCAAGCTGGCTTTCTTATTCATTAATGCATCATGGACTTCCTTCGGACCATCCATCAAGTTCAGTTGATTTAAGTTTTTAATTAAATGGTTTTAAAGTATTTTATTTAGTCACTGAATCTTTATAAATATTTTATTTCTCCAGGATATTTTCTTAAAAGCAAAATTGTTAGATCAAAGGGCATGCACATTTATAATTCTAAAAGATATTGCAAGGTTAAATTCTAAACAGCAGTAGACATTCACAAATGTATGAATAATGTATCATCAATGTATGGTATTTCTAAATCTTTTAAATCTCATGGGTAAAAAATTGATATATCACTGTATAATACTTTATATTTCCCTGGCTGCTGCACAATTCAGCTTGTTTTCAAATGTTTATTGATTCTTTGCAGATTTTTATATTGAATTGTTTCCATTTTTAAAATCAGTTAGTATAAACTTTCTGCATATTAATGTTAACTCTATATTTCCTAGGTATATTGCACGTGTTTCCCCAGGCCACTGTTAATCTTTTAGCTTTTTAAAATTCATAGTTAAATTTACCTTGCTTTTTTAATAGTGTCTGGATTTCTTGATTGGATGTAGTCCTAAATTCTTTCCTAAAATATCATTTGTATTATGTTTAAAATTTTAATTTATGTAGTCTTATAATAATTATATGTGATATCAGAAAGGGGTTCATCCACTGTTTCTATCTGATGCATGATCTCTGGGACTGGCACTATTTGCTCAACATACCATTCTTTTCCTAATCCATTGAAATGCCAAGATATTTGGTTATTAATTGCCTCTTTTACACTGACATTTCTTTGTGGAATATTCTTCTGTTATACCAATCTATTATTATTTTTATTATTGCGGTGAATCCATCTCAGTTTTTGTTTCAGTGGTTCTGTGGTTACAAGTTTTTAGGTCTTAGGCACTTTTGCACAAATTTTTGACCATTATTAGATGGTTAAGCACATTAAAGATTATTTGACTTACTTGGTTAGGAGTTAGTAAAGTGAGCTTCAGTCCCATGAGTTCCATCATTCATGGCTTTTCCATGGAAAGAATCTCTCCTTATAGCAGCAGTAGGGCACACTTTCAACATATGAGATAGATGCTGAAAGGAAGAAAATGTTTGAATAAGAGGAAAAAGAGAAAAGAAAGTGTGTTACATACAGTACTAATGCTCTCCATGTATTTTCTTTTATAACTTCACTTTGGGAGAAGGTATTTTTTTCACTTTATAGGTGAAAAGTGGAGTTCATGATAGTTTAGTATGAGACAAGACAACATGGATGCTTTTATACTATTGCACCGTGTCCCTGTCAATACGCTCATACGTGTAAGTCAAACAATATGCTCATATATGCAAGTCAAACAGGCCTAGATGGTGTTGCTCGGGAGAATTGTCGACCTTTGTTAAATAATTAAATTTCTGCTGTTACTTGCCCTGGAATATGCTACATTGAGCTGCATGTGTGAGAAACAGCTAGACTGCAAAACAGCCCTAGCAATTCTGAGCAGCTACCTTTTGGCATTGTTCATTGAATTGATTTGAAAATCATACCTTTCCCCAGTAGTGAATTTTATATATGTCACATGGCTTACTTAAATCTTAAATCATGCATTCCCTACAAACGGCTGGGGAAAAAAGCAGACAATCTTATTTTTGTGATGTGGTAATAGAAAATAGAAAAAAAAGTATTTTTAGGTAGCTGTAGATGTCATTGTGATGACATTATACTGAAGGTTTGAACATAGTCTGACAATTTGATACACATACTTTCAATAAAATAATAAAAAATTAGTATTTACTATTGATGACATTCTAGAATGGTTCAATATTCTCATTCAATTTATTTTTAAAAAGTTTGAGAAAGGATAATTAAAGATAACTTATTTATATAACAAAGTGTAGTCCCACCTGAGGACTGCAGATATATACCTTCAGTTTGAATCTTGGGTTTAGTTATTTTTGAGAATTTAGGTTTATAGAGATTAAGTAAAGTTCCCAGAATGATGTAATAACACTTCTTACTTATATAATTGGAAGGCCACCATGAAGTTATATTTTCTGAGACTAGCATGCACTTATTTTTTAATAAAAATTGTAATTTTGTATTTATTCATGATTAGTATATTTCCCTATAAACCGGGAGTGCATTAAGGTAGAGATCTTATGTCTATTCTCACCATTGTCTTATTTCCTTATGTAGGCATTCCACATAGTAGGACCTCAAAATTTATATGTTAAATCAATGAAAAACATATGAAAAGAGATTAGTGCAACATCTGACACATGATCATTATTACTTATTAAAGACAGCTATTCATTTTAAAATGCTTTATAGCCCACAATATATTAAAATTTGGTCTTTGAGATTATACATGACAGTACTTATACTATGGGGGCGTATTTAAGTCTTAAAATTTCAACTGATTTTAAATGAATGATGAAAAACAGAAAAATGTGGTTAACCTAAAAACTGGTTTACTATGTTTTAGCCTGAATCCCCAAAGAGATTTATTTTCAATCTAGTTGTGTTAAAGTTATTAAAAATGGTGTTGCTAACAAGATACTGAGGGGCCATTAACTATAGAGATGATAGAAGTCTGCACAATAATAAATGAGATCAGTTGAATGTCATAAGCGCTCTTCCTTGATATGGCTATTTTAAATTACTGCAAACATAGTGATAATTAATTACGTTTCCTGAGACTATAAGCTCATTTTCTATACTGAGAGCTGAAAACAAACCTGATATTTTATAGCAAAATGCCAAGTGGCACTTGTCGTTCTGTAAGTGTTCCCTGGAATAAATATTTGAACAGGATAAAGATAAAAGGGCAATGCCAAAAAGATGATTTATTTCCCAATTGTTCATTCCTTTCCAATAAGCAAACAACAGTGCTGCACATTGAGGAAATTCACCATTTTTGGCACAGGAAAAGAAACCTGTACTTCCTCAAGATTTCTTTTATTTTTTGATACCAAGTTCCTTTTAAGAATTCAAGCAAATTTTGATATTTTGAAGGTCTGGGTCATTCTGAATCTCTCTGGAACTTATATCATGGAAGGGCTAAGTGATTCCACTTTTCAAATAACTGCTGTCAAAAAATAAGCAGTCTAATAGATCACTAATATGCAAATCTTGATCAACAAATTCCTAACGTGTGATAAGTATTACATGGATTCTGATGTTTTTGTTTGATCAACATTAGTACTAAGTGGTGTTTCCACAGCAAATGTGAAACTAACATCAACTGAAATCAATCTCTGATTTGAACATGACACAACTCTTACTTGGTAAGAGAAAGAAATTCCAGATTCTGGTTCCTCTGGATCTGCTCAGCCTAGATAATTCTCATTGTTTCCTAAAGAAATTAAAACCTCTAGCATATTGCTAAGATCCCTCAGATCACTGATGGCAGAACCCAAATTAATATCCAGGTTTCTCTACTTATAATCTATTGCCCTATTCAGTACACAGCAGAGAAGCTATTAATTAGCAACTTAAGCGCTTTTGTCAAGACAGAGTATTTACTTTAAGTCAGATGTTCTTATTTGAACAAATCCACATTTACCAATGAGATACAGAAAAATGTATGCACATTTTTAATTCTTAGAATCTGATATTAATACATTCTCCTTCTGACAAAAAATGTTTTCCTATTTATATGAACTTACTGAAACCAGTAAATGATTATGTCATGATACAATCACAAATTAAACTTTGACTCATGAATTATCTAGTTTTCCTTCCCATTTAAAATAATGGATGTGTAATTCTTAGTCTAATAGTAATTGCAAATAAATATATGAAGACAAATATTTGAATCTTTTTTCATTTTAATATTTACCATTTATCACAACTGTAATTAATTCACCTATATTTTTAACTCAATTATTGAACTTTGGTTTTTTAAGAGCATATTCTAAGTGATAGATAAAGTCAAAGCAAGCACAGGACAAGTTATAAGAAAATGTCAAATCAAAGTTTGCCCATTTCAGTTTCCTTCAAAATGTTTTCATCATATGGAATTAATACTCTTCATCTGTTTCTCGCACTAATTTTCTCTTCCCACTGGAACACAGAATGTCAAAATCATTAATTTATTATTTTTCCTTAAAATTAAAGCTTAGATGAATGTCCTGGCCATATGGTGGTTCCCTCATCGTATATTCATTTTGTTCAGAGTGTGCACCCTTTGAACTTAAGAGCTGGGCCAAGTTATAATGAAATGTTTGGAGAATAACAAATTGAAAATACAACCAGAGGCACTTTTTCTGTGCCCGTTGCCTCCCTAGTGCCATTATTTTGTCCAATAATACTGAGTTTGGGAAACCATGAGATGTAGCTGATACTTTTTTTTTTTTTTTTTTGCGGTACGTGGGCCTCATTGTTGTGGCCTCTCACGTTGCGGAGCACAGACTCCGGACGCGCAGGCTCAGCGGCCATGGATCACGGGCCCAGCTGTTCCATGGCATGTGGGATCTTCCCGGACCGGGGCACGAACCCGTGTCCCCTGCATCATCAGGCGGACTCTCAACCACTGCGCCACCAGGGAAGCCTGCTGATACATTTTTATTTTTAAGCCTGAGACACCTAATGATTTACAGTGATAAGTATCTGCCCACAATACTGCCATCTCTATTTTTCAGATATGGTGCCCAACCAGGCAGAGGTCTGGGCCCACAGCTCTTGTAGCCCTCTTTTTATTTCTACCTATCTGCATAATTTCACAATATCATGGTCATCCCTTCCTGTTCTTTACCCCAGACAAGAGCTAGAGATAGGAACATCTACTAGAGACTATCAATATTCTTGTAAATCCATGAAAAAAAAAAGGCTAATTTATTTTCTTAACAAAGTGTATTTAACTGTTTAGGCTTATTCTCAAGAATTTGAAAACCATTTGTGCTTTTCAGGTTCTAAAAGAATAGCCTGTTGAATTTCTTGGATGTGCTATTTATTTTGTAGCCTATAGAAATATGTTCAATGAATAATACTAAAAGGCAGTCTGGCTGGTATAGCTTAGAAATTAATCTAGTAAATGTGATGATAAATCTCATGAAAAATATAAATCGATGCAATACACAGCCAAGAAGTATAATCCTGGGGGACTGGACTGCTTGTTTCCTTTCCGTTTCTTCTTTAGTTAGCAGGGGTGGCTTTGCCTCAGCTCTGGTATTTTGCTCCAAGTGAAATCGGGTTGTAATTAGCAGTTCCTGTATAACTAGGTGGATGAATTTGGTCCTCACAGTGTATGTTTAATGCTATATAATCTCAAAGGCCAAATTTTAATATAGTGTGGGCTATGATGCATGTTATAATTTATTTTTCTCATTGTGTCTTTCCTATCCAAAACCTATATTGTCCACATTCTTAAATATCATGTTAATGCACATCGTTAACTCTAAGGTATGTATGCATTTTACTTAGAGTTGGTTTGTTATAACACATGGCTTGTTCCTCCTAACTACATAAAACATTTTTACTATTGCTTTTGCAGTTTTGCTGTCCAACATATTTGGGTAAAATATTATGTACTGTAAAATGTTCTTGATTATCTCTCTGGTGTTATGTTTTTATTCCTTGGTAGTTTTCCTGTTATTTTGGCCATTTCAAGAAAGGCCAAAAGTATTCCAGGAATATTGACGTGATTTGGAATTCATAGCTACGTGGCCACAAGGTCAAAACCAATTCAGGGCTTAAAGGACATTTGTGTGTGTGTGTGTGTGTGTGTGATATGAGTGTACAGGTAGGGGAGTTATCTCCAGATGTCTTGGCCCATAGCGATCCCACCCAGGCTGCCTTTATAGTTCACATTTTCTATACTTTGTTACCACCACCTGCAGGTTTTCCTGACTCTCACCTCTGGGGGAGCCATCAAGTCTATTCTCAGTAAAAAGGAGAGGTTCTCTTTATTCTTCTTAGAGAATCTCCCTAGATTTTTTTAATTAGAAAATTTGTTTCTTCTTGTGCCAATTATTAAAATGCCTTTCCATGTAACCATAACTACATTTTCTCTGTTTTCAGTCAAATCTTTTCAATCCAATCCATAGTTTCGCAAATGTGTGCTACCTGCTGAGACAAGCTCAAAAATGCTCCTAACTCTTTTTTTTAAATTTTTTTTTTATTACTTTAATGATAATGGAAGAGTTAGAGGGACATAATAAGCAGTTATACTAAAAGCCCAAGGCTATAAAAACACATCCTTAAGATGGAGGGAATTAGAAGGTGAGGGCAGCATGGACAGATCACCTATACCACCTCTATTGATGTCTAGATGTATTTGGACTGTCCAAAGTTGTAATATGGGAAGGCCTAAAGGGGCAGTGGAGGTGCATGAGAATGATACACACCAACTTCTGAAGAGCGTCTCCTGGTAATTTAGGCCAGTTTAAAGGGATAATGAGTTGAACTTTAGCTGTATCCTTTACTGAAAAAGGATACCTCAGTGAAAGACAGCAAATTTTTATCATCTGTTCAATATCAGTGGAGAGGACATATGTGGTTTATTGTTTATTTGGGACTTCTATGCAAATCTGAAGTTTTTCTTAAATTAGAAAAAGTTTTTAGTAAAGTTTCATCATGAAACGGACTAAATTATTAACATCTTTTTACTATCTGTGTTAGATTTCATAATGGGTCAAAAGCATGTCTTTGCATTTAGCCAGCCTAAAACTTACTGAAAACAGGGGCATAACATGAACAGTGTGCAAAATAAATGGTGTACAGTTGACCCTTGAACAACACAGGTTTGAACTGTGTGGGGTCACTTGTATGTGGATTTTTTTCAATAAATATGTAACACAGTACTGTAGGATCTGCGGTTGATTGAATCTGTGCATGCGAGACTGTAATTACAGAGGGCTGACTGTAAAGTTAATTTCCAGCATGCGTGGGTTAGGGGCACTGACACCTATTGTTCAAGGGTCAACTGTATTTTGAAATAACATATAAGGATTGGCATTTAATGAAAACTCATAGTATTAGATTATTCAAAGATGCCAAGTGTATTTTGCTAAAATCTAGTGTTTCCCTTTGTCTTGTCCTTTCTTTTTTTTTTTTTAAACATCTTTATTGGAGTATAATTGCTTTACAATGGTGTGTTAGTTTCTGCTTTATAACAAAGTGAATCAGTTATACATATACATATGTCCCCATATCTCTTCCCTCTTGTGTCTCCCTCCCTCCCACCCTCCCTATCCCACCCCTCCAGGAGGTCACAAAGCACCGAGCTGATCTCCCTGTGCTCTAAGCTCTTCTGATCACTTAGTAACTATTTAGATTCCTGTCATCCCTGCCAACAAAATTCATACACACACACATACATACACATAGACACACATTTAGCTTCTCTTGTAGAGCTACGTTTTGCTAGGGAAAAAAGCCTCTAGTTGAATGATTTAAACGCTAAATCAATCTCCCTCTCTCTCTCGTTTAAAAATATTATTCAACTATAATTTAAAGATACCTTAACTTGTCCAAGGTCACATAGTCATTAAGTGCTAGAGCTTAGATTTGAACTCACACTTGATGGCCATTTGATTTCCTAGAACTGAACCTTCAGCAATGCTGTACAATTCACACAGCATTGTCGTCCATCTTATTCCATCTGAGTCTCTACAGACTGTGAATTGCCTTTTCAGTTTAAACAAGGGAGAAACTGGGGGTCACAGGGCTGTGGGCTGAGAGGGAGAGAAATCCCAGGATTGGTGAGAGGATTTGGAAGTGATATCCAAGATGCCCTTTGATGTAGAGGCAATAACAACTGAGGGATTCACTTTTTGAGAGACTCTTGCTATTGTAGAATGTATTAATGAACAGATGACAGGACGGGAGGCTCTAGATTATCTCAATGAAGTGGTTGTCTTCTTTGCATTGGATTTATTTAGTGCCTTCAACCCATGGTGGGAGGGCTCAACTATGAACAACCAATGAAAAACCTAGCAGATGAATTTCTCTTGTCCTCCTCATCCATCGCTTTCATTTTTCAGTGCTTTCTTCATAAGTCATGTTATACTATGCACGTGCCCTGGATCCTCTTGCTTCCACTGAGCTGGTAGTATGCTCTATTCAGACTGCCTTGTGATTAGATCTGTTATTCTGTCCCAAACCCATTCTACATTCTTAGTGTAACAAAACAGTGTAAAAAGCTATTGTAGGGCTGCCCTGGTGGCGCAGTGGTTGAGAGCCTTCCTATGCAGGGGACACGGGTTCGTGCCTCGATCCAGGAGGATCCCACATGCCGCGGAACGGCTGGGCCCGTGAGCCATGGCCGCTGAGCCTGCACGTCTGGAGCCTGTGCTCTGCAACGGGAGAGGCCACAATAGTGAGAGGCCCGCGTACCACAAAAAAAAAGCTATTGTAACAAATAGTGATTGGGTGGCCATCCCATCACAGAGCTTCAAATTAGAAAGAAATTCCTAGAAAAAAATGTCACTCAAAATAGCAATGTGATAATCGTAATCATTATAACTAATGTTTCTAAGGCTTGTGTGATATTAGGCCCTATGCTAAGCACTTTAACATTACCTTCTGTAATCCTCACAAAAGTTCCGTGAGTTAGGTGTCTCATTACCATTTTTTTCCTTTTTTTAATACACGGATTCCTTGATATTTAAAGAATTAGCATCGCCTAAAGTAACATAGGAAGTAGTGGAGAGGTTATTAAGGGTGATTTTTTGGATATCAAAGTCTGTATTTGAACCACTGCACTCTACTGGGGTGGCAGGCAATATATGGTGAGATTTTACCTTCATTCCTACTATCTGGGCACATTCCAGCTTTGTGAGGGTCAACTCTGATTCATGGTAATTCTGTGGAGCTCTCATTCTTTAAACTGCAACCATTGTTTATAATGTCAGCTGATTATTCCTGAGTTTCATCTGGTGTTGGGCACATGTGTTTACGGTATGCAGACAATATAGATGAAACAGCATCATCAAGTATCAGCACCCTTGGTGCAGGGCTGTAGTAACACATGTCACCAAAGATGGGGGCTGTGTCACCGATGGAAATTCTATATAACGTTGCCTCTCAAAGGCAGAAAATAATCATCCTATAAAGCCAGTCTGGCCTGCCGCATGATCTTCAACCAGCGTAAATGTATTCTGTGCCCGTGTTTGTCTTTAAACACACCCCAGCCTGCATAGTCATCTAACCCACCAAAAATGCAGAAACTATATTAAGTTAAATTGCCACAAAGACTCCATGGAAGGCTTGAACTCCTGGTTCTGGACGCATTGATGAATGGGTTCTGCTTTGTCAATCTGCTGCTTACAGAATTAAACAGTAAATGAACAAATCTGGCCGCCTGTCCTGCCCTGCCTGAGACATTATGGAAGCACAGCCATTTGAGAGCTATGTCTCTGTGCGCGATTAGGTGTCTCCTCTGTTTCTCTATACCAGCTCCTAACAAGACATTCAGAATCAATAGTCTCTACTGCAAAGCCCTTTAATACCCGAGATCTTTGGAAATTGGCAGCTATATGACAACAAATAGGAGATGCCCTTCCCTCAACTCTTATTGGCAGTGTCTATCTGAAACCCTCTCTGGCCATTCCCTGCCCTAAGTTGGTCTAGACATCAGCCAAGTGGCAGTGGCAGTCAGTTGTGGATTCACTGCTCTGAGTCTTGGAAAAACATACTGGTTTCAGGCCATCGTTGCAATGGCATTATCTGAACCACAGGCCACTAGTTTAGTCTCTGCTTTATCACACTTTGTTGTTATTTTTTCAGTATACCCATCAGCCTGTCAAACCTTATTTTCCTGGTTGACGATCGCTGAGCCATAGCCAGAAGACAAACATGTACTAGGCTTCTTTTAGGAGGAAAAAAACAAAATCAGCGCTAATAGACTGGCTGTTTCTCACCCTTGAGGTCTAGCCATGCCGCATACCAAATGGTATCTGTCCAAGCAGCCATTCTTCTGGTTTAGGCAACTAGTTTCTATTGCACCACCGCTGACAAAGGTTTCCGGGTGAAGTACACTCTTATATTTATTGATATGGCTTGGCATCAAATGAAAGCTAAGCTTAGCTTCTGTGACCCTTGGAACAGGCCTGTATTGCAAATAGCCACAGAACTTCAAGTCACGATTTGGCTTGAGGGCCTGCTGACGCTTTTCTGTTGCAGAATGTCTGTCAGGCTTCTTTTTGTGGGGCCCGAGTAAATACTGTCACTTGATTCTCTGGGCATTTAACCTCTTACTCTTCTGTATATTTGTAGGACTATTACTCTGGTCAGGTTCACTGTTTCCTTTTTCAATACTTCAGTCTGAAATAATTTGAAGAATATTTCAAGTTAAACAATAAAATGACTTGATATACTTTAATAGCAGAAAAAAGAAAAAAAATTACTTTAAAATTTTTAATTTTAACTCTAATGTGAACTAAAAATAAGAAATTGCTCAAAGTTTGAAAGCAAGATTAAAAACTCAAATTGCAATTTTTTAGCAGGTCTATTTCACATTCCAGAGATATGCTCCAAAATGCATTCTGAAATTTAGATATAACTGTTTTTGATTGAGTTTGTCCAAAGAAGAGGGACATTAGGCACATGGTCAATAGCAACTTTGTAAATTCCTCTGGTATCTTAAGTAATACAATATACTCTCATCTATGTACAATATGACCATATCTGTGATAGAGGAATCCCTCCTTAAAATTTAAAATGCATGACACAGTGTTTTGTCAAAATCCAAAACAAAAATGGGAGACAAGATTTTTACCCTCTCTGAATTTAACGTTTACTAAAAATAACAAAACTAGATGTGCAGTACTCATAATGAGCGTAGGCTTATCTTAAGGTGTATGTGTGTGAGTGTGTGTGTGTTCACACACTCCTCCCTGTGGTTGGGCATGCATAAGTTCATGCATCCTGTTGTTTACAGCTCAGAGTTTTCTGAGGACTACCATCTGCTTCTTAAGCATTATGGAATAGTGCTACCTGGACATCATTTCAGCACCTGCCAAGGATCAGAAGACCTGAATTCCCTTTCTGATCCTGCTACTTAATAATTTTGTGACCTTGGCCATATCACTAAATTTATTTTAGGCAAGGTAATTTCATTCATTTTCCTTGACATGAATAATTATTCCCTTTCTTCCATCTCTCTCCTCTACCATTCAAATTTAGGAAATGGGGCTTCCCTGGTGGCGCAGTGGTTGGGAGTCCACCTGCCGATGCAGGGGATGTGGGTTCGTGCCCCGGCCCGGGAGGATCCCACGTGCCGCGGAGCGGCTGGGCCCGTGAGCCATGGCCGCTGGTCCTGCGCTTCCGGGGCCTGTGCTCCGCAACGGGAGAGGCCACAACAGTGAGAGGCCCACGTACCGCAAAAAAAAAAAAAAATTTAGGAAATGATATAATCTTTCTTAGTGTTTCAATTTATACCATTAAATATGCTTCTATTCTCATGACTTGATTGGATAGCTGGAAGAGACTTTCCTTGTCTTCGACCATTAGTGAAGCTATCAGCAAACTTATCCCAATAACCACATTCTTTCTCCCTTGCATCCAAATTTATTTCTAGATGCATTATGGCTACATTTTCACTGCTTACTAACTGCATCCTCGTCAGTCACACCACACTGGACTCAGTTTATGCACCACACTGCATCTGTGAACTTGGTTGCTTTTTGGCCACAGTATCCCGAGCAAGAGCCTGCTCTTCTATTAGGCGTGAGTTAGGTTGTTGTTGTTGCTGCAGGCTCTAAAGACCATGGGCTTTGCTTTGGTGATTGCTTCCTGGTCCTCCCAGTCACATAAAGAAAAAAAACCCAGTGGTATGTAATCTGATGCCTGCTTCACATGCCTCCCACCTTTAACTCTGGGGCTTCCCTGATACTGCTGAGGCATGAGAAACGGCAGGACGTGCTTGTCACCCAGGGATCCCAGTGCAGGCCCATAAACCTGCAGGTGACAGGGGACAGGTAAGGACTTCACTGACCTGTGCAAGGACCCAGAGGCTGACATTTGCTCTATTGGACCCTGGCTTCTGCAGCAGTGGTTTGGGGAAACTGGTACAATTCAGAATCTTGGGAGAGTTGAAGCCCTATCAGGTAAACTTTCACTAAATAGGATACAGAAACCTGCAGATAAATTCTTCATCTTTCCTGTCTTCAGGACAGATAGTGCATGCATAGATCCAATAAGGCCTCTAGGAAAGTGTACTTCAAGAAAAACTGTAAGAGATGCTCACCGCTATATCTTAGCCAGTTCAGTGAAGCCCTCTGTAACTTTGCTTCTCTTTTCTTCTCTGCCTCGTTCCCTTTTCCTTTAGCTTCTTGCCGTCCTGAAATTTTAGTCTCAAGTAATATATTTGCACAGTTTTTTCAGTATCTGTTCTGTTTTGTGGACTTAGACTATGACACACATTAATTCCCAAATTTTAAGTCTTAATTCCTTTTGTTATGTTTTCCAGCTCATTTTTCAAATCCTTTTGTTTTGTTGGCTCTATATTCTTAATTTTCTGCTTTGTGATCTTCTTTAATAAAGGTGATTATGTCTTTATAATTTTGTTTTCTTTTTTCATAGCAAAAGGTTGATCATAATTTTATTGTATGAAAATATGGAAAATATCTCTGAGTAAGTTTACTGCATTTTTTCTACATGTTTTCTTATTGCATTTTAAAAAGTCTGTCAGTTTTTTTTTTTAACATCTTTATTGGCATATAATTGCTTTACAATGGTGTGTTAGTTTCTGCTTTATAACAAAGTGTATCAGCTGTACATATACATATATCTCCATATCCCCTCCCTCTTGCGTCTCCCTCCCACCCTCCCTATCCCACCCCTCTAGGTGGTCACAAAGCGCCGAGCTGATCTCCCTGTGCTATGCAGCAGCTTCCCACTAGCTATCTATTTTACATTTAGTAGTGTATATATGTCAGTGCTACTCCCTCACTTCGTCCTAGCTTGTTTTTATTTCTACTAAACAAAAGAGTTAGGTTTTCTGGTGTGGCTATTTGCAAGAGCTTCTGGTGTAGGATAGGATGGGGCCACATTAGCCTTCTAGGTTGTTTAACTGGGAAGCTCCTTCTCCTTTGTGGTCACAGGGAGACATGTTTCCCATAAAAATTTCTAGTGTGTATAATTTTTGTGTGTGGCTTTACCTCCCTTGCATCTCTGACACCAGGACTAGAACTTGTGCCAAAAGCCATTGTGCCTATGTTCCCAGTTCCATGTTCTTCTGTTAAACAAGAGATTTAGCCTTTGTACTTCACAGAGAGACCCTCCCCGTCTTCAAGGTTATTCATACAAACAATTGCTTTTTAAAGTTTGGTCTGTCAGGCCCCTTGCATGTTTCTTGCTTCTTCCCTTACTTCCTTCTGCCCATTTTCAGCTTCGTTTGGCAGCCCTTACATGTATTTGGAACGTGTGGGTCATATCTGAAAATACATAGGTACTTATCATCTGCTTCTGTGGATTGGCTAGCTCACAGCAGGTGTTTTCCAGTCTTACATAAAATGACAAGGTGTATAATGGCAACTTTTGTTCACAAATACTAATATACATTTCAGTAACCACGTTGTTTAAAATAAAAATATGTATATTCAAATGACTAGATAATAGATTAGCCACAATAATATATTGTTAAAATGTATGTTTTCACATAGGGGGCATAGCTATTCATTTCTATTCATACAATGTTTATAAGAAGCTAAATAAAGTAGTAATCATAAATTCACATACATTCATAGAGGATTATTATAGAAATTAATTTAAATATTGCATAGTTTACCTAACCCAATATGTTACTTTCTATTACCATTTTGATATTCTCTCAAAATTTCTGTTCGAGCAACTTCCTCGAAGTGGAATTTACTACCTTAGAAGGCACATACATTCCATATTTGTGTATTTATCATTTTAAAAATTAATTAGTTAATTCAAGCTTTTGTAACTCTCTGCTAAATACTGTGCTAGGCACATTAGTGAATAAAAATGCTTGATTTATTTATTTTTTCTTCAAAGGAACAAACTCACTAAAGTTCAATATGCTACTGCTATGAATCCAACAGCACATCATTTATTCAAATTTTTGAGTGTATAACTAAATGCATGTATGTATATTTATAAAATATATACGTATATAATATCTGTATATTAAGCATGAATAAAGGCTGAGCTCTGTCTATTCTTTCAGATAAAACATAAATTGAAATTCTGCATATGTGTGTGTGTGTGTATATATATATGTGTGAAACATTTATACACACACATACATTGTACAGTTCCTTGTGCCTATGTGGTGTGTACTCACTGAGTGTGGAAGGAATTAAGGTATTTTTTTAAAAGGCCAAGTTTCTGACTTGTTTCTTCATGACTGCCATCTCAGAGTTTAACACAGTGTTCACATAAAGTAGATACTAAATAAATATTTGTTGTCTGACTAAATTTCTGGTGAGAAAAG
The DNA here is from genome assembly GCF_008692025.1 of Phocoena sinus. Classification (NCBI taxonomy): domain Eukaryota; kingdom Metazoa; phylum Chordata; class Mammalia; order Artiodactyla; family Phocoenidae; genus Phocoena; species Phocoena sinus. The sequence goes on from NC_045766.1 coordinate 41,932,330, forward strand.
CTATTCAGGCAGAGGGGATGTATCAGAGATTCCTGTTAAACTGATGCATATCTACACCTCAAAAAACTGAAGCTGAAGAAAGCAAAGGTGATTAAAAGTTGCTGTTTCTAGATGGACAATAGAGAATTCACTTGAACTTTTCCACATAAAGATAATTGATGAGACACTTTGTTTCTGTATTCTATAATATTGTAGGGGAAAAACTACAGTGTAATTTTTCTGTGCATTTTTCCTGTTACTCTAAGGCTTTTGATGAGAGCATTATAATTACTGATATGAGCAGCTCTAACTGGAATTTTTGTATCCAAGGAACAAAACGTATATCTTTACTTTTAAAAAAAAAATTTCAGTGGCTCTGTGAGCATTTCTTTCTTCATTATTATTCTATTAATGTTCTTTCCACAGAAATTATCAGTCAGATTACAATTGGGCCTTTATGCACTCAGCAATCTAAATATGTCCTTTTAAATGGACTTCATGCTTCTAATTATGTAGAAGTCTCCCATTCTTCTGTTTGGCATTCTCTTCAGTTAGATTATTTTAATCAGGGATATTCTTTAATATAAAAAAAACATCATATATCTCAAATTACTGGGGTGAATAGGGAGAGTGTACCCAGTGAAGTAAGACATCAGAATCTCAAATATATAATTACATCAAAAGGGTCATAGCAAGTGTTTTTCCAAGTGGTGATGAACATTATGAGGTAGTATAATCATGTTCTTTTTTTGAGACAGAATATGTCTTTATCAAGCTCTTTTTCGCTAAGACTGAAGAATGTCATTAAAAGTTAAATAGGGTCACCTACTGTATTCTGTATTATTATCTATTTTCTTCAGATGTTAAAAATAGCTTGCATCACAGTAACTGAGGTGCTTATTAAAAATGCCCATTTTGGGCCTCTCCCAAATGAACAAATGCCAACTCAAGATGAACCAAATATTGGAATCATCAGACATAAGCTTTAAAGCAGCTTTAACCATGCCCTGTAATATGAGTAAAAACTCTTGAAAGGAACAGAAAGATATATTTCAGGAGAAAAATAGAAACTGTAAAAGAGAACCAAATGAATGGCAGTTTTAGAACTGGAAAGCACGATATCTGAAGTAAAATATGTATTAAGAGGGCCCAATAGCAGAATGGCAATAATAGAGAAAAGAGTCAGCAAACTTCCTGATATGTCACTAGAAATCATCCAAGCTTAGGAATAGAGAAAAAAACAGGCAAAAAGTAAACAGAGCCTCAGTGTCCACTGAGATAATATACAAATATATAATACTTTTGTCATTGAAGTTTCAGAAGCAGAGAAGAAGGATATTGATGCAGAAAAAAAAATTTTTTTTAGATAACATCTCCACCAAAAAGGCAAATGTACAGATTCAAGAAAATTAGTAAATATCAAACAGGATAAAATCAAAGAAAACCCACTCTCAGACATATCATATACATACTGTAAATCAAAGATAAGGGGAAAAAATCTTGCAAATAGTAAAAAAAATACATATATATGGAAACAACAGTTCGAATGACTGCAAATTCTCTTTAAAAATACCTATAGTGAAACAACCTCTTTCAAGTTCTGAAAGAAAAGAAGCACCAGTCCAGAATTCCATATACACCAAAAATATCCTTGAGTAATGACAGCAAGATAAAGACCTCGTGGATGAAGGAAAATAAGAGAATTCAATGCTAGGATGTTTATTCTATAAGAAATGATAAAGGACTTTCATCAGGTTGAAGGGACATTTCCTTTATACCAGAGGGATCACACACTGTCTCACAGACAAGCTAACAGGCTATTCTTCTGGTTACTTCTAAGATTTTGTGAGTGGATAACTACCTGCTCCATATTATATGTTTCCTGACATATTCCATCTTGTCCCTGTGTTGAATCCTCTATGTAAATTATTCCTTGCTAGGTCTGAACATTTACAGAGGCTTTTCTCCTGGTATCTTTTAAATCTTCTATGAAGTAGAATTCTTCATTTTTAATCATTAACATAATTGACAAATTTATCCATTTCTATCCAAAGTTGTTTTTGTTTCCAAGTCCACTAAGATATTAAAAATTATCTCTTCACCGAAGCTTCCAAGGGTGCAGAGCACAGTCAAATTTAATATGAATTCTTATTAAAGAGATTAAAATTTATGGAATATATTTTTCTATAGTATTTCTCTAAGATCATACAACTCTTCTGTGAAGACAGTGTTTTACAGATGAGAAAAGCAAGGTTCAAAGTAAGAGTAGGAGATCTGCTCACTTTCACATAGCTAACATGTCAGTGGTGGGTGTACAAAGGTCTGCTGATTCTCTATTCTGGGTAGAAATCCTGAGGTGACTGATCCAGAAAACTGAAAGAAGGCCAATGTAACTGGTCCACACTGAGGTAGGAGAAAAGCAAGAGATGAGATTAGAGACAGGCTGTTCCAAATCAAGCGGGGACTCTCAGGTAATGCTAACTGATTTGTTTTCTCTAAGTACAAGTGAAAACAGTTAAAGGGTATTAAACAAGAGAATGGAATGATTTAACTTGCAGTTTAAGAAAGATCATTCTGTACACTTTGTGGACAATAGATGAGAAGATAAGCTTGATACCAGGGAAACCAAACAGTACAGTCTATTTGCAATTTAGGGGAGACATCATGTTTTCTTAAACCAAAGTCCTGTCAGTGGAGGAGAAGAGAAATGAATGGATGATTTTAGACAGAATCAAAGGCCTTTTAATGAACTAAATGTTTGCAGGGGTTTGGTGAGGAAGAGGCAGTTCTTAAGCCTCATGTTTCTGACTGGAACAGTGGTTTACAAGACCAGGGGAGGAACAGACTTGGAGAGTGGGTCCGGGAGTTCCCTTAGTCATTTTTAAGCCTGAACCATTGGTCACATTGTGAGCTACATAGAAGAGTCTCAAATTCAAGCAGTGGTGCTAGGAGAGAAATCCTTAGCATATAAATAATACCTGAACAAATGAATAAAATATTTCACCTAGACCTAAAGTGAATGAGGACCAGAACTAAAGTAGAGAGACACCAAATTTACAGTTGGGCTGCAGAGGAGCCACCAGAAAGGAAAGCTTAAATGGAGGAGTCTTGATTAATGAGTGTCAAGGGAAAGAGGGACTAGAAAAGAAGACATGTCTACGTATCAGACACTGACTGGCTGCCTAGCTGCAATGAGCAAGGTTAGTGGTCAGCCCCCAGTGTGTTTTGTCACAGTGTGCCCCAACTTTTGACCTGAGGTTCCTTACTCATGGGGTGGCCCCCATTTAGTAATATGCAAGGAGATAGTCCAAGGGCCTTGGCTTTCGTGCCCTACAGGGAGTCCCTCTAATGTGCAGTCTTTGCTCTGTAATACCTTCTTGGGCAGTCAGCAGTGTTCTCAGGGCAACATCTCAGTGGGACGGCCCCTCTTGCCCAATACTGCTTCCTCCCTTACCTTCTATAAGGCTTCTTCCCAATAAACCTTCTGAACTTCTAACTCTGGCTTAACATCTGCATCCCACAGCACATGTCTAATTTGAATAATACTTAGGAGATGCAAGGATTATATTCCATCAGGTTTTCTGAATTCCTAGAGTTCCTAATTTCTCACTTGAATTCACCTTTGAATAATAATTTATTTGATTTGACTCTCATTGACACTACACTAACTAGATATGTGAAATCCTCACTGAAGTATTAAAGAAGGTGTTAAAAATATTATTTGGAAACAAAAACAGTGTAAAATTTGTAATAACTTTTTGTGCTCTATATTTTTCCTCATTATGCAGATAAGATATTACTTTGCATAACTTGAAAAGTGTTTCATTATGCAAGAAAAATTCTAGTAAAATAGTATTTCCACTTGAGTATGGTCAGAAAATTAGTAGGTTTTTTTAATTTGTTATTTTTAAGTATATAATTTTTTTTAGCTATCAGAAAAAGTAGAGAAACAACTTATAGTGGATTTTATTTTCAAATGAAATAGTAAGCTAAACGTCAGGCTAGAAACTATCTAAAAACCAAAGCTGAGTCTAAAGATATGTGGAAAAAATAATAACCCACTACAGAAGTGGCTTTTCTAGCCATTAAATAAATAAATTTATGGATATAGAAGATTTAATTTTTATAAGCTGATTTACAAACATTAAATAATTTATAATTTTTTGAAATCATGTTTTGCATGTCAGAATTTTTAGATTGCTTTAATAATATGAATTAATTGTCACTCAATAAATATTATTGAACTAAAGCTTGATGAATACATGTATATTTGATTCAGGCTAGCAGATAAACAGCAAAAGATTTACAATTGCATGAATATTTATTAACGTCTCTCGATGTATTGGCTTATACTACTTGTATTGAAATCTAAATGTTTGCTCATTTAGGTTCCTGGTATTCAGATATTGATTATAGTTTGAAGAGAGACTCTAGTAAAAAAAATCATAGAGTAATTTTGTGATAATTAAATAGATTTTTCTCTTTAAATTTTGAGATATAAAAGTGTTTAATATGACAAAACTATCATATATGATAAATAGGTATTTTTTACATTATATTTTTAAAAATCATTCATTACCAATTTTTTCTTTTCATAATAGCAAAGTGCATATGATGCATTTTAAAGGTTTATACTGGACACTTGAGGGAATGTTATTGCTTTATAATGCAATATATTTTGCCTTATAGAGGGGCATTATTTTAATGCACAAAAGTTCCTAAAAAAAAAGTTTTGTTTCAGTGTGCTAAATTTATTAAAATTAAATGCTTCCTTACATCAAAAAATTTAAAGCACTTTCCCTTATTTCAACCTCTTATATATTACTTCATTGTATTTAGCACATTTATTTACATTGAATTTGCTGTAATTGCAGTTACAACTAGGAAATATATTAATTATCTGTGTATTCCCAGACTCTCAGCATTTTGCTTGGTATTTGTAGGCACAGTAGGTATTTAGAGAATTATTAATTCAATTTCATTTAGCCTTTTGATGTTGAACTCTAACACCTTCCTAGAATTTGCCTTGAAAAGCAGCCTTTCTTGGTCTATAGCAAAGACACCCTGGCAGTTAAAGGTAATGATTTGTGTTAGTTCAGCTGTATTTTGTTCTCTCCTCGCATCATCAAATCATGGCATTATTTCTCCTCTTGCCTTGAATCTAGGATAGTCTTGCTCTAAACAACAAGGTGGCAGAAGTGGCACTATTAGTTCTAGAGCTCATGCCTAATGAGGCTTTGCAGTTTCCATTTTTACCCTCTTGGATGCCACTGTGAAGACATGATGTTAGGAAACCAGGCTAGCTTACTGGAGGATGAGAAGACACATGGAGGAGAACTGAGACTTCCTGGCAGTCAGCCAGTACAAACTGGCAGACATGTGAGTGAGGCCGTCTTGAACCTTCTAGCCAAACTAAGACTCCTGCTGAGTAGAATCACATTGCTGGGGCTGGGTTAAAGCAGAGGAACCACCCAGCTAAACTACAGAAAGATGAGAAATTCTGCATTGTCATTTTAGGCCACTAAGCTGGAGGTGGTTTGTTATGCAACCATAGATAATTATGTAATTGTTAACAGAGGAGAGAGATAGTATGATAACATAAAGAAGAAAGAATTTTCTATACTAGGGAAAAGATGAGCTCACAAGACAGAGTAAAGAACACAGTTTTCTCTAAGGAAATGTAAAGAGACTAGATAAAGCTTTATATAGGTGGGTTGTGAGTTAGCTAGCTGAGTGGAGATAAGGGAGCCCACATGACCTGTCTTTGTGTATTACTTTTATAATTGTTGTATTGTTATAAATGTGTATACAATTATTCAATTACATAATTACATTGATACATTTACATTACATATGTAATTATTTTACATGTAATTACATATATTTATGTAATTATAAATATAATTACATAATATGTAATTATTTATATAATAATTTACATATACATTTGTGTATGGATAGATAGTGTGTGCATGAACTTGCATAATGATAATCACACACAAGCTAAAACTCACATTTGCCAAAAATTACACTGAATGAAGTATTCATCTTGATTTGGCCTTCTGAAAGCTGAAGCCAAAGCCAAGAAATAGTTTTTGGCCAAATGTGAAGGTTGAAGCCGATTTTCAACTCAGTTACATTGTAAAATATATTCTAAGTGTGAGTCATGGTCAAAATACTTGAATGATACTAATGTGAGGGTTATTCAAATGGAATAATTGTTTGGGCATATGAAAATAAAAAGAAAATAGAAAGTATCAGAAAAGAACAAGTTCTAGACTGGAGAGTGTTAGAAATAGTTACTTTATATTATGGGCTTTCTATTTTCCAGATACAATGCCAAGCACTTTTATACATTGTTCCTAATTGTCCAAAACACTCTGAAATACACATATGAGAATATATCAGAAAATTGAAGGTTAGAGAAATTTCATACTTGTTAAATGGTCCAGATTTCACAAAATGGAAAAACCTCAAGTTCACATAAAATTGATTGTAAACTCCCTTCAATTCAGACATGATAAAGAATTTAAAGAGTTTAAGGATAAGAAGAAAGAGGTGGAAAAGATAGAAGTTAACACCCGTAGCATCTTTTCCACTGAACTCAGTTGAAAATGAGGATCTATTTGGTAGCTCTGGGTCCATACCTTCAAAGCCTCTAGGGGAGGATCCTTCCTTGTCTCTTCCAGCTTTTGATGGCCCCAGGCATTCCTTGGTTTGTAGTAGTGTTAACTCTAATCTCGGCTTCTGTCTTCACATGGTTGTCTTCTCTCCGTGTGTCTGTGTTTCTCTGGGCCCACTCTAGTTAACTCATTGTAACTTGATTATATCTGCAAAGATCCTATTTCCAAATAAGGTCATAGTCATAAGTACCTAGCTGGGAGGGATGTGTCAGGATTTCAACATATCGTTTTTTGGGCATACAATTCAACTAAAAATAACCACTAAAATACAGGTCTCAATATGTAATTTCAAAAACACAGACATTCACTGTCCTCTCAAGCAGTTATATATTTAAACCCTAAAGAAAAATAGCACAAGATGGGTCTGCACATTATATTCAGTGTTTCTAGAAAACGTGAATGATTTTAAAATCTGACACATCAATCAATATTACCCTGGGGACCTCTTAAGTGTGTGCGTGTGTGTGTGTGTACACACACACACACACACGCACATATGCAGGCTGGCTGGCTGACTGATTGATTGATTGCTGAAACCACCGCAGGATTTCTGAGTCAGGATTTCCAGAGATCTGCATTATAAAGAAATTTCCCAGATGATTCCACATGTTAGAAGTCAAAGCACAGTTGCATAATTATTTTGAGACAGATGGCTGTACATCAAATGACATATTATTGACAGTTTACATAATCCGGATCTAAGTATTATCATGGTGGTTCATGTGACCCCTTACAAGATCAAGAAGGAATGTTATCTTTTAAGGACTTGCCTTGTTGATGCTAGGAGAATGTTGCTCTTTGTGGTTGAGCAGGTATTCCTGCCAATGCATAATGCAGACACACCACACACAGCGGGGGGGAGAGCAGAGGCCAAAGGACAGAGGAGACATTTTTGTTTAAATTTATCTTGTCTTACGATAAAATATGAATTTTATTTCGCATATTTACAAACATAAATATAGATATATATACTATATACAGTTACACTTATATCTATATATAGTATTATATTTTACATATAGTTCTTTTTTTTTGATGAGGACCATTTTTAAAATCTTTATTGAATTTGTTACAGTATTGCTTCTGTCTTATATTTTGGTTTTTTGGCCCCGAGGCATGTGGGATCTTAGCTCCCTGACCAGGGATCAAACCCACATTCCCTGCATTGGAAGGCGAAGTCTTAACCACTGGACCACCAGGGAAGTCCCTATATTTTACATGTAGTTCTGATTATTTGCTTTAATGCTTAAAATATGTCTTGGAGATCATTCTATATCTGTCTATTTATATTGATTTCATTTGTTATAACCACTTCCTAGTATTTGTTTAACATTTTGATTATTGATACAATTTGCTCATAAAATAATGATGTTATAATAAATTTTATGTGTTTCATTGTGCATAAGTGCTAGGATTTCTCTATGCTATGTAAATTAGATATCAATTACAATTTTTGCCTATTTTTAAATTTTAAGAAAAACTAATTTTTTTGCATTTAGTTTATACTGACTAAATGCTCTCCAAAGATGTCACATTTCCATCACAATATCACAAGATATGAGACTAATGATTTCTGCGAAATTGACCGTTACTGGACATTATCAGTCTCCTTATTTTGACAGTTTGAAAGTTAGAAAGGATATTTCCCCAAAACCTCACATATATTAGATATTATCGATGTACTCTTTTTTTTTTTTTTTTTTTTTTGCGGTATGCGGGACTCTCACTGTTGTGGCCTCTCCTGTTGCGGAGCATAGACTCCAGATGCGCAGGCTCAGTGGCAATGGCTCACGGGCCCAGCCGCTCCGCTGCATGTGGGATCTTCCTGGACCGGGGCACAAACCCATATCCCCTGCATCAGCAGGTGGACTCTCAACCACTGCGCCACCAGGGAAGCCCAATGTATTCATTTTTGAAACATTAAGGTTAAAAATATTTCATTGTCATTTTAATATTGTATTCTTGATTTTTTAATGAAATAATGCTTTCATACATTTATTGGTCCTTTATATTTCTTCTACCATGAGTTGGTTAGTTTTTATCTTTTACATATTTTTCTTAAGCTCTCTAGTATTTCTATATTGATTTCTAGATGTTCTTCATAAATTTTGTATTTTGCCATCATTTTGGGTAAGTATTGCAAATACCCCCAATCTGCCATTTTTCTTCTAATTTAGTTTACTGAATCATTGTTAAAGATTTTAATATTTACTAATATTCATCAATAGTTTTTATTTCCTTGTAAACTACAATACTTATAGAAAGAAATCTTATGCAGAATTAACTTTATGTTTATTAAAATTAAAATTCTAGAAGAAAATCAAATAGAATGACTATCCTAGAATACAGGAAAATAATATGACCAGTTATTGGCCTCAAATAAATGCAGGCCCTGGCAAGAATTTTTAGAGAAAATGGGACTGAGGCCAAAATGAATTTCAAGAGAATTTGAACAGGTGTTTATATACATCTGCTCTCATTTGTAGTGGCCAAGAGACAAGACCTGTGACTCTGACTTTGTCTTCTAATTTATGCTTATTGGTCTTAGAAATGTAAATACATTGAACACCCTCAAGTTTAAGAGTTCAAACACTCAAAGTAATTAAAGCTTGTATTTAAAAAATAGCACTTGTAAATAAGAGCTGTAGTGATGTTTAAATGGTTCTTTTAGGATTTAAAACACTGTGCACTTGGTCATTGAATAACTGAGTTACCTATGCTAAAAAATACTCTTTTATCTTAAAACTCTTGTCCTCATGTGCATCAATTGGTGAACTTGTGCTAATGTAATAGAGAAGAGGATACTGTTTGCTGAGATAACTGAATTTTTAAAAAAATAGAGCAGTGATTTTCTTGGGACTTTGGAAAGAACTCCTACAAATTATGTAACAAAAATAGTTTTCTTCATATTTAAAATTTAGCATACTGGATAGAAACATGGTCTTGGGCAGGAATGGATCTCTTTTATGAATGCTCAATCTGCCATATAGGCATTATTTAACCTTCTAAGACTTATTCCCTCTATCTGTAAAATGGAGATAATGATGACTTACATCCTAGAGTAATTTTGAGAATTTATTAAAATAATATTTAAGCATTTAGAACAATTCCTGATATATAATGATAAATATATATTTATTAATCTCTTTTAAAATTGATCCTCATATTTTTCTGCTGCAATAGTTAAAAGACAATTTACTTTGAAAGCTATTTCTATTAATTTTAAAATTCAATTTGGCCATTAACAAATTTCTTAATGTCTTCTGATGAAACAAAGCTAAACTGCTCCAAAGTTATAAAAATGAAAGAAGTAGTTGAGCACTAGGATAAAGCACATTGCAAGTTTGCACTTGACCTTAATTAGTAACTGAATTACCAAAACTGAGTTGGATATATTTTCCCTTTTATTCTTCTATTTATGTTTTCAATATACTTTTGTTCCTAAGAGGTTGTACTCTTTCCATGGAATTTACACTAGAAATAATTTTGGAGCTATGACTGTGTTAGAATAGAGGTAATGGCTAATAATAGATGCCTCTGACTTCTTTATGAAGTAATCCCTCAGCCATAACTTAATTCGTGAGATCTCTGCCTTCCAAGAAGGAAATAACCTCCTTTCAGTCACTTACTTCAGAGCTGTGCTCCATCCCCTCTGAGGGTTGGGGAAGATAATTTTACTGTGTGTACAATGCCTTGCATCACACTTCCAATTACTTCACTCCTCCAGTGAGGTTTGCAAAGTTGAACAGCATGACTATTAGGCACATAGTTGAAATCTGTGGAGTACTGTGGGGACTCTTACCAGTTAAAAGGAGTAGAGGAAGAAGATTGTGGAATAATATGCCATTATAAGAATCTGAAAACACACCAATTTGAAGAATCAGAGGAGGACAACATAACAGCAATTGGAGTAAAAAGAGATCTGTTGAGACTGAAGGTGATTTTTGAAAACTCTTTGGAGAAATTCTTTATCAGGAAAAGAGAAGTCTGTCTTTTAGGATTTAGGAAGAAAAGAGTTTTAAAATGAGACTTCTGATCCATTTCACTGATTTGTTTTTTATTGCTAGTAGAAAAAGCAAGTGATAAGGAAACTGCAAAAGTAAAAGGAATGAATGCACATTTATATGGCTCCCCAGCACAGTATTTTCAGGGAAATTTTGTGTTACTTGCTGTTCCCCTACTTTGGTTCTGTAAGGTGGTATGATTCCTCTCTGAAAAAGTATTGATATTTGTGTGTGTCATGTTTTACAATCTCTTCCTTTATCTACAGTCTTCTGTGGCCCTTCATCTGACACAATCTTCGCTTTGAAAGGGGGCTTCTTAGAGCTGGAAGGGTAAAAATGTTGACAAATGGAGAATCTCAGCAAGAATTCTTGCTTTTGGACAAACTAGGGTTCTTATAATATTATCATGATTTATTCAGATGAGAGTGGAGAATAAAATAGAAGTCTGACTTCAGAAGCTATGGAAAAATGAAAGAGGGATTCCCTGGTGGCGCAGTGGTTGAGTCCGCCTGCCGATGCAGGGGACACGGGTTTGTGCCCCGGTCTGGGAAGATCCCACATGCCGCGGGGCGGCTGGGCCTGTGAGCCATGGCCCCTGAACCTGCGCATCCGGAGCCTGTGCTCCGCAACAAGAGAGGCCACAACAGTGAGAGGCCCGCATACCGCAAAAACAAAAACAAACAAACAAAAAAAGATGTGGCTAGGATTAATGGGAAATATCAAGGGTTGACCTTAATTATCTAGAGCTTTGGCCACCCTTAGGCTTCAGATAAAACTGAAGGGAACAGTCACTGAGACTGATAAAGAAAAGTTATAGCTCTGAGAGATGCATTGCCTCCCCTGACAGAAGTTGTGGCCTTTGGTAGAGAGACATAGCCAAACTCTGATGAACCTTCAGGGAGGGAGGATGTGGGAATAAATTTTTTTCCGTCTTCCAATCTCTAGCAAATGACACCCAGTGATTGAACCAAATTGGAAGCCAGAGGGCAAGAGAGCCATTTGATGAAGTCCCTGGAATTAGCTCCATATGGCACAGAGAATAGTGGTGAACAGTGGCAAGTGGATCTCATGGTGCCCACAGAAAATATCCAGGACATACACACCAAATGTCTAGGATATACAACCAGGATATACAATTGTTTAAGACTTTTTTTCCCATGGTATGTACCCTTATAGGCATTGAGAACAGAAAGGTGAGAAAGCAGGCACAGTCCCTGCTCTCTTTGGAGCTCATATTCTAGTGCATATTTTTATTATAATGTATGCCTATGTATGTGTGTGTGCACACTTGTATCACTGACCTGGATACATATACATGCATGTAGCTACATAAGATCTTAGAATATGTACTTTCCTGTTTTTCTTTCTGTCCCAAATCTTCCTCTGGTAGACAGAAAAATTCACATTGTCTAGAGGCAAATTGGGAGCATTACAGCCAAATACAATGAAGAAACTATGTTCAGTTTGTTTTTGTTTAATTTGTGTTTTTGAATTTGCAAGCAAGACTTTTGCAGACTAAAAGGGAAGCTACTGAGAGGAGAGGAATTTTCAGATTATGCCATTACAAGATTAAGAAGCAAACAGAGGGAGGTGGAAGCAACTTTACTCTGGCCTCTACTGTCAGGGTGAAGGTTCCCAGGGCTGTGAGGGGAGACATATGGTGGTAAGACCTGACCACTTAGGAGAGGTAGAAGGAGCAGATAGATGTAAGGATGATGAGACTGCTGAGCACATTTTGGTCAGACCCAGGGGTTCTACCTGTGGCCCATCCTTTGTCATTCAAGTGAACATGTGACATCCTCCTTATGTAATACAGAGGCCATTTTTGTAGTTGTTGGGTGAGGATTTTGGTCCCCTCACTGGGAACATGCTGCCTGTGTGGCCTGGTAAGTAACTAGCAGGAGAATAATCGCATGTCCTCTGAAATTTTGCTCGGCACCCGTCAAATCTAACCCATGTCAACAGTCCAGAACATATATCAGCCTCGTCTCAATTTTCCAAAACTTCAGTTGAGGTTCTTGAAGTACTCATAGAATAGACAGTAATGATCTGGAAAGAAAAGTTCTAGCTGGGCAATGCACACAGGTATGTGAGACAGGTATGTGAGAGGTTAGACAGGTATGTAAGGAGGTATATGTGATTGGTTAAATATCTGCTGATGCTGAATACCTAGCACACCTAGAGTTCTGGAAATTGCAACCATACATATAATTCAGTTACTTGAACTTGTTTGAACACTTTCCTTTCTATTAATTGTCATATTCCTAGAAAACAGACTCATTTTTCTCTTCATATGATTGTTTTGACATTAACTGAAAAATAATAATTATGTCTTTTAATATATCTTTTCAGGATTTATTGAAAACAAACACTTAAAGAAGACTCCAGTTGTTAAAGGGAGAGGAGCAATTTAGAGGCATTTGAAGAAGTCACAACTAAATTCATATTCTGACTTTGATCACTGCTTCCTTTGCAACTTTAGGTAAGTTACTTAACTTTCCTGAACTTTACTTTTTTGTATTTTTAAAATAAGGGTAATAATGTTTCCAAGGGATATTGGAAACATTAAATGTGCATGAAAATCTCCTAATCCTATCATTCTGTTATTCTTCCTTTTTTATTTACCATCACCAATCTGGTAATATTGCCTTGGGTCCTATCAAAGAGACAGACCAATGGTATAATTTTCGATATTTATCCAGTTTCAGATTGCCTGTAAATGTCTTCTGTCATTCCTAAAGACCTCAGCAAGTTAGAGATATATAAAGCTTGAATGGATACAAAGTTTTGCCCCATATTTTGCTGCCTCTTGTCTTGGTTCACATCTTGAAAACAGAAAATATTGCCCACAGTCCAATGTGATTGTTTTTCTCTAAGATTCCTTCCAGACACAAAACTAAAGATGCCTAGACTCTTCCCACTTGCTGTCAGACTAATGATGCTCTATAAACAGCCAGTTTTGAAGAAAGTCAAAGCCTAAAATGAAATCTGCACCTCCCCACTCATGTCTAAATAAGGGGATGCAAATATAAAGTACAGCAAATTGGATTTCAAATCTAAGATTACTTAAGCAGATAAATAGAAGGGGGAAAACAAACAGAATCTTTGTTTTGTCATTAATTTTCCATCAATATGTTAGATAATTTATTTCACAAAAGCTGGATTGTTAAATTTAGCCATACTGTTGTCATGAGAATTGTGAAATTAATGATGTAAAAAATTACCTTATACATACTGTCATGTAAGGATATTGGTAACTAATACTGGAAATGACAATGAAGCATTAAGCTCTAAGTCAAATTCCAAGAGAAAGCTATATAATATTTATTAAATACTATTGGTTTCCTGAAAACTTTATATGAGGCACTTGCTTCAGATTCTTCAAGAGCAAACAAATCTCTAACTTGTCCTCCCAGTGCAGTATTTCTGAGGGCATTTTTAGACACCTGAGACAGTATTAAATTCATTACATTATATTAACTCTGGGTGAAGAATGCATATTATCCACTTAATTATTATTGAGAAACATACCTTTAGAAGAAATAAGACAAGGAAGCAAAGAATGATTATAAATATAGTATGATAAAGATATGTAGATAAGAATGGTCTTTTAAACACTAATAAGTATATATTTAAAATATGTGAAAGAAAAAGGGAAGAGACAGCTAATTTTCACACATTTAACATAGTTATTTATACACACATGCACACATGCAGACACACACACACTTATACACCTACATAGGTAAAGATGTATTTAAGTAAAATTTAAAAGGTTTAGAGAAAATTTACTAATTCATTTAGCTCAGCAAGAAGAGTAGATCTTCCTGGTTTTGATGTTGTACTTTAATCATGCAAGCTGTTGTCATTGGGACAGGCTATGTGAAGAGTGTACAGGATTTCCATGCATATTTCTTTGCAACTTACAATGAATCTGTGATTACTTCAAAATAAATGTGTTCTAAAATGGGATAATGTTGTACTAATTTTTTTTTAAGTAAAAAGAGCATTTAGAGGGAAATTATCCTGTGGTTTTGAAAGCAAGATGGTACTAAATATGAGTTAAAATGTACAAATTATTACAGGAACTAAATTTGACCATAGAATTTAACATAGGAAGTAAAGGATCAATAGGAATTTAAAAATCCATTCTTCTTATAAAGATGTGGTACATATATACAATGGAATATTACTCAGGAGTAAAAAGGAATGAAATTCTGCAATTTACAGAGATGTGGATGGACCTAGAGACTGTCATACAAAGTGAAGTAAGTCAGAAAGAGAAAAACAAATATGTATAATATCGTTTATGTGTGGAATCTAGAAAAATGATACAAATGAACTTATTTGCAAAGCAGAAATAGAAACACAGATGTAGAGAATGAACATATGAATACAGGGAGGGGTGGGGAAGGGAGAGTGAAATAAATTGGGAGATTGGAAATGACATATATACGGTACTATGTACAAAAGAAATAGCAATGAGAACCTACTGTATAGCACAGGGAACTCTACTCAGTGCTCTGCGGTGACCTAAATGGGAAGGAAATCCAAAAAAAGAGGGGATATATGTGTACATATAGCTGATTCACTTTGCTGTACAAAGTTAACAGAAACTAACACCACATTGTAAAGCAACTATACTCTAATAAAAATTAATTTAAAAAATCCATTCTTCTTCTGTAGAAATGAAAACTTGTTTTTATTCATTTACCTGGAATTTATGGTTAAAATCATATAGAATTTTATGTGAGAAGCATGGTAGAAAGAAATGAGACTTTTATTTCTGAAACCACATGTGAAACATTTTCTAGGGAAAATTTAAAACGCGATTATGAATCACTTGTTCAGGTTTCCTCTTTGAATAGAAAGTCCATTCTGATTATGTAATAATTAAATAAATGTTTTCTTTTGAGTTCACTAAACATCTTAATTCTAGATGGTAAACTTAAAATGTCTCAATATCCTCATCAGAAATCCAGGGCAATAATGTATTTTTCAAAATGTTATTTTCATATGCTTTAGCACTAATAAAATATTTGTTATTCAGTTTATAAATTAATAGAAACAATGAAATATCTCTTAAAATGGTCTGATAAACAATTTATGAAACATAGCAGAGATACACTTTAAAATTATTAAAGAATAAAATAGATATTTAAAAAAGAATGATATAAAGTTACATAGACTCAAGATACTCATTTATTTTCTAAATAAAATTTGACAAACTAAAATCTTATTAATATGCAAACATAGATAATGTAATTTTGCTTTTTTATAAAGTTTTATTTGAAGTCAGTATGGTCTATTCATATAAAATAAAGATTGTAAACCATGTGAATTAATGAGTTTTCAGCCCATACCTGAAAGTAGCAGGGCTTCCATGATGTACTGTAAGAATAACTTAAGTATATCATGGAAGAAAGAGCTATTGAAGTAGATTAGGTCATCTATATAATCGCCTTTCAAACTATTAGCTATGATCTGTCTACTCATTTCTGCTCCCCAGTATACATCATCAGGAAAACATTGCCTGGAATTCATATTTTCTCTTTTTCAGTCCACTCTGATTATCCTGGTTAAAATAGAAAATTCACCTTGAGTCACTTACAGTTTCTCATAGTTTCTTTGTGGGATTTTTAGTCTATTCTGCTTCAAAAAGGAACAGCATTTCTCCACATTAATGATATTTGGGCAACTTTGGGAACTTATGTAGACATTAATATGGAAGAAGAGTTGGAAAGAACAGCAATTGAACTGCTGAGATAATTCCCATCAGCTGCAGTGCTCAGACCTGGCTTGTGTCCATCGGAAGCCTTCAGGTCCTGTGGTCTCACTGAAGGCAGAATTCTGCATATTGTCTTTGACTGAGCTCTGCTTGAATGATTTTGGCTGAAGATGGAACATTTTTCCACTCTTCAGAACTTTACTGTTGCACTTTCAACAGTAAATAAATAATCCATGGAGTCATTTATTTTCCTTGTAACTATTAGTTAGTTCTGACTTACAGTTCTGGGTTTAAAATTCACAATATAAATTTTTCATTTGTAAGAACGCTAAAAGTCTGTAGTATCTAGACATAATAACCCAATCCAGGGCTTCCCTGGTGGCGCAGTGGTTGAGAGTCCGCCTGCCGATTCAGGGGACACGGGTTCGTGCCCCGGTCCAGGAAAATCCCACATGCCGTGGAGTGGCTGGGCCTGTGAGCCATGGCCGCTGAGCCTGCACGTCCGGAGCCTGTGCTCCACAATGGGAGGGGCCACAACAGTGAGAGGCCCATGTAGCGCAAAATAAATAAATAAATAACCCAATCCAGTCCTAGTATTATTTTTGTTTTTAAACTACAAAATTGAAATAAATCGTCATTATAACATATTCTACTATCTTAGTCTGCTAGGGCTGCCATAAGAACCATAGATTGGTGACTTAAAAAAAATTTATTTTCTCACAGTTCTGAAGTCTGGATATCTGAGATCAGGGTGCCAGCAGAATCAGTTTCTGATGATAGCTATCTTCCTGGCTCACAGATGGCCACCTTTTCTCTGTGTCCTATATGGACAAGCAAGCTCTCTGGTGTCTCTTCTTATAAGGGCACTAATCCAGTCACAAGGGTCCCATGACCCTCAAGACTTTATCTAACCTTAATTGTCTCCCAACTGTCCTATCTCCAAATACCATCACATTGGAGGATAGAGTTTCAACATATGAATTTGGAGGGAACACAAATATTCAGCCCATAACATCTACCATATCAGGAATCTTCTTTAAAACATGTTTTAACAAAGAGTATGATAATTTCCAGTGTTCTGAAAGGTAACACTGCACAGTGTTTGTAGCACTTGACAACCTTCCTAAGAACACTATACAATTTTGTACTGAAAACAAACATGGTGGAGTTTATAAAGGGCTTATAAGAAACTATGATATTTGCTTCCAGGAAATACTGGGAGAGAGGGAAAGTCTACCTGCACTTTATAGTTGATGAAAATTAGGGTCAGAGCGGCACCATGACTTGGCCACCATGTTTCTGAGACAGGAACCCAAGTTTTCTTGCTGGCTTCATTAAGATCCCAATATTCGTGAATGATATTTTACTCTTCTATAAAAAAAAAAATGTTTCCCAATAGTTCTATTTTTTTTCTCTCAACTTTTATTATGAGCAATGGAACAAAATTTTTGGCTAAACATTGAAAACAAATTTTTCTAGATTTTACTTTCCACAAGTTTTCCTTTATTGATTGATAGTTTGTGTAGTATTTCTGGAGAAATAATCATTTATCTAAAAATTTCAAGATTACAGCTTTCTAGTAACCTTCCATGAGTAGGTAACAAGTTTCTCTAACATAACATACCAGAACATTTTCTGTGGTTAGAAACAGTAGGAAAATTCTCACTGGTCTGCAAAAATGTTTTTAAAGGACTGGAAAAAATATGGAAACCTAATTTTGATATTACATATTTTCCTATTTCTTACTTCAGTACTCTCTCTGGAATTCTGTCAGATTTATATGTTTTTCTCAGTATGCAAAACCTCGAACTACACAAACACCATTCAATAGAAATCTAACCTAGTTCAATTCACAGAGTATCTGGAATGAACACTAACTTTGGAATCAAATAGCATTTGGTTTGAATCCATATTTTAAGTTGTGTAGCAACTTAATTGTTATACTCAAATTTTTAGCTATAAAAGACAAAGGATAATAATTACTCTAATATTTACTATTTAGAATTGAAGCAAAGATTAAATGGTTTAAATTATATATGTCAGTAGGTAGTAGCCATATATATGGTGGATAATTAACTAATAACCTCTCTTCATTAAAACTTTAGTACTAGTTTATTTTTTTTTTTTGTATGACATTCCTTTGGGGTCAGCAAATTGTTTTTAGTTTTGAAAAGATTTAAGGGATTTCCCTGGTGGCACATTGGTTAAGCATCCACCTGACAATGCAGGCAACACGGGTTCAAGCCCTGGTCCGGGAAGATCCCACATGCCGCGGAACAGCTAAGCCCATGCACCACAACTATTGAGCCTGCACTCTAGAGCCCACATGCCACAACTACTGAAGACCGCATGCCTAGAATCTGTGTTCTGCAGCAAGAGAAGCCACCGCAGTGTGGAAGATCCCACATGCCGTGGAGCAACTAAGTCCATGCGCCACAACTATTGAGCCTGTGCTCTAGAGTCTGTATGCCTGCATGCCACTATTGAAGCCCGTGTGCCTAGAACCCCTGCTCTGCAACAAAGAAAAGCCAAAGCAATGAGAAGCCCGCACACCATGAGGAGTAGCCCTTGTTCGCCGCAACTAGAGAAAGCCCGCGCTGCAATGAAGACCCAACGCAGCCAAAAATAAATAAATAAATAATTTTAAAAAAGAAAAGATTTATGATCCAGAAATTTGGAGTCACAATCTAAAAATATTATTGCAGGTTAATAAATGATGAGTGTTCAGTACATTTTAAACATTCATTATAAATATGTATTTTTTATGAATGAAAATAGGAATGAGAGCCAAGATCTACTTCAATGATATCTTACGCCTCTTACAAAATTGCTATTTCTAGCCTACTTCTCATAATGGTTAATGGCCATAATGAATCGCTCTCTAATAGTTTAACCTATATATTTGGTCAAAGTCACAGGCTATCACCAGGAGGTTTCTCAGGGTTAGAAAGGACACATAAGTCTGTCATCCATTTATATACCAGAGAACAGACTAGAGGGTAGACACTCCCAGCATGAGGTATCAGGAATTATTGAGATTAAGAATTCATCTGAAGTAAACTTTTTACTTTAATATTTTTATACTGACATACACAAAGTGATAGTAAAGAGCACCAACAGATAAACTTACCTGTACTTTTCTTTTTTTATTTAAGCACTGCTCATAAATAATGTCATCAAAGGCTATATTTAATGTCTGCTCAAATCACAATTTTCTTTAGGTCTGACAGTGGCTTCTTTAAACATAAGAAGATTCTCTTTAAGATGGAGCTTAGTTCCTCATTTCTCAGGCATTCATGTTTTTATATCTTAGCCCCAGAACTTAGGAGTATACTGTGCTTCAAGGATAAGCTAGTGACATGAAGTGTGAAATGTGTTTAATTTGAAATTGATCAAAGTGGACCTATGGTATAGCATGATGGTAACTAATTTATAATGGGTGGAATGGGATGGAGCTTTCAGATCTTTGAGTAACTCATGAGTTTTATCCACACCCTTCCAAGCTTATTTATAAGCATTTGAATCAATGGATTAGTGTTATTATGCCAGGGTGGTTGTCCCTACTGAGTTTGATTTGCAGTATATCAGAAGTAAAAATTATTAATCTTAAAAACCTAGTGACTGATGTTATGCATAAAAATAGATTTATTTCTTTTATCACACTCTTTGGACATTAATTCCTTTGCATTTAACAGAAAATATATTCTCAAAAAGTTTAAAGACATTTGTCTTAAAATTTTTCTTGTAATGCTCTTGGTATGAATTGAATGCTTTTTTAGCTTCCTTAATTGACAGTATATGCTATTTATTAAGCTATGTTGCATCTGAAAGATTGGGCTTGTATATAATTCTTTAACAGGTACATACTTGTTGAAGAGTTGGATTTGAACATATAAAGCATGATCAGGATCAAAATTTCAAGCAACAAAAAATAGGAAGGAAAGCAAAGTAGTATGAAAGCAGGTTTTTTTTTTTAATGGATGAATGCAGTAAGAAATATAAAATATATATTAAATTATTGCATACTGCTTACTAAATTACTATTATATCTGTAAACAAGAGAGACAAGGGAGGAGCCAGGATATACAGGGGTTTTTGCAACAAAGACCAGATAGTCAGAGCATCAAAAGATTACTGTCAATTAAGGAAAATCAGACATCACAAGTTAAGGAATGTAGTGCTTTTCTATGTATGGGAAGATGCAAAGTCTGGCCTCATTGAAATCATTCCTTTGGTATGTACCTCAGCTATCTGGGGCCAGTATCCTGTGCTTCTTATCCTGAGTTTCCTCAGAGTACACCGTAGGCTGGCTGTAATGTGTTGGCTTGATGGCTGCAACATTCTTTGTTTACTGATATGGCAGGCAACATTTTTCATTCACATTACCATTCTTCCATTCCCCATTCTTTCCTGCTGACTGAAGTCTCTAGGGTCAGGTATTCAAACTCCTCCCACGTTACTTTGTAACTCCAACTCCAGCTCCAACAGTTTTTTTCTGATTATACAAAGTTAGTCATGATACTCTTATTGCTCCTTTTAATGACTGAAGTGGGAATGGGAATATAGCCAATTCTGGCCAATGATACTGGAGGCAATACCTTTTGTTGGACTTCAGAGGATCATATCATCAGTCATAAGACCATGTATCCAGAACAGACAACTTTCTGCTTCTTTTTAAGATTGTTGCTTTACATGGTATACTTCCTGGGAACTTCTGCCACTATCTTAGCCCAAGGATGAAGCATTTAATCTAGAGAGGGAAGATCAAGAGAATCATAGAAAAGTACCAGAACATGGAATGCACTAAAATCTGAAGCCTATTCTACCTATGAATTTCTTCTCATATGAAATAATATCATATCTTTATACTAGTTTGAGACAAAGATTTTTCTATTATTGAGGCTAAAATCATTTTAACTAATAAACTATTACATTTATAGTTGTTTTGTAACCTGATATCACATGAATGTTCTTTTCAGTTAAAACATATTTGATTTTCTTTGGATTTTAATCATATCATGTGAAAATAATCATGAAAATAATCAGGCTCCAACATGTAAGGAGCCTGAAAACCATTAATTCATTCCTTCAATTAAAAAAAAGGTGAAAAAACTGAAAACTATTCTTGAATCCAAGAGAGCTAAGTTTTCTGGGCAATATGCTACTCTGTAATCTGGGAGTATAGGTACATCTAGAGACACAGCTGAGATCTGCTTACCAAGAACAAAAGCAACTGAAGTCGTAAATTGGTAGGGACACTTAAGTGGTAATTTTGACAAATTGCTGGAGGCTAAGTGAACTAGTGTTAGTGTGAGAAACAGCTGCAGAAGAGCCAAGAAAGATCCTTCTCTGATTTTGGCAGGGGGAAGAGAAAAGCAACCATTGAAAAACACACCTAGAATATTCTCCAATACAAAGCCCTGTTTTCCAGGAAGAAGAGCTTTATCAGAGACATATCTCACCAAGGGAAAGGCAATTCCCTGACTCCAGCACTCTCTAGCCTTCCTGTGTTACATAGGAGGAGAGTGCTAAGAAACACTTGTGAAAAGTACTGCCTAGGCACACAGACCCAGGAAAAACCTGAGATTTCATCATAAAATTAGAGAATGTTTCCCTTCTGCCACACCTACCACCACACCAATAGGGTTTCAGTATAATCTCAATGGATTATAGCTAAAAGGCTGAGGAAGGGACACTAGAGGATTTTGAAGCTTCTGGCACCCGCTGATACAGCAAACATTAAATAGAGCCCAAGTTCTAGGCAGATTAACATAAAACCTCACACTAATGGCCTCTTTATCTCAATTCCCTCTGATAGAATTTGATTGGTTTTCAACAAAAATTACAGGCATGCTAAATAGGCAAGAGAAGCAAACAAATGATCAGAACCTTTCGCCAATATGACACAGATGTTGGAAATATTAGAGATGGAATTTCAAATAAGTATAAATAATATGTTTAGGCCTCTAATGGAAATAATAGACAATATGAAAGAACAGATGGGTAATATAACCAGAGAGACGAAAGCTCTAAGAAAGAATCAGAATAAAATTTTGTAAGTCAAAACAGAAATAAAGTGTACCTGACTGGACATAGACAAGGGAGAAATCAGGAAACTTGAAGATATTTTAATAGAATTTTGCAAAATGGAAATGCGAAAAGAAAAAAAGAAAAGAGAGAACATCCAAAACTATGGGTTAATTACAAAGGGTAACATATGTGTAATTGGTATACCAGAAAAAGAAGAAAGAACAGAAGTAATGTTTGAAGTAATAATGGCTGAGATTGTTTCAAAATTAATGATAGATACCAAATAACAATTGCAAGAAAATCAGAGAACATCAAGCAAAATAATATCAAAACTATCTATACCTAGGCATATCATATTCAAACTAAAGAAGACTAAAGACAAAGAGAAAGGAACTAGAGAATCAAAACACTCCATCTATAGAAAAATAAGGATACAAATTACAGAAGACTTATAGTCTTAAACCATGCAAGCAAGAGGACAGTGGAGCAAAACATGTAAAGTATAAAAAAAAGAAGAAAAATCACCCACATAGCATTCTATTTCTAGAAAAATTATCCTTTTAAAATGAGGGAGAAATAATGACTTTCTTAGGCAAACAAAAACTGTGGGAATTTATTAACAGCAGAACTACCTTACAAGAAATGCTCAAACTCCTTCAGGGAGAAGGAAATGATAGAGGTCAGAAACTTGGAACTACGTTTAAACAAAAAAAGGAAAAGTGTTGGAGAAGAAACAAATGCAGGTAAATTAAAAAAATTTTTTTTCTTATGTAATCTAAAAGATAACTGTTTGCAATAATAGTGACGTCAATGTATTGGGCGATAATAGCACATGGATAAGTGAAATCAATGACAGCAAAGTCATGAGAGATAGGAGATAGAACATGAGAATACTCTGTTAAAGGGTAGCTGCACTACACACAAAATAATATAGTGTTTTTTGAGGTGAGCTTAGATTAGTTTAAAAATGCATATTTCAAACTCTGACTTGCTCACTAACAATTTTTTTTAAAAGAGGTATAATTAGTATGCTAAGAGAAGGTGAAGTAGACTCAGATAATATTAATTAAAACCAGGGAAACCAGGAAAAGAGGGGGGAAACGAAACAAAAACTACAACAAATTAGAAGTGGATACAGACATGGTAGATATCATTAACCCAACTATATTACTAATTACTCTAAATGTGAAAAGTCCAATTGAACCAATTAAAAGACAGGGACCATCAGAGTACATAAAAGACCTAATTATATGCTGTCTACAAGAAACACACTTTAAAGACTCAGGTTAAAAATAAGGGATGATTCACCATGCTAACACAAATCGAAAGCTAGACAAGCTATAAAATTGAGGCAAAGCCAACTTCAGAACAAGGAAAATTCTCGGGGATAGAGAGGAGCATCACGTAATGATAAATGGGTTAATGTCTCAAGAAGACATAACAGTTCCTAATGTCTATACACTGAGCAGCATGCTGTTAACATACACGATGCAAAAACTGATAGAACTGTTAAAAAAAAGAGAAAGTCCACTATTATGGTTGGGGACTTCACCATGCTTCTCTCAGTAATTGATGATCAAGCATTCGGAAAATTATTAAGGATATAGTTGACCTGAGTAACACTGTTAACAAACTTGTTCTAATTGAAAATAATCATGACTTTCTCCTGCTTTCTAGGAATTATCTTCTTCTTTAAAAATTTACTTACAGTGAAAAACTTATCCAGCATGATGGTAGGAATCATTGTGTGAAAATGGGAACCTTCTTATATTTTACCTGATAAAAAGTATGCTTCATGGGGCTTTTTGGTTATTTCTGTTGAACTTTTGGATAAATCTGAATAACTGAATAGCTTATCAACTGAAGATTGAGATTTCTCAAAAATTCTAAGAATGGTGGATATTCCACATTGATAATTGAAAGAAGATATATTTGCCTTGATATCTTTCCCTTTGTCCTAGTGGTTACTTAGTAAGGTTAGTAGTTGGCTGTAAAAACCATAGAGTGACTTTATTCTTATCCCAGGGGTTGGTCATGAGATACATGTGACCTAGACAACATTTTCTGCCTCAGCAAAAACTGCTGAGACTTTACTTTTGTTGTATCAGACAGCATGAAAAATACAAAATATTAATCAAATTTGTTTCAGAAAAAATAACTACTTAATATAAACAATCCCTTAAAGATTCAATATAAAAATTTTGAAAACCATTGATGTTTATACTAGTAGTTGTGCTAATAGACCAGAATAAAACTAGACATGACTATGGTTAGTAACTAATACTTTATAGTATCAATCACTATTGGTATATATCCAAATATCTTGATAGTTATGTTTTTTCTGGCAATTTCCAGAATTTTCCAATTAATGGAGAGATTCCATGATACAAAATTTGTGAGGGATTGAATGCAAGTTTTTCAATCCATCTGACACTTACCTATGGACATCATAGAGGGTTTGTCAAACAAATGTTATTTGTCCTAATGGAGCAGGTGTTAACATTAACACATCTTAGTGATTAATTGGCAAAAATTTAAGGAAATTAAAGTTCTTAAGGATGATTCTTGGCCAATGTTTGATGCCAATAGAGTTGTGAGCAATTGACATCTTATTGGGTGACTAGTTAACTGCGTCATAATCTGAAGCATATTTTTTCTCTCTTTCCATTTAGATATCCATCTAACTGATAGATATCTATAATTAAGAGGTTAACATATATTATTCTAAATTATATCTTTTATTAATTAAGGTTTGTTTTTTCTTAAAACTAAATGTGCCAGTATATCTAATTGGAATTGAATGTTATGCTACCTGTGTCTTTGATTAGTTTCTATCCTAAAGAAAAAGCATATAAAGATTTGTTTTTATGGGGGAGAAATTAGCTTTTGTGTAACAGTTTATATTTAGATGGTCACTCTTTTTTTTTTTTTTTTTTTTTTTTTTTTTTGCGGTATGCGGGCCTCTCGCTGAGCACAGGCTCCGGACATGCAGGGTCAGCGGCCATGGCTCACGGGCCCAGCCGCTCCGCGGCACGTGGGACCCTCCCGGACCGGGGCACGAACCTGTGACCCCTGCATTGGCAGGCGGACTCCCAACCACCGCGCCACCAGGGAAGCCCTAGCTGGTCACTCTTCCTGTTCCCCAAACCCCTTGCCTGGAATTATGGACCTTTTTCATCTTCTTTAGTCCTATGTGTGTCTATTCCATGCAGCCTGGTTTGCACAGACAGGCTCCTGTTAGGTATCTGCCTACACAGTTTTTCATGTTCTTAGCTTGCTTTTCTTATTGGTTGTCTGGATTTATTTGTAATAATTTTGACTTACTTCTGTGACCTGCATATTCAGTATCGAGGTCTTTCTTTTGCCCAGTTCTTTATCTCCTCTTAAACTCAGCTACTCATTGGTGCTCCACTTACCATTGTTCATTTAAGTCCTTTCTCCAGCTCTACCATGACAGTTTCCAGATCTTTACAGATTTCTATCCTGCATCTGTGTTACTCTTCTACTTTAAATTCTGGGATCATCAGATTCTGTAGCCTAGCGTTCTAAGTCTGAAAGTACTCAAGATGAGATGGCAACATTATCTTTTCAGGAATTAATCTGTGGGTTTATTAAATATTTCCCTTCCTCATCATTCTCTCCTTGAGAACCCAAGGGCAACTTTTGTCCTCTGCCTGTTCACACCAAAACAGAAACGTATACACTAACATTTTCTGGCCTGAGTAGACAATAGAAAGATTTGAAAGTGTGCTTGCCTGAAATAGATGAAATTAGGGCTGGAAGAAAGGAGAGGAAGAGGCAGAGGGGTGACCTGGATTGTAAAGGAAGGAGTGAAGAAAGAGAGGGAAAGGGACCTTGCATCTTGAAGACAGGGAGCAGAGTAGAAGGATACAGCATCAAACTCTCCTAAATACTGTCTGCCTGGACATACTCAGTCTTCTCAGGACAAGATTTGGATGATTTTTAACTTTAGAGAGGATGACGGCATAACAGAAAACCTTACTTTCTGACTGAGGTAGAACTTCTCAGTTAGGAATTATCCCTTAAGACAGGCAGTGGTAGACGTAACCCCTGTGTTACAATAAGATGCATTTCTACTTTTTATTATAAATAAAGTGGCAATAAAACTTAGCTTCTAAGAAAGAGAAAGAAATCACATCTTTTCAAAACAAAACCAGCTTTCCTCATTGACTTCCATTTCCAAGTTTTCCATGAGTCAAATGAAGATGTATTCCATTAAGTACTTCTGTTTGAGGGATACTGTCATCTATCTTTGATATTTTAATATTAGCTACAGAAAATGTTATCACTAATTTTCCTAATAGATACAAGGGGAAAAAAAAACTTTTCAGATGTTTTATGTTCTCAGGGACTTGAAAGTAATATAACTTAAATGACTGCAGTATGAACTTTGTTATAGAATTTTAAATTTATACTTATACAGAATAAAATGGTGAACAGTGAAAAATTATTTTATACTCAAAAACTGATACTATTATTTAATAATATAAAATGTTTTAGGAAAATAAAAATTTAAGTTTTTGTGTTGCCTATTTTGGCTTGATAAATAAAATTAATCTTATATGCATGTTTTGATGCAATCATATTAGTCATTTTAAAATAAAATCAGCATTTGGATAAGTGCAAAATGAATGCAAATATTATTAATTAAGCCTACTACCCACTATATTTTAATTAATGCCCTATAAAGATATACTTGTTCAAATATTTTTTTCTTAGAGGATCAGAAAAAATATAGTTGTAGAATATTAAATCAGATTGAAATGTAATATCTTGGAATGTATTTTTTGAGTAGAACAACTCCTAGATATTTATAATCATATATCACATTGGCAAAATATACATAGAAAAATTTTATTGTGCCCCTAAAATAGAAAACATATTTCTTAAGAGTATTATAATTATTCCATACAAAATTCTTAGTATTTTGTTAACTGTGATTTTGAGATTTATCTTTTCTAATTGCACTATTACTAAAATAAATATTAAGTTCACTTTTGAGAGATGAACATTCACTGAAATTATGAGACATTTTATGTATAAATTATACAGAGTTAATCATCTGCAATCTAGTCTCTAATTAAAGAACAATTATGAAACATTTCTTAGTGCTAATTTTAACTTTTAAGTACAATTACCAACCTTTATAAGTGAACCAGTGTAGGAAATCAGCCAGCAAATATCTTTGCATTTTTCTAGTTATCAATACTTTCTGCATCATTACAGTGAAAATAATAGTGATTTCAAAGGACATTTATTATTCTTATTGTATTAAAAATTCAGATAACATTCACAAGTATTAAAAAAGTATGATTTAAAGAGAAATGATATAATTCAGGTTGAAACTAAATTTAAATGGAAAGATAATTATTTAAATATCTGTAAAATATGTTTCTTAGGTTATTTCGTGTGAAAGAAAGAAAGAAAGAAAGAAAAGAAAGAAAGAGGAAGGAAAGAAGAGAGGAAGGAAGGAAGGGAGAGAGGGAGGGAGGGAGGGAGGGAGGGAGGGAGGGAGGGAGGAAAGGACAAATAGAGAAGAGACTCCGTATTTGTTAGCAGGAAGTAAAATACTTTATTTTAGAATTACTTTGAGTTTTCCAGGTAAAAGTGTACAGCAGAATATTTGAAATGCTAGATTAGAGCTCGGGAAAGTAAATTGAATTGTGATAAATGTGAAATTTAATAAATGTCATATGGGTAGATAAAAGGAAGAGCATGTGGAAAGAGAAGGTAAGAACACCAAAAACAGTCTTTAGGCATAGGAGAAAGGCATATGTGCAAGAGTAAATCAAAGAAGTAAAGCTATTGAGTAGCACAATGTTACAGGAGCTAAAAGAAGAAGGTGTTTTCAAGAAGTAAGAGTGTGTGGTCAAACTATGAAAGACTGAAAAATAAGGACAAGTAACTTGGTTTCACATTTTGGAGGGAATGGAACATATGAGAGGTACACAAATCACTTCTGAAAGTGAAATATATAGTTATAAATTCCTACATTAGAAAATAATAAGTACCTCAAATCAATACCCTAAACTTTCATTTCCAAAATCTATTTAGAGAAGAAAAAAAACAAAACAAAACAGAAAACAGCTGTGTTTTTGCCTAATTTCCTTCATATTCTTTTTTGGGGCAACATCTCCCAGTTGGAGAAACTACCAAGAAATCTTTATTTTTAGTAAATCCAATCAAGTTGTCCTGCCTCCACTTGCCAGGAGTGGACATGACATGTAACCATGTGATATCACTCAGATGCTTTAATTAGGAATTTTAAATATTAAAATATCCATTGTAATTTAAGCTGATAAACAGCAGTGGAGGCACCTGAGGAGACTATTCTTTGGTTCCTTGTACCTACTGCATCTCATCAATCCTTAACCATGCAATTCAAAATTTCCTTTCAGAATTGAACTGTCCCATATCTTTCCAATAAATTCTTGGTTTCAGGTAGACAGAATGTTTCTAGGTTAACTGCCATAAAATTCAACTCAATATAACTTTACACAATAAGATAGATGAGAATGTTTTCTATTTTTGTTGAAATATGAAAGCAATATATGGTATAAAATATTTAGGAACAAGTTTTGCAAAACAGTGTGGGATCTGAATGAGAACACTGCAAACATTGATCAATTTTTTAATGAAAACCTTCAAACCTATGTACTATAGGATATACACACTTCCTGAATAGAATTATTTGGTATTCAAAATGTCAAATTCCCTCAAATTAATTTATTTTAACTTTTTAAATTATCGGAAAATTTCAAACAACTGAACATGGTCAAAAAGAAAATATCAAACATCTCTGTTGTCACCATTTGGAATTAACCATTTTCAGTGGTTTTGCCTACTTGTATATTTTTGTTTTTCCTAGTTTTATTTTTACAAAAGACAGTCATTCTGTTATTTTTTAATGCTATATGCATTGAAAGGAATTTTTTAAGTGCAGAAAATTAAACAAATATGAAATTAATAAAAATAACCTAAAATTTAGCTATCGACTGATTTTCTTCATTTATATTAGGGGGGCCATTGCAGGAATTTTTCTATTAATATAATCAGAGATAAATATGAATGGATAAGTTGACTATAATGTAAAATAATAACACTTTTATAAAAATGATAATATACCATTGATTGTACTATAATTAAAATATTACATTTACATTTTCATATCCTTTTGTGTTTTTTTCTTATTTTTGTCTTGTATGTAGAAAAAAGATACTAAGTAAAACTGGTTAATGCGTTTCAAAAATTATTTCTTAACAGAAAGGATATTATTTTTTGAAAAATAACTCTAAGGTTTAAAAATGCTTAAGAAAAGTATTAGGATGTCTGAGTGATAATGATATTTGCAGTCCCCTGCTTTATTATAAAGACTATTGACGTCCTCCTTTGAAAGATGAGAACATGAGCACTTTTAGCCTTCTTTCCAAGTATGCTCTTCATCACTGATCTTTGTTAACCAGGTTATAGTTTTTATACTATGCAAATGTATTGTATTCAATTAGGTTTGCTAACTTTAATCCCTAGCTTTGTTTAGCACTGATTCTATATTTAAGTAAACTCAAGGCTCACATGATTTCTCTGTTCCTGAGACCTTTATATTCATTCTCCTCTTAATTGCCTGGATACTCAATATTAACTGGTTTTTTTTTTCCAAGAAAGGCCAGTAGGTATTATCTTTTATGAATTCTTACATATTTGAAGGTATTAGCCTACAATGATCTTGCCTCATAATAGCCTTGACAGATTGTGGTATAAAATGTAACAGCCTCATTAAAAACATTTGAAAAGTATTTTCTCCTTTTACTAATCTCTGCAAAAGCAAATATTTTAAAATATTTACCAGTAAAATTATCTGGGCCTGAAATTAACTTTCTGAGAACATACATATTCTATGTACTTTCCAAAGAATATCTACTTGGCAGTGGAGTGTCAAGTCCAATTTTTCATTTGCTTTGTCTAAAACTATATTCTTGCTGAATTTTAGATTTCTTTAATCAGTTTTCAGGAAAGCTTTATTCAGACTTCTTATATGAAGGTAGATTTGTTTATTTCTCCTTTACGTCTGCCAAGTTTTTTAATATTATACTCCATGATATTAAATACATAAAAATTAGTATTTATAACATATTGAATTTTATATTTTATTATTAGGAAATAATTCTCTGTATCTCAAAAATCTACATATTCTGATATAAATTTAACTGCAACGACTTTATTTTGTTACTGTTAACATGGTATATATTTTCCCATCACTTAATTTTCAACCTTTCTGTATCCTTACAGTTAAGATGCTTACTAAAGAGTAAGCAACATTTTTAAAAATCTAGTCTTATAATGTTTGTCTTATTGTTGTCTATAATTTAATTCAAATATAAAAGTTTAGTCTTGGATTTATATTTGTCCCATCTGTCCTATGTTCAATTTTTGCTTCTTTAAAATTTTTTTTCTAATTATTTTGTCTGTATTCTCATACATTCTTTTACCATTATTTTTTAAATGTATTTTATTGAAGTATAGTTGATTTACAATGTTGTGTTAGTTTCTGCTGTACAGCAAAGTGACTGTTATTACATATATATATATATTCTTTTTCATATTATTTTCCATTATGGTTTATTACAGGATATTGAATATAGTTCCCTGTACTATACAGTAGGACCTTATTGTTTATCCATTCTATATATAATAGTTTGCGTTTGCTAATCCCAAACTCTTAATCCATCCTTCCCTCATCTTTCCACCCCTTGGCAGCCACAAGTCTGTTCTCTATGTCTGTGAGTCTGTTTCTGTTTCTTAGATAAGTTCATTTGTGTCATATTTTAGATTCCACATATAAGTGATATCATATGGTATTTGTCTTTCTCTTTTTGATTTACTTCACTTAGTATGATAATCTCTAGGTCCATCCATGTTGCTGCAAATGGCATTATTTCATTCTTTTTTATGGCTGAGTAATATTCCATTGTATATAAATACCACATTTTCTTTATCTATTCATCTGTTGATGGACATTTAGGTTGCTTCCATGTCTTGGCTATTGTATCAATAAATAGTGCTACTATGAATATAGGGGTGCATGTATCTTTTCAGATTATAGTTTTCTCTGGATATATGCCCATGAGTAGGATTGCTGGATCATATGGTAACTCTACTTTTAGTTTTTTGAGGCAACTCCATACTGTTTTCCATAGTCGTTGCACCAATTTACATTCTTACCAACATGTAGGACAGCTCCCTTTTCTCCACGCTCTCTGCAGCACTTGTTATTTGTAGACGTTTTAATGGTGGCCATTCTGACTTGTGTGAAGTGGTAACTCATTGTAGTTTTGATTTCCATTTCTCTAATAATTAGTGATGATGAGCATCTTTTCATGTGTCTATTGGCCATCTGTATGTCTTCTTTGGAGATATGTCTATTTAGGTCTTCTACCCATTTTTTGATTAGGTTGTTTTTTTGTTACTGAGTTGTAAGAGCTGTTTGTATATTTTGGAATTTAAGCCCTTGTAAGTCATATCATTTGTTTTTTATCATTATGTTAGTAAACGTTTAAAAATTAAAAATACATACATTCTTAAATTATTACATCTAATGTAAATAATCACTTTCACCATGTCCCAGAAAATTCAAGGACCTAGAATACTGTATCTTTATTAGTCCCCTCCTTTTGTACAATTTTATTGTACATTTATTGTATATTTTAATACAACATATACTTTAAATCCCATGAGAATATTGTTTATATATATATATATATATATATGTAAAACTATTTTCCCAGTGCTCTTTCTTTACTTTCTTTACTTCTGAATGTATGCTTTTCCATCTGTTACCATTTTCCTTATGACTAAAGAACTCCCTACAAAATTCTTCTTACTTTTTTGTTTATTGAAGTTCTCCAAGTACCATTTCCCAATTTTATTTTTCTAAATTTTTATATTTTCCTTTCTTACATTTTCCTTTATTTATGGACGTAGGATTTTAGGCTGGTGCTGATTTTTTTTTTTTTTTTTTGCAGTATTTTAGAGAACTTTTGTTTCTAAACTTTCTTTTGTAATGTTGAGTCTTATTTTTGTTCATTTGAAAGTACTGTGTCCTGCCTTACCCCTTGCTCCTTTTAGAACTTGTTACAAATGTAATCGTTGTTCTTTGATGATATCATATCTGATTAAATGAGGCTTATGCTTAAATGACAATCTAGATGTGGCTTTGGCTGCAAAATTGATTTGTTTAATTATAAAAGACAAAAACAGGACAGACTCTTAATGAACCTATACATACAACCGTATATTCATGTAAAGAAGCTCAGTAAAATATTTGTTTATATGATTTAAATATTCTTTGCTTCGATAAAAATCAGGCACCATTCAAAAAATATTCCCGTTTACATAGTATAGTATACCACGGTGTTCTCCACCTTTTTCGTGTTAATACAACTTTACAATCTTAAATATTATTTTTAAATTCCAAAGAGCTTTTGTTTATATAGGCTATATCTATCAACACTTGCTATATAAATATTAAAGTAACAATAATAGGCCCAGTACATGAAAACATAAATAAATTTTTATGAAAAAAACAATTTACCCCAAACAAAAATAATTAGTAAGAGTGGCATATACAGATTTTTTTTGCAAATTTCTTTAAGGTATACCTTAATAGAAAACAGCTGGATTATCCTATCTACTGCATTGGATCTGTTGCAATATCATAGGTTATAGAGCTTTTGGAAAACTCCTCTGTATACTCGAGAGAGAATAAAAGTGAAAAATATAAATAACATCTTAGTATTATTATGAAAATGACGTTGGCTTAGCAGACTCCCTAAAAGTGTCTCTAAGATCACTGGAGGTTAGGTAGCATAAGAAAAAAGAGAAAGGAATTTTTTATGTACCAATTAGAAAATAGACAGGTATTGGTATTTAAAATAATACCAACAAAATTCTAAACAAATAACAGGTGTCAAAGGAGATTTGGTCACTTGATTAAGATAGGATCATGTGTACCTAAGAAACAATACTTGGCTGCCTATCAAATTGTAATAAACTAAAATATTGTAGCATAAATAGAAGTTTATATAATTTTATGAAAACTTACCTTGTTCAGAATTGAGGAACCTGTGTTTGTTTCAAAAAATAATCAAAAACATGAAGAGTCAACACAAGAACAGAGAAGTATTCTGGTTAAATATAGAATCTCTGTTACCTGGGCAGATTTCACTGGGCAGGATATTAAAAGAATAACCTTGTAATACTCCTGGATAAGAGAAGACTAAATTTGTCAAGATCAATTGTCATTCTAATAAAGAAAAGCCAAACTCTAGTTTTGCATTAATATTTGAAAATAAAGGTGTGTTACTTTCTTAAAAAATTGTTTTCTTATGAAGAAACTCAGAACTGGCAATGTTGATAAACATTTCCAAAATTTGGACACATTTTATATTCTATTTTCATACTAAAGTATTAGAAAGGAAGACAAGTAAAATTCATTTCCCTTAATCCTCCACAACTTGTCAAACGCTCTCAAGTTGTGTCTTTCACTATGCTCTTCCATGTTCTGGAACAAACGGGAACTTTAGGACAAAACTATCTTATTTTTCCTTGGAAATCAAAAACTCATTCCTTAACCTTACATACACAGTTGCATTTCTCTATTAATATTGATCGTACTATAGTTCCAATTACCCATATTAATGATAACTTTTAACCAAAGTAGCTTCCTTGCATTTTACAAAGAAAATGTATAGATAAGCAAGAAATATATATCCTACGTAATTATTTTACAGATTAGCATATGGCACAATGTTTTACAGCCAAGTATGTCACTTTTGTACCTTCTTAAAGTGGAATGAATGAACACAGTCCTGAACATGGTCCGAGAATTTTGCTATTCTATAGCATATAAAAATAAGAGTCAATAACTTAAACACTATTTAATATATTATATATGTATATGTTATTTTATAAAAATATATTTTACTTATAAATTAACATGTATCATATATTATATAATATATATGTATATTGTACAAATATATGTAACTATATAATATATAATATAAATATATAACTATATTCTATAAATATAAATATATGTATTAAAATTATGCTTAGTAACCAAAGCATTAGTATTTTAGCTTACTTAGATATTATCAAAAGATTATTTGTATTTCAATAAGTGGTGCTCAGAAAACTGGACAGTTACATGTAAAAGAATGAAACTAGAACATTCTGTAACACTACATACAAAAATAAACTCAAAATGGATTAAAGACCTAAATGTAAGACCAGAAACCATAAACAATCCTAGAGGAAAACATAGGCAGAACATACTTTGACAGAAATCGCAGAAATATTTTTTTGAATTTGTCTCCTAAAACAAAGAAAATAAAAACAAAAATAAACAAATGGGGCCTAATTGAACTTAAAAGTTCAATAAAAAATATAAATAATTTCTGTATCTCTTAAATGGTAGTATATTAAAATATTACCAGGTCAGTTTATTTTCTATTATATTTTTAAATATTAGACTTATATAATCACCTCTATTCTTTATAGAGCAATTAATACTCCTTGACTTTGAGTCTTTTAATCTAATTTATTAATACCTTCTTAGACTAGGAAAATATTTCAACTCACAAAATGAAAGATAAAGACTCTTGTCAATTCAGACATAGAGATACAGAACTTAGAATTTAAGTTCTATAACCTCCCTAACAGATCAAAATAAATACAGAAACATAACCCCCTGGTCCAGATATCAAAGACCTGTTTTCCCTTCCAGAAAGCATGAGATATTTTCCCAATTGGTTTGCTCTCCCAAATAGAAAAGCAAATTTAAAAAGACCATCAAGCAGGATTTCCTATCAGCTCTCACCCAACAGAGAACATATCTCCCTCATTTACTCAACACAGGCCACTAAGTAATCAGATCATAAAACCAGATTCCTAATTTGTGCTGCTACCAGCTGGGAATAATTTCTCAGTCCTAAACAAATGACAACCACACCAAACTTGGACTAGAACTGGAAACAAAGTCAAAAAACACAAAATTAGGGCTTCCCTGGTGGCACAGTGGTTGAGAGTCCGCCTGCCGACGGGTTCGTGCCCCGGTCCGGGAGGATCCCACATGCCGCGGAGCAGCTGGGCCCGTGAACCATGGCTGCTGGGCCTGCGCGTCCGGAGCCTGTGCTCCGCAACGGCAGAGGCCACAACAGTGAGAGGCCCGCGTACCGCAAGCAAAAAAAACAAAACAAAAAAACACAAAATTAGGAAAAATAAGAGAATCAACAACTTAGAGCTCTAATACCTCTTGAGAATTACTCTGGGAGTCAAGACAAGATGTGAGGTCAGGTACTGTTCTCAGGTGACTCAGTGTAATCATCTCTGGCAGGTGGGTCTACTCTGCAGAACTTACAAAACTGTTAAAGTGTAATTTTCTAAAGTTAAAAGCAAGACTACAATATGAATATAGAATAAACATGTTTCAACAATTTTAATAATCTCATTCATCAAAAAGGGAACCAATAAAATGGTAAAACTGGTTCAAAGGATAATTCAAGGAACAGAGATTTATGTCATCAAAGGATTCTTGAATAGAATTTGATAATAGAAATAAAATTTAAATGTCCTATAAACCCTAAAAGTGAAATCTTGAATCCTTTAGGCTTATCTTTTCTACCTGACAGAAATTTGTAAGTTAACACTTAATTTCACAGTTTCGGGGATCTAATAAAATAGTAAATAACAAAATAAAACAGGTGCATTCTCCTAGATAATTATATAATTCTAGAGTGAGCCTGTTAAACAATGACATTGAAAGGACATGTAGTCATACCCCTGCTTTATTTCCAAGTTGTGGATATTTCTTTACTTAACAAAAGTAATGGTAAAAAGAATCTTGCCACACATAAAAGGCTTAAGCAAGGTCACTCAAACACAGAAAGCAATTCA
Organism: Phocoena sinus; assembly: GCF_008692025.1. Lineage (NCBI taxonomy): Eukaryota > Metazoa > Chordata > Mammalia > Artiodactyla > Phocoenidae > Phocoena > Phocoena sinus. The sequence continues at coordinate 41,968,728 of NC_045766.1, forward strand.
TTTAACTTTCACAGTCTGACATGATACTGTAACTTTCACAAGGGAACTATTTTATCAACTGCTAAGAACCACACATGATAAGTGAAAATAGTGTACATAGTGCCAGTCTGTATCTTTTAATTAAAAATATAAATTACTAGTAAGTAATATTAAAAATATAAACAACTAATTTTACACAATTACATATGCTCTCAAGCCATTTCCTTAACTCAGTAAAATGGCCTTAAAAAGCCAGCTCAGGCTTTACGCCCACCTTACAGAGTATATTCCAATTTTAAGCCAAAGTATAAGAAAGATATCTGCTTATTGTGTTGTATTTTAAAGACCCAGATTAAGCACAGAACTATAAAAGTAAAGAGTTTATATATTATCAAAATGTCGCCATGTCCATCTATGAGTCTATATGTTAAAGAATTAGAATTTTTTAATCAGTTGAATTTCAGAAGAGATACCACCTTTAGATCACATTTAAATAGAAACTAATTTCCTTAATTGAGAAAAAATCCTGAACAGGTTAAAAATAGCGTTCTATGCCCAACACATCTCTTTCCACTCACATAGACATTTTAAACACCTGCTTTTGTAAGTGATCTTATTATCTTTAACAGCCAAACCTGTGAATGGCAGAGCTCTTACTGCTCGTTTTCAAATAGTCCACCTGTTTTTAATTAGTTAAACCATCAATGTCTACCTATAGCAAGCTAGCTCTAGGAACACAGCTGAATTAAATCAAGACTTTATTTATTTTGCTGCAGAAAGGGAGGGCACACCTCCAGGGAACCTTGAGGGACTCAGTAAAGGGAGTTGGGTGTGTGCTGGATAGTTCTAAAGGAGGATTAGGTAAGTGAGGACCAGCTCTAGATTACATATGATTGAGTACTGACTGTGTGTCTGCTGTTAGAAATGATGTTCAGAAATGCTGACACACAAATAATATTTGAAGTTGTAGAAATGGATGAGAGCACTTCCATGGAGAGTGAATGAAGATAACGAGGAGTGTTCTGAAAACCGAGCTCTGGAGCACTTCACAACAAGAAAATACCTCCAGTAAGGTAAGAGGAAAACCAAGACGCTGATGTCCCACAGACAAAGGTAAAAAGTGTTTGTACAAGATTAATAGTTTCACTGTTGTTTGTGAATATTGATTGAGTCTGACTCTAGAGCCCTATCAGGGTATATCAGAGTAAAACCAGGGTAGCTGGGAATTTGGCTACAGGAAAAAAAAAAAAATGGCTTGACTACATTTTGGTTGTTTTTGCTTTTTTTAAAGAATGGTAAACACTTTCATACCATGCTTAATAATTTTAATATTTTCCTCATTCAGCTGTCATAAAAGTTACAACCATGAGGTTTCTGCTGTTTTTCAGTCCATATAATAGTTAAGTAAATTTCAGTAATTTATCCCAAGTTATATGATTACTAAGTGAATTGCAGAGATCAGACTATGGTTTCTGTTTCCGTTTGTGGCTTTTATCACTATATTTAACTGAAATTGCAGACCAATGGCTTGTCATCTCTGGCAGCATGTTAGAACTATGTGTGGAAATTTTAAATTGGGACGCTGGTCTCACTCAGGCGTTCTGCATTAATTCTATCACTTCATTGCTTTAATTGGATGAGCTCTAGCTTACATCCACCGTGCAAACCACTGACCTACGTATTTCTACAAAAATGGTAGTTGGACTATCTGCTTTTCTAGAGTTCAGTCCAAGAAGACAATCCTAGAATTTCTGAATCAGAATTCCATAGAATGGAGCTCGTGAATCTTGAGTTTTAACTAGCTTCCTACATTAATTTTAATCAAATAAAGATTGAAAACCAAACTGATTCCCAAACATTGCTATTGCTGCACATTACAGGGGAATATTTTTAAAATTTTGATGCCCAGGTCATACTGCATATCAATTAAATTGAATGTTTAGGGGTGAAAAGCAGGCATTAGTAGGTGATAAAGCTTCCCAGGTGATTCCAGTGTGCAGCAAAGTTTGGAGATCTTGGCAAAATGATGCAAGCTAAACAGAAAAGTGATACAGATTATGTAAATTGATAAAGATGAAACTATCACATTTGAAACAAAATACTGTTTGACTTTTTTGACCTATATAATGACAATTTCATACAGTTCAACTTAAAATACAATAGTGTCCATGAATATTTTGCAGAACCAATTTTTTTGCTTTTCACTAAATATTTTACAGAGACCACAACTTTCTTTTGGAGAATATAAACCACAGTAAGTTTTACAGGTAGAACAATAACTCTTACATCAGAACCCACTGTTTTTAGCCTGACTTTAGCACTCTTTGGGAAGTCTTGAAGTTTTGTAGAACAATTTAGTGTTATTATACCACCTTTTTCATATTCAGGTGAAATCAATGCTCTGTCATATAAGTTTGCATTTATCTTTTTTTTCCCCAGAGCTTGAATTTAAAGTAACAGTTAAAGTAACAGTTAAAGTAACTGTTCTGATTAGTTGGAGCATTTTGAGCAGTTTGTCCTGTGATTTAAAAACATACATTCCAAGGTTGCATTCATGGCAAATAAATTAATTGAGCCCAGAAAAATTGAAAACGATGAGAAGAATTGATTTAGCCAAATGTTACATAAATTTGCCCCTCAGCCTTCTTTTGCTAACAAATCCAGAGTTTGCAGTCCTGCTACAAACCTGCCCTGAATTGCTTAGCATAATGAAGATGATTTTATCTTAAAAAAAATTGTTTCTCTGCCCCAGAAGCATCTTGGCTCTCTGATAAGCTGGACCAGATCCATTTTTTCCTGGCTGTGAAGCAAACAGGGGTTGTATTTGTTGTGTGGAAGGCACTGGGCAGAGATGAAACAATCTAAATTGGAAATATCATAGGTCTATTAAGCATAAATTAGGTTTATGTATTTTTTTGAATTTTAAAATGATGTCAAAAATTATAATACTAAACTAATAAATATAAATACATTAAGAGAATAAATGTAAAATGACTTAATTTGACTATATATCTCAAAAGGGTTTATGAAAAACTACCTGCATATTTTATGTATAGTCTCATTTTCTTTATTGGCATCAATGCCTCAGTATAAATTTTCACAAATACATATACATTTTTAGATACCCTACCTGGGCACGAATTATACCTTTAATTTTTTTCCATATGAATTGTGAGATGCAGAAATACAAGCAAACAAAAAAAAAGGGTGGGAGATCCAACTATTTAATGATTAAAGTGCGTGTTTTATACTACCTTTGTCCCTCCTTCAATAGTTCTGAACTTTTTTATGTGACCCAGGCTCCGATTTTTGTTCAATAACTTTGTTATTTTGTTTCAATAACTTTGGAATCCTATTCAGTCAAAATTCAGTTTTTATTACCTCCTTTTGCATTTGAATATGGTATTTTATATTCATACAGAAAATACTCTTTAAGCAGTCATTTCAAATGTGAGGTATGCATGCATAGAAGCATTGCCTCATTTAGCCCAATATATTTTTCTTTAAAAATATTTGAGATGTTCTGTAGTTAATGTCATAATATATGAAATGTATTATTTTTAAGTATTTCTATGAGGCACTTTTTAAAACATTTTTATATATTATGTCATTTAACATTCTTGTAATGGGATGATTATTAGCTCCAGTATGACCCCAATTAAGACTGGGAGTCGAATCTACATACTTAGTCCAGGTGTATAAGGTCAGTTGCAAAACCCAGCTTTGAACACACATCTACCTGACTTGAATGTCTATGCTTTCCCACCCTGAGAGAAAAGAGAACATTTTATGAAATGAGTATAGGGAGATTCCAGACATAAACTGAAGATTTATAATGAGGTAAAAAGACAGCTAAAATAATTGAGCAAATTTTAACTTTAAAAATGTCTGAAACAAATCCAAATGTTAAATCTAAATCTTTTAGTGACAATAAGTAACTAATATGTGCATGTGTAGCGATTCAGTATAAACTGTTTAATTTGATATATACATTTGATCTGTACAATGGCTGCTGTGTTATAGCCAATCAGAAAATAACCTTAATTCATATAATATTAGGTGAATTGGGTAAACAAAATAAATAATTCTGAATTTGGAACTCATTTTTGATAACCTGATATGGACATTAAAGGCAGAGAGAGAAAACGCTACCTTTATCTGGATCATAGACCTAGTTTACCCTTGTTTACCCAGGACCTTAAAAATGTAGCATCTGGACAAAATAAAACTTGCTGTGAGGCTTCATCAGGCTAAAAGGAGAAGCATCTGGAGGAGTTGGCAAGTGCTGTCCTATTCCTTCACTGGCAACACATGCCTTTTCTGTATCATTGAACTTGAGGATGTCAATTTTGAATTCTTCTTGGTTCCTGAGATCAGATGTTATAGTAACATATGCTTGCATAGGCCAAGCAAAGGACTTTGCTCAGAAGGCGTGTTTCTCAGATGATACAAGTCACCTCAAAAAATTTACTCCATCAGTGCTCAGGAAGATGGTTTGTGTCCATGTTGTTAAGGTATAGCTATGACTTTCTGTAAGGTCATTATTGCTCTAACCAACCTAATACTATGAATATTGGGAGAAAAGGTCTTCCACAGATTGTGAGCAGATTTGAAAGAAGGTCATTTATGAGATTTTAAATAAGATCAGTACATGAGAATTGAGTAGTTCTGTTTGTGGTATTTTCGCCCTTGCACTAATAAATAACTTCTCTATATGGATAAAAACTGAAATAGAGGTCACTTCATCCAATGGTATGTGGAAATATGATTTGCATATTCTTTTATTCATTCACACATTTATTCACTTGTTCAGCAAGTTTTTACATGGTGCCTACAATAGTCCAGTAATATGCTAGTGGCTAGAAATATATATATTTCTATATTTCACCTATATTATCTATGACCTTTTCAATTTGCATTCAAGAAAGGGAAAAGTGACCACATGAACATATAAAATAAAATACTTCCTGATTACTAACTGCTGTGAAGAAGTTAATAAGAAAGATTATTTTGTGGAAGACGATCATTAAATGCCCTTGTGAAATATGACATTTGAGCTGAGGTCTACATGAGGTTAAAGCAACTTATGCAGGTATTGTGGCAGTAGGGTAAGAGTCCCTGAGGTGAGCAAGGGCTTGTTGTTTTTATGAAGAGTTAAGAGGAATTTAGTGAAGGTATAACATGATGGAGGGGGAGATAAGAGCTATGTTATCAAATGAAATTGGAAGGAAGGTCAGAGACCATCATGCTGGGTGGTGTAGACCTGGTCAAGGCATCTGTGGTTCATTGTAGAGCAATAAGGAGCCACTGAAGTTTTTAAACAAGAAGTGAAAGTAGTTGGTTTATATTATTAAAATGCTACCATGGTTGCTGTGTGGAGAATTAACTCTTTGGCTCATGAGTGGGCCAGGGAAACATGTTAGGAAGCTATTTCAATTGTTTAGATGAGATATGGTGGTGACGGTAGTGGAGATAGAGAGAACAGATTTGACAAATATGTTTGGGGAAAAGTTGGAGGAATAGGAAAAACATTTACTAAGTGGGGAAGAGATTCTTAGCAAAAGAGAGGAATAAAGAAATCCCTCAAATTTTTATTTCCAGAACTGGGAAATGATCTGTGCAATATTCAGCACTTTAGACAGTAGGGCAAGGCTGGATAATTAAGGAAGGGGAGCAGAGGAAAAGTTCCAGTGATGCTATAGTTTTGAGGTTACTCCAAGGTGGTCAGAAGTGAGTTGGTTTGAGAGCTCAGAACCGAGCTCAAGGGGCACACAGAATAGAGAGAATGATGTGATTAGTACTGGAAAGTAGTGGCCAGAGAGGCAGAAAGAGAAGCAGCAAAGTATTGTGCCAGAAAATTCAAGAGAAAAGGATGTTTTCTGATAGATGGAGTGGTTAACTGTGTCAAATGCTGCACATGTTCAAGATTAATGATGAAAGCCTGTGTTTAATAAATACAATTTGTCCGTGTTATTTTTTTGAAAAGCCTATTTCACTGCATTTCATGAAAGGGAAGATTTCTCATTCATTCAATTTTTGCTTAATTATAAAATATCTCAATAGATACAATAACAAAGTTTCTTGCTTAGAAAATCTGGAGAAAAAGAATCACTGCTTGATCAGAAATTAGTCTAAAAATCTCCCCTTATATACAGTAATGCAGTTACATGATAATCCCGTCGCGGCTAATAAAGTTAACCAAATTTCAGAGATTAAAAGAGAAAAAATTAACAAATTATTATAACAGTATAATTTCTCTGTCAAATAATTTCATTAAAAACATAGGGAAGGAAAAATCACAGCTTATTCCCTTGTCCCCTAGCTATGCAGGATAAAGGAGAAATAGAAATGACATGAGATTTTTAAGCTCTGTTACAATGTGAGAGAGAAAAAAATAATTCAGGGTTGCAGTTGGTAATTAAAAGACAAACTCACTACTACTGAAGGCTTAGCTCTAAGAAAAGGAACCTAATTTCAGGTCGAGAAGTAGGCTTTTAATTATATTTTATATATTTGTTTATCCTGTGAATCTTAAATGCACTAATAGAATTCTTGATAATCTACTGAAAAATCTGACATTTTTCAAAGTTGTCCACTGAAACTCTCATTTGATTAGTATTGTGTAACCATAACAAGATCGTGAATTGAACCGTAAATCTACAGCATGTTTAATGTAAAACAAAATTTGTACTTGGTAAAGAATAGAAAGTGAAACTTTCATTTCTATATAGGGCTATGCATAATTTATAACAAACTTAAGGCAGTTACAGCACCTGAAATTAAATAGAAAATAAAATTATTCCCTGAAGGTAGTGGAGGTTGATGTTAGAAATGCATTTAGAAATGAGTACACAAATAGTTTATACTATTATTGTGTACATTACTCAGCAGCTGTGACCTCATTACAGATCCCTCACTATGTTTCTCAGAATATTACTTTAACCTCTTTGAGTGTGAGGCTTCCAGTATACCTTTATGTTACTCTTAGAAAAATATATTTTATATGGCAGATACGATGAGTTGCTATTATAACAGACACATATCTTGGTTCCCTTTAATGTGCTGAAGTAGTAGATCTGTTGGGAATGTTATCAACTATCATTATCCCCCCAAAATAGTGTTAGTCAATGAAGAACACATGATGAGGACGTTGTTGTTTTTCAGTAATGTTGGTAAGTTTCATCATTAATCTGACAAATATAGAAAGTGTCTACTCTTTACGAGGTACCCATCTAGGTGCAGGGGATCTATTAGTGAGCAAAACAGATATCCTCACCTTTATTGGAATTATTGATCTATACATATTCATTAAAGAAAAATGCTTGAATAAAAATAAAATCAAGAAAATAGGTGGAGGGGCTTCCCTGGTGGCGCAGTGGTTGTGAGTCCGCCTGCCGATGCGGGGCACGCGGGTTCGTGCCCCGGTCCGGGAGGATCCCACGTGCCGCGGAGCGGCTGGGCCCGTGAGCCATGGCCGCTGAGCCTGCGCGTCCGGAGCCTGTGCTCCGCAAGGGGAGAGGCCACAACAGTGAGAGGCCCGCGTACCACACAGGAAAAAAAAAAAAAAAAAAAAAATAGGTGGAATAAACTTTTCAGTGTCTGATTCATCTTTTTTCCTGTCTTTGTACACAGTCCAATATAGATATCCCATGGATGAATACTACACATATTAAAGTCCATTTTCATTTAAGTCCAGATAAGAAAACAAATCTAGATCTTATAGCTTATAGTACGTTTACTATGTACCAGAACCTGTGCTCAGAGAAACACTGATGAACATGACTATTCGTGCATGTAGTTTACAGGCTAAAAGTTAAGACTGACATTCATTTCACACACACGTGCACTTTGTGGTTAGTTTGATGAAGGAAGTGTACATGATACCTAAAAGATAAAAGGAGTTGGGGGACTAATACCTTTTAAAAAAAAAAAAAAAGTCTTGAGTACAACTCAATTCACTCTTCCACACATCCCAAGTTTACTTCTGTTGTCATTCAAATGTAAGCTTCTCTGAACCCTTCCTCTCCATATTCTCTATATATTGCTTTATGCGTTATTTTGCCTTATGCGAGCTCCTGTTGCTTTTATCCTTCCTAGAAATCTCTATTTTTTCCTCTGGAACTGTGCTAAAAAGCAAAACAAAAACAGCTACAATCTCAGCCCCTTCAAAAAACGTTTCCTCCCATTCCTAGCATTAAATGTAACCTTCTTAAGGAGAGGTGCTTATTGTCCTAAATTCCACAAATGTCAGGCATGGCAGATGGCATCCCTAATCACGCTATTAAATCATTCAGAGTCTAAAGCCTATTTATTTGGGGCACCTGGATATACTACCAGCTTCTCAGTTCCTTTTCTAATTCACTGAAGACATGAGCTGCATTACTCAGCAGGATTTGAAGTTCCTGAGAAATGTCTAAGACCCACCAAAAGCTTAGAATCTTAATTCTTTGACTTCTTCATCTTTAATAACCTTTAGCCATTTATAATGTAATAAAAACTATGGTCCTCAGTCTGCAGCTTAAGCTTGCTTCTCTTTGTGAGTTTGTTCCTTCGTCATTCACCTTGTTATCTAAGCAGATACCTGGTGCTTCTTCTGTGACACTTCTCTTTCATCTTCTCATATTCAATAATCCAGTTCCTAAATATTGATATATTTCAGATATGAACATTTATTTCCATTTATTCACTGCCACTGCCCTAGGCCATGACACCATAATCACTAGCTTTGGTGAGGCTACTATTAAAAATACTATAGAAAGGAAGTTGAGTACTTAGTACAATTAGTCATCAATTCTTCCATTGTACTGAAAATATTGGGGTTTATGTGATTTTTAAAATCAGTCTTGGGGGTATTATGGTTTCCTGTCTTCCAGGAAAGCACTGTATATAGCTTGATAATTACGTTCACCTGCAGAGGTTACCAAAATATTTTCTAAGTGTTTTTCCACATAGCTTAATTGGAGATGAGCAATTATGAAACATTTAGCATTTGTGTTCTCTAACATAATAAACATAAAACATAATTATGAAAGTTTTTTGCTCTTGAGCAGCATATTGTTTGTTGTCTTTCACCAAGTTATTCATATTTAACTGAACAATAACTTGAAGTATAGGCCAGACAATCCCAACATTCAATTTTATGCCATCAGGAATGAAAAAATGTTGGTATCTGTATCAGATCATTCTAGATGTTCAGATCAAAGTCAACCTAAAAATTATGGACTAGACATTACATTAAGCCCTTTGCTAGATAAGTCTGTGACTATATGACGTTCACAATTTTGGTGTGTGTGGGTTACAACTGAGGAGATGGCCCCTCACATATTTTAAAATATTATGGAGAGCTCGGCCTTAATTGCTCCACATGTGGCTGTTTCTCTGTTGGCACCGAGTGCAATGCACCCTTTTGCAGGCTGTGATATCGCTCCAAGAAGAGTAATAGTTATTGCTTTTCTATCTCTGTGATATTACAAAGCACCAAAAATGTCATCGGGGATAGGTATTTTGCCAATAACTCATTCTTCTTTCTCTCCGAGCACAAAATTTGTCATTAAATTTGCTGTCAGGTTTGCAAACTTCTTGGCATAATAACTCTTGATTGTTTTTTCTAAGAGGAGTGATTTTCTATGGTTTTGAGCTCTTCTCTTTTTTAAAAAAACAAAATCGATCAATCTGCACTATAAAGCATCATTTTGTCCTTGTGCTTCTGGGGAAAAAAGCTCAACTGATGATCAGAGATTACTGTATTTTGTTAAAAATAATGCAAAATCTTTGTTGGCTTCACATTACAGTTCGACAAAGTTTTATAAAAAAAAATTCACTATGTCTTGGAGCCAAATATATTTCCAATAAAAATTTTTAAAATGCCAGTTTACAGATAACTGTCACTGTACCTACTCAAAGTTTTCTTTTTCACTATATGTGCAAAACAGTTGACTTGACCTAGATTACTGTATTTTATTATTAACTCCAAAATGAGTCTCAGAGGTCCAAATTATTGCCCAAGGTAACAGAGCCAGAATGTGAAAGAGGATGGAATGAAACCCAGGTCCCTGAGAACCATGTCATTTCTTCTCAGTTCTGTTGTGCAGCATCCTAATGGATTAAAGAGTTTTCTTACATCTCATCATAAACATTACATGGATAATAAATTCAAAAACTTGACAGAAGATTTTAGATGTAATCTGCAGTATTTACACTCTTAAGAGAATTACAATTATCGAAGAAAATTTAGTTTGTTTACAGTGGTAGATATATTAAAATATCTTTTAGCAATAAGAAAATATTTAAAGGTGATAGATTACATAAAAACAAGCTACAATTTTAGATTTTCCATTTTTACTCAGGATATAATCTTGACTCTCAGCTGTTATGTAATAGCCTCTACATTAGTCTTTTAAAATTTTAACAAGACGATATGCCTCGTTCCAAACAATATTATGAAATTATTGTTAATATGTATCATTTCATGATTTTTTCTCTCCATAGAAATAAAATTTGTAAAACCTTCAATAGGAAAAGTGGATTACTTAATCGCACACTCTCATGTTACCTCTCTCCTGAGTGAAAGCTTTATTACAAATACTGCAATTCACTTTCCAGCTCTTTAGAAAGTGGGTGATATCTTGAAAAAAGTAGTTCTTTAGAACAAACAAGTCAGTATTACTCTTTTCTATTTTGCAGTTTGCGTTATACTTTGTATCATTTCTACTCTGATTATTCACTGATCTTTTCAAGAAAATAAAGTTTAAGAATATAAACATTAACATATAAGATAATTCAAAGAAATTAGGTTTCTGAAATACATTTAAATATGGTAAAATAATTTAAAGTTTATTTGACTATTCTTAAGTATTTTCCCCTGTGAAGTAAAGCTTTTAAAAAATGCAGATAGTTACAAACTCTCATATCACTCTCCGTACCTCTTTTGTGAAACTTTTTTATTTTCAATAAATGCTCAATAAATGCTCTGTATAATGAATAAATATACTACATCATATATATTTATGTATTTCTCTCTTTTATATGGCTAGTTATAAGAAATCCTTTACTTTTCTCTAGTATCCAAATGACCATACAGTTCTTCACACATATTAGGCATTTTGAAACTTAAGGATGAGTATATGTGAATGGAAATGTTGTAAAATATATTCTCATTACGCTTGACTTCCCATACATATTTTAATATTTAATAGCCAATTTGATATTCAACAAGATTGAAGATATGTCTCATACTAGACTTCTTGTATAAATTAGATTACAATTTACACAATTTAATTTAAACACTTTACAGGAAAAAAAGATATATGCAATCATATTGGTAGGAGGTAAAATCATTATTACTAGATGAATATGATTTTCTTCTTTCTTCCTTTACTTTTTTTCTTTGTACTAATTTGTCACTGTTTCTGAAGGTGGTAACTGAATTAACTGTAGGAATGAGGCTAATAGAAGTTGATAACAAAAAATATTCTCTAGCCCACCTATAAAGTTTAAAAGAGAAAATTGGCCCAGTTTATGAACTTAACACAATGGTAATGGCACCAATTGCCTGATTCTACATTTTCTGAGACATTGTTCTAATGTAGTATTGGCCTGACAAGTTCATAACATTATATTTTACCTATTGACTGCAACTTTTAATGTAAAACTGTATTTGGAGGTTACACTTTATTTCATTTTCACTAAAATTCTACTTTTTGATTGCTTCTTTAGCTTTTCTTTCACTCATATATAGGTTTAACTTCTATGTAAGCTTTTAATTTTCCCTAGTAAGTTTTGCAATGCTTATTTTATTTATATAACTGTATGATACTTTCAGATTAATAAAGACTTAATAGGAAAATGTACTTGAAATTTCCAGAATAAATATCATTTTAACAACTTTATTGATATCTTTGACATATAAAAATAGTAAATATATAAGGTGTACTTACAACTTGATATTTTGATATATACATACATTGTGAAAAGATCACCACGGTAAAGCTAAATAACTTATCCATCACCTCCACATAGTTACCATTGTGTGTGTGTTGAGAAAATTTAATTTAAAATCTATCTTTTTAGCAGATTTCAAATATACAATACAGATTAAATAACACTTAAACAAAATACCCAATTTTTTATACTTAGCATTATATCTTCCTTACTTTGTCTAAATTTTATACATTTTGCTTTTTGTGTGTGGTTTCTGGATTTTTAATTTAGATTTTGCTATATGAATTATGCTTTCTATAATTTAGCCTTAGGTGTTTTTATCGTTAGGTAAATTGTTTTCAATTTTACCAGTTTTACTAAAGGTTTACAAAATCCCTACAGCTATTGCTGTGAAATGACCTAAGCCAGTTTAATCATGCACAACCCTTAGGCTCTTATCAGTAGATAAAATCAAGCACCAAAATGTTTGAGCATGGGTAATCTCACCAGGAGAAATTTGTCCTCACATACAGGCGTTTATTAGGTATTTGTTAGCCAGTAGAGGGCAAGGACACAGCTTGGAAACCCTGCTGTATAGGCTTGATGTGAGTCCATGTTCCCTGTCGCTTGGGCTTCACAGCTCACTTGGGGAGGACAGGACATGCTCCAGAGGTAGGACTTGGTTAGGTTTGCAATTGGCATCACGCAGCCAGGGACCTATGCAAGGAGTTGGATGATTCCTAAAGTAGAGGTTACAGTGTTGGCTGGGTTCTCATACCCCATTAGTGCAGGCATGGAGCATTTTTCTACATTTTTCTAACAAATCTTGAATGCCTTTAATTTCAACAATGAACATACAATTCTGACTTTGATTACCACTGATTTTACTAATGAAAACTCATTTCTGATATTCATCATTCTATTTAGCAAAGCCTCTGGTTGATAGCTCAGACCCTTGTGGTGTGCTTAATATTTGATTGTAACATCATATTATCTATGCTGAAATATTTTAAATCAATTGAACATAGCATAACAGCTATATTTGTCTTTTAAAAATTAGAAGTAAATTTGTAGAATAAATAGTGAGAAAAGTAGGTCTTCTAAGTCTTCTTCTTTTGTGCATATAATCCTTACTGTGTTTTTGTTTATGTCTGTTTCCTCAACCTTTGATGGGAAGGAGTATATCCAGCCTCTGCATTTAGGCACAAATCAGTTGTGTGAAGCATTCCTAGCGCTCCTCATTGTCCACTCCTGTGATACCATCGTCGCACCTTCAGGTCACAACTAAAAAGTAGTTTGTACAGAGTCCCTATCTGAATTTGTATTGCCTAGCAAATATTAACCTAGTGAAATCTACAGAACTGAGGTAGATACTTTAATTTTGTTTTAAAACTTATTACTTTTTTTTTTTTTTTTTTTTTTGCGGCACGCGGGCCTCTCACTGTTGGGGCCTCTCACGTTGCGGAGCACAGACTCCGGACGCGCAGGCTCAGTGGCCATGGCTCACGGGCCCAGCCGCTCCGCGGCATGTGGGATCTTCCCAGACCGGGGCACGAACCCGCTTACCCTGCATTGGCAGGCGGACTCTCAACCACTGCGCCACCAGGGAAACCCAATTTATTACTTTACTTGCTCCCAGTTCCCATCGTGTTTATTTTCCTCATTCATGAAGTAACTGGAATGTGGATAAAATTTGCCTTTTATATGTGATATTTAAACAGTGGAAACTATATTTCCATTAATAGGGAAATGGTTAAATAATCCCTCTATATATTTTATATGTCCAGAATATATAGGGATTACCTCAAAATAGAAGAAGCTGTTTATGATATGATGTTTAGTGAATAAAACATACTTTCAAACTATACAGGGAGTTGACCCTTGAACAACATGGGTTTAAATTGCACAGATTTTTTTCCATTAAGTAGGTACTACTACTACTACAGATGTGTGCTTGCTTGAATCTACAAACACAGAACCGGGGATACTGAGAGCCAACTGTAAAGTTACACAAAGGTTTTCAACTGTGTGAGGAGGGGCCGTTGGTGTCCCTAACCCCCACGTTGTTCAACGGTCAACCGTACATAGTCTGCTATCCCAGTTTAAATAGAGAGGGGGAGAGAACATCTCTCAGGCAAAGCAAGGGCAGTGGTTCTCAAAATATGTTCCGGAGACCCTTGAGAGTTCATTAAGATTCACTGAAAGGCCAGCCTCAGTGGTAAAAGTCCATTCAAAATGCAAGACAGACCCATGAGTTTTAATTGGACAATATTCGAAAAGTTTATTGGGGCTTCCCTGGTGGTGCAGTGGTTGAGGGTCTGCCTGCCGATGCAGGGGACATGGGTTCGTGCCCCGGTCCGGGAAGATCCCACATGCTGCAGAGCGGCTGGGCCCGTGAGCCATGGCCGCTGAGCCTGCGTGCCCGGAGCCTGTGCTGCGCAACGGGAGAGGCCACAACAGTGAGAGGCCCACGTACCGCAAAAAAAAAAAAAAAAAAAAAGTTTATTGATATAATTTCAGATTCCACATTAAAACTAATTTTGAAAGAAATATCACTTTTCAGTTTTGATATAGTCAAAGAATATCTTCAGTTAACTGAAAAGTCCCTAAATTACCCTTTGTTTTTCCAACTACATATCTATATAAGACAGGCTATTCTTTATATAATTCAATGAAAAACAAGTTGCAACAGTTTGAAAACATAAACAGATTAAAAAATTAGACATGTTTATTAAGCCAGCTAATAGTTTTATAAAAATATAAAACAATGCCACTCTTTCAATCTTTTTCTTTGAAAAATACTTTTAATTTTTTTATTTTTTTTTTTGCGGTATGAGGGCCTCTCACTGTTGTGGCCTCTCCCGTTGCGGAGCACAGGCTCCGGACGTGCAGGCTCAGCGGCCATGGCTCACGGGCCCAGCCACTCCGCGGCATGTGGGATCTTCCCGGACCGGGGCACGAACCTGTATCCCCTGCATTGGCAGGCGGACCCTCAACCACTGCACCACCAGGGAAGCCCCTACTTTGAATTTTTAAAAAATATTTATTTTAGCATTTCAAAATGAAAAGGAATTCTGAGGCCAAAATAAGAACCATTAAGCTTGAATATTGTTGTCAGTTGCAAATTTCTCAGGTACAACATTATTTTATAGATTCTCATCACAGGAAATAATGCATGTAAAAAAGATAAATGCTTGCATAATGACCATTTCAAAAATTGCATAATTTACCCCGTTTAAAATACCAATTTAAAATTTAGACTAATATATGCAAGTTGAAATTCTAAGAAATAAGAGTATACTAGCAAAGTAGTATCAGTTTAATACATGTTAAACTGGTTTAAAAACACACAAAGAGTGATGTCATCAAAGTGGTGGAATAGGAAGCCACAGACACTCTTTCCCCCACGGATGCACCAACTTAATAAAAACACATGGACCAGTTACCTTTGTAAGACATCCAGAAACCAGTCAAACTGTTGCTGCACCCCAGACAATTGCAAAGACAACTGCCTGGAAGCCCAGTAAGAAAATCTGTGGTACCTACTCGCAAGAGTCCTTCTCCCCAGCATAGTGCGGCATGATAGAAACCTCCCAGCTCCTAATTTACTTCTGGGGTTGGAAAGAAAAGACTGGAATTCAAGTCCAAAATTTTGACTTTTAGCCAGGGGCTTCCCTAAGGACTAGTTTTTGACTTGCCTGAATCTAAGCACTGACATTGAAGGGGTACCAGTTTGGGGGTCCATTGGAAACAAAGACAATCAGTGTGGCTTGGTCCACAGCCTTTATTACCACAGGCAGACACTAGGTGAAGGTCCTGAGTAGAATACTTGTAATGTCTTTGGTTTTGGTATAAGGGTAATGACTGCCTCATTAAATGAGTTAGGAAGCGTTCTCTCTGCGTCTGTCTTCTGAGAGAGAGTGTAAAAACTTAATGGGATTTCTTCTTTAAATATTTGAAAGAGTTCGCTTGTGAATCCATCTGGGCCTGATGTTTTCTGTTTTGGAAGGTTATTAATTCAATTTCTCAAATATGTATATATATATAATATGTATATAATATATATATTCAGATCATCTGTTTCTTCTTGTACGAGTTTTGAAAGCTTGTGTCTTTCAAGGAAGTGGTCCATTTCATCTAGGCTATGAAATCTGTGAGCATATTGTTGTTCATAATATTCCTTCATTATCCCTTTAGTGTCAATGAGATCTGTAGTAATGCCCCCTTTTTCATTTCTGCTATTTGTAATATGTGTCTTCATTTTTATTTTTTCTTACTTAGCCTGGTGAGAGGCTTTTCAGTTTTATTTATCTTTTTCAACCAGCTTTTGCTTTAGTTGGCTTTCTCTAGTGATTTCCTGTTTTCAATTTTATTTATTTGCAGTCTAATCTTTATTTCTTCTCCTTACTTTGAATTTAATTTACATTTTATAGTTTTTAAGGTTAAAGCTTAGATAACTGATTTTATATTTTTGTTCTAATACATTCATTCGATGCTGTAAATTTCCCTCTAAGTGCTGCTTTTCACTGTATCCCACACATTTTGATAAGTTGTTTTCATTTAGTTTAAAATATTGTTTAGTTTCTCTAATTTCTTCTTTGACCATCTCTTAGAAGTGTGTTATTTAATGTCTATATAATATGTTGGTATTTTTTATCTTCCTGTCACTGACTTCTAGTGTATTTCCAAGTGGCCTGAGAACACATTGTATGATGTCTATCCTTTCAAATTTGTTAATGTGTGTTTTATGGCTCAGAAGGTATTCTTAGTGAATATTCCATGTGAGCCTAAATATAATATGTATTTGCTGTTATGGAATGAAGTAATTCACAGATGCCAATTATATCTAGTTGATTGGTGGTGGAATTGAGTTCAACTATGTCCTTACTGATTTTTCTGCCTCTTGGGTCTATTTCTAATAGAGGAGGTTTTAAGTCCCCAGCTATTAGATCAAATTCATCTACGTCTTACATTTACATGAGTTTTTGCCTCACATTATTTGATGCTCTGTCATTAGGTGCATATACTTTAAGGATTATGTCTTTTAAATAATTGACTCCTTTATCAATATGTAATGTCTTTCTTTATCCCTGATAACCATCCTTGCCTTGAAGTCTGCTTTGTCTGAAATTAATATAGAACATCTGCTTTATTTTGATTAATGTTAAAATAGTTCTTCCCCATTCTTTTAGATCTTCCCCCTCTGTGTCTTTATATTTAGAGTGAGTTTCTTGTAGACAACATACAAGTGGAAATTGTTCTTGATCAACTCTGACAATCTCTGTGTTTTAATTAGTGCATTTAACCATTGATGTTCAAAGTGATTGCAGTTGGATCGATATTTACCATATTTGTTACTATTTTCTACTTGGTGCCCTTGTTCTTTGTTCCTATTTTTGTCTTTCGCTCTTTTCCTACCTTTTGTGGTTTTGATTGCACATTTTATATGATTTTATTTTCTCTCCTTTCTTAGCACATCAGTTATATTTATTATTTTAATTTTTTTTTGATGTTTGCCCTAGAATTTGCAATATGCATTTACACCTAATCCACTTCCCAAGAACACTATACCATTACATGCATCGTTAGAGTATCTAAGAATAACAAAGTAATCTGAATTCCTCTCTTTCATCACTTGTGCCATTTTGTTATTGATTACGTTGTACATAAGCATACATAAACACATGCATAAGCATACAAAACTGAATATATTGTTGTTATTATTATTTTGGAAAAACTGTTATCTGCTATATCAGTTAAGAATAGGTATGGATCTTATGGAACTCAGTTTTTATTCTATTCCCATTCATTCTCCAGTGCTCTTCATTTCTTTATGTAAATTCAAGTATCTGCTTTTATAATTTTCTTTTCTCAAAAAACTTGTTTTAACATTTTTTGAAAGGCAGGTCTACTATCAACCAATAACCTCAATTTCTGTTTATATGAGAACATCTTTTTTTCTCCTTCACTTTTGTAGGATAATTTCTGGGGGTATAGAATTCTAGGTTGGTGAGTTTTTTCTCTCTCAACACTTTAAATATTTCGCTCCACTCTTGGCTTGCTTGCATGGTTTCTGAGAAGTTCAATGTAATTCTTATCTTTGCTCCTCTATAGGTAAGGTATTTTTTTTCTCTTTGGCTTATTTCAGGATTATTTATTTTTCTTTGATCTTCCTTAGTTTGAAAATTATATACCTACATGTAGTTTTGTTTATGTTTGTTGTTGTTGATTTGTTTTTTTGGTTTGCTTTTTATTTACCCTTTATCCTCCTAATTTGTCCTGAGTTTCCTGAGTGGTGTCTGGCACTAATTTGGGAAAATTCTTAGTCATTATATTTCAAAGATTTCTTCTGTTTCTTGCCCTTTATTCCTCTCTGGTATTCTCATTCTGCATATGTTAAAACTCTGTAGTTGTCCCACACCTCTTTGATATTCTGTTCTGTTTTTCTGCGTCTCTTTTTCTCTTTGGCTTTTGGTTTTGGAGGTTTCTATTGAAATATTCTCCAGCTCAGAGATTCTTTCCTCAGCCGTGTCCAATGTACTAACAAGCCCACCAAAGACATTCTTCATTTCTTTTACAATGTTTTTGATCTCTAGCATTTCTTTTTGGTTCCTTTTTAGAATGTTCATCTCTCTGCTTATATTACCCATCTGTTCTTGCATTCTGTGTACTTTATCCAGTAGAGCCCTTAGTATATTAATCATACCCCTGCCATATCTGGGTCTGGGTCTGAGTCTGATGCTTGCTCTATCTCTTCAAACTGTGTTTTACCTTTCATTATGCCTTGTATTTTTCTTAATTTATTTTATTTTTATGTTGCAAAATGATCACCACAATAAGTTTAGTTAACATCCATAACCACATATAGTCAAACAATTTTTTCTTAAAAATTCAATAGTAGAATTTTTAAGATCTGCTCTTAGCAACTTTCAAATACAACTATAGTCACCATGTACATTGCATCCCCATGACTTACTTATCTTATAACTGGAAGTTTGTACCTTTTGACCATCTTCACCCTTTTCACTGACCTTTATATTTTTTTCTTGATAGCCAGGTATGATGTACTCAATAAAAGGATCCACTGTAAATAGGCCTTTAGCAATGGAGTGGTAAGGTGTAGAGGGAGTAGAAGCTGTTTATAGCCCTTTGATTAGGAATCAGTCTTTTGTTGAGCCTGTGCTTCTGGACTGTAAATTCACAAGAGCTTCCCCCAAACTTAGGTAGGACAGAATAGCTGGAGGGGACTATAATTCTCCCACCTCGAAGGCTAAAAGTGGCCAAATTGGGTATTTTGCCTTATTCTATCATATTTTTATGATATAAAACTAATGAAAGTGAAATCAATGCTTATTGTTTATATATTATGATTATTTAAATGTCAGACATAAGCCATGTAGTGTATTTTAGTAATATTTTTTCATTAAAAACTTTTGGTTTTCCTCAATATTTGTGTAGATATTTTTCCATTTATTTAGTTTTTTATGTATGTTTCACTAGTTTAACTTCCAACTCTCTTCCAGTAATGTTAATCTCCACTCAGTAAGTTCAAACACTGTAGGTATTTTTTAAATTCTTGGAAAAAAAATCTCTTTATGAGACTTTTGATTTGGTCTAGTTTTGACTCATTACTTTTCAGACCTGATGCTTAGCTACACCCTTATGTAGCTTCAACTGACCCTTCAACTTTGAGACTTCGTGTCACTGTGCTCTTGTATAAGGTCACTTCTTTCCAGAGTGCAATGTCCTCCTTTTTCTGTGTTAATCTGCATTTTAGATGGAATACGTACTCCTGAAGCTTTTTAAGAGAAGATGCATGGGAAGTCATTACTTTCAGAATCCTGTTTATCTGAAAATATGTTTATTTTGTTTTCTCACTTCTTGAGAATTTGAATGGGTATAGAATATTGGGCTAGAAATTATGAAATCAGAATTTGAAGACATTCTTCTATTATCTTATCTTCTTATTATCTATTATCTGAATAATCCTGTTGAGAAGTACTCTGGAATTTTATCCCTGATCTTTTCTATGAAATACTTTTTGTTTTGTTTTTTGATTTTGATTTCCTTCCTGAAAAGTTGTAGAATTTTTCTGTCTTTTTGAAATTTCATATGCCTGTTATAGATCTTTTTTTCCTTCCATTATACAGGCACTTGATGAGTCCTTTGCATCAGAAAATTCATGTCTTTCCATTTGGGAAAAGTTTTTGAAATATCACTTTAATTATTTTCCCTAATTTCTAATTTCCTATTTCCAACTTCTCCTAATTTCTTATGTTTTCTCTCCTATTTTAAATCCCTTTACATTTTTTACTCTATTTTCTTGGATATTTTCTTAGTCTTATATCCCAACCCTTTTACTGAGTCTTTTTTATGGAGTGTTCCTTGATTCATGGATGCCATAACTTCGATTATGTCTGATCATCATAATAATTACTTTTAATATTCTCCTCTTTTTACATTTTTCCATTGAATTATTATTTTCTCTTAACTTGCTTTGTTCAGTTTCTTTTCATTGCTTTATTTAAATGTCTGATCCTTGTCCATTTGCTCATGTTTAAGAATGAGAACTAAAAAGCTGATTGGAAGTTCTGTTTGAATGAATTTTATCATCTGCTGTCATCACTAAACTGGTGCTTTTTGTAGTAGAATTGCTGATTTAAGTATGCTTTGGTATTTTCCATTGGACTGATAATATTCCCTTGAGAATAATCTTGCAACTTTTCTCAAAATAATATATAATTTGGTTAACTGATTGTTATCTGATTGGGAGTAGAGGAGGGAGGCTAGTTATCTCACCATGTCTTACTTGGTAGCAAGCTTTGGAAAGCATTATAAATTATATTTGTTTAAATTTTTGAGGTATCCATCAGTGGAGTAGTTCAGATTATCTAACTTACAATATCAGTAGAAGTATAAGTTCTATATTGACTGTTAAAGTAATTGAGTGTGATACAATTTGACTATTTAATAAAATACCTATTTCATCAAGCTTTAATAAATCATTATAAATCATTTATTACACAGAAAATGAATGAGAATTTTGATATTCACATACCACAATTTTGGCACCAGGAATGTAGATCCATCTTCATACTAAACTGTTATTCTTAGTGAGGTCCTTACAAAATTCTGCATGTTATAGGTCTCAAGAAAAAAAACATTAATTTTGAAATAATTGAAGTTTACTGTTCACCAATGTTTCTTTTTCCCAGTTTAGATAGAAAGAAAACCATTATTGGTTTTCATATTTTTTCAAGAATATTTAGTTAACACTACCAAATAATTATCTAGAAAGGAAATACAAATTCAAATGATATAATTGATTTAGTTCTTTCTATTCATTAATTGACTCAATAACTATATCTTTTTTATGCCTAATATATGCAAGACACTTTGCTTCTTCCTAGGTTTTCAAATAATACAGTATGGTCTAAATACCTGAGGTGCTCCAATTAAATATCAGTTGCATGACCACAAATAAAAGCCTTTCCTAGAAGAACATCTGTAGAAAAAACTTATTCTTCAAAACCACAGTTGACACCTAAAAACTCCACCCCCAGTAAAGTATCATAATCTTTCTCCATCATAAGTGTTTGTTTGCTTGGTTGGTTGGTTTTGTGTGTGTGTGTGTGTGTGTGTATGGTTTCTCTGGATAAGTTCCATTTATTAATCATTGTACAAGAAAATCTTGGCATTAATTTGAAGAGAAAAGTTACTATATCCAAATATTTAATATTTCAGCATTGTGAAAGTTCCACTTTTATAACGGGTTTTTTTAAGTGGAGAAAATGTTTGGAAAATTTCTAAAGAGAAACCTAAGATTTATTAGAGTACAGTTTCCAAGTAAGTTGGTCTCTGGGCACTTTATATTTTTAATGTAAGTGTTTTTGATTTAAAATACATAACACAATAAGCTGAATTGAATTTTAGAGCAAAAGACAAATATTATCCTTCATCAAGGGAATAATTAATGATGAGATTACTTGATAAACTTCTCCATATTAAAGAAACTGGTAATTTCAAGGACAGAAGAACAAAAATCACATAGGAGCTAAATCAACAAAGAAGTTTGATCCACTTTATTACATGTTCAAATAGCTTATTTTAGTGATGTTTCATTGAGTTGGAAGTCAAAGTGAATGTATTCCAAGTTGATTTTTCCATAAAATAGAAGAAAATGCTGTGAGAGGAAAGATATCAATGAGTTTAACAATTCAATTGGGATTGTTCAGTAAGCAAGAGGGGATTGTGTAGCCTTGACGCTCCAGGAATTTGCCAAATCTTGATGCAGATATTGAATTTCCTACTTAATGTTTGCTGGAAGACTCAGTACAATGATATATTAATCTCAACAAACTTTAACGTGACTCCAGCAGATAACTGAAATATAGAATATGAATAAAGTGATGTGAGAAACAGGAGGAAAAACAAATCAATTCTCTAGGAAATTTTGAGAAAATTTTAATTGAAAATAGTATTCTGTGGTCTTGAACTATCAGCTGAAGCATGACAATCAGAAAAGTGGGAATCTTTATTAAAAGATCAAAGAGCATGTATAAAGAAACAGAGTTTCAAAAGGGTGTGGAATATTCCCTTCGAGCAGATGCTTGAAGTTGTTTGAAAATTCAGGTCTGTAAGGGGGAGGAGTGGAAGCACAGTTAGAGAGGTGGGTGTATTCTGAAGACATTTAGAGGTAAAGCTAAAGAGATCTTTTTTTTTTTTTTAATGGTGTTTTCTTTTTTTTTTTTAAATTAATTCATTTATTTATTTATTTTTTTTGGCTGTGTAGGGTCTTCGTTTCTGTGCGAGGGCTTTCTCTAGTTGCGGCGAGCGGGGGCCACTCTTCATCGCCGTGCACGGGCCTCTCACTGTCGTGGCCTCTCTTGTTGCGGAGCACAGGCTCCAGACACACAGGCTCAGTAGTTGTGGCTCACGGGCCCAGTCGCTCCGTGGCATGTGGGATCTTCCCAGACCAGGGCTCGAACCCGTGTCCCCTGCATTGGCAGGCAGATTCTCAACCACTGCGCCACCAGGGAAGCCCTAAAGAGATCTTTTATCCAGTAGGCACTCTGCAGTTGTCTGGACTATAACATGATCTTTGCATATTTTGTTTGCAGAAAATAATTCTTTTTACAGAAAGTCGTGTTAGAGATGATGAACTGGAATATAGAGATTAGCTTCAAGGAGTCCAGGCTCTAAAGTAGTATTAGGAAACAGATAACAAAACCTTGAGAAAGAGGAGGTAACATCGGGAATGGGAAGGGAAATATCAGTTTTGGAAAATTTTTTTTAACATCTTTATTGGAGTATAATTGCTTTACAATGGTGTGTTAGTTTCTGCTTTATAACAAAGTGATTCAGTTATACATATACATATGTTCCCATATCTCTTCCCTCTTGTGTCTCCCTCCCATCCCACCCTTCCTTTCCCACCCCAAGTGGTCACAAACCACTGAGCTAATCTCCTTGTGCTATGTGGCTGCTTCCCACTAGCTATCTATTTTACGTTTGGTAGTGTATATATTTCCATGCCACTCTCTCACTTTGTCTCAGCTTACACTTCCCCCTCCCCATATCCTCAAGTCCATTCTCTAGTAGGTCTGTGTCTTTTATTCCCATCATACCCCTAGGTTTTTCATGACCTTTTTATTCTTCTTAGATTCCATATATATGTGTTAGCATACGGTATTTGTTTTTCTCTTTCTGACTTACTTCACTCTGTATGACAGACTCTAGGTCCATCCACCTCACTACAAATAACTGAGCCTTTTGAAGACTCAGTTACAGTGTGATCCAGGTAGCAACACCTCATAGGGCTGGGGCAGGGTTCTTCAGAAATCCAGATATGGTCTGAACCAGTGTCCTATAGACAGGATTCATGGATCTAAGAAGCAAGGGATGGAAATGGAAGTGGCACGACTCACTATTACCCCTAATGACCCACTAGCAAAAATTTTGCTTCCCATTCCCACAACCTTATGCTCTGCTACCCTAGAGGTCTTAGCTTCAAAAGGAGAATGGCTTCTAAAAGGAGACAGATATGATCTCATTGAACCAGAAGCTAATATTTCTGCCCAGCCATTCTAGGTTCCTTGTGCCTCTGAATCAATAGCAAAGAAGGGAGTTACTGTACTGGCTGGGGTGATTGATCCTGGCTACAAAGGGGAAATTGAACTGCTGCTACACAATGGAGGTAATAAAGAATATGTCTGGAGAACAAGAGAGTCCTTAGGGTGTCTCCAATTATCACCGTGCCTTGTGATTACGGTCACTAGAAAACTACAACCCAAACAGGCAGGGCTATGAATGGTCCAAGCCCTTCAGCAGTGAACATTTTGGTCTCTCAGGTAAAGAACCACAAGAAGATGAGGTGCTTGCTGGGCAAATGGAGTAAAGAATAGGTAGTAGAAGACTATTATAAATACCAGTTAGGATCATGTGATCAATTATAGAAACATGGACTATAATTGTCATGAGTATTTTCTCTGTGTTGTTTTTGTTTTTTGTGAATATGTTAGTTTCTCTGGAGAACACAGACTAATACAGTAATTAAAACAGTAACAATTTAGCTAAATCATCCATGTTGGAAAACCATTATATCCACTTTTAGCCACATACTTAAAACAAGGTTTAATTGCTAACACCAAAGTTATTTTTTCCCTAACAAGCTTTGAGCAAAGTTGCACTCTGAGCCAAGTGACATTAGTAGCTAATCTTGAATAATGTATTCTCCATGGTGCTCTCTGCATTGGTATGCATTACTGTACACCATTACTTGTTTTATTTACTGTAAAATATATACCAAGCTGTCAGGGGATGCTCACAGGAGCACCACAAAATAATTAAGATTCATAAAACCCTGTAGAAGAGTAAAAAATCTCTACCAACCTAAGATGTTATCAATGTTACTTTACCTTTGGCCCTTCAAAATACATGTTATTACAATTTTTGTGGACTAAGACCAAGAGAATATTACAATAATTAGACTCATGCCCAAGGTAGTTTAATATGAATATATTGTATGAAAATCTC
The DNA here is from genome assembly GCF_008692025.1 of Phocoena sinus. NCBI lineage: Eukaryota > Metazoa > Chordata > Mammalia > Artiodactyla > Phocoenidae > Phocoena > Phocoena sinus. The sequence continues at coordinate 41,993,661 of NC_045766.1, forward strand.
TTACAGCATAAGAATCTGTATCAGTTTCTTTTAAAAGAACTCAGCTCCTTAGAACCCTCAAAAAGATGTTTTGTTTTCATTCATTCATATTTTAGGAGGAAATTCTTTTAAAACAAAGGATGAAATGAGGAGGACATACTCCTGTAATACTAAATGATCATTTTGGAAAGAAGTTTACAGATAAATATCAAGAACTCTAGTAAAATTGTATCCTTTATCTCATCAATCTACTGTGATGATGGGAAAGGTATACTGTTATCATCTAAAAATAGCTTTGATATTTAAATACTATCAAAGGTAATATAAATATATGTTAAAATGCCAAAGTAACTTGTATACACAACCAGAGATTTTATAAATCAATTAAAATAGGCACAGTTGATTGAGAAAGTAAATTAATCCTGAAGCTCCCGATATATGACTTAGCAATTCCTCTCCTTATTATACTCCATAGAGAAAAACTCTTACATATGGCCTAGCAGGCATGTCAAAAATGTTTATTGAAACATTATCTGTGAAACACCAGAAAGTAAACTCCAGGAAGGCATAGATTTTTGTCTGTCTCCCAGCTGTCTCCCCTATGGCAGCGAACACAGAAAAGTCATGGCAGGTGTACATGAATATTTATAACATAAACCATATGCAGCTATTTGGAAATATAAGTTAGGGTTAGTGTTACTGACATTTTTTTTTATCGTGGTGAAAAAAAACACATAACATGAAATCCACCCAGTTAACACATTTTTAAGTGTGCAGTATTAGTTAACTGTATGTGTATTGTTGTACAACAGATCTCTAGAACTTTTTCATCTTACATGACTGACACTGTATACCCAATGCATAACAACTTCCCATTTTCCCCTCCTCCCAGCCCCTGGCAACCACCATTTTATTCTCTGCTTCTATAAGTTTGACTACTGTAAGATACCTTGTATAAGTGGAGTCATTCAGTATTTATCCTTCTGTGATTGGCTTATTTCACATAGCATAATGGTTCATCCTGTTGTAGTATATGACAGGATTTCCTCCTTCTTTAAAGCAGAATAATATTCCATTTCATGTATCTACCACATTTTCCTTATTTGTTCATCTGTAGATGGATATTTAAGTTATTTTTCACCTCTTGGATATTGTAAATTATGCTGTAATGAAAATGGAGGTGTAAATATCTCTTCAAAACCCTGTATTTTTTTAAAAAAAAATACCCAGAAGTTGGAGTTCTGAATCACATAATATTTCTGTTTTAGTTTTTTAAATTTTTATTGTTTAGTTATTTTGGCTGTGCTGCATCTTATTTGCAACATGCAGGATCTTCGTTGCAGCATGCGGGCTTTTTAGTTGTGGCATGCAGACTTAGTTGCAGAACCTCTGTAATATTTTCCATAGCAGCTGCACCATTTGACATTGCCACCAACAGTGCACAAGAGTTCCAATTGTTCCATATCCTTGTAAACACTTATTATTTTCTGTTTTGGAGGTTTTTTGGTTATTTTTGATAATACAATCCTAAAGGGTGTGAGGTGTTGTTTTGGTTTTGTATTTACCTGATGGTTAGTGATGTTGAGCAGTTTTTCATGTACCTGCTGGCTATTTGTATGCCTTCTCTGGGGAAATGTCTATTCAAGCATTCTTTCTTATTTTTTAATGAGTTATTTGGTTTTTTGTCATTGAGTTATAGTTCATTATATATTTTGGAAATTAATCCCTTATTATAATTATGATTTGCAAATATTTTCTCCCATTGCCTTTTCACTCTGTTGATTATTTCCTTTGCTGTGCAAAAGCTTTTTAGTTTCATGTATTCCCGCATGACTATTGTTACTTTTATTGCCTATGTTTGGTGTCATATCCAGTAAATCATTGCTAAGACCAATATGTATTAGTTGGAATTCTCTAGAGAAACAGAACCAATATGATGAATGGGTGGATGGATGGAGAGATAGATGGATGGTTAGGTGGATATAGATTTATGAGATATTAGCTCATGCAATTATGAAGGCTGAGAATTCCCACTATTTGCTTTCTGTAAGATGAAGAGCTGGGAAAACTCAGGGTATAATACAAACTGAGTCCAAGGGCCTGAGACATGGGGAGGTGATGATGTAAATCTCAGTCCAAGGACAGTTGAAAATGATGTGATTCTCTAGCTTATTCAGTAAGGCAGGAAAAAATTCTTCCTCCCTCTGCCTTTTGTTCTATCAGACCTTCAAGAGATTGCATAATGCTTAACCCACACAAGGTAGGGCAATCTACTTTACTGATTTCACCAAATTCAACTGTTAATCTCATCAGGAAACATCATCATAGGCCCAAGAAAAAAATATGAATATCTATGGCTACTCTAAGTTGATACATAAAATTAATAATCATACCATGTTATGAAGCTTTACCCTTTGTTTTTTTCTAGGACTTAAAGCCTCAGGTCCTAATTTAAATCTTTAATCCATTTTAAGTTGCTTTTTGTGTAAAGTATAACATAAGGGTTCAATCTCATTCTTTCACATGTGACAATCTAGTTTTCTCAGCACCATTCCCTGAAGAGATGAACCTTGCTCCATTGTGTAGTCTTGGCACCCTTCTGGAAGATCATTTGACCATATACGTGTGTGTGTCTATTTCTGGGCATTCTATTCAGTTTATTTTTCTATATATCTGTTTTTATTCCAGCTTTGTAATAAGTTTTGAAGTCAGGAAGGGTGAAGCCTCAAGTTTTGTTCTTTTTTCAAGATTGTTTTGTCTATTTCAGGTCCTTTGTGGTTCCATATGAATTTTATGGAAGTTTTATCTATTTCTGCAAAAAATGACATTGAGCTCTTGATAGGGATTGTCTTGAATCTATTGAGCACTTTGTGAAGTTCGGACATTTTAAAAATATTTAGCCTTGCAATCCATGAATACAGATGTCTTTCCATTTGTGTATTTTTACATTTCTTTCATCAGTATTTTGTAGTTTTTATTGTACAATTCTCTCACCCCCTTGATTAAGTTAATTCCTAAGGTTATTTTTGTTTGTTTCTTTTTTTAATGCTATCGTAAATAGGATTGTTTTCATAATTTCCTTTTTGGATTGTTCATTGTTAGTGTATAGAAATGTAACTGATTTTTGTATGTTGATTTTATTAGCACTAAGAATTTTATTGTGGAATCTTTAGGGTTTTTAAAGTGTAAGATCATGTTATTTGAGAACAGAGATAATTGTACTACCTCTTTTAAGATTTGAATACCTTTTATTTCTTTTTCTTGCCTAATTGCTCTAGTTACAAATACCAGTACTATGCTAAATATAAGTATAGGAATAGGCATCCTTGTTTTGTTCCTGATTTTAGTGGAAAAGCTTTTAGTTTTTCACTATTAAGTATGATGTTAGCTGTGGGCATTTCATATGTGATCTTTATGAAGTTATTTCCTTATATTCCTACTTTGTTGAATATTTTGATCATAAAAGGACACAATGTTGTCAAATGCTTTTCTGCATTAAGATAGTTGTGTGGGTTTTGTTTTTTTTCATTTTCTTTAAGTTTTATTGGAGTATAGTTTATTTACAATGTTGTGTTAGTTTCTGCTGTACAGCAAAGTGAATCAGTTATACATATATATCCAATCTTTTTTAGATTCTTCACCTCCCCCACAAAAGAAACTAAATACTGAGCAAAGAAAAAGAATATTTGTGAAGGAAAATCCATGGAAGGTTAGGGTATCTTTTTTTAGATTTGTTTTTCTTATACTGCTATCACTGGTAGTAAACCTGTCTTAATATCCTGGAAGTGTGCAGCAATCATGAGTAATTAGAACAATTCTTTCTTCTGATTAAAAAGCCTAGCAGAGTTTAAAAAGAAAAAAATATACGGTTGTATGTTTTTTGTCCTTCATTCTTTTGTTGTGATGTATCACATTCATTAATTTTTTCTTTTTTTTTTCTTTTTTTTTTTTGTATGTTGAACTCCCCTTGCATCTCAATATGGTCATGGTGTATTGTCCTTTTAATGAGTGGTTGAATTCAGTTTGTTAGTATTTGCTGAGGGTTGTTGCATCAATATTTATCAGAGATATTGGTCTATAGTTGTTGTCATTGTTGTTTTTTTCTTATAGTTTCTTATTTGGCTTTGGTATCAGGGTAATAGTGATCACATAACATGAGTTTGGAAGTATTCCCTTGACTTCAATTTTTTTTTTAAGAGTTCGAAAAGGATTGGCATTAATTCTTTAAATGTTTGATAGAATTCTCCAATGAAGACATCTGGTCCTGGGCTGTTTTTTGTTGAAAGGTTTTAAATACTGATTCAATTTTCTTACTAGTTATAGGTCTGTTCAGATGTTCTATTTATTTATGATTCATCTTTAGAAAATTGTATGTTTCTAGGAATTTATTGCTTCTGGGTTTTTCAATTTGCTGGCACATAATTGTTCATAGTTGTCACTTATGATCCTTTTTATCTCTATGGCATTACTTGCAATGTCTCATATTTTATTTCTGATTTTATTTTTCATTAGTCTGGCTAAGGTTTAGTTAATTTTGTTGATACTTTGAAAAATCAACTCAGTTTCATGGATTTTAAATTTAAAAAATTTTTCTACTTCATTTATTTCTGCTCTAATCTTTATTATTTCCTTCCTTCTGCTAAGTTTGGGCTTAGTTCTTTATTCCTTGAGGTGTAAAATTAAATTATTTGAGATCTTTCCTCTTTTTTAAATGTTGGTGTTTATTGCAATAATCTTTCTTCTTAATACTTCTTTTGCTGCATCCCATAATATTTGGTGGGTTATGTTTTTGTTTCTCAAAATACTTTCTAATTTCTTTTTTGGTTTTGTCTTTGACTCATTGGTTGTTCAAAGTGTGCTGTTTGATTTCCACATATTTGTAAATTTTTGAGTTTCCCCTCTGCTATTGATTACTAGTTTCATTTCACTGTGGTTGTAAGAGATACTTGGTATGATTTCAGTCCTCTTAAATTTGTCAAGACTTGTTTTGTGACCTAACATATGTTTGATTCTGGAGAATGTTCTGTGTGTATTTGAGAAGAATGTGAATTCTCTTCTAGGATGAAATGTTTTGATGTGTCTGTTAGATCCATTTGGTCTATACTATTGCTCAAGTCCTCTGTTTCTTTGTTGATCTTCTGTCTCACTCGTGTATCCATTATTGACAGTGGGCTTTTGAAATCTCCCGCTGTTACTGTTTTGCTCTGTTTCTTGATTTAGTTTTGTCAATGTTTGCTTCATTTATTTGGGGATCTCTAATGTTGGGTGTGTGTGTGTGTATATATATATATATATATATATATATATATGTTTAACATTCCTGTGAATTGAAACTTTTATCATCATTTAATGTCCTTTTTTGTCTCTTATGGCCACCCACTGCTCTGTTTTAGTTAACATCTTTATGGAATATCTTTTTTCCATTCTTTTACTTTAGCCTATGTATGTCCATAGATCTAAAGTGAATCTCTTAAAAACAATATATAGTAAGATCCTGCTTATTTATCCATTCAGCTAATCTATGTGTTCTAGCCAGTACTTTTAATCCATGTAGGTTTAGAGTAGTTACTGACTGGAAAAGACATACTATTGTTATTTTGTTGTCTTCTGTATGTCTTGCAGCATTTTTTCCCCTTCTTTACTCTCTTGTTGCCTCTTTTGTGTTTTGCTGATTGTTTGCAGTGACGTGCTTTGATTCTCATTTCCTTTTGTGTATACTCTCTAATTATATTTGTAGTTATTATTACAATTACATAAAACATCCTGAATTTATAGCAATCTATTTTTAAACTGAGCAAATTCAATGTCATATAAAAACCATACTCTTACATTTCTGTCCTCTTCCCACTTTGTCATTGATGACACAGAGGGACTCTGGTGAATGCTGTCAATTTCCTACCAGCTTCAATGTGGTTGATTTTGTGCTTGCCTGAGGTACAGGAGTTTCTTAACTGGCCTTTGGATTTCTTACGAAGGGAATCCATCTGTGTATTGTTGTTGGATCGATGTCTCTCTATGGGGAAAGGATAGTTTGGAGTTTCCCATGCTGCTATCTTGCTAAATTTCCTTCTGATTCACTTTTAAATGAAACATTTACCTCATAAATTATAGATTAATATGCATACTATATGTGTAATTATGCTTTTAAGAGAAAGTAATGTTTGTGTGGTTTTTGTATAAATATTAGGTATATATATACATATGGATTTGTATGTATGTAATCAGGTTAAATAAAATACATTGTTTAAACTAGTTTGGCCTGTATCTCTTAACTTTCTTAAATGTGGCTACTAGAAATTTAAAAATTACATATGTCACTCACATTTGTCACTCATATTTCTATTGGACAGTGCTATTATTAGATGCTTCAAACTCAGTGTATCCATATTGTACTCATGTTTTCTGTTTTTCATTCATCTAGGAAAACAAATTTCTCCTGAAGGAATCTTCATTTTATTTATCAACAATAACCTATCACTGAAAATAAAACAAAAAAGATATAGGTGATCTTTATCTCTTTTAGAACTAGACTCATAACTTAATGGGACTCTTTTGCCTGTCTGTACCATCTGGGCATCTCTAATACTCACATCCACTAGAGAAAAATTTAAAAGTTTAAGAGAGGCTGTCCTCTATTGTCTTATACGAATTCCCTTACTCTTTTCCCCTCCCTGCCCATGGGCATAAGTACTCAAATGTCTCTTACATGCCTTCCTTTTCTTTGGCTAAGGGTGATTCTTGTTCATTATGGGACAAGATGTGGTACGCAAGACTTAAGCTAGCTGGTATTAGAAATTTCCTGGTGATCAGGGGAATATAATAAACTTCGAACAAACAAAAGTCCTATTCTTTTGTGATGCACAATATCTGCATTTCTTTTCCTCAAATACCTATGAAAGACCTGCATATATGATGGTTTTGAAGTACAGTTGACCCTTGAACAACACAGGGGTTAATCTGCATATAATGTATAGTTCACCCTCTGTATCCACAGTTCTTCTGAATCCACAGATTCAACCACAGATCATGAAGTACTGTAGCACTTACTATTGAAAAATATCCACGTATATGAACCTGTGCAGTTCAAACCCGCATTGTTCAAGGATCAACTGTATTAAAGGAAAGTGGAAAGAGTAGGCAGGAGGACAAGGTGCTAAAAAGCATAAAAATGTTACAAATTTTAATCACTGATCTCAAATATACTAACACGTAGACCAATACCTTCTGGTTCTTTATTTTTACCATAGCTCTATTTCTCATCTCTTCTTAATCAGTTTTCTTCCTTCAGTTTCCTCTCCTTCTCATCTATTCTTCCCTAATCCATTAATATTTCTCATTAGCTTCTAAGAGATTATTCAAAATATAAATCTGATTTAGGCATTGATTTATTCCACTGTGGGAATCCTTCTTAGATCCTTATAGTCTTCTACACAAAATCCCATAAGGATAAAAAGTACCAAATAAGATGTGACTCCAGCTTACTTACACAACCTCACCTGTTGCCACATCCCTACCACTCCTTTCTACATAAACTCTTTGCTTTAGAGTGTAATCTAAACACTTTCCCTAGTGTATTATGTACTCTCTCATCTTTGCCCATGTTACTTCAAAATATTCCTCTCTCATTCTGCTTTTCCAACTTCTCTTCCTCCTCTAAAGCCCTGTTAGGTGTTACCTGCAACCACACACCTTCTCTGCCTCCCTCAAAGAGAAGTCAGTGGCCATTATTTTGGGTTCTCAAATCTGTATTTCCTTCAAAACCACCGATTTCTCTCTTTTCCAATTTTCTCTCTTTTCTTTTCTCAATTTCTCTGAGAAATTGACATGTATTATTTAGAATTTAATAGAGGGGGACAGGCTGGGTCATTTAAGTAATCATGGTTTCAGGGCAAAGAAGGAGTTGTGATTGGGTAGTTTACTTTGCCGTTAGGTGGTTGCGCTTTTGGTGTGTTTTGCTCCTGGGCAGAACTGGCTTTTCTTTTGCCCTTCAGGCCCTTGTGGGGTGTAGAATTAACCTGCTTCACTTTTTATTTTAACACTACGCAGGATTCTTGCCCAGAAAAACCTCTGACTTTGTTTTAGAAAGATCTTGAGGTTTTACCAGGGTTTCAAGTACTATATGAAACTGCATTTGCCACTTCCTCTTCTGTTACCTCTGAGCCACTTAAAGTTAACGGTCTGAGAGGAAGAATTGTGACCATTTTTATCATACTTCTATCCTAACAAAAATGTGTATCATCTGTGATCCTGATTAGGAAATATTCTTTAGCATTTTCCTTAAAAAAAAAAAAAAAAAAAAACACAGGGGTACTTAACCTGGCCTATGCTGTATGTATATATCCAAGGAGGGAAATCAGTGATGAAGTGTTTTTCTGGCAAAATCAACTAAATTTTGAGCACATTTTCAATTGGAAAATTTTTCTGTTTATGGCAATTAGTGTTGATAATAAATCTGAAGAGCTATGAAACTCAAAGTCAATGCTGGACTTTGAGCACACATACAATTAAAACTCAGTGTACTTCCATGGGGGTAAAACAGGTGGCTAAAAAGTTGTTATAGATGATAAGTGACTGTGAAATTTAGGATAGATCTCTAATTTGTAAAAAAAAAAAAAAAACCCATACGTTTAACAGGTGATCTTTCAGCAGAAACTCTGAGAGCCAGAAGGGAGTGGCAGGACATATTTAAAGGGATAAAAGGGAGAAACCTATAACCAAGATTACTCTACCCACAAGGATCTCATTCAGATTTGATGAAGAAATTAAAACCTTTACAGACAAGCAAAAGCTAAGAGAATTCAGTACCACCAAACCAGCTTTACAACAAATGCTAAAGGAACTTCTGCAGGCAAGAAACACAAGAGAAGGAAAAGACCTACAATAACAAACCCAAAACAATTAAGAAAATGGAAATAGGGACACACATATCGATAATTACCTTAAATGTAAATGGATTAAATGCTCCCACCAAAAGACACAGACTGGCTGAATGGATACAAAAACAAGACCCATATATATGCTGTCTACAAGAGACCCACTTCAGACCTAGGGACACATACAGACTGAAAGTGAGGGGCTAGAAAAGATATTCCATGCAAATGGAAATCAAAAGAAAGCTGGAGTAGCAATTCTCATATCAGACAAAATAGACTTTAAAATAAATGCTATTACAAGAGACAAAGAAGGACACTACATAATCAAGGGATTAACCCAAAAAGAAGATATAACAATTGTAAATATTTATGCACCCAACATAGGTGCACCTCAATACATAAGGCAAATGCTAACGGCCATAAAATGGGAAATCAACAGTAACACAATCATAGTAGGGGACTTTAACACGCCACTTTCACCAATGGACAAATCATCCAAAATGAAAATAAATAAGGAAACACAAGCTTTAAATGAAACATTAAACAAGATGGACTTAATTGATATTTATAGGCCATTCCATCTAAAAACAACAGAATACACTTTCTCCTCAAGTGCTGATGGAACATTCTCCAGTATAGATCATATCTTGGGTCACAATGCAAGCCTTGGTAGATTTAAGAAAATTGAAATCATCAAGTATCTTTTCTAACCACAAAGCTATGAGACTAGATATCAATTACAGGAAATAATCTGTAAAAAATACAAAAACATGGAGGCTAAAAAACACACTACTAAATTACCAAGAGATAACTGAAGAAATCAAAGAGGGAATCAAAAAATACCTAGAAACAAATGAAAATGAAAACACGATGACCCAAAACCTATGTGATGCAGCAAAAGCATTTCTAAGAGGGAAGTTTATAGCAATATATTCCTACCTCAAGAAATGAGAAACATCTCAAATAAAACCAAACCTTACACCTAAAGCAATTAAAGAAGAACAAAAAAACCCCAAAGTTAGCAGAAGGAAAGAAATCATAAAGATCAGATCAGAAATAAATGATAAAGAAATGAAGGAAACAATAGTAAAGATCGATAAAACTAAAAGCTGGTTCTTCTAGAAGATAAACAAAATTGATAAACCATTAGCCAGATTCATCAAGAAAAAAAAGAAGACTCAAATCAGTAGAATTAGAAATGAAAAAGAAGTAACAACTGACACTGCCGAAATACAAAGGATAGAATTCTATCTTGAAAGAAACTGAGATGTCTACATTTGCAAAATGAAAAGTGTTCTGGCAATTCTTTATTAATAGTAGGTAAATAAGAATATAGTAAGTTTTAACTGTTCATAAGAACAGTATGTGTCAGCTAAAACTATAATATTATTTAAATCCAAAAGATACATATAGACAGAATACCACTGAGTAAATATTGCATTAAAAAAGTATAAAAAGGATGTAGTACATAATGAGATATTATTCTGTTTAATAATTCAATGTTACATTGGTTTCCATATTTGCATATACCACTGTCACAACAGTGACAGCAACTTGGCTGACAGGCATGGTAGGCGAAGAGTCAAGGAAGCATGTTTGTTTAACACAGACAGAAGTTTCACTGGAGGTGGGAACAGAGTGGCACTTTATCAGGGGAAAGTTTTCTAACCTTACATTGTCACAAGGGCACCTTACCTGCTCAGGTAAAACTTAAGTGATAATTCTATTATCTTGTTCAAGATACTAATTTTTTCATGTTTAAGCCTATTTTTATGTCTTTGCCTCCTCTCAACTGTTTTGGAGACATGTGCCTGCTTGACTACTGTAAGTTATCATTGGTAACAGTCCCAGAATTTCTTAAGTATTTATTGGATGTATTCACCAGGCAAGCCTTGATTTCAATACTCTGTTGGTATTTGGGTGGTGGGATGGCAAGAAGGGAACTAATGGCACAGTATTTAAATAGCTTACATTGGATTCAAATACACAATGAGAGGATACTATTGGTACTCTTAAGGGAAAACAGCCAGTAAGATCACTCATTAGTAGGCTTTTATTTCTGCATACATTTTTAACCTAAGGTCAGTTTCACACATTTTTGAAAACAATAACTGGTTCCATGACCTCTAGCATTCAAAGGTAATTAATAACTCAAGGAGTCGCTTTTCAAGTAGAAAATAGCCACATATGTTTCAAGTCCAGAGGATCTAGGCAAAATCTCTGTACTTAATTTTTTATCTTCTATGGAAAGAATCTCAAATTAATTTAATAGATTTTCCTACCAAATACTGTCTGATTACTCTTTTACAAAGGGACTATCTATGACAACATACAAACTTTCATCTATCAGAAAGTCTCTAAAAGTTGGCAAGCATATTATTAGGAAATATTTTAAAAATCAGAAGATCAATAAAAGCACCCTAAATATGAAACAGAATGTTACCTCATTTTTTTAAAGTTACTAAAAATAAACAGATGTGGGTGCAGACTACTTTGTATGAAGAATATGGGAGAAAGAGTTCAGGCATAACTGAATAACACATCTACTGCTATTCATAACAGACTTGAAATTTTAGGGGGCACCTATTATTTGCTCACTTTGGGAAGCATTTACATTTAATTACTGATTCTTATCATTTCAGTAAGGTCTTTCCTATTTAGAGTTCAAGGGCTGAATGTCTCTGATATCTCTTCCAAAAGACCAAGTACAGGATTCCCCGCTTTTTGAAAATTCTCTTTATGACACTTTGCTTTTATGAGAGACCTACATTAGTGCCCATTTTCACTAACTGGAAGAAATGTGAAGAGAATATTCGCTTTTAGGGAAAAAAAGCAAAGAACGAACATAGCATTCAGCGTTTGTTTTGCGGTGAGCCTTTATAGAGGCAGCAGCCACTCGGAGGATCAGCCAGACTAGCGCCACCAAGCCCCTTTCCTGGGAACTACATTTAGTATCTCAGCATCAAGCTGTAATAATGTTGAACTGTGTCTGAACATCTGTGCTTTATCTTGATTTGTTTTGTGCATCCTTAGCAAGGTGTGTCCTAAGATCATTGCTTCCCTGCTGTATGCCATTTTGCCTTTGAAAGTTTTCATAGAAAGACTTTAATTTCAGAGAGTGGGGGAAACCTGTATTCAGGTTTTAGTTCATGCAAAGGTTCTTAGAAGGATCTTAAGGAAAGGCTGCCAATTCGTGCTGATAATAAAATTAGATGTGTTATATGAGTCTCTTGTAGTATTTGGCCTTCTCTCATTAAAATAGGGTACGATCTAGAAATAGAGTTGATATTTATGAGATGGCATCAGAGAGCTGATATCCTCCTAAATGAGTTGAAGTCATTGTTATTAAAGTCGGAAAATATCTTAAGCCATATGAGTTTGAGGATCTTTGAGGGCTTTGCTAATTTTAGTTTTAGAATTGCATTCATTTATTCTACCTATATTGAATATTGTGGGTGGAACAGACTGTGGATCTTTTCAAAAAGTGGCAAGTATTTATAAAGCTATTTAATGACAGCTGCATGAAAATGGATGTCTCTGTCACTGCAGAAGTAAATTGGGATTACCCAATACTGTCAGAGCCAAAACTCTCCAGCAAGGAAAAACTTCAGTACATCCTGTGGTTATGCACCATTAGCCAGCACATAGAGGTGTAGTTACATGTAACCATGAGGGGATGTCCAAAGAAAACATGAGGTTTGGGATCTTGTCCATGTCTCAAATTTATAATTTTACCAAAATTAGTAGGACCAAAAACATCATCAGCAATTTTAGTGAAGTTTCATGCACAGTGTTGATTGAGCAGAATAGCCAATTTTTTCTCCTAGTATCACATAATCGTATAAGATTTTTGCAAGTTTTCTTATAAACTTCTTTACCTCTATTAAGTGGCCATCTTGAAAGTGCCAACAATTACACTTGTGTAATTTGAAAACAGATTCTTCCCAGAATCTCTTTCTAATCACTGGAAATCTCTAATTGCATTTTTGAAAGTTTCCAAAAACTTGGTCTCTTGAGTTATTATGGGGGCATGTGTATGAGTGGGAGCAGCCTTCTTTTCAGGTTTCTTCATCCTAAGTGAAAGCTGGAAGCACCTACAACCTCCTTAGGAAGAATTTCAATGCAAAATTTTCTCTAATATTGGATGATTTCTAATAAAGTACTTACTAAGTTTAAGAACCCCAATTTTTGTAAAAAGTGTTATAAAGGATCATGGACTACTTTCCTTGGCCCCAGCAAATCAATATGTGCAGCTAAGTTTGACAAATTCTACCATCAGGAAATATTTTGCCTCTGGTAAGGGAACATACCTTTAGGTCAAATTGAGATATGTCATGGTATATGCTGTCTGACAGTTTCCCATTATAATTATTTTATGACTCATCAACAACCAAGATTAAATCTAGATTTTCTATAAATCTTTCTAATAAATATATTTGAGACATAAGGATTTCTCAGACCAAGACTATGTAGATGTAAGTTTTATTGTCTTAAGGTAATGAAAAATCTGTAACTGAATTTAAAGTATTGCAATTATAAATAAAAATTGTGAGAAAGAAAACAAATAGGAGAAAAGCTTATCTGCTGAGAAGTCTCTTTAGTTGCTCCTGCTCTTGAAAGATGGATAAGTTTTTTGTCCCTAGATCAAGGGGAAGGCTGTGGTAAGCTACTGATCTCCAATGATGCCCATAATGATGAGCTGGACTTGACTATATTTATTTATATATATTTATGTATTTATATATGTGTGTGCATACATGTATTAATATATATGTGTGTTAAAGATCACCTCATTTTTAAGACTTTTCAAAGTTCATCCCTATATTAGATTTAAATATAATCACAGGGAACTTTGAAGTCCTTAGTGTCATTATTTAGGACTTGGAAAATTTAGGAGGATCCCACAGTAAACAACTATTTATTTTTGACTATCTTTATATAAAGGGTCACTTAAAGAAAGTGGAACTGTAAAATATGTAACATTAGGTGGTACAAAAGATAAAACAGTATTTGATTCTGCTACTAGTGGAGAGCTAGAAATGACCTTTATAGATTTGAGATTCTAAAACAACATATCATCACTTGTTGGGTTTTTCAACCAGATGTATAGGAGTATTACAATAATACAAGTTAGGATTTACTCTTTTCTTTATTAAGCTATTGACTCTTGGTTTTAGTCCTAACTTCTAAATGCTGCTGGGTTCAGCCCTGAGAGTCTCAGTAGAAAATTTGGTTGTGTCTTCCAAAATAATTTAGATCTAACTGAATGAGAAACTGTTGTAACCAAGGTAGTTTTTGAGAAAAGATGAAATGAGAAATGCTGTTTCTACTCAGACTCCAATAATATTTTTTAAAGTCTGTGACAGATAATAACTTTATTTAAAATAACTGTTTGATTTTCAGTGTTATAAACACAAAAGTTTTTTTTTTTGTTTAGGTGTTAAATATGTATAGCACTTGTATAGATTAGTAAGATAGGGTTGTTTGGGTGCAGAATGTTGAATTAATTATTTTTCTGAAGTTATATTTTTCTATATGAGGCTTCTTGCTTGTTTTATTTATAGACAATTATTCAGATGTGTATATTTACTTGCATGTGTTCTTTTAAAATGTATATTGTTTTCCATCATGTATTTTTAATTTATATAAATTGGTGTAGAATTTATATATATTTACATATATATAAAATTTCATATTATATATATGAAATATATATTATATATATATGAATGTATAATATTATTCCTTTTTTTTTTAACTCAACACTATAATTTAAAGTTCCATTTGGGTTGCTACATGTATATAATTATTCTCCTAACTAGTGCATGGTAATCTGTGACGCGCATGTATCATATTTTGCCTTTCCATCAACCCAGTTATAGAAACCCAGGCTGCCGCCTATTCCTCATCACCACACAAAGAATGCTGTGAGAAACATCCTTTTCAATGTATATTCCTTTATTTATCTGTGTGAGAATTGCTTGGGGATATAAACTTCCATTAGCATTATTAGCTTGTAATATATAAGAATACTTAATTTGACCAAATACTAACAGGTACTCTTCAGAATGGCTGTGTGCATTATATTCTCATCAGCAATAAACAAGGGTTTCCACCCAAATCCCTACTAGCACTTAGAATATCCAACTTTCAATATTTAGCCAACTTAATAGACGTAAAATATCTCATTGTTTTAATTTGCTTTACTCTGATTACCAGTGATTTGGAGAATCTCTTCATATTCCCATTAGCCTTTTGGATTCTCTCTTCCATGACTAGAATTTTGTGTATATTTGTCCATAGAGTTCTAGTGGAAAGTAGTATTTTATACTTATTGGATTACAGAAGTCTCTTGAATTTTCTACAAATAATTGCTGGTTAGTTTTAGAAATTGCAAATATTTTCCCACAATGTGTGCTAAGTCTGTAAACTTTGTACACAATGTAACTTATTGAAGGATATGTTCAGTTTTATATAATTATTATCAATTATTTTTTTCTGAGTTTGTGTTTAAAACTGAATGTCCTTCTTTGCCTTTAATAAAATATCCTCTCTTTTAAAAATAATATAATTACATTTATATTTAGATTGCATTTAGGTTGTTACTTCCTTTATGATTCAACTCACCTTGCATGTGCTATTAGATTAGAGGTTTTAATTCTTTCCAGTATTTCCAATACAACTTATTAAATTATCTGTACTTTTGCCAATAATTTAATCACCTTTATCACATATTGTACATTTTTGTACGTATGGGTCTATTGTTTAGCTGGCTGCTTATTCTATTGGTATATGTATCTGTTTTTGTTGTTGCAGTAAAGAAATTCCTCTCCCTCCCTCTTATTCCTTTGCTTATTTTTGGTTTTTGGTTATTTAAAAAAAATTTCATTGGAGTATAATTGCTTTACAATGTGTTAGTTTCTGCTGTACAGTGAAGTGAATCAGCTATATGTATACATATATGCTCTCCCTCTGGTCCTTTGCTTATTTTTTTATTCAAGGTTAACTAATTTGTATATGGACATTTATTTTTCTATTGCATTTTAGAATGTGTTGTGTACCCTTAAAAAATCAAAATGGAATTTTGATTGTTTTAAGTAGGATTAACCTCTGTATATTAATAAACCCTAAGTGTTTGGATTGTCCCATTCATAGAATTTTCCATGAGTTTTACTAGCTTTAAGGCTTTTTCCATACATATTTTATACATTCATTGTTGTATTAACTCTTAGGTGGCCTGTAGTTTTTGCTGTTGTTAGCAGCATCTTTTCATTATATACCATAATTCATAATTATATAGAGAAATACTGTTGAATTTGTAAGCTGATTCTGTACCTGATGAACTCATTGAACTCTCTTGTTAGTTGTAATAGTTCTCTGGGTAAATGATCATACTGTCTGCAAATAGTGACAGTTTTAATTCTTCTCAAGGTAAGTATACCTCGTCAGTAATTCTGGTGTAGTGCTAGACAGTAATGAAAGAGTGGACTTTCTTTTGTTATATTTATTGTTGCTTTATGTTTTGTTTTATTTTTCACTTGTTTCTTTTTTTAACTCAAAGCAAAAACACATGAAGTTTCTCTAATACCATTTAAAATTTTTGTTAAATTAATAAAACATTTTTGTAGTGGTTTTAGGATCACAGCAAACTGAGTAGAAAGAACAGAGATTTCCTATGTACCCCATCTCCACTACATACAACTTCCTCCACCAGCAACATCCCACATCAGAGTGTACAGTGGTATAAACCATGAACCACCCACATTCTGAAGTTTTCCTTAGGGTTTACTCTTGGCGTCGCATATTCTATGGGCTTTGAGAAATGCATAATGACATGTGTCTGCCATTATAGTATCATACAGAATACCTTCACAGCCCAGAATTCCCCTGTGCTCTGCCAATTCATCCCTCCCTTACCCCAACCTCTGGCAATCACTGATATTTTTACTGTCTACCTAGTATCACCTTTCCAGAATGTCATATTGTTGGAGTCATAAAATATGTAAGCTTTTGAGATTGACTTTTTTTTTTTTTTAGCAATGATAATATTCCCTTGTCTGGATGTACCATAGTTCGTTTATCCATTCACCTACTGAATGACACCTTAGTTACTTCCCAGTTTTGGCAATTATGAATAAAGCTTCCATAGATATCTAGATGCCTTTTTTTGCATGGACATAAATTTTCAGCTCCTTTGGCTAAATGCAGATCTTCCTTGACTTACAATGGGGTTACATTCTAATAAACCCATCATAAATTGACAATATGGTAAGTTGAAATGCATTTAATACACCTAACCTATGGACATCATAGCTTAGCTAACCTACCTTAAACATGCATATAACACATTAGCCTACAGTTGGGCAAAATAATCTAACAGAAAGCCTATTTTTAAATAAAGTATTGAATAGCTCATGTAATTTATTGAATACTGTACTGAAAGTGAAAAACAAAATGATTGTCAGTGTCTTGGTTGTTTGCCCTCCTGATTATGTGGCTGATGGGAGCTGCAGCTCATTACTGCCACCCAGCATCGTGAGAGAGTATTATACTGAATATTGCTAGCCCAGGAAAAGATCAAAAGTCAAAATTGAAAGTATGGTTTCTACAGAATGTCTATCACTTTTGCACCATTGTAAAGTACAAAAGTAATAAGTTGAACCATATTAAGGAACACAAGTGCTGGATATTATAGTAGGAGAATGTTTAATTTTGAAAAAAAAATTGTCAAACTGTCTTCTAAGTGGCTATTCTGTTTTCCATTCCTATTAGCAGTGAATGAGAGTTCCTGTTGCTCCACATCCTTGCCAGTGTGTGGTGATGTGTTGTTGTCAGTGTTCTGGATTTTGGCCAATCTAAGTGGTGTGTAGTGATATCTAGTTGTTTTAATTTGAAGTTTCTTATGACATAAGATGTTGAACATCTTTTCGTACACTTATTTGTCATCTGTATATCTTCTTTGGTGAGATATCTTTTCTTTTGCCCACTTTTTAATTGGGCAGTTTCTCTTATTGATGAGTTTTAAGAATTCTTTGTATATTTTGGACAATAGTCCCTTATCTGATAGGTCTCTTGCAAATGTTTTCTCCAAGTCTGTGTGACTTGTCATCTTATTCTCTTGACATTGTCTTTTGTAGAGCATAAGTTTAAATTTTAATGAAGTACAGCTTGTCTTAAATGGATCATGCCTATCTAAAAAGTTGTCACCATGCTCAAAGTCATCTAGGTATTCTCCTATGTTATCTTTCAGAAATCTTATAGTTTTACATTTTACATTTAAGTCTATGATCATTTTGAGTTAATTTTAGTTAATGGTATAAGCTTTGTCTAAATTCTTTTTTTTTTTTTTAATGTGGATGTCTACTTGTTCCAGCACCATATGTTGAAAGGGCTATTTTTTGCTCCATTGTATTGCCTTTACTCCTTTGTCAATGATCACTTGACTATATTTATGTGGGTGTATTTCTGAGCTCTGTTCCATTGATCTGTTTGTCTAATCTTTTGCCAATACCATACTTTCTTGATTACTGTAGCTTTATAGTAAATCTTGAAAATGGGTCATGTCAGTCCTGTGACTTTGTTCTTCTCCTTTAATATTAAATGGTCTATTGTGGGCCTTTTGTCTTTCCATATAAACTGTAGATCCATTACCATTTATATATGTTTTATTTACCATGTTAAGATAGTTATTTTTTTCTGCATTTGTTGAGTTTTTTTTAAACCACTTGTAAATATTGAACTTTAGCAAATGTTATTACTGCACTGATTGAGGTAATCTTCCTTATATTATTTTTGTGATGAGTTACATTAACATATCAATAGTTCCCCTTATTTAACTATTGAACTGCGTAAGCACTATGCAATGAAGCCAGTTCTCACTTTGTGTGGTTCAGAGTTGTACAAATTATAGTTTTCATAGTTTAGTAAAATAACACCAGTCCTCCAAAAACATGGTCTAAATTTCATTTACCATGGTGTATATTAACTGCGAGTTGTTGCATAAAGTTCAAATTTCTTTGTTAGCACTTCAGCCCACAAATCTCTATATAAATAACAGGTGTACATCTGATCAGTGACCAATCATTTCATTTCTTTCAGTCTGTTGGTAATTGGTGATTAATCACTGTGCATCTATTACTCAATTTTCACATATAGAGAACAAAGCATGCATTTGTGTTGCTTTCTTGCTCCCAGTGATAAGCTTACCTGACATTTTACAAAATTGCATGATCAAAAGAGAATTGGCCAGCAAAGGTAAAAATGCAGCCAGAAGAAGGGTGAGGAGAAGAGGAAGAGGAGGAGGAGAAGGGGAAGGGGGAGGAGCAAGGGGTGAAGAAGAAAAGTGGTGATGCCGAAAGTGAAATACAAATAGAATGTAGATGAAGTTGTACAAGAAATAGCTGACCTTGGACACGTTGGCACTGCTGCTAATGGAAAGACTCTGGATTTGCAGCCAGAAGAAATTAATGAAGGTGAACTAATTGACATAAATGAGGAAAGTAATTGTGATAAAAAGGATAAAGATATCCTAGGGGAAGTGACATCAGCAATTAACTTCATGTTAAAGAAACTCAGGGAGATATTTCATGATATTTGAAAGCTCAAAGAATAAAATGGTGGGAACTGATCCAAACTTTTGGAAAGGAGTATGAAAATTCTTTAAGGCTTTGAGGAGATACTTCTCTGGTATTGTGAATTATATGATAATAAGAGGAAGGCAAGCACTGTTCAAAATATTCTTAATAAACATTTTACAAAGAAATAAACCTAATTCTCAATTTTTCTAGTGTTTTAAATTACAGTGTGCTAAATAGGTTTAGAGTTACTATTTTTTTAATTTCCTTATGCATTTATAACCAAATATAAGAAAGTTATTAGTGTTTAAAAAAAATTTTAAGCTCACAGAGCAAAATGAAGACTGCCTGTACTTCTGTTCCCTAATTTAGGCTTCTCTTTCAAAGATTTGGGTAAAGAAGGATGGTACAAATATTTTATTGTTCTCTATTTAAGTAGGAATCATAATTCATACCTCACTTTTCTTTATGGAGTAATTAAGTTTACTACAGACACAAGATTACAAACATTTCTTTTAGGTTTGTATAGACTGAATTGGTTTCTCATGGTCATTCAACACCTTAATTAGTGTGTTATGGACCTTTGTAAACTATTTTAATGAGTTATATTTTTCTTTGATTGAGAATGAAGCATTGTTATCAAGAATGTTTTTGGTGATTTTAAAATGAAAATAATCTCTTTTATATAGATTTTTTTGACATCGTATGATGGCTGGACTTTATTTTACATTAAGTAATTGAATAAAATCTCATGAAAAACTAAGGAACTAATTGGTGACCAGGTCTCAGTGCTCATGTACATTGGTTATTTATCCAGGTAGGACAGATCCACACAGCAAAATTCACAAGAGCCATGTACTATTTAAAAAAATAATAATTACACACAAAAATATAGAATAGAGCAATTTAAAATTTTATTCTTATTACTTATGCTAATTAGATTTTGTAATTATATTTGTAAAATCTTATTTAGTTAATTAGGTTTTATTCTTATTACAATTAGTTTACCTTCATTCTTGGATTCTAATTGAAAGCATGAGGATGGAGTGAGATTTGTGTAATACAGGCAGCCCTTCTGAAAATACAGCATAAGCAATAAAAATATGTGTGCCTGATCTATCAACTTGATTTAACTTAATTGGTAATATATTAGAAACACATTATTCAGAGAGAAAGAGATGAATCTATATCTTCATCTGTAGTAAGTTATATTACAAATCATGTATAAGACAGACAAAAGTGAAACAGTATAGGTGCATTTTTTCCATGAATAAGATAGAATACATAAAATATTCAAAGGGATATACTAGAAAACTATCCTGAAATAAATATGAATATTTGTATTGATAAGCTATTCTATGTCTAAGAAAAGTAGACGCAGATTCACTAATATAAAGAAATATTGTAATGAAATTGATTGTAAACTAAAGAGAGAATTCCATAGAAACCCAAGGAATAATCACAACTGGAATAAAAACAGGTGACATGATTAGATACTGTTTAGGTTCATAGTACACTATAGCAACATTTAATGCTATATAATACTATAGCTTTGTCGATAACATTCTCAGCAAAAGTATGCTCTAGGAATCTTATGCTTTTCAAACTTTTCTTCAGACATAAAGGCCACAGAAGATATTTTCAAATGTAAGAATTTAGGGTATATAATTCCTATGAAGTTTTTTCAAAAATACTAGAAATGATAAATTTGGCACCAACTTACAAAGCAGTAGAAGTATAGTGATAAAATAACTGGCAATGCATCAATTTAATTGAAGAACTAAACTTGTGGAAAATATGGCTTCTAAACAGAACTTTTATGCTATAAACTATGAAGACAGTGTTATGCTAATAACTGCAAGAGTCAGGAATAAGAGAATATGGGAGATTGTGTAATATTGATTTCCCTATACTTCAAAACAGAAGACCAAAAATATAGTTGTAAAATATGATCAATCATGTAATATATTTAAGAGTACCTAAGATTTAAAGGCAACAATAAAAGAACTAATATTAATATAACCAACCAAAATTAAGTGTTGGCAGTGATAGCAGTGGGAATGATCATAAGAAAAGACACAAATTTTATATTGTTCCTGATATGCAAAATTCGTAAACAGAGAATAAATGGATACCTGGTTACAAATGTAACCAATACTGTTGCCTATAGTAACTGAACTAGTTTACATTCCCACCAATAGTACACAAGGGTTCCATTTTCCCCATATCTTTGTCAACACTGGTTAGCTCTTGTTTTCTTGATGATAGGCATTCTTACAGGTAGGAGATATCTCATTGTGGTTTTGATTTTCATTTCCCTGAGTATTAGTGATGTTGAACATCTTCTCCTGTACCTTTTGGTCATTTGGATGTCTTCTCTGGAAAAATATGTATTTATTTCCTCTACCCATTTTTTAATTGTATTGGTTGCAGTTTTTGTTACTGAGTTGCATGAGCTTTCTATAAATATTTATAGAGTAAATTTTTTTTATTATATATTTTATAAACCCCTTAGTGTTAGTGTATAGAAATGCAACTGAATTCTGTGTATTGATTTTATAGCCTGCAACTTTACTGAATGCATTGATTAAATCCAATAGTTTTTTAGTTTTGTCTGTGGGATTCTTAATATATAAGATCTATTACCATCAAACAGCAACAATTTTACTTCTTCTTTTCCAGTTTGGAGTCCTTTTATTCTTTTGTCTTGCCTAATTGTTCTAGCTGGGACTTCCTGTACTATGTTGAATAAGAGTAGTGAGAGTAGGCACCCTTGTATTGTTCCTGATGTTAAAGGAAAAGCTTTGTTTATCTCTGAGTATAAGATTAGCTGTGGGTTTGTTGTATATGCCCCTTATTATGTTGAGGTATGCTTTTCATACACTTAATCTATTGAGAGTTTTTATCATTAAGGGGTGTTGTATTTTTGTCAAATTCCTTTTCTTTGTATATTGAGATGATCAAAATTTTTATCTTTCATTCTAGTAATGTGGTATATCACATTTATTGATTTGCATAATCAACCATCCTTTTATCCCAGAGAAAAATCCCACTTGATCATAGTGTAATATATCAGTTTGCTAATATTTTGTTGAGAATTTTTTCATTTATATTTATCAGGGATATTGGTCTATAGTTTTCTTGTAGTGTCCTTATCTGAATTTGGTATCAGGGAAATGTTGACCTTTAGAATGAGTTTGGAATTCTTGCCTCTTCAGGTTTTTGGAAGAGTTTGGGAGAAACTGGCATTAATTCTTCTTTAAATGTCTGGTAGTATTTGCCCACAAAGCCATCTGATCCTGGGTTTTTTCTCTGTTGGAATGTTTTTGATTATTGATTCAATTTCCTCCCTCATTATTGTTCTCTTTAGACTTGCTATTTCTTCCTGGTTCAGTCTCAGTAGGTTGTGTGATTCTGGGAAATTATCCATTTCTTCTAGGTTATCTAATTTGTTGGCATATAATTATTCATAGTAGTCTCTTATGATACTATGTATTTCTGTAATGTCAGTTACTATTTCTCCTCTTTCACTTCTGACCTTATCTTTGTTTATTTTTTCCTTAGCCTCACTAAAGGTTTGTCAATTTTGTTTATCTTTTCAAAAAAAAAACAGCTTTTGGTTTCCTTGATCTTTTCTATTGTTTCTCTGCTGTCTATTGCATTTATTTCCACTTTGATCTTTATTATTTCCTCCCTTCTGCTAACTTTGGGCTTAATTTGTTCTTTTTCTAGTTCCTTGAGATATAAACTTAAGTTGTTTGTGATTTACTTTATTAATATATGCATTTATTGCTATAAATTTTCCTCTCAAAACCACTTTTGCAGTGTCCCATAGGTTTTGGTAAGTTGTTTTTCATTTTCATTGTTTCAAAATACTCTTTGATTTCTTCTTTGATTCCTTGATTGTTCCAGAGTCTGCTGTTTAGTTTTCACATACTTGTAGATTTTCCAGCTTTCCTCATGTTGTTTTCTAGTTTCATACCATTGTGGACAGAAAAGGTACATGGTATGATTTCAGTCTTTTTAAATTTGCTAAGATTTGTTTTTCTGACATATCATATGATCTATCCTTGAGAATGCTCTGTGTGCAGCTAAGAAAGTATTCTGCTGCTGTTGGATAAAATGTCCTAGAGATGTCTATTAGGTCCATTTGGTCTAAGGTCTGGTTCAAGTTGACTTTTTTCCTTGATTTTCTGTCCAAATGATCTATTAATTGTTAAAAGAGGGGTACTGAAGTCCCCTTCCAGTATTGTATTGTTGTCTATTTCTCCCTTTATATATGTTAGTATTTGCTTAATATAGTTAAGTGTTCCAATTTTGAGTGCTTATATATTTATGATTGTTATATCTTCTTGATTGATTGTTCCCTTTACCATTATATAATTAACTTCCTTGCCTCTTGTTACTGTTTTTGGCTAAAATCTATTTTGTCTGATATAAGTATAGCAATCCCTGATTTCTTTTGGTTTCCACTTGTGTGGAGTATCTTTATCCATCCCTTTATTTTGAGTCAGTGCATGTCCTTAAATCTGAAATTTGTCTCTACATCCAGAATAGGCAGGATATAGTAGGATTTTATATTTTTTATCCATCCATCCACTCTGTACTTTTTGATTCATTATTTCAAAATCCGTTTACACTTAGAGTACTTATTGGTATATAAGGACATACTAATAACATCTTATGCTTTCTGGTTGTTTTGTATTTTCATTGTTTCTTTTTCTGTCTCTGCATACTTTCATTAATTGGTTATTTTCCATGGTGGTATATTCTGTTTCTCCTTTCTTTATCTTTAATGGATCTACTCTGTTTTTGCTTTGTGATTACCTTGTGATTCACATAAAACATCTGTTATTGATGTCACAATTTACCTCTTTTTATGTTGTATATTCATTAACAATTTATAGTCACTATAATTATTTTTACTATTATTTTCCTTTAACTTCTATATTATAATTGAGTGGTTAACACACTATCCTAATACAGAGGTACAGTTTTCTAAGACTGACTATATATTTTCCACCTTTACCAGTGTGTTGTTACTTTAATATATTTTCATGAAGCTGAATAGTGTCTTTAATTTCACCCTGAAGAACTCATTTCAGCATTTCTTGCAAGGCAGGTCTAGTGTGGTGAATTCCCTCAGTTTGTGTTTGTCTGGGAGAGCCTATATTTCTCTTCATATCCAAAGGATAACTTGCCAGATAAAGTATTCTTTGCTGACAATTTTTATCTTTCAACATTTTGAATGTCATTCCATTCTCTCTGGCCTATAGAATAGGGTACATTATTTTTTCCCCTGCCTGCCTTTCAGATTCTTTATCATTAATTTTTTACAGTTTCATTATAATGTATCTTGGAGAAGATGTTCCATTGAGATAGTAGGGAATTGTATTAGCCAGTGGACTTCTATGTCCAGATTTTTACCCAGGCTTGGGAAGTTCTCACTTTTCTTTCTTTATATAACCTCTCTGTTACCTCTCCCTAGTTTCTCCTTTTGGAATCCCATTTATTCTGATACTTGCCTTTTTGATAGTATCCAACATTTCTTATGGGATTTTTTTCATTCTTTTTAAATCTTAGTTCTCTCTCTTTTCTGTTATTTCTGTATTCCTATCCTCCAAGTCATTTGTGCTTTCCTCCATCAGGTCTGCCATGCTTCATATGCTTTGTTTTGCATAATTCATCTCATTCCTTGAATTCTTCACTTCTAGAATTTCTGTTTTTGTTTTTAAATAATTTCAATCTCTTTGGTAAATATATCCCTCTATTCATAAATTTTATTCCTGATTTCACTGAATTATTTTTCTGAGTTTTCTTGTAGTTGATTGAGTTTCCTCATACCAGCTACTTTGAATTCTTTATTAGTCAGATCACAATATTCCAGGTCTTTGAGCTCAGCTTCTAGAGAATTATCCTTTTCTTTTTGTGATACATTATTTCTTTGATTTTTCATATTGCTTTTAGTTATACATTTCTGCTTTTGCATTTGAAATAGCAGGCACCTCCTTAACTTAGATTTTATGCTTTCTCTGGTTCTTATAGTTCACCAGCCTGGCTATTAGAAAGCTCTCATTGGTTTTCTGGAAGGTGGTGCTATAGCTTGTTTGTGGTTTCTCCCTTGCCCCCAGATCACTGCCTTTCTGAGCATGCTGTCTGTGCACAAGGGGCCAGCAGCCCAGTGGGAGAGATACAGATCTAGTACTCAGTGTGGTGGGAATACATGAAAACCCAGTCAGTATATCCCTATGGGTGGCACTTCCCGAAGCTCATGGGTGGACTTTCTACTGAGCACAGTGTCTTCAAGGCTGTTTGAAATTCTCATCTGCCTCTTTCCCTATGTCTTTCCTCCCACAAGTCTTAGAGTTCCTACCTTAGTACTCCAGGTACTGGTGGAGAGAAATGCGTTTCTCCAGCCACATCCTGCCCAGTTAGGGTAGTCAAGCCCTCCCTCAATGCCATCTTATTTCCTGGTGGGAGAAATCATCTTTGCCAGATAAATCAGGCCAGTCATCCCCTCCTTGGGGGTGGGGAAGCATGGGAAATTTTCTCTTATTGCCTATGCTTCAACCAAGCCTGTATTTTTCTGTTTCTTCCTTCCTTCCTCTCTTCCTTTCTCTCTCTCTTTTTTCTTCAGTGCTGTGTATGAGCCTCCCTTCAGAAGGACTGGGCTTCTGCAAGTTCTCTTTCAGGGTGAGTGCTGCCTGATTCAGTATTAATCTGATTCTTGCCTGACAGCAGTGAGGACAGTCCAGGCAGTCTTGCTGGCTTTACAGCCCATATGGAAATTTGTCTATCTCCTGCCTGCTGACCAGTAGGTGAGATTTCTTCTGAGTCCCTTGGAGCAAGGTGCAAAGTCCAAAACCCCCCACAGAAGCTCTCTTGTTTGTGTATGAATGTCTAATTTGTTGATTAAAAAGGGGGATAAAAAGGAGAAATGTCTTATGCCCTCATGTTGCTGATGTCACTCCAAACCATTCTGTTAAATAATTAGGTTGGATGGTTACCAGGGACTAGAAAATAAAATTGGTAATTTCAGCACAAAAATGGAAACAAAAAAAAGAAACAAAGCAAATTCTGGGATTGAAAATATAATAATGGATATTAAGAATCAAATGTATGGATTTAATAGCAAATTAGACAAAACTTAAAACAGAATTATTAAGCTAAAAAACAGGACAGGAAAAAAATACCAGCATGGAAAATGAGAAATAAAGAGATAAATATACAGTAAATGAGAAATAAAGCAAAGGGCTTTAAGAGTCACAGAAGATGAGGTAGAAACTTTTTATTTTTAGAAACTTCTAACATGTGAGTATAATTTGAAACTCAAGAGAGCCAAGACACTCTTGAAGAGAGAGTTAAGAAGATTTAAGTTGTCAGGAAACAAGATGTGTTATAAAGCTACAGTAATTAAAGGAATGTGTGGTATTGGTGCAAAGATTGTCTGATATATCAATAGAATGGACGAGAGTTCATAAGCATTCATGTATAGACATTTGAATGGTGACCAAAATGGCATAATAGATTTTTAAAATGACTTTTAAAAATAGACTTTAAAAAAATGAAATTGAGTCACCTAGGTATATTAATACATATTTTTAAATGTATTATGAATTTAAAATATCTCTCTACCTTATACAAAAATCAAATCTGGGTGAATTGTGAATCTAAATATAAAAGACTAAATCACAAAGCTTTTGAAAGATAAAAGAACAATATCTTTCTGATACCTAGTTAGGAAATTCTTAAATAGGATATCCACCAAGAAAACTAATCAAGAAGAAAAGAACCAATATTTAGGACTCCATTAAAATAAGAACTTTTGTTCATCAATAGACACTATTTAGAGAACGAAAAGACAAGATTAGTTAGTCATATGGTATTTGTAATATACAAATATAACCAACAAAGGGACACTGTCCATTCATTAAGGAACTCCCAGGCAACACCAAGTAGTGGAGAAGCTATAGGGCAACTGAAACTCTCACATACTGCTGATGTAATGTACAACTACTTTGGAACAAAAATGAACATATGCACTCCCCGTGAGACAGAAATTGTACTCCTAGGTGATACCCAAAAGAAATGGATGAACATTTGTACCAAAGTACATGTACAAGAATATTCATAGCAACATTATAATAGCTGTAAATTGAAATAACCAAAACATCAACAGAAAAATGGCCTATCTGTAAGATAAAATACCTTTAGAATAATATACATGCATGAACTGCTGCTACAGGCAGCAGCATGGATCTCTCAATTTGTTGCATTAAAGGAACATGATACAATAGAATACATGGTATTTGATTTTATTTGTATAAAGTTTAAATACAGGCAGAACTAATCTGTGGTTTTTGAGATCAGTGTAGTGGTCACCATTGGAGTAGAAGGATAGGATAGTGATTGTGTTCTCGGGGAGGCAAGGTTCTTGTCCCATCGCAGAAAGAATTCAGAAACAAGACATGGAGATCAAGAAAGTAAAGTGAGGATTTATTTAAGCAAGAATATGCTCTCAGAGGGAGAGTGGGCAGACAGGTGAATAGCTGCCCTGGGTTTCTTAGGGAATTGGTCAGTGGTTACCCCATATCAACCTTGGGAAATAGTTTTAAGTTTTGTTTGTGATTTTCAGAAGCATATGCAAGAAATGACCCAAGTCAAGTTAGCCTACAAAATAAGCTAAATTTAAGATCTGTTTGCATAACTAAACTGTTTTTGTCTGCTCAGGGACTCAGGGCTGGTCTCTGTGATTCTAACAGTAGCAAGGCTAAGACCTTAGCAGCTTTGCCTTGGGTACTTCAGAATAGCATCATAATAAGCTCATCAGATACAGATAGGAAATATATACATATAACTGTGACCATCTGTGTGTGCATGTTTATGTACTTAAAACTCTTGTTGGTGACTATCTTCACTGTGGCATGGTGCCACTCTGAACATTAGTATGTTTAGGGCTTTTAGTTCTTACTAAACAGTGCAATCAGCTACCTTATAAGACATGACTGATTTGCATAAGCTTATCATCTGTTGAGGACTCAACCTCATTTTCAACTGTTTGAACAAGCTCATATTATAAGTAAACATTAAAAAAATTAATCTGCTGGTAATAGATTTTCCCAAATAAACACATTTCAGCTATAATCACAGGATATTATGGATATTCTGCCATTTCTGTCATCTGAATTTTAGTCTAATTTTGTGAAGCTCATTACTGAGAAGTGATGGTTCACTGATTTGCACTCTCAAGAATTTACTTAAATTAGGAGATATCTTGCATCCTGTGTGTATAATGATATCTGGTTATAAACTGATTTAATCAGCCTAACATTTTACTTAGTAAAAAAGCCTTTAGTCATTCTCATAAAACCATACAAACTACTTATTTTATTATTATAATTTTTATTAATAACAGATATGGCTAATTTTTTGCACTCCACAAATAATTTGGGAAATATCTGTAGAAAGAAAATGAAAACTGTGAATATATCAACGAAGTGATGAAACTATTTCCAGCATAGGATAAAAGATGAGAAGTATTACTCAGAAGGTATTTAGAAATATAACTTTGTGGAGAACATGATTCATTTTATCAGTATCACAGATGATAAGACACTGCCAGCATCTTTTTAAAAGTTTTAACTAAGAATTATAAAGAAATTGCCTGCATTAAATATAATTGGAAGTTCACAATCTTTGGAAAGTATTTAAAACATGGCAGACACTTTAGATGAGGAAATGGAGGAAGTTCAAAGTTCAACACAAACCTGTGAAACTATATGTCAGTTAGTAAATGACATAGTTAAATCTTGAAACTTAATAAACCAGATGAATGTAAACCAGAAGGTAACTTTCTGAGAGAGTACTTTAACTATGCTCACCATAGAAATAATACAGAATTTCCATGGGTTATGGTACATTTTGTCAACTGAATGTATCACAAAATATGGGAAGTTCAAAGTAGGGCTGTAAATAATCACATGACAATGATTTTTAATAAAGTCAGCATAAAAGATAGAATGTGGTCCTACTTGTTTGCTTTCATAGTTTATGAAAGTTTATAATACAAAGTATAATACAAAGTATTATATTCAGTAAAATTTGTTTATAAAAGTAACAGCACATTGCCTTGTATGCAGTAGTTTTTTTTTTTTTTTTTTTTTGTGGTACGCGGGCCTCTCACTGTTGCGGCCTCTCCCATTGCGGAGCACAGGCTCCGGACGTGCAGGCTCACTGGCCATGGCTCATGGGCCCAGCCGCTCCTCGGCATGTGGGATCCTCCCGGACCGGGGGACGAACCCATGTCCCCTGCATCGGCAGGCGGACTCTCAACCACTGTGCCACCAGGGAAGCCCTACAGTAGTTTTAAAATAAACACCTGTAGGATGAGCAAGTGAATGAGTGTCATAGTTAATCAACCATATTCAATGTCTCGGTTTTGTCAGACACAATGTCAGATGGCTACGATGTTGTCATTAATGTGCCAGACAAGGTCCCTGTCCTCATGAGGTTTACAATCTGTCCAGATAGACATAGTAATCAAATAATTTCAAATGGTAAAGGTAAAAACAAACAAACAATATCAAGGTACTAGAGGATTTTATATTACTGAGGGGGTAAGTAGTTGGGGTAGCAACTACTTAATCTCAGGCTCAGAAGAATAACTTTGCAGCTGAGAGCTGAAGAAAAGTCAGCAGTAATTAGATGCAAGGGTAGGCTGTTATGGGCAGAGAAAACTATGTGTAATTGTATGTCCTCCAGTGAGAGAGTGTGCTGTGTTCAGGGAAATGCAGGAAATCCAGCATAAAGGGCAAGAGAGAGAGATGTGCCCAGAGTAGGAGTGATAGGCAGCAGGCAATCATACATGCCCCAAGCAAAGGAAAGCTTGGAAGGATTCTGGGCAGGGAAATGACATGATCAGACCCCTGTGTTTAAAAGACCCTCTGACAGAAATGAGGAGGGGAGAATGGAGTTGGACAAAAGTTCATGGAGAGATTCAGACAACTTAAGTCATAGTTCTGGTGAGAAACAAGGAAAATGTATGAAGATGGTAGCAGTAGAGATGGAGATAAATGTGCAGTTTTGGGAGAAAGAAGATAAGGCAGCAAAGATTACTTTGAATTTTCTAGGTGGGTAAAGTGAAAATTTATTGAAATTAGAACTACTGTAGAAGAAATAGACTTGGAAAGAAGATCATAAGTTGAGTTTTGAGTACTTAGGGTTTGAGATGAATGTGAAACATGCAAGTGCAGATTTCAAGAAGGTAAGGAAACATTTCAGTCTGGAGTACTGCACAAACCAGGAAGGAAATAACAGTGGGTGTATCTGGGCACATAGAAAACATGCACTAAATATAATAATGGGTGTAAAGGAGATTATGAGATTGCCAAGAGGAAGAATGTAGAGTGAACACAGAAGGGGCCTAGGACATATCCCTGACAATTTCTCACATCCACTCATTTGCTGATAGGCAGGGAAGTGGTAGGCAAAGATACCATAAAGATCTACCTTAGGCAGCAGTTAAATTGAGAAACCCAAGAGAACTCTGAGGATCCTACATTAATCAGAGTCACTGCATATGATTGTACTGTTTAAGCATTGCACAGTGACCTCCAGCTCAAGCCCAGGTCCCTGGTTAGGGGGTCTGTCAGCCAAAGAAATGAGTTTTTTGCCATAGGTCTATAGGGAGCACTTACTGTTATTTATACAAAGATGCAGTATGTGCTTGTCACCATCATTGGTCTAGTTTTGCTTTCTCAAGGCTAAGAAAAGGCTGTGCTATATATATACAAGTGGGACAGGCAGCTAATTCCTACTATTCGAGTTAACTATTTAAAATAACACAATTATTAAAATGAAAATATACCTGGGAAAAGTATGTGAGTTTTGTCCATGTTTCACAGTTAAATTAACATATCAGGTATTCTTCTAAAGCAATATTCAGTAAATATGGGAGAATTGGGGAGATTATAGGACACAGGGGAAAAGGCTAATGGTAAAGCTGAAAAAGAAGAAAGGGTGCCTAAAGAAGGAATTTTCAACATTTTTGATGAGCATTCCATCAAGCTCTATTCCATACTTCAGGCATTGTCCATCCACTAAAACACTCACAGGTCTTATATATCAGAGCTTGAAGTTTATGATCATTTTATCCAATGTTTTCTAACCCATATTATACTATAGGCAAATGAGCTTTCTTACACCTCAACCTATAACTGCAAAAGTAAGGGGAAAAGTTGGGAAATAAGAAGGGAATCCAGCATTTTGTCACCTCAGAAGTTTATAAAATAGTGTACGGGTGTGATGTTCTGGAACTGGTCATTAGGAAACATTGACTTCATCTTGAACTAAGGACTCAAGTGTGACTAGCATAAAATTATACTGCAAGCTCATGGTAGAACGAAGTACTGTATTCCAATTTAATCATCTGTAAAATGGGATGATAATATCTCATTAATTTTTCCTTCAGAGTTTAAGATTAAAGAAAAAAAGTAGAAAGAACAGAATTTAAACAGTACTTCAGAAAGAGGGCAGTAAGTGTGAAGGTCTTTGTATTTATATTAAATGTAATATTTAATGATCATCCAGATTTAAACCCTACTTATAACTTTTGCAATTAGCTAAATCATTAGCTGTAATATTTAAATTTACCAATTTAAAAGGGAGCATCACTAAATATTTCCAATTACTTATATTCCAACTCATCACAGGGAATATTGAATCTCTTGTTTAAAAATGTCCAAAAAGGAAATTGGCACTACGGTAGTAACATGTTTGAGAAAATGGAGCAGTAAGGAAATGATATGTGTGTTACTAACATAACTCATTTCCATATGTTCCTCCAGCATCCCATCCCCAAACACACGTAAATTTGAGAACATTTCCTCTGAATAGTTTCTAAACATTTTTCTTTTTTCATAAAGTGCTTTCATCAGAAGATGGCAGTAAAATCTAATAACCCATAATGTTTACAAGTCTTTTCCAACAGTGTAATCAAATTTTTTGGAATATTTATAAAATTTTATTCTTACTTAAACTGCTAATCTGTTGAAATGCTGTTTGGTATGAATAATGCAACAGCACACTGATTTTTGAAGGCAGTGGGATGAGAGACACTTTATAATTTGAACAACGCCTCGGCAAAAATAAACAATTTATTTGATCCTTTAAATTAGTGGAAATGGGTGTATACCATTTTAAAGTTGTTTTTTAATTTTCTTAGAGAAACGCTTTAAAAAATTACTATAATGTAGATTCTTTTAAAGACAAGTTCATTTGAAAGTATGCAAACATATTTGTATGTGAAATGAGGCCCAATAACTGAAGAACAAATAAAAATATATGTATTTTACTTTCTGAATTAAAAAATAGAAAAAAATGGCATTCTGAGGTAATCGCAAATAATTTTTTGTTTCTAAATTTGTTATTTTCAATTGATCTATTTTTGAGTCTCTTTTGTAATGATATTTAATATGCTATCAGTGAACTACACCTGAGCATAAAGAAAATTTGATCTTGACAAGATATTATAATAGTGAAAGTACATTATGAAGAAATAAGAACCACATGATGAAAATTCCTATACACCAAACTATGGGATTTGAACTTGCATGCCTCACAATCTCATATTCTAGAGAGCCAGATTATATTTTTAAGGTGTATATATCCATTATCTACATATTGTCTGTACACATGGGTTGTGTATCAGTTATTTATACATCATCTCTCAGCCCTTTCCTCACCCATCTGGATCTGCTAATATGGTACCTAAGAGTCTGAAAACCACTTCTCCAGACTCCCTTTTAAGTGGGCTTCCTCTTAGAATCTGACCACAGAGGCAGTGGGAAGGGGAGGAGGAGACTGTTTTACCATTCTCAGGCTCCAGCTTCTTTCTGCTGTCCCAGCACCAATCCAGCTAGCCAGGCCTTCGGTGGTCATCTCAGTGGTCTGAGAAGCATCTGTGCAGTGCCTGGCTCTCCAGGGGTCTGTGCACTAGCCTCACAGTGGTTCCAGTTGGTGTCCAAATACTAGTCCACATGCCTCATGCAAAAGTGTAAGAACCTCTCACCTTTTCTTACTTCTCCAGCTCTGGTGATTTTAGCTGTTTCTTGTTGTTAAACCTGAGATTCCTCCACTTACTCTGTTGGTTCTTCCTGCTTCCAACATCTGTGTAATCACTTCTGTCTATTAAATTCCCTTTGAAATACCTATCATGGTTTCTGTTTCCCTGAATGCTTCCCTGTTACCTGATAGGAGAATATAATTAAAAGCCAGCAAAATAGTGTGTTGTAAGAAGAAAGAATTGTCCCTAGTTTTAGTTTTTTGTTTGTTTGTTTGTTTTTATTTCATTGCTATTTGGTCCGGGTTCATTACCTTTAAAAACATCAAATTTATTTTTGTACCACAAGCAAAATTTCATTAGAAAGAGTAATACTTCAAAGAATATGCCCATATGAGTGTTTTTTACTTGTATGATAAACTCACAGTATATACTCTAAAACTCATAATCCTGTATAAAAAATGTTCTCTGTGACGTCTGAAAAAGCCATTTTAAGAGAAGCGGTTGTTTTTATGTTTCGTGAATGTCTGAATGCATGCATATGCATAGTCAGGGACTGGCATATCAAAGTCTTAAATAGACTTTGTTCAATTACTTTCTGCAGGATAAAACCCAAGCTGGTGTCATTTAGAGTTCAGGCATTATGAATGATCTTTGCTTTCAGGAAAAAAAAAGCAGCTTCCTGCCTTAGAATCCAGTTAGTCAAACAAGAATTATATCTATGGAAAATGACAAAAACAGACTGTAGTACAAGTAAGTAGGTGACACATGGTCTAAGATGATTTTATAGTGTGTTCCAATAGCTAAGTTATCAACAGACCAGGACTCTACAAGGTGCAATATTTGGAAATCATGAGGCAAACAGTCTGTGTTAAAGAGGCTTGTCAGTGTAAAATGCATTAAACCCAAGAGAAATACTTAAGAAGAGGGTCCTAATCCACTTTAGAGAAACTGATAAGAACAAGGCTAAGTCCTAGGAATGGGGAGACTAGACAGTTTAACAGGCCATTTAAGGCTGTTGACCAAATAATTGTGTAAAGGCTGTATAAAGCATCTGGTCCTCAGAACATGCAAAACCCGTTTCTCAAAAGGGTGCACAGGTTTTGATATGATAGGATGCTGAGTCACACTAGGATACTGGATAGGATGCTGGATTTCACACTAATTATACGCTTAGATTCATCCTAAGGTATTGAGGTAAGACTTACAGGAAGGGAGCAATTTGCTCCAGTTTTCAGGAGGAGAAGTTAGGCATTAGGTTGAGGGAAAAGGGATTTATATTTTAATAAGTCAAACCAAACTGACAAAAAAATCCTGGGATATTGTAGTACATAGAAGTTCAAGGATTGGCATCATTTTTCTTTTATCCAACACAGAACTTTGAATATTGTTTTCCCACCAAATTTTGTTTACATATGTCATAACTAAAGTACATTTTTAGAATTAGATATATGAGTATTTTTCTGTTTAAATTTGTGTTTAAAGCCAAGGCTTCTATCAGTTTCTTTTTTATTTAAATAATATACATATTTAATCACTTTTAAAAGTTAATATTCTCAGAGAACTTCAAAATATTCTTCATAATGATCCATCTATGAAATGAATGTAACTTTAGTGAACAATTTTTTTTCTTTTCTGGTTATATTTCAAGTATTTTTTTTGTTTGTTTCTTTGTTTTCTATAAATGGCATCTAAAATAATAATTTGGGATGTAAAGATATTGGAGGAATTCAAACAATTATAGAAAATAAGTGATCAGAATGCTGGAGTTTTATAGCCCTAGTTTTATGCTTGATTCTTTTTTTATTTCATACCACGGAAAATTAATTTTGCCATAGTAAATTGAATGTATTTTATTCAATTTAAGCATATTGAACTTAATTTTGTATTTAAGTAGATTGCTCTTGTTATATTAAAAACAAAAGTTCATTTAAATTTCCAAGAGAAAAAGATTTTAAAGAGATAAGATTGCATTGCATTTGATTTTAAAAAATACATTTTATTTAAAATGATTTAAGTGTTATTTAAGGCGTACTGATAGTAACATATTTCATTTCCCACATGTTGAGGAAAATGTACATAAATTATTACTAGGTCTTCATGTGACTTAGTAATCTAACCTCACACACAATAGCCTGATATAGAACAACCAGTTAATGAGATGGCAATGGAGATTATTGCAATTTTGAAAATACATCTGTTTTTACATAGGTTTTAAAAATTTGCTAATGTTCTATTAGCCCATAAACCTTGTTTCTAAAGTGACATCTCCTCCAGGAAAAAAAATAGGCACATGAGTTAAAATAAAGCATGTTCAACTAAACAGCCCTATCCTCCTTGCAGCTTTACTGCTTCCATGACTCCACAAATATTTCTGAAAATATCTTCAGTTCTAGCAACTGGGCCACTTAACATCAATTTCCTACTCATGAGACACATGCCTTTGGTTTATAGCTTGTACCTGTTTACACATCTAGGGAGCTGATAAGTGGGAATATTGCCTCAAGTCTCAGAGTGACAGTAGGCAAAGGGGGCTGAGCAATCAGGTGGGAAAGTCATCAGATGATGAGGTTGCCCAGGTGTAGATTCAAACCCTCTGATTTTCTGCTCCAGCCTGGGCACAGATATTATTGTAAATGAGGCCTCTGTACCCTGCCCTCTTGCATTACTGTCAAGGTTTCTTAAAATTCAAGATTTTTTCTTTTTTTCATTGTATCATTTTTGTTTGGCTGAAATAAATCCTCTTTTCAAAAATATTTTATCTACCAGAAACTGCATATGTTAAGGAAACTTTTGAATGCTAGCTTGTCTGAAAAATTTCTCAATTGAGTTTGGCTATATATAAAGTTCCATGTTCAGAATTATTTTTCCACATAACTTTAAAGGCAGTGTTCAATTTTCTTCTAGCATTCTGTATCATTAGAGAGAAATTTGATATGTATCCTTTTGAGGGTGAAGTGCATTTGTCTCTCATACCACATACAGGGATCATAGTCATGTACATATTTGTTTAATTCTTTCAATAATTGTGCTCAAGGTTTCTGAGCATCTATATACTTCTGTATTGTTTTAAGATTATTAATAAGAATTTAAAACATTCTACACTTTTTCCTAAATTATCACTTTTTGTTTTAGTTTCAGCAATACTAATTGTTTCTTTTGGTAGTCCATTTTTATGTTGTGTATGTGTTTTAAATATCTACTGATTTTTGCTTCTTTTATATAAGATAGGTAGCTGGTATGAGTACTTAAAATAGGCCTTACTCCTGAATGGAAAGTCTGATGTCCACTTGTTGTTGAGGTGCTTCTACTGTTCTCCCCGCACCTGCCCACCCCGCCACACACAGGCGCACACACACACACACACACACACACACACACACAAACACACTTCCTATTCCTTCTTTCGTGGTTTATGTCCTCCACACCACTTACTCATACACACAATATACTCTGTCTCTTTGTGCACTTATTGGCTTTCCCTCCCATCCTAATCTAGCATGTACACAGATTCCTGGAATTTTTGTCTGGTTGATTCACTTCTGTATCCCCATTACCTAGAAGATTATCTGAACAGATATTTATAGAAAGACTGCATAAATGAATGGCCAGTAATCAGGCATCCTCATCCCCTGTACAAGAACATGGAGAGGAACTCTATGGAGTATCATTATCCCAAAAAATGTCCCTGATCTCGCCAGGCATCTTCTGCAGTCATCAAGGCCAAACAGAGCAGCTGATTTTGCCTGGAAGTAAGTCCCATGCATGGGTAGACAGATGTCAAGCAGCAGAGCTAATCCACAGACATTCCTTAGAGACAAATTGCTACAGGTTCCTGTCCCACATTCTTAACCTACCCTCTGTCCTCACTGATTCCTAGTTTGTAGCCATTTCATTTCTCTTCAGGAAGAACAACTCCCATCTCTGCTTCAAGTCTCTGCTGAGACTGTGGCTTCTGTTTGTTGTTGTTACTGGAAACTCACCATCCTCTCTATTTTGCTACTCACTTTTCTCCTATTCTCCTTGCTGTGTGTGTATGTGTGTGTGTGTTTGTTTTTGTTTTGCTTTGTTTTCTGTCATCCTTCTCTTTATGGATCTTTAAGGTGTAGAGGAGACCAATCCATAGACTCTGCCTGAAGTTTGACCTGGAAGCCCAGTACTTGTATAATGGTTAACTGGTTACATTTTAAGCCTTCAAGGTAGTCTAAGGGAGAAAATTCTATACACAAGTACAAAGTATAAGTTCTTTGTAAGCTAATACAACCTGAGGGGGGATAAAGGACACTAACTAAATCATTGAATTAAGAAAGTACCTGGCAATGTATTCTTTTTCATGTTTTAGCTGGCTATAGGATTTTACTAGTGGCATATATAGCTGTGTATCAGTCCTCTGAAATAATGGACTTGTAGATCTAAGGAGTTTTATACTAAGGCAGAATAATGCATCCAGTCTGGGAATAGTTCAGGAGAGACACTATTTCACAAATGCTGGCCTGTTTTTGAAGATACATGAGGTATTTTTAAAATCATTGTCAATTATAAAATATTTTCCATTTTTAAGCTCTCTTGGTAAAATAACAAGTTTAGGAAAGAAAAGGAGATAAAATTATTCTAACAGAGTCCCACATTTTGTTTCCTTCATATGTCTGATTTAACAAGAAATGATGTAGTCAAGTCCAATTTCCTTCAGACACAACTCAGAGCAGGTATAAGAAAAATCATTATTCAAGTCATAAAAAATTCACTTAAGTTGACCTGTGTTTTTTTTAAAATAGAGGCTTCTAAAAGAATTCTGTTTCTCTTAAGCACATCCTGATTCCTTTTTGTTACTGTGCCAAAAAATATTTGAAAGGTGATAGTATATCCTACTGACAGGTGTCTTGCTGTTTCATATTTAATATTTTCTTTATTTTGGGGAGTTTGTTTTTTCAATCTGTCACTCAGGAGGAGGCAAGGCTGGTTTAAGAGAGGGATTTCAGGTGAGTCCCTGAGCTTCCTGATCTATATTAAGATAAAATACTTGACTCACTCTTAATGATAAAAGATGAAGTATTGTGCTTAAAACATGCTAATGATAATTTTATCATCCTAATGAAATACATTAGTGTTTATTATACACATTGCATAGATGAGGAAACTAACATTTAGAGAGGGGTTAAGTAGTTTTTCAAATGTCACATACCATTTACGTTGAATATCTGCAATTTGAACACTGCTGGGTTTGAATCCAAAGTAATTGTTCTACATCACAGAATCTTCAATTTCCCGATACAACAAATTTTTACTATCTCAACGTATGAGAAGTTATGTTATCTCTCAATATATGAGAGAATGACTGAGTGAGAGAACAATATATAAGAGTAAAATTAGTCCTTTCAAGTATATCTCCGGATGGAGACCCTAGAAGTGATACTGGCAGAATTGTTCAACAATTCCATTTTTAAATACTGCACTATAAGTCTCAGTAGTATTATAAGCTATGCTATTTTCCACATCTTAAAAACAAAAAAGCCTTTCTTCCTGTTAAAGTATTGGCTAATCAGCTTTGCTAATTATTCCTTCAAAGCTCTAGGAAAGATTTCTTTAATTAAAATTGAGGCTCAAGTATTTCAAATTCAGGACTTTTCATAATGATTAATGTGTCACATACAATCTTTATATGCTAGTCAGTTAACATATTGTTAACATATTTCATTCTTAAGAATAGAGATGGTGAGTTTCCAGGAGCTGCGTTCGTGAGGCATTTTGGCTGGAATCCCATATTTCAGTTCTAGATAGTTTCTTGCTAGTTCTAAAGTTATGCATTTTATTTTTATGAAAAATCAAAATAACATAGCCTATGAGTTTTTCTCGTTTTCTCAATGATCACTGTGACAGGCATCTCACAATGCTGTTACAGGAATCTTTGAGCTCCCTCTTTCTCCACCTCTACTTCCTTGAATCCTCGGTTGGTTGGTTTTCTTAATGCACAGGGTAAAAGCCATGGCGTATTACTCCAAAACAGTATGTAGTAGTGGGAAGAACGTTAGGCTAGGAATGAGAATGATGGGCTTCAAAGTTAGACTCTGCCACATATTAATGGGGTATATAAAATGGTAATTTAAAAAAAATCCATGTCACAGGATTGCTATGAGGATGAAAAGAGAGAAAAATGTTGAGCCTAGCATATAGGAGACATTAAATAAGTGATCATTTTCTTGCTTAATTAAGTAGGCTTAATTATCAAAGAGTCATTACAAGAGGATTCTATGTTTATCAAACACAACAAACAGAAAAACAACAAAGGGCAAAAGATTCTCCTTTGACTCGAGCTTGCTGCAACATGTGGAATGCTTTATTTAACGGAAATAATATTCACATCAAAGCTTTTAGAATTGTGACAATGACTCAAAGATTCACTGTAACTTTGAAATAATCTTAGAAACATAGAATTAATTGCATAATTACACTATGAGCTCACTGGGCTTGGAGTAGTTTTCTAAACTCACATTCCATCACATCTTACTCCCTTCTAAACTGCCTTCTGCCTACAAAGCACCACTAAAACCTAAATTCCAAGTTTACTACTAACCGCAGAGTTCCTAAATCCAGGGAATATATTTTCACTACTGTTATTTGATCTCTGAATGTTGAGAGGCCTTGCTATGGACTCATTTGCAGTCCCCTCCAGATTAATATGTTTATGCCCTAATCCCAACATGATGGTATTTGGATATGAAGCCTTTGGGAGGTAATCAGATTCAGAAGAGTCATGAAAGTGGAGCCCACGTGTTGAGATTAAAGTCCTTAAAAGAAGAGACACTAGAGAACTTGTTCCCTCTCCCTCCCTCCCTCCCTCACCATTTATTTCCTTCTCTTTCTCCATCAACACCGCCACATCCTCCCTGCCTGCCTGCCTGCCTGCCTGCCTGCCTAGCCCCATATGAGAACACAGCAAGAAGGTAGCTGTCTGCAGTTCAGGAAGAGAGGCCTCACCAAACCCAACCATTTTTTTTTTTTTTTTTTTTGCGGTGCATGGGCCTCTCACTGCTGTGGCCTCTCCCGTTGCGGAGCACAGGCTCCGGACGCGCAGGCTCAGCGGCCATGGCTCATGGGCCCAGCCGCTCTGCGGCATGTGGGATCTTCCCGGACCGGGGCACGAACCTGTGTCCCCTGCATCGGCAGGCAGACTCTCAACCACTGCACCACCAGGGAAGCCCCAAACCCAACCATTCTTATGCCCTGATCTCAGAGTTTCAGCCTCCAGAATTGTTTAAGCCACTCCGTCTATGGCATTTTGTCATGGCTTTGAGTGCCTCTGCATGTTCTTGACAGCAGTGCACAGCTCTGGCCACTCTTCTCTAGACCTTTGTCAGTGTTCTGTTTGCAGTAAGCAAATCTAAGAGATGATTTTTCTTCTGGGACAAAGAACAGGCTTGTTTATCCTTTGCTATACAGTAGCAGGTCCCCCAAACTTCATGTCCCTCAGTTGCAATGCAAAACCATTCCATGTGCAGCCTCCTTCTGGGCCTGTAGGCAACATCACAGTGGGTCTTGGGGGCAGAGGGAACTGATACACATACTGATGCCAACAGCATTATATCTTGCCTAGCAGCATACTAGGACTGTCTCTTGAACTCTTTATCATGGACTTAACTCCCATATAATTGGATAGTATCCCTGTATCGATACATTGTCCACTCCGAGACTTTATGTTCCACTCCACTTTATTCAACACACCCAGGATCTAATTCCACCTTTACTCTCCTGGTAACTGTGGAAATGTGTTCAGTAGGTCCAGCAACTACTTCATTGTCTGCTACCTTTCTTTCTTCAGGAGAGCCAATATTTCCCCAGGGAATCTGGAAAACAACTACTAGAATTAATAAGTGAATTTAGCAAGGTCACAGGATACAGTTAATATGCAAAAAATAATTACAGTCTAATATACAGAGGGTCAGTAAACTTTTCCTACAAAGGACCATGTGGTATATATTTTAGGCTTAGCAGGCCTTATGTCACATACTCAGCTCTGAAGCTGTAGCATGAAAGTGGACATAGTATATAAATGAATGAGAGTGGCTGTGCTCTATAACATTTATTTACAAAAACAAGCTGTGGTTCCGGATTTGGCCCATGGGCTGTAGCTTGACAGTGCCTGTTATATACCATGAACATTGATTAGAAGATGCAATATTATGTCTAACCAAGTAATTTATTTAGGTCTCCTTTAATTTCTTTTGTTCATGTTCTGTAGTTTTCAGCATAGAGACATTGCACATATTTTGCTGAATTTTTTCATTAAAATTTGATGGTTTCTGATATTAAGTAGAACTATTTTTCTAAATTCATTTTCTAATGTTTTTGGTGGCTAGTATATAGACATATTATTGATCTCTATATATTAACCTTGTACCTGCAAACTTGATAAATTCTCTTATTCAAGTTGTTTTTTTTTAAATCCCTGGGATATTCTGTGTAAATCATTAGGTAATCTGCAAATAGAAATTTTACTTTTTTTTTTTTACATCTTTATTGGAGTATAACTGCTTTACAATAGTGTGTTAGTTTCTGCTTTATAACAAAGTGAATCAGCTATGCATATACATAGTTTCCCATATCTTTTCCCTCTTGCGTCTCCCTCCCACCCTCCCTATCCCACCCCTCCAGGCGGTCACAAAGCACCAAGCTGATCTCCCTGTGCTATGCGGCTGCTTCCCACTAGCTATCTACCTTACGTTTGGTAGTGTATATATGTCCATGCCTCTCTCTCGCTTTGTCACAGCTTACCCTTCCCCCTCCCCATATCCTCAAGTCCGTTCTCTATAGGTCTGTGTCTTTTTTCCTGTCTTACCCTAGGTTCTTAATAACATTTTTTCCCCTTAAATTCCATATATATGTGTTAGCATACGGTATTTGTCTTTCTCTTTCTGACTTACTTCACTCTGTATGACAGACTCTAGGTCCCTCCACCTCATTACAAATAGTTCAATTTCATTTCTTTTTATGGCTGAGTAATATTCCATTGTATATATATGCCACATCTTCTTTATCCATTCATCCGATGATGGATACTTAGATTGATTCCATCCCCTGGCTCTTGTAAATAGAGCTGCAATGAACATTTTGGTACATGACTCTTTTTGAATTATGGTTTTCTCAGGGTATATGACCAGTAGTGGGATTCCTGGGTTGTATGGTAGTTCTATTTTTAGTTTTTTAAGGAACCTCCATACTGTTCTCCATAGTGGCTGTACCAATTCACAATCCCACCAGCAATGCAAGAGTGTTCCCTTATTTCCACACCCTCTCCAGCATTTATTGTTTCTAGATTTTTTGATGATGGCCGTTCTGACTGGTGTGAGATGATATCTCATTGTAGTTTTGATTTACATTTCTCTAATGATTAATGATGTTGAGCATTCTTTCATGTGTTTGTTGGAAGTATGTATATCTTCTTTGGAGAAATGTCTATTTAGGTCTTCAGCCCATTTTTGGATTGGGTTGTTTGTTTTTTTGTAATTGAGCTGCATGAGCTGCTTATAAATTTTGGAGATTAATCCTTTTTCAGTTGCTTCATTTGCAAATATTTTCTCCCATTCTGAGAGTTGTCTTTTGGTCTTGTTTATGGTTTCCTTTGCTGTGTAAAAGCTTTGAAGTTTCATTAGGCCCCATTTGTTTATTTTTATTTCAATTTCTCTAGGAGGTGGGCCAAAAAGGATTTGCTGTGATTTATGTCATAGAGTGTTCTGCCTATGTTTTCCTCTGAGAGTTTGATAGTTTCTGACCTTACATTTAGGTCTTTAATCCATTTTGAGCTTATTTTTGTGTACGGACTTAGGGAGTGATCTAATCTCATACTTTTACATTTACCTGTCTGGTTTTCCCAGCACCACTTATTGAAGAGGCTGTCTTTTCTCTACTGTATATTCCTGCCTCCTTTATCAAAGATAAGGTGACTATATGTGCATGGGTTTATCTCTGGGCTTTCTATCCTGTTCCATTGATCTATCTTCCTCTTTTTGTGCCAGTACCATACTGTCTTGATTAGTGTAGCTTTGTAG
Source organism: Phocoena sinus (assembly GCF_008692025.1). NCBI lineage: Eukaryota > Metazoa > Chordata > Mammalia > Artiodactyla > Phocoenidae > Phocoena > Phocoena sinus. The sequence goes on from NC_045766.1 coordinate 42,037,189, forward strand.
TATAGTCTGAAGTCAGGGAGCCTGATTCCTCCAGCTCCATTTTCCGTTCTCAAGATTACTTTGTCTATTCGGGATCTTTTATGTTTCCATACAAATTGTGAAATTTTTTGTTCTAGATCTGTGAAAAATACCAGTGGTAGTTTCCTAGGGATTGCATTGAATCTGTAGATTGCTTTGGGTAGTAGAGTCATTTTCACAGTGTTGATTCTTCCAATCCAAGAACATGGTATATCTCTCCATCTATTTGTATCGTCTTTAATTTCTTTCACCAGTGTCTTATAATTTTCTGCATACAGGTCTTTTGTCTCCTTAGGTAGGTTTATTCCTAGATATTTTATTCTTTTTGTTGCAATGGTAAATGGGAGTGTTTTCTTGATTTCACTTTCAGATTTTTCATCATTAGTGTATAAGAATGCCAGAGATTTCTTTGCATTAATTTTGTATCCTGCTACTTTACCAAATTTATTGATTAGCTCTAGTAGTTTTCTGGTAGCATCTTTAGGATCCTCTATGTATAGTACCATGTCATCTGCAAACAGTGACATCTTTACTTCTTCTTTTCCAATTTGGATTCCTTTTATTTCCTTTTCTTCTCTGATTGCTGTGGCTAAAACTTCCAAAACTATGTTGAATAAGAGTGGTGAGAGTGGGCAACCTTGTCTTGTTCCTGATCTTAGTGGAAATGCTTTCAGTTTTTCACCATTGAGGATGATGTTGGCTGTGGGTTTGTCATATATGGCCTTTATCTGTTGAGAAAAGTTCCCTCTATGCCTACTTTCTGCAGAGTTTTTATCATAAATGGGTGTTGAATTTTGTCAAAAGCTTTCTCTGCATCTATTGAGATGATCAAATGGTTTTTCTCCTTCAATTTGTTAATATGGTGTATCACGTTGATTGATTTGCATATATTAAAGAATCCTTGCATTCCTGGAATAAACCCCACTTGATCATGGTGTATGATCCTTTTAATGTGCTGTTGGATTCTGTTTGTTAGTATTTTGTTGAAGATTTTTACGTCTATGTTCATCAGTGATATTGGCCTGTAGCTTTCTTTCTTTGTGACATCCTTGTCTGGTTTTGGTATCAGGGTGATGGTGGCCTCGTAGAATAACTTTGGGAGTGTCCCTCCCCCTGGTATATTTTGGAAGAGTTTGAGAAGGATAGGTGTTAACTCTTCTCTAAATGTTTGATAGAATTCGCCTGTGAAGCCATCTGGTCCTGGGTTTTTGTTGGAAGATTTTTAATCACAGTTTCAATTTCAGTGCTTGTGATTGGTCTGTTCTTAGTCTCTGTTTCTTCCTGATTCAGTCTTGGCAGGTTGTGCACTTCTGAGAATTTGTCCATTTCTTCCAGGTTGTCCATTTTATTGGCATAGAGTTGCTTGTAGTAATCTCTCATGATCTTTTGTATCTCTGTAGTGTCAGTTGTTACTTCTCCTTTTTCAATTCTAATTCTATTGATTTGAGTCTTCTTCCTTTTTTTCTTGATGAGTCTGGCTAATGGTTTATCAGTTTTGTTTATCTTCTCGAAGAACCACGTTTTAGTTTTATTGATCTTTGCTATCGTTTCCTTCATTTCTTTTTCATTTCTTTCTGATCTGATTTTTATGATTTCTTTCCTTCTGCTATCTTTGGGGTTTTTTTGTTCTTCTTTCTCTAATTGCTTGAGGTGCAAGGTTAGGTTGTTTATTCGAGATGTTTCCTGTTTCTTAAGGTAGGATTGTATTGCTATAAACTTCCCTCCTAGAACTGCTTTTGCTGCATCCCATAGATTTTGAGTCGTCTTGTCTCCATTGTCATTTGTTTCTAGGTATTTTTTGATTTCCTCTTTGATTTCTTCAATGATCACTTCGTTATTAAGTAGTGTATTGTTTAGCCTCCATGTGTTTGTATTTTTTACAGATCTTTTCCTGTAATTGATATCTAGTCTCATAGCGTTGTGGTCAGAAAAGATACTTGATACAATTTCAATTTTCTTAAATTTACCAAGGGTTGATTTGTGACCCAAGAGATGATCTATCCTGGAGAATGTTCCATGAGCACTTGAGAAAAATGTGTATTCTGTTGTTTTTGGATGGAATGTCCTATAAATGTCAATTAAGTCCATCTTGTTTAATGTATCATTGAAAGCTAGTGTTTCCTTATTTATTTTCACTTTGGATGATCTGTCCATTGGTGAAAGTGGGGTGTTAAAGTCCCCTACTATGAATGTGTTACTGTTGATTTCCCCTTTTATGGCTGTTAGTATTCGCCTGATGTATTGAGGTGCTCCTATGTTGGGTGCATAAATATTTACAATTGTTATATCTTCTTCTTGGATCAATCCCTTGATCATTATGTAGTGTCCTTCTTTGTGTCTTCTAATAGTCTTTATTTTAAAGTCTATTTTGTCTGATATGAGAATTGCTACTCCAGCTTTCTTTTGGTTTCCAGTTGCATGGAATATCTTTTTCCATCCCCTTACTTTCAGTCTGTATGTGTCTCTAGGTCTGAAATGGGTCTCTTGCAGACAGCATATATATGGGCCTTGTTTTTGTATCCATTCAGCCAATCTTTGTCTTTTGGTGGGAGCATTTAGTCAATTTACATTTAAGGTGATTATCGAAATGTATGTTCCTATTCCCATTTTATTAATTGTTTTGGGTTCGTTATTGTAGGTCTTTTCCTTCTTGTGTTTCTTGCCTACTGAAGTTCCTTTAGCATTTGTTGTAAAGCTGGTTTGGTGGTGCTGAACTCTCTCAGCTTTTGCTTGTCTGTAAAGGTTTTAATTTCTCCATTAAATCTGAATGAGATCCTTGCTGGGTAGAGTAATCTTGGTTGTAGGTTTCTCTCCTTCATCACTTTAAATATGTCCTGCCAGTCCCTTCTGGCTTGCAGAATTTCTGCTGAAATATTAGTTGTTAACCTTATGCGGATTTCCTTGTGTGTTATTTGTTGTTTTTCCCTTGCTGCTTTTAATATGTTTTCTTTGTATTTAATTTTTGACTGTTTGATTAATATGTATCTTCACGTGTTTCTCCTTGGATTTATCCTATATGGGACTCTCTGTGCTTCCTGGACTTGATTAACTATTTCCTTTCCCATATTAGGGAAGTTTTCAACTATAATCTCTTCAAATATTTTGTCAGTCACTTTCTTTTTCTCTTCTTCTTCTGGAACCTATACAATTTGAATGTTGGTACATTTAATGTTGTCCCAGAGGTCTCTGAGACTGTCCTCAGTTCTTTTCATTCTTTTTTCTTTATTCTGCTCTGCAGTAGTTATTTCCACTACTTTATCTTCCAGGTCACTTATCCGTTCTTCTGCCTCATTTATTCTGCTATTGATCCCATCTAGAGTATTTTTCATTTCATTTATTGTGTTGTTCATCATTGTTTGCTTCATCTTTAGTTCTTCTAGGTCCTTATTAAATGTTTCTTGCATTTTGTCTATTCTATTTCCAAGATTTTAGATCATCTTTACTATCATTATTCTGAATTCTTTTTCAGGTAGCCTGCCTATTTCCTCTTCATTTGTTTGGTCTGGTGGGTTTTTATCTTGCTCCTTCATCTGCTGTGTGTTTTTCTGTCTTCTCATTTTTCTTATATTACTGTGTTTGGGGTCTCCTTTTTGCAGGCTGCAGGTTCGTAGTTCCCGTTTTTTTTGCTGTCTGTCCCCAGTGGCTAAGGTTGGTTCAGTGGGTTGTGTAGGTTTCCTGGTGGAGGGGACTAGTGCCTGTGTTGTGCTGGATGAGGCTGGATCTTGTCTTTCTGGTGGGCAGATCCATGTCTGGTGGTGTGTTTTGGGGTGTCTGTGGCCTTATTATGATTTTAGTCAGCCTCTCTGCTAATGGGTGTTGTTGTGTTCCTGTCTTGCTAGTTGTTTGGCATAGGGTGTCCAGCACTGTAGCTTGCTGGTCATTGAGTGAAGCTGGGCGCTGGTGTTGAGATGGAGATCTCTGGGAGATTTTCGCCATTTGATATTATGTGGAGCTGGGAGGTCTCTTGTGGACCAGTGTCCTGAAGTTGGCTCTCCCACCTCAGAGGCACAGCACTGACTCCTGGTTGCAGCACTAAGAGCCTTTCATTCACATGGCTCAGAACAAAAGGGAGAAAGCGTAGAAAGAAAGAATTAGTAGAAGTAGAAAGAAAGAAAGAAGGAAAGAAAGGAGGGAGGGAGGGAGGAAGGAAGGAGGGAAGGAAGGAAAAGAAAGAAAGAAGATATAGTAAAATAAAGTAAGATAAATTATAATAAAGTTATTAAAATAAAAAAATAATTATTAAGAAAAATAAAAATTAAAAAAATGGACGGATAGGACCCTAGGACAAATGGTTGGAAGCAAAGCTATACAGACAAAATGTCACACAGAAGCATATACATACACACTCACAAAAAGGAAAAGGGGAAAAAATCATAAATCTTGCTCTCAAAGTCCACCTCCACAATTTGGGATGATTCGTTGTCTATTCATGCACAGATGCAGGGTACATCAAGTTGATTGTGGAGCTTTAATCTGCTGCTTTTGAGGCTGCTGGGAGAGGTTTCCCTTTCTCTTCTTTGTTCTCACAGCTCCCAGGGGCTCAGCTTTGGATTTGGCCCCGCCTCTGCGTGTAGGTCGCTGGAGGGCGTCTGTTCTTTGCTCAGACAGGACAGGGTTAAAGGAGCCGCTGCTTCGGGGACTCTGGCTCACTCAGGCCGGGGGGGAGGGAGGGGCACAGAGTGCGGGGCGAGTCTGCGGCGGCAGAGGCTGGCATGACGTTGCACCAGCCTGTGGGGCGCTGTGCGTTCTCCCAGGGAAGTTGTCCCTGGATCCTGGGACCTGGCAGTGGCGGGCTGCACAGGCTCCCCGGAAGCGGGGTGTGGATAGTGACCTGTGCTCGCACACAGGCTTCTTGGTGGCGGCAGCAGCAGCCTTAGTGTCTCATGCCCGTCTCTGGGGTCCGTGCTGTTAGCCACGGCTCATGCCCGTCTCTGGAGCTCCTTTAAGCAGCGCTCTTAATCCCCTCTCCTCGCGCACCAGGAAACAGAGGGAAGAAAAAGTCTTGCCTCTTCAGCAGGTCCAGACATTTCCCCGGACTCCCTCCCAGCTAGCCGTCGTGCACTAACCCCCTGCAGGCTGTGTTCACCCCGCCAACCCCAGTCCTCTCCCTGTGCTCCGACCGAAGCCTGAGCCTCTGCTCCCAGCCCCGCCCGCCTCGGCGGGTGAGCAGACAAGCCTCTCGGGCTGGTGAGTGCTGGTCGGCACTGATCCTCTGTGCGGGAATCTCCCCGCTTTGCCCTGCGCACCCCTGTTGCTGCGCTCTCCTCTCCGGCTCCAAAGCTTTCCTCCTCTGCCACCCACAGTCTCTGCCTGTGAAGGGGCTTCTAGTGTGTGGAAACCTTTCCTCCTTCACAGCTCCTTCCCACTGGTGCAGGTCCCGTCCCTATCCTTTTGTCTCTGTTCATTCATTTTTCTTTTGCCCTACCCAAGTACGTGGGGGAGTTTCTTGCCTTTTGGGAGCTCTGAGTTCTTCTGCCAGCATTCAGTAGGTGTTCTGTAGGAGTTGTTCCACGTGTAGATGTATTTCTGGTGTATCTCCACAACGTTTCAATTAAATAAGAGTAGGTCCAATTATCTCTTGTGGCAGTTCACCTGCTAGTGTTGGAGGGTCTCCTGCAGAGGCAGGGGGTGGCTCTGGCTCACTGTGGGGACAAGGACACTGGCAGCAGAAGTTCTGGGAAGTATTCCTTGGTGTGAGCCCTCCCGGACTCCGCTGTTAGCGCCACCAAAGAGCCCAGGTAGTCTCGAAAGTTTTACTTTTTTATGTGATTTTTATGACTTTCTTCCACTTACTTTATTGTAAAGTTTAGGACCTCTAGTATAATGTTGAATGAAGTTTGCACAGTGTGTATTCTTGCCTTTTTATTTTAATACTGGGTAAAGTGATCAATATTTAACCATTAAATATGATGTTAGTTGTAAGATTTTAGTAGGTATCTTTCTTCAGATTGAAGAAGTTCATATTTATTTCTAGGTCGCTACAGATATTTACATGAATTGTTGCTTACTTTGTCACATGTTTTTCCTGTGTCTATAGAAATATGTTTTTCCTCCTTTGTTCTCTTAATATGATAAAGTGCAGTGATGGATTTTTGAATATTCAATTAGCTTTGAATTCCTTGTATAAACCCCAAATGGTTAAAATCCATTATCTTTTGTATAAGCTGCTGGGGGTTTTTGTTTTGTTTTTTTAATATCTTTATTGGGGTATAATTGCTTTACAATGGTGTGTTAGTTTCTGCTTTATAACAAAGTGAATCAGTTATACATATACATATGTTCCCATATCTCTTCCTTCTTGCGTCTCCCTCCCTCCCACCCTCCCTATCCCACCCCTCCAGGCGTTCACAAAGCACCGAGCTGATATCCCTCTGCTATGCGGCTGCTTCCCACTAGCTATCTACCTTACGTTTGGTAATGTATATATGTCCATGCCTCTCTCTCGCTTTGTCACAGCTCACCCTTCCCCCTCCCCATATTCTCAAGTCCGTTCTCCAGTAGGTCTGTGTCTTTATTCCTGTCTTACCTCTAGGTTCTTCATGACATTTTTTTCCTTAAATTCCTGGTTTAACTTAATATTTTGTTGAGGATTTTTGTGTCTGTGTTCATGAGGAATATTGGTCTATGAATATATTTTATTTTTGCAATATCATTGTATCATTTGGGTATCAAGTTAATGGTGGACTCATAAAGTGATTTGGAATTGCTCCAACATCTTCTACTTTCTTAAAGAGTTAGTAGAGATATATACCCACAAATGGGATTGTTGGATCATATGGTAATTCTTTTTTTGTTATTTTTTGAGGAGCCACCATACTGTTTTCCATAAGTGGCTGCAGCGTTTTATATTTCCATCCACAGTGTATAAGGGTTCCAATTTCTTTGCATCCTCTTCAGTACTTTCTATCTTTTGATTTTTTGATGATACCCATGCTAACAGGTGTGAGATGATATCTTATTTTGGTTTTGATTTAATTTTTCTGGTGATTAGTGATGTTGAGCATCTTCTCATATTCCTGTTGGCCATTTGCCCATGTTCATTGTGGTATTATTCACAATAGCCAAGATATGTGTGATTTGACTTACATGAGGTACTAAAATAGTCAAACTCATAGAAACAGAATGGTGGTTGACAGGCTGGGTGTGGAGGGGGAAACAGGGAGCACTGTTCTACAGGTATAAAGTTCCAGTTATGCAAGATAAATTCTAGAGATCTGCTGTACAACATTGTGCCTATAGTTGATATTACTATATTGTGCACTTAAAAATTGTTAAGAAGGTAGGTCTCATGTGTTCTTACCACAATTTTTTAAAAAAGTTTTAATTGAGACATAATTGGCGTATAACTTTGTATTAGCTTTAGGTGTACAACATGATGATATATATCATGATATGATCACCACTATAAGTTAACATCTATCACCACACATAGCTACAAATTTTTCTTCTTGTGATGAGAACTTTTAAGACATATTCTTAGCAACTTTCAAATATACAATACAGTTATATGCATTTATTTTATAATTAAAGTAGTTTCAAAGGATAAATTTTAGGCTAAAAAATAGTTTTTGTAGAGTTGATATTATTTCTTCCTTATGTGTTTGGTGGATTTGGAAATGAAGGCATATGGAACTGTGGGAGGGGGTTGTATGCAAAGAAGTGTAATTAAAAATTCAATTTCTGGGGGCTTCCCTGGTGGTGCAGTAGCTAGGAATCTGCTTGCCAGTGCCGGGGACACGGGTTCGAACCCTGGTCTGGGAAGATCCCACATGCTGCAGAGCAACTAAGCCCATGCACCACAACTACTGAGCCTGTACTCTAGAGCCCGTGAGCCACAACTAGTGAGCTCACGTGCCACAACTACTGAAGCCTGCGTGCCTAGAGCTCATGTTCCACAGCAAAAGAAGCCACCGCAATGAGAAGCCCGCAACAAAGACCCAACACAGCCAAAAATAAAATAAATAAAATAAATTGATTTTAAAAAATTCAATTTCTATAATAAATATAAGACTATTCATGGTGTTTATTTCTTCTTGAGTAAACTTTGTTAGCTTTTATCTTTTAGCAAGTTTGTCCATTTCATCTGTCATCAGATGTATCACCATAAAGTTGCTCAAAAATAATCTTATTTGCCTTTCAAGGCTGCAGGATTTGGTATTATAAATTTAACGACTAATATTGATGATTTGTTTTATATCTCTTTTTCTGGAATATTCTAGGTAGGAATTTATCAATTTCTTAATCTACTCTTAACCTTTGTTATTTCCTTTTTCTACTTAGCATATCTTAAACTTGCTCTTTTTTTCCCCCTAGCTACTTAAAGAAACCCTTAGGCCACTAGTTTTTAGACTTTATTTTTAACATATATTTAAAGGCAATTCTATATTTTTGCTTTGTATAGATATATGTATTTTAAAGATATTAAAATAAAATTTGTCTTTATTTACCCATGTGTGTATACATACCATATACAATATAATTCACTGCATTCAGTTCTGAGGATCTGAAATTCTCTATGGTAGCTGAGTCTCTTAAATCTTTAAACTTTTATCTTCAACCATATTTAGGAGGAGTTTTTTGACCTCAGAAAGTGTTGTCACATTTTTCTTTCCTTATAATATTCCACTTCCCATGTGTAAGACACTTTGAAACTATCCCACAGGTACCTCAGACTCTGTTCTTCATTTTAACATAGTTGGTACTTTAAATTATTCCATCTTATTTCACTGACACTTTTTTCTTTCCTCTCTGTAATTAAATCAAAATTATTCAGTGTATTTTTAATGTTACAAGTTGTATTTTTGCTTAAAATTTTTCATCTCATTATTTTCTTATATTTCCAATAATTTGCTATTATTTCTTATTTATTATAAGCATACATCTTCGTTGACCAGAATTGTAATAGCTGCTTTAGTCATTGTCTGATAATTCCAATATCTGTGTTATCTTGTGGTTGACACGTATTGATTGTTTTTCCCTTGAAAATCAGTCTTTTTTTTTTTTTGGCTTTTAATATGGCAAATAGTTTGGGATTGTAAGCTGGACATTTTGAGTGATAAATTGTAGAGATTTTGCATTTTGGTACATTATTGCAGGGTTTTAGCAGGAAATTAACTTGGTTAGGCTCAAATGCATACTGTTATGGGTAAATGCTGAGATCTCAACTCATATATTTGTCTTTTACACAAGTTATAATCAGTTGGCCCCTTGCACGCTTGGTTCAGTGTTTTGCCAGAGTTTTGTGTTTTTTATATATACATATTTAAGGGATCTCCTTCTTTGGCTTACTCCTTTCTCCTTTCCTCATTCTCCAGTCACCCAGATTTTTCTGGTCTCCTCACTCTCTGTTTCCTTTGTCCAGAAAAATAAAGATGTTCTAGCAGTGTTTAAGCTGCCTATGCCACTGCTAAGTACAAAAGTGAACTTGTTGCAAATTACATTTCCACTCCAAAATCTGCCTCCATTTTCATATCTAGAGACCTTGAGGAGCTTTTATTTCTAAAAATATTTCCAGAATTTATTACTTATTTGTGGGAGAAACAGTGTTTCAGAAACTCACTCCTTCATACCAGAAGCAGAAATTCACAGATTTTAAATTAATAGCATAAGGATTTAGATTTTTCATTTTATCCCAAGAAGTATTCTCTTACCTGGTATGGAAAAAGCAGATTGACTACTAAGAGTTCGAAATTTATAGAACTTGAATACAGTGTACAAGTTTACCCTTACTGCAGTTTCACTGCTAGAAGATGAAATGGATTTAATAATTTTTAACTCAAATTTTCATTTTCAAATAATTGAGATTAACATGCAATTGTAAGAAATAATACAAAGAGATACCATGTACTCTTTACCCAGTTTCCACAAATGACATCTTTCAAAATTATATTATAATATTGCAACCAGGAAGTTGATTTTAACATGAACCACTAATTTTCTTAATTTTCCCAGTTATCTATGTATTTATTTTTGAGTGCATTTAGTCTTATGCAATTTTATCATATGTGTATATATATCCACCCCTACAGTCAAGATATAGAACAGTGCTTCTACCACACAGATCTTTTCTGTTGCTATTTTATGACCCCACCCACCTTTCCCCCAAAACATGGTAACTGCTAGTCTGTTCTCCACTTCTATAATTTTTGTCATTTCAAGAATATCATTATGCAGTAAGTAGTTACATGGCATCTTAAAGTATGTCAACTTTTGGAATTGGGATTTTTCACTCATCATAATTCCCTTGTGATTCATCTAAGTTACTGTATATACCAAGAGTTTATTCTTTTTTGTTGCTTTACTAGTATTCCATGGCGTGTATATACCATTAGTTGTTTAACCATCAATCTCCGGAAGGACGTCTGGGTTTTTTTGAATTCTGATTATTATAAATAAAGCTGTTATGGGCATTCATGTTCAGGTTTTGAGTGAACATAAATTTTCATTACTCTAGGAAAAATGGTCAAGATTTCAATTTCTGGGTTGTATAGTAATTGCATGTTTTAGAAGAAACTGCCAATCTACTTTTTCCAAGTAGTTGAACCATTTTACATTCCCACTAGTAATATATTTTTTGTTTTTCTTCATCCTCACCAACATTAGATGATGTTACTGTTTTTTTTTTTTTTTTTTTTTTTTTTTTTTTTTTTTTTTATGCGTTACGCGGGCCTCTCACTGTTGTGGCCTCTCCCGCTGCGGAGGACAGGCTCCGGACGCGCAGGCTCAGCGGCCATGGCTCACGGGCCCAGCCGCTCCGCGGCACGTGGGATCCTCCCAGACCGGGGCACGAACCCGCGTCCCCTGCATCGGCAGGCGGACTCTCAACCACTGCGCCACCAGGGAAGCCCCGATGTTACTGTTTTTACATTAGCAATTTTGTTATATATGTATTGATATGTCATGTAGTTTTAATTTTCATTTCCCTATTATCTAATGTTAAGTACTTTTTCATGTGTCTATTTGCCATCTTTATATCCTCTTAGATAAAATGCTTGTTCATTTCTTGTGCCCGTTTTTTCATTGAATTATTTATTTAATGTAGAGATTTGAGAGTTCTAGATACCAGTTCTTTGTCAGATGTATTGTTTGCAAATATTTTTTCCCAGTTTGTACTTCTTTTCATCTCCTTAAGTGAGTCTTTTGCAGAGCAAAAAGTTTTTAATTTTGACGAGATCTGATTGATTAATTTTTCCTTTTGCTTGTCCAAAAACTCTTTACTTCACCTTAGATCCAAATATTTTCTTATTTTCAAGTGTTTTTTTTTTTTAGTTTTACATTTAATGTCTAAACTCATGATCCATTTTGGATTAATTGTTGTACAAGGTGTGAGAATTAGGTCAAGCTTCTTCCCACCACCCACCCACTGCTAATGGACATCCAATTGCTTTAGCATCATTTGTCAAAAACACTATCCTTCCTCCAATAAGTTGCTTTTGCACCTTTGTAAAGAAATCAGTCAGACGTATTTTGTGGGTCTGTTTCTGGGGTATTATTTTCCATTGATTTATGTATCTATCTTTTTGCCCATACCACACGCTATTGATTACTTTAGGTATACTTTAGGTATAATAAGAATTCATCTTGGACAGAGTGATTCTTCCCATGTTATTCCTTTATTTCAAGATTATTTTAGCTATTTGGGGCCTATGCCTTTCCATATAAATTTTAGAATAAGCATGTCATGTCTACAAAAACTTTAAGATTTCGATAGGAATTGCATTAAATGTGTAGCTCAGTTTGAGGAAAATTAACTTTTATGCTGAGTCTTCCAATCCATGAACATATTAGATCTCCTGATATATTTAATTTTCATTTCTTTCATAAGCATTTTTAACTGTAGCATATCGATTCCCCGCATGTTTTTAAAGTTTTTACATAACTATTTCATTTCCTTTGTAGAGTTTGTAAATGACATGAATTTTTATTTATTTATTTAGTTGCACCGGCTCTTAGTTTGGCAGGCGGGCTCCTTAGTTGCAGCTCATCAGCTCTTTAGTTGTGGCGTGCAAACTCTTAGTTGAGGCGTGCATGTGGGATCCATTTTCCTGCCTAGGGATCGAATCTGGGCCCCCTGCATTGTGAGTGCAAGTCTTATCCACTATGCCACCAGGGAAGTCTAATTTCAGTCTTCATATGCTCATTGTTGGATGCTTTTTAAAATTGAAACATTAGTTAAATATATAGTAGAAGATAATTTTTAGTACAAATAATTTTTAGTGCAATAGGAATCACCCCATGGTGCTGGGACTTCATATTTCTCTGCACATTTAGTCAGTGATATATTAGCCAAAACATTAAAATATTTAATGTATTAAATATTTTTATGTTTATGTAATGTATATTCCTCAATGCATGAAAAACTTTAAACAATATTTTGAATCCTCAGGTTTGTTTTTTTTTTAATAGGAGTGTGTTGAATACTTTGAAGTTTTGAAACTGGGGCTGATTTATAGAAGTAAGTGTCACAGGAAAAAGAGTTGGCAATTAAGTAATGGAAAATGTTATATTTTAAACATTTTTGAGTATTTCTAAGAGTTCTGTGCTTGGAAGGAGGTTAAATAAATTGCCTTGATTACTTGGCTTATTCAGTTATTTAGGGGATGGATGAGGTATTATTCAATTATTGTACATCAGGGTGGAGTTGGAAACTTGTTTTTCTGCATTTTTAGAGGCAGAAATGTAATCACTGAGCATTAGTATCGTACTGAAGTGGTCCCCTAGGGTGTGCGGTTCTAGTTTGCCAAAAGATGCTCATTTGCTATGGGAAGTACCCCCTTTTAGCTTCATTCAGAAGGAAAGACTGGATTTGTAAGAGCAGTTGTGTTATTTCTTTCCCCATTTTCCTCCTCATCCATTCTCTGAACACATAGCTGCAGGATCAGTTGAAAACGTGTGTGGATATAACATATCAGATGCTAGGCGAAAGATTCATCATGAAATTATAACCATTTCATGTATATGTTTTTGACAATTTTGCCCAAGAAAGTCACTTACTAGAAATAAGATAATTGTTTGTAATAGCTGCATTAATTATTTTCTATACTTTGTGTCATTTGTTCAATAACATAACTCCTTAAATGCATAGGCAGAGTCAACTCTGGACTCCATCTGAACAATATCTATTTTTGAAAAGTTATTGGAATGAAAATTAAATTCCCTTACAATAAAGGAATCAGATATTCTTTGCTAATTTAGTTTTTTTCCAACTACACATACACCTACACACACACATGCATACATATGATTTTAAAATGTATTTTTGATCACTCAGTTCTTATTTTACCACTTGAAATGGCTTTGGTTTTCTCTTGGATTTACTATTGAGTCCAAAACTGCTCTCTTCAGCAACAAATACCTGTAAGAAACCAGTGTGCCCCAGAATCATTTCCCTTAACTGGGTCTCCAAATGAAGTGCTGTATTTCAGTGCCTTCAGGTTTGAGATACACTGCAGGGTTCTTTCTCCTGGTAAATGAAGCATGTTTTTTGGAGCACTGTTCATATCAGTGAATAGGAGTCTAGGGAAAAATAAAGTGTTGATTGTCTTAATATCTAGTCTGGAAAGAAGTGAACCAGATGTAAGCTTCAGCAGATAGAAACATACTCATGACTTTATTTTTAAAAGGATGGGGGAACTTTATGAGTTGGAATGTCAAACGATATAATTATCTGAGATAGGTAGTGTCAGATGACCTCATTTCAGTAAATAGCTCATTGGCCAACGGGTATTTATTTTCTTTACAAATAGTTCTCTTGGTACTATTAATACCTGTTTTTTTTTAAAGTCATTGGAGAGACAACCAAGGAAGAGGTTGATTAAATATTAGAAGATATTGGTTTTAATCTTTCCTAAAATTCCTTCTGGTATTAATGTATGAAGATGTACTTAAAGGTTTCATTTTGTCTTTAGAACAGGGACTAGAAAAATAAACAGCGCTTCTTACTTAAAACACTCCAGTGCTTCTGTGCTGAGTGTTACTAATAGCTTTGTTGTTCTAATAGAATTCTCTAGGTGTTCCTCTTTCCCTTTGTAATCTGCCTTTCATTAATTGAAGCAGATAGTCTTATGATTTGGATTCAGAGGTATATGAGGTGTGAAAATATATTCATGTGTATCTGTTAATGAGACTGATTTTTGTAGCAAACACAACAGACCTTATGCAGCTCAATGTGTTGTTTATCTTCAGAAAAGTCACTTTAGTTGAACTATGTAATTTTTACCCATTCTATTGCTCTTACTTTAATTATCTTTCTGAGATATTCCTTTGGAATTGGCTCTGGAGCTTATTGAATAGTCTTTAAAATAGCTGCTTTTGGCATGTTTTAAAAATTTTTAGTGTAGTTTTATCTTTTACAAGTAGCTAAAGGCTTTCAAAGTGGGAACTGACCCATGGGGTATATGAACAATTAACTATTTCTATTATATATTCACTGGTCATTAAACCCTATTTGTCAGCACAAGAGTGAGAGGGTGGGGAGCAACTAGTGCAGCAACTAACTCCACTCAAGTGATGCCACCCTAGGGATGCCACCAGTAAATGAAGTTCACCAGCTCCTGAGGTTTTGTCCTGTTGTTTGATTCTATGCAGTGATTTGTATAGATAGGAAAGATGTAGTTTATTGCTGCTTTTCATCACTATAATAGCAGGAAAAAATAACAGAGGCAGTGCTTAAGAGGGTCTTGGGATCTCCTACTTATTAAATAAAATGTATTTACTATTTGAAAACATCCTTATATATTCTCAGACATTTTTAATCCTCTGCACAATGGTGCTAGACTCCATTTTATTTCCTCCCACTTTACTGTGTTTAAAAGTATGTCAGAACTGTACCTTCCTATTTTCATCCCTAAATTTCTATGTGTTTTGCTGTCAATTAATTAAAAAATATTTTAAATTCTTTTTACCCAAATTCCAAAACTTATATAACCACACAGTTAACAAAATTATCTTTAAAAATGCATTTTAAATAGTTATTAGTTAACTAAATACTCTCTCCTACAATATATTCTCTTCCTGGAACAATGCATCCCATTATCTTGTAGGTTGTAAGATTAATTATAATAATAAAATAATAGGAATTGATTATCATAGATATCATGCTTATCATCTCTAGGGAAGTAAGTGAATGACAGTATGCAATTAGTTGCACACAATCTGACAATTAAAAATGTTTTCTTCCCTTATAACCAAAGCTTAAATAAAAGAAAGAGGATATAAATCAAAATGATGTTTTATTGCCATTTGTAACCTGGCTTAACTGAAGGCTACAGTTACATACGTGTCAGACATATGCCAGCAAATGCCTCCAAAGTCTTTTCAGGACACAAATAGTTTCAAACTTGACTTCGTTCAAGAAAACACTAAGAGATCAACTAAGATCCTCTGACCTTGCCCTCCTAGTCTCTTTATCCACACTGCAGTAATGCAAGTTCAAGGTCTCAGTGTTTTTGCAACTTCCGCTCCAAACTTGATTTAATATACTTCTCTTTTTCAATATCATTTTTTCCTTCTTATTTACTCTTACATACTATATTGAATTGATCTGAAATCTTGAGGGAAAGAGATGCTATGCTATACCATATGAGATCAATGATTAGGATCAATTAATCCTTATTTGACAACATCCTGTTAAAATTTGTGGAAGATCATTGACCAGTATATTTTGGAACACCATTGTTTATATTATGGTTTAGCAAAATGAGACATGTGTCTCCAATCCAGTCCAAACCCCTCTAGGTTATCCTTTGACTATAATGTCAATATAAATAAAAGTATAGTAGTTATTCAAATCCTACTTACTATGTTTTCATCTAATTTAATGATCTAGATTAGGTATCAGCAAACTTTCTCTATAAAGGGCCAGATAGTAAAATATTTGGCTCTGCAGATCATATGGAATCTGTTATGACTACTCAAGTGTGCCTTATAATGCAAAGGCAGTCATAGACAGTACGCCAATGGATGGGAATGGCTGTGGTTCAATATATCTTTACTTATAAAAATAAATGATGGGCCAGATTTGGCCCATGAACCATAGTTTGCCCACTCCTGGTTTAGATGGATAAAATCAAGAATAAATGTTTCATCTACCTAAAATTAAAGTAATAAGTGCATCTAATTAATTTTAGATACATTCATTGGCCCAATCATTATACTTTCCTCTTATCCAGTAAAACAAATGTTATACTATCATAGAGCTCTTATACTATACAACAATGTAAGATTAATTTGATCATTTCCCCTTAAAAATTGTTTATTCTTACTGATCAAGAATGATGGCAATATATTTTAAAGACATGTCATATTATTTAGAATTTTTCTCTTAGTGCTCAAGGCTTTTCTTCTGTTATTTTATTGAAACATGAATACCATTTGATGCTTTTGAACTTATAATTACTATTATAAGATCTCCACTCAAACCTCAAAGCCAACATTTCGATAAGAGAACAAAAATAAGCAGATATGTGCCTCATTATAGTCTTTATTATAACCAAATTCCTATACTTTACAAGTTCAGAGGTTGTAATGATTTTTATGAGCAACAACAATAAAAAGCAAACAAGCAAGTCAAAATGTTATTTTCTACCTTCAGTAATTAGTTTGTTCATTTATTCATTTAGTATGTCTCTTTGCCATCATAGAAATATAGAGAATTATAACTACCATTTCACTTCAGAAGGTGGTCGACTTGAAGAAATTCAGGGTGCTTAGAAGAGCCAAAGAAAAAAAGAGATATCTGGTTTCTTTATATTTTTGACGAGGCAGGGGATGATATATTAAAGAACACCTGTGACCAGGGTTTTGCCTCAAGTATGATTGATTTACTTCTAGTTCCCTTTAGAAAAGATTTATCTGAGTCCTATTAGAACTTATATATATATTTCTATTTTTATTTATATATAAATTCTAAATATAATTTCTTAGCTTAGAAAGTAGACTTTTAATATCTAAGCATTTCAGGTGTTCCATTATGGAACCAAAGATTTCTAAACTAGATTTCTTCTAACATTAATAATAGGACTTTGTTAACATCCTCAGTAAATTACTGATGACAGGAACCATAAGAATGCTATTAATGTTCATAAAAGAGCTTTGACTTTTATTTTACAGCTAGTGGTACTGACTAAACTTTCTTCTGGAATGTACTTACTATATTTTAAACACCATTTAAAAAAATCAGTATACAGTTTCCCCACATCCTCAAAAGAAAAGAAATATATTGTAGCAATGATACAGTAATAGATCTCAAAAATCAATACAGCATTCAAACAAGTACTTAGGAAACAATACTTATTTTCTGAGTAACAAAAAATAATTTTGCTCTAGGATCAATGATCTAAGACCAAATATAGGTAATACACGTTCTTAATTCATTGGGGAACAAAAAAGCCACAATTATTTTATATTCTAAATCCTATGCTTATTATCCTAATTTATCTCCTCCTTACTTCCCTCCCTTACTTTCCTGTTTTAATCATGTCCTCTTCTCCCCACTGGTGAGGGAGGGATTCACACCCTAAAGTTAAGGGGATAGACAAACATAGGACACCTGACACTGGACAGATGAGACAGAGTTTATTAGTCACACAGTGATAGCCAGGAGGAGAAGGACATTGCTCCATGCAAGGCCACACAGAGTTGTGCTTGAGGAACAGAGTGAAAGATCAGGGGCTGTGGGTGGCATGATTTTGCAATATCAAGAGGATGAGATATCCCCTGGTTTCCATGACAGGGTTTGATTGGCTTATTTGAGTAATTCTGTGGTTTAATTCTGAAACCTATTACTCTGGAACAAGCAGGAACTTGTGTCTAGTACTCTTTATAAGGCAGATTGTTGGGCTAAGGGATCTTATCCATGGGAACAGACTAGGGAGGATAAATTTAGGTTAGGCCATTTGAGGCCCTTTATCCCGTAAGGTACCACATTATACTGACCTTTTAGTTTATGCTTTATACTACAGTTGACTGGTACCTTGATATAAATTCAAACCTTGGTGATTACTGAGACTTTTAGGGAGTCGAAGTGCCTCCTTAGAAAGCAAACTAAGCACTAGACCAGAAGGGTGAGTGGCACATGGTGATACTGTCATCGAAGTGAATTTTAGAGGCCCTTTGTGGCCCATAAAGGCAGTTGAGAGAGCTGTGAGGCATTGGTATAGGCAGTGCATGTCTCTCTGAAGGGACCCAGTACACATTTAATGCTTACTTTAATTGACGTTAATAAAGCTACACTAAATTTTCTTGATTGTTTGCACAGTAAATCTTTTTTTCCTGTCCTTTTAAGTTTATTGCATCCTTATTTTTAAGATAAGTTCTCATAAGCTCTATATTGTTGAAATTTAATTCGGTCTGACAGTCTTTGCTCTTGTCAGTGGAGCATCTGGAAAATCAATATTTACAATAGTTACTGATTATCTGGAGTTTGTAGCTAACTTTCTTCTAACCTTGAGTCTTGATTATTTTTATTGTGTTCTAGAGATTTTTTATGAATCTTTTTACACATTTATGACTAAAATAATGTCTACTTTCTCCAGGGACAATATACTTTTGTTCTTTGCAGGGCAAGAGCAAGATTGGAAGTATTAGTATTTCCAGATCCTCTGCATCCAGTTTCAGTGTTTGCAATAACTTAAAGATGGACTTGAGTTCCTGAAATGGCAAGAATCTATTTCCAATTCACATTTTCCTTCATCTTGAACTGCCAACCTAAGAGCCAATGTTTTTTTTACGAGAACGAATCTGCCTCCTTTTCTGCTTCTTGGCATACTTTAACTCCACTTGTTAATCCACTAAAGCAAAGGTCTGTTAAAACTTGGCTAATTTCTTTATACTCTCAGCTGACTCTCAGCTAGAGTCATCAGACAGCCCAAGGGAGAAAGTATCCCCAAAACACAAGGTGAAGCTTCTTCTATTCAGTCATCTCCCTGACCTTGCCTATGCAATATGCAAAAATATTTTTAAAATATATACATGTAGTTTTTTTCTAGTTATTCTTAGTAGGAGATTTTACATTAATTTTCTAGTCCATCACTACCTGAAGGTGAGATTCTGATTTTCCTCTTTTCTAATATGTTTAACTTGATGCCTATCTTATCCATTAGTGCTTAATTCAGCTAACTCTGCTGTTTTGTTTCTAAATGGTTTTTTTTGGCTGTTTTTGAACAGCATCTCCATTGTGGTTTCCATTACATCATTAATCATTTTAAAAATTGGAAGCATGCATATTTTATAATTTTAGAAAACTTCTATCTCTACTTCTATGGGGATACTGATTCTTTCATATTTGATATTATTTAACTCTTTTTCATGATGTGTGATTTTCTTATGTTAGTTTTTAACATCTTCTGCTTCTGTTTTCTTTATCCTTCTCAGAGTGCCTTCTGAAATTCATTTTAAGTCAGATAATGTTCACTGAGTACCTAAGTATTAGGCGTTGATCTAGATGCAATAGTAACAGAGATGAATAACACGTTATCCACATTCTGTTGAAGGAAACGGAAGTGTATGCAACTAAGTATAAAACAAATGAGAGAGAGATATGAGAATGCCCAGAGTGCTCCTGAAGCAGAGCAGAGGAAGCAATTCATTCTGACCTGGGGAGCTGGAAAATGCTTCATGAAATAGGTGGCAACAGAGTTCAGTAATTTACTCTACTGAAGAAGTTATCATTTCAGTCTGTGTACCTGCTGCTGTAGTTTCTTGGACCCCTTTTGCTGACAATATGAGAGGTCTTTTTTTCTTTTTTAATAAATTTATCTATTTATTTTTGGCTGCGTTGGGTCTTTGTTGCTGCACGCGGGCTTTCTCTAGTTGCGGCGACTGGGGTGGTGCCCAGGCCTCTAATTGCAGTGGCTTCTCTTGTTGCGGAGCATGGGCTTTAGGTGCGCAGGCTTCAGTAGTTGTGGCTCACGGGCTTAGTTGCTCCACGGCATGTGGGATCTTCCGGACCAGGAATCGAACCGTGTCCCCTGTGTTGGCAGGCGGGTTCTCAACCACTGCGCCACCAGGGAAGCCCCAATATGAGAGTTTTAAGGCTCCTTTCAACCCGTACTAAATCTTTGAACACCTCCAAGTTTTAAAACGTTCCTCTTCTGGCCCATCAATAGTAAATTTACAACCTACAGGTCAGAAGTAAAAGCTTTTCAAAGTGGAATTGACAAATACCAGGAAGCATCTCACTTTATCACAGAAAACTTTAAAACTTCAGAATGTGGGGCATGTTGCCTTCAATCAGGATCACTCCAGCTATTTCTCTCAAACTTGGTAGGAAGGTAAGAAAACATTTCAGAAAGCCGAAATAGCCCTAAAAGCTTCTTACAAATAGCACGCAGCCAGCAATACTGAGTCCCCACAGTCTCTGTGTGAGACAGATTTATATCGTATGTCAAAACCCTAGAACTGGGCTTCCCTGGTGGCGCAGTGGTTGAGAGTCCACCTGCCGATGCAGGGGACACAGGTTTGTGCCCCGGTCCGGGAAGATCCCACATGCCGCGGAGCGGCTGGGCCCGTGAGCCATGGCCGCTGAGCCTGTGTGTCCGGAGCCTGTGCTCCGCAACGGGAGAGGCCACAACAATGAAAGGCCCGTGTACCGCCAAAAAAAAAAAACCCTAGAACTAATTTTGCAGCATGCTACATCTAGTGCAACTTCAGGTTGCTCTCTAAAGTTCCCTTTATACAACTGTATTCTGCAATAGTTTTCATTTTCTTTCCTTCTTATTAGGATATTTTTGCAGTTAGTGAGGAAAACATACATTGGTTGGTAATGCTTGTTGATTAAACTCATAGATAATATTACCATTATTTTTATGTCATTTGTGTACAGACAAATTTATAATTTTTCTTAATTTTCATTCTTACGCATGGATGCTGATAAAATTATAACTTGCTTTGGTATCAGGCCTATACAGTCATGCCTCCATAAAACAAATTGTACTCAAAGAAATAGTAATTCACAGAAGAAAAATTAACTGAAAATTTTGATTAAGCAATATATTCAGAAATTAAATACTGCTACACTGCTCTAGCTTCACTATATGGGTTTAAATTTTTAAATATAAGCTTTGGGATCTAACAAATGCCTTGCTGTTGTTGTCATTGTAATTACTAGCTAATCTAATTATTACATTTTTTAGAGTTTTTATACTCTGATAGTCACAAATCTATGAAATGTCTCTGGAGGAATGTGGATCTCTAACAGCTCTCTTTTCTAGTGGGAGTAAAGATAGGTTATCCTTTGATTTTTGAGCTGTGAATGTGAATGGATTTTTGGTATTATAGATAAGAAAATGCTCTGGGTGATGGCATTTTAGAAATGATTTTGAACTTTAATAATTCAACTTGGGCTCATCCCTCTCATCCTAGTGTTAAGAACCAATATAGTATTTAAGCAGCCCACCAGCTTGTACATGGTTTCGAGAAGACATGAACCTACCTTGGCATATCATCCCAGGGATATAAAAGATGATTCTCTGTGGTGTACAGAAAGAATCTGACTCAACACAGAGAAAACAATCTAAATGTTCTATCTGAGACTGCCTGCCTTATAATTCAAATAAAACCTTTTTAAGGCTTTTGTTCTCTTTTTATTAGGAGATTGTGTGTTTTAAAAATCATATAAACATCTATTGAACTTTAAAAGTTAAAAACTGAAATCTCTAGTTGGGGAATATGAATTCGAAAAGTGAAATTTTGAATTGCTAACCATCCGTAAGTGGATATCTACCTACGGCTATTCTTCCTCATTGCATGTCAAAAGACTGGTGCTTAGGTCATATGTTCCATTCCTGAGGGTGCAATGAGACAAGGGATATATGTGTTTGTGTATGCTGTATGGGTATACTTGTGTTTCCTGTCAAAATTCTAGTTTTGTTAAAACTGACTTTTTAAATCATGAGCACTGCTCCCTTTATAAATTTATTGGGAGGATACAAAATATAACTGGCTTTCTTTTAAGTTTTAAACTTCTTTTAAGTTTTTTCTTTTAAGCATCACTGAAAATAGCACCCACACTTATTTAAATTTTATTGACATTAATGTTTCACATGACTAGAAGTGTAGAGAAAATCAATGTTTTGGTTCAACATGATTGAAACTCTATAAGTAAGTTATTTATATATATATATGAGAGTAAAGCAAGAATGACACTTGATAATGAAGATCAATATAAGCAGTCATTGAAAATCATCTGTGAATAAAATACTAAGACTGATTGTGCTTACGTGAAGAAAAGTTGTTTAACTTCAGATGTCGTAAAAATAATTATGGTTAGAAACTTGGAATATACTATCAGTTTCAATAATTATTAAATATTCTTTTAATAACATGTTTTAAATAATGCCTCTGGTACCTATATAGCAATATCTAAAATTAAATATTATGACATTGAATATAAAATTATGGATAGTCAAATCTGTGTCATAATATACTTTCTTAATATTATCATTATGAAGTTTATGTAGGAATCCAGTTGAATGCTTTCAATATATAAAAATTGTGCCTATACTATCATTACAGCTGTGTAAAATATATTCTCATAGATAATAGTTGGGAAATCCTAGAGGATCAACATTTTTTACAAGGTGCTCTATTGAAATCAAGACAAATGAGTTAGGTAATAACTTTTGAAAAGATCAGTAAATATTGAGTTTTTTTCTATTTAATTTGCCAAATTTGTACAGTCTTTTTCTATTACTACTAAAAATCTTCTCAAATATCAAACAGGTTCAGTAATAAGTAAAATTGTGAGCTCTGAAATCTACCTCTTACCACTGTTTTGTTTTTTTTTCTTAAGCATATGGCCACTTCCATTATTTATTTATTCATTTTTAAAATTTTTAAATGAATTTATTTATTTAGGCTGCATTGGATCTTCATTGCTGTGTGCAGGCTCTCTCTAGTTGTGGCAAGCAGGGGCTACTCTTTGTAGTGGTGCACGGGCTTCTCATTGCGGTGGCCTCTCTCGTGGAGCACTGGCTCTAGGCACGAGGGCTTTGGTAGTTGTGGCACACAGAATCAGTAGTTGTGGCTCACGGACTCTAGAGCACAGGCTCAGTAGTTGTGGCGCACGGGCTTATTTGCTCCGCGGCATGTGAGACCCTCCGAGACCAGGACTCGAACCCGTGTCCCTTGCATTGGCAGGCAGACTCTTAACCACTGCACCACCAGGGAAGTCTGCCACCTCCATTACTGTGACAGTCATTCATGGCAAACTCCATGAAAGACTAGATGATGTAAATGTTGAAATCTAATAACCTGTACAATCTCAGTTAACCGTAATATAGATGCGAGAATGATTATTTTGAGGTTCATATTGAGTACCAAAGATATTTCGGGCAAAGTACTAATTAAATCATAATCCTTAAAGAGTCAAGGAGGCAGTGGCACCAGAGGACTAACACTAACGAATGTAGAAACTATTGTAAATAGTCTTACAGGTAAATTTTTTCAGCATCACCCTTTGGGTTTGGTAACTATTCTCATGACTACACCTTGGCTCATAAACCTTCTCAAGGCCCAGATACATATTTAAGCTGGCAAACATTAGCTTTTCATGATGCAATTCCTTATTCATCACTTATTCTTCATTCATCCATCTATACCTTATCCACTTATTATTATACAATAATATATCTTTGCTAATAACCAAAGCTAAATAAAAACTATATGGCTCTTTAAAATATATTAGTTATATTTCTGAATCAGAAAGATTAAGCAGAGTGACATCATCAAGATGATATACTAGGAGTTCCCAATGCTTGTACCCCAACAAAAACAATGCATAAGCAACCACCTACCGATGAAAATAGCTCTGGGAGAGCTCTGGAGTACAAAGTAAGAGCTGCAGCACTCATTGGTGCACAAAAACCAAATAGAAAGGAGTAGGAAAAATTTTATCTGTGTCACTCTATGCCCTAGTTCAGCATAGCTCGGCATCAAGAGGTATTCTCTCCTCTGTGACATCCCCCTGTGTATGTGGTGGGGGGACCAGGAGGACCCCCGCAGCCTATACCACTGGTAAAAACCCACCACTTTCAACACCAAGATCTCCCATAGTCTTCATCAATGCAGACCACACCTGACGGAGCACATAAAAATATAAAGGAAATATTGACATATCTGAAGGCAGAAATTGACATCCATACCCCACTTACAATTCTAAATAGAGTATCTAGACAGAAAATCAATAAACAACTAATTTGAACAACACAACAGAACAAAAGGACCCAACAGACATGCACAGAACCTTCTACACAACAACTGAAGAATGCTCATTCGTCTCAAGCACACATAGAACATTCTCCAGGATAAATGAAAACATGTCTTAACAAATTTATGAATAATCATTCCAAGTATCTTCTCCGACCACATCTGAATGAAACTAGAAATTAGTAATGGCAAGAAAATTGGGAAAATTCACAGATATGTGGAAACTGAACAGCACACTCTCATGAGGAAATTAACAGAGAATGTTAAAATATCTTGAGAGAAATTAAAATGAAAACACAACATACTGAAAGTTAAGAGATTTAGCAAAGGCAGTACTACAAAGAGGAAAATTTACAGTGCTAAAAACCTGTATTTAAAAAGAAGATCCAAAATAGACAACCTAATTTAAACCTCAAGGAACTAGTAAAAGAAGAACAAATAAAATTCAATGTTAGCAGAAGAAAAGAGTAGAAATAAATCAAATAGAAAACCAATAAATAGAAAAAATTGACAAACCTAAGCTATTATTGAAAAGATTAGCAATATCATCAAACACTTAGCTAGACTAACCAAGGTAAAAGAAAAAGCAATAAAATCAGACATGGAAAAAAAATACAATGGATACCTAAGAAATAGATGGTTTCATAAGATTCTATTATGAACAATTACATGCCAACTGTATAACCTGGAATAAATGGATACATTCTCAGAACCACACACAAGGAAAAATAATAACCTGAGTAGACCAATTACAAATAAGGAGATTGTATCAGTAATCAAAACCTTCCCCAAAAAGAAAGGCCCAGGATGAGATTGACTTTACAGGTGAATTCTACCAAACATTCAAAGAATGAATAGAATCCTTCTTAAACTCTTCCATAAAATAGAAGAGGGAACACTTCCAAAATTGTTTTATGAAGCCAGCTTCTTCCTGATACTAAAACCAGACAAAAATACTACAAGTAAAGAAAACTACAGGTCATTATCACTGATGAATATAGATGTAAAAATTCTCCATAAAAAATCTAGCAAACCGAATTTAATACCACATTAAAAAGATCATACACTATGGCCAAGTGGGATTTATGCCTGGGATGCAAGGATGTTTAGACATATGCAATCAATAAATGTGATATAACACATTAACAAAATGAAAGAAAAATACTACATGATCATACCAGTTGATGTAGATAATGTATTTGATAAAGTAAAACATCCATTCATGAATAAAACCCTCACAAAATAAGTATAAAATGAACTGACCACAACACAAAATGTCCATATGTGAAAAGCCTACAGGTTATATCATAATTAAGGGGAAAAACCCTAAAAGTTTTCAGCCTAAGTCTGCCCACTCTAACCACTTCTTTTCAATATAGTACTGGATTCCTTGTCAGAGCAATTTGGCAAGAAAAAAAGAAATGAAAGGCATCCAAATCAGAAAGGAAAAAGTGAAAGTGTCTGTTTGCAGATGGTATGATCATAAACATAGAAAATCCTAAAGACTCAACAGAAGTGTGAGAATAAATTCAGTATAGTTGCAGGATACAAAATCAATATAAACTGATAGAAAAATCAGTTTAAAGGATATAAAAACGTTGTGTTTTTGTACATAAATAACAAATGATCTGAGAAGGAAATTAAGAAAAAAATCCCACTCAAGATAGCAAGAAATGAAATAAAATACTTAGGAATGAACTTAACCAAAGAGATGAAAGGCATCTAACACTAAAATTATAAAACA
Source organism: Phocoena sinus (assembly GCF_008692025.1). Lineage (NCBI taxonomy): Eukaryota > Metazoa > Chordata > Mammalia > Artiodactyla > Phocoenidae > Phocoena > Phocoena sinus. Next base: position 42,063,155 of record NC_045766.1, read on the forward strand.
TTGATAAGGGCAATTAAAGAAGGCATAGATGAATAGAAATACCTATAGTCATGGATTAGAAGTATTAATATTGATAAAATGTCCATACTACCCACAGTGATCTATAGATACAATGCAACCTCTATCAAAAGCTCAATGTCATTCTTTACAGAAATTAATAATCTAAAACTCACATGGAACCACAAAAGACTACAGATAGCCAAAGCAATCTTAAGCATGAATAACAACTCTTCCTGATTTCCAACTATATTACAAGGCTATAATAATTTTTTAAAGTATCATATTGGCATAAAAACTGACACATAGACCAATGGAATAGAATAGAGAGCCCAGAAAAAAATCCATGCATCGAGTCTACGGTCAATTGACTTTTGACAGTGGAGCCAAGAACACATAATGGGGAAGGGCTAGTCTCTTGCATAAATAGTATTGAGAAAACTGGACATCCACGTGAAGAATGAAATTGGACTCTTATCTCACACTGTATACAATAATCAATTCAAAATGTAGTAAAGACTTAAACATAACATCTGAAACAATAAAACTACTAGAAGAACTCATAGGCAAAAAGTTTTTGACATTGATCTGGGAAATTATTTTTTGGATATGACACCAAGAGCACAGACAATGAAAGCAAATATAGACAAGTGGGGTTGCATTAAAGTAAAAAGCTTGTGCAGAGCAAAGAAAGTAATCAACAAAATAAAAAGGGAACCTACAGAATGGGAGAAATCTTTGCAGACTATATATATGATATGTGGTTAATATATAAAATATATAAGAACTCATACAACTCATAAATAACTGGATTAAAAAGTAGGCAAAGAATCTGAATAGATATTTCTCAAAAGAAGACCCACAAATGGCCAATAGGTATATAGGAAAAAGAAATTAAGCAAAAATTTAAATTATTAAATGCACATAAAACACTATTTCAGTTTTAATATTTGTGATCTAGAGTGTATGTATGAATTTCACATAATACACTTAAAATAGCAATTTCAATAAATGCTTACTGCATATCCCACACAGAGGTAAAAGTCTAAAATACCTTGTGATAGCTCTATTATAGAATTATCAGATTGTTATAATTGTTTACCTATTTTTCCATATAACTTGAGAACTTCTTGTTATCATAGCACTTATTTAAGTGACAGACATGGAAATGATAATCAAAAATTATCTTCCCTGAGCCTAGTGAATTGGTGAAAGCTGGGCCAATTAGTCCTTTCCTTGGGATTCTAGAAATCAGGATAAAATCAGAGTAAGTCCTCTCTAGTGGCAGAGCCATACATTTTTAAATTTAGGCATTATCAATGTCTGTTTTTCACTATGTAGGAAAAACTTTCAATGTGGAAGCAAAACAAAAACAAACAAAAATGCAGATAGGACGAGCAACAATAGTCTTAGCAGTCTTCTTTTGGTTTTGGTTGCTGATTCTTAAATTTTCTAGCATTCCTGTACTACTTCTGCAAAAGCTATTCTATGAGCCAATGTAATGTTCTTATCTTAAAGCTACTTTGAGTTAGATTTCTGTCAATAGAAAACAAATAAATACTGTTTACATGAATGATTAAGAGGAATTAACCAAAACAATTTTTCATCAATGAGTTAAAATACAGATATATAAAATAATAATAAGCTATTATTCAATGTTAGAAAAAAATAACATTCTAAAATTCTCAACCGTATTGCCAAAGTTCTAGAAATAGTTATTCAAAAGGTAATATATTTATTGAGTTGAAATTTCAAAATATTTAGAGATGATTTGAAAGCATAACAGTAATCTTTAACTGAATTTAAATTAGGATAAATTTTAAAAAAGGACAAACAAGCAGGCACACAAAGCCTATGTTACATAGCAAGTTATAATAAACCATAGAAACAGACCCATAAAAAATGAAAATCATAAAATAAGAATGAGAGCAAGCTAAAAAAAATTACTTTAACTGTTGTTACTTTTTAGTTCCCTGACCAAACAGAGTCACTGGGCTTTCTCTGGATAATCACATCTATCTACCAGACTCTCTGTTTGAGTGTTGCTTGGCTATGCAGCTTCCAGGACTTCTGGCCAGGCTTTCTGGTCAGGCATGGCCTGGATCTATGCTCAGCAGTGGGAGGGACTATGAATTAGCTCCCCTGCCTGGCTGGGGACAAACCAAAGGCAGAACAGGCTCCAAACCAATTAGATTCTTCATTGAGAACCCAGATCAGGCAAACCTGCCTCCTGCCAATTTCCCTGGTCAGACTGCTCCATTGTCTTGGCTCTGCAAATGAGCAAAGCCGCTGGTTGGGCCTACTACCACTCACTACTTAGTCTGCCCAAATCCAAGTGCTGATTGTTGCAAGCCCTCCCCACTTCTCCTTCACTATGCAATTCCCAGCGGTCAGCTCTGCAGATTCCCTTATGATCCCTGTAGGGTGAGTTTGGATTTGGGGACTCCCAAGAAGTGACACAAAGTGCTGGGGAGCTGCCTGTCCACCCTGGCTTCTCTTTTCTCACTGGAGTAACCATAGACTCAGGGGAGACCAGTTAGTGTGGTGCTGCATCAGCCTAGGGAAGGGGCAATTTTGTCACCTTGTTGCCAGTCCTCTTATCCTTCTAATGTAGTCTGTCTTGGCCTCTGAGGTGGTAGAGTATGTCTCAGCCTCAACCCTTGTTCCAGAGTTTTCTTAGTGGTGTCTTATTCATGAATGGTTGTTAGCTGTTCTTGTGATGGGAAGCAAAGTCGGAAATGACCTATGTCACCATCTTAGTGATAGCACTTCTCTAGTATTTTCATTTTTTGGTGCTTCTTTCTATGATTGGATAATAAACATTAAACTATTATATGCATCAATTAGACATGGTACATTTAAGTCAGAGGAATATTTTCATGTTTTTTCTTTGGGCTTGAAGTTTCTTAAACATTGGTTTTAATAATATAAGTGTTTTATTAATCCTTATGTAAGATATACTGCCTGGTTGCTATCTGAAAAACATATCAAATAATATATCACATAACAAAAAGAGCAAATCTTCCAGGACTATACCTGAATTCTTCATTCAGTTTTGATTTTCAGTTATTCTATTAGGTTTTCATACACACAGTAAAAAATCTCTTTCAGAAATGCCTATAAATAAATAGTAGCAAATGTAGCTGCTTGAAAATATTAAGGCATTCCTTTTAAAGATGTAAGTATGCATGAGAGCATAGAAGGGACACTTATGCAAGTGTATTATTTAAAGTCAACTTGCTCTATGTTCATCTACATGTTTCCTAAATGAAGTAGATCCTAGTATGGAGAAAAATGTTCTTTAGTAGTTCTTTAGTTTCTAGTCCTTCCCTCTTAGTTCCTGGAGGAAATAGCAGTTCCTTTCTGTGTTAAAGAAACAAGAAAAGAACAATAGCAAAACTAGAACAACAACAAAGAACTCAATAAATTCTGAGAGCATGTACAATAACCAAAAAAGAAATCCTTGTGAGCTTGCTTTAACTCTTTTGTGCACTCCTCCATTTAAAGTCATGACCCTTCTATGAAGGTCAGACTACATTTCAAAGGATAGCCAAGTAGCCTTGGAAAACAGGAGAATAAGACTTAGGCTGTGTAAATTCTTAGAGGGATAGAAAATGGGTCTCCAGAGTAGTGTCAGCTGATTGAGATTAGGGTCAATACATTTGTGTGGAATGATCATTTTACCTGCTTTTGGATATACAAAAGGATAGTGCAGTGTTAGTTGGCATTGCAACCCCCCATTGGCTGTGGTATTTCCAATTAACTTCATAAAATAAACTCTTCTTTAAAAATAAATTACACATATTTTAAAGTTGAAAACTGAATTACTAAAAATAATGAGATAAAAAGACTTCCAGGGCTTCCCTGGTGGCGCAGTGGTTGAGAGTCCACCTGCTGTTGCAGGGGACACGGGTTCGTGCTCTGGTCTGGGAAGATCCCACATGCTGCGGAGCTCCTGGGCCCGTGAGCCATGGCCGCTGAGCCTGTGCATCCGGAGCCTGTGCTCCACAACGGGAGAGGCCACAACAGTGAGAGGCCCGCATACTGCAAAAAAAAAAAAAGACTTCCAAAATAAAACTCTAAATATACACTAAATAAGCATCAACAAAACTGGACAGATGACAGAATAACCAGAGGCCAGACGAGGTTCTTCTTTATTCCTAAATTAAAATAATTATAAAATAAATGTGTTTATTTAACTATTAAAATAACTGTAAAATAGAACATGTTTTAATACAAATCTTAGGTTTACTACTGGAAGCATTCTAAGTATAAAGACTCTATCATTATCTCTTTTTATCATTATCTCATAATCTAAATTTAGAGTCATGTACAGTTTTTCCTTAGTGGTTACTTACAGTGTCATCTTTCACTTTCTCACCATTCCACCCTCCCTTCACCCTCTGGTCATTCAACCAACTTAGCTTCATTTGAGCAAGGTTACACACAGTGTCCACAGATTGCACAAAATTAATTTGGGTGTTCTGAACAGATGCTGCTAGCCAGGATGGTGCTAAATTCTCATGACTCATCAGTGTGCAGCTCTTTTGGAAAACAAGACTTTGCTTCCCAGGAGCAGAGTGGTTTTCATGAACTCTCCCAAAACACATAATTATTTCATGGTAGTTCTTTCAGTCTGTCTTTAATATAAAAGTATATGTGTATTTACTTTTCTATATTCAATATTATGGTGAAACATATACACATATTATTTTTACTCTGCCTTTTTTACAGGCATACCTCATTTCATTGGGCTTAGCTTTATTGTGCTTCACAGCTGTCATATTTTTTACAAATTGAACGTTTGTGGCAACCCTCCATTGAGCAAATCTATCAGTGCCATTTTTCCAGCAGCATTTGCCCACTTTGTGTCTTTGTAATTTTGTTAATTCTCACAATATTTCAAACTTTTTCATTATTATATTTGTAACGGTGATCTGTGATCAGTGATCTTTGATGTTACTGCTGTGCCTCACTGAAGGCTCAGATGATAGCACTTTTTAGCAATGAAGTATTTTTTAATTACGGTATGTACATTTTTTAGATATAATACTATTGCACACTTAACAGACTATAGTGTAGTGTAAATATAGCTTAGATATTTACAGGGAAACCAAAAAATTCATGTGACTCACTTTATTGCAATACTCGGTTTGTTGTGGTGGTCTGGAACAAAACGTACAACATCACCAAGGTATGCCTTCACTTCATGTTATTAAATATTATTTAAAACCTTGATTTTAATAGTTATTAGTCCATCTGAGCTGTCACAAGAAAGTACCACAGTTTGGGTGGTTCAAACAACAGTTATCTATCCTCTCACAGTTCAGGAGACTGGAATTCCAAGAACAAGGTACCAGCAGGGCTGGCTTTTGGTGAGGGCTCTCTGCTTGGTTTTTAGATGGCCACCTTCTTGCTCTCCTCAATTGACCTTTCCCTGTGTGCATACATGGAGAGAGAGAGAGATCTGGTGTCTCTTCCTCTTCTTATAAGGACAACAGTCCTATCAGATTAAGGCCCAACCTTATGTCCTCATTTAATGTATACTACCCTTTTAAAGTCCCTATCTCTTAAATAAAATGACACTGGGGGTTAGGGCTTCACACAAGAATTTTGGGGCAACACAATTTATTCCATAACAAGCAGTTACATCAAGGGGATATTCTATAATATTACTAAAAATTACTCTACTAATGGACATGATTTTTAAATTTAAATTATTATATTTAAAATAATCCTGAGTTAAATACATTGCAGAATACTTTTCACAAAGGTCTCAACATTTATAATTGTACATTTCTAAGGTTCTTGCTGCATATTTTCTTTTATTTTTAAAAATTTTTATTGAAGTATAGTTGATTTACCGTTTTGTGTTCAATTTATGCTGTATAGCAAAGTACAAAGTGCCAGGGAGGAGGGGGTGGGGAGGGAAGGATTGGGAGTTTGGGATTACAGATGCAAACTATTATATATAGGATGGATAAACAACAAGGTCGTACTGTAGAGCACAGGGAACCATATTCAATATCCTGTGATAAGCCATAATGAAAAAGTATATATGTATAACTGAATCACTTTGCATATTGTTAAATTCATTTTCAGAAATAATGAACTGGTTTATATTCCTGCCATCAGGACTTAAGGGTACGCAGGAAAACTAAAATAATAAGTGCAAGAATAAGACAGTGAAGTGGTACGTGTTCCTACCTCTATCTCCCAAATGTGTGGAGATTCCAGAAGAGGAGGTGGAAAGCAATTGAATCTAAAAACACAAATTTACACCAAAATTTACACCAAGTTCATACAATATCAAGTACTTTAAAAAGACTATAAAAATAAAATGACGGTATTTTTATTAGTGTATATGCTAAGCTCCTCTAATCAAGAAATGCAGTATCACTGTTAAAATAAAAGTTTATTTCTCTCTTACATAAGATTACAAAATTAGGTGGGCAATTTTGGCACTAGAAACTCTTTCTCACATGCTGATCCAGAGCTCAGATGGTCGGATTATGAGCTGGATTGCCTGCTGTCAAAGCTAGTTTAGTGTATAGTTCTACAATAGTGTCTGTCAAAGAGAGACACTCATGTGAGACTCAGAGAGACAAAGAGGTCATTACTCCCCTGGAGCTGTTGCAGACAGATGTGTGGGTGTAATGTCCTAAGAAGTTTCCAGTTGTGCCTCTAGAAAATCTACATACAAATTCATGCTGTACTTCAGGTGACAAACAGTGTGAAAATCTGTGAGAATTTCCCAGAAGTTCTTGAGTTGTCGTAGCAAGAGTTCTGCAGCAAGAGTTCTCAAAAACCAACTGCAGCTCTCTCTGATTGTTACCGACCCAATGGTCGCAAGCTTCTAATTCTCTATACTAAAATTCTTCATATTTGTTTTTCTAACTAAACTCTAACGAACACAACATTTTGTACCAAAAGTGGCTCTAGGAAACAGAAGCTCAATTTGTAGAGTCTGTAACTGGTTCTCTATTCTGATTAGCTTTGAAGGCAGTAATAAATTCATTATTAATGGAAAATGAGATCCTGGTATTGCAAGTCATTCACTGGAAAAATACTTTCTTGAATTAGCACATAAAAATGCCTACAGTGAAGTACCTATAGAAGGAAAAGCTATGGGAGACCTGTTACCTCTTGAATTAGAACATTAGATCAAATAAAGAATATAAGAATACAAGAACTATAAATTTGGGGTTGGTACCAGTTAAACCCCCGAAGAATTTGAGAGAAGAAATAACAAACTTAGGTTTTAAATTTCCAGCTTCAAGTTGGGAAAACTCTCCAGTAGAAAACTGGGGAGCTCTTCCAATTATCCTGAGAGAATACTTAATTTCTTGAAACCATATGGCTGGAGTTTCAGATAACCAAAAACGTTTGATCCTACAGTAGACTGAATTTTCTTTTTCTTTTTTTAAATAAATTTATTTATTTATTTTTGGCTGCATTGGGTCTTCGTTGCTGTGCGCGGGCTACCTCTAGTTGCAGTGAGCGTGGGCTACTCTTTGTTGAGATGCATGGGCTTCTTATTGCAGTGGCTTCTCTGTTGCAGAGCACAGGCTCTAGGCGCACATGCTTCGGTAGTTCTGGCACATGGGCTCAGTAGTTGTGGCTCGCGGGTTTTAGAGCACAGGCTCAGTAGTTGTGGTGCATGGGCTTAGTTGCTCCGCAGCATGTGGGATCTTCCCAGACCAGGGCTCAAACCCGTGTCCCCTGCATTGGCAGGCAGATTCTTAACCACTGTGCCACCAGGGAAGTCCCATAGACTGAATTTTCATATGTAAGTTTAACTCATAGCCTCAGCATGTCTTTAAAGTTACAGTGTTGATCAGGAGAGTCACGTCTAGAACTACGGTGTGGACATTTGGGTGGCTTCTGATGAATATGAAGACCGTTAACTTCCCTCTGAGCTTCACTTGTTTGAAGAAGTAGCGGGATCCTCCCCACTCAAGGGATTAGCTGAGTCTTGCCTGACATCCCCATAACTATCTCACCTAAGATGGTGGCTTTTTAGGTGGAATAGTTCATAGTTCCTACATCCATTTCTTTTCCCTACATTTGGACTCACAGCTAGATGCAAATTCCAGCAGACCACAAAAAGATGGTTACAATGTCTAACCTGGAGGGATGTGCCAGATACAACAAAGAATTGCAAAATTTTGTCAATTTATGTTGGCACAAACCTGATGAATATGGGTGAGAATAATTTCTAATTTATTGTTCAATAAATTCTGGCATTAGCAATATTGAATCTGTTATCTTGAGAATATGAAAGTGACTCTAATACTTTACTCATTTCCTTGATGAAATCTGGGCTGAAAAGTGGCCTAAATTAAACAAAGTTCAGATTTCAGAATGTCCTTACTACAAAGAAAGAAATCTAAAAGTTTAAGGAGATAAAGAGGGTTTAAATACAAATTTATCATATATGATATTTTTCCCATCCCTTAACTATGTCCACTGAGATTATCCGAGCACATATCCTTCACCAATACCTTGAAGTAATACATTTGTGTGGGAAGCATCAACTTTGTTGAAAAGGCTCTATATTTATTGGCTGTTATCAGCAAACCAAAGATTACAGTTGAGGATACTATCATTACACTGAGTTCTCAGACTTGAGTGGGATATAGGATCCCAGGGCTGCAGATATCACTTAACCATCAGAAACTAGATGAGCATGGTTATCATAATGGGTAGCAGGGCTAGCAGTAATCAAAATATTGTGACACACAGAGGTTGTTGGTAGTGGATAATTGATTATAGGGACCCTGGACTTGAGATATATGATTTTGTTACTAAAGTCAAGTGAGAAAAGTTCATGATTTACCCATTTCTCAGAATTAAGCCAATTCCCAGATGTAAACTATGAACTTTGAATCAAATTGTTTGTTCTATCTTGAATATATGACTTCTTCCTATCATCAAAGACACCTGCTCTAATTAACACCTTTTCAGACAGAAGGATTGGCTGAGAAAAAAATCTAGGGCAAACAGCCTATCTTTAAGGATATTTCACATATCACATCTTTTCATATCCCATTGGACTAAAATTACTATTATGGTGAAACATCACTGCTTAGAAGTTTGAGAATGTAATATGTAACTGAGTAGCTACATGCCTGTTAAAACTCCAAGAATTCTGTTACTAAACACAGAAGAAAAAAATTAATAATGAATAAGAAATAGTAGTGTCTGCCATGTCCTTAATAGTGCTTTCCCTCCCTCATTTTACTTCTTACTTTTTTTAACTTAATATAGCTTAGCAACTTTTTTTCTACTACTACTGCTGGTCTCTGCCTACTTGATATAACAAGTAAATTTAGAATCCTGAATTTTAAATAATACAGGTTTTTACAGTCAGATATAGGTTATTTCTAAAAATAGTCATAGTTTTTGACATAAAGCAAGTGTCAATATATAGAGAGTTGAACTTATATAATCCAGTCTCTCTGATCATAATAAGAGATACTATGAATCAATAACAAGAGATAATTGGACAAAAACCATGTTTTCGAATTAAATAACTTCACACTTTAATTAGAACCATGAGTTATTTAAATAATAATGAAAATTAGAAAAACTTATGATAATGATCCAAAAAATCCATAGAATGAAGCTAATGCAGCAGTTCATATAAATATTAATATAAAAAAGACAAAATTATGAAAATAGTTAAGTGGCCATGATAAGAACTTAAGGGAAAAAAACCCAGCAAAATAAAAAAGATCAGTACAGACTCTGGTGTTCTATAGTGAAGCATTTCCTTTATCATACTGTTATCTCTCTCAGCTTCTTAAAAAACAAAATCTACCATTCAGTTTGTTTTTCTAATATAGATTTCAAAATTCACATAGAGCCCAAATCTGGGCTCTAGCCTACTGACCTTATCATCTACATTACAGTAAAGACTAACTGTATTCTCCCAGTCACTGATAACAAATGTTTGGCAGCCAACTAGGCAGTCAACGTGACTTCCCTCATCCAGCTCCTCTATCGCTGGTCCATAAATAATTTTTTTTCTTCTGAACTCAGAATAAGTCTAGAATCTAATCACTTCTCAATACTTCTACAGTATTAAAATGCAATAAATTACTGGGCTACCCTGGTGGCGCAGTGGTTGAGAGTCTGCCTGCCGATGCAGGGGACACGGGTTCGTGCCCCGGTCTGGGAAGATCCCACATGCCGCGGAGCAGCTAAGCCCGTGAGCCATGGCCAATGAGCCTGCGCGTCCGGAGCCTGTGCTCTGCAACGGGAGAGGCCACAGCAGGGAGAGGCCTGTGTACTGCAAAAAAAAAAAAAAAAAAAAAATGCAATAAATTACTGATAAGACTAATACCATAAATGATTCAAACAATATTACCCTGATTGTGAGAACATGAAAGCCAAACAGTACATACTATATGGTGTCCTAGAACTAGTCTGTGGGTAAAAAAAAAAAAAAAAAAAAAAAAAAAAAAACATAACAGTGGTTCTCTCTGGTTGGGATTATGACTGAGAAGCGACATGACAGAACTTTCTAGTGATGGAAATTTTCTATTGATAAGGGTGTGGTTTAGCCAGGTATATGCATTATGAAAAACTCATTGAATTTACTATTAAAATGGGTTCTTTTTAGTGTATACAAATCTCAAGAGAATGGAAACAAGCATTTAACTCTAATTGCTAGGTTTGCTTACCCCATTGGTATGGGTAGAAAATTCTAAAACTACCATTTTTATACTAGGCTTGAACAAATGAGTAAATATAGTCAGGATAATAAAAGTTCTCATTGTGAAAGGAGGTAAAGACATGGAAAGTGGAAAGGCTAGAATGAAACCTGTTACTGCATTGCGATTGTGGTGTTAGTATAGACCCATGATAGATATACATGTTATTCATGCATGCCGTTTGTATACATTTATATACTTCCTTCTAGCTCTGTTTACACAAAAGACCAAAAAGCAATGCTATACCAGTGACAATGAGCATACCTAGCATCCTGTTCTTGGTTTCTAAATAAAATTCTCCACTAAAATAAGCCAAGAGATATAGCTGATTTCAGGGTTGTGGCTGGTAAAGTAGAAGATAAACCTGGTACTTATTTTTGCACTGGAAAATAAGAAAGTTATTAAAGAATTATAAAGATATGTCAAAAGGACAGCAGAGTTTTACTTTGAATTTGTCTCCACTGGCCAAATTTGGGACAATTTAGGCATCAAAATAAATAACCAAATAATGATAACCCATTGAATGAAATAAAATTCATGAAATCATATTGATGTAATAAATAAATGGTACAAAAAGAAATCTGTTCCTTACAGTAGAATGGAAACTAATGAATGTCATATGAATGTTGAAGTTAGAAAATCATCAGTGGATGCTAAACTTTTCAATGAAACTTTGATAAGAAAGAGAATATTGAAATATTTTCTTGTTTTTCCCAGGAAATTACTTATTAATAAAAAAAAGAAAAATAACTTTACAGAGAAACTTGGCAGACAAAACTTTAACTGGTTAATGTTAACATCACTAATACTGGGAAATCATGTGCCTTCTGAAATAATGCACTAAGGAGGACATAACATTATTCAGGTTCAAAACGTATTACCTAGACTTGTAGCTAAAGCACATTTTAAGGGCCCAGGATGGGTTTTTTCTAGGACTAGCAGAAGAGGACATGATATTCGTGTCTTTCTTCTATTGTCCCTGGCATGTTCCCCTGGCCTCAGTGTAAAGGGCTGGGATCCAGGGCCCATTTAGAGTATTCTCCATAAGGATTATGATTTCAGCAGGGATGACATCATCATCACATTCAGGGCTACTTTTTTTTCCCCATAAACCCAAGGGCAGGGTTACCCTTAGCTAAATCCCTCCCAGTGACTGCAATAGAACACTCTGGAAGCTCAGGAAGGAATGGGCTGGGTTATAAGCTCCCATATATCGTGTAGACAGGTATGGCTTCTCATGATCTTCCCTCCTTCCCCATGTGAGGGGAGAGGAGGAGAAGGCTTAGGTAAGACACTCCCCCACCTCGCCCTCTTCAGACTACTCCACAGACACAGGTCCCCAGATTACAATTATGACACCCCAGTTCCTCAGCCTTTTCTAAACTCAAGCAGTGACAGCCAGGGGCAGAAGCACACTCGCACTTTCCCCTCATCTAAGAGACTGCAAGGGGAAAACTGCAATAAAAGCTCGACCCTCCTTCCGGAGATTTTAAAGTCTTTTTGTATTCTATGATAAATCAATAAATCATTTTTAGCGGGAACGGGTGGTCGGACAAGCTGAATTTCAGAAATGCTGTCATAATGGTTTTTAACACTATTTTACTCTTCTTACTAGTGCTATTTTGTAGAATAAGGAACGATGTTGACAGGTTTTGTGGGAGCTTTTAATACACTTTTTAAAAAAAATCTCAGACTTCTATTTTTAACATTTTTATAATTTTTTTTGAACTGGAGACGCATAACAAGTATGGGAAAAATTGTGCCTTGTTTCAATAGTTTTGCTAATTTTCAGGCTGAAAGATGACAGCTGCCCAGAGTTTACCTTATGTTGAATTAAAATCAGTATTTCTCTAAAAAAAAAGAAAAAGTATTACCTAAATTCAGTCAGCAAAAAACTTCCAAAGAACACAAATTAAGGGATATTCTACTAAATAAGTAGACTACATTATTTAAAAATATCAGGACCAAGCTAAGGAACAGACTCAAATTAAAGGAAAGTGAAGAGACATGACAGCTAAATGCAATGTATAATCCTGGATTAGCTCCTGGCTAGAGAAACATGTGTACAAAGAACATTGTTAGGAAATTTGTATGATCTTAGTACTATTGCATCATTAAATTTTGTTATTTTTATAGTTGTACTGTGCTAAGATTCTTAGAAAAAACATACTGAATTATTTTGTATAAAAGAGCATAATATTTACAATTATCAAGTTCCTACAGTAGTGAATTACAGAGACTGGTAAAACAAATATAGCAAAATATTAGAAATTTGTGAATCTGGGTAAAATGGTCTATGGTAATTCCTTGTGATATTCTTAAATAGTTTCTTTAAGTTTGAAGTTATATCAAAATTTTTAAAAATCCAGCTTACATTATCCTAACCAATACAGAAATTATTACAAAAAGTGGGGTGGTACCATAACAACCTGAGATTTGTGTGTAGCACTAGATTAGTGGATGGTGGGTATATAAAAATAGGTGTTACAAATAACAAAATGAATAAATCTCAACGTTTTAAGTAGAAACATATCAAAAGATTAATATATATAGGTCAGTACTACTTGATATTTTAAATACACAGAGACTAGGTATGTATCAAAGGAGCTATTGTGAACATGGATTATCAAAACTGCTTAAACAAACCAGAACAAGCATATATGTAGAAAGTGGTATGGAAGTGGAAAAAGGGGAAGGGAAGTAACATTTGAAATAATGAAAACATAAAACAAGGAAGTAGCATTGCACACTTACCATTATCATCTGTCCTGAATCTATGGGTGTAGTTAATTAAATTCTCTTCACATATCGAAAAAACTTCCAATGAAATGTGGAAATGCATTTAATGAAACTGAGATTAATTAAAAAATAAGGCCTTGAACATTTACTACAGTTCTCCAACATAGTTTTGTGTCCCACAGTCCTCGCTAATATCCCCTGCTCTGGACTATGAAAGGAGGGTTCAGTAACTTCAATTTGATAACAGTATGGCATACTCTACCACCAATATTTATATGTAAGTGCCACCTAATAGAACATATTACCCAGTTTAACTGACAAAGAAATGGACGCCTAACAAGTTCTTGAAAACATTTTGGATGAATATGACATCTTTGCTAGGTAGTATTTAAGCAACAAAATTATATACAAAAGAGATTCAATCTTTATTCATTTCCCTTCTTTCTTCAGCTTCTATTTAATAATAGTTAAACAAGCAGATGTGACACTTTCATCTTGGAAATCTTGCAGACATAGGAACAATTTTTCTGTGAGTTTTAAAGTGTATTTTATTGTTGATATATTTTGGTAGTTATTTGCAATGCCACAGAGTAGTCTTGAATACATCATGGTGCCACAGTCAAACAACAATGGAAACATGCTATTCTTCAGAGAAAGTGTTGTGGTTTTACTTTGCCTTGGTGACAAGTGATAAAGAACAAATAAATCAGAAACAAATCAGTCACCAGTAACATTTTTTCTTCCTTGACTGAGCTTTTGTCAGTGACACAAAAATTGCAGAACACTGGAGACTTGGTTTATACAAAGTGTAAGCATTCCTTTCCTCTATTGTGATGTTTTTCCACCTCATTTTGTTGTATTTACATGGACTTTGTTTCAGTTTCCAGCTGCTGGGTGTCCTACAGGAGTGAAATTCTGATACTATGCTTTCAACAGACTTAAACAACTTCAGTGATTATTTAGGTTTAATAGTTTGTGGGATAATAAGTTGGAGTTTATCACTGCCAGCATTTCAGATGAGTGAACTTCACTTAGGAGTGAAGAGGTCAGTAACTCAGAATGTTCTATTTCAGTTGGAGAAGAGAAGTAGATAGCAGAGAAAGTCCCTGTAGACTCTGTCATCAAGCAGAAAGCAGAGGGTGGAAATTAGGAAAGCTGCAAATCTAAGAAGCAGTAGCATTTCTAAGAAGAGAGAAATAAAATAGAAATAAAAGATTGGTAGGATGGATACCATTTAAAGGTACCCAGGAGAAATCATCCTGGAGGTTTGAGTGACAATCCCTTCATGAACAGCAGGAGGTTGTGTAATATACTTTCATTTGCCATTGTAACCATAATTACTAGCCTACCTGCATTTTGCATTCCAATGAGGGAAAAGAAGTTTAAATTATCTTCAATAGTTTTATTACAAATGTTCCAAGGAAATCAAAGGCATCTCTACCAGTGGTTCTTTCTGTAATAGACCAGAATAAGCGTGTTCAATTTTGAGTGCAGAAATTAAAGTTTGCTAATTTGATTACTTTTTAGCAAGAAATTGAAAGAGGCCTTCCTCAGGAAATGGCAATTCATCAATACCAGCTGGTAGTATTTCTTACTAATCTTGTTTCTCACTATGGAGGTTAGTTGAAGGTAAAACAAGGGTTTATCACTTGGGAATTAAAAGCACTGTCTCAAAGATGTTCTTAATCACTATAGTGCCCTCCCCCTAAAAAAAGGAGAGAGGTATACAGAGAAAAACACATTATTAATGAATTAGAGAAACATCAACCAATGCACTATATTTTATGTTTTAAATTATCTTAAGTAGTTTTTGTTTTTCTGTTCAAAACTTACATATAGTCCTACCAAGTCTCTTATATCTACAACTCCTATCAGATAAGAATAGATACTTTTTAGCATTAATTTAATGTTTTATCACATATATACACTCAAGGGGAACTATTAATAAATGCATCATTAAAATTAAATAATATATATGTATTATTTCTGTTGTATATTTTTAAAGACTGCTTTTGTCTTAGATTTATAATCATAATTTGTATGAGTAACCTCCACACAACTCCTGTTTATCCATCTGAAATAATTGGTAATTCCAGAATACAATTTTTGTAAAACAAAGCCACATTTCAGCTAATATTCATTCTGAATTTTAGAAAACAGATTTGGGAAAATTCACTCATGACCACCTTACTCTCTACCTGATTTCTATGGACAAAAGGTTAGCAGTGTATGGTTTTGATTGAAGAATCACTGGGGAAGGGTACAGCAATAGTCTTTAGAAGTATCAAGGTAATGGCAAATAGAGTGAGATAGCATTATGATTTAAACTATAATATACATTTAATGCCAGTTTGCTAGGATCTGGGAGATTTGAAAATCAATGATTTTATTTATTAAAATCACTAGGAAATTTATAATTATTCTGCAAATAGGTCATCATAGCCTTGGTATAAATATGGGTATAGTATAGCAGTTGATTTGCATTTTCATGTATTAATCCACTCATAAAAATAATCATACAGCATTTGTCTTCTCTGCCTGACTTATCTCACTTAGAATAGTGTCCTCAAGTTCCAGCCATGTTGTCACAAGTGGCAGGATTTCCTTCTTTCTTATGGCTGAATAATATTCTGTTGTGTGTGTGACGCAAGTATATATATCACAATTTATCTAGTCATCCATTGATAGACACTTAGGTTGTTTACACATCTTGCCTATTGTGAATAAAACTGCAATGAACATGAGTGCAGATATTTCTCTGAACTCCTGTTTCACTTCCTTTGGCTATATATCCAGAAGTGGAATTGCTGGATCATATGGTTCAATTATAAATAAATAAATGAATAAAATTTAAAAAGCCTTACAGTCCAAAGAATGATTATTTAATTTAAAAAGTAAAAATATGTAAAAAATCATGTAAAAATCTAAATATGTTTTTATTGTGCTCAGAGGAAAGCTTCTGCTTGTGTTAAGAAAAATGTTTTTCCTTTAAACATTTTAAATGAATATACATGCACACAGATATCACACATAATATGTGTATATTGCGTGTATGTTTACTGACTTACCTCTTACTCTGAGAGTACACATAATCAACACATATGTGTGTATGTATACATATATGTATATATTGTGCATGTATATACATGTTATTTTTTATTTAAATATTTGATTTACTATGTGTTTTACACACTTTTCTTAAACCTAAGAGAGTAGTTTGTTCTTTGCATATATGGTTTTTGAGTATTAGGGATCACAGCTAAACTAATAAATCATTTAATGAAGTGTTCAATTAATCAGTCATAATTACTACCAATTAACATTAATGAAATTAGGGTATTGTAAAGAAATATTATCCAGCAATGAATCTTATTTAACATAAATGGCTAAGTACCTAATGTTTCACATTTTATATAAATACTTTCCTAAACTGGGTCTAACAGAAACATAATAAACCAAACCATCTTTTTCTTTACCACCATCCTTGAGAAAAAATAGTAGAAATTGACTTTTAAAGTTTTATCTTTTCAAATAATGTATTTGTTTAATGTGCCTTTATACAGGGATAGCTAGGCAAGGTTTACTTGTACCCATCATATTTGCATCATCTTGAGCCACATTTTTTTTTTTGATACGCGGGCCTCTCACTGTTGTGGCCTCTCCCGTTGCAGCACACAGGCTCCGGACGCGCAGGCTTAGCGGCCATGGCTCATGGGCCCAGCCGCTCTGCGGCATGTGGGATCTTCCGGGACCGGGGCATGAACCCATGTCCCCTGCATTCGCAGGCGGACTCTCAACCACTGCGCCACCAGGGAAGCCCTTGAGCCACTTTTAAGCAGGCCATTGCTCAGAACTAGCAGTTTGCATGAGTCCACTGGTCACTTTTTTCAGTCCATGTAGTGTCTCTTGCTTACATTTTCCCAGTATTTATCTGCATCACTACATGGTTCATCTATAAAACTTGCTTAGCTTTTCTAGTACATACATAAACTTGAAATGTAGGATAATTAACAGCTCCTGGGGGAAACCTTGAAATAAATGAAAATGAAAGTCTGTGGATGAATACTTTTTCTGTTTCTGTTAAAAATCTAGAGGTGCGTTTGGTACAGCTGCTTGAAATGTTTCCGGGATGCTCATGTCAGTGAAGGCTCAATTACAGAAATAGAACCAGTAGGATATAGATTAGATAGATAAAGATATTTCTCACAAAGAATTAGCTTAGGCAATCAAGGGGGCTGGCTAGGCAATCACAAAATCCATAGGGTAGGCCATTAGGAAAGGCAGGCTGGAATCCTCAGTAGGGCACTTAACTGCTGCCTACACATGGAGTTTCTTCTTCAAGAAAGTCCTTTCAGCTGAGTGAATCAAGCCCACCCAGGTTATCTAGAATAATCTCTTACTTAAAGTCAACTGATTGTGGAATTTTATCACATCTACAAACTACATTTACAGCAAAACCTAGATGAGTGTGTATGATTAAATAACTTAGGATGACAGCCTGGCCAAGTTGACACATCAGGAGCCCATCATGGTATTTGTTTTGTTTTTTTTTATTTAATTTTATTTTATATTAGAATATAGTTAATTTACAGTGTTGTGTTAGTTTCAGGTGTACAGCAAAGTGATTCAGTTATACATATATATGTATCCATTCTTTTTCAGATTCTTTTCCCATATAGGTTCTTACGGAGTATTGAGTAGGGTTCCCATGGTGTTTGAATCTCCTTTGCTCAGAATAGAAACCAGCTCAATAACATTTCCTTGGTTTGACACTCCTGTTTTACTCTTCCCTGACACTGTAGCCTTGTCCCTAGGAGAACATTCTCACATAAACTATCTGCATGCCAAGCTTTGTCATAGATCTGCTTTGGGAAATGGGGAGACAATTGGTATCATAAGATAACTGATGTCACAGTGACCTTAGAAAGCAGGCCTTCAATATGGGATCCTGGAAATAGATAACCCAAAGGTCAGACAGCAATAATGTTGATGGTAGTGGTCATGATAACCCCTGACATGCAGAAGCATTACCCTTATTAAGAATCTTACTGGTGGAATACTTTGATCAGGTATGCATTAGTTTCCCGTGACTGTACTAACAAATAACCACAAACTGCGTAGCTTACAGCAATAGAAATTTATTCCTTCACAGTTCAGAGGCCTGGAGTCTGAAATCAAGGAGTTGGCAAGGCTGTGCTTCCTCTAGGTGCTCTAAGGAGAGAATCTGTTCCATGCCTCTCTCCTAGCTTCTGAGGCTACCAGCATTCCTTGGTGTTTCTTTTTCTTTTTCTTTTTTTTAAACATCTTTATTGGGGTATAATTGCTTTACAATGGTGTGTTAGTTTCTGCTTTATAACAAAGTGAATCAGTTATACATATACATATGTTCCCATATGTCTTCCCTCTTGCGTCTCCCTCCCTCCCACTCTCCCTATCCCACCCCTCCAGGCTGTCACAAAGCACCGAGCTAATATCCTGTGCCTTGCGGCTGCTTCCCCCTAGCTATCTACCTTACTACGTTTATTAGTGTGTATATGTCCATGACTCTCTCTCACCCTGTCAAAGCTCACCCTTCCCCCTCCCCATATCCTCAAGTCCGTTCTCCAGTAGGTCTGCGTCTTTATTCCTGTCTTACCCCTAGGTTCTTCATGACATTTTTTTTTTCTTAAATTCCATATATATGTGTTAGCATACGGTATTTGTCTTTTTCTTTCTGACTTACTTCACTCTGAATGACAGACTCTAGGTCTATCCATCTCATTACAAATAGCTCAATTTTGTTTCTTTTTATGGCTGAGTAATATTTCATTGTATATATGTGCCACATCTTCTTTATCCATTCATCTGATGATGGGCGCTTAGGTTGTTTCCATCTCCGGGCTATTGTAAATAGAGCTGCAATGAACATTTTGGTACATGACTCTTTTTGAATTATGGTTTTCTCAGGGTATATGCCCAGTAGTGGGATGGCAGGGTCATATGTTAGTTCTATTTTTAGTTTTTTAAGGAACCGCCATGCTGTTCTCCATAGTGGGTGTATCAATTTACATTCCCACCAACAGTGCAGGAGGGTTCCCTTTTCTCCACACCCTCTCCAGCATTTATGTTATGCATATTTTAAATGAAAATTACCTAAGTTTTCAGTAAACACTGATAATATTCACATTGGAAAGCAATCTATATTCCGTGGCATGTTAATTTTCATCATTAATGAGTAGAGTATTATACTCTAATTAATTTTGTAATTAAAAGAGTGGTATTTACAATGTCAAATTTAAAAACATGAAATGCAGGTTTCAAACATAATGTATTATCATTATTATGTATTATCATATTATTATCGTTTGTCATTAACATAAGCTAACATGAATTTGATTGTTGGAAAGAATATTCTCTATAGGGAGGGAAAGGATTTTGTGAAATGATGTAGGAGAATCCAAAGTAACTGCGTTACTGATTTCTGCTGAGAGATATGCCACTCAGGAGTTTATACTAGTGGCTAATTCTGAAGAGGTATATGTCTTGCTTCTATGATTCTGGGCTCTCCTCCTAGTCTACTGGTCTTAGAAACCAATGAAGGGATGATTCCACCAAGGCACACAATTATGTTTTCCCTAAATTAAAATATTTATTGCCTCATTGTGGTCAGTGCTCCTTACTGGATCTTTGGAAAGAGAATAAAATATATAGTATATGGCCATGACTGGATTAGAAAGAGGTATGGTTTATTCAATGAAGATCTGAATGAAATTTATATTTATGACAAATTTGGAGTACTTCATAGTATTCCTATGCTTAGGGGCAAAGATTATTAGAAGACAACTGCTACCCAATACAGGCAAGGCCACCGAAGTTCTTATAAGTTGTTCTTATACAAGAACACTGTTATTTTCCTTCTCACTGTACTATTATGTAGGATTTGTTAGTGGTGAGAACTCAAAGGAAAATTAACTGAGCCATCACCTAGTGGTCTGGACTTGGACAGCAATGGCTTCATGATACTTCTCTTGAGATTCAGCAGCAAGTTGTGACCTTGTGTTTTCTCTCACTGGGAAGGCAGTGAATCTATTGTTTGTTTGTTTGTTTGAATAAAAATTGGATGCTAAATGGGGTTTTTCTGAATTTGCATGTATGAAAAGAAAGGTTGAATGTACAGTGGCCACAGGGTGAAATATAGCAGCTGCTGCTTTTTCCTGTTTGTTTATTTTTAAAAAATTCTCTTCCATTAGGGAGTTACCTTTCCTCCATTTTTCATGAATCGTGAGGAAAGATAATTGCAGGACCCTAA
The DNA here is from genome assembly GCF_008692025.1 of Phocoena sinus. Classification (NCBI taxonomy): domain Eukaryota; kingdom Metazoa; phylum Chordata; class Mammalia; order Artiodactyla; family Phocoenidae; genus Phocoena; species Phocoena sinus. The sequence goes on from NC_045766.1 coordinate 42,083,897, forward strand.
AGTCAAAAATATATGTGTAGACTAGATTAGGCTATTTGTGATCTCTCACCTGGGACTGTAAATGGTGACCAAACACAGAAAATTTACCAAAGAAACAGCATCTAATGTTAGAACCATACATAGATGATCCATGATTTCCTACTGCTGAAATCCCTGGGTCTGCCCTGTTTCCAGTTCTTAACTTCTGGTTAATGTCATATTCCTCCAATCCTGTGATCACACCCTATATCCATCAAGGTTTTTATTTTGTTTGTGGAGCTGAATATTTTCTTTTTTTTAAATTTTTGTATTTATTTTTATTTTTTTGTTGGAATATATTTGCTTTACAACATTGTGTTATTTTATACTTTACAGCAAAGTGAATCAGTTATACGTATACATATGTCCCCTCTTTATTGGATTTCCTTCTCATTTAGATCACCACAGAGCACTGAGTAGAGTTCCCTGTGCTATAGAGTAGGTTCTTATTATTTATTTTATACATAGTATCAATAGTGTATATATGTCAATCCCAATCTCCCAATATTTTCTTAATTTTGGTCCTTAGTTTAAATCTTTCAGCTCTTAACTTTTGTGCTCAGAAAAAAAGAAAGGAATTAGACTCATAAAACTGGACAAACCTTTAAAAGATTGAATATTTATATTTAGCATAGAGTAAAATAGAAAAATTATAATTAGTAGCGTATAAATTTTAGCTACTGCAAGGATATTATTGTTTAGAATAAGGCTAAAGAAAAACAAATTGAGTCATTTTCAAGAAAACTTAAAGGAAATTATTAAATGGTACACCAGTATGATAAAAAGTACATACTTATTAAACATGAATAAATGTGGAACACTTAGAAGATGATAAGAAAATGAGCCAAATATGAGAGTAATAAAGAAAGTGATCATCGGTGTATGTTTATATATGTGTGTGTATATGGAGTCAAGCTCATGGAGAAAAAAAAATATTGACTGTGGCTACTTTTGGTTTGGATTTATGAATAATTTGTTTTCTTGTTTGTGTATATGTATAGAGAGAGAGATGATAGAGAAAGATGTAAAAACATGCATAACACACACACACATACATAACACACACTTACATACTAGCAGAAACACCAGGCCTCTGGGTCAGAGATCAGAGCTTCATTGACCCTAGCAGCACAGGGGAAGAATAATATTCTAGCATTGGTCCCTCACACCACATGCAGCAGAATGTGAGCCAGAGGGACAGTCTACACAGGCGGTAGGATTATACTGTAGGAGACTTGTGTGAATGTCAGCCCATTGATAGCGACGTTCTCAGCTACGAATACATTAGGCACTCACCTGGACTCATATTTACTCATAGGGAGCCCCACAGACATTCCCCACCGCCACCACAAGGGCCAGTATTGTTTCTGGACCAAACCTTGTGGTTCTAATTTCACACCTCAGGAAAACTATCCTGCAACTTAGAAGAACAAGACTTGTAAACCATAGGTCCTAAAGCGTACACAGCAAGCTCCATGTCACATAGTGAGGTGGTGGGTAGAGAGAGAAGGGAACTATGGTGCTCTGCCTTTATTAGGATCCAAGGGCGGGGTACCTAGGATTTCCCTGGATCATTCTTTCTTGGTGAAATTTAAAGCAGTAGATGTGAAATCAGAGCACAGGAAGGAAGAAGTGAGGTCACTCAAGTGATCAAGTGGTCGGTCAGTTATCTAGGTTACCAAAGCTTTCTTAAAGGGAAATTTTGTGGGTGGGGACAGGCCGCTTCCTTATCTAGTTGTTTTACTAGTAGCTCCGACACACAGCTGTCAATATGCTTATTCTAGATGGATGTCTTTGAAATGGATGCCTCAGCAATCAGAAGCTTCATGTCAGGCATTTATACTACAGAGAGGCTTCCCAAAATATGAATCTGCAAGTCTATGTAGGAGTGGGACAGCTGTTTTCCCCTTTCTTCTAAGACAGACAGAGAAACCTTTACTCCCTACTATAAAGAAATTCTCCTTGGAAAGAGAAAGGGGAAGATCCAGGATTCTTACATATTGGAATACAAATAAATATCCCCAGGTGAAGGATAAGACAAATATTTTAAATCTTTTATTAGTATGGTACATTTGGCATAATTAATGAGCTACTATCAATACATTATTAAATAAAGTCCATAGTTAATTCAGAGTTCCTCAGATTTTTCTTAATATCCTTTTTCTCGTTCAGTGTCCCAACTAATGTATCACATTGCATTTAGTTGTTGTGTCTCATTAGGCTCCTCTTGGTTTTGAGTTTTTCAGACTTTCCTTGTTTTTGATGATTTTGATAGTTTTGAGAAAGTTTGTGTGGTGCTGCAAGGACAATGATGTTTCAAGGACAAAAGACGACCCTGCCTGATAAATTGTCAGTGTCACCCCCTACCGGACTCCTAATCGCCATGGTTATGAAATTCCTGAGCCCACCTGGGCAATGCCCACCTGGGCAAGGGACCTCTCCCAAATCAGGAAAGGCATCTGGCCTGTCCCACTCCCACCCTATAAAAGGAAGGTATATGTGCCTCGACCAATCAGTAAACAAAATTTTCACCTCAGACCATTCCTTTGTTTTCTGGATATAAAAACTGATCAATAGCACGTGTTCAGGCTTGACTCTCCCAGACTACTAGGAAGTCAGCCTGCTGTTCTGGCAGCCACCCTTCCCTCTAATAAATTCTATCCTCTTTACATTCTGCCTTGTGTCTGGAAATTCTTTTCCAACCCGCATTTGGACCACGACAGTTTTGGACAAATATTTTATAAAATGTCCTTCAGTTTGTATTTGTCTGATGTTTTTCTCATGATTAGATTGGGATAGTGTGTTTTGGGGAAGAAGGATACGTACACGTTGTCAAACTTTCCATTAGATCTGCTAACATATTAATCCCAGTTGTTTTAAATTTCCTTACTAATAATCCTCATATGTGTCATATCTTGAGCTTGTTCTGACGATTGCTTTGTTTCCTCAGATTGTATTTCTTTCTTGCCTTTTGTCATGCTTGCAACATTTTATTGAAAGCCAGACATATTATCTGGGCAATTGGGAATAGGAAATGAGATAAATAGGCCTTTAGTGTGAGGGTTTAGGTTAATCTGGTTAGGAGTTGAGCTATGTTTGTTTGTTGCAGCTTTATGTACAAGAGGCTTCAAATTCTTTTGGTGTTTTTATATTCTGTCTCGACTCTGTGTGTGTGTGTGTGTGTCTGTGTGGGTATAAAATCTTTATAGAGAGTCTGTATTGTACACCCCTTTCAACTAAACCCACTATAATTATATTATACAGAAGCCCTATTTGTGTGGTGATAGTGTGGTGGGTAAGAGGAGTATTCTATGATCTAATGATTAAGATTCAGTGTTTTAGAGGGTCTAGGTTTTAGTACTGTGACTTTCATAAGCATTTTCCTACTGGTATAGTGTTTACCCTGTCTCCTACTTTCTTTCCTGGCTGAAAAAAGCTCCAACTCTGGTTTCTTGAAGACTTGTTCCCCATTGACTATGCTGTTTTTTGACTCCTTTTTGGAAGCCCATGCTGGAGGGAGCTGGACTAGGGATCAATTCTCTTTTCCAAGCTGGAATAAGGTTTCATAATGTGTTCTGTCAAAGTACTTACCCCTGGAAAATAGTCCTTCATTAATGGAGCAGACTCTGGCTCTGTTTCATAATAGTTACTTCCCCTCTTCTCCTTCCAGAGCTAGGATGGAATAGTTCTCAGATCCTCATAGTGAGAATTCAAAATTTGTGGGCTTTCTAGAAGAAAACCCACTAAAGCACAGGCCCCCTTAAGACTGTGGCCCCTTGAGTTTTTCACTCTTACACTAGTTCTCACTGAGCCTTCAGCAACTCATGTAAGTACATAAACTCTTTTTTCACATCCTCTCAGAAAGTTCTCTCACTTTCATTTTGCTTATCTGTTAATGTTTATAAACATTATAAAATATTATATGTGTATAAAAGATAAAAATATAAAGATCCTAATCCAAAATACACCCTTCAGAACAGTCCTCCTACTCTGATCGTGACCATGGATCAGTTCTTTGAAATATTCAAAGTGGTTTCCATTTCATACTGCATTTTATGGAAGAATTATTATCTGAATTCTGCACCACAAAAGGAAAGCCTGGAACAAACTCCACAAGCAAGAATTTTTCCATACAGGATACTGATTCTCAATCTGACAGCACTGCAGAGTGACTAATTTCACTGATTATAAAGTAGAAGTAACAGTGTTTATTAAACTTTTCAGGTTATTGAAATGTGCAAAAGGATTTAAAAATCAGTGCTGTCTTTGAAAGGTTGCACTTGATCAAAGTTTAAAATTTTATGCTCCAAAGACACTAATAAGAATATGAAAAGCAAACCACAGAGTGGGATAAGTATTTGCAAATCATATTTCTGATAAGGGACTTACATCCAGAATATAAAAGAAGAGTTACAGTTCATTAATAAAAGACAAACAATCTAATTAAAAAGTGAGCAAAAGATTTGGATAGACTTTTCACCAGAGGAGATATAGGAATGGCCAATAAGTACATGAAAAGATACTCTACCTCCTTTGTCATTAGGGAAATGTATTTTAAAACCATAATGAGATAACACCTCACACTTACTAGACTGGCTATAATAAAAAGCACAAATGATAATAAAGTATTAGCAAGGATGGACAGAATGAATCCTCATGCATTACTGATTGGAATGTAAAATGTTTTGGAACACAGCTTGGCAATTTCTAAAATTGTTAAACATGCATTTACCCTATGACTCATCAGTTCCACTCTTAGGTATCTACTCAAGAGAAATGAAAACATCTGTCCACACAAATACATACATGTGAATGTTCATAGCAGCCTTAGTCATAATAATAAAAAAGAAGTAACCTAAAAATGCATCAACTGTGGATAATGGATAAACAAAATGTGATATATCCATACAATAAAAGACTATTGAGCAATAAAAGAGCAAAGTATTGATGCATGCTGCAAATGGAGAGAGAACCCCGAAAATATTGTTCAGTGAAAGAAGCCAGAGGCAAAAAATATGTTGTATACTTTCATTTATATGAAATGTCTAGAAAAGGCAAATCTATTGAAGCCAAAAGTAGATTAGAGTCCCCTGGGCCATTAGTGGGAAAGAATAATGACTATAAATGGCACAAGGGTTCATTTCAGGGTGATGAAAATGTTCTAAAATTAGGTTGTAATTGTGATTGCTCAACTCTAAATTTACCAAAAATAATTGTACACTTAACCTGGACAAATTTTATGATATGTAATTTGTATCCCCCAAAAGCTGTTATAAACACTGATACAGAATATGAGGAAGAGAGACAAATACTAAAATTTCACATACAATAATAATCTGCATACCTGGAGAAAGCATAAAGTATAACATAAAGTTACTATGTATTCTGGGCATTCACATATTGAAATATCCATGTATATAACAAAAGATACATCACTACAATCTTTTCACAATTGAAGATTAAATACGTAAGAAATTAACAACTTGTTTCCCCCATGTATGGCAAATACTGTACTTAGCAGAGGTAGATTCTGGAGCTATATAAAGCTCCATCGAGCATCATGTCTGCTATGTCTAGTATGTGTCTTCACTATGATTTGGTTTCTTTATCTAGAAATTGGGGATACTAATGTTCTTCCCACTGTATTGTTTATAGTCAAAATGTAAGACTGAAATAAAAAGGCACTTAACACAGGTCCTAGAATATAGGAGAAAATACTCCTCATACTATTTAGACTCATGAACATGTCCTAGCAGGCTGCATTGGTTTCCTGGGCTACCATAACAAATGATCACAAATTGTGTAGTTTAAAACAACAGAAATTCTCTCAGAGACATGGAATCTAGAAGCCCTAAATCAAGTGGTGAGCAGGGCCATGCTGTCTCTAAAGATTCTAGGGCAGGATCCCTCCCTGCCTCCTTCTAGCTTCTGGTTATTGTCAGCCATCCTCAGTGGTTTTTGGCTTACAGCCACATCACTCCAAACTCTGCCTCTGTTGTTACACAGCCTTCTTCTGTCTGTGTCTTCACTTTGTCTTCCCTCTGTGCATCTTTGTATCCAAATGTCACTGTTATTAAATAACCTTAGTTATTAGAATAGGGCTGGACCTAATCTCTTATGACCTATTTTAACTTGATTACATCTGCAAAACCCTGATTTTCAAATTCACAGGTGCTGGGGGTTAGGACTAGAACATATTTTGTGGGGAGGGGATTCAATTCAAGCCATAAAACAGGTTAAGAAAGCCAATTAGGTAAAACCTGACTTGGAAAACAAAATAGTAGTACTAGGATCAGCTTAAATAAATAGTTTTATTGTGATCAAAATAGTTTCCTATTGGGCTCCTTTGAAGTTAGCCTCTTATTAAATTTTAAAAAATACTTGAGTCATTAAGATTTTATTTATACATATATATATATATATATTTCCTAAGGACTTGAATTTTTTGGTGCTGCATATCAGGAGATTCAAAAGTCTATTTGTATAAAACAGGTTTCCAGTATAACTTTTAAATTACTTACATTTATACAATATCAGTTTCCTGAAAACATTTGAGAACAAGATTTTAAAACAATTTAAATATGTTTAATTAGCAAAATGAAATATAAGAGGATTCAAATAATGTTAATTTGTACATACCTTTAAGGAATATTTTACTGTTAGCTGGCAAATAGATTGATTACAAATACATGTGTAAGAGACAGTATAATTAATTTCACAGTCAGGAATTAATCTTGTTCCATGTTTGGTTTTTCAAAGTTCAATGTAAATTCTGTCAGGTCCCTAACATAACTTAGCTTACAGTTGACTAATTAAAATTAGAGTCATGGGAAATTTCATTCCAAATTACAGTGACCCTTGAACAACACAGGTTTGAACTGCTTGGGTCCACTTATATGCAGATATATTTCAATAAATACTTACTACAATACTATAAATCTGCAGTTGGTTGAATCCACAGATGTGGAAATTTAGATATAGAGGGCCAACTGTAAAGTTATACCTGGATTTTCAACTCTGAAGAGGGAGTCAGTATCCCTAACCCTTGCATTATTCAAGGGTCAACTATAATCAGAAATAATATATTGTTTATTTCTTTTTGAGACATAAAATATGTAATTAGATTATTTATATGTATATTGCTACAAATTTGGCATTTTTATACATTTTCAAGGTAAATATATTAAGATCCACTTATGGAGATAAGCACATTTGCAAATAAACTGAGTTACTGTAAACTGAACAATGATAATTGCTGAAGTACATTACAAATTAGAAAGTTAAAAAACAATTTAGAACCATAATGATGTTAAAACAATCCCTCATAGAGTTAAAAAATTTTTGTTAGCATTTTTTTATTTGAAAAATATTAAATATATTAATTTTACTTTTGAGTCCTCCAATGAAGAATACTTGAAGCATTTGTGAACTTTTTTTTTAAACATCTTTATTGGAGTATAATTGCTTTACAATGGTGTGTTAAGTTTCTGCTGTATAAGGAATAAAGACATAGATGTGAACTTTTTTATTCCATATCTACACTAGGTCTTCAAAATCACAACTGGTGAAATAGCTGACAACTTAGGGTTTAAACTTGTCTCACATTTTTTATTTTAGTTACAATATATACCTCAGTTTTTCAAGTGGCTGCTTTAAATCTGATAGACAAATGTTATTTATCTCCAGTAACTGTTGTGATCCTTGATAATGCTCTCCTCAATCTGATGTTATTTGTCACATAATAAACTGATATATTTTTAATGAAATGCACTAGGGACAGACACTTAAGACAAATCAACAGTGGCCTTAGAACTCTAATTTAACAGATATTCTCACTGCAGAGGTAGACAGACATCTGCATATGCTGTGCATGTGTGCACACACATGCGCACACATACACGGGGCTGAATTCATAGTTGTTAAAGGTAATGAATTCATTCAAAAGGGACAGCTCTATTTTGCCAGAGATACAGATAACTTTCAGTGGTGGTTTCTACAGATTGCCCCCAGATATTCCTGTTTTCATACACCTTTTATATATAACCTAGAATTGTTATTGATTCAGTAATCTTTTGGCAGAATTTGTGGTCTAAAGTCACAGTTGATGGCTTCTATTCCAAAAACATTATATCCTGGTGGATTCCTACATATCAATGTATGTGAGTTAATGCCATACAATTTATTGAGATTTCCTAGAATTCTGTACAAATCTCACTATGCAGGATGAGTTTTCCTTTATTTATTGCTAAATGTGTTTTTTAAATAATTGTGATTATATCAATTGTTTCAAAATCAATAAAATCAATTTAGGTTTTTTAATGTAACATTACTAAAAAAAACTGGAACAGAAGAGAATATAGAAACAGACGCATACACATATGGACAATTGATATGTGACAAGTGTGGTACTGGTAATAGCCTTGTCAATAAATATTTATGAGTAATTGGATTTTCATATAGAGAAATAAAAATAAGCCTGATGCCCTATCACACATTATACTGATTCAGTCACTATTTTGGAACTAGTTACTCCAATTGAGCATATGCATATCTGTGAACCAGCATTTTCATTCCTAGATATACACCCAGTGGAAACACATGCTCATGTGCACACACATACGCATCTTCATAGCTGCATTATTTGTATTGATAATAATCCCATAATGAAATCCATCCAAATGGCCATCACTGTAAAATAGATAAAAAATGAACTTGGAATTATACACAACAATTAAAATGAACAAAAAGCTACATTAAAGAATATATAGGGCTTCCCTGGTGGCGCAGTGGTTGAGAGTCTGCCTGCCGATGCAGGGGACATGGGTTCGTGCACCAGTCCGGGAAGATCCCACATGCCGTGGAGCGGCTGGGCCCGTGAGCCATGGCCTCTGAGCCTGCGTGTCCGGAGCCTGTGTTCCGCAACAGGAGAGGCCACAACAGTGAGAGGCCCGCGTACCGAAAAAAAAAGAGTATATAGTATCAACATATATTTTTTATTTTAGTATTTTATATTGGAGTATAGTTGATTTACAATGTTGTGTTAGTTTCAAGTATACCGCTAAGTGATTCAGTTACACCTATACATATATTCATTCTTTTTCAGATTCTATTTCCCATGTAGGTTATTACATAATATTGAGTAAATTTCCTTGTACTATACAGTAGGTCCTTTCTGATTATCTATTTTATATATAGTAGTGTGTGTATGTTAACCCCAAACTCCTGATTTATGTCTTCCCCCCACATTTCCCCTTTGTTAGCTGTAAGTTAGTTTTTGAAGTCTGTGAGTCTGTTTCTACTTTTTAAATAAGTTCATTTGTATCATTTTTTTTTTAGATTCCACTTATTAGTGATATCATATAATATTTGTCTTTCTCTGACTTACTTCACTTAGTATGATAATTTCTAGGTCCATCCATGTTGCTGCAAGTGGCATTATTCTTTTTTATGGTTAATATTCTATTGTATATATGTACCACATCTTCTTTACCTATTTATCTGTTTATGGGCATTTAGGTTTCTTTGATGTCTTGGCTATTGTAAATAATGCTTCAAATGAACATTGGGGTGCCTGTATCCTTTTGAACCGAGTTTTTCTCAGAATATATGCCCAGGAGTGGGATTGCTGGATCATATGGTAGCTCTATTTTTAGTTTTTTAAGGAACCTCCATACTGTTCTCCATAGTGGCGGTACTAATTTACATTCCCACCAACAGTGTAGGAGAGTTCCCTTTTCTCCACACCCTCTCTAGCATTTATTGTTTGTAGACTATGTGATGATGGCCATTCTGACTGATGAGAGGTGATAGTTCATCGTAGTTTTGATTTGCATGTGTCTAATAACTAGTGATGTTGAGCATCTTTTCATGTGCTTTTTGGCCATCTGTATGTCTTATTTGGAGAAATGTCTATTTAGATCTTCTGCCTAGTTTTTGATTAGGTTGTTTGTTTTTTTAATATTGAGCTGTATGTGCTGTTTGTATATTTTGGAGATTAATCCCTTTTCAGTCACTTCATATACAGATATTTTCTCCCATTCTGTGGCTTGTATTTTTCTTTTATTTATGGTTTCCTTTGCTGTGCAAAAGCTTTTAAGTTTAATTCGGCCCCATTTGTTTATTTTTGTTTTTATTTTCATTACTCTAGGAGGTGGATCCAAAAAGATATAGTTGCAATTTATGTAAAAGAGTGTTCTATGTTTTCCTTTAAGAGTTTCATAGTATTTGGACTTACATTTAGCTCTTTAATCCATTTTGAGTTTATTTTTGTGTTTGGTTTTAGAGAATGCTCTAATTTCATTCTTTTACAAGTAGCTCTCCAGTTTTCCCAGCACCACTTTTTGAAGAGACTGTCTTTTTTCCATGGTGTATTTTTGCCTCCTTTGTCATAGATTAATTGACCACAGGTACGCGGGTTTATTTCTGATCTTTCTATGCTGTTCCATTGATCTATATTTCTGTCTTTGTGCCAGTATCATACTGTTGTGATTACTGTAGCTTTGTAGTAATTGTCTGAAGTCAGGAAGCCTGATTGCTCCAGCTCCACTTTTCTTCCCCAAGATTGCTTTGGCTATTCAGGGTCTTTTGTATTTCCATAAACTTTTAAAATATTTGTTCTAGTTCTATGAAAAATGCCATTGGTAATTTGATAGGGATTGCATTGAATCTGTAGATTGCTTTGGGTAATATATTCATTTTCACAATATTGATTCTTCCAATCCAAGAGTGTGGTATATCTTTCCATCTGTTTGTGTCATCTTTGATTTCTTTCATCAGTGTCTTATAGTTTTCTGAGTACAGGTCTTTTGCCTCCTTAGGTAGGTTTATTCCTCAGTATTTTATTCTTTTTGATACAATGGTGAATGTGATGGTTCCTTAATTTCTCTTTATGATCTTTCATTGTTAGTGTATCAGAATGCAAGAAATTTCTGTGTATTCATTTTGTATCCTGAAACTTTACCAAATTCATTGATGAACTCTAGTAGTTTTCTGTTAGCATCTTTAGGATTTTTTTATATATAGCATCATGTCGTCTGTGAATAGTGACATTTGTCATAATATGGCCTTTTACTATGTTGAGGTAAGGTCCCTCTATGCCCACTTTCTGGAGATTTTTTTTATCGTAAATGGATCCAACATATATTTTTAAATAAATAGACAGAAAACAGTACAACCTATATCTTCAGTTTACATAAATATTGAAATTAAACTTTAAAAAACAAGACAGTACCTTTGAGTATACCAAGGAGAGGAAAGTAGTGATTCCTTCAGGGTGTGAGAGGGGCTTCATATATGCTGGAAATTTTCTAGAGGTTGGTCATATTTGATTTATTGTCTTTGATGGTGGTTCAACTTATGATATAATGAGCTGTAAATTTAATGTGTGTTCTTTGTGTTTTTAGTATAAAAGTTTCTTAAGCACATCAGTATGTTAATGAAATTTTAGCTGCTCTAGATAGAATTAAAATCTTAAAAATAGTTTTTGTTATTAACCCAATTGATTTTTTCATCATATGCTGTTTTGCCATACTTAAATTCAAATTTAAAATTATTTATTTTTATGCTACAAAACGTTTTATCATATGTCATTTATCTCATAAAGGAAATTTATTATGATAAAAATATAGACCCTGCCAATTAAAATGCTTCTAAATATTCAGAATGTGATGCCAATGATAAAGAACCTATACAGTAGACCATAATAAAAGAAATGCATTCAAAAAACATTCTTCATACATATAGAAATGAAGAAATGGCATACACCACAGCAGGAACAGCTGAGCATTTTATTTGACTCTAACAACTTTGTACCTATGATAACTAAAAGAAAGTTTCACAAACTACAGATGCATATGGTAAAATCATTCTATAGAAATTTCCATTCAAATTGGCATAAGCTCAATTAAACATTATAAAATACACATATAAATCTTAGAGATAACTGTTCTTCATTTCTTGTTAGGTCAATGCATATGTCCACTTAAAAATAATCAAAAGAAGGTTCTGAATTAATCAAATTAAAACCATTTGATTTACTCAGGATTTATCAGTAAGATAAAGTATTTGCTTTAGTTTTATAGAATTATCCTGTTTTAAATCTAAAAGATATCTTAAAGCTCAGACAGTCTAAGTCTCACTTTACAGATGTGCAAATTTAAAACTTTTGAAGTCAGAGAATAGAGGCATAGTAGCAAGAGATGGCAATTTATATTCTTATGAAGGTAGCCAAAATAACACTGTTCTTTTTATATACAACCGTCTTTCTCTAATGATATTACAAACACACACACACACACACACACACAGATAAAAACACACACAAATAAAATTCAGAAATTAATAGTAAACAGATTAAAATTTTAGTCAAATGCATTTGAGAAATCTGCATTCTGTACCATCCTCCTAAAGATTAACAGTATATATTAACAGTTATTAGTAGTTATTAACAGATCCATTAACAGTTAACAGTTACTAACAGTTATTAATGGATCATACAATAGAAATTCATGGATATTAAAGGATCACAAAATATAAAATAATGTAATATAAGAAAATTTAAAAATGAAAAATGATTAATCTAGATATTCCCAAAGTTATTTGGCCAGAGAATACACTCTTCTCTGTGCCCTATAACCCTTACCAAAGAAGTGCTGAAAATTAATTCTTATAGTTTTTTATTGACTGGGCAGAGGTGCAATGGTAGGAAACTTCTACCCAGGCCACTGAGGTTTCTCCACCCCACTTTAAGGAGAATGGATAGGGGCAGGGTGGTCCAAAAAAAGATGGAGGCAATAATTTGCCTCTATATCTGCCAAATAAAATTTGAAATTCTACAAGTAAATTTTCTATCTGGAAATTACAAGCCCCTAGAATAGTGCCTACTTCAGGATTACAGTTTAAAATCTCCATTTGTTATTACTCCCTTTAGAGATAATTTTATGTAGTTTGCCCTGGTTATTCAAGTAAAGTTGAAATTTTGGACTGCTCTGCTATATTTTTATAAAGTAAAGGCCTTTCATGGGATATTTCTTTCATGGGAGGAATATGTGAATACGCTTTGTAAATTTTAAAGTGCTGAACAAATGTATGCATCTATTACTCCACGATCCATTCAACAATTTATTACTGAGTACCTAATCTCTACATAAGCTTTCCGTTCCAAGGAGGAAATAAAAAAAGATTCCTGTCCCCAAGGAACTAGAACATGGAAGAGGACGTTTGTAAGTAAAACTAAATGATATTCATTTTGAACTCTCATGTAATACAATGAAAGAAATGCTGTAGGAAAACAATTTAAAAAGTCACAGAATAACTGCATAGAGGGAGAGAAAAGTGGGTGAAGGAACATTCACAGAAAAAGATTATTTTATTTTATTCTACTCCTTCCCCCTTTTTCACAAGTCTTAATATAGGAACAAGTGTCTGAAAGGAGAAAGAAGTGATGATATATTGTATTCAGGCATCACAGATTTTTATCAATACATCAAGGCACAAAAGAATATACCTTGTTCAGGGAACTATTATTTTTTGTGTTTATATAAGAAAAATAATTCTACCACTCTCACCATACTTATTCATTCTCTTGAAAAAAAAAAGTCTTAGAACAAACTGTGTCAGCATTAGACATGAAAAGAAGAAAACTAAAAGTGAAGTGAAGAAGTAGGAAGGTAATAAAAATATTTCACCTAGTTGCATCTATTAAAGATGATCATATTGGATGATTATATTGAATCCTGCCTTGATCTCTATTTTAGAAATAATAAAGATTTGCTGGATTAAGATAAATTTATACTTGGATGTGTGAATATTTTCTGAAAAATATAGCCAATTATCAAAGGTAAGCTAAATTAATAGCACTAAGTAACAAAATTTGCAGAGTATATTGTAAAGATATTCTCACTAGTCTTTTTTCTTTCTTTACTTTTTATTTTTCTGTGGTAAGAACATTTAACATGAGATCTACCCTTGTCACATATTTTTAAGTGTACAATACAGTATTGTTGACTATTGTGGACAATATTGTTCAGCAAATTTCTAAAACATATTCATCTTGTATAATTGGAACTTTATAGCCTTTGATTAGCAATTCCTCATTTCCCCCTCCTTCCATCTAGGGAAATCACTATCCTATTTTCTCTTTTTATGAGTTTGACTATTTTAGATACATCATATAAGTGAAATTATTCAGTATTTGTCCTTCCGTGACTGGCATATTTCATTTAGCATAGTGTCCTCAAGGTTCATCAATATTGTCACATAGTACAGTATTTCTTTTTTTAAGGCTGAATAATATTTTACTGTATGTATATACCACATTTCATTTATCCATTCATTCATCAATGGTCATTTAGTTTGTTTCCACACTTTAGCTGTTGTATATAGTGCCTCAATGAACATAGGAGTGTTAATATGTCTTCAGTATCCTGATTTCAATCCTTTTGGATACTCAGAAGTTCGGTTGATGGATCATATAATAGTTCTATTTTTAATTTTTTGAGGAATCAGTGCTGTTTTCTATAGTTTTTGTAACATTTTACATTTCCACCACTAGTGTACAAAGGTTCCTTTTCTCCACATCCTTGCTAACACTCGTCATTTCATCTTTTGGTTTTTTGATAATGGCAATCCGAACAAGGGTGAGATGGTTTCTCATTGTAGTTTTGACTTGTATTTTCCTGAAGATTAGGGGATTGAGCCTTTTATCACATACATGTTTGCCATTTGTATATCTTCTTCATAAAAATGTCTATTCAAGTCATTAGCCCATTTTATAATCATGTTATTCGTTTTATTAGGTTATAAGCTTTACTTATATATTTTGGAAATTAACCCCTTATCAGATGTATATGGCCTGTGAATATTTTCTTCCATTCTATAGTATGCTTTTTCAGTCTGTGGATTGTTTTCTGTTGCTGTGCAGAAGTGTTTTAGTTTGCACCCCATTTGTTTACTTTGCTTTTGTTGCCTGTGCTTTTGATATCATATCCGTGAAATCATTGCCAAGACCATTGTCATGAATATTTTTTGTCTGTAATTTCTTCTAGGATTATAGTTTCAGGTGTTATATTTTAAGTCTTTAATGCATTTTGAGTTGATTTTTGTGTATGATATAAGATAAAGGTCTAATTTTATTGTTTTGCATGTGAAAACTAGTTTTCTCAACACCAGTTGAAGAGATAGATTTTCCTCCCTTGCATCTTGGCACCCTTGTCAAAGATCAGTTGACTATATACACGAGTTTATTTCAGGGTTCTCTGTTTTGTTCCGTTGATTATATATCTATCTTTGTGCAAGTATCATACTATTTTAATTACTGTATCTTTGTAATATATTTTGAAATCAAGAATGGTTATATCTCTAGCTTTGTTTTTCTTTCTAAAGACTGTTTTGGCTATTCAGGTACCTTTGGTGTTTTATCTAAATTTTAGGAAGGTTTTTTTCCCTAGTTCTGCAAAAAATAACACAGAGATTTTGATAGAGATTGCATTAAATCTGTAGATCACTTTGTGTAGTATGCATATTTTAACAATATTAAGTCTTCTAATCCATGGACGTAGTTTTTCCATTTCTTTATATCTTCTTTAATTTCTTTCATTTTTTATAGTTTTCAGTGTGCAACTCGATATCTCCTTAGTTAGTTTATTCCTAAGTATTTTATTCTTTTTTGATGCTGTCATAAATGAAGTTGTTTCCATAATTTCCCTTTTCAGGTAGTTTTCTGCCAGTATATAAAAATGCAACTAATATTTGTATGTTGATTTTGTATCCTGCAACTTAAATGAATTTGTCTATGAGTTATAAAGTCTTTTGGTAGAGTTTTTAGGGTTTTCTCCATATAAGATCATGTCATCTGCACACAAAGACAATATTACTTTCTTCTTTCTGATTTAAATGCCTTTTATTTCTTTTTTTTGCCTCATTGCTTTAGCTAGTACTTCAGTATACTTTGAATAGAAGTGGATAATAGAAGTGGACATCCTTGCCTTGTACCTGACCTTAGCAGAAAAGATACTGCACAAAAAGAAAACACTAGGCTACTACCCATGAGGAATATAGTTGCAAAAATCTTCAACCAAAACTAGTAATCTGTATTCAACAGCACATTACACGGATTACATACCATTACCAAGTGAGATTTATTCCTGGATGCAAGGATGGTTCAACATACAAAAATCAATTAATGTGATATGCCACATTAACACAATGAAGGATTAAAAAATCGCATGATCATTTCAGTGGATGCAGAAAAATAATTGATAAAATTCAATACCCTTTCATGATGAAAACTCTCAATAAACTAAGAATAGAGGAAAATTATCTCAACATAATGAAGGCCATATATGAAAAGCCCACAGCTAACCTTGTACTCAAGTGTGAAAAACTACTCTTTTCTCTTAAGAATAAAAAATGCCTTTGAATTTAAAAAATATATATATATTCATTAATTCTTTTTCAATATTTATTATTTTGCCTAAATCTGTTTTATATGAAATAGGTATTAAAACACTTTTACTGCAGAGAATACTAGAACATATTTTACCTGAGATTATGATTAATTATTTAATCACAACTCTCATCTACAAAGAACTCAAAGGTGCTCTTTTATGTTAACTGAAACAAATGAGTAATTATTATAGTATTATAATTTTCTGAGCAGAGTATATATTTGAAAATGTTTGAACATAATTTTATTTGAGAACTCTAAGGATGAGAAGAAAAACTCTTATCCAAGGAATCACAAAATTCATTGAATGAAAAAAATTATGGTTTGCTTAAAATAATTTATTAGAACAAGCAAAAACAACAACAACTAAAAGAATTAATGGGATATCAACTGTTTAAAAATATTTGAAACAAAATAATATATATTTTTTACTTTGACAATCCTTGACAATTCCAACTTCCCACAAAAAATTTTAAAGGGCCTTGATGCTGAAATACTAACATGACTAGGTTACCCTAGGAACACAAAAAACAAATGACTTAGAATTATTCAAAATGTTTCACTTATAGACTATGATCTTATAATTAACAGTATGCTTTACATGGAGTTATCCAGAATCTACATTTTTTTCCAGATAAATTTTGAATTTGTATTATGTGTACTCACATACTTATATTAAAAAAATAGTACCTAATATATTAGGTATTATTAGGTGTGTTAGGTAACATAACACAATAGAAAATATATATCATTTATTAGGTGTGTTAGGTAACATAACACAATAGAAAATATATATCATTTATTCCTCATAAAAGTCAAAGAAGTAATATTAGTTGAGTGAATTTACAAAAGAGGAAATTTGCAATCAGAGAATTTAAATATCTTATCCAAGATCACACAACTAGTATGTGGTCAAAGCAAAATAAAATTTCAGGTATTTTAATCTCAAGATTTTAATTTTTCCTCACTATGTCGAGTTTCAAAAATCACTATTTGGAATCAGAGGCAAGTCCAAAAAATGAACAGAATTGTTGCAGATCCTCATCAATAAGGAAAGAATGAATTTTATACACAAAAATAGGACAGTGTACTTAACCTACTGGGCATTCTGAAACCTCTTCAACTTTTGAATCACAGGTGATAAACAGTTTAGCCCAATGAAAGGATGGAGGAGGACCCTTGTAAATGTGTCACATAACTGGCACAGAGTGCTTTTTTCTTCCAAAAACTTTAGTTTGCTTTCTTCTACACCACTGGTCCTGATGACTTTTCCTTCCCATCCACAGGATTTCTGCTGCAATAATCAACATGTTCCTCTCTGTCCCAGGAAAACAATTCCCATGTGGTGGTTTGAACAGCCAGGGAGATAGGAAGATAAGACAGTACCCTCAGAACACACACTTCATGAAATACTTATATTGGAGGAAACTGTTAAAAACTTCAATTAAAAAATCATTTAAGGAATTTCAAGTCCAGCACAAACACACGAAAACAAAGAGCCTTTCTGCATCTAATATTAAAACCATATTTGCAAATAAATTGATGGAAGGAAATAGTGTTAGACATGGAGGTGAATGACATATTTCATAAAACAGAAAAAAATAGGTTAAAATTATGAGGGCATATATAAGAGAATGAAGACTAACGTTAATAAATTAATATTTAAATAGCATAAGTTTAAGAAAAGGAAGAAATAATTGACCAAATGATAGAAGTAAATGTTCTTGAAGTCAAAAAATAAGAAGGCCTGAATTTTCCAAATGAAAGGGTTTACTACTTTTCAGGCTGGATTGATAATAGTAACAAAATAATAATAAGAATATCAACAGTTGCAATAATGATTTCTTTATAGAATATACTTTTATAGAACTTACTATGTATCAAGCACAGCTCTAAGTATTTTCCATATACTAACTCACTTAACGTATGTCCAGGATTGGGATTGCAGGATTATGGTAACTCTATTTTTATTTTTTTAAGGAACCTCCATACTGTTTTCCATAGTGACTGTACCAATTTACATTCCCACCAACAGTGAAAGAGGGTTCCTTTTTCTACACAACCTCTCCAACATTTATTATTTTTAGACTTTTTGGTGATGGGCCATTCTGACTAGAGTGAGGTGATACCTCAATGTAGCTTTGATTTGCATTTCTCTAATAATTAGTGATGAGCATTTTTTCACGTGCCTGTTGCTCAACTGTATGTCTTCTTTGGAGAAATGTCTATTTAGGTCTTCCGCCCATTTTTTAATTAGGTCGTTTGATTCTTTGATATTGAGCTGTATGATATTTGGTATATTTTGGAAATTAATCCCTTGTCATTTGCATCATTTTAAAATATTTTCTCCCAGTGTAATCCCACTCCTGACCATATATCTGGAGAAAACTCAAATTGAAAAAGATACATATACCCCAATGTTCATAGCAGCACTATTTATAATATTCAAGACATGGAAGGAACCTAAATGTACATCAACAGATAAATGGATACAAAAGATGTGCTATATATTTTTTTTTCTTGAGACAACTCTTCAAGATAAGGAGAGTTTAATTTCTATGGTTATAGCAGTTTTATCTTGTTCAGAAGACAACGTTTAGTAATCCTAGGAAACAAAAAGTTTTTTTGTGACCAGGTCTTGGTGAAAAGTATAAAGTTCTCTCCAGTTTATTTGCTTTTTTCCCCAAAATTTACATGTTTAAATGAGCACTTCTCCCTTCCACTCACCAATTGAATACTGAGAATGTTATTTAAAATTTCGTATATTTCATTAATATGTGTACAAAACAGAACATTTTTGTTTAAAAAATTGATTCAAATTTTTAAATGTACACTAAATTCTCATTTTTTAAATAATTTGATAAAAGATGTGAAAATGAAGAAGACAAGAAATTGGAATTTTTCTTTTTTAAAATTATGTTCATTTAATATAGGTTATGAATGCTTTCAAAATTTGGGTATATGATAACTATACTTGGAGCTATGTTATAAAATTTTATTCCTGCTGACCTCATTTTCCATGCCTTCTATACAATTATATTAAGAGATAGTTAATCTCAGAGACTGAGATAAAGATTTCTCTCAACATTGCTCTGGGATAAGAATTATATTAGAGACTAAAGTGTTAATTATCTTTAGTTAGTTAGATAAAATTCCAGAATTTTAACTTCCAAAAAGAATACTGAAATTAAATTTTTCTTTAAAAATGAAAATGTAGATGAATTGGCTAGAATACCACCATTTCTTCCCTTATAAGTATGCATGAAATACAGCCATATTTTTATTTAGAGAGGGAAAAATACAAAGGTCAGCATCTTGTCTGACTCATCTCCCCTACTCTTTTTGCTTCACACACCTTAGCCTCAGCATTCTACCACAGGCAAGGCACAGTGTAGGTTCCCTTGTGACATCACCTAGAGTAAAAATGATTAATGGACAAGGAGAACACTCTGTTTTGAAAACTAAATTTTCTAAGTTTGAATTTAGTGGAGAATAAATGAAAAACAAAGACAAAAGGACAGAAAGACCATCAGGCTAACAGGTGTTATTTAATGTTGCAATTTCTGTCTTTTTCTTATTTACCAATTCAGAGTAGACATTTACTATTGGTATCCTCTCGTGGACTTGCCTGTCCTTTTTATGGTGTTTTACCTGCTTTTTACTTCCTGTTTTCATCAAGAGTTTGTAAATTGTTTTTCAGTGTGTTCTCTTTTATTTTCATGTATGGTTTTCTCAATATTCTGCCTATTAATTCTTTTATATTAAGGCCTCTCACAGTGAGAATGTGAAAGAGGTGTCTGATCAGTCTCTATTTTAATTGGAAGAACTCTTTAACCACTTTCTGAAACCTCCTACCCTCATGGAATATTCTTTTTACTATTGGATAATAGCATCAGTTTTCTTTTCCCATTCTTTATTCAACCATTTCATTTCAGACAGACATTCTGAATTTTATTTTTTTGTAATATGTTTAAACATTAAAATGGAAGATAAAATGTATCTGCCCTGCTGCATGGACTCAACTGTATTCTTTTGACATTAATTACATTTTACATGACCACAAACACATACTGTACTCAGAATGTGCTTCTTTGAGCTTTATTTCATAGAGGGTAATTATAAAATAATGAAATTTAAATGAAGCATAGTCAATTTAAGTATGCAGTGTGTGAAAAATAAAAAAAATAGAAGAGAGAGTCATTTGTCTCTTTACTGACTACCTCCTGTGGATATAGATGGATGTTTGTTCTGGTTTTCAAGTACTCTTATTTCCAATTTATATTCTCAGTGATAAATATGGTACAGGCATGCTCATCACTAATTACAAAATAAATTACGTTAAGCAAATATTTACTGTGTGCTTTGTATGTGAGGGAAAATAATAGAAAGAAAATAATTTGTTTAGATAGAAGGTATTTGCTTCATTCTTAATTTGGCTAGGTCAGATCTCACCATGGGTATATCATAAATGCACCCAGGTGAGGATTTTATAAGTTGAAAGATTCAGCATTATAAAAATGTGAATATCCTCCCAAGCTGATCTATAATTAATTCAATCCTAGTCAAAATTGTATAGCAATGATAAAAACATTTTTGGCCGAAATTAATAAATACTCAATTTTACATGGACAATAAAGTTTCAAGGAATAGCCAAGAAAATCTTAAAGAAAAATCAAGTGGGACTATTTACACAAACAGGTATCAAGGTTATAATAAAACCATGACAATTAAGACAGTATAGTATGAATGTAAAGATAGATAAATAGACAAATGGAATATAATTGAAACAAATGCAAAGATATAAAGCTGTAATTTAAGAAAAAGTTCAAAGTAAAAGAAAAGGTTTTCATTAAATTAATTAGGATCAATCTGGACATGAATATGGGAGAAAATGTTGACCCCTAAATAATACCATATCCAAAAAATTGGATATTTTAGATCTAGATGTGAAAAATAAAACCATATAGCTTTTAGAAGTAACAATAGACTATCTAATGAGCTTTGTTTGGGTTAATATACTTTGAAAAGGAAATACACACACACACATACACACACACACACACACACATACTAACAATAAAGGGAAATACTGATAAATTGAACTTCATTACAATTCAGAGTTTCTGTTCACCAAAATATCACAATTAAGAAACTGAAAATTCAAACCAAGACTGGAAGAAGATATTTGCATTATATATGTGTGACAGAGAACTCAAAACCAGATTACATTAAAAGAAACAAAACTTTTACTAATTAATATAAAAAAGCAGGCAGTCGTTTTTTGTTAATGGGCAAAAGTTGTCAACAGGCACTTTAAAAGATATGTAAGTGGTAAACTAACATTTGAAAAATTGTTTAACAGTGTTAGTCACCAGAGATGTGCAAAATAATGTCCAATACCTTTTTAACATTACTCTCTTTATATATACATATTTTACTATTCTGACAGCAAACATGTTTCTGGTTCAAGGCAGAGTATCGTCACTTACAACAAAAACCACATCATTTCTCCACACTCCTTTCTCCACATTCAAGATAGTGCAATGACAGTCAGTCAATGATAGTGCAATGACTGTATACCTGTGCATACAGTAAGGGAGTATCATAAACAAAAGGAGAGGAACCCCATAATTATCAGTCTGGGACTTTCAATAGCCTACATGCTATCTTCCCTCCTCTCCTAGAAAAGGAGAATAAGCTGTCTTTGTCATGTTTTAGTCAGTTGAAATTGAAGAGCATAGTTCAACCAAACAGGGACAAGGAGGATGAAAACACAATTTGACCCTATCATCTATCATTATATCAATTTCTTTGCTCAGCAAGCTGTGCCTATAAGAAAAAAGAATGAAAATATTCATATAGCACTGTTTCACTGACAGTACCACAGTGATGTTGCTAAACATGCATGAGAATGAATGAAATTATAAAAACAAAACAAAAAAACCTTGCTGTTAATTAGTGTTAGCATGGATGTGAAGTAATTGAGACTGTTGTCCTGCTGCTAGACCAGAAATTATTACAATCTATTTGGAGAACTCTTTGGCAGTACCCACTAAAGATATTACAACTTTAGAATTCCCAATGAAAATAATGTGTATATATGTTTATCAAAAACATATACTAGAATATTCATAGAAGTATTATTTTTAATAGCCCTAAATTGTAAAGGGCCCAGATACCCATCAATAGTAGCATGATTACATAAATTGTGGTCCAGTCATACAATAAATTTTTCTAAAATAATGCAAGTGCATGAACTGCTGCTAAAGATAGAAATATGAAGGAATCTCAGAAATATTATTTTGGTGTATAAGTACTCTGTTTTTGTGCCAGTACCATACTGTTTTGATTGCTGTAGCTTTGTAGTATAGTCTGAAGTCAGGGAGCTTGGTGATTCCTCCAGCTCTGTTCTTTCTCAAGATTGTTTTGGCTATTCGAGGTCTTTTGTGTTTCCATACAAATTTTTAAATTATTTGTTCTAGTTCTGTGAAAAATGCCATTGGTATTTTGATAGGGATTGCACTGAATCTGTAGATTGCCTTGGGTAGTATGGTCATTTTCACAATATTGATTCTTCCAATCCAAGAACACAGTATATCTTTCCATCTGTTTGTGTCATCTTCAATTTCTTTCGTCAGTGTCTTATAGTTTTCCAAGTACAGGTCTTTTGCCTCATTAGATAGGTTTATTCCTAGGTATTTTATTATTTTTGATGTGATAGTAAATGGGAGTCTTTCCTTGATTTCTCTTTCTGATAGTTCGTTGTTAGTGTACAGAAATGTGACAGATTTATTAATTTTGAATTCTGCAACTTCACTGAATTCATTGATGAGCTCTAGTAGTTTCTGGTGGCATCTTTAGGATTTCTATATATAGTATTTTATCATGTGCAAACAGTGACAGTTTTACTTCTTCTTTTCCAATTTGGATTCCCTTTATTTCTTTTTCTTGCATGTTATTGCAGTAACATGTGAACTTGGAGGGCATTATGCTAAGTTAAGTAAGTCAGACAGAGAAAGACAAATACTGTATGATATCACTTATATGAGGAATCTAAAAATAAAACAAACTAGTAAATATAATAGAAAAGAAGCAGACTCACAGATATAGAGAAAAAACTAGTGGTTACCAGTGGGGAGAGGGAAGCAGGGGTAATACAGGGGTAGGGGAGTAAAAGATACAAACTATTAGGTATAAAGTAAGCTACAAGGATATATTGTACAACACAGGGAATATAGCCAATATTTTATAATAACTGTAAGTGGAGTGTAACCTTTAAAAATTGTGAATCACTATATTGTACACCTGTAAGTAATATAACATTGTACAGCAGCTATACATCAATTAAAAAAACACATTTTAAAAAAATGAACCAATATCATGGTAGTTTAATGTGCCATCAATCTTTATACCAAAAACTAAGGATATTTTGCTTATAAAATGAAGTATTATGCAACCGTTGAAATAAAGGAAAAAGTATACTGGCATAAAAATATTTTCAAGATATGTGTTGTAAAGTGAGAAAATTTAAATGAATGGTATGTATAGTCTGACATGAGCAAATAAAATATACAGTATGATTTGAGAATTGTATGTGTACCTCATGCATTATCATTCTTTATGCAAAGATGGTGTTTAGAAGGATAAGCACAGGAAATTTTTAAAAGGCAGTATGATGTAGTGCCTGGAATTGTGGCCTTGAGGGTCAAAACATCTGGGTTTAAACAATTCAACAACTACTCACTGTGTAAAATAACAATGTTTCAAATATTATTGTACTAGTTACTTTAACTCTCAATTGCTTGGTTTAAACATAGATATTGGGAGTAATAATATTTAACATTGGCACAAGGTTTTTGGTTTTGTTTTGGGTTTTTCTGTTTTTTTGCTGAAGAGGCTAAAATATAGGATAGTGTCTGATACATTATAAGTTGTTATTTTTATATTATAAATTATACTGATTATATATATTTTATGTAATAACTATTATTACTGTTATATTAACAATAACAATCCCTTGGGAAGGAAGTTAATTGAGCCAGGAAAAAAAATTCTGAGTGTCATATGCAGGATTTAATGATCAGAGAAGCAGAATTACAGAAAATGTTGAATTTTCAACTGTGCCATATCTATTATGCCAAGGTGAAGAGTATGATTGAAAAAGACAATGTCTCTGAGACCTGAGATGGGAACTTGGAAACCAATTCACAGAATCTCCCAAACCTTTTGAATATACTGAAGTAGCCTACTTTTCCCCATTAGAAGCTAGCACCTCTCCTTACCTGAACACGATGCATAGGGCAATTACTTGTTTCTCTCTCAGAATATATATTCACAACCTGCCTGGAAAATCAGCAACTTGGAATATGTAACAGAGTAATCTATTTTAAAAAGAACTGGGCTTGCCAAGCGAGGAAAGGACCTATACATTCAAGGAGTTGCAGAACCTAGCTAAGTGTAAATGGACACTTGGCCAATGGCAAATGGTTGACTGGTTGATCAGAGTCTTGGAATGAAAAACAATAGTAGTTGGGGACAGGAGGTCTTGGGACGAGACATATGGATTTACATATAAGAAGGCATGTAGTATTGATATAAAGGTTTTGTGTTGCCCATGAATGCCCAACAGAAAGCACCTACTAAAGAAGGAACACTAAGTAACCAAGTAAGCAGAATAACTCATCCAGCTGATGTCAGCCGTCCCCTTTGCCTTTGTATTTATTGTGCTTACCCACCCCAGTTCTACAGAAATCGACTCATAGATGGAGTAGCCACAGTGCTAGAAATGGGCATTATGCATGGGTCCCAATCCCATGGGAACCCACATAGACAAATTGATACAGATATTGCCGCTGCTCAGTGTTCAACATGCCAGTAAAAGAGACCAAAACTATGCCCCAAATATGGCATCATATCTCAAAGGGACCAATCAGTCTTTGGGTGGCATATTGGACTCAGAATCCTTCCAACATGGAGATGGCAGAAATCTATCTTCACTGGAATAAACACAAATTTCACATTATTCTTTGCTTTGTTTGATTACAAGACCTTGGGCAGCACCACTCTATGAAGCCTAGAGTGTTTGCTCCATCAAAATAAGATCTGACTGTTCCCAAAAGTACTCCTTTATAAATCTGCTGCATACAAATATCTGTCATCAAGTTTGTTTCCCTGGGAACCTGCCCCAATACAGTACCCTTAAGCACATAATATAAAACTGTCAAGAAACAAAGGCAAACAGAAATTTTAGAAGCCACTACAGAAGTAAACAAACAAACAGAAACAAAAAAACCTAGCTATTACCTTCAAACCTAGCAATAAGAAGACTGACAGCTAACTTCCAAACAGGAAAGTTGGAAGGCAAAAATAAATGAAACATCTTTAAAATGCTGAAAGGAAATCTGTCAGTGTAGACTATCACACCCAGAGAAAATAATATTCAAATGTAAAGATGAAATGAAGTCATTTTCAGGAAAACATAAACTGAGGAATTTGTTGCCAGCAATCTTCACTAAAAGAAAAATAAATAAATATAGGAAGTTGCTCCGGAACAAAAACAATGATCCCAGGCAGAAGCCTGAATGTGCAACAGAAAAAAGATATTGGAAAAAGAGCTTATCAGGATAAATATGGTATAATAAAAAGGAATAATCCAAAAGAAGGCAAAAAGGAGGAAAAAAAACAGACAAATTCAAAATCAAAAATTCAAAAATAGATATTTTTAACAATAAATGGTAGTTTAACAGTCCTCTGTGCTTTGGATTTTCTTTGTAAAGATTGGGAGGGAGTCATTAAGCTCACCATTTAGAACATTATTTTCAATTACTGAGAATTTTGGAATAAGGGCTACCAAAATTAAGAAAGGAAATAAGAAATTTCACTGTCCCTATGTCAAAATTCTTAAGGAATGAGGAATATGAGTTTTAAGTTTCAAAATAATTCATGGAATAGGACATTTTGACATAATAAAATGGATCTAGGAAATGCTAAGTCAGGAGTATGATTTCTATAACTGAAATAATTAAATGACAGAGATAGAAGACCATGAAAAGAAACACTCTATAACTGTGGGAGAATTAAATGAACATTAAACACAGAAGAAGTCCACAATGAGGTAAGAGGCTTGAACCAGAAGGTAAAATCATTTTCTTTTGTCTTGATAGGAAAAACAATGGCAGCTGGATAAAATTATAACTAGTGAATTAGTTAAGTTAGATTCTGGCAAAAACTTTTTGACCCTGTGCAAACACTGAAAATCAATTGCAAGTTCATGAATAAAATATGGTGTAGCAATGGTTTCTAGCATATGTTACTGAGGGAAAGGAGTTTAAAATAGTTTTCCTTTAAAATATAATACTGATTGCAGAGGAACTTCACTGTAGACTGACCTCAGAAAATCTCTATTCCAGATAACAATATGAATAGCCTCCCTTATTTCACCATGCCCACAAAGAAAAGCAGAATGAAGCAAGATTAATAAAGGTAGTTAATGATATTACCCTCCTTATAGTGGCTTTTCACATATTTATAGACAGCATTATGCAGAAAACATAGATAGATAGAGGGAAAAATAATTCTCTCTTCATAAGAAAGCATAGAGAGTAATGATCTCCCAGGAGAAGATGATCTTTATTAGAAAAATAGCTCTCCAAACAAAATTATGCCCTCTGTCCATGGGTAAAAATTCCTTAGCCTAAGAAGTAAATTCACAAAAATCATGAAAATAAACTCTACATTTTTTCCACAGCAGAATTTAAGATATTCTGAGGAAATTCATAATAACTATGGTAGAGGTTACCAGTGCTCACTTCTTAAGGTAACAACCACACTACATTTCTCATTCTTGCATCAAAATGACTACGTGACTAGTTTTCAACAATGCAGTGGAAGTGGAAGTATAATTTCTAGGCTGAGGTGCTGAAAAGTGGGAATGTCTTCACCATTTTTTTTTTGGGGGGGTGGTTTGTTTCAATCCACTAACTAAATGGAGAGGACCCTGAGGACCTTGATGAGCAGAGAGCTACAAAAATGGAAGAAGTTTGGTTTCTGAGTTATGGCTTAAATTCAAGTAATTCATGAGAAACATTCACACAGGAATATCCCTCTGGGTAGTTACATGAGAAAAAAATGCATTACATTTTTTACATGCTATGTATGGCACCAAGAGTTTAGACTTTATCTGTTATACCATCTAGTTAGTGTTCCTGACTCTCACTAATAAGCAATTAAATCTTTTTTTTTCCTTAAGTCCATCTCTCTATGTGTATAAATAGCATGTAAAAATTGTTTAATTCCTTCCCAAAACATTTGTGGGTTTTTTTTTGTTACTTGACAAACACATCTAGTTAAAATAATAATTATCTTGAGTATTTAACGGCGTGCAAGCCAAGAAACATTTTGGTG
The DNA here is from genome assembly GCF_008692025.1 of Phocoena sinus. Lineage (NCBI taxonomy): Eukaryota > Metazoa > Chordata > Mammalia > Artiodactyla > Phocoenidae > Phocoena > Phocoena sinus. Next base: position 42,111,762 of record NC_045766.1, read on the forward strand.
GATAATGGATATTATACCAAGTTTCAGCTCTCAGTAAATTCATAGGCTAGTGGAAGAGGGTATAAAATAGATAGGTGCCCCTAATAAAAGGAAAAATAAAATACTAGCTGTCACAAAGGTTCAGTTAATGTAAATTGGAAACAAACTTCTAAATGGTGTCTACTTGGATATGTAGATGTCAGATCAGGATATATAAGGTTCAAAAAATGCTTATTTTTAAAAGACAAATACCGTATGCTAACACATATATATGGAATTTAAGAAAAAAAAATGTCATGAAGAACCTAGGGGTAAGAAGACAGGAATAAAGACGCAGACCAACTGGAGAACGGACTTGAGGATATGGGGAGGGGGAAGGGTGAGCTGTGACAGGGCGAGAGAGAGTCATGGACATATACACACTAACAAACGTAGTAAGGTAGATAGCTAGTGGGAAGCAGCCGCATGGCACAGGGATACTGGCTCGGTGCTTTGTGACAGCCTGGAGGGGTGGGATAGGGAGGGTGGGAGGGAGGGAGACGCAAGAGGGAAGACATATAGGAACATATGTATATGTATAACTGATTCACTTTGTTATAAAGCAGAAACTAACACACCATTGTAAAGCAATTATACCCCAATAAAGATGTTAAAAAAAAACAAAAAAAAATAATTATTTTAAATAATTAATTGTATTTGTAAATCCACAAAATTTGTCACAATACAAAGTAGACAACTACTATCTTTTTACTGAATTAGAGTTCGGGCATTAGTTTGCATATATGTCATAAATATCTATTATTTATATTAATTTAGATTGGATAATACTCATTTAGTGTCCTTATTTTTTACAAGATTATTTTTATCTTTGAAATTGAATACTTTTATATTTATATTCTCAAAAAAGTTATGGCAGAAAAAATTATAATACATGCAAGTAATGAAGATTTATCAAAAAGGAATAACAGAATTCAGTCATACCATAATAAATTATGTGTATATTTTGGTTTGGTTAATTGAATTTTACCAAAGTAAAAGATAATTTTTTCTTGGTTTAATTCCATTTTAATTTTTTTGTAAGGGAAATAAAGGTTATTTAAAGTGACTGATGAACTTGCTGGGAAATTAAACTTAGAGATAATTTGCAAAATTAGTAGTTCAAATTTAGGAAAACAATACAGTTAGGTACAATACAATGCAATATACTCCTACACAAAGTCAGCTAAGCACTTATTTGCTGGCAATAAAGATCTTTAAATTTCAGTTAACTCATTATCTTTTACTGGTAATGCTAATGTAAATTCTAGTATCTTGAAAATATTTTCTCCTAATTTTTAAGATTTGTTTTAAAGAATATTTTCAGTTAAAATCCTGGATAATTTTGTACATGCCAAAAATTGTTGAAAATTTTTAAGTGTTCTTAGTTTCTAGAAAATACATATTTAGAAAGATATTTTTCGGTATCATTTAAATTTGAAGGCAAACTGGTTCTTTGTATATATCTATACATATATATATATAATCATATATGTATATATGATTAAATCAAATATTTCTATTTAACAAATGAAACTGGTTTTAGGAAGACGCCTCATAGAGCACACTGCTTAGGAACTCGTTGAATGACATGTTTTTCAGTTGAGCTTAGGAGTTGGAAATATAATGGCAATGCAAGTTTAAGTTCTGTCATCACTTTCAATGACTTTAGAATTCTGATCCTATAATCACCTTGCCACCTTAATAAAAGAAAAAAACAGTTTCTTCTAAATATAATTTTATATGTTTGAATTAACTTTATGTTTTGAATTTTATTTGCTAGAATAGCATTATCATACATATTTTAATATAAAGTTAAAATTTTTTTAGAAATTCTCAGTGTTAAAAATTTTAGATGTCATTTGGTTTGTCCTAAAACAGTCTAGAAATCAAGTTAATTAATTGAAAGTTATTTTTAGATATAGAAATTGATATGCAAGTTAACATATTTCAAATATATCAAATAAAATTTTAAAAGACATGCCATTCTGTTAGCTGTAAGATAGTTTATTAAATGGAAAGTTGCTCTTTGTGTTTTTCTTTATTATTTATTTGCTTTTGCTTCTATGGGTTGGGAAACACTCAACAATGGTATACCAGAATATAGAATAACAAGAAACTTGGCATTATTTCTAGAATGCTCCAAATTAAATATGTTTCAGTAAAATGGCATTTGTCCTTTTTGTAAACTGGAAAGCATCTAAAGTATTATTTTTTAAATTCTATTTTCCTGAAATATATTAATGTAAAAAAGCATTCATATTTACTATATAACTTTAAATTTATAATCTTTTTTATTCTTTGCAATACATCTTACATAGATGGAGGCTAAATGTATAAATTTATTTGAAATAAAATTATAAGTCCTATAAACTTAGTGGATTATTTATTTTCTAACAATTTAAAAGTTATATTAAAAATGAATGTTCCAAAATTCCTATCAGTTTACTGGTTAAGAATAAAAATTCAGAAAATGAAGTATTTATTTGAGAAAAAAAATTTTTGAGGGGAAACCTAGGTAAACAGCAGTGGGAGGCATACAGACAGGGACAGGAAGTAAGAAAGATTTCACATTCATCTGGTCAGAATTGTTCAGCTCTTTTTACTTGTCTAATAATTGTTATGTAAATTTTCAGAGCATCTATTCTCTTATCTGCAAAATAAGAAGTCAGAATTATATGGTGTACAAGTTTCCTATTATGATTTGATTCATACATAAAAATTATTCAGTATTGTTTTTCTTGCCCTGTGCTTTTAAATATAGCAGTATATAATTTACTATTATTGTGTAACAAACTTAATGACTTAAAAACAACATAATTTAGTAGCTCAACTCTGCAGGTCAGTAGTCTGGGCCCGGCATAACTGGGTTTTCTGTTGAGGCTCACACAAGGCTGTGATCCAGCTAAGTGTTGGCCATATTGTTGTTCTCATCTAGAGTTTGGGATTCTCTTCCAAGTTCATTCAAGTTGTTGGCAGAATTGTTTCTTGTAGCCCTAGGAATGAGGTCCCTGTTTCATTACTGACTGTTAGCCAATGGTCATTTTCCATTCCCAGAGGCAATCTACATTCCTTGCCATGTGGCCTCCTCCAACTTAAAAGCTAGTAATAGAAAAACTCCCTCACACTGAATCTATCTCATGTTTAGAATCTGACTTTGAATCTCTCACCAGGAAGAGTTTGACCCTTATAAGGGTTAACCTGATTAAGAGAAGTTCACCAAGGAAAATCTTCTTTATCTTAAGGTCAACTGCTTTAAGACCTTAATTACATCTACAAAATACCATTATAGCAGCACTTAGATTTTTATTTAATTGAATATCTGACAAAAGGTGTTCCCCAGTGGGATGGGAATCTTGGGACACATCTTAGAATTCTGCTTATCACAAAAAGTGAACATGTCAGCCTCAATCTCTTCTTTCATAATGTATGAAATCAAGTTTGGGAAAAAAATCAATGCCCAAATAATGACCTAAATTTATATTTGATAAATGTTAAATAGAAGAAGTAGGTTGCTTTGAGTACAGTTACTCAAGATCATCTTAACTGAACAATGCAATCAAGCTATCCACTTGCACTAACAGCATAGCCTGTCTTTAAGTTTCAATTGAGGGCATGCATGTTCCTAAATCTTTCTTTGATCAGCATTTCTCCCACAAACTTAACATGGTATTTGGATGTTGCCCTGGCTATTCTCATTTATTTCTAAAAATGTGCCTCCCCTTCTTTTTGTCTGATGCTTTGCTTAGCCTTCTCACTTTCCCCAGGAAGAGAAAATTTATAGACTGTTTTGCTGGGTTCGTTACCCTCTGTCTTCTGATTGGACTTGACCGGTGGTAGATATAAGCAAGAGACCAGAGGTGGTAGGATAGTGACGTTGGGGTACTTATTCTTCCTCTCTGCTGGTCTGTAGTTTGACACAGTTCCTGTCCAGGGGATTGCTCCTATAATTATAGCTCTGTCTCTCTGGGCAACAGTAATGGTTCCTTCTTTTTCCTTCAATCTAGACATAGTAATGACTCCCTGTTATTTCTGACCTTGGGGTCATTTTTCATCTCTTTCATTTTCCTTAACATTACCCAAATATTATAATTTATTTATAATATTTATAAATTATTATATAAATATTATAAATATGCCCCTCCTCAATTATCCTATTTGAGTGTGGAATCTATTCGCTGATACTGTAACTGATATAAATGTTTTATTACTAGCTAGCATTTTTTTGTCATATATACCCCCACTCCCCACTTTTTTTTACTGGTAATCTGAAACATACCCCCACTCCAATTTGTTTAGGGTGGGAATGTGCTATGTAAATATGAGACCATGAAATATAGTTACAGCCAATGAGACATAATCAGATGGCCTTTTCTAGAAAGCAGCTTACTTTTTTATTACAGATGACAATCATACCTTATTCTCCCTTCCCGCGTGTTCCTGCTTGGTTGGGAGGAGGAGACATGTAACCATAAAACCACAAGCATATGACAAAAGACTCAGCCCCTACAGGTGAGAGTGAAAGCTGGAAACAGTCTGAATTCCTAGTGGCAACTTTGAGCCACCATACTTGCTCTGAGCTTCATGATACAAATAAATCCAACTGTCAGTAGTATTTCTTTTTGTTTCCAGCTGGCTTATGAATGTATTCCTGATTAATACATCTACCCACCCTGTTCCTTTCATGCTTCTTTGCATATAACAATGTCATCAGCAGATTAAGTGATGAAATATGTCTTTATGGAGCATCTACTTTACTATTTCTGCAGCCCATGCTCAGAGCACAGGCAGATAAAGTAGGTTTGCCATTCCCAAGAAGTTCTTGAACATGAAAGATCAAGTGGACCCTTTAGCATACACATTCCTGTAATTTCTTATTTTTGGTAGAAAACCCATCAAGACTCCTGTCCAGACCTTCTCATAATACTTTGTGAGAGTTTCATGTACCTCAATCTCTAGCTTATAATTACTTTATTTACATTATTTTCATTCTATAACCAGGCAGTGGGGTGGCAAATTCAGTGTGTTTTTTTAAGATACATGTGGAATTCAACATTAATAAGAGCCTTAATACTATTTTATTAAAACTACCCCCTTTGTTTTTGGGTCACCTCAAACTTCACACTTTTAGTGGCAAGAAAGCAAACCACAGCATGTCCCTGTTTTGATCTCTCTTCCATATCAACTTGATGGTCTGTCTATTTTGTCCTCAATTTGCTTTCTTAAACTCATTACATTTCTACCAAATATTCTTGTGGATTTTTTCCTCTGTTGCATGATTAATACAGTCTCTGATTCTCCTCTGATATGTACTGGTCACTTTATATTTTATCTGTGACATTTTAATAGCTGATCTTCTTACTGGCATTCAGAAAATTAGATGAACAAAAACCAGATTTAAAAAAAAAAAAAATCCAGGAAACTTTTATTCCTTTACCCACAATTGAGGCCATAGGAGCAATCAAAGATTTGATCAGACATCTGCCTTTATATAGGTCGTGATTGTCATGCAGGCTTGGAGTAATTAAGACTGAGAAAGTTTTTCAGCATATATGGGAAGAAATGGATTTGAGAGAGCAACAAGGAAGAACAAGCAAGATGATAGTGAGTTTTATTTTACTAACATAGGGGGAGAAGGAATCTCATGATACACGATGTCTGATAATTAGTGATACTTGGTAGAGAAGAATCAAATTTGGCAAGGCAAAGATACTTTGAAATTAGAAGACTAGATCATAAGACCATGAGACTTTCTTTTATGGGATATTCTTTCATATAACATTCATATGGTTCTGATTTCTGAGGCTGAGCTTTGATACAGATAATTAGGTTTTGAATGTGAGTTACTGAGATGAGACAGCAGCAAGATAAAACAGCAAACCAAAAATTTAATATGAGAAACTGAAAGGGTCAGCTTGTTGAACTTGGTTACATTTTACTAATATGAAGAAAAGTAAAATCTGTTTCTGAAGTGATAAGGAAATGCTCAATAATATTTTCATAAATTGTTCATTTTCTCTCTCATTTTTATTATAGGAACAATTAAAACTGAAATTACATTACCAGTATTATTGCCATTACAGTGATATTTCATAGATACTATTTGTGCTTTAGTATTGAGACATTAGAGTGATAAAAGGAAACAATAGCGTTTTAAGCTTTTGTGTAATAAAGACTTTTCATGCTTCTCTTCAAAGTTTGAGATTATTCTAACAAAATTAAATAAAATGATGACGGGGAATTCTGTGACTGCTCTTATGCTTTTTCTGGTTTATTTGTACTTAGTGAAAGGTTTGTATGAATACAGCAATTACACAACTTGGATTAACTTCCTCTTCTCTCCAAATGCAAGGCAGCTCCACTTGTCATATTCCTGTCACTTTCAGAGAAGTATGACACTAACATCAAAATTGTCCCCATTTGAGGCTTCCAATTCATGACTGGAAACATGCATTTATATCTTTAGGTGCTAGAAATAAGGATAAAACAGAAAGACAGAGGGGTAAATTGGAAGTGAAACCAGGGTGGCCCAAGGGAAGTCAGACAGGACTTAATGATGAGATTAGAATGTGTGTCCTGAGACATAAATTATAAGCCCAGACCTACATGAGCCTTGGAACTGATACTGAGCTGCTTAATCCACTGCACTACCCTCCCTAGTGGAAGTTAAGCAGTGGGGTAAATGCTTAAACAAGACACAACTGTAAGCAACAAGTACAGTAGTAATACATTTTCTCTCTTTCTGTGTATGTGTGTGTATATAAATATTTATATATATACAAATATATACACATATACATGTATATATATCTATATATTTATTTAATAAATTTATAATTTAGTATATAAATATACATATATTTATATATAAATAAAAATATATATGTCTATTTATTATTTATTTATTTATTTATTTATTTATTTTTACTGGTAATCTAAAACATGCCCAAGATGAGCAGGACACATATTCAGGTAGCTAGGGGATTTTATATTACTTGATCCCACCCCTACCTTTACCCAAACTAAAATATGATCTTGAGGTATAGGATTTTTATTTGTTGTGTTTATGGCAAACACTTCAGTGACTTACACAGAGTATTTGTAAATATTTACTGAATGGTTAATGTTTTTCTTTCTGCTTTCTTTTTTATACAGGCAAATTATTTACAAAAAGACAAATATGTAGACATACTAAAAAGGACGCAGGAACGATGTCATATCATGTAAACAAATTACAGATGCCCACAAATTTCTTACCAAATTTGATTATATTTAAAAGCTTTGTACATGAAAATGAAGAAGCATTATTCATTTCATATACAAAAGTTAATTTACTGACAATCTTACTCTAAAAGATAAGGATTAAAAGCTTTAATTTCAAAGTTACAGGTTTTATTGAAAGAGCTACATAGTCATTATTTTTAAGGAAAGTTCTTTCATTCCTGAGAAATTGGATTTTTTTCATTTATAAGTTAATTTTCAGTTTATGGTTTTAAAATGGTCATTTTAGCAGCTCCATTTAAAAAAAATTTTCTCTAGACTTCCCAGTTCATTCTAGACCCATACCTCTTTGTTAATAACAATAATAATAATACATAGTGTGGTTAAAATGTAATTCTGCTTTAAATACTAACCTCAGATAAATACTATTAGATATTTTCCCTCTTATTATCTCTCCCTTTGTAAATAATTTGTAAATAATTAATAAATGTAACATGGTGAGTAAAATTACACAAATATAAAAATTTTAACTATGGTATGATCTTCAATAAGCTAATTCAATTTGGAAACAATACATGGAGAAAGCACAGACTATGAGAATGATATCTGATTGTATTAAATTACTTTATATTCAATATGCTCACTTAGGCATGCACACCTTTTAATTTGAGGGCATTCATATTACAAAATGCACAAACTTAAAACACTTACTTGAATGTGTCATTTTTGTTTCTGCTACAATTCTAGGAATAATACGGCTGGAAAAATTGCTTCATGACTGGAGCATGAGCAGAGACACTGTTAATTCAATGATAGTACCATGATTTAAACTAAATATGCTTTACCACTTCAGAATAACTACTGTTATGTTTGACTTACACTACTTTTTCTCAGTAAATCAGTTCAAAGACGTCAGTTTTACCTATTAAATGGTCGTGTCTAAATAGTTATGTCCAAGAGTACAATATCCATCATCTGTTCTCAAATTCCCACAATCATTAATTTTAAGATTGATTGGTTATTGGCACACCAGTTATGTCCATGGTTTTTCACATCTACTTTTTATCCTTGGAACACCCTGGCTCACAGCCATTAAGGTCAAAATCCTTTTGTTATGTACAGAGTAACTGCCTTTTCACTTATTTGAATCAGATAACACATGCCATTTGAAAAATCAGAATTGAAAATATTAAAAATTAAAAAAGAAAAACACTTTAGGTCTTCCCTGGTGGCGCAGTGGTTGAGGGTCCGCCTGCCGATGCAGGGGACACGGGTTCGTGCCCCGGTGCAGGAGGATCCCACGTGCCGCGGAGCGGCTGGGCCTGTGAGCCATGGCCGCTGAGCCTGCGCGTCCGGAGCCTGTGCTCCGCAACGGGAGAGGCCACAACAGTGAGAGTCCCGCGTACCACAAAAAAAAGCAAAAGAAAAACCACTTTAATTCAAAATAACTTAAGAAAATTAAATATGTTTTATATTTTCCCCTCTCCCCCTGGCCTCTCTCTTTCTTTCTCTCTCTGCCCCCTCTTGACATTTTTCTAATCATTTTACATATGATAATAGTAGCACGTGAAACCATATTTGTTTATGTTATGAAATAAATTTCATGTCCTAAGCAATGAATCTGATCGAAGAGTATAACTGGAAATTTATGAAGTAGGCATCATTAGTTAATGTGATATTTCATCAAGTGTTATAAACACTTACCATATATTATGACAGAAGGGTCAGCTTTCTAATAGACTGTTTTAGTCATACAGGAAATATTAATTCGGCAAATGAGCTAATATGAACATGATTTTAAGTAAAAAAAATTTCCTCAGGGAGATGGAACTTCAAACTTCTCTGTTTCAATCTATCTTAATCATGATGCGAGAGTATAACTAGTTCTGAGCAACAGCTCATGCTTTTGCCAGTATATGAGTCTGGGAAAGTTACTGAATGTATCATAGTCCTTACTTTATATATGTCATACACATTTGAAAGACATGGTTTGTTTCATCTTTAAATATTTGGTTAGAAGAGCAATCAAACTAAATGAAATGATACTATTTATAGAAAATAGCTTTGTAAAGAGGTAACCAAATACAAAAATTTATTACTTAGTGAGAAAAGATTAGTAGATATAAGCAATATATTTTGGGGCAATGTGACCTACCACTCTCGGACTTCTTCTGTATTATTTCCCATCAGTTAGGTTTTTGCCTCTATATACTCTTCTCTTTTGCATTTATTATTTTTTTAATTTCTCCAGGAAAAAGTCTCTACATTATTTTGTATATGTATTATCTGATTCTGTAAGTCTTAGAGTTCAGTGGGAGAAATAAAAAATGAAACCAGCAGTAGTAAGAAATCAGCTTAAGCACACTAAAAATTATTTCAAATATTACATGGCATGAGAATCCACAAAATATACAAAAGATACTACAGAAAACCAAATTAGTAATATAGAGGACAGGATTGAGAAAATCACATAGAGTAAAACAGAAAGTTTTATTTTCTGGAAAGTTTTATTTTCAGAAGAAAGTTTATTTTCTGGAGCAGAGCTTTGAAAATACGCTCTTTGTCTATATCCTAAATGCTCTATTCACCTCAAACTTTTTATCGTTTTGTGTCTTCAAAATTTATATATGGATTTTCCAATTTTAATTATTTATTCTAGAGAGAAGACATAGGTAAAATTGCTATTTATTTTAAAAGTATATAAGTGATTTACTTTGCAGTCTCTTTCTGGTATAATCTAATATCATTATCAAAACGCAGGGACAATGATTCATATTACTATATGTCTCATTTACTATACTGAGGAGTTAGGAGGAAGATCTGGAGCTCAGGAGAGGAAAAATTCATCTTAGTACTATTTCCTAAATCTCAAAAGTGAGATTTCTTCAGTGTCTCTTCTGCTTGGCCTGTTGTCTAAGTTCATAGTAATCATCTATCTAGCCTCTTAATTTGAGCTTCTAACCGCCTGGTCACCAGTTATTGTCCATGAAATTACAGTTTATTTTTTGTTTTTATTTTATGGAAATTTTGCTTTTAAACCAATATGCATTTTTAAGAAACTGAAGAAGATGTAAAAAACAATGTTATTTTTCAATCATTAGGTAGAATTATTTCTCCAGATTCTTTTTCTATATTTTTCTATTTTCATTAAAAGTTGTTTTGCATAATAATGCCCCCACCAAAGGAAAATAAGATACTAGATTAATGGCAGTTTCATATATTTTAGAGAAATATTTTTAGCTCTAATATTTAGCAATTATTAATAATCACAGTCTGATAATATAACATGTTTTCTAAGACTTTCAGAATTGATTCCCCAATATATTTTTATCAACATATTAATTACAGTCCTATTAAAATAATCCTATTTTGTCAGTATATTTTACATGTCTACTCTTATGTAGAAATATAGGCAGAATTCATTTTCAATGAAGAGCAAAATGTGGTATTTCGTATTTCATAGAGCAGAAAGTAAAAATTAAGTGTTGTATGGAGTCTTGATATTGAGATAAAGTATGACGTAGATTTCTATATAATGTAAATCCTATATTTTTTTTACCATAGCGCTAATATTACTGATGTTCAAACTAACTACAGCTTCATCAGTAACTGATTCTTTTTTTCCTTGTCAAAGCCAATTTGATATCTGAATAAATATATTTGCAAATTACTTTGTATTTAGTGACCATTAGTAATTTCTGAAACTGGACTTTATATAAAGGCAAAGGTTTAAAAGTCCCCACATTTAAAACTTTGTATTTGAGTTCAATTTTTAAAAAATCTAGCATACATTTTTAACAATTATATTGCTAAACAGATAAATAACAAAACACTTTGTCTTCCCTTTATAGCTCTTTAAATTTGTTCATATCAAAAAATAATTGTTCTAAACTGGCAATAACACTGCTGCATATCATATAGCAGAGTTAAAAGACAGGAGTTTTGGAAACAAATTACTTCACAGATAATGAGGTACTAAAGCTTGTTTGTTGTCATTGTTCTAACCAGGAATGTGGAGTAATTTTACTATGGCTAAAATATGAATGAAACATGTGACAAGTTAAAAAGTCTGGTTAATACTCTGAAATTGCATTGAATTCCCAAATATTTATTTTTATGCTTCAAAATATAGAATTTGAAAACTATCTGTCATGTATTAAACAAACCAAAAAGTCAAATTTTACTATTTTACTCTTTTAAATAGTTGAAATACTTTTCTTTTGCCGTTCAGTAATTTACATAACACTTTAAAGCTATGACGTGAAACTGATTTTAGTGCTATGACCACTAATTAGAAAATCCGTGAGAAAATACTAGGAACAATCTCATTTAATGTTACTTTAATATGTGTTACACTTTTATAACTACCAAGAGCAGGGTGTATACAGAGCTTAAATGTCTCCTCACAAATTACTTAATAACTTCAAAAGTAAATATGTAGTAACTACAGAGAAACCAGATGACA